>NC_140589.1:463051420-465596420 GCF_964204655.1 Triturus cristatus
TCACTTTTTGTGTTCTGCTGCACTAAGCACTATTTCTTAGTGCAAAATGCATCTTCACATCCATTTTGGAAGTGAGGGAGAGTTACTCTTCTCTTGCATAATTCTGTATAATCTCGCAGAACTCTTAGGTATTTTCATACACGGAATTATGCAAGTTACATCCACCCCTAGTAGTTTGGTCCTGGTTAGTGCAAAAGTAACTCTGGTATTTTCTCTTCAGTGGAAATGTCTGTGCAAAATAGTTCCACAGCAGTCTATTTAATTTAAAAATGCTGATCAAAAATTACACCAATCTTTGCCCTCCAAGGGATTTGAACTAAATTACTCGAATGCTATCACACGAAAAGAAATTTGAATGCAAAACAGATGTGAGCTCACGTTTCAGCTTATAAACTGAAGTAAGTGTATGACAGTAATTGTGCTTTGGAAACTCTGGATCCTGAAATGCAATAGATTAAAACTATGAAGAGATAAAGCAAAATAGATAATTTAAATGAATCATACTAGAAAGTATCTGTAAATAAAGAGGATGAATATCTACTTTTGCATTATAAGTGATGCGAGAAGTTGGGTAAAGTGAATAAGTCAGGTGCCTTTACGCTAAACTTGTCTGAAGTATATCTAAAATGCACCCTCATGTTCCAATTACATGACTGTAACCTTAAATACCCCTCATTTCAATCAATACTCATTTGGTAAATCTCATCTCCTCGAGATTTTAACTCATGGAAGGTGCTGAGAATAAAAGAACCACCCATCCCGTACTGAATGCCATAAAGAGGCTGGCATTCCCAGCATCCCTGTGACATACCAAGCTGCAACCGAGCCTGCACTGTCAGTCAAAATAATTGAAAGGAGTAGGCTTAACAGTAATGAAGACTACTGGTAAGTAATTGGGATATTACATCCCACATCCCAGTCATTACTCATGAGGAATACTAAAGCAACAATGGGCTTTGTCTATAAAGAAATCATCCAACACCAGGAAACAAAGCCACAGTGAATGTTTTATAAAGACATTTCAAAGAAATTTCATGACAACTAAACTCTCCAACATTTACATTCATGCCGTTATTTTGCAGTCCTTGCAGTCTGTAACGATGTATAAATGTGTGCTAATAGGCCCCTGATCCTCTGCCCATGAAGCTTCAAGACTTCCATTTGACATACCTTGGATCAGTCAATCTATTTATTGTCAGTCAGGAAGCCTTCCTGCCTTACCTGCTATTCCAAAGTTACAAATAGATTGTTTGACAGAAGGAAAGAGACCTTTCGTGAAAAACAAGCAGCACTCGTCTGCATCAAGAGCATGTAGATTTTCTTGTTCAGGAGACCAAGGAAACTGGTTGTAGAGGAATTGAGTCATTCAAGATGTAAAACAAAAGAGGATGAATAAGCAGTGTCTCCAATTTACCTACCTTTTTATCTGATGTCATTGCTATCTGTAATGCGATCTTCATGGTAAGAACGTCCACACCCACTGAAGACAAAAAGGTTCAAAGGGATAAAGAGCTTTCAGAACTAATGGCAGATCCAGAGGGATGAAAGGTTAGAGGTTTAGACAAAGGATGAGATTAATAAAGGCACTTCAAAAGCCTAGCTACCAAACCCTTGCTTTCTCCCAGGGATCCCCAAGGCTAATTAAATATTCAAATTGCTCCGCCAGTGAGGACAGAACTGGTTTTGTCTTTGTACAGACACTCTCTGCCTTCACAGAACAAAGGAGTTTTGGGTATAAAAAGAGAGGCCCAGACACCAGACCTTTAGATCACTTCTGGGAAATCAAGAGGAACCTTTGCCAAGGAGAAGAGCCGGAGAACTGCCCCTGTGCTGTTTGCTGTCTGGGGTTGGCCTGCAGTGGCTACTTGCTGCCAAGGAAAGGAGCAAAGGACTTTGCTGTTTGCTTTGTCACATGCTTGAGGAAAAGATCTCCAAGGGCTTAAAACGGAGCTTGCCTCCTGTTCTGAAGTCTCAGGGACACAAAGACCTCACCACCAGCTCCACTGAACTTCCTTGCTGGGAGTTCCGATCTGCAAGAGGTGCCAGCTGTTGTTTAGGACCTATACAACTGTTGTCTGCTGGGAGCTGGAAAATCAATGGAACATCAAAGAAGTGTGACGCATCCATACCTGTTTCCGATGCATCGCCAAAGAAACTGTCGTAGTGTCTGCCGTGGCTTGAGAAATCGCTGCATGCTGCATCAAGTGCAACGGTCTCCGAAGTTTGAGATCACCGCACCGATTCCAATGCAAGCCCTGCTGTGGAGCAGGAAGAATACATGCATCGTCCCGGATTGATGCCTCGCATCAAGGTGCCAAGTCTGTCGCACTGTTGGGGGATGCAGTAAGAAACAGACGCATGAACTCCCCAAGCAGTAAGAAATCGATGCATCAACTCCTCTTCGGTAACAAACAGACGCCTCAACTCCCCTGTGTTGTTTTGGACCTATAGAACTGTTGTCTGCTGGAAAATCAACGGAACATCGAAGAAGCGTGACACATCCATACCTGTTTCCGACGTATTGCTGAAGAAACTGTCGCAGTGTCTGCCGTGGCTGGAGAAATAGCTGCATGCCTCATCGAGTGCAACGGTCTCCGAAGTTCAAGATCAGCGCACCGAATCCAATGCAAGCCCTGCTGTGCCGCTGCAAGAATACATGCATCAGCCCGTATCATTGCCTCGCATCGAGGCTCCAAGTCTGTCGCATCGTTGGCGGATGCAGTAAGAAACAGACACATGAACTCCCCAAGCAGTAAGAAATCGACGCATCAACTCCTCTCCGGTAACAAACAGACGCCTCAACTTCCCTGTGCTACAGTAAGGAACCGATGCATCACCGCCCCCGGAGCAGTGAACCGATGCATTATCTTCCCTGAGTGTAAGGAACGGTTGGACTTGGCCCTTTTTGCAGGGTTATCCCTGAACTTTTACCTTCCTCCTGTATTTTTTCTGACCAGTTGTTGGCTGTTTTATGACTGTGGGCACTTTGCCACTGCTGATCAGTGCTAAGGTGCATATGCCCTCTATTGTAAATTGATGTATGAATTAGTGACTCCATGATTGGCTTATTTGGATTACTTGTCAGACCCTAGGACAGTGCACTGCGTGTGCCCAGGGCTTGTAACTCAAATGCTGCTGGTGGGCGTGCAGCACTGGTTATGCCACCCACAGAAGCAGCTTGTAAAGTTTGTCTCAGGCCTGCCATTGTAGAGCCTGTGTGCAGATCTTAACTTTCGAGAAGGCGGTGCTAAAGGATTTAGCCCTAAGTCCTTCCCCTACTCCATTCCATAATTTATCTAAGAATGAGATACTAACGGCCAAAACCCTCGCCAATGACGAATCCATCATCATCAAACAGGCGGATAAGGGTGGGGCAACAGTGATCCAGTCTAGAGATGACTACGATGTAGAATGCAAGCGACAACTAAACAATGACAGGTACTATGCCCCCATCTCCGTTGATCCCACATCACGCCTCGCCAACACCATTTCAATATTGGTACACGAGGGACTTACCAATGGATGGATTAACAAGAAAGAAGCAGCATTTTTTAATGCAACAGAACCTAAGACCCCGTACTTTTATACCTTGCCAAAAATACACAAAGGTACTAGCCCGGTCCCAGGGAGACCCATAGTTTCAGGGATCGGCTCTATCCTTGAGCCATTATCCCAATTTGTCGACCATTTCCTCCAACCACTGGTGAGGAACATCCCGTCTTTCATCAGAGACACGACAGACATCCTCAAAACAATTGATTCAATAGAAGACACCACGTGCATTGATCTACTCATAACCCTTGACGTAGAGGCCCTCTACACAAACATCCCTCAGGGTGATACCCTGTCAGTAGTAGAGACGGCCTTAAACTCATTGGAATGGTCTTCCCCCACTCCAGTCACGTTTATAATGGACCTAGCCTCCATAGCACTGACTGAAATTTTTTTTGAATATCAGGGGCAACTATACCATCAGTGCCAAGGAACTTCGATGGGGAGCACATTTGCTCCCAGTCTGGCCTGCCTCTATATGGCATCCTTTGAGGAACAGATCATTAATACTGACCACAATCCGTTTCATCAACATCTAGTTCTTTGGAAACGGTTTATTGATGATATTCTCATCTTTTGGCAGGGGCCTACTGACACTTGCAACACCTTTGTACAGTGGATTAATCAGCAGAACCCTTTCCTCAAATTCTACCACACGATTTCAGACACAATAGTTGCATTCCTGGATCTTAACATTAAGCTATCGGGGGGACAACTTTCGACAAGCTTATTTAAAAAGCCAACAGATCGCAACAGCCTTTTGCTATACCAAAGCTACCACCCTAGAGCCCTTCGAGATAACCTTCCAGTGGGTCAATTCTTACGTATAAGACGTAACTGTACCTCAACCAAAGATTACAAAGTAGAAGCCAACTCCTTAGCTACCAACCTTATGACTAGGGGATACCCACACAAGGTGATTAAAGACTCCATGAAAAGGGCTCTCAATAACCCTAGAGAGTCTCTTCTAGAGGTACACCATAAACCACCTGAAGATACCTTGACATGTGTGACCTCCTTTACACCCAACTCAACCCTGACCAAAAAAATCATCCTGAAACATTGGGGTATCCTTAATACAGGAGAATTACAGATACCAAGACCTAGATTTGCCTACAAAAGGACTTGTAACCTGCGGGATATGTTGGTTCACACTAGACCAAAGAGAAAAGTCACCCCTTCACAGACTACACTTTGGGGCCTTCCACCAGTTAGAGGTCATTTTCCCTGCGGTACCTGTACTGTCTGTGACTTCACTACCATTACCAAAGAAGTCACACTACATGCCAATTTTAAATGGAATATCAAGAAACACACTAATTGCAACACCAAACAATGTGTTTATTTGATCACGTGCCCATGTGGGTTACAATGCATTGGCATGACTATGCGGCCAGTCAAAACCCGCATAATAGAGCACAGAAGCAACATACGTTGCCAACGCACCACGACCAAACTCTACAGACACTTTTTAGAGGCACATCACTCCCCTGAGTCATTACATTGGGTGATACTAGAATCCCACACGCAGATTTCCAAAACCTCTTTGTTCAGGATTGAACAGAGGTGGGTGCATAGACTTTCATGCGACACCTTAGGCCTTAATGATGACATCCCTTGGAGTTCCATACCATGATTGCATGTCTACTCTCAGGGTGGTTGAGTTATCCCTACTCATTTCAACACTATGACACAAAGGCTTTTGACTCTAACCATCACCGATAATGAATCTATAGCCTCAACCCACTGTTCTGCCTCCATGATACAATGGAACTGATACATCCTACTTAACCATTAGCCCACACATGTGTAATGGGAATTGTCACTTACACCACGACTATGCACTAGTTCTATACCTCTCAACTTTTGTGCAATGGTTTACGTCCACGGCAGATTTGATACCACCATGGGGTACCTGCGGTTAGCCCCGATACACATATTTTTGATGTACATGTGTCTACATGGGTTACACTTAATTGAGTGTGACATTTGTATATCACGTGCAATTTGGCGCGTACTATTGCGCGTTACCTCCTGATATTAGTTGTGTCCTGTGAGATTGTCCCCCCTCTTGACCTCGTTGTAGCGCGACACACGCGTTCACGTTGCTTAGCAATGCACTGCGGCTCGATTGACGGTTTCCAAACACTCCGTCGTATCGCGACGTTTCCATCACTTTAGCGTCCCAGGCCATCACCTGGCAACTGCGGACGTCACCGCGCTGCGTAACGGCGCTCGACTAACACGTCACGATTACTTTCAGTAACGCTATATTTACCCATGGCGGCAGACGTACTTCACCACCCCGGTCCCTGGCGGTTTTGGGTAGGTCTTCGGGATTAACGTTTATTGACGGTGAGTACAATCCTTAATTCGTCTGTTAGCTACTTTGTACCGTTCTCCCCCGTCATTGCCTACGCTGGGTACCACGAGCCAATACAGACCTCCGGTCCTGTGCTCCGGTCCTACTGGGTCTGAACCATGTCAGAACATATCTGTTTTCTTGATGGACACTATGTGCTACTATTATGCAAAACGCCTTAATGTGTCCAATCGGCACCATGACAGATCACGTGGTTTAATTTGACAAACTGATTTTTTTCTTATGTACCTTTTTCTTATGTACCTTTTTATTGTAGGACCCTATTGGTGTCCTCTATAACCGCCAGCACCGTTGCTAGCTTATCTAGTCAATTTACTAGGTGAGTGAATCCCTGCTTGTCCATGAGAGTATCACTAGCTTATTAATAGCTATAGATCTACACTACCACCCCCTTCACTGTTTCTTTGTAATAGTGCACCTATTATCATGTTGCTTTATAC
Source organism: Triturus cristatus (assembly GCF_964204655.1). Lineage (NCBI taxonomy): Eukaryota > Metazoa > Chordata > Amphibia > Caudata > Salamandridae > Triturus > Triturus cristatus. Next base: position 463,057,796 of record NC_140589.1, read on the forward strand.
ACGTTTTGCACGGTGATTTGTTTAACGCCAACCCTGACCAATAACGTACTAGATAAAGAGATGATGTTTTTATTTTTCTTCATGTTGTCACTTTATCTTTACAGGGCAGCAACCTAGGACGTGGTATGTAGAGTTCACATTACCACTTTTATGTAGACAGCTTTTTGATCCTGATGAATTGCCTTGATCCTCCAGACAATTTTGGCAAGAAACATGTCGATCTTTTAGAGTAGAGCTTCACGTCTAGACACCTTAATTCTATGACTTAGCCACTCTACACCAATTTTAATAGGGTAGTCTACCTTCAGAATAAAAACATGATTAGGACTGACTAACCTTTTTTAACATTTCCATTTCCTGCTACATCCATTTCACTAGGCCCCTCACCCCCAAGCACATATCGGCAGGAACAAAAGATCCCCGTTAAAGAGCCCCGGTTTCGGGAGCCCGTCAAGGATTGCAGCGCCGACTTGACGAGGGGCAGTGCTCATATGATGAAGCATGACACCTAGCTTTCTGGGTGTGTGAGAGCTCTAGTTCCGCAAAGGGCACTCCCCTGGCCCTCCCCTTAACTTTTCCTTACAACCAATTGGTGACTAATTGGGTCCCTTCTTGGTCCCCATCTCTTTTTCCTGGATTTGAGGAACTCCGTACCCCGTTTTGAAAACAGTCTGGTACTGCCATGTTGACTAGCAAGTGCACCCCTTGCCAGGCCCTAAACCTTCTCTTTTCTACATATTAGTCACCCCCATGGTAGGCCCAAGGGCAGGGTGCATTGTAGGTAAATGGTAGGACATGCCCTGATGCTTGTGGCATTTCATACTAGTGAATTACAGCCATTTTCGTTTTTCACTATTGCAAGGCTATCTGTTCCCCATAGTCCAGAATGGGCAGTTTGATTATAACATCTTATAATCCTAACTGACCCAGGGAACATGGTAGAAATTCGAGTTTAGTATGCATGAACTCAGAATGATGAAATACATCTTTTAGTGAAGTTGGTTTTAACATTCTGGGGCCGATTCCGCTTCCGGCCGCAAAACGAACTGACCGACACAGACCCGGACCGAATGCAGACCGACACGGACCAGTGCTGTACGATGAAACGTGTGTGAATTCCAACCGACACGTACGGAATACAAGCCGTACGACCGAGCCGTAGGGAAAATAGTGATCCGGCCGGAAAACCGATGCAATTTTCACCGACCGACACGAACCCGGAAAGAACCCGACCAACCCGTACCCGCGATGTATGATTAGTGCAGTACGATGCAATGCGTGTAAAACCAGACCGACTCGCAAGGAGACCAAGCCGCACGACCGACACACGCAGACAACCCGGCACACAAGCAATAGAGACCGCCGCAAACGACGCGTACCAAACACAGAAGACAGGCAGCGTGAACGAGGTGGAGAAGCCCGCACGAGACAACAGCAGCGTCCGTTTCCGACACATGAATGTCTCCTTCATGCCTACAAAACACAAAGGAAAAAAGACAAAAAAAGGACCAAACAAGCAATGACAAAGCCAATAAATACCAAAAAAAAAAAATGGGACAAAGGCACACCCACATCTCCAACTATATAAAGGACTACAATAACTACCATCATCCCTTGCAAACAGGAGACACAGCCAGCAGCAAACACCATTACACAGCAACCACAGACACACTCACAACTCACAACTCACACATCACACAACTCACACACCATCAGCACCTCATACAAAAGCACACACACATACACACAGCAAAACCAACACCAAACCACCATCACTTGCACCATCACACACACATCACTCACCACCACCACCAATCACCATGCCTCCAAAGAAGAATCCAAAGTTCACAGATAGTGAGTTAGAAGTGCTGGTAGACGAGATCATCAGAGTAGAGCCACATTTGTTTGGTACATTGGTTCAAAGGACCCCATCTCACAGAAAACCAAGATGTGGGCGAGGATTGTGAACAAGGTGAACGCACAAGTACCAGCAAGGCGCACAAAGGACGACATCCAGAACAGGTGGTATGACGTGCGCAGGAGGGTCAAGAAACTCATCGAAAAAGATCACGCCCTGAGTCAGTGCACCAGCGGTGGCCCTCCTGCCAAACCAGCCTACTTCAGGACCTGGGAGGAGAAGGTGCGGGACATCCTACCACCAGAGAGCGTCCATGGCCTAACACACATCCCAGAGCCTGGTGAGTACACAAACAACATACCCAAGATTGTGTGGCAAGGGGACAGTGAAACCATGCACCGCAAGCAAAGCTACACTAACCAATAGATAATCAGCCCAAGATGTGTATGCCAGTCAGACACACACAATACCTGCCATCTCATAGTGACTGGGGACTTTGTCATGACATGCACCAACCTACAAACAAATAGAGCAAGCCAGTGGCACTAAGCCAAATATACCCTGCCAGACAGTTTGCCACCACAAACACACAATCTCACATTGTAGCTGACTGTCAGGAAGGAATAGTGGGGATGCAGGTGAAGGGAGTGTAGCCAAAAGCATGATGGGGCCTGTAGTCACAGATAATGCTTCCCCTCCTGATTGGACCATCAAGACCTCTCTGAAACATGCCCACATCACAGGGAGTGGAAAATGACTGACAAGATGGCTGACACTGGGTCCTGCTGTGGGGAGCACAAGGCCCTGCTAGGGCTTGTGTACAAATCAGAAGCAGGACACCACTGACTAACATCCTGAAAGACAACTTGCACGCCCTACAATGGAAGCATGTTTCATGATGGGAAGGAGGACTGACAGCCCTGACCATACTACTCAGCATGGGGAGACACCCCCAACACAAACTCCACACAGCTCACCGGGTACAATGCATTGACACACACCTCATTGAAATATCAGCAAAAGATACCCCATACTGGGTGCTGCTGTGTGAAGCACAGGGGCTCACTTGGAACTTGTAGCCAAACAAACACCAGGATTTCACAGTCAGCCATCTTGCCATTGCTGTCACACCCTCTCACAGGAAAGCAGAGTCAAGAGGGAGAAAGCATGGGCATGCTGGGAAGGGGGGTGTAGCCAAGAGTATGATGGGAGTCACAGTCACAGACAACCTACACCCACCCACATGGCCCAGCAAGACCAAACTGATCTATACTTGCCTCACAGGGAGTGGGAATGGACTGACAAGATGTCTGACACTGGGCTCTGTTGTGGGGAGCACAAGGCCATGCTGGGAAATGGCCAACATCATACATCAGGACTATACAGTCAGCCATCTTGCCATTGCTGTCACACCCCCTCACAGGGAAGCAGAGTCAAGAGGGAGGAAGCATGGGCATGCTGGGAAGGGGGGTGTAGCCAAGAGTATGATGGGAGTCACAGTCACAGGCAACCTACACCCACCCACATGGCCCAGCAAGACCAAACTGAACCATACTCGCCTCAGAGGAAGTGGGAAGGGACTGACAAGATGTCGGACACTGGGCTCTGTTGTGGGGAGCACAAGGCCATGCTGGGAAATGGCCAACAACAATATCAAACTCTGTCTGTGACAAGCTGGGAAAAAGCAGTGTACAGACAGGCATCTGTTTGAAAAGTAGAAAATGCCATGTTTGTGAACCAACGATGCATGTAGAAACATAAATCACATTATGTGTCTCTTCCATACACAGGTGGTGCTGGGCACCCAGTACCAAATGACGAGGATACCCAGTCCCAGACTCTGGTGGACACTGAGCTCTCTGGTCTGACTCTCTCACTGTCCTCTTCGGATGATGACGACCAACCTGGCCCCTCCGGTGTGAGCCATCATGCAGCACCAGCAGCATCAACATCTGCCCCCCCTGTACCCACACTTCCAGCATCTGGACACCGACAGGGCACCCCCGCCAACACGGACAGACCAAGGACAATCAACACCCACAGCACAGGGACACAGGACCGCCCGGAAGCTACAGCCAACACCTCCAGCAACACCTCCCAAGGGGTCCCAGTGTCACCTGTGCGTACAGCCGCTCGTCCTGCCCATGTGGAGAGGGGTGCTGGGAGGGGTGGGAGCCACAGGGCACACCTTGCAGAGGGGTCTGGACCTCATGATGACCCCCAACTGGCACGCATCTTAGATGCATACCAGGATAGCACTGGAGGATTTGGCCAGGTAGTGGGGATCCTCAAGGACATGCTACATGAGGAGGTCGCCAACCATGCCCGCATAGAGGCCAAGTGGGATGACATCACTGCGGTGCATTGGGACATACTCCAATGCCTCCGCCAGATCAACACAAACCTGTCCACACCTCCCTGTGTGGCCACAACATCTGTTACAACACCATCTGCCAGCGCCACAGGGAGGGAGGAGGACTTTGGTGGAGAGTCCCCTGCACCGCAGAGGCCTGCATATGAGGATCCCCCCCGGAAGAAGAAGGGTCGTCCGAAGAAGGACATGTGAGAGGCAGATGTCCCAGCACATCCCCCAGGGCCTCCAAAGCTGTTCTGGACAATTTTCTTTGTGCGCAACCTGTTCACCTTGTCCAATCGCACACAACTCGCCCACATGACATGGAGGGTTCATGTTGGGCCAATGTATCAGATGACTGTGGACTTTACTCTTGACATTTCATCTACCAGCACTTGCAACTCCAATGTGAACTTTGGATTCCCAAACCACTGTACAGCACCCACCATCCTGTGCACTTCCCTCACACATGTTTGTAAATAAACTCACCAGTACACCATACTTGCCTCTGTTGTGATTCAAACTTGTTATATTCAGGGAGATGTCGATCTGCTACACAACACAGTGCATGCCAAATACTGCAACAATGTGACCAACGTAAGGTGAGTCATAGGGATGTGACACATGTGAGGGACACACACCACTATGGCAACACAAACGTACTCACAGTGGCCATGTTACTCATCACACACAATGATGTTGACCTAAAACACATTGGCATGCACAGACACAACACCAAGCCCAGTCAGTGGTAACAAGTCCACAGGTTAGGTAAGCAGATGTCACTCAGATGTGGGAAGACAGACAACGCACATAACAAAGCGTAGCACATGTTCATTACACATCAGCAACACGTTTATTCCACACTAGTTGCACGGTAATTCTACGTAACAGTGGACACATGCACACAATGTGTTGGAGAATGGAAGTCCAGGGATGGGTGGTACATCAGTTGATGGAAATTGTCAACTTCCACACTAGTGTTGCCTTCTGGGTGTTGGGGGTCAGTGTTGACCACACAACAGGCAAAGTACCCTGGGAAGGACAGACAAGATACAGTCAAAAGCACAGAAGAACAGGAGAGAAATGCAATACACATGCACAAAACATGTTGCAAAACACCTACACAAACACTAGTTAGCAGTACTACCCTATTGTGGAGTACACACCACCTGAATAGACACATCACAGCACGCACCCAGTCAAGTGGCACACAGACACTCTCAGACAGCAACAGAGCTGGCTCAACACATTCCAGGCTACCTCCTTACATTCAGAAAAACAACCCTGGAAACTCACATTCAGGTGAAGAAGTTGTTGATTAGCTGGGAGCGGACGTCACCATCTTCATCATCACTGGCATCTTGGCCCAGGCCGGGATACTCCACAGGTGCCGGAGGTTGGTCATCATCATCGTCATCCTAGATGAGAGGCACCTCCTTCCGCACCGCCATGTTGTATAGCATGCAGCAGACAAGGATTATTTTGCATACCTTTGCAGGCTCATATGGGAGGGCACCTCCGGTCTTGTCCAGGCAGCGAAAGCGGCTTTTCAGGAGGCCAAATGTCCGCTCAATCACCCTCCTGCCCCGACCATGTGCCTCATTTTAGCACAGCTCGGCGGGTGTCACAGGGTTCCTGAGGGGTGTCAGCAACCATGGCATGTTGGGGTATCCGGAGTCACCTACACACACACAAATGAACAAGTAGCTGAGTTTTGTAGGAGTGCGGAATACAACAGTGACAAACTGTAAGATGTGAGTCCAGCCACTCACCTGAAATCGAGGTCTGTCTGCTGGAACGATGCTTGTTCCTCAACCCCTCTTGAACACCTCTCAGTGCTACTGACTAAAACAGAAGCCCTGGCAGATGTCCAAAGAGGGAAGGGGAATATGGGAACAGACAAGAAGAAAGGGAGACTGCTACGCCTTGCGTGTTCACCAAGAAATAAGGGTGCCGTCTGGACCTGCCAGGTTCTGTAACGTTAACACGGCCAAACCCTCATGCGTTCCTAAAATACACAAAAAACATGTAAGCGCAGGATGCCCTAAATCCCTAAAGGTAACTGCAATACTGCACATTAAAATTCTAACACTCAAAATTACCTTTCTTGGTATTCTGACGCTTCAAACAAGTTGTCTGTTAAAAATATGCGAATATGAAATAGGGTTTCTTTTCTATAAACATAAAGCAGAATTTACATAAGACTTCGATTTTCTAGATCATGAAAATTCACTTGGCAATGTTAATGTATTTTAATTTCCAATAATCTCACCTTAACATGAACCAGTCTTTTTTTGTTGTCCTTCAAACTCAAAATGAAGCGCTTCTAAAATAGCCTCAAGCGCCTGTATAAATGTGTCCGTGATCACTCAAAAAATATACATGAATCTAGTTTAAAGAAAGTTTATTTGATATAAGTATAAGATAAAACAGTAATACAATACAGTATATAATAACAATAGAATAGAAATATGTTGTATATAACAAAGAAAGTAGGGTAGGTGGGGCGGAGGGAAGATAGAAAAAATATATCCAATAATGGCTTAACTAAAATATTATTCAAAAATATAACATGCAAATCCTAATTATCTCACTACTACAAACTTAATTATACATTGGGGATAGGAACAGAATATAAATAATAGTTGAGTAACAGTAATCAATGGTTGGAGTATGTAACGGTAACAACTGAGCAGACATATTCAGAATGTTAGTAACGGGTAAATCACGTTTAATGGTAAGTGCAATCGGGTGAACATAAGCCCTATCTAATCTGTGGTTATAACAAATACCATACCACCAGGCTTGAAAAGAAACATTTGAAGCATTTTTCCATGATTTAGTAATTTGTTGAAAAGCAACAGCTATAAGTAAATCAATAATGGAGACATTAAAAGAGGTGGAAGAGGACCAAACTTCTGCAACACTACCTAGAAAAATATGAGAAAAAGAAAAAGGGATATGCGTGTGAAATATTTTGTTAACTTGTTGCCATACCTTAATCCAAAATTGATGGATAACTGGACATGTGAATAACATATGCTTAAGGTCTGCAACAGGGGCTGGACAGGACCAACAGGTAGAGGAGTTGAGAGGGTCAATATGATTTAATTTGGCCGGAGTGATTAAAAGTCTATTATATATGAAAAATAACGTTTGTGTAGTATTTGCTGCCCTAGAAGATCTCCTTATTTTAGTCCAAATTTTATTCCAGATTGGAATGGGAAAGGACGTGCCTAAATCAGATTCCCAACTACATTCTACTGTAGATTTATCACAAGTATGACCGATGTTTCTTAATTTATTGTAAATTTGAGAAGCCGAAGGGGCTAATTTCAAGAACGAAAATTGAACAGAAGAAGGTATAATATGTGCGGAAGAAGCCATGAGATTATCATAAGAACGCTGAGCGTCGATAGCGCTAGGTGGCGCCTGACCGGCATGGCCGCCTTTCACTAAGGCTCCCGGCATCGGTCCCCGCAAATCCGGCTTACTCCTCTCCTGGACTGCCCTGGCCGGCTCCCTCGGAGTGCGGGGGTCCGCGAAGCTGCCCTGCCGCCCCGCACCGAATCTTGGGGCGCTGCGGGCTCTGGGAGCCTCCCTAGCCGTCGCGGAGCCAGACCGACGGCGTGCAGTGGCGGCTGTGGAACCGCGGCGCGGCCACGCTGAAGAAATTTAGCCCGCGGCGCCCACGAGGGGTGCAGGCCTGAAACTGCTGGACTGAGGGACGCGGTGGCCGCGGGGCTGCCGCGGGTGCTGCTGGCACTGGCCCGGTGTTGCCCTGCTTCGCTGACGCCGTCCGGAGCCCCGGGGGTGCTGGATCGGACCCCCCCGCGTGGAGCAGAGCGGCGAATCAGGCGGTGAGTGGGGCTGGCCGCGACCGCTTCATCGGGGCAACTGCGGGGTTGGCTGTCCGGGGAGCCCCCCCCCATCGGGCCGTGTGTCGGCGGCCGGGGGGCCCGGGCCCCTGGCTCCCCCCCCTTCTCCCTCCCCTCTCCTGCTGGTGGCGGCGCGGAACCGGCTCCATCGACCCCAGACCGGCTGCGGACTCCGGGTGCGGGGGGGCCCTCGCTGATTCGGGCCGCATACCGGCGGCCGGAGGGGGTGTACGTGCTGTCCCCCCCTCCTCCTCCCCCCCCCCCTCCATCGCTTGGACTCCCGGCTGCGGACCCTGACGAGTGACACCTCGCCCCTCCTGGGGACTGAGGGGAGATCCGGCTAATTGTTCCCTTGGAGACCTGGGCTGCGCCGGAGGTTGCGGCCCTGCGACGGCCGGCTGGGGGGCCCCCGAGCAGCGGCCAGGGGCCTGGAACTGAGACCTACATTGCTGGACCCCGCTTTGCTGAGATGCCCGGCGGGGCTTGACCGCTGAGGCTGGTGCTCCCAAGCCGTTCCCGGCCGGTGGTCCTCCCGGACGGGCCTCCTGTTGGTCCCGCGGCAGCCCGGCTGCCCGTTGCCGTCCCGCGGGTGTGTCACCGGCTAGTTGCCCTCCTTCGCTGACGGACGGCCCAGAAATGGGTAAGGACAGAGCCGCCAAGCCGGCGTCCGGGGCCACCCAAACCAGGATGGACAAATTCACAACCTCCGAGGGCATGGTGGGTGAGGTCAAAGTGGACGTCGCTCTTCTCCGGCAAGATCTGCGGAACGCCACCGCCCGCATTTCGGAAGCCGAGTCCCGGATATCCACGGCCGAGGACGACATCCGCCATCTGCAAGACCAGGTTCGGGAGCTGACCACCCACTCTAAGGAGTTGCACCGCCGGGTCGAGGATGCAGAAAATCGCGCCCGACGCAGCAACCTGCGCTTAGTGGGTTTCCCGGAGGGAGTTGAATCGGGCCGGGCGGACGACTTCATGGAGCGCTGGTTCCGATCCTGGATGCCGGCGGACAGCCTGTCGGCTTCGTTCGTGGTGGAGAGAGCCCACCGCTCCCTGGCCCCCAGGCCCCCAGGGGCTCCACCCCGGCCGTTCATCCTCAAGCTCTTGAACTTCCGTGACCGAGATGCCATTCTCCGTGAAGCCCGGCGCATGGATGCCCTCCACTATCAGAACCACAAAATCATGGTCTTCCCGGACTACACCCGCGAAGTCCAGGAGCTGCGCCGCTCCTACACTGAAGTGAAACAAAAACTGCGCTCCCTGGGACTCCAATACCAGCTCCAATTCCCAGCCCGCCTCCGGGTCGTCTTCCAGCAAAAGACTCTCTTCTTCGATACACCGCGGGCGGCCTGGACCTGGTTGGCGGAGGAGCACCCCTTGCAGCGCTCTGGGCGCGGATCGCCTCTGGGTCCACGGGGGAGACGGGGGAGACCCCGGACATCGAAGACCCGTCGGCGGCATCGGACATTGCCCCGGGAGCGCACAACGGGGGAGGCGATCACCACGCGCTCAGGGGGCCGGCCAAGCCAGAGATCGAGAACCTCATCGGCCTCCTCAGCCGCACACACCAGTCCCGTGGCGGATGGGCAGCGGGCCGCGTCACCTCGGCTTACAGGCCCTGCAACCCACCCGGTCGAGTTGGTGGACACTTCGGACCTCTCTCGCAGCCCTACCATTTGACTTTCTTTGCTTACCTTTGGGGTGGGGGGGGTGGGAGATGCCTGGGCGGGGGTGGAACGTCCCGCTGTCAGTGTTGCTCTAGGCCAGGGCAGGTAAATCAGGCTTGACTTTTGATGTATCAGGGGTCCACTAGCGCTCAAGCCCAAGCGTTTTAGTTTGGTGGTTCTTCCATTTGGTTCGGGCGACAGATGCTTCCGTTTTTGAAGTATAGGGCGGGGGGTGGGGGGTTGGGGTTGGTTTGGGGTTGCTTCTTCCTCGTTGGGGAGATTTTGTTGGTGGGGGGTGACTCCCTCTTATCTGTTGTGCTAAGGTATCATGTACTGTCTATCCCGCTCTCTCACCCGACGCTCCGCTGTCCTTCCTCTCTGGGAACCTGCTCGGACGCGCCTCCACTGGCCCATTCTTCTGTCCTTGACTATGGCTGACCCACCTGTCCCTAGGGCCGCCATGCGCATACTTTCCTGGAACGTCAATGGCCTCCTGGACCGTTTCAAACGCATGGTGGTCCTCAAATATGCACAACGGGCAGAGATCGATGTACTCCTCCTCCAGGAGACTCACTTGTTGGGTAACAACTGCCCCTTCCTTGGCCGTTACGGTTATGACAGGGTATGGCACTCAGGTTTTGCTCGGGGATCCCGGGGGGTGGCCATATTGCTTCGCAAGTCCTTTCCCTTTGTCCTGACTCGGGTGCTTTTGGACCCCCAGGGTATGCTACTGGTAGTGTGTGGCACTCTGGAGGGCCGACCCCTTACCCTGATGTCCCTCTACGCGGCGCCGTCCCTCCTGCCGTCGGCCCTTTCCCACGCAGCGGATATCCTCCCGACACTTCCTGCAGGTGCCCTGATACTCGGCGGGGACTTTAACGCTGTCTACTCGCCCCATATGGACTCGACGGGTCCGGTCTCTTCGACCCGCGTCGCCCGCGCAAAACAACTCTCCTCTTGGGCGGAATCCCAGGGCCTCTGCGATGTCTGGAGGATCTGGCACCCGCAGACGCGCCAATACACCCACACGTCGGCGGCCCATCACTCCCACGCCCGGATCGACCTCATCTTCGTGCCCTCTACCGACTGCGCGGGGGTGCGGGACGCACGCATTCTTCCGAGGGGCCTTTCGGACCACTCGCCGGTGCTCCTCGCTCTCGGTCCCCCCCCCCTCTCTGCCCGTCCGATATGGCGTCTGAACGCTTGGTTCCTTCACGACAAGGCTTTTCGGAGGGCGGTCGGGGGCGAGATAGTCGACTACTACTCTCATAATGAGGGCTCTGTCGTCTCCCCCGCCGTCCTCTGGGAGGCCGGCAAGGCGACTGTTCGGGGCGCCACTAAAGGGCACCTGCAACGTCAACGACGGGCTCAATCCCAGAAGCTCGCGGACTGTGAGGCCCAAGCCTTAGAACTGGAGCGTGGTCTGGGAAACTTAGACGATGTCACACGGTCTCGTCGCTTGGCCTTCCTGCGGGAAGAGATTCGCCTGCACTCCCTGGAAGCGGCGAAGATCCTATGGCGCTCCTCGGTGGCCCGGGTGTACGGTTGGGGAGACAAAAACGGCACTCTTCTCCACCGCCTGGCGACCTATCCCCGGGCGGGCAGGATCATTCCAGCCATCGCGGACCCTGCAGGTGGTGTCCACACGGTCTCAGTGGCGATAGCCCAGGCATTCGCTGACTACTACTCCCGGCTGTACCGTCTCCGACCGTCCACGCTCTCCCTGAATGAGTTACTGGGAACAAACGGGGCGACACTAGCGCGGCTGCAGCCTGAGATTTCTGAGACCCTGGATTCGCCGATCGAGCTGCAGGAGATTGAAGAGGCGATCGGCCGCCTGGCACCCGGGAAGACCCCGGGACCCGACGGGTTCCCCCAGGAATATTACGCTCACTACCGCGAGACACTGGCCCCGAGGCTTCGGGACCTCTTTGCGTCCGTGGTGGAGACGGGCTCGTTCCGGCCCGAAACGGATACAGCAACCATAGTTGCACTCCCCAAGACACAGCCTCCCTCGCGGTCCTGTTCCGACTACCGGCCGATATCCCTTATTAACACACAACTCAAAATCTATGCCACGGTCCTGGCACAGCGGTTACGCCCATCGCTCGCCTCCCTGGTCCATCCGGACCAATGTGGCTTTATGCCGGAGCGGGGGACCAGACACTGTCTACGGCGCCTCCACCTCGCGATGGCGCACCGCGGCCGCCTTTCCCCCTATCTGGCCCTCCTCTTGGTCGACTTTGAAAAAGCCTTTGATTCCGTGGGGTGGGCGTACTTGGGTGAGGTCCTGGAGCGTATGGGCTTCGGTCCCCGGTTCCGAGCCATGGTAATGGTCCTCTATGCGCACCCGCGGGCCCGTGTGTTGGTCAATGGGGCACTTTCTCGCCCGTTTCCCATAGGCCGGGGGACGCGCCAGGGTTGTCCGCTCTCGCCCCTCCTTTTCGCTCTGGCGATGGAACCCCTGGCGGTGCTGATTCGCGCGGATCCTGTTCTTCGAGGATGGGAATGGCCAGATGTGGCCCCCGACAAGATCGCCCTATACGCGGACGACGTCCTCCTCTATCTCTCGGACCCAGCGACCTCGGGACCCCGGGTCCGTCGGATCCTCCATCGATTTGGCCAAGCGTCGGGTCTTCACCTGAACCCCAAAAAATCCGTCCTAGTCCCGCTACACCCGTCGCGGGAATGTTTCGACTGGCAGTCGGACATCCCCCTCCGGAGACTCTCCTTTAAATACCTGGGGATTTGGGTCACCCTCCTTCCGGAACTATGCTGGGCCCTTAATGTGGCTCCGGTAGTCAACAAAACCAGGTCAGACATGCTCCGGTGGCAGTCCCTCCCATTGAATCCGCTAGGGAGAGTCGCTCTATACAAGATGATGATCCTCCCCAAATTTCTTTACATACTACAAAATACTCCATGCCCTTTTCCGCGCCCGTGGTTCCGAGACCTGGATAAAATGGTGACCAAATTCCTTTGGGGCGGCGGTAGGCCTCGGCTGGCCTTGGATCGATGCAGGGTCCCCTCCTATGATGGCGGCCTGAGCATGACCAATCTATATCTTTATTATCTGGCCACCCAGTTACTGGTGATCCATGACTGGTTCTCGGGAGGCTGGGGCGACCCGGCTTATCGTCTCGAGGTGCAAGGCCTTGGGTTCTCCTCCATCCAAAACATGCTCTATGGCACAACGGTCCCCCTATCACTCCCCGACGTCGTGCGGGCTCCCTTCCTCGCGTGGCGCGCGGCACTGCGGCACACTAGATGGTCGGGGACGTCCACACAACTCACTCCGCTTTGGCACGGGACCTGGCTGCGGGAGGTGGTGGGATTGGCGGGCTTTCGGCAGTGGGATCTTCTTGGTATCTCCTGTCTGGGCGATTTATGGCGTGGGAGCCGCATGTGTTCCTTCCAAGAGCTTCAGACCCGCTTCTCGCTGCGGCCCTCCCAATTCTACCGCTACCTTCAACTGCGCCACGCGGTCCGGGCTCACGTCCCTCTAGACTCCAGACTGCCTCCCCATAGCCCACCTGAAGCTCAGGTGATGCTGGGGTATCTGGGAAAGGGGGGTATATCCCGCATTTACAAATCCCTGATTAACAATTCCCCGGTGGACTGGAGCGGGCTCAAACCGCGATGGGAGGCCTGGGTGGGACCCCTGGACGAGGCGGACTGGAGGGACGCCCTTATGGGCCCTCGGTCGCTTACCACCTCCGCTAGGCTGCGGCTCATCCAAATCTACTACCTCCACACCGCCTATCTGACTCCGGACCGCCTGTACCGGGCGGGCCTCCGTGTGGACGCCTCCTGCACCCGTTGTGGGGTGGCTCCGGCAGATTTTTTCCACATGGTGTGGTCTTGTTCCCGTCTAGACGATTACTGGGCAGCGATTGAAACTGAGCTAGCGGAGGTCTTGGGTTGGGAGGTTCCCCATGAGCCTAGAATGGCCCTGCTGGGCATCATGGACGGGATCGACGGGTCCCGTAACGAAAAGTACTTCCTCACCACTGCCCTTATGGTGGCTAAGAGAGACATAGCGGCAGTATGGTCACAACCGGACCCGCCCAGAGTGGCTACCTGGAGTAGAGGGGTGGATTGGTGTGCGGCCCAGGAGCGGTCGTTGTATGCTGCGCGGGGCTGCCCCAAAAAATTCCGCAAGATATGGGGGAAGTGGCTGGGGGGCATGATTTGAAAGGTGGGGACGCAGGGGGTGGGGACGGAGGATGGGGGAGGGTGGGAGGGTCTTTGCAATGGTTTATTGATGCTTATCCGAATGCAGTTACTGATGCCTTGTTCAATGCACTGCTGTATCTCATTCTTGATACTGTTCTTTATGCCGCAAAACACAATAAAAATTTGTTTATAAAAAAAAAGAACGCTGAGCGTCTAGAGTCAATAATATATATTTAGAATGATAAGAAGAGGGGAGGGAATAACGTATTTGCATTATAGAGAAGGGTATACATGTATCACCTAGAAAGAAATGATGAGTCCATTTAAGACCAAGATTGAACCAGTCTTTCCAAAAAAGAGTCCTATTTTAAAGCTTAATGTGATTGTTATACCAAATCGGGGATTGCAAAAAACGGTTTCGATCATCTAAACCATCTAGGATAAGTGGGCGAAGAATTTTGAGAGTATGCTTAAGAATGGGGAGAGAAAATTTTTGAGGAGTATTAGATATGGATAAAAATTCTTCAAATGAAAAAGGGTGAATGAAATAAGATTCAATTTCTACCCACAAAGGTAAAGATAATGAATCAGTCGTATTCTGTGATAGTAATGAAGAAGAATTTTTAAGAAAGAAGGAAGTATGATATGACGCAAAATCAGGAAAATTGACTCCACCCAAATGTTTAGGCTGTTTAAGCTTGGAAAAAGACATCCTAGGTTTTTTGTTCTGCCACAAAAATTTTGATAAAATAGTATACATTTTTTTGTAACAAGATTTAGGAATATTGACTGGAAGATTAGACAAGAAAAATAAAATTATATGAACCAACATAATTTTCACAGAATCTAGTCTACTCCACCAGGATAAAACTAAGGGGTGCCATCGTGAAGTGGAATTGGCTAAAGTTGATTGGAGGTTCTTAAGATTGAGTGATACAGTATCTTTAATAGAAGGAGTAAACCATAGGCGTAAGTATTTGATCTTAGTAGGGCTCCAGTGAAAAGAAGAAGGTACAAAATCAGCATGGAAACAATGTTTATTTAACAGAAGGATTTCACATTTGTCAACATTGAGTTTGTACCCTGAAACTGAAGAAAAAGTAGAGACCTCTGAAAGAAAAGCCGGTAAAGAGATCTGAGGATTAGATATAAATAAAAGAATATCATCGGCATATGCCGAGAGTTTTAGGTGTTTATCGCCATATGGAAAACCGGTAATAGTTTTGTTCATCCGAATTTTGGATAAGAAAGGTTCTAAAGCCAAAATAGATAAAAGAGGGGAAAGGGGACAACCTTGCCTGACACCTCTAAGAAGCGGGAATGAAGAGGAAACAAGGCCTTTAGCTAAAATAAACGATCTAGGAAAAGAGTAAAGAAGTGAAATATAGGAAAGAAATTTAGGGCCAAAACCAAACCAAGTAAGTGTTGAAAAGATAAACTGCCAATTAACCCTGTCAAAATCTTTTTCAGCATCCAATGCAACAGCTGCTAGTGAGGAACTATAGGAATGAGATTTACTGAGTACATTGAAAAAGAGATGGTGTTATGAGAGAGGTGGCGACCTTTAATGAATCCACATTGTTCTTTACCTATTAATTGTTGTAGAATACTGTCCAAACGAAGCGCAAGAATTTTCGCAAAGATCTTATAATCCAAATTAATTAAATAAATAGGTCTGTAGTTCTTGCATGATGTATGATCTTTATTTTCTTTAGGAAGGAGACAAATCAAAGCTTCTTGAAATGAACCTTCAGACCTCTGGGAAGTTATAAAAAACAAGAATAATTTATGTAGTTTGGGAATGAGTAGATTGGAAAAATGGGTGTAAAATTCTATAGTAAAACCATCAGGTCCCGGAGCTTTTCCTCTTTTAAGTGATTGAATGGCTGTGAGGATGTCCTTTATTTGTATATCAGCTTCTAAGGAAGTGAAATCCACATCCAAAGAGGGAGGTGGAGGAATAGAGGCTAAATATTGATCAATGTCAGATGAAAGGGGTGGAGATTCAGGGGTATACAGTGATCTATAAAAATTGGAGAGTTCTAAAAGAATGTCTTCGTCTTTATGGATTATAGTATTAGATGAAGATATAATAGATTCAATTTTAGTACATTCTTTTTTGATTTTGAGATAATTAGCAAGAAGATTGCCAGATGTATTTTGTGCACTATAGAATTTAGCGCTGGATTTAAGTAAGTATAGATTTGCAGAATCAGTAGAGAGTTTATTAAAAGAAAGTTTAGCATTAATAAGTTCTCTTAAGGCAGACTGGCTCTTTATTAAGTAATAAAGGTGTTCCAGTTTTTTAATCTGTAAAATAAGTATCTGTGATGAATGAGAAGCTGCACAACGTTTTTGAGCAACACAGGAAATAATAAAATCCCTAGAGGCAGCTTTATTTTATTTTTTTTAAATACTTTATTGTTCAGTGCATAGCATGTAGGATTTATACATCAATCCACTTAATTAATAATGTAGGAAAAAGGGGAACACAAATAAACGAAAAGCAATAAATTTCAAATCGACACCTCCATATGTTGAATCATAGGCTGCCAAATTTGAATCCCTAATTGTTTCTTCCTCATCGATTTAATACGATACAAACTAAATCCCAAATTAAATATATTGTAAAACTTTGCACGCCACATTTCATATGATGGGGCCTCTGATTGGAGCCACATAGAAGCGACACATAATCGGGCAACAGCGGAGGCCATAAATAAAAGATAACGAAAAGGATAACAACTCTGAGTGGGTTCAGAAGCCTCACCCACACCTACTAACATTATCTCTCTAGATATGCACACATTAACCCCTGTAATTTGTGATAGGAATTCCGAAATGCTCCTTACAAGCTGTTTTAAGACTATACAATCGAAAAATATATGTACAATATCAGCATTCTCCGCCGAACACCTAAAACATTTCCCATCGTGGAGCCCACCTCACTTCATCATTTTCACAGGGGTATGATATAAATTAAACAAAGTTTTAAAATGTTCGACCAAATCTGAGAAAGAAATAATTATCCCTGCCCTAAAGATGTCCCCTAGACGTCGTATCCCCTTACCCCTCCAACTATCCATCTTTAAATCCCAAAAGATCGAGGGGAATATTTCCGTAGAGTTGAAAGGCGTATAATAACCTATACGACTTTTAGATATCATTTTACGTATCGCCTTCCAAGCCTTGCGTGCAGCCCAGAATATTTTAAATCGCGTTTTTTTGAAGTAGCTTGGTTCATAAAACTTGAATAAAGCCTCACTCGCTTGAGTCCCCATTAGCATTTGATATATATTGGGAGCTTCAAATGCTCGCACTTCCATTTCGGTCACCAAATACTGCATACTCTGTAGTAGACAGACTAAATAATAAAATGTAAAATTCGGGACCCCCCATCCCCCACGACCCAGTGGTAACGACATATATTTTGAAGCGCGCCGTGTTTTCTTCTGGCCCCATATAAACCTATCTGCCAATGACTGAAGTTGTGATAATTGCGATCGCGTCAGCCTTGCGTGCAGCCCAGAATATTTTAAATCACGTTTTTTTGAAGTAGCTTGGTTCATAAAACTTGAATAAAGCCTCACTCGCTTGAGTCCCCATTAGCATTTGATATATATTGGGAGCTTCAAATGCTCGCACTTCCATTTCGGTCACCAAATACTGCATACTCTGTAGTAGACAGACTAAATATTAAAAAGTAAAATTCGGGACCCCCCATCCCCCACGACCCAGTGGTAACAACATATATTTTGAAGCGCGCCGTGTTTTCTTCTGGCCCCATATAAACCTATCTGCCAATGACTGAAGTTGTGATAATTGCGATTGCGTCAGCCTTGCGTGCAGCCCAGAATATTTTAAATCGCGTTTTTTTGAAGTAGCTTGGTTCATAAAACTTGAATAAAGCCTCACTCGCTTGAGTCCCCATTAGCATTTGAGATATATTGGGAGCTTCAAATGCTCGCACTTCCATTTCAGTCACCAAATACTACATACTCTGTAGTAGACAGACTAAATGATAAAATGTAAAATTCGGGACCCCCCATCCCCCACGACCCAGTGGTAACGACATATATTTTGAAGCGCGCCGTGTTTTCTTGTGGCCCCATATAAACCTATCTGCCAATGACTGAAGTTGTGATAATTGCGATCGAGTCAGCTCTAGCGGTACCGTCCTAAAATAATACATTACTCTAGGGAGAATACACATTTTTAAAACATTACAGCGCCCAACCATTGATAAATGAAGACACTCAACCTGTTCCAGTTGCCTTTTTGTCGATAGTAATATATCTGCCCAATTAACTTCAACAATCTCTTGGAGTGACATCCTAATCTTTATACC
This sequence comes from Triturus cristatus, assembly GCF_964204655.1. Classification (NCBI taxonomy): domain Eukaryota; kingdom Metazoa; phylum Chordata; class Amphibia; order Caudata; family Salamandridae; genus Triturus; species Triturus cristatus. The sequence goes on from NC_140589.1 coordinate 463,076,079, forward strand.
CAGATATCTTGCTTCTGATGTTACACGAGCTACTTTAGGACAAAGTCCCTCAGTGCATACAACCTGGGTTTTAGAAATATTTAACTTATACCCGGCCACTGCCCCAAAATATTGAGTCTGGGTCTCAATCTCTCTTAATGCCTGTTCAGGATCAGATGTAATTACCGCTATATCATCAGCGTAGGCAAGGACATGCACTTGGTGCCCACCCACTGCCTTTGACTGTATATCATTTGTTGTTTCCAGTATTTGAAGCAGTGGGTTTATATAAATAGCAAAAAGTAACGGCGAACAGGAGCATCCCTGCCGGGTTCCCCTAGTTATGTATACAAAAGCAGACTCCATCCCCATTGCACAGATTTTAGCCCGTAGACGTTTATACATGGTTTGAAGCGCTTGAAAAAAACGAGGTCCAAACCCAATCTTTTGCATTGTGTCCCAAAGAAATGACCACGATACGCGGTCAAACGCTTTCTCAGCGTCTAAGAAAATTAAGGCTATATGCTTTTGCTGTACAGTAGCATAATCCAATAGCGCTATCACCCTATGTAAATGATTAACGGTACTCCTACCGGGCAACAAGCCATGCTGATATCTAGATACCAATGGGGGTATAACCTGCGCCAGTCGAGTTGCAAAAATTTTAGAATATATCTTGCCATCTGCATTTATTAATGATATGGGTCTATAGGACCCCGGGAGTCTAGGAGGCTTATCCTTCTTTTTAAAGATCACAATATTGGCGGCGTCCCAAGATGGTGGAGGGTTCCCGTGTTGGGCCGCTATGAAAGTAGCCAACATATCTTCCTTTATAATAGAAAAAATGATCCAATATATCTCCAATGGAAGTTTATCAGGCCCAGCCGCTTTCCCTGACGCTAAACCATACAATGCTGTCTGAAGTTCTAACATTGTAATTGGGGCTTCTAATGCTTCTCGTTCTGCTAGCCCGAGCTCAGTTAAGTCGAGATTCTGTAAAAACCTCACTATATTAACATGCTCGACTGGGTCTTGAGTATATAACTCCTTATAATAGGAATGGAATACATCCAGTATTCCTGCCGTGGTCTCAACTGTGCCACCTTTACCATCTTCAAGAATTGCTATCCGCTGGGCGGCTTGTCTACCACGCATTCTCTGAGCTAAACATCGACCAGTTGCTTACCCCTATTAATATCTTTCTGCCTTATATGTTTTAAATTGAATGGCAATTTCCTGACTCCACACCCCATTGATCTTGGCCTTACAGCGTGCAGTCTTAATTTGTGCTTCCTGGCTATCAGCTTTAGCACCGACCGCTTGTATGAGTTCCTACTCAGCTTTCTTTAAGTCCTCGAGCAAACCAAGCATTCTAACCTTCTGTCGTCTCTGCTTAGCCCATCCATAGCTGAGTGTTTCACCCCTTAGAGCGGCTTTCAATGTATCCCAAACTGTTGGTAAGGTAGCGGACCCTCTATTGCTCTCCATAAAAAGTGTAACCCAAGTTTAAATATGTTGAGTAAATTCCTCATCTCGTAGAAGTTTTTTATTAAATGTAAAGGATCGCTGCTCCCTTGAAAGACTAAAGCTGGCGAGATCCAATACCACAGGTCCAGGATCCGATGTAATACGAGGCCATACCTGCATCTTTGCACCAGCGGTCATCGACCGAGGTAAAAGGATATAGTCTAGCCGAACAAATTTATTATGTGGGAATGAATAATGTGTGTACCCTGGATTACCATGATTCACAGCAGTCCATCCATCAACAAGACCATGATTCTGCAAGAGCTGTTGTAACGCCCTAAATATCTTGGGTTTACGCCCAGTATATTTTACAAAATAAGGATCCCAAGTCTGGCCATCACCATGTATATTGAAGTCTCCGGATAATATCAATGGGGTCCCCCAAAGTGCTAGCTCAACATTCAAAAACTCCAGAGTATCAGCCTCATCCAAATTTGAGCCATATACTGTACAGAGCACAATCTTGGTGCCCCCTAGGATACACTCAGTAATGGCCCACCTCCCCAGATTATCCACCTTCTCTCTACCCGTGCCTGCCATTCCACGGGCCAAAATCGCGACCCCCTTGTTCATGGTAGACTGTCTGGAAGTTGCTAGCAAAGTGAAGCCCAACTCAGATAATATCCTACGGTTGGACCAGGGGACATGCGTCTCTTGTAAGCAAAGAATATCTGCTATGACACGTTTCCTTTTAAGGATATTATTCAACCCGCAGACATTAAATGTACATATACGCAGCCTCCTATCTGCCATTACTATGTGAAAATCTTATGGCCATCAATATATAAAAATATGTCCCATCATTCCTATCGTTCCTACAACACATACTATGTTCCGATTTTTTCCCCTTTAAGAAGTACCCACCCGACCCCTTACCCCCATGTAACCCTCTACACCCCCCCACCACCACCCAAAAGAGCCACCCCACCCCCCAAAACCCTCCCCCATCGTAGAGGCTTTAGGGCCGATCGCCCTGTGATGCTCGGTGAATAGCCCACTTAGTGCTCACCCTTCCCGTATCCTTTTTATTTTTTTAAGATATGCAACAGAGAGAGAGAAAAAAAAAAAAAAAGAAAGAAGAGAAATGTTCAATGCCACATTAGTACATTAATACAATCTGCACCTTGTATATTTTCCTTTACCCCCTTTTTACCTTCCTTTCCCCCTTCCCTTCCCCCCTTCCCCTTCTGAATCGCCACACAATCCAACATAGCTGCGTTAAACTGAGATAGTGCTCCTCATCCCAAAGATTGAAGATATTCTTTAGCCAGGACTGGAGAAGTAACTAGAGGCAGCTTTAGGAATCCCATACAAGTTAAGGAGATAATTGAGGGGATTCATTTTCTTCGAAAAACAAGGATGTAAAATCAAGAAAGGCTGGTGTGGATTTAGGATCTAGTAAAAGAGAATTATTAAATCTCCAGCATCTAGTACCTTTAATGGGAGGAAGTAGATCTAAGTTTAAAGAAACTGGGGCATGATCGGAAATTAGAATAGATTCTATGTCTGAGTGAGAAATGTGTTGAATTAGAGCTTTAGAAATAAAAAGGTAATCTATTCGAGATTGTGAAGAGTGAGCAGGTGAATAATAAGTATATTCCTGTAGTCTAGAATGACAAAGTCTCCAAGAGTCCACAAGAGACCTTTGAGAGATAGTGGAGGTGAATTGAGAATGCATAAAAGAAGGGAAGAATCTGGAGTTGGATTTCCTGTCAATAAAGGGATCCACAATCATATTACAGTCTCCACCAAAAATCAAATAATCATCAGTATATTGCATTAAAAAGGAAAGGATTTGGGGCCAGAACAGTTTATCCTAAGTAGTGGGAGCATACATTTTAAAAATAGTGAGAGGAATCTTATTAATCAGTAAGGCAATCACAACCCATCTACCTTCAGAATCATTATCTTGCCGTATGAGCTGAACATCCAAGCGTTTTATGGCAGAGAATAGCAACGCCATAGCGTTTTCCCGAGCCTGGTGATGCAAAAACATGGCCTACCCAATTACGTCGTAGCTTAGTTATTTCAGTATCAGGTATATGAATTTCTTGCAGTAAAGCAATATCTCCTTTTAAATTTGCAATGTGTGACAAAACTCGCTGACGCTTAATAGGAGAGCCCAAACCTTTAACATTCCAAGATATAATATTTAACGACATTTAAATCTTATATAAATATAATCAAAACATTTCTTGAAAAAGTCTGTCATATGTAAAAGCGAAAATAATGTGTATTATTCAGCAAAATATGAGAAAAGAGCTTTATCGTAAAGAGATAGCAGTGAGAAATACATAAGATTATGAAATAGAAGAAGAAATGAGGATGAGAAAAATTATGATATAAATAAGAAGCATGAAAGGAAATCCAGAAACTGAGATAAAACAGGTGAGTAGGGAGAAAAAGAGGGAAGGAGTGAATATAACAAAAAACAAAAAGACAAAACAAAATTAACAATTGATAAGACAATACAGTAATAGAAAAACATACCACAAAAGAACAATTATGATGGGGTAGTTGGAGCCACATGGGGAAGGCCAGACACCGTACGAGAGATCGCAGGACGAGAGGCACACTGAGAACATCATCCAGGCGAAATGAAAGAAACGGAGAAAAAGGGAACACAGAAACCGCAACCTGGTAAAACGGAAAAAATAAGATATTAATTAATGTGGAAAGTTATAATAACACCAAAACTTACAGATATATCTGAAATGAAAGAAATTCACAATTAAGTACAAACAAGTAACAAACAGTAAGCATTTGGGATTTAGATATTCATGTCATATTATGATTTAGAAGTATCCATAGAGACTCCTCTACAAGAGTTCAAAAATTGTTGAAGCACAGCAGGATCTTCATAGTTGGTTGTTCTGTTATTGTAAGTCACTTTGAAAAGGCAGGGATGAAATAAGCCATAACGAGCATTCATGCTGCGCAGTGCTGGTCTCATATCTAAGAATTTCTTCAGACGGTCAGCAGTTATTTTGGCAAAGTCTTGAGCAAAAAAGAGATTGAAACCATTCCAAGAAATGTTTCCTCTCTGTTTGGCAGCATGTAAGACTTTAAGTAATTCAGTGTATTCAAGGAAGTACAAAATTACTCCTCTAGGTTTCCTTGAGGAAGATGGAGGACGGGGATTTTGACCCAAACGGTGTGCACGCTGGATTTTTAAGGGCGGAGATTCTGGAAGACCAAGAAGAGTTGGAAGAAAGGATTGAAAATAGGATATTGGGTTAGAACCTTCAAGTCCTTCAGCCAGACCATAAATGCGTAGGTTGTTACGCCTATTACGATTTTCTAAATGTTCAACCTGTTGTTTGAGTTGTTCAATTTCTTTGCGAATAAGAGGAACTTGAACAGCGAATTCTTGAACAGAATCAACTTGTCTCTCCAGGACATCAACTCTTTGCTCAGTGTGAGACCAATTATCTTCCAAGCTCTGCAAGCGAGTGTTGGTTTCTTCCATGTATGGTTTGAGGGCGCAAATCTCAAGAGGAGGTTCCAACGAAAGAGGCGAAGAAGAGTTAGTGAGAGAGGGCAGGTTCGTTTTTCCTCGTTTTCTAGGCGTGGAGGAAGCTGATGATGGTATTTTGGACCCCTGTTTGGAGCCGAGTCGTAGAAGAAGAGGAGCTTTTTATAGCAGCAGAGTCACTGGGGATATGATCTGCGCTCTCTTGTAGAATGTTAAAAGGATTGAAATCCTCTAAAGGTTCACCATTGGACTGCGGAGCTTCTTTACGACTAGCCCGAGATGTTGCCATGGTCTATATTGAAAAAAGGTGATCTTCAACCAAATTCTGGAGAGTAAATTATAGCAGTATGAACCTGCTAAATGTAGAGAAATGCACAACGTCACTGTATGAATTATATATGAGGAGAAGAAACACTGGCAGCAGTTCAGAAAACTCTGAAAAAATTGTTACTCAAAGTGGAAATAAAAATGAGAGCGATAAACAATAATGCTCATGTCAAACATCCCATATGGTGAGGCGCCGTGAGGAGCATAAAATTATACCTGAAAGTATTGTCGCCCAAAATGAGTTGGTATTAGTAGAGACCAAAAGAGTAACATCCATGCCATGTCAAACAATCTTTGTGATGAAGCAAGACATTTTCCAAGTACAAAAGACAGCAAGCATGAGGGGAGCCAAAGGACAAAATTGTGTCAGTTGAGGCAGTTCAAATATGAAGCACAAAATAAAAATAAAAATAATGGAGGAGCCTAGAGGAAGCGCGATAAAATCCTGTTTAGGCAATCATTCCATTAAAGGAAAACATTCTCTGAGGCACAGTGGTGGTAAACACGAGGAGCGCGAGGAGTGCATTGAAGATAAAAACAAAATGGCGGCCGCGATTATAATGCAGCCGCGATTGATGAGGAAAAGCCGTAATGCATCCTCAAGCTCACCACACGTCTTTTGCTTGTAGCGCGTTGACAGGAGCAGCAATTCCGTCGATACTTGAAGCGGTTTCTACACTCCGAAAGTGAGCGGAAACAGCCCGGAAAGACTCTGCCGCCTCACGCCACTTTGGAGCGCCCGGGAACGGCGGCCATCACCGAAGGCGCCTAAGCCGCGCCCCCCCAATATACATAAATCTAATTACACACAATTGCATACATGCTGCTAAAATGCATGCGACAAACTTCTCTAATGACAGAAAGAAATTATTTGCCCTATTGTAACAAGAATTACCAGCACTGAACATTAGCCCAAAGTGTAGCAGCACAATTAGACAATGTCAAAATCAACAAACATTTAGAGCCCAAGTGCTTTCCATAAGCCTCCAAAATCAAGTTAAAATTTTTAGTACAATGTTCAAACAATTAGAGTCCAAATGCTTTTCATAAGCCTTCAAAAGCAAGTTAAAAGATTTTCAGAACACTGTTCAACCAAGCGGAAGAGCTCAGTGGATTAAGGTGATTAGAATCACTTACCTTGACTGCAGGCGTAGTCCCAACTTCCTGGAAAGTCCTTTGAAGTCAGTCTGAGCTGGCTGGAAGACAGAGAGGTGATCAGCTGGCAAAGCTCTGCAAGGGAAATCCTTTTCAGATGATGAAGAGCTGGGAAATCCCCTTTCAGTACCCGAACAAAAAGCCAAGCAAGGAGTGGAAGAGCTCAGAGCTATTTATAGCCCAGACCTTGGGTGTGTGCTCACGTGTCAACTGCCAAGTTCTAATTTAAATACATGTGTCCTCTGATTCTTGAAGCCCAAACAAGCATTGGCAAGGCTTCAAATGAAAACAAAAAGCATTGGCACATGCAACAGAAAACAAACATCCAAAATAAATATAAACATTGATTAAAGCACTTTTATAAGGGTACTGCAATATGATTAATGCATCCACCATATGGATGTCGACAAATCACACAGGGCAAACTATGACTTGCGGGGATTCCTGACACAAACACACACAATGAGAAACAGTCAGTACACACCGACAAGCCAGGCACGCTGAGCTGGCATCTGTGACATCAGCGTTGCAATGCGACTACTCCACATAATGTAGGCATCGTGCGCCGGACAAGGGAACACACATGTGTGATCGACATGTCAGCAAGACAGACCACCAGAGCATTGATCGAATGGTAGTGCTTCCTGTTCAGGTATGCCTGCTCATGTGCCTGTGGTGGTATCAGGGCAACATGTGTTCCATCAATAGATCCGATGACGTTCGTCATCCTCCCCAGTGTATAAAAGGCATCCTTAATTTCAGGGAGTTCATCTGGGCTCGGGAACTTGATATACAGGTCGAGGAATTGCAACATCTCCTCCAAGACATCACGTAGCACCCGACTAAACATCGTTTGTGACATACCACCAGCAGTAGCCACAGTGTACTGGAAGGTACCGGTAGCAAAGAAGTGCAGGGCTGCCATCACCTACACCTCTGGGGTCAGTGCTGTAGGGTATGTCCGGCCAGGTAGCAGATGTGGCGCCAACTGCTCCGCCAACTCCTCAATCAGTGGCCTGGTGAAGCGGTACCGTCTGATGCATTCGCGTTCCTGCATGGTTGCAAGGTCTGGGAACGGACAATGGACAGCTGGTGCCCTGCAGTACACAGGTGCACAAAGGAAGATTGTCAGTACATCCACCCATGTGGCCATGACCACGATCACTATCACATGCTAGTTCATGACATTACACAATGTACTGAGGTGTGTGCTGTTGGACATGGACACATATGTCACCTACAACACCACCACCTCACATCTCAATTCCACATGTCCACATGAGTCCCATGTAGTGCAATGGCCAATCATCTGGCTGTGTTACCCAACCAATGTGCTGCAGCAACGTTAAAAAAACACACCCCAGTGACCCAATTGAGGCCTCGTGTCTCCCAGGCATCACAGATCTTTGCCATGCAGAAACCCAGGCTCCCTGTATTGCCACATCAACACAGCAATGGACATGGCGTAGCACGTACACACCACAAGGCAAGCGTAAGTCCCACAGGTAGTGGCCACTGTTGTTCCTGCCGGCCCTACATTTATGTCTCTTAGACACACACCCCATCAAGGTTGATGCATATACCACATGGATGTGGAGACTGTCACCCATTGGTAACATGTGATCAGACACATCTGAGACACAACATGCACACAGACTGTGGGTGCACATCAGTATTGTGGCTACAGGTCTCACTGTGACATACATGCCATCACCCCTAGGACTCAGGGTGTATGTGACATGTCCTAAACATATCCAACCTGACACAGTGGCCTTGACTCATGCCCATTAATGTGCAATTGCACATCAGAGTGGCAATGTGCACAACACACAAAGGATTCTGCCCCCATGTACACATGCACAGCCTGGGAGTGGTAGCACAAAGTGCCAGCCCAAAAACCTGCTGTGCCCTCCCCAAACACCCAGGGAATGCAGCCTTACATGCCATGGGATACTGTGTGGCCAATGCTATAGTGTGGCAGGTGTGCGCAGGTGTGCATGGCCAGTCTATGTGTGCTGCATCCGTATAATTGTCACACTAATGAAGTCCGACGCGGGTGACAATGCGTACGCATTGCACAGGTCATGTCCGAGCCGTGCATACGCTTTGTCATTGAATGCAATGAGGTCCGACGCGGGTGACAATGCGTACGCATTGCACGGGTCATGTCTGAGCCATGCGTACGCTTTGGCATTGAATGCAATGAGGTCCGACGCGGGTGACAATGCGTACGCATTGCACGGGTCAGGTCCGAGCCGTGCGTACGCTTTGTCATTGAATGCAATGAGGTCCGACGCAGGTGACTATCATGGATACGCGTCGGACAGGCATGGTCCGAGACAGGCATACGCCTTGGCCATTGAATCGTATGGAGACAGGTGCATGTGTACATTCAAAATACGCGTTGTACAGTCAGTTGAACGAGCCGTGCGCACCCATTGGCTCTGGACTGTCATGGAGACGGATGCGAATTCAAAAGTTGTACGAGTTGTGCACTGGAAATTCAGTTGGATGCCTACAACAATGTTGCAATTTCAAGTGTTCCATGAAGGTGAAGATTTGAATGAGGCGTAAGGCGTGTACGAGTCGTACTTTTAAATGGATTGGCCAGATTCATAGAATGCAACCGTACTGGACCTATCACTTGGGACACATGGCACAGAGTCTGCCTCTGCAGCACAGATATAAGGCTGGCTAGCCCCCAGGGAGCTCACTTGCCTGCACTACATGCTACTGGACCACATCCCTGCTACCACTGCTGCTGTCTATGCATCCTCTGGCTCCTGCTATGGCACGTACTCTGGAGAGGGCCCCAGCCTTCACTGAGGAGGAGAACCAGGCCCTGCTGGACGGGCTCCTTCCAGAGTACAGAGCTCTATGGGAAACCAGGGGAGCAGGTGAGTGTGCAGTCCACTGCCTTCCTAATTATGCATGTTGTCTGACTAGCAGTACTAGCAGTGTGTACACCAGTGGCAAGCAGTCTCAATGACTGCTTTCCTCCCCCAAATTGTGTCGGTACATGCAATGAATGGTTTTCCTGCTGCTAAAGTGCATTATTGCAAGCTCAAACTATCCAGGCATTTTTAACATGTCAGACATGCATGTGCTTTTGCAATCCCGATGGTTGCACTACCTGTGTAATTTATTTCCCTTTGTGATGATGACATGTCTATCCAAATGTGTGCTGCAGCAATCTGGGGCATGTGTGTTAATGCACTTTTCACTTTGTCCTCCTCACAGGTTGATGCCCACCAGAAGCAGGAGATCTGGCTGACCATCGCCCGGGCTGTTCGTTCTGTGGGGATCTACAAGCGCCGGATCCGCAACTGCCAGAAGAGGTGGCAGGACCTTTGGGGCTGGACCCGGAGGATAGCTAGAGTCCAGCTCAAGCTGTCACCTCCACGAGGGAGGGGTAGACACCGGACCCTGACTCCCCACATGCTCCGGATCCTGGCGGTGGTCTTCCCGGACCTGGATAGGCAGCTGAAGGCCAGACAGCAGCAGGAAGGGGGTGAGTCCATGTCTGATCTGTGTACTATGTCTGACATGCAAATAGCAGTCTTTTGTCCTGCTCACACTTCCATCTTACGTAGCTCTTGTAGTCCCAAACTCAGGTCCCTCATTTGTGTGATGCAACCTCTTCATCTGTTCACAGGTGTGGCCCCTCCAATCTGTTGCTTGTGTCACTAGGGCACTGTGTCCCTGCAGTCAGCTATGCTTCAGGTACAGGTCAGCATCAGTTCCCGTGAATCTGTTGTGTGTTTCATGGGTGGGTCAATTGTTTACACAATGCCTGAGATCTGACATGTGATCTGTGTGTGCCCTTGAGATGTGTACCAATTGCTGGTCTGACTCACAACATGTGGCTGGGGTATTCCAAACAAACCCATGCAGCAGGGGACTCCAATTTAGGGGCCTCGGGAGTATGTATAGCAAGCATGTCTCACTTGCTTAGCCACCTGACTACTGTCCAGGGCCAAACACTGTTCCACTTAGTCCTGGCCAGTCATGCCCCCTCAAGGGCATTTACAAACACTCTGTAATCCCACTCCTGTATATGAAATTGCAGGTTGTGCTCAGTGACATGTGCCCTCAGGTGTCTGCCTCTGTGTCATCAGGGTGTGGCTTGTTGCTACGTACAACTGGGGTGTCCATGATTCAGAGGGTCAGCATGACATCTGCGATGTGACTGTGAGAGACAAGAACTGTGTGACATATAGGTGTGTGATCATCTGACAGCGCACAATGGTGTATGCAACTGTGTCCTTCATGCAGCTGGGTTACATGCATGGCAGACTGTGATGTGTGAATGTACAGGGAGTTGTGTTTTCTGACACTCATATGTCTGATTTGCATGATGTGGGGTATTCTGGGTCCTGGATATGTTGTTTGCATGGGATGGGCAAGTGCACCGGTCATCTGATGAGTTTGCTTTACCCCAGAGCTAGGATTGTGAGTCAGTGCATATTGTTGTTGTCTGGATGCCCTGCCCCTGTGACAGGAGACAGTGTTGACTGACTTTCAGGGCATACCAGTGCCATGGCATTTAACTTGCTATGATTGATCCTGCATTGTGTTCAAGTGTGACCCATGCACCACATTGTGGCATTGACATTCAGGACAGGAGTACATGATAGTGTGTGTTACTGGCATGCATCACACGCATGTGGACTGAGTCTCTGCCCATCGCTTCACCCGGACATCTGTACTGAGTCAGTAGCAAGAGATGTGCTGTGTGTATAGTGACATACTCCTACATGTTCACTTGCATATACAACTGATGTGTGGGTGGTGCATGTTGGCACATTGGGGTGTTAGCATCCAACATGCAACGGCCATATGTGTGAAAGTCAAGGAGGGATATGTGTGCCATGGTTGATGTTGAGAATGACAATTGTCTTATCCTAAACAGTGTTGGCACTTTGAGCTGTGTTCAGCTGATGATGCCAGGGCGTGCCCTGTGATGTGATGTACTCACTGTGGTGTGTGCAGTCGGTGCAGGTGACTGATGTTGTTCTCTTACTTCCTATTCCTATCCAGATACATCCACGGCCACAGGAGGGGACAGCTCCACGGACCAGGAGGAGCCACAGAGCCTTACAGGGATAGAAGGAGAGGAGTTTGGTGGACCCAGTGGCACGGAGGGCGAGTTGAGCCACACAGATGAGTCGTCAGCACCATCCCCCCAGCTGAGGGCCACAGCAGCTCTGAGGATGACTCCCTTGTGGAGGTGGGTGTCAGCAGCCACCAAACCCCAGCTAGTGAGGCTGTCCCCGCCCCCGCCACTGCCACCACCACCACCCCCCTCCCATCGGCTCCCATCCCAGAGGTCCCTATGGGCTCCTGTGTTCGTGAGCATGTCTCCTTAGTGCCAAGCACTGCACCCCCTGCCCCTGTGTCCCCTGCTGCCCTGACTGAGGAGTCTCTGGACTTACTTCGACAGATCCATGTAGGGCAGATGTCGATGCTGAAGGTCCTCCATGCACATACACAACTGGTGTCCTTCATGGAGGGCATTTCCTCGGGCATGTCTGCCCTACAGAGGACCAATCAGTCTGTGGCCTCCTCCCTGACGGCAGCAGTGTCCCTCTTCAAACAGTCCCGCACCCCTCCTACCCCTGCACCACCCACGATTCCTAGCACCCAACCTGTCCCAAGCACAGAAACTCCAAAACCAAGGTCTAGACGTGCACACAAGCAAGCGCAGGGGACTGATTCCACACTCACAGGGGCTGGTTTGCTGACACACACACAGTCATCCACCACCACTCCGCAGTCCTCTGAGACCTCTCCCTCCCAGCCCCCTTCCCTTGCCTCACCTGAAACCCCCTCCCCTAGAAGCACTTCCTCTGTGGCCTTGGCCTCTTCCCCACTGACCCTGCAGATCCTGATTACAAGGGGAAGAGGAAGTCCCCACAAACAGAAGGGAGTGCCCCTCACACCCGGACACCCTCCCCCAGGCGCAGTCAGACCGAGACGCCCACACGCAAGTCCCCCCGGTGCCAGAAAAGCAAGACCCCCCGCCACCACGGAGCTCCAAGGCAAAGTCTCTGTCCTCCGTCCCCCAGGCCACCACTCCAGAGGTTCCCCCACCACTCCCTGCCCCGGGTTCCCCCACACACAGATACACCATCCCCAAAATGCTAAGGCCATCCCCCCCTAGCACTTGCTCCTCCACACCTGGTCAGACAGTTGGTACCACTGATGTGGGGACCGTGTCCCCCCCTGCCCTGCCAACCTCAGTGGCCCCCATTACGCTCCCATGGATGTGGGCACTGCTTTGGAGTCCACGACCACCCAGTCTGACTTGGGCACTGCAGTGGTGAGCTAATCCACTCCATCTGACCTGACCACTGGAGTTGTGCCGGCACCCACCCCATCTGACTTGTGCCCCACAGTTGTGACAGCACCGACCACTTCAGTCAGCTCCACTGCAGTTGCAAGTGTCTCGCCTGCATCCCCCACCTCTTCACTGCCTCCTTCTGCTGCACCCTAATCCTGTCCCTGCGGTGTCTGGCCTGCCCCCATGTGTGCCCCTCCAAGGGGATGACCCCGGTCCTTAGCAGTGCAGGCAAGCAAGGTGTGACAGTTGTCACTCTAGTTCACTCCTTGACATTTGGACATGAACTGGCCATTGGCCTTTTGTTTGCACAGACGTTTAGATTTTCATATACTGAAATTGTCACTCTAGTTCACTCCTTTGCATTTGGACATGGACTGGCCATTGGCCTTTTGTTAGAACAGACGTTTTGCTTTTAATATGCTGAATAAAGCTTTTTTCTTTATCCCTGTGAACTTGATTTAGCTGTACCTTATGTCAATGTTGTTTTACATGCCCTTGCACCTGTAATGCTTGGTTTACAATGTTGAATACTGATGTGAGGTACTCCCTGTCGTCCATGAGATATGTATCCTTTTCTGGTGGGTATCCATGTCATCCTTTGCAGCTACCTGGGTGTGTCAGGATCAACTATTTGTGTACATCTCTCTGTGAGCATTTCATTGGCATGGTCACATCTGTGGCTTGCACACCTGTACATATGATGTGCTTCCCATTGTCCCATTTGTCACTTCCACATACTTTGTACTCATCAACACTGGACCTACAGGTGTGGGCAACATTGTAATAGGAGCAACTGGGGCCTCTGTGCAATGTGCTAGACATATGTTTTGGGTATGTGCAGATGACTTAGGGAAGACTCCTATACCCAGGCTGTTGTGAACAGAGCCTTCATTGTGTGGTAACTGATCGCTGACTGACCAAGTGTTCTGCAGACATTAGTGTGACTTGCGGTGAATATGTTTGGCACAGTAAGTAAGTGTGTTTTCCAGTGACATGACCTGGGCCCATGGTGTGTGTTATATGAGCATGTGTGTGTGTCCACATCCCTGTTCATACACAGCCAGTGTTCCCTTAATATGTTCCTGTTGTTGATGCTTGCTGAGTGGTACTGGGTTCATCCCACTACTTTTCCAATGGGCTGCCAGTTGTGTGGGTGCATGACACACTGCTGTTAATTGGTGTATCATCATTGGGATTTGTCAGTTATGAGTGTTGATGATGTTGTCAGACACAGATGGGACACAGTCAGTGTTCCTCAATGCACTTGTTTGTTCGCAATATCATGTAGTTGTCCCTAGGTGGTAGTTTTCAGTGATTGAGACATTTGTATATGTGTGTGACTGCTCCCACTTGTCGGGTTCACGGCTGCGATGCTGGCAGGTGTCAGCATGTGTGCCTTGTGTTTCTCCTTGGCATCTGCATTGTCCTGGAACTGTGGTAGTGATTCTGAAGGTTACATGAGCTCTGAGGTCATGGTCATGTCCAGCATACTGTGCAGTATGTCTGTCACTCCCCAGGGTTGTAAACTGTCCTTGTGTGATGTGTCTGTGCACCTTAGTTCATCCTAACATTCCTGTGTTTGTCCTGGGTGCATGTGCTATGTCACCTGTCCATGTGGGCTTCACAGATACACATTGTTGCAGTTCAGGGTGTGTGGTGTTGAGGATGGACTGAAGTGAATGTTTGCATGGATGGTCCACTAGCTCCCGTTTGTCCATGAATGAGGGGCCATGCTGAGTGATTTGTGTTTGTGTATGTGTGATGTACGTTTGTGGCACAGGGCACAAGTCTGGGTTTCCCAGTTTGTACGACATCTGCCTTTGTCATTACAGTGGAGGTGTCATGCATGCTTGTGTCACCCCACTGTCTGGTCCCTGGGGGTAGTGGTGTTGTGTGTCAGTCTCTTGCTGTGTTAGTTGGTGTTCATTCCAGCTTGTGTCACATGTGTCTGTTGTGCTCCCTCTCATCTCCCAATGCCTGATTGCCCACTGAGGGTATCCCAATGATGGTTTACTTTTGTATGGCACTGTATCCGCATCTGTGTCACAGTGGTTCAGCCCCCCTCATGTGTTGTGTAGTTGCCTGGGGATACTGTGACACACACACACATGTTGTGTCCGATGTGCAGTGTGAGTTTGCCTGTTTGTGCATCTGCACCAGTGCATTGGTATTGCTGTTGTGGGCCTTTGTCTGGATGCTGTTTCTGTGATTTTGCTTGCTGTCCCTGTGAGTCATTTCACATCATTGTGCACATTCATCCTGGTGGTTTGGATGCCATTGCTGGCATGGAATGTGAGTTTGTGAGCTGACACCTACAGTCTACACATGTTGTTTTGATTGGTGTGTCTATTTTCGAGATGTGTGCATGCTTGGTGATGGTCACTTCTGCTGTTGTGTCATTGTACGCTGTATGCATTGTCAGCCCCCATGTGTGGTGCTTGTCTGCACATGGCCGAGAGTGTTATGTTTCCACAGCACTGTTAGCCTCACCACATCTCTGTGTGTATGGGACACAACCACTAGTTTGCCCCAGAAGTGTTTGATGTGTTGGGAGCAGGGATCATACATGCTGTTTGTTATTTGCAGCTTTGACCATGATGACACTTACCTTTTGGTCACTGTGATGAGGAGGTTTGGTCTCCATCACCACAATGCTCCACATCTGCTGTATTTTGTGAGTCCCCACTTAACTTCTGTTCTACACAGTGAGGGGGTGTTCTTTTTACATTGCCACAGTGCTATGATGATGCTTGCCCTGTGTATGTCACACTCATGTGTTGGTCACACATATGCTGTTACTTGCATTGTATGCTCGTAGCCATAATCACTGTTGTGGGCATTTGTCACAGACTACACACTGTTGTCATGATGTTATGGGGGATGTATTTTGCGGACATACCTGATGTTGGAGTATGCTGGATGTGTTGCGCATCACCCATCCTATGGCTGGGGGTGGCAGGGGTGATGGGCAACAGGTCCCCTGTGAGTGGGGGTTGCAGGGGTGATGGGCAACAGGTCCCCTGTGAGTGGGGGTGGCAGGGGTGATGGGCAACAGGTCCCCTGTGAGTGGGGGTGGCAGGGGTGATGGGCAATATAAGCCCTATGGCTGGGGGTGGCAGGGGTGATGGGCAACATAAGCCCTATGGCTGGGGGTGGCAGGGGTGATGGGCAACATCAGCCCTTTGGCTGGAGGTGGCAGGGTTGATGGGCAGCATCAGCCCTATGGCCGGAGGTGGCAGGGTTGATGGGCAACATCAGCCCTATGGCTGGGGGTGGCAGGGCTGATGGGCAACAGGTCCCCTGTGAGTGGGGTGGCAGGGGTGATGGGCAACAGGTCCCCTATGATTGGGGCTGGCAGGGGTGATGGGCAATATAAGCCCTATGGCTGGGGGTGACAGGGGTGATGGGCAACACAAGCCCTATGGCTGGGGGTGGCAGGGGTGTTGGGCAACATCAGCCCTATGGCTGGGGGTGGCAGGGGTGAGGGGCAGCAGGTCCCCTGTGAGTGGGGGTGGCAGGGGTGATGGGAAACATCAGCCCTATGGCTGGGGGTGGCAGGGGTGATGGGCAACAAGTCCCCTGTGAGTGGGAGAGGCAGGGGTGATGGGCAACAGGTCCCCTGTGAGTGGGGGAGGCAGGGGTGATGGGCAACAGATCCACTATGGGTGGGGGTGTTTGTGGTGCTGGCCATGAAACCCCTATGGTGGGCTGGATGTGGATCCCCTGTGTGTGTGTGCCAGTTTGCGGGTACGTGTCGTTTGTTTGTGTTGTAGGTGTCTAACTTACCGCCTGCGCCGTCGGCATCGGTCCCTGATCCGGTCATAGATGTAGAGTACTGGTATGACCTGTGCGATGGGATTCATGATGTGTTCGCGTCGTACACGCTGCTTGTTGCTCCGTCTCGTACCCGCTGCAAGCTGGTCCGTCTCGTAGCTGTCTATTGATTTGTGGCGCAAATCGTAGCTGATATGCTTGTTTTCCGGATGCTGTGATGTCCCGTGCGTGATGACCCGTCCAGTGCGTAGGAAGTACCCATCGTACTTGTCATGCCGGAAACTGCTATGGATACTGCTTCCGGGTGACTCGGTTCATCTTTAGGAGTTACGGCTCGGACGGAGAATGGGGCTTGATTCACAGCCTATGTGTCGGTCGTGTTTTTGGCAGTTATGCACATCATACTTCTGCTACAGGATGGACCGGCTCCGGGTACGTGTCGGTTCACGGTAAGGCTATGAACAGATGTCCGACCGGCCATCGGAATCGGCCCCTCTGTGTTTGAAAATACCACTTTTAGAAAGTAGGTATTTCCTTGCCTAACTATCCAAGCCTGCCTCTGCTAGGTTGTGTATTCCATGTCTGGGACAGGGGCTGGGGGATTCCAGGAGACAGGGTGAGTCAGCACAGGGCTGAATAGAGAGATCTACCTGGAGAGTGGTGGGAGGAGTTGCACTTGGGACCTGAATAGGGCTGTACCTGCCTTCCACAATGCTGGCTCCACCTCCTGTGGTGCGTCTGATGTCCCTGGCCCACACTGTCAAAGTAAAGAAGGAGTCGTAAACAAAGTGCTCCAGGACTGACTAGAACTGGTTTGGACTAGGCAAAGGCCTCTCTGCCTTTAGAGAACAAAGAGAATATGAGTATAAAAGGGGGGACCCAGACCCCAGAACTTTAGATCACTTTTGGAAAACAAGAAGAACCTTTGCTGAGGAGAGGAACCAGAGAGAAACTGAAGGAGGAGACTATCCCTAAGCTGAGTGCTGTTTGGGGGCTTGGTCTGCAGTGGTTGTGTGACTGCCAAAGAAAGAAGAAAGGAACTGTGTGCTCCTTTAATCAACTTGTAAAGGATCTCCAAGGGCTTGGAAATTGAGCTTGCCTCCTGCTGAAGTCTCAGGGATAACAGACTTCACCAAGCAGCGCCCCTGAGTTCTTTTGAAGTGCCTGCTGCTGTGCTAGGCCTTCTGAGGGACTGCGTGTCGCAAGGAGCTGGAAGCACGACTCATGAAGAAGAAGCGTGTTGCCGACGCAGCTGCTGTCGTCGCATCACTGAAGAAGGGTGACGTTGCTGTCGTCTTCATCACAGAAGCACCTCGCATCGCCGGAAAAGAATGTTGCCGTTGCAGCAGATGCCATCGCATCACCGGAGAAGCGTGTCGCCGCCGCAGCCGCTGTCGTTGCATCACTGAAGAATGGTGTTGTCTCTGCCGCTGTCGCATCGCATCACCGAAGCGCCTCGCATCACCAGAGAAGAGTGTCGCAGGGCTTGTCACGGCTCAGAAGATTTGTTGAGACGCAGCACGGCTGTCGGGCGTACACTCATCTTTGTCGCATCAAGAAGAAGACACTATTTTGTTTCATTGCACCGGATCTTCATTGCATCACGGCGTTGTGGGTCACAATCGCCACAGAAGCGCAGTAAGAAACTGACGCATCACCTCCCCATGCAGAGAAGAACCAACACATCACTATCCCCTACGCAGCAGTAGGGAACCGATGCATTACTGTTCTTGCGTGTAAAGAACCGACGCATCACCTTCCCTGCAACACTTTCGTTGTATAGCGTTACCCATCCACAGGTACATTGAACTTAAAGTGTCACATTTACCATCTAAAGAGAACTAAGCTATTTCTACCATTTTTAAAGTACAGTCTTGTTGATTTTTGTCGTTTGTGGTCTATATAAAAATACTTATTTTTATACTACAACTTGTGTGGTGTCCATCTGTAGTGTTGTCACTGGGTTACTGTATGTGTTCACAAATGCTTTACACACTGCCTCTGAGATGAGCCTGTCTTCTCGTGCCAAGGTACCAAGGGGGTGAGCAGGGGTTATTTTAGGAGCGTGCCCTCTTACCCTGACTAAACGCAAGGGTCCCTATTTGGTCAAAGGTACCTACCTCTGCCAACTAGAGACCCCCAAATCTAACAGGAACTGATGCATCACCTTCCGTGTGTCCCGTTTTGTCTGTTTGCATGACGCATCCAAGGTACTTTGTGTGAAAAGTGTTGCTTCTGCAATTTGCTTTGAATGGAACTATTTCTATCATCTGAAAGTCATATTTTTATTACTGCATTGTGGATTTTTGTCATTTGGTCTTGTTTTGGTTTAGATAAAGATTACTTATATTTTTCAAAACTGGTGTGGTGTCCATTTGTAGCGTTTTCACTGTATTACTGTATGTGTTCACAAATGCTTTACACAATGCCTCTGAGAAAAGCCTGTCTGCTCATGCCAAGCTACCAAGGGTGTGAGAAGGGGTTATTTTAGAAGTGTATCCCCCTTACCCTGACTAGAAGCAAGGGTCCCTATTTGGACAAAGTGGCAAACCATTGCAACTAGGGACCCCCATTTATAAAAGCGCGCAATACCCAATCACAAACTAAATATACCACATTAGCAGCATATGTCCTGCTCACCACAAATGAGTTGCATGTGCCTCTCTCAGTATTGAATCAACTGTATAAGTCCGACAGCAGCAAGCTGCATGGGCAGTGTCACACACAACATCTGCTTCGCTACTATAGCATTGTGTAAGCTCAAGGGAAAACTGTAAGGCATAGACACCTTACCTCATGTGGTGAAACAAAATTGTACTAAAATGCTCAGAAAATCTTGTTATTCATGTTCAAATCTGTTGCACAATTATCTAATTGGTGAACTTAACAAATGTAATCTGAATCTACTTATAGTCATTGGCAACTTTGCTGAAGTGGCACATTGCATGGTCAAATGTAAAAGTGTGTAAACATGGCTGTAATAACTATTTGGTGCATACCATGACAGTTAATCTCCTGTAAAGTCAAGCAAATGTTATGTGTGTAACATGTAGGCAAGCACAGCTAAATCTGAAACTCAATAAACAGATGTTTTAAAAACAAATTGTTGTGTGGTGGAGTTGTATTTGATGCTGGTGCTTGTGGTGAATTGGGGTCCAGTGTGTGTCCTGCGGTGTGTGTTGGTTCTGGGACAAGCTGGTTAAATCCGCTGCTGCTGAAGCCTTTGAGGAGTGCTGTGGAGCAAAGGACGTTTCAGTCTTCCAGGTGAAAGTTGAGGTCACCGAGGAGAATGTAGGCTCTAGATATAATGGTGAATGGAGAGATGAAGTTGGTGATGAGGTTGGTAAATGTGGCTTGTGGTCCATCTGATCAGTAGCTGAGGGTTTCATCCATGGTGAAGTTTTCTGAGATTTGCAGCTTGAAGTGCAGGAGTTCCATGAATGGGGTGGCGTTCTCTGTTGATGTTGTACATTTTATGGATTTCTTGTTGATAGCGAGTCCTCCGCCTGGCTTGTGAAGGGGATCCTGTTGAGCCATCTTGTAGGCCACTGGGATTGCCGTAGCAACGTCAGGAGCTGATGAGGGACTGAGCCTTGTCTCTGTGATAAAGAGGATGTCAGGTGCATCGCTACTCAGCAGGTCCTGTATTTTGGTTGTGTGTTTACTGAATGATTGTGTGTTGAGAAGCATGTATGCATGTGAATGTTGATGTGCAGGTTTGCTGTGGCATGAGGTGGGGTGTAGGCTATGTTGGTGCTTGTGTGGTCTGGGGTTCGGAGGGAGTGTTGAGGGTGTTGTTAGTGTTTGTATAGCAGGTGTTGATATGTGGCTGCTATTTGCATCGGGCCTTTGGGTGTGTGGCTGCTAGAGAGCTGGCTGTGGGTGAAGGTGAAAGCTCCTCTGTGTTGTGAAGCATAGCACACAGCATTTGGGAACAGCATCTGGGGTCTAACGACCTAAAGAGTGCTGCGGAAAATCACTGGGCAGTGATCAGCGCAGGGTACCTGTTGTTGGTTGCAGTCCAGGCATGGGCTGTGCACCAGCGGTGCACCTGCTGTGCGCATCCTGAAGTACTCCAATTTTTGAGACTCCAGAGGTGCTAGGGGTAGCACCCTATGACTTCGAGTACTTCCTGATGTGGTATTATAAAAGTCTGCATGTCTTGATAATATCACAAAGAACTTGGCAACAGAAGCTGAAATATGAAAAGACATCTTTATTAAACCCAGTGAGTGAGACTACGTCGCACAGAAGCCTTAGCAACTGAATGAGGCAGTCTGCAGAACGAAAACCAGTGTTCTCTTTTATAATGCATATTATGCTCTGGGCAACACCGCCCTTCTCTTGCAGTTGGTCATTCACATATTTTACTTCAAAGAACAAGCAGAGTCGTGATTGCAATCTCACATTTCAGTTCAGCCAGCCCGCAATTATTTACCGAGCAAGGCTCAGATCCCACATCTGACCCCAATAAACATGAGCATCTCCTGTTTTGAGAAACAGGCCATAAAGCAGGAACAAGCAGGTGCGAAAGTGATTAGTCGGAGGCTTGTGTGCGATGAAAGGACTTTATGGTGTGTCAAGCCCTGATGCTAATCACAGGTGGCCGGAGGAAGGGGAGCTCGTGAGACCGGACTGACCTGGGGCAGCGGAGACCAGCTGCCCAGGTCATGGAGAAGTCAAGCAGAAAGTACATGTATTCTAAAGGCTTATAATGTGTTTGTCTATGTGAGGGCAACTTATTAAGATGGCCATCGCTCCAAGATGGAACCCACGGAGTCAATGTAGAATAACGTATACATAGTGCATTTGGCAATGGGACGTTATGCAAAGCGCTTGTAAATACCGCATTGACCAATCGCGGTTTGCTAATACATGAATAAACAGGGGTAGGGCCCTGTCTTCTACGTGGTCCCAAATACCAAAGTACGACAGACCCTCCTTTTGCCCTTACATAGGCAATCACTATACTCATACTGATCTTAGTCCAGGTCTACAGACATGAAGTCATGGAGATGTTGCTGTAGCATCATCCTATTACTTAGCGACTCTCACGGGACACATGTAGTATCACAAAGGCCACATATGGCAGGACAAAATAAGGAATACCTCTATCTAGGTGGCATAAGATCACACCCCCAACAATTAGTGATGTTTACTACTAACTAGTGTCGATGCAGAAGCTGTATAGAAGAATTGCTTACTAATTCTGATCTTTTAACCTGCTCATGTTCAGGAAAAGGGTGAAAAAGAGTGCAAAGAAACAGTAGTGGGAAAAGACATAGGTTGAGAAGCGGGTGCAGAAGTCAATTGGGTAGAGAAAAACAATCCCACCCATAAATGACAACGTCATGTTTAAAAAACACTAGAAAACATAGAGACAACGGGAGAAAGTAGTAACCACTATTACAAATGAAACCATAATTTTTATGTTCAGGTGAAACAGTGGTGACCCTCATCAATGCTCTGAGGTGAAAAGGGGGCACCTTTCCACAGAAAATGGATTTTATTCTGCTTATACTAGACAATGCCAGCAAAACAAACAGTCTTCTAACACCCAGTCTATACAATCACACGGAAACCTCTTGTGAAACCACCTATGCCCAGAGTCCGTTCAAAAAGCCTCTCTGGCAGGCTTCTATTGTCCATCAAATCTTCTTCTGTTGTTTTCTTTTGCATGGGCCTCTTCATTCAAGCCTTTCATGAAAAAAAAGAAAGTACTGCTCAGTTGGAGTGCCCTCCTGGCAAACACTCACAGCTCACGGTCTCAATGTTTCAAGGCAGTGCACCTGTGTCTTTCCTCTGCTGCAGACACTACAAATAATATGCTCCTCATTGGTCATGGGCACAGATCATCTTGTGCAGACCCGGGACCATTCTCAGGATCCAACACTCATCATTCGGTGTCAGAGGACGCTCAGGCTGCTCTTTCATGGGCACTGGAATGTAGTGCCTTCTGTCAATCTTGGATCCGCCGGTGCACTGCACTTCCATTGAAGCAAAGGAAAAGAGGGGGTGTGTGTGGCCAAAAACTCAGGCCAAGAGGCTCAAGGGACTGCACACTGTCAGAGGTTACCAGCACATGACAGGCGCTCTTGTGTACTGAAATTCTGGTTCTGTGGCAAAACCAGCTCCTCCATCTTTTCTGATGTTGAACGCCTTATGACGAAGCAAGCGTGATGCTTTAACCAGTTCGTTGTATAACAAGGGGACTGTAAACAAGTGGCCTGAGGTCCGTCAAAGGAGTGGCCACACGCCATGGGACAATTTTGGTCCAGAATACACTGTCTTTCTTAGGAAGCAATACAAATAAAAAGGCAGTAGGCAAAACAGTGCCTCTAAGCTTTTCAATTGGGTTTCCGTGTGAGAGCCTCCATCATCTAAGGGTAGAAAACTACACGAAAATTCTATCTAAAATGGATGTCTTCACATATGGTGGCATTGTCTAATAGGGCAAACACATTTTTTTTCTGAATGATTACATATAAATGTTTCTAAATTCATTATCTAGGACATTTCAATAGAGAAATCACATGATACAGATTATCATAGGCATGTAGAAACCTTTCACATCAGGTGCACTAGGCAATACACAGGCTAATAGTCAGATATAAAAACAAAAGACAAGAACTAGAGGGTCCTGATATTTGCATGATTAGAAACTTCTGATCCCACCGAAAATTAAAGCAGCAGGAACAAAAGGGTAAAAGCTACATTAGAAATAGACATTGAAAATTCGTCATGTTCAAAAGGGTAAACGTAAGATATCTCCTATTGGTATGGAAAACTTGTCTTACTATAATATTGAGTCAGTTAGCCAGGTTATCGCTACCCTGACAGTCAGGCTGGAAAACATTGCAGCAGGCCTAAGGAAAATTCTTGGAAACCAGTCTGGTCATGCAAAAGGGAATTGTACATAATATGGGGGTTCTTGGTGCATCACTGCAGTCTGGAAGTATGTACCTGAACAATACACCTACAATAATAAATGGGCTGACTGGTGAAAGGAATACGGAAAAGGGAATTGAAACTAGGACACAACTAAAATCCCCAATCACTGAGCATAATGCGACATTGGGCAGGGAAGGAACAAAAGCAATAAAAAAAATAAAAATCTATAGGAAGGACAAGAATTTAGTAGTCAGGCATGTGACATCACCAAGAGTACGGGTGATACACAAAAGGCCAAAGTCACATACATTTTAACTCTACCGCTGGCGACTGCACCATATACGGTAATCTTAGGTAATGTTCCAGTTCCTTCTGCAGGGAAAAATGAAAACCTAGTTTCCTTTTAAGAAGCAAAGGCCATATGCTACTTAGGAGACAGGACACCATTACCTCATGTAATATAGAAATTAGGCCACCTTGAGTCACAGATCTATAATTTCATCCTTAGGTCCAATCAAGGATACATAAATGTAGGGCTGCCTGTTCCTTTAAGGGAAGGGCAGTAACGTGACAGGTCACAGGTGACAGGTGACACACTTTGATCCTGTAGATCTCTTTTAGTTTTCTGTAATACCATTATAGCCAATTTAGACATGCACTGGTAAAGTGCTGCCTCTCATGTTTACAGCATGAAAATATCATTAGCTGTGGAATTTAGTAACCAGAACAAGTTCAACCAACTGTTGCGTAGCGATGGGCATCGTCCTGACCATCGCCATACAACGAAAACATGCAAAAAATAATAAAAACGCACAAAACATCAAAGCCATCAGATATACTTGCTGTATATCAAGCACAAAAAGCATAGACAAAACAATAGCATATGTAAAAAGCGGTGACACACAACACCATGTCATGTACTTTATGCACTGTAAAACTGCAGCCCAAAACCCAATATTTGGGCCTGTTTAATTTGTCAGGTTTAAAATACTTACCCTCCTTTTTGACAGTAGATCACCAGGCAATGGAAATCTGCTGTCAAATATAACTTTTCCGTTTCTCATCTAACATACAGGACCAGCAAGAACAATTCATGATAGAACCAAATACACAAAAATAAATTGCATTACTTAACTGTTACCCTCTTGTCAGTCCTTTCAACATCCAGCCACTCAAGTTTTACATTTCTAGAAATAAAAAATCGTTACACTGACACTCCATAGTAATTTGGCACCTACAATTCCCACTGTGAAAAAGAAGTCTTAATTGGCAATGCATTCTCACGTCGGCATGTAGCCTTAAAGAAATTTTAGAAAAAGGCTGCATCTTGTTTTTTTTGTCTAAGACTTAATGCAACACTTCGTTTTCTGTTAAATAAGAGCAACTATAGCAGGCATCATTCTATTTTCTTTTTTTTTATAGCACCAATGTATCAGCAAAGCATTTAACATGATGTTTGGACTTTCAAAGAAAACCCCTTTTCCCGGTGGAATTAAGTTCTTTAGTTTTAGTGATGCTATGGAGAAACCAGAAACCCCACCTTTAGAGGCCCGTGTAGCAAGGTCATTCTGCATTCCACAGAGGCAAGGCCCTAATTTAAAAGGTCATAAAAGTCAACTCCATTGTTTACGGGAAAGATAGCATCTCAGCAGCAAGCCAGCCTCTGCAGGTCTCCCATCCCCCAGCTTCTAGCACTCTGAATTTGTCAAAGCCAGAAGGCCTTCCTAATCCCTCCTAACTTGCAATAATTCGCTCTATGTTGAAAAATAATTTCTCCTTTTTAGGCGCTAAAAAATTATCCCTATTCCCAGATTGTTAAACTACATGTACTGTGAAAAATTCACAAGACTTAATAACACACATACCAGTTTTTAGAGTAAATGCTTGTTGCAATCCTATGCAATGGTATACATTTCATCAACCTTAAATGAATAACCTTCTCAGTAGGCCCAGCTAAAGTTAGACTGAACTCCAGCAATTGGAACCGCTTTCTGCCCCAGTCCACTGGCACTGTGAATTGCATTTGCAATGAGTTTTGATATTTTCTTCATCATTTAGTCATTTGCCTTTATTCAAGCTCTGTTCGTCCCCTTTCATATTAGCATATGAAACTCAGTGCCTCCCGCCAGGTAATTACAATATTTTCACCCCTACTGCTAGAACCTGCAATCTCATCTTTCCTCTCCTACTTACTCAAACCGGTACCACATTCCTCTTCATTCACTTCGTCAATACAACCTTCCTCACGCTACTCTTCATGTCTTTATTACTCCCCTTCATCATCTCTCTTCCCTCCACGGCATTGTATTTTCCCAATCGTTCCTCTCCTTCCTACGTATTACCCAGTTCCTATAACCGTAGTTCTACATTTCTCCACCCCTCTATCATTACTCATTTCATCACGTACCTGCTCACAAACATCCTCTTTTTCCTTCATCAAAAAACAATTCTCCATTTCTCTTTCTCTATGTGGGTGCTAACTCCATTAAGGCCGTTTTGTATTAACATCAAATAGTTGCGGGTTGCGACACCATATTTTATTTAATTTCCCCAAGTTTTTAACAAGGTCTTGTTTGTCATAGCGTGTTCAGTAGTATTGTGACAGACACAACTAAAGTTAGAACCTTCAACCCTGATATTAAAACAAGCCTTTGTACTGGCACATTGACTCATTGAATCATAAGAAGGCACAACCTGTAAATATATATCAAAACCTAAACGTATGCATTTACTGAAGCCTGGGACACTTTAAACAGTACTCTGAATGAAAGAAAATGCAATTGAAGCAGTCTTTCTACCCAAATTCGACTTTGATATTCTAAGCATTAAAAAATGAATATCCTACAATTTTCTTACATAATATGCATTACCAGAATGTCTATTACATAACCCATGAGACAGGCATTGGAAATAATAACTCATACTTTATAAAAATGAGCTTGTTTGCGCCTGCGCCAAGGGAAAATTGTACGCGCGAATGCTTGTCATTTTAGTGATGCAACACAACTTAAATCAAATTTTAATGCTAGGAAGTCATAGTATGAGTATTAAGCTTTATAAATATCAAAAAACGATTTTGAAAAGCACTTATTTTTTAAAATAATTTTTCCCATGATTAATAATTTTCTTTTTAAAAAAATCCCAATTATTCGTTTTTTGTGATAATTCTATGTATAAAAAACAAGCTGCATCCCTTGCCTATCATTTTGGACACATTTAACTCACAAGCCTAAGCGCATAAGCCCAATTTGAAACGCGTCACATTTTTGCGCCACTTTCATTTAAAAAACGGTTCTGCCAAATTTCACCCGTGTTCAACTGGGAAGGTGCTGGCTGAATGAACATTTCTATCAAATATACTGCAGCTGAAAAGTTTGCCTGTGAACATCTAATATAATGCATCTAAGGAAAATGCTGTAAATTTATTTACTTTTGCAAAAATAGATAATTTCGTTTTTGGGGCCTGATTTATATCTATCGAATGTGTTTCTAATTTTATCCTTTAAGCATTTAACGGCAGTTTTGTATATGTGCACAATTGCTCATTCTATAAATTAAAGAGCAACACATAGCTATTGTAGCACATCACATCGTTCATTTCTGGATTTTTGTTTTAAGTTTCTACTTGATATTAATTAACCAGCAAACTACTTAACAGACTGGAAACATCAGAAAACCCACAAACACATATTGAGCTCATTTCAGACATAAACAGAAAGGGGGTAAACAGACAATACAGCGCGCTTTAGCCATTTTTCATAAATAGCGCCGTCGCAATTTACTTACAGAAGTTGCGCTAATGATAAAAAAACCACAGACATTTAAACACACAGTTAACTTATAAATCAGTACGCATGACAGAAAGAAAGAACAGCTCACAGACTATACTTGAAACAAACCATTTGCAAATACTGTTGTAGGTCATATTTACAAGCAACGCTTTTCAATAGTGTTCCAAAAGGCTGCATGAACAGCCCCACAGACAGATGCATGTCCAAGAAGTAGTGAATGCGCTCAATTCACTAGCTCTGCCTAGCAGAACACCACACAAAATCGTTGTGCATATCTTCATTCGTGAAACTGCGCAGAACGAAGGATCCTTTTGTATTATGTCATATTTTAATTCCCTGGGGATACAAAATCACCAAGGAAGAAATATGTTTTTAAATCTAACCTATTTAGATATTTCCTACACTATGGTACCTTTCAAAACAAAAAGCAACACATTTTTCCATGTGAGCTTACAAACAGGCATGCCAAAAATACTGCGGAAAACGCAAGTATTATAATCAAAACCAAATGGAGAAATATCTCCTCATTACCTGCCTACACAAATTGCAATTCGCATATCCAAACTTATACAAACCAAAAGCTACATTTCCAAATTTGCTAAGATCAGGCATCTTATAGCTCACTAATCTAGCTCCAAACTTCAAGGGCTTATCTCTACCAATAAACTCGCAAATATGCGAGACCCTCGGTTTTGGTAATTGCGACCCCTCGGCTTTGGTAATTGCGATAACCAAATTAAAGACCCAAAGAACCAAATTGACTGGGAGCGACCCACTTATACTTAATTCTTATTCTTAATAATCAAAAGGTTATCCAAATTCTAATTGTCAAGTTCTACATGCCCAAACGTCTTTTATAATACTCACGCCAATTGGGTTCTTTTTCTCACCTTTTGAGTGACATCATGTGGAGGATCAAAATCAGGAAGAGCAGAAATATACCGGACTACATAATCAAAGAATCTCCAGAATCCCTGTGCACAGAGTACCTTCTTGGTAGAATCCCGTTCTGTCCTTCCAGTAGATTTCAGTCTCCTGACCAGATCACTCCCACAGAAAGTCACTTCTTTGATGAGGCCCCACGTTGGGCGCCAACTGAAGTACTCCAATTTTTGAGACTCCAGAGGTGCTAGGGGTAGCACCCTATGACTTCGAGTACTTCCTGATGTGGTATTATAAAAGTCTGCATGTCTTGATAATATCACAAAGAACTTGGCAACAGAAGCTGAAATATGAAAAGACATCTTTATTAAACCCAGTGAGTGAGACTACGTCGCACAGAAGCCTTAGCAACTGAATGAGGCAGTCTGCAGAACGAAAACCAGTGTTCTCTTTTATAATGCATATTATGCTCTGGGCAACACCGCCCTTCTCTTGCAGTTGGTCATTCACATATTTTACTTCAAAGAACAAGCAGAGTCGTGATTGCAATCTCACATTTCAGTTCAGCCAGCCCGCAATTATTTACCGAGCAAGGCTCAGATCCCACATCTGACCCCAATAAACATGAGCATCTCCTGTTTTGAGAAACAGGCCATAAAGCAGGAACAAGCAGGTGCGAAAGTGATTAGTCGGAGGCTTGTGTGCGATGAAAGGACTTTATGGTGTGTCAAGCCCTGATGCTAATCACAGGTGGCCGGAGGAAGGGGAGCTCGTGAGACCGGACTGACCTGGGGCAGCGGAGACCAGCTGCCCAGGTCATGGAGAAGTCAAGCAGAAAGTACATGTATTCTAAAGGCTTATAATGTGTTTGTCTATGTGAGGGCAACTTATTAAGATGGCCATCGCTCCAAGATGGAACCCACGGAGTCAATGTAGAATAACGTATACATAGTGCATTTGGCAATGGGACGTTATGCAAAGCGCTTGTAAATACCGCATTGACCAATCGCGGTTTGCTAATACATGAATAAACAGGGGTAGGGCCCTGTCTTCTACGTGGTCCCAAATACCAAAGTACGACAATCCACTGCATGTCCGTGTTGTTGGTGCCATTAGGTGAGCCCTGGGAGAGGGGAGGAGTGCAGGGTGCCGTGATGTAGTTTCCTGTGCTGATGGGTGAAGGGAAAAAAAGGGGAAAGAGATTTAACCATTGTTATTTCTACTGACTCCTTACTAACAAATGTAGTTTTGGCCTTACCCACAATGACTACCACTTCCAGTTGGTCAACTACCTTTCCACCAGATAAACCATCTCATTTTAGGGCACAGAGGTTAGACGGAAAGAAAATGGACCGAAGAGTATGTTGTGAAGTACCAGAAGGGATCACTATCAGGAGTGAGGCCAAACAACCACAAACCAGCAGCCCCTAAGTCTTGTAGTCAACCTGACCCAATTATTCCTAACACAAGGTGAAATTAATGTCCTTAGAAAAGGGCTAGTATTTGTTCCCACAAAACAAGCCAACAAAGTCAAATTATGTTGTGTGCTTGCTCAGTTCTTCAGAAAAATATCGGTCAAGTCTTTCTTTTAGGAATCCCTTAACATCCCTCAAGAAACCAGACATACAGACCTAAGAATAGATCTTGTTTTCAAACCAGCCCCTCTCCAACACCACAATACCACCAGAAGTAAGAGCATTCAAGCAGGCAGTCACATAAAATATAGAGGCACTGGATGAAAGCAAAATACATTTTCATAACCTACTTTCAGGGAACAGTGAGCATTATAGAACTTCCAGAAGAGAGGATATTGTAATAAAACCTGCAGATATGGGGGGTGATAGTCATACGAACTACAGAAGACTACAGACTAACCTGCACTAACCTCATGTCGGATCATAGAAACTCTGAGGTTCTCCCAGCAGACCCTACGAAGAAACTATTAGCAGAGATTAGGAACATAGTGGAACAAGCAGGGTGGACTCATAAATATGGCTCTGTACTCTGAGCTGATGGAACATCAAACAAAGTGATGTTCAAGAGGTGTACAGGGCTTGGAAATAATAATCCTAGTATTCACACTAGTATTTGTATGATTCAACTCTAACACAGAATAAATGATTGGCTTAGATCTCGAAGCCCTATCTAAAAGTATACCACAGGAGGAGTGTTTGAGGGCCATGGACCATTATGACTGAGGGTTTAGAAGTGGAAAACTCCAAACAAATTCATTATGACACTCGCAGAAACTAGCACTCAAGAGGAAATATTTTGAGTTTAAGGATACCATATTTGAGAAGCAACACGTCACATCTATGGGCAGCACCTTTTCCCCACACACAGTATGTTGATATGTACACTTGAAAAATATAATATTTGTACCTACAAGCCCTATCAGAATCAAACAATACAGTGGGAATGTTTGATAGATGTCTTTGTAATATGGTAGAGCTCTAAAGAGTTAGCACAAGAATGATTTATGCATTAGGCAGCACATATCTAAAAAAATAAAAAAAATGAAAGCAATAGTATTAACAGAAAACTTGATATTCATGAACTACACAAGACACTTGGTAGAATGAGCAGAGGAAAGGCCAAGATGCAGTCACAGGGAAACTCCACTGACAGGCAAACAAAAAAAGGACCCCAAACGACAGATGTGTGTGTATACATTCACCAACAATGCAAACAGGGTGAGCAAAAATCATTATTAGACACTGGTGCATACCAAAGAGCAACAAATTACACCTGAAGTATAGGAATTGCGGGTGGGGGGTGAAGACCTTTCTCAAGCAACAATCACAATCCTTGTCAGGGTGAACCGCAAATGTCACTAAATTAACCAGTACTGCCGAACCCTCTGGTAGCTTGGCACAAAAGCAGGCAGGCTTAAATGTGAGACATTATATCATGTATTTATGCAGCACACAAACAGTAATAAAGTGAATGCACAACACAAGAAATATTCAAAGACAATTTAGAAAAATAGAAAAACATTTAATAAATAAAGTGACTTAAAAACAAATTAAACCCAATCAGTAGTACCAGAGTTGTGATGTTTGAAATGTTTTAGTGAAAAATAGCTCATTAAAAGACGAGAGTGCCAATTGCAGGTATCTAATCAAGCGAGACTGTGGCAAAGTCAAAAGTTAAGGCCGAATGCGATGGTGCACACTTTGGTTAAATGAGGTGGATTGGGTCTGGTCTCGGCTTACCTTCAGATGTAGAAGTAATTTTGAAGAAAAGTTCCTGTCAAGGTAAAGATCAGCAGCGCAAGACAGCTGGCTGTGCCTAAGGATGCAGCATAGTCGCCGGGGAGCTGCTGGATGATGGCACGGTGAAGATTCCTTCATTCAGACTTTTCAGAAAGTTGGAAATCTCCAGAGGAGTGAAGCTGCAGGGTGTATCCACCTAGGACTCCATGAGGTCTGATACCCCTTCTGAGAGGTCCCACTGAACAGGATTTCGTATTACAGAAAAGAACATAGTATTAGTGTTAAAAAGTGGATTTCTAGTTGGCAGAGGTATGCACCTTGTTCAAGCAGAAACAACAATCCTAGTCAGGTTAAGCTAAAAATACACTAAAAGAAATCCTGTGCTCACCCTCTGGTAGCTTTTTGCACAGAGCAGTCAGGTTTACCTAAAGAGGCAATCTGTAACGTTTTGTGCAAAACACCCACACAGTAACACAATGAAAACACCACAAAAGCTCCACACTGGTTTAGAAATAGACAATAATTTTATGAATAAAGCAAGGCCAGATGAACAAAAAATATTGGGGTCTATTATGATGTCGGGCGGATCGCTACTGCCCGCATGGCGGTGGCGATCCGCCGACATCATCCTTAGCCCGCTTCCCATTTCCCCCCGCCATATTATGATGTTAGGGGTACCGCGGCAGACGGGAAGACCATCCGCTGCTTTTCTGCCCGGTCGTCGAGTCGACCGGGTGGAAAAGGGTTGAATATGGTGGGGGGTGTCGGCTAGACACCGCCATCCATGTTACGTGTCAGCGGGAAGCAGCCTCTCACGGAGAGGCATGCGGATTCCTCAGCTGGGGGCCCGTTGCGGGCCCCCAGGATGATGGGGGGATGGGTGTACATGGGGGGTACCTATGGACCCCCTGCAATTGCATGGATGACGTGGCAGGCACCGCGCGGTGCCTGCCACGTTGTGCATGCAAATGCACAAATGCCTGTTTTGTATTGTGGCGGGTGCTGCTGACAGCACCAGCCGCCACTATGCAAAAAAAGCGGATTGCGCCCGCCAGTGTGGCAGGCACATCCTAATTGCACATGCCGGACCGCCGCACACATAGCGGGCGGTCCCATTTCCTGGGGTGGTGGAATAGACCCCATAGTGTTTAGGGTCTTAAAGCGCCAACTCAAGACATCTGGTTGTGCTTGACTGGAGGGGATCTAAAAGTTAAGGCTGACCGCGATGGAACGCGGGTTGACTATAGGCACCATCCTAGGACCACTGAAACAGTACCTTTGGATGGGGGCTGTGTCAATGTCGAGGGTGAGCTACAAGGAGCAGGGAGACGATATGTCATTGACGAGCCATGCACTTGGGAAAGCTTTGTCATCGAACAGCACTGAAGATGGGCGATGCGTCATTGTCGAGCTGCGCACTCAGGTAATATTTGTTGTTGAACAGCACTGAAAATGAGCAATTCATCATCGTCAGGTGAAATGTGCCAGTTCTGATTGTTACAACAGCGTGGATGCGTCCTCATTGAGAGTTTCAGCACAGAAAAATCACACTTCCAAGGGCCCACAACTGGATTGTCGCCACTTGGAAGGGCAGGACTCACAGAGGGTGGAGTTCAGGTGCTATAGCTGGGCTGTAGGAAGACTTTAATGTACCTGAGACTTCACGACAGGGGGCAAGCAAGCATGCCTGTGAGTCACGCTGGGCTCAAGTGAGATGGGTCCAGTCCTTTTCCTCAGCAGGGCCGAGGGTAGCAGGTAGCAGGGCAGCACAGCAGAGTAGAAAAGCAGTTCTTCCAGAGCAGCAGTCCTGCAGAGTGGCTGTACTTGTAGCAGCACTGCAGTTTATCCTCCTGGAAGAGTTCTTTACAGGCTCAGTAATGTCTGATTTGATGGGGCTCAGAGACCCAGTGCTTAGACCCAGGGGTAACTTCAAAGAAGGGTTTTTGAAGTACACAGAGGTCCTTTCTTCCCACCCTTGACTCCAGACTATCAGTAGGGGGTAATCAATCACTTGCGTGGTGACAGGGCACTGCCTATTCGAGTGTCGGTTCCTGACTCCCTTCCTGCACTGAGAGAGCCATTAGAATGAAGATGAGTACTCAGGCACCCTTAACCTTCTTGTGTTAGTGGTTGTCTGAGAGGGTGAACAAAGTGCAGCTATCACCTACCCCAGATATGTATTGGAAACGATTTTCAGGAACACAGAGCTGTAAGAGCAGAGAAATGTCCACTTTCTAAAAGTTGTGTACTTGCATCTTGCATCGTTGGAAGAGGGTCACTCTGCTGTACTTCGTTTGTTGAATGTGGAAGGTAATTTTCCTTTATTGTCCATTCCTTTGTTTTTCGTTTTCTTGATATTTGTTTAGTCCAGCTTCATGGCGGTTTGTTCCGTTTCCAGGTGTTTTACGCATTCGTATTCACTTGAAGGAGATCATTGTTCATCCCTTCCACTTTAAGGTTTAGTTAAGCAGGCTCGCACACGCCTTGCATGCTTGGTTTTTCTCACTTTTTCATTTATTAGTAATATCTTACCCAAGTTGCAATGTGTTTATTTTGGCAGCATTCACATTTAGCCTGCTGGCTGCAGTTCTCATACATCTTTTTACATTCCTGCTTGTAGGTATGTGTGGCTTTTTGAACGTCTTGAGTTTTCAACCTCACTGGGTTATTTCTAGTTGAGTTTGGCGTTTTAACAGCACTGGGTTATTTCTTGTCAAGTTTGGGGTTTTTGGCATCACTATTGGACTTTTTTTCTTCATAAACCTTTAGTCATCTGTATCACTTGACACTACTAGTCGGTTTAGCTACATCGTTTACTCTTCCTTTTTCTCGTTTCCTTTTTCTTTTTCTACTCCTTTTCACTAATTGAGCATGTTGCTTTTCATTGATTTCATTGAGCATGGTTTTGGAAAAGCAGTGCCTTTTTGTCACTCCACTCAGTTGCTTTCGTCTGACCACTTGAGCCTATGTGTCAGTCACAATGCTTTTTTACTAGATATTTGGACTGTATAATTTATATATTCATTTGTTACAGATACCCCTGATGAAGGGCCATTTTTAGCCCGAAATGCATTGGGATTTATGAAGTTTCTGTTAGTTATATGCTGAATACTAGCTATTTCTTTCTTGCTTCGTTGGATTTCATTCATGAGGACTCTGCATTAAAACAAACTTGATGCATTTCTGTTTCTAGAAAATTATTTTGAACGTTTGGATACCGCAAAACATTGTTTTGTTTATTGTTGTGACATTGGATTTCATTGTGGATTGTTTCACTTAGTTTGTGATTACATTTGTTACACCTTATTGGTGACACCATTGTAGTGCATTGGATTAACCTGGATACACTTCCAGGTACTTGGCTTTCTTTATTTGAATTAGGTGGCTTGCAGAGCCCCTTATCTGGTGCACACACTATTATTAAAAGAAAATCATTGTTTGTTCACTATTGCTAAATGTCTAAATTAGCACACTGAGTGCATTTTGGCTGCATTCTTATCATTGTTACTTTCTAAAAGTGGCATCTTTGAAATAGCAATGTTAAATTCAACTGTACCAGTTTGCTCTTTCAAAGATAGGAAACATGACACAGCTACTCCTTTCTAATCAGGAATTACAGCTTAAAAGTGTATTAAGCAAGTCCGAATGTTAACCTGTGAGAGAAGTAGGCCTCACAGTACTGAAAAATGAATTTAGGAGTTTTTCACTATCAGGGCATGCTGTCCTACCTATTACTTACACAGCACCCTGCCCTACCTTGTGTGAAATAAAAGGGATTTTTAAGTCTTGGCAAACAGTTTTAAATGCCAAGCCAAAGTGGCAGTAAAACTTCACCCACAGGCTCTGCCATGGCATGTCTGAGACATATTTAAAGGGATACTTGTGTGGGTGAATATATGACGTTACAACACAAGCCATTACAATGCATGCTTTTACAATGCAGTTTTTACAATGCAAGTACCATTAAATTGCATGTTTTTACAATGCATACCATTACAACGCAAAAATATATTAATGCATTAAATGAACCATTACAATGCATACTAGTACAACACATACAATTACAACAAATGTTTTATTATATAATAAACCCCTGGGGTATTGTACTAAAAACCATATAGTGAAAATGAGTACTACGTTTAAAACTTAATACTCGAGTACTAAAATTAATACTTGTGTTTTTAATTTAAAAAGTCTTATACTAACAAATGAGTTGGAAAGCAAAGAAAAAGGGGTTTGGGTGTGTTACTGTATTAATACACAGTATTTTAAAAAGTAATGAACAATAACATTAAAACTTGATTACTAAAATTAATACTCATGTATTTTTTTACTTCTTGAACAATTAAAAAAAGCATCTATTAAAATATACTTTTAATTTAAAAAATGAAAATATATTTAACACAAAAAACTTTATAAAAAGAAAATAAATAATATACTTTTTAATCGAATATCTTAATTCAATACACATCATATCAATTGTTCCTAAATATTTTCAAGAGGACGACTAACCCAAAAAATGAACCTCAACACACTTTATTTAACTAAAATATCTACCATAATTGTTTCCAAATATTAAACATAATAAAACGCCAGTAACGCAAAACTAATCAAAAACCAAACAAATATTCCACCATTTTAAACTTCACTAAAACGAAAGTCCTCCAACACTTTTAATGAAATCACCTTGACCCACAGGTCGCCAAAATGGTGGACATAACATATATAAATGACAAAGAACGAACATTAATAAACCCCCCAAAAATATTTACAGTTTCACACAGCATTAAAAAGACGACAAGAAAATATACACAAACAATATTTTGTTAATAATTAATGTACACCACAAAAAAAGTATAAAAGCAGCCATCCACCATTTTAAAAACAGTGGTTAACTGACTACCAGACACACCACATGCATTTTGCCTGCCACAAAATTATAGACATCAAACTGTGCCATCTACAATTTCAAGTAAGTGAAAACTATATTAAATGTAATAAATTAGCAAATTAATCCAAGCATGATTATAATCACATATACATTTTAAATATCTTACAGCTTTTGTTGAAAAATAGCATTGCATAAACCACAATTGAAGTCACAGTCATACAAAAAATATGAAATGTAAGTAAACAAAACTTTATATATTTTGAAAATGTTCTTTTGAAGTAAAACAAACATTTATTAACATGAAAAAAGAGTAGAATATTGTAAATATTTGAACTAATAATACTACTCTTACTTGTGCTTGCCTCAAAGAAATTAATATATAGTTGTGGGTGCAAAAATACTATTCCTACTCCGATGGGTGCTTACCTCTGGAAAAGTAATGGATAGAGGTGGGAGCTACATTACTCTTCCTACTCCAAAAGGACATTACCTCAGGGAAAATGCTGGATAGTGGTGGGGACAAAATGTCTAATCCTACTTCTACGGGTGCTTAGCTCAGGAAAATTAATGGATAGAGTAGGGGCCAAAATCACTATTCATTCTCCAATGGGGTTTTTCTAAATAAAACTGCTTAATAGTGGTGGGGATAAAATTACTATTCCTACTCCAACGAGTGCTTGCCTCAGGGAAAATGCTGGATAGTGGTGGGTGCAAAATTACTATTCCTAGTCTAAAGTGTGCTTGCCTCAGGGAAAGTGCTGCATAGTGGTGGGATTAAAGTTACTATTCCTTCTCTAAAGGGTGCTTACCTCAGGGAAAATGATTGATAGTGCAGGGGATAAAATTACTATGACTATTCCGATGGGTGATTACCTCAGAGAAAATGCTGGATAGTGATGTGTGCAAAATTTCTATTCCTAGTCTGAAGGGTCCTTGCCTCAGGGTAAGTGCTGGATAGTGGTGGGATTAAAATTACTATTCCTACTCTGAAGGGTGGTAACCTCTGGAAAATTAATGTATAGTGGTGGGAGCTAAATTACTCTTCCAACTCCAAAGGGACATTACCTCAGGGAAAATGCTGGATAGTGGTGGGGGCAAAATGACTAATCCTACTCCTACGGGTTCTTAGCTCAGGAAAATTAATGGATAGAGTAGGTGCCAATATTACTATTCATTCTCCAACAGGGTTTGTCTAAAAAAAACTGCTGAATAGTGGTTGGGATAAAATTACTATTCCTACTCCAACGAGTGCTTACCTCAGGGAAAATGCTGGATAGTGGTGGGTGTAAAATTACTATTCATAGTCTAAAGTGTGCTTGCCTCAGGGAAAGTGCTGCATAGTGGTGGGATTAAAGTTACTATTACTACTCCAAAGGGTGCTTACCTCAGGGAAAATGCTTGATAGTGCTGGGGTTAAAATTACTATTACTATTCCGATGGGTGCTTGCCTCAGAGAAAATGCTGGATAGTTGTGTGTGCAAAATTACTATTCCTAGTCTGAAGGGTGCTTGCCTCAGGGGAAGTGCTGGATAGTGGTGGAGTTAAAATTACTATTCCTACTCCGAAGGGTGTTTACCTCAGGGAAAGTGCTGGATAGTGGTGGAGTTTAATTTACTATTAACAACTCCAGAGTGTGCTTACCTCAGGGAAAGTGCTGAACAGTGATCAGGATAAAATCACTATTCCTACTCCGACGTGTGCTTGCCTCTTGGAAAATGCTGGATAGTGGTGGGGTCAAAATTACTATTCCTACTCACACCTGTGTTTACATCAGCAATAGTGTTGAATAGTGGTTGGGTTAAAATCACTATTCCTACTCCGAAGAGTGCTTTCCTCAGGGAAAGTAATGGATAGTTGTGGGGTTAACATTACTATTCCTACTCCAAGGGATGCTTGCCTCAGGGAAAATAATGGATAGTGGTGGAGAAAAAAATACTTTTTATACTCCAAAGGGTGCTTGCCTCAGAAAAAGTGCAGGATAGAGGTGGGGATAAAATTACTATTCCTACTCTGGAGGGTGCTTGTCTCTGAGAAAATGCTGGATATTCCTGGGTGCAAAATTACTATTCCTAGTCTAAAGGGGGCTTGCCTCAGGGAAAGTGCTGGATAGTGGTGGGATTAAAATTACTATTACTACTCCAAAGGGTGCTTACCGCAGGGAAAGTGCTTGATAGTGGTGGGGTTTAATTTACTTTTAAAAACACCAAAGGGTGCTTACTTCAGGAAAAATGCTGGATAGTGGTGGGTGCAAAATTACTAATCCTACTCCAACATGTGCTTCCCTCTGAGAAAGTGCTGGATGTTTTTTTTCTGGTTATAAATATTTTATTAAAAAATTATTATTTTGTATTATCTTCTGATAACTACAACATCTAAAAACAGCTGTATAAAAGAACAATATTTTTTCTTGAAAATAGAATCAACAGAAGAACTTCTGAAAATTAATAAAAAAGGTAATTTTTTTATAAATATTTACATGAAAAAGGACTAAAGCAATATTATTGCAAGAAAAAACATGTTTGCAAAATAGAATAACATCCAATTTACATTTTTTAAAACAATTTAAAGATATTTTTTCTTCCAGATTTAACAACTTTAAACATCAAAACATTTCTAAAAGTCAAGCATCAAATCAAGAAAGGTACTTTTGACATCAACATAATAATTTAATAGAGTTTTTGAACCAAAAACTTTTTTTAGAATAGTTTATATCAACTAAATATTCTTCTCCAAAAGAATAATATTGTTTGAAGGTAAATAAATATGGTAATCTTCACATAATAAATATTGTAAAATAAACACAAATGTATCTGTTCTGTAAAAAGACAAAAAATATTGTAAAAACCCAAAACATTAACCTGTTCATCCATAACCAAAAATAAGTGATTTTATTTCAGGTAAACGTTTTACAGTTTTCACAAACTCCTAACAATATTTTTTTTTCTTCTACTTCCGACCACAATACAATTCAATCTAGTCAAGAAGCTGAGAGCCAAAACAAAAACCTATCAAAAAAGGTAAGGTTACAAAAACAATAAGCCATAACATTTCTCACCCATGTTTGTCTCCCTAGTAATCGTTATATAAATAACACATCACTGATGAAACACATTAAATCTTTTTCCTTTCAGAATCAACTAAAAATCAAAACTGTCCACCAAAGTAAAAGCACCAACTAACATCTAGTAAAATGGTAAGAAAGTAGAAATACCTATCAATAAAACAACTTAACAATTTTTCTCTCCCAATAAAGCTTTTTTAAATAACATTTCATCAGATTTAGAAATGCAACACATTTAAAACATTAAATTTAACTTCGATAAAACATTATCTTTAAACTGTTTAAAAAATTTGCATGAACTGTACTCTATATTTTTTCTTCTAAACAGGTAAACACAAGAAATTATAAATATGTACAAAGAAGGAAGGTGCACCAGGAAGTAATCAATACGTTTCCAGTGTATTAAATATATCCTTTATTGTAGCTGTAGTGTTAAAATTGGTCATCAGCCAACACGTTTCGTTCCAGAAGGAACTTCATCAGGGCATAAATTCCAAAGACTCTTCAGCTATTTAATTGAAGAGTCCTACAGTCTTCCAAAGTATAAAGGCCCCTGGGTTAGCCCAAAATCTTTCTAATCCTCTATAGAGGGCCGGACTGCCACGCAACGTCCCTTGCAATATTGCCGAATTCCAAAAATCAGTTTTGTCATCAGTAGTCCTAGTCGATGTTGACACAAACGAGCAGAATTCCTCATCAAATGTTTTCACAAAAACAATTTTGTTTCTTTGTTTCTTTTTCAATCCTTAACAGAAAATGACTTCAAATCAAGGCAAATATATAACATCCAGCCGGGGAAACCGTTTACTCAATCATAGTGGATATGTTTATTGTAAGGAGAGACTAACTGAGCCCAGGTGTCATTGGAGGTGTGTGCAATACTACTCAAACTATTGCACAGGCTGAACGGTTACTCTTGATGACTCTGTATTAAGAGCCACAGAACATAACCACTCTGCCTCTGCAATGGAGATTAAGGTAAGAATAAATGAAATTAACAATATTGCATCCACCACCAATGAACCCTGTGATGCAGTTTTGAGAGAGGTTGCCCGACACATTCCACCACAAGTTGCAAGTAGTATGCCCACAATTCCTTATCTGAGAAAAATTGTTCAACTTAAAAAACAGGCGAGTAACTCACAAAGAGTAACAACCCAAACCTATTCTGACATAATCATGCCACCTGAACTCTCTGTAAATGTTACTAATGAACCATTTCTTTTGCATGACAACAAAAACCCTCAAAAGAGAATTCTAATCTTCAGCACACCCCATAATCTTGTAAGGTTGGAGAACCGTGATATTTGGATGATAGAGAGGACGTTTAAAAGCACACCCCATCCATTCACCCAAATATACACTATTCATCCATATATTACTAACACAGTAGTTCCCCTAGTTTATAGTTTACTCCCTAATGCACAATCCTCAACACACACTGAATTATTGTCAGTGATAAAAGCTTATACATCAAACAAAAGTCCTAGAAAAGGACTAATTGTCTTTGAATTACCTATGATTAATACCATTACCAAATTGTACACAGATACTCAAATTCAAGGATGTTTTCTTTCATTTTTCTCAGGCATATTGTCGAAAAATTTAAAAAACATCCTTAATTGGGGATTATATATCAGATAGCAAACTACAGTTTGAACTAAAAAAACTAACTGCCCTTTGCTTTGTTCCTCCTGACAGTGTAGACGAGTACTACACTTCAATTACAGAATCAGAATACTTTACCTGAAACAAAGATAATTTTGCAACTATTCTAAATTATTTAAAGACACATGGATTGGCCATCTAAACAGGTCAGATCAAAGGAGGGATGCCACAACTCCTTCAATAAATCAATTGGCAAACCTCATCCTAATTTCTATCATTTCTTGCAAAGTTTGAGGAAGGAGCAAAGTTTCCAAGAAATGAGAATGTCTCAATCATGAACCGGTATTCTGAACCCAGGTATTTCTAAAAGAACAGAGGAAATGTCTGAAAGACTATTGGGTGTAATTCAAGAGTTTACGTTGATGGTGACTTCAGACTTCCTTGATAATCTTGCAAACATCCTCCATTTCTAACCTACACTATCTTCTGGGCCTGTTATGCCCTAAAAAAAATAACACAAATTAATTTGCCATTTAAAAAAAATGTTTTTAATTAATAATCAAAGTCAGGTCCCCTTACCTTCAGATGTCTTCTTTTTTCAACTCTTGGATTTATGTCCCATCCATTTCTTCACCAAGAGTCCTTTGCCTTTTTTTAAATCCATTAGCCAAAATCTTGTCCGCACGTTTACACTTCACGTAAGTGTGGCGGACGGAGCCAATAGAGCAAGAACAGCATGCGGAATCACATCTCCTCCATCAACCAGGTTACGATGTACCAAACAGCCAATCCCACCGCACAGGGAAAACCACCTCATCGTGGATGGCGGAAGCACAATAACATTGAGGAAACATCGAAGCCCAACACATGCATACCACCAGAGCCGCCATGGATCCAGATCTAGAGGCCTTTCCACTGCTGTACCTGATGCATCACCAGTAGATAAGACGCCGCTGCGCACAACAGCAAGCGGTATGTCTAAAACTCATACATGCGTGCAACCCCGGTACAACAACAACTCACAACAAGCTTGCAGGCAGGAGCTGCACAACGATGTCTGGGGAAACATGCCACCCCTATCCACATCAGTGAGACCTAAAGGGCCCTGAACGTTGCCCTGTGCTGACTCCTCCTGCCACACTACTCCCCTCACACCCACCTACCAGCACTACTCACACAGCTCCAATCATGATCAAGGTGACAGATGAGCATGGGTGATGGGAGGGTATACACTGCAGACTGCAAAGTGACCAAGATGCCTGCCCAGGATGGCTAGCAGGCGCAAGGGAAACAACTACACAGTTTGCTAACATCCACTGCCACACAACCCTGGCAAACATCCATGCATGAACAAGGCAAGAGGACTGTGCTGGCAATTAATCTATACCGTACCACAGCAACCATTACTGAAATCAGTGATCTGGGAAGAAATAGCTTCTGGAAGCATCCTGCGATATTCCGAGCCAATTACAAGAACTATAAATCTTTCCTCAGCCATTTAATGACAATACAGTAAATTACAAAAAGAAATGGAGATTCGATTATTCTCTTGGAATGTCAATGGCTTGGCTACAAAACTCTCTGATCCTGAATTGCTGCAATACCTCAACATGTTTGACATAATTCTGCTGCAGGAAACATGGCTTACAGATCCATTACACATACAAGGATACTTCTGCTCTTCAACACCAGCCACAAAAGGTGGGAAAACCGGCCATTCCTCAGGTGGGCTGGCTACTTACATCTCCACATCCACCATACCCACAGCAGCTGCAGTTGGTCCTGCAACAGAGGTCGCATTAGCAGTTAAATTCACATTCTCCTTGGCAGGGGTATACAACGAAGTAACGATTGTCAACGCCTACATTCACCCTAAACGTTTAGCTTTCGATTCGGCAAAACTTATTGGCCAAATAACTATTTACGTAGACAGCGTTGAATCACCAAATCTCATCCTATCGGGGATCTGAATCAATATTTATTGGGATCATCAGAAGTAAATGAAGCAAGTCTCCAATTCTCAAACTGCAATATACCAACACAAGGGGATTTCCCCTACGGGAAAACAAACAAGAAAAATAGACGTCTTCTGGAAGACCTAGAACACTTCAATCTTAGGGCCCTTAACGGAAGATTTTCTGGTGATTTTCCGCCTACGGCCAGTCATTACTCTGCAACAAACGGCTCAATCCTAGATTACACGTTCGCAAGTCTCTCGCTGTTCTCATTCATAATCGGCTTCAGACTGGGTGACAAGGGGGACAGCGAATATCGCCCACAAGAAATCTACATAGTTGAAAGTGCACCTTCTGGCATTCAGCCGGCCCCACCCTGGGGATCCAGTTATACGTCAAACTACAAGAGAATCAAATTCATGGCAGAAAGTATCAGCTATAAATCTTATACTTTCACACCCGATTGCAACGGACTATATACAAAACTGGGAGCGCTTTACAATCAGTTTAAGAGAACTCCACGCATCACAAATAAAAACCAGGCGCCCACTGCCCCTCGAGCAAGGGAGAAGGCACGGAAATAAAAAGCCTCAAAAGAACTATAAACAGCTCCATGAAATCTCTGTGTCTTGATCCTGGGAACCTATTGCTCCTCTCCTCCCTGAGACAGCAAAAAACCAAACAAAAAAAGCTGAAATGGGGCATTAACAAAAGCCACAAAGATGACATTTGGCCAAAACTCCTTCACAACATAAATCACAACGATAGCGCCTGCTTCTGGAAAATGGTAAACACAATCATCCACCCACAACAGGAGGGAACGTCTTCACATATATTAGAGGAAACCTGGGCCAGTTATTTAAACACCCATTTAAACTACAAAACCCCACAAACTGCACAGAGAAGGGCTGCTCCTAATGACCAATATTTGTACATTCGAACAAAGGAATTAGTTCCACCTAAATCCACTGATTCGGATCAACTTTCACCGGAAACGACACATGCCGCAGAGCACCTATTAATCTGGCAGCAGATGAGAAAGGGAAGAAAGGAAGGGGCGCCAGGCCCGAATGGAATCCCACCCGCTCTGTTCAAAGAGAGGGAGGCAGAGTGGGCAAGAATATTTCATCCAATATTCTCCGAAGTGAGACTACTGAGCATTGTCCCTGTTTCTTGGAAAGGCTCTACGATAGTCCCTATTCACAAAAGCGGTGATATTACCTGTTAGTTGCATTGCTTGACAACGAGGTCAAATATTTTGCAGGCATGCTGTTGGAATGGCTCACAGCCTGGGCAGACAATAATGAAATAATA
The DNA here is from genome assembly GCF_964204655.1 of Triturus cristatus. NCBI lineage: Eukaryota > Metazoa > Chordata > Amphibia > Caudata > Salamandridae > Triturus > Triturus cristatus. Next base: position 463,120,267 of record NC_140589.1, read on the forward strand.
CCATTAAACCAGACAGGCTTCCGCAAAAAAACACGTACAACAACTAACAGCCTAACAATCTCTTTGCTCATAGATGCAGCAATATCGGAGAAAATGCAGCTGCACTCTTGTTTCATCGATTTTAGCGCTGCTTTCGATAATGTGGACAGAGCAAGTTTGTGGCCGAAGTTGGCCAGCTGGGGTGTTCCAAATTCTCTCCTAACAATGCTAACGCTCCTACACACAGACACCTGGGTTCAGGTGAAACTAGGAACAGGGATGCATCTTTCAAGAAATGTAAAAACAACGAAAGGCCTTAAACAGGGCTGTGTGCTGGCACCGACCCTATTCAATCTATTTTTGGCAGATTTACCACATACACTTAGGTGCCGATTACGATCCGGTAAAAACCGGGTACGAACTGTCTGTCGGAGAGTTTTCTCCGTCCGACTCGTACCCGGTCGGAAAACTTTACAAACATGGAATTACGATTCGCACGGAAACACCATTTCTATACGAATCGTAAAAAACACCGACCGACGAAAATATACGTACGAATGTGATCCGGGAATGCTGCGACGTGACGTCGGGACGCTTTCAGGCAGCGTTTCACGACCCAGGAAGTACGATTCGAACCGACAGCAGTCCGGACGGCAATATTTTCACGGCACCCAAAAAGTGCCGGAAAAGCGAAGTACGGCGCGAAACGACCAGAGTAGGTGGCCCGGTGCGCGCCGTACCCCCCCCGCCCCACGTAGCGCTGGGGGTAAGCACCGTACATACACGGGTGGGGGTACGACTCGAACGTACACGGGTGTACATACACAGGGGGTACGACACGTACACGGGTGTACATACACGGGGGTACGACACGTACACGGGTGTACATACACGGGTGGGGGTACGACTCGAACGTACACGGGTGTACATACACGGGGGGTACGACACGTACACGGGTGTATATACATGGGGGTACGACACATACACGGGTGTACATACACGGGGGGGTACGACACGTACACGGGTGTACATACACGGGGGGTACGACACGTACACGGGTGTACATACACGGGTGGGGGTATGACTCGAACGTACACGGGTGTACATACACGGGGGGTACGACACGTACACGGGTGTACATACACGGGGGGGTATGACTCGAACGTACACGGGTGTACATACACGGGGGGTACGACACGTACACGGGTGTACATACACGGGTGGGGGTACGACTCGAACGTACACGGGTGTATACATACACGGGGGGGTCGGTGCGTACATACGGGGGCTGGGGGGGTACGGTGCGTACGTACGGGGGCTGGGGGGGTCGGCGCGTACATACGGGGGCTGGGGGGGACGGCGCGTACGTACGGGGGCTGGGGGGGTCGGCACGTACGTATGGGGGCTGGGGGGGGTACGGCGTGTACGTACGGGGGCGGCGCATACATACGGGGGCTGGGGGGGTCGGCACCTACGTACGGGGGCTGGGGGGGGTACGGCGCGTACGTACGGGGGCGGGGGGGTACGGCGCGTATGCGGGCACATGTCTCCATGGTTGCTATGGGAGTTCGGTGCGGACGGTGTTTTTTCCATACGGTTGTAACATCGGACGCACGGGATGGATCGTGATTCCACGGTCGGACTTCACTTTTCACATTTGTACGGTAAATCGTCCGAGGACGTGTCGGACACTTTTTCCGACCCGAGGACGTGTGGGGAATAATTCCCAATGCGGTTCGTATGGACTTTTTACCATGCGAATCGTGATTGGCAGTTTGTACGGCACTTGTACGATTCGTACGGTAAAAAGACCGGATACGAGTCGTACGGGGAATTTTTTTGCCGGATCGTAATTGGCACCTTAACATCTGTAACTCTCATGTGCCTAGGCTGGGGGGCACAACTCTGTCCAACCTCCTCTATGCTGATGACGTAATCCTGCTCAGCCATACAGTGGTTGGCTTGCAACATCTTCTCAATGGAATGCAGGTCTACCCAGAACAAAACAACCTGTCCATCAACCTAAAGAAAACTAAGACAATGTCAATTAACAGAAAGAGGAAAGGAGCGAGACTGTGGCATCTGGGAGGCACTCAAATAGAACCAGAAGGCATTGCCACCATGGAAAGGCTTGCGGACTTTGCTATTGGGGGCCCGTAGTGGGCCCCCAGGGTGTTGGTCGGGTGGGGGTGCCCCCCAGCATTTGTATGCTCAAGGTGGCAGGCACCTGTCATGTTGTGCATTTAAATGCACAACATGCATGTTCTACCTTGCGGTGGGTGCTGCTTGCAGCACCTCCCGCCGCAATGCAAAACATGCGGGATGTGCCCGCCAGTGTGCCAGGTGAATCCCATTGCCAACTGCGGGACCGCCGCACCTATAGCGTGCGGTCCCTTTAGCCGTTGCAGACCGCCCACCATCGCAATGGACCCCTTAGTTTGGAAATCGCTGAAAAACTGTCACTGGTGGAGGACAAAGCAGCCTTTTCAGCCAGATCCCATGCTTGGATGACTTTGAACAACTACAAGATCTTAGCCCCCAAAAAATATTTTAATCTGGGCTACCCAAAGGCACAGAAAACTAAAATTCTTAAACCTCCGCCTTGGCTTGATCCCATGCCCCCCAGAACCTGGCCCCATGGAAGCAGGACCAAACTTCAACATCTTGCAGCCTGTGCAAAAATGGTCAGAGCGACATTATGAATCTATTATGCTCTTGCAAGGAGTTGCTACAGGAGATGAGACAACTGCTAAAAATCCCCTTTAATCAAAGGGGAATCCGTTCAAGGAGGCAAGCAGTCTTGACATGCTTTGATCCAGCAATACCACAACTTAAAGGCAGACTAGTGAGATTTCTCGACTCAGCCAAAAAGAAATTCATCTTAAACTAAAGTTCCTCCTGGGTGCGGTGGCAGGCCAACAGGTCAGCATCCTAGGCTGGTGGTCGGTTGCTCAGACACCAGTGATTATAGTGTTACTCCATCTATAGCAAAATAAAAGGTTGCTACAATCAAGGCTGATCTGGGAAGCCACCATAGAATGATCAGTCGGATCCCTTCACAATGCACTCTTTTGGACAATAGCTTCCTTAGACTGCGCAAGGAACTCCACACTGACTGCATTACAGGCTGCTATTTAGACAAGCAACAAAGCACTTTTATTATAGTATAATGTAACAGTTTCAAACCTTTTTAATGTTTTATGGAATTTTACACATTTGTAATGTAGGCTACGGTTATGAGAATATATGAATTACAAGATATCTGCGATCAAGATAAATAAAGAAGAAAAATTCTACAATTTGTGTCACATGCTCTAATTATATAAGAAGTGTATAGTGTATAGTGCTGAACCACTTGTGTTTACATTTGTAATTAATGCCTGTTTTCTATGATCCTAGCGTTTTAACTGGAACTTGTATTGCACTGGTTTTTAGTAACTATGCAAACGAAATAAATTCAAATTCATTACTGAAATCAAGTCTGTACTAATATCACACATCACCCACTGAAACAGTGCTGCTGGCCAGCATGCAAATGGAAACAAATCATCAGCACGCAGTACAGTGCCAGAACATGGAGGGGCATGGCAGGCAGTGGCACAGGTTACCAATGAAGTGGTGTATACACCAGAATTGTACAGTTAAGGAGGGTACCCAGCAAAAAGGCATGTTGAAGTATCTCACATTGTGCATGCCTAAATGCAATTACTGGGACTGCTATAAATCCGACCTACACCTATTTGAACACAGAAAGTGGCAAGTGACAGGTATCACATAGCATGTTTGTAACGCACTGTTAGACCTGGCACATTGGCGTTGGTCTCCCTTCCATTTTTCGCTGTTGCCTCATGTGTTTTTGCTGGTGTTAGTTGCTCAGGGCACTGTGCCACTGCTGTCCAGTGCCACAGTGCAAGTGCTCCCTATTGTAAATTGTTGTATGATTTGTGATTCCATGATTGGTTGGTTTGGTTTACTTGTCAGGCCCTAGTACAGTGCACCAGGAGTGCCCAGGGCTGAGAAATCCAAACACTGCTGGCGGGCTTGCAGCACTGGTTGTGCCACCCACAGAAGCAGCCTGTAAACATGTGTCTAAGGTCTGCCATTGCAGAGCCTGTGTGCAGTCTGGTACTGTCATGCTGTATGGGCAAGTGCACCCACTTGCCAGTCCCTAAACCTTCCCTTTTCTTCATATCAGACACCCCTATGGTAGGCCCAAGGACAGGGTGCATTGTAAGGATAAGGTAGGACATGCCCTGGTGCGTGTGGCATGTTCTAATAGTGAATTATAGCCGTTTTCGTTTTTCACTATTGCAAAGCTACCTGTTTTCCATAGGCCAGAATGGACAGTTTGGTTATTACATCTTATAATCTTAACTGACTCGGAGAACATGGTAGAAATTTGAATTTAGTGTGCTTGAACTCAGGGTGATAAAATACATCTTTTAGTGAAGTTGGTTTTAACATTCTGTGTTTGAAAATGCCACTTTTAGAAAGTAAACAAAAATACCCAGATGTATATCTGGGGATGCCCAGTGCACTACAAGAATACACAATCCAGTGTGAATCAAAACTTCATATGAATATACAGTTTTACTCCACTCGTGGAAAAAACAATTAGGCAATGTTCAATGTGACAAAAGTTCACTGAATCAAGCAATCAAAAAAAGCCATCAAAAAAAGAGTCCAATCAATCTTTCTTGATGATCCAAAACGATTCTTCTTTATTACTGAAGAATATCGATGAGTGGAAATCAACAGCATACACAAATAATCATTCAGACAACCGTCTCAATTTTGAATTTCCCAATGCATTTCGGACTATGAAGAGAGAAAGCCCTTCGTCAGGGGTATCTGTGGGAAATGAACAATAGTAAACTATATGCACTCCAAATCATCACATTATGAGGATAGACATTATGACTCATAAGCGGACTAGGACAAAACTAAACAGCATTCTCAATCTGAAGAAAACTGAACAAAAATGATCATGTTGTAAGAAACAGAATGAAAACGGAATGAAAAGATCCCCAAGTGCAATATTAAATAATGAAAAACCAAACACACACACAAAAGTGCAACAACACTCGAAACCGTAGTCGCAGAAAGCAAGTGACAAAATAGGTGCAATAGGTGCAAAAAACAAAATGCTACCTTAAACGGTTGTAGTACAAGTGTCAAGGAAACGATAACAATGAACCAACGTCTCCTGCGATGCGTGCCCTAAGGAGATCAACAATGACAGTGATAAACCGCTTGGGAAGTGAGTTACTCAAATGACGTGAGTGACCAAACGAAACAAATCTTACCACAACAATATGCAAAACGGCAGCGAGGCCGAGTTTTGAAAGGATATCTAAGGACTTCTGTAAAAAAACAAGTGAACCATGCATCAGGAAACACGGTCTAGTTTACAAAAAAAGATACGGAATTGTGTGCAGAAATTAAAATCAAGTGGCTTGTATGCTCGCGGCTTACCCGGAAACACGAACGCGAACGCTGAGGAAACAGACGATGGTTAACGCATGCGTATAGTGTGAACCAGTGAGTTTAAAGACAAAAAGAAGAAAGGGAAAACAGACAACGTGAACGAAACATAAAAAGTGGTAATGTGGCGGCCATCTTGGAAACGACTGTTCACTAATGCAGACTATGAAGAGAATCAACGCCACCAGATCGAATATATCAAAAGTAAGGCCAAAAGTAGAATAAAAGTGACAATAATGGTTGAGAGATGCTAGTAAACATTGAACAATGAAAATTGCTTAACAATTAATGCAATAACGGATGTTGAAAATGAAGCGAAATAAAAATAACAAAATAGCAAAATACAAATAACAATACTGATTGAGAGCTGCTAATAAACATAACACAATAAAAAATGAATAACAATGAATGCAATACAGACTCATGTAGCAAATAGAGCACCAAGCCGAGAGATCAAGAGATGGCAGTCATGGCAGCACAAGTCATGATGTTTATAGAAAACAGGCTAATTCAAATTTATCATTCAACCCCAAGGGGGACAAAGATTGCATAAACCAAATACAATGAGATTCACGCTGGGATAACATTTTTGACAAATTTCGCCCTGGGATCACCTTAACAATTTCAAGAACTCCGAATTTGAGCTGAGCAATGGTGTGTTTAGCTGCTAGCCAGTGTTGAGCCAGCGGGGAACTAATAGTTTTAGTACGAATCCGACTTTTGTGTTCAGTGATACGAGTTCGAAGAATGCGTTCAGTTTTACCAACATAACATGAATCACAGGGACATTTAATAACATAAATAACATGATGGCTGTTACAGTTAGCATTGAAATTCAGGTTGATTTTTCTCCCAGTGCGGGGGTGTGGCAAACTATTGCCTACCATCACATTATTACAATGAGAACAGTTGTTACATTTAGACATACCCTTGTAAACCATATGGGATCTCATACAGGATTTATTCAACATTTCTTTTAAGTTCAATGACCTTTTATAGGCAAACAGTGGAACATCAGTAAACAATCCTTTGAGATCGGGTTCACATTTAAGCAAGTCCCATCTCTGTAGTATGCTCTTTTGTAACAAGTGAGAATCGGTGGAAAATGTGGAAACAAACACCTCTCAATCAATCAATCAATCAAAAGACCTTTATTCGAATTACTTGAATTCATAAAAGTACAGACATAAAAACAATTCATCATTACAATATACACAACACAATATCTCTAAAAGTTATAAGGAACTAAAACAACAGTCTTTCAGGGATTTTCCATCATATTGCGTACACGGTATTAATCTTAAAAAGGTGCTAGTGCGAAAAATCAGTTCCTCAGAGTCCAGGGAGAGTAACATTTGACGAGACTCCATAAGAGAGAGGGGTCTGTGTTTTCTAAAATAGGGTGTTAAAAACCAGTTAATATATTTTAGATAAAATTTACAAAAGAATAAAAAGTGTAACTCATTCTGCTTACTGGTGCCATCACAGGGGCAAGGGTTGCGGTCAGTATTAGAATTGTAACCCAAAGGGAAACCCAGCATAAATTTTATAGAGCCTGCCCTTAATCGAAACAACAAAGACCTCTCCCAACTAGTCATTGGAAGAGTAAGATAAAGTGGGAGAGGTTGCCTGGGCAGGTCATTCTCAATATATCTGATAACCGTGGCTTTCAATGTTTCCCTTTCCAACCGTTCTGCCTCATAAAGTGCATATAGTGCTTGTTTAACCTCTACCTTATCTTGACAACCAATACTGGAGGGATCTACAAAGAGGTCGCCTTTATTCACGGCGTTTAATGATTTTAAAACTCCAGCTAACCATGGGATTAAAAGTCCGTGATCACATTTAAGACAGTCTTTAATTATATCTTGTGTTAGAGAGGCTGCGTTATTCCTCCAGATTCTCAACCAGAATAAAACCGGTCTGCTTCTGATGAAATCACAGACATAAGGGAGGTTTAGCTCTTTGTGACAGATAAATTCAGAGGACGAAATTGGGGCACCCAAAACTTTTCTGCAAAAACGTGTCTCTTCTCGTTGGATGCCGGGATTTTTAGCAGTAGCCCAAACTTCGGCCCCATAGGTGGCAACAGGGACACACTGTAATTTAAAAAATTTTAAAATAGCACTGGTTGCACCTAATTTCTTAGGGCGTGGGAGACTCAGTATTGAATTGATGGCCTTCGAGAACTTGCTCGTGGCGTGGGCAAAATGCCCACTCCACGAGTTGTTCGCAGCGAAGGCCACCCCTAAATATATAAAAGAATTTACAGAGTCAAGTTTGTCAGACCCGATATGGATGGTGTTAAGTTTCCGTTTACCAGGTCCGCATGACATAACAAAGGATTTTTTAAAGTTCACGCGCAGGTCTAGGCCCTCCATATGATGTACAAAATTTTCCACAAGCACACGGAGGGCATTAGGGGTGCGGCCCATAAGGACCGCATCATCTGCGTATAATAGAACTGGCAAGGGGTGCCCCTGAATAGTTGGGACATCTCTAGTTACTTGTTTTAAAGCCTTTGCTATGCCATTAATATAAATGATGAACAACAGGGGTGCTAAAACGCACCCCTGTCTGACCCCCCTGCCAATTTTTATAGCACCAGAAACTTCTCCTCCCGACCCAATCCTGACTTGTGCCCTGAGATCGGTGTGGAGATGTGCCAAGAAGTGTACTAAGGGCTCGTCCAGTCCATAACTAAGAAGCATTGACCACAATTTTGATCTGTTTACCAAATCAAATGCGGATGAGAGATCCATGAAAGCGAGGTATATAGGAGAAGATCGGGCGACGGTATACTTATCAATTATTAATTTTAAATTCAAGCATTGCTCGACCGTGCCCACCCCGCTCCTGAATCCCATCTGACATGGATCCAATAGGTCAGAATCTTCAGCCCACTCTACCACCCTGTTGTAAATAACTCGCCCAAGTATTTTTAGAGTATTGTCCAAAAGCGAAATTGGTCGGTAGTTTGCTGGGTCTGACCTGTCGCCCTTTTTATAAATTGGAACAATAATACTAAGAGACCACGTCTCGGGGATGGGCGCTCTTGACAAACTATTAAAAACATTATATAAAATGGGTGCCCATAAATCTGAGCTGTGTTTTATAAAATCTATAGGTAGGCCATCTGGTCCAGGGGCCTTGTTGCCAAGGCTCTCTCTAATGGCTGTCGCCACCTCAGAGGGGTCAAACCGTAAATCTCCCAACTGTCTCAGATCCGGGGTGATTATTTCTTCAGTGGGAGCAGCATAAATATTGGAGAAGTGGGCTTCCCAGGTAGGGCCAGTTATATTGCAGCCAATAGGGGATAAGTTTTTACCCATATCGCGCATTTTCCTGACAGCGGACCAAAATTGCCCGCTGCTCTTCAAATTGGCGCTATCAACCAGGGACTCCCACTGTTCCATCAAAAGTGCCGCCTTCCTTTCAGCTATTTTTTGTTTATAAAATTTCCTAGCTGTTTGTACCTCCGCTGTGTTCCTTGGTTTGGTTGTTAATGCCCTACGTAATTCCCTATTTGCCGTGGAGCAAGCCGAATCGAACCATCTAGGGTCCTTCGTCTCAAGGGGTATGGGGACTAACAAATAGTTTTTAATTGCCACGCATAATTTACCAAAATCGGTGACTATTCTGTGGCAGTCCCCATCCATTGATAGACAGGAGTTTACCAATGCTAGGTGATCGTTCTTTACGCGGTCAAGTAGGGCTTCACAGTCAATTCTCCTCCATTTAAGACGGAGACCGTCACCCGATGGCGTGATGTCTCTTGCGCCATTAAATTTAGCATATACTGGGCTAGGGCCCAAATACAAGGTGACTGTAAGGGGATTATGATCTCCATATACGGTCTCTACCACATTTGAATCAGTGACACAGTCTGTTAGGTGGGGGGATGTAAAAATGAAATCAATCGTCGATTTTGAATCTCTCCCTCTAAACGTGGGGGCGCGGGTCAACCTTGGGGACTGGCTTGCTTCCATAACATTGCTAAGAATGTGTTCATTTAAAATCTTAACAAGCTCAATACCTCTGCGATCTGCTAGATCGGGGCAGCTTTTGTCCTCTGATTGGTATTTACCTGAGATTTTTGCGTTAAAATCACCCCCAATAAGGATCCCTGACTTCTCGCCTGGGCCTATGTTCATGTTCGTATCAAGGTGTACCAATAAATTAGAAAGTGCTGCGTAATTCCTATTTGGTGTTGAATTAAAATCATTGTTATAAAAATTGATTAAATAAATCGAGGTCTTTCGTTTATATTCGAGAACCTGAATGTTTGGGTTCCCGAATGATAAGTCCTTAAAAGTGCCACCAGCCAATATTCTGATCCCAATAAAAAGTCCTCCCATTGCTCGACCGTGAGCGGGCTTAGAAGCGGGTACACTAAAACAATGATAGCCCTCTAGGTACACATTCCCTATAGCCCAAGTCTCTTGAAACATAATGACATCTTTGCCGTCCAATAGCTGGACCCACTGGGGGTCAGACAGTCTTGATTCAATGCCTGCAACGTTCCAGCTAAGGATAGACAGGTCATAACCGCTTGGCCTGCCTAAGTGCTTGACACTGGTGGTCTGCCTGTAATTAATTTGTGGCGTTAATGTTACGTCCTCACATGCAACTGGGAATTTGACAATGGTAGGCTGTGTGGCCATAGGTTGAGGTGTAATAGTGTTAAAAAATGTAGTTCCGGGCTCCACTGAAATCGGGGATACTAACGTGATGCTAACAGTAGGGGCCGGTAGATCAAAAGATCTGCTGCGGCCATTCTCCACCAATGATGTGTCAATCGAGGTTCCAAGGGCGTTGGTAACATTATGGGCTAATAAATTATCCAAGACAGCCCGATTGTTCAGTGGTCCGTCCAATTCAACAGCAGTCGAGGTAGGTAGCTTAGGAGAACTGCAAAAACCACAATCCACAGCCGTTGGCTTGTGACTAGGGAGTCAATCGACCCCATCCAAGCCATTCAGGCAATTAAAGCGATTAAAATGGAAGTAGGGCCTGTCCTGCACCTGAAGATTTGGATGTTGTACACGATCCCTATATCTATGTCTATGTTCCACCCTCACCCACTCATCTTGTGTCGGGATATGATGCATATGGGTAGGGGGGAAGAAAAAGGATACTGGCATGGTCTGGATAGTAGAGTCAAGTGACCTATTTATTCCTTTACAAATATGCCGCACAGTGCCCGGATCCTTAAAACTTGTCAGGATACAGTCCCCTATTATTGATTTCCTAGTTTTACCTAACCAGGGGACCCTTCTTACCATGATAATCTCATTGTTAAAATGGGACGGTAGGGGTCGATTCCAATTCAGCCATTTGATGACCTTGTATTTTAGTGATTGGTAATCTTCGATCTCCCCTAGTCTTAAGCGGGGGACGCCTGCTAGGACCACCGTTAGACTATTAGCCTCTGGTGGCAAGTCTGGTCTCCGTGGGCTTGGAGCCGGCCGTCCCGGGGAGGGTAGAGAGATACCACCAGCTTCTAAATTGCCGTCAATAGTCCCTGAATGGGGATTTTGAGAGGCAGAATTCGATGTCTCTCTGGGCCTATTGGATACATTGCAGCGCGGTGCATGGTCTAAAACAGCCATTAATGGTTGTAAAGGAGGGACAGTAGTCGCACTCTGGGGGGAGACTTTGTTATTACCCTTCGTAATTCCCTTTTTAGTAAGGTTTTCTGCGGGGGGATAAGGTCCCATATTATTGGATTGCTTACTCACTAAGGTGTTCAGATTAGTAAAAGCTGTTTCCAATAAGGTGAGCCTACTCTCTACTTTTATCAGACTATCGCTAATGGGCTGTAGAAGAGAACGCAGTAGCGATTCTAGGCTCCCTATAGCTGTAGAAGGGTTAGGTATATCAGCCACTGGGATGTTTAGAATAGTAGCTCTAGTTGGACTAGAGACCTTTGAGAGAAGAGCAGTGGGAGCAATCGTATTATCCCTCCCAGGCTGGGGTGCAAGTGTGTGTTTTTTACCGAAATCTAGATGCGACGGTTTTACTTTCCCCCTGCCCCCCGTTGACTTTTTACTACGTTTGCTTGGTGGGGGCCTGTGCATCTCTACCTCAACTCTTTGTTTAGGCTTGCTTTTCTTGGCTGCGTGCGAAGGTGGGGTTTGGGTGACCAGATTAACAAGAGTAGGACAAGTCCCAGAAGGGGTTGTATCTAAGGGTTTTCCAGGGGCCAACTCAGGGGAAGTGGGAATGTCCCGCAATAAAAGAGGAAAGTCCTCAGGGGTCAGAGGTTTTAGACTAAGTGGGGGCGTGCCATCCTCTTGGGTAATGGGATACGGGATGATCTCTGGCAGGGGCGTATTCTTCATGGAATCAATGGAGCGCCGCCGCTCAGCCCTGCGTTTCTCCAGTGAATTTTCCTTACCTACATCTTCTTTGGTAGGTTTGAAGTACTTGTCCAACGTCCCTGCATTGCAGCCCCCTTCCCTGGCAGTCGATTTGCAAAGTCCTGGAGAGGGCATCCTCCTGGGCTGGTTGTGTTTGGGAAGAAAGGGGTATGGCCCGGCCCGGCCTCCTTTGGCCCCTGACGGCCACAGACGGCCCGCCCTCTGCCCGGGCTCAGCCCGGCGCCGCCCGCGCGCGTCCCGCGCCTCAGACACTTCTTCTCCACCATAGACACTGAGTCTCAATCAGGCATTGACACTGAATACCTCGAGTTTAAACCACGCAGTACTTTCTTATCCCCCATCACACACAAGGCTATTGATCTATTCGAAACTCTGGTCAAACAAGACATTGCTAAATTCCCATCTGGTTCTCCAGGCATTTCCAATTTATCTAAAAGTGAAAGATCTGCTTTGAAATCTTTACAACTCAATGATACTTTACATTTCACTAAAGCGGATAAAGGTGGTGCTTTAGTGGTCATGGACCGCATGAAATATGAGCTAAAGGTTGATCAAATGTTACAAGATCGCTCCACCTATCTGCCATTAGACAAAGACCCCACTGATGAATTCTTGATAACTTTGGATTCTATTTTGTCACATGCCATTGAAATGGAATGGATTACGTCGAAAACTAGGGAGTATCTATTCACTCGGTTTCCTCGGAGACCGAGTTTATACATGCTTCCTAAAATTCACAAGAATTTGAATGATCCCCCGTTGAGACCCATTGTCTCCGGATGTGATTCCATCCATGATCCGCTTGGGCGGTACCTTGATACTTTTTTTTAACCGATTGCACAAAACAGTTTGTCTTATGTTCAAGACACAACACATTTACTCACTATACTTCAAAATACTCAAATCTCCAATACTCATCAACTTTGGTTATGTACGATTGACGTTGTTTCACTTTACACGTCTATCCCTCACAGTGACGGTATTGAAGCCATTGAATGGGCATTACTACGTGAAAATGATGTTAGAGCCAATAAAGTTTTTTTGATTGAAATTTTGAATTTTTGTTTGTTTCACAGTTATTTTCAATGGAAGGGGCAGTTTTTCCTCCAAGCCAATGGCACTTCGATGGGCTTTTCTGGAGCCCCCAGCTACGCTAATATTTTCATGCTTCAATTTGAAACTGAAAACATTTTTGCAGACAGTGGATGGACTGATAACCTTACGTTATACCGTCGCTATATTGATGATATCCTCATCATTTGGCACGGTTCACGTAGCGACTTGGAAAAACAGATTTTGTTACTGAATCACATTAATCCTCGCATTCAATTTACACATCAGATTGAATCTTCCAGTATTGCATTTTTGGATGTACTATTGACTTTATCTGGTTCTCTGATTCAGACGACTGTTTTTACCAAACCTACTGATCGCAACAACTCTCTTCTGTTTCAAAGTTTCCATCCATGGCCCCTGAAACGCCACCTTCCTTACTCACAGTTTCTAAGGATTAAGCGCATCACTTCTGATGCTGTGGTGAGCCTTCAGACGATTGAAGCGTCAAAAAACAAGTTTTTAGTCAGAGGTTATCCTGCACACATTGTAGACCAGGCAGCCAAAAGGGCGATATCCCTTAATCGGGATGATTTACTTAAAAGGAAAACAGTAGATACCAATAAAACAAGAGAGGTGTTTGTTTCCACATTTTCCACCGATTCTCACTTGTTACAAAAGAGCATACTACAGAGATGGGACTTGCTTAAATGTGAACCCGATCTCAAAGGATTGTTTACTGATGTTCCACTGTTTGCCTATAAAAGGTCATTGAACTTAAAAGAAATGTTGAATAAATCCTGTATGAGATCCCATATGGTTTACAAGGGTATGTCTAAATGTAACAACTGTTCTCATTGTAATAATGTGATGGTAGGCAATAGTTTGCCACACCCCCGCACTGGGAGAAAAATCAACCTGAATTTCAATGCTAACTGTAACAGCCATCATGTTATTTATGTTATTAAATGTCCCTGTGATTCATGTTATGCTGGTAAAACGGAACGCATTCTTCGAACTCGGATCACTGAACACAAAAGTCGGATTCGTACTAAAACTATTAGTTCCCCGCTGGCTCAACACTGGCTAGCAGCTAAACACACCATTGCTCAGCTCAAATTCGGAGTTCTTGAAATTGTTGAGGTGATCCCAGGGCGAAATATGTCAAAAATTTTAACCCAGCGTGAATCTCATTGGATTTGGTTTATGCAATCTTTGTCCCCCTTGGGGTTGAATGATAAATTTGAATTAGCCTGTTTTCTATAAACATCCTGACTTGTGCTGCCATGTCTGCCATCTGTTGATCTCTCGGCTTGGTGCTCTATTTGCTACATGAGTATGTATTGCATTCATTGTTATTCATTTTTTATTGTTTTATGTTTATTAGCAGCTCTCAATCAGTATTGTTATTTGTATTTTGCTATTTTGTTATTTTTATTTCGCTTCATTTTCAACATCCGTTATTGCATTAATTGTTAAGCAATTTTCATTGTTCAATGTTTACTAGCATCTCTCAACCATTATTGTCACTTTTATTTTACTTTTGGCCTTACTTTTGATATATTCGATCTGGTGGCGTTGATTCTCTTCATAGTCTGCATTAGTGTACAGTCGTTTCCATGATGGCCACCACATTACCACTTTTTAAGTTTTCGTTCACGTTGTGTGTTTTCCCTTTCTTGTTTTTGTCTTTAAACTCACTGGTTCACTCTATACGCATGCGTTAACCATCGTCTGTTTCCTCAGCGTTCGCGTTCGTGTTTCCGGGTAAGCCGCGAGCATACATGCCACTTGATTTTAATTTCTGCACACAATTCCGTATCTTTTTTTGTAAACTAGACCGTGTTTCCTGATGCATGGTTCACTTGTTTTTTTACAGAAGTCCTTAGATATCCTTTCAAAACTCGGCCTCGCTGCCGTTTTGCATATTGTTGTGGTAAGATTTGTTTCGTTTGGTCACTCACGTCATTTGAGTAACTCACTTCCCAAGCGGTTTATCACTGTCATTGTTGATCTCCTTAGGGCACGCATCGCAGGAGACGTTGGTTCATTGTTATCGTTTCCTTGACACTTGTACTACAACCGTTTAAGGTAGCATTTTGTTTTTTGCACCTATTGCACCTATTTTGTCACTTGCTTTCTGCGACTACGGTTTCGGGTGTTGTTGCACTTTTGTGTGTGTGTTTGGTTTTTCATTATTTAATATTGCACTTGGGGATCTTTTCATTCCGTTTTCAATCTGTTTCTTACAACATGATCATTTTTGTTCAGTTTTCTTCAGATTGAGAATGCTGTTTAGTTTTGTCCTAGTCCGCTTATGAGTCATAATGTCTATCCTCATAATGTGATGATTTGGAGTGCATATAGTTTACTATTGTTCATTTCCCAAATGTACCCCTGCTGAAGGGCTTTCTCTCTACATAGCCCGAAATGCATTGGGAAATTCAAAATTGAGACGGTTGTCTGAATGATTATTTGTGTATGCTGTTGATTTCCACTCATCGATATTCTTCAGTAATAAAGAAGAATCGTTTTGGATCATCAAGAAAGATTGATTGGACTCTTTTTTTGATGGCTTTTTTTGATTGTTTGATTCAGTGAACTTTTGTCACATTGAACATTGCCTAATTGTTTTTTCCACGAGTGGAGTAAAATTGTATATTCATATGAAGTTTTGATTCACACTGGATTGTGTATTCTTGTAGTGCACTGGGCATCCCCAGATATACATCTGGGTATTTTTGTTCACTTTCAGTATTCAGAGGCCTGCAGAGCCCCTCAACCTGGTGCACACCAAACGATGATTAGTTGGTTTATTAGCTAATTTGTGTATATTCATGTTTAAATTAGATTCTTTGAGTGCATCGTAGCTGCTTTTTTCATACTTTTAGAAAGTAGGCATTTTCTTGTCTAACCATTCAAACCTGCCTCTGCTAGGCTATGTATTCCTTTGTCTGGTTTCTTGAGTGACAGGGCTGGGGAATTCTAGGAGACAGGGTGAGGTGTCCCAGTGATGAATAGAGAGACCTGCATCTAGATGGGTGGGAGGAGATGCACCTGGGACCTGAATAGGGCTGTGCCTTCCCTCCACAATGCTTGCTCCACCTCCTGGGGAGCGGCTGATGTTTCTGCCCTGCACAGTGATTGAAGAGAAGGAATCCTGTCAACAAAGTGCTCAAGGGCTATACTTGCCTTCCACAATTCTGGCTCCACCTCCTGTGGGGCGTCTGATGTTTCTGCCCTATACTGTGAAAGGAAAGGAAGAAGTCTGGTAAACAGAGTGCTCAGGAACTGGTTTGGACTGGGCAAAGGCCCCTCTGCCCTCAGAGGACAAAGGATTTTGGGGTATAAGTATTGGGTCCCTGATCCCAAGAATTTAGATCACTTTGGGAAAACAAGAAGACCACTCTGCTGAGGAGAGGAACCAAGAAGAAGCTGAGGAGGAACTATCCCTGAAACTGGGGGATTGGCCTCCAGTGGTTGCCTACTGCCAAAGAGAGGAGAAAGGAACTCTGTGTGTACTTTTGCTCAACTTGTGAAGGATCTCCAAGGGCTTGCAAAAGAGCTTGCCTCCTGCTGAAGTCTCAGGAACAACAGACTTCAACCCCCAGCTCCCCAGAGTTCTTTGGAAGTGCCTGCTGCTGTTGTTGGGCCTTCTGAGGGACTGCGTGTCGCAAGGAGCTGGAAGCGTGACTCACGAAGGAGAAGCGTGCCGCCGTCGGAGCTGTTGTCGCATCTCGTAAAGTGTGTTGCCGCTGCAGCATCGAGCGGAAGCATCTCACATCTTCCAGGAAGTGTCTCGCAATGCCGAAGAAGCGTGTCGCCATCGCAGCCATCGTAGCTGACGCATTGCACCGCATCAAGAGAAGAGTCTCGCATCGAGAAGGAAGCGTGTTGCCATCGCAGTCATCGTGGTTGTCGCATTGCACCGCATCAAGAAAAGCGCCTCACATCCACGGAGAAGCATGCCGCCGTCAGAGCTGCTGTCGTCGCATTGCGTAAAGGGGTGTCGCCGCTGCAACATTGCATCGAGCGGAAGCGTCTCGCAACGTCGGAGAAGAGCGTCGCTGCCAAGGCCGCTGTCGTCGCATCGTGTAAAGTGTGTCGCCGCTGCAGCTGAAGCATCGAGTCTTCTCGCAACATTGGAGCAGCATGCCGCATCTGGAAGGGAAGATCTTCACGTCTTTATTTCTTTGCACCAAAATCTTCATCGCATCAACATCATTGCAACACTTTCGTTGCCCTGCATGTCGCATCTAAAAGGTACATTGACTTAAAGTGTCGCATTTAAGAATTAAAGAGAACTAAGCAAAATTCTACCATCTAAAGTAACAGTATTGTGTATTTTTGTCGTTTAATGGTCTTGTGGTAAATCTATATAAAGAATACTTATTTTTTATATAAAACCTGTGTGGTGTCCATCTGTAGTGTTGTCACTTGGTTACTCTATGTGTTCACAAATGCTTTACACACTGCCTCTGAGATAAGCCTGTCTGCTCGTGCCAAGCTACCAAGGGGGTGAGCAGGGGTTATTTTAGGAGTGTACCCCCTTACCCTGACTAGAGGCGAGGGCCCCTATTTGTCACAAGTGCATACCTGTGCCAACTAGAGACCCCCAAGTCTAACACCCACAGACATGCAGCACATTGCGAACAAAGGTTAGCAAGAGCAAGGCCCAATCCCAAGACACACAACACATACATTACAGTGACACACTCTGCATACTCACTAATGTTGTGTAAATGAAGCATGTGCACCCTAGGCCTGCGAGGTCACAATGACACACTGCACACTGCTCCTGCAACAACCCCAAAATGTTCACAAACACCCCACAAAGTATCTGACCATGGAAACAAACAGGCACTCATCACATGGATCATACATGAGTAAAAGGGCAAAATTCAAGGGCAAACACACATCAACATCTCTGAGAATTACAGCACACTCACACTGTCTGATGAATCCAATAAGAACATGTACTTCCATCCATCTGACTATGAAGCCATACCCATCAAAGATGACAACACACCTACACTGGTGTGTACACATCAAGATAAATCACACAGATATGTAGTACTCTGCCCACCCCTCAAGTCATCATGTAAATTGGAATACATTCACATGATGGAGATCCAACCCATCTGATATGTGTGAATAGGTAGACGACAGCCAACACAATGAACAGGACCAGAGTGGACATCACAGACAAGCAGGCCGCCCCTATCAATACTCACAGTCCAAACTTGACAGCACTCTGCGTAATCCCTGGTAACCCCAGTAATGTCAGGTAAAGAACATGAGAATGGCTAAGTGTGACTTCAGAGCATTTAACCCATGAACACAGGCACATACATTGTACTGCATCATAAGTAAGGCCATCAACAACGCCAAGAACATGAATATATTTATAGAAACACAAACTCTGTATCAGCATGTAAAGTGCAAAACATGAAGGGCAACTGCCAGTACAAACTCAAGTCCGCACATGTGTGCTTTGAAAATACACACAGATCATTGTACCACAGTCCACAGCCATGGAAACATCACCAGTACAGGGCTAGCAAATTGTCAGCTCAGGCACCGCTCAGGGAGGAATGGTCTAGTATGAGCAGAAAGCCATCAAATATATGGAGAACTGGGGGGGGGGGGCTGACTGTCTGGTGTAGTCTGTGGACTGGACCTGGGAGGGGGAGAACTGGTAGAGGCAGAGGGAACCCTGGATATGGGAGCCTGAGGGCTGGCAGGACCCGGTGGAGTTGTTGCACGGGAAGGTTGTGAAATGCACTGGGGATGCTCAGTGGCTGATGTTGTATGTGAAGGGCTGGGCCTCACCTGTCTGGGGATACGATAGCCCACAAGTGTTTTGGGACAAGGAATAGGTGATGTGCCTACAGCAGCTACATTCCTCCCAGAAAGTGGAGCAGGTAAACGTGGATCTGTTCTTGAAAAACCTTCTGACCTACTTCTACGCTTGCGGGGGTGGGCTCCTACACTGCCTCCCCTGTTTTGGAACTATAACTACCTCACTGCTCCTCTGTCCATGCTTACTAGGGGGTGTTTTTTAGGAGTGGAAGTTGTGGGCACAACATCCCTCTGTACTGGGCAGGGGGGCTAGTTGTGGTACGCAACAGCCCCACTGCAGACAGGGATTCTTCTTGTGCTGAGACTAGGATCAGCAGTGGATCCTGGAGGACTCTTAGAGTGCTGGGAACTTGAAGCCTGCAATGTGGAGGCATGATTTTTGTGTCTCGGCTTCTCTGTCTCATGGGAATGTTTTTGTGGTGGGGCTGGCCTGTGTGCTCCTTATTCTCCTTGGGGATAATGGCTCGTCTCTCTGTAACTTGGACACATGTTGTTGTGTTCTCAGTGGGGATGACCTGGTGCCTGAGTGTTACGGTGTGTGGGTTCCCTGATCAGGAGGGGTCACTGGCAAGGTGGTTGAGAAAGGGACATCAGCCTGAATTTGAGCCTGTGACTGCACAATTTCAGCTGTTAGTGTGGAGGATAGAGACTGGACACTCCTGAGCAGGCCACCAACTTCAGAATGGACGCCCTCCATGAATGCTATTGTTGCCATGATACTGGAGGGCAGTCAATAGCAAAGTCAGACCCACAGACACCTGACGCAAGATGTCAATGCCCTTCACACTGAGGACAGCAAGGGACACAGGGTCTGGGGCAGCTGTGCCAGCAGGAAAAGAAACCCTACCCTTCTGAGGGCAGCGGGCACGGATGACATTTGGGGGAGCATCAGGGAGGGTGGAAACAGGACTGGGTGTGTTGGACGATGAAGCAGAGGTCGATGCTAATTTTCCTGACAACACTGAGGAGTCACCGCTGGAGTGTGAGGAAGTGGAGGTAGGCATTTCTGGAGCTGACTCATCCAGGGCACTCCTGTCCCCCTCCGATGCGCTGGTCCCATCAGTGTCGCTGTACTTTAGGGGAGCAGTGATGGCAGTAGCTTCACCGACTGTTACGTGCCCATCCCCTTCTGTGCGCTCGGTAGATTCTGCAGGTGAAAGAGACACCAGTCAGTGAAGAGGTCCAACAACAAACATGATAGTCAAGACTAACATAAAAGCATGGACTCAAGGCACACATTTGACTCTCCATGTACAGGCTGCCTAAGTCAACATATAGCAAAAACCAAAGGAAATGATGGACGGAGTGTTGAACATTGCAAGCCCTCACCCCCAGTCACCTGATTTGGGTTTAATCCATCACTGTTCTTTAGCCCACTCTGCCACCCCGGTTCAGACATGGCCATATGCAAATCAGTCTGACCCTGTGCCTCATGGGAACAGTCCAGCCCGAACTGCCAAGCCATGTCTTCCCTGGACCGGAAACAAGCTTCCTAGGACCGGTTTCTGGCATTTCAGCCGTCTTCAGCCAGGCTTGCTTGAATCCAGTGGCAAAGTGAGCAAGGGACTCACGTCTGAGCATACCCTGCCAACTTATGGCAAACAAAGCAAAAACCAAAGGAAATGATGGACGGAGTGTTGAACATTGCAAGCACTCACCCCCAGTCAACTGATCTGGATTTAATCCATCACCGTTCTTTAGCCCACTCTGCCACCCCAGTTCAGACATGGCCATATGCAAATCAGTCTGACCCTGTGCCTCATGGGAACAGTCCAGCCCGAACTGTCAAGCCATGTCTTCCCTGGACCGGAAACAAGCTTCCTAGGACCGGTTTCTGGCATTTCAGCCGTCTTCAGCCAGGCTTGCCTGAATCCAGTGGCAAAGTGAGCAAGGGACTCACGTCTGAGCACACCCTGCCAACTTATGGCGAACAAAGCAAAAACCAAAGGAAATGATAGACGGAGTGTTGAACATTGCAAGCACTCACCCCCAGTCAACTGATCTGGGTTTAATCCATCACCGTTCTTTTTTTTTTTTTTACTCTTTATGTAGTATTTATTCATCAAAATACAATAGTGCAACGCACTTGTCCATATACGGAATCATCTTAATGTCAACATTCTGCTTGACAACGTACACTTGAGACTATTACATGTTCATAGTAAACCTTCCCCCTGATGGGCCCCCCAGGTCATCGAACAGCCCATTATTAAGCCCGAGCCCTCTGGCCAGACCCCTTCCACGATTCCAGTCAGTATGCGGCATGCCTCTGGACCCGTCTAGCTGTACAACTCTCCGAAGGCCAGTATTAGTCATGTGCATCCCCTCCTCCCATCCCCCCCACCCCACACCCCCCCTTCGGGAGGAAACCGCACCCCATCTGTCCCCAGGGGTGCCGGTGTTGAGGTGTTGTGTTAGTGCAGGGGAGTGGTGTGAAATGGAAACGCCACAGGCCACGAGCAGTTGCCCCCCAGGAACGACTCCATCCCAGCAGCATCGCTATAGGAATGGACAGATTACATGTGATTCCATCCCTGAAAAGACGCCCACGAGGCACATCCCTCCCAGTGAAAGCAGACAGTAAGGGAGCTATCCCTCAGCGGCAGCAGAGGGTGATGGCCGGTCGCCGTGCACAGCGAGGTACTGTGTCAGGGGTCCCCAAATGTCAGGGGGGCGGGACGTGGGCGGGAACAGCTCAGAGTACAAAAGGACGTTTTCCTGACAGGAGAGCAAATCCCGCAGCCACTCCTTGAACTTGGGGCTTCTCCTCCTTCCCCATCGACACGCTATACGGCACTTGGCAAGCAATAATGCACTAGTAACGAAGCAACGATCTGGTTTAGGTATGTCTCGGGTGTACCCTAGTAGTGCCTGTAAAGGAGAGGGCTGTAGTGGGGACCCCAACATTTCTCCCAGGGCCGTGTAGACCTGGCTCCAATATTCATCTATGCTCGGGCAGGTCCAGGCCAGGTGTAGGAAATCCGATCTGGGAGAGTTGCACCTGTCACAACGGTCATTATCGTGAAGATTAAACCTGTACATCTGAGCCGGAGTGCAATAGAGGTGATGCAGGACCTTGTAATGGATAATGCGGAACCTACTACTAGAGGAGATCATTTCAGTCTGCAAACAGCAGAACTCCCACTGATCGTCCGTGAAAGCAATGCCGATCTCAGCCTCCCAGCAGGCACGGGACCTCAAAACCTCCCCCCCAATACGGTTATAGAGGCGTCGATAGAGCGAGGAAACCATGTGCGATGGGGAAGAGGAATCAAGCAGGTAATGGAATGGTTCCAGAATAGTAGGCTCATCCGAATACGCCGGCAATATCTTCTGTAGCCCGCTACGGAGCAGGATAAAAGCGAAAATCTCCAGAGGGGTGGGGACAGCGTCCCCATAGAGGAGTGGGAGGTCACGAAACCTACCCTCATGGAATAGGTCACCCCAGCACGTAATCCCCATTTTCTGTTTTATTCTCTGGAACAGCCCTTCTCCTAAGAGTGGAAGGGTCAGGTGGTACACCAGGGGCATTAGTGGGGAGTAAAGGAGCGTCACGCCCATGTGACCAGCAAGAACACTCCAAGCCTGTGCCGTGGCATGAACGGGGTTGCGGTCTGTGCGAGACAAAGGCACTTCAGCAAGGGCCGCTCCCTCAAGCGGGACCGGGTCCGCCAGCCAGTGTTCAACCGCTGTCTGTGGCATGAAAGGGGAAGGCCGGTACCAATAGTACGCATAATGAGCCTGCGCGCAGTTATAGTAAAGTTCAAAATCAGGTATATCGAACCCGCCTTGTATGTACGGGCGCGTGAGCACACTCCATTTAAGCCGCGGCCTTTTCCCTCCCCACACCAGACGGATAAGTTCTGATCGTAATGCCCTGAAGAAATAGCCACCCGGATGAAACAGTATGTTGAGGAAGAGGTAGAGCAGCTTGGGGAGTATAATCATCTTTATCAGGGAGATCCGACCAGCCATGGTCAATGGCAGGGTCAGCCACCTGACCACGTTCAAGCGTATAGCCTCAAGGGCCCTACTATAGTTCATGCGCATCACCTCCTGCCGATCCCTGGAAACCCACACTCCCAGGTACTTCACGTCGGTATCGCACCACTCTAGTGGAAAGTCAAGCGGGATTCTGTCAATACCGTCCGTAAGAGGAAAGATAGCGGATTTGCCCCAATTAATGTGTATCCCTGAGTACAGCGCAAATCTAACGAATTCTCTGAGTATGGGGTTTAAATTATCCCGGGGATGTTTGATATATAGTTTGAGGTCATCTGCATACAGTGACAATAGAATTTGCTGCTGTTGGCATCTCAGGGATGCCGCAAGGTAATTCTGCCCAAGGCGGGACGCCAGCAGTTCTATCGCCAAGGTGAAAAGGAGTGGCGACAGTGGGCACCCCTGCCTAGTACCCCTGGTGACGAGAAAGGGATCAGAGACACGACCATTAATAAGGACTCTTGCCATGGGGCGGCGGTACAGGATTTGAATCCACCTGGAAAATGCCAACGGCATGCCCATGGTTTTTAGAATCAAATGAAGATAGTCCCACTTGACCGAGTCAAATGCCTTGGTGGCATCTAGAAACACCGCCACCAGGGCGAGAGAGGGATCAGCGTTGTTCAAGATCGAGAAAAGCATCCGTAAGTTGTGGGAGGTAGATCTGCCGGGGATAAACCCCGCCTGGTCCGGCAGAATCAAGTCTCCGATCAAGAGATTAACGCGGTTAGCTAGGACTTTGGCCAGGATCTTCACATCGCTATTAATGAGAGAGATGGGGCTGTAGGAATCGCAGCAGTCTGGGGGCTTCCCTGGCTTGAGAAGGGAGACTATGAGGGTCTCAGACATAATGGGTGGCAAGGATCCAGTCTCATTCGCCTCCTCAAACACTTCCTGTAGAACTGCTGCTAATGGGTCAATGAAGGTTTTGTAGTACTCGATAGGGAAGCCATCCAGACCCGGCGCCTTACCCGATGCCGTTTGAATTATGGCTTCTTTAATTTCGGCTAGCCCTATGGGAGCCGCCAGCAGTTCTCGCTGGGCGTCAGATATCCATCCGAGGGTAAGCTCCGACAGGTACTCAGACATCTCTAATGGCGACTCATGCTTGGATGTGTACAGGGCTGTATAGTGAAATACGAAGGTGGAGAGTATAGAATGCGTATCGTGCTGCATGGTGCCATCAGGGGCCCTGACCTCCAGTATGTGGCTGGCGCAGCGCGGGGGCGGACCACCCCCACCAGAAATCTGCTGGGCCGCTCCCCCTCCCCTTACGCTCGCGCAGCGAAATGCTTACCGTGAAAGTGGACTTCCCTCTCAGCAGTGACCTTGAACTCGGTAAGTTTGGTCCGGTAGTCAAGTTGTGCCATGGGATCATCCAAAAAATTAGGGGCAGTCTCTAACATGTGCAGGGCACGTTCCAGGGAGGTCAGTGTGGTGCGAAGCGAACGCAGAACCCCCGAGCCCTTAGAAATACACACACCCCGCATGGTGGCCTTGAAGGCCTCCCACACCGTTGCCACGCAGTCCACCGACCCCTTATTCCGATCTATAAATTCTGTGATCTCTTGGGCCATTTCCATCTTAAAAAGTTCGTCTAGGAGAATATTAGGCTGCATGCGCCATGGAAGAGAAGTGCCGACCAATCCATTTCTAGCCAGGGTGATCAGCACGGGCGCATGATCCGAATAGGTACGAGGCAAGTGTCGTGCACTTAGCAGTGAGGATCCCAGGCCTCTGGAGAGTAGCATATAATCTAACCTAGCCCAGGTGGAATGCGGCGCCGACCAGTGTGTGCCTTCCTGCGCATCTAGGTGAATGCAGCGCCAGGCGTCAAGAAGCGAATGACGATCCATTAAGTCAGAAATGTAGGCCTGAGAGCGAGGGTGCTGTGTAGGGCCTGCATTAGATCGATCCAGAGCAGGGTTCAGAGTGACGTTAAAATCCCCTCCCCAGATCAGGTGAGTGGATCCTATATCCAGTATGACTTCCCACAGGAAGATAAAGTGTGCGGGTTCGTCAATGTTGGGCCCAAAGGAGGATGCAATGGTGATGGTAGCGGCTCCCACCCATCCCCACATGACACAGAATCTACCCTCCACATCAGCTTTTTCCCCTAGAGGCACAAATAGAGTGTGTTTCTTAACTAATATGGCTGTTCCCCTGGAATATGTTGAATATGAAGAAAAAAGGCTGTAAGCCGCCCATCTGGATGTGAATGTAGGTAAGCGACGGGGATCTGTGTGGGTGTCCTGCAGCAATGCGATGTGTACCTGATGGCGATCGAGGTAGCCCAGGACCTGTCGACGCTTACGCGGGTCCCCCAACCCCCGTATGTTCCACGTCAAGATATTGACCCTACTATGCGGGTCTCGCTGTGCAAGCTTCTCCCCTTGTGCCATCACACGGGGGGCACCAGATACTAGGTCTAAGCATATCTCGTAGCCGAGCCTCAGAACCCTGCTGCCCATCCCCTCCCACGCCAGTAATATGTCATACCGCTGCCCCCAGGACCCAGCACGGGGATTGCAAGACATCAATTCCAAGTGTGTAAGAGTGTTCCGATGTCCAAGTGTGATTTTGCATTTACATTCCCCCCCCCTCCCATTCCAGCCGACTTCCAGACCTGGGTTTAATCCATCACCGTTCTTTAGCCCACTCTGCCACCCCAGTTTAGACATGGCCATATGCAAATCAGTCTGACCCTGTGCCTCATGGGAACAGTCCAGCCCGAACTGCAAAGCCATGTCTTCCCTGGACCGGAAACAAGCTTCCTAGGACCGGTTTCTGGCATTTCAGCCGTCTTCAGCCAGGCTTGCTTGAATCCAGTGGCAGAGTGAGCAAGGGACTCACGTCTGAGCATACCCTGCCAACTTATGGTGAGCAAATCAAAAACCAAAGGAAATGATGGACGGAGTGTTGAACATTGCAAGCCCTCACCCCCAGTCAACTGATCTGGGTTTAATCCATCACCGTTCTTTAGCCCAATCTGCCACCCCAGTTCAGACATGGTCATAAGCAAATCAGTCTGACCCTGTGCTTCTTGGGAACAGTCCAGCCCGAACTGCCAAGCCATGTCTTCCCTGGACCGGAAACAAGCTTCCTAGGACCGGTTTCTGGCATTTCAGCCATCTTCAGCCAGGCTTGCTTGAATCCAGTGGCAAAGTGAGCAAGGGACTCACGTCTGAGCATACCCTGCCAACTTATGGCGAACAAAGCAAAAACCAAAGGAAATGATGGACGGAGTGTTGAACATTGCAAGCACTCACCCCCAGTCAACTGATCTGGGTTTAATCCATCACCGTTCTTTAGCCCACTCTGCCACCCCAGTTCAGATATGGCCATATGCAAATCAGTCTGACCCTGTGCCTCATGGGAACAGTCCAGCCCGAACTGCCAAACCATGTCTTCCCTGGACCAGAAACAAGCTACCTAGGACCAGTTTCTTGCATTTCAGCCGTCTTCAGCCAGGCTTGCTTGAATCCAGTGGCAAAGTGAGCAAGGGACTCACGTCTGAGCATGCCCTGCCAGCTTATGGCAAACAAAGCAAAAACCAAAGGAAATGATGGACGGAGTGTTGAACATTGCAAGCACTCACCCCCAGTCAACTGATCTGGGTTTAATCCATCACCGTTCTTTAGCCCACTCTGCCACCCCAGTTCAGACATGGTCATAAGCAAATCAGTCTGACCCTGTGCTTCTTGGGAACAGTCCGGCCCGAACTGCCAAGCCATATCTTCCCTGGACCGGAAACAAGCTTCCTAGGACCGGTTTCTGGCATTTCAGCCATCTTCAGCCAGGCTTGCTTGAATCCAGTGGCAAAGTGAGCAAGGGACTCACGTCTGAGCATACCCTGCCAACTTATGGCGAACAAAGCAAAAACCAAAGGAAATGATGGATGGAGTGTTGAACATTTCAAGCACTCACCCCCAGTCAACTGATCTGGGTTTAATCCATCACCGTTCTTTAGCCCACTCTGCCACCCCAGTTCAGACATGGCCATATGCAAATCAGTCTGACCCTGTGCCTCATGGGAACAGTCCAGCCCGAACTGCCAAACCATGTCTTCCCTGGACCAGAAACAAGCTTCCTAAGACCGGTTTCTGGCATTTCAGCCATCTTCAGCCAGGCTTGCTTGAATCCAGTGGCAAAGTGAGCAAGGGACTCACGTCTGAGCATACCCTGCCAACTTATGGTGAACAAAGCAAAAACCAAAGGAAATGATGGATGGAGTGTTGAACATTGCAAGCACTCACCCCCAGTCAACTGATCTGGGTTTAATCCATCACCGTTCTTTAGCCCACTCTGCCACCCCAGTTCAGACATGGCCATATGCAAATCAGTCTGACCCTGTTGCCTCATGGGAACAGTCCAGCCCGAACTGCCAAGCCATGTCTTCCCTGGACCGGAAACAAGCTTCCTAGGACCGGTTTCTGGCATTTCAGCCGTCTTCAGCCAGGCTTGCTTGAATCCAGTGGCAAAGTGAGCAAGGGACTCACGTCTGAGCATACCCTGCCAACTTATGGCGAACAAAGCAAAAACCAAAGGAAATGATGGACGGAGTGTTGAACATTGCAGGCACTCACCCCCAGTCAACTGATCTGGGTTTAATCCATCACCGTTCTTTAGCCCACTCTGCCACCCCAGTTCAGACATGGCCATATGCAAATCAGTCTGACCCTGTGCCTCATGGGAACAGTCCAGCCCGAACTGCCAAGCCATGTTTTCCCTGGACCGGAAACAAGCTTCCTATGACCCTTTTCTAGCATTTCAGCCGTCTTCAGCCAGGCTTGCTTGAATCCAGTGGCAAAGTGAGCAAGGGACTCACGTCTGAGCATACCCTGCCAACTTATGACGAACAAAGCAAAAACCAAAGGAAATGATCAATCCCAATGAACTGGCACACGAGGTAAGGGGATGAGCAAAAGACATCCTGCTGCACACGGAGAGGCTGCAATTCCCCATAGAGCCTGTTGTTGTGATGTCCCACACTATGTCCACCCGTAGCATCTGCAATGTTTCAGAGCCAAGGTACACACACATTGATGCCTTCATCAGACGCCATATTCCACTACAGATGACTGTCAAGAAGGCCGACTATCATGTCATGGGAGTGATGCTACATGTGATATGCTCCATGGTGAGAAGACATGTATGCATGGTACCACAACATGCACAGAAGCAGTCACCACACATTTCCAACCTGTACCACCACCAAAAAGCCTTGCTGCAATACTTACCCAAAGTGACATTTCCACATGTCAGTGCATGGAACGCTGATTCAGCACAAGTTGCAATCCACACGAGGAATAGCAGGAGGACAACGATGGCACGACCAGACAACAGGTGCAAAATACCTGGGAATGACAGACACACGAGAAGTCACCTAAAAAAATTCTCTACACACACATGGAAGTGTACAAAACATGAACAATGTTGGACACATGTAAATTGCCAATCAAGTCTCTCCGCAAAACTGTGTTGCATGACATCATCACTCGAGTGACACATCGGAACACACATCCAAGTCACTTTGCATTCAGTCAGCTGGACACACACATTGCAACACATGACAATCAATGCTACAAGCTTGCACACTTATAGCCAGTGACTCACCATTTATTTATTTATTTAAGTCGCTTATACAGCGCGCAGCTATCCCCGAAGGGGTGTCCCGGCGCTAAAACAGAAACTCAGAACAGAAGAGGAGAGTCAAGCCGAATGCAAGACAAGAATCATAATCAGGAGAACAGACAAGTTTTTAATTTACTACGGAAGATAGATTCAGACGGGCAGAACCTGAGGTCGAGTGGAAGACAGTTCCATAGTTTAGCAGTGATTACGCTGAACCCTCTGCCGCCCATTCTGGAGCGTCGAAAGCGAGGTACAGTCAAGAGGCATAAGTTGTAAGATCTTAGTGATCTGACAGATTGAGATATTGCCACTCGCTTTTTCAGGTATCCAGGCCCTAGGCCATTGATAGCACGAAAGGCAAGGGTGAGGATCTTAAATTGAATGCTGCTTGCAATGGGGAGCCAGTGGAGCTCTTTGCAATAGGAGGCAACCGACTGACGGTAAGGGATATTTCCGATCAGTCTGGCTGCCGCATTCTGCACGATCTGAAGACGAACGATCAGATATTGAGGGGCACCGGTGTATAAGCTGTTGGCGTAGTCTAAATGAGATGTGATGAGGGCCTGAGTGATCGTTCTGCGGGCGTCTAAGGGAAGGTAGGGAAAGATCTTTTTGATCATGCGAAGCTTCGCGAAGCAGGCAGAGGTGACCTTGTTAATTTGCGCTTTGCAAGAGAGTGAGTCATCAAATTGAAAGCCTAGGTTACGTGCTGATTGGACAGGGGTGGGTGCAGGGTTAAGTACTGTAGGCCACCACAGGCTGGGGGATATTGGAGTTTTCTGGTTAAAAAACAGGACTTCTGTCTTGTCAGCATTAAGTCTAAGGTGGTTGATGGTCATCCAGGCACAGATGTTGTCCAGGCATTGGCGGAAGTTGGCAAAGGTGGAGTGTGAGTGGTCTCTAAAAGAGAATATCAGCTGAGTATCATCAGCGTAAGAGACCACTCTGACTCCACAAGACTCCACCACTGCGGCCAAGGGTGCGACATAAACGTTAAAAAACAGAGGGCTCAGGGCAGAGCCCTGCGGGACACCACACAACAGGGGTTTACCCTCAGATTTGAAAGGCTTGAGCGCCACCCTCTGAGTTCTGCCAGTAAGGAAGGACTCAATCCAGGCGAGGGCGGAGCCACCGATTCCGACCTGCTTTAGACGGTTTAATAGGATTTTATGTGAAACCGTATCAAAAGCGGCGGATAGGTCGAGGAGGACCAGCATGGCCTCCTCGCCCCTATCCACACACTCACGGATAGTCTCAGACACTTCCAAGAGGGCAGTCTCAGTGCTGAAACCTGCTCTGAAGCCGGATTGGGAGTCGTGTAATAAAGAGTTATTTTCTAGATATTCTGTTAGTTGCAGCTGCACGGCTTTTTCCAAAATTTTTGCGGGTTTGGGGAGGAGGGAGATGGGGCGATAGTTGGAAAATTTTGTAGGATCGGCATCAGGCTTTTTCAGAATGGGGACCAGCAGAGCTTCCTTCCACGTAGTTGGAAAGATGCCATGATGGAGGGAAGCATTCCAGATAGAGAGAAAAGGGATAGCCAGTGAGAGGGCCAGGTCACCCATGGTCTTAGCAGGAATAGAATCGGAAGGAGAGCCAGATCTGCACTGGGTAAGTAATCTGAGTGCGGTCTCAAGAGTCAGCTCAGTAGGAAATGAAGTACTAATTTTATCAATTTTTTCAAGAAAATAGTCAGACAGTCCATCACATAGTGCCTGGCTAGAGGGGTTCTGCACGGCCCTGGCCGGGGGATTTACAAATTCTTTGACAATATTAAAAAGGGTTTTAGAAGAGTTCTTAGCGTTGGAGATTTGTAGTGAGAAGTAGTCTCTCATGGTAGCTTTTTTTAGTTTGAGAAATTTTTTCAGAGTGGTTTTGTAAATTGCTTTGGATTCAGGGTCATAGTTCTGCCGCCACTTGCGTTCGAGTAGTTTGCAGCGGCTTTTTTCCTCACGGAGGGTTGGAGAGAACCAAGGGGCAGAGGGGCGTGTTCTAGCAGAGGTGATGGGTTTGAGAGGGGCGATGGAATCGATGGCAAGGAGCAGTGCGGAGTTGAGTCTGGACACATTAACATCAATGTCACTAGACAGAGGGTTCGGCTGATAGTTGAATAAGGGGTCTAAGGTTGCACAGGTAACTTTATGCCACTTTCTTCCCAGCTCTTTCCTAAGGACAGTAGGGGTGGGTCTCGAGCTTAGCTCTAGGTCAAAAGGGACAAGATGGTGATCAGACCAGGTGAGAGGGAGGGAAGGAAAAACTGTGATGTTCGAGAAATTAGCAAAGATAAGATCAA
Source organism: Triturus cristatus (assembly GCF_964204655.1). Taxonomy (NCBI): domain Eukaryota; kingdom Metazoa; phylum Chordata; class Amphibia; order Caudata; family Salamandridae; genus Triturus; species Triturus cristatus. The sequence continues at coordinate 463,150,957 of NC_140589.1, forward strand.
GTGTATGCCCAGCTGTGTGTGTGGGGCCCTTGACTAACTGAAGCAAGTTCAGGTTCTGCATTGATTCTAGCAAGTTGTTAGCTTTCGAGCAGAGAGGGTTGTCCACATGGAGGTTGAAATCTCCAAGCACCAGAAAATGTTGGTGCTTAAGGGAGAGATCAGCCATCAGGTGGGTAAGAGCCGTTAGAGAAAGAGGCGAGGCAGTAGGAGGGTTATAGACTAGAGTACCCGCCAATACTACTGCCGCGGTATCCGAGATAGTGAAGTACATAGCTTCAATCATCCCGATATTCGTCATTTTGGTGATAGACAGATTGAGGTGGGATTTTAGGATAATGGCAAGACCACCGCCTAATTTGCCCCCTTCACGATTGATGCCCTTTAAGAGATAGCCCGGAGGGGTAGCTAGGTGGATATCAGGGGTAGAGGTATCTCTAAGCCAGGACTCAGTAAGGAACAGGATATCCCAGACGTCCGAAACTATTGACGTCCAGATCTCGTTGGAATGGCGGGGCAAGGAGCGACAGTTAATCAGATCTGCTTTCAGCATCAGAGGGTGGGACAGACGTTTCGGCAGGCTGAGGCTGAGGCAGGGAGGGGGGTGAAGGCTCCAAGGCGGGAGGGTAAAATTACATTGAAGGCAGTGAAAAGGGGCATCCTCCAGGTGACAGGGACTACAACGTGTAGTGGACGGGCAAGTAGTGGGTTTTAGTAGGAGGAGCTGGGATCTGGTCCAGCAAGTACGACCAGAAACTGCCCGACAGCCAGAGGGACTGGCCCTAGGCACGGGCCAGGCGCGGACGGGCGCAGACGGGCTAGCCTTAGGCGCGCCTTCGGCGCCCAAACGGCGCTCCCGCTGCGCTCGTCCGCTGCGCTTACGTGGGAAGCACATTTATAGAAAGAGGGGGTGGGCGTGGCCTGACGGGTGGGCGTGGCCTCGCGTTTCAGCAGCGATGGCGTCCGTGGGTTGTTTCCCAGTGGACAGCGCTAAGATCCGCTGTTAGTGGGGAGCCTGCTTGGCGGAGGTAGCTGAGAATAGCTCTAGGTAAGGTGCACAGAGTTAAAAATATTGTTAAAGCACAAATTGCACAGTTTTAAAAAAGCGAGTAAGAACACCTCCGGCTTCCGCCTCAGAGGTCTAAAGTTTCCCAGTGACGCGCTAGCAGTCAGCGCTTACATAGGCTTGGGGGTGGGCGTGGCCTGACGGGTGGGCGTGGCCTCGCGTTTCAGCTGCGATGGCGTCCGTGGGTTGTTTCCCAGTGGACAGCGCTAAGATCCGCTGTTAGTGGGGAGCCTGCTTGGCGGAGGTAGCTGAGAATAGCTCTAGGTAAGGTGCACAGAGTTAAAAATAATGTTAAAGCACAAATTACACAGTTTTAAAAAAGCGAGTAAGAACACCTCCGGCTTCCGCCTCAGAGGTCTAAAGTTTCCCATTATGATAAGAAGTTGCGTATGAGCTGACTCCGGATATCATCCCCCTCCTCCTCATCATCACTAGCCTCGTGACCAAGCCCTTGATCCTCCATGGGTGGATGCCCCATCTCATCTGGATCCAGGATGAGTGGCACTGCCTTCTCAACTGCCATGTTGTGCAGCATGCAGCACACAATGAAGATTTTGCAGACCTTCTCCGGGACATAAGGGAGGGACCCGCCTGTCTTGTCCAGGCACCGGAATCGGCTCTTCAGGAGTCCAAACGTCCTCTCAATCACTCGACGGGTCTGGCCGTGTGCATCGTTTTACCGGTGATCTGCAGCTGTTCTTGGGTTGCGGAGAGGTGTCAGCAGCCATGGCATGTTGGGATAGCCAGAGTCCCCTACATGGAAACATCATGTAAATAAGTGGGTCACGAGATGCCATAAGAGACAAAGATACCGCAACACATAGGACAAAAAGACTATACCCACCAACAAAACATGCTCGTTCGTTGTGCAGCCGCAGCATCATTTGTGGCACCCTGCTACGCCTCAGGATGTAGGCATCGTGTGCTGATCCTGGAAAACGTGCACAGACATGTGAAATCAGCATGTTAGCAAGACACACCACAAGGGCATTTATCGAGTGGCAATGTTTGCGGTTGCGATAGGCTTGTTCCTGTGCCTGTGGTGGTACAAAAGCCACATGTGTACCATCAATGGACCCAATTACATGGGGCATCCCACCCAGGGCATAGAAATCCCCCTTGACATCCCTCAACCCCTCTGGAGTCGGAAATTTGTTGAATTCATCAAGGTGCTCCAACATGGCTGCTAAAACATCACGCAGGACATGGCTGAACATAGTCTGGGACATCCCACCCACATCAGCTATGGTCAATTGAAGCGTACCTGTGGCAAAAAAAATGTAAGGCTGCCATCACCTTCATCTTGGGGGTCAGTGCAGTGGGATACCTGTGTTGCGGTGGGAGGTGTGGTGCCAGCTTGTTTGTCAGGTCCTCAATCAACTGTTGAGTGAATCTGTAACGGCAGATGCAGGCACGTTCCCTCATGGCACCCAAGTCTGGCATTAGTCTTGGGCCAGGTGGTGCCCTGCAAAACATAGTTTTGAAGAATGAAGATTGAGAGTCGGCAAACATCAATGTCAATGAACATAGCACATGCTACACTGCTAATACACATCAGGTAACTATGGAGTCGGGTGTGTGCAATACATCCAGGACACACATGGCAGCTTGCTGGCACTCCTACGAAAAGCCTGATACACCTGTTGATTGCCAAGTCAACATGACATGCCCTGAAATGATTTGGGGGCCAGTCTGAGTGAAGAGCCACAGATATCACCGGAGTGACACACAACCACATAGCTGCATTTGAAGGATGTCATCTCATCCAGACAGCTGACTGCAAGGCACACGCACAGGTCACATGGAATGTCAAATGTACATATCAAACACAGTGCGATGAAGGGGTACACGTGACAACACAAAGACACAGCCATTGAGACAACAAACACATGTATGACTGAAAATATTTGATGTCCCATGCACACAGGCCCTACAGCCTTGGGAATCCACATGTGGCATGGTGTGCGTAGATGTGTCACATGCCCATCTCCACACAGACCCCTGTTGGATGCACCAACAGCAGATGCCGTTGACGAGACACTGACTTGAAGCTCATGGGAACACATGACACACACCCGACATAGTCCCAAAGGAGCAGGCTGATCATGACAGGTCAGTTGATAAAGTGTCCCTGTCCCTGGCATCAGGAGACAGGTGTGGGTGTTGATGACTGTGCCACCCACTGCTGCTATCCATGACACAGTTGGACTACATTATATGGCTACAATGGTTCTGTCGGGGAAATACAATTGCTTTGGGATGTTCACAATATAAATACATTACATGTAACATGTATCCATGATTCAGGAAGAGAAAAGAACAACACCCAAGCGAAAGTTTCAATCAATATTTTAAGAAGTAACAAATAAATTGGGCTACAACGGTACAATTGAAAGAATTGTGAAAGAGGGGTGACATGTAGAAGTAAATACAGACAATACACTTACACTTATTATAACAAATAAAGGAATAGTTGGGAAAGTGCGATTTTTGGTAAAGTCCATATGATTGATCGCATACGCCTCCTGTTCATATGTGAATAGGCTTTTGAACTGAGACGTTGCGTAGACTGTTAGTATGCGTCAACGTTTCGACCCTATGTAAGGCGCAAAAAATTTTAATAAACGTCACGGCGGGTCTTCTTCGGGACGGAGGAGTGTATGTAGCCAAACGCTTCGCACTGAGAGCTGGAGAGATGTCATTTTCAGCAGATCGTGTAAATCACCCGACTGACTGAAAGAATTAACTACTTGGACTTTTGCCAAACCTATTTGACTCGTGTCTCTTGTGAGGTCAAACATAAATCGACCCCGTTTTTTGGAAATAGAAGCATAATACACGCGCAGTGATTAATGACTCTTGCGTTTGGCTACATACACTCCTCTGTCCCAAAGAAGACCCGCCGTGACGCTTATTAAAAAATTTTGCGCCTTACATAGGGTCGAAACGTCGACGCATACTAAGGTTCTACGCAATGTCTCAGTTCAAAAGCCTATTCACATATGAACAGGAGGCATATGCGATCAATCATATGGACTTTAGCAAAAATCTCACTTTCCCAACTATTCCTTTATTTGTTATACTAAGTGTACTAAGTGTATTGTCTGTATTTACTTCTTCATGTCACCCCTCTTTCACAATTCTTTCAATTGTACCATTGTTGCCCAATTTATTTGTTACTTCTTAAAATATTGATTGAAACTTTCGCTTGGGTGTTGTTCTTTTCTCTTCCTGAATCATGGATACATGTTACATGTAATGTATTTATATTGTGAACATCCCAAAGCAATTGTATTTCCCCGACAGAACCATATAATACAAATACCCAGGTTCTGAGGGACACAGGGTCACGCCATTATTTTTCATAACAGTTGGACTACAGACACACATGTAGAAAGTGTCAAGGTGATGTGTGCCACATCGTGCCCCATCACACATGACATGTGTCCACAGGTCAGAACACATCAATTGTGCAACTAGATGAGAGGGCCTGTGCAATATCACTGGCTAAAACACCTAGGGCCTGCACATGAAAGTATGCAATGACAAGTACTTGATGGGCATCCATGTGCGACTTGTAGCCCTCCATTCCTGGCATGTGTATGGCTGTATTACCATTGTAAGCGTGTGAAATGTGTACCCGTACGTGTACGCACTGGTAGTACACGTGTGTACTACCAGTGCCTACACGTACATGTACAACTAGTGCATACATGTACTTGTATACGTACGTGTACACACTGGTAGTACACGTACGTGTACTACCAGTGCGTTCACGTACTTGTACACATACGTGTAGGCACTGGTAGTACACGTACGTGTACTACCAGTGCCTACACGTACGCGTACAAGTACGTGAACGCACTGGTAGTACACGCACGTGTACTACCAGTGCCTACAGGTACGTGTCAAACGCACTGTGCAACTGGTGCCGTAGGGGTACGTGTGAAATGCACCGTACCTGTGTGTGGCTTTCAAAATTACATAGGGGACACATAAGGGACAAGTATTAGGCCCTAAATGCATGCTGGATGTCATGGATACTGAGTTTTCTCTTCAAATTTTTCCATCAGGTGTCCTGGAAAAGTCAGTTGGCCACAAAATACAATGTTGCAAAGGGGTTGTTGACTTGACATGATGCTCTAAATTTGAACGATGCAAATGCTGTCACTGGTGTATGTTTAAAGGGATTGGAGTAAACGTAAGATGCGAATGATTCTGACCAATCACTATGTACTCCTCAAAATGAATGCCCCTCAGTAAGACAGATATAAGGCAGCCAGAAGCCATGAGAGGGCACTTGCCTGCACAACTTTCCTGTTGACAACATTGCTGCTGTCTCTGCTTCCCTGGACCATGTCTCGTGCTGTGGAGAGGGCCCAGCCATTTACCCTGGAGGAGAATCAGGCCCTACTGGATGTCCTCCTCCCACAGTACACCAGCCTGTATGGGAGACCAGGGGAGCAGGTGAGTGCTGAGTCCACTACCTTTGCCTATGCACCTGTTGTGTGACTGTCAATATTGTGTCCAGGTGGGACTGACATGCAATGCTGTTCAGAGTGTGTCCGGGGGGGGGGGGCATGCTTATGTCTCTCATGCAGTGCATCATGTAGTTTCTGTGTGCACTCCTCACTTGCATGGTGCTTACAGTGACTTTCACTGCATAGTGCATGAGACATTCAGCCTGGCTAATCCTTGGGGGCTTTTATTCATGTTGTCCTGAGGTGATTCAGTGGTCCCCCCGGTGTGACAGGTGACTGTACCCACAGATGTGTATGAGTTGGGTGGACCTGTGGTGAGAGTGTCCAAATGACGTGTACGACCTCATGGACATTGATGTGTGTGAATGTTCCTTGTCATGTGGGTGAGTGTCTATGTGAAGTGTTGCACCACAGCTGCATGTTGGAAGCTACTGATCTGACCATCTGATGTGACAAGTGAGCCATGTTTTGTCTCTGACTTGCAGAGCTAGCATGACACCTGTGACTCCCCCCTGGCAAATGGCACATGTGCAGAGTGAGGGTTGTATCCACTGTTGTCAATGACAGGCCAGTGATCAGTGGCTGGGTGTGTCTGTCTAGTCTGCTGAGGGTGCGTCAGTGGAGTGGGACATGTGACTGCATGGCACCGGCTGCCCATCAGCCTGCTGTTGCATGTGCTGCACAGTGTGTGGCATGTTCATTGAGTGTTTTGCACCCCTCATGCCACCTGTAGACTTTAAATGCCATGTACTGCATTGGCGCTTGCACACAGGCCAATTGCATGTTGTGAATGAGGCTATTCATGTCAGCATCCTATGCCCTGTTCAACATTCCAAAGATGTTCTAATGTGTGTCTCTGGGACATGGAGCAGGTGTATTGATGTTGTGTCACTTTGTCATCCTGACAGGTAACTGCCTACGAGAAGGGAGTCATCTGGACCAACGTCGTCAGGGCCGTGAGGACTGCGAGGAGGCGTGATCGGCAGCTGGCCCAGGTCCGCAAGAGGTGGCAGGACATCCGGTGCTGGACCCGGCGGATCGCCCGGGTCCAGCTCAAGCTCTCTCCACCTCGCCCCCACGGCGGCCGCCGACACCTGGCCCACCACATGAAACGTGTCCTGGCGGTGGTCTTCCCTGACCTCGATAGGCAGTTAGAGGAGAGACTGCAGCAAGGAGGGGGTAGGTACATGGCTGTTTGTTGTGTTATGTGTCGTCAGCTTTAGGAAGTGCTATTTTGCATGAATACACTCCCAGAGTTCATATGTGCAGTGCATTTTCTGTTCCCAAATGTCACCTGGGGATCTTTTTCATCCCTTCCTCTCCTTGACATGTGTCCCCTGGTGTGTGTGTAATCACATTTGCACATGGTCATCTAGGGTGCCAGTACATCTAAGTGCACATTGCTTTCTGCATCATGTGGGAGGGTGGTCTGTGACTTGTGTTGGGACCTTGCCTGTGCAATGACCTGTTCACTATGTAGGGGGTCCATAGTTTTTGTCACTGATGCTGATTTTCAACATAGGAGTGTGAGCTTTCAACTGGACACCCTTGCAGCATGCATGAGAAATGTTGTGGCCTCAGACATGATGTGCATGAGTGTGAGATATGCATAGAGCCATGACTGTTGTACATGTTAGAGTCAGCTCATTCCAGGACCATGGAGCAGTGTGCCCACTACAGTCCCCTGAGACACCCTGGCCTCCTAATCATGTGTGTCATCCAACACTGTGCACATTCTCTGTGTGTACTGCATAGGTCTGCCTCTGTGGCATTGTTCCCTGGCCTAGTTTAGATTTTGTTAATGTATGCTACATGTGTCCACTGGACAGGGATACACCATTTTGCTTTTGCATACTCACACTGGGCAGTGCCTGTGTGGCTATTCACAACAATCTGTTGATGGTTGTTTGTCACAAATATGTGTTGTCAGCCCCACGAGGTGATGTGGTGTCAATGAAGCAATTTTTCAAGCACAGTTGTTGTAACCCTGAATAAGAGGTGTCACTTCTTGATCTGTGTAAATCACATTGAGGTTTTGGGGGGGGGGTGCGGGAGAGGCATATATGTGCAAATCTGATTTTTCATTGCCAGGTCTGACTTGTGTGTGAGAATTGCCTGGACTAAAATACACTGGGCAGTGCCCCTGTGATGCTGGCCAGTGCTTAATGTACATGCTTTGCAGCATGTGTCATTTTTTACCAACAAGAATCCTGCTCATACATTTTTGGCACGTGTGTTGTTCAGATGCAACGCAGTTTGGACTTTGTGTGCTGACATCTGTGTGTACATTCTGGCTTGCCATGAGGGTGTCCCCACAGTACAGCTGGTATTTTTTACCACCCAATTGCAGGCCCATTAGCTTATGCATTGTCCTGGGTGTGGACATGTGTGCCACTCCAGATGACAGGCAGTAGGTCATATGTGTAGCCAACTGTGTAATCAGGTGACGGATGGCCTGGTGACAACTGACATGATTCAAGTTGTTTCTCTTAAACAATTGTACCTTGGCACTCACGGCACTTGTCAACAGTTGTTCATGTTTCACATGTGGAAATTGGATGATTTGTGTTAAGAACACTAATTTGCCTGCATGCAATATGTCGCCCAAGGCAGTGCATACAAAAGTACATTGACACTGTCATGGAATAAGCTGGCACCTTTTCAAAGAAGCCACTGTTATAAATAAATGGTGTTGCAGATTCTCCATATACATGTTCCCACGGTGGTCTTGATTTTGTGAGACTCATTAGTTGTCGGTGATACAAACTAATGAGTGTCAAGATGTCAAGACCTCCGTGGGCCCATGTATATGTACTTTCGGCAACACCATCTATTTCTAACAGTGGCTCCTCCGAAAAGGTGCCAGCTTCTTCAATGACAGTGTCAATGTACTTTTGTGTGCACTGCCTTGTGCAACATCTTGCATGCAGGCACATCAGTGTTCTTTTCACGAAATGGCCAATTGGCACATCCCAAACATGTAGATTGGTTAAAGTATTGTGAGTCCCAAGGTACCAACATTTGTTCGTTTTGTGTTCCAAGGGACTTACAGGTCTCTGAGTGTGGTGACACCTTGAGTATTGAGGTGTGTTAGTTTACCTTGAGTGCACCACTCCTGTTTATTTCAGGGTAAACAAGAGGTGTCATGACTTCATTGTATTGCTGTGCTCACCGGTTCACAGAAACTAGCTTCTCAGTGTATTGCTCATTCAAGTTGTGGCCTTTTGTGTATTGAGTTTCCTGGTGTCAAAGTGGCATGGGGGGTCTACCAACTGGGCAGTACAGGGCTTACATATGTGCGGAGTAATCCAGCTGTTACTCATGATGCATTGCCTGATATGCACTGTGACCAATTGTTCTTGTGCTCATGTGTCAGATGTATACAGGTGACTGATGCTTTCTGGTTTCTTCTCCTTGCCCACAGCATCATCATCCACAAGCGAGGGAGATACCTGCATGGACCTTGAGGAGGGACCCAGCGACAGTGCCACTAGTGCTGTGGAGCCAGCAGGAGACAGTGGCACCGAGGGCGAGGGGAGTCAGTCGGAGGACCTGTCCGGAGGCGAGAGCATGTATGACACCGACGGGTCCCAGGCTGACATCCTTGAGGAGGCGGAGGATGCAACAACATCTGGCAGCATCCCACCATCTGTACCCGCCTCCTCCTTTGCCATCTCCGCCCTCCCAGTTGCTCCCGTGCCTTCTGTCCGTGCAGGGTCCCACCGTGTCTCCTTCGGACCAGGCACCGCAGCCCCTGCCCCTGTCACCTCTGCTGCCCTCAGTGAAGAGTCTGTGGACACACTGCACCAGTTGCAGGTTGGTCAGGCATCGATGCTGCATGTCGTCCATGAACACACTAGACTGCTCACATAGTTGGTGTCGTTCGTGGAGGGCATGTCATCAACGATGAATGAGCAACGCAGGTTTCTGCGGTCCATGGACTCTTCACTGATGGAAGCAGTGTCTCTCCTGCGGCGCTCCGTCCCCCCTACCCCGGACCCATCCACACTGCCCTCTCCCATGCCTGTCCAAAGCACACACAGACAGTCACAGGCACACACCACAACAGACACATCCAGCACACCCCCAACTAAGGCACAGCACACATCTCCTGGCACGCACACTCAGGGGGATGTTGTCACACCCACAGGGTCTGGGGGCAAATGGCAGACACGCAGCCACAGTCAGAGTCCCCAGTCCTCACGACCCACTTCCTCCAAATCCACTCCCCTTAGCTCCCCTGGCAAAAAGTCACCCAAAGAGACCTACATGGCTAGTCTGTCCCTCAGCCCCACTGTGACACCACCCCGCAAGCGGTTGAGGAAGTCTCCGGCCAGGGGAGTTGAGTCCCCCCCATGTCCACCACCTCCCCCGAGAGCGCTGCACCCCATCCCTCGGACACTCCCCCCTCCGTTGGCCCTGGTTTTCCTTCCGGTGCAGGGGTTCCTTTGGACGCCCTGGCAGCAGTGTGCAGCAAGCTGCTCACCACCACCTTTGGCGCTGCCCCCCCCCCTGTGGTGGATATGTCCAGCCCTGCACCCACCACACCTACCCAACCTACTCCTGTCCCTGCGGTGCCTGGTACTCCCACTGATGATGCCCCCCCGGTCGACAAACCTTGAGGTGACTTTGTGCAGGCAAGGTAGGGATGGACACAGTTGCATACGCCCACGCTTGGACTCAAACTATGGACTGGCCATTGGCCTTTGTAAATAGTGTTTTCTTACAAAAAGTTTGTGGTGTGCTGAATAAAGCCTTTTCATTTAGTTTCCACACTATTGCATTTCAGATACTTGATGTTGGTGATGAGGCCCATGAAGTTGGTGTTCTGGTAATGTGTTAGGGTGCTGAGAAATGTTTTAGTATGATGGTCATGAGGTGGACCATGGTATCTGTGTGCCATCACAATGTCTCTGAAAATATTAATTGGTAGTGTGTGTTCCTTTGGATTGTGAGACATTGTCCCAAGGAGTGTTCCTTCCTCTGTGGCACCTGACATGTTCCCTGCAAACAGTTGCACAATTGTTGTGCTGACCTGTGTCAACATATCCTTTGTTGGTGACGGATCCCTTCAACAATGGCCATGCATGCTCACCGATGTCTCCTGCTGAATCATCTGTGTCATCCTTGCCAGTCACTGTACTTGTGTTTTGTGTATGTAGTAATGGCATCGGGGACCAATTGCCCCTTTTCAGCACTATGCATGTGTGTAATTTCCATGACTATACAGTCTGTTGGCATGAAATCAGGGTGTGTATTGTGGGGCATCCGCCATGGGTGGGTATGCATGTGTTGTATGTCCTCACACCCACATGTGGTGTGTCATGCAGTGTGTGAATGACATCCATCCTCCTGGGAGGGGTGCCCTGCTGGGAGTCCTCTGCACCCACCCCTCACATGTCTGGGCACTGCTGGGAGTCCTCTGCACCCACCCCTCATATGTCTGGGCACTGCTGGGAGTCCTCTGCACCCACCCCTCATATGTCTGGGCACTGCTGGGAGTCCTCTGCACCCACCCCTCATATTTCTGGACACTGCTGGGGGTCCTCTGCACCCACCCCTCATATCTCTGTCCACTGCTGGTAGTGATATGCACCCACCCCTCATATGTCTGTCCACTGCTGGGAGTCCTCTGCACCCACCCCTCATATGTCTGGACACTACTGGGAGTCCTCTGCATCCACCCCTCATATGTCTTGGCACTGCTGGGAGTCCTCTGCACTCACCCCCATATCTCTGTCCACTGCTGGTAGTGATATGCACCCACCCCTCATATGTCTGGACACTGCTGGGAGTCCTCTGCACCCACCCCTCATAAGTCTGGACACTGCTGGGAGTCCTCTGCACCAACCCCCATATCTCTGTCCACTGCTGGTAGTGATATGCACCCACCCCTAATATGTCTGGACACTGCTGGTAGTGATATGCATCCACCCCTCATATGTCTGTCCACTGCTGGTAGTGATATGTACCCACCCCTCATATGTCTGGGCACTGCTGGGAGTCCTGTGCACCAACCCCTCATATGTCTGTCCACTGCTGATAGTGATATGCACCCACCCCTCATATGTCTGGACACTGCTGGGAGTCCTCTGCACCCACCCCTCATATGTCTGGGCACTGCTGGGAGTCCTCTGCACCCACCCTCATATGTCTTGACACTGCTGGGAGTCCTCTGCACCCACCCCTCATATGTCTGGGCACTGCTGGGAGTCCTCTGCACCCACCCCTCATATTTCTGGACACTGCTGGGGGTCCTCTGCACCCACCCCTCATATCTCTGTCCACTGCTGGTAGTGATATGCACCCACCCCTCATATGTCTGTCCACTGCTGGGAGTCCTCTGCACCCACCCCTCATATGTCTGGACACTACTGGGAGTCCTCTGCATCCACCCCTCATATGTCTGGGCACTGCTGGGAGTCCTCTGCACTCACCCCCATATCTCTATCCACTGCTGGTAGTGATATGCACCCACCCCTCATATGTCTGGACACTGCTGGGAGTCCTCTGCACCCACCCCTCATAAGTCTGGACACTGCTGGGAGTCCTCTGCACCAACCCCCATATCTCTGTCCACTGCTGGTAGTGATATGCACCCACCCCTAATATGTCTGGACACTGCTGGTAGTGATATGCATCCACCCCTCATATGTCTGTCCACTGCTGGTAGTGATATGTACCCACCCCTCATATGTCTGGGCACTGCTGGGAGTCCTGTGCACCAACCCCTCATATGTCTGTCCACTGCTGATAGTGATATGCACCCACCCCTCATATGTCTGGACACTGCTGGGAGTCCTCTGCACCCACCCCTCATATGTCTGGGCACTGCTGGGAGTCCTCTGCACCCACCCTCATATGTCTGGACACTGCTGGGAGTCCTCTGCACCCACCCCTCATATCTCTGTCCACTGCTGCTAGTGCTATGCACCCACCCCTCATATGTCTGCCCACTGCTGGGAGTCCTCTGCACCCACCCCTCATATGTCTGGACACTGCTGGGAGTCCTCTGCACCCACCCTCATATGTCTGGGCACTGCTGGGAGTCCTCTGCACCCACCCCTCATATGTCTGGACTCTGCTGGGAGTCCTCTGCACCCACTCCCATATCTCTGTCCACTGCTGGTAGTGATATGCACCCACGCCTCATATGTCTGTCCACTGCTGGTAGTGATATGCACCCACCACTCATATGTCTGGGCACTGCTGGGAATCCTGTGCACCCACCCCTCATATGTCTGTCCACTGCTGGTAGTGATATGCACCCACCCCTCATATGTCTTTCCGCTGTTGGGAGTCCTCTGCACCCACCCCTCATATGTCTGGGCACTGTTGGTAGTCCTCTGCACCCACCCCTCATATGTCTGGACACTGCTGGGAGTCCTCTGCACCCACCCCTCATATGTCTAGACACTGCTGGAAGTCCTCTGCACCCTCCCCACATATGTCTGGACACTGCTGGGAGTCCTCTGCACCCATCCCTCATATGTCTGGGCACTGCTGGGAGTCCTCTGCGCCCACCCCTCATATGTCTGGGCACTGCTGGGAGTCCTCTGCACCCACCCCCATATCTCTGTCCAGTGCTGCTAGTGATATGCACCCACACCTCATATGTCTGGACACTGCTGGTAGTGATATACACCCACCCCTCATATGTCTGTCCACTGCTGGTAGTGATATGCACCCACCCCTCAAATGTCTGGGCACTGCTGGGAGTCCTGTGCACCCACCCCTCATATGTCTGTCCACTGCTGGTAGTGATATGCACCCACCCCTCATATGTCTGTCTACTGCTGGGAGTCCTCTGCACCCACCCCTCATATGTCTGGGCACTGCTGGGTGTCCTCTGCACCCACCCCTCATATGTCTGTCCACTGCTGGTAATGATATGCACCCACCCCTCATATGTCTGTCTATTGCTGGGAGTCCTCTGCACCCACCCCTCATATGTCTGGGCACTGCTGGGTGTCCTCTGCACCCACCGCTCATATGTCTGTCCACTGCTGGGAATCCTCTGCACCCACCCCTCATATGTCTGGGCACTGCTGGGAGTCCTCTGCACCCACCCCTCATATGTCTGTCCACTGCTGGGAGTCCTCTGCACCCACCCCTCATATGTCTGTCCACTGCTGGGAGTCCTCTGCATCCACCCCTCATATGTCTGGGCACTGCTGGTAGTCCTCTGCACCCACCCCTCATATGTCTGGGCACTGCTGGGAGTCCTCTGCACCCACCCCTCATATGTCTGGGCACTGCTGGGAGTCCTCTGCACCCACCCCTCATATGTCTGGACACTGCTGGGAGTCCTCTGCACCCACCCCTCACATGTCTGGGCACTTCTGAGAGTCCTCTGCACCCAGCCCTCATATGTCTGGACAATGCTGGGGGTCCTCTGCACCCACCCCTCATATGTCTGTCCACTGCTGGGAGTCCTCTGCATCCACCCCTCATATGTCTGGGCACTGCTGGTAGTCCTCTGCACCCACCCCTCATATGTCTGGACACTGCTGGGAGTCCTCTGCACCCACCCCTCATATGTCTGGGCACTGCTGGGAGTCCTCTGCACCCACCCCTCATATGTCTGGACACTGCTGGGAGTCCTCTGCACCCACCCCTCACATGTCTGGGCACTTCTGAGAGTCCTCTGCACCCAGCCCTCATATGTCTGGACAATGCTGGGGGTCCTCTGCACCCACCCCTCATATCTCTGTTCACTGCTGGTAGTGATATGCACCCACCCCTCATATTTCTGGATACTGCTGGGAGGCCTCTGCACCCACCCATGCACCCCCTTGGAGCTGTACACTGCTGGCCAGGACCACCTACACACACAACAATTTGGAGGTAACATGCTGGGCCAGTCCTCTATGCCCACATTCCTGGTGTGTGTACGCCTCGTATTCAAGTTTTCCTGCTGCCATAACGGGGTACGTGTGGTACGGACCGTACCCACGCATGTATGCGTGGGTACGGTCCATACCTGAGTACTCATGAGGCCGTAGTTGTACGCACCGTACCCATGTATTCATGCGTGGGTACGGTCCGTACCACTGTTGTCATGGCGCCGTAGGGGTACGTGTGGTACGCGGTGCACCAGGTCGTAGTCCAAGAGGACCCGGATGACACGTACGACGGGGTTCATGGCTGTACGTCGCGTACCGGGGCTCCGTGGCGTGGCGGTTCGTGTTGGACTCTGCTTTTCCGGCTCTGTTTGGCTCCCGTAAAAAAAGAGCCGTACGGAGTGACGTAGGGACGAATCGTACTTGCTGGGCCGGAAAACGCTGGTGAAATATGCACGGACGTTGCGTACAAGCAGTTCCGGATCGGAATCATGGGTATTTTTTTGCTGTACGGTCTTTTGTACGATTCGTACAGAAAAAGGCTTTCTGTACGAATCGTACTTCCTAGGTTGTAGAATGAGTTTACCTGGTACGAGTCGTACGGAGAAAACGCTCTGTACGACTATTCGTAGGGCCTTTTCACAGGATCAGAATCGGCCTCTAAATATTTTAAACACATATTTAAAATGCTATAGTATTAAATATAATACCTGAGTATTAAAATAAACTACAACAACTTGTTTTCAAAAAATTTAATATTTGAAAACAAATAAAATAATATGTATCATAATACCTGAATAGTAATTAAATATAAATACAACTACCAAACAAATACTTACCAACCTATACCTACCAATGCGTGTAATAGCATATGTTGTAATAGTATACATTTTAATGGCTTGCGTTGTAATCATATATGCGTTGTAATGGCATGTGATGTAATGGTGTCTGCATTGTAATGGTTGCGTTGTAAAGGCATTGCGTTGTAATGCCTGCATTGTAACGGATTTCTCCCGTGTAGGTGGCACAATCATTGCTTTAGGCCTACTAGTAGCATTTAATTAACAGGCCCTGGGTATATGGTACATCCCTTTACAAGGGACTTACAAGTAAATTAAAAATGCCGATTGTGTGAACACCAATGTTACCATGTTTAGAGGGAGAAGCAAATGCACTTTAGCCCTGGTCAGCAGTGGTGAAGTGCTAAGAGTCATAAAGCCAACAAAAAGAATCAGCAAAAAGGAGGAGTTAAGCAAGCAAAAGGTTTGGGGGAAGACCACCATAAGGCTGACTGGTCTAATTGGGAGCTTCCGCAATGTCAGGTTAACTGGTGCGATACTTCAGTGCGGATAGGCGAGCATGTAGGTCCGAGTCGTCAGATTTTGGCTATCGAAGCAACTATAGCACCACTTTCAAGGGACCAGGGCTAGTTGGCATCACTGGAGGGTGTCGAGTCACTCCAGGCTAAGGCCAATTGAAGGGTTCAAGGTCTCTGGAACTTATTATGTCCCTGTATCGCATATGGGAGGCCAGTTAGTTAGCCCTTGCAGTAACTCTAGTAGTCTTGAAATCAAGCAACAAGGCAGTCCTCAAGTAGCAGGGAAGTACTCTGAGGATAACATTCAGGCTTAAAGCACTAGGGCAGTCCTCTGGTAGCAGCAGGGCAGTCCTAAGAGGTACAATGCAGGACTCAAGCAGAATGGAAGTCCTCTGAAGTACAAGGCAGTCCTTCAGTGGGTCCTTCCCATGTCCAGTACTTTACTAAAGAGTTGGACTGGGGGTCCAATATTTAATCCTAGTGCCAGCCTTTGAAATGGGAGAAGTGTCTAGGCTATCCCCCAT
The DNA here is from genome assembly GCF_964204655.1 of Triturus cristatus. NCBI lineage: Eukaryota > Metazoa > Chordata > Amphibia > Caudata > Salamandridae > Triturus > Triturus cristatus. The sequence continues at coordinate 463,167,186 of NC_140589.1, forward strand.
CTGGTTCTGGAAATTTCCTTTCTTTCCTTGCGCAGGCTCCAAGCAGTCTAAGGTGGCAAAAGACTGAGGTCATGCTCCTTTGTGATTGCGCTGGAGATAGCCATTTGAAATTCAAGTTGGACAGGGAACATCTCCCCCACCCAGCCTGGCAGGATGACTCATCCTGCCAATATCTATTCCTCCTTTGTCTCTCTTTCTCGGAGGAATACACAAGGGCCAACTATCCACAGTCATGTGACCCATACCACAGGTTGCAGGCAACTAATGGTTAGGATTAAGAAAATGCCTCCTTTCTAAAAGTAACATTTTCAGTACTGTGACCTAATATCTGACTTTACAACTAAAGAGGATATCAAATTACATTTTTTTTGAGACCAAACATGACATTTCTACCTGTTTCAAATCAAAAGGTAGCATGTATTAAGTGTAATAAGGCAACCCAATGTTATCCTATTGGAGAAGAAGGCCTCACAGTAGTAAAAAACAAATTTGGGAGTTTCTTACTAACAAGACATATTAAGCTCAAAAACATATGTCCCACAATTCAAATTTCATGCAACCTGCCCTATGGGATGATATATATGCATTCAAAATTAGGTTTAGGCCTGACAAAAGCTTTATTTTGCAAGGTTAAATTGTTAGTATAAAACTACACACGGTCTGCAGTGGCAGACCTGAGACATGTTTTAAAGGGCTACTTAAGTGAGTGGCACAATAAGTGATGGCTGGCAGCTAGTATAATTTAATTTACAGGCCCTGGAGTACCACTTAAATATGGACTTTTTAAGAAAATTAAACGTACCAATTGGGTGTCAGCCAATTCGATCATGTTTAGAGGAGAGAGCACAAGCACTTTACCACTGATTTGCAGGGGTCAAGTGCACGCTGTCCTAAAGTCAACAAAAATGAATTACCACAAACATCATTTGAATTAGTCCCTCTCGATCTGGATTTCTTATCATTGATACTTCATGCTCAAAGAGAGAAGAAAGAGATCCTGTCAGAATTGGAAATCATCTTCCTTATTCATCAGTTCACAAAGCCTAAACATTTGCCTTGGATAAAAGCCATCCTCTATAGAATATCCAAGTTACTCCAAGTACTCTCCTTTAAGTTGTTTTCTTCTACCAACTCAGGACCCCTACAGCCTTCCATTTGCATCCCATCAAGCAATTTGTCTTTCAGTTGGAGCCACTTCACACACCACTGCCTTACTTCACTGAATTTGCTAAATGCAACCTCTTCTTATCCCTGTACCGAAGGCACGGTGTACAACCAACATCACCGTCAAACTCCTCCATCCCCCACCCAGAAGAATTACATATCTTCCTACCCACAGACCATTTCTGCCCCATCCTTCCTCCTCCTCCTCTCTCAGGACATTATAGGAAACAGACTGCAAATAACTCCTTGATCCCTCAACTTAGTATTCGCTAGACCCCCCCACCCCATCCTACACAGACTTGAACATTGACTCATCACCTCCCTCAACTAGTCAATAAATTCCCTTTTAGAAAAAGTGGATACACTCTAAACAGGTTTCTATGCTATCCCAATCCATCTCTCATCACCATCGCTGCATTCCCTAGAAGGTCTGACCATATGTGTGAAAAAGTGGATTATTAGTTTGGGTGAATGGTAGCTCCCACAAATAATAATGTCACTATTCTTGTTAGTTCCACTAAAGTTATCAATAATTTAAACCTGAGTTGAACTCCTGGTAGCTACAACACAGAACAGGCAGGCTTAACTTAGGAAAATGTGCAAAGCATTCAGAAGTACCAACACAGTTAAAGTCAAAAACACAAAATATTAAAAATCCCACTCCAATTTATAAAATGAGACAGTATTTTAATGAACAAAAAACAACACCAAAATGACAGTAAGGGGAACCGGAGATATGAATTCGTAAAGTTTGAATTTTGTTTTAGCACAAAAAAACTACAAAATTCCAGTTGTGGGCAACTGGTTGCACTAGATCGGAACAAAGGTAATGAATGGAGATGCGATTGGATATGAATCTCATGAAGGTACCAGTCAAAGAGTTACCTTTGGGCTTCGGGCTTCTGGAGAAAAGTTGTATGTCATCAGCAAAGCAGGCTGCAAACTGGACCCAAGTCAGGGCATAACGATGGAGGGTTGCTGAAGAGCAGGGTCGAGGTGCAGTTGTCTATGAATGTTGGAAACTTCTGAGCAGGCAAAGTCCAGCATTCGGACCCAGGAAGGTCATGGCATTGATTAGCTTCATCTCAATGTCATTCTTAATGAAGCCATCAACGTTTGGACTTAGAAAATCCTCTGAAAGTCACATAACCTTCAGAAGGGCAGAGCAGCAAGTTGGATCTAACTGGTGAATCGACTACGATGGCTTTGGCTCAACAGAGTTCCTGTTCTCTCACTGGTTCTTCAAAAGAATAGTTGGCAAAAATGTCCTAAGTCCTAGCTTTTGCAGTTTGGACATGATGTGTGCACTTTAACACCAGCCAAGGGTTCCAGGACCTCACGAACAGCAATTGAAGGTCAATACTCACTCCAACAGAAGCCACCAGCAGGGCCCAAGGCAGGGCCAGTTGGAAAGGGTCAGCTGGACTTTTCAGGTATGTGGGCTTCATGCAGCTTTTGTGTTCCTGTAGCTTAACCAAACCTCGGAGTCCCCTTCCTTTGTACTTAGTACAAGTAGGAGCAAGTTCAGCTCTTAGCTTGCTCTTCAGCAGTCACACCATCAGGTTCAGTTCTTTTTCTGTCTGTAGGAAGCTGGCTTTGTATATACTATACCAAAGTACAGTAAAGTGTGCACAGAGTCTAGTGGAACCCCAAAGGTAGGCAGAGGTAAATGTAGATAATACCTTACTCTCTATATGTGTGAGCAAGCAGTAAGGCTTTTCCTAGAGGGTAGTGTTAAGCATGTATTGTACATACTCAGGTAAGAAATTATGTCACACACTCAAAGACTTAAATCAGACCAATTTGTTTGTATACAAATGTTATTTAGTTATATTTTATTTTCTAGAACCAAGCCAGGACTGGTACAGGTAAGTAAAACACTTTTCAAGAATTATGCAGTTAAATACAGTCTGAATGCAGTTGGATTGGTTACAGGTAAGTCATTTGTAAGTAATTTGTTTATAAAACAGTTTGAGTTACTTTTCAGATTACTTTTCAAGTTACTTTTTCTACTCAGTGTGATATGCCTAGACATCACACAGGGACATTTCCTAGACAAAAGGTTAGTAAATGCGTTTTTGTATATATGCAGTTTCTCAAGGTTCGACACAAACCAACTCCAGACTTAAAACAATTTTCATAAGAAAGCAGTCAATGCAGTCCTATGGGAGGAAACAATGTTATTGACTTAACGGTAAGTACTTAGGTTTGAGAGTTGGTTTTCTGGGGGTAGAACCAGGGCCCCACCAGGGTTAAGGATGCACTCTTAAAGCACCGTCAGCAGCCCTAGGGTGGCCGGGTGCAGAGTGCTGAGATCCAATGTTATCCAATAGGGGACAGGGAGCCTACTGTTGGTGGCTGCTCACGAGCAGGCCACAAGGTTGTGGGAGCCAAACTCCTGGACTTAGGCTCAGGGCAAAGGGGAATCTGGTTTATCATACAAGGTGCACCCACAGTGGCACAGGGGCAGTGAGGTGCAGGGTGCTGTTTTGGCGCCGGGTACCCTGTTGTTTTCAAAGGGGATTCTCCGGTTGCAACAAACACTGCACGCTCGGGACAAAGATTTTCTGGAGGCGACCACTGGTTGGAGAGGTAAGTTGGGATGTCTTGGGATGCTGGACACCATCGGTTGGGCCACCCAAGGCTGTCGGCCATCAGGTGCAAGGGTGTCTTTGGCGTCGGGTTTTTCTTACCGGCTCCGGTCACGGATGGGAGGATCCTCCAGAAAGGGCCTGCAGGCATCGGTTGGAGACTTGAGGTAGGTCAGGGATCACCAGATCCCAGGTTAGGATTACTGGTGTGACCTCCTCGTTGTCTTGGGCCACTTAAACTCGAGCAGTGGGTGTCGGGTGAAGAGTGGTGCAGACTCACGGATTTGGCCGTACCCTGAGTCGGTGGGTGAGCAAACCTGGTGCTCACGGTAGACAAAGTCTGGTTTGGGAAGTCAGGGCAGGTCCTCCAGGTTCTTGGGGGCTGCTGGCTGCAGGACACACCGGAATTTTGCTGTAGCAGGTTTAGGTCACAACAGGCTGGTACGGCTGGGGCCAAGTCAGTTGGTGTCCTCCTCTTCTTCTTTTCAGGACAGCTCTTCGGTACTTCTTCTTCTTGTTTCTTTTTGTCTGAGGAGGCAAGGTTCAGGGTTGCCCTTAAATACTAACATTATGCACATTACAAGTAGGTACAGACCGGGACCAATGGGTTCCTTCCTTGGTGTGGGTACACACCCTGTAATTCCACCCTCTGGTAGGAGGGGGGCATACACCTCACTCTGGTTGGCTGGGTCCCTCCATCTTCAAGATGGCGGGGACTGAGAGTTGTGCTTTACCTCACTTCCCCCACCTGAGGGGTGGGGTTGGCAAAGGTGTACCCACTTCTCCTCCTAACTTTGTTTTCCCACAGATTCTCCTGCCCAAAGTGGGGGTCAGAACCAGTGGGGGTCAGTTGCTGGGAGCAGAAAATTGCAGGGGTAGCTCACAAAGGCAGAAGGCCTTTGAAGCTTCCCATGTGTGGACCCAGCCCATACTGGGGGAGGAGGCTTGGTACCTCATACAAGTGTGTGATTTTTCAAGACCCCAAGAGCGGCAGGCTCTCCACCCAGGGGTCCAGAAAAATGTCTGGTGGTGGCAGCTGGCTGGCAGCCACTCAGCCAGGACACTAGAGTTATGTCGTTTTTCAGGGGGCACCTTTAAGTTGCCCTCTGAGTGCATTTTTCCGTAAATCCCACACTGACATCAGTGTGGGTTTAATGTGCTGAGAAGTTTGATACCAAACTTCTCAGTTTTTAGTAAAAGACATCATGGTGCTGTGGAGTTCGTAATGACAAACTCACAGATCATATACTCTTTATGGCATTACTTAAAATAACAATGTCTAATAATGGACTTAGACACTGTAGGGGTACAGGGCTCATGCACCTGTACCCTCACCATTGGTATAGTGCACACAGCTAGAGGGGTGGCTTGTCCTATGCCAGGGCAGTGGTTTATAGGCATGGCACACAGGGATGTGAGCCATGTTGAGTCTTCACTTAGTACTACACTAAAACATGCAGCCTGCAATGGCAGTGTGTGTGTGTAAAGGTCCTCTAAGGGTGGCACAACACGTGCTGAAGCCCCTAGAGGTCTTCCCTGGTCACAGTGCCCTTGGCACCTATGGTACCTTTTACAAGGGACTTACATGTGGCCAGAGAGTTGCCAATTGGGTTTTTAAACAGTACAGATCAGGGAAATAACATAGGCCCTGGGTACCTGTTTGGCAGGAAGCCAGGGCTCATTCAGCCAAAGTACATCAACATTATGCAAAATGTTTGGGCAACCATGCAAAAAGGGTCACTTTCCCACACTATTCCACAGGTCCAGCAGTGTTATGCAGAGGGCAGTGGAGGTGCCACATTTATGCACAGTGCCAGTATCAATAAATCAATCAATCAATCAATCAATCAATCAATCAAGGAGTTTTTAAAGCGCGCTATTCACCCGTGAGGGTCTCAAGGCGCTGGTGGGGGGGAAGCTCCGGATCATTTGAAGAGCCAGGTCTTGAGGTCCCTCCTGAATGTGTGCAGGGTTGGGGAGCGTCTGATGTTCACAGGGAGCTTGTTCCAGGTATTGGCTGCGATGTAGGAGAATGCTCTCCCGCCCGTTCTGAATCTGTTGATGCGGAAGACCTCTGCTAGGGCAAGGTCGGCAGAGTGAAGTTTCCACTTGGGTACGTGGAAGGAGACTCTCTCATTGAGGTATTTGGGTTCGATGTTGTTGAGGGATTTGTAGGTGTGGGTGAGGAGCTTCCAGGCAACCCTCTATTTGACAGGGAGCCAGTGGAGGTTTCAAAGGTGTTGGGTCATGTGTTTGTGATGTGGTGCTCCGAAAACGAGTCTGGTTGCAGTGTTCTGGATGATTTGGAGTCTGTGTAGAAGAGTTCTGATGATTCCAGCATATAGGGCATAGCCGTAGTCCAGTCTGCTGGTTATGAGAGCGTGGGTGACGGTCCTCCTATAGTCGGGGGGATTCATTTGAAGGTCTTGCGGAGGATGCGCAGGCAGTTGAAGCAGGTGAAAGCGACGGCGTTGATCTGGTGGTTCATGGAGAGGGAGGAGTCGAGGATGATGCCGAGGTTTTGTGCGTGGTCTGTAGGGGTGGGTGGTTTCCCGAGGGCGGAGAGCCACCAGCTGTTGTCCCAGGCAGAGGTGCGGGATCCATGGATGAGGACTTCGGTTTTCTCTGAGTTGAGCTTCAAGCAGCTGTCTTTCATCCAAGCTGCAACGTCCTTCATCTCTTCATCGAAGCAGAGTCTGGTGTCTTTGGGATTCTTCGTGAGTGAGAGGATGAACTGGGTGTCGTCGGCGTAGGATACTATGCTGAGCCCATGCTGTCTGACGATGGCGGCGAAGGGGGGCCATGTTGATGTTGAAGAGTGTGGGGCTGAGCGATGATCCTTGTGGTACCCCGCAGTTGATGTCGGTGGGTTCGGAAAGAAAGGGAGGGAGTCTGATCCTCTGGGTTCTGCCAGAGAGGAAGGATTGGATCCAGTCGAGGGCGACTCCTTGTATCTCTGCGTCGTGAAGTCTGGCTGCGACCGTGCGGTGTGAAACAGTGTCGAAGGCCCCAGAGAGGTCTAGAAGAATGAGGGCCGCAGTGAGTCCCTGGTCGAGTAGCATGCGTATGTCATCAGTGGCGGCGAGGAAGTTTATTATTGTGAGTGTCATTTCAGTGTTTGCTAGCAATAATGCCCATATCCAGTGGTCAATTCCCCTGTAGGTCTGCTCTTTTGTTGTTTGGTGCAGGTAGATGATATGTTGAGCAAGCATCAAGATCAATGATGTCAGTGGACCAAATTTCTTGCAAGCAACAAACATCCTGTTGTTTTAAGAAGGACAGTTAGTCCTTATCAACCATTTTTAAATTTAAACCTGCTAGGTTCCAGCTCATGATTTTTAAAAATGCTTTCAGCCCAATTTCCATGTTGAAGATTCTGGGTTTATGCTATAGGCAGTTTTAATCTTGGCTAGCCAATGACGGTCTCATTGGTGGCAAGTAATCAAGCTTTTGGTTTAAGGACACTTTTTGTTCTTGCGTTTCTGTGAGTGTTAGCGCTTGTTTATTTTGTGTTGTGAAGTTTGGTCCGCAGAAGTTCAGAACGGTCAAATTGGATTGCCAAGGAAAGGGTTGGAGTGGGCTAGCTGCCTCTTGCAATACTGGATTAGAACTTTGGCTGAACTTGTGCTGCTTGTCAGGGATCTTTAAAGTTGGTTGCTCTAAAAAAAAAACCAATGGGTACAATTAATTTATTTGGTATCTCTGTTGAAATACCCCAGGTATGTATTGAACTCGCATGGTTGAGGATTTTGTTAGTTAACTTTGCCCTGGACCATACTGTGCATGAAGATTCCCTAGTGCTTGGCTTGCTTGTTTGGATGAAGCTTACTGCAAGCAGATCATTTGATCTTATAGCTTGTAGGCCTAGTAAGGAGTTTATGAGTCACAGTATGTTACTTCTATGAAAGATATCTTGACTCCCTTTTGATGTGTATTCTGGAATGATTATAATCACCACCTGTTCCTTAATAGAGCTCATGGTACCCTGAAATTCATTGCATGAGGTGCTTATCTGCATGTAACTTAGCCTGGGATCATCTGTTAGTTTTCTCCTGATACGCAGTATTGTTGTTTGAGGTCTATCATGCATCGAGTTTGTTAATTTTGCCCAGGGTTGCATGAGACCAGCACTTGCTGGGCCGGTGAGTAGAGTTGTTGAGTCTCGTGGGGTCAGATCTTCAGAGTTGTTGTGGATGGCTTTTCTAATGCGTAATTTTGTTTGTTTCATCCTTATTTCATTTGATGAGCAGGATCCTTGATATGAGGGGAGCAATCCTGAATGAGGATCGCTAATCTGTGACACTAAGCAACAGGTGTTTTTACTGGCTGTAACACCGCATGGAATTTATAGTTTGCTTGATTAATTTGTGCAGCTCATTTGTTTGTCTTGGATAGGGACAAATTATTTGTTCTCCTGTGTTAGATCAGTTTCATGATGTACGCCCTCTGTACAGAGTGCTGTCATAGTGTCCACTGTTATTGATGGTTTATCGCCATTACTAGCTTCTAGAATTAGTGTGGGGGGAACTCTGTAGGCACTCAATTTATGTGCGAATGGAGCATACATGCATTGCTGCACAGCAGTCCTGGATTTTGTTTGGCAAACTATTCTTTCTAATCACCTTTCATTCTTTTATTGGAAACCTTTTTTGGGCCTCTACCTAGTTCTTGGACTTTCGGATCTACCAAAGGTTTTACGATAGTGTAAAGCGATTTCAATTTATTTGAGGGAATGGAAAGGTGCTTTGATTTTTTTGCACCACTATTTTTGAGTTTGCTTCCATGGGCTTTAGACTTTGGCTTTAATTTGTTCATCTACCTTTGGGCCTTTTTATTATGGGCAGGTGGTATGTCGGTAATGGACACATAAGACTTACTTAATTATTCTATAGGAAGCTCTGTACTAGACTAGTGATTTGGCTGGACGAAAGGCTTTTACATAGAATATGCTATCTTTGAGATGATTATTGGACTTGTGGGGACCGGTTATTGGCTGATGTGTCGGTGTTTGTCAGGTTTCTCACATTTTGGCTACAGTTCTCTATGATGTTGTTGTAAATTGACAGCGTTTGGGTTAGCATTAGCGGAATCCATCTTGTATTTAGAGGCTATCTTGTCCATTTTGTGGAATCCATTTTGTATTTCTGGCAGCCATTTTGTTTGCCATGTGCTGCCACATGCTCACCATGTGCTTTGTCCTCCCTCAGTGTTGACTGCTCTTGTAATCTGCCTAGAAACTAACTATATTTAGCATCTTCCACCTTCACACATGCCCAGTTGAGTTTGCAGCTGTCCTTGCAGATGTTAGTAGTATGTAACTGTCAGGATGTGTTTACTAGCATTGGCAAACTGTTAACTCCTCCTACTTGTCGACTGTGCATTTCTATATGACCATTATATGTACATAAAACCTTCTTCTGTACTTGTACCGCCTTCTTTGAGCCCCTGTGTGGGTATAAAAGGACCATGCTCCTTCTGCTCGGTGTGCTACTTCATTCAATGCCGAAGGGTGCTGTGTGAATGTAGTTCCACCTCATGAGGTTTATTAAACTTTGTATTTTCTATTCCAGTTTCTGTGCCAACTTCTTCCTATTGGTCTGAGGACTCTGTGCAGAGAAGGGCGAACCCCTTGCACTGGTAGGCCTAGCTGAGGTCCACTTTTACAAATTGGCGCCCGCCATGTGGGGCTCATCTGCGACTCAGATGCCCGAAGGATTGGTCGTGACGAAGGATTGGAATCTCGCTCTGGACGCGATCGCTGCCCGATGAGACCCGAGTCTTGGCAACCACGGCGTTTTCCCTTTCTTTCTGATCTGACCATCCAGGTGGTGCCGGTCTTTGACTGAGATCTCTTCTGTTGATTCGCCGTGCAGTGACCATTTGGTCGATTTTAGAACTTGGCAGTTGGAACCTGGACACCAAGTGATTGGTAAGTGCCGTTCTACGGCGCTTGCTGTTGGTTTTTATGCCTGGGATTGGTAAGGTAGTTTAGTAACACTTACTGCGGCTTTTGTATTTTGGAATTTGTGTTGGCCAACTTGGATTTCTATGAGATTTATATATAAATTGCAATTTATATAGGCAGGTAATGAGGACAATTTTCTCTATCTGAATTGATTTGAACGGCACATTGTACTAAAGGTACCTTAAGTGCTACTTTGATTATAATACTGCATATTCTGCACTATTTTTGGCATGCCTGTTTTTAGCACACTTCGTAGGATATGTTGCTTTTGTAGTGGTACCAATTTGAGACTCGATGAAGCACAACCGCCCCCTCCCCCGGAGGGGACGCCTAATAGGGATATGTATATTAAGTATGGTCTTTCTTCTATAATGTACAGCACATTATGGAATAAATACACTCGTAAGGATCCTGAGTTGCGTTGGCCTATGCATGGGTCATTTGATTTATGAAAGATTGAGTATGTGGAACAATGTATGTTTAAGTGAAAGACTAGGCAAGATATGTTTGACTGTGTACGAATATGGGAGAAAGAAGTGCGTGAACGAATGAAGCATGAGCAAGCCTTGATTGAAAAAGAACAGCGAAAGAACATTTATGCGAAAGCATTAGAGAAGAAAAACAAAGAAATAAAAGAGTTAAAAGAGAGAGAAGATAGGGAGAGCAATTTACAGGTAACTGGCCAATATGCTGTTCGGCGGCCCCTTTATCCTATACTTAATAAACCACAAGATGATTTCTTATTATTAGATCGTCCTCCACCTCCGTATTCTGTTCCTTCTGCTCCTCATGAGTCAGATGAGGACTCTGGTTCAGAGGAACACAAGGCACGAGAAACTCGTTCGATTTTGACCGCTGAGCGTGCATCCCAGCTTAGATCTGCTGCTCGTAAAGCAGTTTGTAGCACTGCCCCTGCCTCTGAACTTCTAGAAAGTATGAAAGGGTGGCAGGAAAGGGAGCAGCTGTATTTTACTGAGGTGTTTGCCGCAGAGGTCCTTGAGCTGTTTAGGAAATATTCTGAGGAGTTAGAGCCCGACGAAGTAGCAGATAATTGTAAGCAAATGCGTGATGGTCTTTTTGTTTTCTCCCAGGTGACTGATACAATCAGTTGGTTAAACTGCGTGTTGATGCAGTCCATTTGCGATAGGAGAAAAAGGCTGCAGACGTAGCTGCACAGACATCTCAGACCGGCATGGCACAAGCTTCTATCTTCGGAACAGATAAGACTATGATAGTTCATGCGAAACCTATGCGGGAGGCCTAAAGGACAGGGTACAGGTGATGATAAGGCTTCTATCAATGCAAAGGGTTATTTTATTTATAATTGGGTTTACACTCCTTGGAATAGGACGGATGTCATGGCACTTAAAACTGCATTGCCTGATCCGCAGAAAAATCCAGCCGCTTTTTATGAGGAAGTTGAGGGTGCTATTAGCTCTTGTACTATGACTTTGCCTGATATTGATTTATTTTTTGGATTGATATTACCGCCTGATATGTGGAGAACTGTTCATAAAATTGATGATCATGCATCTTTTGGGGCGTTATGGAAAGACTGAGAACAAATGGATGTAGAGAGGGAACCCGCACAGAAGCCATGTCAGTTAATTTTAGATCTTCCCGCAGCTATATTAGTTAAGTTAAAAACGATTATTCCCCCTAAAAAGATAGATTCGACTGTTTTAGCGTCTTGCAAGCAAAAGGCAGATGAATCGGTCTCTGATTTCTTTACACTCTTTGAAGAAGCATTCCACGATTTTAGTGGCCAGTCATTGACAGATGACACGGGCAGACATCTGTTTGTCGATAAATATGTCACAAACCTGTTGCCAGGAATAGCTAGTTGCCTAAAAGCCAGTGAGAGTTCATGGACTACCTCTTCTCCGGTTTCTCTCTTGACTATGGTTCAGTAATATGAACGCCAGGAATTAGAAGCAAAGGGTAATGAGGATAAGAAGACTAAAGAATTAAAAACGAAGGTTATGTTGGCTCAGGCTTATGGTCCGCCATTTAGAGGTAGTGATAGAGGTGGACGTGGATCTTATGGTTCGTCTTTCCCTTCTTATACTCATTCGAATTTGTCTGTTGATCAGTGCGCGTACTATAAGAAATTTGGGCATTGGGCTTCAGATTGTCCAGCACTGCGTGCTCAGCAGTGTCCACGTGGTCAGGGACCAATGAGAAATCGTTCAGGATATTCAGGGCCTAGAGGAAGCACAGGTGATCCTGCTAGGTTTGATACTAATATACGTGGGAAGGATGGGTTTAACACTTTTGATAGAAGTAACCAATATCAAATGTCCGACTATGTGCCGTCTGATTTACAAGATTCTGCTTATGCGTAGGATTGCCTAGGATGGGGTGAGGAATCAGTTGAAGTTCCAGTAGATCAGAGGGGTCCCTATGTTACAGCACATGTTTTGGGTTCTACTGATCAGTTTCTGGTTGATACAGGAGCTACTCATAGCACCTTGTCTAAACAATTGGTTCCAAGGGCTCCCCTGTCTGGCTTAACCATTACATCGATAGGTTTCGATGGAACCCCTTCCCTTAGCCCACTGTCACAACCACTTGCATTCCATGTGGATACATTTACTGCTCCATGTCCATTTTTGCTTTCCCCGAATACACCAGACAATATTGTGGGTCTTGATATGCTCAAGTATTTCAGGGCTACGATACGATGTTCTCCAGAAGTTGTACGTGTTATCTTGAATGACAACCATCCTGTGACGGAGAGAGCTTGTCTTGTTAAAGAGGATATTGAATTAGCTTCACTCCCTAGTACTTTGTGGGCTACTTCAGACACTGATGTAGGGCAAATGGTTATTCCACCAGTACATATTAGTGTCAAGGAGGGCGCTGTGCTGCCACGTTTGCCTCAATACAAAATTTCACAGGAAGGTGAAGAAGCACTCATACGTATTGTCCATGATCTCATTGAAGTGGGGAATGTTGAGGAAGTTCCTTACAATGTTTGTAACAGTCCAATTCTTCCTATTCTGAAAGAAGATACTGACACTAGGATTTACCGATTCCTTATTGATTTGCGAGAAGTTAACAAGATTGTAGTACCACAATACCCTGTGGTTTCTGGCATAACGACACTTCTTACTTTGGTTCCTCCGACAGCAACTACATTCTCTGTGATAGACTTGTAGGATGCTTTCTTATTCATCCTGATAGCCGATATTTGGTTGGATTCACTTTGAATAATCAATCCTATAGATTTTGTAGAGTTCCTCAAGGCTATACTGAGAGTCCTAGTATTTCCAGTCAAGCATTAAAAAGACAACTTGATTCTTTCGTTTTGCCTGAAGGTGTGGCTCTCACACAATATGTCAATGACATCTTGTTGGCAGCCGATACCCCTGAACAGTGTGAAAAATGTACTTTGTCCTTGCTTTCTTTTCTTGCTTCCCATCATCACAAAGTGTCACAAAAGAAATTGCAATATTGTAGACCGAAGGTAACCTACTTAGGTCACCTTCTGTCTAAGGAGGGACCTGCACTCACACCAGATCGCATTCAAGCTATTTTAGACACACCAGTGCCCCGTACTCAGAAAGATGTCCGTGCATTCATTGGTCTTACTTCTTTTTGTAGGCAATGGATATTAGGGTTTTCACACAGTGTTAAACCCTTGCTAGCACTTTTGACTAAAGATACTTCAATGCCCCTCCCATGGACAGATGAATGTGAGACAAGCTCTTTGTTCAGCACCAGTGTTAGGTACTCCAGATTATACGAAGCCTATTACACTCTATGTACATGAGAAAGATGGATGCGCATTGTCAGTTTTAGTGCAGACACACGGTGACAAACAGCGTCCCTGTGCATATTTTTCAGCAGTACTTGATCCTGTTGCTCGTGCGTTACCTGGATGCTTCCGTTCAGTTGCTGCAACAGCTGTGTCAATACGTCAGAGTGAAGGGATAGTTTTGTCACATAAGCTATTGGTGCTAGTACCCCATGCGGTTGATGCCCTTTTAAATCAGACAAAGACGCAGCATTTAACTAGTGCTCGTCTGACAGGATACGAATTGACATTGTTGGCCCCTCACATTACACTGAAGAAATGTGCGACACTAAACCCAGCTACTTTGTTGCCATACCCGGTGACTCAGTCTTAGTCACAGGAGTCTCATGATTGTATATTCCTTATTGAGGAACAGACAAAGGGTCGTGTTGATTTGCAAGACACGCCCCTTTCAAGTGTTGATGGGGAACTATGGGTTGATGGGTCCTGTTTGAAGTTACCAGATGGTACATCGTCAGCTGTATATGCAATTACAACACTTCAGACGGTAGTTGAGACAGCTCGTATTCCACAGAAGTCAGCTCAGGCAGCTGAGCTAATAGCTTTGCAAAAACAACAATTGATGGACAGAATGCAAAACAATGTCATACATTCACCCCAGTACAGAGATCTGGGCCTAAATCCATCGTTTTTTTGCTCACCATGCCATTCCAGTTTGAACCCAGCCATATGCAAATCAGTCTTGACCCTGTGCCCCATGGGAACAGTCCAGCCCGAACTGCCAAGCCAGGTCCTCCCTGGACTGGAAACAAGCATCCTAGGACCGGTTTCGGGCTTTCAGCCCTCGTCAGCCAGGATAGCTTGATTCCAGTGGCATGGAGAGCAAGGGACTCACGTCTGAGCATACCCTTCCCACTCGGGGTGACAAATGCAAAAATAACAATTGATGGACAGAATGCAGAACAATGTCATACATTCACCCCAGTACAGAGATCTGGGCCTAAATCCATCGTTTTTTTGCTCACCATGCCTTTCCAGTTTGAACCCAGCCATATGCAAATCAGTCTTGACCCTGTGCCCCATGGGAACAGTCCAGCCCGAACTGCCAAGCCAGGTCCTCCCTGGACTGGAAACAAGCATCCTAGGACCGGTTTCGGGCTTTCAGCCCTCGTCAGCCAGGATAGCTTGATTCCAGTGGCATGGAGAGCAAGGGACTCACGTCTGAGCATACCCTTCCCACTCGGGGTGACAAATGCAAAAACAACAATTGATGGACAGAATGCAGAACAATGTCATACATTCACCCCAGTACAGAGATCTGGGCCTAAATCCATCGTTTTTTTGCTCACCATGCCATTCCAGTTTGAACCCAGCCATATGCAAATCAGTCTTGACCCTGTGCCCCATGGGAACAGTCCAGCCCGAACTGCCAAGCCAGGTCCTCCCTGGACTGGAAACAAGCATCCTAGGACCGGTTTCGGGCTTTCAGCCCTCGTCAGCCAGGATAGCTTGATTCCAGTGGCATGGAGAGCAAGGGACTCACGTCTGAGCATACCCTTCCCACTCGGGGTGACAAATGCAAAAACAACAATTGATGGACAGAATGCAGAACAATGTCATACATTCACCCCAGTACAGAGATCTGGGCCTAAATCCATCGTTTTTTTGCTCACCATGCCATTCCAGTTTGAACCCAGCCATATGCAAATCAGTCTTGACCCTGTGCCCCATGGGAACAGTCCAGCCCGAACTGCTAAGCCAGGTCCTCCCTGGACTGGAAACAAGCATCCTAGGACCGGTTTCGGGCTTTCAGCCCTCGTCAGCCAGGATAGCTTGATTCCAGTGGCATGGAGAGCAAGGGACTCACGTCTGAGCATACCCTTCCCACTCGGGGTGACAAATGCAAAAACAACAATTGATGGACAGAATGCAGAACAATGTCATACATTCACCCCAGTACAGAGATCTGGGCCTAAATCCATCGTTTTTTTGCTCACCATGACATTCCAGTTTGAACCCAGCCATATGCAAATCAGTCTTGACCCTGTGCCCCATGGGAACAGTCCAGCCCGAACTGCCAAGCCAGGTCCTCCCTGGACTGGAAACAAGCATCCTAGGACCGGTTTTGGGCTTTCAGCCCTCGTCAGCCAGGATAGCTTGATTCCAGTGGCATGGAGAGCAAGGGACTCACGTCTGAGCATACCCTTCCCACTCGGGGTGACAAATGCAAAAACAACAATTGATGGACAGAATGCAGAACAATGTCATACATTCACCCCAGTACAGAGATCTGGGCCTAAATCCATCGTTTTTTTGCTCACCATGCCATTCCAGTTTGAACCCAGCCATATGCAAATCAGTCTTGACCCTGTGCCCCATGGGAACAGTCCAGCCCGAACTGCCAAGCCAGGTCCTCCCTGGACTGGAAACAAGCATCCTAGGACCGGTTTCGGGCTTTCAGCCCTCGTCAGCCAGGATAGCTTGATTCCAGTGGCATGGAGAGCAAGGGACTCACGTCTGAGCATACCCTTCCCACTCGGGGTGACAAATGCAAAAACAACAATTGATGGACAGAATGCCGAACAATGTCATACATTCACCCCAGTACAGAGATCTGGGCCTAAATCCATCGTTTTTTTGCTCACCATGCCATTCCAGTTTGAACCCAGCCATATGCAAATCAGTCTTGACCCTGTGCCCCATGGGAACAGTCCAGCCCGAACTGCCAAGCCAGGTCCTCCCTGGACTGGAAACAAGCATCCTAGGACCGGTTTCGGGCATTCAGCCCTCGTTAGCCAGGATAGCTTGATTCCAGTGGCATGGAGAGCAAGAGACTCACGTCTGAGCATACCCTTCCCACTCGGGGTGACAAATGCAAAAACAACAATTGATGGACAGAATGCAGAACAATATCATACATTCACCCCAGTACAGAGATCTGGGCCTAAATCCATCGTTTTTTTGCTCACCATGCCATTCCAGTTTGAACCCAGCCATATGCAAATCAGTCTTGACCCTGTGCCCCATGGGAACAGTCCAGCCCGAACTGCTAAGCCAGGTCCTCCCTGGACTGGAAACAAGCATCCTAGGACCGGTTTCGGGCTTTCAGCCCTCGTCAGCCAGGATAGCTTGATTCCAGTGGCATGGAGAGCAAGGGACTCACGTCTGAGCATACCCTTCCCACTCGGGGTGACAAATGCAAAAACAACAATTGATGGACAGAATGCAGAACAATGTCATACATTCACCCCAGTACAGAGATCTGGGCCTAAATCCATCGTTTTTTTGCTCACCATGCCATTCCAGTTTGAACCCAGCCATATGCAAATCAGTCTTGACCCTGTGCCCCATGGGAACAGTCCAGCCCGAACTGCCAAGCCAGGTCCTCCCTGGACTGGAAACAAGCATCCTAGGACCGGTTTCGGGCTTTCAGCCCTCGTCAGCCAGGATAGCTTGATTCCAGTGGCATGGAGAGCAAGGGACTCACGTCTGAGCATACCCTTCCCACTCGGGGTGACAAATGCAAAAACAACAATTGATGGACAGAATGCAGAACAATGTTATACATTCACCCCAGTACAGAGATCTGGGCCTAAATCCATCGTTTTTTTGCTCACCATGCCATTCCAGTTTGAACCCAGCCATATGCAAATCAGTCTTGACCCTGTGCCCCATGGGAACAGTCCAGCCCGAACTGCCAAGCCAGGTCCTCCCTGGACTGGAAACAAGCATCCTAGGACCGGTTTCGGGCTTTCAGCCCTCGTCAGCCAGGATAGCTTGATTCCAGTGGCATGGAGAGCAAGGAACTCACGTCTGAGCATACCCTTCCCACTCGGGGTGACAAATGCAAAAACAACAATTGATGGACAGAATGCAGAACAATGTCATACATTCACCCCAGTACAGAGATCTGGGCCTAAATCCATCGTTTTTTTGCTCACCATGCCATTCCAGTTGTTGTAACGCTGTAGAGCTAATAGCTTTGACACGAGCGTGTGAACTTAGAACTGACTTATCTGTGAACATTTATACAGATAGCCGCTATGCTTTCGGAGTGGCTCATGATTTTTGGCTACTCTGGAAGGAGAGAAGCTTTCTTACATCCCACGGGATGCAAATAATGCATGGAGAATTAGTACATAATCTCTTGACAGCTTTAACATACCCGAAGAGAATAGCAATTGTTAAATGTAGCGCACATAAGAAAGTAATTGATAAGATAGGACAGGCAATGGTTTTGCAGACCAAACAGCCCGTGCAGCGAAGCACCACGTCTATGTACGTAGTGAAGTCACAGGCTGAACGCTGGCATGATACCAGACAGGAAGTGCTAGATATGCAGATATCTGCTTCTGCAGAAGAAATTGAGCAATGGTCTAAGGAGGGAACATTGGACAATGAGGGCTGTTGGAGGAATAAAGCAATGAGCAAGTGGAGATTGCCTACAGCCTATTTACAACCTATGATTCATATGGCACATGGGCCGGCACATGATGGAGCCTCCTCGATAACAAAATTGCTCACGCAAGTCTGGGAGCATCCAGAAATTGCCGGCACAGCTAAAAAGATGGTGCAGTCTTGTCTGATTTGTCTTCAGCATAATCCTGGTAAAGGGACACAAACTCCTCCAGGAGGGTTTGCTGCGCCAACCGCACCTTTTGAAGTTTTGCAAATGGATTACATCTAGATTAAGCGCTGTAACAACTTAAAGTATGTTTTGGTAGTGGTATGTGCCTTCAGTAAATGGATAGATACATACCCTACGAAGGAAAATACAGCTCTCACTACAGCAAAGGTACTTTTGAAGGGATTCTTCCCTAGATTTGGTGTTTGTAAACTTTTATGGAGTGATAACGGACCACATTTTATTGGGCAAGTTGTCGAATATGTCCTGAAGGGATTAGGGATAAAGCAGAAGTTTCATGCTGCTTTCCATCCACAATCAGCAGGGCTAGTGGAAAGGTATGAAGTTGAAATTAGCAAAAATACTGGCTTCCACATTCTTGAATTGGCCAGACGCATTACCTTTGGCACTGTTGTCCATTAGATCAGTGCCACATTCACGATCTGGTCTTACACCATATGAGGTGGTGTTTGGAAGGCCAATGAACATTTGGGGAATTCCTAAACCACGTCCCATACATGATGTACCATGTGTATTGATGTGTGACTACCTATCACAATTGACTGACAGTTTGGTTTCTATTCATCAACAGGTTCGAGAAGCTCTTCCTGATAGGTCTGCAGGTGAAGGCCATGGACTTCGACCTGGAGACCAGGTGATGATCTGATCATTCCAGAGGTCGAGCAACTTGGATCCGAGGTGGTGCAGCCCCGGAGCAGGTGCTCTTTTCAACGAGAACTGCGGTCCGAGTGACGAACAGGAGGAACTGGGTGCACTCCACCCACTGCAAGAAAGTGCGGTCTACCTTGGTGGATCCTGCTGCCTTGATCGACCATCGGGACATCCTGGATACAGAGAAAGGCCAAGCCATATCACCTGACAAACCTGAGGAAGTCTTCCTGGCCCACACGATTCCTGGAGTATCCCGATACCAACTGAGACAACGGAAAGAGCCTGCATCGTCGAAATAGACTGGTTGAGCAACTGCCCTGGGCTAGTGAAACGGAATGCCGATGTGGCAAGGGGGGAATCAGTCCTCTATAGTGTAGCGACACCCGTCTTGACCCTCGGTGAAGAAACCAACGGCTGCCCAGGGATAAGAGCTCCAACAATTGTTTCCAACGACAAGCTGATCATGTCCACAATGAGATCAACTGTTGCTAAGAGAAAGATGATTTGTGCTATAGGGTTTGTTGTTGCTATGGTGGCTGTAGCAGTAATAACCTGGTTCATTGAGAAAATGGCTCCTGCTCGAGAGCTTTTAATCGCCACTACTCCAGTATCAGTTGAACTCCACTACTTTACCCTTCCCTACCATGAACAGAAGCATCGACAATCCTACTTAAATAATACCTTTATCCAGATGTTGCATCATACTCATAATGCCACAAATACTACCAACTGTTGGGTGTGTGGGATGATACCTGCACATCAAAAGAAAGGAGGAACGCCTTTTATTCCTCTTCCCTTTTCTCATAATGGTTCTTGTCAAGCTTGGTATGCGCTTTTGTTTGCATCTGGAAGACGTACAGTAGGCGGGCTTCTTTTTCACCTTAATAAAGTAGGCTACCAAGATAAAGATGGTTATCCTCAAGCCAAAGGGACCAAATGGGAATGGGAAGAGTATAAACCGGACAATATTTCAACACCATATGTCTTCACAAATATGAGAACTTTTACCAGTAATGAACAATTTGTGATTTCTGTTACTAGAGCTAAAGCAGATCTATGTATAAGCAGTATTGGGAGAATTGACTGTCTTCAGTGAAGTGCAGAGACCTCCCCTGCTCCAGTGGTTGTGGTCTTGTTGGTGTTCACCCGTCCGCCAGCAGAGAGCAGCAGTGAGCAGTAGCAGCGGCAAGCAGAGCCAAGTCGCCATTCGCCATTCTCCACGCCTGCGAGCAGTCAGCAGTCAGCAGCAGTCAGCAGCAGCGAGCGAGGAGCAGGCGAGCTGAATGCCCGGAGCCTGGAGTCTTTCATCAAGCGTCCTGCCCTCCCACGTTATCCGGCAGCATATCAGCATATCAGCCGGCAAATAAAAGGCGCAGAGTCCCTGGTTTCCTGTTTGCGGGGAGTCAGTGGAGAAGCCTGGTGGGGGGCTGCTGCGGTGCAAGGCACACGAGAACAGAGCTTGAGCAAGGGGTAAAGGCGGGCAGCCGTGGTATTCCTGCCGACGGAGACGGAGCAGGGGAGAGTTCAGGCAGTAAGCTCGGGTGCTCTACAGTTAAGAAAATCATGAATGGGAAAAGCAGACTGTGAGCGGCGAAACCGGCGAAAAGCAGAGTAGCAACTACAGCAGCGAGACACTAGATTCCAGTGAGACCGGAGCGAGACCGGTGTGAGTCGAAAAGTGTGATCCGCCGGGCTTGTCAGCCCTCCAGCCACAGCCCCTAGTCACAGCACTGCACTGCACAGCCTCAGTACATCCCAGCCCAGCTCTGCAAATCAAGCAAAGTAAGCTAAATTTTGTGGAGGGATCAACAAACTAACCAACTAAAAGGGGAGCAAGGGTCATTGGACAATCAATTTATTTAACCCTTCAGCTCAAACCTTGCACGGTCCACCCTGTGAAGCCGCTTTCTTCGCAACTAGCACCAGACCACCCCGGGAGTGACCGAACACACACAAGGACAAGGACAAACCGGTGAGTGGTGTGTTGGTGTGTTGGTGTGGGGTGCGAGGGGGGAGGGGAGCTAAAGGACTGGAGTGCTGCCACTGAGACAACCACATCACGGTCAGTGCGCACCCCAACCTCTACCCAGCTTCCGCCTTCTACCTTCCACCGCTTGTCGGTCTTTTTAACCCAGGCCCAGGCCCAATAATTTAACATGAGATCTGGGAAGATTCGAGGGAGTCAAACGCATAAGGGAGGTCCAAACAAGCGGAAACAAAGGACTAAATCTTCTAAGGGGGAGTTTGAGGCACAGACAGACGTGTCCAATCCTACAGAGGAGACCCCCCCACCAGAACTAATTGACCTAACAGT
Organism: Triturus cristatus; assembly: GCF_964204655.1. Classification (NCBI taxonomy): domain Eukaryota; kingdom Metazoa; phylum Chordata; class Amphibia; order Caudata; family Salamandridae; genus Triturus; species Triturus cristatus. Next base: position 463,188,276 of record NC_140589.1, read on the forward strand.
TTCAAGCGAGTCAGTGGAGCCAATTCAGGCCCATATTGCTACAACTACACCCAAACAAATAAGAACTACGACGAGCAAAGAAGGGGGGAAAAAAACGAACATAACCTTGGTTCAGCCTAAAATCTATACAAAATTTTGCTTTTTAAAGAATCAGGAGACATTATATTTTCTAAGATCAACAAAGTATCAGGCCTCCAATCACCTCTCGAACCGTTCCAACCAACTTTAAACCACCATCCCAGTGACAGTCAGGGCAGACTGGACGACAGCTACAGCAACAGCATCGGCAACAGCAGAGAAGATAAAAGTATAACATCTATAATATCACCCCAAAAAACTTCAACACCTCAGCGCAATAATCTCAAAACGGGGCAAAAGCTCGTGATGGCAGACATCCCGGTAAGACGGGAAATGATCATAGATGCCAACTTAATACAAATACATCGGCTAAAGGAAGCCACGGATTTGTTACCATTAAAATGGGAGAAGAATATCTCTAACACTAACATTAACATCGAAAATGTCAGCATGAGCAATGAATTTGGCCAGGAGGGCCACGAGGGTATAAGCAATAATGAAGAGGGCAGGAAGAAAGATGAACCTGAAACCGCTCCAGCAAGGTCATCGGAGATGGAACCCTCATTAGTAGTCCTTGATATAAAAAACAACGAAGCAACACCAGTACCTAAGGCGTCAGAAGGGACGGGAAAAAAAGATGGAAGCCAGAAGATTTGCACTCCAGAAGTGATCGAAATCTCTTCTTATCTAAAGAAAGAGGAGTGGGAGGATCTCATGGCGGCATACCCCAAAGACCTAAGCACAAGTAGGCTGACCAGTGAGATACCAAAATGTGAAACGGTCCTCCAGCAGACAAACACAGCAGGAACGGAGGGGCCAGAAACAGCGCAACTCTTCAAAGTGTCACCCGTGCTCCAAGAAGCGGGGCCCAAAGAGTGTGATGGGAACCAGGATGCATACTCAGCTCAGGCCAGACAAGAAAGCGCATGGCCCAGCCTCCTCAATACAGTACAACTCCTGGTGGACACAGCACAGTATCAATCGGAGAAAATGGATGCCCAACTAACGCTGTTAGATACGTTGGCATTATTCGTAGTTGCAATAGACGGGAAGCTGGGTACACTAAACTCGCTTCTTCAGAGCAAACTGATCCAACAGGTGGATACCAAAAGGAGAAACAATACTGATTGTGAATGTGGCCCAATCATTGACAAACTGGCCACCCTGCCAACTGTAATGTCAGACTTATGCGGCCATTTTAAACAATCTGCAGAACTTAGCCAGAAGATTAGCAGTGGCGCACCGGGCTGCCACAAACCAAATGGACCCGGCAAAGAGTCTACTGCACGAATAGGGGTGGCTGAGGATAACGCCACCCTCGGCAAAGATACCGCTGCCAAACGGCGCGACGAAACAACAATGACCGGTGGGCATGACCATCAAAAAATGGAAGCGAAAATCCAGGACATAGGGGAAAATAGGACGGAGAAAATAACACCTCTACCAGCAGGTGTCGAAGATGACGCGGACACAAACCAGAAACTAAACGCCAAACAGAAGAGAGCGAAAAAACGCAAAGGGAGGAAACAGAAGCTCTGTTCCAAACGTGAAGGTTTTAGGCTACTTTTCGGGCAAATTAAAACTGCAGAACAAAGCACGAGCAATCTGGTTGAAGCAATATCACCGAATCATGAACAAGAAGAAAGAGTCGGTGTTATCGATGACATCGCCTAACCAGCAAATAAAACCTTAGTGAAGACAGCAGCTGATCCACAAAGCAATCAAGCAGTGGCGCCCCTACACTCTGGGTCCAACACTACATTGGTTGACCCCGGGTCTTGGAACCGACTAATACCTAACATCCGGCCTTACACAAAACCCATGGGAAGCCCAAAAGCCCCTATAAGACCAAGGGAAGATAAAACAGGAAGACAGGATCTAGGATTAACCAAAAATCAATTGTCAGCCATTACCAAAGAAACGGTGTCAAAATATCTACAGGTGGACCAAACAACGTCAACAATTGCCCCTGTAATCCTGACTTTAAACAAACAGCTTCCACGCCGCGAAATTTTTGATCCGTCAAATGATGCAAGAGATCTAATCTCAGCATGGGAACACAACCGAGAGGGCTATCGGGTACCAGCAAATACAGCTAGCAATACGAAGCGTCCAGCAACACCAAACAAGGACAACGTATTTGGAGGTGCTATCGATCAAGGGGAAGCTTTGGATGCCACAAGGTTCATCCCTGATTTTACCTCCAAAGGAAGCCATGACATCCTTAACAGAGGCAATATCTTGCGATTATTGGCCCACATTCCTCCATTGTCATCTGTGATAAGCTCGGACCTGAAGTCTATCGAATTTATAGCTGTGGATGGCACAGGAAAAGAAGCAACGAAGGCGACCTGGGCCTCGGCAGACATGGCACGAAAGATCCTTCTGGAATCTGAGATCTTTAAAAACTGGGGCATCACGTTGAAGCCCTTCACAAAGCCACGATACCCGGATGTATTGTGCTCTGAGAGCAACCCGAATCCGAGGGTGCATATAGATGGTAGCAAAATCTCGGTTCTCAGGGGCGCTGTCGGGCCAAGCCGTACTGGCAGCAACGGGTCGAGCGAACTCACTCTCGGAGCACGACAGGGAAGACAAGCTCCTAACGGGTGGCAGGAACAAAGACGGTTTGTGAGAACCATAACAAACAGCAATTGACAAGTGCAGTGGCCAATAACGGAGAACTTGCAGGACCATTTACGTTTATGTTCTTGGAACATAAATGGCCAAGCATCCAAAATGCTTGACCCAGACTTTATAGCTTACATTCGATCTTTTGATCTAATAGCGCTACAAGAAACCTGGCTTGCCGAGCCCCCACACCTGCAAGGATACTTACGTTTCTTCTCCAGTGCAAAGAGCGTAGCTAAGTATGGTCATTTAAGAGGAGGTTTGGTAACATATGCAGCTACAACCAGCTTTGCGATGGCCAAAGAAACCGGGCACTCGACGACAGCTGCACTTGCAGTTAACCTGACTTTGACAACAGGACAAGGCAAAACAACTATTAACTGCATCTTGGTTAATGCTTATATTCACCCCAAAGGAAAGAAAAAAGCAGCGGAGGAGTTATATGCATATATTGAAGAGTGTATCACGGGGGAAAAAACAGGGAATTTAGTACTCACTGGGGATTTCAACCTCAATCTTATGGGAATAACACAAGAGGAAGGTACCATGGCACAAAACACATTCTGGGCACTACCACAACAAAGTAAGCCACCATCAGCCATTCAATCAAAATTGGGAAAGAAGGTACTTGAGAGATTAGAAAACTTTAACATAAGGGCACTAAATGGCAGGTTTGCAGGGGACAACCCACCAGCTTCAACTTTTCACTTAAAAAAAGCGAACAGCACGCTAGATTATACCTTCATGTCACTTCCACTTTTTCAATTCGTAATATCCTATCAGTATGGGATCCAAGCAGATAGCAATCACTGCCCTCAGGAAATCATTATGGACCTAGCTAAGCCAACTTACGAGCATTCAACAGCCCCTAAAGAGTCCATTTATACCGAAAATTTTAAAAAGATCAAGTATTCGACCGCAATGGGCGAACTTTTGACTGGTCTGGCAAAACAACACCATATGGAGCGCATGGGCCCCAATGAAGTAGTGAAATGGGTGCATTTCACTACCACCTTGGGGCAATATGCAACAAAATCTAAACTGCGCACAGGGACAAACAAGCTGGGCATCCTCCCTCAATCACACAGAGTGAAAATTAAAGAAACAAAATATTTAATCTCCAAGTTAAGGAGAATAGTATAGCAGGATCACAACAACAAAAGGATGCTGTATCAACTCTCTGAACTAACAGCCTCATTAAAAAAACTTAAGTGGGAAGCAAATAGAACCTTAGAGGAACAACTCTGGGCAACCCTTCATGAGGACATAAAAAAGAATGATGGCGCAAGGTTCTGGAAAACAATAAATTCATTAACGCACCCTGCAAAAACGGAGATAACATCAAACATCACAGAGGCAATTTGGGCAGCATATCTCGAAAACCATTTTAACCGAGATCTGTTGGCCAATCAGAACATTAGCAATCCTTTTCCCGCGCGAGACCAGGACGACGGCAATAGGTCACAATGGTGCCCAATTGACCAGGACATGGCGGGGGACGCAGACTATATTTCCTTGGTACCCATAATAAAGCGGCAAATAAAGAAAGGAAGAAGGGAAGGCGCGCCGGGTCCAAATGGGATCCCGCCCGTCCTCTTCAAACAAGATACGGATTACTGGGCAGCGGCACTTGAACCTCTCTTTCGGGAGATCAGACACACAAACATCTTGCCAGATACTTGGAAGGGCTCCATTATTGCCCCCATATATAAAGCAGGGGATAGGGGCCTTCCTCAAAATTATCGGTTAGTTGCTCTAATCGATAACGATGCGAAGTATTTCGCAGGTCTAATTTTGGAAGAACTAAAGGAATGGGCTACGAGGAAATCTCTCATACCTGTCAATCAAACAGGCTTAGTTAAATCAGTGGGGACTACAACAAACATACTGACGATGGGTATGCTTATTGACAAGGCAGAGATAAAAAAATTGCCTATGCACTTCTGCTATATTGACTACAAAGCAGCATTCGATAACATTAATCGCAACCTACTATGGACAAAACTCAATGATTGGGGTATTCCAAAAGGTTTGCTGGAGCTGTTAATTAACTTACATACAGACACTTGGATTCAGATCAAGGTGGGGGACGGCTCAATGTTGTCAATGCGGATACAAACTAATAACGGCCTCAAGCAGGGCTGCGTGCTGGCCCCCACACTGTTCAACCTGTTCCTGGGGGACTTGGTGCCCCTACTAAACAACTGCAATTCACACTCGCCAAAATTAGGAGGCCTCAATTTACCATGCCTCTTATATGCAGACGACCTGGTGTTAATAAGCCACACAAGAGTTGGGCTTCAAAATCTTCTGAATACGACCCAGAGATATTCTGAGTTAAATGATTTAACAGTGAACCTCGAGAAAACGCAAACAATGACAATCAGCAACAACAAAAAGAAGAAAGTTTTCTCGTGGTTCTGGAAAAACACCCGAACCAAAGACACCTCGTCGTATAAATATCTAGGCGTGAAGATTGACAGTGGTGGCCAATTTAGAGAACAAAGGGATAGTATAAGAGGCAAAGGCACTGTTCTGGCAATTGCCTTAAAAACATTAAATAACAATCTCTCCAGCCCTTCTCTGACCCCCTTACTACATGTTATACGTGCCAAACTGTTACCAACACTAACTTATGGGAGTGAGGCCCATCGAGGCAGAGATGCCGTTATACTTGACAGCACAATCGTGTCGGCATACAGAATCATCTTCAGCCTCCCAAGGCGATCCTCCCCAGCACAGATCAGACTGGAGTTTGGAATTCGGTCACAGTTATTGGCACGACAGGGGGCATATATCTGCTCTTGGGATAAAGTAAGAAAAACGACCGAAGGGACGCTGAACGAATATCTATGGAAAGAGCTAGAGCAGACCCAAAACTCACCAGCTGCAAAATACCTGGAAAAAAGCATAATGAACACCGGGCTGGCAGAGCTCTGGGCGTCCCCTGTAGATCATAAAACACTCAACAAATTGGTGAAAAAATCGATCAAGCTACAGTCATGGGTTCAGGATAAAGCCATCCTATCAAAAAGATCTCATGCTTGGATGGTATTAAATACATACCTGACACAAGCCTCCCAGCCTTACCTTGCCCTAGGTTACACAAAAAAAATCAAACTGTGCTTTTTAAGATATAGATTGGGCTTGTTACCATGCATTCTACATCTTCCTCACTGGCTGAGATCGAAAGCAGGTACATTATGCAGGTTATGCGGCAAAGGGGCAGAAGACATGTTGCACCTGCTTTGCTCGTGTGAGGAACTGCACGAATAAAGGAAGCTCCTGCTGAAACGCCATTTTTATTCTACAGGGGGTACGCACACGAAGGAATGCAGTGCTAACCTTTCAGCACAGGACCCTCAGCTGAGCTGTAGATTTGTGAAATGTTTAAAAGTAGTAGAAAAAAAACTACCAAAAATTGACCCATGATCAACTTAGCAAAACAGGACATTTGATTTAACTTACACAGATGAATTATTTATGCTGCAGATTTTAAAGAATTTTATTATGTGTTATTATATCGCATTGGTTTTAATTAACTGTCTAATAAATTATAAACTGAACTGAACTGGGAGAATTCCAATGGGGAAAAGCGAATGTACTGTAATTCTGACTATTGAAGGTGTAAATAACAGTAGTTTTATAGCCTCACATAATACCTACTTTATCAGTGGTAGCCACGGATATTATCAACTACCTGCTGGGTGGTCAGGTGTGTGCTATGTGTCCTTTCTGTTGCCCCCTGTGTTTCTGGCACCTGCATCATACCACCGGGACCTTAAATATTCCACGATATCTCTAGAAATAGATACAAAATGACAATAAGTACTGATTAAGTAGACCAAACTGATACCACTCTGCAACAATATGTCGATTTTAATTTAGGTTTGTTCTTCTTTGTGGGTGCTGCATTAAACAGTAGGAAAATAAGAAGATTGACTAGAGTTGTGGAAGCTGTTACTAATCACACAGCTATGGTACTTGGGAACATTACGGAGGAGCTGCAAATTGCAAGGATTGTAGCTCTCCAGAACCGAATGGTTCTAGATGTGGTTCCGGCTTATCGAGGTGGTGCATATCACATCATCGGTAGCAGCTGTTGCGTATTCATACTGGATCACTCACCTTCAGTATATGACGCAATATCAAAACTGCATAAGATTGCTACAGAAATTCATCCAGAGACTGGTACTTGGACTTTTGCCGGATTGTTTTGGACTCTTGTTTCTGCTTGGGGCTGGAAGCTACTGACTATCCTGTGTGTAATGATTACAATACTTTTTACATACTGTGTATGTATCCAATGTGGTCCAATGCTTTGCTCCATTTGTATCTCTGTCTGTATACCTGTCAAAAGGAATGTTGCAGAAACGAAAGCCCAACAAATGCTGAATAAAGAGGTGGCCAAAATAATGCTAATACATGTACGGGATGCATATTTAGATGACCCCAGAGGAACGAATGTCTTAAGCTAATGCTAAAAGGGTCATCTGTTGTAAATTGGCAGTGCCTAGAAACTAACTATATTTAGCATCTTCCACCTTCGCACATGCCCAGTTGAGTTTGCAGCTGTTCTTGCAGCTGTTAGTAGTATGTAACTGTCAGGATGTGTTTACTAGCATTGGCAAACTGTTAACTCCTCCTACTTTTCGACTGTGCATTTCTAAATGACCTTATGTGTACATAAAACCTTCTTCTGTACTTGTACCCCCTTCTTTGAGCCCCTGTGTGGGTATAAAAGGACCATGCTCCTTCTGCTCGGTGTGCTACTTCATTCAATGCCGAAGGGTGCTGTGTGAATGTAGTTCCACCTCATGAGGTTTATTAAACTTTGTATTTTCTATTCCAGTTTCTGTACCAACTTCTTCCTATTGGTCTGAGGACTCTGTGCAGAGAAGGGCGAACCCCTTGCACTGGTAGGCCTAGCTGAGGTCCACTTCTACAATGTCATTTATGATCACTGGATATTCCAGCAATTTTACAACCAGCGATTTTACAACCAGGGAGCACAGCTTTGGTTTTCTAGAGGCCCTTTGGTTGCTTGTGCCCTTAGATCTTCCTTTATGACATCTTCAACTGCAGCTATCCTATGATCAATTGTCGCTATGGAAGGTGTACATTGCTTGGTGAACTGCAGTTGGTTGTCAAGTTTTTAGGAGTGCTTCACAATTGCATTTGTGATTGTATCCAAAGTTTTGCACATGACTTTCATAATCCTCAATATCGGTTGATCCACTGAGTACTCTTTTGCTCTTTGGTCCATAAATTGAGAGCCGATCTCATTGCTTGCATGTAATTATTGGATTTTGTCAGGCGAATCAAGTTTATCAGCTATCTTGTGCTTCCAAATTCGAAGTCAACTCTGTCGCTGCCTGAATTTTCAGGTACGGGAAGCTCCACATTGGGTAAACTGGGTGATTCCAGGCACTGTGTGTAGGGATAAAAATTCATTCTCAGCTATGAAAATTGGAGACAATGTCATTTGCGATGTTGACATATTTGTGGGTGCTTGGTTTAGGTCATTTAATATGTTGTCCATGATGTTGGAGTCAGGTATTGAGCCTGTGGGTTTAACTAGACCAGGGAGTTGTGGAATGCAATGCTGTGCAAATTCTGCAAAATCTGTAATTTTTGTGATGGAGCCTAAGGACTCTTGAGACTTGGATCTATTCCAGTCAGAGCCAAAATGAAAGTGGGGTGATGTTCCTGGAAGTATTTTTGAGAATGCCTGGTCTGGTAATGATTTTTCTATTGCTTTATTAAATGCCTTTGATTCTAGTGATGATCATGATGATGTAGCCTGTGGCACTTCAAGGGCATCTTCCACGTCTTCAACATTCTTGATCATTTGATGCTTTCAAACCGTTTAGTAGCCCAGGTGGCAATTCAGATGCAGTTGGTGTGGGATGGCAGATGGAGTGTCTGGCTATTACTATAGTAGTTATAGTGTTTATTTGCCTCGAGCTCCTGGTAATAAGTGGGGGTTGAGTCATTTGTTGGGGTTTTGGAAGCAATCTGTGAGGATCTTTCTTTATGTATGGTTTCCTAGCATGGACTGAATCCAATGGCTAAGGTGCTTGGGGAAACTTTGCCCCTCATAGAGTCCATAGAGCAGTTTGCACTGGCATTATCGACCTTGCACTTGACAGTATCCTCCAGGGTGATCATGGCCTGCTCTTGTTCTTCAATGCTTGGGATGGTGAGCATGGATTGTGGTGACCGCCCTACGTTTTTATGGGATGCACTCTCCAAGCCTGCAGTGGACCTAGCATCCTGTGGGTTTGAGGCCTCCAGACTATCCGCACAATCAATCAAACATATTTGGTCGACCATGGCATTTCATTCCCTTGATTTCTCCCTTATTTTATACATCATTACGCCCCTCTGGGGTGAAACTGTTTAAAGTGTGGCACAGGAGACCTTATCTTGTGTTATCGTACAATGTCATAAAAATCCACGTTTCTATATTTTTACTTTTGCAATTTTGTTTTGCTAATGTGTTGTTCTGCTCTTTTCTTGTTTTCCTTCCCAGTTCCTTCCAAGTTGTCTGGATTGTCCTGGCTTGCCTACTAGTCCAGTTTGTACTAAATTCACCTTACTCTATCCGAGGTAGACAGCTGGCAATGGGAAGCGAGAGGACAACGGCAAGCAAGCAATTGAACGCAGGCCATGTGTCAGATTTCTTTGGCAGCCACTTTCTGCCTTGGTTTCAGCTTTGGTAGGGGTAGAATTTAGCTTCAAGCTCCCTGCTTTAAGCTCGTGACATGTAACTTGCTGCTCCCAGCACCTCTCCTCACTACTCATCCACGTGTTACGTGTATGACTTGTAGCAGTAAAGAAAGTGCACTACTACCTGATGACAAAATATATTTAAGTACAAAACTGGAATTTTGCAGTTTCTAATACTAAGTTATAATTAGGAAACAAATCATCATTAAACAATCCCTCTCTTGGGTTCTGCATCCTCCCTGACAAACCCTTAGAATATCACAATGAAGGAGGCAACAAATGAAGTTATTCCAATCAAACAGACAAGGCAGACGATCAATCCTTCTGCACAATGAGTCTACAGAGGATTACACAAAGAAAGAACATGCCTTAGAATGATAGAAAGAGAAAGTTGAAGAACGTGGCCTGCCCTAAACCTTTCAAATGTCAAAGACAAGTAGAAAGCCTACAAAATGAGTATATTCGAGGCCAAAACTTTGCTATCAAATCCAAGATCAATATGGCTGAAAAAGAATTAAATGATCCAAAAAAAACTCAATCAACATAGTCTCCCACAGTAACTTTGACTTTAAAGAAAATGGTGAAAAGTTGTCAAGCTTCCTTCAGTACAAGAAAAGGAGATAAGAACTCTCTGTCGCAGCAGATGCTCTTTTCTCCCTTTTCTACATCTTACCTGTAAAAATTCTCAAATCTGGTCATCATTGCAAGTAATCTCTAATACAGATTCTTCAAAAGGACCATAGCACCAATATAACCTTCCACACTTCTCAGAATCTTTCCCAACCAATTGGATGAAAGATACCAGTCCCTAGCTTATTCTCTACGTTGCCGATTTGATCAAGCCTTCCCGAGTGCATGGCAACTGGCAAGTTACTCACTATTCTAAAAACAGGGACCAGACCCCAATGACCTGAACATCTTTTGACATTTATCCAAGATCACTTTCAAGGTGAAAACACTAGCAAATACTAGAGAGCTGCGTCAGAAAGCAACTCACTCTCTTTATCAATGAAAACAACATGCTCAATTGAGCTTCCTATCTGGCTGTGTAAAACTGTTAAATAACACCCTCCTCATCCTAGTCAAAGGAGACTCTAGCCCAAGTATCCCAAACAAGCTGTCTGCTTCATTTGATATGGTCAACCACTCCTCTCTCTTGAAAATCCTGTAAGCATGTACAGGAATAGGCAGCACTTTATAGAAATTGTTTAAGTTACATAATAACTGCTGCTCCCAGAAGAAACAAAATGTAATCAAAATCCTCCTCGCTGTTCAAAATTGTATTCAGAAAATGTTCCATAATGCTTTTCTCACACATACTCTACAGTAGGCATCAGCCACCACATTTTCAATGCCGTTGATTCTTTTTCACGGTCTCTGCCACGTGCTACCCTCTGCAACAGTTTGTCCTTGGTCTCTTCTCCTTGTGAACACACCTCCTTTCACCTTATCTTTGCTAGGCCGACCTAACTGTAACTCCTTCATTCCTCAACTATCTACTGAAACAATAACCCTTCTCTTCACTAACAGAGAATGTGTCCACCTGTAATGCAAAACATGAAACAAATAGCATTCTACAAGACTCGCATGGGAATCTAAGCATTAGATTCATAAACGAGAACATTCAGACACGCTGTGGATTCAGGTCTTTGACTTAAGCTAAAATAATAAATGCACCATGTTATTCGTGTTTAGTATTTCGATTAGGTCAAAGGCATTTTCAAAAGAAACTTTCACTAAACTATATTAATAAGTCTATTTCCACTACATTATAGAACTAATGAATATTCAAAATACATTTAATGTTTCAATGTATTTCATCACTACTGAACCCTATATAAGTGTGCTACTTCGTTTACACATAGTTAGTACAACTCTATGAATCATTTATTAAGGTTCACATTGAACCGTGTTAAGCTCACGAGAACATGTTACTTGGTTCACCTTCACTCTAACATCTAGTCAAACTAATGGCACAGAATAATATGTGAGTGCATCCTACAGGCAGTTACATTGCACTTCTCACTGGTACCCTATGTAGGAAATGAATTTCCACTCTATCAACAATGCGGCACACATGCAAAGTCAGAAAAGCATGAAGAAATGAAAACATTTATCTGTTTAAGGCCTGCTTTTCAGAGGCATTAATTTGTTATGCTAAACTCTTTCTACTGATGTTAGAGAATAGGGTGTAGTTTCAAAAAGCATGGGTCATAGCACGGATAGACCCCTGTACCAGCCATGTAATGCCCCCTTGATGCGAAGTAATGCAAAGCCGTGTTTTGCGCTGCTTTGTGTTACTTTTGCATAAACCAATGCAAATACCAATATGTGTTGGCTTGTGAATCCCGAAAAAGGTATATTGTGGTCTTGCATTACAAAAGTACTCTAACACAACGCTAACCTTTGAGAATCTGGGCCTACAAGTAATGCAAAGCAGCGCAAAGCATCGCTTTGCAATACTTAGCATCATGGGGCGTTACATGGGTGGTACAAGGGCGTGCCCATGTTACCGCCCATGCCTTTTGAGACAAAACCCTACCAACAAACAATTGTAGTCAGGGTTTAGTGTCAAAAGTTAACACTATCTGAAAGGAGGCGTTAAGAGGAGACATGTTTTCATTTCTCCTTTCTTTTCCTTCTTTGCATGTGTGCTGAATTGTGCAGCACACATACAAAGTGGGAAAAGTATTTGAACTTGTCTAGGCAGAGTATTTTGTACCGGTAGGGTACCCTTTCTGTACAAAACCTATGCTAGACTCAGGCACGCCCCTCATACTATGGCGCTAAGGTGTGTGCCTGGCGCATGACAGCTGAAATCAGCACCGGTGCTATGGAGAGGGGAGGAGAGAGATATATCTCTGTAGATATGGTACTCTCCGTTTCCCTCCCTGTCACACAACGCAGTGCAGCATTTTTTGCTGCTGCACTGAATTTTGTGACTTCTTTGAACATCTGCCCCGGGGCAAAGTCACCGTCATGGCCGGTGCACGTAAACGTGGTGGCGGTGGAGCGGACCTGGCGGGGGGGATGTCGACAGACGATGGAATAGGTTTTATTTATATAATTAATTTTACCTATTCCATCGTCTGTTAATGTCACTCCCTCCCACCATGCCCTGCCATCACCCCGCCCCACTGCGCTTACCTGCGCCGGCCCCTGCAGCATAGTTGTGCCTAACGTAAATTGTTCTTTCTTCAAATATATCTTCAATGTTTGCATTGAAAGAGCTAAATAAAGTTAGTTTTCACTATTCCTTATTTCAAATCCCGCAAAATCAGTACTGAATCACTGTTTCCCATATCTTCCCTAGAGCAAAACTGAAACAGCACGTTTCCGCAATTCTTTTTGATAACTGCCATGTTGTGAAAATTTGGGTTCTCTTCATGTGTAATATTTGTACAAAACGTTAAATAATCTAGCTTCTGGTCTGACTGCATCTGATTCTCTCACTTGTGTTCTTCGGTGAGCAGGGTTTAATGTATTTGTTACTTGATTTGCTATCAAGTTGGCAAACTGTGTAGCTTTCACAATACAAGAGACATATGTTCTTGCAGGAAATACTCAGGGGAACAATGTTCCCGGCATAAACAGCTTTATGTTTTCAGAAGCATATGGTTTGTTTTCCATTCCAGAATTTACTGTTTTGCTTCTTGCTTTTTTTCTTTAATTTAGCGTGCCACATAATCGTGAAAATCCTGAAGTACTTGATTAGATCAGCAATTTCTGCCCTGCAACTTTTGCAGTAGAGTATTAAATGATGGCAAGCTGTTCTCTTTCTTGTGTGTCTTTGAAAAAGTTGAAGTGTTTGCGTTTTGGGGGAAAAGATGTTGCATAGCCCATTGGGCATTGTTTGCAGAGTAGAAACTTGCTAGTTCAGCCACCAGAATATGATCAGTCCAGAAGGTTGAGTGAAAGCTGTATATACAATACAGGAAACATGTGTGCCGGCAGCTTATTAGTGTATCACAGCTGCCAAGCAGGCATGTTATTATAGGCCACCGTCAGTGAAACAGTAACGTTGATGAACGATTATTATTAACTGTGGTACAAAATCCCTCCTCAAACAGTGGAGGGAGGAAATGCAAACAGGCAATCATATTGGTGGAAAACTAATCTTCTGCCAGCCGAGTAAAGTGTTTCTAGCCAGATCTGATATTACTTTCCTCATGATTAAAGCTATTATCCCTCATTAATATTTACTGACAGGCTGTACATTTATCACCAGGTAAGCTGGTGTCATAAGCAGAGTGAGGCCCCGGAGAAGTTTCCCTGACAAGGAGGTGTGCTGAAAGCAGATTGCCGAACACTCAGAAGCCACAGATGAGCACACTTTACACACAAAACAAACGAGGAGCACAACAGTAAATATAAATTAAGCACACTAGAACAGATCGCCATCAGTTACAGGACTGCAAGCCAGAGTTCTGTGATGTTTTGTAAGGTATAATATGAAAGAGACAAATGTCTGCAAAAGGATACCAATAACAACTGCTACCACCAAGAAACACCAGGAGCAGGGCTGTGAGAGGCCTGCACCAAGCTTGTCTAAGGAGCATCAACCAGAAGGTGAAGCCCCCAAAAGGAATTGAGTCCAAATGACCTGGAGGTCCTTAGGAAAGAAGTTCCAAAGTAATATGCAAGCTGCATGTCACACTATCCTCGGATGATCTCCCATTCAGAGAGAGACCCAGAGAAAGGAGGTAGCAAGGCCCAATACTGTTTCAATGTCACTACTCACAGTACGGGCAAACAGTGGAAAGTATGCAAGCATGAAGGCATGTGCTGATACTTTTGAAATGAAAACATGGTTCCTCATGGGTAGGCATTGAAATGGGACGTTAGAAAAAACAGCAAAAGGCTGGAAAGCAAGGTCTGTAGGAAAACTGCCAAGAGGTATAAAGTACTCAGTAACACTTTGGTTGTGAGTTATATAATTTGACACCCACCTAAGAAATAACAATAAGAACTTCACTTCTTTCCTGTTTTACCCATTTTAGCATTTGGTAGGGACCTCTGGATTAATTGGTGCCTTTTTGTGAAACTAAAACTATATGTATTCTGGAATACGTTTTGTTAAAAAGTTGATATAATTGACACCCTGACAGATCTACTGTATTTGTGTGCAAATATTTTGTGCAGTCGCAAACATATCATTTATGGGGCAACGAGTGAATGTCTGAAGCATGTATCAGTGCTCAGCAGCTGTCTATTCACATTCCTTTTCAGGACCTTCTGTTGGCCCTGTCTCACTGTCATATTTCATGCCTAATTTCCCGCGGTACTCTGGTGGTAAACCACCTGCCTTCGAAGGTCAGCCACAAAAGGGTGCAGGAAGGTAGGGTGGGAAAAAAACCTTCCTGTGAAAGCAAAGTCACACCGCTAGATGAATTTGTGCACGCAGTCTTAGCACAGGATAGTGCAGCCACTCACAGCAGGGAGTACAGATGTAGTGTTGAGAAATGGATATTTTGCTTGATGTTGATAGAATAAACTTGGCAGGATTTGGGTGGAGTTTGTATAGAAGAGGTGGGCAGGGGAATCATATTTCTGCCATGTTGCTTCTCTGTACTGAAATAAACTTTCAGGTAGGTTCTTTTGTCAAAGCATAACGACTGAAAAGGTATATAAAAGTGTTTGATTCTAATTCATGAGGGGGTCCTCACCAATTGCAGACATTTTTCACGCTTAAATTTTACCAGCTCTTAAAAGAAAACTGCCAGAAAGAGATGAGGAGTCTACTTTAGTCTAAGAAGAACTTTATTTGTTGAAACACCAATAGCAGCTAAACAAATCACCTTCAGCTCAGGTCTCATCTCGCCAGCAACTGTCCAAGAGATTCCAGCAAGAATTCTGGAACCTGAGAAGAAAACGCGGGATGGAACGAGAGCATTAACATTACAAAAGTAAACAGGCATTTAAATAAAAAATATAACATAACAGCTTCCTTGATGTATCCCAGAATATTGTACTGAACATGTAGCATGACAATCTTGCAGATTCCACAGACGTCTTGCCAGCGGTGTCAACGTATCTTCCTGGGAAACCTTTACTCTGAGGTAGGACACAGTGACATGTCCTGGAGACAATGTAGCTGTGATTGAGTGTGAGAAACACAAGACATCATTTGTAACTAGTCATTTCACCATTTTGCACCTGTAAAACGCCAGCTTAGTATCTCAGAAGTGAAAAAGGCTTTGTTGACCGATGGGATGGTGTTGCAGCAGAGTCTTCCAAGGAACCAGTTGTAAAAGGAAGTGTTCCCATTTACCTAAACCTCAGGGGTGGGGATCATTCTTTTCAACAACTACAACCTATAAACTAGAGCCAACGGAATGTTTCCTGAATGTTTGGAAATGTTTGGACAATGACAAACTTTACAGCTGTGTAAGTAAAATTTACATACATGTGTGTGTACATGAAGGGATTTGTACAGTACAAGCTTATTTATCACTGAAAAATGGGTGAGAGCTCAATGGTATGTTTTAAGGTCGTTATCAAAAAGCAGACAACTCACTCAATTCCCACTGTGTGGAGATAGTGTTCCTTGTTCGGTTGAGCCTTCTTTTTTAATAGTAGGGGGTTCTATTACTACTGATGTCAGTGAGGTTGCTGTTCAGTATCTAGAAGCCAATAAGGAGAACGCCTACTTTCTACCTTTTTTCTTTCTTACACACTTCTGCACCTCACCAGTTTAGGCAACGGCTCAGGAAAATGAGGCCCTGCTCTATCAGTCGGTACCTCTGGCTTGCCAGGTGAGGTGAGGTGTCTTCCTCACAGTATACAGATGCTAATAGCATTCCCTATACAGATGAGGACATGAGTGAATGAATGAATGAATGAAAAGACATTTCTAGAGCCCTACCCGGAGGCATCCCAGCGCTAGTGCACACCACTCCGAGTATGAAAGATTTACGGAACTAGGAAGGTCTTTAAAAGATTGCGAAAAGTAAGGTAATTTGGTTCACAACGAATCCACAAAGGTAAGTTGTTCCACAGTTTTGCAGCATTGTATGTGAAGCGGCGACCGCCGCTTTGTGCTTTCTTTATTATAGGGACTGCTGCTAACTGCTTATTGTCAGATCTAAGTGACCTGGAGGGGCGATAAGATTGAATGAGGGATCTGAAAATGGGAGGTCCTTTGCCTGCTAAGGCTTTGTGAGTGAAACACATCGCCTTGAAATGAACTCTTTCTCTGGATCGGTAGCCAGTGGAGCGCAGTCAGTGAGGGTTTGGCCAAAGTACGTTTTGAAGAATTAGTGAGTAGCCGCGCTGCACAATTCTGCAAAATCTGCAACTTTTTAATAGTGAAAGGGAAGCTCCTAGATATAGAGCATTAGCGTAGTCAAGGCAAGATAAGATTAATGCCTGTACCAATACTCTTCTAGCAGGAAACGGAAGCAGGGGGAGGATCTTTCTAAGCATTCTTAATAGTCCATAACAGCAGGCTGCTACCTTGCGTGCTTGCTCTTAAAGTCTAAATTGTTGTCTACCCATACACCAAGACTCTTTATTTGGGCTTTGGTAGAGGGGGGAGGGTCAAGACAATTAGGCCAGGAGGAGGCTATTCGCCATGGGGAATGATTACTCAGGAGCATCAGTTCTGTCTTTGCTCCATTAAGTTTCAGGTAGGAATTGTCCATCCACTACGAGACCTTTTCCAAGCAAAGTGCCAGGCCTGGAACTGAGTTGTCCTCTTGACTGAGCGACACCACTAGCTGAGTGTCATCAGCATACGTGACGATCTGAATACCAAAAGGTATTACTATTTCTGCCAAAGAGCTCATATAAACGTTAAATAGAGTGGGGCTCAGGGACGAGCCCTGTGGAACCCCACATCTAAAAGGCAATGGCTTTGAAATAGATTCTTCTTCAAAGACTATGAAAGAGCGGTCTTCTAAGAAGGATTGTAGCCAATTTAATGCGGAGCCCACAATTCCAACCTTTCTGAGCCTTTGAATAAGTAGCTGGTGGTTGACTGTGTCAAAGGCTGCACTGAGATCGAGCAGAATTAGTGCAGCGCAGCCTCCACTATCCAGAATTTTCATCAAATTCTCCACCACTACCACAAGTGCTGCTCTGCTGGGATCTAAATCCAGGCTGAGTGGGGTGAAAACAATTATTGTTTTCCAGAAATGTTGAGATGGTGGAATTTACCAACTTCTCAGCCAACTTCCCTATTCATGGGAGCAGCGAAATTGGGCGATAATTAGCTAGTATTTCTGGATCGAGATTAGGACTAGGTTTTTTTAAAAGCGCTCTAACCATAGCCTGCTTCCAAAGGGGAGGTACTAGTCCCTCCCTTAAAGAAGCATTAATTACTTCTAACATCACAGGAGCTACAGTCTCAGAGACTAGATTTAAGATACTAGGGGGGCCACATCTATAGGTGCGCCAGATTTCAGTTGACTCAGGATCCCCTTAAGTGAGGACAAATTCAATGTTGGAATAGTTTCTAACAGGTGAATGGAGGGGCTCAATGGGGGTTCTGTCTGAGGGGCAGGTGCAGCAGGAAAAGATTCGTAGACAGTTTGTATTTTGTCATTAAAAAATTCTGCAATTAAATTGCACTGTAGAGGAATATCTGAGATGACGGTAGGGGGACAGGGGAAGTACAAATTGATTTGGCAATTCTAAATATTTCACAGGGACAATTAGCTGCTGAGGCAATTTTCGTTTCATAGTAAATGGATTTGAAACCTACTGATACAGGTTACATGGTTGTATTTGCTCCAACCCTGTTTTACTACTTACTATTTGTCTTTTCACTTTTGGCACATTTTACGCAGTAGCAATATTCTTTTGTACGGTCCTGAAGAAAGCCTAGGATTCATTCAATCCCAGTGGCTGAAACATGTAGACCTACCTCTCAACACAGACAGTCATTTTGATTAAACTGTTGTTGCACTGTTTTTAATCTGGGCATTAGGAGATACCTATTAAAGCTTTTATCTCCTACTGTTAATTTTTAATTCACTCTTTTCACTTATGTGCACTGCGTCCATCACTCCTTAATCAAACACCTCTTCACATCTAGTGGATCTGATAAGAGCGTGCTATCGCGCAATTATTGTTAGTGAAAAACATCTGAGAGCTCCCCTTCCTATTGGAAGGGTTGTAGCCCTTGGCGCCACTAGCGTGTCGCTAGGAGGAGACCCAGATGATGAAGCATGTCACCTTGGTGAATGATGGGAATTCGTCCCCCTGAAAGGACTGCCTAGGTCTGTGTACTGGTCATTCTGAATATAGTCACGTTCCGTAAAGCCTAGTGTTGTTCTGGATTTGATTAGACCTGTGTATTTTTCTGTTCACCTTCTGCTTAATGCAGAGGGTGTTAAAGATGATGTTTGTCTGGGATGGCAGCCAGTATAGTTCCTTCAGTGCTAGGGTGATGGAGTTGAATTTCTTCAGTTATATGATTAGAATCATCAATGCATTTCTTATGTCTCTGATGTATATCACAAAGGAGTCTCATAGGTCAGTGTGCACATGGTTACCTCCATCCAGATGTGAAGGGACCAGACAACAGCTTGCTTCATTGTTGTTAATCCTTTCCTGGAAGGACATTGTTGTCTTGACCCAGGGGAGGAGGTGAGGCAGCAACAGGCTGACCTGCATCTGGAGTGTAGGGGGGAGGAGTAGCCCCTGGTGGTGAAGAGGCCTGGGCTGTTGCCATAAAACAATGGCTTCATCCCCTGCTGAGTGATTAAGGACCGAGACACCCACTATCAAAGGAAAACACTGTCACTGGCAGGGAGACACCCAGAACTGGTTTGCACAGGGGTCAGTGCCCCCTGAACACAAAGACTTCAGACATTTAGGGGTATAACTATGAGAGCTGAAACCCCTGAACGTTGGAATTGAATGGATTGTTCAAGACTAAAAAGGATTGAAACTACATTGTGGTCAAGAGGAACCTCTGGCAAAGAAGAAACAGCTGAAGAGACTGAAGGAAAGGACTAACTCTTGCTGTGTGTTCTGGGGCTGGCCTGCTGTTTGCTAATTTAACCAAGGAGAAACTAAGGGACTCTGCTGTATGCTGTGTCCCCCTGCTTGAAAGGACTTTGCTGTGTGCTGTGTCCTGAAGTAACATATCCCCAAGGGCCTGAGGAGAGCTGGCTCCTTGTTGTGGAAACTCAGAAACATAAAGGTTTCCAGGAGTGTCTCAGCGAAGCTGTGTGCTTGTGCTTTTTGCAGCCTGAGACCCTTGTAAGAATTGCCCTTTGATCATGGGCACCTGGAATCCAAGTGAGTCTCAGCGACACTGCGTGCACGTGCTTTGTGCAGCCTGAGACCTTCGTGAGGATTGCCCTGTGATTGTGTGCACCCGGAACTCAAGTGAGTCTCAGCGATGCTGGGTGCGTGTGCTTCGTGCAGGCTCAGACCTTCGTGAGGATTGCCCTGTGATCGTGTGCACCTGGAACTCAAGTGAGTCTCAGCAACGCTGTGTGCGAGTGCCCTTTTTCAGCCTGAGATCTTTGTCATCGCCATTGGTCCGGACCGGCATGCCCAGAGGAGCTGTGCCTCTGACCCAAGCCCGCCGTTGACAAAGCGTGACCTCAAACCAACCCGTTCGGGGGTCCAAGTTCCATGGCCCGGAATCAACGAAGTCGCATTGGAGGCCCAAGTCGCGAGGAGAGGAGAGCAAGGTCGCAACCCCCAGGTAATGTGTGTTGCTGCCTGGGGTGGGGGGTTGGCTCAGAGAGAAACGATCCCGGCCTTTCACATTCTCGCAGAGCGAGCCTCAAGCTCGTACCGCGGCCTGTACTTGCCGAGGAGTGGCAGTACCGGGACCGGAGTGTGGCGCTGCACTTTGGTTTACACCATACTCATGTTGTGGGCATATGTTGGCAGAAGCTGACCGCGAGTCACTACGAGTGGCATCGAGACCGTCCAAATCACCGTGATCAGAGCCGGATTGCATTATGGATTGCATTATTTTTGCATAACGAACTGCCTGATTGTTGCATTACGCATTGCATTATTTTTGCATAATGAACTGCCTGATTGTTGCATTACGCATTGCATTATTTTTGCATAACTAACTGCCTGATTGTTGCATTGCGCATTGCATTATTTTTGCATTACGAACTGCTTGATTGTTGCATTACACATTGCATTATTTTGGCATTACAAAGTGCCTGATTCTTGCATTACGAACTGCATAGCATTGCATTAGGACTGCAGGGGATCATGGAGAATTGCTAATTAATTCTGCAAGAACCTACAAGGGCTTGCTGACCTAATAACCAGTCAGGTGAAACATTACAAATACACATATGTTGGATTTTTATCGTGTGGTCTCAATGTATATCTTTTTATATAAACATATAATTGTTTTTTATGAAAGTCGTGTGGAGTCCATTTCTGGTGTCCCCATTGGGTTACTGAGAGCGTGATTGCACATACTTTACACTTTTGCCTTGGAGATAAGCCTGGCTGCTCATGCCAAGCTACCGAGGGGTTGAGCAGGGGCTATCTGAGAAGGAGTCCTTCCTGTCTCTGACTTAGAAGCAGGGGTATCTGTTTGGACTAAGGTACCTACCTCAGCCAACTAGAGACCCCCAGTTCTAACATTGTTGGTCAGCAGGTTTGGGATTCGAACGTGTATTTGCATATTCACTCACAGTGATAGGTGTATATCACTACTTTAGCGCAGACCACAATGCAACCACATATTGTGTTTTGATTTTTGGATCTATTTTTGAGCGACCTTTAAGCCACACGTCATGTCTCAGAGGAGTCAAGTAGCCAGTGAGGTTGCAGAATTGGAGTTTGAAATTGAGGCATTGCTTACCTACAAAGTTGATCAATTGAGGCAATTCTGCAGAGCTTTGGGAAGTCCCATGAAAATTAGCGCCAAGAATGAGGAGCTGCAGATGGCCTTGAGGGCCTGGTGGGAAGACAAAGAGGCTCAGGAGACTGGTGATGTTGAGGTGGATGAGGATGACCCAGGGAATGGATTTGGTCCACAGGATTTGCCAGTGGAAGGACCAGCCTCAGGGGCTGGTAGTAACCATTCAGGGAGGAGCTTTTCCCCAAAGGAGCTGGAGGAAAACCAAAGGGTCAGAGAACATGAGTTGGAGGTTTTAAAACTTAAAGCTCAAGCAGAGGAGAAGAAGCTGCTCATTGAAGGTGAAAAGCGAGCAGAGGAGAGCAGGAACGCTCTTGCCTTGGAAGAGAAAAAGATTCTCTTAGCTCATGAGGTAAGCATGAGGGACCTGGACATGAAGGTTAAACAGGTGTGGTCCAGTTCGAATGGTGGCAGCGCACAGCCAGTGCCAAGTGTGGATGAGTACAAGCATGCACTGGATGATTGGGTGAAAGTTAGCATGGCAAATGATTTGAAGGGGTTGCTCAATTAGGCCCCCAGGGAACCTACGCTCAGTAATTGTTTTCCAGGATTGTGCCAACCCTTGTTAGAGTGCGAGCTCTTTGATTCCCGGGAGCTTGCACAAGAACCCGACCCCTGGTCATGGGTCCAAGGGTCTGAGGAGGCATTAGAGAGGGAAGAGAAGCGAAGTAGCGAAATTAGGTCCCAGAGTAGTGATGGGGGGCCTGCGGGCTAGCGCCCTGTCTCAAAGGAGAGGGAGGGAATGTGAGCAGTGTCCCCAGGGGTTCACCACTCCACCCCAGAGACTGGAGGGTTCCTTAGAGGAGGACCAGGCAGGAGGCCTAGTGCTTACTTGCCAACTGTGTAAGGAAGAACACCTAGCGTCAGGAGGGCGTGGGGCATCTGTAACAAGAGCTCCCGTGGTCCTGAAGTTTGTGGGTGCCATTCCTAAATGGCAGGCACAGAAATCTAAATGGAAGGTTAAGAGAGGGAAGTGTTCCCCATGGGAAAACCTGTGGGAAAGTGCAAAGCCAGTAGGGCTAGTTCCTGTAGAAGTGACCAGGGTAAATCCACCTCTAACCTGGAGGGCAAGATAACTGGAGACAGTATCCTGACCAATGGGTCTTCCAGGGGTACCGCTCTAGGTGGGAGTTGGCAAGTGACCAGCACCCCTGGAGGGCCCCCGACTGCCAGGAAGTACCCATGGAGCGGCATAGTTGGCCCAGGAAGTAGTGACCAAGAGAACCCCCTGGCGTCAGTAAAGCATAGAACAGGAGGTTGTCCCTGAGGTAGCTGGCCTGCGTCCGTGTTCTATCACCCCAAGCAGGGAAGTCCATCTAGGTAATTGATTGGTCTACCCCGGCTTTAGGCTGGGAGGGGGTTGTGCTGAACTTTGCTCATTTTGGCTAAAGTTCCCTAAACTTTTTGCTTTTCTCCTAGACCTTTTTTGTGACATGGTGTTGCCAACTTAGATGCTTTGGGCACTTTGCCACTGCTGATCAGTGTCAAAGTGCAAGTACTCCCTGTATAAAGTGTAATGGTAATTGGTTGTCCATAATTGATATATTTGTTTTACTAGTATTGGGCCCGATTCACAGAACTAACTTAAGACAAAATCCTAAACTTACTACCATTTTGGTATTCACAGAAGGCACTTACTTATTTCGGTATTCACAGAAGTTAGGAGTCCTAACTTTAGGACTCCTAAATGCCTTCTGTGAATACCGAAAGTCTTAAAGTTAGCATTTTTCTCAGTTTAGGAGTAGTAAAGTTAGGACTCCTAACTGTAGGACTCCTAAATGCCTTCTGTGAATGCCGAAAGTCTTAAAATTAGGATTTTTGTCAATTTAGGAGTAGTAAATTTAGGACTCCTAACTTTAGGACTCCTAAATGCCTTCTGTGAATACCAAATTACTTAAAGTTAGGATCAAAATCCTAATGCACATCAGACACCCCTATGGGAGGCCCAAGGTACCCCCCTGGGCAGGACAAAATGGGGGAGGCTGTGTAATATGTTCCCAGCCTATCTTCCCATAGGCTTAAGATGGAGAGGTGAAATTTAGTGTGCCTGAACTCACAATTTAATAACACTTTTTGTAAAGATGGTTTTTGGATTGTGTGTTTAGAAACCCCTCTTTTAGAAGTGGCTGTTTTTTTGTGTTCTAACAATTCTCTGTGTCTCTGCCTGGTTGTGGATTGACTGTCTGGATTTGAAAGTGATAGGATCTGGGGAATGTCTTGACCCAGGGGAGGAGGTGAGGCAGCAACAGGCTGACCTGCATCTGGAGTGTAGGGGGGAGGAGTAACCCCTGGTGGTGAAGAGGCCTGGGCTGCTGCCATAAAAGAATGGCTCCATCCTCTGCTGAGTGATTAAGGACCCAGACTCCCACTATCAAAGGAATACGATGTCACTGGCAGGGAGACACCCAGAACTGGTTTAGACAGGGGTCAGTACCCCCTGAACACAAAGACTTCAGACATTTAGGGGTATAACTATGAGAGCTGAAACCCGTTAACGTTGGAATTGAATGGATTGTTCAAGACTGAAAGGCACCGGCATCCCCATCCCCAGTGGAACTGTGCCACAGGCCCGAGCCCACCATTGCCAAAGCGGGACCTCGAATCAAACCCCGTCGGGGGCCCAAGTTTCACGGCACGGAATCAACAAAGTCGCATCGGAGGCCCAAGTCGCGAGGAGAGGAGAGCTCATTACTACTGCAAGAACCTACAACGGCTTGCTGGCCTAATAACCGGCCAGGTGAAACATTACAAATACACATATGTTGGATTTTTATCATGTGGTCTCATTGTATATCTTTTTATTTAAACATATAATTTTATTTTTTATGAAAGTCGTGTGGAGTCCATTTCTGGTGTCATCATTGGGTTACTGAGAGCGTGATTGCAAATACTTTACACATTTGCCTTGGAGATAGGCGTGGCTGCTCGTGCCAAGCTACCGAGGGGGTGAGCAGGGGCTATCTGAGAAGGTGTTCTTCCTGTCCCTGACTTAGAAGCAAGGGTCTCTGTTTGGACTAAGGTACCTACCTCAGCCAAGCAGAGACCCCCAGTTCTAACAGAAATGTTTCACATATTCAGGAGGGAGAATTGGGCCATGCTGCTCCTGGTTTTTATGGTGATGTGTTCTTCGAAAGTGAGATCTAAGTTCTGGGTAAATCCAAGTGATTTTCCACTGACCATCAGCTGAGTGGGCAGACCTGTATGTGTTACATGGAAGCATCTGTGGTTGTATGGTGCCACTGCGGACCAACAGAAACTCAGTTATTTTTGTATTGGGTTATAGGTATTTACTTGACATCCAATTTTGATTATCTCAAGTCCGGTTTTCTGTCAATTAATGCCATTTGGTCACTGACATTTTAACTCAGATTAACTCAGATTTTAGTGCAATTGGTATATTGACAGCACCCCTGGCCCTTAAGGCAGGTTTCACTGCCTACGTGCCCTCTTCAGGCCCACTGGCATCTCAGCCACTTGTCCTCTCAGGGTCTCCTGACCTCTACATTTTTGGGATGATTTGGCATTTATTTGTGGGAGGCTCCTTTATAACCTCGGGACCCCACAGCTTCCTCTCAACAGCAAGGAGCTGCAAATATTCCAATACTTGCCATACTGCCTGGGCTTTCGGAGTCTCCTTGCTTCAAGATTTTCCTTAGACATCACCCTGTGGCACGCAAGGCAGGTTACATTGCCTTCCTGCAGTGCTTTAAATTGGCCACTACTGTCCGTTACTTAGTAACTTTTTTATTTTGAGAGGGCGAGTACCTGCACTTCTCAAGAGAAACATAATAATTTTAAATGGAGAGTACCAGCACTTCTCAGAAACAAGCAGGTACTCTGGTACAAAGTACCTGCACTTCTATTTTTCCATTTCAAGCACTGCCTACCTGCACTCTGACATTTATGCTACTCTTTGTGCTAATATCTTCTATCAGTAACATGGATTCTTCGGAAAAACGGCATGTTTCACCATCAGAAGCAATACTAGGTTACAAGATAGACATTGTGGGAACTAACAATTGTTCACTAGTTTACACAATTTATAAGTCCAAAATATCCAGAGTTAACAGACATAAACTGTATATACTAGACAGGAGGACTCCTATTCACCTTCTCCTGATCACAACAATGATAGGCATTGATTCAGACATAGCCAGTGGCGGCACCTCCGCTATGGCAGAGGAGCATTTCTCCACTTCTCTGCAGCACCAAAAGAAAGCGAAAATACAATGATAATATCTAAAGTTATTACCATTTTATTTTGTCCTCCTGCTGCGGCAGCTTGTGTGAGGCGGGAAAAGCAGGGGAGGAGTGGTACAACCCTCAAGCGAGCGGAATGACTGTTTGGTAAGCCTTCCTAGGCTGCCCAAAAGAGTCAAGAACACTTTTCCTGTTCTCTAGGTAGGCTGCATTACAGCTGTCATGGCGAACATGCCCACCCCAGCAGCCCCTGGCTGAGCCCCCAGTCATGCCACTCAGACCAATAACTACGCTGCATTGCAGCGTTGTGATTGGTCAGGGGAGCCTGGCTGTGCTTCCTGTTCCTGGAGTCGGTCTCAGGAGAGTAGGAGCAGAGATAAGATAAGTTTTAATTAAAAACAAAGATTTTTACTGCAACTGCGCCCATGCCCACACGCGTGCTTCATCAACTGTATGCTGTGCCGGCCGCCACTGGACATAGCCTGTGAGAATAGACCACAAACCTTAATTAGCATTGCCATTTACGGAGTAGGTACTTCCCAATGGACCACAGGCATGCACGCCGTACATCCCGCGGTTGCATCCTTCTTATCTATCCGTCTTGTGACGTTCCAGAAGTGTCAGAATGAGGATTCTACATGCCAGATAAGGATTGTTACCATACGCTCCTCCATTTGCCTTAGATTAATTCATCCCTGTTATTTACTCACATATCCACTTTTAATGTTATATCTTTTATACCCGTGGTCCATTCCTGATGTTACTGGAAGGGCATGTTAACCACACTATGAATAGACAAAAAACGTAGGCGAACGCAGTTATTTCATTTACCCACCCCTTTGCACATGCTAAGCATTTCAAGTTAATTTAATTCAAAAATTCATTTCCATGTTTTTGGACCTAGACCTTTATTGCTGAGGTTCCCACCTTACAGTGGAGCTGTTTCGCCGCCTACATATCACAAGGACACATCCTAAAGGAATTTTGAGTTTCATGCAACTATAGATGAGTCTTGCATGACCAGGAGTAAAAGGTAGTATAGAAAACACACCAGATATGGCTTTTAACAGACTCATATATACCCACACATGTTGCCCCATGCAAATCTTTTTTCGTCGACGCTCTGAAGAACCAGAACCTTTTGGGCCTGGCGGAGCAGGGTACGCCTTAATCTCCTGGGTTCTCCTGCTCAGTTACACAGAGACACGGGACACTCTGTTAGGCGTTAGAAGATCAGATTTATTAGCTGCAGCTTGTACAGTTATCCCAGAAGTGCACAAGGTAGGTTCTCAGGAGACTGCCACTTCACTCTGTGGCGCACAAAATGTTATACCATATAGGTAACATATACATTAACCAACTATACACCCAGCACATACAAGAAAGAGCCAATAAGGAAAGTTGGAAAACAGGACAGAACCAATAGGAGAGATTTGAAAACAAAAGTGTCAGATGACTCGAAGAAACCTCTCATCCAACTGTGTTTGTCACCCCTCCCTCAAACTAATTCATTAACGGATTCATAACAAACTTGCAAGTGGCGAGATACGTTTGTGTGTGTTGGAGGACAGTTGTGAAACGAGAGAATGCTAGCAGAGGACAGTGAAGGTCAGACGATAAGATAAAGTCAGAGAAGAATAGTGTGAACCAACAGATAGTTGAGACGGGGATTAGGAAAACCAGACAGGGATTAGTGTACGTGGCCAGTCCTAAAACCAGCTTTGCAAATAGAGGCAGAAGGGCTATTTTAACATGAAGCTGCAGAAAAAAACAGAATAGACTTTGTTCGCCGTGCTGCCTGAGTGATGACAACACAAAATGGCGGCGGAGCACAAAATGGTGGGTCGATTCGATCGCGATCGGAAATCGAAGTTCCTCAGCTCTCATTGTTGTCCTGTACTAAGTAAAAATCCTGCATGGGCATCTAAGAATCACCTGTTGCCCTGGATCTATGGGAGCATAAAAGCATAACATTACACTGGCAATTGTAGCGCTGAGCATTTATCTTGTATCATATGTTCTCAGTCACTTCTCATACTGCACAAACACTTATTTCACATTTGCACTGATGGAGCAACCTACAGTATATTGCACACATATATTCCAAATGTGCGATCGTCTTAATACATGCAAGTAATACAATTTAATCTCTGGTTGTGAATGTCAGTTTTCAAAGAATTGTTCTTATTTTTGTAAATCGTTCTTTTCCGACAGGCCCATTTGTTTATTGTTCCAAACCATACCCAGGTCCTGAGGTTCACAGGGTTACCCCATTGCAGTATGATGGTGCACAGCACAGGCACCACATACATCTGGCCACTTGCAGGGTGAACATCTGTTTACAATCTTAAAAGTATACAATGCTCTTTCTAAAACAAGTATATGTATATCTAAGTTCCCACCTGATAATGGCCTCGTTAATTTTGACCAATAATGTAACTGGCATCTCTCTATTGAAACATTCAGCAGTTTGGAAATATATTTGATTTAAGAGAATTTAATTGGCAAGTGAAATAGTTCCTCTATATTATAACACATTTTGGGGGACTAATGAACCAAAGAAAGAGTGAATGGTGTTTGCCAATGACAGGTTCTAATACAGCCTCCTCTCAACACACCTAGGGACATATGTATGAAAGTTTGGTTTTGCGATTCTCAAATAGCGATTTTTTGCGAATCGCTATTTGAGAATCGCAAAACGCTATGTATGCAGGATATGCAAATAATTTTGCGAATCCTACATATTCCTTAATTGCGAATTGCAAATTGCGATTCGCAATTAAGGAATACCTCCCCATTCATTCCTATGGGCATAGAGGCCCTTAGGAATGAATGGGAAGACATTCTCAATTTGCGATTCTCAATTAGAGAATCGCAAATTGAGCATGCAATTTCAAGGGTGCCAGGGTGTCAAGGACACCCTGTTGCATCCCTGAAATGTGCATGTGTGCACATGTGGCACACATACATGCCCTAAGGGCATGTATGTGCACCACATGACACTTTGAAAAATGCAAAAAAGTGCATATTTCAGAGAAATCGCAAATTACCACCAACTTGAAGTTGGTGGTAATTTGCGATTCCTTAAGGCAAAATTGCACTTTTTCTGTGCTTCTTACATTGCATTTAAGGAATAGCAATTTGCGATTCCTTAAATGCAATCGCAAAATAAGGAATCGCAAATTTTGTGATTCCTTATTTTGCGAGGCAGTTTTTCTTTAATACATACCACTGAGCCAAATTGCGATCGCAAAGGCCGAAATTCTGAGAATTTCGGCATTTGCGATCGCAATTTGGAATGAAACATACGCCCCAAATGATAAAAATCACAATGGCCTGACTTGCAATAGTAAACATACACTTTTGTGTAAGATTACGATTGTTTGCTCTTCACAAAGGCATTTTACTAGTTATATCTTTACAACTCGGAGTCTCTGCAAACAAAAAAGTGGAACAGTCCTATTTGTGCTTTGCATGTATACATAATTTATCACATCACAGATCATGTCAGTTTCTTTTCCTTGATCCATTGAAATGGCATTTTTTTATATGACTATCATTTTTGCAATATTGTGACTTCTACAAGCTTGTACAGCTAAGCTTTGCTTTTCATTAGCAAGTTTCATGAAGGTTTGTGCAAGTGAAAAAAGTAAAGTTTGGTAAAAAAAGAAGTGTTTGACCATTCTCTCTCCCATACTTTTGGCATGACTACAGCCTGAACCACTTACAGATTTATATGAAACTTTTCAGGAAAGTAGAAATTGACTCAGAAAATGTGTTTTTCTTAGTTTAGTATAAATCTGTTCAATAGTTTTTGAGATATAAGGAGTTAAAAAAAAAAGTTGCAGAGCAGGCATTAAAGGATTAACATATTTGTATACCTTGACTCTCAAATCCGGTCAATCTCATTTATTCCATTCAACTTGTGAACTTCCTGCTGTGAAAAAAAACCAAAAGCCTTTGCGGGCCAACCGTTGAGGTGACCAAATCCAGGGAAGTGCTCAGGTATACCCAGTGGGGTGGAAAATTCAAGGTACACAATAGAGAAACAAAACACCAAATATGGCGCACAACTTGCAAGACATAAGGAAATTGTGAGCAGCCATTTTAGGTTCCGGATTTGATCAATATTTTGAGCATGACTCACAAATCTCTTTCGGCTACAGGGGCCTAGATTGATCACAGGATTACATTGGTATTGCATCAAACAGAATGACGCAAGGGCAATGCAATCAGCTAGATTTACCAAGCCACTGAAGGTCACCATATGTTTTTCTGCTTTGCTTGGTAAATCTGGAGGAGCACCAAGGCAGTGCAAGTTGCGGCCTTGTGTTACTCTGCACCTGGAAGGTGTTTCATGGATGGAGATTGGGTGTTCCCATGCATACAGCAATGTATTTTGGTGCATTCCCAGATTGACCTAGATATATAAACCTGGGAATACATCAAAAAGCTATCTTTATTTCTCCTTGTTTTTTCCTCTTTCTAAGAGTGCTGTGATCTGCAGCACACTTAGAAAGAGCAAAACGCCTCTAAGGATTGTTTTGGTGCAGGAAAGCGTCCCTTCCTGCACAAAAACAATCCTGCCCACAATCAACTGTATGTTGGCTCATGGCAGATTGTTGGTTACAAGGCCGCCTCTAAATGCCGTGCGCAGCTGTAGTTGGCCACCTGTGGAGGGTTAGGTGCCGCCCCTGGCTGGAGGCCAGGACCTCTAGCTAACCCCCAGCTGCTCAGATATAAATGGGCACCAACAGAGGTTTGGGTGCAGGGTACTATTGGATGTATTATATGATAAGAAAAATAAATTTACTGAAAAAACAAAAAGGTTAAAGTGAAGTTATAGTTAACACCTCAATGGATGTTTAAAAACCCCTCAGAAATTCCCCTTAAAATGTTATGGTTACAAATTAAAACTAAAAATATCACTGAAATCTCCACGTTATGGTTAGGAGCACGATCCAAAATTGGTACAACAGCAGCCATGCAATTTTACACCAAATGAAATGGTTTTATTCTTACAATATTTATACCAATAAAAACACCATAAAGCCCAATGTAATAACCATCACATAATTAAGCCATTCTTTCAAAGTGCTCATGGGTATGTGATTTATAATCTCATGTGCAAAATGACAAATACATCTCTTTCATTAAGGGCTAGGTTTCGAGCATTGCATTCGGTATGGGATGGTGCGGGGGTTACACTTCTGCTGCAAGATAAAGTCATATAGAAGATTATTCTGACCATCGGGAGAGAGTTTTTCTCTACCGTGATAATAAACTGTAATTTGATGCACGCACTACAGTAACAAATCTGTGAATGCATATTCATTGCTACAGTAGCTCTAAATAAGTGTTATCACCCACTTCACTGCCATGGCGTTTCGGTTTTGTGTTCCTACACCCCTATATATGTATGAGTGTATGTATGTGTGTGTTTGAGTTTGTCCACTTTTTGTTGACAAAGGATGCTAGCAAATCTTCAGCAGGTCTGGCCAAATTAGAATACTACATTGAGCTAAATGACAGGGGAAAGCTATTACATTTTATACATCACTGGAATAAGTGTAGCGACTACCACTCCGTTAGTACTTGAATACCCACGCCTTAAAGCCACTACTCAATTGAAGCATAACTAAAACTGTGGGCAAAGCAGGCCAACTAATACAGCCTACGCTGTGATAAATATGCATCCACCAGAAGAGATTACCACTAGACACACCGCTAAATATCACCAACAAATGTCTATTTAGAAAATCTGCAGAGTTAAAGCCGAAGTAGTGCAAAACATGGAACAGTTAGTCAACTTTAAAGGCTCAACAATCACTGCTTAGAATATGTCAACACCTGCTATACTATTTGCTGCACAATATAAGAAAAAAAGACCGACCCTCGGAACATAAAAAGTCCGATCCACATAAACAAATTAAAACCGCATGGCAACAGACACCAAGCAGACTCGAGGAATGTTATGCAGGCTTGACATGCAGGTGGGAGCCATAATCACACAAAGAGTATCAATGCGCAAGAAAGAGCAATCTTTTCTGATGGACTTCTTTGTTTAATTTACTAAGAATGCGTGCAGAAACCCCCCTATTGGTCATACTTAGGGAGCCATTCCGAGTTTGGGCTTGGCAGCAATCCTGAAACGATGTGGGTGCAAGTGGTACAAACAGCGCGCTCGACAGAGCAGATGGCTTGGAGTTTGCAGCCACATCAGGATTCTAAATGGTGCACATATTTCTCTCTTCCCCATTCCCCCAGGCACAGATTTCACCTCGAAACACCTCGCGGAATGAATGTGATGAAGTAAACAGTATTGAGAGTTTTGCCTCTCGAACAGGAAACACGCGGCATTACTGTTTTTATTTCCCATTCCGAGGTGCAGAAGTAAGAACAGGGTCTTAGATGCAGTTTGTGAACCACGGTGCGCTGGTGTCGATAGTTACCGGATAAGACTGTGACCCGTCCTGGATTTTTAGGTTCATACCCCTGAAAGCTCCTGAGCTCCAGACTTCCAGGATTTGGCCGGGACCTCACAGAAAGTCAAGCAGGTGAACTCCCACAGAATTGGGCCTGTCGAAGTATCTTTCTCAACGTGAAGGGAA
This sequence comes from Triturus cristatus, assembly GCF_964204655.1. Taxonomy (NCBI): domain Eukaryota; kingdom Metazoa; phylum Chordata; class Amphibia; order Caudata; family Salamandridae; genus Triturus; species Triturus cristatus. Next base: position 463,220,382 of record NC_140589.1, read on the forward strand.
AAAGCACCGGGAAAACAACTAGGTGAGAAGGTAACATTTTAGCCAAGTCCTCCTGCTTAGTGTATCCGAGCAGGGCTCCATTGCGGTCAACCTCAAACTTGGAGCTTCCGGGCCGGAGGCGGGGCTTCCGGGCCAGAGGCGGAGCTTCCGGCCCAGAGGTGGAGATTTTGGCCATGGCTAAAACTCCGCCACTGGCCGGAATCCCCACCTCCGGCCCGGAAGCTCCGCCTCCGGCCCGGAAGCCCCGCCTCCGGCCCGAAAGCCCCGCCTCCGGCCCGAAAGCCCCGCCTCCGGGATGGAAGCTCCGCCTCCGGGACGGAATTTCCGGCTCGAGTGCGGACGTAAAGTTAGTAGTCGGAAATCCATTCTGTTAATACCAAAAGTAGTAAGTGCATTCTGTGAATACCAAAAGTAGTAAGTGCATAAGTATTAAGTGCATTCTGTGAATACCAAAATTGTAAGTTTAGGATTTTGTCTTAAGTTAATTCTGTGAATCGGGCCCCATGTCTCTTAGAGAACAGTAGGGCCTGATTCACAAAGGTAAACATACACCTTTGTGTACGTTTATTCTTTCTGAGTACTCACAAACTACGATTTAATAGCAACTTTATGACTGTGGAATCTCCACAGTCAGGTGGAGAACTACACACATAAAAAAGATAGAACAGGCCTCATGGACCCATGTGAATATTCGGTGAAACTCATTCTGAGCCAATGCAGGGTGCAGTTCAAGGGCTCACACAAGTATCTAAACACTTGCACCTATACAGCTAATGCACAGTTCAGCACATCAGACTTAAAGGACATTCAGTTCTAGAATAAGTAGCAGCAGACACAGCGTGCAGGCACCCACCCTTGCAGGATTGTTGGTAACAAAAGAAGTACTCACATACTGGCACAGCATGATGTACCCCAGCTTTGGGGCTATTCCCAAAGAGACAATAAAGCTTGAGATGGACAGTAATTTCAAGCACTTATCAAGGATTGCTCTGTATCAATGATCTCATAATAAGTTGATTAATGCGGAATATCAAACTCAGACTGTGGTTGAATATGAGCATGAGAATGTGCTCTCTGAAGAGTGTAAAGCAACAAGTATAAGTTCTAAGAGTGATATGAGAGGTAGCTTGTTTGTGGACAGTAAATGCACGCAAAGTAATGTTCTATAAAGAGGCATGCCTTCAACTCTTTCTTACGTTTTAGATATGGGGATGTTGTTCCAGAGTCTTAGTGGGTGTTGTCTTCTTGCTTTGAAATCAGCGGCCCCTTAACTTTGCTACCATTTGACATTGATTCTGTCAGTGTTCATGTGAATGTCATTTTGCCTTCTAGGAAACAAAGCTGTGAAACACGTGTCCCCAGCAGTGAATGATTCCTTTCTAGGCCAATGTACTGTAGTGGAAATTCTGGTGTATGCTGCTTCTTTGATTGATTGATTATTAGGCCTGGGCAATATTTGAATTACTTTATCTATATCACATAACCCCATGTCACATATGCCCAGGGTGGGTAGAGAAGTCCTAGATCATGAGGTTAGAAAGGACACGTCCTCCCTCTTTTATACACTTTAACAAATTGAAATGCCTTTTGTTATTATCCTCCACATGGTGGATGGACAAACATAGGCAACAAAGAATAATAATAAGGCTGGGTGTGAAATTCCTATATGTATAATAGTGACTCTCTCTAGTATGCTATTACTGAGAGCGTCAAGAGAAAGTTTATGAAGCCAACCCGACTCTGCAGGTGGGAAGGGAAAATAACCCTTTTTCTTTTAATTGCCCTCACTCACTCTAATAGTGACATGCTTCATCATAGGGCCATCCTGACTCCTACAGGTCAGGGTGGGCCCAACCGTGTTTCAGGGAGCACTTAAGAAATTTGTAAGGGAGCGTACCAATAAATTCCTCACCCACTCCTAAAGAAATCTTTAATAATGGAGTGGGGGAGAAGGTTAAAATACAAAACGGTTATAGAGGATGTGATGGTCCTATGACCCTAAAAACAACACCAACTTCTTTCAACCCTTCTTAACCGGCTTGAATAAGTCCTGGGCTTTGGTCAGGGTGGGACACATAATGAGGTTACTTCCCCCAAAGACGTGAGTGCGAAATTACCATTTGTCACATGCACTAGAGGGTATTTAAAACAACAAGCCTAATACTTGCACCAATCTGAGTAAGGAATTACCTATACAGAAAACAAGAGAAAAAACTAAATTTGTACACATGATTATAATTTGCCGTGACTGTATTACCATTAGCATACAGTGCTTTCTGTATCCATATAAGTTGTGATGGTGTCAGGGTGTCACCCATGTTGCTATAATTCAATTGAAAATCATATTGCTGTGATTCATCCAACATTCTTGCCGACCTCCCACCACATTATATACACTTTAGCGGTTGTCACTAGTGCGCTTGGTGGTGCATGCATGCATTATTTCATCCACAACACTCTCACAAAATTCCACAAGTGTGTCCCACAACTTTCATTCACATTACACACATTTTACATATGACTCACCCCCTTAACTCGGGGTTAATGATTCTCAAGGGAGTGCGGGAGGAAGGCCTTGCAGTCACACTCTGTGTTGGTGATAAAACCATAATGATAACATTGGTTAAAGGATTACATATATATATAACAAAGTATATATATAAAAAATATAGAGGTTAGTGGGCTCCTGGTTCCCTCTGTATTACGGCTTCTCCAGCAAAAAAACACAGTTCGAGCAAGCACTCGTTAGAGTATAGATTCGGCACTTACTTTGTCAATGGTCCTTCCCTGCTGGAAACCTACGTCTACTCGTGCTCCCCGGCTTGTGCGATTTGATCTTCACCAAACCGGATATTAAATACCTTTATTTTCGCGCCCTTAAGGTAACTATTTCATCGCCAGAGCCCACCGGGTTACTGCCCAAACAGGTCACTGATTGGTTGTATTAGGCGGCTCTGATTACGTAGGAATACCGGCTCCTTGGTTCCAGGTGTGTTTTGGTCCAAAAAAACCACACCCCGTTGGTGCAGAGACTCGTCATTCATTGATTGTTGTTAGGGACTCTGGTTCAGTAATGGCAACGGTTCCGTTGTTCCGAAATGGAAACTGTTATGTTATAGTTTATTATCGAGGATTTGTCTTGTGCCCTCCTTATGATCCTCATGACACTGTCCACACGAGAGGGGAGGTTCTAGAGTGTTGAGAGGTGGATTGTGTGTCGAGGAGAGAGCGGAGGAGCTACTCTGCTGATGCCGTGTTTACTTGAAATAAACACTTTAATCGATTGCCTGTCTCCGACCCTGACTTTACAATTGGCGAAGAGTTGTACAGGAAGAACCCACGTGTCAAGTTTCCTATTGAATTGCTGATTTACGAGCGTTCAATTTCAGTTCCTGTTTCCGTGTGTGCATTTCTGTCATCGTGAAAAGGCAATCTACTTGTTGAATTTCAGCCATCTGTCACCTACTGAAGATACCACAGGTCGTATTTTTCTCTTGAAAGAAGGGAATTGATACTCACTATTTCTCTCCTTTGACGTGTTATTATTTAAAATACTCTACCGTTCCTCCACAAGTGCTTTTGACTGTCGCGTCTCGCTCTTCGGAGTGTCAGCAGAGTTCGCCTTCCTATTGGTCACGTCTTCGCTGTGACGTTTAAGTTCACGTCGTGTGAACTCAGCGTGCCACCATTTTGATTTTCTTCAAGCGCTACCGTATTTCCTTTTAAATAACCACCTTAATACTCTTCCACGGTGATGCGCACACCTTAATACAAGCGCATCGAGCATTTCAATTCACCCCGGTTCTGCTCACACCGCTTGGAATTTCATTACTGTTTATACGCATTTGTTCAGCTGTGCATATTCCACGATTACGGTGATGTGCACACCATTGTAGGATTTTTTTTTTTATGCTTCTCTATTAGACTTAACATTCACATAGCATCCTTCGCATAAAATTAACAGCACATCCTGTTGGCTGTACAAGCAACTCGGTGATGTGCACACCTCTACTGTCTTTGCTCATTTAAATATTTTTTTTTCCTCTTTTGTTTTAAATATTGTATTTTACAAGAGTGTTACTATTTTTTTTTTTTGTTGCTGCTTTCGTCTAAATTTCAGTATGACTAGTCAAAGCTATTCCATTCAACCTCCTCAAGCATTCTGGCCTGCCGGTTCTGATCCATGCATGAAGTGGTCACAATGGAAGGCATAATTTCTCAACTTTATTGACACTATCGATGAAGATGGGAAAATGACACCAGAGAAGAAAAAGAAACTTTTATTACATTCTGTCGGGCCAGGAGGGCTAAAAGCCCATGAGGAGATGACTAAAGCCTTAGGAGGTGGTGACGCTAATGTGTTTGATGCAATAGTGAATGACTTTGATACATATTTTGCACGTAAAGTTTGCATTGGAATTTTAAGGTTTAAGTTCTTTCACAGGAAACAAGAAGCCAATAAAACAATTGATGAGTATGTTTCAGCTCTGAGGAAACTTGCAGATGATTGTAAATTTGATCATTTGGTTGATCAATTCATCAGAGATCAGGTGGTAATGCATAACAAAGATCCTGCTGTACAAGACAGATTATGGATTAACGGCGATGCTGAGTTAAAGGATATTTTGAGCATAGTAAGAAAGGCGGAAATGTCTAGCCGTAGTGCAAACTTACTTAAACGCGATGCTGCTATTGCAAAGAACTCTGCAGAAGTAGTTAGCAGAATTAAAGCAAATTCACTTTCTTCCAAAACTAATAATTCCGTTAAATATAAAAATGACACTACAGTAAAAAAAAAGGAGTACAACCGTGGCACCAATTTTAGGTGTTACCGTTGTGATAGTCCTTCACATTTAGCTTTGTGTAAAACATGTCCTGCCTTAAAGCAACGATGCTCGAATTGTGGTATTGTGGGCCATTTTACTAAAGCTTGTAACAGGAAAAAGAAAGTGAAGGTTAAGTGTCTAGATGAAGTTGATTAGGATTCAAGCGAATGTGAGGATAATATTAAGAAACTCACCATTAATGATTCCGGTAACTCACAAAACCTTGATCCCAAGGAGCTATTTATTTGGAACATTTATGACAACAATGATAGAATTCTTAAAAAACCCTTATGTTCCATGCTCATAGGTGGAGTTTCAGTACAAATGTATGCTGATTCAGGTTCGCCTTATACGATAGTAGATGAAGAGACGTGGAAATCTCTTTTTGTGGCTCGTTTGGGCAATAAACTTCTGGAACCTGACATTCAACCAGTGGGGTTTTCTGGTGAAAAGATTGACATGGTTGGGTATAGGTTATTGCTTTTTGTATTCAAGAATAGACAGACTACCAGCAAACTATATGTTGCCAAGAAGGGACCTTCAGTTTTAAGTTGGAAGGATCAGGGAAAACTTGATATAATCCTCAATCCCAACAGTCCTGACCCTGTCATGGTACTTAATGAAGACAATTCGCTTTGTAAAAGTTTGTTAGAGAAATTTCCCAAAGTTTCTAGTGGCAGTATAGGGAATCTGAATGATTTTGAACATCGCATCATTTTGAAATCTAATGCCTGTCCGAAGATCCACAAAGTGAGACAGATTCCTGTTCTCCTCAGAGATGATGTGGAGAAAGAATTAGAGAAATTGGTCAAAGCGGACATTATTGAGCGTATTGAATCCGCTGAGTGGATTTCTCCGATTGTTGTTGCAAGACGTAGCAACGGAAAATTGAGATTGTGCATTGACCTTAGACACCTAAATAATAATATTATCGTGGATAAGTTTCCACTTCCAAAGATTTCGGAAATGTTGTCTTTGGTGAAAAATGCAGAATGGTTTTCTACTATAGATCTTTCTGCTGCTTACCATCAGATTTCCCTTGCAGAAGAGAGCAAAGCGCTAACAGCCTTTGTTACCCCTTTCGGGTGTTTTCAGTATAAAAGGCTTCCTTTTGGTTTAGCCTCTGCGGCTGCTATTTTTCAAAGATTGATGTACCATCTATTTGGTCAAATCAAAAATGTAAGATGTTTCCAAGGTGATATTCTTGTGTTTGGAGCCAATAGGGATGAACACGATAGAATCCTTAGTGAAGTCTTTACTATTTTGGAGTCTAAAGGACTGACTGTTGAACATTCCAAGTGTAAGTTCGCTGTGAAGTCAATCACTTACTTAGGTCACACCATCAGTAAAGATGGTATTTCTCCCAAACGTTCTTTAATAGAGGCTATTCGTGATGCACCTAATCCCACGAACAAGGAAGAAATTCGATCTTTTCTGGGTCTAGCTGAATTTTATTCCAGATTTGTAAGAAACTTTTCTGCTAGAATGTTTTTCATTAGACAACTCCTTAAGAATAGAGTAAAGTTTTTATGGAGCACTGAATGTTAGTCTGTATTCGATAACATCAAATGTGCCATTATAGAAGCCCCAGCCCTAAAGGGATTTGATCCTGATTTGGACAACATTGTCACAGTAGACGCTAGTAACAAGGGGTTAGGTGGCGTATTGTCTCAAATTGGACCAGATGGGAATGAGAACATCGTTGGTTATGCTTCTCGTGCATTGTCCCCTTCTGAAGAAAAATTTTCCGTTATTGAAAAAGAGACCCTTGCATGTGTTTGGGCAATGGATCATTTCCGATCTTTCATTTGGGGAAGGTCTTGTTTAATACGTACTGACCACAAACCTCTGGTTAAACTTTTAACAACGGAAGGGATCTTGAACGCCTCAGCTAGAATCGCTAGATTGTCGTTGAGGTTACAAGATTATATTTATCAGATTGTTTATGTTCCTGGGAAAAAGAATGTCATTGCAGATTTCCTGTCCAGATTACCCCTTGAAATGCATGAGTGTGATTCTTATGATTTGGATGATGAACAAGTTGCTTTGATTCACAATCAAGGATTGTCCAACTTCGATGAAATTGAATGGTCTAATAGTTATAGACTTGATGCCACTTTGCAGAAGTTAATTATTTTTTTGAATAGTGGTTGGCCTTGTAAAAGTAAACTTCCTAGTACATTTAAAGCCTTTTGGGAAATAAGGCATGAGCTTTCCGTCACCAAAGGGTACATTTTTAGAGGTGATAAAGATATTCCTCCTCTTTCAATGAGAATGACAATTGTAAGCTTTGCCATGAGGAGCACAGTGGCATTATCAAAACCAAACAGAGGGTCAAGCAATGGTTTTGGTGGCCAGGTATTGATGTTGTGATTGAGCGAGTAGTGCGTGAATGTGTACCTTGCTGCAATTCGGATAAATCTTTAGTCACTTTGAGGCTGAAATTGGGTGAATCCTTTATCCCTGAAAAGCCTTGGCATACCATTGCAATTGACATCATGGGTCCTGTTGGCATTGGAAAAAAATACATTATAGCAATCATTGACATTTTTTCTAGGTGGCCTGTAATTAAGGTTTTTGACAAAGTTGACTCTCAAGAAGTTTTGAAATTTCTTGATAGAACTTTCATTGAAGAGGGTTTACCTGTTCAGGTTATCTCTGACAATGGAGTTCAATTCATGTCCAATTTAACTCAAGAATATTTTAAGAGAGCTGGCATTAAACATAGGACGACCTCACTTTACAACCCTTCTGGTAACGGCATGGTTGAAAGATTCAATAGAGTTCTTAAAAACTCTATTCAAATGGCTGTTCAGAACAGTTGTGACTGGGAAGTGCAAATTTTCAAAACCTTGTGGATGTATAGAACAACACCCCATGAATCTTTAGAAGTAACACCTTTTGAAGTCATGAGAGGTCGAGGTGCCAGAACTAAATGCAATCCTGAATGGTTATTAGAAAGCACTTCTACTGCCTTACCTGTTGATGTTATTAGATCCAGAATAGTTAATAAATGCAACAAGCCTCATGAAATGCATAACAAAAAACACAATACTAAGGATGTTTGTGTAAAAGTTGGTTCTTGGGTCAGGGTCAAGAAGCCTTGGAAAACTAGTAAGGGTGAAAGTCAATATTTTGAACCTTTGCAGGTTAAGAAGGTTTTAAGAAATGCTGTTCAATTGTCAGATGGTAAGGTTTGGAATCTTAAAAGAATTGCTATTTTTCGTCCTCCTCCTAATTTTCCTAACCAATCTCCTTCTTTGGTAATTAACCGATCACATGATTCTCATTCAGAATGGTATGTTACTACAAAGGGGGATGGGAATGTAATTGATTCTGATTTTCCTAACTGTGTTAATGTTGGTTCTGATTCTGTTAATGATGATATTGTTATTTCGGGGGAAAGTTGTAATGGAGAATTACCTTCCTGTGAACAGCAAAACAACATGGAATTGTCATCTGAAGGGGTTCACGGGAAAGATCAAGTAATTACTGATGGACCCAGTTGTAGTACCAAACGTACTCGATCTAAACCAAAATGGATGTCAGATTATTTTTGTGATGTCACATCTTAGTTTTTTTTTGTTGCCATTTGTTTTGATTTTTGTGTAAGGGGAAGATGTGTTATGTTATATTTTATTATCGAGGATTTGTCTCGGGCCCTCCTTATGATCCTCGTGACACTGTCCACGTGAGGGGAGGTTCTAGAGTGTTGAGAAGTGGATTGTGTGTCGAGGAGAGAGCGGAGGCGTTACTCTGCTGATGCCGTGTTTACTTGAAATAAACACTTTAATCGATTGCCTGTCTCCGACCCTGACTTAACAGAAACCCACATGATCACCTCGTCACTGCGCGTACGCGTCTTCCACGGCTTTTTCATCTATGGCTCAGCTTCTAATAGGTCGTAACTAGGGACTCAGTTTTCCGTGGTTACCATGCCCTGTTTTTGACACCGCTCTTCCTGCATACAGTTAAAGGAAGAGACTTGTGAATTCGAGTCTCGTGGGCAAATATATCTCATATTTGTACTCTTTTTATATCTTAGGTCTGCACTCTCGCAGAGTGTGTAACATTATTTGAAAGTACACCACACTCTTTAAAATACAAAATCGGAAAACGTCTTCAGGTTAAAAAAAGCAGTTTACACAGTTGAAAAATAGTTTTTATGGACACATTATCCCTTATTGTTTGTTGTTGTGCAAACATATGGTATCAGAGAAAATGGAGAGGAGGGAAGGGGGTACTTGTACTAGGGGGACAGCCCCAAGTTTGGCCGAGTTCGTTACGTTCAGCCACTGTTAATGTTAAATACGGATACAGGTGTTGGCCAAGTATTCGTATGGATACTTACTTCATTAGCTAAAAGATGTCTACAAACTGTATTTGTAAGTATGAAAACTTTCAAATATATATTCTTTTCATAGTCTATAAAAAGGAATCTATCCTAGTGTAATGAAACCCTTCCCATGTATGTCTTTGTTTATTTATTGAGGGCATTCAGTTGATTCCAGGGTATTTCGTCGATCAATCCCCGGACATGGGTTTTGAGGCGATGTACCCATCGTTGCTCTTTTAGTAGCAGCATTTTCTGAGTGTTGTTGGTAAGGGTAACTTTCTCAATGATATTCCATTGCAAGTCTGTGTCTGTGTGTTTCTTTTCGAGAAAGTGTGTTGTCAATTTAGTAGTCACTGGGCTGCATCTTATAGTGCTACTATGCTCATTAATGTGAGTCTTAATTTTACGGGTAGTCATTCCGATATACACAAGTCCGCATGGGCATTTGATTTTATACACTACATTGAAGCTGTTACAGTTTGTATGTGATCGCTGTACCTATGGAGAGCATCCTTTCTACAATCACTTCCGAAACTTGCATTAATTCAGTTGGTGTCATCTGTGCCCATGGATCAACATGATTATTGTGTGTCACAGTAACTATGTATTTTCTGTCTATAGATGTGATACTAATTGTGATTTTTTAGATAATTAACACTGAGGTAGTAATTTACCTTTATGGTAGCACATATGATCAAATTCTACAAAAGTGTACTGTGGGAAAGTCATCCTTTTTGCCCTGATGACCCCAATTTGTATTCTGATACAGGTGGTAACTGACTCTGCTCTGATGAAAAAGGTATATGGTAATCAGGTATGATTACAATTGGCAGTGACAGACCTCTGTAAGTCCCTAGTATATAATAAGGCAAGGGGGATTCAAACTACCTATAGACCCTGGTATATTATGGTGCAGGGAGGCTTGGAGGCTCAGTACATTTCCTGCCCTGGAGGGTGCACTGCTGTGTTTCCTGCTGTCATTATGAAAGGCAGCCTTGATTTGCAAATTGTCTTTAAAAGTAAATTATATGCAAATTCGACTTTGGAATTAAGTTATTTTTACGTATAAGTCACCCCTAAGGTGTTCCCTAAGTGCCCCAGTGGTGGGATGCCATGTACCTATATGCAGGGACATTATAACCTCTTGCGTGCCCCGCCCTTTCCCCGCCCTGTGCCGGGCTTTCTATTAGCGGGCGGGGTTCACGACGAGATGGTCTCGTCATGGGCACAGCGCAACCGCGGCCCATGACGAGACCATCTCGTCATGGGCACTGAAGGGGATAACAAATGTTTTATATGCCCTGGTCAGGGAAAAACTGCCAATTCTATTTTTACCCACTGTAGACACTTAGCTTTATAGGCTAACACTGTAATATTTTATTTAAGTACACATATTGCTAAAAGGAGCTAAAAATGTAATTCAAGGACTTAAACGATTGCCAATGATCAATCCAACAACTTGCCACTGTTGGATTTATCATAACTATTCCAGAAGAGAAGATATAGGACTTTCTTTTCAGTGAGTCAAAATCCAGCCTTCAAGCAGCCTCTCCTGATTTGTCAACCTTAACAGGCTTAGCCAAGCTGCTTTGATGGGGTGATAAGTGGCCAGCATATGGCAGAGGTTATCTGGTGGGGGAGCTCTGCAGCTGCAGAGAACAGGCCAGAAAGGGGGCTGGGTAAATCAAACTGGGCTTCAAAGAGAACAGGACAGTATGCCAGCCAGCCCTATCCCCTCTTCCTGTATTCCACCCAGCCAGATGGCAGATAGCAGCCCCAGGAATGGAATTTGCAGAAGGTCTGGAGGGAGAGTGTTAATGGATGTGAGCTACACCAGTAGGTTGGTTTAGCTAGATCTTACTCTCCAAAAGAGGAATTCTCCATTTTGAAATATAAAGTGCAGTGCTTTGTGGGACAATAATATGCCACACTTTGGAGGAAGCTGTCATGCTTTTGGGTGCACCCTGTACCCCATGAGAAAGGGGTGCCCCCTTGCTTGTCACCCCAGGTAAAGGAATAAATATATGAGAGCTGCATAGCAACTCAGATCTTCTGCCTGAAACTAGAAGGAGATGAAGGACTGCCCTGCTTGAACCCTGGTCTGCATCTCAAAGGATTGCAATCTGAAGTTCTGTTCCTGCTGCACCCTGAGGACTTTGCCTTGCTTCAAAAAGGATTAAGGCGTGGACCCCCTGAAAACAACAGGTTAACAGAGCTTCTTTGCACCATCTCACTAAAGAAGTCCCCAGACTGGTGTGCGCCCAGTGGACTTTTAAGTATTTGGCGAAGTTCATTGCGGGAATTGCAACCACTTTAAACGTATATTATATGGGAAATGATACAAGCAGACAATGTTGTGCTTGAGGTAGCTTTGATTTAATCGTCGATGTTCCTTCCACTCTGACAATGCCAATGGGACAATTATTTCACAACCACACCAACTGCAATAAAGAGAGCCATGCATCAAAAACAATAACACATCCAGCACACCACAATCTAAAGCTCAGGACATTATTAGCCTATTCAGTCTTTAATTGTGTTTCATAAACATGCCAATTTACACCTACATCAGGTGCACCACCAATTGAGAAATGGCTTGAGTATTATAAGTGTTCTGAAATTTACAAACCCAAACTATTAAATCATAAAAGAGTTGCTCTGGTTTCTTTGCTGTACATCACAGCTACAATAAGCCTATCATTACAGAGCGAATTGCTTTGCAGGAAGAAAATTTAGCAGGAGCAGAAGATCAGGTCCAGCAGCATTCTATGTGGCAGATGCGTCAATCATTGACTATCTAAAATAAAATGCCTCCGAATCAAGAACTCACTCTTGGGATAAAACTGAGATATATCACCATCAAGAGAAATAATTGGTTGGAGGTCACCACTTCTCATAACCAATCTCTCAAAGTCCCTAGAAATGTCACTGCCATGCTCAGGTTTTCTTGCTATGTAGTGGCTATTAGAATATGTACATAAGCTCAATTGGTAAATAGCATGGGGTCATCCTCTCACCTTAGTGAACAATAAGCTGCCCATATAATTTGTTTTACCGGACAAAATGGGTACTTTTGCTAAGAAATGCTCCTCTTTAATTGCAATCCTCAGTACTAACCACCTGGGTGTCATAAATGATGCTTTCAGGCATAATTGTTCCTGCACTGCTGCATATTTGTGGTTTGATATTACTTACCACTTACCACTCTCTCTTATCCCTCAGAGCCTGTACAAGAGCTGCGTCTGAGTTGTTGCGATGGAATCTATATAGTAGGAAGTCAGATATGTGCTAGCAGCTTTATGACCACTGATACCTGAAGAACACAGGAGGCTCCAATGCACCATCCTTGCTTAACTTAGTCAAAATGGTACCTTGCAAGCCTGCTGGGGCCATTTGTTATGTTTTATGGAAATGCTGAAAAAGGCTCAATATTATGGCAGCCTAGGACACATTGATGCTGATGGAGGATGGGAACCCCATAAATGCCTGGCAGTATTAAAATAGATATGTTACTCAGATATCAATTTCTGATATCAAGGGAGACACACCACTCATATACCTATATAGGAAACTGAACAGGAGCTTAAAGATCTAGCTGAAGCAATCTGTTAGATGTTTATGGATATGGTGTTTTCTTCATCAACAGTATTGATTTGCCTTCTAATCTGATTTCTCGGGCAAAATTAATTTCAAATGCACCAATGGCAGTGTATTAGGGCCAGTTTGGGTAATTAAAAACAATCAAACAGAAATGACAATTGAGGCCTTTGCCTATCCCCTACTAAGGTCCAAATTATAGAACATATGGAGTGGAATCCCTGAATCAGATTCTGCTCTGCCCTATCATAAGTGCCCCATTGTTCTTGCACCTGGGTTTACTGGGTTTGGGCACAGCAGCTTTGATTTTTCTAAATGTAAATGCTGGTTGCTAAAAGGAAGTGCAAGTCAGGCAGGGGCTGCAGTTACGAGTTCAACCCGGCCCCCACCCAACACCTGGAAGACCTTCCATCAGCTAAAACTGCCCCCCTAGAGTACTCCCCTTCTGCAGTCAACCATCATGCAGCTATCTCTCACCTCCCCATGTACCACTCAAAGCTGGTCATACAATGGAGTAGAAAAGAACAATTATTCTTCATGAAATAGGGAGCCATGTGCAGATTTTGCCCCGGTAAAACGGGGTTCCCAAGCCATCAATATGGACTAACTTTAAATGCTGTTACTCAGAACACTCTTACCTGATTCTGAATAACTAGTATTCGTGGCTACACTGTTTTTTCAGGTGTGGCTCACAACTCATCTCTAGTTGAAGAATCCCCAGACAGATGATATTGTGAATCACCTAAAAGTTGCCCTAATTCCATGCAATAAGCTGCTGTTTCGGCACTAAAAGAAGGGCATAATTTTGATCCACATCTCTGGAGGCTTCCTCTGCCATTTTGAAATTCTCAAATTATCTTTTAGAAGTACTATCGATTTCTCATATTAGTAGCGGGGGAAGGCATCCTTTGGTTTTTCATCAAGCATAAAGAAAGGATCAAAAAGTTTTGCAGGGTCTCAAAAATCAATGCACCACCTGTATCAAGCAATTTTGCATTCGTAAAGCGGCTGATTTGCAGAATCGGCTCATTTGCGAACGCAAAAAAGGCTTTTCTCATGTATCAAATTCTATTTCGCGAATCGGTATCCTGTTACCAAATCGCAAAATGGGTTTGCGATTCGGAATTTAGAAGGGGTGTGTTCAGGGTGTCCCTTCCAAATACCAAATCCTAACAGTATATATGAATGTTTTGTGATTGTGAATGCAGTCGCAAAACAGTTGCCTTTTACCACCGACTTCAAGTTGGTCGCAACCCACTCACAAATGGTAAGGGGTCCTCAAGGGACCCCTTCCCCTTTGTGAATGAATGCAAAAAGATTTCTTAAGAGTAGGCAGTGGTCCCACGGACCACTGCCTGCTCTTAAAAAATTAAAGGAAAACTTTTCATTTTTCTTTTCTAAATCATCCCATTTTCCTTTAAGGAAAGCAGACTCCTTTAAAAAAAAAAACGATTGCTTTATTTAAAAACAATCACAGACATGGTAGTCTACTTACCTCAGCAGGCCACCATCCCTGTGATTTTTGCGTTTCTTAATGGGTCGCAAATTACGACCTACCTCATTAATATTCATGAGGCAGATCATTTGCGACCCTCTGGGAATTGCAGAAAGTGTTCAACACACTTTCATTCATGTCGTTTTTATGATTTCCTATTTGCAAATCACACGGATTTGCAATTAGGGAATCACAAAACGGTTTCTTGATACATCTGGCCCAATATATCTCACACATAATCACTCAAAATAAGAAAGACAGTCTTGAAATCACAAACATCAATTGTCTAATTGTTGAGAGTAACTCTAAATGCTTTGAGAATGTTCAAAATTAGGAACATACATCTGTTAGGAAATGGTGCCCTCAAGGGCATCCATAATGAATGTTACCAGAATGGTTAAAAAAATGGCAAATCTTGCCTTACTGTGAACACTAGGTGTGATGAGATAGGGGGTGAAACACAAGAAAATCATCTTTCCTCATCTTTTCCAGTATGCTCAACTCATGCAGGTAAATGGGAGAAAAGTCATAAACACTTAGGGGCCCATTAGGATGTCCACCCGCCACCCTAGCGGTGCTAGGACCGGCCGCCAGCAGTGTGGCAGTCCTGCACCGCCAATTAGGATGCGACCGCCACCTTGGCGGTCACATTCCGCATTTTGACATTGCCAAAGAGGCAAGTTGTGCATTGCGATGCACAACGTGGCAGGCACTGCGTGGTGCCTGCCACCTTGTGCATGGCAATGAAGGAGGCACCATAGGTACCCCTGAAGTGCAGCCACCCACCCCCTTTTGGCTCGCAACGGGCCCCCAAAGCAATTCCCTGCCAGCCTTTCCATGGCGGTGATGCCCCCATGGAAAGGCCTGTGATACCCAGCATCATAATAAGGGTGGCGGTGCCTTCTAGGCACCACCACCATATTATGCCCCAGCTCCACCAACAATCGGAATGATTGCCGACGGGTGGAAAATTGGCGGACGGACTTTCTGCCTGCCGCGATACCCCCGCCATAATAATATGGTGGGGGTAAATCTAGTTGGGAAGGCGGCCGGATCGCAGAGCCGGCGGTGGCGATCCACTCGCCATCCTAATGACCCCCTTAATATGCAGTTTGTTTCCACGGCCTCATAACTAAGGGGCTGCCACCCTAGCGCCAGTGGTGCGGCGGTCCCACACCGCCATTTAGGATGCCACTGCCACCGTGTTGGTGGCATCCTCTATTCCCAGCGTTGTGGCGGGCAGTGCTCACAGCACTGCCCGCCACAATGCTGTGGCTGCACTGTGTGCATTTGCATGCACAACGTGGCAGGCACTGCGCGGTGCCTGCCACGTCGTCCATGCAAATGCATGGGGGTACCATAGGTATCCCCATCCCATGTGCCCCCCAACCCTCCAACATCTAGGGGGCTTGCAACGGGCCCCCAACTCAGGAATCCGCATGCCTTTCTGTGGCGGCAACGCCGCCACGGAAAGGCTGCTTCCCGCTGGCATCCTAATATGGCTGGCGGTGTCTAGCAGACACCGCCACCATATGCGACGGGTCGACCGGGCGGGAAAGCGGCAGAAAGTCTTGCCATCCGTCGCGGTCCCCCCGCCATCATATTATGGCGGGGGGAATATGGGAGCCGGGTGGGGTATGATGTAGGGTGGATCGCCTAGCAATGCAGGCGGTGGCGATCCGCCCTACATTATAATAGACCCCTAAGTTCCATAAAGAAGACCCTCACAATTGAGGAACATAAACTGCGTTTTACCTTTGCAAATTTCTTAATAATCTACATGAGGAATTGAAAGCACCCTCATTTCTTTAAAAAACGTTTGATATTTTAATCACGGTGTAAGTGATGTATTAAGGGAGGGATATAAGGATTGGTGAAGTGTTTATTGGGTATTACCATGAGCTATATACTTCTGAAAATATTTGGTACAAATTATCCAAGCCATCTTGAATATATATTTGAATCTGAGAGTGTGTCTGCAATAATTGCAGGTAGGGACGTTAATCATAGGAGGGAATAAGATAGTTTCAAAACTCTTCTGACCTTGATTACAGTTCCAGGAGCATCAGACTTCCAATGCTTAGAAAGGGAGATGAAGAGATATGCTCTATAATAATAATATTTATCATAATAAGTGTTACATTGATTAGATATAGTGAAAATATTAACCTTGCTGTAAGATATCCATAATGACCCAGTAAGCTTCTTGCCCGGCAAAATAAAGAGTCTAAGGGAGTCATTAGCATGGCCGGCGGATCGCCACCGATCGGCCCGCCAAAACACCCCGCCGGACGGCCTGTAGCCCCCGCCACATTAGCATGGCGGGGGGTACTGCGGCGGATGTAAAGACCGTCTGCCAATTTTCTGCTTGTAGGCAATCTTCACGATTGCCTACCGGGCATAAAAGGCCCACAATATGGACGTGGTGCCTTGCAGGCACCGCCATCCATATTAGGATGTTGGTGGTTTCATGCCTTTCCATGGTGGAGAATCTGCCATGGAAAGGCATGCGGGAATCACTTTGGGGGCCCGAGGGGGCCCCTGGGGGGCTGCACTTGGGGGGTACCCATGGTACCCAGATACCCCCTACATTGGCATACACAAGGTGGCAGGCACCGCGCGGTGCCTGTTACGTTGTGCAAGCCAATGCACAACATGCATTTACAACATTGTGGCGGGTACTGCTCACTGCACCACCCACCACAATGTTGTATATGCAGGATGCGACTGCCACGGTGGCTGTCGCATCCTAATTGGCGGTGCAGTCCCGCCTCACCACTGGTGGCCGGTCCCAGCACCGCTAGTGTGGCAGCATCCAAATGGACCTGTAGTGTCCTGAGAAATGGGGCACTAGGACCCCGAGGAGGGCAGAGGGCAGGAGAGGTCACCGGACACCAGTTCCGGTCAAGGTGTGAGGGGCAGACCACAGGAAGCAGGGGACGAGGCAGGACGTGCAGCATGCTGGCTGCAGATACATATCTATGCAATAAAGAATAGAAGCTGACCTGGCTGTGTGGTGGTTATTGCTGAGACGCGACGCGACAACTGGCGACGAGGCGGGATCGAAATCCACGTGTCGCGGCGACTGTCGGAGCCCACCCGGTCGCGGAACAAAATTCGTAGCCAGGAGCCCACCCTGGTCTGAAGTGCCAGCAGAAGAAAACATCGTTGCGGGAGCCCACCCCGGCGCTGCTAACAGAAGTAAGAGCAGCGCGATAGTGAAACTGAAGGAAAGATTAAGATCCCTCCCGTGCGTGAGCTTCAACGAACTCTCGCGAGAGGAGGCGGCCATCTTAAAGTCAGGCGAATTGAGCCAATCAGCGCCCAAGATAGACGGCGGCCATTTTGAAGGGTCAGGCAAAGTCCCGAACAGCGCGAAATCGCGCGAGAGTGCGGCGGCCATCTTGGAGTCAGGCAAATTGGGCCAATAGGAGCACAGGAAGGCCGGGAGGCCATTTTAGAGTCAGGCAAAAAGGAAAATAGACGAAAAAAGGTCCAAATAAGGAGAAAACGACAAGAAAAAGGTGCCAAAGAAAGAAAATAGCACCAGAAGAACAAGAAGGAAGAAGAAAGAAGAAAGAAGGAAATAAGTACATAAATAAAACAAAGAAAGGAAGAATATGGGTGACGAAGAAACAAGGAGCACACAAGCTGTGTTCCGCAGGCCACTGCCATTTAACATATCGGAACCGCAAGCAGGCATCAGATGGGAGAGATGGCTACGACAATTTGAACGATACATGCACGCGACGGACGTCGCAGAAAGCAAACAATTAGATCTGCTGGTCAACCTTGCGGGAGACGAAATAGAAGACTTAATGATGACACTACCAAGTGAAAAAACGGCAGATTACAAAGGCGCGAAAGCGTGCCTCACAGAGAAGTTCGACCCCCAACGCAACATCGATTTTGAAAGGTACACGTTCCACACAGCATGCCAGCAACTAGAAGAGAGCATGGATGATTTCGCGACAAGGTTGCGGAAGTTGGTGACATACTGCGAATTCGATAAATTCGACAACGAAGAAGCAATACGAACGCGCCTCATCGTAGGGTGTTTATCAGTAGAGTTCAGAGCACGCATCCTAAAAGAACCAACAACACTTGAGAAAATACTGACGATGGCCCGCACAGAAGCACGGGCCACGCAGCATGCCAAACAAATACAAATTGGAAAAGAAAAGGGAGAAGCGATGGCACATCGGATGACGGAACATTTCAAAAGGAACGACAACAGGGAGCAACAACATCACAGGAAACAAGCGGTCACCTGCTACAGATGCGGCCTTGACTTCCCACACGTTGGCACCTGCCCAGCAATGGGCCAGAAATGCAGAAAATGCAATAGGGACAATCATTTCGCAAGCACCTGCATGAGCAGGCAATTTAGGAACGAGAGGGGACGAAGAGCAAGACAAGGGACAACAGGCACCAGACACGCCAGACATATGGAGACAGCAGAGAGAGGCTCGTCGGAAGAGTCAGATGAACAGACGATGGCTGGGAGAGAAGCACGGCTATACCTCATGTCCAACACACCCAAAGAAGGAAGACAGCAGGAACACATCCAGCTGGTGGAGAAACAGCAAATAAAAAAGACGGCCACAGTAGACATCGACGTAGGCCGCCACAGAACAAAATTTGTGCTAGACAGTGGTGCCACATGCAACATAATGTGCATGTCCGAGTACATGAAAATGAGAACAAGGCCAACGCTATCGCCATCAACAGTAGATGTGTTCACGTGGGGATCAAAGACAACAGTAGAAAACATGGGCAAGTTCACTGAGACACTAACATATCAGGACGTGACGTATCAGGAAGAAATACATGTGCTGAAAGGGGACATCCCAGCGCCCTGCCTGCTGAGTAACGTCACGGCACAAGTCATGGGGCTGTTGGCGATGACGTACCACATGACAGAAAAAGAAAACACACTGCAAGAATATCAAGAAATACTGCAGGGACTGGGGAAGCTAAAAGACAAACAGGTCACCCTACACATAAATGAGGCGGTGAGACCAGTGGCACAGCATCACAGGAGAGTGCCGATTCACCTACAACCGCAAGTGGAGGAAGAAATAAACAACCTACTGCAGCAAGACATAATTGAGCCTGCAGACGGGCCAACACCGTGGGTATCACCGATTGTGGCAGTCCCGAAGAAAAATACGTCCAAAATAAGGATCTGTGTGGACATGAGAATACCGAACACTGCAATATCGAGGGAACGTCATCCAGGACCTCATCTGAACGACATGATCAGCAGGCTGACAGGGGCGTGCCGATTCTCAAAGCTAGATCTATGCAAAGGGTATCACCAACTAGAGCTGGACCCACAGTCGAGGTACATAACTACATCCCCCCTTTGGGTGTGTCGGACATGACGCGACGCGACAGGACCCTAAGAGTCAACATCAAATATCTCTGTTATATTATGACAAATTACTTTCTAAAATAAATGAAAAAGGGTTTGACATCCTTGTAATATATTTACTGTTATTATAGTTGTCATATGTCCCATGCAGGCTCATTGTCATTTTCCCTATGTTAGCATAAGCACGTTGTAGACTGTTCTCTGCTTTGTGAATTTTACTCTACAGACACATTTTTCTTTGTGCCACATTGTACTTTAACACAGAACACTCTGTTGTTTTTTAGTTTTGTTCTTTCCCTTGTTATTCTGTTCTAGTCAGGCTCTACCACCTAGACAAAACACGCAAATGCAGCTGTTGTTTGGGAACACGCACTTTGTCATATAGGTATGCACAGATAGGTAGCACACACTTGGAGAGGGACCTTTTCAGGGAAAAGTATGTGACAGCACCTGAGACATAAAACTTTCATTTATGTATACTAAGGAATAGGGTGAGCTGCTAACACCCAGAGATCTTCTGATATATAATCATTTTGCTTTTGTAGAAGTGGAGGGAGGTTAAGCTACACTGTTGTTTATAATGACAGCTGCATTTATGATTTACGGACAACTTGCTATGCTGACCGTATTTGTATTAGAAATGTTCTTTCGTGTTGTGGCACATATACTGCATACTAGATAATGATAGTTAAAATTAACCTTTTAATCTTTCCTTTTGTCTCTGTCAGAACTTAATGTGGACTAGTACGGGTGTGAGAGCAAAAGGGTGTGTCGTGTAACAGCAATTCCTGAGAGGGTCGGGAGTGTTGTGTTCTGGGGTGTCTAATCACTTGCTTTGGTCTGGTAAGTATTCATGGACCCTGAGTAGTGCTTGTTCTGTACCACAATACCCTGTCACCATTTCCCAGAGAAGTCCTTGGTGGGAGGGCTTTGCCTCCTCAGTTTATTGAGATAACCTATGGTTTTCCAAGCTTGAAGTTTAAAAGATTTTGACCTGTTTTTTGCCTCCGTTTATTTCCCTTGACTTTTAGTGATGTTTCAACTGGTATGCAGACATAATATCGATGTCTAAATATTGGAATACCATTATATGGATGTTTAAATATCGATATGACAGAATTTCGACCATCAAGAATATTGTCGACCAGAATATCGACATGCAGGTAAAACATATCGATGTTAGTAATATCATTAGTAAAAATATTGTTGTTAATAATATCAAAATGTTTTTAGTGTTTTGTGTGTTAATATATGTGTAAAAAGTATAGCTTATTTTTGTAATGTATGTTTGAATTTTTTACAAGTAAATATTTAATGTTAATTAATTTTTGTGTATTTTAGTTCCGTAGCGGGTTGTGAGTTTATAGGGGAATACGGTGGGGAGTAATTTAATTATAATACATTTAATAATAATTTTTTAGATGTTATTAATTTTTTTTAAAACATAAATATTGCGTTTCAGTTCTGTAGCGGGTTGTGGGTTATAGGGGAATAGGGTGGGAAGTAATTTAATTTAAATTAATTATTTAATAATGATATTAATTAATCGCTGGAGTGGGAATAGTAATTCTTGCCCACCCACTATCTAACACTTTCCTTACTGTTGCACTCACTGGAATGGGAATAGTAATTTTTACCCACTCGCTATCCAACTCTTTCCCTACTTTTGGACTCACTGGCAAGGGAATAGTAATTTTTACCCACCCACTATCCAACACTTTCCCTACTAATGCACTCATTGGAGTGAGAATAGTGATTTTTACATACCCGCTATGCAACACTTTCCCTACTATTGCACTCGCTGGAGTTGGTATAGTAATTTTTACCAACCCGCTATCCAAAACTTTCCCTACTGTTACATTAGTTGGAATGGGAATAGTAATTTTTACCCACCCTCAACTCAATACTTTCCATACTGTTGCACTTCCTGGAGTGGGAATAGTAAATTTAACCCCCCGCTATCCAACACGTTCCCTACTGTTACACTCGTTGGAGTGGGAATAGTAAATTATTGCACTCCGCTATACAACACTTTCCCTACTGTTGCACTCACTGGAGTGGGAATAGTAAATTATTCCCCTCCGCTATCCAACACTTTCCCTACTGCTGCACTTTCTGTAGTGCGAATAGTAATTTTATCCCCTACGCTATCCAACATTTTGATACTTTTATAGTTAATGGAGTGTTAATTTTTTTTTTTACAATCAATATGATTTTTTTTTATTATATATATATATATATATATATATATATATACGTTACGCCGTTCACGTAATTTTCACGTTTCTACCGTGCACACACGGTAAGCGCACTCCGCGATATTTCGTAAAAATATTGAAAACATTTATGGCCCTTGGGGGTCCTTTGGGGACGCCCTGACAATGGCTAGGGGGTCAGGAACTGTCCACCCTGCCCCCTTTTCATGTTCTCCACCTTTATTTTTCACCTCCTTCGGACTGCGAAAGACAAAATGGCGGCCGACACTTCCTGGTTTCGACCGATTTGAATGTTTACTAAGATCTAACAACCAATCCGAATTGCGCTCGTGCACGGCAGGGTGTGCTTACCGTACGCGCACGGTGCACGCCTATAGATATATATATGCTTTTAAATGCTATTTTCTCAGAAAATACTGAACAAATTTACACTAGACCTGCAAAAGGCACATCCCTGACCTGAGGACTACCTCTCTGCCAAATTTCAAGGTTTTCTGTTCAGCCGTTCGGGCTGTAGCGTGGACTAAAGGTCCTATGGGAAAATGCATGGGGAAAACGTGTTTTGGGACCCCCCCTTTTTCTCAGCCCCCGCTTGACGAATCCCCCTGAGACTTTCAGGGAAGGAGCGGAGCGGGGCGCCCCACCTATTTTGAAAATTTCGCGAGGATTCGTCAATCGACGCAAAAGTTATTCCAAATAGAATGTTGCGGATTTCCTATGGAAACACGGTCCTAACTATAACTATCTACTGGCGACCGCGGTTTAAAATATGTGGGCAGCACAAAATTTCAGGGACACAAAAGAATTTTACAGCATATTCGGGCAATCAAACACGCTGATCAATCATATCCAGTGGCTCGCCACTTCAAGGAGAAGCATCAATCAGATCCAAAGTTTTTAAAACTTTTTTTATTATTGATGCCATCCCTATCTCTAAAAGAGGTGGTGACAGGGAAAAATCCTTGCGCAGACTTGAAACCAGATACATTTTGGAACTAGATTGTAAACATCCAGGAGGTCTGAACATGACTGAAGACCTCCATACATTTTTATAGTTCCAACAATGGCCTGTTTTTAACTCTAATACTAAAGTCATTGCTTATTCAAATATATAACTGAGCATGCTAACAGGCCCTCTTGACAGCTGTTCTCCAGGATCTCAGATTAATAAAACCATTAGGGTAGTTATTTTATCATGACATGTTTTTAAACAAATTTTCTTTTAGCACACTATTTATTTATTTATAATAAATAGCTGCTTTGCACTTAACACATTTTACTAAACACTCTTATTTGGGTGATCAGCAATGCCTTGGCAAGTCCACATCCACCTAAACCAACTACTAGAAGGATGATTAATTTAGACTAAATCCCGTAAAATAACCTCACGAAGTAAAAATTGTTTATGCACTATAATACATCTCTTTTAATTATTATTTTTAAAAGTCTGTATATAAAATCCTCATTTCATACAATTTTTACTATCCATTTGTGATTCCCAATACCACATTAAGTTGGGTTCTTATCTAGTTACTTTACATGGCATTTAAGCTACGATTTTAAGTAAAGAAACTATTTGTGGGCAATTTGTTTTTAATTTGCAATGTTTGCACAGTTCGACTCAATGTCATTTGTACTAGGATTTCATTTTGTCTGCACTGAATTGCGAAATTTGCACTAAATTGACATTTTCTGCCCCTGAAAAGGTATTCAAACCCTTGATGTTACCATGTGAGTGTTTTAAATATTGATATCTGGGAAATTGTCAGTAAGCTAACGCATTGTTGATACTGTACTAACGTGGTATAAAGCACTGTCAATTTTGAAGCACACTTGCACTTTAAATTACAAAAAAAAGCAATGAAAAAAATGGTTTAAAAATCATGTGACTGATGACCAGCGTGTCATGTGATCAAGGCCCTCCGGGGCTGAAACGCGTAATGGCTGCTACATCGCTGTACTGAGGGGAAAATAAACGCATTCTACCGCCAATTTGATGTGGTCTACGCTCCTTTGTGTTTAAGGGATCGAGAAAACTTACGAGGAGTTCGTTGATAAAATATATATATATATATATATATATATATATATATATATATATATATATTCACTGAAAAAACCATAGGTTTCAGGGGCGTTATAGTTAGCTGGACTTTTCACTCGTACACAACCATTGAAATTCCCCTGTTATAGTTAGTTCAGCTAACTATAATTTGTGCGCCCGCAATGCACTGCTGATGATGTCACATATTACATCACTCATGGCATGATCAGTGACATCACTCATGACATCACTCATGACATCTCAAATGACATCACTGATGACATCATCCAGCGAATGTGTGTTATTCTGAAAATTACATATGTTTTATATATGTATATCTCAAGGTCGATGGAAGAATAAATGGGTATATAAGTGTCTAAATGGATGATTTGTTTTTGAAAAATTGATTGTATAACTGACTGATTAAGTGTATTTTAGTGGATACATGGCTTAGTGAGTAATGTTTAAATATGTAAATATCTGTATCAGTCTCTCACTTTGTGTATAAGTGGCTGCATGGGTTGGTGAGTAGCTACATGAGTGTCTATATAGGTTATTAGTTGGTTTTTTGAGTATCAGTATGAGTGTCTGAGTGTCTGTATGGTTCGGTGGGGGTATTACGTAGTGCATAGGTGCATGAATGAGTGACTCACTGTTTGTATGTGTTGAAGACAGCATGTGTGCAAGACTATATGGGTGGAGGAGTGTGTGCATGGGTGTGTTAGTGAGTGAATGACTGTCTCAATAGTGTCTTTATGAGTAACTACATATGTGTTAAACTAGTGTATGTGACTATTGGTGTATATAAGTGAGTATATGTGAGAGTGAGAGATTGGAAGAGTTCCTGTATGAATACATATGTGTTTCTATAAGTGATTCTTTAAAAGACTAAGTATGTGTAGGTGTCTGTAGAAGTAAGTGTGGTGGTGTGTGGATAACTGTCTATGCAAGTAAATGGATGTTTGATTCATTAGCATGAGTGACTATGTGTGTGAGTAACTCTATGGATGAGTGGCGTTGTGTAACTAGGTGTATGAGTACATATGATGAGTGAGTACATGTATGAGTGACTGTATAGGACTGTTGGTGAATGAGTGGATGTGTATGTGGATCTTAGAATTACTGAATAGGTTGTTGTAACTGGTATTGGTATGTCCATTGTTTTGAAAAGTTTAGTTTCTATTTTTGAATGTGTGTTTCAAAGGTTATATTAGGGCGAGAGGAGGTCTGCCACTCTATCACAAGGATGATGTCATCAGTGATGTCATCAGTCATGTCATTTGAGATGTCATCAATGATGTCATGAGTGATGTAATATGTGACATCATCAGCAGTGCATTGCGGGCGCGCAAGTTATAGTTAGCTGAACTAACAATAACGGGGGAATTTCAATGGTTGTGTACGAGTGAAAAGTCCAGCTAACTATAACGCCCCTGAAACCTATGGTTTTTTCAGTGAATTTCTAAGGTTTTTTAAATGCTAATTCCTAACTATAACGTGCCTGAAACCTATGTTTTTTTCAGTGAATTTCAAAGGTTTTTTAAATGCTAATTTCTAACTATGCCTACAGAGATAGGATATGTGAAGAAAAAACAAAAAATGCACAGAAAGAAAAAAAAGAAATGCAGAAAGAAGCAACAGAAGTCCTCAAAGACGAAGAAAAGTGCAGGAAGAAGGATAACGTGCAGAAAGAACAAACAGAAGAGCAGAAAGAAGCCTTGTTGCAAAATTATCCTGTACCCTCAACTTTTTCAGACGGATACTGGTGGTAACTGAGTCTGACTGACCAGTCCTAGAGCCACTGCTATGTTAAAAGACACTCAGAATACAGTGAAAACACCTACATACACTAGGGAACACTATGCATTGGAATCCCCCTGTGATTAGCATGACCTCCTCTGTAAGCCCCTAGTATATAATAGGGCAGGCTGATTAAAACTACCTCTTAAAACGCGCCACAGGGCGTGTTTGCACACGTCACCTCAGGCTCGATCCCTCCCTTCCCCACTGTGTAAACACTCCATGTGGCCGTTTTAAGTTGGGAGATTAAGTCCCCTTGAATCCTGAGGGTCCCTAGGGTCCAACTAGACCACTAGGTACCTCCAGTAAGTGCCACAGAGCTGCGTTGCAGAGAGATGTAAAAAGGGGCACGGCCTAGACCACCTCTCTGCAACGCAGCGCAGTGGCGCTTACTGGAAGCACCTGGTGGGCTAGTTGCCCACAGGGTCCCTCAGGATTGAAGGGGAATTAATTCCCCAACTTACAAATGGCCAGGGGGCGCGTGTGCAGAGTGCTGCAAGGAGGGGGCGTCTTTTATTTATTTTATTATGTTAAGAAGGAGGGCTGTGTGGCCCCCCCTTCTTTTTCTAATTTATTGGCCCTGGGGACCCCATCCCCCAGGGCCTGCACCCTAATTTTTTTTGTTCAAAAAAATAAATTTGGGAGGGGGCCGCGTGGCCCCCCTCCCAAGGCCTTAATCGGCCCCGGGGACCCCAACCCCCGGGTCATGGCCTTTTTTTTTTATTTATTCTTTAGGAGGGGGTCTGTGTTGCCCCCCTCCTCAGGCCACTGATGGCCCCGGGAAACCCATCCCCCGGGGCCGGCCTTTGTTTTTCATTATCTTAAAAAAATATATATTTATAGAAACACCTGGGACATGCTGGACAAACCGTATTTACCTATCACCATGAGGATTTGCGTGATATTCATTAAAAGGCGACTATGCATGCAATGAATCCACGTGGAAAGTATTTACACCACTAGTGAAGCTCTGACGTGTCTGACGCCCTACCGTGCCTAATCCCTGCGCCCCCGCCGGTGGGTACTCTCCAAGTAGATATCCTTGTCGTTTATTTATACAAACATGGGTAGCTATTGACGGGCACATTTAATACACACGCACACCAAGCCATTCAAAGGGGATTCGACAAAAATTCGACCAAACTATGCAAGAAACCCCCCCACGGTTAATAAAACACACATCCACCGCCGGATGTGTAATACTTTTTATTTTACTCTCTGGAAAGGAGACAAACCTCCTGGCTAAGCCCAATGCTGTGTTACACCCACCAGTGCCTGCCGAGTGCCTCACACCTCTGTGTTGTATTCCACCAGCTAGTGCGTATGCTATGACACTCTCTAGCCCATGTGCACTGTAACACCACCCCGTGAATATGTCATGCCACACTTACCTTCGCACGGGTTATATTGCCCCATCTAACGTGCCTTCCTCGATGCCTATGTTATAATGCACAGCGCTATGCCATACATATTACAATCTGGGATCCATATCTTTGTCACAGTGCATATGCAACGTTACACTCCCCAGCACATATTTTATATTACAACTTTAGAGACTAGTTAGGTTACACAACACTGCCCTGTGCATATTACACTCCAAGGTGCATATCGCATAGCACGCGCTAGTGCCTGTGCTATCTCGCGCTCTCCAATGAATCTGTCATTGCGCACAATGTATTGCATATCATATTTCACGCCCCGGTTCATCTTATATCACACATTTTGGTGCATCGTTTATACCATTTACTATATCTAGTTTTCATTTTCAATTGTGCTCTCAGGACTATGTTCTATATAACACTGCGTCCACCTAACCTTTTCACAGGCATTACATTTTGCGATGAGGGGTGGAGGGTCAGGGGGTGTTTCTGCCTAGTGAGCCCAGAGTGACAGTCACAAACGTCCTCTTCTTCCTGAATAAAAGTGAGATTATGCTGCATACTTGTTCATATTTTAAGTAGTTCGCACAGACACACATTTCAAAAACAATAAAGTTCCTAGTACCCACCTTCTCTGAACAGTTAGCTTGCTGCCCCATCCACCTCCTCCCTATCCTCTGTTGTCTGAATCCATGGACAAGCCTCCTCCCTCCTGCCATGCATGGTCTAATGTGCTGCCACTGCCCTCCATTTAGCATGATGTACCAGTCCACTCCTCCTGCCCTCCATTGCCAAATTCTATGGCCCATCATTGACCTCCTGCTTAGCCACTGTGCTTAGCTTGCTGCCCCTATTCTCCTTCCCCCTGCCCTCCGATGTCTTTGTGCATGCCCCTGCTCCATCCTTTTTGACCACCATGTTCCATGGACCTGCCACTCCTATCTACTCTGAGTGTTCTGTTGGGCTGCACTCCCCTCCCACCTGCCTAGCATTGTCAGATGACTGTAACCTGTCCCTGCCACCTCCACCCTGCCTGTCCACATGCCATGCCCCTATCCCCTTCCTCCAGTCCTCCATGGTCCATTTTACTGCCACACACTTCTGCCCTCCCTGGTCTGTTGTGCTGCAACTGCTCCTCCTGAATGCCCCGCGCGGTCTGTTGTGAGGCCCCTTCCCCTGAACTCTCTTGTCTGTGCCCAGGTCCTGACCCTCCCTTCTATCCTCCATGGTCCTTTGTGCATGCCCCTGCACCCTCCTTCTTGTCCATCATAGCCATTGTGCTGCAACCAACCCTCCCGCTTTCCATGCATGGTCTTCAGTGCTGCCATGGCCCCTCCCTCCTTCTCTGTGTGGTCAGCTAGCTGCCCCTGACCCCCTCCCACCTTCCCTCCATGGTCTGTGTGTATGCCATCATAGTCACACTGTTGCTCTCCATGGTGTGTCTTGTTTCTAGTGCTCATCCTGCCTGACCTCCATGGTCATCTTGCTGCTCCTGCCCTACCCCCTTTCCCCCAGCCCTCTGTTTCCATGTGCAGATCCCTATTTCCACCCTCCTGGCTTGTCTGTTCCATTGTAATGCCCCTGATCCGTCCCTCCTGCCCTTTATGGTCTGCTATGCTGCAGCTTTCTCTCCTGTCTGTCCATTATGGTCAGCTAGCTACAATTGCCTCATTCCCCTCTGTTCTCTGTTGTCCATGTGCATGGTCCTGTCCCCTCCCTATTGCTTTCTATGGATTGTTGTGCTACACTCCCTTCGAGCATGCCCTGTGTGGTGTATTGTGCTGCTGCAAACCCTGATGCCTGCCCTGTAGGGTCAGTTTGGTACACCTCTCCATGTCCCTCCTGTCCTCTGTTATCCGAGTCCATGTCCCTACCCCAATTCCTCCTGCCTACCATGATCCCATGTACCATACTTGCGAAAATTTTTAACTTGGTAAGAGGGAGATTTTGAAAAAAAACTGGGGTATTGATTTTCCCCTTTGAGATACATTAAAAAAGAGGAGATTGTAGACAGGAGACAGATCAAATAAAGCACATTTGAGCTTAAAAACATTGGACGTTTCCTGGCTGAAACGGGTCTCTTGGCATGTATGGTTGTACTGCCACTGCCACTGCCTCTTCCTTCTGCCCACAATGGTCTATTATATTGCCACAGCCTCTCTCGCCAGTCCTGTATTGTTGGTTTGTTGCCCCTGCCCCCCTTTCCACTGCCCTCCATAGTCTGTTGTGCTGCCACTGCCCTTGCTGCCTGCCCAGTGTGGTCAAATTGTTGCCTTTGCACTCTCCTACCTGCCTTCAATTTTCAGAGTCCGTGCCCCTGGCCTTTGCCTCTCAACAGTATCCCAATGAACAACTAGATTGCTAACATTCAATATTTATTACAAAAGTGTGGAACGCCTGACGTCATCTTGATGTAATCAAAACTGTAATACCTAGAGCATTTCCTTTAGAAATTACATATATGAGAGGGTCTTATTTGCATCAAAATTATGGTTAGTGCTCTAAAAAACTAAAATGAGGACATATTTTCTGAGTTTTCAAATAGCGACAAAGAACTTTTAAATTATTTGTAATCTTTATGTTTTTTTATCCAGTTGACCACTTGATTAAATGTTGCACTTAGGGGAGAGGATCTGGTGTTACTTCCAGAGCTGCAGACTTTGCAACTGGGGAACCAGGTTGGAGTTTCTGCTTCAGCTCAACATTCTGTGATTCTGGTCAAATCACTTATTTTCCCCATGTCGACAACCAAAATAAATTTGATCTTGTGTGATGTAACCAATGCTCATGTAAAGCACTCCAATACCTGACAAGTCTGCACTATTTAAAACTGCAAATACACAAACAATACGTGTTTTGCACACTTCTGTCATTGGGCTACATGTGGGCTACATCTGGGTGATATTTGTGCTGCATTTGGGCTCTTTTGTCTCTGGTGGCCATCTTGGGAGATTTATTTGTTATGAAGTTTCCTAATTTCCTCATTTACTGCAGTCTCCTCAGTAGGAAATGCTTTCAGGTTTTTAGTTTGATTCCATCAAGAAGGTATTCAGATATGTCACACATTTGCCATAAATTCTGAATGTTAGCACTCTAGTTGCTCATTAGATCACTGTAGTAAAGCTACTGCTCACCACGGAAGTCTGCTGCTGGTATTAAAAGTGCATGTTTCAGTCTGCATGTCAGAAGTTTTTTTATGAAATAGAAGAGGATTTGTGAAGTCAAAATGTGCCCTAATTTTTCTTTCTGCAGCACTGATCATAATTTCTATGGCAAAAGGAACCCCCTCATTTTGTTCCTTTGTAAATTAAATGTTTTAAGTATTACCACTTTATTCTAATCAAGATGGCTTCAGGTGTGCCATAGTTTTGTCATAAATAAGACTGTTAGCGCTCTAGTTGTTCGTTAGAACACTCTGGGACATTCTGTCATTGGGCTATACTTGGGCCACATCTGGGTGAAATTTGTGCTACATTTGGGCTCTTTTGTCTCTGGTGGCCATTTTGGGAGACTTATTTGTTATGAAGTTTCCTAATTTCCTCATTTACTACAGTCTCCTCAGTAGGAAATACTTTCAGTTGTTTACTTTGATTCCATCAAGAAGGCATTCAGATGTGTCACAGATTTGCCATGAATTCAGAATGTTAGCACTCTAGTTGCTTATCAGATCACTGTAGTAAAGCTACTGCTCACCTGGGAAGTCTGCTGCTGGTATTGAAAGTGTATGTTTCAGTCTGCATGTCAGAATTTTTTAATGAAATAGAAGAGGATTTGAGAAGTCACTCAAAATGTGCCCTAATTTTTCTTTCTGCAGCACTAATCATACTTTCTATGGCAAAATGAACCCCTTTTTAAATTAAATGTTTTAAGTGTTACCACTTTATTCCAATCAAGATGGCTTCAGGTGTGCAATACGTTTGTCATAAGTAGGACTGTTAGCGCTCTAGTTGTTCTTTAGAACACTCTGGGAAGCTGCAGTAGAACACAAAGGAATCAACTGACAGTCTCTGCCCTTGTTGGATGTACATGTTTTACTGAGAATGTCAGACTTCATTCTCACATGGCTGAGAAAGATAATGTGAATTTACAGAAAATATGCTCTCAGTTTAGCTTATGGATCACCTTCCAAACCTCTGTGGGAAAAGCATGAGAAAATAGTTTTCTCTCAAATATGATTCATGATATCACAGCAGAAGGCTTTTTCACATGGTATAATCACCTTAGAACACCCCACAATTCCTAAAATGATTATGGTACCATCAACAAATGATTTATAATGTAACTAAAGTCTTAAATCCTTCAACTAACTGCAATGCTTTTTACTGAGGGGCTATCATGTATATTGGTCCCAAGATGGCTGCCAACACTTCTTGGATGAAGTACTGACAGCCAATCAGATCTTACGATGAGATGTGTGGTTAAGCTCCGCCCGGATAGATCTATCTTTTTAGCTCTAATTTTCTCAGGAACTACTGAACGGATTTACACCATTTAAGCAAAAGGCACGAGTCTGAACTGAGGACTACCTCTTTGCCAAATTTGGTGTAATTCCGTTCAGCAGTTCGGGCTGTAGCTGCGTCAACAGATCCTATGGGAAAATGCATGGGGAAAATGCGTTTTGGGACCCTCCTTTTTTCTCGGCCCCGCTTGACGAATCACCGTGAAATTTTCAGGATAGGAGCGGACCGGAGCTGGCCAAAAGTTTGGAAAGGTTCGCGAAGATTCGTCAATCAGCCCCAACGTTATTCCAAATAGAATGTTGCGGACTTCCTATGGAAAATAGGTCCTAGCTATAACTACCTACTGGTGACTGCCAGTAGGTAATTTTTTTATATTGATATTACAGGTGTATGTATATATATATATATATATATGTATTTATAATTTTTCTTATGTTTCTAACATTGTATAATTAAATAAAATAATTATTTATTAATATTATTAAGTTAATATATATATATATAAAGTATATAAAGTATGTTTATTTTTTTATACTACATTTATCATTTGTCAGTTTTTAATTTTTTTAAAATAATTGTAACTAAGGGGCCCATTAGGATGGTGGGTGGACTTCAGGCCGCCCACCATCCTAGCGGTGCTGGGACCGTCCATCATACGTGCAGCATTCCCGCTCAACTAATTAGGATGCGACTGCCACCCTGGCGGTCGCATTCTGCATTTCTAACAGTGCGGTGGGTGCTGCTGTAAGCAGCGCCCGTCACAATGGTGAAATGGCATGTTGCGCATTGCCATGCATAACGTGACAGGCACCACACGGTGCCTGCCACCTTGTGCATGGGAATGCAGGGGGGTACCATGGGTACCCCCAAGTGCACCCCCCGGGGGCCCGCAACGGGCCTCCAAATCACATCCCTGCCAGTCTTTCCATGGCGGCATGGAAAGGTCTTGTCAACCCGGCATCATAACATGGTTGGCCATTATGCCCCAGCTCCACCCGGCCGGCAATTGTAACAATGGCCGACCAGCAGAAAAGCGGAAGACGGACCTTCCGTCCATCGCGGTCCATGGCGGGGGGTAAATCAAGTTGGGATGGCGGGCAGATCGCCACAGCTGGCCCGGAGGTGGCGATCCACCCACCATTATAATCACCCCCTAAGTTTT
The DNA here is from genome assembly GCF_964204655.1 of Triturus cristatus. Taxonomy (NCBI): domain Eukaryota; kingdom Metazoa; phylum Chordata; class Amphibia; order Caudata; family Salamandridae; genus Triturus; species Triturus cristatus. Next base: position 463,253,074 of record NC_140589.1, read on the forward strand.
TATTAATTATATTTATTATTGAATTATTTTTATATTATTTTTCAGACATTTTAAAAAAAAGATATTTTAAACAATGATACTTTAACAACAATATTTTGGTTTTGATATGTTTGTACTTGCCATTGTAGAGATAGGCTGTCGATATTCTGTCCATCAATATTGTATAGTCGATATTCCTGTAGCTTGATGTTCTGTCAGTGATCCAGCTCAACTGATTGCAATTCTGGCTCATTGTCCCTTGCTGTTACTCAGCATTTGTTGCAGCATGGAGCCCCCAATGAGGGGTCTCTAGTTGTTTTTGTAGTTGAAGTAGATCCTGCGTACCATTTCAAAGTATTTTACTCCTGGGTTGAGTTTTTCACTGTGGATGCGAACGATAATTCTTTCCATGCCTATAGTACTGCCACTTTTCTGGCATTTTATAACCCTGGTGTGGTTGTTGAAGTTCCTCTTACAGCCTGGGAGCACCAGATTTGATTTGGTGCCCTACCCCATGCTGTTTCTTTTGTACATATGAGCGCCTTAATTATTATAAGGGCCACATGGCATGTTTTGGCCGCTTTTACTCCGCATCCTAATTGTCTTAATGCTAATTTTGAAGAAGTTGGTTTGTTGTATGATCAGGTGGTTCTTCTTTATAGATTCCAGATCCAAATTGTTGCCCATGCTTTTTTAGTGGCTCCACCTGTGCCTGCACCTCTGGTGCAGGCTGCACATGGTGGAGGTCTTGTGATTGGCCCCGTTATTATTAATTCTGTGATGGGTAAATATTTGTAGAATCAAGAGGACTTGCCATTTTGGATTACTCGGAAAATTGAACAGCTTGATGCAGTTTTCCCTCTTACCCGTCCTGTAGAAAAGCACAGGATCCTTACTATGTGCTTGCCTAGTGGTCAAATTCCTCCTTTGGCTGATTGCAAAACCTGGTGGACGGTGTTTGCCTCAGTGTATACACTCTGTTATGGAACCCCCTTGAAGAGCGTTCCAAGCATTCTCAAACAAGTACAGAATGAACACAATGTATGTCCTGCTCTGGATTTGTGGGTGAAGTTATTGAATATTTTTCCTGTGGTCTGTGAAATATTCTTTCTAATATTAAAGGTGAAGCAGCTGCGTTGATGGTTCGTCAACGCCTTTCGGAGGTGGATGACATTGATCAGGAAAGTGAGTTGCAGCTCATCATTGCTGATTAAAATAAGGAGCAACAGAAGCCTAGGTCTTGTGGTGGTTTACCACCACTGGGTGCTTCTGAAAGTAGATATGATTTGCGTAATCGCTCTAAGAATAAAGCTCCTGAGAGGTTTCAGGTTCCTGATCCTCGTTTTCCTCATTACTTTCAGGAATCGGCTAATCAACAGAACGTCCGAGGAGGACGGCAAGATCGTAAACAGGGCGACTCTGCACAACCCAAGTGGGAGCGGCAGCGCACTTTTGACATGACAGTCAAGAGAGAGGAACCACCTCTGAATAAAGCCTCATTCCAGAAAAAAAAGTTGTACCATTGATAGTGAAATATGTCTGATACGGTAAGAACCCTCCACCAGGACAGGGGTTGGGCGGTGATTCTCCTCAACAGCGCGGCGGAAGTTATCGTAGTGTGCAAGACACTCCATTTCTGGAGGCGAAAGCAACTGACATCTCTTTAGCTGTTGAAACCACTGACACCTGCTTAGCTCCCCCTGATAGACTTTATCATGTAGACAATCAGATTGAGGGTGACATTAAGCACACCATAAATGCTATTTTCTTATTTTTTGGGTCAACTTTACGTCTTCTTATGATATTTTACTGCCCCCTCATTTATTCTTGCTTGTCCTTGAGGCGAGGATGTGATAATTCCTTCCTTTTCACAATACATCGCTGAGTGAGGTCTTGCCTCAGCTCATGCCTAATACCACAACCAGGCTGGTTGCGAAAAGGATTCTCCCTTGCATGTTGTGCCTGTTCACTCTGCTCCTCAGGTACAATCTCAATATCCATTCTTCCTCTAAATGAGTACAAATGTCTCCTTTACACTGATGGTTCGGCTCAACCGGCCATTTGTTCTAAGCAGGCTTATTTAGCAGCTTGCGCTATTGTTGTATGTACAATGAAAGAGGGAGTTTTCTAACTTAGTACACACGCAGTCTCTCTGGGACTGCACGGCCCAGTTGGCCAAATTGCGAGCACCCCTTTTGGCTCTGGAATCTGGAATATGCTGATTTTCCCACCCTTGTTGTGTGTGATTCTTTTTACTGTGTACAATCTTTCAATGACCATTTTGTTCTTTTGAAAAAAAAATAGTTTTTGAGATTCTAAAGGTGGCACAATAAAGCATAAAATGCTTTGGGTTTGTGTTTCTTAAGGAACGCTTGCCTCTTAAACATGTTGACCAAACATGGGAAAATCAACGTGTGGGAGCACACGCTGTTGGTAATTTGATGGCTGATGAAGCAGCTAAATCTGCAGTAGTCACACTTACAGTAGCTGCTGTTACTCGTTTCATGACTAAAATTGAAGATGACATTTCGTGGCTATTGCCGTGACTAGGGAGTGTACTCCGTTTCCACAAGGTTTCCCATCTCGCTATACTTATCAGTTGACTACTGACAAGGTTCCCTTTGTTTCTATTCCTACAGTTGGTGATTGCGTGATTCCCAACCTCGACCGCATACAGTCTCTTATAGTTGCCACTGATAAAAGGCATGGCTTCTGCTCATGCTGGTGTAGCAGCTACTGTTTCTCTTTCACAACAAAGCTATTGGTGGCGTGGGTTATACCAGCAGGCTTGAAAATATGTACTTTGTTGTGAATATAAGGTAACATTTTCAAACACAAATACATCAGTATGAATATGCACAGCATACAGGAGCATTTATGGAGAAAAAGAAGAAAAAGGAAGCAGAAAATGAAGAACAAGTAACAGGAAAGAAGGAGGGAAAGAAAAACACAGGGAAAAAAAGAAAAAAGTACGTAGAGAAAGAATGAGAGAAAGAAGGGAATGGATACAATCATTAATCCCACTGAAGATAGGACCAAACCTTACGCAATTTTAACAAATTTCCCTCATTAGAAACCAACATTTGTTAATACTGGGAGGAGTAGCATGTATCCAAGATCGGGCTATACGGAGACGAGCACAAGAGGCAATAATAGAGGGTAAGGGTTTCGAAAAAAAAACAGACTCAGTGAATAGTCCCAGCAGCAGCTCTTTCCCTGAGACCGGGCTATCATAGCCGACCCAAGTTGACAGAGCCAAAGCAATAGTAGACCAGAAAACCTTCAGCAGACAGCAAGTAAAAAACATATGGTTTAAATCAGCAGCAAATTCCTGACATTTAGGGCAGTTGGTCTTAGCAGCATTTGAGTTATTAGCTCATTTAAAAATTCGCTCTGGAGTGTAATACACCATAAAGATAATTCTATGCTGCTGTCGTTTTAAATTGACGGATGTTAATGCCGAATCGATGGTTTGAAGAGACTCTTGTATTTTCTCCCTAGAAATATCAGAACCAAAAATCTAGCTAAGTTTAGCTGCAATTTGCAGACCATCATCACCGACTGCCCCAATGAGTTTTTGATAAATTTGACCGATAGCTCCTCGCCCTCTGGTGCCGACAAGTATAGACAAGATCTCACATGAGCTTGACACCTCAGATAGTCCCCGACCTCCATCAAAATAGTCCCTGACTTGCAAATATTTGAAAAAGTGGGTGTATGAGAGATCAAATTCTTCTCTTAGTGATAAAAAAAGTTCGAAAACCCTGATCATCGTACAGCTGACCCATCCGAGTTATGCCCTTAATTTGCCATTCTTTCCCGATATAATCGTGGAATATATTAGGAAACAAAGGGTTCCCCCATAGCAGCGTATATTGGTGCGAGTCGGGTATTGCGTAGGTTTTGCAGATTTCACGCCAAATTTTGGTAATGTCTCTGACTACCTTAAAGCTATCTATTTTGAAATAGTTAGGGTAGATGTTTGGTATAGTAAAAACCCAGTATTAGGTCCACAGGCCAACTCATATAGAAACCAATTGGGATTTGTTTCAGTTCTTCTGAGTAAACTCTGTATCCGTCCCATAAATGCTGCCCAAAAGTTTAAATCCGCCCTGTATATGTGAGAGTTTTAGAAATCGAATAGCTCTTCTAGCCCGTCAATATCCCCAAATAAAACTGCCTAAAACTCTATCTAGACGTTTGAAAAAAGAAGATGGTATAATTAGCGGGATGGTACGAAAAAGATATAGAAATTTCGGCAGAATATTCATTTTAACTACATAGCACAGCCCATAGATACTGAGAGGGAGACGGTGCCAGCTCCGTAACTTCTCTGCTACTTTCTTTAATAATGTATCATAGTTTAGTGGGACAATTTCATTGACTTGGCTACTAAGACATACCGCCAGATAGACAGCTGTTTTTGTAGCACCAAGAGTTACTGGGGGGGAGATTAGTTGAAAAAATAGGATCGTCTGTGTTTTGTGTACATTTAGCCTGTAGCCAGAGAAGAAGCCGAAACGTTGTGCTTCATTCATGATTGCGGCCATAGCTTTGACAGGGTCAGCTGAAAAGATCGCAATGTTGTCTGCGTAAGCGGTTAGTTTTAGAATGGTACCATTAAAAAATAACTGGATCAATATTGCCATTGATCAGTAGATGTTGGATAAAAGGCTCAATATAGATAGCAAATAATAAAGGGGATAGATGGCAACCCTGCCTGGTCCCCCTTTGAACTGAAAATTATGAAGAAGTAAGCCCATTAAGTTTAATTGTAGCTGCTGGGTGATTATATATTTTCTGTATCGCCGAGATAAACCTTTGACAAAAGCCCATACAAGACATAAATATCCATAGTGTTTCCCATATCACCCGATCGAAGGCCTTCTCGGCGTCTAACATCAGCATACCCATCTGCTGACCTGTCTGACCAGAGATATCTAATGTGGCTATTGCAGTGTTGATATGAGCGGAAGTGTCTCTTCCAGGTACAAAGCCATGGTGCTGCTCTGAGACTATTAGATGGATTACTTGAGCTAGACGGGCCGCAAGAATTTTAGAAAAGAGCTTAGCGTCAGCATTATTCAGCGCTATTGGTCGGTATGAACTCATTTCATCGATAGGCTTCCCCTCTTTTGGGAAAACAACAATGTTGAATGTATTCCACAAGAGAGGGACCTCTTCTCCTTGAAAAATAGAGTTACATACCTTAAGGAAGACGGGGACCAATATAACTTTGAAGATTCTAAAAATTCCAATGGAATCTTATCTTCGCCGACTGCCTTGCTAGCTGGCAGAGCCTTAATAGCTTCCTCGATTTCACATGTATCAATATCTGCGTCCAGTGGCTCAGAAACCATCAGACACAGGGTTGACAGCTGACATTCCGGCGCATAATCCAAAATAATCTGTTCTCCCGAGCTACCTGAGCCACTATATAAATTAGCATAAAATAACCCGAATTGTTCGACAATGTGAACAGACCTAGTGTATATCAAGCCGTCCACCCCTTTAAACGTTTTTACGTGGGTTTTAGCAATTTGATCTGCAATTTGAATAGCTAGTAGCCGACCGACTCTTTCACCATACTCATACTGTTTAGTCCAGAGCTTGTGGTAGTTATTAGCGACTTTGTCTTTTAGCCGTCTTTTGAGCTTGGCCCGTGATTCTACAACCTTTTGATATAATGAATGTTCAGTCTCACTCTTTATGGTAATAGCCACATCATGCTGGTGCTCCAAGTCTAAGCACCATTTTTGCTCCTGGTTCCACTGTTGATAGCCCATCCTATTTTGCCTTATGATAAATTGGAGTGTAACTCCTCTGACATAAGCTTTTAACCAGTCTCATACGATTGCAATTGATGCCGAACCCATATTAGAGTCGATATACTCCCCAAGTGCCTTGTGAATCATCTAAATTTATTCAAAATTGCTAAAAAGATGTCTAGGGAAGGTAAACTCCCTGATTGGTGCTTGCGTGTTTGACTGTAACTGTGCTGTTAGCATGACAGGGTTATGATCGTAAGTGATTTTAGGACAAACTGCCACCAGTGCGTTTTCCAAAATTAGAATATTTGGCAAAGATCATATCAATTCTAGAGTAGTGCTAATGGGGAAATGAAAAAAAGGTGTAGCCTGGGATATTAGGGAATACTCTCCTCCAAGAATCTTCCAACTGATGCAGATGTAGGAGCTTGTGTATAGCATTTCTAGTCTTACACATTCTAACGCGAGCAGAGACATTAGTGGTGTCAATCCTCCTATCCATTATGCAATTAAAATCGCCCATCACTATCTTATCGCCAGACCATTCCAGCAGCTCAGAGCTCACTTGGTGGATAACATCTGGGCAGTCTGTGTTGGGGCCATAAACCATACATATTGTGAGCGTGTGCCCGTAGATGAGAATTTGTGAGATTGCCCACCTCCCCCTAGTATCTGCGAGTGAGCAAACGACAGTAGCCTGACAAAGGTCGTATCACATGTGTTTGAAAAGTGCTTTGTCTTTATAAGCAATATGCGTCACTGCCAACCCTATTATGTGAGGTTTAAAAGTACGTAACTCTTCCATTACTAATCGTCGTTTCCCTGCTAGACTCAATCCTGCTACATTCCAACACATACACTTAAGTTCAGGCATTGTAAAATATTCAAAATCCGGATCACATTATATAAGTACTCAGAATAACAAGCTCCTCTGTCTGCTGCTCTGCATAAATAACAATGTTTGACCTTTTAAAGCTGTGGCTTTTCCCCCCCCCAGGCAACCATCCCTGCCTGACTCTTCACCCGCTCCCCTCCCAGTTGCTAGAAAAAGGAATCACCCTTTTCCCTGCTGTCCCGTGATGACAGCATTGCGAAGACACCCTACACCCCCAATTCCCTCAACGCCCGTGACCCCCACTGTCCCCAACCTGTAAGTCAATCATACCATTAAGAAAAAAAAAACTCAATATGTGCTTGCAAGTGAGGAAGAAGGAAAACAAAAAAAGAGAATATAGAGAGGAAGGGAGGAAGTCTCTTAGGAATATCCGTTATAGTGTCCATTATAATACAAAAAGTAAAAGTCTATTTCCACAAGAACATCCTCTCTTAAAATTGCTGCGATAAGTTCAAGACTATAGATACTACTTGCTAGCCGATTGTTATTTACTCAAAGCTTGCTTGGCGTCTTGCTCATTAAGGAAAAAATATTGTCTGTGATCCTTAACTACTTTTAGGCGTGTGGGCTCTTGCAAAAATACCTGCGACGAGACACTCTTAAAGGGATCGATAAGTTGGCGAAGCCTCCACCGTTTGTCCATAGTGGCCTTGCATAGTTCAGATCGCACAAAAATAGTCATTGTATCTACCTTAGCTGGGGCTGCAGGACGGGCCTTAAAGTATATTGCTTGGCGCAGAAGAAAATTACCCAGGAACACCAAAATTGGTCGGGCAGAATTGGTTTTAGATTGACTACCCTGGGAGGCTGAGAATGACAAAGGTAGTCTATGTGCTCTTTGGACTTGGGTGTCCATATCCCAGTCTGTGAGATCTGGGAAGGCCTTTTGAAGGAGATTAACGAAGAAAGAGTGTGGATCGGTGCCTTCACTGCCCCCCGGAATTCCAAAAATTCGCAGGTTCTTTCGCCTCTGGCGATTTTCCAGATCTTCGATCCTGAACTGTATTCCTGAAATTTGAGAGTCCTGCACTTTAACAAAGATTAACTGTAGATGTATTGGCTTCTTCCACCTCCACCACTCGTTGTTGTAAGTCAGCGACTTAGGAAGAAAGTTGGGCGATCTTGGATGTAACCTCCGCCAATGCTTGCTTTATTTCATAGCTATTGATTTTAGCCTGCTGATAATATTCTTGGGCTTCTGCTCTCTCAGTATTGAGTGCCGACAAAATGCTGGAGAAAGGGGAATCTTCTCCCATACTGCTGAATCTCTTAACACCTGCTTCTGACAGATTCGGAGGTGACACCAGGGGGTGCAGAGCAGGAGAGAAGACTGAAGATGTGGAAGATGTTGAAGATGTCGATGAAGTACTACCGAGTAGAGGGTCAGGCTTCTCCAAAGGAGCCGATGAGGGTTGGCTCTGGCTCCCTCATCGCCCCCAAGGTCTGCCCGATCTCCATCAGATGTTGCAGTCGGGGAGGCCACAGATTGATTGGCGTTTGAAATTCTAGAGATAATAGTTTTGACCTCTCCCTTGGACGACACCCACTTACGCAGAGAACTGATCCTGGTCCCAGCCTTGGAAGCATTGACAGTTGCATCCTTTAATCGCCCCATTGCCTCGGTTACTTGCTGTTTAACCCCTCGTCCACACACTTTGCCTCGTTTAAGTTTTTTAGGCGTATAAAATTCAAATTTTTCTGATCCTTCACCCCATTAGGGGTGCTCCATCCATTTTTTGTAGTGGACACCGCATCCTGGACCAGGTCGCGTTGTTCTGGATCTGGCACCGACTCTATTGGAGTCTGAGCGCTTAAGCTTTGGACTGATATATTGCTATTAGATTCTCTATGAGTCTCTGTGTATTTAGCAGGACCCTCTGATTCCTGGCAGTTGTAGCTGTGGCTATTGCTGTATCTATAACATTGACACGCCCAGCCATATCAACCTGATTGGTACATTTGTCATTATCATTCTCTAAACTGTCCACTCCCCCTATGCTTGCTCCGTCTGCTCCGTCATTCTGAGCAGTTAGAAGAGATCTTGTGGTAGAAGTAGCATCAGAGAATAAGATATTTGTAGGAGAGGCACTGCTGGTTAGGCTGTTATTGCTGTCAAATGCAAGACTGACACAGCTCCTACTTCCCTGCACTGCAGTGTTTAGCACCTCAGCAATTGCAAGACCTCGAATGGAATTTTCAGAGCCACATGTACGCAGGATTTTGTTTGCATGGCCGGATTGCAATAGATTCAAGATAGACTTCCCTATTTGTGACCCAGGCCCGGGCTGAGCCTCTGCTTTAAGTCTACCATTGCTGCCAGTAGCTGTTTGTAGAATATTTACAGTGGGTTTTGGCTCTACAGTTGCAGAGGTAGCGGAATTGCTTGCTCCGTTATTCCCAGTTGTCCCAGTAGCTTTCTCCTTCTCCTTGTCTCTGCGCCCCACACAAAGCACTTCATTTGGCTCCACCTGTATGAGTATTTTGTTGCGCCTGGCTTTCCCTGAGAAGATAGTGGAAGCAGGCCGAGCTATAAAAACTGTTGAGGGGGTTTGAGGCGTGTAAGAAAACTGGAGCGGAGCTGATGAGGAGAACCACCAAGCGCGGCTGCTCTGGGAGACCCTTCGGTTTAGGGTCGAGATGCGACACATCTGCCGATCTTGTAGTGGAAGATGAAAAAAACAGTGTCTGATGTAAATAGATTGTGGGAGAGACTGGACTGTATCCCACCCAGAAGAGAAGACAAAGTAGACAAAAAGCTATTACTATTGCTTGAAAGTACCCCCCCCAAAAAAGTCCTTCAATGTAAAGTGCCACAACGTCCCCACACTTACTGCTTCCACCACTTCTCACCGCGGTTGAGCCGTTCCAGTGAACTGCAGGTCCACAAAAGCCGCCTTGAGAATCAGAAAATAGGCAGCCAGCAACAAAGCAGAAGGAAACCACGGAGAGAGGATCCCGTGACTCCCACAGGTCCACAACTGAAGAAAGAGCGATGAGAAGAGCCGGGGAAGCGGCCATAGGACAACCGTAGATCAGACAAAACCCAGCGAGGCAGCCCTGCTACCACAGCACCGGAGCGAGCGGTGTTCTGCGGCTCGCATCCTGAGGTTCAAACAGCTCCTGTGGCTTTGCTACAGCGGACAGACAGGCAGGCAAGGCAAGTGTATGAAAATGCCAGTGAGGCGGCCAGCAATATCGGAGCAAACCTCGACTAAGGCACCCTGCACCGGGTCTTTGAGTTGCACGCCGACTGCTTTGAATCACAGCCAGCGTGTTAACCACTTCTCCATTAGCCACTGGCACATATTGTCTGCCGGGGGGCATAGATACGAAGTCACTAAGGCACTAAACGGAGAGGTAGGGAGAGCAGGGAGAGCGTCAGTGCATTCGCGGCATCACACCATCATCTTCCTTTTCCCCTTTTTTACTTCTAAATGTCCTTTTGGTTGCATTTACCTTGATCATTGCGGCCCTTTAATATCTGATACTACTTTCAAATACATTTTGGTTGCGGTTGATTCTTGCACTAAATTCCTCTGGGTTTTGCTGCAGCACACGGCTGACACTCGCACTCTTATTAAGGATTTGCATGTCATTGCCGGGACTTATGCCTCTGGCGCTTTCCATTCAGCCCAAGGTACAGCTTTTGCATCTAATGCTCACCGTGATTCGAAGTCCATGGGACTGCAGGTGCATTTCTTGTCTCCATATAGGCCCCAGGATAATTCTGTTGTGGAGTGGATGAACCGTGACTTAAAGCAATCTTTAACAGCAAGGGTTTTATGTACGGTCAGTGGCTGGTTACACACCTGTATGGGGTTCAACGTACACTTAATAATCTTCCAAGAAGAATTTATTATTGGTATCAAGATATTTGTTCCAGACCGTGAAGGTCTAGACGTTGTGGCGGTTGCCGCAACATTTGACGTAGATAACCACAGAATCTGCAAAAGTGTAGTGATGCTCTGGCAAAAACTAATTTGTCCTCAAATTCATCTGAAGAAACAGCAGTTCTGCTTCCTGTATCATGCTGGCTCCCAAAAAATTGGTGATATGGTTCATGAAAAGGTGGTGATCAAGAAAGAATTCAGTTCCTCCTACCATGCTCCTGTTCCAGTGCTTGGTCTTCAGGGTACCCGAACTGTGATTTTACCTCCTTCGCCTGGATAAAAAGATAATAGCTTTGTTTCTATTGAACATGTCAAGTTACACCGTATGGCCAATATTTAATAGTATGCTTCAGGGTGTCCCAGGATGGGATATTCCTTTACAGCCTGTGAGCTCCGTTCCTTCTGATTCTCCCTGGCTGTCGGAGGGGGAGTTCGAGTCTTCGGTTTACCTTATCTTTGTTTTACCTTCTACACCCTCCACAATGGAAACCGTTCATTCTGATCCACCCCTTGAGCCCCCTGCAGGGGTGCAAGCCTCAAGTTCAAATCCAGAATCCCAGCCTCTGTTATTTGAGCTGAGTTCTTCTATTTACTATATCGATCAAGATCATTTTTCTTCAGACCATTCTTCATTGTCTTCAGTTTTATCCCCACCACCAGTGAGCATTTGTGTCTTCATATCTTGGTTAAAACGCACTTATCTGGTTCTACCTAGGACATATGTCTGGATTGTTATTTCTATGGTTTTTCTGTTCATTTGGATTGGATTTGTTGCTGTTTTCTTTCTTTTGAATAATGTCCACTACCTCTCAGAACATTCTGCTGCAGAACTGGTCGACGGGGTGTTGGGCCTACATTCCTCCTTACATATAATGTAAAGAGACCAGTCCCTTGTCAACATTTCAGTGGTCCCCATCACTGATTGAATTGTATGGGATAAAGTACAATTCAATGAATTCAGTCCTACGGAGACCCTACAGATAACATATGTGTTCCGTGTTTCTATGGGTGATGTGATAATACCTGGGTTCTGAAAAACACACAAGGTACTAATGGCTAGGAGAGAAAAAGATTATGATAACGTGATATCAGAGAAAAAGAAATAGATGAAGGAGAAATCTTTTCAGGAGGAGAGCCCTAACTCACCGAAAGGTCACATGCTTCATCATATGGGTTCCCTACTCACACCGAGGTGTGGGCTAAAACTCCCCGAGGGGAGAAGCTGAGGTGTTTTCTCAAGATGAGCGGTGAAAGAACGTGAATGAGGGGCAGACTGCAAAAAGATGTGATATATGTGGCGACTATAATTATCTCCACTAAATCTTTATTAGGTGGCCTCAGGGACAAAGCTAAAAAAGGAGAGGACTGGGGATTAAACAAATATATCCCACACAAGGGTCAACATGTTTCTGCCGTAAGTTGGTCCCCTATAAGAATCCAGTGGCATTCGTCAGGACCTTAGTGTTAAATAGTGTTAAATAGTCACAGTGCGTATATGGTGCACCTCCAAACGGACGTCACTCTCACCGTAACGTCCATTTGGAGGTGCACCATAGACACTGAGGTGGGCACTATGAGGCGTACCTAGAGCTTGGAGAGCAGTTTTTTCACACCCACAATAGGAAGACAAACCTCTAAGACCGCCCTGATCCTGTTGTGGCCAGTATAAACATGTTTTCATTTAATTTCTTCCCCCAAATCACATATATGCACTGTTGCATAGTGACTACTCAACACTCGCCATTAGTACCTTGCTTGTTTTTCAGAATTACTTTCGGGATCAATACTACTTGGCTATTCCCGATCCCTGTAGATCTAGCGTGTGGAGAATTATACTCTATGGGAACATTGCCCAATTCCATCTCAGGGTAGCTCCAACACACAAAAGATGAAATCCACTTATTTTGCCGGTAATAACCTTTAGGGTCGGGTATCAAATTATTTTAAATTGGCTTCCAATCTTTCAAAAAATGACATGCTTACTCCGACCAAGTTAATTTATGCATCTCATTTTATTGACAACTTAGCCCTGAAAGGATATGACTTTTGGAAAGACAATATTAATCTGAAATCAGTAAGAAGTACTAAATCTTGGCAGCTCCAAAGTATTGAATCCTTATTCCGTACATATATGATACCTGCTCAAATTATTTTTCTTAATGACACGGTCTAACAGACTACTTGTCTAGGGTTGGTTGAGATTAAAGAATTGAATACTCCCACTATTCCGTCCTTGGCCCTGTTTAATAATTAGCAATCTTATACCAATTATCCTGAAGACCAACTAAAAAGTATGATACAAAATGGCACTTTCAATTTGACTGTGATAGCTCCATCTGGATGGCCATTTTGGCCTTTGAGCACAATTGTTCGTCATTCTCGTTTCGTGAAAACTACTTCAGGGTTTTTATTAAATAGACCTGATCAACATTACCCACATTCCAAATACTTCAGGGTTTTCATTAAATAGCCCTGATCAACATTACCCACATTCCAACACTGTTACCACTTATTCTGCAGTAAATTTTGTCAACAATGGTTAGGGCATTCCACATTGTTTGCCATGAACCAACATCTTCCACTTCAATCGGAAGACATAAACCTTTCTGATTTACTTTTGGGTCCAAAATCCCCTCATTTGAAATTAGTTGTTTATGCTGCATTTAATGAATTTTGTGCTTGCTGTTCATGACAGCAGCATCAATACTTTATCATCTCGTATTTATACTTTAGATGATATTGTTATTGATATTGTACAAAATGGAGTGTCTATCTTGTATTATGGTCAACATCAACTTAGATAAGTTATGCAATTCGGTTGGACACTGCAAACACTAAAAAACAGGAGCAAGCCTTGGCAGTACCTGATTTGTAGCACATTGTTCTTACCATTTAATTTAATATGCAAACAGCAATTAATGGCTATGAAAGCCGCTAGTTTTAACATGCTACATATAGAAAAATGTGAACAGCTTCAGGCACTCTTGAACTGCAATAGATTATGTGCTTTGGTTTTACTTATCATCTGATTTCTGTCATCATTCAGTGCTACTATCCAGACCAAGGGGAGGGTGTCATATGTCGTGTGTAGGCCCATTGTCATTTTCCCTATGTTTGCATGAGCACGTTGCGGACTGTCCTTTGCTTTGCGCTCGTTACTCTGCAGACACATTTTGCATTGTGCCACTTGGTACTTTAACACAGAACACGCTGTTATGTTTGCATTCTGTTCTTTCCTGGGATTTAGTATGAACATGTAGCCAAGGTCGAACAACAATGCCTCTTGTTATTCTGTTCTGGTCAGGCCATAGCACCTAGACAATACAAGCAAATGCAGCTGTTGTTTGGGAACACATACGTTTTCATATAGGTATGCACAGATAGGTAACACACAATTAGAGAGGGACCTTTCCAGGGAAAAGATTGTGATAGCACCTGAGATGTAGAACTTTCATCTGTGTATACTAAGGTACGGGGTCTACTACTAACACCCAGAGATCTTCTGATGCATAATAATTTTTCTCTTGTAGAAGGGGAGAGAGGTTATGGTACACTGTCGTATATAATGACAGCTCCATTTATGAGTTACGGAGTACTTGCTATGCTGACTGTATTTGCATTAGGGATTTTCATACTTGTTGTGGCACATATACTGCATACTAGACAATAGTTAAAATAAACATTTTAAACTTTCATCGTGTCTCTGTCAGAACTTATTGTGGATTAGTATGAGTGTGAGAGCCAAAGGGTGTGTCCTGTAACCGCCATTCCTGAGAGGGTGGGAAGTATTGTGTTCGGGGGTGTCTAAACAATTGTTCCTCTGTGAGTGAGTGGGCAAGTGAGCCACTATAGCTAGTCGGTCCCGGGCTCATGGGTACTCAGGTGGTAGGATGACTCAGCCCATGCCTACTAAAGTTCTGTGATCCCAAGCATAGTTCTGTGACTCCAAAGAATCCCTGCAACTGATTAAAGACACTATTAAGATGTTATTACTACGTTTGCTTTTTTCACATCAGACTTGTTTATTATATAAGAGCTTTGCAAAAATAAATGAATTGGTAACAAAATTAAGGGACTGATTCCCAAAACTAAACTTTCACTTTTTATGTGCTGCGTTCTCAGCCTGCCTGCTGAGTTTCCACAGCCATAAACTTACTAGTAGTTAGTGAATAGCAAATAAATTGTAAACTTACAAAAAAGTGTACATTTTCCTTTGTGAATCAGATGCTAAGTTGTGCTGTTATGGCCCCACAAATTACACTTCCTAGGCTGTGTAGGAGTTTTGGGGATAGGTGCATTGTCTTTTCCACAATTTGATAATTGCTTCCACATAGCTATTGCCAAGGTTCTCTGTCCACTGGTAATCCAGTTCAATATACAATGAAGTACCACCATAAGCTTTCTATGGTTGTGTCTCAAAACAAACAAAAAACAAATGCTATAAAAAGAGATTTTGTACACCCCTTGTATTATGCCAAAACCCAGCTGTTAAGAAAAAAGTATGAAAATAAAAATAAATACACAATTAAATGCATTCCACTTTTAAATGACCATTATTTATAAGAGAAAGTCACGTTGTGGCGCCCAAATAAAAATGATTGAAGAAAAATGTGGTACTACATTTAACCACTTAAGTGCTGAGGACCACCCCTAAGGCGTTGCTTTTTTTGT
The DNA here is from genome assembly GCF_964204655.1 of Triturus cristatus. Lineage (NCBI taxonomy): Eukaryota > Metazoa > Chordata > Amphibia > Caudata > Salamandridae > Triturus > Triturus cristatus. Next base: position 463,268,277 of record NC_140589.1, read on the forward strand.
TTGGAGTAGTTTTCTGGTAAGCTTTTCATAACTTGTTTTCCACAATAAGCATCCAGGCCAAATTAGAAAGTGTAATTCTTCATGAAAATCATATTGACACAAGATTTGCTGTGCTAACATCACTCAGCCAGCTTTCAGGAACAGACAAAGTTGTAAAAAAAAACATTTTATCACAGTGTTTGCATATTTCTATTTCATATTTGAACATTGTGGACTTTACTTAAATGCAGTTTTTGGTGGAAAAAGGTCTAAAAACGATGGGTGAAGCTGGAAAATTATCTATTTAAATAAGAAGACAATATTTTAAATTCAGCAATGGGTCATTTGTGCAGATCGCTCTTGGTTTGCCTAAATAAACTGAGTGATGAAATACATAAAAGAATGACCATAAGCAGTAAAAAATAGAAATAAGCAACAACATTTTCATGTGATTTATTGCCCCAAAGGCTGAGTCACAAAAGTAACATACCATTACCTGGGAATACAGGGTGTTAGGAATTGTGTGAATCCAAGTACATTGTGCACCTTTTCCTCACATACATGAGAGGTAAATCATTGATTTTAGCCTAAGTTTGACATTTGTAATGCATTGAAAATATCCTGGGGTCAATGCAAACCATACTACTCTAGATTTTACTGAGTCGCTATGTTTCAGAATTGGCCAGAGTTGAAGGGCTTCCTGGTCACCTGCTCGCCCAGAGTCCCCATAGTGCAGCCATTCACCATGGCAAATGAAAGGAAACTGCGATATCTTTGGGCATGGATTTGACATAGGAGGCAGCAGAGATGGGGTAATCCCCACACTCTGCCTCATCTTGGGGCAGAGATACTGTCTGCTTTAATAAGTTGGGACCAATGCCAATAAGCTTCAGTACCCCCACCCCATTTATTGTCTTACTTTTTCCCTGGGTAGTCTGATGGCTTTTTTTAACATTTCAAGGTGGCCAATCATGATGTTTAATGCCTATTTGCCCATACATGGAACATCAGAAAGCCCTCTAGACCATCAGGGAACACTGAGAAACAAAATGGAGTGCAGAGATTTCCACCCTGGCACTGCACTGCATCCTCTACCTCTAAGCACCGGACCGTCTATGAGCCACTCAGAAAGTAAACATGGAGCTTAAAACACTGTCAGCCTGCATATTAAAACTATGTCACAACAAATCCAAACTTCTGCCTGCTTGCCTTAGAGATGCAGGCCCCAAGGGGCAGGAAGACTGTTGGAGCTTTAGGGGTGGGGTGTGGCATGATATCAAGAAGGCCAGCCCCCACCTAAACCTTTAGAAAAATCTATAAGTGTCCCCCATTGGGCCTTCTTCCTCCCAAGTGTAGATTTGGTGTAGAACATGCAATCTCACCTGGTGAGGGGCAGAAATAATGATGGGGGTTTAGTACAGACTATAAGGCCTGATGATAAGATACACCAACCCAACCGCATATAAAGCAAAAAGAAAATTATAGCCCTGGAAGGCATGGTCTTTGCCTTCCTGGGGTAGGAGGCAGGATAGGTAGAAATACTGCTAGCGCTTTAAGGGGTGGGGTACCAGTTTGATGACTAGGCAGATGTCCCTCACTCCATTTTTTTAAAGATAAACAGATATCTTCGGTGCCTAGTGAGCTTTCTGTCACCCACACAGAGCAGATTTGGGTTAATCTTCCCCCTCCTCTCCTTAACTGGAGGGCAGAATGACTGTGTGGGCATATAAGGAGAGGGTTTTGACCCGATGCCATGTCAGCCTGCTCCTATCCCATTTGTTTAGAATTCTTGAGATACCAAGTGTTAGAAATGGGGTCTCTAGTTGGCAGAGGTTTGCACCCTGTGCAAGTAGGGACCACCACCCTAGTCAGGGTGAGTCAGATACACACCCTAAGTTAACCTGTGCTCCCCCTCTGGTATCCTATCACAGAGCAGCCAGGCTTAACTTAACAGGCAATGTATAAAGTATTTGTGTAACACTTAAATTACAGTTACTCAATAAAAATACCATAAAAATATCCCATAAAAATATCCCATGCAGGTTTAAAAAAATAGTGAATATTTATCTGATTAAAACTAGGCCTGGGCTAAAATTCCGTTCCGTTCACGGAAATTGCGATAATTTGACATTTTCGCGTTCCGCGGAAAGCACGAAAATGTCAAAATTTCCGCTTTCCGCAGCTTGGCGATTATTTGTTTCTTGCTCGCGCTGTAAAATAATACATTCTCGCGCGCGCGCGATCGCCTTACCTGAATCCCTGCGTTCGCCGACAAGTTTTCTTGATCCGGTCGCGTTCTCCATGAGATGTTGGATTGTTTTTAGCCATTTGCGCTGTCTCGCGACCCGCAACCATGCAGAAAATCTCGCGAACATGCGGGAAAAAAACTTCTGCATCTTCGCGATATTTCCTCTTGTTTGCGATAATTTTAAACATTTTCACAATAATTTGCGAAAGTGGATTTCGCAAATTCCGCCCACCCCTAATTAAAACAAGACCAAAATGACAAACATCCAATAAGTAGTTCAAGAGATATCAATTTTCTTAGTAATACATGCAAAAAATGTACTTTTCAATTCATGAGCATATTCAAATGCAATTATAACACCATGTTTTCAGCTTCGCTTTTCTAAGGGACACTCGTGTTTAGTAGAATACTTAGGGTCACTTTTCATCAAGTCACATCCGAGCCAGGGATCTCTACAAAGGTAATTGAAAAAAGAGAACCTGAGCATGCATTCCCAAACTACGAACACAGGTGGGGTGCAACCAAGTTGGCACCCTTAGTAAGTGGCCAGCGAGGAGTGTAGTACAGCCTACTGGGGCTGCCTGGGTCATTTTTCACACAATACGTCCTCGGATGGGACCACAGGGGTGGGAGGGGCAGCTGACAATCTCCTGTGCCAAACCAGGCTGGTCAGAAGCCTGCTGCTGAACTCTGGGAGCGATTTCAACAGTCACCCTCGGCAGAGTAGTAGGCGGTTTCAGGTATTGCTCCTGTGATGCTTCATTACAGGAAGTCAGCAGGAGGATCTGACAGGCTGTCTCCTGTGTGGACTCAGACTCGGACATGAGGGAAAGGCGGGTCACTTGGTGAGATGCATACGGCACACTGAGCCTGGCTGGTGATCGGGCAATCGCTGACTTTCCCAAACCCCAAGTTGTGGATTCTTGCATGGTGGGGCACTGGCTTTTTGGAGAGTTGGCCTCTGTAGCGTTGTAAGGAGAACTGCAAGCGGAGTCTATGATGAGTTAATCATGGAGCACTGATCCCAGCTTCAATTGGCCAGCACTGTATTTCATCCGCATCAAGGAGCAAGAGGGAATACTAAAATCAGGTCGCCCTCCGCTCAAAAGAAAACAATATACTGAACCGAACCTGACTGCTTAGGACATTCCACAACTTTTTCAAGTCTTGGAGGCAGGATACTAATTTCTCCACCCAGCCGCTGGCTTTTAACAATTGCCAGTCGTGTCCAATCCTTAATTTTCATAAGCTTACTACATGTCCTGCCTTTTAGTTAGACAGCACCCTGCTCTTAGGGTCATTTGGGGGCTACCCTAGGGGTGACTTATGTGTGATCAAAGAAGAGTTTAAGGCTTGGCAAGTTGAAGTGGCAGTGAACTGCACACACAGGCCATGCAATGGCTGACCTGGGACAGGACTGAAAGGTTTCTTGTGCGGGTGGCACAATCACTGCTTCAGGCCCATTAGTAGCATCTATTTTATAGGCCCTAAGTATAAGGTATACCACCTTACAACTGACTTACAAGAAAATTAAATATGCCAATCAGATATACACCAATTATTATATTATTTTCATGTTTAGGGCAGAAGCACACGCACTTCAGTACTGCGAAGCAGTGGTAAAGTGCTCAGAATCCTAAAGCCAACAAAAGGAAGTTCAGAAAAAGAGAAAGAGGAGGAGGAAGGCACATTTCCAACACCAAGCATAGGTCTTTTACCACACAGTGAGGAGCACCACTGCCAACTTAATCCACAGATGTTCATTTCAGAGGAAGATACAAAACTAACCTGTATAACTTTAGTGAAAAAGCTTGTGTGCCAAAAAACTCTCAAGCACTGCTCCATATTTCATGATGAACGTTTTACAAATTTAGAAGACAAACATTTCTTCTGTGCATTCAGTGTCCTGTCGTCATGCTCTAGCTCAAATGAGGTATTTGTAGCCCTGTAGGTATTGTATTCTTAAATACAGCATGGCCGTGTTTATACCATTTAAATTCCAGAATTTCACACAAACCTATTTCAGTCAATTTTTAACTTCAATTGTCCGTAATGTACTGGAAACTACACAAACTTCTAAACAACTGTTCTAAATGTTTCAGTGGTATTTCATGGTCAAGCATGAATGGAATTTCTTTGAGAATAACAGGGGATATTAGCGGAGAGTCAGATAATTCCTGCAACTACATGTGGGTCCCTCTAGGTCTCCCAAATTGTATCACACTTTTAAAGCTAGATTTAAGAAGATAATAGAAATGTTTCTTTTTCTCCATTACAGGCAGAAAGGACACTTCCGTCTTTTAAAATAAAATAGAGTATAGAGAAGGCAAAACTGTTGGGGAGCACCAAACATTTTTTTTGTAAATACAGAAAAAATCGCCTAATTTTTGTATATCTAATTTGTAGAAATAGTGGCACTGTAGCATTAGAACATCTAACTATACACTGAAGTCTGACACTGTTTTTAGAAATACCAGTCTTTGAAAAGTCACACTAGTAACTTTTAAGAAAGTTTTTATACTTGGCTCTCTAATCAATACCGCACATACATTAATTATATGTAGAGGATGTCAACATATACATTTTTCATTTGACTGAACAATGGTTCCTTTCATGTCTATCATGGTGAGAAAGATTGAAAACCATTAAGATGATGTTTTTACCTATTGTAAAGGTTCAACTAACAGTGAGACCAAACTTCTTTTTTTTAAAGTGATAACATTTCCCTTTCCAATTGTTTAAGGAAACAAAACATTGTAAGAACATCCCTATACTATTTGAAATGCATAAAAGACAATGGTAGTGTGTAGGCTCTGGGTTTTTTGTTTACATCACTCAGCTATCAGTCTTGAACAAATATGGATACAGAGTTGCCATTATGTGAAAGATTGAAGAAATCTTTTATGTCTCTTTTTATTTTAAATAGCTTCTTTTTATGACCCACAACACGGAGGTTCTGAATTCACTGATATGGCCTATAATAGTATACAATTAGACAAAGAGTATTCTTGGAGTAAACAGAAACTAAAAGGTGGATTTTACAACTCTCTGACTTTTCTATTTTTTTGTTCTCAGTTGCAAGAGAAGTATTATGTCTCTATTTCTTTTTAAAAACCAATATAATAAATAGGTTGAAGCAATCAGAGATAACAACAATTTTTCAAAAGCCTCTAATGACTGTGACAGAAATATAAAGCGGACCAACTAAGGCTTTTTTTATGACAGTCAATGTTAATGTTACTTTTAAAGGTGTTATGGACAAGAAATTTTTTGAATCACAAGGAGAAAGATAATGGGCCAAATTCACAGAACTAACTTAAGACAAAATCCTAAACTTACTACCATTTTGGTATTCACAGAAGGCACTTACTCATTTTGGTATTCACCAAAGGCACTTACTCATTGATGAGTAAGTGCCTTCGGTAAATACCAAAATGAGTAAGTGCCTTCTGTGAATACCAAAATGAGTAAATGGTGGTAAGTTTAGAATTTCGTCTTAAGTTTGTTCTGTGAATCGGGCCCAAAATTTGGTTTGTAGAAATGTGAAGGTAAATTGTGCATCAAATACAACAAAAACATTGCTCTTTTTTTATAATAGTTTTACTCATACTCCCGAAATGTTGCACATGTTCAGTATTTGAATTATTGAACAAAAGTTGATTTAGAATACATGTTTTACGCTGGGAACAAAGTTTGTTGTTTCAGTTTAGGGCTGGCACATTAAAATACTTATTATGATTTCTCCTGGGTTTTCAAATGAACCTTGATGCACGTCATTGCCCCTGTGATGGAAGTTCTGGTCAGTCCATGCAGAACTTTGCACTTTTTTTCTAATTATATTTAAGATATACAAAACACTTTTTACTTCCGCTCATTGAAAAACACAATATTAGGGATTTTAAGCTGGCATTTAGTTTCTCTTACAAATTCTGGATGATGAGACAAGCTTATATGTAGTTTCTATTCTTAAAGTGGCTGTTCTGGCTTGGCATTCCATGCTCTCTGATTACGATGGCCCTGTTGAAATTGTAATGATTATACTTGCCTCAATAGGTTGATTTTTATTTTGTGTGGGATGAATTGTGTTTTACTACATATTTTATACTTTATATGTTTTCAAGTGTCCTTAATGCAGTTTTTCTATAATGGACCTTCAAATAAATGTGTTTTTGACTGACTGGAATTATGTTGATTCAAATGTTCTGTATCATTACAACATAATTTTCTCAGTATTTTGGTTGTGTTTTGCCAATTTTTTTCCAGCAAATGTTAAACCCACAGAATTATTATTATGTTTCTAAAATAATCACAACACCTCAATTATTTATTGGAAAAATGTTGGTTGAGAGTTTTTTTTATTCATTTTATCATACTTTGGGTCTAGGTATTGTTATGTTCTAATGTGATGTATTTTATTACATAAATAATTACATATATAACCAATACCTTTCAAAGTTTTCCCTTTCTTGTATCTCCTCCAGTATCTAAAAACTTAAAAATTATATTGACTTATCTTTCTTTAGTGGTCTTGATTGCTGTTCTCATTTTCTAATTGAGTTGTACATGGTGAGCCGACATATTTGTGGTTTTGGTGATGGCGATTAGGTAAATATTATGTATTACGATTTTAATTGAATATTTATTTTATTTTGCGTTGACAACTTGGTGTTTGTTTGCATTTATGATTATTAAACCTTTAGGAACGCGAAAAGAAGGATTATTTTGGGATCAAAATATGCTAGTGTTGCTTAACAAAGGTATATTCTTCAACCAACAAAATCCTGTAAAAATAGGGGGCAAAAAAACAGCTATGCATCATGCTGATTGCTAATGCAAATATTTGTGAATGCCATGTAAACTAACACTAGAACACAAATACTCATACCACTTACTTTTATTTCTCTAAGAGTTTCTAGATTTTCTTTCTACACACATACACACTGTAATTAATATTTGAGGTGGGCAGTCACTCACCTCAAGGAATAATAACACTAACTTATCAGTGTGAACCCCAAAAGTCACTAACTTAATCTCTGCTCAACCCTCTGGTAGTTATGACACAGAGCAGAATGGTTTTACCTAGGGCTATGTTTTTATGTATTTATGTAGTACCAAAACAGTAATTAAGTCAAAGCACCAGCCATAAAAATCCCAAACGAAAAATTTGAAAAATAGAGTACATTTTAATAAAAATGACAAAAATCCAATAACCTAGAGGGTCCATCCCCGTCAAAGATTTTTTCTTCTGATGGGGCTTGATTTAGAGTGTGATTACTCAGTAAGGGCAAAGTAGTGTTTTACTTTGTCACCCTGACGGAGTAATCACACTTCAAATTTAGAGATGTCCACTGCCCCTGAGGTCATCTCTTAAATTGGTAGTAACTGCTGTCACAGCATTTCCTGTCAATGCATTAATAGTGTGTTGTACAGCTCCATGGGAGTTTTCTCATATGATTTGAGAGGTCATTACAATGGTTTTACTTTCACTTACCACCACATTTTGGATGGTGGTAAGGGAAAGTAAAAAATTGCCATTCCTTCGCCCACTCTAATTTGGACAGGTGGCAAATGGCAAAATCTCTGTTGGCCCTAACTCCGTTGGTGTAGTCCCTGCTGCTGACATAATGAAGGAATGCCCAACTCTAAATGAGACAGTCAGACCTTCAGTATGGCTGAATGGATACTCTGACACCTTTGAAACAGAGCATAATTTCCACCATACTCTAAATTGGGCCCTAAGTCTTTTTTTGTGGAGCACTGATTTCTCTAGCAGGGCAAGACTGAAACTGCATTAGACAAAGTTGTATTGGATACCTTTGCTGTGAGGTCCCACTGATGCGCTAAGTCCCAACATTTCAGGGTTTCTGGAACAGCTCAGTGACAACACTTCAAATGGGTTGGGACTCACTTCAGCAGAGGCCATGCACAGGGTCCAATCTAAGTACATGTGATACTAGACAAGTAGTCACTTCTGGAAAAAGGTCTCTTGCAGCTTGTTATGTTCCTGTAGCCACACAGGTAGTTAGCCAAGTGACCCTCTGGGTCCACTTCTCAGGTCCAGTCGTTAATATCTCAGTACAGGTCACAGACAGCAGGGTCAGTCCTCTGCAGATCTTCAGAAGGTGCAGAAAGAGTTCTGAGGAGTTGTGGAAGAGGTGCCCTTTTGAGGTTTTGCTAGCCTGTCTTTGGAAGAGACAATTGGACTCTACTTAACCAATGAACCAATGAAAAACGGGCCTAGACCCAAACCCACTTTTTGGTAGCTCATCCTGTTTAGCTCACTGTAAACTATCCCATTTTGAATTATTCTAAGGGCAATCAGAGATGGCTCATGCCTTATGCACTTGGAGTGAGCTTCTGTGTCAGACAGGGGTGTTTTAGGGATGTGAGCAGTCCCCTCCTACTAATCTACCTCTAACTGGTTCTGGGGCCAACATCCCCTCCTCTAGAGACTGAGCCAGGCTGACTACCATGTTTCCCCTGATCAAAGAATTCCCCCTTCCCAGGTCTCTCCTTAAACTAAAGTATGAATGGACAGGCCTCTCATCTACTGCTTTCAAGTTAATGAAGTTCCTTGAATCTCCCCAGCAGCCTGTCCTAACCTGATAGGGATCACAGGACCCTCACCCAACCCATTCTGTGGCTAGGCCTAAGCCATTGTTCTGGTTTGGGAGACAATTTAAAACATCATTAAGGTCCCCCTCCCCTGGGATTATCTACTTTCATCCCCACTCCCATAGTGCCCCACCTCCTCACGCTGTGGTCTTATTGGGCCCTCCCTTCTCTAACCACCAGCTGTACTAAACGGTCGCCAATGGCTCTATGCCCTTCCTCTACACTTTCACACTCCATAGGCCCTCAGCCATGTACCTTCTCTCTAGACCACTGTTTTTGATGGGATACCAGCCCCACCTTCTCCCCTCTTGCCTGCTTCAGATACCGACCTGTCTCCCCCTCCCCTTGAGTCCCCTTGAACCCCCACAGGTTGAACACCATCTAATCCACCTCATCGATACTCCTTGCTTTTCCACCGGCATGACATCATAGACGTACTTGGTGTTCAACATGGCTTGACATCAATGCTCATACCCTCTAAGGACCCATGCATGTGCCTGTACCCCCTTTTTTGCGCTGGCCACCCACTAGTACCCCTCTGACTTTCTTATGAAAGTGCACTCTCCCCTAAGCTGTCTCTCTTCTTGCTAACCTAAGCAGACAAAGAATCCTCTTTCATGGGCAGTACTTCTCAGCAGCTCCAAACTCAATGGGAAGTTTAGACCTGCAGTAGACAGATAAGAAACCAGTGCCTCTCTTCTTTACTCCAACGTAGACAAGGTTCTATTTTGACACAGCAGCTCACCCACCACCCCTAGTACTCTCTTAGAGGTCCCATTTTCCTCCCCAGGCCAGCACCCTCCCTCTCACCTTCCCCTGCCCCCTTCAATCCCTTCTTTAACTGCCCCATCCTATAGACTCTGTGATCAAGCACACCAAGTTTCTCGATTGGGCCCCACACGTTAACTGTTCTGAGCTGAAACTACTCGACTTCCAGCCACATTGACATAGGCCTTACTGGATACAGCTCATACACCTCCATACCCATTACTGTGGCATCTTGTCCCCTAGATGTAAAATACAAAAACAAGCTATCCTACCTCACTTCGCAATTGGCAAAAATCACTCTTATTCAGAAGACCCATCTCTCCCCCAGAGAGGCAGTAAAACTGAACAGGGACTGGGTAGGGAAGTTGCAAATTCCCTGATACGTCCTCCCCAACTCCGACCCAAACAACTATGCCGATATCCAGGAAAGGTGGTGTAGCAATCCTTATAAAAGACCTTACCTAATACAGTTCTGCAACAATGGACGGACAATGACAGTCACTATGGCCTTGTGATAATCAGGATTGACTCCAGGACGATTGGTGTAGAATTGATTCAGGCCCCTACTGGGCCGAAACATACATGTAGTCCCATCTCAACAGGCTGCTAACACAACTCAACACCTCCAACATTGTGCTGGAAGGGGACTGGAATATAGTACCAGATGCATTACTAGATCATACGGGCCCCATGAACAAACCTAATCAAGGTGACAGGGCCCTTCTGAGTGACCTTTGCGATGATCATGGCTTCTTTGACATCTGCCACCTTTTAAACCTAACGAATAAGGAACACACTTTCTTCTAAGTAGTTCATGCCACACAATCTTGCCTAGACTACTTCCTGTCTCACACCCACTCTCTCCAAATATCCAGGACTGCACATCCTTGAGGCCTCCTTATCGGATCATGCCCCAGTCCATCTGTATACTGACTGGAATATACGGGTCTCCATATGAAAAGCATGGCATTTCAATATTGCCCGTTATAAGACACCCCAGGAGAAAAAACAACTTTTATCCCACTTGACCACATACCTGAAGAATAATGAAAGATTGGTCACATACTCCCAGACCCCATGGGCCGTGGCCAACGCCACCCAATGAGGCAAATAGATGAAAGACAATGTGTTGGCCAACAAACAACATGCACAATGACAGCTCACCCTTCAAAAGATATAGAAATACAGTGAGACCCTCAACGGCGAATAGGACCACCTTGAAGAAAACCAAAATGGAATTTAACTCACTCTACACGTCTACGGAGAAAATTGCCTTCTATGAACTAAAAGAGCAAGATATTATGAATACAGGGAGAAGGCGAGAAGACTGTTGGCAGCACAACTCCAACAACGGGACAGAACAACCATCGCAACCATCAAATATAGCTCTGGCCAAAAACTAAGAGGCCTGAAAGGCATTTCCAATGTCTTTGGAACCTTCTACACTAACCTTTATAATTTCAAACTCTGTGATGATGACAGCAGATGGTCTTGCTCTACCCAGTCTCAATGACAACAGTATGGCTGTCCTAGAGGGGAAGATCATTGAGGAGGAGGTGGCCTTAGGCATCTCCAACGTCCCGTATACTAAAGCTTCCACGGAGGATAGGTTTCCTGTCGAATTTTATCAATGGATTAAGGGTGAGGCGGTACTTGTGGCTTCTTCCCTCTACTTTTCAATAAGCAGAAGACACAGGATCCCTCTCCCTCAAGGTCAACACAGCGGTGATCACAATTTTACCAAAACTGAGTAAAGACACTGTGCTCTCAGGAAGTTACCATCAGTCCCCTCCTCAACACTGAAACTGAGATCTGACCTAGGATACTGGCTACTCAACTCAAACGGGTTATCCCAACTCTAATACATGACACACAAGTGGGTTTTGTACCAATACGATCCTCAAGCAAACACCTTTTCACTTACGCCCACCTCCTATGCCTCGTCAATGATTCTCTGTAGGCCAAGATTGCCCTCTCTATTAATGCAGAGGTTTTATGAACTCATGCAATGGACACATCTGTTCAAAGTTTAATGCTAAATGGGCCTGGGGGAAAAACTTCCCCCCAGGCTTTCGAAAGTCAGCTGGCTTTGCAGTGACCCCACTGCACAGGGTAACTGTGGAAGATTCCTATTGGATGATTTCTCAGTATGCAGCGGGACCAGGAAGGCCTAGCCCCTCTCACCCCTGCTGTTCCTTGTAGCAGTGGAACCTCTGGGGGTGGCCGTCCACTAGTTTACCCAGATAATGAGAATATGCACTGCCTCATGTATAGCTTAGATGCTTCTATATGGTTACAAACATCGTTTTGGTAAATATCTCTTGATTTTCATTTTTAGCACTGACGTTGTTTTAGATTGGTCGCTTTAACCCTTTTTATCATGGCGCTATATGAAAGTCCTCTTTCTATTGCCATCAGTTTCTTTTCCACGTTGTCATTGCGGCTGGTTTAAATTGAGCGCGCTTTTCGTTAGTCAAGATGATGTTGTGATAACAGGACGCTATTCGTGAGGACCGGACCTGCTTCTTTCGTTGTGCTTTCTATGTAAGTAGTTCCTACCGAATTCAGTTGCGTTTCTGGCATAGTTTTTTGAATTTTCAAGTGCCATTGTAAGGATAAGTTCGTAATCACATACAACCATTATTTTTTAGTGCTTGATTCCGGAGACGCAAGATTTTCACTCGATGTCACACACCTTTTCCGAGTGACTGACTGAATACACTGTCCATTTGAGATTTAAACCACGCGTTGTTAGCAAGTATTCGGGTGTCTCATTACTTGTATAGTGAGTATTAATTTTTGCTTCGCTGTGAGTTAATTAGCGGCTCGGCATATTTGTTATCTTTTTTGATCACGTTGTGCCCTTTCATTTGTTCTAGTTACCTTTCCGTTGATCGTGCCTGCTTATGTAGTTGGTAAGTCGTGCTTTCTTCAACACGGTTTAACGTGTTATTCTCATACAAGCACCTGCTCTCATTGAGTTGTTTCTCTTTGATTTTTAGCAACAGCTAGCTTGTCTTTATTGCTCGTTCCTATCATGGAAATACATACATAATATTTGAGGTGAGACCGCATAACCCTATCTCCTTTAGATTTATTTCAGGCATGGTGTTTTCTTTCTTTTACTTGGTACGGTTTTTTTTCTCATCTATACCTCGCTTCAGAGTCACATTCTTTGTTTTGGTCTTTACACTATTGGGTGATTTTATCTCTCCTTTATATAATCTTTACTTTTACCTAAATGGAGAATCATTTACTGCTTGAGTGATTTATGGTCTAGTCGCATGTACCATGTTAACTATACGAGTTGCCACCATGTGTTCTTTTTGAGTAAATATAACAATGACTTGTTTGTTCGACAATATAATATATGCATTTTCTTTACAGAACGCCCCTGACGAAGGGACAGCAAAGTCCCGAAATGCATTGGGCTCATCTAAATCATCTGTTTGTGATTTCATGAAATATTATGTGGTATATCAATATATTGCACTGCCTATGGTAGATGTCAATTGTTTCTCTTGTAAATGTGTTGATACACTCATGAAGTTATGATTTGAAACTGTTGTCACATATATGTTGAAAATATATGTTCAAACGAATATCAGTGCTTGGTATTTTTGAAATTTTGTTAATGTGATTAATTGTTCGTAACATAGTTACACGTAGCACAGTGCGCAGCGTCAATCATTAGTTGATTGTATTCGCTGTTCTATACGCAGAAGACATTCTGCTCACAGTTACGGATCTGGACAGATCCTCACCAGCTCTAATGTCACTTATCTCATACTTTTCCATGATATTGGGCTGCAGAATCAACTGGGACAAACGTGAGGCATTTACATGTCAAGCTCCATTACAAAAAGGGCCATAGATGGGTTTCCATTTCACCAGAAACAACAATGACACAAGCACCTATGTATCCTCATCAATAGGGGATTAGAGGACATGATCTCTGACAATCTGGATCCTCTCATTGCCAAAAGTAAGGCTGAATATTCGAAATGGAATCACCTTGATTCATCTCTCTGAGGGAGAACACAAGCAGTCAAAGTGGCAAAACACCTTACACATACAAGGATGACAGTCGGTACCCATCAAGGGCCTTGCTGTTTGGTTGCAGACTTTGCCAAGGACTTATGCTTATCTCTCTTTCCCCTTGGTGCTCCATAAATCAGTACGTTAGGATATTTGTTACCTCTCTTGTCGTCCAATCTTCTGTTCCTATGTTCTATGTACAATTCAAATTTGCCATTCTGCACTGGCGAGATGCCAGATACGCTGTGTTCCATACATTGCTGTATTATTGGTATTACAATTCAATAAAAATACTTTAAACTACAAAAAATACCATTTAACTTCACCAATGATTTGGATTTTTAATAAGTAAGAAAAATTGTTTTTGAATGAAAATTCCTGATGTTTCCTGTCAAAAGTTACAGGTTAAAGTTTACATTCTGTACTTTGACATTTTCCGGGATCCATCTACAGTCTTGTCAGTGAAACTTGCTTTTGTGTGCTTTTATGTGCTAGTAGGAGAAATATGTCAATTTTATTTTCGCATGTTCCACTTTTAAATGTCATGTAGCCTACCCTGTGGGCAACAAGCTGTACTTAGAGGTGACTTATTCATATTAAAATGCAGGGTTTTCTGTCTGTCAAATAGCGTTAAGGGTAAAGGATTTGACAGCAGTAATTTGGGCTGCTGCAGTCAGGGTACACATGGTATGTCTAAAGTAATTTTTAAGAGGTCAACCCTATAGATAGCACAATAGATGCTGCAGTCCACATGTGGCATTTAACTTTCAAGCCCTCTGTGAATTTATTGCACCGTTAACCTGGGAACTATAGGCAAGTTAACTATGTCAATCAGGAGAATTCAATCTAACCATGTTTAAAGGTCAGAGCATGTACACTGGGGCCTGGCTAGCAGTGCCTGGTGTGCAGAGTACAAGCACTATTAAAAATAGGATGTGGAGTAATCTTTAGTGACCGTGCAGAAAAGGTGGATTTACTACACTCACCAAAAAGCATTCACTCACACACACTCACTTAACCAACCCCAATCGTCCTTCTGCAGCCCTCCTTCTTTCATTCCACCACAAACACTTAATCATCTCTAATCTCTTCACTCATTCTATACCAAATAGATCTGCAAATAAGGGGAACTAAACATTTAAAAACTAAAATGTGCATTTGTAATATCGTCTTGAATTTTAACTGCATTCTATTTTACATAAATAACTGACCTAACTAAAAGTGGTATATATATATTCATGAACCTCACGTTAAACAATATGTGTTTCTATTCAGGACTTTATTTTATTGTAATGAGATAAAGCAGGGCGATTGTGACTTTCAGCCCTTCCTCTAAACATGAAACATAGGGGCATATCAACAACAACCGGCGATAATTATCGGTCAGCGCTCTTAGCGTGAGGATAATTATCGCCGGCTAGCGTGAATTTTTATCGCTGAGATAGCGTGCTATTAGCAACGCTTATCTCAATGGCGATAAAAACCTACACGCTAACAGGCTAACGTGAGATTATCGCTGGAAACCCAGCGATAATCTCACGTTACCTTGTTGATAGGGACAGGCAAACTTAGCCATGATATCCTCCTTCCATAGGATATCATGGCTAAGTCTGAAAATTAGCAGACGTAAAAAAGCAGCGTTAACTGCGGTTAGCGCTGCTTTTTTTGTCTCTAACAGGGTTAGCGACATTCTTGATAATAGGAGAAATGTCGCTTAGCGACATTTCTCCTATTATTTTACTCTGGAACGCCCCCTTTGCATCTCATTAGAGATGCAAGGGGAAGCGTAGAGTAAAAGGGTGCTAACATGCAAATTTGCGTGTTAGCACCCTGTTGTTGATAGGGAGCTAGTTTTATCTCTGCTTTTTTGGCTTTTAAAGCCAAAAAAGCAGAGATAAAGCCCTTGTTGATATGCCCCTTAGTAACATACATAGATGGAAATCTACTGGAAATCCCCTGGAACTCCAATCCTCATATAACTCCCCGAGAATTAAAGAGCAATATTATTATTCCACAGTTAGTGAATCAAAGCAAATAAGTAATTCTTGACTGGCACAACATAGATGCTATGAATGCTACTTAAATGGAAACCAGGTTTGATGCCGGAATTCACTGAACAACACAAATATCACATTTCGAGCACAAAAATGAACCGTGAAACATCGGGAATATATTGCTTCACAAATAAATTCCACGTTTGACTAACAACAGGACACGTTTTAATAAGACTCTTTTCCCAGTTCTCTTGTATACATCATTTTAAAGTAATATGGACAAGCCCAAAAAGCGTTCAGAATCTTACAAACAATAAACGTTCTCAACATAACATACAATAGTCTTTAAGAAAGGACAATTCACTTATTAGAGAAAGAACAAATCCTTCCTGTCTCACCTGGTATTGTCACAACAATTTGTGAACACCCATCTCCTTCTAAAAGCTGCAAACGAATTTTGGACAAAATTTGCGGTTCCATAAATAAAGTGGTGGTCCATGAAAAAGAGATTGAAATCAGAAATGTGAAAGCCCACATTTACTCCAACTTTCTCATCCACGTACTCTCATCAAGTTGTCACTCAATTCATCAAAGGTAATTACCCACACACACTCTATCACGAACACCTGCAATGTAATCCACCAAGGAAGTATGACAATTTTCAGATACTTGAAAGTTTTCCTACTCGTTCAAAAGCATATATCATCCTTTCTAATTCACACCTCCACCTCCTTATATCTCACAGCTGATAGTCTCTTTCCACAACCGCAAGCAAAACAAGGACTCATTCGATGACTCACTCTGATTGCTTAAAATAAAATCGCCGAAGCACCACATTAGCCTCTAGTCGAAGACCAACCTGGCCAAACTTCCCACCTTAAATTAGCACTGCCAAAGGTGACAAAATGTTATTTCATTTTGAATGAAACACCATTTCTCCTTCAAACTCTTTAAAGTCACAAATCAGGTCAGCACAGTACAGCCGCAGCAGCATATAACTGGAAGACAAGATGTGAAAACAGGATAGGAGTAAATATTTTTCCTCTTTCTGCTACACCCCAGGGAATGGAACTCCATCCCAGTTCAGATCAGTTAATTTTAATTCTCCACCACCTTAGGAAAGAGCCAACACCGATCTGCTTCAAGCAACACCTTGTTGCAATGTATCCCCTACACTCATTTAGGAATTGGTATTCCCTATATTCAGTTCCCCACTCTCTCCTTGCTGCCTTCCCTCACTTGGTATTCCCTTCTTATGTTACATACCCCCCATACATAAGCTCTTCACACGAAACACTCCTAGCCTTCTCCATAATATATGGGGAGGATCTCCCCCTGACATTGATAATAAGGATGGTGCAAAACACTGGAGAGTTCCTTTAAAGTTTGAGGAAATATGAATTTTTATGATCAATTGTGTCCCCTATCTTAGACCCCAACGGCTCCATGTACGTGCTACAAGTACATGTATGTTCCCTCCACTTCCAGCTATGAAGACGCAAATACATTTGCGTCCAACATTAACATGTCCTCTTTCAGATCCACCATGAATGGGTCGAATATTCCGTTCCTAAGTATGCCTTGCCACCATCTTTATATGATGCACCTTTCACGTTTTTCAGCTATGGCGAGTTAGGCCCCGAATTCTGCCATCGAGCCTTTTCCTGCCTTCTGCCTCTGAATGCTCAAGCCTGGACCTGCATCTGTATCCATGACCTTTGTCTTACTCCCTGCGCGGCTAACGGTGCCTGGCTCGGCCTGTTGCCTGCCAAGACTGTATTTTGCCTTCAAGTTATCTGCTCCACTCCTCGAAAAATACATTCCTGTCTAGTAGTTTAGGTAAACACCCTTCCAGCTGCAGAGCCAAGGGCCCGGCCTTGCTGTCCCCGGGCAAGTAATTCATAGCTCCTGTTACCATGGTAGGCCCATGCCCCCTCGCATCTCATGTAGACACGTAGACGCTTATACACGCACTAGCAGTCAGTATAGAATAGCCTCTGCCCGAGAGACCTTTCCTTCCAGATAATACAGTTCCTTAAACACAAGATATTAGATACGATTTGGGATTAGGTTGTTCTGACATCCCAGACTTCTGTCTCCTCATGTAGGGCTAAATGTCAAGTCCCCTTCACCCTCCAGTTACACGTCAATCACACATCATGCTGCTGTGCGTGCATCTCTGCCATGTATTTCTGCTGACATTGCAGGATTCTCTTATGGATCCACCCACCTGTGACATCCTCATAATGACGTTTCTAGTACACGCCCTTATGCACGCCTATTGTAACGCCTTTTTCATTACGTATGTGTATTCTTATCTCTCCTCTCAACTGTTACGCCTTCTGCATCTGCCTTTACTGTAATGCATTGACTATATATATGATAACCTGTCAATAAAGTATGCTCGATCCCTTCCCGAACCTTCGTGGTGACGGAATCCGATTGCCTGGTTCGAACCAATTCCTTTTTAAGGAATAAACCCCTTTTACACCCTCAAATATCACGGATTCTGCCTCTTATTTATTCTGAGTTATCCTTATTGAACTTTACCGCATAAATTAAGTACAGGTAATTTAAATTTACCACATAATTGGCGCCCGAACAGGGACTCCTCCCCCACCCCACGCGCCGGAGGTGCGTTGCAGACCCGGTCCCCTGCCACAGCCGGACGGACAACTACGCGTACCCGCAGGATTTCCTGTACCTCCCTCAGGCCAACGGAGGTGACTGAGGCTGCGATCAACACCCAGACGAGGCGGTGAGGAGTGCGGAGGATCCCGACCAGAGCCTAGCTGAGAGAGCAAGATCCGAGGTATACAGAGGCCCACCAGGTTCCGAAGTTCCGAAGTATCTACGTCACGAGTCGAGTCGAGTCCAGTCCGGTCCAGTCCAGTCCAGAGTTTCCGAGGCCTTCCGTTCCGTGCTTCCCGGTGAGTACCGTTGCTGGGGACGCATCTAGACGTGCGCATTAATTTGTGCCGGTCAAGACGGGTTTGGGTACACAGACCTGGTCTGCACTGTTCTAGCGGTGTATCTGTACTGTTTAGCAGTACATCCAGTATTATGCAGTTAGCTAGTTTTATTCTAATTATCGTTGTTTCGTTTTAAAATGTTTTAATGTGTTTTAAATGTCGTGGTATGAGTGATTGTTCGATCTTCTTTACTGTGTTTATTGTATTAATTGTGTTCAAGTCCGAGTCAGAATCAAGTAGCAAGGTTTAAGATGCCGTTATTCTCAAAATTAAGACAGATAAAAACTAGAAAAGGGATACTCGAGGAAGCCGTTCCCATTCCACCTAGGGACACTCCAGGGTACTTTATGTACCATAAACATGGCCTAGATGCCGTATTATATCTCGATTTATGGGTGGACTACACCAAGGATTTAGCAGAGAATCAGAGATGGCCCGCTGCTGGGACATGGGATGCAGATTGCATCATGAGAGTAGAAGAAGCATTATGGAAAAAGAAAGCCAGACAGTCACAGAAAGATGCCATTGAATTATGGTGTAAGGAATCGCATAGACGCACAGAGAAAGCGCTCAGAAAAGAAGAGAAAAGTAGGGAGGATTCAGACAAAGCCCGAGAAAACGTATTAGTTGAGGAAGGTATCCGAGTAAAAGCAGAACAAATAGACAGACAACGAAACACTCTTCTGAATGGTATGTATCCTCTTCTGCCCGAGGGTTTACCTAAGGCCACCCTGGAAGTACCAAAAGATCTGCCACCTCCATTGTTTCCGACTAAATTGCACCACAAGACCGCAAAGGACATTTTACTTTCTTCCTATTTAGACGATGCAGCCCCCGAATATGTTAATGTTCCGCCGCCACGCACACCACCTGCTAACGGCGCTCGACCCCGAGATAATCTGCCCCCACCTCTGCAGCAACATACTCCTCCTTCCGTTCTAAACCTTCCGCCTGTGCCTCCACTCCTTCCTGCACCTATTCTCCCTACCTTACACCCAACAAATCCTTTTGGACCTGGCACCTCAGGAGGTACGACAGGAGGTTTTCATACGCCACCACCAACACATCGATTGACTTATAGGGATTTAGCACACCAACGTACACCTCAAACAGCGAATAACGACATACTTAAAGAGCCTCTGACAGACTGTAGATATGATCCAGTACCCGGTAAAGACGACAGAATGATGCTATCATCAGTACGTCTACGACGAGTTGCGAACTATTTAATGATACTACCAGGAATGATTGATCATCTAGACAAAATATATCACTTTGTCCAAACAGGGCAAGGTCCTGAAAGTATTGGCGAGGCCATGGCATACCAGAAAGTGGACACGCAAAAACTGTTGTTACGCTTCTTCATAAACTGCTTGATAAGAAACAGAGATAGGCCTGGTGTAGACCCGGAAGAAATGAAAGCACTTAACAAATGGGGTCAGAATATAGCAGACGGAAAACATGATAAACAGAATAGTATAGAAAATATGTACCGAAGGATCCGAAAAACAGTAGAACAAATACCTGAAAGAGAACAGCCTGAAAGAGAAATAGATGCAGATAAGACTGAATCCTCGGAGGAGGAGGAACAACCAGAAACGACAACGGGACAATTACAATTACCAGCTAGAGAAATGATAGCTTATGTAGGTAAGGGAAGATCTTTTAATAGTTCAATGCGTCCGATACGTCCAGAAAGTAAGAGAATTTTTCAAGCAGCCGTGTCAAATCCAAAGACCCCTGAACACTTATTTCAGGCTACTGATAAAATACTTCAAGAACGAATGGGGTACCATGTACTCGATTCTATGGATGAACAAGAATTAGCCAGGTCAGCAGTACAATGGGCTGACAGTTCTGATAAATATAGTGATGACGCGCTAGCACACACGTTTTTGAATCTTCCACCAGACGAACAGCGTTTAGCTGGTATGTACATGATACAACACCTCCTTATATTGTATAAAAGCCAACACTCCGATCCTGGTTCCCTACCTGATATACTGATAGAATTACTCATGAAGAAATGGAGAGGTCTAGGTACCGATCTAATTAAAGTAATTCTAGAACATCGGCACAGATACAGTGCCTTCCTGTGTCCACAGCTTGATCCAGCTCCCTCCATGGAAAGAAAAATGTATTACATAGACAGACTGTAACGCCCTGAACGTCTCAGGATCGTTTAACAGACACGATAATGAGGACGCAACCACTTGTGAAGGGTTAGTTATTTTAATGAAGGCAAAAACAATACAACAAATAAACAAAAGTTATAGTCACTGGAATCCTCCAGGCTAAGTACGTTACCAGCCCACAGCACGGATGGTCCTAACCGTCCTCTGCATATACGCCGATCCCGGCGTATGCCAACAGAGGGCAGAAATGAAATGGCCGACAATGCCAATCGGTAGGCTGTGAGGGGCACGACGAGTGTTGGGGAGAATCGAGGAGTCAGGGAAACACCCAGCCGGGGTCTCTACCTGAAGGGAGCAGCCGCTCAACCTCTTCCTCAGACTGCACCGGGACGCGTAGTCACCTCCTGGTGATGCGTCACCGATACCCCAATCAAAAGCAAGAAGACTGAACCGAGAGCAGCCGCTCGATCGATCCTGTGGACTTCCGAGTCTGTAACGCGGCAAACACCTCCTGGTGTGCGTTACAGCTGGCAGTCCCTGTATCTCTGGTCGGGCTGGGAGTTACGACTCCAACCAGCAAAAGCGCCACTGCGCTTTGACTCAGCCGAGTCAAAAAGCGAAGCTCAATGGTTGACCGGTAGAGCTTCCGGGTCCTTCAGAGGTGACGATGGGGCAAGACACGGCCCAGGGAGTAACGACTCGACCTACCTCCGTTCTTGCCTTACTGGAGCACCACTCCGGAACACTGCTCTTCACGAAGCAGGTACGTCGGTGTAAACACAATATCCGACAGCCTTGTACCTCCCGGTTCCTCCCTTTATAGGGCGTGTTTTCCTTGAGTTATGTAACAGCTCTCCTGTTTACATAAGGGCGTGTTTTCCCTTGAGTTATGTAACAGCTCTCCTGTTTACATAAGGGTGTGTTTTCCTTGAGTTATGTAACAGCTCTCCTGTTTACATAACCTCTCAACCGCTAAGCATCCTGGGAGATGTAGTCCGTTTACGCTGGTTACCGTTTTCCTCCCCTCGCATGACAGGAATTCTTGACAGTACATCCTCCCTCTCAGCGGCTCCCCACGGGTCCAGCGCTGGCAGGAAAACGCCGATGGAACAAGGAGACCAAGCGCGGAGCATGAACCCCTTCAGCCGGTTCCCATGATTGCTCCTCCGGGCCATAGCCTTGCCACGCAACCAGGTACCACAGCTTCCCCCTGCGCCATTTGGACGCCCGTATGCCCGACACTTCATACTCCACCTCCGACTCCACGCATACCGGCCTAGGTGTCCCAGACGGCTTGGAGGGTGCTGGTTTGAGCAATGATACATGAAAGACAGGGTGTATCCGCAATGACTGGGGCAAGCACACCTTCACGTTCACGGGACCCATACACTTGGTAATGCGATAGGGGCCCATGTACTTGGGATGGAACACACTGTTCTTTCGAAACCTCATGTTTCTTGTGGATATCCAGACGTAGTCTCCAGTGCGGTACAGTGGCCCGGGCCTTCTCTTCCTGTCGGCCGCAGCCTTGTATCGTCTCTTGGCCTCTATTAGGACAGCCCTTGAGCGCATCAACGTGTCTTTTATGTGTGCCACCCTGTCCGCTGTGGCGGGAATCCTGTCCTCTCTGAACGGATGTAGAAATGGCAAGAACCTGGGATGTTGGCCATAGTTGCTATAGAACGGAGATGACTGTGTGGAGCTGTGAGTGGCGTTGTTATAGGCTATCTCTGCAACCCATAGCAAGTCGACCCATTCTTCCCTGCCCTGGTCCACAAAACATCGCAGATACTGTTTGAGCGTTTGGTTCAGGCGCTCGGTTTGGCCGTCCGTTTGAGGGTGGTAGCTGGTGGACAGGGCGGTCTTAACATGCAGCGCAGTGCACCAAGTCTTCCAGAATTGCGCAGTAAACTGCGACCCCCGGTCCGACACGATCACCCCAGGTAATCCATGCAGTCGTACCACATTCTTTAGGAGTAGTGACGCCAATTCCCCGGCCGTAGGGACTCTCTTGCAGGGGATGAAGTGCCCCATTTTCGTCAAGTAATCCACCACCACCAGTATTGCCGTCATCCCCTGGTCTACCGGTAGGCCCACCACGAAGTCCAGTGATATGCTATCCCATGGTCTATCCGGGGTCGGAAGTGGATGTAAGAGCCCTTGGGTTCGGCCATGGTCGGCCTTCATGGTAGCACACGTAGGACACTCCTGTCCCCACCTCCTGACATCCACTCTCATGGTTGGCCACCAGAAATGCCGTCCCATGCTAGCCACCGTTTTTTCAAAGCCCAAATGACCTGCGCATGGAGAGTCATGGCACCAGATGAATGCTTGTTTCCTTAGCCTAGGCGTGGGTATCAACAGGCACCTGCCCTTCAGGGGTATCCCGTCCTTCAGCTGCCATTCTCTGTGACTGAGGAGCCACCTCCGCCATGCGAATGACCTGATCCCTCTCTTTATTCCCCTCAGGAAAGTATCCGGTTGGATAACCCCCAATACCATCCTCGGGGAAATGATGGAACGCTCGGTCGCAGGCAATGGTTCCTTAACTGCAGATTGACGGGACAGGGCGTCCGCCTTCCGGTTTTCCGTCCCCGGCCGATATGTGATGCGGAAGTTGAACCCCGCAAAGAAGATCATCCACCGCAGCTGCCTGGGAGAAAGGTGTCTTGTGGCCGTCATGAACTGTAGATTCCGATGGTCCGTGTACACCGATACCACATGTCTTGCCCCCATCAACCAATGCCTCCATTCGGTGAAGGCGTCCTTGATTGCGAGAAGCTCCTTCTCCGCAATATGGTAGTTACGTTCGGCGTCGTTGAGTTTGCGGGACATGTACGCAACGGGATGAAGCACCCCTGTGTCGTGGTTGCGTTGGGACAAGATAGCCCCCAGCGCCACATCCGAAGCGTCCGCTTCCACCACGTAGGGGAGATCCGGATCGGGGTGAGCCAACACCGGCGCCTTACCAAAGGCGCTTTTCAGGGCCTCAAAGGCTGTGTTCGCTTCAGGGGACCAGACAAACTCCTTGGACTTCCTCAGTAGCTGTGTGATTGGGGCCACCAATCCTGAAAATCCATCTATAAACCGCCTGTAAAAGTTGGCGAAGCCAATGAAACTTTGGACGTCCTTCACGCTTTGGGGCACCGGCCATTCTTTCACCGCCTTGATCTTTCGTTCTGCCATCTCCTGTCCCTCTGGACTCAGCATCACTCCGAGGAATTCCACGGACGTGACTTGGAAGTCACACTTGCTGAGTTTACAAAACAGCTTGTTTTCCCTCAGCTTTTGGAGCACAGCATTGACGTGGTGTACGTGCTCCTCCACACTGGACGAGTAGATGAGGATGTCGTCGATATATACGACCACGTAGATATCCAACTCCTCTCTGAATACCTCATTCAAAAAGTACTGAAAGGCTGCCGGGGCGTTGCACAGACCGAACGGCATGACGAGGTACTCAAAAAGGCCGAACCTGGTCTTAAAGGCGGTCTTCCACTCGTCTCCGTCCCTCATGCGCACCAGATGGTATGCCCCTTTCAAATCCAACTTGGTGTAGATACGAGCTTTCTTGACCTGTTCCAGCAGTACACTGATGAGAGGCAAGGGGTACCGATTCTTTATGGTTATCGCATTCAATGCCCTAAAGTCCACACAGGCTCTCAGCTCCCCATTAGCTTTCGGGATGAAGAAGAGTGGCGAGGCGGCCGGAGACTTGGACGGGCGGATGAATCCTAGCTTGAGGAGTTTATCCAGGTACCCCCGGAGATGCACGTTTTCAGGCTCCGTCAGGGCATACAGCCTGCCGCTGGGAACGCTGGCCCCTGGCACCAGGTCGATCTGGCAGTCAAACTGTCTATGTGGTGGTAGCACTTCCGCCTTCACCTCATCAAATACATCCTCAAAACTGTGATAAGCCTGGGGGAGAGCCACATCTTTTTCTGCCGCTGTAGCCACCGTCTGACTCCCGCTCTCATCTGCGTCAAGGGATTCCGTTCTTTTTCCACAATGCAGGATGCAATACGGTGACGTCATTTCGACGCGATGTGTTGGCCAATCCACAGAGGGGTTGTGTTTCTGTAGCCACGGCAATCCCAATATGACGCCATATTGGGGCGCTCGGATGATGTTAAAATCGATTTGTTCCAAATGGTTCCTCCCATATCTCATCGGAAGGACCCCCGTGTGCTGCCCGATGGGCCCCGTCACCAATCGCCTTCCGTCTACAGCATAGACGTCTTCGGGTACAGCTTTGGGAAGAAGCACTAGCCCTAGCCTGCATGCCTCGTTGTGGTCCATAAACATGCCAGTGGCCCCTGAATCCACCATGGCCACAACGGGTATCCACTGGTCATGCACTCCCACGTGCACCGTGAGAAACAGGTGTCGGTGTCCCTTAGTGACCGAGTTGGAGAGTGAAGGGATGGATGAGTGACTCCGAGATGCCCCTTCTTTGGTCTGGGAGTCCTCTAGTTTTCCGCCGGTATGTCCGCCACGGCTGTTACCGACCGGTTGGCCCGATAACGTGACGTCTTCGGTTTGGCAGGGCATTCACGTACGTAGTGGCCTTTTTTGCCACAATATAGGCACAATCCTTGTTTACGGCGTGACTCTTTCTCCGTGGCTGTGAGGCTCGCTCGTATTGCGCCGATGTCCATGGGTTCTCCCTTGGATGCGGTGGAAGTTTCAGGACTTCCCACCGTCACATAGGATGGAAGGGATTTTCCTTTTCTCCCATGATCCCCTTTTCTTTCACTCAGCCTATGTTCCAGCCGTAATACCAGGTTGATAAGGCCCTCACATGTCTTGGGTTGAGGGTCAATATGAGCCACGGTGTCTTTGAGCTCATCGCACAGCCCGTGATGGAAGAGCGCCGTCTGTTTAGCAACAGGCCACTTGGTTTCCGCAACAAGCCGTCGGAACGCATTGAGATACTGCACCAGGTCGTTGGATCCCTGTCTCAACTCAAGCATTTCACGGTCCGCCGTGTACGAATCAGCCCTTCTGTCGAATACCTTCAGGAATTCCTCGCGAAAAGCACCCCAATCACATAAGATGGGGTCGTCCCTGCTCACCAGAGGTACGGCCCATTGTGCCGCGTTTCCAGCCAAATAGGAAATAAGGAAAGCCACACGAGCCTGACTCGTGGGGAACGCCTTTGGTTTGCACGATAAATGTAGCGCCACTTGTGTGAGGAATACCTGCACTGTGTTAGGATCCCCACTGTACCTCTCTGGTGTTGCCAAGGGGATGGCTACCGGCATTTCCACTACTACCGCAGGGGTCTGGTTCGTGAGGGAGGTGCTGGGCGTGAGCGGGTCCAATTGGATAGCATCCAGTCTGGCTTTTACATCGGCTGTTTCTTGCCTAGAGGCAGCCACTTCAACTTGCACGGTCGCTAAAGCAGCCAGCACATCATCAAGTGTTGCCATGTCTGTTATCGACCGGGAGACAGTTAGTGTTATTACGGTCGGATATTTTGTAACGCCCTGAACGTCTCAGGATCGTTTAACAGACACGATAATGAGGACGCAACCACTTGTTAAGGGTTAGTTATTTTAATGAAGGCAAAAACAATACAACAAATAAACAAAAGTTATAGTCACTGGAATCCTCCAGGCTAAGTACGTTACCAGCCCACAGCACGGATGGTCCTAACCGTCCTCTGCATATACGCCGATCCCGGCGTATGCCAACAGAGGGCAGAAATGAAATGGCCGACAATGCCAATCGGTAGGCTGTGAGGGGCACGACGAGTGTTGGGGAGAATCGAGGAGTCAGGGAAACACCCAGCCGGGGTCTCTACCTGAAGGGAGCAGCCGCTCAACCTCTTCCTCAGACTGCACCGGGACGCGTAGTCACCTCCTGGTGATGCGTCACCGATACCCCAATCAAAAGCAAGAAGACTGAACCGAGAGCAGCCGCTCGATCGATCCTGTGGACTTCCGAGTCTGTAACGCGGCAAACACCTCCTGGTGTGCGTTACAGCTGGCAGTCCCTGTATCTCTGGTCGGGCTGGGAGTTACGACTCCAACCAGCAAAAGCGCCACTGCGCTTTGACTCAGCCGAGTCAAAAAGCGAAGCTCAATGGTTGACCGGTAGAGCTTCCGGGTCCTTCAGAGGTGACTATGGGGCAAGACACGGCCCAGGGAGTAACGACTCGACCTACCTCCGTTCTTGCCTTACTGGAGCACCACTCCGGAACACTGCTCTTCACGAAGCAGGTACGTCGGTGTAAACACAATATCCGACAGCCTTGTACCTCCCGGTTCCTCCCTTTATAGGGCGTGTTTTCCTTGAGTTATGTAACAGCTCTCCTGTTTACATAAGGGCGTGTTTTCCCTTGAGTTATGTAACAGCTCTCCTGTTTACATAAGGGCGTGTTTTCCCTTGAGTTATGTAACAGCTCTCCTGTTTACATAAGGGCGTGTTTTCCTTGAGTTATGTAACAGCTCTCCTGTTTACATAACCTCTCAACCGCTAAGCATCCTGGGAGATGTAGTCCGTTTACGCTGGTTACCGTTTTCCTCCCCTCGCATGACAGGAATTCTTGACACAGACAGAATCCCTTACGCGAAGTGCACCCAGTTAAAAATGATGATAATACTTTTAGACGCGTGTTTGTGTACACGCCCATAACTAAAATAGAACTATTGGAAATGAAAAAATTAGTGCCCAGCCATGACAAAGATCCAGCAGGTTTTCACCGTGAAATAAAAGACATGTTACTCATGGGTGATTATACCTATCCTGACATTATGAAAATATTAAAAGTATTATTGCCTGCCGGTATTTACGAGAAACTCAAAGAAAAAGAATGGGAGGTGGGAGAGCAAAAGATTGATTGGGCTGCATTAGAAAACGAAGAAAATACCCGAACTCCAGGCCTAGGGCTTGGGGACAAAACTAAAGCGTTACCAGGATTGTTAGTACAAGTATTGCCACGTTTATTAACTATGAAAAAGGAAGACTGGGGTGCAATCTCAGCCTGCAAACAGAAACCCGATGAAGACACTAGTGATTTTTATTCCCGATTTGAAAATGTATTAATAGCGGCCTGAAAGCAAGTAGCGATTCATATCCACATCTCTTTGTAACAAAATTAGTCGAGAATTCCCTACCCCAGGTTAAGAACAGAGTATTGAAAGTCGAGAGCACTTGGCAAGCTAATACCCCTTCACAAATGTTACAAATGTTACAGTACCACCAGAATAGAATTAGAGAAGAACAAGAACACGAACAAAGACGTATGAAAGACACGAAAATGAAAATGCTCGTTGCTCAGTCAGTTCCAGCTGACGGTCATAAAAAGGGTGCGACACAGTCCAGTAATTCAGCGGCTCCTGTTAAAGGGACATGCAACTATTGTAAACAGCCAGGTCATTATATAAACGATTGTGCAGTTCTGAAACACAATATCTCTACGGGTAAAACCAAGGAGAGACCGCGTCCACCTAGACAGGACCAGAGCCAACCACAAGTACCTCAGAATGTACAGCCTATGCAAGCTTCACAACAGACCGTAGCAGTACCGCAGCCACTGCCTATTGCCACAACACAAAACACGACACAACAGATGTACCAGTATGCACAAAATGACTATCCCGATTATCAGCGATACACATGAAACAGCCTAGAGAGGGAGGTTGGCTTGCCTCTTATTGAGGTTCCTGTAGATCAAGAGGGTCCTTATGTACATAGTCAGGTATTAGGGAAAGACAGAAAGTTTTTAATTGATACAGGGGCAAGCAGAACAACTATAAGTCATGACGAGGTTCCAGGGGCACCCCTCTCAGGCTCACAGAATGTTTCCCTTGGATTTTCAGGAAAGCCTATTGTTAACGAAGTATCGCAACCTCTTCCTCTTGCAGTTGGTCCATTGACACGGACTACAGATTTATTGCTTACAAAATCATGCCCAGAAAACTTGTTAGGTATAAAGACACTGAAAGCTCTAGGAGCTGTAATATGTTGTTCCCCGGAAGGGGTACGACTATTTTTGCGTGACTTTAAAGGTCACTACGTATTGAGAGACATGGATCGCCGGTTACAGAATGTCCCTGCACATTTATGGGCACAAGGCCCCACTGATGTAGGTTGTATGCACATTACACCATATCGAGTCACACTCAAAGCAGGAGTGGTATTACCGCGAATTCGACAATACAAGTTACCTCCAGATGCTGTAGTGGCTTTGCTGCAAATCATTGACGAGCTCATTGCACAAGGAGTGGTTGTGGAAACCGACTCCAATGTATGTAATTCTCCTATCATTCCAATTCTTAAACGTACTGATCCAAATGCACCCCCAGTTTATCGATTAATTATTGATCTGCGCGAATTGAATAAATGCATTGTACCACAGTATCCCGTGGTTCCAGATATCTCTTCATTATTGACAGCTATTGATTCAGAAGCAACGTTCTTTACTGTAATTGACCTCAAGAACGCCTTCTTTAGCGTCCCAATCGATCCGGAAAGCCAATATTTGTTCGGATTCTGTTTAAATGGACGAAGCTTCAGATTTGCACGCGCACCTCAAGGATTCACAGAAAGCCCCAGCATCTATAGCCAAGCACTGAAAAGACAACTTGACAGTATCCACATGCCTGTTAACACTGCCCTGCTTCAGTATGTCGATGATCTGCTGATCACCGCCCGAAGCGAGCCCGAATGTGAAAAAGCATCACTGACGGTTTTACATTTTCTGGCCGACAAGGGGCACAAGGTGTCCCCTTCGAAGCTGCAATTCTGTGTTCAGCAAGTTGTGTACCTTGGGCACTTGCTGTCCAAAGGGGGGAGACAGCTCACACCTGACCGCATCCAGTTAATTGTAAACATGTCACCACCCAAGACACAAAAGGAGGTGCGGGCCTTCATAGGCCTCACTTCGTACTGTAGACAATGGATTCCCCAATATGCATTTCTAGCAAAACCACTCATTCAGTTGACAACCCAGGAGGCAGCGACTTCGACTATCCTCCCTTGGACTCAGGAACATACACAAGCTTTTGAAGACTTAAAGAAAGCCTTATGTCAAGCACCTGTTTTAGCGACACCATGTTACAGTAAGCCTTTTACACTTTTTGTCACAGAACGCGAAGGTACTGCCTTGTCAGTACTCACTCAGGAACAAGCAGGTTCACACAAACCGTGTGCTTACTTTTCTAGCACATTAGATCCAGTAGCCCAGGCTCTGCCTACGTGCTTGAAATCAGTCGCAGCGACAGCTTTAGCGATCAGACAAAGCGATTCCATAGTATTAGGACATCAACTGACAGTGCAAGTTCCACATTCCGTGGAAGTTCTTTTAAACCGAACGCAGACCCAGCACTTGACTATAGCACGACTGACAGGTTATGAATTGACATTGTTTCAGCCACACATAGAAATCAGACGCTGTAGTACATTAAATCCTGCCACACTTTTGCCATTAAGTGGAACAGACCCATTGGCACATGATTGTATTGAAGTCATTACTATTACGACGAAACCCAGACAAGACTTGACAGACATTCCATTACCAGATCCAGACCTGACACTTTATGTAGATGGTTCATGCATGAGAACAAGTACAGGAGAGTTAGTGGCCGCTTACGCAGTCACGACAGACACCGAAGTTATTGAAACGTATTGTATTGACACCTTGTCAGCTCAAGCAGCAGAGCTCATCGCTCTGACACAAGCCTGTATTCAAGCCAAAAATAAGAGAGTTAACATATACACAGATTCACGTTATGCATTCGGAGTTGTACACGACTTCGGAGTCCTCTGGCGAGAGAGAGGTTATTTAACTTCTCATGGTGCCAACATTCAACACGGTCCCCTCATTCAAGCTCTGTTAGATGCAATACATCTGCCTACTGCGATATCTATCATGAAGTGCAAGGCCCATACAAAAGTCACCGATATCATTTCCCAGGGTAACGACCTGGCAGACCGAACAGCTAAGCAAACAGCGCAGAATCGGACTCATGCAACTGACTTGACAAAGACAATAGTTCCGACATCGACACACTGCATGACAGTTAGGGATCCCGCCCTTGATGTAATTGACATACAGACACATGCTACACCAGAGGAAATCAAGAAATGGACTGAACTAGGAGGGATCCAAACAGATCAGGGATGGATGACGAAGGGAAAACCTACATGGTTTCTCCCCGACTCCATGGTTCAAGTTATCATTAACACAATACATAGTCCAGCGCATCTAGGGGAGAAAGCTATGCTAGACAGTATTCAAAACATCTGGTTCAATAAACACTTACGAGCAGCAGCCAAACAGAAAGTGCGTACTTGCATGATTTGTGGTCAGTTCAACCCAGGTAAAGGCATTCCTGTAGAGCAAGGTGGATTTCAACCTCCCGATCACCCTTTTGAAGTTCTCCAGATGGATTATATCCAGATGGAACGTTGTCGAGGATTCAAATATGTCCTCGTAGTTGTATGCGCACTTTCCCGATGGACAGAAGCATATCCAGTCCCAGATTACACTGCTCCGACCACTGCCAAGCAGCTGGTTCGTGAATTCTTCCCACGGTATGGTTTGCCCCGTATCGTGTACTCAGATAACGGTCAGCCGTTCTCATCCGAGCTAGTGAAACACATTACACTCCTGTTAGGCTATCAGTGGAAATTCCACTGTGTCCGGCATCCCGAGGCAGCAGGTCTCGTGGAGCGTCATAATCAGACTCTGAAAATTCGACTTTCTAAAATCTGTAGAGAGAAAGGCGTCGACTGGATAGTAGCTTTACCAGTTGCGCTCTTTTACATGAGAATGATAGCACATTCTCGAACAGGGCTATCCCCGTATGAGGTGGTCTTCGGTAGGCCACCAAATATGTGGGGGACGCCTATACCTCGTAAAATCACTGATGTCGATTGTAATATGCTGACAGATTACCTTGCTTCCTTGATGTCTGCACTACAATCTTGCCGTTCACAGGTAGCTGCAGCTTTTCCCGACAACACCGAGGTGAAGCCCCATGAAGTGGTTCCCGGCGATTATGTGTTTATAAGAAATTTCGACAGGAGGAGCCCGCTGGAGCCTCGCTGGCAAACGCCGAAATTAGTACTTCTGACCACGAGGACAGCAGTGAAGATTGATGGTCGCAAGGGTTGGCTGCACTCGAGCCACATCAAGAAATTTCACGGACTGCCTTCTGATTTGAACTCTCAGCCCTGCCCTCCTCCACAGACTGACTCAAAACTCCCCCTGGTCGAGAAAACTGCTTCCCAGGAATATAAACTGAAACTAAGGTCTAGCAAGTCAGACAGTTTAATTGTTTAAGTCCTCCCCTAGGTGAATCGGTTAAATTAGTTTCTGACATGTATCCCCTAGACCGAAATAGAGAGAGAGATAGACAGCAACAGCTCAAGAAACGTGCATATTGTAAATCACTTCGTAGTCACTGTATAGTGACATTATTGATTATGTTTTTTCTAAATCTTCTGATTATTGCTGCAAGTATACTGTTGCACATATACTGCCCTATTTTCAAGCGTGCACATTCTGCTTTCAATGTTACTGCCGAACACTCTTTTAGCGAATTACCTCCGCATGAGTTGCCCTACAGACTTGCGCTGCGCAACAACACATTCATTAGTATGTTACATCTCTCCCATCAGACCAACAACGCTACAAATTGTTGGATATGTGGCCGACTCCCTCCCTACCAGAAATACAAGGGAGTTCTGCCCCTCTTTCCGTATCCGTTCACACACAATGGTTCCTGTGGTGCATGGTTTAGTTTGATTAATTCTTTGGATTCAAATACCGTAGTTTACCAGGGCACCTGGGTATGGGGAAACCTGAACTTAGTTCTGCTTAAAGCCTGCTACCCTAACAAAGAGGGACTTCCCAGAAGGACAGGAACTGATCTAGAAAACGAAGTATATGGATTAGGTAACTTTACACTTAACCTCATGATTCTGAATGTTGAATCCGAAGCTGCACCAGTCTTGCCTGCTATGTCAGTATTACCAGTCAAAGGTGAATTATGTGCAAGAAAGAATGGTTCAGTACACCTGGGTCATAGTAAATGTACTACTGTGATCGAATTCAGTGATCAAGGCAAGTCTACATTTAGAGCTTCCCGTCATTCCTACTTCATTTGTGGTCATACCGCATATATACGTTTACCTCTAGATTGGGATGGTACCTGTTACATCGCATTCCTTCTGCCACCTGTTTTCCTAGCCCCTCCTGATTATCATAGAAATACCCATCTAGTACACTATAGACCCCAGAGAGATCTCCCGATTGTCGACTACACTGAAACGGCATGGGAGCAATACACAGACTTCAATAAAGGTCTCTTTCCCTACATAGGTGTTGTCTCTAATAGTAAACTGATACGCAAATTAACCAGAACCCTTGAAGCAGTAGTGAATGAAACTACTTCTGCCCTAGGCAACTTAACGGAGGAGCAGTCTGCGATGCGGATTGTTGTTCTCCAAAATCGTCTTGTCCTTGACGTCATCCTGGCCGATAGGGGCGGAGCCTGTAGAGTCATCGGATCGAGCTGCTGTGTTTTCATTCCAGAAAACGCGCCATCAGTATATAAAGCCATAACTCGTCTTCATAAGATTGCAAGTCAGATACACCAGAATCCAGGCACCTGGACTTGGTCCGGTTGGTTCTGGAGTGTGTTGTCAGCCTGGGGATGGAAGGTCCTATCCTTCCTAGGTATTGCCCTTCTCATAGTATTCAGTTGCTGCCTGTGTCTACAATGTGGGCCAGCGATTTGCGGCCTGTGTGCCACATCATGTATTCCACATTCAAGTTCTCATTCAAAATCCCGTAAGAAGAAAGAAGAGCAAATGATGTTACGTGAACAGATTGATAGATTCATGAGGATCGATATATCATGAAGGGTCCGTAGGGGACAAGGAGGGAATGAGGAAATATGAATTTTTATGATCAATTGTGTCCCCTATCTTAGACCCCAACGGCTCCATGTACGTGCTACAAGTACATGTATGTTCCCTCCACTTCCAGCTATGAAGACGCAAATACATTTGCGTCCAACGTTAACATGTCCTCTTTCAGATCCACCATGAATGGGTCGAATATTCCGTTCCTAAGTATGCCTTGCCACCATCTTTATATGATGCACCTTTCACGTTTTTCAGCTATGGCGAGTTAGGCCCCGAATTCTGCCATCGAGCCTTTTCCTGCCTTCTGCCTCTGAATGCTCCAGCCTGGACCTGCATCTGTATCCATGACCTTTGTCTTACTCCCTGCGCGGCTAACGGTGCCTGGCTCGGCCTGTTGCCTGCCAAGACTGTATTTTGCCTTCAAGTTATCTGCTCCACTCCTCGAAAAATACATTCCTGTCTAGTAGTTTAGGTAAACACCCTTCCAGCTGCAGAGCCAAGGGCCCGGCCTTGCTGTCCCCGGGCAAGTAATTCATAGCTCCTGTTACCATGGTAGGCCCATGCCCCCTCGCATCTCATGTAGACACGTAGACGCTTATACACGCACTAGCAGTCAGTATAGAATAGCCTCTGCCCGAGAGAACTTTCCTTCCAGATAATACAGTTCCTTAAACACAAGATATTAGATACGATTTGGGATTAGGTTGTTCTGACATCCCAGACTTCTGTCTCCTCATGTAGGGCTAAATGTCAAGTCCCCTTCACCCTCCAGTTACACGTCAATCACACGTCATGCTGCTGTGCGCGCATCTCTGCCATGTATTTCTGCTGACATTGCAGGATTCTCTTATGGATCCACCCACCTGTGACATCCTCATAATGACGTTTCTAGTACACGCCCTTATGCACGCCTATTGTAACGCCTTTTTCATTACGTATGTGTATTCTTATCTCTCCTCTCAACTGTTACGCCTTCTGCATCTGCCTTTACTGTAATGCATTGACTATATATATGATAACCTGTCAATAAAGTATGCTCGATCCCTTCCCGAACCTTCGTGGTGACGGAATCCGATTGCCTGGTTCGAACCAATTCCTTTTTAAGGAATAAACCCCTTTTACACCCTCAAATATCACGGATTCTGCCTCTTATTTATTCTGAGTTATCCTTATTGAACTTTACCGCATAAATTAAGTACAGGTAATTTAAATTTACCACAAGTTCATGAAACTCTGTGGGGACTTTTAACATGTTAAATAGAGAATTTAATTCAAAATAATATGTGGTCACACCACTACTCTGCTCACAAACTGTAATACATCTATGATGTCGTTTTTTTTTCATATGAACAAGTTATGGCTGCAGATATGAAGAAAACATGCAGAATTTGTACTAACAAATTGACATATTAAAAAGTAGTTGTTAATCTGTTGCCAAATAGTATTACAATCAGTTTTATGTAAATCAGATTAAAAAATGCTGTAGCTTACAATGTGTTGAAAAATACAGATTCTATATTTTCTAAAATTACCTTCAGGCTGTAAAAAATAAAGATATTGCCATAAATATCTATTTTTTGCTGTGTACTGATCGTTTTAGAAATGCAGATCAGAAGAGAAAAGGTTTCTCATTTTCATTGTTTAATCTGAGGCTGTAATTTTGCTCTATAGCCTGTTCTCCCCTTGGCTGATGGCTTTGACAACAGGCATTATGACGTCATAACTCAACTGTAATATTTTATTATAGTTGAACAGCAATGTCAGTTCATTTTTTTAGGTGACTAGAAACAACACAAGACTGCTGTAATAAGGAAATTAAGAAAGGCTTTTTATAATTTATTCATTTAAAGGACATAGAACAGCAGCAACCTCTTAGTTTGATGGGCGACTGATGGCTAGGTGAGATGGTACCTCCATTTATCACTACTTCGCTGCCTGCTTGCCAAACTCTGAATGAGGTCCTTAGACAAAATAGTAACTTAGCATTCTCATCAATGCATATTATATATGCATAATTTCTTGGTATTCATGGGATTTAAACTCCTGGTTAAGACATATCCTCTGTGCTTCCAACATGCAATGTGGAAGCTGTCTAAAGGAATATGTGAGCAATGTCAAGAATGTTTCCTCTTCATCGAAAACCCCAAGAGCACTGCTCTTTAGAACTTCTCTGAAGAGAATTACTAATTCAGGTCAGTTTGACCATTTGGCACAGCTAATCTGTCAGCTGTATTCATCCAATTCCAGACCAGATTAAACCCAGAGAAAATGAGAGTAAGGTGCCAAGACTTCTCACCAATATCTTTCCATTTCTTGGTTTATTTGAGTAGGTCTGTAAAGTAGAAACAATGCAGGTTTATAGACAAATAGAGTCAAACTTGCTTTGGTTTTGAATCAAAATACTGCAGAGGCAACTGGAAAATAGTAAGCGTGAAACATTTACTTCACAGGATATAATTTACTCCGACAGTCCTTTAGGCAACACCCAACCTGAATAAAGTTGCAAACCCCCCTGAAGACCTCTGTAGAATTTGTATTTTTCATTATGGCAGTGATGCGGGGAGAATGTTGGTTGAGATACAGCATATTTATTTTCTATGTGAAGCACTTTAAACCCATCCCATTCAAAATTCGAAAACTAAGCCAGTTCAATGCATACTTTCATATATACTTAGCATGAACAATTCATAAGCTGCCAGAGTGAGCTGAACTGCCTTCTCACTACACCTTCAAACCTCATGTTATCGGAATGCTTATATCTTGTCAAAAATGTTGCCTCTCAAGTGTCTCATATTTGCTGCTCAGTGGCTTGGTTAAATTTAGAAGTGGAAACTACATAAATCTAAATTGGTTTCAAGAGCCCTGGCTACTTTCTGTTCTTAAATCTCCCATCATGATGCCTGAGACAAACAGTGACAAGGCAGTGCTGAGAATTCCAGAAGTCAGACTACAGTCACACCTCTTACATGGATTACCCTTACTTGAAGGTAGCAGAGTTTTCAAGATCCTTGAAGCCAAAGAGACAACCTAACAATATCAAAAGTGAGCTATGTAGATATTCTCCACTAAGATAAACACTGGTTACTGAATCTTTGACCCAAAGCTTTCTTCCCAAATTTTATCGATTTTCACAGTAGTTTGGTTCAGCAGTAAGGGAAATTTGAAATGCTGTGGTGTGAAGACTAAGCTGCCAGAGTGAGCTGAATTGCCTTCTCACTACACCTTCAAACCTCATGTTATCGGAATGCTTATATCTTGTCAAAAATGTTGCCTCTCAAGTGTCTCATATTTGCTGATCAGTGGCTTGGTTAAATTTAGAAGTGGAAACTACATAAATCTAAATTGGTTTCAAGAGCCCTGGCTACTTTCTGTTCTTAAATCTCCCATCATGATGCCTGAGACAAACAGTGACAAGGCAGTGCTGAAAATTCCAGAAGTCAGACTACAGTCACACCTATTACATGGATTACCCTTACTTGAAGATAGCAGAGTTTTCCAGATCCTTGAAGCCAAAGAGACAACCTAACAATATCAAAAGTGAGCTATGTATATATTCTCCACTAAGATAAACACTGGTTACTCAATCTTTGACCCAAAGCTTTCTTCCCAAATTTTTTTGATTTTCACAGTAGTTTGGTTCAGCAGTAAGGGAAATTTGAAATGCTGTGGTGTGAAGACTAAGACTGAGCATTTTTTTACAGTGAAAATTCTAACAATAATTAAGATATATAAATATATATGTAGAATAATACTAGTAAACAACAATGACAATGGCACAAATAATGCTACTTTTTTAAATGTACTGGTGGTTCTAGTAACTCACTAACCTCTCCACATTTCGATGCTGCATATCATGGCACTGAAGAGGGGGCTTTTGGCGATCCTGGGGTCAATTATGGTATGGATCCTTATATATAAAGGTACAAACTAGAAACATGCATGACGACTTTCAGCAATCTGGATAAGGTTAGCATGCAGGCCAACTGGGTAACATGCCTCTCCACATTGTGGCATCCCCTTAGTGTGACCCAGGGACATTTCATAAGGCACCCAAGACAAATTGCATTGAGATAGTGATAGTCCTAAATATCAACCTACCAAAATATAGAGCTTAAAATACTGGCTACCAAAAACAAAAATATTGATTACAAAATGTTTTCCTACAAGAATTTCTACAGTCACAGTATTTAATGCAAATAAAGAGATTTGAATAATATTGATTTTTAAAATGAGCTTTAGAATTAATAAAAATTTAGTAAATCTACCAAACATATAATTTCGAGGCTTATTACGATGTCAGTCGGATTGCAACTGACGGGCCGTCGATTGCGGTCTGACTGACAACTGGTGCCACTGTTCTACCGCAGCATTATGATGTGGGCGGTCGGAGGCAGCGGGTGGAGGGACTGACCTGCACTTCCGATGGGCTCAAAGATCCCGTCGGACTGTTGGTCGAAATGTAATGCCCTACATTAAGGGTGGTGCCTACTCAGGTACCGCTGTTGGGATTACGATGTCCCTTTCAGACAGTCTTTCAATGGCCGTCCGACCGCCATTGAAATGCTGCCAGGGACGGACTTTGGGGGACCCTAGCAGGGCCCCCATCCTTCCGTGGCCCGTGTGCCAGGAACCACATGGTGCCTGGAACACGGTGCATGGATGCTTGCAACCATTGAATTAACCAATGCAGCTTGTTCTGCGGCCCTTTTCTGGCTGCAGCACAAGCTGTGGATGGAAGTGGATGTTTCCAAACACCTCTAGGGAGGTCGCAAACCTAATTAGTCAGATGGAACCACCAATTACTAGTCAGGCAGTTTCCATTCCGATACGATGTCAGTTGAATGCTTGTCTGACCGGCATCGTAATGAGGGCATTAGTATAATATAATGTTAAGAATATGCAGTAGTTTTTTAAAATATGTTGCATAATTAAAAGCAATTTCAATTACTAATATTAAAAAATAATAACACTTTTTAGATGAAAGATATATATTTAATTTACGAAACATAGATCAGTTAAACAAATTACAATCATTTTTCGAATCATCTATTTATCTAAGAATAAAAATAACTTGAAATATCCTCACATATATTTGTATTTTTTTTAATTTTA
Source organism: Triturus cristatus (assembly GCF_964204655.1). NCBI lineage: Eukaryota > Metazoa > Chordata > Amphibia > Caudata > Salamandridae > Triturus > Triturus cristatus. The sequence continues at coordinate 463,307,020 of NC_140589.1, forward strand.
TTATGTACAATATTTCTTGTAAATCTGAAAACATGTAAACCTTATTTTTTAATAAATTTACATTTTTAATAAATGAATAGATAGATTTAGGGGATTCATATTTACCATGTTAATTCTAATACAACTAGCATTGGCAAATGCAAATATTTAGTGAGATCAAACCTACTATTATAACTTCAGTCCAACTAACATTGCGAAAAATGGATATATTTCATGGGTCAGATTTTCTATTTCCACTCCAAACCATGCAATGTCGGGGACTGTTATGCAATGTTAGACTCTAGAGGTTCATATATACTATCCCCATGCCAAACCAAGCAATATTGTGGGAAATGCCGAACTCCGGGGGCTATTGGCCTTAGTATTCACAAGCAACACTTGAGAAAAAGTTAGATTTTAGCTGGCCAGGTTTACGATTCCCACTCCAAACAAAGCAATGCAGGGAAAGTGTTGGACTCTGGAACAAGGGATGCTCAGATTTACTATTTCAGCTCAAAACTAAGAAATATTGGGGAAAGTGTTGGGCTCTGGGGGTGTCACATTTACTATACCCACTCCAGACTAAAAGACATTGGGGAAATTATTGGGCTTTGGAGAGACATGTTTAGTATTCACACTCAAACCAAAGCAAAATTGTCGAACGTGGGTTGGGGAAGGGGGCAAATTATGTATTCCCACATTAACATAAATAGCATTGTATCACGTTTTTACTATTCACACTGTAAAGTACTCATCATTACAAAAAACTTTAAAAAATGTCATTAACTAAATCAAAGATACATACCATTATAAATATCATCACTTTATCACACCCTGAAAAAAAAAAAGCAAAATAAAAAGCAATTAAAAATTATATCTTTAAAAGCAGTATAAATACAAATTAACTCTAAATCAATAATTACATTCTAAAAAATGAATTTTAAATCATATTTAAAAATGTTAATATACATTGAGGACTAGGATTTATTATTTTCACTCTTGCTAAACTACAATTGGGTAAAGCTCATCTATTTGGGGCTAGGGGCAGATATAGAGGCTTATTAGCAAGCCCATTACGCCACTTTTGCGTCACTTTTCCCATGTTAATAAAAGTGGAGCAAGAGGCTTGTGAATAAGCCCCATAATATTTTACCTCCAATCTAACTATTATTGTTATTATGCATACATTTAGTAGGGTCAGATTTACTATTCTAACTTTAGGCTTATAAACTGTAGGTACTTGTATTACTGGTTGATGGGGGAGTGAATCCCTCCTCAAGCTGCAACCACAGTGCTTGTCAGGTTGAAGTGACAAGCAAACCACAAATTAACCTCTGCTCAATTCTCTGGTTGCTTGACACAGAGCTGTGAGGCTTAAATTAGAGCCAATGTGTAAAGTATTTATGCTGCGCTGAAAACAGTAATACAATGACAACACACCAAAGAAAACTTCCACGCAATTTAGAAAAATAGAGTGGCATTTAATAAATAATTTGACAACAAAGATGCAAACATCCAATAAATAGAACCTGAAATTTGTATTTGTATTTGACTCTTATTAAGCGCATCTGTCACCCCAAGGGTATCCTGGCGCTGAGACCCTATTTAAACCACCGGAAGAATGTTTATATTGCCCTAGGGAACAGATAGGTCTTAAGGTCCCTTTTGAAGGAAGTCAGATCTTGCTTACCCCTCAGCACTAGCGGAAGGGAATTCCATAATGAGGCGGCTGTGTGGCTGAAAGCTCGGCCACCTATCCTGACTCTAGTGATCCTTGGGACCCGCACCAGAAACGCCGATGAGGATCTCAAAGGCCGGGCAGCTTGGTACCAAGAAAACAGGCCCTGGAGTGGGATTGGTCCAAGTCCATGCAGCGCCTTGAATACAAGACATGCCGCCTTAAACGCGATCCTCTGTTGTATCGGCAGCCAATGTAGATCGGCTAGAGCTGCCGAGGAGGAAGCAGAGCGTGGGCGCGATAGAGCCAGTTTTGCCGCCATGTTCTGGATCCTCTGCAGCCTAAGGATCAATTTTTTTGGGGCTCCTAGGAGCAGTGCGTTGCAGTAGTCTAATCTACTGAGTATAATACTCCGCACCACCTCAGCTCTAAAACCTTTGGGGAGAATAGGCACAATTTTGCGTAGGGCACGGAGCAGGCCCATACAAGTCGCTGCGGTCTTATTAACTGAACCATCCAACTGTAGATCCGGTTCGAATACCACTCCTAAATTACGGGCCGACTTAGCTCCTGCCACAGAGCCAGGAATGGAAGGTGGCCAAAAGTCATCAGGCAGCGCCCGGGGAAGGCGATCAGGAGAGCAATGGAGAACCTCTGTTTTAGCCCCATTGAACTGGAGTGAGTTGGTTCGCAGCCATTCAGCTGTGGCCGACATACAACGATGAAAGGTGTCTTTCGAAACCGACTCACTACCCTCAAATGAAAAAATCAGTTGAGTGTCATCGGCATAATTGATGACTGATATGCCGAATGACTTAATCAGTGCTATAAGGGGTCGAAGATATAAATTAAACAGGATCGGGCTAATCACCGACCCTTGAGGAACTCCCTGCTTCACCTGTTGAGTGGCTGATTGAAAAGGTGGTAAAGCCACTGCTTGCTGTCTGTCACTGAGATAGGACGTTAACCAATCTAAAGCTAGACTGGTTACACCCGCACTATGGAGACGCTCCAGGAGAACCGCATGGTCAACCGTGTCAAACGCGGCCGACATGTCCAGCAGTACCAGGAAGACTGACCTGCCCCTGTCGACACGCGTTCGCAGATCATCTAACACGGTGACCAATGCGGTCTCTGTGCCATGTGCCGGCCTAAAGCCATACTGAGCTGTATCCAGGCAGGAGTTTAATTCCTGATAGTTGGACAAGGCTTTTGTGACCCATCTCTCAAGGACCTTTATTACAAAAGGTAGAAGCGAGATGGGCCTATAATTAGCTGGACAGGATGGATCTAAGGAAGCCTTTTTTAATAGTGGAGTTACTATTGCCACTTTCCAGCTATCTGGAACTGTCGCCGTCATCAGTGACTGACAGCAGATGGAATGAAGTGGAGGAAACAGCTCATCCTGAAATGCCTTCCAGATCTTATGAGGCACTGGATCTAATGGTGAGCCCGATGACACTCCATTGGCCAATGAAACAAACTCCTCCGATGTTGGAACGGGAAAGCAAGGTAAACAGGAAGTATCCACCTTGTTGTTATCCCGGGGCGATACCGAATGGCGAAAAGGTTCCAGTGAAGGAGGTAACGGCGACCCCAGTTGTCCGGGCACTGAGAGTCCATTCAAGATGGTTCTTATTTTCTCCTCAAATGCAGCGGCCAAAGAATCGCACAGGTCCTGAGAGGCCGGGATAGCGGGAGCTGTACAGGACGGATTAGATAAATTGTTGACCAGCTTGAACAGGGTTTGCGATTTATTTGTGGCCTTATCCAAGGTATCTTGTAAGAACTTTGCCTTAGCACTTCTCAGCTGGTTCTTATATACCTGTAAGGCCACTCTGTACGCTACCCTGTCCAACTCCTTATATCCTTTCCTCCAAGTACGCTCAGCCTGTTTGCAGCGGGTCTTATGCTGTCTCAGATCGTCGTTAAACCAGGCATTAGTCGCTCTAGGTCTCTCCCTCACCCTCCGCATAGGAGCCAATTCGTCTAGGGATGTCGAGATTTGCTGACAGAGTGCAGCGTAGCTCTTATCTACACTGTCCTCCACCTGAAAACCCCTAGGCAGTAGAATAGGGCGGGTTGGCTCTCTAAGCAGTCGAGCCCATTGGCGCTTAAATTTAAAGCCACTTGTAGTAGTTGATTTTAACGGCCCAGGCACACCAATGGACATAGTGATCAGAAAATGATCTGTCCAATCCTGCTCCAAGATCTCATTCACCACCACCACCTCCGGCTCAGCAAAAATCAGGTCTAACACGTGTCCCTTGACGTGCGTGGGTGATAAAATCAGCTGTGTAAGTTGAATATTACCGCACGATTGGCAGAGCTCTCTATAGGCCAGGTCTTGAGGGCCGGACGGCCAGAGGTTAAAGTCTCCCAATATTAAAACTTTAGCATGGGAGTTTGAAAGATCGTAAATTAAATCAACCAATGGCTGAAGAGAGGTTGTGGTCGAGGAGGGAGGCCTATAGCATAGCAACCCTGTGATCAACGAGCCACCCTGGGACATAATGGAAAAGCCCATAAGCTCAAACCCCATTACTTCCCTAACCGCTAGCTCCACCAGGGAAATCGAGTCTTTGAAGATGTAACCTACTCCACCTCCCCTACCAGAGGTACGAGGTACATGCCTGATCAGGTAGCCCGGTGGGCAAGCCCAACCTAGTTCCACTCCACTATCCGCCGTAGCCCATGTTTCCGTAACAAATAGTATGTCCAATTGTAAGGACTCCAATAGCAGGGCTGTCTCGGCATGGTGCTTCACAAGAGAGCGGACATTCAGTAGACCGCAGGAAAGATTTTTGGCCGCTGAAGGGCGCGGTCGATGTTGAACCACGTCCCCCGTGCGGTACGATTGCTTGTTGACATCCTCATGGTTGTCAACCAGCTGGGTGGCCAGAGGCGAACGGGCGCAAACGGGCTTACCTCTGGCGCACCTCCGGCGCAACTACGGCGCGACCGCTGCGCGCATCCGCTGCGCGCCTGCTTCCCCATACCTATTAATAGTATTACGCCGCGCGGGCTTCCGGCTGCTAGAGCCTCTAGCCCCACCCAAAATGGCGCTGCGAATATCCCAGCCTCAGCCCTACCCAAGATGGCGGACGAAGCACGGAGCACCCCGACCCCACTAACTGAGTCCCGCCAAATGCGGGTGAAGGCACAATTTAAGATGCAGGTGAGCCTAATCTAAAACCCCCGCTTGCTGTCCCCAAGATACTGGATGAAATAACCGATATCGCAAGAGCAGCAGCAGCGCGATATGATAAAGCGCAATTAAAAATATACAGCGTACGCCAGCTAAAATGCTGTCAGGCAAACACGATGGTAGAGGTAATTTGCAATTTTAAAGATTTAAATGAAAATAGTGCTAAAAAGCACAAAGCGCCAACCACGGCTATCTGGTCGTGTGAGACTGGGTAAAATTCATGTTTAGTCCATCCACAATAGAGCGCTTGTCGGAACAGGAAGTAAGCATCGAGACCTGGTTCCTGCTGAAATAGTTGCCGTCAAGTCCAGTACAACAAGTTCCATTTGCGGGTGAAGGTGCTGCAAGGAGCAGAGAGAGTGTTGTGGATGGCCACTGAAGTAGCTTAAAAAACAGGCTGCGTGTTGCGGGTAGGGGTGGGCAGAATTTGCGAAATTAACTTTCGCAAACTATCACGAAAATGCTGAAAATCTCCGCAAACACGCCGGAAATATCGCGAAGACGCGGAAGTTTTTTGCCCGCTTGTTTGCGGTAATTTTTGCGTGATCGCGGGTCGCCAACTTACCCATGCGGTTGCTCACGGGCGCGGCCATCTTGTTTTCACTTGTCCCGCCCTCTCGCAATGCTTACTTCCTGTTCCGGGTCGCGCAATGCATGTTCCCGCCCGTTCGCGGTCAATATTTCCTGTTCGCGACCGCTTTTACTTGATCGCGTTGCTTTTTGCTTACTCGGGATAAAATATCGCGCGAACTTGCGCACATGGTCGCAATGGGCGCGGCCATCTTGTTTTTCAGTCTATTGCATGGTTCTGGGGCCTGATTTTTAATCCTCCCAAAATCTTTTCAATCCTTTATAGCCACTTTTTTGGGATCTTTATTACTTAATATTTGTTTTTTAGCTACTTTTTCTCTTTCTATTGCCTGCTATTTATTTCCTTTACTCCTTTATTTATTTTACCTTTTCTTTCCCGCCCCGTCCCCAGAACCATGTCCAAGGGTAGGGCTGTTCGCTGGCGCAGCCAGAGCCGCGACCCCCTTCCTTGCGGAAGGCGGCGCCCACAAGGGGTGCAGGCACGGGCCTTATTTGGGAGGTGGAGTTGGCTGCACTAATTTTCTTTGTGCAGCGCCACCTCCCCTTTACCCTGGCAGCAGGTGGCAGGCCTGGGTCCGGGTACGGCCTCCGGGAGCGTCGGCAGCGGTGGTGGAAGGTGCGCCGGGCAGTGTCACGCTTCTCTGGTGTTCCGCGCACCAAGGTGCAGCTGACGCACCGGTGGTCCGACATCTTGGACCGTGAGCAGGACCTGCTGGACCTGCTGGGAGTGGAGGTCCCGGGGCTTGGTGAATACCTATTTAATTATTACTACTTTGTGTCTGTTCTTCTGCTCTGTGTTAATTATTACTACTTTGTGTCTGTTCTTCTGCTCTGTGTTATATATTGCGAATATCTTTTTTTTCTTCCAACCAGCTAGAATGTTGCTGCTTACATTCCAGGATAATTACGTTTAAAAGTCTGTGATTTTTTTGACACAGGTGCTCTTCTGCGCTAATCTTACTTGTTTGCAGCTTTGCGTTTGCGCTTGCGCTTGCTTAGCGTGATTCTTTACGAGTTTATTTTAGAGAAATTAAGTTACGTAATGCTACAGTGACTCTAGTCCACTGCTTACTTTGTCCTGTCACTAATAGATAGGAGCGGATTGATACTTCGGTTTAGGTACTTTGTATGAGCTTCTAATTTGTTAGTGGTATGCGTGATGCCCCCTCACTCAGTTACGTGACATGCTGGTAGTACGGCTGTCTATATTAGAACCTTTTCTAGTTTGTTCAATTAGTGGTGGTAGGCTTAGCAGTTACTTAGCACTAGCAGATCAGCATCAATCAATCAAACCCAAATTTGGTGTATACAAAACATGTAGTCATGTTCATGTGTCCTCCATGATTTAACCATATGCATTGTTGAGGAATACAGTGGAAATGCATACTTAATGTACAATTGGCATGCCTGGAATAGGTGGGCTAGGTTGGGTGGTACGTTGTACTTAGGCTTAGTTGTAACTTGGTATTCTGGAATCAGAATGGAAGACTGGATTACTGTTGATAAATAGTAACTTAAGTAGTCGAACTGCGAATCCCCCGATATTACTTGTTGACCAGATGAGATCGGTCAATTTAGTTATTGCAATTGTTGTTTACATAAGTGTTTTTTGAGCGTTGTTGAAAAATATTGTATTTGTTTGACACCATCCATCAATGTTTGTCTCTTTCTTATATCTTTCCTGTTCATCAGCACCCAGGGGCAGACCGACAGGGACTTGGCAGTCGGCGGGACACACAGAAGAACACCACCAGGAGGACACCGCTGAGGGCTCCTCTGCTGGCCCCAGTAAGTCTTCTTGTTTTTAATAATATTTCTTATTCCATAACTTGTACTGCCCCATATTTTTCCCGAACTATTGTTTGTTTCCAAATGCTATTTTTGTACCACCAATTATCCTTCGATCTGTAAGGTTTCAAAAATCTTATCCCTGCCTCCGCTATGATGACTCTGAGTACTACTACATACTATCAGTCTGTCTGTACTGTAGTAGCTAGTCTTGCACAGTTGGCCAGTGCCACTCTTTGTGAAAGGTTGTAATATAAAACTCATATTCACCAGTAGCTCGAGCCATTGAGTCCAAGCCGTTGGGTCGTTGTCTTGTACTACTTTTACTCTTATAGATCTTGAGGCTTTGAAAATTCACAGCAACAGCCCTACCAGATTTATTCCTATTTTGATATGATACCCTATAGGACATACTACTGTTGTAGGGATCTTGCACAGACACAGACATTTGCACCAGAAAATAGGATGTTGGTGATGGTAGGTTGGACCTTCCTTGCACACCTCAATCAGAAATTCCGCACCCACCACAATTCCACTGCTTGACTATAGTACTGTCTTGTCATAACTATTAGGTCTCGGAACCCTCCCCCCAAGATACCCAACAAGTAGACAACCCAGAACATAACACACCCAACCTCTCAGTCGTGGAAGCAATTCACATGCACACCCTTACTTTAATTTGCTCACTCGTGTAAGTTAGTCCACACCAAATACCACCAAGTCTATGTAAGTTCAAAATGTTTATTTCAATTTGAGAAGGTCTGTACACTGTTTTCTTATAAATGCAGCACCAACCGGAAAATCAATAACATTAAAACAATATACATTGTTACACTTATACAGTTGGGAATTAAATCATGATAACTGAACAGTGGTGGAAGGCAGCACCACCATCCCATAGCAATTTAGTTTATATAAATTCATAAATGAAGATGTGAGTGAAGGGACCCCGCACCTTAGAAGAACCTAGTACTGGTAGTTGTTGCATCATTCAGAAGCTCTGGTTCGTAGAAGGGAATCTCGCGTCTGTAATGCGAAACATGAAATGGTGTGCCTTAGTATATTGCAACCTGCAAGCATTTCTCAGTCGTGCCAAAAAGTGTAGCATTTATGGATAAGCAATATGGACTAACAGTAACAGTAGTACACCAGTACTTCCTAAAAAAGTGGCTTGTTAATGTTTGTTGACCGCTTGTACGCAGCGCGTAGACTAGACAGTAGCAGTGTGAGGCAGGTCATGTGGGCTCAAAGGTGTCTTATAGAAGAAGCTGCAAGGTAACGTCACATGTGCAAAAATAAAAGAAACAAAGGTAAAATGGTAGCATGGCTAGGGATAATTAAGCAAAGGCTACAATGATCATATATAACTATTAGTGTCTACTCTACTACTACCTGATTTGTACTAGTGATGTATGTTAGAATTAACTCATTTTTCAACCTCGCTACTGATCAATAGGGGGGAGGTGTATATGACGCCTAATAAATGTGTAATGTTTTCTAGGCGCACTACCGACCACCATTGCCGGGGCCAGCGAACAAGGCGATGCAGAGGGCGAGGATGCGGCAGTTGCTGCCGATACCGACGATGGAGCGGTAGGGGGAGTGGCAGCACCAGTGGCAGGCGGTGGTAAGTTAGATTCATAATCCCTAACTATTGTTGAACTTGACAGTACACTCACTGCAAGGGTGTACTGTATATATATGTATACTGTACAGTTGTGACTTAGGGCCCCATTAGGATGGTGGGCGTATTGCCCCCGCCGGGCCGGCTGGAATTCACTGCCGACACCGCAGGGGCAAACCTCCCGCCATCCCTGTAGAAAATATTCAGACCCCCCACATGTCGACCAGGCGGAAAAGGGTTCAATATGGCGGTGGTGTCTCTCTGAACACACCGCCAGCCATATAATCTGCATTTTGGAATGCCTTTGCGTGGTGGCATTGCCGTCCGCCACGGAAAGGCATGCAGACATTGCAGAGTATGCTTGGGGGCCCCCATGGAGGGTACCTACCTATGCTATGGTACCCACCCGCCTTTCAAAGCAAAACGTGACAGGCTCCGTGTGGGGCCCGTCATGTTGTGCTTGGAAAAGCAGCACAACATTTTAGCATTGCTTTCAGCAAAGCCAACCAGAATGTAAAAAAAAAAACAGGATGCGCCCGCCACTGTGCCGGGCGCATCATCCTAATTAACTGTCCCCACGGGACCCAGACCCTTTTTAGCATGAGGATGGCGGGCGGACAAAGTCCGCCCGCTATCCGATGTCGTAAGTAAGTATGAGTTGTTGGGGACGTTTGAAAAGTGAACTAGAAGACTAGAATTCCCTTTAATTGGCATAGGACTAGGAGCCGGAGTATTGAGTAACCAATGGCCTCATCTATCTGATTTCAACTCCGCTTTGAAAGTTTTATGGAGAAGAGCACCTGGTGCACTGTTCAACTAAAAAGTGAAAGACGGGTGGAAGGAAGAAGGAAGGGCGACATTTAAAATGTTATGTACTACTGTGCTTTATTTGATAGTGCTACTCTACCATGCCACTATGTGTATAAATAATTACCTTGTCCTACTGTTTTTCTAAGAGTATATTTTACAATTGTCTTTTTTTTTTCTTTTTGAAACACAGCTACTCCGAAACTCAACCGGAAGGAGTTGGCCGCCAAGGTACGGCGCCGGAAGCTGGAGGCAATCCAGCGGGAATACCGGCGGCTGGTGGTCCTAGCCGAGGAGGAGGAGGAGACTGCAGCATCAATTGTTCAAGCCTCCTCCAATGCCCCGGGCCCCAGCCACCGCCCTCCAGCGGTAAGGTGCCACCGTCTGGCAGCTGCCCGCCGCCACGGTGCCATCTCCGGTGCCCCCCCCACTGTGGCTGCAACTGCCGCGGCCTTAGACGCCGCGTCACCCGTTTAGAGGACGAGAATAGGTTTGGGCGGAATTTGCGTAATCGCGTTACGCAAATCTCCGCGAAACGGTAAAAAATCTCCGCGAACATGCAGAAATTCCGCGAACACGCAGAATTGCTTGTTCGCGATGCTTTTTTCCTGTTCACAGTTGCTGTTTGCTTGCCTGGGGAGAAATATCTCGCGAACACGCATTTTGAGAACACGAACAAGAAAAAATTTCGCGAAGTCGCGGAAAGCAGAATTTTGGCCAATTTCGTGTTCTCCGCAGAACGCGAAATTACCGAAATTCCGCAAATTCCGAGAGCGGAACGGAATTTACCGCCCAGGCCTAGACGAGATGCGCCAGATGCGTGTCCTCCTTCAGTCCCGCCCCACCACTTAGTCCCTGTCATCCTGTTCTGCCCCTTTTTAAATTCTTGTTTGGGTGGGTGGGTGGGAACTTGTTTGGGTGTTACGGACTTCTACGGACATTGGTTGGGGTTAGGGAGGGGGGTGGGTCAGCTTTTGTGGGTTTAGTTTATTTTTGTTAGGGTAAATTAAATATATTTTTCTATGTTACATGCAATGTTGTTAATGTTTTGTAGGTGGGGTAACTGTTTTACATCACACTGTTTCCTTGCTGGTGCATGGCCGCCCATAGCCTGTGTTTGATTTCAATAATTGGCTGACTGTATAAGACACAAACAGATAGATGCGACACACCTCACTCATTGACTGGTCCTTCTAGTACTTTCAGTCTGTCCTGTAGTCTATGCATTCTTTGGAGTGGTGTAAATCATTGACAACATGTCCATTATTAATTCTGCCTCCCCCAAACTTCTCTCTTACCGGTGCTTGATGTTTATGTCCAACTGTGGCACAGCACTGGCTGCATGGTGAAGATGGTTTCCTTTTTCATATATGCCATGATTGGGGTGGTGGTGGTGGTGGTAGCAGCATAGTAGTAGTCGTAGACACTGGCAGGGCGGCAGCATTTGCAAAAAAAGAGAAGGAGTCAGTCAATCGCCTTTGAGAGACTGTTAGGAGTAGTTGAATGAAGTACAGTACAGAGCTTACCGAGCAACAATAATATGCTCAAATATTTGACAAAAAAACAGAATGGTGGTTAGGAGGATAGCCTACTAGACAGAGTTACAAACTATAGTTGTGTCGAGTCACTTGACTAGGCCTACAGCCTAACAGTTATTGCTGTATATGAGGAATGACAAGAAACAAATCCAATCAATGGCGGCAATTCATGCTGAGGTATATGTTCCTTTGTTAAAAAAAATAACCTCTGGAATATCCTACTCATGGGTGGCCAAGCAGAAGAAGATCATCACTCTGCCTTGAAATTGAAGTAGTGTTGCTTTCACCACATCCGCCCCAGCAAGTGTGTGAGTAAGTATTGGTGTACATTTAATTTAGTTACACCTCGACAATAAGTCACACAGCCCGGGGGAAGAGGGTTAGGGTTTGTTGAATGGATGGGAAGGGGGTTTTTGGGAAAGGTTTGACATAGAAAAACAGTATGCATACATAGACAAACAAACGACAATCATTGAAGACTACCATATCCATATGTTAAGGGAGATAAAGGCAATGCATGCATGATGATGAGAGACCCGTATTACATACACTTCTAGTTCTTGTTCTGTGTTGCCGGCCTTAATACTTTAACAGATAGCAAATAGAAATTTTAAATATTGGTAGGGAAGAATCGTAATAACACAGAGCAAACCTAATGAAGATTGATAATAACAACTCCAAGAACACACTGTTGTAAAGATTATATACAAGATATTAATCAAATTATTTAAAAGAAGATAAAAGTGGATACTGTTACTGTCTTATCCTGGTCAAAAATGTGGACTGGATTTTTGCATCTCGGCATTCCTCTTGCTCCTCTCGTCCATCAATCTTGGGTGTGTCGCCTCGCCACTCGCCACTGCCCGGCTGGAAAATAAAAGGTGAATGATTGGTAAGGTAATTAATATGCATTGTAATGTTTTACAAAGTTTCGGGCAAGGCCTGGCCTGTAATTGTAGATTGAAAACCAAAGGGGATATTGAGAAAGAAAGTTAAAACAAATGCACAAGTGATGGTGTAGTGCAACAAGAACACTTTCCGAGGTGGCATCTATGCATCATGTCTACTCTACTCTGTTTTCAGCATTGACCTTCAACAGTAACAGGAGAGAGCAGGCCCACAGTGCTTAGCATTTAGCACATCCTACGTTAACACTTAAAATTCTTTTTATTTCTCTCAAAGAGTTGGACAAACGCAAAGCACATTATCCATTCCAAACATAGCATTTTACAGTTTAAGTTAGTAAAATCAATGCACTGCAGTCATCCCACCGCTACACTCTATTCAACTTCTACACAGACATTTGGGTCTGCTGTGGTTGTTGTTGTTGACGTGTTTACCTTTTGGCTTTTCCGTTTATGCCACTCATGAAACGTCCTGACTTAATCAACATCTTCTCTGATACTTTTACTGACTGACTGTGAAGATCGGCCTGCAGTATAAGTAAAAATTTTATGACACAACAAGAGTAGAAATATAAATATTACTGACTTGAGTCATTCTTTATTGTGTACAGAAAGATAGATTACTAGTACACTTTGACATCACTTTGTGCACAACAAACAAACAACGCAAACACAAAGACCAATAGCTTAGAGTCAGGTGTCCAATGCATGCCATTAATTGTCATCATTACCTGTTCCTTCTCATCTTAAGTTAACGGGCCGTCTATTTTGCCAGCATCATGATGGACGGTGCTGTTGTGTCAATCATACTCATTGCGCAGATTGAGTGAGTCCCCTTCCTGTATTGAATTAAAAGCAATGGGTCACCAAGCTGCAGGAGAAGTACCAATTTCTTATTTGCAAGAAGGGGGAAATTAGTGTGTTCTGTAGAAAGTTGATTAGTGGCAGTGCACAATTACATAAATTCATGCACAACAAACACAACAAAATCTAAATCATTCAGTCTGCGACTCTGCGTCCAATGCATGGCATCGATCATTACCTGTTCCATCTTATTTTCAGTTAATGGCCAGTCTCTCTCGGCTCTGAAAGGAGGATAGCTATAGTAGTCATCTGATTCATGGTCCACTTCTTTTGGAAGGACTAGGAAAGTTTGAATTTGTTGTTACCATCATCCAATCATCATTCATGAGGGAAATGGAATTGAGCAGGAGATTCAGTATGATGGAGCGGAGGAGCAGGATTCGGAGGACAGTACTGTCAAATAGCAGACACCTGAAACTTGTATATTAAATCAGCCAGTAGTAGGCAATCATCTGACACAATACTTCCGTCACCTGAGCCGCTGTCCTCATCTTCCTCCGTTGATTCATGTATTGTGTAATTCGGTGGTATGAAGTGCTGATTCATTTTGATCATTGTTAACCTCTCCACGTTTTTTGGAGATAGACTGGTCCTTCTCAATGTTATAATGGAACCAGCAGCACTGAAAACACGTTCGGAAGAGACACTTGCAACAGGGCAAGCCAGATAGCTTATTGCCAGCCTGCTGAGCTGTGGCCATTCAGACCTTTTCCTATACCAATACTGCAATGGGTTTTGATCAGCGTACACCTCTGTTGGGTCGTCCAGATAGGCCTGGACCATCCGCTCAATGTTCAGGGTTGCTGCTGGTAAGCTTTTGTGCTGTGTTTTCTGTGCATCAGCACTGTGCTTACAAAGGCCCCTCTTTACATACCAATCCTGTAATGATAATAATTGTACTCGGCCTAATGATCCAGTTATTGTTTCTGTAGTCGATAGTGATGGTGAGTGTTGTGATTGTGAGCCAACCGCACTGCCCTCAGCCGATGAAGTTGCACTTGATTCTGCATGGCATGCTTCAGTATCAGTACTTCTTGTGGGTTGATCTTGCGGGCTTTTAATTAGCAGCCATTCATTTTCCAACTTACTGGCTGCTTCAGCTATACAACTTTTGTAGCGGGCAACATCATTGTCGGAAAAAGCAAGGAATGTCTTCAGTAGTCCCAATTTTGCACGTGGATCCAGAATTGTGGCACAAATGTAATGTTCTTGTGACAAAATTTTATTTTGTAACCTTACATTTTCAGTTAAGTGCCGGGATAAGCTCTCCACCAAGTCATGGGCTTGCCTTCTGTCCTCTACACCTTTGTATGATTCAGACACATTATTCAGCTCATACTCTAGCATTTGCAATAATGGGATAGCTTAGCCCATTGTACAGTCCTCCTTGCTGACTTCACGTGTGAAGACCTCAAAAGGAGAAAGCATCTCAGTCAGGCATTTAATTAGGCTCCATTGCTCCATGTCAAGGATCATGCCTTTAACAGTAGCACTAGCATCCCCTCTTCTTTTCCAGACATATTCATGGAGTGACATGTGCTGTTCGTACAGACGATCAAGCATGTAATACGTTGAGTTCCAACGTGTTGCCACCTCCTGGATGAGTGCCTTGACTGGCATCCCAAGTTCACGTTGGATGATCCTCAGCTGCTTCCGAGCTTTAAAAGAATGGCTGAAATGAGTGCATATTCTTCAGCAGATGGCCAGTAAATTTCTGACTATGGGTTCTTTTTTCAGAAAGTCTTGAACTATAATGTTTATGCAGTGCGCCAAACACGGAACCCTGAAATAGGAACCAAGTTCCATGGCCTTAAGTACATTACTGCCATTGTCTGTGGCAACATAACCAATACGAAGCCATTCCAAAACCTTGGTGCGAAACTCGTGTAAAATGTTTTGAGCCGTATGAGATTTCTCCATGGCGAACATGGCTACAGTTGCATGTTTCCGAGTACCTTCAAAAATCGCAGGTGTGTTTATCTTTAACCCCCACAAAAGAGATCCAGTGTGCAGTGATGCACATGCAATCTGTGGCTTGGCAACTGCTCCACATGTCTGTTGTCAGGTGGATATTGTGCACAGCACTCTTCTGCAAAGCGTGTCCAACCAATTCCAGCACATCATGATGTAGTGCCGGAACAGCAATTCTTGCGAAATAGGACCGGCTGGGAACTTTCCATTTCGGGCAGATGGCAGACACAAATTCAAGGAAACCCACCCCTTCCACAAATGAAAAAGGAAGAAGGTCCAGCGCTAACATTTTAGCCAGCTTCGCATTGTACAATCGTGCCGTTGGGTGGTTGCGTTGGAACTGCCCCTCCAACCTAAACATGCTCTCAATGGTAGGCTGGCTTACTCTCCTTAGTGGTGCTGTTTTCATTAACCCACTATGGCTTAACGACACAGATTGTCTCATTGAGGTACTCGCTGGTCGCCTTGGTGTCTCACCCAGACTCTGAGTATGGCTCTTACTGCGGTGCCACTCTGATGTTACTGAGGAGGATGTGGGTGTTACTGCACTACTGGGGACAGGGCTAGAAATGCCTCCCTCTTCTTCACCTTCCACCACAATAATATCGCTCTCTGATTCATCCCGACCAACTTCAATGGGTTGAGTTTTTCTACTTTCTTTTAACCTAAGTAGGTGATCCTCCCACACGATAGTGTGGTGTATTTTTAGATGACTTGCTTGTCCTCCGGTACCATAGTTTGTACCAAGCTTACCACGCCGAACACCTTGCCGACAAATTGAGCATATAGCAACGTTCTCCTCCTTGGCGCTAACAGAAAAGAAGTCCCAAACTGGGGAGGAGAACTTTCTGGCACTGCTGGATGTGCCACTTTCAACACCAGATGAACTAGAGGGGATGTTTGAAAATGTGTGCCCCTGTGCACCTACACTGTGACTTTTACTACCACTACCTACTGAGATGGTTGAGCTGGATGTAGGTCCTTGCCGGGCCTTGGAAAATATGGCAGCTGGAGGTAGTGGTGGTGTAACCTGTGTTGGTGAGATCCGTGCTACATTCCGCTCAGTAGCAGCCTTTTTGGATAGGGTGAGAATGTTGGTCTCCAATCCCTTTGGGGCGGGAGTAATGTGCGTGATGACTGGCTCGTCTTCATCAACATCATCACCCCCCTCTTCCACATCTACCTCCATAACTCTAAGTTTTTCTGGGACCTTCCTTTTCAGAAGCATTGTCTTGTGGCGTATATCACTCTCAGACCGAGCTGGTGGGACCCAAGTGTCATCACGATCATCAGAAGCGGGGCTTGAAGAAGAAGATGATGGACTAAGCGGCCTTTTCCTTGCTGGTGGTCTGGAAGACAATAGATCTTCTGAAACAGTGGTTTGACTTTGCTCCACTTTGTCTGCAGGAAGCTCGATTTCCTGAAAATGCCCCTACGTCAGGAGCAACAACTACTATGGTGGCCTGTTGCGGCAGCTTCTGCTGTTCTTGTTGCGGCGGCTGCTGCTGTTCTTGTTGCGGCGGGTGCTGCTTTTCTTGTTGCGGCGGCTGCTGCTGTTCTTGTTGTGGCGGCTGCACACTGATCTGCTGAGTTTGCGCCTGTCTTGAACTTGATTGTGTACTACTTTGCGGTAATGACATTTCTTCAACATCGCTGCTCGTTAGTAGACTGGCTACCTCTGCGACACTAAAGCCCTTGGGCCTAGGTTGGTGGGGTTGGACCGCTGTGCTGCTCCCAGCTTGGTTCCCGGACAACGCTTTGGTGCCAAAAAAAACATTGGCAGGCACACCACCAGTCGTGGTTAATGGGACTTCCTTTTCTGTTCCTTCTTCTCACTGGCAACTTTCTTGGTACGGGACCTGGTACCTTTCTTTGGGGCCATCTTCTTCAGATGTCAGGCAGGATGCAGATGCACAACAAGTTCTGGTCACACGTGGACGTGATGCGCAGCAGGACTTCTGTCTGGCTGGCAGTACAACGGGTAGCCGGGTGATGCTGATGACACCTCCTACTCTGTCTTTTGTGCACCTAAAAGCAAATAAGACAGGAGAAGAACATCAGTGAAATGTTGCATTTGTTGTTGTGGTTCAGTTACTTAGTACTGTACTAGTGCAAACAAAAGATAGTCTAGCCATTTATGACTTTTTTTTTAACTAGAGCTATGTTATACTACTGTGTACAGCCACACACTACACTCTCAGGAAGGATAGGAAAGTTAATAATAACCACCAAAATAAAAATGTAATGAAAGTGGGGTGGACCATTAAATTATTTGAGCATCTCAGCATACATGGAGCTGCTGCTGGCAAAGGGGGTGGATGGATGGAAGCAGTAAGCCAAATAGCCAATAGGAAAACCATGCAGACCTATGGCAAAAGCAGGACACTAATAACTCACAGTCAAAACACCAAAAAAGGCCACCACCCACATGGACACTCACAAATCACAAACAAGCCGGGGGCCTGGGAAACACCAGGAGCTGACAAAAGGCCTATAAAAGCCAGGTAAAGGATGCATGCTAAAGCACACTGCTCTGCCTTTTTAATGCAACAAAATGGAAATACGAACATTCACAGGCCCCAAAAAGGTCTGCAGGGTGCATGCATTGCACACCAACACACCAGACACATACAACAAAAGCATGTCTTTAAGACAACCAACATCAGAAAGGCCACCCCAAAAAACACACTTCCCCGACTCAATCCAATGCCATCCATGCCCTAAATGATGTCTAAATTCAACAGATCACACAGAAAACACTTGAATAATAAAGCTGTGGCTACCTGCTCTGATCATAGTGGATGAAAAAGCAGGCCTGTTGGCAGACAAGGCCAGGCAAGCTTGCAGGCCTAGGCTTCAAAATGGCCACCAGCCACATGGCCAGGCCCAACAACATCACAAAGGCCACCCCAAAAAACACACTTCCCCAACTCAATTCTATGCCATCCATGCCCTAAATGATGTCTAAATTCAACAGACCACACAGAAAACACTTGATTAATAAAGCTGTGGCTACCTGCTCTGATCCTAGTGGATGAAAAAGCAGGTCTGTTGGCAGACAAGGCCAGGCAAGCTTGCAGGCCTAGGCTTCAAAATGGCCACCAGCCACATGGCCAGGCCCAACAACATCACAAAGGCCACCCCCAAAAAACACACTTCCTCAACTCAATCCAATGCCATCCATGCCCTAAATGATGTCTAAATTCAACAGACCACACAGAAAACACAAGATTAATAAATCTGTGGCTACCTGCTCTGATCCTAGTGGATGAAAAAGCAGGCCTGTTGGCAGACAAGGCCAGGCAAGCTTGCAGCCCTAGGCTTCAAAATGGCCACCAGCCACATGGCAAGGCCCAACAACATCACAAAGGCCACCCCAAAAAACACACTTCCCCAACTCAATCCAATGCCATCCATGCCCTAAATGATGTCTAAATTCAACAGATCACACAGAAAACACTTGATTAATAAAGCTGTGGCTACCTGCTCTGATCCTAGTGGATGAAAAAGCAGGTCTGTTGGCAGACAAGGCCAGGCAAGCTTGCAGGCCTAGGCTTCAAAATGGCCACCAGCCACATGGCCAGGCCCAACAACATCACAAAGGCCACCCCCAAAAAACACACTTCCTCAACTCAATCCAATGCCATCCATGCCCTAAATGATGTCTAAATTCAACAGACCACACAGAAAACACAAGATTAATAAATCTGTGGCTACCTGCTCTGATCCTAGTGGATGAAAAAGCAGGCCTGTTGGCAGACAAGGCCAGGCAAGCTTGCAGCCCTAGGCTTCAAAATGGCCACCAGCCACATGGCAAGGCCCAACAACATCACAAAGGCCACCCCAAAAAACACACTTCCCCAACTCAATCCAATGCCATCCATGCCCTAAATGATGTCTAAATTCAACAGATCACACAGAAAACACTTGATTAATAAAGCTGTGGCTACCTGCTCTGATCCTAGTGGATGAAAAAGCAGGTCTGTTGGCAGACAAGGCCAGGCAAGCTTGCAGGCCTAGGCTTCAAAATGGCCACCAGCCACATGGCCAGGCCCAACAACATCACAAAGGCCACCCCCAAAAAACACACTTCCTCAACTCAATCCAATGCCATCCATGCCCTAAATGATGTCTAAATTCAACAGACCACACAGAAAACACAAGATTAATAAATCTGTGGCTACCTGCTCTGATCCTAGTGGATGAAAAAGCAGGCCTGTTGGCAGACAAGGCCAGGCAAGCTTGCAGCCCTAGGCTTCAAAATGGCCACCAGCCACATGGCAAGGCCCAACAACATCACAAAGGCCACCCCAAAAAACACACTTCCCCAACTCAATCCAATGCCATCCATGCCCTAAATGATGTCTAAATTCAACAGATCACACAGAAAACACTTTATTAATAAACTATTAGTGTCTACTCTACTACTACCTGATTTGTACTAGTGATGTATGTTAGAATTAACTCATTTTTCAACCTCGCTACTGATCAATAGGGGGGAGGTGTATATGACGCCTAATAAATGTGTAATGTTTTCTAGGCGCACTACCGACCACCATTGCCGGGGCCAGCGAACAAGGCGATGCAGAGGGCGAGGATGCGGCAGTTGCTGCCGATACCGACGATGGAGCGGTAGGGGGAGTGGCAGCACCAGTGGCAGGCGGTGGTAAGTTAGATTCATAATTCCTAACTATTGTTGAACTTGACAGTACACTCACTGCAAGGGTGTACTGTATATATATGTATACTGTACAGTTGTGACTTAGGGCCCCATTAGGATGGTGGGCGTATTGCCCCCGCCGGGCCGGCTGGAATTCACTGCCGACACCGCAGGGGCAAACCTCCCGCCATCCCTGTAGAAAATATTCAGACCCCCCACATGTCGACCAGGCGGAAAAGGGTTCAATATGGCGGTGGTGTCTCTCTGAACACACCGCCAGCCATATAATCTGCATTTTGGAATGCCTTTGCGTGGTGGCATTGCCGTCCGCCACGGAAAGGCATGCAGACATTGCAGAGTATGCTTGGGGGCCCCCATGGAGGGTACCTACCTATGCTATGGTACCCACCCGCCTTTCAAAGCAAAACGTGACAGGCTCCGTGTGGGGCCCGTCATGTTGTGCTTGGAAAAGCAGCACAACATTTTAGCATTGCTTTCAGCAAAGCCAACCAGAATGTAAAAAAAAAAACAGGATGCGCCCGCCACTGTGCCGGGCGCATCATCCTAATTAACTGTCCCCACGGGACCCAGACCCTTTTTAGCATGAGGATGGCGGGCGGACAAAGTCCGCCCGCTATCCGATGTCGTAAGTAAGTATGAGTTGTTGGGGACGTTTGAAAAGTGAACTAGAAGACTAGAATTCCCTTTAATTGGCATAGGACTAGGAGCCGGAGTATTGAGTAACCAATGGCCTCATCTATCTGATTTCAACTCCGCTTTGAAAGTTTTATGGAGAAGAGCACCTGGTGCACTGTTCAACTAAAAAGTGAAAGACGGGTGGAAGGAAGAAGGACGGGCGACATTTAAAATGTTATGTACTACTGTGCTTTATTTGATAGTGCTACTCTACCATGCCACTATGTGTATAAATAATTACCTTGTCCTACTGTTTTTCTAAGAGTATATTTTACAATTGTCTTTTTTTTTTCTTTTTGAAACACAGCTACTCCGAAACTCAACCGGAAGGAGTTGGCCGCCAAGGTACGGCGCCGGAAGCTGGAGGCAATCCAGCGGGAATACCGGCGGCTGGTGGTCCTAGCCGAGGAGGAGGAGGAGACTGCAGCATCAATTGTTCAAGCCTCCTCCAATGCCCCGGGCCCCAGCCACCGCCCTCCAGCGGTAAGGTGCCACCGTCTGGCAGCTGCCCGCCGCCACGGTGCCATCTCCGGTGCCCCCCCCACTGTGGCTGCAACTGCCGCGGCCTTAGACGCCGCGTCACCCGTTTAGAGGACGAGAATAGGTTTGGGCGGAATTTGCGTAATCGCGTTACGCAAATCTCCGCGAAACGGTAAAAAATCTCCGCGAACATGCAGAAATTCCGCGAACACGCAGAATTGCTTGTTCGCGATGCTTTTTTCCTGTTCACAGTTGCTGTTTGCGTGCCTGGGGAGAAATATCTCGCGAACACGCATTTTGAGAACACGAACAAGAAAAAATTTCGCGAAGTCGCGGAAAGCAGAATTTTGGCCAATTTCGTGTTCTCCGCAGAACGCGAAATTACCGAAATTCCGCAAATTCCGAGAGCGGAACGGAATTTACCGCCCAGGCCTAGACGAGATGCGCCAGATGCGTGTCCTCCTTCAGTCCCGCCCCACCACTTAGTCCCTGTCATCCTGTTCTGCCCCTTTTTAAATTCTTGTTTGGGTGGGTGGGTGGGAACTTGTTTGGGTGTTACGGACTTCTACGGACATTGGTTGGGGTTAGGGAGGGGGGTGGGTCAGCTTTTGTGGGTTTAGTTTATTTTTGTTAGGGTAAATTAAATATATTTTTCTATGTTACATGCAATGTTGTTAATGTTTTGTAGGTGGGGTAACTGTTTTACATCACACTGTTTCCTTGCTGGTGCATGGCCGCCCATAGCCTGTGTTTGATTTCAATAATTGGCTGACTGTATAAGACACAAACAGATAGATGCGACACACCTCACTCATTGACTGGTCCTTCTAGTACTTTCAGTCTGTCCTGTAGTCTATGCATTCTTTGGAGTGGTGTAAATCATTGACAACATGTCCATTATTAATTCTGCCTCCCCCAAACTTCTCTCTTACCGGTGCTTGATGTTTATGTCCAACTGTGGCACAGCACTGGCTGCATGGTGAAGATGGTTTCCTTTTTCATATATGCCATGATTGGGGTGGTGGTGGTGGTGGTAGCAGCATAGTAGTAGTCGTAGACACTGGCAGGGCGGCAGCATTTGCAAAAAAAGAGAAGGAGTCAGTCAATCGCCTTTGAGAGACTGTTAGGAGTAGTTGAATGAAGTACAGTACAGAGCTTACCGAGCAACAATAATATGCTCAAATATTTGACAAAAAAACAGAATGGTGGTTAGGAGGATAGCCTACTAGACAGAGTTACAAACTATAGTTGTGTCGAGTCACTTGACTAGGCCTACAGCCTAACAGTTATTGCTGTATATGAGGAATGACAAGAAACAAATCCAATCAATGGCGGCAATTCATGCTGAGGTATATGTTCCTTTGTTAAAAAAAATAACCTCTGAAATATCCTACTCATGGGTGGCCAAGCAGAAGAAGATCATCACTCTGCCTTGAAATTGAAGTAGTGTTGCTTTCACCACATCCGCCCCAGCAAGTGTGTGAGTAAGTATTGGTGTACATTTAATTTAGTTACACCTCGACAATAAGTCACACAGCCCGGGGGAAGAGGGTTAGGGTTTGTTGAATGGATGGGAAGGGGGTTTTTGGGAAAGGTTTGACATAGAAAAACAGTATGCATACATAGACAAACAAACGACAATCATTGAAGACTACCATATCCATATGTTAAGGGAGATAAAGGCAATGCATGCATGATGATGAGAGACCCGTATTACATACACTTCTAGTTCTTGTTCTGTGTTGCCGGCCTTAATACTTTAACAGATAGCAAATAGAAATTTTAAATATTGGTAGGGAAGAATCGTAATAACACAGAGCAAACCTAATGAAGATTGATAATAACAACTCCAAGAACACACTGTTGTAAAGATTATATACAAGATATTAATCAAATTATTTACAAGAAGATAAAAGTGGATACTGTTACTGTCTTATCCTGGTCAAAAATGTGGACTGGATTTTTGCATCTCGGCATTCCTCTTGCTCCTCTCGTCCATCAATCTTGGGTGTGTCGCCTCGCCACTCGCCACTGCCCGGCTGGAAAATAAAAGGTGAATGATTGGTAAGGTAATTAATATGCATTGTAATGTTTTACAAAGTTTCGGGCAAGGCCTGGCCTGTAATTGTAGATTGAAAACCAAAGGGGATATTGAGAAAGAAAGTTAAAACAAATGCACAAGTGATGGTGTAGTGCAACAAGAACACTTTCCGAGGTGGCATCTATGCATCATGTCTACTCTACTCTGTTTCCAGCATTGACCTTCAACAGTAACAGGAGAGAGCAGGCCCACAGTGCTTAGCATTTAGCACATCCTACGTTAACACTTAAAATTCTTTTTATTTCTCTCAAAGAGTTGGACAAACGCAAAGCACATTATCCATTCCAAACATAGCATTTTACAGTTTAAGTTAGTAAAATCAATGCACTGCAGTCATCCCACCGCTACACTCTATTCAACTTCTACACAGACATTTGGGTCTGCTGTGGTTGTTGTTGTTGACGTGTTTACCTTTTGGCTTTTCCGTTTATGCCACTCATGAAACGTCCTGACTTAATCAACATCTTCTCTGATACTTTTACTGACTGACTGTGAAGATCGGCCTGCAGTATAAGTAAAAATTTTATGACACAACAAGAGTAGAAATATAAATATTACTGACTTGAGTCATTCTTTATTGTGTACAGAAAGATAGATTACTAGTACACTTTGACATCACTTTGTGCACAACAAACAAACAACGCAAACACAAAGACCAATAGCTTAGAGTCAGGTGTCCAATGCATGCCATTAATTGTCATCATTACCTGTTCCTTCTCATCTTAAGTTAACGGGCCGTCTATTTTGCCAGCATCATGATGGACGGTGCTGTTGTGTCAATCATACTCATTGCGCAGATTGAGTGAGTCCCCTTCCTGTATTGAATTAAAAGCAATGGGTCACCAAGCTGCAGGAGAAGTACCAATTTCTTATTTGCAAGAAGGGGGAAATTAGTGTGTTCTGTAGAAAGTTGATTAGTGGCAGTGCACAATTACATAAATTCATGCACAACAAACACAACAAAATCTAAATCATTCAGTCTGCGACTCTGCGTCCAATGCATGGCATCGATCATTACCTGTTCCATCTTATTTTCAGTTAATGGCCAGTCTCTCTCGGCTCTGAAAGGAGGATAGCTATAGTAGTCATCTGATTCATGGTCCACTTCTTTTGGAAGGACTAGGAAAGTTTGAATTTGTTGTTACCATCATCCAATCATCATTCATGAGGGAAATGGAATTGAGCAGGAGATTCAGTATGATGGAGCGGAGGAGCAGGATTCGGAGGACAGTACTGTCAAATAGCAGACACCTGAAACTTGTATATTAAATTAGAAGAGTAGAAGACGGTGGTAATGGATTGGTTGTGATTCACAAGTTTATAACCGGAACAACAGACACATAAACAAAGGGGGAAAAAAGGGAGGAAGACAGTAAGTGCGAGCCTAATTGTCAGGGAAGTATAGCTCGTCCTCAAACTCTGGGGGTTCAGCCAGTAGTAGGCAATCATCTGACACAATACTTCCGTCACCTGAGCCGCTGTCCTCATCTTCCTCCGTTGATTCATGTATTGTGTAATTCGGTGGTATGAAGTGCTGATTCATTTTGATCATTGTTAACCTCTCCACGTTTTTTGGAGATAGACTGGTCCTTCTCAATGTTATAATGGAACCAGCAGCACTGAAAACACGTTCGGAAGAGACACTTGCAACAGGGCAAGCCAGATAGCTTATTGCCAGCCTGCTGAGCTGTGGCCATTCAGACCTTTTCCTATACCAATACTGCAATGGGTTTTGATCAGCGTACACCTCTGTTGGGTCGTCCAGATAGGCCTGGACCATCCGCTCAATGTTCAGGGTTGCTGCTGGTAAGCTTTTGTGCTGTGTTTTCTGTGCATCAGCACTGTGCTTACAAAGGCCCCTCTTTACATACCAATCCTGTAATGATAATAATTGTACTCGGCCTAATGATCCAGTTATTGTTTCTGTAGTCGATAGTGATGGTGAGTGTTGTGATTGTGAGCCAACCGCACTGCCCTCAGCCGATGAAGTTGCACTTGATTCTGCATGGCATGCTTCAGTATCAGTACTTCTTGTGGGTTGATCTTGCGGGCTTTTAATTAGCAGCCATTCATTTTCCAACTTACTGGCTGCTTCAGCTATACAACTTTTGTAGCGGGCAACATCATTGTCGGAAAAAGCAAGGAATGTCTTCAGTAGTCCCAATTTTGCACGTGGATCCAGAATTGTGGCACAAATGTAATGTTCTTGTGACAAAATTTTATTTTGTAACCTTACATTTTCAGTTAAGTGCCGGGATAAGCTCTCCACCAAGTCATGGGCTTGCCTTCTGTCCTCTACACCTTTGTATGATTCAGACACATTATTCAGCTCATACTCTAGCATTTGCAATAATGGGATAGCTTAGCCCATTGTACAGTCCTCCTTGCTGACTTCACGTGTGAAGACCTCAAAAGGAGAAAGCATCTCAGTCAGGCATTTAATTAGGCTCCATTGCTCCATGTCAAGGATCATGCCTTTAACAGTAGCACTAGCATCCCCTCTTCTTTTCCAGACATATTCATGGAGTGACATGTGCTGTTCGTACAGACGATCAAGCATGTAATACGTTGAGTTCCAACGTGTTGCCACCTCCTGGATGAGTGCCTTGACTGGCATCCCAAGTTCACGTTGGATGATCCTCAGCTGCTTCCGAGCTTTAAAAGAATGGCTGAAATGAGTGCATATTCTTCAGCAGATGGCCAGTAAATTTCTGACTATGGGTTCTTTTTTCAGAAAGTCTTGAACTATAATGTTTATGCAGTGCGCCAAACACGGAACCCTGAAATAGGAACCAAGTTCCATGGCCTTAAGTACATTACTGCCATTGTCTGTGGCAACATAACCAATACGAAGCCATTCCAAAACCTTGGTGCGAAACTCGTGTAAAATGTTTTGAGCCGTATGAGATTTCTCCATGGCGAACATGGCTACAGTTGCATGTTTCCGAGTACCTTCAAAAATCGCAGGTGTGTTTATCTTTAACCCCCACAAAAGAGATCCAGTGTGCAGTGATGCACATGCAATCTGTGGCTTGGCAACTGCTCCACATGTCTGTTGTCAGGTGGATATTGTGCACAGCACTCTTCTGCAAAGCGTGTCCAACCAATTCCAGCACATCATGATGTAGTGCCGGAACAGCAATTCTTGCGAAATAGGACCGGCTGGGAACTTTCCATTTCGGGCAGATGGCAGACACAAATTCAAGGAAACCCACCCCTTCCACAAATGAAAAAGGAAGAAGGTCCAGCGCTAACATTTTAGCCAGCTTCGCATTGTACAATCGTGCCGTTGGGTGGTTGCGTTGGAACTGCCCCTCCAACCTAAACATGCTCTCAATGGTAGGCTGGCTTACTCTCCTTAGTGGTGCTGTTTTCATTAACCCACTATGGCTTAACGACACAGATTGTCTCATTGAGGTACTCGCTGGTCGCCTTGGTGTCTCACCCAGACTCTGAGTATGGCTCTTACTGCGGTGCCACTCTGATGTTACTGAGGAGGATGTGGGCGTTACTGCACTACTGGGGACAGGGCTAGAAATGCCTCCCTCTTCTTCACCTGCCACCACAATAATATCGCTCTCTGATTCATCCCGACCAACTTCAATGGGTTGAGTTTTTCTACTTTCTTTTAACCTAAGTAGGTGATCCTCCCACACGATAGTGTGGTGTATTTTTAGATGACTTGCTTGTCCTCCGGTACCATAGTTTGTACCAAGCTTACCACGCCGAACACCTTGCCGACAAATTGAGCATATAGCAACGTTCTCCTCCTTGGCGCTAACAGAAAAGAAGTCCCAAACTGGGGAGGAGAACTTTCTGGCACTGCTGGATGTGCCACTTTCAACACCAGATGAACTAGAGGGGATGTTTGAAAATGTGTGCCCCTGTGCACCTACACTGTGACTTTTACTACCACTACCTACTGAGATGGTTGAGCTGGATGTAGGTCCTTGCCGGGCCTTGGAAAATATGGCAGCTGGAGGTAGTGGTGGTGTAACCTGTGTTGGTGAGATCCGTGCTACATTCCGCTCAGTAGCAGCCTTTTTGGATAGGGTGAGAATGTTGGTCTCCAATCCCTTTGGGGCGGGAGTAATGTGCGTGATGACTGGCTCGTCTTCATCAACATCATCACCCCCCTCTTCCACATCTACCTCCATAACTCTAAGTTTTTCTGGGACCTTCCTTTTCAGAAGCATTGTCTTGTGGCGTATATCACTCTCAGACCGAGCTGGTGGGACCCAAGTGTCATCACGATCATCAGAAGCGGGGCTTGAAGAAGAAGATGATGGACTAAGCGGCCTTTTCCTTGCTGGTGGTCTGGAAGACAATAGATCTTCTGAAACAGTGGTTTGACTTTGCTCCACTTTGTCTTCAGGAAGCTCGATTTCCTGAAAATGCCCCTACGTCAGGAGCAACAACTACTATGGTGGCCTGTTGCGGCAGCTTCTGCTGTTCTTGTTGCGGCGGCTGCTGCTGTTCTTGTTGCGGCGGGTGCTGCTTTTCTTGTTGCGGCGGCTGCTGCTGTTCTTGTTGTGGCGGCTGCACACTGATCTGCTGAGTTTGCGCCTGTCTTGAACTTGATTGTGTACTACTTTGCGGTAATGACATTTCTTCAACATCGTTGCTCGTTAGTAGACTGGCTACCTCTGCGACACTAAAGCCCTTGGGCCTAGGTTGGTGGGGTTGGACCGCTGTGCTGCTCCCAGCTTGGTTCCCGGACAACGCTTTGGTGCCAAAAAAAACATTGGCAGGCACACCACCAGTCGTGGTTAATGGGACTTCCTTTTCTGTTCCTTCTTCTCACTGGCAACTTTCTTGGTACGGGACCTGGTACCTTTCTTTGGGGCCATCTTCTTCAGATGTCAGGCAGGATGCAGATGCACAACAAGTTCTGGTCACACGTGGACGTGATGCGCAGCAGGACTTCTGTCTGGCTGGCAGTACAACGGGTAGCCGGGTGATGCTGATGACACCTCCTACTCTGTCTTTTGTGCACCTAAAAGCAAATAAGACAGGAGAAGAACATCAGTGAAATGTTGCATTTGTTGTTGTGGTTCAGTTACTTAGTACTGTACTAGTGCAAACAAAAGATAGTCTAGCCATTTATGACTTTTTTTTTAACTAGAGCTATGTTATACTACTGTGTACAGCCACACACTACACTCTCAGGAAGGATAGGAAAGTTAATAATAACCACCAAAATAAAAATGTAATGAAAGTGGGGTGGACCATTAAATTATTTGAGCATCTCAGCATACATGGAGCTGCTGCTGGCAAAGGGGGTGGATGGATGGAAGCAGTAAGCCAAATAGCCAATAGGAAAACCATGCAGACCTATGGCAAAAGCAGGACACTAATAACTCACAGTCAAAACACCAAAAAAGGCCACCACCCACATGGACACTCACAAATCACAAACAAGCCGGGGGCCTGGGAAACACCAGGAGCTGACAAAAGGCCTATAAAAGCCAGGTAAAGGATGCATGCTAAAGCACACTGCTCTGCCTTTTTAATGCAACAAAATGGAAATACGAACATTCACAGGCCCCAAAAAGGTCTGCAGGGTGCATGCATTGCACACCAACACACCAGACACATACAACAAAAGCATGTCTTTAAGACAACCAACATCAGAAAGGCCACCCCAAAAAACACACTTCCCCAACTCAATCCAATGCCATCCATGCCCTAAATGATGTCTAAATTCAACAGATCACACAGAAAACACTTGAATAATAAAGCTGTGGCTACCTGCTCTGATCCTAGTGGATGAAAAAGCAGGCCTGTTGGCAGACAAGGCCAGGCAAGCTTGCAGGCCTAGGCTTCAAAATGGCCACCAGCCACATGGCCAGGCCCAACAACATCACAAAGGCCACCCCAAAAAACACACTTCCCCAACTCAATTCTATGCCATCCATGCCCTAAATGATGTCTAAATTCAACAGACCACACAGAAAACACTTGATTAATAAAGCTGTGGCTACCTGCTCTGATCCTAGTGGATGAAAAAGCAGGTCTGTTGGCAGACAAGGCCAGGCAAGCTTGCAGGCCTAGGCTTCAAAATGGCCACCAGCCACATGGCCAGGCCCAACAACATCACAAAGGCCACCCCCAAAAAACACACTTCCTCAACTCAATCCAATGCCATCCATGCCCTAAATGATGTCTAAATTCAACAGACCACACAGAAAACACAAGATTAATAAAGCTGTGGCTACCTGCTCTGATCCTAGTGGATGAAAAAGCAGGCCTGTTGGCAGAAAAGGCCAGGCAAGCTTGCAGCCCTAGGCTTCAAAATGGCCACCAGCCACATGGCAAGGCCCAACAACATCACAAAGGCCACCCCAAAAAACACACTTCCCCAACTCAATCCAATGCCATCCATGCCCTAAATGATGTCTAAATTCAACAGATCACACAGAAAACACTTTATTAATAAAGCTGTGGCTACCTGCTCTGATCCTAGTGGATGAAAAAGCAGGCCTGTTGGCAGACAAGGCCAGGCAAGCTTGCAGGCCTAGGCTTCAAAATGGCCACCAGCCACATGGCCAGGCCCAACAACATCACAAAGGCCACCCCAAAAAACACACTTCCCCAACTCAATCCAATGCCATCCATGCCCTAAATGATGTCTAAATTCAACAGACCACACAGAAAACACTTGATTAATAAAGCTGTGGCTACCTGCTCTGATCCTAGTGGATGAAAAAGCAGGTCTGTTGGCAGACAAGGCCAGGCAAGCTTGCAGG
Organism: Triturus cristatus; assembly: GCF_964204655.1. NCBI lineage: Eukaryota > Metazoa > Chordata > Amphibia > Caudata > Salamandridae > Triturus > Triturus cristatus. Next base: position 463,336,659 of record NC_140589.1, read on the forward strand.
CCTAGGCTTCAAAATGGCCACCAGCCACATGGCCAGGCCCAACAACATCACAAAGGCCACCCCCAAAAAACACACTTCCTCAACTCAATCCAATGCCATCCATGCCCTAAATGATGTCTAAATTCAACAGACCACACAGAAAACACAAGATTAATAAAGCTGTGGCTACCTGCTCTGATCCTAGTGGATGAAAAAGCAGGCCTGTTGGCAGATGAGGCCAGGCAAGCTTGCAGCCCTAGGCTTCAAAATGGCCACCAGCCACATGGCCAGGCCCAACAACATCACAAAGGCCACCCCAAAAAACTCACTTCCCCAACTCAATCCAATGCCATCCATGCCCTAAATGATGTCTAAATTCAACAGATCACACAGAAAACACTTGATTAATAAAGCTGTGGCTACCTGCTCTGATTCTAGTGGGTGAAAAAGCAGGCCTGTTGGCAGACAAGGCCAGGCAAGCTTGCAGGCCTAGGCTTCAAAATGGCCACCAGCCACATGGCCAGGCCCAACACCATCACAAAGGCCACCCCAAAAAACACACTTCCCCAACTCAATCCAATGCCATCCATGCCCTAAATGATGTCTAAATTCAACAGACCACACAGAAAACACTTGATTAATAAAGCTGTGGCTACCTGCTCTGATCCTAGTGAATGAAAAAGCAGGTCTGTTGGCAGACAAGGCCAGGCAAGCTTGCAGGCCTAGGCTTCAAAATGGCCACCAGCCACATGGCCAGGCCCAACAACATCACAAAGGCCACCCCGAAAAAACACACTTCCCCAACTCAATCCTATGCCATCCATGCCCTAAATGATGTCTAAATTCAACAGACCACACAGAAAACACAAGATTAATAAAGCTGTGGCTACCTCCTCTGATCCTAGTGGATGAAAAAGCAGGCCTGTTGGCAGACGAGGCCAGGCAAGCTTGCAGCCCTAGGCTTCAAAATGGCCACCAGCCACATGGCCAGGCCCAACAACATCACAAAGTCCACCCCAAAAAACACACTTCCCCAACTCAATCCAATGCCATCCATGCCCTAAATGATGTCTAAATTCAACAGATCACACAGAAAACACTTGAGTAATAAAGCTGTGGCTACCTGCTCTGATCCTAGTGGATGAAAAAGCAGGCCTGTTGGCAGACAAGGCCAGGCAAGCTTGCAGGCCTAGGCTTCAAAATGGCCACCAGCCACATGGCCTGGCCCAACAACATCACAAAGGCCACCCCAAAAAACACACTTCCCCAACTCAATCCAATGCCATCCATGCCCTAAATGATGTCTAAATTCAATAGATCACACAGAAACCACTTGATTAATAAAGCTGTGGCTACCTGCTCTGATCCTAGTGGATGAAAAAGCAGGCCTGTTGGCAGACAAGGCCAGGCAAGCTTGCAGGCCTAGGCTTCAAAATGGCCACCAGCCACATGGCCAGGCCCAACAACATCACAAAGGCCACCCCAAAAAACACACTTCCCCAACTCAATCCAATGCCATCCATGCCCTAAATGATGTCTAAAATCAACAGACCACACAGAAAACACTAGATTAATAAAGCTGTGGCTACCTGCTCTGATCCTAGTGGATGAAAAAGCAGGCCTGTTGGCAGACAAGGCCAGGCAAGCTTGCAGGCCTAGGCTTCAAAATGGCCACCAGCCACATGGCCAGGTCCAACAACATCACAAAGGCCACCCCAAAAAACACACTTCCCCAACTCAATCCAATGCCATCCATGCCCTAAATGATGTCTAAATTCAACAGATCACACAGAAAACACTTGATTAATAAAGCTGTGGCTACCTGCTCTGATCCTAGTGGATGAAAAAGCAGGCCTGTTGGCAGACAAGGCCAGGCAAGCTTGCAGGCCTAGGCTTCAAAATGGCCACCAACCACATAGCCAGGCCCAACAACATCACAAAGGCCACCCCCAAAAAACACACTTCCCCAACTCAATCCAATGCCATCCATGCCCTAAATGATGTCTAAATTCAACAGACCACACAGAAAACACAAGATTAATAAAGCTGTGGCTACCTACTCTGATCCTAGTGGATGGAAAAGCAGGCCTGTTGGCAGACAAGGCCAGGCAAGCTTGTAGCCCTAGGCTTCAAAATGGCCACCAGCCACATGGCCAGGCCCAACAACATCACAAAGGCCACCCCAAAAAACACACTTCCCCAACTCAATACAATGCCATCCATGCCCTAAATGATGTCTAAATTCAACAGATCACTCAGAAAACACTTGATTAATAAAGCTGTGGCTACCTGCTCTGGCCCTAGTGGATAAAAAAGCAGGCCTGTTGGCAGACAAGGCCAGGCAAGCTTGCAGGCCTAGGCTTCAAAATGGCCACCAGCCACATGGCCAGGCCCAACAACATCACAAAGGCCACCCCCAAAAAGCACACTTTCCCAACTCAATCCAATGCCATCCATGCCCTAAATGTGCTTGAAAATGAAATACATTCAAAAAACAACAAAAGGAACAGTTGCTTCATCATGCACACACACACCCATGAGGCCATGCCCATGGCTAGCTCGAGCCTACTACTACTACTACCCACAAAATAAAAAAAATAAAAAAAGGAATGATGATAATTAATTATCAAAAATAAATTGTAGTTACAACAACTGCAATGCCCACAATCAAACAAACACAACAACCACTTACTTGTAAAATATCCTATTCCAAAAATCCTCAAGTCCAATTGCAATGATGCAGCTGACAAAAAGAGTGATCTTTCCAGCTCCAAATCCAAAGGCAGAATGAGCAGGAGATGGACAAAGCACTGGGAGGAGCCTGCTGGACAGGAACAGGAAGTTGGAGATTCTGTGTCACTTCCTCCCTCTCTCCACCTTTTAAAAAAAGGACTCCTTGCACAAAAAAGGACAGCCAAATGTCAATGTAAGGAGTTGTTTTCATCCAAAATCAGCATTTGCAGAAGGTTTCATGCTGCTAGAGCTGATATTCCTCTCCAAATTGGAAATTTTACATGTTGAGTTCTTGAGCTTCACATTACTTCCGCCGGCGTGTCGAAAATGACATGATCGCGTTCTCTTTATCCCTGTCGCATTGGATATGACGTGTTCGGGGTCTCTTTCTCCTGTTCGCGTTCGAATAGACGTGCCCGCGTCCTCATCCTCTGGCTCGGGATGTAGAATGACGTGTTCGAGATCTCAATCTTCTCATACTCGCGCGGTGCATGATCGCGAGAAGAAAGACGAGATCGCGCGACAAATGACGTGATCGCGCGACAAATGACGTTAATGCGGCTGCGAACTGTCGCGAGACAGCGCAAAATGGCTACCAACAATCCAACATTTCGTGGAGAACGCGACCGGATCGGGAAAGCTTGTCGGCGAACACGGGGATTCAGGTAAGGCGATCGCGCGAACGCGAGAATGTATTTTTTTACAGCGCGAGCAAGAAACAAATTATCGCTAAGCTGCGGAATGCGGAAATTTTGACATTTTCGCGCTTTCCGCAGAACGCAAAAATGCCAAAATATCGCAATTTCCGCGAACGGAACGGAATTTTGGCCCAGGCCTAGTTGCGGGCGGTGATCACTGTAGCACAGAGTTCCTGTCAACATCACGGACAGTCCTTACTGAAACTTCACCTTGGCAGTCTGTGCGATCGTTCGATGCAGTAGCTCAAAGAGTTGGTTTGCCAGAACTTCACACTGGTGATGGACATGGGTGCCAAGGTTTCAGGGTAGCTCACATGTAGCCAAATCAAGGGTCCAGGACCTGAGGTGCACCACGTGGGGTTCAGGAACTCACTCCAGCAGTAGCCTAGCAGGCTTTAGGCAGACCCAAGAAGCAGATCCAGGAAGCAGGTCAGCTGGGCAGTTGCAGGGAGGCTGTGTAACCCAGAACAGGGGGTATGATGGCTGACCCTTGGAGTCACTTCAGCCTGGTTGGGAGGGTGCTTGTCTACAAGAAGGTCAAAAAGCAGTAAGGCAGCAGAGTGGCATTCCTGGCACCAAAGCAGCACAGCAGTCCTTCTACTGTAGTCTGAGGTTCAATACTTATATTTAGTGCATCCTTTGAAGTGGGAAATGCAAAAAGAATCAATGATGGACAGCATGCTGAACAATGTCAAACACTCACCCCGTCCGAGATCTGTGCCTAGATCCATTGTTCCTTTGCTCACCACACCATCCCAGTTTGGACACACCCATATGCAAATCAGAGTTGATCCTGCTCCCCGTGCAAAACATTCCAGTCCAAACTGCCAGGCTAGGGGCTCCCTGGACTGAAAGCAAGCACTCTAGGACCAGTTTCTGCGAATTACCCTCATCAGCCAGGATAGCTTGAATCCAGTGGTATGGCGTACATAGGACCCACGTCTGGGCATACCTGTCCCACTTAGGGTGACAAGTGCGAAAAGAACAATTGATGGACAGAATATTGAACAATGTCAAACATTCACCCCTGCTCATAGATCTGGGTCTTAATCCATTATTTTTTTGTTCAACATGCCCTTCCAGTATGGACTCAGCCATTTATAAATCAGTATTGACCCTGTTTCCCATGGGAACAATCCAGCCTGAACTGCCATGTGAGGTCCTCCCTGGACCAGAAACAAGCAGTCACCCCCTCATTAGCCAGGATAGCTTGAATCAAGCTGGATGGTGACCACAGGACCCACATCTAATCACACCTGTCCTACTCATGGTTAAAAATGCAAAAAAGAATAATTAATGGACAGAAGGTGACTAATGTCAAAAACTCACTGCCAGAGAGAGGAACGAAATTATGGATTGAGGCCCATATCTCTGACTGGGGGTGAGTGCTTGATATTGTTCAACATTCTGTCCATTAATTGTACTTTTTCCTTTGAAGTGGGAGAAGCTTTTAAAGGTTTCCATTTGAAGAGCACAGGTTTCCTGCTTCCCCTACCCGGGCCATACACTAACTACAGGGGTACACAATCCTTTGTGTGAAGGCAGGACACAGCCTATTCAGTTGTAAGTGGAGCTGTGCCCTCCAATCTTGCCAGAGATTGCCCATCCAGGCACACGTAAACTCTCTATTGTGTGTGGCTGTCTAGGAGGAATACGTAAAGACCAACTGCCAACTACATCCCAATATGTGACCCAGAGACAGGCTGCAATCGCTAAATGGCTAAGGCAGGAAAAGGCCAACTTTCTAAAAGTGTAATTTGCATAATTGTAATTCAATTTCAAACTTTACTATCACAGAGCATTTTTCAAATGCACCATACATGAATTGATCACCTGTTCGATTTTTAAGTTATCCTTGTTTAATGTAATAAGGTAACTGCAATGTTATCATATGGGAAAGGTAGTCCTTGCAATAGTGAAAAACAGATTTATGGGTTTTTTACTACCAGATCATGCAAAACTTAAAAAGTACATGTCCTACTTTTTAAAAACGTTGCACCCTGCCGTGTGGGCTGTTTGGGGCATACCCTAAGGGCGATGTATATGTATTAAAAAGGCAGGTTTGAGCCTGGGAAAAGATTTATTTTTCAAGGTCGAAATGGCAGTTTAAACCTGCACACACGCTGAAATGGCAGGCCTTAGACAGGTTTGCAAGGCTACTTAAGTGGGTGTCACAACACGTGCTGCATGTCCACTGGTAGCATTTAATTTACAGGCCATAGATACATGTAGTACCACTTTCCTAGAGTCTTATAAGTGAATTAAATATGCTAATTGCCAATGTTACAGTGTTTTGAGGAATTAACACACACTTTAGATCTGGTTAGTAGTGGTAAATTGACCAGAGTCTTCAGGCCACAAAAAACAAGATCAGAAAAATTGGAGGCGTAAAGCAAAACGTTGGGGGTAGGCACCCCTAAGGTTGACAGGTCTGGCAATGACTTTTGGGAACATTGAGGAAAATTCATATATTTGGCAGGGGGGTCCAATTTACTGTTCACACTCCAGACTAAGAAAGATTGTGAAAAATGTTGGACTCTGGCAGGTGAGGAGGTCTGCATTACTATTCCCATTCCAAAGTAAGTAGGAAAGTGTAGCATTCTGTAGGATTAGATTTAAACATTTCCACTCTAAACTAAGTGACATTGTTGAAAATTTTGGACTTTGGAGGATCAGATTTAGTATTCCTACTTCAAATTAAACAACATTGGAGAAAGTGATGGATTCTGGAGGGGGTGGGGCGAAATAAGCATTCCCAATCCAAAATAAACAACAAGGTTGGAAATATTGAATCCTAGGGGGATCACATTTACTATTTACGCTCCAAGATAAGGAGCATTACAAAAATGTATTAAAATGTATTTACCTAAATATAAAATAAATACAATTATAAAACAGTCCTTTATTATATCATAAGTTAGAAAAAGACCAAAATAGAATGAATGAAAAAGTACATTTTTTCAAGCAATATAAATATAAACAAGAAATCAAATTCAAATAGCTGATATCTAAATTAATATTAACTCAATAATTTAATTCTCAAAAAATAATTTTCAATAAAGAACAATTCTTAAATTTATTTTGAAAGATGCTTGTCTTTTAAAAAAACATATTTTTGGGAGGTCATATTTGCTATTCTAGTTTCAGTCGCAATACAAGTGGGCTGAAAGTGCTTCTTATTGGAGTGTTGGAGATTTACCATTTCAACCCAATTTGTCTAACAATGTAAAAATGCACATATTTTGTAGGGTCAAATTCCCTATACGAACTTCAATCCAACTATCACCGGAGAAAAAAATGCATTTTTGGGTGGGAGGTGGTTGGATATATTAATCCCTCTCCAAATTAAGCAACATAGTGGAAAATGATAAATTTTTGGAGGAGGATTTGGAATTACTATTGCCCCTCCACACTCAGCAACACTAGAAAAGGGCCTGATTTTGAGTACGGCAGTCCGTGGTTGTGGTTAAACCACTGCCATACTGCGAGTCCACCTGCAGTATTTTGAGTGTGGCGTTCGGACGGCCACGAGGCCGCCGTCTCTGCGGGAACCTAAAATACCCAGTTGCCGAGGCAGTGCTGACTGGGGCAGCAATATGCAGGCGGTGCCACTGCAGCACCTCCGAGCATATTTTTAAGTTGCCTGTCCACCACCCCTTTGATGGCGGTGAGCCCACCATGAAAAGGGTGGCGAAGAGGCAACTAAGAGTGGCCCTAACAGGGCCTCCTGGCACTCCTGAGCACGGTGAGGCATGTGGTGGGCACATGTAGTGCCCCCCTGCATGCCACTAGGTGCAGGAAGGTGCAGTTTGTGCTCTGATGACGGCAGTCTGCATGTTAGGCTCTTCTATGAGCCTAACAGCAGCCTCCCTCAGATCATCGCAAGACCACAAGCCAAACAGAGGAATTAACTCCTAATCTGGCAGGCGGTTGTACCACAGCTTTGGCAATCCTACATTGCTACCCCCAAGCAACAAGGCATATGCTGTAGGGCTGCCAAAGTTGTAATCAGGCACCAATTGTTTGACTGTGGGGGATGAGGATGTCAGAGTTACCATTCACACTCGAAACTAAGCAACAATTCATTATTATTTAAACAATTAATTTGTCTTTTCAAAAATCCAAACAAATGTAAACACATTTTAAAGAAATATGAAAATTATTTCTGTAAGTAAACATTTATTTAAAAAAGTCATATTAATAACAAACTTCCAAGACATTTATAATATATGTTAAAAAACACTATAAGTACATGAAACTGAAAATTACTCTTTGAGCACTTTAAAATTATACCTACCAAAAATACCTTCAAAATAATCTAAATCATAAACAGCCTACAAAAAATAAACGAATATTGTTTTAAAAATTAGATATTAAATATTAAATACAAATATAAAAAATCACAATAACTATTTACGTAGCTGCAAAAAAGTTTAAAACAGTTAATTGAGAGTACTACCTACCCCAAATCCCTGTGAAACCCAACAACCCCAAAAATTAAAGTACATAAATAAACATTTTAAACTATTAAGTGAATTTAGCAAAAAATAATCATCAAATAAAATGTTTTCAACAATTTGCTAATATTATTGCAAAAACGATATACATATCGATGATATTCAAATCCTTGATATACTATTATGACTTCGATATTAATTACCATCAATGTGTTGGCATTGATATTAAGGATCCACATTCTACAGATGGACCAATGTTCAACTGAAACACCTTAGTGGTGCTGTTTTCATTAACCCACTATGGCTTAACGACACAGATTGTCTCATTGAGGTACTCGCTGGTCGCCTTGGTGTCTCACCCAGACTCTGAGTATGGCTCTTACTGCGGTGCCACTCTGATGTTACTGAGGAGGATGTGGGCGTTACTGCACTACTGGGGACAGGGCTAGAAATGCCTCCCTCTTCTTCACCTGCCACCACAATAATATCGCTCTCTGATTCATCCCGACCAACTTCAATGGGTTGAGTTTTTCTACTTTCTTTTAACCTAAGTAGGTGATCCTCCCACACGATAGTGTGGTGTATTTTTAGATGACTTGCTTGTCCTCCGGTACCATAGTTTGTACCAAGCTTACCACGCCGAACACCTTGCCGACAAATTGAGCATATAGCAACGTTCTCCTCCTTGGCGCTAACAGAAAAGAAGTCCCAAACTGGGGAGGAGAACTTTCTGGCACTGCTGGATGTGCCACTTTCAACACCAGATGAACTAGAGGGGATGTTTGAAAATGTGTGCCCCTGTGCACCTACACTGTGACTTTTACTACCACTACCTACTGAGATGGTTGAGCTGGATGTAGGTCCTTGCCGGGCCTTGGAAAATATGGCAGCTGGAGGTAGTGGTGGTGTAACCTGTGTTGGTGAGATCCGTGCTACATTCCGCTCAGTAGCAGCCTTTTTGGATAGGGTGAGAATGTTGGTCTCCAATCCCTTTGGGGCGGGAGTAATGTGCGTGATGACTGGCTCGTCTTCATCAACATCATCACCCCCCTCTTCCACATCTACCTCCATAACTCTAAGTTTTTCTGGGACCTTCCTTTTCAGAAGCATTGTCTTGTGGCGTATATCACTCTCAGACCGAGCTGGTGGGACCCAAGTGTCATCACGATCATCAGAAGCGGGGCTTGAAGAAGAAGATGATGGACTAAGCGGCCTTTTCCTTGCTGGTGGTCTGGAAGACAATAGATCTTCTGAAACAGTGGTTTGACTTTGCTCCACTTTGTCTGCAGGAAGCTCGATTTCCTGAAAATGCCCCTACGTCAGGAGCAACAACTACTATGGTGGCCTGTTGCGGCAGCTTCTGCTGTTCTTGTTGCGGCGGCTGCTGCTGTTCTTGTTGCGGCGGGTGCTGCTTTTCTTGTTGCGGCGGCTGCTGCTGTTCTTGTTGTGGCGGCTGCACACTGATCTGCTGAGTTTGCGCCTGTCTTGAACTTGATTGTGTACTACTTTGCGGTAATGACATTTCTTCAACATCGCTGCTCGTTAGTAGACTGGCTACCTCTGCGACACTAAAGCCCTTGGGCCTAGGTTGGTGGGGTTGGACCGCTGTGCTGCTCCCAGCTTGGTTCCCGGACAACGCTTTGGTGCCAAAAAAAACATTGGCAGGCACACCACCAGTCGTGGTTAATGGGACTTCCTTTTCTGTTCCTTCTTCTCACTGGCAACTTTCTTGGTACGGGACCTGGTACCTTTCTTTGGGGCCATCTTCTTCAGATGTCAGGCAGGATGCAGATGCACAACAAGTTCTGGTCACACGTGGACGTGATGCGCAGCAGGACTTCTGTCTGGCTGGCAGTACAACGGGTAGCCGGGTGATGCTGATGACACCTCCTACTCTGTCTTTTGTGCACCTAAAAGCAAATAAGACAGGAGAAGAACATCAGTGAAATGTTGCATTTGTTGTTGTGGTTCAGTTACTTAGTACTGTACTAGTGCAAACAAAAGATAGTCTAGCCATTTATGACTTTTTTTTTAACTAGAGCTATGTTATACTACTGTGTACAGCCACACACTACACTCTCAGGAAGGATAGGAAAGTTAATAATAACCACCAAAATAAAAATGTAATGAAAGTGGGGTGGACCATTAAATTATTTGAGCATCTCAGCATACATGGAGCTGCTGCTGGCAAAGGGGGTGGATGGATGGAAGCAGTAAGCCAAATAGCCAATAGGAAAACCATGCAGACCTATGGCAAAAGCAGGACACTAATAACTCACAGTCAAAACACCAAAAAAGGCCACCACCCACATGGACACTCACAAATCACAAACAAGCCGGGGGCCTGGGAAACACCAGGAGCTGACAAAAGGCCTATAAAAGCCAGGTAAAGGATGCATGCTAAAGCACACTGCTCTGCCTTTTTAATGCAACAAAATGGAAATACGAACATTCACAGGCCCCAAAAAGGTCTGCAGGGTGCATGCATTGCACACCAACACACCAGACACATACAACAAAAGCATGTCTTTAAGACAACCAACATCAGAAAGGCCACCCCAAAAAACACACTTCCCCAACTCAATCCAATGCCATCCATGCCCTAAATGATGTCTAAATTCAACAGATCACACAGAAAACACTTGAATAATAAAGCTGTGGCTACCTGCTCTGATCCTAGTGGATGAAAAAGCAGGCCTGTTGGCAGACAAGGCCAGGCAAGCTTGCAGGCCTAGGCTTCAAAATGGCCACCAGCCACATGGCCAGGCCCAACAACATCACAAAGGCCACCCCAAAAAACACACTTCCCCAACTCAATTCTATGCCATCCATGCCCTAAATGATGTCTAAATTCAACAGACCACACAGAAAACACTTGATTAATAAAGCTGTGGCTACCTGCTCTGATCCTAGTGGATGAAAAAGCAGGTCTGTTGGCAGACAAGGCCAGGCAAGCTTGCAGGCCTAGGCTTCAAAATGGCCACCAGCCACATGGCCAGGCCCAACAACATCACAAAGGCCACCCCCAAAAAACACACTTCCTCAACTCAATCCAATGCCATCCATGCCCTAAATGATGTCTAAATTCAACAGACCACACAGAAAACACAAGATTAATAAAGCTGTGGCTACCTGCTCTGATCCTAGTGGATGAAAAAGCAGGCCTGTTGGCAGACAAGGCCAGGCAAGCTTGCAGCCCTAGGCTTCAAAATGGCCACCAGCCACATGGCAAGGCCCAACAACATCACAAAGGCCACCCCAAAAAACACACTTCCCCAACTCAATCCAATGCCATCCATGCCCTAAATGATGTCTAAATTCAACAGATCACACAGAAAACACTTTATTAATAAAGCTGTGGCTACCTGCTCTGATCCTAGTGGATGAAAAAGCAGGCCTGTTGGCAGACAAGGCCAGGCAAGCTTGCAGGCCTAGGCTTCAAAATGGCCACCAGCCACATGGCCAGGCCCAACAACATCACAAAGGCCACCCCAAAAAACACACTTCCCCAACTCAATCCAATGCCATCCATGCCCTAAATGATGTCTAAATTCAACAGACCACACAGAAAACACTTGATTAATAAAGCTGTGGCTACCTGCTCTGATCCTAGTGGATGAAAAAGCAGGTCTGTTGGCAGACAAGGCCAGGCAAGCTTGCAGGCCTAGGCTTCAAAATGGCCACCAGCCACATGGCCAGGCCCAACAACATCACAAAGGCCACCCCCAAAAAACACACTTCCTCAACTCAATCCAATGCCATCCATGCCCTAAATGATGTCTAAATTCAACAGACCACACAGAAAACACAAGATTAATAAAGCTGTGGCTACCTGCTCTGATCCTAGTGGATGAAAAAGCAGGCCTGTTGGCAGATGAGGCCAGGCAAGCTTGCAGCCCTAGGCTTCAAAATGGCCACCAGCCACATGGCCAGGCCCAACAACATCACAAAGGCCACCCCAAAAAACTCACTTCCCCAACTCAATCCAATGCCATCCATGCCCTAAATGATGTCTAAATTCAACAGATCACACAGAAAACACTTGATTAATAAAGCTGTGGCTACCTGCTCTGATTCTAGTGGGTGAAAAAGCAGGCCTGTTGGCAGACAAGGCCAGGCAAGCTTGCAGGCCTAGGCTTCAAAATGGCCACCAGCCACATGGCCAGGCCCAACACCATCACAAAGGCCACCCCAAAAAACACACTTCCCCAACTCAATCCAATGCCATCCATGCCCTAAATGATGTCTAAATTCAACAGACCACACAGAAAACACTTGATTAATAAAGCTGTGGCTACCTGCTCTGATCCTAGTGAATGAAAAAGTAGGTCTGTTGGCAGACAAGGCCAGGCAAGCTTGCAGGCCTAGGCTTCAAAATGGCCACCAGCCACATGGCCAGGCCCAACAACATCACAAAGGCCACCCCGAAAAAACACACTTCCCCAACTCAATCCTATGCCATCCATGCCCTAAATGATGTCTAAATTCAACAGACCACACAGAAAACACAAGATTAATAAAGCTGTGGCTACCTCCTCTGATCCTAGTGGATGAAAAAGCAGGCCTGTTGGCAGACGAGGCCAGGCAAGCTTGCAGCCCTAGGCTTCAAAATGGCCACCAGCCACATGGCCAGGCCCAACAACATCACAAAGTCCACCCCAAAAAACACACTTCCCCAACTCAATCCAATGCCATCCATGCCCTAAATGATGTCTAAATTCAACAGATCACACAGAAAACACTTGAGTAATAAAGCTGTGGCTACCTGCTCTGATCCTAGTGGATGAAAAAGGAGGCCTGTTGGCAGACAAGGCCAGGCAAGCTTGCAGGCCTAGGCTTCAAAATGGCCACCAGCCACATGGCCTGGCCCAACAACATCACAAAGGCCACCCCAAAAAACACACTTCCCCAACTCAATCCAATGCCATCCATGCCCTAAATGATGTCTAAATTCAATAGATCACACAGAAACCACTTGATTAATAAAGCTGTGGCTACCTGCTCTGATCCTAGTGGATGAAAAAGCAGGCCTGTTGGCAGACAAGGCCAGGCAAGCTTGCAGGCCTAGGCTTCAAAATGGCCACCAGCCACATGGCCAGGCCCAACAACATCACAAAGGCCACCCCAAAAAACACACTTCCCCAACTCAATCCAATGCCATCCATGCCCTAAATGATGTCTAAAATCAACAGACCACACAGAAAACACTAGATTAATAAAGCTGTGGCTACCTGCTCTGATCCTAGTGGATGAAAAAGCAGGCCTGTTGGCAGACAAGGCCAGGCAAGCTTGCAGGCCTAGGCTTCAAAATGGCCACCAGCCACATGGCCAGGTCCAACAACATCACAAAGGCCACCCCAAAAAACACACTTCCCCAACTCAATCCAATGCCATCCATGCCCTAAATGATGTCTAAATTCAACAGATCACACAGAAAACACTTGATTAATAAAGCTGTGGCTACCTGCTCTGATCCTAGTGGATGAAAAAGCAGGCCTGTTGGCAGACAAGGCCAGGCAAGCTTGCAGGCCTAGGCTTCAAAATGGCCACCAACCACATAGCCAGGCCCAACAACATCACAAAGGCCACCCCCAAAAAACACACTTCCCCAACTCAATCCAATGCCATCCATGCCCTAAATGATGTCTAAATTTAACAGACCACACAGAAAACACAAGATTAATAAAGCTGTGGCTACCTACTCTGATCCTAGTGGATGGAAAAGCAGGCCTGTTGGCAGACAAGGCCAGGCAAGCTTGTAGCCCTAGGCTTCAAAATGGCCACCAGCCACATGGCCAGGCCCAACAACATCACAAAGGCCACCCCAAAAAACACACTTCCCCAACTCAATATAATGCCATCCATGCCCTAAATGATGTCTAAATTCAACAGATCACTCAGAAAACACTTGATTAATAAAGCTGTGGCTACCTGCTCTGGCCCTAGTGGATAAAAAAGCAGGCCTGTTGGCAGACAAGGCCAGGCAAGCTTGCAGGCCTAGGCTTCAAAATGGCCACCAGCCACATGGCCAGGCCCAACAACATCACAAAGGCCACCCCCAAAAAGCACACTTCCCCAACTCAATCCAATGCCATCCATGCCCTAAATGTGCTTGAAAATGAAATACATTCAAAAAACAACAAAAGGAACAGTTGCTTCATCATGCACACACACACCCATGAGGCCATGCCCATGGCTAGCTCGAGCCTACTACTACTACTACCCACAAAATAAAAAAAATAAAAAAAGGAATGATGATAATTAATTATCAAAAATAAATTGTAGTTACAACAACTGCAATGCCCACAATCAAACAAACACAACAACCACTTACTTGTAAAATATCCTATTCCAAAAATCCTCAAGTCCAATTGCAATGATGCAGCAGACAAAAAGAGTGATCTTTCCAGCTCCAAATCCAAAGGCAGAATGAGCAGGAGATGGACAAAGCACTGGGAGGAGCCTGCTGGACAGGAACAGGAAGTTGGAGATTCTGTGTCACTTCCTCCCTCTCTCCACCTTTTAAAAAAAGGACTCCTTGCACAAAAAAGGACAGCCAAATGTCAATGTAAGGAGTTGTTTTCATCCAAAATCAGCATTTGCAGAAGGTTTCATGCTGCTAGAGCTGATATTCCTCTCCAAATTGGAAATTTTACATGTTGAGTTCTTGAGCTTCACATTACTTCCGCCGGCGTGTCGAAAATGACATGATCGCGTTCTCTTTATCCCTGTCGCATTGGATATGACGTGTTCGGGGTCTCTTTCTCCTGTTCGCGTTCGAATAGACGTGCCCGCGTCCTCATCCTCTGGCTCGGGATGTAGAATGACGTGTTCGAGATCTCAATCTTCTCATACTCGCGCGGTGCATGATCGCGAGAAGAAAGACGAGATCGCGCGACAAATGACGTGATCGCGCGACAAATGACGTTAATGCGGCTGCGAACTGTCGCGAGACAGCGCAAAATGGCTACCAACAATCCAACATTTCGTGGAGAACGCGACCGGATCGGGAAAGCTTGTCGGCGAACACGGGGATTCAGGTAAGGCGATCGCGCGAACGCGAGAATGTATTTTTTTACAGCGCGAGCAAGAAACAAATTATCGCTAAGCTGCGGAATGCGGAAATTTTGACATTTTCGCGCTTTCCGCAGAACGCAAAAATGCCAAAATATCGCAATTTCCGCGAACGGAACGGAATTTTGGCCCAGGCCTAGTTGCGGGCGGTGATCACTGTAGCACAGAGTTCCTGTCAACATCACGGACAGTCCTTACTGAAACTTCACCTTGGCAGTCTGTGCGATCGTTCGATGCAGTAGCTCAAAGAGTTGGTTTGCCAGAACTTCACACTGGTGATGGACATGGGTGCCAAGGTTTCAGGGTAGCTCACATGTAGCCAAATCAAGGGTCCAGGACCTGAGGTGCACCACGTGGGGTTCAGGAACTCACTCCAGCAGTAGCCTAGCAGGCTTTAGGCAGACCCAAGAAGCAGATCCAGGAAGCAGGTCAGCTGGGCAGTTGCAGGGAGGCTGTGTAACCCAGAACAGGGGGTATGATGGCTGACCCTTGGAGTCACTTCAGCCTGGTTGGGAGGGTGCTTGTCTACAAGAAGGTCAAAAAGCAGTAAGGCAGCAGAGTGGCATTCCTGGCACCAAAGCAGCACAGCAGTCCTTCTACTGTAGTCTGAGGTTCAATACTTATATTTAGTGCATCCTTTGAAGTGGGAAATGCAAAAAGAATCAATGATGGACAGCATGCTGAACAATGTCAAACACTCACCCCGTCCGAGATCTGTGCCTAGATCCATTGTTCCTTTGCTCACCACACCATCCCAGTTTGGACACACCCATATGCAAATCAGAGTTGATCCTGCTCCCCGTGCAAAACATTCCAGTCCAAACTGCCAGGCTAGGGGCTCCCTGGACTGAAAGCAAGCACTCTAGGACCAGTTTCTGCGAATTACCCTCATCAGCCAGGATAGCTTGAATCCAGTGGTATGGCGTACATAGGACCCACGTCTGGGCATACCTGTCCCACTTAGGGTGACAAGTGCGAAAAGAACAATTGATGGACAGAATATTGAACAATGTCAAACATTCACCCCTGCTCATAGATCTGGGTCTTAATCCATTATTTTTTTGTTCAACATGCCCTTCCAGTATGGACTCAGCCATTTATAAATCAGTATTGACCCTGTTTCCCATGGGAACAATCCAGCCTGAACTGCCATGTGAGGTCCTCCCTGGACCAGAAACAAGCAGTCACCCCCTCATTAGCCAGGATAGCTTGAATCAAGCTGGATGGTGACCACAGGACCCACATCTAATCACACCTGTCCTACTCATGGTTAAAAATGCAAAAAAGAATAATTAATGGACAGAAGGTGACTAATGTCAAAAACTCACTGCCAGAGAGAGGAACGAAATTATGGATTGAGGCCCATATCTCTGACTGGGGGTGAGTGCTTGATATTGTTCAACATTCTGTCCATTAATTGTACTTTTTCCTTTGAAGTGGGAGAAGCTTTTAAAGGTTTCCATTTGAAGAGCACAGGTTTCCTGCTTCCCCTACCCGGGCCATACACTAACTACAGGGGTACACAATCCTTTGTGTGAAGCCAGGACACAGCCTATTCAGTTGTAAGTGGAGCTGTGCCCTCCAATCTTGCCAGAGATTGCCCATCCAGGCACACGTAAACTCTCTATTGTGTGTGGCTGTCTAGGAGGAATACGTAAAGACCAACTGCCAACTACATCCCAATATGTGACCCAGAGACAGGCTGCAATCGCTAAATGGCTAAGGCAGGAAAAGGCCAACTTTCTAAAAGTGTAATTTGCATAATTGTAATTCAATTTCAAACTTTACTATCACAGAGCATTTTTCAAATGCACCATACATGAATTGATCACCTGTTCGATTTTTAAGTTATCCTTGTTTAATGTAATAAGGTAACTGCAATGTTATCATATGGGAAAGGTAGTCCTTGCAATAGTGAAAAACAGATTTATGGGTTTTTTACTACCAGATCATGCAAAACTTAAAAAGTACATGTCCTACTTTTTAAAAACGTTGCACCCTGCCGTGTGGGCTGTTTGGGGCATACCCTAAGGGCGATGTATATGTATTAAAAAGGCAGGTTTGAGCCTGGGAAAAGATTTATTTTTCAAGGTCGAAATGGCAGTTTAAACCTGCACACACGCTGAAATGGCAGGCCTTAGACAGGTTTGCAAGGCTACTTAAGTGGGTGTCACAACACGTGCTGCATGTCCACTGGTAGCATTTAATTTACAGGCCATAGATACATGTAGTACCACTTTCCTAGAGTCTTATAAGTGAATTAAATATGCTAATTGCCAATGTTACAGTGTTTTGAGGAATTAACACACACTTTAGATCTGGTTAGTAGTGGTAAATTGACCAGAGTCTTCAGGCCACAAAAAACAAGATCAGAAAAATTGGAGGCGTAAAGCAAAACGTTTGGGGTAGGCACCCCTAAGGTTGACAGGTCTGGCAATGACTTTTGGGAACATTGAGGAAAATTCATATATTTGGCAGGGGGGTCCAATTTACTGTTCACACTCCAGACTAAGAAAGATTGTGAAAAATGTTGGACTCTGGCAGGTGAGGAGGTCTGCATTACTATTCCCATTCCAAAGTAAGTAGGAAAGTGTAGCATTCTGTAGGATTAGATTTAAACATTTCCACTCTAAACTAAGTGACATTGTTGAAAATTTTGGACTTTGGAGGATCAGATTTAGTATTCCTACTTCAAATTAAACAACATTGGAGAAAGTGATGGATTCTGGAGGGGGTGGGGCGAAATAAGCATTCCCAATCCAAAATAAACAACAAGGTTGGAAATATTGAATCCTAGGGGGATCACATTTACTATTTACGCTCCAAGATAAGGAGCATTACAAAAATGTATTAAAATGTATTTACCTAAATATAAAATAAATACAATTATAAAACAGTCCTTTATTATATCATAAGTTAGAAAAAGACCAAAATAGAATGAATGAAAAAGTACATTTTTTCAAGCAATATAAATATAAACAAGAAATCAAATTCAAATAGCTGATATCTAAATTAATATTAACTCAATAATTTAATTCTCAAAAAATAATTTTCAATAAAGAACAATTCTTAAATTTATTTTGAAAGATGCTTGTCTTTTAAAAAAACATATTTTTGGGAGGTCATATTTGCTATTCTAGTTTCAGTCGCAATACAAGTGGGCTGAAAGTGCTTCTTATTGGAGTGTTGGAGATTTACCATTTCAACCCAATTTGTCTAACAATGTAAAAATGCACATATTTTGTAGGGTCAAATTCCCTATACGAACTTCAATCCAACTATCACCGGAGAAAAAAATGCATTTTTGGGTGGGAGGTGGTTGGATATATTAATCCCTCTCCAAATTAAGCAACATAGTGGAAAATGATAAATTTTTGGAGGAGGATTTGGAATTACTATTGCCCCTCCACACTCAGCAACACTAGAAAAGGGCCTGATTTTGAGTACGGCAGTCCGTGGTTGTGGTTAAACCACTGCCATACTGCGAGTCCACCTGCAGTATTTTGAGTGTGGCGTTCGGACGGCCACGAGGCCGCCGTCTCTGCGGGAACCTAAAATACCCAGTTGCCGAGGCAGTGCTGACTGGGGCAGCAATATGCAGGCGGTGCCACTGCAGCACCTCCGAGCATATTTTTAAGTTGCCTGTCCACCACCCCTTTGATGGCGGTGAGCCCACCATGAAAAGGGTGGCGAAGAGGCAACTAAGAGTGGCCCTAACAGGGCCTCCTGGCACTCCTGAGCACGGTGAGGCATGTGGTGGGCACATGTAGTGCCCCCCTGCATGCCACTAGGTGCAGGAAGGTGCAGTTTGTGCTCTGATGACGGCAGTCTGCATGTTAGGCTCTTCTATGAGCCTAACAGCAGCCTCCCTCAGATCATCGCAAGACCACAAGCCAAACAGAGGAATTAACTCCTAATCTGGCAGGCGGTTGTACCACAGCTTTGGCAATCCTACATTGCTACCCCCAAGCAACAAGGCATATGCTGTAGGGCTGCCAAAGTTGTAATCAGGCACCAATTGTTTGACTGTGGGGGATGAGGATGTCAGAGTTACCATTCACACTCGAAACTAAGCAACAATTCATTATTATTTAAACAATTAATTTGTCTTTTCAAAAATCCAAACAAATGTAAACACATTTTAAAGAAATATGAAAATTATTTCTGTAAGTAAACATTTATTTAAAAAAGTCATATTAATAACAAACTTCCAAGACATTTATAATATATGTTAAAAAACACTATAAGTACATGAAACTGAAAATTACTCTTTGAGCACTTTAAAATTAAACCTACCAAAAATACCTTCAAAATAATCTAAATCATAAACAGCCTACAAAAAATAAACGAATATTGTTTTAAAAATTAGATATTAAATATTAAATACAAATATAAAAAATCACAATAACTATTTACGTAGCTGCAAAAAAGTTTAAAACAGTTAATTGAGAGTACTACCTACCCCAAATCCCTGTGAAACCCAACAACCCCAAAAATTAAAGTACATAAATAAACATTTTAAACTATTAAGTGAATTTAGCAAAAAATAATCATCAAATAAAATGTTTTCAACAATTTGCTAATATTATTGCAAAAACGATATACATATCGATGATATTCAAATCCTTGATATACTATTATGACTTCGATATTAATTACCATCAATGTGTTGGCATTGATATTAAGGATCCACATTCTACAGATGGACCAATGTTCAACTGAAACACCTTGTGGAGTTTAAGGGTATTGGGAAATGCCAAGTGGGATGCATCATAAAGGAAAATGAGTAAGTACAATGTTTGTACAGGCAGAGAATGTGAAGGACAGACAATGCCATCACTTAGTTCGTCTGAGCTTGTAAGTAGTTGTTTCTGAGGAAAATCTGTTCTGGTCTCTGATGAGGTGTTACTTCTTTGGTTGTAGAGACAGAGTCTGCAGTGTGGGTTTGGATCTTAAATTCTTAAGATAAGCTGGTTTCATGGACTGATCTTCCTGGAACCGCTAATAAACTGCTGGTGCTGCCGTTTAATCTTCAACTGTTAGCCAATGGGTAAAAGATTAGAATGAGAGTGTTGAAAACATTATAATTCTGTTTCTGCATAAAAAAGCCACAGAGATCTACCATAAAGTCATTGGAAAAGCATATGCCTTGTTCTTTGCTTATAACATTGAAGAAGCTTCTACCTCTGCCAAAGATAGTGTCTCCATTGGTAAATCTGTGTTGGATCCTTCTGCTAAAACCCCTGAGGTTGCTCCCTCTCTCCATTGGTGCAATAAACTTGCAAGATTTGTTTCTAAAAATATCTCTGATATCTATTTTACCCTCTCAATAGAGGCTTTCAATTGCACAGCTCCTATATGGTCCAGATCTTCTCATTCCTGGGGATGTGGTATGTCAGCTTTCAGCCCCATTCCGCCAGTGGAATTTTAGGCTCTAGCCAATTTGGACAAGTCTTGAGCCTCGCTCGTCTCATGTTCAAAACAAAGCCATCTTAATCATCTATCCAGTTATGATACATTCTTTCAATCTTTACATTCCAACAGCAGTGTTTCCTACATCTAGGGAACATGCTGCATTTAGACCATTACAGAAACAAACGTCTTTGGACCTGCCTGTACTAGAAATTTACCATCCTATATGCCTTCCTCTTCCCACCAAGATTTTTAAAAAACATTTTAACTACCAACTCTGCGATTACCTTGAAGTTAACAACCTACTACATTTGCTCAATTAGATTCCCTCCCCTAACACAGCATGGAGTCTGCCCTGCTTGCAGTCTCTGAATAACTTGTATGGACCCTGGATCAATGCATTTCTGCAGCCATCATCATGCTAAGTTTCATAGCCGCTCTCGATAATGTTTCCCACTACACCCTTATATGCAGACTCCACCACTATGTGATTAACATCAAGGCCTTAGAATGGTTTGCATCTTTCTTAACAGATTACAGATTGCTGTTTCGAAATCTACCATAAACTATTCTACTCAACCACTTAGCATTGGCTTGTGGTGTCCTGCAGAGCTCTTCTTTGGGCCCTACACTTTTTAGTATCAATGTTTGCCCTTTAGTTACTATTGTGGAATCTTTTGGTCTCACCTTGATTTTCTACATAGATGATACACAAATTGCTATCTCCCATTCCTGGTTCAGGGCAACAACTCCAAGCAATTAAGGAGCTGTCTTTCATCCGTGGCTGGTTGGATGGGGAACAACTGCCTTTAGTTGAGTGGAGGTGAGGCAGAAATGATGGTGGTAGGCAAACGCCTGCAGTTCTGGACCCCAGCACTGGCTCCCCATCGCCAAGCGCATTAAAATCACTTTGATTCTCTCGAATTCCCTCCCTTCTCAGCTGCGATTCTGTCCCAGTGAAGCAGTTTTTAGAAAACAATTCAATACCTGTCTGTTTTATTCTCCTTTGATCTGTCTCAGTTACAGTTTGGTGTCAATGCTGGAAAACCCTTTTAGGGTAGCACGCGCTCTATAAATTATACACATAAATATTTCAGTTATCATCCATAATAATGTAATCATGGTGTGCTTCATGGGCAGAGTGAATCCCTTTAAATTCAGGATCAGTGCTAACATTCACTCGTAGACCTTAATAGAAAATATGTTAATAGAATCTCACTCCAAAGAGCCCAAGTGCAGGCAGAGGCAAATAGATAAACTGTTAAACAAAGCTTCAAGGCCAAAGGCATTACGAAGTATAGATACACGAATGCAGGGGCTCGGATACTTCCACTTGGTACCAGGAGAGCGGCTAAAAATGTGCATGACAGCTCTCCTGCCACGACAGCAGCAATAAAGGAAACCTGTAACTGTGTTGTGGCATGACATACTCCTCGTGGGTGTACACAAACCTCTTACAACACGTGTGCTTTGCCCTTATGGGATATGTGCATCTTTGATGGTTCCTGTTCGCCTTATTAATCTGTATGCTAGTGGTAGTCCAGAGAGAGAGCGCTTTTGCTGTGTTCAGTATCCCCTGGTGAGTTGCCACTGTTGAGTTTCACATATGGGGAAAGCTGCTAAACTTACCTGTGGAGACGGGCTCCACTTGAACCACGCCACTACCGCCACCGCCAAGAGTCCAGGGGAGCCATTTCCTGCGCCAGCAAGCTCCATCTCTCGCGTCGCCGCCCCGGGACTCCAACTCCCGGCAGCCCCAGCGGCGGCGCGCTGAACTGACGCGGCGCCAGCGCCAGGAGGCGCATACAAATCGCCCAGAGGCCTGCCGCGCGGGACGCGTGCGGGACGCGCCGGGCTAAGCCTGGGCAAAGAGCGGGCCGTCTGTGGCCGTCCGGGGCAGGAGGAGGCAGGGCAGGGCCACGGACTATCGTCGTATAGCAACTTGGGTCCCGGACTGGTAGTAACGTATATATATTCAATATTGTTTTTTGTTACTACAATTATTGGCTTTGTTTTATCTTGAGGGTTATCTAAACAATTGGACAGGCAAACGGTCAAGTTACTGTGGTACTACTGATTAGGTAGCCTGTGTTTGCTGGCTTCATCATGTCCAAACTTAGGTCCTCTAAATTGGTCACAAATAATGACTCAAGGACTCTAGATAACTATCTTGTCAAAGTAGTTAGTAAAATTAATAAAGATAGGAGATTATCATTAAGTAGGGTCAGCCCAGAAACATCTCCCACAAGGCAGTGTTTATCTCCCTCATCAATGCCTCTTAGTACCCTGGCTAACTCGAATAATGAGGATGATTCAACTAATGATGTACCCGTGGTACAGCAGGAATGTTGTATCGAACCTATTCAAGTACAGAACCTGACACCTCCATTAAGGTCCCCTCCAACTCAATCTCCAACAAGGAGAGCGGTGCGAGCCTGTAGGAAGGGTCCTGCTAAGAAAGCAGGGGGTCGGAAGCCGAAAAAGCTGGCTCAATAACTCTCAATAGGGGAAATACTCCTGAGCCTACAAATAGTATAGAGGGAAGTACTTTGCATTCAAGTCAGATTGATCTCTTGGTTACCATCCTTGAGTCTAAAGTGGAACTATTGATTAGTCCCCTGGTGGCAAAGGTAGAATTAGTGCTTTTTAGGGTCACCAGACTGGAAGGCCTTGTAGAATCTTGTTTGACCCGGTCCACCGTCTCGTCGAGCCCTCTTTCTGGCGCATCGGGCTCCACGGGTAATCATCTAGTGGGTCCAGCTACACATGCTCTAGTCAGTAATAGGGTTGATGGTTCAGGGGCAATTGTTCAGGCTCCATCAGCTGTAATTGCGCAGAATGCCCCATCCTCGACCATATCGTTAGTAGGATCTGCTAGAGCACACAACACATCTAGACAACCACAAATAGTACAAAGGAGTAGTCTGGACACTATAGTAGGGGGTGACACTGTTGGGAGAAGTAAATCCAGGAGGAATAACTTTATTAATCTCCCGCCGGAGTGTGTTCCATATATTGTGGTACTAACAAATGTCCTAGAGGTTGATTCCCGTTTGAATGATCCTAGGCTAGAAACTTATGATGCTCTTAAAAATAAAACGCTTGCCTGGTTGAATCAGAATTGCGGATTTCCATGTGCCCTTGCTAATTATATATTATTTACCCGTAGAGTTAGCTGGATTGGCAATGGCCCAAAAAATATAAGAGGAGACTGTATTATCATAAATTTTAAATACCCACAACATGTGGCAACAGTTCTCCTCAGAGCTGCCAATTTGCCAACCCTGGATAACTCGGTTTGTGTTAGATCCCTTGGCTTTTTCTATAACCATCTGGATAATACCCAATGTCGCCCGTTCCATGTGCAAAGGTATCCTTTAAATGAGAATGGAAGAGGGATGGCTGGACGTACCCCGAATGTATTTGTGAATATGTCCCGGTCTCAAATCAGTGGGGAGCCAAATCGCGTTCAGCTGGATAATAGGCAGTTCGATAACACTTTACCTCTTCATAATCGATATACTGTTCTATCTTCTTTGGAGGAAAATGACTGACTGACCAATGTTTTGGGGAGTTCTACTCAGCCTTTAGCATCATCCTTCAAGATCGCCACATGGAACATCGCTGGACTAAAGAACAAAATTGGGATAGCCGAATGGGAAATGACATTAAAATCTTTTGATATTATTGCTTTGCAAGAGACTTGGGATCAAATGAACAGTTTTTCCTTGGATGGCTATTGTCATTTTTGTAATCCAGCCACTAGTAGTTTGGCAGGTAGATCTAAGGGGGGCCTGTTAAGCCTTTTCAAACTGGATATTAAGGGTACTCTAACTCAGTGCCCCTCGGGATCCGAAAATTGTCTAATTGTTGGGCTTTCTACCCAGGATAAGGCCAAGATTCTTTTTGTTAATTTTTATAACTCGCATTCTAATGAATGCACCAGTCAAAATTTGGATGACTTGGATACATTTCTGTCAGTCTATAGTATAAATGTAAATACCTTTGAATTAATTGTATTAGGGGACTTTAACATACACCCATGTACCCTACCATGCAATAGGAGGGATGATGAAGGCCCTCCCCTTTCCTCAACTGCTCACCCAGAACACACTAGGCAGGGTGATTATCTTGAGCTTTTTCTTGCAAAATGGAACTTATATGAGTCTGGTTGTGGAGATGGAAATAATAGGTCCCCTACGTTTAAGGGCAAAGATAAGGGTACCATTATAGATTATATTTTTTTGTCTTCTTTTTTGTTAAATAACGTGTTAAATTATTATACTGAGGTGTCAGTTTTTAGTGATCATAATCCTGTCCTACTTGTTTTAAAGAATACTGAACTAATTTATCTCAAATCAGTAAAAGTTAGTGGGGGCTTGAACCTTAAAGTTAAAGACCAGAATCGTAGGCTGAAGTGGACAAAAATAGTCCCTAAAATCTTTCTTCAAGAGGTCCTATCCAAAGTGGAGGTTGAAGTCTCTATATGTTTAGCGGAAAGTCCAGATCCCAAGGAGGTTATATTAGCATTTGATCATATCTGCATAGAAATTAATCGTAGTCTCCAGGATAAATCTAGCCAGAATGTGCTAGTGGGCAATAGATGGTTTGATAAGAAATACTCTAAAGCGCATGGAGTACTACTAAAAACATTAAAAACAATTCCTAAAGATCGAGCAGACATAGCAAATGCTAGGAATGTGTACAAAAAAACTATATTAGAAAGAAAGAGGGTCTTGAAAGATAACGCTTTGGCTCAACTTTTAGATCCAGAAACCCTAAAAAATAGTGGTTTATTCTGGAAAATAATAAATCAGCCCTTCCTTTCTGATGACACTAATACTCCCTTAGAGGCAAACATCCCAGATGAGGGATGGATTAAACACTTTAGTCAGATATACTCTGAAACATGTAATATTGGACCTCCTGCTGGCATCTTAGAAGTCGAAGTCGGGGAAATCTGCACTGCCGAGGATGTTGTTATTTTTGCAGTAGCAGATGTGAAAAAGGCTATAGACCAGACCTTGAATAATAAAGCCCCGGGCCCAGATAGGGTACCTGGGGACGTTTTTAAAAGTTCCCCGAAATTTTGGTCTAAAATACTATGTAAGGTTTTTAATACTCTTTCATCTGATAAAATCCCACCTTCTTGGAAGAAATCTATAATTATACCAGTCTTTTAAAAGGGGAATAGGCAAGACCCATCCTGTTACAGACCCATTTCACTGATCGATTCATCAGTGAAAATATTGGGCCGGGTTATTTTAACAAAACTGAATGATTGGCTTACAGAGAAAGGGGTCCTAGCAGACGTTCAGTATGGCTTTAGACCGAAAAGGAGCACTATAGATCAAGGCTTGAATTTGCATTTATTAATAGAAAAATACACAAAGGCTAGGGAGGGGTCCATGTACCTGGGGTTCATGGACCTCTCGTCAGCCTTTGACCTTGTAAACCGTTCCAAATTATGGAAAATTCTGCTTGACTTGGGACTGGACAAGGCTCTTGTTAATCTCTTAGCAGATCTACATACTGATCTAACTGCTTCAGTTAGAGTTACCACTGCGGGGCGATGCACAAGCCACTTTAACTCAGAAAGGGGAGTTAGGCAGGGGTGCATTTTGGCACCCCTCCTTTTTACTATTTACATAAATGCTTTGGAACCCACACTAAAAGATGCCACCCATGACATTCCACGTATAAGAGAACTTGGTATCTCAGTCCTCCAATACGCGGACGATGCTGTCTTGCTTTCCCGAACTGGTGTTGGCCTCCAACGATTACTGGACGCGTTTGAGGTCTTTATGACTTCCTTGGACTTAGAGATCAATGTTAAAAAGTCTCAGGTAATGATTATGGGTAAGTGTAACAAAAATAAACTCTCCAAAACTTTCATTTGTGGGAAGCAAGAATTGTGTAGAGTAGCAACGTTTCCATATCTGGGTATCACTTTTGACGAGAAAGGTTCCTGGGGTCCCCAGATAAAAAATAGAAACGTTGCCCTTGTTAAATCATCCTCTGCTCTTCAGGGTTTTATGAATAAACTAGGAGCAAGGCCTATTGTAACTCTGTTAAAAATTTATAAAGCAAAATGTCTTGCTGTTGCCACATATGGAAGTGGGATATGGGGTAATTGCTCTATGGAAAGTATACAGGTCACGGAGAACAAATTTTTAACATCTGTCCTTTCTCTCCCTCAGTCTACTTCCACACATATTGTTCATACTGAACTTGGTGTGGGTTACATTTCAGATTTGATTAGAATGGCCCCCGTTTTAGCCTGGCTAAAGACTTGGTTGAACCAAGAAATTCCCCTCAACCATATTATTTTAAAAGACTGCCTGCAGCTGGATAAAGTAAATAAAATAGCTTGGATAGTCTACATCAAAAATTGCCTTGTTAAAATAGGGAGACCAGATCTTTTCTATTCCCCGGAATTGATAACTGTTAAAGATATTGGCCTGATTAAAGGCATGATGAGAGATTTGTTATGTCTAGAAAGAGAACAAGTAGAATATGAGAAACCATCGGTGAGGGCTAGTATCATTTTGTGTACTCATGTTGGCCCTGAATTATACTTATCTATTGTAAATCAACCATTTCACCGGTTTCTTCTTACACGTTTTCGGTTCAATCTGATTCATTTAACCCTTGGCCATTTTCCAACTTGGTGTATTCCCGAAAAAGGAATGCCGTGTAATTGTGACAATTTTTCGACCCAGAACACAATGCATTTTTTGATGTTCTGTGACCATTACGCGGCATTAAGAAAGAAATACTTGATCCCAATCTTAAAGGAGGCTGGGTTTATACAGGTTAAACCTGCCCTCTTGTATTTACAGTTACTGCAGACCCCTAGGATCATGTTCCATGTCGCTAGTTTTTTGGTGGGTGCTGTTAGGGTTAAGAAAAGGAAGCTTTCTATTAATCCGAATATTACAATGTTATGAATGGTTGAATACTTAACTTTTTTTATGAAATGCCCCATCTGTGAATCTGAGAGAATATAAACTTAATGTGCTAAATTATATTTTTAGGATGTTTTATTTAACTGACCTCTTTTTAAACATTTTAGAAAGTATGAATTGTTGATTGTAATATTTATTGTACTGTTTCTATGCCTTTTTATGATATTTATTTATCGAAATAAAGTACTTTGACTGACTGACTGACATATGAGTGTCAGTGAAATGTTGCATCCAACAGGATTGATCCTTGTTCTTTTCATAATGCTTACCTTGATGACTTTCAAACACTGGGAAGCCTGTGTTCTACAAATTCCTTTCAACAATGAGTCTCTATTCTGACATAAAGGAAAGTCGAACATTTTCAGAGCCCCTCTCCTGGTTGGTTTTGAGCACGTGATTTCTATCTCCACCACATTCTAATGTTTCATTTTTGCATTCATCCTTTTAAGATTGCTTATCTTCCCTGCCCCCTATCTGCGATTCTTTTATCAATTCCACGCTGTCAGAGTGAATGTGGCTGTTTAACATTCCTTCATCTAGGTAACCGCCCTCAACCAGTCCAGCTCGTTGCAGATGATGTGCATGTTTGGTTCCCCTTCAGCTGTGACACGACTAGAATAAGCTGGCCTGATATGAGCACTTTCCGTGGAGTGCACCTGGCCTCCTTCATGGCTGTTTCTTGGTGTCCTGTACCTCGGAAGACCAGAAGGAATACACTTTGATCATATTCTCTTACAGGGACAACACATCAGGAGTAAGGGTGTAGCGAGAACACCTTATTTTCACACACTTGCAGTGGAAAGAGAGATCATTTCCTGATGTAAGCCCACTGGGGGGCGTCCATCTGGGTACTTTGGGGTCCAGTGGGTAAGAACAGCTCCACCAAACAGACGCCTCGGAACAGGGATGGCCTCTTGGACACCAGCATATATCGTTAAAGGCATTGAGGAAAACCACCAGCGCCCTCACAGTAATAACATATTATTGGTATTATACTTGTGTATTGTATTTCGTGGAGTAAGTCACTCCTGAAAGTTAATGAAAAAATTAGACTTAAAATACTAACTAGAAAGCAACGAGGGCCTCGTGGATTCTCGAAAGCTCACTCTCCAGTAGACAGGGTCAAAAAGGTCCATTGTTTACTCTTCATGGTGAGGGCATTGCTTTGACAAGACAAAAGATATATTATAGAACACAGTGCTTTACAATCCTGCTTGGCTTGCTTCAAGCGGTAGAGGCTGCATGATCGCTGTTATTAAATGGGCCGGCCTCCCGTGTATTTCACGCTTCGGAAGGGGTGAAAACTGCTATGTTACAGTAGAACAGAGAGCGCTGCTCCGTGTCCCGCCAGTCTCCAAGTAGCCATCACTTTACGGCTTATTGGAAACCACAGAGAATGAACACATTGGGTGAAAACAAAGACGATGCATGTCTTAGTTCCTTGTCATCGAACAATGATAAAGTGTAATAATAACACTTTCTGAATTATTCAATTGTATTTAAGAGAAAGTGGTTTTCCTCATGATACATTTCGCCCTGCTCAAATGAACGCTGTAAACCACGATGTTAATATGTCTTGTGTGCGCGTTTCTGCGTGTGCGCTGCTTGTCTTTTGCTTTTGCAGCATTTCCCGCTGCTCACGATTAAGTAGTCAGCATTTCGTGCCTTGTTCTGACGGTGTGAGAAACCAATCTGCAGTGACTGATCGATGATTGCAATACAGTTGTAGGTAAACAAATTAGAAAGCTAAACAATTATCATTGAACAATTATTCTGCATACAATTTGGAATCTTTGTGGTGTTAGTGTTCTCACTCCTAAAGGTACAGTGTGCATTGATTAATGATTGTTTTAAACTATACACGGGCAGACATTCTCCTCTATCGTGGAACCCATTGCAAGAATAACAAAATAAATATGTGCTTCAAACTGTATACAAATTTGGAAGTAAGGAATATATTTTGAGTTTGAAAAGAATCACTAAACATGCAACCAAGTTAAAAAAAAAATCTTAAAGAGTTGTATTATTTATGAAGCTTTGGGTTCACAATTGTTACTGTTTTTCACACTTTGATAGAAAACAATGTGGCATATTCTCAAGGTCTTATCGCCGATTTAGCGGCACTTTATCGCAGCCAAAGTGTCAATAGATTTATTGCCCTATTCACAAGCTGGTGCTAACTGCCGAAATTGCCAGTTTTCCTGCGATAGCAGCCGCAAAAAACATCGCCACGGATGACACCGGCAACTAACGCTAATGAGATGCAGAGTAGGCGTTCCTGGGCAAAAAGCCGCGATGACACCACTTCGCAACATTCTCAACGATTAGCCAGATCTGCGATAAGATTACGAATTCATGCGATACGGCGCGTTAACAGCAGGGAATTAATACCTGCTCTTCCCTGGTATTAAGTCAGACGATAACCTGCACCAGAAATGGTAGCACAGCCCACAGCCACACCAGAGGAACAACAGATGCCATGGAGCTACTGATCATGAAGCTCGGACACCCAAGAGGGCCACAACACCAACCGCCATTCCCCCCGCCCCCCCGGGCTCACCATCCCCGGGGCCCTACGCCGGGCCCCCCCCCCGGAACAAATATATCTTACATCAACTTTATGAAATCATGAACAAAAAAATGTGCCTGATGTCGCACAATTACAACAATTAACATTCATGTGTGGTCAGAAAAAGGAGAATCATTCATTCATCTTTGAATTTTCAAACAAATAATTTTATTCAAATTTAACTCAAAACAACTATTTGGAAGAGGCATGGCGGGTCTTCTCTGGACAATCTGTAAGTCACAGCCTGCAAGACAAAATTCAAGATAAGAAGGCGTGTCATGCACTCATCAAAGGACAGAGAGAGTGAGAGAAAGAGAGAAAGAAAGAAAGGGAGATAGAGAGAGTGAAAGGAAGAGAGAGAGAGAGAGAGAAAGAGCAACAGAGAGAGCGAGAGAGAGAGAAAGAGAGAGAAAGAGAGAAAGAGAGTGAAAGAGAGGGAGAGAGATAGAGAGGGACAGCGAAAGTAAGAGAGAGAAAGAGAGAGAGAGAGAGAAAGAGAGAGCGAAAGAGAGAGAAAGAGAGGGAGAGAGAGAGACAGTGAAAGGAAGAGAGGGAGAAAGAGAGAAAGAGAGAGAGAGAGAAAGAGAGAGAGAGAGAGAGATTGTACAAGGAGCTCAAGGCTGCTTGAGCTCTTGGCTCATATATGCCAACTGTTGTGTGTGTATGGCTAGTGGTGCACCATAAGCCAAAGGCCTAGTCCTCAATTGCAGCGCGAAAGCCACATCACATTCCAGAATGCAAGCAGTAGTCAGACCAACATTAGGGATGAAAGCACCTTTGTCTCAATACATAAGGCGGAATGACATCTGCACCTCCGACCTTGGTCTTGCATGCGGCTGGCACCCCCTGAGAGAGATACCATAGCAGATGATGATGACTCCCATACTACGCACAGCATTAATAAAAGACCAACATATCCACACCACACACACAGAAGTCCTTGCTCGAGGTACTCTTGCATGGACTGCTCTTGACACTTACGTACACAACAACCCATACGTCCAAACATTGCACACACATACAACTAATTTCTCTGAGCTGTGGCATATCATCCACATAACTGCTGCAGGTCAGAATAGTGCCGGTTCTACGAGAGCCACCAACGCAATGGCAGGACATCCCGGGCACATGCACAACCCCAGTCACATGGAATTGCACCATGCACTTATTCTGCATTTGTTGGGGGCACTGCCACTGGCAGTGTTACGCATCAGTTACCGTCTGAGCTTAGGTCTTGCGTACGTCACCTACGTCCAGCCCTGGTTCCACTGTCGATCATGCATGTTCGAGTGGCCCATGGATGTCTGCCTATCCAATACAACGGTAGCTGAACTGGATTATGACTTGTGTGTGCGCCCCCTGTTGGCCCACGACCAGGAGTGTAATTGTGATACCCGTTCATGGGATGCCTTGATATTTGGCGTATGTGCTGGCAGTTGGGCATGGAAGATTGCACAAGTCTACTTGTGCAGTGACCACATCGAAGCGCTCCCCTATTGGGCTGTGTTGCGGATTGGTGAAACGGTGTGGAGGGAGCACATCTGTCCGGACCAGTTAATGGATTGGTTCGCCCTGGTTTTCGTTAAAGTTGACAACGACGTACTCTTGGAACTGATTGCCCATGAAGCTGCGCTCGCATTCATGGACGAGTAACTACGTTCCTCCAGCCACAACTGATTGTAACCCAGAGCACAGGTCCCAACACCTTGTTGCATCTTGGAGAAATGGTCACATATCCCAACACAACACTGGACATGGCTGCATTCGTCTAGACCTAGAATGCATGTGCTTTCACCTATGCATCTTGACACACACCTGTGCAAGGTGAGGCAGTCCCATGGGCGGACCTGCACAGCGTCGTTTGGAAATGTTCCTAAATCTGACATACTGCTGGAGGGAGAGGACACACATGGCAATATAGTACTACACGTGACCTTGTTGGACCCTTTCACCTGCTCACTGTCAGCAGAGCAGGCAGTCAGCACAGTCCGGTCGTACAGCACTATGCAGAACCCATGGGCTGTGAGTTGTGTCCCCTGACACGGGGCAATGAGCATACGCCACACATCACAGGACTCATCCAGCAAGGCAAGGTGGGCTGAGACTGTTGCCATCCATAATGATTGGTGTTCATTTTTGCCTCCCCGTTTCTTGCACCTCTACATGTTCCTATGCTGCCTGTTAGTGTCTGAAGCATTGGTCTGCATGTTGTGGCCCTTGTCTTGCCCGTACTGACATGCACATGCTAATAAAGTCTACGCATCTTCACTAGTGTTCAATTGTGATGAGTGTTAATTAGAATGACACATCGTGTGCCTCAGTGAACATTGTCTGTACACAGGGAGGGACTGACTGATGCATTTCACTTAGGGGTGAGTCCCTATTGCCAGCTCCACCTCTGTGAGCCACACATTGTGGTTGAGATAGTTACTGGTAGACCTGTGCTTCATCACTGTGAGTATGGTGTCCAACTTCTTGCCATGTGGATCAATGTGATCCATCAAACCAGGCTGTGTCCACACAGTTGAGTGTGAGTAGGTATGCGAAGAGATGTCCTGTCACATGTGATGGGGGACACTACTTTAGGCCTGCTGCCAAATTTGACATTTTTACACACAGCCCTATTCAATACATGGACGTGGGGCTATGTTGTGGGGTTGCGAGGTTGTTGTTAATGAGCAATGAGGCCACAGCTAGTTCACACCTTCACAGTCATCTAATTGGCCATGTGGGTCAGGGTCAAACATGCGCATTGATGTCATTTCCCAGGGTGTACCTTTTTGTGCAATCAATGTCCCTACATTCATCCATACTTTTATACTTGATTAAGCATAAACATGACAGATCTGTGCGATTTGTAATGTTTTATTCACATTCTGTGGAGTGTCGGACCTGGAGCAGTACATGGCCATGCAAACCCCACATTACTTGGTTGCCCAGTGGAGGGCCAACCAGAGTCCTTTGGAGAATGACAGGTAAATCAGAAGAGGAAGGGTTCAGTCCGCAGCCTGATTGCTGTGTCATTGGTAACCAGAGCAGATATGGTAGTCCATGTCGGGGTTCAGGTGAATGTCGCAGAGTGTTTCCGGGGACAGGGGAAGGTGTTGTTCCAGGGCATGATGCAGAGGGCTGAACCAAGCAGGAACAGGCCATATGGTGGGGATGAATGCTACAACCTCCTTTCTCACACAGAGTCATTACCATCCACATCTTAGTCCTCTGATATGTCTTCTGTGTCAGGTGTCAGGTGTGTGTGGTGGCGTTATGGCTGCATCACTGTGTGCCACTGACACCTCAGGGGTCAGAGGTGGTATGGCTGCATCACTGTGTGCCACTGACACATCAAGGGGTGGAGGTGTAAGGGCTGCATCACTGTGTGCCACTGACAGATCAGGGGGCGGAGATGTGTGTGTCAAAGTTCCTGCAGCAGTAATCTGGGACAGGCTCTATGGCAGCAATGGCAAGATGAGGATCTGCAGGGCATGGAAGATCCCAGCTACATCTCGCTGGTGTTCAGCCGTGGCAGCCATCCTTCCAGCCTGCATCCAGTCCATGTTCTCCATTGTCCTCCGCACCTGTGCCAACTCTATGCTGTCATCGCTGGAGCCTGTCTGACTAGATAGTGCTTGTATCCAAGTAATGGCTCCAGCAAGGTCAGCCGAGGACTGTTGTAGATCATGGAACGGACTGTGGGTGTCTGTTAGGGACTCTAAGTGGTCCCTGATGGGACTTATACACCCACGTACGGCATCTAGATTGGCTGCCATGAGGCCGAAACCCACCCACACCTGTTCAGCCAGCCCCCTCTGGCAGTCTAACACACTGCGTTGGAATGCGGTGTGTTTTTCTGTGAGGTGCTGGGAGCCAGCCGTGGTGATGGGTGCTCCCTGCTGTGTGGTCTGTGCAGGGGGTGGGGTCACCTCGATGCAGCTGGGCTGCCCTGCTCCTGGAGGTAGGGTGCGGAGGCTGTCCACGAGCCGTTGGAGGGTGTCGGAGCAGATGGCCATGGGGTCCTTTTCATCATCACTGAAGAGATCTCTGGTCTGCTCTGCAGGAGGTGTTGATTGTCCCTCTGCAATGTAAAGGGGAGATGCAGGTTAACAGGGTGTTCTATGTATGTTGACACATTGTACATGTTTACATACAGACTGCATGAAAATGTACCGTATGACTGTTTTGGAGAAGCTGGATATTTCCTGCTATGCCAGTTATGATTGGTCAGTTTCTACGCACAAGCGGCACCAGTTGTGTCCTCTGTTCTGTAGTGAAAGTGTTGCACTTTGTACCACACTGTCGTCAATGTTGATGTGCTGTGATTGCTATGTGTGTGTGCTGCATTGTGGGAGAGTCGCCCCTGCAGCTCAGATTTAGCAGCCCCTTATCCCTTTGAGGCAGTGTGCCTTTGACTTGTGTGCTTTTACGGTGCTGAGATGTTGGCGACTTGGGTCATTTGTGCTCTTGGATGGTTTTTGTACTCTTGTGCATTATTTTTCTGCAGATGTGTTGTTGACGTCAGGGGTTGTATGTGCACGTGGACTGTCAGAGTGTGACCTGCTCCTTTGAGGATGTGATCCACACTGGGCCACCTCAGTGTCGTGTCGTGCATAATGTCATGTATTTTGACTGCAGCCATGCTATTGGTCATGCAGTGTCACTTGCATTGTCAGTGTGGCTCACAGATCCCCTGCTTTGCTGGATTCAGCACATGTGTAGGTTGGGAGATTGGTGATAGGGAGGGGGGCCCCTTTGTGCACCTAGTGGACGGGGGCCTACTTAGGGTTTCTAGGTGTGCTGCAGTGTGCGAAGGATATCAGGGACATGTTCCACAATCATTGTGGGTGTTCAGTGTGCTACACATAATTGTACATGTGTGCCATTGTGCCCATCTCCCCTCGTCCCCCCAAGATCATTACCCGGTTGCTGTTGGGTCAGGTTATATCGAGCTGTGTCCGGACCCACAACTCCTTGCACCGTCTCCACACTGATGACTGTGGCCACCATTTCCTCCAGCTCATCCAGCTCCTCCTGTGGTGCAGTACTCCCACCTCCAGTCGACGTTGCTGCCTTCCGGTTGGCAGGGAGTTTCTGCTTGGTTTGGCTTTTCACATCATGCCAGCGCCTCTTGACCTCCTCCATTGACCTCCTCAACACTCCGACTGCTTTCACGTTGTTAACGATGGACTGTCATATTTCCGTTTGGTTGCCAATGACACAGTGGAGGTGACGAACAGTTGTTGGTAGTGTTCTATTGATGGAGCGGGTAAAATGTTTTGTTTTTATATATACCCAATCCATTTATATAAGTTTATATTAAAAAGACTAAACGACTAATTTTAATGATTAACAGAGTGCTGTGATGAATTAAACAACCCTTTTAACCGAGAGAATACACGGGGAAAGCATCTGCATGGCTGAAATAATAAGTGAACTAAGTTTGTATGCATATTAAAAATAATGAGTGTTGTTTGGTAATGTTAATGTGATTTGCGCTTAAATAAACCAGCATTAATGGCTTTAAATGTTGCATATGGCTAGATAAATACATACACATAAGGGTATTAGTAAGGGAATAACACTGTTTAAATCATTTCTATGTATTAATTACGATTTTTGTATTTCTATTACTTAAGTTGACCATTTCGGCCTACTAAAAGATGGCTGCTGACTAAATCCTTACTAAAGTACATGACTTCATAAATTGAGCAATGAAGAGAGGGCCTGCACAGATTTCATCGTGGCCTTTCCTTGAACTATCAAACCAGGTCCATGAAGACTACCCTGGGCGAAGTGCCAATGTCCCTGAACGTGAAGCAATTGTTGCCAATGTGGATACATGAACTACCTATTCTCAATAGACTGATACTTTCCTGACCTGGGAACAGCCTTTTCCATGCGCCTAGTTTATTCATCATCCGTATGTGAAATTTGGAGAATGTTTCTTTATGTATTGGGACGAGGCTGAATTCAGCCAATCAGCGGCCTGGAAATAAAGAAAATGATACTGTAATATGTAAATTTTAGTATAAATATTAGTAGTCTAGAGAGAGAAATGAGGTTACCACCCAAAGAGCTTGAGACGCACCCTGATCGATGCTACTCTATGCGGCACTCCATGCTGACAGCAGAGGATGGGACGGTAGAATACTGATGACCTTGCCGAGGACTGGTTCTGACTTAGGAAACGGCAAATAGCCAGAATAGGTAAATATGACTAAAATGATATGACAAAATGTTAGGATTTAACCTGCAATTTAATTAGATAAAGAAAATCATTGTTTGAAGAACTGTATTGGGTGGTTATTTCTTGTAATGTTTATTGATTAATATGAGAGTTGAAGTGTTTTCCATCAAATTCCGAATCAACTAAATGATCTAGTCGACCTCCGGATGGAGGAACTGTTAGGGTAATTTAATAGATGTGGTTTTCCTCTATCCCAGTAAGAGAACTGTAGTTCGGGATTTTGAGATCCCTCTGTAGGCACGGATAGTTGGAGAGAATGAATGTTGGTGTTATGGGCCCCACCAGCGTGTGATGTGTGTATGTGTGTGTGACTGTGGAATCATTCCGTCCGTGGAAGCAGGGGGAGATTTTGGATTCTGAACTGCAACAGTATTTCTGGTAGCAAGAGATGGTTTTTATTGTTTTGGTTTGATGATTTTGGCATGTATATAGCTTATCGATTATTGATTGGTATTGATATATGTACTAACATTATATGTTGAAATTGTATTGAGTTTTATGTTGTCTGTACGGCTTCCGGGAGGTAGGAAGTCGGGAATTGATGACAGCTCTGTAGTAGAGCAGAGGTAAGCGCTGCTCTCGAGAAAGACGGAATTGTGGTTGCCCGTAAGTACACGGGAGAAACGTGTGACAATTGAAGTTGCACGGCGCATTGTCTGGGTTCGATTCGGTAGCATTGCCAAGTGTTACCATTAGTGAAATTCTCTATGTGAGAAAGGTGTGAATGATAGCGAAGGGTTACCTTTGAAATTTTGGTCTTAGGTACCAGGAAACCAATTGGCATACCGATAACGCTTATCACTGAAAAGGTAGCAGGTGTTCTCTGAGCTTGTTAGAAGGACAAAGTAGAGGTAAACGCTGCTTTGTTAACATATGTTATGATTCTGTAGTAGGACAGACTGTTCGCTGTTCTCGGAAAAGGCAGGATTCTGTGTGAATGAACGATAATTTTCTTGCGTGAAAGTGCGTGAATGAAATAGCATTCGGGTTAATTGCGGAACTCTGGTTTTATTTCTCAGGAGCATTGTGTTTCCAACTATGTGTCTTAATTCCGGAGAGAACAGTTAATTGATGCTCGATAGAAGGGTGAAGTAGAGGGATGCGCTACTTTGCCAACGGACGTAATAATTCTGTAGTAGGGCAGAGGTAAGCGCTGCTCTCGGGAAAAACAGGATTCTCGTGGGAAAAGGTCTTTTGCTATTCTGTGGTTAGCGGAGCAGACAATGGAGATGTTTGTACGTTGTAACTAACAAGTATTGTAGAAATTGAAACAAAGTCTACAGAGTAGTTTTGTAAAGGAGGGGTAGACTGAAGACAGGAGTCAGGAGCAGGAGCTGCTGCAGCGACTGTTGATGTCAGGGGGACTGCGCTGGAATTGGACAGCTAGTCTGTGATGTAGACGCTCCAGGATTGGTGCGTTAGTGTGAGTCGCGCAGGGATTGGAAGTTGTGACAGCGACGTAGATGCTCCAGGATTGGTGCGTTAGTGTGAGTCGCACAAGGATTGGAGATTGTGACAGTGACGTAGATGCCCAGGATTGGTGCGTGAGTAAGAGTCGCGCTACTATTGGACTAGAGATCGTACAGTGGTAGAAAAGACTAAAGGGCTCCTAAAAGACAGGAAAATGTATTATCATTCACCTGAGAAAAAGAAAAAGTCTGTGCTTAGTAAAATGAGAAATTTGTTCGTGAAAGACAAGGAGATTGTGACTAGAGAAGGACAGTTACTCCCTCCGGCAAAGACCCCCGCATCCTTCATGGTTGCGAAATATGGGTATCATACCTGTGTCTGGTTAGATAATTGGGCAAAGTATACAAAGGAAGACGGAGTTCTAGCGTTTCCAGAGGACGGGTCCTTTAATTTGGCAACATTAAGGAACTTACGGGAGAGGATGATGAACTTAGATCCGCGACCTAGGCCTACGCAGTTCGAGGCATTGACAGAGTGGGAAGATGAGATGCATGAGCGAGAAAAGCAGAGAAATGGCAGTAGGTATCGGTATATGTTCGGACGGCCAAACGATCGTGAAACTCATAGTGATCGAATGAGAAGGTGGCGAGATGCTAGTATGACTGAAGGATTATTTCCCGTTAGAACAGAAGGAGAAAGTGGAGGAAGGAAATGCCTAGAAAAAAGAAATCAGGTAGAAACCCGGAGGTATGGGGCTAACAAGAGTTACGATGATGTCTTAGACGATATGTTTTACAAAAACCCACCTCCGTACAGGCGGGAACCAGAAACGCCAACTACAGACACACCAGTGAGGGAAACTCTGAGAATCATTAAAACAGAAGTGGTGACCCCAGAAGTGAAAAGAAGGAATTCACTTAAAGAAAAGGGAAATAGGGTCGAGAATGAAAATTCTAGAGAACTAGCAAAAACCACATTAGAACTGACAGAGAAAATAAGAGAATTGACGAAAAATCTAGAAGCAGTTACAGTCCCTGTGACCATAGGTCCTGTTATGCCTATTTTTGAGAAGCAGAAAGACAGTGAGCACGGACTAACAGTCCTGTATGTGTGAACAAAGAACAGGCAGAACAGCCCCTGATGAGAGCAAAAGAGAGTTCCTGGGGACATACTATGGGTAAAGGTGAATTACATGTGTCAAAGAACCCATTTTATTGTTCTGATACTGCTGAGAGGAGCATAATGGTAGAAGGATCGATATTAGAACCACAGAGACTGACAGAACCAGGGAATGCAGAGAAGTCAGTGAGCATAACTACTGAAGAATTAATTGAATGGCTAAAAGGTTTGCAGGATAAAGAAAGGGAATCTCATACCATTGATGTGGCAAAATTAAGGATGGTGTTAGAAGTATTGATTGTAGGGACCATTCCCACAGAAAAGCTGAAAAATTACCAAGATGAGAAACTGTTGTTTCTGTACAAGAGTGTCACTTGGAGAGCAAAGAATTTACATGACAGATTAGCAGAAATAGCAAGTGAAATGGGAATTGACATGGACAAGGTAAAAGCTTCACAGAAGCCATACCGAGTGGATTTTACAGAAAAAGATATTGAGAATCTGAACGCTGCAGGGTGGATAGGGCAGATTAGGGACATAATCACAGTATTAAGGAAATGGGGAGATGTGGATAAATGGAGGAGCAGGTGGTATAGGAAGCGGGATGACACCTCAGACAGAACATTTCCAGCGTTCCCTGTGAGAGAAAAGGAGAAGGTGGTGATGGAGTTCCCTATGAGAGAGATTCCAGGAGGGGGATATGTGCATGTCCCATGGACCAGACAGGACATTTTGTCATTTACTAATGACTTCCCTCGATTACGGGAAAAGCCGGTCGAGTGGTACAGACAGGTAGACAGATTTGTGAAATTGTCAAAAGTGCTGTGGATTGATCTGAATAGTCTGTTTGATATAATAGTGCCAGCAGACTTGTGGGCAGAATGTAAGATAGTCATAGACTGGCCCACTAAAGAATACCCAAGAGATCCCAAAACAGGAGCCCCAGACCCAGAGGTAATGAAGAAATATGAACAGGTCATGGCATTCTTGAAAACAAAGTGCCCCCCAAAGAAACAGACTGGGTTAAAATAGATCGAACACATCAGGAAGCAAAGGAGTCAGTCCACGCCTATTATGAAAGGCTAATCTTAGCC
Organism: Triturus cristatus; assembly: GCF_964204655.1. Lineage (NCBI taxonomy): Eukaryota > Metazoa > Chordata > Amphibia > Caudata > Salamandridae > Triturus > Triturus cristatus. The sequence continues at coordinate 463,376,413 of NC_140589.1, forward strand.
TTCAAACAGTTCAGTGGGGATGACAGCCTGGGAGAGAAGGACCTGAGTCATTTTGTGTACCGATTTGTGTATGGTCTGCGTCCCGAAATCGGGGACATGATCAAGCAGCACACAGTGGACTGGCAAAGCAAGAAAATAGATGAGATCCTGAGGCATGCTAAATACTTTAGTGATGAGATTGAAGCCAAGCAGCGTAAGCTAAAAGAAAAGGCAATGTGGGCTCAAGTGAAGGTTGCAGAGAGACAGGAAGCTCAGCTGATAGAACAAGCTAATAATCCAGGCATTAAATCATAATTTGGCCTAGGAAAAGGAAAAGGTAATATAGAAGAAGCCAAGAAGAAGTTCCCCTGTCACAATTGCGGAAGATTAGGGCACTGGAAATCCGAGTGTAAATATCCACCAGGTACTAATGATGAAAATCCGTCATTAAATCCACAGGTGCAGTGTGAGGGGAGTGGCCCACCGCCGCAACAGCAGAAGGCTGTTAATCTACAGAATCAGGTGCCAAAACCGCCCTTACCACAGAGCCGGAGCACACAGAAGTATAGCAAAGAGACGGGATTCTACAATGAAGAACAGGTAAACAAACCGCAACGCGCGAGCGCTGTGTCACAGTATTTGCTGCAAAATGACGAGATTTATTGACGGTGCCGAAAAGAGGAAGCAGGGTGCGTACTTGGCGCATCTCTAGAAATAGATCAGACAGGACCATTTGTGGATGGGAAAGTTAATGATGAAAACATTACTTTTCTAGTAGATACTGGAGCTACACGATCCACTGTCAGATCAGCAGATGTTAAAAATCTTCCTCTTTCGGATGAAACAATCTAAGTAGTTGGTGTGTCTTACACCCAGATTAAAACATACCTTACTGATCCTGTAAAGGTCAGAATAGGGAAATTTTCAGATATGCATCGATTTGTGGTGTGTGACACCAGTCCTGTGAATTTACTAGGAAGGGATTTGTTGTGCAAGATGAATTGCACCATATTCTGTACACCAGACGGAATAGCCTTTGAAACACCAGATGAGGATGTTCTGTATAAAATGACCATAGCTAACCAAGAGTGTGAGGTTGCTGGAACCTATGCAGTATTCAATCCAGATGAATTGCCCCAGGAATTGAAACAGACAGTGAAAGCAGCAGTTTGGGATTTCACTGGGGAAGATGTAGGTCTGATGAGAAATGTAGACCCAGTGAGAATTGCTGTAAAGGAAGGAGCCGTTTACCCAAACATTCCGCAATACAGACTGACACCTGAAATAATAGCAGGAGTGACCCCTTTGATTGAGAAAATGATCCAGCAAGGAGTGCTGAGGGAGATAATGAGCAGTCCATGTAATTCGCCTATCATGGGACTGAAAAAGCCAAGTGGGGAATTCAGGATTGTGCAAGATTTGAGAAAGATTAACAAGATTGTCGTCTCATGTTGTCCAATTGTTCCAAATCCCTCAGTAATTTTGTATCAGATCCCACATGATGCAGAATGGTACACAGTAATTGATTTGTGTCATGCTTTCTTTTCCATTCCATTGCATCATGCCAGCCAGCCGCATTTTTGCCTTTCGGTTTGGAAACCGTATTTTGGCATGGTGCCGAATCCCACAGGGGTACACAGAGAGCCCCTCCATTTTTAATCAGTTGTTAAAGAAATCCCTGGAAAGTCTTACTATGCCTGAGAGTTCAGTTTTAGTCCAGTACATTGACGACCTATTGGTAGCGTCAAAAACACGTGAGGCCTGTGAAACAGACACCATAGCTTTGTTAAATCATTTGGCAGATGGAGGACTGAAGGTATCTGAAAACAAATTGCAATACTGTAAGAAGGAAGTGACATAATTGGGTCATAATATCGAAAAAGGCCTGAGAAAAGTAACCATAGACAGGATCAGAATCATTAGAGGAATGAGAGCTCCAATGACCCAAAGAGAGGTGAGAATGTTCCTAGGAATGGTTGGTTACTGTCGTCAGTGGATAAGTAATTTTTCCCTGATTGCCAAACCATTGGTGAAATTGACAAAAAGTGAGGTAAAAGACCCTCTTGAACTGAACAAAGAAGAATTGGCAGCATTTAAACAATTGAAGAACAGTCTTTGTGAAGCCCCTGCGCTGGGTATGCCAGATTATGAGAAAGAATTTGAATTATACTGCAGTTAGAGAAACGGATTTGCACTCTCAGTTTTAATACAGAAACATGGAAGACAAAGGAGACCAATGGCATATTTCTCGTCAATGTTAGATCCAGCGGCAATAGGTCTGCCAGGATGTCTGAAAGCAGTAGCGGCTACATGCCGAAGCCTAGAGCAGAGTGAGGGAATCGTGATGGGGTATCCAGTAAGAGTGTTTGTACCCCATACTGTGGCGATCCTTTTAACAAGGAGTCGAACACAGTTCATGTCACATAGTCGGCTGACTAAGTATGAAAAAGTCATTCTAGGTGCAACCAATGTGAGTCTGGAAAGATGTGTGAATGTGAATCCAGCTACACTTTTGCCTGATGCGGAGAGAGTGGAGATAAGAGAAGAGGCTGATCATGATTGTCTAGATGTGCTTGACTATTGCACAAAACCTCATCCTGATATAAGAGATCTACCACTGCCAGAGAGTGATCATGTGTTTTTTGTGGATGGATCCTGTTTGAGAACGGATGAAGGAGTGTTGAGCGCAGCCTATGCAGTATGCACAGTTTCAGCAGTTATAGAGGCATCGCCCTTGAAAGGAGTTAGATCCGCTCAAGTAGCAGAAATAATGGCATTAACCAAGGCATGCAAGATTGGGAGGAATGCGAGAGTGACTGTGATGACTGATAGCCAGTATGACTTTGGAGTTAACCACGACTTTGGCCAACTATGGCTGCAAAGAGGTTTCCTGACCTCAAGTGGAACTCCCATAAGGAATGCAGAAGTGGTTGGGAAATTACTTGAGGCAATACAAATGCCCAAAGAACTGGCTGTGGCAAAATGTGCTGCTCATGGACAAGGTAGTGATTACATCACTACCGGAAACCGCTTTGCAAATGACATGGCTCAGTATTGTGCCCGAAACAAATATTCAATCAATCGGTCAAAAGAAAAGGAAATGTCTTCTTGCTCCATCCCGCCTTTATTAAAAAAAACTAATTTGGACCCCGAAGACCCTGCCAATTATCGGCCTATTTCTAGACTTTCCTTCCCTGCTAAAATAGTAGAAAAAGTGATGAACATCCAATTAAATCAGTTCATTAAGGACTCTAACTGTTTGGATCCCACTCAATTTTGATTTAGATCTGAACACAGTACTGAGACCGCCTTGATCAGGGCCACCGATGAGCTTAAATACATCCTGGATGAGGGGGGGGTCAGCCGCCCATATTCTGTTGGACCTGTCTGCGGCATTTGATATGGTAGAACACTCCACACTGATCCACTGTCTGGAAACAAAAGGTATAAGAAATCTTGCCTTGAAACTTCTCTCACCTTTCCTGTCAAACAGGGAAAACATAATAAACATTGATGCCTTCTCTTTAAGTTATTTTCGCCTGCCTTGTGGCATGCTGCAGGGATCTTCTCTAACCCCAACTCTTTTTAATATTTAGCTGCATATCTGGCACCTCTGGTCGAATCCTTTGGATTCTCCCTCATGTCCTATGCGGATGACACACAAATTGTGCTATCAGTCTCTAACAATGCCAAACACACTTGTCTTTGCATCCACGACTGCATTCAATTTATCGACTGGATGAACAAACACAGCCTTAAGCTTAATGCTGGAAAGACCGAGGTGATATTATTTGGCAATGATCACAATTTCTGGTCTGCAACTTGCTGGCCAGTTGGTATAGGCCCCCTTCCTACTCCTACCAGGAAAGACAAGAGTTTAGGTCTTATCATTGATGATCGTTTACTCCTAGGCAATCAAATCAACGCAGTGGTCTCCTCTTCGTATAATACGTTGAGAATACTTTAAAAAATATACATTTTTCTGCCCATCTCAGACAGGAAATCAGTTATTTCCACCTTGGTATTGTCCAAGATCGATTACTGCAATGGCCTCTACATCAGCCTGCAAGCTCAATACCTGAACAAATTGCAAATTCTTCAAAATTCAGCAGCCAGACTTCTACTGGACCTGCCTAGGCACTACTCTGTCTCTGCTGCTCTCACAGATCTTCATTGATTGAAATCAAAAACAGAATCAAGTTTAAGACCCTCTGTTTGACATACAAAGCCCTCCACCTTGCAGGACCTACCTTTCTGAAGAAAACTTTTTCATGGTACATTCCTACATGAAACCTAAGATAAGCAGGCTCCTTCAGAATAAATGCAATCAGATTTCAAAAATCGAAATGGAGTGGTAGTAGCTTTGCGGTTAGAGCAGCCACATCCTGGAATCTCTTTCCACTCAATCTAAGGTCAGCACCTTCACTACCCCAGTTCAGGAAACCTTTGAAAACCTGGCTTTTCAATCAGTAGATCATCCCTTCAGCTTATCGTTGCAGACTGAATCAGCACCAAGACACCTTTGGGTATACGTTGCGCTTGGCGAATAGTTTAACATAACATATGTAAAAAATAGAAAAATAAACGCTCTAGGAAAAACCAAAAAATATTGAGTAGTAAAAAAATATTTTGGTTAAAAATAATATATTTTTTTGAAAAAACAAAACCACCTGGTGTTTAAAAGACAGCAAAGTAAAAGATTCAAAACACACCCAAACAACAGTTAAATTTCTAACGGATAGCAAAGCAGAGTAAAAAAGACAAAAAAAACTTTGTTAAATGAATAGTAAATGCATATGAAATACATATAATATTACATTTTACAATGAGGCCGGACACAACAACAATGATGGCTACGCTAAATGTTTGGAACAAAGGGGGCAATCAAGGTGTTCTAACCTCAGTGAATGGACACTACCAGGGAGGAGGTTGCAGTGTTTGCCACCTCACTCAAGTCACCAAATAAATACCATTTAACAATAACAATTCATGAGGGGCCTGGCCAACCACTGGAGAAGATGGCCGCTCTGTAACCCAGCCTTCTTACCGCTCGCTGTCCGTACATTCATCCGATCTCCAGCATCGACACATGAGGTTGTAGCATCAGCAGAAAAACTGGAGACTCTGCTGACCAGCATATTGCAGTGGACTGCAGTCACTATGTGCACCAGCCAAGGTGAGGCCTGTGGGGTGAGGTAGAGCCTCGGCCCTGGTTGTGGAAGAGACGTGACGCCTATTCACCAGTGAAGTCAAAAGATGCAGAGTGGTCTAACCATGAGGGTGGGGTGCCTGGCCGCGGAGAACTGCTGGTGCGCAGTCTTGGTGAGACAGGGATGAGGAGTCTCCTGCCCTTCTCTTGACTCTACGGGTCAAGAGGAAGAATTAATGTGGCTCCGCAGGTGCCACAGCCGCAAGTATCGAACTATCGTTTGTGGAGGGCTCTGACCTGGACTGGAGGGGAGAATCGGAGAGGTGAGGTATGTGGCTGTCTCTTCCCCCGCCTCCCCGTGCCGTGGTGTGACGGACTGTGAGTAGTGGTGGAGAACTGGGGAAGGAGTGAGAGAGGTCCGGTGACAATACACATGGATATTGGCGATACAGAAATACACTGCCACAGGGCAGACCAACATTAATGGCACTCCCGCTGGAGTTGCGTGGTAGCGCCTGTGGTGACGCACGCACTGGGGCCTGGCAGTGAGGGACTGAGAGCAAAGCCATCACCGTATAAACAGAGGTATGAAGAAGAATACTGTACTGTTGGACTTGGCCCTTCTGGCAGGTTCACCCCCGAAACTTTTTGCTTTTTATTGGTGACTTGGTGTAGTGATTTTTGGTTTCTGCGCACTTTCCCTGTGTCCCAGGGTAAAGTGTGTGTGCATGTGGTGAGGTTGGCCTGCCCTCCCATAGGAATGCATGGGGGAATGTAGGTGTCCCTGGTAGTTCCTGATGCGTGGGGTGTGCAGGCTCGAGTTTGGTATGTGTGGACTCGTGTGATTGAATGCTGCGCGATGATGTGTGGAAGTGCCACTTCTAGAAGTGGGCACTTCTGTGTGCAGTATGAAATGTGTACCTTGTCTGACGATTGGCTGGTTGAGGTCATGTGACGGGTTAGGGAATCCCCAGAGTCAGGATGAGTCACCCAGTGGTGAATGGGGAGATCAGCAGCTAGATGGGTGTGAGGAGTACACCTGGGTCCTGAATAGGGCTGGGTTTTCCCCACACAATGTTGGCTCTGCCCCCTGTGGTGCGACTGATGACCCTGGCCTGCACTCTGAATAGGGAGAGGGGCTGAGCAAAACAAAGAGCTCAGGAACCAGTTGTAACTGGTTCGCCCCTTCCCTGCACCTTGAGACAAAGGGTTTTACTGTATAAAAAGGGGCTGTGTCCCCTTACATTTTGTTCTCTTCCAGGATCCGATCTGAGTGGGCCTGCTGCTGCTGGGCGCCAGGAGAAACTGCCACTGGGGACTGCCTCCCTGCTGGAGGGCCCTGTGAGCTGGCCCCTGGGCCAGTCCTAGCCCCCTGCAGCTGAAAGACTTTTCTTGGACTTTTGCTTGAGCGCCAGGGAGCGCTTTATCTCCTATTTTGAAGGAGCCCTTGATTCTGGTGCTGAAGAGCGCTGTGTTCTGCCAAGAGGATTGCTGGAGCGCCTGGAGGTGCTTTTGTTTGACTTGTAGCGCTGGGAGCGCTTTGCTTGGGACACCCGCGTAGATGAGCGCCGTCCTGGGTGCTTCGCTGTAGCCTCCAGTGCCTGAAAGCGCTGGAATTGCCTTGGGCGCAGAGCGCCAGGAGCACTTTTGTTCTGATAGCGGGAGCCTACCCCGCTTTATTGAAGAGTTAATATCCCTAGCGGGTGCCCACCCCGCCAGAGACCTGGCTGCAGTCTTTTGTGGAATTATCGGGTGCCCACCCCGTGTTTCCCGCAGCCGCCGGGAACCCTGGTCGGCCGCGCTGCCCACAGCAACCCAGAAGGGAATCCCGGCAGCCTTAGAGGAGGCGGGGCCTGACCCTGAAGACAAATCCAGGCGGGAGCCCACCCCGCGCTGGACGGCACCCGGAAGGAGCGAGGAGAGAGGGCGTTGTAGGAGGAAGCGAACAGGAGCCTACCCTGTGCTTCCCCGAGGAGAGGACGAGATGCAGCGCCGTGACTGCCCCAGCCCCGCCGCGAGTGAAGAGCCAAGTGCTGCCGGTGAGTGGGGGCTCTAGGGGGCCAGGAGTCTTTATGTCAGAGCGCGTGGACGCTCTACTCACCGAAGGGGCACATCGTTCGTGACAGAGCCGGTAAGGTTCCAACGTTGGCGACATTGTGGTTTCCAGAGCCCCGCAAGGCTCCCAGGTAGAAGGGGGCATTTCTTTAGTGTTGGTGTAGAGCGCGAGGTCGCTCCAACTGCGAGGGGGCATTTTGCGTGGCTAGAGCCCAGGAGAGGCTCCACGAGAGCGGCAGATTTGTTTTGAAGGGCACAGTGGTGCCCACGCTCTTTCCTCCAGCTGCCCAGCACTTAGTGGGCAGCTGCAACGTTTAGGTTGGGATCTTTACGCTTTTGGCTGGCGCAGCCTTACTGGACAGGGCATCCTAGCCCCGACAAGGCCAGTTGGCCTAGGGACTGCCACAGGTGGTGGCTCATGTGAGTTTCTCGCTATGGTTTCTAACCTGCACCTCTGAATGTATTTTTATGCGTCATGTGCCATTGTTTTACACCGCTGAATGTTTTTTATGCATCATGTGTTTTCCTTGCCCGGCACCTCTGAATGGGTTTTATGCGCCATGTGCCTTGTCTTTCACCTCTGAATGTGTTGTGATGCATCATGTGTAATGTGCTTATATCCCTACAGGTATTGTGATACTTAGGTGGTTGTGTTCTCCTAGTACAGGTGGTGCTAGTGAGGTTCTGATTCCCTGCGCGATATTTTCCTCAGGTGGTTAGGGTTGCGTAGGTGGTACTTACCTGTTACCAGTAGTTACTGGTGGTGTGCTATATGTTATTTTGTACTACAGTAATTTTATATCCTATGTTCTAAAAGTGCTAATTCCTGACAGTGGTCCATGTGGCCCTGTCCCCTGTATATATAATCCCTTGTAAATTCTGCCCGTGCCTGTTGGCACATTGTAAAGTGTGTATTTTTATCTAATGTGTTTTGGTATAATACACAGGCTATTTTTATATAATACCTGGTGTGGAGTTTCCTTTGTGGTGGGCCTTGGGTGTTGTTGCTGGGTGCGCGTGCAAACGCTTTACACATTGCCTCAGAGATAAGCCTGACTGCTTGTGCCAAGCTACCAAGGGGGTGAGCAGGGGTTATCTTTGGCGTGTAACTCCCCAGCCCTGACTAGAGTGGTGGTTTCTGTCTGTCTTTGGCGCAAGCCCTAGCCAACCAGAAATCCCATTTCTAACATTGGTGATCAGCAGTGGGATTTGGACTTGCGTTTGCGCTGTACCGCAGCAGCAACTGGCTGCACTACAAAACTCTGCATTAGATAATCACATTTTGGGGATTATTGTTTTTGAGTTCCATTATTTCCTCTCCTAAAGGTGTCCTTTGTGGATTGTGTACTCCTGTGTTAGCTCAGATACCTAGGTCCCTTGTGTTGCACGTGTCCCTGAGCGTCTTGCCAAAATGGAGTCTGCTTTTAATTTCTGTGGTCTGTTTAGATACAGTATGGGGGAGTTGGTTGAGTTTTGTAAGGAGAGAGACATAGCAGTGAGTGTGTCAGCCTCCCAGTCAAAACTCAGGGAAAACTTGATCAATTGGCAGAAGGATGAATGGGAACGTGAGCGCAGTGAGGAGGATAGGGCCCGGGCCGCACGCCAAGAGGGTGGTGGGTCTGAGGGGAGCCCTGAGGAATCTGAAGAGGAGGAAGAAAGTGACCTGACAGGGACGCCAGTAGATAGTGAGGACCCCATAGATGGGGAGTCCCTTGCTGGGTCCAGTGTCAGGAGCAGCACCCCCTCCCTTTCCCTGTCCCCAGAGGAATGGATAGATAGGAGGGAGGAAAGGGAGCATCAGCTGGCCATGGAGAAGCTCAGGTTAGAGCATGCCAATGAGATGGCGCAGCTGGGTGTGGAGGAGAGGATGGCGGAGGCGGAGAGGGCCTTCGCCAGGGAGAGATTAGCTCTGGAGGGTAAGTTGTCCCCAGAGCGCAGTTGTGGTTTTCTGGATTCAACAGGGAGGGTAGAGTCCAGTGGTGGCAGCCATAGAGAGACCAGTGCAGAGAGTCCCATTCCCAATTCCCAGAGTATGGTACCTGTTTTCCAAGAGGAGGAATGTAGGTTGAAATTCAGGGGCAGTAAGAAACTGCCTCACCAGTCTTTGGACACGTTTGTGGGTGAATGTGAGGATGCACTGGATGATTGGTTAAGGGTAAACACGAAACGGGATTTTGACGGACTGTATGCTCTGGTTATCAAAGAGCAGCTGCTCGGTAGTTGCTATCCCGGGTTGCGCCAGCACCTGTTGAGGTATGGCTCTTTTTGCCCATGGGAGCTGGCAGAGGAAGCAGACCGTTGGGAGAGTGCCCAAGGTCCTGATGAGGTATGGGAGAGTACTTCCAACAGCAGTGGCTCAGGTATCTTCCCGTCCTGGATGGGGGTGGAGGCTCAGAGTAGCCCAGCTAGGTCCCAGCGTAGTGAGAGGGGTGTAGGGGCTCACGGCCTATCTCAGTGGAGTAGGAGTGTGTGGGTGACTGCGAGTCCCCAGAGGCCCGAAACCCAGTCTCAGAGCCTGGATGGTTTCTTCAGGGAACACCAGGTTGGGGGCCTAGGCTGTCCTGTTAGGCCATTTGAGGAGGCTCGCCTAGGGTATAGAGAACCTGGAGCTCCAGTGGTTCTGGTGTCAGGCAGTACCGCTCCAGTAGGGGGGGTACAGAAGTCCAGCGAGAGGGGTGGCATGGGGCTGTGTTCCCCGGTGGAGGAGCCAGTGGGTCAGGGACCAGCCGGGAGGGCTGGGTCTCCTAGAGGTGACCATGGTGACTACACGTCTGTCCTGGGGGATCTTCGCGCACTGTCAGGTGGACAGGGGGCGGGAGATCTGCACCAGGCAGACTGTCACGCAACATATGAGGCATATGTTACCCTCGGGGGAATACTGTGTGAGTCCCCAGAAGTCCTGGAGTGCCAGGCAACTATTCCACCAAAGGTTCTAGACCAGCGGTTGGGAGGCCAGGTTCAGGATCAGCCTGACCTGAAGGGTAGGACGACTGTAACCAGTGTCCTGACCGGTTCTTCTTCCAGAGGTACCACCCCAGTTGGTAGGGAGCAGGACTCTGGAAGGGGGTGCAGAGGGTGGGAGAGCCCACCTCTGACCCCGGTGCAACCTGAGGGGTTAAACCCTAGGTTGGGAGACCAGTTCTCAGGGAGAGGTCCTGAGCTGGTGGGAACGTTGATTTCTGAGGGTGCCTCTCAGAGGAAGAGAGGAGGGAACCCTAGAAGAAGAGGTCGGGGGAGGAGAGCCTCGCCCGTGACTGTTGGTCAGCTTGAGGGTTCAGACCCTGGGCTGGAGGATCAGTGGATGTTTAGAACCGCCCTGATGAGGGGAAGAGTGGAAAATGGTCACTATGTGCCAGGGGTTACTACCCCCCACTCTGTGGTTAGGCAAGGACCAGTGGCGCCTGGGTGGCCTAGGGCCTGGTCCTGGCCACGGACAACCGAGGAGTACCAGTGGGGTAGCCCAGTTGGTCCGCCGAGTTTTTCCAGAAGGAACCACGTGGGTTCAGAGTGGCGTAAAACCGAAGAGTGTCCCTGCCGTTGCGGGCCTGCGTCCGTGTTTTATCACCCAAAGCAGGGAAGACTATCACGGTGGTGATTGGTCTACCCTGCGTTTTGGCTGGAAGGGGGTTGTGTTGGACTTGGCCCTTCTGGCAGGTTCAGCCCCGAAACTTTTTGCTTTTTATTGGTGACTTGGTGTAGTGATTTTTGGTTTCTGCGCACTTTCCCTGTGTCCCAGGGTAAAGTGCGTGCGCACTCTGAGTGCATGTGGTGAGATTGGCCTGCCCTCCCATAGGAATGCATGGGGGAATGTAGGTGTCCCTGGTAGTTCCTGATGCGTGGGGTGTGCAGGCTCGAGTTTGGTATGTGCGGACTCGTGTGATTGAATGCTGCGCGATGATGTGTGCGGCGTGCATGTACCTAGTGTGGAAGTGCCACTTCGAGAAGTGGGCACTTCTGTGTGCAGTATGAAATGTGTACCTTGTCTGGCGATTGGCTGGTTGAGGTCATGTGACGGGTTAGGGAATCCCCAGAGTCAGGATGAGTCACCCAGTGGTGAATGGGGAGATCAGCAGCTAGATGGGTGGGAGGAGTACACCTGGGTCCTGAATAGGGCTGGGTTTTCCCAACACAATGCTGGCTCCGCCCCCTGTGGTGCGACTGATGACCCTGGCCTGCACTCTGAATAGGGAGAGGGGCTGAGCAAAACAAAGTGCTCAGGAACCAGTTGTAACTGGTTCGCCCCTTTCCTGCACCTTGAGACAAAGGGTTTTATTGAATAAAAAGGGGCTGTGTCCCCTTACATGTTGTTCTCTTCCAGGATCCGATCTGAGGGGGCCTGCTGCTGCTGGGCGCCAGGAGAGACCGCCACTGGGGACTGCCTCCCTGCTGGAGGGCCCTGTGAGCTGGCCCCTGGGCCGAGTCCTAGCCCCCTGCAGCTGAAAGACTTTTCTTGGACTTTTGCTTGAGCGCCAGGGAGCGCTTTATCTCCTATTTTGAAGGAGCCCTTGATTCTGGTGCTGAAGAGCGCTGTGTTCTGCCAAGAGGACTGCTGGAGCGCCTGGAGGTGCTTTTGTTTGACTTGTAGCGCTGAGAGCGCTTTGCTTGGGACACCCGCGTAGATGAGCGCCGTCCTGGGTGCTCCGCTGTAGCCTCCAGTGCCTGAAAGCGCTGGAATTGCCTTGGGCGCAGAGAGCGCTTCCCCCTGTGCCGTTGGCGCCAGGAGCGCTTTTGTTCTGATAGCGGGAGCCTACCCCGCTTTATTGAGGATTTAATATCCCTAGCGGGTGCCCACCCCGCCAGGGACCTGGCCGCAGTCTTTTGTGGAATTATCGGGTGCCCACCCCGTGTTTCCCGCAGCCGCCGGGAACCCTGGTCTGCCGCGCTGCCCGCGGCAACCCGGAAGGGAATCCCGGCAGCCTTAGAGGAGGCGGGGCCTGACCCTGAAGACAAATCCAGGCGGGAGCCCACCCCGCGCTGGACGGCACCCGGAAGGAGCGAGGAGAGAGGGCGTCGTAGGAGGAAGCGGACGGGAGCCTACCCCAAGCTTCCCCGAGGAGAGGACGAGATGCAGCGCCGTGACTGCCCCAGCCCCGCCGCGAGTGAAGAGCCGAGTGCTGCCGGTGAGTGGGGGCTCTAGGGGGCCAGGAGTCTTTATGTCAGAGCACGTGGACGCTCTACTCACCGAAGGGGCACATCGTTCGTGACAGAGCCGGTAAGGTTCCAACGTTGGGGACATTGTGGTTTCCAGAGCCCCGCAAGGCTCCCAGGTAGAAGGGGGCATTTCTTTAGTGTTGGTGTAGAGCGCGAGGTCGCTCCAACTGCGAGGGGGCATTTTGCGTGGCTAGAGCCCAGGAGAGGCTCCACAAGAGCGGCAGATTTGTTTTGAAGGGCACAGTGGTGCCCACGCTCTTTCCTCCAGCTGCCCAGCACTTAGTGGGCAGCTGCAACTTTAGGTTGGGATCTTTACGCTTTTGGCTTGCGCAGCCTTACTGGACAGGGCGTCCTAGCCCCGACAAGGCCAGTTGGCCTAGGGACTGCCACAGGTGGTGGCTCATGTGAGTTTCTCGCTATGGTTTCTAACCTGCACCTCTGAATGTATTTTTATGCGTCATGTGCCATTGTTTTACACCGCTGAATGTTTTTTATGCATCATGTGTTTTCCTTGCCCGGCACCTCTGAATGGGTTTTATGCGTCATGTGCCTTGTCTTACACCTCTGAATGTGTTGTGATGCATCATGTGTAATGTGCTTATACCCCTACAGGTATTGTGATACTTAGGTGGTTGTGTTCTTCTAGTACAGGTGGTGCTAGTGAGGTTCTGATTCCCTGTGCGATATTTTCCTAAGGTGGTTAGGGTTGCGTAGATGGTACTTACCTGTTACCAGTAGTTAGTGGTGGTGTGCTATATGTTATTTTGTGCTACAGTAATTTTATATCCTATGTTCTAAAAGTGCTAATTCCTGACAGTGGTCCATGTGGCCCTGTCCCCTGTATATATAATCCCTTGTAAATTCTGCCCGTGCCTGTTGGCACATTGTAAAGTGTGTGTTTTTATCTAATGTGTTTTGGTATAATACAAAGGCTATTTTTATATAATACCTGGTGTGGAGTTTCCTTTGTGGTGGGCCTTTGGTGTTGTTGCTGGGTGCGCGCGCAAACGCATTACACATTGCCTCAGAGATAAGCCTGACTGCTCGTGCCAAGCTACCAAGGGGGTGAGCAGGGGTTATCTTTGGCGTGTAACTCCCCAGCCCTGACTAGAGTGGTGGTTTCTGCCTGTCTTTGGCGCAAGCCCTAGCCAACCAGAAATCCCATTTCTAACATGTACCCTCCCAATTTGTGAGTGGGTCCCCACTCCTAAGCAAGCCTGATGGCGGATTGTCACCAAGACTCTGTGTGGCTCAGATGAGCTAGGAGAAACCTGACAGGCCGCAGAGGACTGCACACGCACCCTCGGGAAGGCAGCAGGGAGTACCCTGGTGTTTGGCCGATACTTCGCTGAAAACCCCCCACCTTCTCTTTATTTGTAGTCAAGTGCCCCAACGACATGACGTGCGGAAAAAACCTGAAGGGGAGCCACCAAACTAAACTAGATAAATGGCCCTGCCTAAAGGGTCAGAGGACCTGGAGGCTCCCAGGGATCAACTATCTACAACTACACTTCAGGCATCGTGAGGAGACACTTTATCCCTCCATGATATAATGGCAGCGATACAGGGAGTCTGAACAGCATCGGAGGGGCGCATAGACACTGTTACGACTGAGGTTTTATTGATGCGAGCAGACCTATGTAATATGGGAGCTAGATTAAAGTATGTTGAGGACAAAACAATGAATCTACTTCAAGACACCAAGGCACTTAGGGTCCAAGTTAACAAACTTCAGGCATCCAATGGGAACTTGGAACCTAGACTCGAAGATTATGAGGGCAGGTCGAGGCGCAACAACGTTCGCATCCTAGTAATCCCAGAGCGGGCAGAAGAGCCTGCCACAGACCTATTTTTGGAGGACCTCATCCTCAAATATCTGCAACTTTGAGGTCTGTCTAAGTTCTTCTTAGTGGAGAGGGCACACATAGTGGTGGGCGGTCGAGCCCATCCGGGTGCCACATCGAGACCCATCCTGGCCCGCAACTGAGATGTGGTATTACAAACAGCCAGCGCTGCTCCACCGTTACTCTATGACAATGCCCAAGTTACCTTTTTCCCAGACTTTACCTTGAAAGTACAGACGCAGATATGTAACTTTCTAGTAGTCCAAAAAGCGCTTAGGGAAAGGGGAGTGAAATACTCAATGCTCTTTCCAGTAAAGATGCACATTGAGGCTGAGAGCAAGGCATGGTTTTTTGAGCGGTGTGGGAATGGCTTGAGGGATGGCAAACAGTTGGTAGCCCTCATCTTAGGATGCGCCATGAGAAACAGAGAGGGGGATTGTTGGAGCCTGGTGGACACCCACAGTGGACACTGGGCGAGGGGAGGACTTCTCCATAATTCACCAGGAGGACTAAGGACTTAGACTTATTTGGCCCACTTTCTGTAATGCCAGCTCTTTGGAGCCCCTGAGATGTAGTAGCATCTTGCTATGCTGTATTGTAAGTGAGAGGCCCTGAGACCTCTGCGGTGGGTGTGGGTCCACACTGAATGCACTACACATTACTCATGTTGCCTCATAGTGATTGTTGCCTCAAGGCTCTGAAACCTGTCCACTAACTCCTTTTTTTTTTTTTAATTTCTTTATTAATTTTTCTATCATCAGACAGCCAAGACAAAAACAATAAATACTAACAAAATAAATATACATCAGTCAAGTAAATACATGACACATGAAGTCAATAAATTAACAACACAAAATAAAGTTCATAGCCAGTTAGAGATTGGGGTCCATAATTGCAAGCCGATTAACCTTCTTTTCTTGCCGTTTGTTTTATAGACAGCCATTTCCAAATGATATACGGACAGTAATCTAGCTTGCCAGTTACTAAAAACAGGTGGTTCGATATCAAGCCATTGCGTTGTAATACAACACCGAAAGATTGACATGCATATAAATACAAATCTATCCTCCAAATCTGTTCTGGTGCTATCTCTACTAGTTTGTGCACCCAAAATAATTAATTCTGCAGTAATTTGTGTTTGAACACCTAAATGAGTAGACAAAAAATACCCTACATCTCTAATAAATTGACTTAATTTTGGGCACAAAAAAACCATATGTATAGTGTCTGCAGCAATAAGTCCACATCGGTTACATTTATTCACTCTACCATGTGCCCATCTAGCAAGTTTAGCAGGTGTGTAGTATAAATCATAGATGGACATAAAATGCTGACTTATTAGTGATCCACTATATAACGTTTTGATGGATGTATGACGTTACAACGCATGCTGTTACAACGCATGCTGTTACAACGAAAGTTTTACAACGCAAGTGCATTGACAACGCAGGACATTACAACGCAAGTCTTTACATCGACTTGCACTAGATGGCGTGCTAACATTAAAAAAGTGTAATTTACTATTACAACTCCAGTCCACGTAACAGTAGGGAAGGTGTTGGGATAGTAAACTACACTATTTTTAATGTTAGCACGCCATCTAGTGCAAGTCGATGTAAAGACTTGCGTTGTAATGTCCTGCGTTGTCAATGCACTCGCATTGTAACAGTTTCGTTGTAATGGTAGTGCGTTGTAAAAGTTGCGTTGTAAAGGTTGTTCCCCCGTTTTGATAGATATTTCTATAACTCTATGCATATCAATTCCTTCCACATCAAATTTCTCTTGCCATTTATCTTCCAACGCTAATAAGTCATCCTGATGTTTTGCCAACATTAATTGATAAATATAGCCAATTCTCGATCTTTTCCGAAGTGCTTCAATAATTTTAACTTTTTGAAACAAAATTTGATTATCAGCACATTTTCTGTCTAAGAAGCTGCGAACCTGTAAGAACTTAAAGAATTCTGTCCGAGGAAGATCGTATTTTTGTTGTAAGAATAAAAAGGAGGATATCTGTTGACCATCAAATAGATCCCCCAATTGACGTATACCAGCCCGATACCATCTGAACATAATTGAATCTTTGAAAATATCCGGTAACAAAGGGCAATTAATTAAAGGAGTATAATAATTTAAATTGGAGCTAAGTCCAATTCTTTTTTTGATTTTCCTCCAAATCTCAAAAGCAGTTATGATAATTTTGAATTTAGTTTTTTTATAATAACTAGGCTCAATAATGCGAACTAGACATTGTCGTGCCTCTTCTCCTAATACCATCTCATATATTGATGGTCTTACTGATTCATCCAAACGTATTTCATTAACAAGTAAAAAACGCCCATATTCTGTAAAAAAATAGACCAAAAATATAACTGAAAATTAGGAATTGCCCAGCCCCCTCTATCTCTTGGTAAAGTACACTTTTAAGAGCTCTTCTGGATCTATGATAGCTCCAGAGAAACCTTGAAGACATTCTTTCGATTCGATTAAATATAGAGATAGAAAAAAGTAAAGGGATGGTTCGAAATAAATATAAGAATTTAGGAAAAATAAGCATTTTCAACACGTTGCTGCGGCCATATAGAGACAAATGAAGATTATCAAGTCTTTCTAAAGTTTTGTTAGCAGAGGCAATCACTGGATCAGTGTTTAAATGAACAATCTTGTCAATATCAGCTGATATTTTTATACCTAAGTATATAGCCTCCGCCTCAAAATGCATATCATGTGGACGTCCTGAATCTGAATAAAGTAATTGAGTCTTAGAAACATTAAGCTTATATCCAGAATACCTGCCAAATTATTCCGACGCTTCTATTAGCTTGGGTAAAGCAGTCTTAATATCCGTTGTAACTATAGCGATATCATCTGCGTATGCAAACACCTTATAAGCTATATCGTGTATCCGAACCGGTTTAATTCCAGCATTATTATCCAGACTGTTTAAAAAAGACTCAATATACAAAGCAAATAACAAAGGAGAAGTGGGACAACCTTGTCTTGTCCCCCTAGTAATTATTATATTGCCAGAAAGCCGACCTGCAATACGCAGCACCGCTTTTGGATTTTTATATAAAGCCTGAATAGCTTTAATAAATTCAACAGGAAAGCCCTTCCAAACTAGAGTTGACCATAAAAACTTCCAGCAAACCCGGTCAAACGCTTTTTCAGCGTCTAACAAAGCCACTGCAACCGGAGAATCGGACGCCTGTGCCCAGTCTAATAAAGAAAGGATCCTTTTAACATGATCTGTCGTATCACACCGCATAATAAAACCATGTTGTCTCTTAGATACCAACAAGGGCATAAGATTATTTAGCCTGTTCGCAACAATTTTAGAATAGATTTTACTATCCGCATTAAGAAGAGATATGGGTCTATAAGATTCCATATCTACTTCTTTCTTCCCTTTTTTAAAAAAAATTACTATAATGGCCTCTGACCATGAGTCCGGAGGACTACCCAGAAAGGATTGTTGATATACTTCCAGCAATTCATTTTTCAATATATTTCTGAAAGTACGATAAAACTCCAAAGGAATCTGATCCGGGCCCATTGCTTTACCCAGAGCTAATGCTAATATAGCTTTTTCCACTTCCTCCCACGTTATTGGGGCAGATAGAGATGTTTTCTGCAACTCAGTAAGTCCTGTGGTTACAACTCCCATCAGATAATCCCCCCCATCATGATCAGGTAACTCACTGAGCGGAGCACTATAAAGAGATTGATGACTTTTTTGAAAGGCCTCCAAAATCACCTCTCTTGTTTCTTGAATGACCCCATTAGCGCCAATGATTTTACCTATATCATTATAAGCAGCTTTTTGCCTTAGTCTTTTAGCCAATACTTTTCCAGTTTTCTCACCAAATTCATATACTTGCTCCTTATGTTGTTTATATTTTAAAGCTATTTTATCCACTATATTAGAATATGCTCTAGCCCTATTAACAGTAAGTTCTCTTTGAGCCAGTTCTGAATCCCCACCAGACCTAATTGCCTCAGCCAATTTATGTTCGGCCAACATAACCATCTTAAAATCATTTTTGTATTTGGCAATCAAATTTTTACGTCGTGATAAAGAAAAGCTCAGGGTTTCCCCCCGAACTATGGCTTTAAATGCGTCCCATATAGTTTGGTTAGATGCCGTTCCTTTATTAAAAGAAAAGAACTCCTGTATCACTTTGAGCATAAATTGACAGTATTCCTCGTCCAGAAGCAAACTCCGTTCAAAGGACCATGCGTGATTTCCTACCTCTGATTGTGGTTCAATTATAAATTCAAGAACTAAGGGGTTATGGTCAAATATAAGTTTAGGCAAAATCTCTAGCTCAAGTTTACCTAAATATTGCAGTGCAACAAAAAAATAATCTAATCTCACAAATTTGTTATGAGGAGCTGAGTAAAAGGTATACCCCGAATCATCTCCATGAATTGCATTCCAAACATCAAACAGACCATGATCTATAATAAGATCCATTAACGCTGTAAATAAACGTGGCTTCCTGCCATTATATAGAGAAGTCATCCTTACATTTAAATTAGCATCAAAATGAATATTCATATCGCTACATAAAACTAGGGGTTGTGGCCATTGAGCTAATTCAAGATTAAGGAAATGTATAAATTCCGTATCATCCAAATTGGACCCATATACATTGCATACCGTACATCTGAATTGTCCAATCTGAAATAGACTTATCACCCAACGCCCCCATTTTTCTTCTGACAATTTCACACTTATGCCTAAACCTCGTCTCATAAGAATTGCTACCCTTCTCTTCACCCCTGTTTGTTTAGAGCATGCAACCAATTCTAATCCAAGTTTACTCAAACATCCCCTTTTGGCCCAAGCAACATGAGTTTCTTGTAAACAAAGTATATCAACATTTATAATCTGAATAAATTTAGCAAGCACATCTCTCTTTTTCACGTCATTTAGCCCACAGATATTGAGCGTACACATTTTTTATTTCCTGGCCATATTGCAAAAATAACATTTCGAAAGTCACTCATATTTTGAGACAAGATAACTAAAGTAGCTGAGGTAACATATTGTACATGTATTTGCATAATCTTAACATAACATTTAATACTTACAAGATCAAAAAAATTATAAATCAAGGCTGTCAATGATTTTTCACCCTCCAAGCACCCCTTGGCCATCACCCCCCACTCACCCCATCCCCTAAACCCTGAACCACCCACCCACCCCACCCAACCCACCCAGCCCACCCAATCCACCATATGAGGCATAGGGACAAACAAGCCCTAAAAAAGATGGACTACCGCCCTCCCTCCCCTGATTGCAAGAAAAGGCAGACTTATTGAAACACGTTTATACTGAACTCTCCTTAAATTGAACCCCTTGTATATTTGATCCCAAATTACAAAGAATATAGAAATTCTTTAGCAGCAATTTCAGAAAATAAAAACTTTGTCTGGCCCTTAATCATGACCTTGAGCTTGGCAGGATTTTGCAGGTATACAGTGGCACCTTTCTCTTGAAATCCAGATATTAATTGGCGCAAGTGCCAACGCCTCAAGACCGTTTCTTTACAAAAATCAGGTCTAACGAAAAAATTGCAATCTCTTGCCACTCTTTTTTTATCGGGTCTAGCAAGGCCAAACACGGCTTCTCTAGCCAAAAAATTAATAAATCGAACCAGAATAGCACGTGGTCTATCTTCCTCTCCCAACCTAGCTTTTCTAACATTAAAAGGAATCCTGTGAGCCCTCTGAATCTCTATTGACCAGTCCCATGAAGTCAACTCCGGAAAAGCCTCAACAAACAAATCACACATAAATTTCCGAACATCAGCTCCTGTTGTATTATTATCCCAACTGGTTCAGTGGTGCAACGGTGTGCCCTTTACATGGTAGAGGGCTGGGTATGTGGGAGGTCCATGGTCTCCTGTGTCTTCTATGTTGGGGTGGGATAACAGGCACTCTGCTGAGTTGGGGGAGCAGGTAGTTTTGGGTCTGTCGAGCAGGGATGCAGGGAGGGGAGTCTGTTCTAAGGGAGGGGGGCAGAAGAGGGTTGACGTTACATTATTTGTGTTCAAACATTTTTTTTCTCCTGTTGCATTGCATTAAAAAGCTGGCATGTGAGAATCTCCACTTTACACCACATAATATGGACAAGCACACTGATACAAATACACCCTGTGGCGTATGGGGGTTAGATCAGCCCAAAATTAGGGAAGCCACAACACAATTATATAGTCTCACTATGACAAATAAGAATATTCCTGAAATTCGCCTAATGACGTGGAATGTGAATGGTGTAGTCAGACAAAATCAAGCACTCCACCGACGTTATCCTCTTGCAAGAAACCCACCTTATGGGCACTGCCTGTAGAGCTAAAGACTGCTGGGGTTACAAAAGGGTGGCATGCACAGGTTACACCTCAGGATCCAGGGGCACAGGGATACGCCTCAATAAACGGTTTCCCCTCACTGTGACTAAGACATGGTCAGACAAGACAGGTAGATATGCAGCCCTCTCAAGCACATGGGAGGGAGAAACGATCAACATTCTCTCTGTGTATGTCTCACCGGTGCTACATGGGGCAGCATTCCCAGTCTTAGGAGCCCTTATACTTGAATTTCCAAATGTGGCGGCTCTTTTTGGGAGGAGATATCAATATGACACTGTGTGACACTATAGAATGACTGCCACCTCGAAGGCCAAACACAATGCAGACTCGCTTAGCGGCATACTTCTGGGCCCTGGGCCTAATTGATATTTGAAGAACGCTTAATCCTATCAAGCAGGAGTTCACCTTTCATTCAGGGGCGCATGGCAGTCTCTCACAAATTGACCTCCTTATATCGTTACCAACACACCTTCCCTTTTAGGGATCTCAGACACTTAGTGAGGGGAATCTTGATCATTCCCCACTTTGGTCACAATATAGTGTAGTCATTCCACGGACCAACAACACAATTGCCATCAATTTACAGTATACCAAAATACCAATATTAGGAAGGGGCTTGTTAGAGCAACAGACCAATACCTTAAGGAGACTGAACATTCGATTACCTAGGCGGTGACACTTTGGGAGGCATATAAAATGGTGATAAGGGGACAAGCCCTCTCTTTAATAGTGGGACACAAACGAGATAAGAGGGCTGCAGTGGAGGCGTAACAACACGATAATTTAGACTTAGAGACACAACTGATAGGACAGGAAGACGAAGACGTGCGACACACCTTGAGCCTCAAAAAGCAAGAATCTAAAGAACAAACAACAGAATCAGCCAAAGCGGCAAACAAGTTGAAGCAGCACCTGGTGTATGAGTAGAGAGACAAAGCAGGGAAACTCCTTGCGTGGCTTGACAAATGAGAAAGGACAAGGGCGTCTCAGAGACCTCCAAGCAATTGCAGACACATTTGCTGCCTATTACGGCTGTATTTATACTACAGAGACTGCAGACACGGAACAAGACTCCTTTCTGCTATTTAGAGATAGACCCCTCCCTTTTCTTACACCTGAAGACGTACAGCTCCTGGATAGCGAGTTATGGAAGAGGAAGTGGCAAATGCAATCAAAGAAATAAATTCAGGCAAGGCACTGGTACCCAATGGGTTGCCAATAGAACTTTATAAGCTTATAGCATCTCACACGGTACCCCACCTGCTCAGGATGTACGGAGAGAGCAAGATACATGGTACCCTACCCAAAGATCAGAGACTCGCCTCGATAATTTTAATACATAAAGAGAGATGATCGGCTGGCCAATGCGCTTCATACTGGCCTTTCTCATTGCTGAATGCAGAGGTTAAAATCCTTGCCAAACTGCTGACTCTCTGACTCATCGCAATCACTTCTAGTCTGGTACATCCAGACTATTCTGGATTCATGCCAGGTCACAATACTGCTCTTAATTTGCAAAGTCTCCACAGTGTATTAGGACGTGCAAATAGAATCCAGGAGGGAGCAGTGGTCTTATCCCTTGACCTTTGACACAGTTGAGTGGCAATATCTCTTTTCTCTGCTCACAAACTTGGGTTCTGGCGCCCGATTCTTCACCTAGATTTAACTTTTATACACTGAAACCCGGGCACAAATGGTGATGAATGGAAGGGTATCCAGAGTCTTCCTCCTCCTGCGAGGGAGCAGGTAGGGCTGCCCTCTTTTGCCACTCCTATTTGCACTAATACTTGAACCCTTGGCAGCCTGGATCTGAGGTGAGCCACTGATCTATGGCCTCCATTGGATGTAAGATTGGGAAGGCAGAATATCGCTATATGCTGATGACATTCTTCTCTATGTAGTGGCACCCCTGTCCTCTATTTCCAGAATTTGTAACATCTTTGCCAACTTTGGGAAACATTCTGGATACCCAATCAATTGGTCCAGCTCGGTGGTATTTGTCCTTCATGGACCGGCGCCGTTACTACCAAATGATTATAAAGCACGAATAGTGGCGGAATCTAGGAGTCTTTATCACAACCAGTCCTGACCTTTCAAATGTTAATAATGTGAAAAATCTACAGTCCCCACTGACCCGACTGAAAAGCATTGTCCAACACTGGTGGTCACTTCCACTTTCCTTATTGGGGAGGGCGGCCCTATTTAAAATGATGGCTCGACGAGCTTCCTTTATGTATTGTACTGCACCAGACACCTATTCTAAAGCCATACAGAGTGAGATCAGAACCCTATTTTGGGATGGGGCACCCCGCAAATATTCCTCAATAAACGAACCGCACGAAGGTATGATGGTGGAATAGCCCTGCCTGCTATCCCAAAATACTACAGAGCGGCGCTGTTGACAGTTATCAACCAGTTGGGACATCAACCATTGACTGAACCTACTAATTGGATGGAACGTTTGGTACTTCAACCAAATGGGTACCTTTCAGCATTCTACACTAATCCGTGTCACCTCACCCTGGAGGGGCCGACAGCACAGACAGTCCAAATTTGGCACTTAACACTCACCAAGCTGGGGTGGAGAAATAGAACCACTCAGGGACACCTTTATGGGATTCTGAGCGCCTGGGTGCAATGGACACAAGACAAGGCTTCGACAAATGGGACCTAATATGACTCTCAAGGGTTGCAGACTTATACTCCGGGATGGAGTTGATACCCTTCGCAGACTTACACAAACTCCACAATCTGGCCCCCACCGAGGCCTTCTGATATCTACAACTTCCGCAAGCCCTGTGAGAGGCACTACCCCATGGAGAGGTTCTTCCAATATAATCGCCCTTAGAAAATAGACTCCTCGAAGAATATATCATTTGCAGGGCAATCTTGCTCACATATAAAAATACTCCCCTAGCATGCTTGACAGTTTACGGAAAAGTAGGGAGAGGGATATAGTTGACTTGCAGATAGAAGATTGGCCAGAAGCCTTAGCATTACCTAGGGAGGTAGTCATCAGAACCTGTTTTTGCCTGGTCCAACTTAAAATATTACACAGTGCCTACATCACCTCCAGCACGATAGTAAAGATGGGCAAAAGAACAGAACCACTATGTCGTAGATGTCGTGGTCAGGAGAGGGTATTCTATCATATAATTTGGACTTGCCTCAAAATTCAATCCTCTGTGGTACAGTGCATGAACGAGATCCATGGTGTGACACTACCGCTCTCGGCCAAGTGGTGTCTGCTTAATGTGTGGGAGGCTACAGACTTGAGACGAGGCGATCAGACCCTGGTAACTCTAGGCCTGAAGACTGCAAAGCGCAACATAGCACGCCTTTGGGGGGGCGAAGCTATACCAACCCTTCATGAGTGGAAGTGGGACATGGATTGGTGTATGGTAGCAGAAAAAAGTGCCTATGAGAATAGAGGCTTCCCCTGAAAGTGGGGAAAGGTTTGGAGTGGGTGGAATGAATACAGTGGGTGCCTGTGCCCGACGGCTTGAACGCTGCAATCTTTGGTCAACGAAGATGACAAATACAAGGAGTTCCTAATTGGGTAATGGTGAATTTGTACTATACTGGGATTGAGTATGATGGAGAAATGTATTTTGTGGTGTGGTACTGATATACAGCTGTAAGATATAAGATAGTGGTGTATTGCAATGTCTCAAGTGCTTGTAATCAATAAAAAGATGTTACACAAAAAACAATAATGCTACATGGGAGTTGAGACGTTTTACCAATTGCAACTCCCAAGGAGTGGTATATATGATAACAAACATGTCCCTACAACCTGCATTATGTAGGTAAGACCACTAGTAAAATCAAAACAAGGATTTGCGAACAACGCGGTAACCTAAGGTGGGGATGAGCAGCAACCAAGATGTCAGTCCATTACATTGAACATAAACACACAGTAAGAGATTACCGTTGGCTCATCCTGGAACAAGTAAACCTGGAATCCCAACTTTTTGAAAAAGATCAGTGTTGGGTGCTCAGATTAAAAACACATATTGATGCTTTCAACGAGAATATACCTTGGGGTCACTTCTCAGACTAACGGTTTATAATTTGCCTTAAGTTTCACTTGGAAAGGAAGACTGACCACTCAGGTCACACTGTTAATATCCTTTAAGTTTGGCTCATAATCAACGCTACACTGTGTCTCCTGAGTGTAATGACATTCCTGTATTTTTAAGAATCTGTAACATCAGTGTTTACATCTAGCCAGCTCTCTCCTTTGGAAGCACAGAATGAATTTTAGAATACCCATTAACTCCAATGGATGCAAGGAACCTGGAAGTGGTTCCATTTTTCAGTGGCCATCTTCATAGGTTAGCCTTCTAGCCTCCGAGGAGCATCAGAATGCTGATACCGATAGACAAACCATTAGAAACTAGGAACCAGTCAGTAGTTCCTTTTACCAGTGCCCATTTAAGAAGGTCAGTTTCCCAGCCTTCCAAGACACAAGGACGCAGATGAGCTCCCTGTTTTCAGAATAACTGGCCTTAGTTAAAGCTAGTCTGCAACTTTCGAGCCATGGGCCGGCTACCTTTTGTGAATCCGCAATAGTGTAATCTAGGAGTTGTAAGTACTGCACAGCTTCTTTCCAACAGACATGACTCATGCACGTTGGCATTGATCATGATTACCATTTTTCCAAAAAAATCACTTGCTTTTCTCGCATCTCCACAGTGCGTGACTACAGGCGTCCCTTACCCTGTTGGACTGATGGTGCCGGATTTAGGCACTTACATGTATGTGGTGCATTTTGTTTTGATTTAATGTCCTGGATGATTATATTTATTTTCAGTCATTTGTCTCCTGCATCTATGTTTTGGTGTGTGTGCTTATGTGTTACAAGTTCTAAGTTTTTGGTTGTACTTGAAGTGTTCATCTTCATGAATGTTTTAAATGATCACACGTTTACACAGAGGTGAAAAATACAACATACATGAACTTCTCTATACAGCAGAAATGTATAGAATTTGTAACACAGCCAGAAATCCTGTCAGACTAACTTTTACTTTGTATAATTACAGATCATACAGACATAACACCAGAACGGTGCTGTATGTATATTTACATTATATAGCATGAAGTTGATACACAACTAGAGTTTTTTTTACAGAAGTGGAATCAGGGAGTAGAAACCTTGGTCCTGAATAAAAGCTTTGGGGTAGGGCTTAAAACATGTAGACCCTCTGAAACTCAGGAACATTATTCCATAGAGTTTCATTTCTTCCCCGTTTTTTAACCATAAAATGGGTTTTTCAGTCCATGTATATATTTGTTCTACATTTAAACCGTTCCCGCCTTGTAGCCAAAATCGATTGAAATGGTTCAAATGTAGAACAAATATGTACATGGGCTGAAAAACCCATGCCCACACTGATAGAATTGACTTTGGAATAGTGCACCAAGAAGCCATTCAACAAGCGACTTGACCTTGTTGGTGGAGCTAATGAATAAGAGGTCCAACTGGCATTCCTAGTTAGAGGAAGGGACCGAGTTGAACAACAGAAAATAAACTTAATGAACCAAAATAAATTACTGTTGTTGCTATTGCCCTGAAGAAGACCTTTTAGGTCGAAACGCGTTGGCGTTTTTATGAAGAATTTTTTCAATAAAGAACCAAACAAACCAGAACCTGCTGAATTGATGTGCTTCTCTTTACTTTGCTTAAACTTGTGAAAAATATTACTTGTTAGACATGTTGGAGTGCTGAATCATTGTTGATGTTATAAATGTATTGGATCTTTATCCTTGGAGGTTTAAGGGGTATTGAGCCTCTGATTCTCTGCACCCTTATATATTATAACGTATCACCATTATAGTAAAAAAGATAGGCGCATTGGTAATTACCCCATACTCCTTGTTTTGTGTCTGTTGTAGCTTAACAATACTGTACCATTGCCTAAACTATATTTTTTGCTACACATTGCACACTCTTGCCAAGGCCCATTGGACCCCAATGGGTAGCAGGGGTGGGAAAAAATCAAATATATGAATTAAATAATTTATGTTGGACCTCCAGGGCCCTTGGGACTCCTATGAGGGAATGAGGGCAGGCACAATCGAATAATTAATCCAATAATTGCTGGTGTTCCTCCAAGACCTATGGAATCACTATGGGAAGGGGGCAGTCAAAAATCTAATAAATTAATCAAAAACAAAAATTGTGTACTACAATCAGCAACAAGCCCAAATAAATATATTAGGTACAATTGAAAAATGGCATGGGCTTCTTCTATCAAAGTTCCTAAACTTTTATAAGTGGAGTAACAGGAGTGAACCACAAAATGGCTGCATGAAATGGTGGTAGATAGCTCACCCACCACATGGACAGAAAAGACAGAGGCATGGAAAACAAAGATAAATATGGCTATAACACACACACACACTCATTTTCTCCACAAAATGGTGGTTACCACATGGTCAGCAAAGAAACAAAGACAAAATGTGTTCTGAATTGCAGCTTCACACTCAAAGAAAGTAGCTGAACGATCTGCTAGGTTAAAAAATCAACCTGAAATGGTTGTTGATTGCCTGCATTAAGGAACTGCAGCTCACTTTCGGAAGAAGCCACACATGTTTGTGTTGATTGTGTTGTTTCCGTACTTCTCGTGTTCCAATGTTTTGCCAAATGCGATTTTCTTTACACTACAAAAAGTAATCTCAGCAATTACCCATAAATGTTGTTATGCGACATAACCAAAAATGCATCAATTACACTGGCATATTCAAAATACACCAGCCTAAGTAAAGGTCTGTTTACATGCAAAGTCACAACCCTGAGCAGACATCCATGCATGTATGTTGAGTGTGTGTATATGTATGTTGAATAGCAGCAGGGGTCCTTGTTTTTTGCGAGAAGTGTGTTAATACTCAAGCCGCCAAACCCATGTTGGAGGTGCAGTGGCGGTCGGGGACCGCCGCACCAGTAATCCAACCGATGTACTACAAGTACAGTGGTCGGACCGTTTTGAGACTGCTGCAAAGGCAGAGGCGCGGTGGTCTGGGGTAGCAATAGGATTGACGGTGCTGGTGCGGCACCACCATGCATATTCTGAGTTTCTCCACCACCAGCCTTTTCATCGCGGTGAGCCTGCCATGAAAGACTGGCAGTGGGGAAACAAAGGAGGCCCTACAGGGCCCCCTGTTGCCCCATTCACTGGAATGCATGCAGGGAGGCACATGATGTTGTATGCATACCCAGTTCCTGCACGCCATTGGCTAAACTTGCAATGGCATTCTCCCACACAGCCAAAGCAATAATCAGCCCCTTAGTCTGAGCTGCAGCCAGAAAATTAAATGTGAAAAGGAACCACTACAATTTGCTTCCTGGACTTTAGACAGTTGATCCATACCCACTTTCCCGAAATTGTGTGGGACCCAACCTTTCCTCCTCCTTCCCTGACTAAGGACAGGGGTGCTCCACAGAGTACTCAGAGAGATGCTGTGATCCCGAATGAGCCCGAATGAGTCCCTGAGGTTGAGAGCCTGATTGCTTGCACCATACAGTTAATAATTGCACACCATTGCTGGAGAGTCCAAATGTACTTCACCTCTGTAACACGAATACCTGAACAAAACATAGACTAAGAACTTTTGACTGACATTTTTTAGTTGGACTTTGTTAAGATTATTGCAATCTGCTCAAGAGAATTGCCTAGTCATATTATACAGACTGACATACGGGTCATATAATTCTTGAAAGCAGCTCCACTTCACCCTGGTGTACCTACACATGTGGCTAAATATAAAATTTCTGCGTGTGTGTTAACACCCGTAGCATCTCTACAAGTCCCTTCCTGCAGTGGTAAATATTCCATATGTATAGCATTGAGTTGTGGGGTGATTAAAGTGCTTTTCCCTCTCTTTTTTTACTTAGCTGGACATTCAATTGTTGGGTTTATTTTTTGACTTCCTAGCTTTGAGTCGAAACTCTAGCTTTCAGAGACACACTGTTGGCCTTTTTTATCTTGAGAGTCAACCGTGATTTGGGTGTACTTGGTTCAGTTGCATCTCCAAAGTAGGATGGACCACTGCACACAAGAGACATAAGAACCAAATTGCCTCAGATGAGCCCCAGTAGCTGCTATCTACCCCATGCATCCTTTCCCACAACCCCCGTATCCGGGTCAGACAATGTAAATGACATAGGGGGCGATTATGTTGGTGGGCAGATCGCCAACGCTCGGGCGGCGGTGGCGATCCGCCCACCAACATTCACCGCCCGCCTACCTTTTCTCCCCCGCCACATTACGATGACCGGGGGGGGGGACCCCAGCGGATGGGAAGACTGTCCACCGGTTTTCCGCCGGTCGACTTGTTGACCGGGCAGAAAAAGTGTTTAATATGGTGCAGACACCGCCATCCATATTAAGATGCAGGCGATCACTCGCCTTTCCTTGGCAGCAACGCCGCCATGGAAACGCATGAGGATCCTGCATTTGGGGGCCCCCAGGGTGTTGGGGGAGTGGGGGGTGCACAGGGGGGGTACCAATGGTACCCCCCAGCATTTGCATGCACAAGGTGGCAGGCACCGCGCAGTGCCTGTCACGTTGTGCATTCAAATGCACAACATGCATTTTTTACCTTGCGACGGGTGCTGCTTGCAGCACCGCCTGCCGCAATGTAAAAAATGCGGGATGTGCCCGCCAGTGTGGCGAATGCATCCTAATGCCAATGGCGGGACTGCCCCACCTATGGCGGGCGGTCCCTTTAGCCGTTGCGGTGGCGGGTGGACACATTGCAATAGACCCCAAAGTGTTTTGTATTGTATATTTTTGTTATAAATGTCTAGGGAAACCAAATGCTGCAGCTATTTTATTCACCAACAGTACACAGCCTTATTGATATTTGATGGGCCAAAGTTGTGGGATTCTGTTTAGAATAAATACATATATTTTATATATATACCTGTGTGACTACTCTTTCATTTGGTCATTCAAGAGGTTATCTATGGTAAAACAATAAGCTTAACACTCCTTCAAGACTTAGCCTGAAGGCTGCTCTCCACAGCTACCACTAGGATAGCTTTCTTTAAAGGTTGTCTTTAACCTATCACCATAAGTGTCGAATTGGACCGGTACAAGGTGTCCCCTATAACTAGAGGACAGCATATGCCAGGCCATCTTCTCACAGCGACCTTGGTCTGAACATTGTGTGCAAAACACTCTGAGCCGCCAGACAATGTATGTTTGTGAGTTCAGGTTGATCGGCCAACTCTCTAGCCATAATATGTACACAGCTGCAAATACCTGAATGTAGAGAGCCTTTAATATTACTGTTTGCATGCGTTAGAAACACATTCTGGAGAAGAACATTTCCAGGTGCAGAGCAAAGCTGATCCTGTGATGTGATTCACCTAAGCAGATCTTTACGGTATGGGGTTCCCCATTCAAGCCTAGAGACCTTCTATTAGTATAATAATACTAGCCTACTAGCTAAGGGAAGGTGGCTGTATTCCACTATCATTTGTAATATGATTTCTCCCTTCATTTTCTATGGTATTGTAACAATGCTGATTGTTTTAATTATAATCATTGGTCTGCTTATGTTAGCCAAAGTACTGCATCCTAGGACACATAGTTTATAAAATAACCTTTAAACTTTACAGTGTCTCTGATTACTCTTGTTGTGGACTGATATGAGAATAATAGCGAACAGGTATTTCTGATTCCCACCAGTCCTGAGAGTCCCCCAAGTCGCTTGTTCTGGGTTGTCTATACATTGGGACCTCTGAGAGAATACGGATAACGAATGGGACGCTGATGCTGGTCGGATAGGGGTTCTGGGTGCTGAGGTGAGTTTTTGGTACACCACAATTCTCTGAGGTCCTGGTTTCCTGCGCATAGTTCTGTGCATGAACAGAATCCCTGCAACAATAGCTCACGGGTACCACCAGCACTAGGGCTGCACCAGGTTCAGCGACCTTAGGCTCACTATACAACAATCCCTTTCCCAATAAATCAGATGTGATCCGGACTGATCAACTGCTGCCTGGTCTGCAGCCTGTTGCCACAAACCATGAAGAGAGGGGCATCTCATCTGCGCCTTGCATAATTCCTCCCCTTCCTGCTGCCAATGGGTCAGCTCTTGTAGGTCTCCCAGTCTGGCTAGCTGCTCCTCTGTGGTCTCCAAGGCATCCCTCTCAGGGTCTACTCCTTCCTGGAGCGCAAGAACGTCTGGGGCTGGCTTCCCACACCCCTGCCCTTCCTCTCCGTGGCAGGCACCTGGGCCACTGTTAAAGGCTCCAGGTCCTCTTGATGGCCCCTACTGGCTGCCATTGACTGAGTGGTCACACACACCCACTCAGGCAGACCCAACATCTCCAAATGAGCCTGGCGTTCCACCTCCTTCCATGTGGAACTCTTCAGGTCATTACCAAGCAGACAATCAACAGGCATGAATGGACTAACAACAACCTTCAAGGAACCTGAGACCCCCCTCACACAGGTCCTCACAGTTGTCTGCAGCAACTACAGGGTGAAGCACATTGGTAATAATTTGCTTTTCAGACACCCATTGACACCTGAATTATGTCAGACTGGCTCCTGTGTCTCTCAGAGTCTCCACCCTCCTTCCATTGATGGTCACCCACTGCCTGTTATGTATGATGTACTCAGTTTTAAGGGTTCTATTTTCAACAGTGAAGGAGAAGAGTGGAAACTGCTAACAATTGTAGTTTGAGCAATAGCTACACAATTTGTCCTGAACTCCAAGGTGAATTCCAATATCCCTTTAATGTGTGGCAGAGGAGGTATTTAATTTCTTATAGTACATGGTCACACCTTGACCCTACTCACAAACAGCGTAAGACCATAATGTCTTGCTCACTCATATTCATGTCGGACATAAAGAAGAAAGTTAGAACCTGTACTACAAAATTTAACAAACCAAAATGCAGTTTTTTGCCAGAACATAGCATGTACATTAGAACCAAAAATGCTATGTTGAAATACAGCGCGATTTGTTCCTGTAGTGAACTGTAACATAGAAAAGACAAACATGTTGCCTTCTCCTTTCTTCTCCATGCTCTTCATTTTAGAAAATCATGTCAGGAGAAAGAACATCTAGTTCCCCTTTTCCTCGTTTAGATTGCAGATACAATTATGTTCCATGAACTGCCTTTCACCCTGGCTTCTGGCTGCTGGCTCTTGCAGAAAGCATTGTGAAGTCATTTCTTTACTGCAGGTGTCTAGATGAGTCATAGGTCTTCTAAGAAAATTAGAGAAGGGCTTTTATATGCGGATTAGAGGATCTCATGTATTATAATTATCTTGAATGTACTTGGGATGATTATATTGAATACAGATGGATAGCTTACAGCTATGACATAATAACTGATTTGCAGTATTTGTTTTGGCTGTCCTTGTGTATTCAATCAAATAAATCACATTTTAAAGAGGCAACCATGTAAGATGCTGTTAACAAACTTTATATTCCATACACATGGGCCCACCATTCTTGACCCACTGTCATGTGCCAACAAAAGGTAATTGTACATTTCTAAATGGCAAAATGATTCTGTAAACCTGTGTTTGAGATTGGAGGATATGCCATCCTTGAAGGAGGAATTCCAATAAGGTAAGATCCTTTGGAAATGCAGAATATTGATATAGATTCCATTTTCAGGTCAGTAAATGGCATTGCGTGGTCATTTTATATTTTACAGCTGCAAGTATCCCAAGAAATGTGGAGGAGGAGATATATTTTTCTCTATTAGTGGGTGCCTCCCCTTTTGATTTAATATGATTTGTTGATACAGGTGTTCAAATGGAACAATCATCAAAATACAAAACTGTATAGCTAAGAACCATAGCCTTTCATAAAAAAAAATGCTAGACATAAAATAATAGGTAACTGATGGAATAACTGAGTTTTTTTGTCGATACATTTTAATTATAAATAATACCAGCAGATGAGCATCATCATGGCTAAACCTGGAGAAGTTTTTGTTTTTGATGATTGATTATTCTATTCTGTTAGATAAGATAATGGCAACTCTGAAAGATGGTGTATTACTGCAAGGAAGATTGGATGTTAGTAGCGTGCATACTAAGCTGCATATTATCATCATGACTGAAGAAGTCAAATCCAAACTTTACGGTGAGGTCAGTGAAGATATATATATAGAGCTGGATGTTATAAAATTTTGATGTAGACATGTAAGTAGGTCTTTAGATTGGTTTGGTTGTTGGGAGTTGCTTGATGACAATATCCATATAGTACTAATATGAAAACCTTTCTTTGTCATGTCAGTTTGGATAGTGCCCCAAATAAAACACCATTGCTGTGCAAGAAAATCACCTTTGCAGAAGTAAGAAATTGGATTATTAGTTAATGGGGGTGGATACTCACCTTAAGTAACAAACATAATACTTGTTATGATGAATCACTAAAGTCACTACATTAACTAACGTGTGTTCAACTGTGTGGTAGCTACGACACTGAGCAGAAAGGCTTAACTTTGAGGCTATGTGTAAAAAAGTTATGAAATACCATAACATATTAATACAGTCAAAACATAGCACAATATAAATCCAAAACCTATTTAGAAAATTACAGTACAATTGAATTTAATTTAATTTAATTTAAACAAAACCAAAAAAATTCAATCAGGGGGACCGTTAAGTGACAACCAGAGTCAAATGGGCATGGACGACCGAGACCTAGGTGTGAATTGAGCTTGTCCATGATGGAATGAGGGTCGGACAGAGAAACCAGGTTCGACCCAGTTGGAGGTTTTCCCTTGGGATTTAGGGCCTGCTATATATTTAGGCGAATGGCCCACCATTCTGCCATAAGGGCAGAGTAAATTACTCCTTCCCCATGGTGCGGAGGCCACTCACTGAATTTAGGATTTAACTGGCGGTTATTAACTGTAAAACATGACTACATGTCCAATCATCTAAATTGGGTGGGTGGACATGCAGTCAATTTTTTAGACGGCCCTTACTCCCTACCTTACCACTTTAGCAGAATCTCATGTGTGTCCTTACTGGGTTTGGTGCGTGCCGGACTGGGGGACAAAAGAAGAGGCCTATCCACATGTCATCTGACATCTGTCTGTGACAAGAGAAGTCCCTTTGAAGTAAATTAAGTTCCTGGGCATTGCCCAAATGATAATCACGTCAAAGGAACAGAAACACCTACCCATGCCCAGGAGAAGTGTGGCTCAATGGTTAGAGCGGCAGACCTCAATGCAGAGCACTGGTCCGGGACCAGGGTTCGATTCCCGTCGCGGCAGGGTCTCGGGCTATAAATTCCGCGGACCGGATATTCTCGCCTCAGTGCCTATTCTAATCATGGGTCCCACGCTGCAACTCTGGGCAATAGCTTGCTTAATCTGCACAACGGCCCCACAGCGCTGGGGATGCCTGGCTTCACCCTGGGGATGCCCAGGAGTGGACATTTCACAGGGAAAGCCAGGAAGGGTTCCCTAGCGTTATGAATACAGCGCCGGGAGACCCTGGTCCGGGGTAGCTGTGCGCTATATAGTACATTTACATTTACAAGAGAAGTCCATTTGAAGTAAATTAAGTTCCTGGGCATTGCCCAAATGATAATCACGT
Source organism: Triturus cristatus (assembly GCF_964204655.1). Classification (NCBI taxonomy): domain Eukaryota; kingdom Metazoa; phylum Chordata; class Amphibia; order Caudata; family Salamandridae; genus Triturus; species Triturus cristatus. The sequence goes on from NC_140589.1 coordinate 463,410,554, forward strand.
CAAAGGAACAGAAACACCTACCCATGCCCAGGCCTTTGTTTCTTCTCTAGGAGGAGTATTCAAACCTCATTCAGGGCTCAAGCACTCAAAGGCATGCAGCTGTGGGCTAATGCCAATTAGCCTGCCGAGGCTTTAAGAAAGCAAAGGTCACTTTCTAGAAGAACCCTCTCCTTTATATTTATTAAAAATCTAACTTCACCTTTAAATTGGGCTCTTAGTAAAGTCTTGAATGCTGTTTCTTGGTATTTCCTTGCCACAGATAACATCATTAAATTGAATGGGGCATCCTATTGTTTTTCTATGGAAAAGCCAGCCTTGTCACAGGGAAAGAGCATCCCAAAAATCTTTTTTTTTTTGATATAGCACGAACAAGACCCCGGACATCAAAGTGCTTTACTTGAGCACCAGGTGTGTTACATGAGGACACATTCAATCTGTTAGGCACGGGGAGATTAAGGGCTATATTATCAAGGACGTCGTTAAAATTATCGCCGCTTTAGCGGCAGGAAACTGCAGCTAAAGCGGCGATAATTGGCTTGATAATATGTCCTTGTGAATTCCCATAGAAGCCCATGTTCACAACGGAACATGGGCTTCTATGGGAATTCACAAGGGCATATTATCAAGCCCATTATCGCTGCTTTAGCGGCAGTTTCCTGCCGCTAAAGCAGCGATAATTTTAACACTGTCCTTGATAATATGGCCCTAAGTGATTTGCCCAGAATCACAGATTCGAACCCAGTACTTCAGCTTTGAGGTCAACCGCTCTTGCTGTTAGGCTACATCCTCTAATCACTGAAAGGTCATGTTTAATGTGAACATTCACTTGTCCTACTTTTCAATACCATGCACCCTGCCTTATGGGCAGTAAGGCCAACGCAGCGGTGATTTATGAATATTTAAAAGGAAGCATTAGATCGGCCAAAAGTGTTTAATTTGACAGGTCAAATTAAAGTATTTCAACTTCTCCAGTCAAGCTACAATGGCAGTCCTGAAGCTATGTTTCCACTGCCATAGTAGTGGATGGCGCAACAGGTGTAGCAGTTCACTAGTGGCATTTACAGCTTGTACTGCATACTAGGGACATATAATTACATTACGTCTGCCAATTAGGGTTATGCCAATTCAACCATGTTAAAAGAGGGAGCACAGACACCTTGCAACTGCTTAGCATGAGGAAAAGTGCACAGATTTCTACAGTCAGCAAAAATAGGGTTCATAAAATCAAAAGGCAAAAAACCCAGGGAGTCTATACAAGAAAGGTGAATTCCCTAAAATGTGGCTATGTCAAGCAATAATATTATTACAGAAATCATACTGATCTATTACTTGCAACATCATTATCAAGCCAGAATTCTAATGCTCAGGTATGTGCAGCATCATTGTCATGAAAACAATGGCCTCAGTATGTCAGCTTTGCAACCATTTGCAATGTTTTATTTCCTACCTCAGAGTTGCCAAATGTGTGATGTTAGACCTGTCAACCTTAGAGTTGCCTTCCTCAAAACCTTTTGCCTCCCCCATCTATATCCTCCGCCCCCCCCCCCCGTTGACTCAATTTGTTTCTTTTTTTGGCCTTCTAACCAGTGCTAAGGTGCTTGTGCTCTCTCTCCCCTAAACATGGTAAAAGTGGCCTACCCCAACTGCCACATTGATTTACTTATAAGTCCCTAGTAGAGTGGTACTACAGGTATCCAGGGCCTATAAATTAAATGCTTTTTGTGCCACCCACTTAAGTAGCCCTGCAAAACATGCCTCAGGTCTGCCACTGCAGCCTGTGCACAGTTTTAAAATGCCAAATTGACTTGGTAAAATAAGCTCTTTGCCAGGTCTAAACCTTCCTTTTTAATACACATAAGTCACCCCTAATGTAGGCCCTAGACAGTACATTTGGTGCCTTTAGCGTGTGTCCTAGTACACATGACTGCAAACAGTTGGCAACTGACCTTTGTGTATTCCTCCCAGACAGCAAGAAAAGGTGTGAATAGGTTTTAGGCAGGATGGAAGGTGTGGAGCTCTTAGTGCCCCACTTACATTTCAAAGGAGCTGCCTCAGCATACTCACAAATAACTTCACACCACTCTTTTCTCACTGTGGACCTCCTGGAACTTGGGCAGGGAAGAAGGAAAATCTAGAACCATCTGGGGGCAGAAGATTCTAGAAGCTTCTTCCACCTCAAAGCTGGCCCGAGGGTATACAAATAGAACCCTCGTGCCCACCCTTTAGTTCACTCCTGGACCAGTGGAGGACTCAAAGAAGGACAGGCTTGTACACCAGGGTACTACCCTGCTGCATGAGGCAAGCCCTGTACTGTCAGAGGACTGCCTGCTGCTTGGGGACTGTCTTGTTGCTTGTTCCCAGGACTACCAGAGTGTCTCCAAGGGTCAAACGGCTGACCTTCTGTTCTGAGCAACAGGGAAATAACAAGCTGCAGAAGTCTCATTGCTACTACATAGCTGATCTGCTATAGTGGACCTGCCTGGACCTGCAATTAGTCCTGCATGAGCCCTTCTGGCCTTTGCTGAAGTCAGTTCCTGATCCTCAAGAGGCACCTCCCAAAGTCCTGGATCCTTGTCTGGTATGCACTTATTTTACAAACCAAGTTTCCACTGTGAGTGAAAGTGTTACTACATATTTACAATGGTCCTGTTCTCACTGGGGTTAATCGCTTTATGGCAGAAGCTAAGACTTTCCTTATTAATTTAATACACGATCCCGATCATGCTTGTTCATAATATTTTAGCATATGTAGAAGGTGGCTTGTCATTAACATTTTATAATGTTTGCTTTTATACTTGCAATTGTTATTCCTAATAATGCATGGTCACAACATCTCCTCTCCATTCCTGCAAACCACTTAAATCCTTGGTGCGTAGTTTTTTCATATGACAGGTAAAGGAAGATTCTGAACCCCTGAGAAGATCGTTTGCCATATTTCTATGAGTGGACTGTCAGACAGCATTGACACAAGCTGATTGAGGCACCTATTTTTTTTGTTCCACAGGCACTCTTTAAAGCAGTGAACCCTGCTTGTATTTTAACCCAGTAAAACCCAAGCTGGCATGGTAGGAGTGGTTCGGAGCTTTTGAAAAACAAACTTGCAATTTTTCCAATAGGATGAAGAAAGTGGTTGATTGCTACTCAATTAGTTATACAGCTATCTGTAAAATCTAACCAGATAAACAGAATCTCTTGTCTTTTTTTGCAAAATGTCTTTATTTAGGTTTCAAAACAGAAACATGTGATCTAGCAAACAGACATTATGCATGGAGAACAAGGAAACTAACAATAGGGTGAAGGTGCTGGGCATTTACAGAACTCGAGAGTGAAGAAGCAGCCCACACAGGCCACACCAGAATCTCCTTTCAATGTTTGGATTGTGCACCCCTTTCTCTTCTCACGTTGTAACGATCACAAGGTTACTGCTTCTTTCAAGCACTGCCTAAATCTTTTGATATTTCCCAAAATACACATTCAATCATTAATTTACACTTCCAATGCCTGAGCTGATCACCTTTCCTTGCTGAAGTGGTGAAGTGGTAGTGGTATTTAAGCAGTGGATATATTATTCATCTCATTCTAGTGCCCGTCAAAAGTATCCAGTAGACCACAATATCATACGCAAATAATGTTTCTTTCCACTGTGTTACAACTTCAGATAGAATTCCGTCTCAAAAGTCTTCTCTATATTCCTAAATCCCTGCATGAAAAAAAGGACTTTGACACAAAATGTTTGATTTTCACCTCTCCTTTTTACTTCAATAACACTTTATTACTATTCATCCCTGCACATCTTTTTTTTCTCTGACTACAGCCTACTCTGTCACGTGTGTTTGCCTTAATTGCTATGATTTCATTTCTGCAAATTGCCCACTGCTCCTTCCAAAGATAATAACAACTTCCTTTGTAATTCACACTCCTGCATCCCATGTAGCTCAAATATCCAGCCCACCAACCATCTGCATAAACTCACAAAACCCATACTGCTGAGCACACTTACGTACTATGGGCCCGATTCACAGAACTAACTTAAGACAAAATCCTAAACTTACTACCATTTTGGTATTCACAGAAGGCACTTACTCATTTTGGTATTCACAGAAGGCACTTACTCATTTCGGTATTCACAGAAGTTAGGAGTCCTAACTTTAGGACTCCTAAATGCCTTCTGTGAATACCGAAAGCCTTAAAATTAGGATTTTTCTCAGTTTAGTAGTAGTATAGTTAGGACTCCTAACTTTAGGACTCCTAAATGCCTTCTGTGAATACCGAAAGTCTTAAAATTAGGATTTTTCTCAATTTAGTAGTCCTAAATTTAGGACTCCTAACTTTAGGACTCCTAAATGCCTTCTGTGAATACCGAAAGCCTTAAAATTAGGATTTTTCTCAATTTAGTAGTCCTAAATTTAGATTTAGGACTACTAAATTGAGAAAAATCCTAATTTTAAGACTTTCGGTATTCACAGAAGGCATTTAGGAGTCCTAAAGTTAGGAGTCCTAACTATACTACTACTAAACTGAGAAAAATCCTAATTTTAAGGCTTTCGGTATTCACAGAAGGCATTTAGGAGTCCTAAAGTTAGGAGTCCTAACTATACTACTACTAAACTGAGAAAAATCCTAATTTTAAGACTTTCGGTATTCACAGAAGGCATTTAGGAGTCCTAAAGTTAGGACTCCTAACTTCTGTGAATACCGAAATGAGTAAGTGCCTTCTGTGAATACCAAAATGAGTAAGTGCCTTCTGTGAATACCAAAATGGTAGTAAGTTTAGGATTTTTCTTAAGTTAGTTCTGTGAATCGGGCCCTATCAATTTAATCAACTACAGAAATACGTAGGTAAATGCATTGAATGGTTTACTTGAGAGCTCAAGCTTAACTCCAATAACCACCAATTACCAATAAACAGTGGACTAACAACTAACATTGGGAGCGTGTTGCCTGGCGTCAAGGACTTAAATGCCTCAACAGGGATCGCAAGCACAATATAAATACAGTTACAATTGGTCATCACCTCTCCATTCCTCAAATCTTCACATACATTCTACTCTCATGGGCTGCAACAAAGAAACTATAACACATGTAGACCCAGCTTTCTCTAGTGCCTAAGAGATGGAGGGCTGTCACCCATGGTTGGATCCTTTTTCATCTGTGTACAATCTGTGCACATGCACGTTCTCTGTAGTATGTTTTTCAGGTCACTATTTGCTTCTGACCTGGTTGATCAAACTATCTATGTAAAGGTATTGCTATGAATCATGGATGTAAGATGGCCACTCAACCCATATGGACAAGGGTCCGCTTCTATGTTGTTTCCATGGCTCCTTTCTGGATTAGATTATACCAGCCAATCCATTTCTGTACGCACCCGGCCTACAAGGAAAGGCCATGGCGTGCTGCTGGTCACTTCATTCCCGGGCTCTGCTAATAAGTCTGTTGTGTTGATGTTCTCAATAATAATTTATTATGATATGTAATCATTCTTAAATACAGTGTTAAGGACCTCTCAGATAAATAAATGTTCTAGGACTAAAATATTCATATTTTAAATAGTGTCTACTTTTGAATTTGTGTTTGTCGTTCCTAGCCACATTTGGAAGAGATAGCAGATGACAAAAAGGTCTTTAAAGCACTGTATTCTTCAAATTCCAAATTGTATAAAAGAACAAACAATTGTTCCAAGTTGCTAGTTGTTTATATTTTGAAAGCACTAGGGAATATAATAATAAAACTTAGTTTCATTGGATTTGATCGAATTAACATTGTTCCTTTTTGATGATTACCACTTTTTCTCTATGTTGGACTTGGCCCTTTTTGCAGGGTTATTCCCAAACCTTTTGCTTCTTCCTCCTTTTTTTTCCCAAACCTGTTGTTGTTGGCTATAGGACTCTGGGCACTTTATCAGTGCTAAAGTGAATATGCTCTCTGTGTAAATTGGTGTTACAATTGGTTCTCTCTGATTGACATATTTGATTTACTGGTAAGTCCCTAGAAAAGTGCACTGAAGTGTGCCAGGGCCCGTAAATCAAATGCTACTAGTGGGCCTGCAGCACTGATTGTGCCACCCACATGAGCAGCTCTGAAAAGGTAACTCAGACATGCCACCGCAGTTTCTGTGCGCAGTTGCTAACAGCCGCGTCGACATGGCAAGTGCACCAAATTACCAGGCCCTAACCTTCCCTTTTCCTACATGTAAGGCACCCTCATGGTACTCCCAAGGTACCCCCCTGGGCGGGTTGCAGTGTATGTGAAAGGTAGGACCTGAACTGGTGTGTGTGACATGTCCTGGTAGTGAAATACTGCCAATTTTGTTCTTCACTATTGAAAGGCTATCTTGCCCCATAAGGTAGAATGGGAGTTTATTTATAACATCTTATAGATAGAACTTCCCATTGAGAGAAGCTAGAGAAATTACGTTTAGACTCCCTGGACTCAGAATTTAATAATACATCTTTTAGTAAATATGTTTTTTTAAATTCTGTGCTTGAAAATGCCACTCTTAAAAAGTAGGCATTTTCTTGCTTAACCATTCTGTGTGCCTCTGCCTGTTTGTGTATTGACTGTCTGGTTTTGAAGTGCCAGGGGCTGGGGAGGTGCATTCTCTCAGACAGGGGGTTTGATGTGTGTCTGCCTTTCCTGAATGAGTCAGGGCTGGGCTGAATAGACCTGGGCTGCATTCTGAACCGAGGGAGTAGTTCCCACTAGCACCTGAATAGGCCCGGTCTGCATTTAGAGTGGTGAGAAGATTTCCCTTGCACCTGAATAGGTCCTGTCTGCATTACAAAATGCTGTCTCCACCTCCTGCCTGGCAGCCGCACCATAGAGGACAGAATTGGTTTGGTTTGGACTGGGCTCAGAGACCCTTGAACAAAGAGAACATAGACCTTTTGGGGTATAAGTATTAGATCCTAATTCCTTGAACATTAGACTACTTTTGGAATCAAGAGGAACCTTTGCCAAGGAGAAGTGCTAGAGAAACTGAGGAGAAGTACTGCCCCTTTGCTGTGTGTCTGATGTTGGTCTGCAGTAGCTGTTTCTGCGAAGGAAAGGAGAAGGACTGTGCTGTGGGCTGTGTCCCCTACTTGAAGAAAATCTCCAAGGGCTTGATTAGAGCTTGCCTCCTATTTTGAAGTCTCAGGGACACAAAGACTTCAATCCAGCTACCCTAAACTTCCTTTCTGGGAGTTCTGACCTGCCAGGAGGTGCCTGTGACTCTCTGGAGGTTTTTTTTGCTATTGGGAACTGGAAAAGCAATGCAACTACAAGAAAATCGATGCATCACTCTTCTTGTGGCAGTTTTTTCTGATGCAGCACCGCAGTGCAAGAAGAATCTACACGCATTGCTGTGCTGCTGCCGAAACCAACGCAGTGCCTGTCGCCGCTTCAAGAACCGACGCATCGAGGGGTCACGGCTGAAGAAGCCAAAGCAGTGCTGCTCGTCGTCGCCGCATCGATCATCGATGCACCCCAAATTTCCACGCATCGCACCTGTGCAGCAAGTTTTCCTGATGCATCACCTGAAGATTCGGAGTCGCCTCAGAAACGACGCATCGCTTTCCCCCTATAGACCAGACCCGACGCACCACTCTCCTGTGTGTAGGAGAATTGTTGCATCGCATACACAAGGTCTCAGGAAACAACGCATCTCTTTGTTTTTCGACTCCTCCCATCACTGCGGCTGTTTGGCCGAGTGAATTTTGTCGCAACTATAGGTACTTTGAGAGAAATCACGCATCCATAGTTTTCTATGGACCCAGTTGCCTAAAACCCTTTTAAAGTCATTTTATCAATAGTTGTTTGTTGGATTTTTGTGGTTTTGGTCTTGTTGAGTTTAGATAAAGATACTTTATTTTGCTAAACTGGTGTGGTGTCCATTATCACTGTATTACTGTGTGTTTTGAGTACAAATACTTTATACATTGCCTTTGGGATAAGTCTGTCTGCTTGTGCCAAGCTACCCAGGGGGTCAGCAGGGGTTATCTAAAGTGTGTATCCCCTTTCCCTGAATAGAAGCAAGGGTTCCTATTTAGGCTAAGGTACCTACCTCTACTAACTAGATACACCCACTTTTAACTCTCTAAATATGCTTTTTGTCAGTTCACAATACTAACAGTGTCAACTGTATTCTCCATGACTTAGTCTGATTTAATATGCCTGATCAGTAATTTAATATGTCTACCTTTTTTCTCTTGTGATCAAAATGTATTATTTGTATTTCTTATATTTTCCATAAATGCCTTTCATGTAAGCATTCATCCTTTTAATATCCCAACAAGCGTGCTATAAGACTGCTGTGTTTTTTCAACTCTTCTTGAGCTGGAATGCTGTTTATTTTCTCTTCCTTGTCACGTATTCGTCCATTAATAATGCATCCTTCCTTCTACATGTTACGTTACGTATACATACCATGTATGCATTCAATATATAGATCATTATAACCAAGGTGATATGTTGAATAAAGCATGCTGTAGGTAAGTCGAAAGAAGGACACTATTTAGAAGGCCTCTGCTATTAAAGAACGGTTTCCTTTTTCATATATCCTGATGATTTAAGAATCCCTCCAAACCCAGAGAACATTATCAGTTGCTCCTTGCCTCAGACAGACAGGCATGCACTCCAGGAAGTAGAATGCATCAAGCTGATGAATGCCAGCAAGCACCACGGTTGAGCAGTCATAATAAAAAGTTCCTGTCATTTCAAGCGTGAATTTAGACTGATTTTCATAATACATTTCCTAAATAAAATCACTAGGTCAAGTTGCATATATAACCTACTCTTTTCCCATACATTTTAACAAATGATTTTTGTAATAAGGGGTGGGAAGAGGAATTTTCATTATTTGTCTTTGTTTGTTACAGTAGATCATATAGCAGTGGTGTTCCCCCAATCTAAGCTTCTATATAGCCATTTTCCCATAGTGTACCTTTTGCGGCCTTAATAAAACGGTTCAGATTTATATTGGCATTTCTTTAATCTGTGCGTGTACCATATTAAAACACATATAATATGCAGAAATGATCAGTTAATTATTTCTATTTTTCTGAGAAACCTTTTAGGCAATGCAGAGAGTGGTGTGTTCTAGTGGCACAAAACGTTACGCTCTATGTTATTTTCATATCTTCCAAACTCAAATTGGAGGCAAATTGTTTACGAAACAATTGCGATGTTCTTATTTTAGAATAAATTATTGAAGACTTTCTGAGCACTCTTGTTAAACTTGATGACTTAATGAAAGCTTGCGATCTAGTCTGTATTTCACGCGAGACACTGCTTCCTCTTTTCATCAGATAGTGTCCCCTTTATTAACCCATATCTAACCATATTATAGACGTAAACGCGCGTCTTTTTCACCTGTATGAGTTGTCTTTTACATATAATGTGTAGCAGCTGATTTTGCAATTTTTAGCAACATGGTTAATTAGCCATGCATCAGGATCTAACTTCTTAAATAATTGAAATCAACAAAAGTCGATTTGATTTTTGTTTGTTTTGTTCTTGTTGCGTTATTTTATTCTGGCTCTAACGTAAAGGTTTCATGATTAGCTGATGAAAGAGCCGAATTTCTAACAGGTTCATCGTATCCCCCACTGGAATATATGTCGCCCTTCCTGTACACAGTGTCCCCGCCATTCACTGTCTACCGAAGTGTTCAACGCTTGCAATAAACGTATGCAAACAGCTACGAAGGCTCACGAGGAACAATATGTGGTGATGCACACCAATCTGTCGTAAGGGCATTCATTGTGAAATAATGCACATCCAAATAATCATTACTTTGACATCTGGCATGAGCTATGTCTCTTCATCTTTGAATGAATACAGCAAGTATATGCATGACATGGAGATCTTGCAGTATATGCCAGTAACTGCATTAAGGGCAATGCTGCCATTATACATATTCAAATGATGCAGGTTTCATTTCTGCCACAACTTCAATAAGCTTCATAGCACATCCTGCAGAACCTTTCAGAATGTAGAGTAGTTGTTTTCCAACATAAGGGGGCATATTATCAAGCCAGGCGATAAAGCTTTAGCGGCAGAAAACTGCTACTAAAACTGCGATAATGGGCTTGATAATATGCTCAATGGAATTCCATTTGAAGCCCATGTTAAATGTGAAGGACGTCTAACATGGGCTTCAATTGGAATTCCATAGAGCATATTATCAAGCCCATTATCGCCGTTTTAGCGCGATAATTGTATCGCCTGGCTTGATAATATGCCCCAAGGGGTGTTACTTACAAGCCCCTTGCGCTGCTGGTGCCTCACTTTTTCCCATATTAAAATTGTAAATAAGCCTCAGAGTTCTTAAGAACATTTCAGTATCATGTCTAAAGTGGGAGCGCCCTCGCCCCACTTTACAGAAGCGAGTTCCAGTGAGTGTTTCAAGGTGCTCAGTTCGATGTGCCGAGTTTTGTTTTGTAGCATCATGTGTCAAATGAGCAGACAACATGCCCGGGAGGGAGAAGATGCTGCTGCTGTCTCCTCTTTATTGAGAATGGTTGTTTAAAGGTAAAAAATAATCAATTTCACACAGAAGCTGCTAGCATGGCACCTCTTGAGCGGCATGAGTATCAATAGCACTTTTCTTCACCACATCTGCTCACCACTAAAAGGAAATCACCATAGCAACAGCCACAATTTGAGTTAAAGGCATGCTGCTGAAATTCATTTTCGATGTATATTCTTAGCAATATTGATTATGTACGTCAACTATTCAGAAGATGATTGCACGTTTACCATTTAGATTTCACTTCTTGTGGTGGGCGTCTAAGCATGAAGTTTCGATCGATCAAAGTTTACAATATTCGGCAGCGGCCACATGCCTAGGACGAATTTTTACGTAATATGCAAAGATCACATTATCACAAATAGTTTTGGGGTGAAAATGTTAATATAACGAAACAAAACAACCCTCTAGGTCCATTCAAAACTGAAAGATATGTATGCAAATAATATTTTTAAATTATTCCTAATAGACTTATTTGCTGTTCAGACGTTTCATACAAGAGAAACGTGATAAAAAATTATTTTTGTGTCTGACTAGATTTGTGGACGATGTTTCTTAAAGGTGAATTAAAGAACATCATTAAAATTGTCTAGTCTGTCCAGCTTCAAGAAATCATTTCAGACCTGGCTGCTAGCCCAATACATATTTTGTTTCTCTTCCTTCTGTTAAATGTAGTTTTGCATGAGATGCTCCTTTTAACCTTTATTCCTTTTCACTTTGTATTTAGCCCGTGCATTTTTATCAATATGGGAAAAGTGTTTGCGTCCGTGTGGGTTCCAAATAAATATACCATATATTAGAACACTGGAATGCTGAGAGCCCCACTGAAGACAATGTAGTGGCTCCGGGATTATAATGGCTGACATATTTATTTATGTATTTATTTATAATGTTTATATAGCACGAACATGACCCTAAAGGGTGTCAGAGCGCGTTACATTGCAATGTAAGGAAACGTGAGATGGTTGGGTGTAATATACATACATTTAGTAAACGACATTCGATATAGAAAGATGTAGACAGTAGTACACAAGATAACATAAGTTGCTAACAGTGAGTTAAGGTTTAGCGTTTTATGGAATGAATTTGTTCATTAGAAGCGATTTCACTTCTTTTTTGAAGGAGGAGGGTATACGTCGTATATCCGGAGGTAAGGTGTTCTAAATCTTCGGTGCAATACTAGAGAAGGCTCTGCAACACGTTCTCTTTCTGTGGAAGGATTGTGGTTTCAATAATAGTGAGCTCACGCTTCGGGAGTCTCTGCACCCTCCAGAAGGTACTAGGTTTTGCGCTAAGTAGCTGGGGGTTTTGTGATGAAGGGCCTTAAGGGTCATGCAGGCAATCTTTAGTTGTATTCTTGCCTTATATGGTAGCCAATTCAGTTATTTGAAGGTCAGTGAAATGTGGTTATTTCTTTTTGTTCCAGAGATGAGACTTACCGCTGCGTTAAGAGAAGCCCTCAGCGGGGCTATTTTGTATTTGGGGAGACCGCATAGAGTGGTACTTCCGTAGTCCAATATTGGCAGCACTAGGACTTGCACCGCCATTTTTAAGTCAGCCTGTGGAAGGAAGGGTTTAAGTTTCCTTAAGATGCTCTGCTGATAATTAGCTCCTTTGGTGGCATTACTGATATGTACCTGCATATTCGAGGGCTTGTCTAGAGTGATTCCCAAGGATTTAATGGAGTCAATGATGTGGGGAGAGCAGTCAAAGGTTGTTAGATGCTTTAGCCAGAGATCACACTTGGGTGTGTGGCTGGGAGGGGAGAAGAGGAGAAATTCATTTTTTTTGGTGTTAAGCATGAGGTGGTTGTCAGTGAGCCAATTTTGAGTCTTATGCAGAATAGCGTTGAGGAGGATGAAGTCTTCTGGGGAGAAGATTTTCAAATAGAGCTGTGTATCGTCTGCATACAGGTGATATAGAATGTTTGCAGCATTCATTGCGTTTACCAGGGTTCCATGAGTATATTGAAAAGAATGGGTGAAAGTGCTGAACCCTGTGGAACCCCTAGGGTGACCAAGGAAGTTGTGAGAGTGATTGTTTATCTTGATTCGTTGGGTTCTGCTGTTAAGGAAGGAGGTAAACCATTGTAGCATGGGACCAGATAGGCCCATCCTTTGTTCCAGAAGGGACAGAAGGCTATCATGCTTAACCGTGTCGAAAGCGGAGGATAAGCCGTTGGCTCCAGAATTCCTATGCTTTTCGTCATGTTTCTCACTTTTCAATTTAGATAATTCTACCCTTAGTGGGTGGAATGCTCTAATTGCCTTATAGCCCTTCTACCTCGGGCTATACTGGTTGGTAAAGGCCCCCACCCTCATTATAGGCCCTCGTCAGCAACAGCTCGGGCCTATAACTCGGGTTCAGGGTCTTTAACAACTGGTATTGCCCTCAGCTAAGGGCTATTATAGGTATATTATCCTAAAACAGCAGATTTATATCCAGGGATAAACGTTTCTCCAGTGACCAAAGGAAATACTGAGGGGATATAAATTATACAGCAGAAGAATATCGATTAACTAGCAATGTAAACATTTTTGGATCACTGATTTTTGCCTACCTGGAGGCCTAGAGTAGGGAGAATGAAATATTATAAAGTGCAACATCTAGAACACAAGTGCAATGGGCCATCTGCATCAGTAATGCAGCAGGTGTAGTGGCAGCCAGGCCCACGGTTGTGGGGGATAACAGCAACTCAAAAATCCTTGTGTGTTTCTACCTAAAATGTGTTTGCATAAGGGACCTTGTTACGCTGTTGTGGTTCTTAAAGTTCTTCTAGCTTCTAATGTAGATGATGTTCTTGCCTAGGATATGGAGGCTCACAAAGTCTTGTCAAACCTGACGATAGAATCCTCACAAAGTAAGTTATGCAGAATGGTGCCAGGCTGCACATTAGAGGATGGTTTAGGCTCCAGAAGAAGCAGCAACGTATTCTCCCTTTTCGAAAATGAGGCAATAGACTTGTCTCTTTTGGCGTGCCTTGTATTTATCTATTGCTCTGCTCCTCTGAGACAGTTTGTCAAAATGAGGATGTCTTTCATTGGTCATTTTCAGCTATACATGGTGCCTGTTTGTCGCATGTGCCCTACCCCTCAATCCTTCAAGATGTCCTGCTTGTTCATATGCTCGTGTTTCCCAATTAACTGTCTTGCTTATTCATGTGCCCCTATGACTCCATCATCAAATGTATCTTGCATTTTAACATGACCTTGTAGTTCAAACACTAAAGGTGTCCTGCGTGTCCACCTGGCCTTGTATCTCATTCATTACAGGTGTCCTGATGTCCACATGCTCTTGTATCTCAATCTTCATAGGTCTCTTACATGTACATGTGCCTTTGCCTTTCAGTGATCAAAAGTGTCCTCTTTCTCCATGTGCCGCAGCCTCTCAGTCATCAACAACATGCTGCTTGTCTATTTGTCTGTGCTCTCAGTCATAGAAACTTGTCTTGCACGTACTTGGCGGATCCGCTTGATGGCCGACATTTTGGCACGGACAAGGTGAGCGGTCTTGCTTTTCTTGGTGGAAACAGGAAAAGAGGGTATTTAGGCGGTAAGCTGGCATGACCGCGCAGTGTTCTACTACGCTACTTTTTTAGGCTGGGAGCTGATAATGAATTCAGGTATTTCACAACAAACTGTGGGTATTCACGAGAAAAATTGTCAACATTGGGGGCTTATCTTAAGCTAAATCCTCAACAGAGTTGTGTTTTTAAAACTGAAATTTTTAACTGAATTTGAATGGTGTAATAATTAAAAAGTACAAAAGAGGGGAGTGGGAAACATTGAAGGCTACCTACCGCTTCTACCTTCTTCCCTGTGCTGTTCTACAGGATCCGCTTGATGCGGTTGTATAGCATTACAACACATGCCATCACAACGCATGCCATCACAATACATGCCTTTACCCCGACTTGCTGTTGGGGGGGCTGTCGGGGTGCACTGGAAGTTGGAATAGTATCATTTACTATTCCAACTCGAGTGTGTGTAACAGTAGGGAAAGTGCTCCAACATGTTTTATCCCCTGCAACAAGTCTTTCGCGTTGTAACGACATGCGTTGTAATGGCATGCGTTGTAACACTTCGTTGTAAAGGCTGTTTCCTGCTTGATGGCCACCATTTTGGCACAGCAAAGGTGTTCTTGTTGGGAGCAGGAAATTAGGGTATCTAGGCCGCAAGCTGGTGTGCCCGTGCAGCGGGCGCGCCAAATGTAAGTCGGTCTGCCCCTGTCAGCATCCCGGAAGTGGTCAGCCATGCTGATGGATTTCAACCAGAAAGAGTGTCATGGGCCAGAGGAATAACATATTCTAGCAAGGAACTAAGAGAGCTAAATCCAGAAGGGGAACAAGAAACATTTAGAATACAGAAGGGAATAACCAGATCTAACCACCAGAATGCGGAAATAAGGAGTGAGGAGAGGCACTTGGGGAAGAGTAATGAAACAGATAAGAGAGATAAGTGGGCGTGCCTCAAATGTGGTCTCAAATGTGGGCTTATTAATGCTCACTCATTGGTGAAGCACACACATGAGCTCTATTTGCTACTAGACGCATCTGAATGTGACATGTTATTCATAACTGAGACTTGGATTCCCAATGGCGCATGCATAGATTTGGGGCTTGCAGGCTCACCAGGATATAAGGTCATAAATCAATAAAGAGCTCATAAGAGAGGTGGAGAAATAGCTATTATTTTTATAAGCAAGTGAGAAGTGGAGATACTCCCAGTTGATGACATTCTAGTGATAGAAATCCCAGGTTTCGTCCTAAAAAGTAGACGGGGAACCACACTATCTGGGATTCTATGTTATTGGTCCCCAGGAAACTCACTAAATGACTCCAAACTCTCATAAACCTAATCTCAAATTCAACCCTAACCCACTCCAAGTTATTAGTACTAGGAGACTTTAACCTCTGGCCAGAAAATAGAGCCCACTCCCAAATCAGTAACTTCCTTACATCCTGTGAACCTTTAGGTCTAGAGCAAACAGTTAAGGAACCTACACACCTGGGTGGACACACCGTGGACCTGGTACTGGCCCCCAGAACATGGTGGTTATAGAGGATGTGGTGCCAGTCCACTACTCAGACCATCACCTGAACAGGTTTAAATTAATGGAGCTTACTCATAGACAACACTCAAAAACCACCAGAGCGAAGGTACAGGGTAGAGCCTGGGCAAAACCTAAGAACATGGAGGGGAAAATAATCTTCGACACTACACTCTGCTTCCAAGAAGGAAAGACAGTAGACACAAATTTTAATTGTCTATGAAATGAAATCACGACCACACTAAATAAAATCATTCCGATAAAATTGATGACACCAAAACTAAAACCATCTGCCCTTTGCTACACAGAAGCCCTGAATGAAAGAAAAACTGAGTGTAGAATACAAGAAAGACAAAGGCGAAGAACATATAAAAATAATGATGGGTTGCAACTAAAAGTGGCATAAAAAAATATAGGATAGAAGGCAGAAAAACAAAAGAAAACTATTATACCAAGACCATTACCACTGCAGTAAGGAAAACAGAAAAGGTTATTGAGATTGTTAGAGAACTGGCTCAGCCAGAATGCACAAAACAAATAGTAGAACCAACATAATAATTATGTAATACACTTTCAGACTTTTTCCATTACAGAGTGGAACTGATTAGAACAAATATCAGCAAAGAGAACCCCCCAAATCAGACAGAAAACTAAAGAAGCATGGACCTATCTACAAGCACGTCAAATAGTCCCAACATAAGGCAATAGCAGGGGAAGCCTGGTATAAATCTGATGGAAATAAATTGAGGTTTTTCAAAAACTAGCAATGTCAATGTCTTCTGGAGCCATACTAGACCCTATACCACATTAACTCTGGAAAGAGAGGGGGAATACATTATTCCTGGCCTTACAGAAAATATGCAACCAATCACTTGCGACAGGGTTGGTCCCAGCAGCGTGGAAGAAAGCCCTGGTCACCCCCTTGGGGAAGAAACCCCAGGCAGACATACAAGACCCTGGCAACCTCCGACCCATCTTGAAGATCCCATACCCATACCTGGCTCTGTCCTAAATAAATCAAGAACGGATGTCTTTAGTCATTTTTGCCATTCTCGGATGAACACGGTTAGCGCCAAGATGCCAGCCAGGTGAACGATTCACTTTACAAATGAACATTAATATGCAATCTCTCATGAAAGTTCCCGAATGTTCATGTACACGTGACTCTCAGTCATCAAAGGTATCTTGCACATACATGTGACCCTGAGATCTCTCATCAAAGGCAACCTACATATTAATGTTCCATTGCCTCTCAGTCTTCGAAGGTCTTCTATACACACAATGTGCTCCTGCAATCTCTCAAGGGCATCCTGCAAATATTCCATCATGGCGATGTTATTTCGTTAATGGGACTACTTCTTTGAAAGTCCTTTGTTGATGTTGATTCGCTGATGTTTAAGATGCTTGCAAGCTACCGCCCTGCTATCCATAGGATTAAGACCCTGTGGTGGGTCCAAACACGTTGTGGGATTACTTTTTGAAAGAAAGGATATTGGATAATACTCCGTTTGGTGGGCTTGTTTTTCTGCCGGAGTTGGAAAAAACTGACCTTTTGGAATATATATGTATATATACATATACATACATACGAATAGCTTTAAAAATATATATATATACTAGCGGTTACCCCTCCTCTGTCTGGGCACGGTGGCAGGAAGCAGCCAGTTTCATCACCCGGAACTGCAAGCGAGACTCCAGCGAGGAGTAAGCTGCTGTAACCCCTGGACGCTGTGGATTGTCCTGCCTGCTGGTTGAAGTCAGCGTGACCTCTGTCGGATGACCGGATCGAGCGCCAGAAAATTTGCGAAGATAGGACCCAACAGACAGTCCAGTTGAGGAGTGTGCACGGCGTAAGCTTGGATATTTATCTAGTAAACTTGCGACCGTTTCAAAATTACTTATTCTTGCCAAAGCATTCAGCTTTATGTCCGCGGACACGTTGCGCAACCGCGAGGAGGCAGCTAAAGTGATGTTCAATGACTCTCCTGCTTGGGGGGGGGGTCGATGGTAAACACACAACATACCATATCCACTGGAAATTCTAACACCAAAGACTTATTTAAAAAACTGGAGAAACTCATGCGCTCTGAACAAGCCAAGTGGTGGGAGCACAAATCCTTATCCCGCTAATTGGAGGTGGGTCGGATACCGAGAGGCTTGCGTATTACCCTGGCACCCAGTTATGACAATCCGGACCCCAACATGCTCGCTGAATGGGCCAACTGCAACCTGGACTCGTCAAGCAAATTGGTTGGAATACTTGTCAAATACGTAGAAACTGACCGTGCCAAATTACAAGCGCAGGTAAATGAACTGGAGATAGAAACAGGCAAACTGGAAGTGACAGAACAAATCAAATTATTAAGGGAAGATATGTATGCACGCTTGCAGAAGGATGAAGACATTATTAAAAGACGCAAAGCGTTCAAATTTGAGAGAGACAAGACGGACTACCAGAATGGACAGGTATTCACATTCGCTCGCAAATACGACGCAGTCAAAGCAAGGAGAAAAAAAACCCGAGCTTTTCAAAAAGATACCAAGGAGGCAGCCATGGCGTCAACCTCTGTATCAGATCTGAGTTCTGAGGCAGAAAGTGAACCTGAAGGTGAAACATCTAGGACACCAGGATTGGGGTTTATCAAACTGTCCCTTGCGCATGAAGTAGACTGCTTGTGCCAAAATCGAAGGGTTTCTGCATTCTGTCCATCAACTGTTGTTTTTGCATCGTGGACTATTTCTTGCAAGACTGGGTCAGGGGTCTACCGTCATATATCCGTCATATATCCAAGATACATCAGATTTTCTTTAAAAAGTCTTCAACACCGTATGGAGTCCAGATTTGCTTTTAATAACATGAGACGTCACATCGCTTTATACGTCTATCTGGCACTGTGATGGACTCACAGCTATTGAGTATTATTTGAATCTGAGACCTATGTGTCTTGCCATGCATAACTAAATGTTACTATCAATGATATCCACATGTCTAGAGCAGAACTTTTTTCTGTTTGATAATCAAATTTATCAGCAGATTAGAGATGTTGCCATGGGGGCCTGCTTTTCCTCCAGCTATGCTTGTTTGCATATGGGGCTGTGGATGGAGCAGGTCCTCAGGGGTCAGCACAAGGATATAATGGACCAGCATGTAGTGACCTGGCTACGATATATAGACAATTTGTTTTTAATTTGGAGAGGATCTGAAACCAGTGCATTGCATTTTATACACCAGATCAATAACAACTGTTTCAACCTTCATTTCACCTCAAATATCAGTAAGTCCTCTGTGTACTTTTTGGATGTGGAGGTTTTTGTGGATCAGGGCACTATTTCGACCAGGTTGTTTAGGAAACCTACTTTGGGCAATACAGTGCTGCATGCCAGTAGTCACCATCCGCGCCGATTGATACAGAGCATCCCCTACGGGGAGATGCTACGTATCAAGCGCATTTGCAGCACTGAAAAAGATTGTAGTGCTGCCCAGAATTTAAGCAGACAAAGGTTTCTAGCAAGGGGATACACCTCCAACATCATAGACAGAGCAATTAACAAAACTAAAATTCTGGCCAGAAATTAGGCCATTGCTTTAAAATCTAGTCAGGCAGAAATCAGCACAGATATATCACAGCAACAACCCAGGATTTTACAGGATTATTTCTAGACAGCACCAGGCGCACAGAAAGATCTTAAATCGAAATTGGAGTCTGGTGCAGGGTGACCCAATCCTGGGCAAACATCTACCTGCTAAGCCTGTTCTGACCTTTAGAAAATCAAGGTCGATGAGCAACAGTTTGGTCAGAAGTAGTCCAGAAATCAAACCACCTACCAACTGGCTTACAATGTGCAAAGGCTTCAAAAAATGCCCAAACTGTAAAGCATGCAAATTTGAATGTAACAAGACTCATTACAATATCCCCTCAAGTCAGATCAAATAGTTGTTAACAAAAGACTGACTTGCAAAACAGAATTTGCAGTTTATGTGCTGGAGTGTCCCTGTGGGTTGAGATATATCGGCAGCACTAAGCTGCCAGCTCACAAGCAGATACTCCAGCACATTAGGGCCATCAACAATAAAGACCAAGCCTCCCCTGTAGCCAGGCACTTTGAGGAACAGCATGCGAGCAACCCTGTACATTTGCAGTATTTTGTAATAGACACAATCCTCCCCCTTAAAAGAGGAGGGAACCGAGAAGCCAAATTGTGCCTCTTGGAAACAAGATATATATTAGAGATTGACACCAAGAATCCATCAGGGTTGAACGCCAGTGAAGATTTCTATACATGTTTATGAAAATAATTTTCAAGAGATATTAGGTAATATCTTTATTAGTTAGAATTTGTTCCATCTTATTCTACTATTTATATGAGAAATGTTAATTCCACCTTGTTCAGTAAAAATTTTTTAAATTATTTAATCTACACTCTGCACTATTTTTTGCACTGATTGGGGTCAACAGGGTGACTCACATATGCTGATCAAAATTGAGACTGAGGTGATTACAATGTTATATAACTTTGTCTCAGCCCACTTGGGCGTGATTCCGACTACGTTTAACAGCAAGGAGTGAAACATCATGACACAATAAGATTGTACCAATATTTAGGTTCATGTAGTTGGACTTGTACACTATAACTGTGCAATAATGACAATGGTATTTAATCTTCTGATGCAATTTGGTAAAGTAATTGTTGGCATTTTTAGCTTTTTACAACTCCAACTTTGGTGTGTTTTTACAGATTTTAAATGCCTTTTCTACTGTTTTAAAACCATGCATTGTTTATACCATGAATTTTAATACCATGTCCATTTTCTATATGTATGCATTTTTTATCCATATATTTATACATTTATGTATTAATTGCGATATTTATTTGAATGCATATTTGCACTTTGTGAACCTTTTCCTTAAATGGAAGAGAGTAACTCTTCCATTTTTATGCATTGGTCACCTCAGCTGATCACATAACTTCCTGCGCTGTCACTTTAAATGTTGATCAGTTTCAAAGCAACGCCTCATGTGATCAAGGCCCGAGTGGGGGTCGAAACACGTTATGGCGAACATGCTGGACATTTAATAAACACATACTGAATTACACCAAGAACCTTAGGTCAGCTCTTCGTCTTTCCGTGAAGGATTAGGAGCAGCTGAACAGCTGTTGCTGAGGCGAATCCTACGATGTATATATATAGATAGATAGATAGATAGATAGATAGATAGATAGATAGATAGATAGATATATTTATATGTATATATAAAATACATTCACAATAAATCCATAAAAATATAAACATTTCAATAATAAAATATATAAACAATATGTGAATTAATGTAGACAATACATAACATCTAAAAAATGTAACACCCAAATAACACATTTACTAAAAGTACTGTAAACATTAAAAGAAGTTAAAAAATAAAAACAAATAATATAGAGTATTAAAAAACAAATATTATAAAGTCTGTCTTACCAATATTATGAAAACTATTCTGGGTCCAAGAATATTCAACATACTATTCCCACTCTAGTTCATGCAACAGTTAGAAAATTATTGAACTGAGGGGTTGTATTTACTATTGCTACTCCAGCCACCGCAATATTAGGGAAAGTGTTGAACTTCGGAGGAGTTAGATTTACCATTCCTTTTCCAACCTGCGCAACTATAGGGAAAACGTTCGACTTACGGGGAGGTTCCATTTATAAATTTACTATATCCACTGCAATCTAAGCAACAGTAGGGAAAGCGTTGGACTTCAAAGGAGTGAAATGTACTATTCCCACTCCAGTCTGAACAACAGCAGGGAAGGTGTTGGACATCAGAGGGGTTACATTTAGGTGCCAATTACGATCCTGTAAAAACCGGGTACGAACCGTCGGACGGAGCATATTCTCCGTCCGACGCGTACCCGGTCGTAACAATATACAAACATGGAAGTACGATTCGCACGGAAATACTATTTCCGTACGAATCGTACAAAACCCCGACCGACGAAAATAAACATACAAATGTGATCCGGGAAAGCGCCGACGTGACGTCGGGACGCACGCAGCCTGCCATTCATGAACCAGGAAGTACGATTCGCACCGACATCATCCCGCACGGAGAATATTTTCCGGCAGCCAAAAACTGCCGGGAAATCAGGACGACGCGAACAAGGAGTACCTGCACGCGACGGACAGACATGGACCCGAACCTACGTGTCATCCCGGCCCTCATAGCAGTCGACCTCCTCTACAGGTTACGACGCAGACGCCGCAGAAGGTCAGAACAAGAAAGGGAGGGGGGAAAGGGGGGGCAGGAGCAGGGGCAGGCCACAAAACACCCACCAAAGTCACACAGGACACATGCCCTGGACATACCTGACCCCCAGGCCCTGGTCACTACGAGGGGGTGGGGGCGTGTCCAGCAAAGCCAGCGTCCGCCACAACGGAAGTGGTTGACGATGCGAACCGGCAACACAACAATACAGGTACGTCCCGTACCCACGCCTTATGAGCGTGGGTACGAGTCGTACCACGCCCACACCTACGTCACCCCAACAATGGCGGGACGGCTGTACCCACGTGGCAAAGGCATGGGTACGGCCCACACAAGCATTCCACAGCGTGGGTACGGATATGTACGGACCGTACCCCCACCCCGTATGCATGGAGCGTACCCCCCACCCCAACAGTGTAAGTACGACCCGTACCCTCACCCGCGTATGTATGGAGCGTACCCCCACCCCAACAGTGTATGTACGACCTGTACCCTCACCCGCGTACGTATGGAGCGTACCCCCTACCCCAGCCCAGTCATAAGAGGGGTGTGTGCAGAGTCCTCCCAGCAGTGCCCAGACACAGGAGGGGTGTGTGCAGAGTCCTCCCAGCAGTGCCCAGACACAGGAGGGGTGGGTGCCTAACACTCCCAGCAGTGCCCAGACACAGGAGGGGTGTGTGCAGAGTCCTCCCAGCAGTGCCCAGTCACAAGAGGGGTGTGTGCAGAGTCCTCCCAGCATTGCCCAGACACAGGAGGGGTGTGTGCAGAGTCCTCCCAGCAGTGCCCAGACACAGGAGGGGTGGGTGCCTAACACTCCCAGCAGTGCCCAGACACAGGAGGGGTGTGTGCAGAGTCCTCCCAGCAGTGCCCAGACACAGGAGGGGTGTGTGCAGAGTCCTCCCAGCAGTGCCCAGACACAGGAGGGGTGGGTGCCTAACACTCCCAGCAGTGCCCAGACACAGGAGGGGTGTGTGCAGAGTCCTCCCAGCATTGCCCAGACACAGGAGGGGTGTGTGCAGAGTCCTCCCAGCAGTGCCCAGTCACAAGAGGGGTGTGTGCAGAGTCCTCCCAGCAGTGCCCAGACACAGGAGGGGTGTGTGCAGAGTCCTCCCAGCAGTGCCCAGACACAGGAGGGGTGGGTGCCTAACACTCCCAGCAGTGCCCAGACACAAGAGGGGTGTGTGCAGAGTCCTCCCAGCAGTGCCCAGACACAGGAGGGGTGGGTGCCTAACACTCACAGCAGTGCCCCTGCAAAGAAAAGGGTGGAGTACCCACAGATCCAATGCCCACAAATGTCAGTCAGGTGCAAAAAGATCCTGCAGTACATGTACCACATGTGTGCGAGGCTGGGACTATACACATGCATAGCGCCGAAAAGAAAACATGTCCACATGAAGTCATGACAACAGTCTACATACACAAGTACAGTGACCACCAAGGACGCCACGAATGATGCAGGTGGAGACATCGCTCAGCATGCATGGCCCAAGTCTATCGAGTCCGTCACACACCCAGCCAATGTAGACACAGCTCAGCACCACATATTGGAAAGACCCTGCAGGGAAGATGTCAGGTTACACAGAGGAAGGAACAAACTTTGGGACGATGTCACCATGCAGTAACTGCTTACATGAACAAAGTTATGTAGCCAACAGCTTGTGATGGCACACAGATACCAGGATCCACCCTATGACCAGCACAAGACTACAATTCCCACACACCCAACACATAATCACCACCCAAAATAATGGGGCAGGTCCACCAACAGCAATACCAGTAGTGTACTAAGGAAAAATAAATTGCTTTATTCAGCATCCAAAATTCTGTTTGTCCCTTGAAAGTTCAAAATGTACAATGCCCATAGGGCAATCCAAAGTTCAAATCCAGGTGGGGGACACAGTGGGACGCGTGTCCCCTAGCTTGCCTGCACAGTCAGACTCCTTCGTCTTCCAGAGGGGGGAGGGCATCATGTGGGGGGGAAGGACCAGGCACCGCAGGGACATGAGGGCGAAGGGTAGGCGTCGTGGGTGCAGGGATGGAGGACTCCACCACAGGGGGTGGGGCTGGGCCAAAGGCGGAGGCCAGGATGGCGCTGCACACCTTAGCAAGGTCCTCCAGTGACTCCCCTGCACCCGAAGGAACCACAGGCTCCAAGGATGGGGGGGGTCAGAGGGATGGGTCGCAGCGCCACTGGGGGAGGGTGTGGACAGGGAGGGGGACTCAACCACCCTGACCGGGGACTCCCTTGACCGCTTGCGGGGTGGTGTCACTGTGGGGCTCAGGGACAGAGCGGCCATGAAGGAGTCTTTGCCGGATATGTGGCCAGGAGAGCTGAGGGGAGGGGATTTGGAGGGAGTGGATTTGGTGGAATGCGGACTCCCACTCTGGCTGCGTGTCTTACGTTTGCCCCCCAACCCAGTGGGTGTGCCTACTTCACCCTGTGTGTGCGTGCCAGGAGGTGTGCGTTTGACCTTCCCTGCTGGTGTGGTGCCTGTGTCTGTTGTGGTGGGTGCATGCTGACGTCTGGGTGTACGTGGGACAGGCATGGGAGTGGGAAGTGTGGATAGGTCAGGGGTAGGGGGTTGGACGAAGCGCTGGAGGAGACCCACTGCTGCAGTCAGTGTCGAGTCAATGGACCTCTGCAAGTTGCGTTGGTCAGCCTGCGATGAGAAAATGCCCTCCAAGTATGCCTCCATGTTGTTCAGCACTTGGCTGTGGCCATGGAGGACATTAAGCATTGCAGCCTGACCAACCTGCAACTGCCGCTGGATGTCCACAGACTCGGCATTGGCGGCAGCAGTGGAGACAGGGGCAGGGGATGCGGTGCCTGGCAGGAAGGAGACATTTGGTGACTGGGCACGCTGGGAAGGGACACGAGCAAGTGGGAGGCGGCTGATGGCAATGGAGGGGGCGGGGAGAGATGTTGTGCCGCTGTCAGCTGCTGGTGCAGCCTCCGCCCACTCAGAGAGATCATCCTCGGACCCGTCAGCTTCATATTCTGTGGTGGCAGTGGACAGGTCCTCGGCCTCACTCTCCTCCGCCTCAGTTCCACTCGATGTGCCAGCCATGATGTCACCGCTGGCACTGGTGCTCGGTCCCTCCGCTCCGTCTGTGCTGATGTCTCCCTCCGTGTCCCCCGACGATGCTGTGGGCAAGGTGAAGAGACAGCAATTAATCATACACCTGTGTACATATGTCACATGAGTCCATTCTACATAGGTTACAGTGCATAGCCTGAAAAGAAAGATGAGTAACATCTACAAAACAAGGTACATGTGTAGGGCATGCACCACACAGTTGGTTGACCCACCATGCCACTGAAAAACTATGGAGAGCATGACACAATAGCAAATGACATGAAATAGATTTTGACAGAGGAGCCAGGCCCTGGGGACAATCCAGCACTGCATCTGCACCACACAGCGTTGCCGAAAATAGGGATGAGCAGGGACCATATCCATGAACGTGAGGCACATGCTGCATAGGTAATACTGAAAACATGCCCACCATGACTGGCTCACTGCACCTTGAGTGTATGTCCAGACAAACATCACACACTGGCCAGACCTAGCAAGGAGATATCAGGTTTTGACATGTAGGCTTTGCCCGCACCAACCACCCCCTACATGAGACAATTTGTTGAGACACAGGAAGCACTTACATCTCTTAGTCTGGGTGAAATACACATGGGCTGGGTAAATGCAAGATTGGACACAAAATACCCAAGGTGCGCCTGTCCAAATAATCATGTACAAATGGTCATCATCAGATGATTGTAACAAGACACACAGGCACTGGCCACCCTGAGTATGAACAAGGAAAATCAGGTCAGGCTGTACAGTGGACACTTGTACTAGATTTTACGTCAATATACATGGTGCCAGGGGACAATGGCACAGAGCACAACCTATGCTGTAGACACTGAGAGTGTCCACATTTTGTGATGACACACATGACACCTAGGAAAATATGCCCCAGGGGACAGTAGTGGCCACACAACTCCATGGTGCTGAATGGGAATGACTGCAACACACACCACCATCCCTGCACTATGCGTATCGCACACTCATGCACATCATGTCACAGGCCACAACATAGGACATGCGTGCTGTAAGGCATGACACTTGAGAGACTAACTCCCATGTCTGGACTCAGCATCAGTGCCAACTGACATGGAACCCACAAGTACTGAACTGGACAGGGCACAGGCAAGGTCCCAAAAGCTGTTACACACCACCCCCACACATGATGCTACAGGCATTGTTCACGTGGATAAAGTGCCAGCCTAGATAACCTTGTGAAGGAGTGACTACACACAGACCAGGGAACACATTGCAAGGAGGGGAAGGGAGGCAGGAGAGCACCGCTATACTGTGGGTAACAGGATCTGCACAGCACCTTTAAACCCTGCCAGTGTATCCATGCAACTGTGCACTTACAAATGCTGGTGACACACAACAAACACACATGTACCTACCCCCTTCCTGCTGCTGCTTCTCCTGTAAGCGCCTGTCCAAGTCTGGAAAGACCACCGCCAGCACACGCTTGTGGATGTGGGTCAGACGGCGGCGCCCGCGGTTCTTATGGGTCTCAGGTGAGTCCCCCAGCAGGACCCGTGCGATCCTCCGCGTCCAGCACCGGATATCCTGCCAGCGTTTTCTCACCTGGGCCAGGCGCCGCTTGCGACCGTCCGTCCTCCTCACGGCACTGACGGCGTTCATCCAGATATGCTTCTTGGCAGAGGCGCCTACCTGTGAGGATGAACAAGTGACACTACATCAATACACCTGGCACATGTCACAGAGACACATATTAGAACAAATTTGCTGTTTACAACAAGGCATAGTATGCATCCAACGCATTGCACCTTTGTCATAGGGACATGATCCCCTGGGGAAGGGCAAAAGCAGTACGTGCCATTGAAAGTACACAGGTGGAATGAGGGCAACGACACAATCAATGATCCAGGCTCACACTGTGCATCACAAGCTACACCCGGATTATGTGCAGCACCTCAAAGCAGTCACATGCCACAGGCCACTGACAATACCTCAGCAGAGTACACAGACACACACAGGCACAGGACATTCACCTGCCATTGCCAAATGCAGCTACAGACCTCACTCTGCACATGTGCCACTAGACGGGGGGGGCTCACAGGTGTGGGGCTGGCTCTTCACGTCAGACACACAGCACTGCTCCCTGCTCACATCACATGGGCAGGGTATATCCATCCCTCATGCAGCTTGGGTGCTACACTCCACATATGCACCCACCCACATGACAGGGGACTTACACACACACCGATGTCCAGGGTACGAACACATCATGTGGACACTCTCAGCACAGGTACACAGAACTAACACACATCTGTGGGTACAGTCACCTGTCACATTGGGCTGACCACATAATCAAATGAGGACTGTAGAGGCTACATTCCCAGGAGGATAAGACAGGCAGAATGTGGCATGCACCATGCAGTGATTGTCACAGTAAACACAATGCAAGTGAGGACGGCAGACATGCAACACAGCATGCTCTGGCTGGGAGACATCAGGCATTCCCGCCCTGGAACCCCCCCTACAGTACATAGCATGTGTGTCACACCTGGACACAATGGCAGAAGTCACAGTCACAAAAAAGGGACACAGTCTGTGCTAGTGGACTCTGCACTCACCTGATACCCTGGTCGCCCATACAGCAGGGGGTACTGTGGGAGGATCACATCCAGCAATGCCAGGATCTCCTCCAGGGTGAAAGGCTGTGCCCTCTCCACAGACCTTGACATGGTTCCAGGGAATCAGGAGCAGCAGCTGGGTCGTAGAATCCAAAGATGTGCAGGCAAGTGCTCTCTCATGGGACCTGGCTGCCTTATATCTGCCTTGCTGGCCTGTCTCAAGCACAGGAGTACAGAGTGATTGGTCACTCACATTTGCATCCTATGTTTCCTCCAATGCCTTCAAACCTAGCACAGTCAGTGGGTTTTCATTGTTTTTTTTCTTGAGCTTGATGTCAACTCCAGAACCACATTGCAACAAAGTAGATTCATTCAAACTGACTTTTGCTGTGCACCTGCAGAAAAAAATTCATACTTTAAACTTGGTCTCCATGACAACCAGCATGCATGTAGGCCTTTATACTTGTCCCTCATGTGTCCCCTAAGTAATTTGGAGATTCACACACAGGTACGGTGTGTTCCGGGGCCCTAGGGTACCCCAAATGCATAGCAACAGCCCGTACAGGCGTGTGTACGGTCCGTATCACTATGGGTACGCATACGTGAGCACACCCATAGTGATAGTGAGCGTACGCGCGTGTGTACGGTCCGTATCACTATGGGTGTGCTGGCGTATGCGTACCCATAGTGATACGGACCGTACACGCGCCTGTACGCTCACTATCACTATGGGTGTGCTGGCGTATGCGTACCCATAGTGATACAGACCGTACACGCGCCTGTACGCTCACTATCACTATGGGTGTGCTCGCGTATGCGTACCCATAGTGAGAGTGAGCGTACAGGCGTGCGTACGGTCCGTATCACTATGGGTGTGCTCGCGTATGCGTACCCATAGTGATAGTGAGCGTACAGGCGTGTGTACGGTCCGTATCACTATGGGTGTGCTGGCGTATGCGTACCCATAGTGATACGGACCGTACACGTGCCTGTACGCTCACTATCACTATGGGTGTGCTCGCGTATGCGTACCCATAGTGATACGGACCGTACACGCGCCTGTACGTTCACTATCACTATGGGTGTGCTCGCGTATGCGTACCCATAGTGATACGGACCGTACACGCGCCTGTACGCTCACTATCACTATGGGTGTGCTTGCGTATGCGTAACCATAGTGATACGGACCGTACACGCACCTGTACGCTCACTATCACTATGGGTGTGCTGGCGTATGCGTACCCATAGTGATACGGACCGTACATGCGCCTGTACGCTCACTATCACTATGGGTGTGCTCGCGTATGCGTACCCATAGTGATATGGACCGTGCACGCGCCTGTACGCTCACTATCACTATGGGTGTGCTCGCGTATGCATACCCATAGTGATACGGACCGTACACGCGTGCGTACGCTCACTATCACTATGGGTACGCATACGGCAGCACTCCCATAGTGATAGGGAACGTACACAGGCCCTC
The DNA here is from genome assembly GCF_964204655.1 of Triturus cristatus. NCBI lineage: Eukaryota > Metazoa > Chordata > Amphibia > Caudata > Salamandridae > Triturus > Triturus cristatus. Next base: position 463,439,532 of record NC_140589.1, read on the forward strand.
TGATCGAATGTACGGTGCCTTTCACACATCACAGTGGTGACAGGCAGCACACAGGAAGGAATAGAGCTGACATACTTGTCCATGGATGGACATCAAGGCATTGTCTGGGCAGTACTACATGTGTGGGGCACAGGTGTGAAAGGCTGTGATGTGGCACATTACTCCTGAGTCGAGAAGGCAACAGATGTATGATGAGATGTGTACAGATGTTATGTGTGACGGTGCAATGTGTGCCAGCCATGCCCTTAACTCCTTTGACATGTGTGCATGTCGTACTGCACACTTGGGATGAGCGTCACTGGCATGGCACAGTCAACAACACACGCAAGTGTCCCCTATGCCCGCTACAGGGGTTACCACACCAGACATGTGACTACCCACGGTGCACGATGTGTCTATGTCATGTATGTGTGGTGTGTTCCCATTAGCTTGATATTGGTGCTCCCTCAAAAGCATCAGCTGTTGCAGCAACCAACATGTGTCTGTGTGTAGATGGACATGGCACACTGTTACGCACACCAGGCCACATGTGGTATCGGATGTGAGGTGCGTATGTATGCATGGGACACGGAGTAGCGTAACAAGGACATGTCTGCATCCTCTCAATGTATGTGTGGTGAGTCATTACATGTACACCTTATTGGCAAGGTGTGTGGGCTGTCCTAGTGTAATGTCATGTGACCTGTGGCTCTAGTGTTCCGCTACCTGTCTCTGAAATCGACATCCTACTTCTGCTGATGTGTTGATGTATGTCACTCCTGTGTTGCGTCTGGCTGTTCACTTACACTGGGACACAGCTAATCCCATGCCATGGCATGTGGAGGTTCACAATCTCGGTGTGTAGCTGGGTCTTGGTAGGAGTGTCACCTGGCAGCCATACGTGTCCAGGGCATGTGGCACATACCTGACTCCGTATGTAGCATATGTGTATTGACAGATTAACATGTGCTCAGTACAAATCAATTGTTGTTGTAGTGCACTCACTCTTCCTTGTCACTTCCAAATTACTGCAGAGCGCCGCCTCTTCCCCGACCAATTCCGTACTTGGCTGACATGCGGGAGAATGACTGTATACGGTGCTACCGCTTCCCCTAACCGTTGAGTGAGGAGTTGACGGCAAGGCTGGCACCACACCTGCAACCGCTGCACAGGTATCCTACGGCACTGACACCCAAGCTGAAGGTAATGGCAGCCCTACATTTTTTTGCCACGGGTACCTTTCAATATACCATAGCTCATGTTGGTGGCAGGTCCCAGAGCATGTTCAGCCGTGTGCTGCATGATTTCTTAGAGGCCATGTTGCTTCACCTGGATGAGTTCATCCATTTCCCAACTCCTGAACTGTTGACTGGGGTCAAGCGTGGATTCTATGCCCTTGGAGGGATGCCCCATGTCATTGGGTCCATAGATGGGACACATGTGGCTTTGGTACCACCACAGGCACAGGAGGTAGCGTACAGGAATCGCAAACACTACCACTCCATCAATGCCCTTGTGGTGTGTCTGTCCAACATGGTGATTTCACATGTCTGTGCTCGTTTTCCAGGATCAGCACACGATGCCTACATCATGAAGCGTAGCAGGGTGCCTGAAATGAAGACGCAGCTGCGCAACGAACGAGCATGTGTTGTTGGTGGGTACACTCTGTCTGTCCTGTATTTTGCGTAGACTTCCAGCACGACCGCTTCTCCTGTCCTACTTATGTCCATGTGGTTTCCATGTAGGGGACGCTGGCTATCCCAACATGCCATGGCTGATCACACCTCTCCGCAACCCCATCACGCCGGCCCAGCTCCGCTACAACACCGCCCATGGCCGGACAAGGCGAGTGATAGAGAGGACATTTGGCCTCCTGAAGAGCCGATTCAGATTCCTCCACAAGACCGGCGGCGCCCTCCCATATGCCCCGGCGAAGGTCTGCAAAATCTTTATGGTCTGCTGCATGCTGCACAACATGGCAGTTGAGAAAGCTGTGCCACTCATCGTGGATCAAGATGATCAGGACCATCCACCCGTGGAGGACGAAGGGCTTGGCAATGGGGCTAGTGATGTGGAGGATGTGGTTCCGCAAGAGGACATCCGGAGTCGGCTCATACGCGACTTCTTTGCTTAGTGGTGAGTACCAGTGTATGTGTGTGCACGCATTGGTCCCCGTGTGGCATGTGTTGCGATGTGTGTGTCCATCTGCATGTATGCCACGTGAGTCAGAGGTGTGTGTGGATGTGTCACTGGAGTGATGGTGCCAGTGATGAGTGTATTTCCCCAGTCATAATTGTGACCTAGCATGTTGTCATCCTTACATGTGTCGAGTACATGCACATGCAGGTGGCTGTGCTTTTTGTGGCTGACTTCTTGTGTGTCTCTCATCCCCAGGTACTTGCGCATGCCGTCTGCTGGTTGCATAGTTGTGGCACTGCTATTCCTCAAGGACACGTCATCGTGTGCTGACTCAGCGTTACACGCACGGACAAGTTTGGAAGTCTCCTTAGGGTAAGGGATGCATCAGGGGTGTATTGGGTGTGGCTGTTGTTTACGATGTGTGCACACTGCCCCTGTCGATGTTTGGTTCCTCTGCAGACATGTCGCATCACCATGGGACACATGACATGTAGCTGGGTACACCTGAATAGATGGTCAGACTTGTTGACAGTCATCTGTGATGGGATAGTGGATTGTGATGATGGCATCAATGTGTGTAACACTGCCCTCGGACACATACGGTTTGCATTGGCTTGACATGGTGTGGGACTTCCACATCAGAGGATCAATGGTGTATGGCAGCCTCTCCGTGAGCAGCAGGGGGTGTTTAGCTGTTAGCCGACACTTGTGTGCCAGTTCCATGGCTATCATGCATTTGTGCTGCAGAAAGGGGGTTCCAGTGTTGGACCCATATGTTACTCCACATGACCTGTTTATGTGTACTCCGAGTTGCCTCTGCATTCCCGAATACATAAATAATAAAGGCGTCCCTATGCCTCCAAGGTGCCTATTCTCAGTCAATGCTGGTGTGTTGCCACGGTGCATACGGCATATCTGGCATGGTTTTCCGTGATAGTGGCTATGTGTCTATGTGTTGAGTAGCAAGATGCAAGCTGTTTGTGTGGGATTAGACTGTGTATTGTGCATGATGTCCATGACTGTGTGGGTATTGTGACATGTGCCATCCCCATGCATCCAACGTTGGCCAGGCCACCATTCTCTGCATCCACCTGACTCAAGCTTGCAGGACATGGTTCTGCCACCTGTCCACACATACCTGGGTGCCCCCAGGACACTCCACATGATCCCTGACCTCTGCGCATGGCTGTCGCTGTACTCAATATGTCTGTCGGCACGGTTGTGCGGCCACCCCCTCAGCTGGTTGGGCCCATCACGGGTGTGTATGGTGCTCCATGTCTGTCTTGCCTAATACATTGTGACCCATGTGTGTCCTGTGCCAGACTCAGGCCCCAGGGTGTGGATGGTTGAAGTCATATGAGAACTCAGGCATGGTTAGACTTAACAAGACACATGTAAGGTTATAATGCAAAATGTAGGCATCATCTCTTTATCGTGTAACTTTTTATTTTTGTTGGGGTACGTGGGGGGGTATGACATGAGGGGCTTTCCGTAGGTGTGGAATCCAAAGTTCACTAGGGGAGTTGGTGTCCTTGCCATTGGAAATCCTCAGAGTCCATGCCACAGTCTTTGTCAACATTGGTCAGACAGTGACCAGCAAGTCCATGTGGCAGAGAATGTCTTTTGCTGCTGTGCTGCTGTTGGTCCAGTGGGCCAGGTGCCAGGCCAGGTGTCCTGGGAGATGGTGGTGTTGCGCCGACCCTCACGGTCTTTTCCATGGACGACCGCCCTCCTGCGGGAACCCTCAGAAGCAGGCCGTGACGATGTTTGGGATGCTCCGTCGGATGTCTCCTCCTCCTCCTGATCCCTCCCTGTGGGTGGTGATGTTCTTGGCCTGGTGGCACAGGGAGGGTTGCCCATGTTGTCGGCTATCCGACGGAGTGTACGGTGAATTCCCGTGAACACCGTCACGAGCTCAGCCTGTCTGTCCTCCATCCGCCCTTGGTGTCGCAGTAGACAGGCATGTTGCTCCGCATGTTGCTGGGCCTGCTGGGTCTTGATCTCCTCGAGGATGGACACAACCTGGGCCATGCCCGTGGTGTCCTGCCGGTATGTGTCCAGGATGTTTCTGACATGGGAATATACCGGTTCCACAGCCAACTGGTCAGGCTCGCGCATCCGCCGTCCTCCACTCCCACCACCCCTGCCCACTTGCACCTGGCCTGCCCTTGTGGGCACATCGGGTCTCCGGGACCCCTGAGGGGTGCAATTAGCGTTGTCGCCTGCCTCCTCCTGGGTGCCCGGTACACCGTGTCCCTCCTGGTGAGCCTGGCTGCATTGTGGTGGTGGGGCAGGGATCCTGGGTGTCTCCTGGGATGTGGCAGGAGTGGGGGTGGTGGTTGGCCCAGTTGTACCTGACGCAGGTGCTGCAGGTGGTTGGACACCAGAGGGGCCAGGTTGGTCGAGGTCGTCCACAGAGTGGTGAGAGTCGTTGCTGCCGGTGGGTCTGTCATCCTGCAGAGCCGGGTCCTGTGAGTCTTCCCCCCAGTGTTGGGGGGTGATCCACGACGTTGACCTGTGTGTGAGAGAGACAATGTTAATTTTGTTCCATGCAACATCCATGTTTCATTCGTTTCTAAGTTGGCACATTTCCTCTGGGAATTTGGATATGTCTTGCATTCCACTCACAGTGCACTTGTGCATGGGTATGTCCCTTGGCCACAGCTTTTGAGACTTTACCTATGTGTGGCACAGTCTTACTTGCTGCGTCAATTGTGACTGCAGTCAGCAGTGGAGTGAGCAGGTGTGGCGAGCCATGCATTGGCGCCTTCCGTGTTGCACTGTACGTGGGCACATGGAGTTGTTCCACACACTTATATAATGCAGGTAGCTGGCGTTGTGCTCATGCACAGGTTGAGACATGGCCCTGTGTTTTGCCATGGAGAAGAGAGGGGGATTCAGGCACTGGCCACCCTTGTCTACATGCACGCAGTCCACCTGCTGACGAGCAGACATTCCCACACCCCACAAGGCTGAATTGGTCTCCCTATGTGTCCCTTTCTCACTCCTTCTCTGTCCCCCTCTCCCTCCCTCCCTGTGTCAGCCTCCTCCCTCTGTCCGTCTCCCTGTGTCTCCCTCCCTCTCTCTCCCTCTCTCCCTCCCTCTGTGTGTCACCCTCTGTCACCTCAGCCCAGCTTCCTAGGCACACACTTTTAGCAGATCTTTGAATGGCCCTTGGCTTGTTGATGTGAGTTTGTTTCTGATCTCCAGGCACCCATTGGGTGTAGTGTCTGTGTCTGCGCTGCTGCTGTGGTGGTGTGTGCTGCCACTCTTTCACAGTGTTGGCTGTTCATTAGCTGCTGTCATGTGCAAAAACGTGCCTTCAGCCCCATGTCTTAATGCAAGGCATCCGCCATTTGCTGGCAAGACTTTCCTGTGTGGGGACACACTGTTTGTCTGGCTGTGACCTAGGCCATATGGGCAGAGGGCATTGTTGTCTGCTTCTGAGTTGCACTATGTGATTTTTGGGGCCCACACTCCCGCCATCCGGCTTACCGTGTCTTGTGTTGGTGTTTTCTGTGGCCTGTGACTTGGCATTGTCCAGCTGGGTGCATGGGGCATGGTGGCGCTAGTGGCATGTGCATGTTCATGGAGTGTGGTTGAGTCATGCGATAGCTTGGGGTGGTTGCGTGACTGATTGTGAGTTTGGTTGTGGATGACGTTCCCTCCATGTGAGGTGAGTTGTTTGTGTACTCACCCGGGTCTCGGAGTCCTTCTAATCCGTCCACTGACACCACCGGCAGTATGGCCATCACCCTCTCCTCCCAGGGATGGTATTGTACGGGTCTGCGGGGCGGCCCTCCTCCAGTGATGTTGGCCTGGTTGTGGTCGTCGGTCATTTTGGCTCGGACCCTCCTCCGCAGATCGTACCACCTGGCCTGGCATTCATGCCTGGTCCTTCTGGTGGACGCAACAGCATTCACAGCATCGACAATCCTCTGCCACATGGCTGTTTTTTTCAGAAATGCTGGTCTGTCTGACCAATGTTCCAAAGAGGTGTGGCTCGACGCTGAGGATTTCGTCGACAAGGACCTCCAACTCTTGGCTAGTGAACTTTGGATTCTTGTTAGTGGGCATGGTGAGGGGTGTGGGTGTGGATGGTTGTGGGGGTGTGGGTGTGGATGGCTGTGGGTGTGTGGGTGTGGTTGTGCAGGTGTGTGTGTGAATGTGATGAGGGGGTGTTTGTGAAGGTGTGTGTGTGAAGGTGTGCAAGTGTAAGGTGTAGTAAAGGTTCAAGTATGGTGCTGTAGGTTGTCTGTGGGGTCTGGCAGCAGTGAGTCTGTTGCAAAGGCTCATGGTTTGTGTCTGTGGGCCCTTTTTATTGGTCCATTGGTGGGTGTGGCTGTGTTTGAACTTTGGGTGGGTGTGTTATAAGGAGTGGTTGTGTTTTGGGCCTCTGTTTGGGATTTTGGCAGTTGCAGGTCAGTGAATGTGTTGTATTTGTGCTTGTTGGACATGTTTTGTGGCTTTGTGCCATTCAAATAGTGTATTCTTGTGTTGTTGTGCTTTGTCCTGGTTGTGTACGTGCGTTTTTAGCGTGTGTACGGTGTGTACTTCGGCAATTTTGTTGTACAGTGCTGTCCTTGTGTCTGGCTTGGTACGACTCGTACATGCGCGATGTTGGGTGAAGGTGCTGGTGTTGGGGCCTGGGGTGCGCTCCGTACTTAGAATGTTGGGGTGGGGGTACGCTCCATACGTACGCGGGTGAGGGTACGGGTCGTACATACACGGTTGGGGTGGGGGTATGGTCCGTACATACACGGTTGGGGTGGGGGTACGCTCCAGACATACGCGGGTGAGGGTCCGGGTCGTACATACACGGTTGGGGTGGGGGTACGGGTCGTACATACACGGTTGACGTGGGGGTAAGCTCCATACATATGCGGGTGAGGGTACGGGTCGTACATACACGGTTGGGGTGGGGGTACGCTCCATACGTACGCAGGTGAGGGTACGGGTCGAACATACACGGTTGGGGTGGGGGTACGCTCCATACGTATGCGGGTGGGGGTACGGGCCGTACGTACGGGGGTGTACATACACGGGTGGGGGTCCGTCTCGTACATACACGGGTGTACATACACGGGTGTACATACACGGGTGTACATTCAGGGGTGGGGGTACGTCTCGTACATACACGGGTGTACATACACGGGTGGGGATTCGACTCGTACATAGGAGGGCTGGGGGGGGTGGTTGGGCGCGTACATACGGGGGCTGGGGGGGTGTTGGGTGCGTATGCGGGCACATGTCTCCATGGTTGCTATAGGAGTTCGGTGCGGACGTTGTTTTTTCCATCCGGTTGTAACATCGGACACACGGGATGGATCGTACTAGCGCGGTCGGACTTCACTTTTCACATCTGTACGGTAAATCGTCCGAGGATGTGTCGGACACATTTTCCGACCCGAGGACGTGTGGGGAATAATTCCCAATGCGATTCGTATGGACTTTTTCCCATGCGAATCATACTTGGCAGTTTGTACGGCACTTGTACGATTCGTACGGTAAAAAGACCGGATGCGAGTTGTACGGGGAAATTTTTTACAGGATCGTAATCGGCACCTTACTATTCCCACTCCAATCTGTGCAACAGCAGAGAAAGCATTGGATTTTTGAGTGGTTATCTTTACTATTCACACTCCAAACAACACAACAGTAGGGAAAGCATTGGACTTCAGAGGGGTTACATTTGCTCACTCACTCCAAACAGGACAACAGTAGGAAAAGCTTAGGATTTTGAAGGGTTGAAATTTACTATCCCCACTCCAAACAGCACAACAGTAGGGAAAGTTTTGAACTTCAAATAGGTTAATTTTAAACAAAGTACTTCATTTCAAACACATTACATATTTAGGAAACACCATGAATGTAGAAAAAATATGAAACCTTTACTATAAAGACTACTAAATAACATGAAAAAACTATATATATATGTGCAATTAAAAAAAATAAAACAATTAATCAAGTTATATAATTACCATTCAATATAAATTATGATTACTCAATTATTAAATAATTATTACTCAATAAATAATTAATTACCTTCCCACCCTAAACCCCAACAAAGCAACCAGCCCGCACCTAAAATATGAATAAAAAATTAGTATTGAAAAACTTATATATTTAAAATCAATTACATTATAGTAGGAGCAACCAAAATCTAATTAAAATAAATGAGTATATAATGATTTACATATTTAAAATGCAATTAAATAATTAATTAACAAATTATAATTATTAGGTAAATAATTATTTCTTAGTTAACTTCCACCCCTAAAACACTACAAATCTAGTATTCGGCAACTAAAATCTAAGTGAAGTAAATTAGTTTCCCATATTTTACATAATCAAGAATCAAATACATAATTAATTAAAATTGAAAATAAATTGCAAATTAATTATTGCTTAATTACATTTCCATCCACTATTCTCCCTTACTAACCTAGCAGCCTGCAGCAAAACAATAAGTCAAATAAGTATTCCTAAATTACATAATTAAAAAAATATTTAAATAAGTAATTGATAAATAAATAATAATTATTTATAACCTAATTAACTTCCCACTCTCTCTTCCTATAAATCCAATAACCCACTGTGGCACTATAAGTTACTATTAAACATTAAACAAAAAATACAATATCACTTTACAAGCTATATTAAAAAAAAAATTATGTAAACAATAGTAACACATAAAATTAATTTATTAAATAATATTATAAATCAATTTTTTTAACCACTCTATGGTTGAAAACAATATGTAACACATTGATTAGATTTAAAATGATAAGTCTTACCTCTTGTCAATGATATTTGCGCATGACGATATTTGTGTGTCAAGGTATTTCATTTCTGATATTTCTATCTCCCAATATCTTTAAGTGGATATTTTATACAATCCAAGGATCGTCCAATAGTTCTAGAGCACTGAATAGCAGGAACATTCAGAAGTTATAGTGGAGGACTGCAATTGAGCCCATAGCTATAGACCCAGGATGGACTGCAGAGAGGATTAGTGCTATACAGGGTTAGTGGCAGATGTAGAGGATTGCAAAGACAATTCAAGCTACAATCTATGTAAAGAGTGTATATGAACACAGTTTGAGGCAAAGTCTATCAGTGATATTTTAAATAATTCTCTGGCACCATAAAAGCATTTAGGAACACCTTCGATGAGGTTGGAAGTGATGAATTTTGTTCTAACAGTCTTGCGATTGACTGTCCATGGGGAGAAGAGGGAGAATCGTCATCCCTAGCGTTCTCCTACAAAAGAAGTGGGTCTAAGCTAGCTTACTAAATTTAGACCTGATTGAGATAGAGGAATCAAATAGGATCCATATGTTTCTCATGATGGCAAAGTAAGTGAGCCCATCGAGAAAGGTGCTAGCTGTCTGACCATGCTGAAATAGCTTCTCCAGGGATGCAAGTCTGAGGCATTACCCAGTTGAGCTTCAAAAATCTAAGGCTCACTCACTTAGTGATGGCTGGAGGACTAATGTGGAATCAGAGATCGATGTCTGTCTGTATCAATATCCAATCTGAGATGAAGCTACACTCATTGCTATAACTAAATAAATCGATTCTGATGGAGTGTAGAAGTGCAGCAGGATGAGACAAATAGAAGTTAAAGAATGTGGGGGCATATTAACAAAGGCAGTATCGCCGCCATAGCGGCACTTTTTACCGCCTTAGCGGCGATATTTTCATCACCCTATTTACAAGGTGGTTCTAACATGCATAAGCGCATGTTAGCACCCGTTTTCCCGACACCTCGCTTTACATCTCTAATGATATGCAAAGTGGGTGTCACTGGGCGTACCCCTGACGGACTACCTTGTAAAATATCGCTAGATGTACATCGCGATATTTACAAGGAGGCCCGCACATTTTAGCAGACGTTAGTTTTTGGTGAAAACTGCGTCTGCTCAAATGCTGACTTACCTATACCTAACAATGGGGAAAACCAGCACTGTTTCATGGAAAACACCGCTATCGCTGGTAAATTATCGTCCTTGCGCTATGCGTTGTTGATACAGCGATAGCATGGCGATAATTGCCAGCGATAGCCGGTGATAAATAAGTTCTCGCTAAGAGCGGCCAGCGATAATTATCACTGCCACTTGATAATATGCCCCGTGGAGCTAAAGATGGAGCCCAGAGGCACTCCATATTGTACAGGTATCTAGCTAGAAGGAGAAGGAGGTGTGGAAACTGTCGGAGAGCAGTCAGAAAACAACTCCCTCCCACCTAATTTCTAAAATGTAATGAAAGGGAATGGGGTAGCAAATAGTATCAAAGCCAAAGAAAATTTCTTGCTAGATTAAAACTGTACTGCAGTCTTTATCAAATGTGATTCAAAGTTCATTGAAGGTGGCTATGAGAGGGTCATAAGCCACGGTGAAAAGACTTGAGAACACTGAGATGTTCAATACGGATGAAAAGTCAGAACTGATGGTTCATGAAGGGTGATGGAGCAAAGTGATAGGGGGCTAGTTGGACTTAACTGCTGAGTTAGGCTTTTTCATTAGTATAAGTAGCCTGCTTCTATGCGTCATGATTTGTAACAGAAAAGAGTTGAAGAGTTATGAAGTTCTATAATGATGGGAGCAAGAATTGAGGAAGCCAAAGTCAAACTATTGAGGGGCAAGAGGTTAGTGAGTTATCTAAATTTAATTGTGGATAGTTTGCTTCCATATAAATGGCATTTAGAGGCGAAAAAGCAACTTATCTGTATAGTGGAGAAAAAGGCAGATATTACATTTCCGAGATATTAAAGATGACCAGCAGTAAGTCATGATGGTTTCAATTCTGGTAAACAAGAACTCATTTGAATCATTGCTAACATTCTGAGAAACAGGAATAATTATAAGACAACAGGATTGGTTGGGGAGATCCTTAACTATCACTAATATCTCTGTAATGGGATTTTTGAATCCATGATGTATTTGAGTGAATTGATCAGTATGCAATCTCCTAATGTTGGCCATATATGTTTCCATAATTTGGAGATAAGAAGCATTTGTTGAGAAGATTTTGTGCAATGGTCATTCAGCTGTTATGGTAGATTTATTAACCCTTTTGGTGCTTATGATGGAGCGGTTCGTCATGAGCAACAATGGGCGTGTGCTCATGACGGAACCGCTCTGTCATTGCACCCACCCATTTTCCAGTCACTGGTCAGCCCTTTCGCCCCCATAAAGGGGGATGGCAGCGGAAGAGTTTCTGCTGCCACGCCTGACCCCACCAGGCAATCCCATGACGTCAGCGCACACAGCTCGCGCCAACGTCCTCAGAAAGCCCCGGACGTGCTGGAAGCCATTCACCTTGGGAACGGGGGGGGACAGAAAACCCACTAGGCACCAGGGATTTTATTTTGTGTGTAATGGAAGCGACATGGTTGCTTCCAAGGGGGTAACATTTGGTTAATGTTTTTTCTGCCTCTCCTGGGGACAGATCTGCCCCTTTTTTTGGCCTTTCTGCCCTAGGCGGGAGGGGGAGGCAGAAAACCCTACTAGGCACCATGGATTTATTTCTTATGCAAGAGGGGCACATTTCTGTCTGCTGTTTTCTGCCCCACCTGGTGGACAGATCGGCCTGGCAGACAACCTCACCCAATCCCTTAGACAAGATCACCCCCCATTTTTCTCAGCCCTATTTGAAGGCCCATCTGGCAGATTGACCATTTGGGTAGTGCCATAGCGTGTTAGAATGTTAATTGCTTTATTTCTTGCGAATTGCAATTGTAATGCCTTATTTCTCCCTTTTTGTTCTAGTTCAAGGATTTTGCTCTTTAGACTGTTCCAGGTTGCAGTTTCGTTACTGGTGGTTCTGCTGTTTGTGTAGTTGCATGTGTTTGTACAATGTAAATGAGTTTTATTTCTCTGCATGAATGTGTTTTTTGCAAATGATGTAATAATAGCAGTATTTTTGGCATCTGTTTTTTGAGTGTCAAAAACTTTTTGCATTTGTGCTCGATGTGTATTTTGTTGTCTTGTGAGTAATTGGTTTTATTTTTTTCTTTCTAGTGGGATATCGTTGGTTTTTGCTGTCTCTCTGCAGAGTAGTTGCTGGTGAGTGTAGCTGTCTCTTGCAAGTGAACCGTATAGTTTTTGAGTATATTGATCTTTGTGATAAAGGCACACATTATTTTCCCTTACTTATTTTGCACAGTGTTGGTTGTTGTTGACTTGTTTGTGCAGTCTCCTTTCTTAGTAAGGATAACGGCTAGCCACAGGATTACTGCTCAGCAAGTTGTTGGTATGCATTTGTAGTCTTCCTCTGACCATGGTTCAGAGACTGACTCTGCATCTGAGGCAGAGGAGGGAGTGGAAGATTCAGGCAGTGAGTTTTCTCTCCAAATGGAATCATCGGATGACGAAGCTACTCTCAGTGTGGATGAAGCTGCTCTTAGTGTGGATGAAGTGCCTGTTTTAGAGGAGGACATTGATGTGCGGATAGTGCAGCAAGAGGCTCCTGGGCTGCAGACTGGGGCTGCAAGGCTTCCCGTTGGAAGTACTGACCTCTCGGTTGCTCCAGGCATGGTGCAGCCGGCATTGTCAGACTTTACTGGTGTTCCAGGGTGTAGAGTGAATACTGAAAACTTGTTGCCGATAAATTATTTTCAGTTGTTTATGGACGATGTATTTTTGGCAGAGATTGTTGAGCAGACTAATTTGTATGCTGAAAAGGTTTTTGAGGGACAACAGTGCAAGCCTTAAGCCCCACTCTAGAGCTACCCGGTGGACTCCCACAAATCTGGAAGAGATGAAGAAGTTCTTGGGTTTACCTTTTTTGATTGGCTTGCTAAGGAAGCCATCAATGTCTTCATATTGGTCTACTAGTCCCTTGATGGCAACGTCTATATTTCTGGCAGTCATGATAGGTATTTGCTTCTGCTTCGGATGCTGCATTTTGTTGATTATGGTTTTAGCGTTGCCACGAGATCACCCTGATTGTGACCGTCTTTTTAAGATTCGGCCTGTCATTGATCACTTTGTAGATCATTTTTCTGAGATTCATGTGCCAGGGAAAGAAGTAGTAGTGGATGAGTCTTCTGTTTTTAGGCAATACATTCCTAGTAAGAGGGCACACTATGGATTTAAGATATATATGCTGTGTGACAGTAGGACTGGATATGTCTCTAATTTCAGTGTGTACACCAGTAAGGAGTCCAGAATTAACCACCCTGGTTGTCCGTCCACTTTTGGAGTGGCTGAGAAAATAGTGTGGGAACTTGGTATAGGACTTTTTAACAAAGGTCACCATTTATATGTAGATAACTTCTACACTGGTGTGCAGTTGTTCAGTGAATTGGCCGATGTGGACACTTTGGCTTGTGGCACAATCCGCTCTAACCGTAAAGATTTCCCAAAAGAACTTGTTTGTCAAAAGCCTGTGCGGAGACAGTTCAGTGTGTTTCGTTGCAAGGAATTTCTGGCTGTGAAGTTTTCAGACAGGAGAGATGTCTAAATGCTGACTAAAATCCATGATGAAAGCACTTCACCTGTTACTGTTTGGGTTCAGGTTGCTGAAGCGTGCAAACCTGAGTGCATTTTAGACTATAATAGGCACAAGGGTAGTGTTGATAGAGTAGATCAGAGGTTGGAACCTTACACTGCTCTTCGTAAGGCTTACATTTGGTATAAGAATTTGGCTATCCATCTTTTCCACTTGGCAACATTTAATGCTTTTGTTGTATTCAAGGATTCTCGTCCTGAGTCAAAGATGACTTTGGCTAAGTTACAGGAGTCTGTAATAGGCAGCCTTGTTGTAGTGGAACAGCCAAGTGTTCATAGAGTTGGAGTGGTGGAGGATGTGGCTAAATTGAAAGATCGCCACATTCCTGATCACATTCCTCCCACACCCTCAAATTACTTTCACAGTAGGAGATGTAGAGTCTGTTTTCAAAGAAGTACGTGGAAGGAGACTCATATGTACTGCCCTGAGTATCCTTGAAACCCTGCGCTGTGTGTGCCTGCTTGTTTTAGAATGTACCACATGCAAAATAATTTTTGGGAGCATCCATGAGTGGTAAAGAACTCCCTGGTCTCTATTGTTTTATATTTTTTGTTCAGTTTCAAGGGTGGAATTTGTGCAATGTATTTAGTTTCAGATTATGTGTTTGTAGATTTGTATCTATTTGCAATTTGTTTGTGTTTTCTTTTTTGTATACAAAAAATCCTAAATGTGATGGCGGTGTGTGTAGGCTGGCGCTTGGCTGGTGGTGTGCGAAGATTCGTGCTTGGCTGATGGTGTGCGTGGACTGGTGCTTGGCTGACGGTGTGTGTGGACAGGTGCTTGGCTAATGGTGTGTGTGGTCTGGCGCTTGGCTGGCCGTGTGTCTGGACTGGTGCTTAGCTGGCCGTGTGGGTGGACTGGCGCTTGACTGGTGGCGTGCCGGGACTGGCGCTTGGCTGGCGGTGTGCATGGACTGGCGCTTGGCTTGGGGTGTGCGTGGACTGGCGCTTGGCTGGTGGTGTGCATGGACTGGTGCTTGGCTGGTGGTGTGCGTGGACTGGTGCTTGGCTGGTGGTGTGCATGGACTGACGCCACTCCATGCAATCCGTGAGCTGGTGTGGTTGCAGTGTCAGGAATGCGGGCGTGTGAAAGTGAAGGGCCCTTGAATGGCGCTGTCTGCTGGTGTGAGTGTTGCAATTTGCTGGGCCCGCGGCTGGCGGTGTGAATGGTTTTGTATGTGTCACACATATGAAAGGTTTATGAATGGCCTGTAAAGAGGTTAGTGCCTTGTTGTGGCTTTACAGCTCACAAGCTCACGAGCTGTGAGTCAATGGTTCAGTTTCTCATCCTTTGAATTATTAACAGTGCATTTCATTTTTGTGAAATCTCTGGTTATTACAACTGTATATCACTCACCCTGGTGCCAGATCCAACCAGTATGTATGTGTGCTTGAGGAATATATGGCTGTGCAGTAATCTTTGTCTTTTTTGTCTCTGCCAAGGTATTTATGTGTGCTTGAGGAATAGGTGGTTGTGCAGAAATATTTGTCTTTTCTGTCTTTCTTAAGCAGGGTGTACCTTGTCCCTTTTTGTGAATGTTGTAATGTGTTTCATGCCTGGTGGTATGTATGGTTGTGTGTGTATCACATATGAAATGTGTCTGAATGGCCTGTAAAGCTTTTGGGGCCTTGATGTGGCTTTACAGCTCACGAGCTGTGAGCCACTGGTTCAGTTTTTTGTCCTTTCAATTATTGACAGTGCATTTCATTTTTGTAAAATCTCTTGTTCATAAAATTTTTATATACTGAACCATCACTCGCCCTCATGCCAAATCCAACCAGTATGTGTGTGTGCTTGAGGAATAGATGACGGTGGAGTAATCTTTGTCTTTTTTGTCTCTCTGTCAAGGTGTACATTTCATTTAAGAAACCTACCAACTGATATTGTCGTAAACTAAACACCCTTGGGAGTACATGGTGATGTCTTTCTTGTGGATCCCAACAGGTTATCTTACCCACAATGTCCTGCAAATCTCAAGATGTGACTGTCACATTTTCCTTGCATTATTGTGCCAAAATGTTCACTCTGCATAAAGAAACAACAAATTTCTAACCCCCCAGCATTTCTCCAATTATGCCAATAGAAATGGTACCTCACTTGTGTGGATGGGCCAAGTACCCGTGGCAGGGAGGACCCAAAACCTATTGAGGCGACATCAAAATTACCTATCACAAACCAATCTGGTTTTGCAAGGGGGGTCCCATGAGTTTTTGGCCCCTGGCTCGGCGGCCATCTAGGGAAACCTACCAAACGCACACATTTCTGAAAACACCAGAGAAGTCCAGCAAGGCATAGCTTGCATGGGTCCTCCAACATTCTCCTACCCAGAATCCCCAACAAACCTCAAATTTAGCTGAAAAAAAACATTTTTGTCACAAATTTCTGTGTGGGAAAGTTCTGAAATCTGCGTGGATCCACAGATTTCCTCCCACCCAGCGTCCCCCAAGGTCTCCCAATAAAAATGGTACCTCACTCGCGTGGGTGGGTCAAGAACCTGCAACAGGCAAGGGCCCAAAACCTATTGAGGCAACATCAAAATCACAAACCAACCTGATTTTACAAGGGGGGTCCCATGAGTTTGTGACCCCGGGCTCGGTGGCCATCTAGAGAAACCTACCAAACCCACACATTTCTGAAACCTAGACGCCCAGGGAAGTCAACTCTTATCCAAGCACACATCATATAAATTGTCCCCAAATGCACTTCATTGCCTGATTATGATTATGAATTGCTGTATATGTGGAATTAAAATATAGCGCAACCCCATTCTTTTCATGAAACTCCACTAACATTTGCATGGAGTTTAACACATAGGCTCGTCTGCCAAACATGGTGGCAGAGTAAACATTTTTGACCAAAGACCTCATGTGCTATTATTATTTTTGTTGTGTTCCCTCTGCAAATTTGCAAGCAGATAGTAGGGACATCACCGTTTCTAGCACCCACCAAATTGAAAATATATAGATAAGCTGCAGCAAGGGCAGGTAGTAAATCTGCTGTTTCATGGTGGATTTTACATTACTGCCATCCCCTAAATTAGATCCCTAATTTTTCCTTTTTATTTTCCCGTTCAGTTTCTAGATGCGATTGTATGTTATACTGGGGAAAACTATAACCTGGTTGCAGAATCTTTGTTCATGAACCAGTTTTTACAAATTGTTCCCAATGAATGGAAGTCACAGCATATGAACTCCAATCCGCTGAATGTCCATCTGTTTATCTTGATCCTATTCTTCTATTTGAGCCTATATCCTAGTGCCTCTAAACCTAGCTGATCCTACTGCATCTACCACTACCTGCACCATAGAACCTATACACTACTACCATTACCTCTACCAATATCCTACTACCTCTAATCTTACCACTACTACTCTAGTGTCTATATCTACTATCCACAACTATACACTAGTGTCTCTACCAATGCTATACCCACTTGCATAGTATTTCTTCCTCATATGTATATGATATGTATTATGTATAGTTGTATAACATGTGTTGTGGATATTTCACTGTCCTACAAACACTGATGCACTCTGGGTGCAGGTGTTTGCCTCCAGTGATTTTGCCAACCCCTTCTTTCACTGCACTTTTTTATGGTTGTGCCTTCCATTCCCCTCTACTTTTTTCTCATTAATCCACCATCCCCTCCTCCTCCTTGCCACCCTGCCATGACATTTCGTCACCTGCATCTGCCAGTGCAGTATATATGGGGAAATGCCTATAAGCACCTGGGACTCTGCATGAAGACTGTATACCTTATAAAGCAAACTGAGCTAGGGAGCATATATAAAATATTAGGTGACCTTAAACCCTAGTACCTCTGCTGCCTCCCCTTTCCATTAATTGTGACTTTTTTCCTTGAGACCTTACCATTTCCTCTTTTTCCGATCCTTACCACGATTGCAAAGTGAGCTGATTGAGCATCGCTGGCTTGCAATGAACTACAGTCAACATTCTAAAATCCAGGGATGTTTGGCTAAGGTAAATAAGGTAAAAGCAACACCTTGTATTTGCAAAGTGTAAGACCCGTGGTGTCAGGCTTGACACCAGTGAGTGGTAATCCCTCAAGCCTTTTGCCTTTATTACTGCTGTTTGTTGAATTCGTTTTTTTTTGGCTTTACGACCCTGCACACTTTACTACTGCTAACCAGTGCTAAAGTGCTTGTGCTCACTCCCTAAAACATGGTAACTTTGAATCACATCTTATTGGTATATTTAATTTACTTGTAAGTCCGAAGTAAAGTTGTAAACCACATACAAAGGGCTGGTAAATTAAATACTAGCAGTGGCCCTGCAGCATGTGCTGTTCCACACACTTAAATAGTCCCTTAACCCCTTCGACGCGCATGACGGAACGGTTCCGTCATGCACGTCGGTTGCGCTGTGCGCATGACGGAACCGTTCCGTCATGGCCCCGCCCGCGCACGGAATCTTCAGCGTGGCGCGGAAATCCATTTTCAAAATTTTCTCAGGGGGAGAACCCCCCCCAAAGCCCCCGTAGGTTGTTTGGGCTCGCACGCTGTGCACGCTCGCCACAGTGCAGTGCAGCAATTATTTTACGCCTCCCCACTTCAAATGTCACCAGCCGCCACTGATGTTTTGTGGCTAAGAAATTGTAATTTAAAATCCTTCCTAGTAATAAAGTTGAATTATATGTAATAATAATAAAAATGGTACTTCTAGAAAATTAGTATTTTCTTATCCTAACCATTTGGTGACAAAAACTTCTTTCCTGGGTCTTATGATTAGGTGTAGCTGGCAGTTCACCATTGTGTATGCCTCTAAAATAGCCACACAATGGAAGGACTAGATTTTGGAAGGATGGGCCATCCAAGCAGGATGGAGGTGGACACCCCCCACTTGCACTTCAAACACACTGCCTCAGCATACTCACAAAGAACATTACACTAGCCTATTGTGCCTCAGATATTCTGGGACCAGGGCAGAGAGGCAGGACATTCCAGCCACTTCTGTGGGGGGAAAACTCCAGAAGTTTCTTCCACTTCATAGCTGGCACCAGGTATAAAACGTGGACCTTCCGACCCACTCTTCAGTACACTTCTGGATCTATGGAAACTACAGAAGAAGGACTGCCCTGCTGCCAGAGGACTGCCCTGCTGCTTAAGGCCTGCCCTACTGTTTGGGAAGGAAGACTGGACCTGCTTGCTTCATCCCAGGCAACCTGAGTGACTCCAAGGACTAGTTAGCTGGCCTCCTGTTTTGAGCTACAAAAAGAAGTTCATAGTAGTAAATGTTCTCTAATTCTGGCTTATTGACTGCATTACAAAGGATACAAGTCTGCAAATATTTATAGCAGTTAGTGAGCAAACTGCTCTCCTTGTTTTATTGTAGCTATTGTCTCTCACTCCCACTGTATAAAGTAAGTCTGCCATTTTTCTCGCCAACAAAAGCATTAATGTGTCGGCATACACAGTTGCATTTCTTTCCGAAGGATATATCAATTCATATGACTAATGAGTTTGTTCCATTTTGGCTGCCTATCGTTATGTGAAAAATGCAGGGCTGGTCCAGAAACCAAAAGGGGCCCTAGGAAAACATGTTTAACCCCTTCGACGCTTGTGACGGAACGGTTCCGTCATGCACGTCGGTTGGGCTGTGCTTATGACGGAACCGTTCCGTCATGGCCCCGCCCGCGCTCAGATCCTTCAGCACTGCGCGGGAATCCGCGCAGCGCTGAAGGGGTTAAACCAAGCCCAATTGAAGCAGGCTGCAAATAGAATGGGGTATAAATACATAAATAAATAAAAGCTAAATAAATTCATTTTCCCTCCTCTGTATTCTTTTACAATGTGTCTTCGCTGCTTTGTGCATCTCATTGCTTTGAATAATTTTCAATCGGATACATATTTTGAAGCATTTCTTCTCAGGCCCAATAACAAATGCTGCACATCTGGCATGGATAAAAATCAAACATCAACCATTATGTTACAATATCAAAATCATAGCGATTGCGATGCATTGGGGCCACTCATTGCATACCTAGCTTATTCTAATTTGATGATAAAATCGTTTTTGCAGCGTGATAAGACTCTTGTTGAGGAATTCATGTGTTAATGTAAGGTTATTTTCCTGTCTGCTTAAGTGCGCAATGTAAGACCCCATTTATTGTCAGCCTGTACTGCATGAATGTTTCTTTTATGTTTAGGCGCTGAATGAATTCAGAAACATTAAGGAAAACAGTTATTCTGGTTATCATAATATAACTAACTGAGCCTTGAAACCTATAATTGCAATTCAAAAGAGAATCATTACACCATGAAATGTTCTGAGAATCCAGTCAGCTTTGTGCTCTGTGCAAAACCTTTCAAAACGATTATAGCGGAGTTCCTGCATGATTAATACAACAAATGGCAATTCAAAGCTTCCTGGGGAACAAAAAGAAAACGGATGCCGGTTGTAGCACAGTGGAGGATTGAATCTCATCCTCCAAATTCGAACATAAATTAAGTGTGTTTTGATTAATGTATATGTGATTCTGATACATTTCACAAAACTATTAATGTTGGAACAGCAGATTGTCAATTATTCTGTATCCTGCTATAGGTTCACAGTTATTTGATTTGGATTTTATTATCAGTGTAGCATCCTCCTCAGCCCGGGAACATGCAAAATCAACATGCCACACACGGAGCTCGAAACTGACCAACGCAGGACATTCAACTGAACTTCTCATTATCTCCTAACTATTAAAATTCACACCTTAACACCTCCTCAAATAGTTATGTAATTCTCTCATTGAGTCCGCCCAGAACCGTGGGATTGTGGCACTCTTCGTCTTAAGATGCAATATCTCCCTCTCATTGAATAAAAAGGTGTAAACAACAGCAGCATTTTATATTTCTTCGATGAGTTGTCTCGGTGCTCCCACTGTTCGACCAGATTGCGTGGTCTGAAGCATTTGAGATTCACCTTTAGTGGACACCAAGGTACAGGAGGTGATGTTTGATCTGGGACGTCAGGTGGGGCAGCCCTATCTGGGATTAGAGGGGCTAATCAATGTTGAGAAAGATGTCTGAAATTTGATTAATCTCTTAAAATGGATTTCCCGGGACATTGCACCATTATCTTATGTTCCTTGCGTGTTACACCTCTCAGAGGCTCACCAGCAAATGGAGGTTCTGCTTTGTGCTTCTGTTTGACAAGAACCCAGTCACCTATGTCGAAGATGAGTAAGTGAGTTCTCCGGGGTTGATCAGTATATGTCTTCATTTGATGTTTTCGAGCAATGTTAGTGGCAAGAACCTCGTCAGCAGTCCGAGTTTATTCATAGGTTCACTATGGTAGTTAGGACCTTACAGCTCTCCCAAACAGCAAGGTGGCAGGACTCTCACCAGTGGTGGAGTGAGGAGTCAAATGATAGGCAGTGAGGGCTTGATATATGTTATGTTATGTTATGTTAAATGATATTTAGCGCACTGACACCAAGGGTTTCCTGGCGCTTAACAACAGAAGAGTGATAACGGCAACAAATGAAAAATAACAGTAAGCTGACTAACAAAAAAGAGGGAAAAGGGAAGTCTTTAGCAGTTTCCTAAAGTTGAGTAGGGAGGGACTCGACTTGGTAGAGAGAGATAATGAATTCCAGAGGGATGGGGCCAGAAGAGCAAAACAACGGCCACCGAACTTCTTGGTTTTGACTCTGGGGACAGTCAGTAAGTGGAGATGAGCAGAGCGTAGGTTACGTGACGGCCGATGGGCCGTAGCTAGAGATTGCAAGAAGGCAGGACTAGTGCAATGAAGGACTTTATAGATAATACACATCACCTTAAAAGCTGCCCTTTGTCCAATTGGCAGCCAGTGAAGTCGCTGTAATAGTGATTTTGCCGACTGCCACCTAGGGATTTTGTAAATGAGACGGGCCGCCTGGTTCTGAACGACCTGAAGGCGGTGCAAAAGACACTGAGGGAGACCATGATAGATAGAGTTTGAGAAATCCAGGCGGGACAGGACCAGGGAGATGACAACCTGAATTAATGCAGGGGATGAGAGTAAATGGCTGATCTTGCGGATCTTCCTGAGCTGGTACATGGAGGAGGAGATGACAGCCCCCACTTGGGCTTTTAGCGAGAGTTCTGCATCAATTATCACGCCGAGACTTTTCACTGATTTAAGCGGGACCGGAAGAGGGCCCAATTCAGTAGGCCAGAACTGCGGGCCCCAGTGAGCAGAACTAGAACCAGGGAGGAGTAGTTCAGTCTTCCCCGGATTCAACTTTAGTTGATTGATGTTCATCCATTCCAGTATGTGAATCATGACAGAATGGAAGGTATTAGCAGCATTAGGGGAGTTGAGTGGAAAAATGATTTGTAAATCATCGGCGTAATTATACACCGTAATGTCCCAGTTCCTAAGTGAGTGGATGAGTGGGCGGAGGTAGAGGTTGAACAACAGCGGTGAAATAGAGGAACGTTGGGGGACTCCACAGGTGGTTACAGTTCTACCGGCTATATAGGGGCCTAGACGTACGGCCTGTGTTCTGCCGGTTAAGAAGGACATAATCCAATTGAGGGCGGTGCCCTGGATGCCTGCCTGTGCGACACGGCGGAGAAGGATGTTATGGTCCACCGTGTCGAATGCAGCAGACAAATCCAGGAGCACCAAGGCTTGAGGAGTACCAGCGTCCGCATTGCTTCTCAGAGTGTTCAAAACTGCGAGAATGACCGCCTCGGTCGAATGGGCAGGTCTAAACCCAGCTTGGTTGGGCTCGAGGTAACTAGAGGACTCAATGAAGTGTGAAAGAAATTGAGTAACATGGGCCTCCAGTAACTTTGAGAGATAGGGAAGGAGGGAAATGGGACGATAGTTAGAAGGTTCCCCAGGGTCTGCTCCAGGTTTTTTAAGAGGGGTACCAAAATTGCCTCCTTGAAGGATGCAGGGACAGTACCGCTGTTGAGGGAGCCGTTCAACAGAGAGAGGATGCAATCCGGTAGCTTAAGGCAGATGTCCCGCATAACTGAAGGCGGGCAACAGTCGCTGGGAGAACCTGATTTGACTCGGGTTGCGAGTCGAGCCAGTGAATCGGCATTAAGGGCAGGGAGCGTCATAACGGTCGAGTGGTTATCGGGCGTGGAGTCCTGAAGGAATGGCTGGGGAGGAGAGTGAATCGAGTCTTTGATTTTTATAATCTTTTCAATGAAGAAAAGGTTAAGGGCATCGCATGTCTCTTGACAAGATTCCCTCTGTCAATGCAGATTGGATCACTCTCTTTAGGGTGCCCATAAATCGTTCCAAAGCACTGTTAGCTTGGGGCCACAAGGGTGTACTCTTTTTGGGCTTGATATTGAGTCAAGTTAGAAATTCCTTGAACTCCTTGTTATTGAACGGTGGACCATTGTCAGATTTAAGGATGACAGGATGCCCTTGGCTCCAAAGATGTCATCTAGCTGCTCAATAACCTTGTCACGTCTTCTTTATGAGCTTTCCTCTATGAGAGGAATATGAGAATACTAGTAAATGACTACCATGATATGATGTGCATTCGCTAGGGGCCCAAAGAAATCAACAGGCGCCCTTTCCCACACATGTGCAGGAAGATCAGACATGGTGAGTGGATGTTGTGTCACTTTAGTAGAAAGGCAATTACATAAGTGTCACTCCTTTAATTCCTTCTCAGCCTGCTCGTCCAAGCACGGGAACCACACTGATTCATGCGCTTCTCAACATAAAGCCTTCTTTAGTTGCAAACAGTTCATCTTGTACATTCTTGATCTGTCTTGAACATTTGAAATTCAACATCATCACTTATAGGTCAAACACTTTATCTCCATGACTGTGCTGAGATGGTGTCTTTAAAGGTAAGCATATCTCTATCGGCATGTGTAGCAGCAAGTATCTGTTAAATGGATAAGGCCGCTGGCGTGGTGGACCTTACAATGATTTTGAGGTACGCTTCAGCTGTTTTCAATGTTGAGCCATGCCGAAATAAGGGTACTCATGAGAATTAATCTACAGGGTTTTTTTTTTTTGCCTGGCTTATGCACAATTGTATATTCATACTCCTATAAACACACCCCTCATCCCTCAATATGAAGGGGCAGCTTTTGGGTGTCTGAATCACAGCCAGACTCTCCTTTTCTGGATGAGAATAGGCATGTTTAATATCAGGCAGAGTTCGACTAGCATGCACCACAATGTGCCTTTAAGCATTTGGATGTCTATTATGCTGAGCAAGGATTGCTCCCAGACCCATCGGGTTTGCATCAGCATAACCTCAGTATGTCATTTAGGATAAAAGTAATCCATCTCATTGGCATTTCCAATGGCATGTTTCATCCTTTTGAAGCTTTGGTCACACTCAGAGGACCATTGGAACTGGGCATTTCATTTACTTAGATCTCTCAATGGAGCACTTACTGTGACAAAATCACAAATGTACATTGAGCAAAAGCTGGCCATGCTCAAGAAGGATCGTAGCATGGTGACATTGGTGGGGGTTGGGTGGCTGAAAGTGCTTTTACTTTACCTGTGTCAGGAGTCATTCCCCCATCAGAGAATATGTGCCCAAAGAACTTGAGTTTGGCTTTGTGAAATTCACACCTTTCTGCATTTAAAGTGAGACCTGCATTTGTAAGTAACTGGCAAAATTGTTTGAGACCCTTATTATGCTCCTTCCATGTTGGTCCAAATTCCAGTATGTCATCACTGTAATTGAAAGCATACGTAACAGGTTGAATTATTCTACATATGGCATCTTGGAATATTATTGCATCAGATGACGCTTCAAAACTCAACCTTTTGTATTTGAACAATCCAACATGTGTTAAAAAAGTGGCAATGTACCTACAGTTGTCCTTCAATTCAAGTTGATGGCATCCCTTGTTCAGGTCAAGACAGGAGAAAACATTGTCTCCGTTAAGCTGCATGATCATGTTTGCAATATGAAGACCGAGATGTCTTTCTCTCTTGATTGCTTTGTTGTCCAGGCGCATATACATGCAAATGCGCACTTCACCTCCACTGTCCTTTTTTGGCACTATCACTGTAAGCTATACCCATGGTGTTGGAGCAGTAGAGTGCTCAATGATGCTATGTTTCAACAGTGTTTGTAGTTCCTTTTCAATCGCTTCTTACAGGTGAAATGCTATTCTGCGGTGTTGCTGTGCAACAGGCTGAATGTATTCATTGATGTGAAGTTGCACTTTCATTGTCTTGAGCTTTACTAGGCCATGAAATACTGACGGGAACTGACTCACAATTTCAGATTGCATATGTAGGTTATAATCAATAGTAGCCCCATGTCAGGAACAGTTGCAAAACTGAGTAGACATGCACTGGAAGAAGTACTTTGAAGAACGTGAATTGTGGCTGCACAGAAGTCTTTTTATGTCATATGGTCGTCGTGAAGGATCCTTGACTGTGCAATGATTTTGAAGCAGCCATGTGTACACCTTCATGTTTGACGTATTTAGTTGCAGTGTAGGTGACAAATTGCTAAACTGTTGGACTGGCATGATGTTGATCGATGCACCACTGTCACTGTTGACATTTAGTGAGAACTTGGGGCAGCATTCCTAGAAATACTTTTGTTTTGTTGACTCTCTTGTTTTTGTCATTTGTTCGTCTTTGCAAGCGGAAAGACCAACATGTGCATGTCACTTTTTGTCAGATATGATCATCAAAATTCAGCCTTCACTGTTGCATGTTTGTGACATCAAAGAACTACTGTTGGATGATTGTGATGATGATCGACTTCTTTTAGTTCCACATGTAGCTATTGAGGTTGCTTTTCATCTTTGTAGGCATGGTGAGCGTGCTTCTGGAACCTTTTGGCATTAATTTTCTCATCTCGCTGTGATTGATTGGTTTCTCTTTTGCCTTGCATACCGTTATCAAGTGGTTTTCCTTTCTGCAACCTTTGCACGTCTTTCAGACGGCTGAACGTTTTTACCTCACGTGGTAATGAAAATCCACATCAGAAACACAGCTTTCCTTTCTCTGAGGATGTCGATTTGCATGTATCTATGTTGAGCTTGTGTTTGCTCTTCATGATTAGTCCAGATTTTTTTTTTATTTGTTCCAGCTTCCATGTCGGCAGGTACCAATCTGCTCTTTCCTCGGCTATTGCAGCCATTAGCACTTTTTCTAAAATGAACGCATCTCTCAACTTGCGTCGTCTGAACGAGTCTGAAAGATAGCCATCAATGAGGTGCATGGCTTCTTCATCATTAAATTCACTAAATTTACAATGTTTGATAAGTACATCAAGTCTATCAACACACTCATCCATCGTTTTACCAACTTGTTGTGTCGCTTGATTGAAAATGTACCGTTCATAGTCGATGTTAGGCATTGGACTGAATTTGGCTTCCAACATTTCCTTAATTTGACAGTATGATGCTATATCAGCTTGCAATATTTTCTTGAGTTCTTCTTTTACCCTATCGCCGGAAAGGTTTTTTAGGTACTTAATGATTTTCCTATTTTTTACTTCTTGTATGGCATCTATGAAATCATCGACCGTCTCAATCCATGCAGTTCATCTGGTGCCAATATTTTGCTTCTTTGCCATGTCGAATGTTGGTTTCAGAAAAACAGCGGCATCAAACTTTGTGCTCTTTCCTGCTGCCATTGAGAGTATATGCTATTCAGGTGACGGCAGCTGTCCTTCTGGGCCTGTACTTCCAGCAAGCACTGGCCGTGTGCTTGTACTTGTGTCGTCACAAGAGTTTGGAGGTCATAGGGCACCATCTTCTTTTTTGAAGGTAAGTGACAGTTTTGTGTCTTGTACTTGTTCATCACTGCTTTCAGCTTTTTGCATCGTACCTGGTTGTGGCTGCCTTTAGCGCTTCACTCTATATTGATGATGGTTCTGTGCTAGGCTGTGGCGCAGTATCTCTTCTTTTGCCTTACCAGTAGGTTTCTGGTAGGCTTTTTAGGGTACTCCTCTGCAGGGCCTTTGACTTTTCGAGGGCCATATATGCGCTGGAGAGATGTTTTGATCTAGCACAGGCCAACTTTGAACTGCTTCTCATTGAAGAGGCACATGTGGCACACATTAACAGTTTGCTTTAGCATTGGAAACTCTCAGGGAAAGCGGTCTCATTCTTCAGTGCAAAGATCCCCCACTTGTCACCAGTTGTACTGTCCTCTGCAGCCCTGGAGCATGCAAAATGAACATGCCATACATGGAGCGTACAACATCAAACTGGACTTCTCATTATCTCCTAATCATTAATAACCAACCTTTAACACCTCCCTAAATTGTTACGTAATTCTCTCATTGACTCTGCCCAGAATCACCAGGTCCTATCACTCTTAGTCTTAAGACGCTATTTGCAGCGTTTGACATTTTGACAATACTAGCTGTCATCTTGCCCATAACTACAGAAATTAAAGACTGATAGGAATCTACAATATCAGAGCACTCATTTTAGGTAGCAGAACAAAGTTTCATAATTTTGCAACATATTCTCTTGTTTGTGCCAACCTTGGGCACGATTACTGCACATTTCTATGATGCATTTGTAATAGATACAACTTTTGTATTACCCATCAATGGTTGATTTGTCGATGGATGTAACTCATTCTTCACGAACTGAAATTTTTACAATGGGAATGCTCATTGGGTGGGTTTACTCTCTAGTGAAACCAACTGATTTCTGTTCCTGTATGGTATAAGTTCCATAAACAAAATTGGGAGGTCCTACTGAAGAATGGTCAAGCTCCAGAGGAACTAGCTCTTTCGTTCATTATATTACCAAGTGGTATGTTTTACACATTTGAAATAATCGGTTCAGTTATAAAATGTATTAATGCTACATAAGAAACAATTGTTATTTGGGATTACTTCCACTGAGGTGGAATTTGTACAACGGAATCAATGAGAAATCCCTTTTTGGTTGGACGATGAATCAAGGGAAGCTGCTTTTTCTTGAAAGTGGTTCCTATGTATAATAGAATGTTTCCCATGTCATACGATTTTCAACTAAGGAATTGTTCAACCTTTTGTGGGATGATGTCTTGCTTCACCGAAAGTAATTTTTTCTTAGAAGATGTTCTTCGTTAGTTATGGATTTCGCCAAAGTAATGAAGCTTCTTTTTGGACTGAAGTTAATCAGCTGTTTGTAAGCCCATTATTTTTGTGCTATGTGATATTATTTACACAATAATAATGCATAGAAGACTTTCATGGATTAATGCTTACATGTGGTAAAGGTCCAGTCATAATTGATGTTTCCCAATCAATATTCATACCTACTAGTATTTTTCGCTACCATCTGAGGGCATTTATTGAAAGGGTCAAGCTATAGGAAAACAACCTTTTTCTTAGAGGATTCATGTACCATTGCCACCAACTTGCAAAACATATAAATATATATATTTACTGAAAAAACCATAGGTTTCAGGGGCGTTATAGTTAGCTGGACTTTTCACTCGTACAAAACCATTGAAATTCGCCCGTTATAGTTAGTTCAGCTAACTATAACTCGCGCACCCGCAATGCACTGCTGATGATGTCACATATTACATCACTCATGACATGGTCAGTGACATCACTCATGACATCACTGATGACATCTCAAATGACATCACTGATGACATCAACCAGTGAATGTGTGTTTTTCTGAAAATTACATATGTTTTATATATGTATATCTCAAGTTCGATGGAAGAATAAATGGGTATATAAGTGTCTAAATGGATGATTTGTTTTTGAAAAATTGATTGTATAACTGACTGATTAAGTGTATCTTAGTGAATACATGGCTTAGTGAGTAATGTTTAAATGTGTAAATATCTGTATCAGTCTCTCACGTTGTGTATAAGTGACTGCATGGGTTGGTGAGTAGCTACATGAGTGTCTATATAGGTTATTAGTTGTTTTTTTGAGTATCAGTATGAGTGTCTGAGTGTCTGTATGGTTCGGTGGGGGTATTACGTAGTGCATAGGTGCATGAATGAGTGACTCACTGTTTGTATGTGTTGAAGACAGCATGTGTGCAGGACTGTATGGGTGGATGAGTGTGTGCATGGGTGTGTTAGTGAGTGATAGACTGTCTCAATAGTGTCTTTATGAGTAACTACATATGTTTTAAACTAGTCCATTGTTTTGAACATTGTAGTTTCTATTTTTGAATGTGTGTATCAAAGGTTATATTAGGGGAAGAGGAGGTCTGCCACTCCATCACAAGGATGATGTCATCAGTGATGTCATTAGTGATGTCATTTGAGATGTCATCAGTGATGTCATGAGTGATGTCACTGACCATGTCATGAGTGATGTAATATGTGACGTCATCAGCAGTGCATTGCGGGCGCGCGAGTTATAGTTAGCTGAACTAACCATAACGGGGGAATTTCAATGGTTTTGTACGAGTGAAAAGTCCAGCTAACTATAACGCCCCTGAAACCTATGGTTTTTTCAGTGAATTTCTAAGGTTTTTTAAATGCTACTTCCTAACTATAACGTGCCTGAAACCTATGGTTTTTTCAGTGAATTTCAAAGGTTTTTTAAATGCTAATTTCTAACTATGCCTACAGAGATAGGACATGTGAAGAAAGAAAAAAAAGAAATGCAGAAAGAAGCAACAGAAGTCCTCAAAGACGAAGAAAAGTGCAGGAAGAAGGATAACGTGCAGAAAGAACAAACAGAAGAGCAGAAAGAAGCCTTGTTGCAAAATCATACTGTACCCTCAACTTTTTCAGACGGATACTGGTGGTAACTGAGTCTGACTAACCAGTCCTAGAGCCAGTGCTATGTTAAAAGACACTCAGAATACAGTGAAAACACCTACATACACTAGGGAACACTATGCGTTGGGGTCCCCCTGTGATCAGCATGACCTCCTCTGTAAGCCCCTAGTATATAATAGAGCAGGGGATTAAAACTACCTCTTAAAATGCGCCACAGGCCGTGTTTGCACATGTCACCTCAGGCCCCGTCCCCTCACTTCCCCACTCTGTAAACACGCCCTGTGGCCGTTTTAAGTTGGGAGATTAAGTCCCCTTGAATCCTGAGGGTCCCTAGGGTCCAACTAGACCACTAGGTACCTCCAGTAAGCGCCACAGAGCTGCGTTGCAAACAGATGTAAAAAGGGGCACGGCCTAGACCACCTCTCTGCAACGCAGCGGAGTGGTGCTTACTGGAAGCACCTGGTGGGCTAGTTTGCCCCCAGGGTGCCTCAGGATTGAAGGGGAATTATTTCCCCAAATTAAAACGCGCCTCAGGGCTTGTTTGCACACGTTAACTCAGGCCCCGTCCCCTCCCTTCACCACTGTGTAAACACGCCCTGTGGCCATTTTTAGTTGCGAGATTATGTTCATTTGAATCCTGAGGGTCCCTAGGGTCCAACTAGCCCACTAGGTACCTCCAGTATGTGCCACAGAGCTGCGTTGCAGAGAGGTGTAAAAAGGGGCATTACATTTTGCGATGGGTGTGGAAGGTCAGGGGGTGTTACTGCCAAGTGAGCCCGGAGTCACAGTCACAAACGTCCTCTTCTTCCTGAATAAAAGTGAGATTATGCTGCATACTTAGTGTAGAGTAGTTCGCACAGACACACATTTTAAAAACAATAAAGTTCCTAATACCCACCTTCTCTGAACAGTTAGCTTGCTGCCCCATCCACCTCCTCCCTATCCTCTGTTGTCTGAATCCATGGACTAGCCTCCTCCCTCCTGCCATGCATGTTCTGATGTGCTGCCACTGCCCTCCATTTAGCATGATGTACTAGTCCACTCCTCCTGCCCTCCATTGCCCAATTCTATGTCCCATCATTGACCTCCTGCTTAGCCTCTGTGCTTAGCTTGCTGCCCCTGTTCTCCTTCCCCCTGCCCTCCGATGTCTTTGTGCATGCCCCTGCTCCATCCATGCCACTCCCCTCCCACCTGCCTAGCATTTTCAGATGACTGTAACCTGTCCCTGCCACCTCCACCCTGCCTGTCCACATGCCATGCCCCTATCCCCTTCCTCCTGTCCTCCATGGTCCATTTTACTGCCACACCCTTCTACCCTCCCTGATCTGTTGTGCTGCAACTGCTTCTCCTGCCTGCCCCGCGCGGTCTGTTGTGAGGCCCCTTCCCCTGAACTCTCTTGTCTGTGCCCAGGTCCTGACCCTCCCTTCTATCCTCCATGGTCCTTTGTGCATGCCCCTGCACCCTCCTTCTTGCCCATCATAGCCATTGTGTTGCCACTAACCCTCCCGCTTGCCATGCATGGTCTTCTGTGCTGCCATGGCCCCTTCCACCTTCCCTGTGTGGTCAGCTAGCTGCCCCTGACCCCCTCCCACCTTCCCTCCATGGTCTGGTTGTATGCCACCATAGCCTCATTTTTGCTCTCCATGGTGTGTCTTGTTTCTAGTGCCCATCCTGCCTGACCTCCATGGTCATCTTGCTGCTCCTGCCTTGCCACCTTGCCCCCAGCCCTCTGTTTCCATGTGCAGACCCCCTATTCACTCCCTCCTGGCTTGTCTGTTCCATTGTAATGCCCCTGATCCGTCCCTCCGTCCCTCCTGCCCTTTATGGTCTGTTATTCTGCAGCTTTCTCTCCTGTCTGTCCATTATGGTCAGCTAGCTACCATTGCCTTTTTCCCATCTGTTCTCTGTTGTCCATGTGCATGGTCCTGTACCCTTCCTATTGCTTTCTATGGATTGTTGTGCTGCACTCCCGTCCCGCATGCGCTGTGTGGTGTATTTTGCTGCTGCAAACCCTGATGCCTGCCCTGTAGGGTCAGTTTGGTGCACCTCTCCATGTCCCCCTGTCCTCTGTTATCCGAGTCCATGTCCCTACCCCAATTCCTCCTGAATACCATGATTCAATGTACCATACTTGCGAACATTTTGAACTTGGTAAGAGGGAGATTTTGAAAAAAATCTGGGGTATTGATTTTCCCCTTTGAGTTACATTGAAAAAGAGGAGATTGTAGACAGGAGACAGATCAAATAAAGCCCATTTTAGCTTAAAAACATTGGACGTTTCCTGGCTGAAACGGGTCTGTTGGCTTGTATGGTTGTACTACCACTGCTTCTTCCTTCTGCCCACAATGGTCTATTATATTGCCACAGCCTCTCTTGCCAGTCCTGTATTGTTGGTTTGTTGCCCCTGCACCCCTTTCCACTGCCCTCCATAGTCTGTTGTGCTGCCACTGCCCTTCCTGCCTCTCCAGTGTGGTCAAATTGTTGCCTCTGCACTCTCCTACCTGCCTTCAGTCCGTGCCCCTGGCCTCTGCCTCTCAACAGTATCCCAATGAACAACTATATTGCTAACATTCTATATTTATTACAAAAGTGTGGAACGCCTGACGTCATCTTGATGTAATCAAAACTGTAATACCTATAGTATTTCCTTTAGAAATTACATATATGAGAGGGTCTTATTTGCATCAAAATTATGGTTAGTGCTCTAAAAAACTAAAATGAGGACATATTTTCTGAGTTTTCAAATAGCGACAAAGAACTTTTAAATTATTTGTCATCTTTATGTTTTTTTATCCAGTTGACCACTTGATTAAATGTTGCACCTTGGCGAGAGGATGTGGTGTTACTTCCAGAGCTGCAGACTTTGCAACTGGGGAACCAGGTTGGAGTTTCTGCTTCAGCTCAACATTCTGTGATTGTGGTCAAATTACTTAATCTCCCCATGTCTACAACCAAAATGAATTTGATCTTGTGTGATGTAACCAATGCTCATGTAAAGCATTCCAATACCTGACAAGTCTGCACTATATAAAACTGCAAATACACAAAAAATAAGTGTTTTGCACACTTCTGTCATTGGGCTACATATGGGCTACATCTGGGTGATATTTGTGCTGCATTTAGGCTCTTTTGTGTCTGGTGGCCATCTTGGGAGATTTATTTGTTATGAAGTTTCCTAATGTCCTCGTTTACTGCAGTCTCCTCAGTAGGAAAAGCTTTCAGTTTTTTACTTTGATTCCATCAAGAAGGTATTCAGATATGTCACACATTTGCCATAAATTCTGAATGTTAGCACTCTAGTTGCTCATTAGATCACTGTAGTAAAGCTAATGCTCACCAGGGAAGTCTGCTGCTGGTATTAAAAGTGCATGTTTCAGTCTGCATATCAGAATTTTTTAATGAAATAGAAGAGGATTTGAGAAGTCACTCAAAATGTGCCCTAATTTTTCTTTCTTCAGCACTAATCATGATTTCTTTTGCAAAATGAACCCCCTCATTGTGTTCCTTTTTAAATTAAATGTTTTAAGTGTTACCACTTTATTCCATTCAAGATGGCTTCAGGTGTGCCATACTTTTGTCATAAGTAAGACAGTAAGCGCTCTAGTTGTTCTTAAGAACACTCTGGGACATTCTGTCATTAGGCTATACTTGGGCTACATCTGGGTGATATTTGGGCTACATTTGGGCTCTTTTGTCTCTGGTGGCCATTTTGGGAGACTTATTTGTTATGATGTTTCCTAATTTCCTCATTTACTACAGTCTCCTCAGTAGGAAATACTTTCAGTTTTTTACTTTGATTCCATCAAGAAGGCATTCAGATGTGTCACAAATTTGCCATAAATTCAGAATGTTAGCACTCTATTTGCTTATTAGATCACTGTAGTAAAGCTACTGCTCACCAGGGAAGTCTGCTGCTGGTATTGAAAGTGCATGTTTCAGTCTGCATGTCAGAATTTTTTAATGAAATAGAAGAGGATTTAAGAAGTCACTCAAAATGTGCCCTCATTTTTCTTTCTGCAGCACTAATCATAATTTCTATGGCAAAATGAATCCCCTTATTGTGTTCCTTTGTAAATTAAATGTTTTAAGTGTTACCACTTTATTCCATTAAAGATGGCTTCAGGTGTGCCATACTCTTGTCATAAGTAAGACTGTTAGCGCTCTACTTGTTCTTTAGAACACTCTGGGAAGCTGCAGTAGAACACAAAGGAATCAACTGACTGTCTCTGCCCTTGTTGGATGTACATGTTTTACTGAGAATGTCAGACTTCATTCTAACATGACTGAGAAAGATAATGTGAATTTACAGAAAATATGCTCTCAGTTAGCTTATAGATCACCTTCCAAACCTCTGTGGGAAAAGCATGAGAAAATAGTTTTCTCTCAAACATGATTCATGATATCACAGCAGAAGGCTTTTTCACATGGTAAAATCACCTTAGAACACACCACAATTCCTAAAATGAGTATGGTACCATCAACAAATGATTTATAATGTAACTAAAGTCTTAAAACCTTCTATTAACTGCAATGCTTTTTAATGAGGTGCTATCATGTATATTGGTCCCAAGATGGCTGCCAACACTTCTTGGATGAAGTGCTGACAGCCAATCAGATCTCACGATGAGATGTGTGGTTAGGCTCCGCCCAGATATATATGTGATTTTACTTTTGATTTTCTCTGGATACTACTGAACGGGTTTACACCATTTAAGCAAAAGGCACATGCCTGACCTGAGGACTACCTCTTTGCCAAATTTCAAGTAATTCTGTTCAGCCGTTCGGGCTGTAACTTCGACTAAAGGTCCTATGGGAAAATGCATGGCGAAAACGCGTTTTGGGACCCCCTTTTTTCTCAGCCCCCACTTGACGAATCACCCCGAGACTTTCAGGGTAGGAGCTGAGTGGAGCGCCCCATTAGTTTTGAAAATTTCACAAAGATAAGTCAACCGGCGCCGAAGTTATTCAAAATAGAACCGCCAGTAGATAATATATTTATATATATATATATATATATATATATATATATATATATATATATATATATATATTCCTTTTCAAAGCGGGTCATTCCGGGATTGAGCCCGATGTCAGGTGGTGCGTTAGCCGGTATGCCCTCACCGGTAATAATACTTGTAATCAAATCTCCAATAACACACACACTCGAAGGAAAATGCTTATGAAGAAGCTAATTTATTGCTCGTTACGCGTTTCGACAACTAAATGTCTTGATCACACGAACAGTGAAAACAACAATGACGTGCATAAATAAACATGAGATATGGAGGAAGGACTACCTTAACATCATCATGAGTTCTGTTACTGACAATTGTCGGCCATCTTGTAGTGGTTTGGATGCATGTTGTACATATTGGAAAAATAAGAGGGTAAATCCAGTGACTTTCTTCTGTTTCAATTAAAAATGAAGTACGTGAAGTACAGTACTGCAATTCATATGTATATTCTTTTCGCACTAGTGGCTGAATATCTTACTGAAGAGAGGAAAGGAAGAAAAGGAAATACGATACCTCATAACACATATATACTATCGCGTTATCGCTTATGTCATCGTTATACAAAAAAATTTCTTTCAACAAAATGTATTTACAATGAACAACATGGTAATTACCTGCTAAAGTGCATTTCATAGTGAGATGGGGTAAACGATTGATTTACTACGCACTAGTGGCATGGGGATCATTCTGTACATAGAACCTGCAAATCAGTTAAATATATACAAATGTCCAACTAGATCTCAATTATATACCAATATGTCATATAATGATTCTTAATGATCCAAAATGACGGGCAGGTTTAATACTTAATCCTACCCATCTAGAATCTAGGCCTTACATATATATCAACGTTAGTGACAAAACTGATGAAGCAAAGGCAAATGCCTACTACAATAGAGGTATAGTCCACTACCTACCAATAATATCCATATAATATCGTGAACAGTGATACAGTGAAAAGAATTATTATTATTCAGACTTTCAAATATTAAGAAATAAGAAGATGGTTAAAAAGTCTCTTATCTTGTTTCTCATGTATTTCCGAGCCCGGGGAAGAAAAGGGTAGGGTGCCCGTGCAGTGACCATACTAAACGGTGGGTCCCTTCCTTTCTTCCTGTGAAAGTGAAACAGACAAGAGAGATTAAAAACTTAGCTGATTTTGGAAAATAATCTATACCAGTATAGAATCAAGGCAATATGTCAATGATTATATTTATGACTAAATAGAGTTAAGCTACACAGTTTCTCTATATCAGACAGTTATTCCTCATACAAATGTGTTGCCAATTCATCATCCATATTATGGCCTCCAGGGAATTTGGTTTCCAGCTCTAGTATCCATTTTGATTCTTTCTTACGGAGAGCCAATTCCCTGTTTCCACCCCTGTTGCCAAGAACGATTTGTTCAATCGCATAGAAGCGTAATAGGGCACTGTTGGAATTATGGAATCTTTTAAAATGTCTGGCAATGGGATAATGTGTATCAACATTGATGATCGCTCTCAAATGTTCCATAACTCTTTTTTTGATCATACATGTGGTACTCCCCACATACCTGAGTTTGCAGGGACACTCCAATATATACACTATGTACGTACTACTGCATGTGAGGAACTGATTTATTTTCCATTTCTGTACATTCTTGAACAAGAAGTCCTACTCAAAAGATTCAGAGAACGAGGTTACCCTGAATGGGTACTTAAGAAAGCATGGGGAGTACCACATGTATGATCAAAAAAAGAGTTATGGAACATTTGAGAGCGATCATCAATGTTGATATATATATATATTTTATTTTTTAATTTGTTATTTTCAATAGAACTATACCGCCGCCGCACCTTTCATTCCCGGGTGCTTGCTCCAGCGGTGGTGAACCGCTTAACAATTTGCGAACCCTGCAGTCACTTTAGCAGCCAATTATTATGTACATACATATACAATTATTATGTACATACATATTCTTTTTGTCACCAATTCAAATTTGCAACAATGTTGTTTTTTAATTGAGCACAGCACTTAGCACTTTAGGTATAACACCATTGTAAATAGCACGTTTATAAATGGCCACAATGAATTCTTACATCTAATGTTGTATAAGTCCAATCTT
This sequence comes from Triturus cristatus, assembly GCF_964204655.1. NCBI lineage: Eukaryota > Metazoa > Chordata > Amphibia > Caudata > Salamandridae > Triturus > Triturus cristatus. The sequence continues at coordinate 463,475,943 of NC_140589.1, forward strand.
CATGTTTAGTAATGACACGTGATGTATGATGATTTTAAATGCTCTTGTGAAAGATAAGGTAACTGACATTGAGGAAGCCGCAAGGCGAAACAGGTCTGTCAGAAGTGGGGGGTCTGCACAAATAAAGAAACTAGATTGACAACACTCTTCTGAGTGTGTTCTCCGATTTCTGGCTGCTAAAGTGACTGCCGGGTCTTGAATTATATATATTCATATATATATTCACTGAAAAAAACATAGGTTTCAGTGACGTTATAGTTAGTTGGACATTTCACTCATAAAAAACCATAGAAATTCCCCTGTTATAGTTAGTTGAGATAACTATAACTCACGCCCCCGCAATGCACTGCTGATGACGTCACATATTACATCATTCATGACATGGTCAGTGACATCACTGATGACATCTCAAATGACATCACTGATGACATCATCCAGTGACTATGTGTTTTGATAAAATGTAAATATGTTTTATATATATATGTCAAGGTGTATTGAAGAATGAATGGGTGTACAAGAGTCAGGATGGGTGATTAAGTAGGTGTGTAACTGAGTGAGTGATTAATTGTGTCTTACTTAATGCATGTGTTAGCGACTGATACAGACATTCACACAGTTTAGGTTGTCAGTTGGTATGTAAGCGATTGCATGCGTTGGTTAGCAGTTAAATGAGGATCTATATGGCTATTGATTGGGTTTCTGAGTATCTGTATGGGTGCCTGAGTGTCTGTGTGGATGGGTGGGGGGTGTGCATAGATGTGTGAGTGGATAATTCACTGGGTATATGTGTTCAAGTCTATATCTTTGAAGGGCTGTATGGCTCGGTGAGTGTGTGTATGAGTGTATTGGTGAGTGAATGGATGCCTCAGTCGTACATGTGCGAGTAACTGCATATGTAAAAGGCAGTATATATTAGTGTTGGAGTGTATAAATAACTATATGTGAGACTGAGTGATTGTGAGAGTGCCTGAATGGATCAGTTTGTGCTTGTATTAGTTATTGTATTAGAGTGGAAGTATGTGTTAGTATATGTTTAAATAAGTGAGGTGATATATGCATAACTGTACAGGTGAGTAAATAAAACTGTGATTGATTATTTCCATTACTGATTACATGTGTGAATAATTCTATCATTGAGAGGCTGTGCGTGAGTGTCTGTATAGATATGTGACAGGATATGATAATGCTGTATTGATGGCTGACTGTATGTATGAGTGACTGTATGGGTGAATGAATGGATGTGTGTGTAGACCTAGGAATTAGTGAGTGGATATGTACTAACTGGAATTGGTGTGTTCATGGTTTTGAAAACTATTGTCTCTATTGTAGAGTGGGTGTATCAACTATTATATTAGGGTTTGATGAGGTGCATCAGATTTTCACATGGATGATGTCATCAGTGATGTCATTTGAGATGTCATCAGTGATGTCATCAGTGATGTCACTGACCATGTCATAAATGATGTAATATGTGACGTCATCAACAGTGCATTGCGGGGGCGCAAGTTATAATTAGCTCAACTAACCATAAGGGGAATTTCTATGGTTTTCTATGAGTGAAATGTCCAACTAACTATAACGTCCCTGAAACTTATGGTTTTCTCAGTGAATTTCTAAGGTTTTTTAAATGCTAATTTCATATTTTAATATTTATAAAACCTATACTTTTTCTAATTTTTTTAATAATATTTTGGAACTCTATAAACCTTTTTTTAACTTTAAAAATGATGTAATGTTTTTATCTTCAAAAAAATTATCTATATAATAATTTTTTTTCTGAGAAAACTAGAGTCCCGTACCGGTAGTCTACCAAGCTCTATCAGCACGCGAATCTTATCCGCCATATTGAAATGATGCACATTTCGTATCCGACTAGTTCGTGGCACCACGTCCTGCATAAGAACATATACGTATGAGGTCACGCCAGCTGCTACTTTGGTATGCGACGGGTACGCAATACCAAGCCGCACGTTACGTCATGTACGTGTGGGGTTGCGCATTGTGTATGCGATGACTGCACGCTGCCAGGCCCTGTGTTACGTCATAGATGTATGGTGCCGCGCCGGGTACGCCATTCCCTCATTTTTTTTGTCTGTTTCAAAACTATATCTATTTAACTTTAAAGTGTGTATGAGAGCAAGGGATAATCTAAAATATTTTAAACATTTGTATATTTCTAACTGTAATAAACTTATATTATAGTAAATATATTTTCTCAAAATCGCATCCGGTGCGGTCTCCTTGCGTGCTGAGTGCGCGATTGCCATATGACCTTAAAAAAAGCATTTGATTGGTTCATAACATTTCCCATTCTACCAGTTGGAAAACACCACCCATTTTAGTCATTCTCTCTACAGCATTTGATGAGACACACCTCTTCTGCATAGAGAGCTTTTTTGAAAAAGTTTTGCTATATACACATATCTTACACTACACACAACATGCAACCATCATCTTCATCAATATTCATGGTCTCTAAAGTAGCCTTCCACCTGTGATAGGCACACACCTAAAACTTACATAACCGAAGTTTTCCCCACTGCAAGAGGTAACATGCTTGCATACGCTATCCACAGCACAATGTAATGTGGTACGGCCCAGGGGCACTATCATCCATAGATAATGAACACACAGACACAGATAGATAGTGGAACTGGGTACGGGCACGGGCGCTCGACTCCTTTTTATTACCAGAGTCACATATCCAGTGACGTCTGTGCTGGATGCGTGTGGGCTGAGTGTAAACCAGACCTCAGAGAATGGTTGCTGCTAGCATCAACTACAACAGTAATCATTGGATCACACACAGAGATTCAAAAATAAAATAGTCAATAGTTTGTGCTGCAGTAAGGTAGGGACAGTAGATGTAAAATAATACAGAAAAACTTCTATCATAAAAGAACCACAACTTGTGCTATATTCAGACACAGGCAATAGATCTGAAATATTACACAAAAAGAGTGTATCATAAAGGGTCCAGCAGTTCTAGTGCAGTCAGATAGCCACATCAAAAGCATTCAGCATGTGCACAGCCAGCGATGAAGCGTGCTGCGAGCGGGCAGTACTAGCAGCAATGTCTGTTGCCATCAACACTGCATCATCTGCAATAGCGACTCGATCTCAATTGTAAATACTGCTGTCTGCAGTGTAGGCCAGAGAGAAAGGTCAACAAAGACCCACAGCTACGTAAGGTGGACTTGAGCTACACAGTTTGTCATACGTGAAGCAAGAAAAAGTGTGTGCGGAGCCTGCGATGACGCGTATGCATGGTGTGGACAGAGCGCACTGCAGCAATGTCTTTTCCTACAGGACTGCCTCATCTATAATACTGACTCGATCTGAATTGTGAACACTGCTGTCTGCAGTGTAAATTGAAGGCATTAGTCACACAGACATCCATTAATACTTTTTCTCACTTCCTCTTCCCAAAATACAACAACATAAATTACAGAAAACTCTGCAATAAATAAATCGAAACAATTTGAATTGCGATTTCTACTGTCCACAGTTTAGACTATTCAGTGTTCCTTTGAACTTGCAAGATGAATTTCACCATTGTACTAAACATATAACTCATCTCAAAAAAATTCTTCAAGCAAATATACTAAAAGAATATTCTGTATATTTCAAGATGTTGTAGTTAGTTGCCTACTGAATTCTGTAACTAAACAATCACAACTTGATCTGAATTGTGAGCCCTGCTGACCGCAGAGGCAGTAGTCATTAACACCTCACAGCCACGTGCCGTTGGATTTGGATGCACGGAGTTGGTTGCTCCTGGTCGGAGGGGTACACAGAAATCATCACAGACTTTAACTTCTGACAGCCTCACTCATATGATCAAGACCCCGTTTCACTGTTCAGACCTTCGGTACCGTGGTGCAGTCCTCCGACTACAGTCAACCAAGTCCAATAATCATGTGCAGCAGTTAACTATGGAAGCACAGACACTGATGCACCTCAATGGAAACAGTTCTGTGAAAAGCAAGCAGCAGTTAATATTGGACACCGTCCATTGTGGGATCAAGACACTGTTCCACTGTTGGGACCGAGAGTTGGTAGCACCTGGTCAAAGGGAGTACCTTTATCTTCACTCTCAGATGCAGTTCTAACATCGTCCATTGTGGGATCAAGACACTGTTCCACTTTTGGGACCTAGAGTTGGTTGCACCTGGTGGAAAGGAGTACCTTCATCTCCACTCTGAGATGCAGTTCTAACATAGTCCATTGTGGGATCAAGACACCCTTCCATTGCTGGGACCTAGAGTTGGTAGCACCTGGTTGAAGGGAGTACCTTTATCTCCACTCTCAGATGCAGTTCTTATATTGTCCATTGTGGGATCAAAACCCCGTTTCACTGTTCGGACCTGCTGTTCAGCGGTGTACTCCAGCCACTACAGTCATCCAAGCCAAATAATCATGTGCAGCAATTAGCTACGGAAGCACAGAGTCTGATGCACCTCAACGGAGGGAGTTCTCTGAAAACCCAGCAGTAGGTAATATCGGACATAGTCCATTCTGGGATCAAGACACCGTTCCACTGTTGGGACCTAGAGTTGGTAGCACCTGCTCGAAGGGAGTACCTTTATCTCCGATGCAATGCTAACATTGTCCATTGTGGGATCAAGACCCCGTTTCACTGTTCGGACCTGCTATAGCGTGGTGTACTCCAGCCACTGCAGTCAGCCAAGCCCAATAATCATGTGCAGCAATTACCTACGGAAGCACAGTGTCTGATGCAGTGAACAGAAGGAGTTCTGTGAAAACAAACTAGCAAGTACTATCGGACATCGTCCATTCTGGAATCAATACACCGTTCCACTATTGTAACCTACAGTTGGTTGCACCTGCTCCAAGGGAGTACCTTCATCTCCACTCTCAGATGCAGTTCTAACATTGTCCATTGTGGGATCAAGACACCGCTCCACTGTTGGTACCTGTTCGATTAATGTGTTAGTAGTATACAGAGCACTCCACGCTGCTAGGCCTCAAACTGAACGCTGTGTGCCTGTGTCACGATAGCCAGCGTTGATCTGAGGAACCTTCCGACCTCGCAGACCTTGCCCCAGGAGCTTCAGCCACCACGTGGTGGGCCCTCATTCACATAATGTGGTAGCCAAAGTTGAACTGTGAGACATATGTGCATCGCAGTGGCCACAACGGTTTCCAGGCTGAGAGCATCATTCACGCAGCCACCTTCACTCACGAGGTCAACCTCGTGGTGGTGTAAGCTGCGCAGACCTGGCAGACATGTTCGACATTCCCGAAGAGAACCACACCCAGAGAAACGTGCCTTTATTCATACCCCTATGCTAGCCTTGCGTATGCCGAGCCAGCCCACTACGCTAAAGATTTTTGGGGGGGAAGGGCTCGTACGCGCTATGTTTTCGAAATCTTCCCTACTGACCGTACTATTATGGTTCCGTCCTCTATCTACTTCACTCAATAGACCATCAGTGTATGTTCACATGTACATGTGTGTGCTCTGCATACTCAAGTCTGTCCGCAACATCCCCTCAACACTTTCCATTGTATACTTTTATAATTGAAAATCACTTGCCACCTTCGCACATACTTTTCTCACATCTCTCCCCGCATTCTGCATTTTGTAACAGAGGTGCTATGCCATGTTTGCTTTGTGTAAATGGCTAGCCATGGTTCCCACAGTACGTAGTGTTGTTGTGTCTGATATGTGTACATGTTGTTTGTCATGTTGTATATATAAGGTAGCGCATTTATTCACGAGCAGTTGTTTCTCTCATTTACATATCGCTGTCTTAAAGAGCATAGAGAAGTTTTTCTCACAGGTGCAAACTGTGACTACAATGGCAATCATTCATTACTATGCAAGAATTCCAACTGCACGACACTTCTAAGCTTACAGCCCCCAATCTTGCCTGCTTTCTTGAAAGCACGCCAACTCCTACAATCACACCAACATTTACACAGCTTTATAACGGCAGGTATCTGCTTCTCAATAACATGCACTCCTACGGAATGTCAGGTGGCATACCGTATGTCCTTACTGTTGCAAACAGAGTAACTTCCTGTAGCAATGTCTATTCCCACCCACACAAACTAACTCCCAAACTTCAACTTGGCCTTGAATCCCTACTTTGCAAACAGATTTCATTAAACTAACCAAACTAAAGCGCTTTTCTTCAGAACAGAAGTGTCCCACACTTCTGCAAAAGAAATGTATCGCCTGCAGATAGCACAAACTTCCAGTAAAATGCAGTCCCTTTTAAATTTGAACCTTCCATTACACTTTGTGAATTGTTACCCAATTTTCAACACATCTCACACTCAAGGTCTGGCACACTTTTTTAATATGGTCTCCTCCGGCCTTCTCACAGCCTTTCAAACAGTTTTTGGTATAATACCACACTTCATTCATTTGATCATCTCTGGAATAACAGGAACAGTGCCCAAAATTCTAGTTCTCTTTGCGGCCATCCTACTACTATTTTTGCTTGTAAAAAATGACTGCGCTCCCTGTGGTAACAAGCATCTCCGACAGAATACGCCTCTACGCGAAGCTACATCAATACAGTGAAAACATTGAATTACTTTTTCGGCTGCCTGCCTCTATCTGTTATCGGAGACAGCTACAACATAACATTTATTTACACATATCCAATGTGCGTCCAACCATCTTTCTATTGCAAAACTTGCCCATTCGACTGACGAATGGATGCATGCCTTGCCAACATCCCAACAATCGCTCCCGATATCTAGCAGGTAATGCTGCTCCAGCATTCGAGGAACATTACTTTCCCATTGAAGATATGATTTGGATAGCTTCCCTTTGCTCATACATTGGCAACAATGACCTCTTGGAACATTACACATCTCAAGCCGCTAAAGAACTTCCGGACTGCAATCTCCAAGACTTGTAAGAAATTCACGTTCTTCTTGGATTGATTTTTATCAACTTTTTTTACTTTTTACTTTCAATTTTTTTAATACACTTCAATTGAACTATTTTCATATAATACATTTCTAAGTATGCTCAGGCATTTGAACTCTGTTTTCATTATTGCCCCTTACGTCTCCAGTCTAACCAGGGATGGGCGATGTATGGCCTATTCAAATACGCTATTTATTTCCTAAATTAGCCTAAACTCGACATCCATTTTGTGCACACATCTCTCTGCCTGCCTGTTATCCACGAAGCCCCTTCACACAAATTTACTCATCCTCAGCCTCTACTCACGAGCTGGCGATCAACATAAAAAAACACGACATTGCGTAGGAACTGGTTGGCACAGTGTGCTAATCGTATCCTACCTTTATTTTCATTATAGAATTGAGTCATTCATGTCTAATAGCTATAGTTTATGTCACATGAAACTGTACATGTAATGTGGAATTCACTAATGTAGCAGCTTCAGATTTGAACATAACAGGATCTGTTGGAGTTTGCCTCAGCTTGGTGCCTTAGCTCTTTGCACAAGAATTTTTTTTAAAAGAGCTGAAGACAATAATGTATGGTTTGACGAGAAGGGTACCTAATGTGCTTCTCAGAAGCACAATTTTGTGTTCCTCCTCAAAGATCCGATGTGACTAGAACTATTACCAATTCTGACACGCACCAGATTGAATCTACCATACAAGAGATTGCTGACAGTTCTACTGTGGATAATTTTGTGTTACAACAAAGGAGTACCAGGGTACCGAAGAAGTTTGATGACTACGCTTTGCAATTTTTTTTTGTTTCTTTTCTTAAAGGATACATGTGCTAATCGTATCCTACCTTTATTTTCATTATAGAATTTCGAGTCATTCAAGTGTAATAGGTATTGTTTATGTCACATGGAACTCTAACATGTAATGTGGAATTCCCTGATGCAGGAGCTTACGTTTGAATACAGCAGAAGCAGTTGGAATTTGCCTCAACTTCATGCCTTACCTCTTGCACCAGTGGATCCATTTATGGCACTTAAATAATGACACTCTTTATATAACTTTCAGACTCCATCACTTTATTACACACAGCCACTTTCTTAGACACACCTGATTTCACCATTTCTCTTCTGTGGCATTGCAACATTCTGCATTATATTCTTCAAGATTATTTCTTTATTCCTCCTTCCTATTACACACACACACTTTCTTAGACACACCTGATTTCACCATTGCTCTTCTGTGGCATTGCAACATTCTGCATTATATTCTTCATGATTATCCTACAGCGGCCAGCATGCTACAACGCCCAGACCACATCAGTTTACACCACTCAGCTCACGGTTTAGGCACACGCTTTCATCCCGAGTGCACCTGCACCTCACCTCAGCACCATCTCACTCTGCGCAAAACAGCACTTTCACACCGGTAGGGATAAATACTTCAGCACATCAGTTTACAGTACTTAGCTCACAGTTTAGTCTCACGCTTTCATCCCCGAGTGTACTGGCACCTCACCTCAGCACCCTCTCACTCTCGGCAAAACAGCACTTTCACACCGGTAGGACTAAATACTTTGCTTCCCACTCCCTGTATATCATACCCTAAACACCCCACAGACGTTACAGTGCTCCTACCCTCCCCTACATTTTTCACCCTTTTTCTCCCTTACTCGTTTCAATGGAATCACAAAATGGCAGCCAACACTTCATAGTTGCAACCGCTCGCAGTGCTCACAGCCAATAAGCAGCAAGCTCGTGCTCGTAACGCCTCAGCCAATCAGATGGCAGAAAACCCAATTATCGATATCTGTAAATTCTGATATTTCTACAAAACTACTGAACGGATTTACACCAAATAAACAAAAGCGTGCTTTCTAGACCAAGACCCTTCTCCCTGCCAAATTTTGGGCAATTTCCGTTCACCCGTTTGACCTGTAGCCTTGTCTAAAGTTTCCTATGCAAATTAAGATGGAGAAAACACGTTTTGGGACCCCCCTTTTTTCTCAGCCCCCCCTTGACAAATCACCCCCAAACTTTTAACATAGGAGCTGATTTGAACAAGAAATTTGTTTTGAAAATTTCATGAAGATTCATCTAACGACGCTAACGTTATAAGCAAAACAAAAAATGCTCTTCCTATGGAAACTTGGTCCTAACTATAACTACCTACTGGTGACCACCAGTAGGTAATATATATATATATATATGTATATATATATGTATATATATATTATCTACTGGCGGTCGCCAGTAGATAGTTATAGTTAGGACCTATTTTCCATAGGAAATCCGCAACATTCTATTCCCAATAAGTCTGGCGCCGGTTCACGAATCTTTGCAAAATGTTCCAAACTTTTGGCCAGCTCTGCTCCGCTCCTACCCTGAAAGTTTGTGGTGATTCATCAAGCGGGGGCCGAGAAAAAAGGGGGGTCCCTAAACGCGTTTTCCCCATGCAATTTCCCATAGGATCTGTTGTCGCAGCTACAGCCCGAACCGCTGAACGGAATTACACCAAATTTGGCAAAGAGGTAGTCCTCAGTTCAGACTCGTGTCTTTTGCATAAATGGTGTGAATCCGTTCAGTAGTTCCTGAGAAAATTAGAGTTAAATGTACATATATATCTATGGCCGGGGAGGATCTGCGGACCCTACCCGCACCGTAAGCGCACCCTCCCCGAACCGAGCGCGCACCCTCCCGATGGCGTGCTGAATGCTAATTGGCTGTCGAGTGTCTGTCTACATTCGAAACCAGGAACGGTTGGTGGCCATTTTCTGCCTCGGTAGAAGCGAGGCTGAAGAAGCAAGCGGAATAAGTGTGTAAAACATATAAAGGGGGCAGAGTGGAAATACTCTGACCCTCTAGAGGTGCTTTGGGGGTCCCAGAAGGACCCCCTGAGGCCCCCTTTTTTTTTTTTAAGCAGCGAAATGCGCGCACGGTGCGCGCATCCTATCGCGTTGTGCGCATGGATTCTCTCGCGTTGGATGCGCGGATTCAAGGGAATTTTTTTTTAAATTGTTGGGAGATAAAGATCAAGCTTAAGTGTTTTGTTCTTGAGTGCCTCTAAAAAGAGCCATTGTGTTCATTGAGAGTTTTTGGTACTTATAAGTAAGTACCTATACAGAGTCTAAAGTTGTTGAGGAAGACTCTGTTTCCTTCATCAGTAAAGTGTACTCCATCTCTCCTATACATCTCTTGCATATGAAAGCGCAGATTGTTATTGTAAATGGACCCCATTCTATAGTCTCGGAGAAAAGCAGAAACAGATTTATTCACATGTTTCCTAGCTTTCTCAATCTGTGGACAAAAAGGATCGGACCAGTTCCATTTCTGCCTTAGAATACACAAAGGCAGTTTTGGGGAAAAGTGAAATCCGTTCTGGAAAGGTGTCCTTCATAAGCATTTCCAGACCTACCCCAGTCAAAGTGCCTAGGTCATTGCCACCACAGTGCACTATTATGAGGTCAGGGTGTTGGATTTGCATGAAGGATTTCACCAATGGCATCAATTGGTGCCACTTTAACCCTCTCTGTCCAATCCATTTAATGTCTACATTTGGCAAACCTAGGCCTTTGTGAATGCCTTTGTTTTCTGCATACCTTTGGCTCCAGAAAATATAGCTGTGTCCCACAATCCACACTCTAAGCATCTTGTAAGGAGGTCTGGATGCACTCAGATGGTCTCTGTAAATGAAATGGCAGTTTAGAAAGTAAGATGTTTCTAAAATGGTGGCTAAGATGCAATTTTGAAAAAAGACAAGAAATCATTGGTTGTTTGACAACCTTCTACACTGAAAGGTAGGGTGTATATTTCAGTTTTTTAAACGCATGATTCTTATTGGTTAACAAAAACTTATTGTAAGGAACATTGTATATGATAAGCTGATATGTTGAAAAGTCAAGCACACTTGCTGTCTTGATTAGCAACATTGTGTGCTGAACTTGTGACCTGTGTGCTCAGTACAGTGTTCCATGACCTGTTTCTATGGTAACGGGCAGAAGGCAGATTGGGGGAAGGGTTCAAATTTATGTCATTTGGAAAGGGTTGAAATGTTTAACCAATAGCAATGTGTGTTTGCTTTTGAATTTATGTGGGAAGGAATGTGATTTGATGTTTACATGTATATGTGTAGAAAATGAGAGGGAAACTTTGTCATTCTTTGGTTCTGCTGACAGGTGCACAGTGCAGAGATTCTGTATAAGAAAATCTGGTGTGTGACTGATATCTGGTGTGTGACTGATATACTTCTTAATCTACAAAACAACTTGAAAGGTGAGTTATTTAATTGTGAGGGGATGTATGTAGACTATTTTGATTTTAATCAGACTAATGTATTTCTCCTGCTAAAGTGTAGGGAGTACTTTTTTTCTCTACAATCTTATTGACAGTGTGTGTGCATGTAGAAACCATTCTGTGATAAGCAGTTGTGTTTTTCATGTAATTGTAGACAGGTAACTGTGCTGTTTTTTATATTTTGGTAGAATTAGAAACCAGTCAATGTTTATGAATTTGTGAAATGAGTTATGTTTCTACACTAAAATATAGTACTCCTTCAAGATGAAGAAATGTGTTTTGGTATAGTGAAAGGGATAGTGTTGCTTGTCTAGAATCACACAGTGAGTCTGTGTGCATTTGAGAACCACTGTGAGAGAAGCATTTGGTAACATCATGTATTTGCTGACAGATAACTGTTTTGAAACCTGTCTTGTTGTCAAGTTTTAGTAGCATTAGAAGGCAGTTTTTGTTTATGCTTTGATTAAATGAGTCAGGCTTTGACTCTAAAGTGCAGTTCTGAAATATGTAGTTTGTGTGCATTCTCCTTACCTCTTCCACTGTAGTGAATGAGTTTTGGTAAACTCCTACGGATAGTGGTTGTTGTCTAGAATCACACTGTGAGTCTGTGTGCATTTGGGAACCACTGTGAGAGAAGCATTTGGTAACATCGTGTATTTGCTGACAGATAACTGTTTTAAAACCTGTCCTGTTGTCAAGTTTTAGTAGCATTAGAAGCCAGTCTTTGGTTATGCATTGATAAAATGAGTCATGCTTTGACACTAATGTGCTGTACTTTAATATGTAGATTGTGTGTAGTCTCCTTACCCCTTGCACAGTAGCGAATGAGTTTTGGTAAGCTGCTAGGGATAGTGTTGCTTGTGTAGAATCACACTGTGAGTCTGTGTGCATTTGGGAACCACTGTGATAGAAGCATTTGGTATCATTGTGTATTTTCTGACAGATAACTGTTTTAAAATCTGTCATGTTGTCAAGTTTTAGTAGCATTAGAAGCCAGTCTTTGTTTATGCGTTGATTAAATGAGTTAGGCTTTGGCACAAAAGTGCAGTCCTGAAATATATAGATTGTGTGCAGTTCCCTTACCACTTCCACAGTAGTGAATGAGTTTTGGTAAACTCCTAGGGATAGTGGTTGTTGTCTAGAATCACACTGTGAGTCTGTGTGCATTTGGGAACCACTGTGAGAGAAGCATTTGGTAACATCATGTATTTGCTGACAGATTACTGTTTTAAAACCTGTCATGTTGTCAAGTTTTAGTAGCATTAGAAGCCAGTCTTTGCTTTTGCATTGATAAAATGAGTCATGCTTTGACACTAAAGTGCAGTACTTAAATATGTAGATTGTGTGTAGTCTCCTTATCCCTTGCACAGTAGTGAATGAGTTTTGGTAAGCTGCTAGGGATAGTGTTGTTTGTCTAGAATCACACTGTGTGTCTGTGTGCATTTGGGAACCACTGTGAGAGAAGCATTTGGTAACATCGTGTATTTGCTGACAGATAACTGTTTTAAAACCTGTCATGTTGTCAAGTTTTAGTAGCATTAGAAGACAGTTATGGCTTATGCTTTGATTAAATGAGTCAGGCATTGACACTAAAGTGCAGTCCTGAAATGTGTAGATTGTGTGCAGTTCCCTTACCACTTCCACTGTAGTGAATGAGTTTTGGTAAACTCCTAGGGATAGTGGTGCTTGTCTAGAATCACACTGTGAGTGTGTGTGTATTTGGGAACCACTGTGAGAGAAGCATTTGGTAATATTGTGTATTTTCTGACAGATAACTCTTTTAAAACCGATCATGTTGTCAAGTTTTAGTAGCATTAGAAGCTAGTCCTTGCTTATGCATTGATACAATGAGTCAGGGTTTGACACTAAGGTGCAGTGCCATGTACTATTCTCTTCACTTTGCCAGAACTGAAAATGTAAAAGTTTTACCCAGGCACTGTCCTAGCAGTAGTCTGATCATTTAGTCAGTTTCTAAGTACTTATGTTGTGAACCATACATTACCACATAGACTGCTTCAAATGTCTATGCAGTATGCATGTAGTCTTCTAACATACTATAGTATACACTTGTCTTTCACACCTTCAATTCCCTAGTCAGTATCCATACACTTCCAGGTAACACCCTGTCACTCCCTTTGCAGTCCTCTAGTGACCCATTCAGCAGCATGTACTAATCCATTCACTGTGCCAAAACCTAAACACGTATAAATTCACCCAGACACTCTCCTTGCAGTACTCTAATCATTCAGTCAGTGCCTAAGTATTCATGCACTGAGCCATGCCTTAGCACATGGACTGTTTCAAACCCCTATCCACTATGCATGCAGTCTTCTAACCACCTAGACACTTGTCTTTCACACCTTCAATTCCCTAGTCAGTATCCATACAGTCCAGCAAACATCCTGACACTCCCTTTGCACTCCTCTAGTGACCCATTCAGTACCATGTACTAATCCATTCCCTGCGCCAAAAGCCTGCCACTTATAAATTCACCCATGCACTCTCCTTGCTGTACTCTAATCATTCACTCAGTACCCAAGTACTCATGCAGTGAGCCAGGCCTTAGCACATGGACTGCTTCAAATGCCTATCCAGTATGCATGCAGTCCTCTAATCACTTACACAGTTGTCTTTCACACCTTCAATTCCCCAGTTAGTATTCATGCACTTCTAGCAAACACCCTGTTACTCACCCAGTGTGTCTCCTTATAGTACTGTAATCATTCAGTCAGTTAGCATGTAGTCTTTTAGTGAGGTAGGCTTTAGGGCATGAACTGCTTCAAAGTAGTATGCACTATGCATGTAGTGTTTTAACCATCGTCACACTTGTCGTTCAGGGCTATAGTTTCTTAGTCAGTTTTTATATAAAATGTGTTTGTACAGTAATAGAATAGTATAAATTTGAAAGTTATTAATATACATTTATTTGTGATTCTTTTTTACAGATACTGTTTTTCAACGTTAAAATAGAGAAATCATGCTAGGAAAAAAAAGAAAAAGAAAGGAACAGAGACAGGAGGATTATTTGAAGAAACAGCAACCACAAGTATTGAATGTACAAGATAATGTGGCTAAAAGGAAAAAATCTTCTGGTAAGATCACGAAGCAATTTAATAAAAATGTTTGTAGGAGCAAACAGAATGTAGATAATGCTGGAACTACTGATAATTCTTCAAGTAAGAAAAAAATTCAGGAAAAGTAAAAAAGTTATTCACTGAGCGAAAAATTATTGTATGCAGTTGACACCAGTGGTAGAGCTTATGAGTTTAGAGACGGTTGTCCAATTGAGAAAGAGAAAATGGTTGAAAGAAATGCAGAAGAAGTGATAGCTGATGAAGTTTTAGGGAGACGTGCTAAAAACCCTGTGTACACTTGGGATTGCAGTAATGTTTGCAGTGTACGACAAGAATCTATTGAAAAAGTATGTCGTTTCTTACGAGCCTATACTAAAAAAAGTGTAAAACATAAGATTAAGCTGTTGCAAGGACTAGACCCTTCCAAAGTGAGAAAACATACTGGTTTGCAAGGTCATTCTCTGGCTTGTCTTTCTAGGAAAGTTTGTCAAAGTGTTTTTCACCATTTCAGAATGCTGGCAGTACATCATACTCAAATTCGGAAGTTAGTGAGAAGGTTGTATTATGCAAAAAGTCCAGCACTAAAGTTAAGTGAGTTGAACAGTGCTCTTTTGCGTGGGTCAGTATCAGATGTGAAGCAGGTCTGTGATGATATTGAGTTTTGTTACTTTGGTCCTCAGCAAGAGAGTGAAGAAACTGACACATTAGTAGAACAAAATGTTGAAGACAATGTGCAACCCATAATTACAGAAAAATTTGAGGATTAAATCACAAAGTTTAAGCTATTTTCAGGTGAAAGACCAAATGTTTCTTGTATTTGTTGTCGGCGAAGTCACTATTAAAATCAGACTAGGGGTGTCAATCTGTATTTAAAAAGTGAAATAGAAGCTAATGATAAGTGGATGGAATCTGCAACTTATTTGCTGGTAGAGGATTGTTTTGATTTGGGATGCGAGCAGCATATTTTCAAATATTGCTAAAACAAATTAGATGAGAATAAAATGCCTGCTAGAGCTGTTCATAATAATCTAGAGTTGGTTGCTATTCCTCCAGAGCTGATGGATTTAAATACGTATGAGTCTATTCTCATACAATGTGTTCACCCGTTTCTGGCTATTGTTCGTATTTACCGTTAGATTTAAGGAAAAATATTGAAACTATTGTTGTGGACCATGCAGAAAATGATCCACTAGTCATTCTAGTTAATGGTGTTCCTACTAAGAGTAAGAAAATTTGGCAAGAGTTAGTGGATGTTAGAAAAGTGCAAAAAGCATCATTGTATCTGTTAAAAAATAATGAGTACAATATAAATGTGTTTGTAGGAGAAGAAGAAATAGATTTAGCAGAAGATACTGAAACATTAAGTGAACAAATAGAAAAAGTGGACATGTCCAGATGTGAAGAAATCTATGAACATTACAGTGTACATCCACTTCATTCCAAAGAGGTGATTGGGAATACAATTGAGTTGTTTCAAATGAAAAAAGCAACAGGAAGTCCCATGAGTGTATGGGAAGAGAGCTTGGAAGCTCGTTGTTTCCCGCAACTGTTTCCAATAGGAAAAGGTAGACGATATGATGAACGTCCTGTGCAGATTCCTGCATCTGAATATCAGACAACATTTGCAGAAGATCCAAGATTTCGACAATGTATCCCTTATTTGTTTCATCTTCTGTTTGAAAGTGACTTGTCTGGACTTTCATATGCAGTAAATCACATTTTAAAAACTGGAATGCATCTTCAAAATGTAACAGCAAAGGATTTTATGGATAAAGTGCATCAGAGAGATGATCATTTGGAATCTCAGTTGATTAATGTGATGGCATGTCAGCGTGGGACTAATGAATATTGGTACCGTCTACATGGAGAACTGAAATGTATGCTACGGAACTTGGGAACTCCTACATGGTTCGTTACACTAAGCTGTGCTGAGTATGCTTGGGATGATTTACTTGAATTTCTTCGAGAGGCAAATTCCAATATAAAAAATATTGAATACAAGACACCTGGAGAATTGTGCTCTTTGGATCCTGTCAATGTGTGCAGATATTTCAATCATAGATTTGAAGCTATGATGTCTTTCATCTGCAATAAAAAGAATCCTCCTCTTGGAGAAGTTGTGGATTTCTTTTGGAGAAAGGAGTATCAAGAAAGAGGTGCTCCTCACATACATATGTTGTTATGGATCAAGGATGCCCCCAAATTTGAAACAGATTCAGATGAAACTGTTTTGTCTTTCATTGAAGATTATGCTACATGTGCTCTTCCAAATAGCAGAGAAGACAAAAACTTAAAACAACAAGTCTTACGATTTCAAAGCCACAGGTGTGGAAAATACTGTCGAAGAAAGTGCAAGTCAAAGGATAAGTTCTATACCAAATGTCGTTTTGGATTTCCACATTCTGTATTATCCAAAGGAAGAGTGAACAATTTATGTCATCTATACGACATACCATCACAAGAAAGTCTCCGAAAAACTCCTACAATTTAAGAAGAAGTGAAGAATCAAAATACATAAATGACTACAATCCAGTTATTTTATCCATGTGGAACGCTAACATGGATATTCAGTATGTTGCGGACAATTCCATTGCTGTTGCTCGATATGTAACGTCTTAAATTACTAAATCAGAAAAGACTGAATTGAAAGAAATGTGGAAAGGGATTTCTCACGATACAGTTTCAGTTTGAAGATGTTATCGCATCGTGAAATTGGAGCATATGAATGTTCAGATCGGTTATCATCTGCAAGTCTATATTCCAAAAGTAGAAGAATCATTTGGGTGAGTCTAGGTCTTGCAGGAATGTGAAATCGGGTACTGAAATCTGTTCAAGAAATTGAATATTTAGCAAAAAATGACCCAGAAAGTACAGATATTTTGAAAACGAATATGTTGGACACATACTATCCAAATAGAAGTCATCATCTTGAGAACATGTGTCTCTATGAAGTGCTGCAAAACTACACTTTTAGACGGAATACTACAGAGAACATCAACGATGGAAAATATGGAGTGATTGGTTCCGAAGGATGTCTGGTGAAACAAAGGAAAGGAAATTTAATTAATCACAGGAAATTGAGTTGCGACACTGCTGACAAAAGGGAATTTTACTATTTAGCCCTTTTGCAAATGTTCAAACCATGGCGTTCAGAACTGGAATTACTTGGAGATTTTCCCAGCTATGAAGATTCAGTTAATGCTTGTAAAGATAGCATACAATTCAGTGCTTTCGCAAATTATGTCAAAATGTTGAATGATGAAATTGATCAAGAAGCTATAATTGCAGCTGAGATTGCTAGAGACAGTTCTCAAGACAGTCAAAGTTCTGCTGCACTGAGTCAAGATCCACTAGGACAACCAATTGTTGAAAATGAAGCAGCGATTGCATTGAATGAGGTGGAAACAGCAATGTATCAAGCACAAGAAGATGCAATACAGTTAGGAAACTTGGAAGAGCAACTAAATGTTGAACAGAAACAAATATATCAGCAAGTGAAAGAGCAGATTGACCATGGATTACTTCATGAAAAGAGAGGGTGCTCATGTACATCATTTCAACCTATCCGAATGTATGTGAGTGGTCAAGCTGGAACAGGAAAAAGTTTTTTAATTAAAGTAATTACAAGTTATCTGCAGAAAACAACTGATTCGCATTTGTCTTGTGTTGTCACTGCTCCAACTGGGTTGGCAGCTCATAACATTAAAGGAATTACTTTACATTGTTTACTAATGCTGCCAGTAGGGCATGAGAACAAATTGGAATACCACAAGCTATCTGGAGAAGCTTGTTGTGAAGTTTCAAGAGTCCTGAAGAAAATGAAACTTCTCATTATTGATGAGGTGAGCATGGTCTCAAACTTGATGCTTGTCTTTGTGCATTTAAGAATACAGCAAATTCTTAAAACAGAGTATGGCGTGTTATTTGGAGGAAAACACGTCATAGTTTTTGGAGATCTACTGCAACTGACTCCGGTAAAAGGTCAACCGGTATTTAAAACACTTGCCCATGAAGATACCAGAAAGTCTCTTGGCAGTGTTGGTAATGTGAACATTTGGAGTAATTTTGAATACAAAGAACTGACAACAATTATGCGACAGGCAAATGATGCTAAATATGGAAATATTCTTCAAGATATAAGAATTGGAATTCTTTCAAAACAAGGGAAAGAAGCTTTGGAGAGTCGATTACTTTGTAATGTCTTTCCAAATGAAAATTGCTAAAAATAAGTCAGTGATTTGCTTATTGCCAACACTGCGCGAGTGTTCAATATTCAACGAAGAATTATTAAAATTGGAAAATGAAGAAATTGTAAAAATGGAAGCCATCGATAAAATACTGCATGGAGGAATCACTATTATTTTGATGGGAAAGTTGAGATCAAAACTGGATTGTTTAGAAAAAAAATATCTAAAACTGCTGGTTTAGAAAAGACACTATATGCGTGTGTAAACTGTCAGGTAATTTTAAAGCGTAATTTGGATGTAGAGAAAGTTTTAGTTAATGGTGCAATGGGCAAAGTGGTGGATTTTGTGAATTATCAGAAAAAAGAAGGAATTGAATTAAAAAAAAATAAATTTGATCAGATTGATGAAGTTAAAGAAATTGGTCGTTGTTCAGTTCGTTTTTTGCTTGTTAAAGATTTATATGTCCGTAGGAAACAATTTCCATTTTCTCTGGCATATGCAGTGACTATTCATAAATCTCAAGGATTAAGTGTAGACAGTGCATTGGTGAACATTGGATCTACCGTATTTAAAGAGGGTATGGCATATGTTGCTTTGTTGCGAGTCAGAACATTATCTGGTTTGTTCTTGATTGATTTTGATGAGACAAAGGTTACTGCAGATGCAAACTGTGTAAAAGAGTATAATAGGTTAAGAAGGGTGTATGCTCCAAATTTAGGTCAATATCCTGTATTTGAAAAGCGTGTGGTTTGTCGAAAAAGAAGAATATCTGTTCTGAAGGTGTCAAGAAGGGAAAAAAACAAGATAATGTTGTGATTGCAGGTAAAAAGAAATTGGACACTGTTGGAGAGATTGTTGGTTATCAGTTTGAAAATAGTTCTGGTGTCAACTGCTATGCTAATGTAGTGGTCAATGTTGTTTTTTATCTTGAAGGTTTGCAAGAACAAATTATGCAGAATCAGCAAAAAAGATTTTGTTCTCTGTTGCATTCTGTTTATGAAAAATTGACAACAAATAGAAGTAAAATACAATCTGTTTCAGATGTTCGTAGTCTTTTGGATGTGTGTTCTGGTTCTACACAATTTACACAAAATATCCAACAAGATGCTCAGGAATTTTTAATGTATATGCTTACCATTTTTGAAAATGAAGGTGTAGAAATAGAAAATATTTTTGGTCTGTCTTACAAATGGGAACATTATTGTGAAAATTGCATGTATACATGTAGCACCAATGTAGACACTGAGAGATTTCTGTATTTAACATTACCAGACTGTAAATCAGTGTCTTTCAATAAATTAGTTAGAGGTGCAATTCAAAACATGGAGTGTAGCCAATGTAAATCAGAAATGTTATCCACATTATTCTTAACAAAATATGGAAAATACATAATTTTAATGATGCAACGTTGTACAGCTGACGGAAGAAAATTGGATACTTTAATAAAGCAATTTGTAGCAGCACATCTATCAATATCAGGAAGGACTTTTGTAGCAATTGCAATAATTTTCCATGATGGTCGTTCCACAACATCTGGACTTTACACTGCCTATCTAAAATGTGACAAAGGCTGGACACTTTGTAATGATGCCCAGTTGGTTTTCAAACAACGTTTGCCTAGTGAATTACCAAATTCCTACCTAATATTTTTAAAGCCAAAGTTTTAGGAAGATAATTCACTCTCTGAGGATTTTATTATTATTATTTAATAGGACTACCATTGGACAATTTACATAAAGAAGGAGTGCAAAAATACCATTTGGCCTCAAGTAAAGGTATATTTTTGAATTAAGGACTTTTTGGTGGTTATTGATTCGGTGATTATTTTAATGCGCAATATTTACAGTTGTTATAAGTTAAAGTTATAAAATTTTGTAAGCTGTAAGCATTTCATATATGTGTGATTTGTATTTTCTGGTATTTTACTGAGAATAGTATGTTGGTTTTTTTTTAACAATCTTTCTGATTGGTTTTTTTTTGCCCGCTGTTAAGTTATAAGTACGATTGAAATCACTATTCCTAGTGAAATTCAATATATTCTGAGAACAGCAAAAAAGGAAAACAAATTACTTTGTGGAAATTATGCTGTGTTGTAAAAAATGTATTATTACATGTTACAATTTTTTTTTTCTTTTCTTTCACAGATCCAATTTTTTTTATTTTTTATTTATTTATTTATTTATTTATTTAAGTTTTATAATCATCATCCTTTAATCAATTCAATATTACACATAGTTATAAATGTTAAATGAATAATCCCAACATGAGATATCATAGCATATAAAACATCATCCCACCATAATTCCATGATCATATATAGTTGATGATAAATCCTAAATACAATTCACCCACTCATGGGAGGAACAAGATAAAAATTCATGATAACAGCAGTCCCCCAAGTTCACTATATTTAATACCTTGTTCCCATCCATCCCACCCTTCACAAACATCATACATCAAAAACAAGCTATTATACTAGTTATAGCTATCTATCACTAGATTCTCTCCAACCTACACTTCCAATCTATTACTGGAGCCCATATGCGCTTCCCTAGCTGCCTTGCTTTCCATCCTTTTTTTTCATATAATCCTTTTTCTAAACTATATATAGCCAACAGCCGCGACAACCATTGTTGAAACGTGGGGGGGGTCAGGATCCTTCCATGCTGATGCTATGCAAATCCTAATAATAGCCGTTACCATAAAAAGAAATTAATTCTCCCAGGTCCCAATTTCTTCCGAGTTGAAGTCCAGACCATTATAGCTGCCCCTAACGTCTTAAACTTGACATTTTTATAATAGCTTGCCTCACTGAATCTTAAAAGCCAATTGCGTGCTTCGCCGCTTAATAGTAGCTCGTAAACATCTGGTATAGCCTCTCCACTCCTCCATCGATCTATGATCGTGCCACCCAACAACCCACGCATATACTGAAGAACCGAGGCCCAATAATATGCCGTTAAATCGGGTAATGCCCAGCCCCCTCTATCCCTAGGAAGGGACATATATTTAATTGCCCTTCTTGTTTTTCCATTGGCCCAAATGAAGCGGTTGACAACTCCCTCCATTTCTTTAAACCAGTTGTTACCAAACTTCAGGGAGATAGTCCTGAACAAATATAAAACTTTTGGGAGAAACAACATTTTAATAATGTTGCAGCACCCTACTATTGTCAGATGTAAATTATTCATTCTGTCAAGATCTTTTTTTGATTTTTGGATTACCGGGCCTACATTTTTTTCCACTATTCTAGTTAAATCTGATGTTATAATTACACCTAAATATGTGGCTGAATCTGTCACTCTTGGATCTATCAGGTCCACCTTATTATTAATCACAATTTGCGTCTTGCCCCGATTTAATTTATAGCCAGAAATTGCCCCATAGCGGTCCGCTTCATGTTCTATTTCATCCAGAGCTGAAGAGGGGTCTGCTGAGGTGATTGCCAGGTCGTCTGCGTAACCTAGAATCTTTGTTTCAAACCCATTCAATTTTATCGGTAAGATACTTCTGTTTAGATCTATTCTTCTAATAAAGGGATCAATATAAAACGCAAAAAGAAGCGGAGAACAGGGACACCCTTGTCGGGTTCCTTGCCTGATGTTTATTAGGTCACTCTGTTCTCCCATGACTCGAAGTCTGATCTTAGGATTCCTATACAACGCATGTAAAGCCCTTATACACCCTATGCCAATATTTCATTTCTCCAATACTGACCAGAGAAATCCCCACGAGACCCTATCAAACGCCTTCTCCGCATCAAGCAATAGAAGAGCCGTAGGGTCTCGTGAGGCTGCAGTGCCATCAAATAAGGTACATACTCTCCTAATATGGTCTGCCGTACCCCTCCCTGGGATGAATCCATGTTGTCTAGGCGAGATCACTTTCCCTATTATAGAGCTGAGGCGATTGGCTAAAATCTTGGAATATATCTTCGTGTCGCTATTCATGAGACTAATTGGTCTATACGAACCTGGATCAGTTGGTGGCTTACCTTTCTTCAAGAAAACCACCATAGTGGCTTCCTCCCAAGACTGTGGGGGTGTTTGTCCTCTTTGGGTTTGAATCATTATATTACACAAATCTTCCCTCAAATATGGGAAGAATTTTTTATAAAATTCTAAGGGAATAAGATCTGGCCCAACAGCCTTACCAGCAGGTAAATCGTTAATTGCCCCCTGAATCTCTTCAATAGAAAAACTAGCCTCCATATCTGCTGCATCCTCCCCAGAGAATCTCTCCATTAAGGCCAATTCTAGATAATCATCTATTTCCTTACTATCCGCAACCATTTCCCTGCTATATAGCTTTTGATAGAAATCTTGGAATACCCTACAGATATCCTTTGGAGTTATAGCAGCCACCCCAGCTTCCGAGATAACCTCCGAGATATCCCCTCTAGTGGCTGCCTGTCTAGTTCTTACAGCTAAAATGCGTCCCATTTGCTCGCTAAATTCATGGTGAACATGTTTCCAGGCCAGAAATGTCCCTGCTGCTTTGGCGGCAATAATATCACCAGCCGCAGCTTTTGCAAAAGCAAGCTTTTGAGTTATCTCGTCTACATTAAGATTGGAACCAATGGCCCGAACTAGTTCTTTTTCAAGACCAATAATTAGCCCTAATTTTTTCTCCATCTCAACTTTTTCTAGCTTATTTCATCTCAATGTATAGCTCATAGTTTCTCCTCTAATACCTGCCTTCAAAGCATCCCACATTATCCCAGATTGGGTGCTCCCTCTATTAATTTCAAGGAAATCCTTAAGCCATTTCTCAATATGTATCACATAATTTGCATCTTGCAACAAAGCCCGCTCAAACGACTAATTTGTTGGTTGTGAGGGCTTATTCGGATTTATAACCTCTAACACTAGGGGATTATGGTCCGAAACAACCTGTGGCAGCCTGCTAATTTTGCAAATAGAAATAAGAGTAGAAGAAATCAAAAAATAATCTAACCGTGCTATAGCCCTGTACGGTGCAGAAAAATATGTGCTACCTAACCCCAGGGAGTTTTGTTGTTCCCACACATCTATAAGTCCATTATCATTCATCCTTTGGACTAGAGCTCTATGACTTTTCTTCTTTCGTCCCAAAAACTTAGTTGGATCCCCCTTCCAAAGCCCATTTAGCCCATTAATATTAAAATCCCCACATATGATAATTGGAAGAGACCAGTTAGCTAATTGTGTATTAACTTGATTAAGCATCGCTGGGTTATCTACCGTTGGGCCATATACAGTACAAAGGCTAAAATTAATCCCTGGTATTTGACACTCTGCTATGGCCCATCGGCCATAAGTATCTGAGAGGAATTTTCTGACTGATACTACCTTTCCCCGGGTAAGTATCGCCACTCCCCGTGTCCTGGTCCCTTGTGTGGTGCTTACTATTAATTGAAAACCCAGCTGTTCCAAAAGAAACTTACGAGACCCCTCAACATGGGTCTCCTGTAAACATATGACATCGGCCCGCAGGGATTTAAGATATTCTTTCACCGTCCTGCGTTTTACAGCGTTGTTAAGCCCGCATACATTAATAGTTACTATCCGCATGCTATAGCTCTAATTTCCCTTATTACAATTATGTGTATCTTTTTATAATTTTTCCTACAAGATGATGATTTTTTCTCTCCATTCCCCTCACCACCCTCCCTACCCCCAAACCCCCCCACCCCCACCAAAAAAAAAGAAGCAAACAGACTTAAGGTCTCTGTGATGGAGCCTGCAGGTTGACCCCCCTTTGCCGCTTTCCTATCTTCATTTATGCTGACAGTGTCTTAACCCTTCCTCCCCATTTATACCCAAGCTCGCCCCCCCTTTACTTTGTCCTTCTCAAAAATAAAAGGGATAATTTGTCAAACAGATACAACCCATATCTATGTCCATCAGGGCGTTACAGCTTTTGTAATTATAGAGTGTCCATATAGGCCTCGGCTTGGATTTCAGAAACAAAGATCCTTGGATTATCCTTATGTATGATCTTCAGCCTCGCAGGATTCATCAAGTAGGCTTGCAGGCCCATAGCTCGGCAAGGCTCGATCAGTTCTCTCAATCGCCAACGTCTTTCCACAGTGGCGTGGCAATAGTCCGGTGTAGTAAAGAATGATTGATTCTCAAAGGTCCGTTTAGCATTTGGGTGAGCTTTAGAGAATACCTCCTCTCGAAGTAAGAAATTCCCAAAATAGACTAAAATTGCTCTTGGCATCGCAGCCCCATCCTTGCCTCTTTGTGAGTTTTTCTTACGCATCATTGGAAAACGGTGGACCCGTTGCATCTCTGCCTCCCAGTTCCAATGTAGGAGCTCTGGAAAGGCCCCCTTCATCAATCTCAAAATGTAAGCCCTGATGTCTTCCCCTTCAACCCCTTCTTCGATCCCGAGGATCCGGAGGTTATTTCGCCTTTGTCGGTTCTCTAGGTCCTCCATCTTCCATTGTAAATCCGTAAATTTTTTATCATAAATCTCCGTCTGGCCTAAATCTTTCGCCTGATTATCCTCTAAGAGACTTGTGCGGTCTTCCAACTGAGTCAGTCTGGTATTTGTATCTGTGCATGCCTTGGCCATTTTTCTAACTGCCCCCTATAATTTTTATTAGTTGCCAGCCTAGTCTTTTTTCCATCAATTCGTGTCTCCTCCTGAAGCTGTTTTATTGAGTCTAATATCAACTTCAAGGAGGGCGCAGCATCATCCGCCTCCATCGCCCCCTATCCTGCATGGTCTGGATAGACACTCCTAGTGGCTGAATAGTCCCATTTTAAGGCATCATTTGTGTTAGATCTGCTCCCCCTGCCATGCTCATCACCCATTTTCTCCAAGGAGTGAATATCCCTTTGTTTCCTCGAAAGTTTCTTTTTCCTAACAACTGTGTCCTTTTGTGGGGTGCCAGTGTCTGTGTCAGAGCTAAAAATAAGACTAGAGAGCCGAGCATTGCTACTGCCTTCCATCTCCGAAGGACTTAAATCTGATCCATCTGTTACTGAGAAGAACTTATCTCCCAAGTCGAGTGTATCCTCTGGGTTACTGCTGACTATAATCGCCTGTACTAGCTTACTTATATTCAGTTATTTTGTAGTTCCTGGGTCTATTAATGACATGGCTGTTTCAAAGACCATGTCCTGTTTTTCACCAATTAGAAGTGCTTGAGGTTGAGTCGGATTTTCATTTACATTGCCTTTATCTTGGCCAATATTATTACAATTGTCCTCGTTAGCCCCTATGAGCTCAGTCTCAATAATATCAACAGACTGTATCCTCCCGGTAGAGGCTATCTGGGGGGACTGCGTGTGTCCATGTACGAGCTTCTGCATTTCTTTTTGCCCACTTTTCCCCTTGGTGACCAAAGTCTTTTTTACTTGAATCGGCGTACCCTTCTTAGCGATAGGTGAAGTTGTCAGGGAAAAAAATCCAGTTATACTCTGGTGGCCCCCGTGTCTATGACCCCGGGCTTTGACCCTTTACCCCACATATTGCTGGTACCACTAACGTTTTCACTTTTTTTAAACACTTCAAGGTTCTCCCCTACATTCATATCCACATAGCTCCCGATATCTTTCAACTGCGTGCCGGTAGTCGTCACCTTGGCACTTTTTGACAGTGTTCCCCCAGCGCTACCTCCTGGCTCAGAGGGATCGGGAGCTTTTCCTCACCCACACGGGGTCATTTTTGGAGGCATCTTGGGAGCCCCGCTGTCTCTAGTCGTATTGGTACACCGCACCACCGAAAGCCACTCAGCCCTCTCAGGCGTCTTGCTCCTTCTCTCGGCTCCGCCTCCACGCCGGCCGCGAAACGCCGCTCCCCGCAGCCCCACCTGTACAGCTTGCTCTGCGATCAACGCTACCGTGAGCAGTTCCCCGGCCACGACAAGGGGATCGAATTTATCGATTGGGTAAGTCATTAGAGGGGAGGCTCAATTCCGTAGCCAGCATCCAAAATCAGCCATTAGTCACCGGCAGCAAAGGAAGCGATCGGCTGCTGTCGTCAGTCAGGCGCCATCTTGCTTCTCCCCACGGATCCAAATTTTAAAATAAGCAATTTATATGAATTTAGATTGCAATGAAAATCTGGAAAAAATGTATACCATTTTTTATTCCTATTATTGTGAAGGTAAGTTTAACTAAGTCTCAATGTGCAGAATGAGGAGGTCTGCAAGAAGCTACAAAGTTGAAACACGTTTCTAAAAACTGTCTGTTTATACCTATGTAGTTTTGAAATCTGACCATAATTAGATATCCTGTGACCTGCAAAAAAAGAGATTTGAGGGGTTCATAATATTTCCCATTGTACCTATTGAAGGACCACAATCATTTCAATCATTCTTCTTTGAGCATCTTTGCAGACAAAACTCTGTGCTTACCTTCTACCATTTGCAAGGAATTTTAAAACCGAAAATATGTCACTTTTTGTAACATCGTTATTGCGCAAGACACTCTTTTATATTTACAAAGAGAGGAAAAGGCACTCTGTGTACTTTTTCTACTCCATGTAAATAAAACCTCACCATACACACCACTTTGCGTTGAAAGGGTGTTCTATAAGTGTTGTTGTGCATGATTGCACTGAATACTCATAGAACAAGATACATCTCTAGATTTATCAGAAATCATAAATCTCGATATGTATGTGAATGCTGCACCATTCTGAAATTGGTGTAGGAAAGCACAATAAGGAAAATTATTTTTATTTCTCCACATTTTTATATCTTCAATGCATGCTAAAATGTTCAGCATACCTTGAAGGAGAAAAATCCATTTTCTCATTGTTTTTGTGCAGGAAGGTGTGTCTTCCTGCAGAAAAACAAACAGCACATGGCACAGATATCCTTGCACTATGGTGTAAGGGTGCCTGTGTCACCACATGGCTGCAGTTTAAGCAGTCGTGCAGAGAGAAGCATAGATTTGAAACATATTTATGTACATATGTTGCATCCCTGTGCTTCGGAAGTACTACAGCACACTGTAGTTAAAGAGGTTACTGTGTGATGCTGCAGCACTTCCTCATAGTTCTGCACTTATACATCACCATACGCTACTAATGCATTCATTCACTCAATTACGTACTACACATACATTCATCTAAACTTTCACAAACTAACAAAGAAATTTAGCTCTTGTTTTAAACCAGGAAAGTTAGTTCTTACAAGAACTTTTTTTTTCTTCTTTCTTCTTTTATATTTTTTTGGGGGGTTTTCTAACAATTTTGTGATATTTTTGGTTTTTCTGGAAAAAAAACAAAAAACGAAACAGGAGGAACCAAACAATGAACTTCAGGGAACAAAAAAACAAACAAAAAAAACCTAGCAAATGTGACTTTCTTGCCGGCGGCAGATCAGATCGATCGACTGCTCACCGTAGCACAAAGTCGCATTGCACTTAGTGCAGAGCACTTTTAAATATTGAAATTGAGGACGGATGTCCAAGTTTTGGGCTGATGGATGCACTCTTGAAGTGCTCGGCTGCGATGAGGTGAAAGGCGCAGGAGCAGGAGTGTTTCTCATCCGTCGGCACTCTTCTTGTGCAAGATTGTTCAGATGAAGGGTCCTCAGGTGCTTCATCATACTTGCCGTGCCGCACGAGTATTTCTTGTTAGGCTGCCTTCGCGACCGCACTCTTTTGCAAATCTTGCATGTGACCAAGGTGGCATTGGTCTTATTCTGCCCCTCGGGAAAAGTAAAAAATTTCTACACCACTGAAGAAAAACGTTCTTTGCGTGGTGCCTCCTCCCAAAATTCATCCTCAGATGTATGAGGAGATGCAGTTGATGCCCGCTGCCCTGAAGCCATTTTTAGTTGAAAAAAGTTAGAGCTAAGTGTAAACTTAGTCTAAAAAATCTTCTTCTCTGCAAACTGATGCTCCTCCAAAGAAGGTCAAAGAAGAATGATTGAAATGGGTGGGGTCTTTCAATAGTTAGAACAGGAAGTGTAATGAACCAATCAAATCTCTTTTCTTGCAGGTCACATGGGATCCGCGCACCCTGCACTTATGCATCACGCACCCAGCGCGCATCCGTGAAATTGAATTAAAAAGAAATATAGGATTAGATGTAAAAATATATTACTTTTAAGACTAGTTTAGAGTTTGTCTTCAATTAATATTCACATGCAATACATCTATATATGTTTTTTAAAATGTTAAATATTTCGTGGGATCCACGCTCCTACCGCGTCATAGACGCACATGACGCATCGCGGAAGCGTGTAAACGTCGCG
Source organism: Triturus cristatus (assembly GCF_964204655.1). Lineage (NCBI taxonomy): Eukaryota > Metazoa > Chordata > Amphibia > Caudata > Salamandridae > Triturus > Triturus cristatus. The sequence goes on from NC_140589.1 coordinate 463,504,603, forward strand.
TTATGTACATCGAACGTGTCGCGTATAAGCTGGGAGTCGCGTACCAGTCGCATTGCGATCGCGCACTAAACACGTACCCAACTCGTACCATGCGCGGATGCTAACGCGTCGGGATCGAGAACAGTGCTCATAGGGTGCGCGGATTAGGCCTGGGCCAAAATTCCGTTCCGTTCGCGGAAATTGCGATATTTTGGCATTTTCGCGTTCCGCGGAAAGCGCGAAAATGTCAAAATTTCCGCATTCCGAAGCTTAGCGATAATTTTTTTCTTGCTCGCGCTGTAAAACAATACATTCTCGCGCGCGCGCGATCGCCTTACCTGAATCCCTGCGTTCTCCGACAAGTTTTCTTGACCCGGTCGCGTTCTCCACGAGATGTTGAATTTTGGTAGCCATTTTGCGCTGTCTCGCGAGAGTTCGCGGCCGCATTAAAGTCATTTTTCACGCGATCACGTCATTTGTCGCGCGATCACGTCTTTCTTCTCGCGATCATGCACCGCGCGAGTATGAGACGATTGAGATCTCGAACATGTCATTCTACATCGTGAGCCAGAGGATGAGGACGCGGGCACGTGAAATCGAACGCGAACAGGAGAAAGAGACCGCGAACACGTCATATCCAACGCGACAGGGACAAAGAAGAGAACGCGATCATATCGTTTTCGACACGCCGGCGGAAGTAATGTGAAGCTCGAGAACTCAACAACGTAAAATTTACAATTTGGAGAGGAATATCGGCTCTAGCAGCATGAAACCATGTGCAAATACTGATTTTGGATGAAAAGAACTCCTTACATTCACATTTGGCTTTCCTTTTTTGTGCAAGGAGTCATTTTTTTACAAGGTGGAGAGAGGGAGGAAGTGACACAGAATCTCCAACTTCCTGTTCCTGTCCAGCAGGCTCCTCCCAGTGCTTTGTCCATCTCCTGCTCATTCTGCCTTTGGATTTGGAGCTGGAAAGATCACTCTTTTTGTCTGCTGCATCATTGCAATTGGATTTCAGGATTTTTGGAATAGGATATTTTACAAGTAAGTGGTTGTTGTGTTTGATTGTGGGCATTGCAGTTGTTGTGTAACTACAATTTATTTTAGATAATTAATGAATTATCATCATTCCTTTTTAAAAATTTTTTTTAAAATTTTGTGGGTTGTAGTAGTAGGCCCGAGCTAGCCATGGGCATGGCCTCATGGGTGTGTGTGTGCATGATGAAGCAACTGTTCCTTTTGTTTTTTGAATATATTTCATTTTCAAGCACATTTAGGGCATGGATGGCATTGGATTGAGTTGGGGAAGTGTGTTTTTTGGGGTGGCCTTGCTGATGTTGTTGGGCCTGGCCATGTGGCTGGTGGCCATTTTGAGGCCTAGGCCTGCAAGCTTGCCTGGCCTTGTCTGCCAACAGGCCTGCTTTCATCCACTGCTATCAGAGCAGGTAGCCACAGCTTTAGTAACCTACTGTTTTCTGTTTGCTCTGTTGAATTTAGACATCATTTAGGGCATGGATGGCATTGGATTGAGTTGGGGAAGTGTGTTTTTTGGGTGGCCTTGCTGATGTTGTTGGGCCTGGCCATGTGGCTGGTGGCCATTTTGAGGCCTAGGCCTGCAAGCTTGCCTGGCCTTGTCTGCCAACAGGCCTGCTTTCATCCACTGCTACTAGAGCAGGTAGCCACAGCTTTAGTAATCTACTGTTTTCTGTTTGCTCTGTTGAATTTAGACATCATTTAGGGCATGGATGGCATTGGATTGAGTTGGGGAAGTGTGTTTTTTGGGGTGGCCTTGCTGATGTTGTTGGGCCTGACCATGTGGCTGGTGGCCATTTTGAGGCCTAGGCCTGCAAGCTTGCCTGGCCTTGTCTGCCAACAGGGCGGCTTTCATCCACTGCTACCAGAGCAGGTAGCCACAGCTTTAGTAATCTACTGTTTTCTGTGTGCTCTGGTGAATTTAGACATCATTTAGGGCATGGATGGCATTAGATTGAGTTGGGGAAGTGTGTTTTTTGGGGTGGCCTTGCTGATGTTGTTGGGCCTGGCCATGTGGCTGGTGGCCATTTTGAGGCCTAGGCCTGCAAGCTTGCCTGGCCTTGTCTGCCAACAGGCCTGCTTTCATCCACTGCTACCAGAGCAGGTAGCCACAGCTTTAGTAATCTACTGTTTTCTGTGTGCTCTGGTGAATTTAGACATCATTTAGGGCATGGATGGCATTGGATTGAGTTGGGGAAGTGTGTTTTTTGGGGTGGCCTTGCTGATGTTGTTGGGCCTGGCCATGTGGCTGGTGGCCATTTTGAGGCCTAGGCCTGCAAGCTTGCCTGGCCTTGTCTGCCTACAGGCCTGCTTTCATCCACTGCTACCAGAGCAGGTAGCCACAGCTTTAGTAATCTACTGTTTTCTGTGTGCTCTGGTGAATTTAGACATCATTTAGGGCATGGATGGCATTGGATTGAGTTGGGGAAGTGTGTTTTTTGGGGTGGCCTTGCTGATGTTGTTGGGCCTGGCCATGTGGCTGGTGGCCATTTTGAGGCCTAGGCCTGCAAGCTTGCCTGGCCTTGTCTGCCAACAGGCCTGCTTTCATCCACTGCTACCAGAGCAGGTAGCCACAGCTTTAGTAATCTACTGTTTTCTGTGTGCTCTGGTGAATTTAGACATCATTTAGGGCATGGATGGCATTGGATTGAGTTGGGGAAGTGTGTTTTTTGGGGTGGCCTTGCTGATGTTGTTGGGCCTGGCCATGTGGCTGGTGGCCATTTTGAGGCCTAGGCCTGCAAGCTTGCCTGGCCTTGTATGCCAACAGGCCTGCTTTCATCCACTGCTACCAGAGCAGGTAGCCACAGCTTTAGTAATCTACTGTTTTCTGTGTGCTCTGGTGAATTTAGACATCATTTAGGGCAAGGATGGCATTGGATTGAGTTGGGGAAGTGTGTTTTTTGGGGTGGCCTTGATGATGTTGTTGGGCCTGGCCATGTGGCTGGTGGCCATGTTGAGGCCTAGGCCTGCAAGCTTGCCTGGCCTTGTCTGCCAACAGGCCTGCTTTCATCCACTGTTACCAGAGCAGGTAGCCACAGCTTTAGTAATCTACTGTTTTCTGTGTGCTCTGGTGAATTTAGACATAATTTAGGGCATGGATGGCATGGGATTGAGTTGGGGAAGTGTGTTTTTTGGGGTGGCCTTGCTGATGTTGTTGGGCCTGGCCATGTGGCTGGTGGCCATTTTGAGGCCTAGGCCTGCAAGCTTGCCTGGCCTTGTCTGCCAACAGGCCTGCTTTCATCCACTGCTACCAGAGCAGGTAGCCACAGCTTTAGTAATCTACTGTTTTCTGTGTGCTCTGGTGAATTTAGACATCATTTAGGGCATGGATGGCATTGGATTGAGTTGGGGAAGTGTGTTTTTTGGGGTGGCCTTGCTGATGTTGTTGGGCCTGGCCATGTGGCTGGTGGCCATTTTGAGGCCTAGGCCTGCAAGCTTGCCTGGCCTTGTCTGCCAACAGGCCTGCTTTCATCCACTGCTACCAGAGCAGGTAGCCACAGCTTTAGTAATCTACTGTTTTCTGTGTGCTCTGGTGAATTTAGACATCATTTAGGGCATGGATGGCATTGGATTGAGTTGGGGAAGTGTGTTTTTTGGGGTGGCCTTGATGATGTTGTTGGGCCTGGCCATGTGGCTGGTGGCCATTTTGAGGCCTAGGCCTGCAAGCTTGCCTGGCCTTGTCTGCCAACAGGCCTGCTTTCATCCACTGTTACCAGAGCAGGTAGCCACAGCTTTAGTAATCTACTGTTTTCTGTGTGCTCTGGTGAATTTAGACATAATTTAGGGCATGGATGGCATGGGATTGAGTTGGGGAAGTGTGTTTTTTGGGGTGGCCTTGCTGATGTTGTTGGGCCTGGCCATGTGGCTGGTGGCCATTTTGAGGCCTAGGCCTGCAAGCTTGCCTGGCCTTGTCTACCAACATGCCTGCTTTCATCCACTGCTACCAGAGCAGGTAGCCACAGCTTTAGTAATCTACTGTTTTCTGTGTGCTCTGGTGAATTTAGACATCATTTAGGGCATGGATGGCATTGGATTGAGTTGGGGAAGTGTGTTTTTTGGGGTGGCCTTGCTGATGTTGTTGGGCCTGGCCATGTGGCTGGTGGCCATTTTGAGGCCTAGGCCTGCAAGCTTGCCTGACCTTGTCTGCCAACAGGCCTGCTTTCATCCACTGCTACCAGAGCAGGTAGCCACAGCTTTAGTAATCTACTGTTTTCTGTGTGCTCTGGTGAATTTAGACATCATTTAGGGCATGGATGGCATTGGATTGAGTTGGGGAAGTGTGTTTTTTGGGGTGGCCTTGCTGATGTTGTTGGGCCTGGCCATGTGGCTGGTGGCCATTTTGAGGCCTAGGCCTGCAAGCTTGCCTGGCCTTGTCTGCCAACAGGCCTGCTTTCATCCACTGCTACCAGAGCAGGTAGCCACAGCTTTAGTAATCTACTGTTTTCTGTTTGCTCTGTTGAATTTAGACATCATTTAGGGCATGGATGGCATTGGATTGAGTTGGGGAAGTGTGTTTTTTGGGGTGGCCTTGCTGATGTTGTTGGGCCTGGCCATGTGGCTGGTGGCCATTTTGAGGCCTAGGCCTGCAAGCTTGCCTGGCCTTGTCTGCCAACAGGCCTGCTTTCATCCACTGCTACCAGAGCAGGTAGCCACAGCTTTGGTAATATACTGTTTTCTGTGTGCTCTGGTGAATTTAGACATCATTTAGGGCATGGATGGCATTAGATTGAGTTGGGGAAGTGTGTTTTTTGGGGTGGCCTTGCTGATGTTGTTGGGCCTGGCCATGTGGCTGGTGGCCATTTTGAGGCCTAGGCCTGCAAGCTTGCCTGGCCTTGTCTGCCAACAGGCCTGCTTTCATCCACTGCTACCAGAGCAGGTAGCCACAGCTTTAGTAATCTACTGTTTTCTGTGTGCTCTGGTGAATTTAGACATCATTTAGGGCATGGATGGCATTGGATTGAGTTGGGGAAGTGTGTTTTTTGGGGTGGCCTTGCTGATGTTGTTGGGCCTGGCCATGTGGCTGGTGGCCATTTTGAGGCCTAGGCCTGCAAGCTTGCCTGGCCTTGTCTGCCTACAGGCCTGCTTTCATCCACTGCTACCAGAGCAGGTAGCCACAGCTTTAGTAATCTACTGTTTTCGGTGTGCTCTGGTGAATTTAGACATCATTTAGGGCATGGATGGCATTGGATTGAGTTGGGGAAGTGTGTTTTTTGGGGTGGCCTTGCTGATGTTGTTGGGCCTGGCCATGTGGCTGGTGGCCATTTTGAGGCCTAGGCCTGCAAGCTTGCCTGGCCTTGTCTGCCAACAGGCCTGCTTTCATCCACCGCTACCAGAGCAGGTAGCCACAGCTTTAGTAATCTACTGTTTTCTGTGTGCTCTGGTGAATTTAGACATCATTTAGGGCATGGATGGCATTGGATTGAGTTGGGGAAGTGTGTTTTTTGGGGTGGCCTTGCTGATGTTGTTGGGCCTGGCCATGTGGCTGGTGGCCATTTTGAGGCCTAGGCCTGCAAGCTTGCCTGGCCTTGTCTGCCAACAGGCCTGCTTTCATCCACTGCTACCAGAGCAGGTAGCCACAGCTTTAGTAATCTACTGTTTTCTGTGTGCTCTGGTGAATTTAGACATCATTTAGGGCATGGATGGCATTGGATTGAGTTGGGGAAGTGTGTTTTTTGGGGTGGCCTTGCTGATGTTGTTGGGCCTGGCCATGTGGCTGGTGGCCATTTTGAGGCCTAGGCCTGCAAGCTTGCCTGGCCTTGTCTGCCAACAGGCCTGCTTTCATCCACTGCTACCAGAGCAGGTAGCCACAGCGTTAGTAATCTACTGTTTTCTGTGTGCTCTGGTGAATTTAGACATCATTTAGGGCATGGATGGCATTGGATTGAGTTGGGGAAGTGTGTTTTTTGGGGTGGCCTTGCTGATGTTGTTGGGCCTGGCCATGTGGCTGGTGGCCATTTTGAGGCCTAGGCCTGCAAGCTTGCCTGGCCTTGTCTGCCAACAGGCCTGCTTTCATCCACTGTTACCAGAGCAGGTAGCCACAGCTTTAGTAATCTACTGTTTTCTGTGTGCTCTGGTGAATTTAGACATAATTTAGGGCATGGATGGCATGGGATTGAGTTGGGGAAGTGTGTTTTTTGGGGTGGCCTTGCTGATGTTGTTGGGCCTGGCCATGTGGCTGGTGGCCATTTTGAGGCCTAGGCCTGCAAGCTTGCCTGGCCTTGTCTACCAACATGCCTGCTTTCATCCACTGCTACCAGAGCAGGTAGCCACAGCTTTAGTAATCTACTGTTTTCTGTGTGCTCTGGTGAATTTAGACATCATTTAGGGCATGGATGGCATTGGATTGAGTTGGGGAAGTGTGTTTTTTGGGGTGGCCTTGCTGATGTTGTTGGGCCTGGCCATGTGGCTGGTGGCCATTTTGAGGCCTAGGCCTGCAAGCTTGCCTGGCCTTGTCTGCCAACAGGCCTGCTTTCATCCACTGCTACCAGAGCAGGTAGCCACAGCTTTAGTAATCTACTGTTTTCTGTGTGCTCTGGTGAATTTAGACATCATTTAGGGCATGGATGGCATTGGATTGAGTTGGGGAAGTGTGTTTTTTGGGGTGGCCTTGCTGATGTTGTTGGGCCTGGCCACGTGGCTGGTGGCCATTTTGAGGCCTAGGCCTGCAAGCTTGCCTGGCCTTGTCTGCCAACAGGCCTGCTTTCATCCACTGCTACCAGAGCAGGTAGCCACAGCTTTAGTAATCTACTGTTTTCTGTGTGCTCTGGTGAATTTAGACATCATTTAGGGCATGGATGGCATTGGATTGAGTTGGGGAAGTGTGTTTTTTGGGGTGGCCTTGCTGATGTTGTTGGGCCTGGCCACGTGGCTGGTGGCCATTTTGAGGCCTAGGCCTGCAAGCTTGCCTGGCCTTGTCTGCCAACAGGCCTGCTTTTTCATCCACTAGGATCTGAGCAGGTAGCCACAGCTTTATTGATCAAGTGTTTTCTATGTGATCTGTTGAATTTTTAGACATCACCTTCCTGAGAGTGTAGTGTGTGGCTGTACACAGTACTAGTAGTATAACATAGCTCTAGTTAAAAAAAAGTCATAAATGGGTAGACTATCTTTTGTTTGCACTAGTACAGTACTAAGTAACTGAACCACAAAAACAAATGCAACATTTCACTGATGTTCTTCTCCTGTCTTCTTTGCTTTTAGGTGCACAAAAGACAGAGTAGGAGGTGTCATCGGCATCACCTGGCTACCCGTTGTACTGCCAGCCAGACAGAAGTCCTGCTGCGCATCACGCCCACGTGTGACCAGAACTTGTTGTGCATCTGCCTCCTGCCTGATATCGGAAGAAGATGGCCCCAAAGAAAGGTACCAGGTCCAGTACCAAGAAAGTTGCTGGTGAGAAGAAGGAACAGAAAAAGGAAGTGCCATTAACCACGACTGGTGGTGTGCCGGCCAAGGTTTTTTTTGGCACCAAAGCGTTGTCCGGGAACCAAGCTGGGACCAGCACAGCGGTCCAGCAACCCCACCAACCTAGGCCCAAGGGCTTTACTGTCGCAGAGGTAGCCAGTCTACTAACGGGCAGCGATATTGAAGAAATGTCATTACCGCAAAGTAGTACACAATCAAGTTCAACGCAGGCGCAAACTCAGCATATCAGTGTCAAGCCGCCGCAACCAGAACAGCAGCAGCCGCCGCAACCAGAACAGCAGCAGCCGCCGCAACCAGAACAGCAGCAGCCGCCGCAACCAGAACAGCAGCAGCCGCCGCAAGCAGAACAGCAGCAGCCGCCGCAACCAGAACAGCAGCAGCCGCCGCAACAGCCCACCATAGTAGTTGTTGCTCCTGACGTAGGGGCATTTCAGGAAATCGAGCTTCCTGCAGACAAAGTGGAGCGAAGTCAAACCACTGTTTCAGAAGATCAATTGTCTTCCAGACCACCAGCAAGGAAAAGGAGGCTTAGTCCATCATCTTCTTCTTCAAGCCCCGCTTCTGATGATCGTGATGACACTTGGGTCCCACCAGCTCGGTCTGAGAGTGAAGTACGCCACAAGACATTGCTTCTGAAAAGGAAGGTCCCAGAAAAACTTACAGTTATGGAGGTAGATGTAGAAGAGGGGGGTGATGATGTTGATGAAGACGAGCCAGTCATCACGCACATTACTCCCGCCCCAAAGGGATTGGAGACCGACATTCTCACCCTATCCAGAAAGGCTGCTACTGAGCGGGATGTAGCACGGATCTCACCAACACAGGTTACACCACCACTACCTCCAGCTGCCATATTTTCCAAGGCCCGGCAGGGACCTACATCCAGCTCAACCATCTCAGTAGGAAGTGGTTGTAAAAGTTACAGTGTAGGTGGACAGGGTCACATATTTTCAAGCACCCCCTCAAGTTCATCTGGTGTTGAAAGTGGCACATCCAGCAGTGCCAGAAAGTTCTCCTCCCCAGTTTGGGACTTCTTTTCTGTTAGCGCCAAGGAGGAGAACGTTGCTATATGCGCAATTTGTCGGCAAGGTGTTCGGCGTGGTAAGCTTGGTACAAACTATGGTACAGGAGGACAAGCAAGTCATCTCAGAATACACCACACTATCGTGTGGGAGGATCACCTACGTAAGTTAAAAGAAAGTAGGAAAACTAAACCCTTTGAAGTTGGTCAGGAATCAGGGAGCGATATTATTGTGGTGGCAGGTGAAGAACAGGGAGGCATTTCTAGCCCTGTCTCCAGTAGTGCAGTCACTGCAGTGGTAACGCCCACATCCTCCTCAGTAACATCAGAGTGGCACCGCAGTAAGAGCCATACTCAGAGTGTGGGAGAGACACCAAGGCGACCGGCGAGTACCTCAATGAGACAATCTGTGTCGTTGAGCCTTAGTGGGTTAATGGCACCACTAAGGAAAGTAAGCCAGCCTACCATTGACAGCATGTTTAGGTTGGAGGGGCAGTTCCAACGCAACCACCCAACGGCACGATTGTACAATGCGAAGCTGGCTAAAATGTTAGCGCTGGACCTTCTTCCTTTTTCATTTGTGGAAGGGGTGGGTTTCCTTGAATTTGTGTCTGCCATCTGCCCGAAATGGAAAGTTCCCAGCCGGTCCTATTTCGCAAGAATTGCTGTTCCGGCACTACATCATGATGTGCTGGAATTGGTTGGTCACGGTTTGCAGCAGAGTGCTGTGCACAATATCCACCTGACAACAGACATTTGGACCAGTTGCCAAGCCACAGATTACATGTGCATCACTGCACACTGGATCTCTTTTGTGGGGGTTAGAGATCAACTATCTGCACGAGGTGTTGTTGACACAGCTGCGATTTTTGAAGGTACTCGGAAACATGCAACTGTAGCCATGTTCGCCATGGAGAAATCTCATACGGCTGAAAACATTTTAGAAGAGTTTCGCACCAAGGTTTTGGAATGGCTGCGGCCCAGAGGGCTTGGTATTGGTTTTGTTGCCACAGACAATGGCAGTAATGTACTTAAGGCCATGGAACTTGGTTCCTATTTCAGGGTTCCGTGTTTGGCACACTGCATAAACATTATAGTGCAAGACTTTCTGAAAAAAGAACCCATAGTAAGCAATTTACTGGCCATCTGCCGAAGAATATGCACTCATTTCAGCCATTCTTTTAAAGCTCGGAAGCAGCTGAGGATCCTCCAACGTGAGCGTAGGATGCCAGTCAAGGCACTCATCCAGGAGGTGGCAACACGTTGGAACTCAACTTATTACATGCTTGATCGTCTGTACGAACAGCAGCGGTCACTCAATGAATATGTCTGGTACAGAAGCAGTGATGCTAGTGTTAAAGGCATGACCCTTCAGAGGGAGCAATGGACCCTAATTCAATGCCTGACTGAGATGCTGTCTCCTTTTGAGGTCTTCACACGTGAAGTCAGCAAGGAGGACTCTACAATGGCCCAAGCTATCCCATTGTTGCAAATGCTAGAGCATGAGCTGAATAATGTGTCTGAATCCTACAAAGGTGTAGAGGACAGAAGGCAAGCCCATGACTTGGTGGAGAGCTTATCCAGGCGCTTATCAGAAAATGTAAGGATACAATATAAAATTTTGTCACAAGAACATTACATTTGTGCCACAATTCTGGATCCACGTGCAAAATTAGGACTATTCCTTTCTTTTTCCGACACTGATGTTGCCCGCTACAAAAGTTGTATAGCTGAAGCAGCCATCAAGTTTGAAAACGAAGGGCTGCTAATTAAAAGCCCGCCACATCAACCCACAACAAGTACTGATACTGAAGCAGGCCATGCAGAATCAAGTGCAACTTCGTCGGCTGAGGGCAGTGCGGTTGGCTCACAATCGCAACACTCACCATCACCATCGACTACAAAAACAATAACTGGATCATTCGGCCGAGTACAATCATTATCAGATTGGTATGTAAAGATGGGCCTTAAGCACAGTGCTGATGCACAGAAAAAACAGCACAAAAGCTTACCAGCAGCAACCCTGAACATTGAGCGGATGGTCCAGGCCTATCTGGACGACCCAACAGAGGTGTACGTTGATCAAAACCCAGTGCAGTATTGGTATAGGAAAAGGTCTGAATGGCCACAGCTCAGCAGGCTGGCGATAAGCTATCTGGCTTGCCCTGTCGCAAGTGTCTCTTCCGAACGTGTTTTCAGTGCTGCTGGTTCCATTTTAACCTTGAGAAGGACCAGTCTATCTCCCAAAAACGTGGAGAGGTTAACAATGATCAAAATGAATCAGCACTTCATACCACCGAATTACACAATGCATGAATCAACAGAGGAAGATGAGGACAGCGGCTCAGGTGACGGAAGTATTGTGTCAGATGATTACCTACTACTGGAAGATCCCCCAGAGTTTGAGGACGAGCTATACTTCCCTGACAATTAGGCTCGCACTTACTGTCTTCCTCCCTTTTTTCCCCCCTTTGTTTGTGTCTGTCGTTCCGGTTATAAACTTGTGAATCGCAACCAATGCATTATCTCCGTCTTCTACTCTTCTAATTTAAGATACAAGATTCAGGTGTCTGCCATTTGACACTACAGTCCTCAGAATCCAGCTCCTCCGCTCGATCATACTGCATCTCCTGGTCAATTCCATTTCCCTCATGAATGATGATTGGATGATGGTAACAACAAATTCAAACTTTCCTCGTCCTTCCAAAACAAGTGGACCATGAATCTGATGACTTCTATAGCTATCCTCCTTCAGAGCCGAGAGAGATTGGCCATTAACTGAAAATAAGATGTGTACTTCTCCTGCATCTTGAATGATGTAGATTTTGTTGTGTGTGTTGCGCATGAATGAATTGATGTAATTGTGCACTGCCACTAATCAACATTCTACAGAACACACTAATTTTCCCCTTCTTGCAAACAAGAAATGTGTACTTCTCCTGCATCTTGGTGATACATTGCTTTTAATTCAATAAAGGAAGGGGCTCACTCAATCTGCGCAATGCAAATGACTGTGACTTAACAGCACCGTCCATCATGATGATGGCGAAAGAGACGGCCTGCAGCGTTAACGAGATGAGATGCAACAGGTAATGATTGATGCCATGCATTGGCCGCAGAATGGCAGACTGAATGATGTAGATTTTGTGGTGTGTGTTGCGCATGAATTGATGTAATTGTGCACTGCCACTAATCAACTTTCTACAGAACACACTAGTAATTACTAATTTTCCCCTTCTGGCAAACAAGAAATGTGTACTTCTCCTGCATCTTGGTGATACATTGCTTTTAATTCAATACAGGAAGGGGACTCACTCAATCTGCGCAATGCAAATGACTGTGACTTAACAGCACCGTCCATCATGATGATGGCGAAAGAGACGGCCCGTTAACTTAAGATGAGAAGGAACAGGTAATGAATGATGACAATTAATGGCATGCATTGGACACCTGACTCTGAGCTATTGGTCTTTGTGTTTGCGTTGTTTGTTGTGCACAAAGTGATGTCAAAGTGTACTAGTGGTAATCTATCGTTCTGTACACAATAAAGAATGACTCAAGTCAGTAATATTTATATTTCTACTCTTGTTGTGTTATAAAAATTACACTTGTACTGCAGGCCGATCTCCAGTTAGTCAGTAGAAGTATCAGAGCTGATGATGAAGTCAGGAGGATGTTTCATGAGTGGCATAAAACGGAAAAGCCTAAAGGTAAACACGTCAACAACAACCACAGCACACCCAAATGTCTGTGTAGAAGTTGAATAGAGTGTAGCGGTGGGATGACTGCAGTGCATTGATTTTACTAACTTTAACTGTAAAATGCTATGTTTGGAATGGATAATGTGCTTTGCGTTTGTCCAACTCTTTGAGAGAAAAAAAAAAGGACTCTAAAGTGTTAACGTAGGATGTGCTAATGGTAAGCACTGTGGGCCTGATCTCTCCTGTTACTGTTGAAGGTCTATGCTGGAAACAGACTACAGTAGAGATGATGCATATGCATACATGCCACCTCGGAAAGTGTTCTTGTTGCACTACACCATCACTTGTGCATTTGTTTTCACTTTCTTTCTGAATATCCCCTTTGGTTTTCAATCTAAAATTACAGGCCGGGCCTTGTCCAAAACTTTGTAAAACATTACAAGGCATATTAATTACCTTACCAATCAATCACCTTTTTATTCCAGCTGGGCAGTGGCGAGTGGCGAGGCGACACACCCAAGATTGATGGACGAGAGGAGCAAGAGGAATGCCGAGATGCAAAAAACCAGTCCACATTTTTGACCAGGATAAGACAGTAACAGTATCCACTTTTCACTTCTTTTAAATAATTTGATTAATATCTTGTATACATTCTTTACAACAGTGTGTTCTTGGAGTTGTTATTATCAATCATCATTACGTTTGCTCTGTGTTTACGATTCTTCACTACCAATATTTAAAATTTCTATTTGCTATCTGTTAAAGTATTAAGGCCGGAACAGAACAAGAAATAGAAGTGTATGTAATCCGGGTCTCATCATCATGCATGCATTGCCTTTTTCTCCCTTAACATATGGAATGGATATGGTATGGTAGTCTTCAATGATTGTCGTTTGTTTGTCTATGTATGCATACTGTTTTTTCTATGTCAAACCTTTCCCAAAATCCCCCTTCCCATCCAATTAACGGACCCTAACCCTCTTCCCCCGGGCTGTGTGACTTATTGTCGAGGTGTAACTAAATTAAATGTACACCAATACTTAATCACACACTTGCTGGGGCGGATGTGGTGAAAGCAACACTACTTCAATTTCAATGCAGAGCGATGATCTTCTTCTGCTTGCCCACCCATGAGTAGGATATTTCAGAGGTTATTTTATTTAACAAAGGAACATATACCTCAGCATGAATTGCCGGCATTGATTGGATTTGTTTGTTGTACGTCCTCATATACAGCACTAACTGTTAGACTGTAGGCATAGTCAAGTGACTCGAGTCGACAAAACTATAGTTTGTAACTCTGTCTAGTAGGCTATCCTCATAATAACCAGCATTCAGTTTTTTTGTCAAATATTTGAGCATATAATTGTGGCTCGGTAAATTCTGTGATGTACTTCATTCAACTACTCCTCTAACAATCTCTCAAAGGCTATTGACTATCTCCTTTTCTTTTTTTGGAAATGCTGCCACCCTGCCAGTGTATACTACTACTACTATACTACCACCACCACCACCCCAATCATGGCATGTATGAAAAAGGAAACCATCTTCACCATGCAGCCAGTGCTGTGCCACAGTTGGACATAAACATCAAGCACCGGTAAGAGAGAAGTTTGGGGGAGGCAGAATTAATAATGGACATGTTGTCAATGATTTCAGTTTCAAACACCACTCCAAAGAATGCATAGTAGGACCAGTCAATGAGTGAGGTGTGTCGCATCTATCTGTTTGTGTCTTATACAGTCAGCAAATTATTGAAATCAAACACACGCTATGGGCGGCCATGCACCAGCAAGGAAACAGTGTGATGTACAGTTACCCCACCTACAAAACATTAACAACATTGCATGTAACATAGAAAAATATATTTAATTGACCCTAACAAATAAACTAAACCCACATAAGCTGACCCACCCACCTCCCTAACCCCAACGACTGTCCATAGAAGTAGAGAACGCCCAAACGAGTGAAGAACGAACAGGAATTAAAAAAGGGGCAGTGACAGGGACTAACTGGTGGGGCGGGACTGGAGGAGGACACGCATCTGGTCCTCTAAATGGGCGAGCGGCGTCTAAGGCCGCGGCAGTTGCAGCCACAGTGGGGGGGGGGGCACCGGAGATGACACGGTGGCGGCGGGCAGCCGTCCGGCGGTGGCGCCGTACCGCTGGAGGGCGGTGGCTGGGGCCCGGGGCACTGGCCTCCTCCTCCTCCTCGGCTAGGACCACCAGCCGCCGGTATTCCTGCTGGATTGCCTCCAGCTTCCGGCGCCGTGCCTTGGCGGCCAACTCCTTATGGTTGAGTTTCGGAGTTGCTGTGTATCAAAAAGAAAAAAACAAGACAATTGTAAAATATAGTCTTAATAAAACAGTAGGACAAGGTAATTATTTATACACATAGTGGCATGGTAGAGTAGCACTATAAAATAAAGCACAGTAGTACATAACATTTTAAATGTCGCCCGTCCTTCTTCCTTCCACCTGTCTTACACTTTTTAGTTGAACAGTGCACCAGGTGCTCTTCTCCATAAAACTTTCAAAGCGGAGTTGAAATCAGATAGATGAGGACATTGGTTACTCAATACTCCGGCTCCTAGTCCTATACCAATTAAAGGGAATTCTAGTCTTCTAGTTCACTCTTCAAACGTCCCCAAGAACTCATACTTACTTACGACATCGGATAGGGTGGGGGTCCCGTGGGGACAATTAATTAGGATGATGCGCCCGGCACAGTGGCGGGCGCACCCTGTTTTTTTAAATTTAAATTCTGGTTGGCTTTGCTGAAAGCAATGCTAAAATGTTGTGCTGCTTTTCCAAGCACAACATGACGGGCCTCGCACGGAGCCTGTCACGTTTTGCTTTGAAAGTCGGAGGGGTACCATAGCATCGGTAGGTACCCTCCATGGGGGCCCCCAAGCATACTCTGCAATGTGTGCATGCCTTTCCGTGGCGGACGGCAATGCCGCCACGCAAAGGCATTCCAAAATGCAGATTATATGGCTGCCGGTGTGGTGAGAGAGACACCACCGCCATATTGAACCCTTTTCCGCCTGGACATGTCTGAATATTTTCTACAGGGATGGCGGGAGGTTTGCCCCTGCGGTGACGGCAGTGAATTCCAGCCGGCCCGGCGGGGGCAATACGCCCACCATCCTAATGGGGCCCTAATTCACAACTGTACAGTATACATATACATACAGTACACCTTTGCAGTGAGTGTGCTGTCAAGTTCAACAATAGTTAAAGATTATGAATCTAACTTACCACCGCCTGCCACTGGTGCTGCCACTCTCCCTCCGTTGCTATCTGCAACTGCCGCATCCTCGCCCTCGGCGTCGCCTTCGCTGGCCCCAGCAATGGTGGTCGGTAGTGCGCCTAGAAAACATTACACATTTATTAGGCGACATATACACCTCCCCCCTATTGATCAGTAGCAAGGTTGAAAAATGAGTTAATACTAACATACATCACTAGTACAAATCAGGTAGTAGTAGAGTAGACACTAAGTTATATGATCATTGTAGCATTTGCTTGATTAGCCCTAGCCATGCACATGTGACGTTACCTTTACCTTGCAGCTTCTTAAGACACCTTTGAGCCCACATGACCTGCCTCACACTGCTACTGTCTAGTCTACGCGCTGCGTACAAGTGGTCAACAAACATTAACAAGCCACTTTTTTAGGAAGAACTGGTGTACTACTGTTACTGTTAGTCCATATTGCTTATCCATAGATGCTACACTTTTTGGCACGGCTGAGAAATGCTTGCAAGTTGCAATATACTAACGCACACCATTTCTTTTTTCGCATTACAGACGCAAGATTCCCTTCTATGAACCAGAGCTTCTGAACGATGCACCAACTACCAGTACTAGGTTCTTCTGAGGTGAGGGGTCCCTTCACTCACATCTTCATTTATAAATGTATATAAACTAAATTGCTATGGGATGGTGGTGCTGCCTTCCACCACTGTTCAGTTATCATGATTTAATTCCCAACTGTATAAGTGTAACAATGTATATTGTTTTAATGTTATTGATTTGCCGGTTGGTGCTGCTAAGAAAACAGTGTACAGACCTTCTCAAATTGAAATAAACATTTTAAACTTACATAGACTTCGTGGTATTTGGTGTGGAGTGGACTAACTTACACGAGTGAGCAAATTAAAGTAAGGGTGTGCATGTGAATTGCTTCCACGACAGAGGTTGGGTGTGTTATGTTCTGGGTTGTCTACTTGTTGGTTATCTTGGGGGGAGGGTTCCGAGACCTAATAGGTATGACAAGACAGTACTATAGTCAAGCAGTGGAATTGTGGTGGGTGCGGAATTTCTGATTGAGGTGTGCAAGGAAGGTCCAACCTACCATCACCAACATCCTATTTTCTGGTGCAAATTTATGTGCAAGATCCCTACAACAGTGGTATGTCCTATAGGGTATCATATCAAAATAATAAGAAATCTGGTAGGGCTGTTGTTGCTGTGAATTTTCAAAGCCTCAACATCAATAAGAGTAAAAAGTAGTACAAGACAACGACCCAACGGATTGTACGAGCTACTGGTGAATATGAGTTTTATATTACAACCTTTCACAAAGAGTGGCACTGGCCAACTGGGCAAGACTAGCTACTACAGTACAGACAGACAGACTGATAGTATGTAGTAGTACTCAGTCATCATAGCGGAGGCAGGGATAAGCTTTTTGAAACCGTACAGATCGAAGGATAATTGGTGGTAAAAAAATAGCATTTGGAAACACACTATAGTTCGGGAGAAATGGGGCAGTAAAAGTTATGGAATAAGAAATATTATTAAAAACAAGAAGACTTACTGGGGCCAGCAGAGGAGCCCTCAGCGGTGTCCTCCTGGTGGTGTTCCTGTCCCGCCGACTGTCCAGTCCCTGTCGGTCTGCCCCTGGGTGCTGATGGACAGGAGAGATATAAGAATTAAGAAAGAGACAAACATTGATGGATGGTGTCAAACAAATACAATATTTTTCAACAACGGTCAAAAAACACTTATGTAAACAACAATTGCAATAACTACATTGACCGATCTCATCTGGTCAACATGTAATATCGTGGGATTCGCAGTTCGACTACTTAAGTTACTATTTATCAACAGTAATCCATTCTTCCATTCTGATTCCAGAAAACTAAGTTACAAGTAAGCCTAAGTATTAGTACAACGTACCACCCAACCTAGCCCACCTATTCCAGGCATGCCAATTGTACATTAAGTATGCATTTCCACTGTATTCCTCAACAATGTGTATGATCCAATCATGAAGGACACATGAACATGACTACATTTTTTGTATACACCAAATTTTGGTTTGATTGATGCTGATCTGCTACTGCTAAGTAACTGCAAAGCCTACCTCCACTCATTGAACAAACTAGAAAAGGTTCTAAAGACTGCCGTACTAGCAGCACGTCACGTAACTGAGTGAGGGGGGGCATCACGCATACCACTAACCAATTAGAAGCTCATACAAAGTACCTAAACCTAAGTATCAATCCGCCCCTATCTATTAGTGACAGGACAAAGTAAGGAGTGGACGTGAGTCACTGTAGCATTACGTAACTTAATTTCTCTAAAATAAACTCGTAAAGAATCACGCTAAGCAAGCGCAAACGCAAAGCTGCAAACAAGTAAGATTAGTAGTAGCGCAGAAGAGCACCTGTGTCATAATCACAGAAGACTTTTAAACGTTATTAACCTGGAATGTATTGTAAGCAGCAACATTCTAGCTGGTTGGAAGGAAAAAAAGATATTCGCAATATATAACATAGAGCAGAAGAACAGACACAAAGTTGTAATAATTAAATAGGTACTCACCAAGCCCCGGGACCTCCACTCCTAGCAGGTCCAGCAGGTCCTGCTCACGGTCCAGGATGTCGGACCACCGGTGCGTCAGCTGTGCCTGGGTGCGCCGGACCCCAGAGATGCGCGACACTGCCCGGCGCACCTTCCCCCACCGCTGCCGACGCTCCCGGAGGCCGTACCCGGACCCAGGCCTGCCACCTGCTGCCAGGGTTGAGGGGAGGTGGCGCTGCACAAAGAAAATTAGTGCAGCCAACTCCGCCTCCCCAAATAAGGCCCGTGCATGCACCCCTTGTGGGCGCCGCCTTCCGCAAGGAAGGCGGTCGCGGCTCTGGCTGCGCCGGCGAACAGCCCTGCCCTTGGACATGGTTCTGGGGACGGGGCGGGAAAGAAAAGGTAAAATAAATAAAGGAGTAAAGGAAATAAATAGCGGGCAATACAAAGAGAAAAAGTAGCTAAAAAACAAAAAAAAAGTAGACAAAAACCAAAAATATAGAGGCAGGAAAATAGTTAGAGAAATAATAAGTGATAAAGACCCACAAAAAAGTGGCTATAAACAAAGGATTGAAAAGATTTAGGGAGGATTGAAAATCAGGCCCCAGAACCATGCAATAGAGTGGAAAACAAGATGGCCGCGCCCATTGCGACCACGTGCGCAAGTTTGCGCGATATTTTCTCCCTGAGCAAGCAAAAAGCAACGCGATCAAGTAAAAGCGGTCGCGAACAGGAAATATCGACCGCGAACATGCATTGCGCGACCCGGAACAGGAAGTAAACATCGCCAGAGGGCAGGACAAGTGAAAACAAGATGGCCGCGCCCGTGAGCAACCGCATGGGTAAGTTCGCGACCCGCGATCACGCAAAAAATACCGCGAACAGGCGGCAAAAAACTTCCGTGTCTTTGCGATATTTCCGGCGTGTTTGCGGAGATTTTCTGCATTCTCGCGATAATTTGCGGAAGTTAATTCCGCAAATTCCGCCCACCCCTAGCGCGGATCCAAAAACATGTAAAAAATATATATAAAATAAAGTTTTGAACATATAGTTAAAAAAATATTTTGAAAAATATAAAAAAATATGTTTGAATAACCCATTAAATTCAAATAATATTTTTTAATTTTTAAAAGAATTAATTGAAAAAATAAGTTTAAAAATGGTGATAAAAAAGTATTTAAAAAAACATGATTAAGAAATTGACACACTGAATTTGAAAAATATAGAAATCCAATCAAAATCATTAAACATGATATCTTTAGAGATAAGTTATAGATAGGAATTAGCATTTAAAAAACCTTTGAAATTCACTGAAAAAACCAGAGGTTTCATGCACGTTATAGTTAGGAATTGGCATTTAAAAAACCTTTGAAATTCACTGAAAAAACCAAAGGTTTCAGGGGCGTTATAGTTAGGAATTGGCATTTAAAAAACCTTAGAAATTTACTGAAAAAACCATAGGTTTCAGGGGCGTTATAGTTAGCTGGACATTTCCCTCATACAAAACCCTAGAAATTCCCCTGTTATAGTTAGTTCAGCTAACTATAACTCGCGCCCCCGCAATACACTGCTGATGATGTCACATATTACATCACTCATGACATGGTCAGTGACATCACTGATGACATCACTGATGACATCTCAAATGACATCACTGATGATATGGCCGATGATAGGTTGCAGTCCAAATAGGTATAGTGACAGAGGTCCAACACAGAAATGATAAATAAAGGCAATCAGGCAGTCAGAGATGCCAATAAGCACATTCGGTTATCCACATTTTGCTGATACACAGCTATATCAAGGATTTTCATGTCACAAAGCAAAGAAATGATGAAATGTAGGTGCATCTCTTACTCCACATGTGTAGCAAGTCACATATGTTTCTTCTCTGGCATTTCACATTGTATAACTCAAACCAGTCTCATACAGGATGCCAAAATACCTGATTGCTGGACATGATTTTCATGCTGAACACAGCTTGGATGGCTGATCTCAAGACCCTAAACATTCGACCTTAACAATACCTTATGTCAATTAACTCTCAAGCTACAACGCATGCAAATCTATTTTTTTACGAGGGCGATCTGGATGACTGGTTGTCCTTTGTGACGCTGTTTGCTCAGATTGGCTTACAATGCCTTTTTATCCAATTCTGCCCTAAGGAAACCTGTGATAAACCAAAAGCATTGGCCGTGCTTGTTTGCATATTTTGAAGAAGAACATGATTAAAAGAGTAGCACAAACAAAGGATCTACCTGTCTTGTTTTTGTTGTTTCTTGTGCAAAATTCTTTGGGCCAGATTATGAGATCAGTGGTCTATAGGTTGGCCAAACCCGTGGTGGCGGTCTGACTGTCGCCACATCAGTATTTTGAGTGTGGCAGTTGGACCGCCACAGGACCGTTGCAACCTCTGGGGATCCATCATCCCGTGGCGGTTTGCAGCAGTCAAAAGCAGTAATATGCTGGCAGTGTCACAGATGCCTCAACACCATGTTTTTCATGGCAGTGAGACCTCCATTAAAAGGTTGGTGGTTAGGCCTTGTGCCCCTGGGTGCATGCAGGTGGAGCATGTTTCCCCTTTGTAAATATGCACCCCCAGTTCCTGCACGGTGTGGCACACCATGCAAGAAGGTGCAGTTGGCGCTCTGAGGGTAGCAGTCTGCCTTTTAGGCTCTTTTATGAGCCTGACAGACCACCGTTCTCAGACTACTGCAGGACAACCTGCCAGACCAGGAAAAAACTTCTGATCTGGCAGGCGGTTGCACCACGGGTTTGGTGGTCCCTCAGCAATGGCCCGTAGCACCGTCCACATTGTGACCTCCAAACTCATAATCAGGTCCTTTGTGTACACTTTGTGCCTCATTTGCAAAGAATTGGGGTAAGGCAGCACCACAAGTAATTTTGCTGCGCTTCCCTTCACCAACTGGAAAGGGCAGGAAAGACTGCATTTACAAGATACAGTGTATTCAGGTCCTTTTAGCTAGTGCTGATGCACAATTTGCAGCCAGTGTCTGTGTTGTTGGCATGATTGTTTTTGTGCAGTAAGGGTACAGGACACATAAAAAGAGGAAAAAACAAGGAGAAATGTAAACCTTTCTCTTCATTACGCCTTCTCTAGAGTGGCGTACGTTTTTGGCACTGACATAGGTTTATGTGATGTTGTAAATCTGAGGCATTGTTAAAATCCATGAGTGTTGAGTGGGAACACTAACAGCAATGCCCATGGAACGCCTCCGTGTTGTAGAGTAAGACAAGGCAGCGCTTTTTGCTGCCTTGCCTTACTACTTCTTGATGAGGCCATGCAAAGCCAAGCAGGATGCTTCACGTTGCATCGTAGATATGATTCTTAGGCCTGCACCACCAGATAATCATAAATAGTGAGGTTCTGGCAGTGCTGGCCTCTTGTAAATGAGGGCCTTTGTTTTATTGGCTCTCATTTTGTTTAAACACTAAGACTACTTAAATCCAAGTCTTTGTGGTGTGGTATTTGTAGTGCTATGGAAACAAAACAAGATTGCTGCACTGAGAGAATGTAGATTATTTGTTAGGTTGACTGATAGTCCACCATAAGTAACAATGCCACTTTTCTTGTTAGGTCCAGTAAAGTTTCAATAAGTTAAACCTGATTTCAACCCCTAGTAGCTATGGCACAGAGCATGCCGGCTTAATGTAAGAAAATGTGTAAAACATTTAGTACTATAACAGTTAAGCCTTCCAAAAAAAAAAAAAAAGTCTGACTTCAATTTATTAAAATGGAGACTATTTAATGAACAAAATGACACCTAAACAAAAAGCATCCAATATGTTGCCAAAAAATGTAAAGTGCAAACCGTGGGCAACTGGTCGCGAGTAACTTTAGATTTGGAAATTGTCTGAGTACTCAGTGAGGCAAAGCAGCAGGAGGGGTCAGTGTTTCGACACAATTTCGGAGAAAAAAAAATCTTGATACAAACATATCATGTCAAGAATATTGGGACATCACAAATATTGTGGACAGGAATATTGAAAGTAAAAATATTGGTTTTAGTGTTGTTTTCAATATTGTTGTAAAAATATTGATGTAGGAACGATTGCTGTATGTAATATCATTTGTAAGTGTTAAATAGCATGTAGTGTTTTCTAATGTGTTTGATTGTACTTGTTTATTATTATTTTTATTTGTGTTTTAGTAAGATATTATTTTATTTATGAAATTGTTAACATTTCTATTTTTAGTTGCAAAAATGTATGTACTTAATTGCTGATTTTTCTTTTTTTAATAGCGGGATATTGGGTTTTTAAGGGATTTAAGTGGGGAGATTAAAAAAAAAATATATGTGTAAAATTTAAATTGAAAGGTAATAATTTGAAAGCTATGCAAGTTAATAATTTAGAATTTTGCAATGTATTGTATCATATTGATATTGTCGTTTTATGCTCATTAAGATTTATAATAATGGTATTAAATATTTTTGTTAAATTAGAAAAACTTAAATATTATAAATTGTTAAAAACATATATAGTTTTATATTAAGTGGAATATTTAGAAATGTTTTATGTTAAAAAGTTCCATTTAAAATATAAACATTATATGAAAATGTTTTTTTATTCATGGTTGTTAATGTTGTGTTATTTTTTATTGTTTAAAATTCATGAATGGCAGAAAAACTTGTTGAACAATATGTCACTTTCTAAAAGTAAAAAATAGATTTTTTTATTTAAAATGTAAATATTTATATAAAGGTTTGTAGTGTGGAATAGTGTGTTTTTAGTAAACATTTTGGTAAATGTTATACTACAAAAAATATGTGAGAATATGGAGTATTGATTGTGTTTTAATTTTTTTTTTTTTTTTAATGTTATGCAACATGTTTTACTGTGAAGTGGATATTGTAACTGTCACCCCTTTAGTGTCCAACACATTCCCAAAAGTGATTTAGATTGGAGTGGGAATAGTAAATGTCACCCCTTCAGTACCCAACACCTTCCCCAATATGGTTTAGATTGGAGTGGAAAATAGGAAATGTCACCCTTTTAGTGTCCAGCACATTCCCCAATATGATTAGATTGGAGTGGGAATAGTAAATGTCACCCCGTTAGTGTCCAACACCTTCCCCAATATAGTAAGATTTGAGTGGGAATAGTAAATATCAACCTGTTAGTGTCTTAACACCTTCCCCCAATATGGTTAGATTGGAGTGGGAATAGTAAATGTCACCCCTTTAGTGTTCAAATCCTTCCCGCAACATGGTTGGATTAGAGCTGGAATAGTAAATGTCACCCCTTTAGTGTCCCGAAAGTTCCCTGAATTGGTTTAAATTGGGGTGGGAGTATTAATGTCACTCCTTTAGTGTCCAACACCTTCTCCAAATTGGTTTAGATTGGAGTGGAAATAGGAAATGTTACCCCTTTAGTGTCCAAAGCCTTTTAACAATATGGTAAGATTGGAGTGGGAATAGTAAACGTTACCCTTTTAGTGTCCATCATATTCCCAAAATTGGTTTAGATTGGAGTTGGAATAGTAAATGTGACCCCTCTAGTGTCCAACACCTTCCCTAATATGGTCAGATTGGAGTGGGAATAGTAAATGACGCCCCTTTACTGTCCAACAACTTCCCCCAATATGGTAAGATTGAGGTGGGCAATAGTAAATGTCGGCCCTTTAGTGTCCAATATCTTTCCGAATTGGTTTAGATAAGAGTCGGAATAGTACTTATCACTCCTTTTGTGTCCCACACCATCCCCAAATGGGTCTAGATTGGAAGAGGAATAGCAAATGTCATCTCTTTAGTGTCCAACCCCTTCCTCAAATAGATTTTTTTATTTAAAATGTAAATATTTATATAAAGGTTTGTAGTGTGGAATAGTGTGTTTTTAGTAAACATTTTGGTAAATGTTATACTACAAAAAATATGTGAGAATATGGAGTATTGATTGTGTTTTAATTTTTTTTTTTTTTTTTAATGTTATGCAAAATGTTTTACTGTGAAGTGGATAGTGTAACTGTCACCCCTTTAGTGTCCAACACATTCCCAAAAGTGATTTAGATTGGAGTGGGAATAGTAAATGTCACCCCTTCAGTACCCAACACCTTCCCCAATATGGTTTAGATTGGAGTGGAAAATAGGAAATGTCACCCTTTTAGTGTCCAGCACATTCCCCAATATGATTAGATTGGAGTGGGAATAGTAAATGTCACCCCGTTAGTGTCCAACACCTTCCCCAATATAGTAAGATTTGAGTGGGAATTGTAAATATCAACCTGTTAGTGTCTTAACACCTTCCCCCAATATGGTTAGATTGGAGTGGGAATAGTAAATGTCACCCCTTTAGTGTTCAAATCCTTCCCGCAACATGGTTGGATTAGAGCTGGAATAGTAAATGTCACCCCTTTAGTGTCCCGAAACTTCCCTGAATTGGTTTAAATTGGGGTGGGAGTATTAATGTCACTCCTTTAGTGTCCAACACCTTCTCCAAATTGGTTTAGATTGGAGTGGAAATAGGAAATGTTACCCCTTTAGTGTCCAAAGCCTTTTAACAATATGGTAAGATTGGAGTGGGAATAGTAAACGTTACCCTTTTAGTGTCCATCATATTCCCAAAATTGGTTTAGATTGGAGTTGGAATAGTAAATGTGACCCCTCTAGTGTCCAACACCTTCCCTAATATGGTCAGATTGAAAAGGGAATAGTAAATGACGCCCCTTTACTGTCCAACAACTTCCCCCAATATGGTAAGATTGAGGTGGGCAATAGTAAATGTCGGCCCTTTAGTGTCCAATATCTTTCCGAATTGGTTTAGATAAGAGTCGGAATAGTACTTATCACTCCTTTTGTGTCCCACACCATCCCCAAATGGGTCTAGATTGGAAGAGGAATAGCAAATGTCATCTCTTTAGTGTCCAACCCCTTCCTCAAATTGGCTTAGATTAGAGTCTAAATAATAAATATTACCCCTTTAGTGTCTACCACTTTCCCCCAATATAGTTAGGTTGGTCTGGGAATAGTAAATGTCACCCTTTTATTGTCTAACCCCTTCCCCAAATGTGTTCAGATTGGAGTGGGAATAGTAAAAGTCACCATTTTAGTGGTGAACACCGTTCCCAAATGTTGTGAGTTAAAGACATGTCACACATTTTTCTTATTTTATTTGTTCTAATTTTTTATTATTCTATAACTTTACATTTTGAATCATATATACTTCAAGAAAAAAATAAAAAATACATAAAATAAACTAAATATAATAAAAAATTTGGAAAATCATATTTATATACATTTGTATGATGTACACTTTTAACTCTTATTTATTTTGTTAACTTTTTAACTTTTATATATAAATATATATATTTATATATTCAATAATATCTTAACATGTTTTATTAGTATACAATAGTTGTATGGATTGTATACTATTATTTAATTTATACTTTGCAATGTGTTCACCATTTTGACAACATTGTTTGATAAGTTTTCAATGTCAAATTATTTTTTACATTCTTTATAGAATTCTAAACTTTTATATACGTACTTTCAACATTATTATAAAATGTTTTATTAGTGTTTATTAATTAATTGTATATATCGCATACTGTTATTAAATGTTATGCTTTACAATTTTTTCATAAAGTTTTATATAATTGTTTGATATGTTTTACATGTTTAATAATTTTTAATTTTTTTAAAACATTTATTCAACACTTTTACAATATTTTCCAATAATTTCAATGGAGAGATTTTCTTTTATTTTGTTTCATTTATCTGACATTTTTTTTAACCACTACCCTCCATTTTGTACTCTCTTTGTGTTATTTTTTGTCTATTTTTCTGGCATTAGGTCTCAGTAAGGTGCTGCTGTTCGTCAGAAGCGGTAAGTCCGTTTTAAATGATTTTTTAAGGGTTTTGAGGTTGGGGGATGTAGGAGGGAGGTTTAAAAGTTAGTTATAGTGTTGTTTGTGGATATTTGGCGTATTTAGATGTATTGCTGTTAGTGTTTTACACTAGTTTGTTGTTTTTGCATTATTCTACACTTCTTTAGTAATGTACTACTATCCTATGTTAAATTGTGTGATGTTGGTATTTTTAGATGATTAAATGTTAGGTCTATGTATTTTAGGGAATGCTGTGTGTTTTATGGGTGGATTTTCAAAGTTTAAGTTATAGACTTTTGTCTATATTCTATGGGCTTTTGGAGCTTATACTTTTTTTTTAAAGGAAATTAGTTTTGGTTTATAATAAAATAATGTTTTTTACTTTGAATTCCTTTCAGATTTCGTGGAGCAGTTCTTTTTCTAAAACTCTTTTTTGGGTTATTTATGGAACCTAGATACTTAATACTGCTTCCAGAGATTTTGATTGGATTCGTTATCATTTTGGAGGGACTTTTGGTTCCATTTCTCTAATCTTTGGTGTATTGGTGATTTTTATTACATGGAGACATCGGAACATCAGAAACTACAGAACAGTAAGGGCTTGGTGGTTACGTGACTGCCATGAAAACAGCGTCACAATCACCGCCACAGAGTTGGCTGTCCGACCGCCCAATTACTATACATACACTCCCATAGACGATTGACTACTGAGGCACCACCGCCAGTAAATCCCAACTGCAGTGGGATAGGCCAATGTGTCTGCCAGGGGGTAGACCGCCAGTTTCCCTGCCTGCCAAATCACGAGATGCTGTACCGCCCATGCGACTGTGGCAGTTAAGCCTCCAGACGTGAGCTGGTGCAAACGGAAGGATATAAGGCATAAACTCACATTAACTCACTTTCATTTGTCCCGTACTGCCAAGGAGCCGGAACTCAACGTCCTGCCACTGCTGCTACTGCTTGAAGACGATCTACACCGTCATCGACTCAACCGACGATAAGCCATATCCCTACCCATTCACATTGATTCCTTAGTTGGTATGACATGGACATGCAAAGGTGTATGGGGTCTCTGGCCCAAACATGTCATGTGTCCCTCTGTTCCCAATAAATTGGAATGTATGATCCAATGACTGCCCTCCTTGGGCATGCTCATGTCACCAATTTTAGCATGTGTTTAAAATGAAGAATAAGGGATACTGATGTGTGCAGTGATTGGTGTAACATACCAGCACCTCCCCATCAATATCCCATCTATTGCTAGTTCCTGTTGTCATATTGGGGGAGAGGAGTTGGCCTAATGGTTAGGGCGCTCGAACTCAGACCTGGGGGAACTGGGTTCGAGTCTCGGTAACAACGCTAAACCTCCTGTGATTCTGGGCAAATCACTTAATCTCCCCGTGCCTAACAAAAAAATGAATGTGTGTCCTCATGTAACGTAACTGGTGCTATGTAAAGCACTCTGATACCTGATTGGATTTGGGTCAAGTTTGCGCTATATAAAACTCTGCTAAAAAAAATATATATATATATCAAAGAGACTTTTGGCTGGATGGATCATGAAACGTAAACGCACCCTCTCTACTAAATATCTGTGTTAGATTCTCAAACATCACCCACATAAAAAATAAATTTGATGTCAATGGAATGTCAAAAAATCAGTGTGACAAGCATACAAAGGTCACAATGTAAACACTGTCTGCAGAATCGGCTTGCCTCCATCAGGGGAACCCCTGAAAGGCTGGGCCTTTTAGCCCTAGTCCACATTGCACATGTCTTAAAACCTCTATGTGCACAGGATCTGTGGCTTGAAGTATACCAGGTCAAGACCTATATAAAAAACAATTTAATAGTATCAAAAAGTCAAGGTATGCATAAAACATAATCAAAGTACATTAAATAAATACATACTCCAAAATGCATTGTTCATGATTGTAAATGTTTTAAAAGAGCAATATGTACCTCCGTACTTGGGAGGAGATGGTCTTGGCCATCCTGCATAATGAGGGAATGCCAGGAATACCTGAGGGAGTGAAGTATGATAAGCTACATTTCACAAACTGTCACAATACCTCAACGTCCTGTTGGCTCTCAACTCTGTTTTTGCTATAGTGTTGTCTACCTACTTTCCTAACATACAGTCCTCAAAGTATCAAAAATATTGCTTTGTCAGTGTTAATGTGTAATGTTGTATAGAACATCACATCTGTTAATCTCCACTACATGCCACATGTTGGAATACTGTCTGTAAGTGTATAATTGGAAAACTATCATTGCAGGACCCATGATATGTGTAAACAACTTTACAATATGGTAATCCCAAATGCATGTTGCCAACAGGTATGTTACACTAACAATTTACAGCTGGTGTGCACTTATCATTGAGGTCACCATTTGTTACGTGTTGGTAAGTCGAGATAGAAAGTCTATAACTACCATGAGACCCTGTCACTGTAACTCTAACCAAGATGCAATAGTCCCTTTGCCCCTGCTCAATTGTCTACCATTTTACAACTGATGTACACTTACCATGCAGGTTACCATTAGTCAAGTGTTGGCAAGCCGAGATAGATAGGTCTACAACTACCCTGTGGCTCTGTAACTCTAACTCTCACCAACATGCAATAATCCTTTTGCCCCTGCTCACTTGTCTGCCATTTTGCAAATGATGTTTACTTATCATGCTGGTCACCTGTAGTAGTCATCGGAGCCAATGAATTACAAAAAATGTTGTTGTTGCTTTGCCCTTTTTTTGAGTATCTGTGTAACAGCACCAGGAGCATGACAACCCTCGCTTGTCCAACGCTCCGTATTCAAATTACCTTCCCATTCAGAATTCTCATGTAAGAATACTCATCCCACTGCATGCACCTCTGCACAAACTAACCTCTTGCAGAAAACACATGCCATGGGTTACAACAACATTTCCCTCCTTGCACAGTAAATACATTTGAATTAAACATAACTTGAAAATAATGCTAAGTACAACATAATTTTCAAATATATAATACTACATGGAAAGAAATTTGTACACACACAAATCTAGCAATAGAAACTTAACCAGATTCATTGCTTTGGATCAACAAAATTAACTGCCTAAACGAAAACCTAACCTAACTTAATGTACACTGTATACTTATAGAGATAACTGTAGAACTACCCTTTAATCGCTGAACTTCTGTTTTTCTAATGATTCTCCGAAGCCTGACATCTTCCTGAATTTTTCCATGAGCATCATTGCGAGAGTGTGCGTTGACTGCCCCCCTGGTGGGTCACTGTAGATCAGCATTGTAATGAACTTTAACCACTCTGGACACATTCCACCATTCATGAAATTTGATTTTGATTGCACAACCACTCACAGCTTTCACCCTGAAAGGATCTCTAAATTTTGAGAAACCTTTAGGAACATGGTAAGGTTCTTTGACACGTACTCAGTCTCCAACACAAGTTTCATCATTGAGCTTACCAACACCATGTTTCTTGTCAAAATATTCCTTCATCTTTATTTGTACACCCTCAACTTTGGGATGAATATCTCTATCCATATCCCACTCATAAACAGATGGTGTTTGTAAATCCCTCAACCATCCCTGACACATTATGCTGGCAGCCACCCGGCCCCTCATGATTTCAAAAGATGATCGACTGGTTACAGAGTTGGGACAAGTGCATACAAGAGGACAACATACTGTCTATTGCCACTTTTACATTTGCCTTGCTTTTGACAGCCCAATGTTCAGTTCATCTTCTAAACCAAACCATTGGCTTGAGGGTGATACCATGCAACTCTCTTGTGAACAATCCCAGTTTATTCTAAGTATTCTCACATTTCCATCTAAACACATTATACACCATTGTCAGACACCAACTCATTAGGCAGGCCTTCACGCACAAAAACGTTGTTGATAAAAGAAATAACTGTTGCTGTTGTTGCTTCCTGAACAAATTCCACTTCCCAGCATCAGCTGTAATAATCACCTAAAACTATAATGTACTTGTGCTTAATTGAAAGCGAGCCAAACTGTCTTATAAAATCTACTGCCAACTTGGACCAAGATCTGTATGGTATTCTCAATGGATGGAGGGACAGTGTAGTGTTTTTAAACATTTGTCACTGGTAGCACAAATTTCACACTCACGGACAGTTTGCTCTATTTCACTGTCCATACTAGGCCACCAATATACAGAATGTATCTTCCTTTTACTGATAGTTTGGCCCAAGTGGCCCTCATGACCAGCTCGAATGATTCTCGACCTCAATAACCTAGGATCAATTATTTTGTCTCCCCTCAAAACAATCTTATCATTTTCCATAGTCAACTCACCTAAAATTTTAAAATATGGTTAGAGGTCATGTGGCAATTTTTTCTCTTAAGGCCACCCTTGCACAATATAATTCTGAACCAGTTTTAAAGTTTCATCATTCTCCAAACAACTCATCCACTCTCTGTGTTCGAAAGTCTCCCTTTCACATGCATCAATGATGGCTATCAAATACTCCTCATCTTGTTCTACTATATTGTCAACCCAGTCCATTAATGGTGATCTGGACAAATAATCAGCAATGATGTTCTTGTCCCCAGGTATGTGTTTTATGTCAAAACAATACTGCAGCAATTTGCCGCTCAATCTCGCTATCCTTAGTGTGAGATCCCGGATAACATCACCACCAAGAATCCCCACTAATGGTTTATGATCAGTAACCAACTGAAACTTCTTACCCCAAACGAAACCCTTGAATCTCTAGATAGCCCAACTACATACTAAAAGTTCTTTCTCAATGACAAAAAACTTTTTCTCATTCTCCCTTAATGCCTGTGATGCAAAACCTACTGTCAAACGCAATAATGGATTGGACAGAAGGATCATAGGGTGCCAGTATGCCTGCTGACCCTATTTCTGATCTCAACTTGTCAAAATCCTCTCAACACCCTTCATCCCACTTAAAAACCTTTTTTTTAGCAACCTCCTGAGATGAACTCTGCATAAAATTCAACCCTAAATGATGTTCTAAAAGGAACCTCTTTCTTTCAGGAAAATATCTGTTTCCTCCTATCACCCCCAAATACTTTGTGAAAGCACAAAACCACGTTTTCCATTTGATGGGAGGTTCACCTGGAGATAGTAAAAATGGAGACGGAGCGGTATCAGACTGCATGATGGTAAATGGTAAAGTACAGCTCAACTAGTACATAAATTCAGAAACCTAAACTTTTTTAAAAATATGACAATTAAAACATACTAATCACATCATGCTGACAATGCTTGACCAAAACTGACTTACAATTAGATGGATATCAGCAATGCAGTCAACCCTATGTTCATATAAATATATTATAGAAAATAAGAGAACTTACAAACACAACCATAACCTGAGATATTGTGAGGTCATGGAAACCAAACACCCCAAAAATCAATATAATTGAACTTAAAGAAAAATGCTGTAAGTGTGCGTGTCACTGTTGACTATAAAAGAAAACTGACATGCAAAAATTATGAGGTGTGCGTGTCACTGTAATATCCAAGTACATCATTAATGTAAGTGATGTTGTGAAAGTGTTACACACTGTGAGTGTCTCCAAATATGTTAATGACACACAAGTAAACAGTGTGCATGTCATTGTTCAAAGCATGAATGGCTTGTTCGGGTAAACAGATTTTGATGTTTTGAAATGGTGTGCGTATTACCGATAACAGGTGAAATGCACCTGGCGAATTATCTGTTAGCAGACACACCCAATATGGCCGCTACAACATCAGGCAAAGTCAGGCAATGTAAGGCCGAGTATGTGAGATATGCAATCACGGTGAACGTTTTCTGCCCCGGAGATGGCCTAGAGAAACATTGCAAGCGTGAGCTCCAATCCGCAAACCATCAACGGTAAGAGCCCACGCAATTCTTTACACCTCTTCAAACTTTACTGCCTCTGATTTAAGAAATCAGCTTATCCTTGACGTATTGCAAAGTTAGAAAGCTGTCGCACGAAACGCTCATACGCTGAAACTCTGCTTCTGACAGAACTTACAAGGCATAGTGACATAGTGAATTTGTAACTGTAGATTATGACAGCAAGTTGTGAGATCGTTAAATAGATCGTCACCAAATTGTAGTACTCATCGGAGAAAATGAATTACAAAAAATCTTGTTGTTGCATTGCACTTTATTTGAGTATCTATGTAACAGCACCAGGAGCACGACAACCCTCACTTGTCTAACGCTCCGCATTCAAATTACCGTCCCATTCGAAATTTCTCATGTTAGAATACTCATCCCACTTCATGCGCCTCTGCGCGAGCCAACCTCATGCAGAGAACACATGCAATGGGTTACCACATCACCATTTGTCAAGTACCATGAGACCCTGTGACTGTAACACTAACCATGATGCAATAGTCCATTTGCCCCAGCTCACTTGTCTGCCATTTTACAACTAATGCTCACTTATCATGGACTGTGCAATGTACATGCAATGCTCTATTCAGAGACATGTCTGCCTACTTTGATTGATGGTGTCCTGGTCTCCTCAGTTGAAAGTATTGATGGCATGAGTGACACCATACCAAGTGTGTACCTAAAATACATGTAAGCAATGAAAGTAACTAAGCTGATTGGAAGTGGCAGGTGCCCCTTTGACTCTGCACTGCTAACATGAAGAATAATGCTAAATATATAACCAAGATGTGGGTGTACCTGTACTCCACAGACCTAGGTCTTGGAATGGTCAAATACCCATGTTATGTCTACCCTGTGTTAGCTGAAATGTTCTGGAGATGTCATGTTAATCCATAAATCCAAAATGATAGATATCAGCACATCTAATGATCTGCTCAATTCTACTACATGTAGTGTATGCTTTTAACCAACTTCAATTCAGCTCAAATAGATCACAATAGTATTTTCTACCTATTTTGTGTCATTCCAGGTCTCTACTTACTGTGACACAAATGATGTGGATATAGATGACACACTTCCACCAATAGCAATGTTCTCTATTTATCAACAGGTCGATCTGGCAGAGCAGCTGACCAGAGATTGGACACTGAAGAGACACCTGCTCCACCCCAGGATCAAGCCCTTAGTGATGACAGCACTCCTGGAGATGTGGACATGGATGACCTTCCTGGCCCATCTGGTCAGCTTGGGCAGACGGCAAAAAGTGGGTCTCTCTGTGTCTACAACACCACCTCCCACCAGAGCTCCAACAACATAGCCAACCTGTGCCCCCAAAGCTGTGCCCCTAGCAGTCACTAACATCTTGTGCCCCCCAGTCCTAGATTCTGAGGTGGCAAACACCAACCCTGTCACTGAGGAGCAGGAACCAGCGGAAGGGTGCAGTCTAGGCCAGTGGCACAGGCCCATGGGGTTAGGGTTCATGGGAGGGTAACTGTGGTCCCATTGAGTGAGCCCACTGGGGCCATTGTCACCCAGGCTACCATCACCCAAGTCTTGGAGACTATCAGGGCTGCCAAGGAGTGATGGGCCAGGTACTAATGGAAATCCAGGAAAAAAAGCAGTTGCAGAGGGACACATACCAGGAAGTTATGGCCATCAACACCAACATGGCCTACCTGGTTGGGGTGCTGTAGGGCGTCAACACCACCCTGTGCAGGGCTTTTCCACCTGCATCTACCCCGTCCAAGTACATCCAAGCTATCAACATCTGTGGCAGCTGCAGAAAGGGAGGCCCTGTCAGAAGAAGACATGTCTGCAGACACCCCTGTCTCAGCAGCAGCGGATTCTCCCCACAAGAGGAGGGGACATTCACCCAAAGATTCAGGAGGTAGGGATGGCAAGACACCCACCACCGCCAGTAAGAAACCTCACACCTAATTCCCTCCTGTGTGTGCGACACATTCACTTTGGGAGATATTCCTGGACACTTTCTATTTCTGATGAGAGTAGCATGTTGGATTTTGGACTTCAGACCTTTTGGCCTCTACATTTATGGTTTCATTCACCATAACTGACTTCTTCACTTCTGGTTTTACCTGGTTGTTTTTGCACATTGTTGATTTCCTCCTTGGTCACTGCAATAAATGCAGGAGTCACAAATCTATTGCCTCCTGTGGTATCTCACACATCTAGCTATGAAAATATACTCCCATGTGAACTTTACAATGCTAAAACAAGCTACTTGTGTAAGCATTGATTTGTAGAATGTACACAATGTTTAGCTCAGGATCTCAACCATGTCAAACCAACACATAAATACAAGTGGCTGGTCTTATAACATCTCTATTCATTTTTCAAAACAAAGGCTGACATTATGTGAGAAACGTAGCTAATCATACTTGACTTAAATAATCTGTCAGCGATCAGATTCACAAGTGCAGACCTTAACAACATGGAAGGAGGGGACACATCAGACAATTTCCTGTAGAATAGCCAACATTAAAATAGGTTTATGTCATCAGTTGGAACCATATCGCCTACCTGACAAAAGGAATCCCACATCATTTAAAAGGAAAATCAGACACGTGGCAAAACAACAGTTTTTGATCACAGGCTCATTCCAATCCAGTGTTGCTTCATCTGGTGGAATGTGACAAACAAATGTCAGTGATGTGCCACAAGTATTTTGGTCTACAATGAGGAGACACATCAACATCTACATCCAGTTCATACACAGTGAGGATTTAGCCAGTTTGAAGGCGGAATAGCTTGATTTGGGCCGAACATAAATTTGTGTTGGAGCACATGATGGCACACATATTGCATTAGGACCACCACACCACAAGGAACAAGTCCACTGGAAACCTTGTAACTTCCATCATATCACTGTGCAAGCTGTTTTGGTACACACAAAGTCTGTGGCAAACATTCCCAGGAAAAATCCAGGTCCACTTGATACATCTAAACAGCATCATTTCCCTGCTAATGTCACAACTCTGAAATGCCCAAATGAAGAAGCCATGGTGAAGCCCTATAAAACAGAACAAAATGAGTAGATTAGCTATGAAACCATACATATGGCACAATTCACCTGTGTTTGATGTGTTCCAGTTAGACATTTTTTTCCACACATGGAGGGTGTTAACTTGTCATACCTTTGTGGACATTTGTATGGACATGTGTCAATTTTCCAGTGTGTACCTTGCACCTAATGTATCTAGATATGTGACAAATGCTGTTAGTGCTGTGTTTGCTTTCATGACTTGTACTTACACAGTACCTACACATGCATGCCTATTGATTATGCTATTGGTTGTCCCTGATATACTTCAAATCACAGGTCCTGTGCACATTGAGGGTTTGAGGCATGTGCAAAATGTTCTGTGCCCCTGGGTCCCAGCCTTTATGGGTCCCCCCTAGTAAAGGCATACCTATTTTGAAGAGAGGGTTTACATTGTGGGCTTAAAATGCTTCTCACTCTTATTCTTTGAAATCCCATTTACTGATAGTGCCTTTTCATATGGGTGGGAGGCTAATACAGAGTTGTGGAAGAGAAGGTGTGTTTCAGTTTCATGACACATCCATACGGATGTATATTTGATATCAAAACAGGACCAGGTATGTGTGCAATGTGAGGGTGTCACAGACATTAACAGATGTGATATCGATAAGGAGGTGCTGTCGTGTGACACAGTTTAATGCACACATCACTATCACTGAATATGAGTTGTGAACCCATGTACATTTGTGTACAGTGTACCTGTGCAGTGTCGGTGACTTGCCCAAGAAGGGCATCATACAGATGTAGTTGGGTTTTACATTTAAAACAATCCCAAACAGGGTCCCACAAACCAAGGGACCCTTACTTCCTTGTCAAGTAGAGGACAACGGTTTACTGAGGAGTCTATGGAAACAGGTAGTAGTGTGACCTACCATCGGTGGCGTCGGTGAGGGTGTTGAATGTGATCAAGCAGGTGCAGCAGCAGCAGGATGTGTACGATTGGCTCCATGGTGGCACAGGACATGTAAATCTGAGTAAAGGTGAGTTACAACCTTATGTCCCTCCCTTAGTACCACCTCTGATGCTGTGGTTGGACCACCATGCTCATGCAAGCTGTATGACAACTCAAAATTGGGCCAGCGGTTACACTGGCAGTTTCATTGGCCCAATTTCATGCTGTGGCAGCGGGACCACATCGGTCTTTCGTCTATCTAACCACATGTCTCATAATGTGGCATTCGAACTGCCAGTGGTGTGGCGATCGATCCGATGCCTACGCCACGGTATTCTTGGGACTATAATCAGGGCCTTATGTAGATTTATTTTTGGACCTATCTCTATATACTTTGATTGAAATTATAGTAACAGTCTTGTATGGCTGTGTGGAGGTAGATTTTTAGAATGGTTTGAATCATAGATTACTCAAAGTTGATGAATATTTTTTGGGGTAGTAGTTATTTGTTTTATGCTTTATATGGTTTAAGAGCTAGCAGCAAGTGTTCTCTTTGTTTATATGGCAGTGGGGCAGATATGAAAGGGGAATTTGTGTTTTGACATTCACCATGTACAGTGTATATCTGAGTGAATCCTTTCAGACACATTTTGAAAGTCCCATCCTTCATTTCAGCTTGACGTTGGCTATGTTTCATTAACTTGTTTGCTGTAGGGAATATTAGATTTTGGTTCTCATTATTTAGGTTGTCATGCAAAAGGAAAGCTTCCTCGTAATGTGCAATTGTCAAATGTTCAGGCGTATCTATGTCTTATTATCTTCAAGGAGCAGGTGGGGTATCACTGATGGCTTTTTTTAGTTTGTTCAGTTAAATGTTTTAAAGTGGGGATAGGTGGTCATTTCCTTGTTATGTGTTCGGGTACTCAAGGTTCTGTATCTTTCAGGATTTTGCTTGTGACCTGAGGGAGGGTATGCCCTGTTCCATAACCACGCCTCTGCATGGACACAGATAGCTCAACACAGGGGAAGAAAAGTTCTATTGTGTTCTTTTTGGAAAGAGAAGTTATTTGTGGGCATGGTTCTGTTTTGATTTTAAAGCAGGCTTGTGTTGTGGTAGTGACCGGTAAGAACCACACCAAACACACTAGATTATTCAGGCAACTGCCACTTTTTAAGATTAGTGGTTTGGCCTCATGAGAAGGGGCTATTTAGACGAGGAGGCTGTGCAGCCGTCTAGTTTTTCTGCCACTCGTTTTTAGGCTAAGAGAACTGATGTATAAGCACTTTATTTAGCACTAATTTTGCTCATTTTCTCTAATGGAATTGGTGCTATCCTGCGGCTAGTTTTGTCCTCCGGTTTAAATTGAAGGGGGCATTGTTTGAGTGCATGTTTCTGTTGTGATTTTACTGCATGCTTCCTTTCTTTTTAGAACTCATATAACATCAATAGAAGTATGGGGGCCAGGTTAGGCAGATCAAGCAGGCAACTCCGATATCTTCTCCCTTAGAGGGTCCGGGATAAGAATATCATCCATGTTACACTCTCATCCAGCTCCATATCCACTTTAGCTGATTATCCAGGCTGAGTTTTCTCCACCCAGACGATTTGCTATGGATAACTTAATCATGGGACCTGTATCTCATTTATCCCACTATCTTCACCCTTCATGTTTATTATTTTCCATTTCCCAACTATCCCAAATCTGCCGACAGTTTGCTCTTTTTTCCAATGAACTCTTACAATCTAGAGTTTTTAGCCTATGGATTGATAAAACCCATTCAATTTTTGTTGAAGGAGTAGGCAAAACCCATTTGATACATATATCCCTTCTTGCCAGTAACATTAGCACAAACAATAAAGATTTTAGTTTCTTGAGTCATTTCACTGGCGTATGACTCCCCTCTACAACCCCAAATATTACTGTTGCTAGGCTTACCCTAATGTCTTTATCAATAATCCTGTTGACCATCTTACCCAAATCTTTCCAGAAGGTCACTATCAGAGGGCACTGCCAAAACATATGAGTATTGTCGACCTTCTCTAATTCGCATTTGGGGCATTTTCTCACCTCTTGTCTTCCCAGTTTGGACAGTTTCTTCGGTGTCCAGTATGCCCTGTGTACTGTGAAGGGATGTTTTGTTTCTGAGAGGTGCAGACTTTATGGTTGACCAAAACGTAGTTATCAATACTTGCCAAAAGGTTTCCATCTGTAGGCTTGGCAGGTCCATCTTCCAAATCTCTTCCAGCATAGAATAGGGTTCTTCCCCCGTCTCTATCAGCGTCCAATACCATTATGCAACATATTTTCTTTGAGGGGGTCTTAATTGATGTTCTATCTCATAGTCCTTCCTTCCTTCCCATACTTTCCCCAGTTCTCTTTCCCAACTTGATAATTGATAATACTTGAACTTGGAAAGACGTCATACCATTGTTTTTTCTAAGGTTTCCCAGGGAAGTAAAGATTTTTCCAGCAGAATTTGACTACGCTTAATTATTCCTGCTTCGACCAACAGAACTGTTAATTTATCTAGAAGACAAATTGGGGGTGCCTGGGGAGTTCCAAATTGGAGCTGAGGAACAGTAATATGGTATTGCCAGGGACCGTTTTATCTGATACCATGTCTTCCATGCGGCCTTCAAGATATTTAGCCTGAACATTTTAAAGTATTTTGGATGGCCAAATTTATAAAGAAAAAAATCTGCCATCTCTGTATCATCCCTTGTTCAGGCCTTGAATAGTGGGGTATAAGATTCATTTTCCCAAAGAAGAGATCTAAATGTCTTAAAATGAAAGGCTCAATAGCATATAGGAAGATCAAGACTAGAGATTCCCCGTATATCTTCCTCAGACGCAATTTCTTCCAAGCAATCCTTACTCCTTTGGCTGACCAGATGAAACTACTTAATTCACCTTGTAGTTTTTTAAAAGCATCCTAGTTAAAATTTAGGGGGATAGCGTCAAAGATAAAGGTAAACCTTGGCAGTATGGACAGTTTAAGTAAATTTCATCTTCCTAGAAAGGAAAGAGGGAGACTGCTCCATGTCTTCAATATTATTTTAGTTTCAGCTTCTACTTTT
Organism: Triturus cristatus; assembly: GCF_964204655.1. Lineage (NCBI taxonomy): Eukaryota > Metazoa > Chordata > Amphibia > Caudata > Salamandridae > Triturus > Triturus cristatus. Next base: position 463,543,355 of record NC_140589.1, read on the forward strand.
GTAATAATAATCTGAGCCATCTTGTTAAGGTCTTGTATCACTTGAAAATTCCTAGATATCTGATCTCATGTTTCACCAATGGGCTAGAGCAGTATGTATTCAAAGCCAATATTTTTTTGGTTGACTATATATCCTGATATTTTCTCAAATTCCTTTAGGGTTTTGAAAATCTCTGGGAGGGATTTCTCCATTTCACTGTTATATATCATGCAGTCATCCGCATACAGGCCCACCTTTTTTTCCATCCACTACATCTAAAAGGACTTATATTTAAGTTTGATCTTATTTTGTTTTTCAGAGGCTCAATATACATAATAAAAAGTAAGGGGGACAAAAGGCAACTCTGATGCGTTCCTCTTTTGATTATCATTTGATCTGTGAGATTTCCTTTTACTAGAATCCTAGCAGTGGGGTTACTATAGATCGCTGACACAGCTCTAGATAATTCCTCCCCCAGGTCATGTCGCCTAATTGTCTATTGTAGGAAGGGCCAATTAACCCTATCAAATGCCTTTACAGCATCAAAGGTAACGACCGTCAAAGCAATTTTACTTCCTATAGCTAAGTCTATTGTTTCAATCAAATTGTGTGTTAAATCATGTATCTGTCTCCCTTTCATAAAACCCCTTTGATCGATGTGTATTAACTGCCCGATAACACTCTCCAAATGTATTGCCAGAATCTGGGTATACATATTCTGATCACAGTTTAAGAGAGATATCGGTCTATATGATTTGCAAAACCTAGGGTTTGTATTTGGTTTTTAAATGATACTAATCCTTGCTTCATCCCAGGATTATTGGAGTTCTTTTCCTTCTACAAAGGCAGCATTGATTATTTCCCTGTACCATGGGGCTAGTTATTTCTTAAGAGCTCTATATAGTTTGTTGGGGAGGCTATCTGGGAAGCTACTGTCCCTTACTTTAATTTTTCCCATTCCAGCACTTACTTCTTCTAAGCTTATCTCTAAGCAGAGGAATTGTTTTGAGGTTTCAGACAGTATAGTGATATTTATTTCTTTAAAGTAATTTTGTAACTGTTCCCTGGTTACTACAGTATCTTCATTATACATTTTTTTTTAAAGTGTACAAAAGCCTCCTTCAGTTCTTTGTCCTCCTTACACGATTTACCAGTCTCAGGATAAAAAATTTCTATAATCTTGCACCTATTGAATTCTGATTCAGTTTTACATGCCAGCAGTTTATCGCAGCCCTCCCCATATTCATAATGGGATAGCTTACTAGCTTCCCATTTTTCTTAATTCCCTCATCCAGAAAATTTGATAAGCTGTATCTAGTCTCCTGCAAGTTTGCCTGTAATCGAGCCTAAGTTTAGTTATATTAAGCTCAAATTTCTCAATCTTGGCTTTCCGTTCCCTACTTTTGCCAATGGAGAGGTTAATTATACGTCCCCATATAAAAGCTTTGTACATGTCCCAAACTATATGCATTGGGGCTGAGAGTTTATTAATCTGAAAGAATTTGTTTGTTTCATTCTTCAGTATGTCAAATAAATCAGCATCCAATAGTAGAACACGATTTAAAGTCAATCTCTTTTGTGTAAAAGATTGGGTTAAGCTAAACTCCAGGTTCACTGCTGAATGGTCTGAAAGATATTCTACTATGTGTTCTACTTTTATGACTTTATTACCAAACCTACTGTTTACTGGAAAGAAGTCAATTCTGGAAGAACGCCTATATTTTTTGTTTTTGAATGTATATCTGTTATCGTTACTACCTTTTTCCCTCCAAATATCTATCAAACCGAGATCTTCCTTCATTTGTTTTATAAAAGTTCTCATTTGTATTTCTGGAGGAGGATTTGTTTGAGACATTAAAATTGCCCCCCAAAATAATGGGAACATTTCTATCCAGGAGAAGATTTCATAACCCGTGAAGAGGCACTGAGTCATCAGTATTGGCGCCATAATATCTTACGATAGCGAACCAAATACCATACAACTTAACTTTGGTTACAACCCATCTCCCCCTTTTATCTACCATACAAACCACTAAGAGTGTACAGCTTGATTTTTTTTAAAAGAATAGCCACCCCTTTTATGCAACACTCCTGATTTGTACACACATAATGTTCAACCCATTTTTGTTTTTCTCAGAATGACCATCCATTCGTCTTTCAGCAGATGGGTTGCTTATATTAATATTATCTCACTACTCGGTAATCTCCAGTACTCAAAAATGTTCCTTCACTTGCTATCAACCCTAGGGCCATTAACAATCCAGGTTAAGATCCTTTTGGTCCTATCTTTGGGTATGTCTGTCATTTTCTCCTCTTGGTTTGTGTAAGGGAGGAGAAAAGACCCAAGTCCCTCTAAAAACAGCAACATTTTTTTGTCAATGGGGACCTTAATTTTTCTTTTTTTCTACCACACGCTCCCCCACCCTGTGCTAAAAATTTTACAAAACTTTGTGTATAAACTTGCCCCCCGTTCCCACCGTGGGGAACCCTCCCATTTGTCATCGGGTATTCTCTTTGAGGTTACCATATTCAAGTTCTCCTATCCTTCCGATATTTATTTAAGTAAATTACTTTTGGTGTGCTTAGATTTGTTCGATCAGGGTTTCCAGTTCTATTAGGTCCTTAATATTGTGCATTTTATTATTCCACATTATCCTCAATGTGGCAGGGAAACACATCTGGGCTGTGGCTCCCAGTGTTTTTAATTCATGAATAAATATACCCAACTCCCATTACCTATCTTGAGTAGCTCTAGATATAGTTGATCTGATTTTTATGTAAGTGCCCGCTTTGATGGCCTCGGTTAGTGTTCTCTCTTTAAGAGCATATGTTTTAAAATGTATTAAGATCTTCCTGGGCACCTTCCTAGCGGGAGATTTGTGAAAAAGATCTTGAAGGATGCTTTGTATATCATACTCAAGCGTGTTAGTCTCAAGATTTGGGAATAGCTGTCCTATCACGGATCTCTTTATTTTATCACCTTCAAAACCTTCTGGGACATTTAAAATCCTTATGTTGTTTCTTCTTGCATTGTTTTCAAGGGGCTTGATCTTTTCTCGTAAGTCCTTTTCATCCATTCTAACGGAAAACATATCTCTTTGATTTGTTTCAACCTCCCTATTCAGCTTCCCCACAGAGACTTCAATCATTTCAACTCTTTCCTCTAAGGAGTTTAACTTGAACTCCAAGCTCTCGCACAATTCATGAATCTTCTCCTGATTCTTTCCCAATGTATTAAACCTTCTTTTTATTTCACTAAACAGGGAGGTTGTAATTTTTTCTACCTCCAGATGCGTGCCCTTTTCTGCTTGCTGCGGAGGTTCGGGGTGCCACATTGAAACCTTATCCTATGGTTAATCCTCTAACTCTTTGTCTGCCAGCACATGAAATCTATTTGCAGTCTCCAGATTAGGCCTGGGCAAAAATTTCGTTCCGTTTGCGGAAATTGCGATAATTTTACATTTTCGCGTTCCGCGGAAAGCGCAAAAATGTCAAAATTTCCGCATTCCACAGCTTGGCGATAATTTGTTTCTTGCTCGCGCTGTAAAATAATACATTCTCGCGCGCGCGCGATCGCCTTGCCTGAATCCCTGCGTTCGCCGACAAGTTTTCTTGATCCGGTCGCGTTCTCCATGAGATGTTGTATTGTTTTTAGCCATTTGCGCTGTCTCACGACAGTTCGCGCCCGCAGTGACGTCATGCGTCGCGCGATCACGTATTTCTTTTCGCGAACATGCACCGCGAGACAACTGAAAACAAGATGGCGGCGCCCGCAAGCAACCACATGGGTAAGTTGGCGAGCCGCAACCATGCAGAAAATCTCGCGAACATGCGGGAAAAAAACTTCCGCATCTTTGCGATATTTCCGCGTGTTTGCGATAATTTTTAACATTTTCACGATAATTTGCGAAAGTGGATTTCGCAAATTCCGCCCACCCCTACTCCAGATTCACTGGGTTTCCCATTGTATGTAAATCGGACTCACTTCCCACTATGTCAGCCATGCTTATCTAATTCTGGTGTTTACATTTGTGTACCTGTATATCAGATGATGGTGGTGATAATGTTGTTGGTAATGAATTCGAATGGTCCCCTCCCTAAGACTGCACTTTGAAGTAAGACCACATGGAGGGAGTGATTTTAACTCATTCTACTTTTTTTTGCCCTTTACTGTTCTCCAGTCTTCTAGTGGATTATCCAGTCTAGTTGTTTGGGGGTATAAAATAGGGGAGTCCTGTTGTATCAGTGTTTTTAGGGTTTGGTCTGAAGCAACAGAAATCTCTAAAATGTGCTTATTCCTCAAGGCATATCTATATACCTGACCCCATGCAGCTCCCTCTAACCTCCTTCCCTCTGTATTGTGTTTGTTTACTCCAGGGTTGTCTATTCTTTTCCCTTATACCGGGGACCCAATGGCAACTTCAGCTGGTCTTCTCCGGCTTTTCTTCTTTGCAGGAGTCATATATATGTCTTCATCTTTATGTGAACCTCCCCAACTTTCCTTTGGTGCATCCAGAGATGTTTTATTTAGCTGTATCTCCCTATCGCCTCTCGATATACCCGCTGGTTGAAAGGCACTACCTAGAACTCCCCGGAAGCAAATCCTGGTCGAAACACTCTGATCACAGGATAGCCTTGCAGCTGCCTCTGCCCACACTCCAGCTCCGCATCCAGACATCTTCTTGTCATTTGGGGCACTGCATGCGCATTGGAAAAGAGTTTTTCAATGGTAAACACTAATTTGGGTTCTACTTATGTGTAATGTATAGCTTGATATATTTGGTTAGAAATGTACTTATTTATATAATTTGGTATTTCAATGTTTGTAGTTAATTCTAATTTGTTGGGGTGTTTTATTGTATATATTATAGATATATAGTTTTTGGGGGTGAATGGTGAATATTTTGTTGGTTGATTATATTTTAATTAATGTAAATATGTGTATAAAAGGTTTTGGGTTTATTTAAAGTAATAATTTTGTGTGAAGAGTTTTTTAAAATCTTTTTGGTAAGTATTATTTTACCGCAAATGCTGCAGTCATTATTGTGTGAATCAATATTTGTAAGATATTTAGATTTTATTTCTTTCGATATCTGCAAAAAACAATATTTTTAACAACAATATTTGTGTTCCCAATATGTGTGATTTTTATTGTCATGTATGCGGAGTCGATATGTTTGTTATCAATATTTAGTTTCCTATATTTTTGTGTTTCGATATTTTGTGGATCAATTTTATGTCAGTGATTCGGCTCTTTCTGAAGACAGGGTCATCGACAATGGTTTACTGCTGCTCGAAGTCCTAGTGAAGCCATAGCTGAAGGTGGGAAATGCTCTGAGAGGAAAATTCCATAATTCTCTCCCAGGAAAACATCAATATTGATCGGATGGTGTACAACTTTCAACTCAATGAAGATTTCTACCTTATGGCTCTTTTCTGGAAGTCAGATTTCTCAGTGGAACAAGGCTGCAGGCTGTAGCTAAAGAGGAGTCAACATCATCGGATGTTAGACATGTTGGCCCCCGGAACTGGATTTGCTGCTGCTGGGAAGAAGATAGCAGGAGCTGCAGCAAAGTCAGGCTCATCAGCAAAGCACCCTCAGCAGATTGACTGCAAGTTGGCCCCAGTCCCACAACAGTTCTCCAGGCAGTAATTTTGCAAAAAAGCAGGATATTACTTGCAGACAGGAGGAATATAGTCTATCCCCAGCTTAGGGTTTCAGGACCTCAGGAACAGCACTTGGGGGTCAGAAATCATTCCAACTGTAGCCACTACCAGGGTCCTGGGAAGTTCCAGCTGAAACTGGTTAGCTGCACTCTTTTGGGAAAGTGGGCATCTTGCAGCTTTTGTGCCCCTGTAGCTTAGCAAGAGTTCAGCCAACTGACGCTTGAAGTCCTCTTCTTTGTCCTGGGTAAATGTGGGAGCAGGTCCAGGCCTTAGGGTTATTCTCACAGGTGTCAGCAGCAGGTGCAGTCCTTCTTCTGTCTGACACAGGTCCAGTAATTTCCTGAAAAACATACCTGTGGTGACACATTTATGCCTGACACTAGCTTATGAGGTGACTCCTGGCCCTTCCCTAGCCAATGAGGGAGAAGTTCCAAGGAGCAGCCCAACCCACTTTTGTAACAGTTCCAGTTTTGTTGGCAGTAAAAAATCCCACACTACACTTCTATTTCCAAAAAGAACACACTAGAACCTTTCTCCCCATGTGTTGAGCTATCTGTGCCCATGCAGAGGTGTGGGTATGGAAAAGGGAATACCGTCCCTCGGGTCACTCAAAACCTGTTCTGGGGCAGCTCCCCCTCCCACTGGGTTTAGAGCCAAACAGAGGCAGGTGTAAGCATGAGCTAAATGTATTTATTTTTAATCATTTGAAAAGTTTTTTAAAGTGCAAACCAGACCCTTTCAACTATCAGAGCCATACGTTTGCCAGTGGCAGGGTAGGCATCCTTAGATGATATGCAGGGGCTGAGCCGAGCCCACAGGCCATCTTGTCAAGAGAAGGTCAATATCTCCCCACAAACAAGGTCTTCGTCTCAGCTCTGGGAGCAAGTTTACACCTCATTTAGAAGCTATTCGTTACTTGGGTGACAGTTGAAAGTTCATTCAAATTGGCTTCTGGAGGCTTTAGGGAGGAAAAATGTGTTTTTAAATAAGGGCCTTTTGTAAAATAGTTGTTGGATCCTGACTTTAAAAATTAGTTGGAATGTTAATAATTTTTTTTTTTAAAGTTCAAGGATGAATTTTTTATTTGGTTCCTAGACAGAGATTAGTTTTAATATTAACTCCCAATCATTTCCTAAGGAACCGCTAAATCTGCTAAAGTGAAAATAACTTGCGGGGCCTTGTCACTGTAAAGACATGTTTTACATTAAACCTTTACATATCCATGCATCTGGCCTTATTGGACATCAAGGCCTATGTGTGGTTGACTTATAAATAAAAAAAAAATAGTGCTTAGAAGCAAAGTGCGCTCAGTGGTTACCTGAGTTCGCACTGGACCAGGGTAAATCCAAAGTTCAGGTCGACCACGATGGAGGGCAGGCTGGCTACAGGACTAATGTGGGTCCTGCTGAAAAAGTACTTTGAATGGAGCAAGTGTCAAATTGATGTCGAAGGCTGGGTGCAATGATTCCAATCCATGTAGTCGATGAAGGTTTCATCGATGAACCCCTTTACGATGTAGACACGGCGTCGTGATTAAGCCACGCTGTCTGTCATCATTGAGCCGCGCAGTCCATTGAAGTGATTTCTTCATTCAGCTCCTGAGTCAGTGTTGAAGGACTATGTGTCACTTCTAATCAGTGCATAGTCATCACTGCATCGATTTTGAGGGTTCTGTACAGAAGTCACCTTTCAAGGGCCCTGGACAGGTTAGCACCACTTGGTATGGCAGTACTCACAGATGGCACGTGCAGTTGCAGGGAACTTTAAGATGAGTTGATATGTTGCAAGGTGTCGATGGTGTATGTCAAACTATAGAGAGCCTCTTACATGGGTCTAGAAACATTATGAAGTCGTTGTTGACTATTACAGCTACAGACTTATCAACGTAATCTGTGACAAGTTATAAAAGGATTTATGGTGTAGGGAGATATATATTTTAAGTACATTAATTTGATCCCCGCCCCCTACAACCACAACAGGATCCCTCCCGGGTGTGGCAAATGCAGTGTGTGCACACAAGCACAACGAGACCCCTCAGGTCTAGTTACAATGTTACCAACAACAGAGTACCTTGTGGCATGGGTCCAGGGAGAGGGAGCCAGAACCTTGGACTGAGGCCCCCATGTTAGGCACTATCATCCTCCCAATTTCTTCTGGATTGGGTTCTGTGGACTCAGCAAACATCCCCAAACACCCCTCAGACACCACACGCTATGAAGTGTGAGCTAACACTGGTTTCTGGTTGCAAGCTTGGGTAACTCGGACTCAGTAAACTTCCCCAGCACTCCTCAAACTCCTCACGTTATGGCACCCCAGGTGGGCCTCTGATCTTTACGAGCACACTCACCTGCACTGTTTGATTACTGCATACGTTAGGATTGTCCTTGTCCCAACTGACGATAACTTCCACCCATTTCTGCTGCACCCTGCATGGTCCTTATGATCTCACAGAGACGGGGAGATCCTTTCTTTCATTGGGAACTCATGGACAGGAGGGCAGCCATCTGGCCCTTCAAGAGTGCCCCGGGCCACAACAGGAGGTAATTCACTTCAGGCTAGCAACATCCAGGCAAAAGTCCACCTAGTTATAGTCACCTTCCTGGAGCACAACAAGCCCCAGGCCACCACAAGTCTGTGAATAATCTCATTTCAGTCTCTCCTGCCCAACAGTTTCTTTTGTCCCAGCATTGAACCAGCGTGGAATGGTTCCAATTCCAAAAGGGTCTCTAACGCCCGAGGACAAAGGCCTAGTAGTTATACCTACAATGCCCTTTGAAGATGAGATCCGTTCAAAAGGCCTCCTTTGAAATGCACAGGCCCCATCTAAATTCAGTCCTGTCTGCCACCCTACTCTAGGAGGCTTGATCAAAATCTTTAGTGGGGCCAGGACCCTTCCCCTTGGAAAGCAGTGCCAATTCCACATCCTCTTATATGTCCCAGGAAGGCCCCTCAGAGTCAGAAGTCTGCAGTTTCCCTTGAGTGCCCCTAGTTTGTGGCTGTCAATCAGGAATGCACAGATGTAGCATTCCACCCTGCACCCAGATTCAGATTGGAGACAGGCTGACAGGCACACAGAGAGCCATGAGCATAGAATTCCCACTTTTCCAGAATGGTATTTCCACATTAGTAATGTCAAATCCGCTCTCACTACCGGAGAGGATTTGCCATTACTAATCCATCGATACAAAACACCATGCTGCTACTCTTCTGCACATGAGAAATACAGCTCAATAACCTTTCCACAGATACCCCATCTTAACCAATGCGAGAAACAGTCCACACAGTACTGAGCACACCAATCGGTGTTATTCACTACTTTGGCATGTAGCGCACAAGTGTACATGCACTACCTCCTCCCTACACTGTACCCTGCCCCCAGGGAGCACTCAGATGTAGCGAGAGACATGCAGAACATTGGCAAGTAGATTTTAAATGCCAATCTGAGTAACTGTAATCTGCACACACATGGCTAACCTATGGAATGTTGTAGAGCTACCTCCATGGGTGGCGCAACCAGTGCTGCAGGCCACGGTCAAGTAACTTACAGCTAACTCAAATCAGCCAATCAGGTGTACACCAATCTCCAGTATGTATATGACAGGCTAAGCACTTTGTTTCTGCTCTGCAGTGGTAAAGTGCTTAAAGTCCTAAACCATCAAAACAAGGTCCAAACAGGAGGTCAGAAGCCAAAGACTCAGGGGAGACAATGTCTAAAGATGCCAAGTCCTACAGGGCCCAGTCCAACAATACTGTTGGGTCTTTAGTGCAACAGGTTCCATAATCCACACTTTCTGCCCAGGCTGCAATTCCACAGTGGTAGAATTTTGGACATACCACCCTTTCATCACAGCCTGACTGACTTCTAAGTTGTCTGAAGCTTGCTTCTACAACTTAGCCATTTAGCTCCTGAAGGCCAGCATGTAGCTGATTCTGGGGATTCTTCCTGGGAGCTTGCTCCTATCTTTCCTTGACCAAACTCAGAGGTCCTCTGACAGGGTGCCCATACAGAAGCTCTAAGGGTCTGAAGCCTACTCCCGTCTGTGGTACCTCCCTGTAGGCAATCAACAGGCATGCCAAGAGGATGTACCTTCATCAGGTAGGTCTCTAATCATGCCCTTCAAGGTCTTGTTGAATCTCTCGACAAGCCTGTTTGTATGTGGATGGTAAGGAGTGTAGAACTTGTAGGTTACCTCACACTTCTTCCACATTAACTGCATGTATGCAGCTATGTAGGGGCCGATTCACAAAGGTAATGTGAGCCAAAAGTCTAACTTTATGACATTTGGTATTCACAGAAGTTACTTATGACGTTTGGTATTCACAAAAGTCATTTATGACTCGTATCTTTACGTCTACTCTCGAGCCGGAATTTCTGCACTTGGGGCGCAATCTCTGCATTCCGATCAGAATCTCTGAATTCGGACTGGAGTCTCCGCAACCGGGCCAGAAACTCCACACTCGGGTCAGATGATCATAGCCTTTAATGCTAAACACCTGTGTAAGTGCTTACTATCCCCTGCTTGGAGCAGATGGAGTCAATTGATTCCACCTGCAAGACCTGCACTACAAACCATATAAAAGCAGCACACTATCAAGGACCAGGTCTGTCCACATCAAGTTCCTTCTTGACTGATCTGAGCATCATTTCAGGAAATTGCTTCAACAGGGGAGAAAGAAAAATTTACAGATGAGGAGACTGCGATGATCTTGGAGTTCGTTGTGAGGAACCACAAACGGCTGAATGATTTTCCCCCTTACAGCACCAGTGGCACACAGAAGGCATCCCTATGGCAGCATTTAGGCACTGCAGTCACAGCATTGGAGGAGGATGTCTGCACTGTCAATGACATCAAGAAGAAGTGGCAGGACGAGAAGAGGCAGATGAAGGAGAAGTTTTCCAGGATTGAGGTGGCCAGAATTCTTCCTGGTGTACAATCCAGACCCCGCCTTCATCTCACCCTACTAGAGGGGGATATCCTCAACACCAAACACCCCCACGTGCTCCATGGGCCGCCTGTGAGTTTTGTCCGCAATGTGGTACCAGGTAAATGTGATGACCAGAACATGGATATGAAATGTCTGGCTGTGTTGCATCACAATTGTGACTAAGGAAGTTGTCCCAAGTATGTATAAAAAGCATAGTGAGTCAGAGCCTCATGTGTCTCCTTCTGTACATTGCACCACAAGTACCAGAATACTTAGAGATGGTAATGGCAAATCCCATTCCCACTATCAACAACATGGGCCCAGCACTGCTGGCTTGTATACCTAACACCCCTAAATAGCAACAAAGTGTCATTTCCACATATACAGCTGTGGCAGGTGCAGGTAGGAGCATGGGTGGTGGGGTGGGGTGGGGTGGGGTGGGGCTGGGGAAATCCGAAAGAGAACATAATATGGAAAATAAATATATAGAACAATCCAAACCACTTCCCTTGCGCTCGCTGCATCGCCGAGCACAAGGTGAGAGAATATTATTCTTTTATTTTTTTAGTTTTAAATTGATTTTCCCCATTCTGTTGTCTGGCTAATTTCCCGCCTGCCCCAGCATCCCCCCCACTGCCCCAGTGCTCCTACCTGCACCGGCCGCGGCTGCACTTAGCATTACTGCTAGCATGTAGATGTAGGGAGAAATATTCTGACAAGTTGCACATGTACATTTTTGCTTTGCTGACTTTCCTCTGTACTCGTCTATTGTCACATTCAGCCAGAGTGCAGTCATCCACCGTAGCAGAGGTCCCTGCATCAGCTGGGAGGAAACAACATCATCCACAGCAAGCTATACCACCCTCACAAACTGGTAAGTATATCTGTTCAGGCGAGGGTCCAAAAGCATATATTGTCAGCAGACAACAGATGGACATATTGGGCCTTATTCACAAAGGTAAACTGAGTCGAAAGTCTAACTTTACGACTTTCAGTATTCAGAAAGCAATTTACGAGTAGTAAATGCCCTTTGTGAATATCAAAATTCATAAAGTTAGATTTCCGTCTCAGTTAACCTTTGTAAATTGAGCCCATTACATGTATTCCATCAACACTGCCAGAACTGTGAACTGATCTCTGAAATCAAGTGCATCACATGTGGCAACTGGAATGTTAACTGGCAAACACACATATCTTTGTAGGTCCAATGATGACGTCCAGGATTCCAGGACCCTCAGTGACATCTGCTACAAGGTTGACTGTAACATCCGGTCAGGAACCACACAGTGGGCAGATGTGGGACCCTGGTAAGTATACCCAAGATTTATGTAACTAAATGCTCATAAAAGGTGTATTTCATGTCCGTAGAATGTTGGATTCCAAAATCATTCCAAATATCCAAATCCCCTTCTGCATAGCATCTGTAGTTGGTGTGTGAAAAGTTAAATACAAACTATTTCAGTTATGTGCGTGCCACGTGTGCCTGTTAGCATATCAGTCATGCAGATCATTAAGTATGGTGTCACTTCTCTCTCAAACTGCTGGATCGCGGACTGTTTCTTCAGCTACACCTATGAGGAGCCAGGTTCAGCAGTTGACATTAAGGAGGATCGCAAAGCAACACAGAGCTCTGGCTGGAGCTGGTGAGTTTGCTTGTGCATTGGACATCTACATTCCACACCTCAGTGCTATGGTGAGATCTGTCAAAGTGTTGGTGTACCCAAACCAGGTCACATGTGCATCATCGGTTGATGCAAAGTACAGTAGAATCAACCCTTGTGTTGCACCACATCATATACTGGGTCAATTACTTATCCTATTGCAACCTCTGTCTTCCAGGTGTCTTCAATGAGATGACAGAGCAATTGACTTTCATCACGCCATTTTATTTATAGATCCCACACCTAGGCAACAGGGGTCGCAGTCTTCACTGCTATCCACATGGGCGCTAGACAGATCATCACTTGCTTTCAGTTTGAGCAGTAGCCCTCTTGCTGCAACAGATTGCCAAGAAGAAATACAAGGTCTATCAGATTTGTCTGCCCTCTGTCCATTACTTCCCCCATATGCCATCAACACTCCTGCATTCAGCAGGGTCCTGTCTCCCACACCCAGCACAGCACTGGACCTGTGCCTCCTTGCTGTGCTCTGAACACCGTCATCTCCACTGTGACGACCCCAATCTTGCCTTGTGTAACAACCAAGCAAAACCACTGGATTCAAGCTAGCCTGGCTGATGACGGCTGATTAGCCAGAAACCGGTCCCAGGATGCTTGTTTCCGGTCCAGGGAAGACATGGCTTGGCAGTTCAGGCACAGGATCAGACTGATTTGCATATGACCATGTCGGAACTGGGGTGGTGGAGTGAGCTAAAGAATGTTGATGGATTAAACCCAGATCAGTTGACTATGGGTGAGTGCTTGCAATGTTCAACACTCCGTCCATCATCCCCTTTAGTTTTGCTTTGTGTAACAACCAGACATGTTACACTTTCTATAGTAACAAGACAAACGAGACAAGTCAAAGACATAAGGACCCATCAGAAATCCATTGGGACAGGGCCTGCTTTGGATGGAGGTGCAGGGTACAATCAATAAAGGCATTGCCATTCAGCACAATGTGAATTGTGTTCCACAGAGGCTTGAGTAGCAGCTGGAGAAAATCATCAGTCTGTTTAAGATGATGAATTGCTGCTTGAAGTGACATCTTAATGTCAGACACAGCAGTGTGGGTTGCTGTATAGTGGTATCAAGGCACTCACAGCAGCAGTGTCAGACTTGACAGCTACTTCAGTGGCCCACCACCATCTACTGCCACAGCTCTGCTGAAACATCTGAAGGTTGCAGGGTCATGGACAGAAAAAGAATGTTACCTATTGTAGACCCAGACAACCACCCCCTGCACCTGATCCTGCCCCTAAAGAATTCCCACCAAGAAAACAAAGAACACATGTAATCGTGAATGCCTTGTGCTATAGACATTTATGTTACCCGAGCCACATGATGATTACACATTTCTCCTGCTCTTCTGGACATTGATATCTGCACACTGCCTCCAATTACCTATCGGCACATCCACCATTCTCATGAAGACACTGCTATTAAGAAGCAGAATTGAGTTCTAGGTAGAGCCAGGGTACTTTGCGCAAGACACAGGCAATGCAGGGGTTCACAATCCAAGCCACGCTCGGACTGGGTGAATGAAAGTGGTTCTAGTTGTGGTATATTTGCTTTCGGTCATAGCGAGCATAAGTGCTACATGGGCGCCATCTGTGAAAATAACCACATGTGGTATTCTTCTTAAATCACAGACCGGAAAGCAGTCATATTATTGCCATGCATGAGCATCCCTTCTAGGAACTGGCTGAGTCCGGCAGAAAATATTGGTTGTGGCATTTCATTTGATTTTGCCACATCTTCAAATTATCCAGTTGTACAGATGTGCAACACTCCTATGATCTCAAAAGTGACATGTAGTAGTTGTCGTGACATGTAGTAGTTATCTGTAACAAGTTCTGCTTTCGAGAGGATTTCCAAGGGCAATGCACGGTAGGTTAATTTGTATTTCATAAAGGTGTTTCTTTCCTGCATGGTGTGAAGATCATGATGTGGCTTTTAGGCATGGTCACTACATGTCGTCTGGACGCTCCTTCTCCTGTGCGGGGGAAAAGGCTGTCTGTAAACCTTTTGCCTTCCTCCTGTGTTTTTTCTGACCTGTTGGCTATTTTATGACTCTGGGCACTTTACCACTGCTGATCAGTGCTTAAGTGCATATGCTCTCTATTGTAAATTGGTGTATGGATTAGTGACTCCATGATTGGCTTATTTGATTTACTTGTAAGACCCTAGTACAGTGTGCCATGGGTGCCCAGGGCTTGTAAATCAAATGCTGCAGGTGGGCTTTCAGCACTGGTTGTGCCACCCACAGAAGCAGCTTGTAAAATGTGTCTCAGGCCTGCCATTGCAGGGCCTGTGTGCAGTCTGTGACTGCCATGCTAACTTGGCAAGTGCACCCACTTTTCAGTCCCTAAACCTTCCATTTTCATCATATCAGTCACCCCTATGGTAGGCCCAAGGGCAGGGTGCATTGTAAGTATAAGGTAGGACATGCTCTGGTGTGTATATCATGTCCTAATACTGAATAACAGCCATTTTCGTTTTTCACTATTGCAAGGCTACCTGTTCTCCATAGGCCAGAATGGGCAGTTTGATTATTACATCTTATAATCCTAACTGACTCAGGGAACTAGGTAGAAATTCGAGTTTAGTATGAATGAACTCAGAATGATAACATACATCTTTTAGTGAATTTGGTTTTAACATTCTTTGTTTGAAAATACCACTTTTAGAAAGTAGGTATTTTCTTGCCTAACTATCCAAGCCTGCCTCTGCTAGGTTGTGTATTCCTTGTCTGGTTTGTGAGTGACAGGGGCAGGGGGATTCCAGGAGACAGAGTGAGTCAGCACAAGGCTGAATAGAGAGATCTGCATGTAGAGTGGTGGGAGGAGTTGTACCTGGGACCTGAATAGGGCTGTGCCTGCCTTCCACAATGCTGGCTCCACCCCCTGTGGTGTGTCTGATGGCCCTGGGCCACACTGTCAAAGAAAAGAAGGAGTCCTGTAAACAAAGTGCTCCAAGACTGACCAGAATTGGTTTGGACTAGGCAAAGGCCTCTCTACCTTCAGAGAACAAAGAAAATATGGGGCCCAGACCCCAAGACTTTAGATCACTTTTGGGAAACAAGAAGAAACCTTTGCTGAAGAGAGGAACCAGAGAGACTGAGGATAGACTATCCCTAAGCTCGAGGGATTGGCCTGCTGTTGTTGCCTGACTGCCAAAGAGAGGAGAAAGGAACTTTGTATGTACTTTATTCAACTTGTGAAGGATCTCCAAGGGCTTGAGAAAGAGCTTGCCTCCTGCTGAAGTCTGAGGGACAACAGACTTCAACCACCAGCTCCCTAAGAGATCTTTGAAAGTGCCTGCAGTTGTCTTGGGCTTTCTGAGGGACTGCGTTTCGCAAGTAGCTGGAAGCGCGATTCACGAAAATGAAGCATGTCGCCGCCGCAGCCTCTGTCGTCTCATCACTGAACAAGGGTGTCACCACTGTAGCTGTTGCATGCAGAAGCGTCTCGCAACACCGAAGAAGCGTGTCGCCGCTGCTGTTGTCGCATCACTGAAGAAGGGTGTCACCGCTGTAGCTGTCGCATCGCATTGCATTGCAGAAGCGTCTTGCATCACCATAGAAGAGTGTGCCGCCGCAGCCACTGTCGTCGCATCACTGAACAAGGGTGTCGCTGCTGCAGTTGTCGCATCGCCTTGCAGAAGCGTCTCGCATCACCTGAGAAGAGTGTCGCCACCGCAGCCGCTGTCATCGCATCACTTAACAAGGGTGTCGCCGCTGCAGTTATCGCATCACCTCGCCTAAGCGTCTCGTATCAGCAGAGAAGCGTGTCGCAGGGCCTGTCGCGGCTCAGAAGAATCGTTGAGTCACCACACGGCCGTCGGGCGTGCACGCATCATGTCGCATCAAAAAGAAGATTTCATCTTTGTTTCAATGCACCGGATCTTCATCGCATCACGGCGTTGCGGGCCACATCGCCATGGAAGTGCAGTAAGAAACCGACGTATCACCGTTCCTGCGTGAAAGGAACCGACGCATCACCTTCCCTGCAACACTTTCGTTGTATAGCGTTACGCATCCAAAGGTACATTGAACTCAAAGTGTTGCATTTTAACATCTAAAGAGAACTAAGCTAACTCTACCATTTTAAGTACAGTATTGTGGATTTTTGTGGTCTTGTGATAAGTCTATATAAAGAATACTTATTTTTTATATAAAACTTGTGTGGTGTCCATCTGTAGTGTTTTCACTTGATTACTGTATGTGTTCACAAATGCTTTACACACTGCCTTTGAGATAAGCCGGTCAGCTTGTGACAAGCTACCAAGGGGGTGAGCAGGGATTATTTTAGGAGAGTACCCCCTTACCCTAACTAGACACAAGGGTCCCTATTTGTCAAAGGTACCTACCTCTGCCAACTAGAGACCCCCAAATCTAACAATGCCACACAGATTCAATATAATATTAGAAGTCATGAATATCCTGTGATTACAGCATGGTAGCATGATATAGTATGTCGTCATAGAGGGTCAGCGAACACAATGACGTTTAGCACATGCATATCCTACGAACAAATGCTTTTATTCTTTGTTGACATAGCATATTTATAATTTGCTTGTACTGTGAATTACAATGACATTCATTGTAGATAAATACATAGCGTTTCTTAAAAGAAATTTTGGAAATATTGTATTATTTTAAAAGACACTACAGTTCCCATAATGCTTCATTCCCTGGATCACAGTATGAGTTGTCTGATTTATCCTGCTGTTTTCTAACGGAATACCATGGCAGATGGTGTGCCTTTGCGAACAGATGATGGATGACTCAATGATGCAGTTGTTTGGCTGGATTATCAACATTCTTCGTTGACATTGGTATCCGCCATCCATTGTACTCTCATCTATCATCCGCCATGTGACATTTGGCATTATCAACAACTATTGTAAGTGTTGTAAGTGCATGCCATCATGATAGACGAGGCTGTCACACTTGATAGATATAGTAAGAATAAGGTAGCACACTACACTGAGGTCAACTACACCTTCACATACTCTGGTTAATTCAGACTAAGAGGTATCAGGAATAAATACCTTTGCCTGATTATAGAATATTTTAAATGTAATAGTTTAAGTGATTGAAAAAAGAAGACTAGAGGAGCACTCCTATTTTTATTACCTAATCAATAATTTTAATAATTGAAGTTCACAATTTTTATCCTAGCGTGCTGCAGGGGCTGACATGCTGTCTGGTCATAACAGTACTAAAACAAAATATTGCAAGTTGTTGAAAACTTGACCTCTGCGCACAGTAGCTGTAAGGCTGTTGCTACTAGCTATTATTTACAATTCTACACCAAATTCCCATTAACTTAATAAATCATCGAAATAACACATCAAAAATTTGTTTCAATTTTGCTCAACCATTAAATCGATGCAAAGTCATACAAAAAACAAAAAAATGCATTCATATATATTCGTTCATGAGATCTTGTTGTTGCCCTTGAAGAAAACTTTCTTCTTTGCTTTGATAATGCCCAATGCATTTAGGGCCGATGTGGCCCTTCTTCAGGGGCTTGATTCTCTAAAAAAACATACATATGGTATTTACACTCTAATATGCACGGAAGCAATAAAAATTTACTGACAAACATATGTTCCAATAATACATAACTGTGACCAAAGAAATATGAATACACATATTTTATCAGTATTACACTGACCCCGCAGCTTGTTAAACATAGTTGTTACATTCTGAATCAGACGCAAAAACGCAAAAAAAAGGTGTTCTTAGGGAAACTGCCACCATAAACCAAACACAAACCCAAGTGAGGATTAAACACCGGAAAACTAAACATACAAACCACTCACGAGGACAGTCTCTTTTGGCGAGCTACCACACATAAGCTCCTATGAAAAGAATTTAAATGAATCCTTAAACACTGTGCTGATGTTAAATCTTGAAACCATGAAACAAACCAACCACCATGCTAGTGCTCAAAACTGACCTTGCAAAATGCTGCCGTCAAACGGAAGATTAGTTTGCTTTACTCAAATACGAATACCTACAAAAATAGTACAGGAAAGTTGTTCACCCCATATAGAAATCACAACGATTCGCACCTCAAAATCAACCGCCACCTCAATCCTAATATTCTTACCTATTCAAAGCTTTAAGCCGCCCTAGTATATCTGCGTCTCGAACGATCTCGTCAACTATTCAAACAATCTTGTCGATACCATCCTACGTCGGACGCCTTTATACCGCAAGTTCGGTGACGTCTACTAATACGTAACTGACATAGAAATTGACATAGGACTACAACATTGTAGTTCTCCATAGAAATACTAATAACAACTACCCAATTCACGAAGAAGATGAACAAAATATTAATAAATCCAACCCCAAAGCAAACCTCTTGTATCATGATACAAAGTGGACAAAAACCAAATACTCCCCGAAAACATCTTTAAGTGAAAAAAAGACACCTGAAAAGGAACACATCTCCTAATCAAAAAACGACAAAGTAAACCACTATGGTTAGTAAGTGAGAACACTAGAACGTAAACAAAGGACAACATAAAAATGTGTATACAAAGGTTTTTTTGGCTGTAACACCATTGATCCAAATATGACATAAATTGTTCAGCGTAATATCAATATTCATGTATATATTCAAAACTCATACAGCTCCCACAGGCGCAATCCATACTGATGCGCTCACAAAAAGCAGCCTAAATCTACTTTGTCATTGATCCCTTTCGGGTCCTCAGTGTCCAATTTTTTTATCCAGAAGACCTCTCTCTGTAACAAAGTTTTAGTGAGATCTCTACCAGGTACATGGTCTATGATTTCTATGACCTGAAATTTAAGTTGCGCAATTGAATGTCGTGCCTTTAACCAATGGAGTGCTAGACTACTTTTGGTGTTACTATTCCTAATGGTGCTTTTATGTTCAGATATGCGGGTCTTTATTTTGCGTTCAGTTTTACCAATATAAAACAGACCGCACGGGCATTTTATACCATAAATCAAATTTTTGGAATTACAGTCAGCATTATGTTTTAATTTTATAGTTTCCCCTGACATTGGATGTTTAATAACATTGTCGCATATTACGTTGTTGCAGTGCACACAATTCGAGCACCTTTGGGTGCCCTTAAATTCTTTGCAAGGTACTTTAGGTTTGTATGTCAACAGTTCCTTTAGGTTTTTGGAACGTTTATAAGCATGTAATGGTTTTTCCTTGAACAAATTACCAAAATCACTTTCATTTTCTAAAATTTCCCATCTGTTGTTAATAATCCTCCTCATAGAAGTGAGTTCCATCTCCATCAAAATAAATGTCAACTCAGGTCTGAACATACACAAGACAATCTTGTTTGTTTACTACTCCTTAAGGTGCACAAGAAGCTGTGAAAAAGTTCCAGGTGCCATGAAAGTGTTCGCTGGTCTCTTGTGTTTTCCATCATCACATATGACACACCATCTGACCAGGACATGACCATTATGGTTGTTTGATGCATGAACTTATGCAATTGAATATTTTCATTATTTGTAATCAGGCTGTTAACATGCACTCACTCATATATTTTTTTCACAGTTTCAGTGTTCAGAAATGGTTGTCTAAATAACATTACAGCGAACACATCTTAAGATTTTCTATTGCATTTGACAACAAATCTTGAAAACTGCAAATTGTAGTTGTGTTATGAGTTGATTGATTATCATAAGTTCAAATGGGTGGTGTGATAATATATTCTTAATGTGCATTTACTGTACTACACGCCTGTAAACCCAATACATTCCAAAGTATCAGGGGTTTCACGGTTTGAGCACTCTCTTGGACTGCTAATTATTTAGCTTGCAAATGTGCATAATTGAACTAGAAAATGGTTATGAGTGTTGTGAGAAAATGCCCCTTTTGGCGTTGCCACCCACTTTTGTTTGGACTAAGGTTGCTGTTATTTTTAAATTCTGCACACTGGGTACTACTGTGCATTTCCCAGTGCATGTACTTCGACCCCTAAAACATAACATTTTCTTATTCCCAACTGGCATATTTACCTTTCCAGTAAGGCTATTGTATATGGTGTACACAAATTGCATAAAATTCAAACAAGGGCCTCATCTGTGGGCTGCTGCACCTATTTTACCACTCACCAGGCTGGCAAGGAAACCATGGCTTTAGGTCAACACGTACGGACTGACTCCGCATCTTTTAAACCTGCAGGCAGACCACGTAAACCTTTTGACAGGAGGAAATCGTCCCTAAAAATAAGAATTAAGCCACACCGAAGCAGGCCATGTTGAACGCAAGGTAGAGTGTCTAGTATTTACAACTAGAACATGTGGAAGAATGTAATGTTTAATTGCCCATACAGATACTAGCCCCCAAAAGCTATGTTCACTGAAAAAGCTAAAGCACAGTTAACATGTTCATTCTGAATATTTCATTTGAAAGACACTACTGAGTTGGTTTAGCCAGTGTTTGTAATCTTTATTAAAATCTAATTCAATGATGAAGTTGGATTATTGCTAAATATATAGGGAATGTACCTTTGAATGTTCTTTAATACCTCTTTACCCAAAGCCTCTGAAGGCAAATTAGCACTGTCCTGACTTTGGTGAGCAGAGACAAAGGCTTGGGCTTGGCAGGATTGCTTGGATGAGGAATATATCCCACCTTATCCCAAGCAGAGCAGTTTATTGGTGTCAGGAACTTAATTACTTTTACACGGACCAGGTTGGACCTGTACGTTTCTGGTGCAGTGATAAGGGACACCTGGAGGAGAGGGGTCTTTTGATCCCTAAACACACTGATCCCTGAATCAATTTAGAGTGGTTGTGTAGAACGAGAAGGCTCAATGCCTTAAATATATCCATAGATGAGTGACAAGCTCCCTCGGGAGGCAGAAAGATTTTCCATCTTGTAGTCTATTGAGAATAGCACACTCTGGGATGTACTAAAACAGTGAAAAGGTTTGAGAGCTTTTTGCATGGTGGTGAAGGAAAAGCTAGTGAAGTGAACAAAAGCAGTGCCTCACCCCCAGATCTTCAAAACACTTCACCTGTAGCACTTGACTTGCCGTTTGTAACAGCCCTGGGCGTAGTGGGTATAGTGAGGCTACGTGAAGCATTACGGAGTGGGGGCAAATCAACACCCACCCGCACACTTCGCGTAGCCCCACTACGCGCCACCCGCCTCCCTCCCGCCCTCATTTTACAATTACTTATAAACAATACATAAAGAAAATTACTTACCTGAGCTGCCGCGTCCCGGGGCTCCATCTTGCTGCTTCCTGGATAGCTTCTTCCTCACAAAATGAGGGCGGGAGGGAGGCGGGTGGCAACACTGCTCCGCTGTGGGGTGTGCGTAGTCTGCCCCGGCTACGCCTACTTTGCGAAGCGGGAAGTGGGCAGTACTACACACACTCTGCGGGCGGAGCGGATCACTGCGCCCACCCTTAGTTTGTAACCTGTGTGAATACCTGAAGGGCTAGGCTTGCTCCCTCTGGCACCCTGGGCTAAGTAGTGGACTCCAAAGGACCTTTTGTGTGGTTGAAGGAACATAATAAGCTACAGGAGGCCTTTTTCCAAGAGTGACCAGTGAACCGGTCATAGCTGGAAATAGACTGAACCGTTTTTGATGGCCTCTGCTGCAGTAGACACTGGCCCTAAGTGCTGTCCTTGAGGTCCTGGGTATGTTAGAAGTGATTAAGTGCAGTTGCCCAAGAATTCTGGAGCTTCAGTAGGACCGCTTGGAAAGGGTATCTGATTTTTCAATGGCTTTGTCAGATACAATAAATATACTGTATTCTAAAGATAGAAACCTTGACCAGGCGAAGGCACAAAAAGTATCCACCTAAAAAGAGAATTTCTCAAAGTTTCAATTTTTTCTCTCCTTGCTTTTCTACGAAATCCAATAGCTTCAGTAGGTTTCTGAATTCGAAGGGACTACATTGAATACAGCCTTCAGCCTCGCCCCTACTTTTGGATTTCGTCTTCCATAAAAAAGAATGTCAGACGGTAAAAACTTTGATCAGACTGACCCGCTTGGTGTATCCAACCTGTGCTTCATTGTAAACAGCCTGAAATTCTTCCTAGGTCCAGACAAGAGTGATCTCCGGCTGGCATCTTGCTTTTTCTTGGCCGTTTTTCCCTTAAAACCTTAAAAAGTTAATATTTCCATACCCACCCTCATTTGGATTTTTGTTCTTTTGGTTTCATATTTCTTATTACATTTTTCTTAATTGATTGTAATTAGTTGTGGGGTTTTTATAAGGTTGAATTTTGACAATTTGACTGGTTTAAAGTGGCCAAAAACATGTCACATTTTCCTAACTTAAGCCTGTCTACTTGTTGCCATATCTACCAAGGGTTGAGCATATGTTTAAATTGTAACTATACAGGATTGTGGGACTTATTACTTGGTTGGGACTCACATCCTTAACAACCAATAACCCATTTTCTTTCAGGTGTGATATGATATGCTACCATCATATATTTAGGAACCCGTTTCTACACTTGACAGACCTATCTTAGGTTATGGCACATGTGACATTAATGACTAATTTCCTGCTTACTATTTCACTTTTGTAACATTGAGTAATGTGAATTTTGGTTACACCTTGTTGAATAATGTATTCAATTGCCATGGATAGAGAACATTTTTGTGACTAAAGTACAATCCCTATCCAGTGGATGAGCTCAGTCATTGGTAAAATGTGTCACTGATTGATGTAAGTAAACCATCCAACACAAAGCAGATTATGCCTCCACAATTTGATCTGCTCAGAAGACAAACTGGTTGAGGGAACCAGTGACAGAACTCCCATCTTCACTCTCGAAGAGCTGGACATGCTGGCTGAGGGCGTCCCTGACCAAAAACTCTCAATTTTATGACCTAGCAGACAATCAGTTGAGAACTTGGATATATTATTTTGTCATTGTAGTCCAATACAGTAATTTACCTTTTAATGGTTGTTTCCATGTCCTCTCTCATTTTAAAAATATCTGTTTAAGATTCTGAGAGTCTAGCATCTCTTTCACACAGTCATGTATTTTCAACAATACTCAAAAAGTGGTTTAAACATATTGTTTCTGTTTGGTTTGTTTGTAAGTTAAGGAAATGATGGTATGCAACATGATGTGATGATTGCCTGTGGATTTGTGTAGTTTGAATACAATGGTGGTTCTATTTAGAATTAAACACATTTGAGACATCCCTTGAGAAATGAGTAATGTCCCATCTGCATTAGTATGAGTACTTAGTAGCACTGAAAATTTCATGGGTACTTCCATCCTGATGGAACTCTATTGTCTCTCCTTGCCAGCCTGCACAATCTCGCAAACCAGGTGGATCGATTACAAAGACATCATGGCCAATACCCATGCTTATCTTGCAGACAAGCTTGCCAGTGTTGTAGGAATACCCTGAACCCATAGGCCTCTTGGAGAAGGTCCAGATGGACCCCACCAGGGCAAAGAAAGTTTGTTTAAAAAAATGTTTGGTGGGAGCCACGGCTCCTGCAACAAAATAAAAAAAAGAAGTGTGGGCTCCCACACTTCTCTATTATTATGTCCCCAGGTAAGCCAGTACCCGGGGCATGCAGCTATAAATGTGGAAAGCAAATGGGGGTTTCATGGACCCCCCGTGTCCCACAGACCACCACGCCCCAGGTCAATTTAATTTGTAATGGGGACCTCATAGACCCCACAGGGCCCCGGGGACCACCACCTCCCCAGGGTCAAATTTATTTTTTTTAATATGGGAGGGGGATCAGGTAGACCCCCTTCCGGGCAGTACTCTGCCCTGGTGACCACCACCTCCCCAGTTCAGGCCCAACTGATTGAAAGGAGGAAGCCCCCCGCCTGGACCCATAGATGGCCCTGGGGACCGTCACCTCACAGTGCCTGCTCCTGCTATGTCCCAGGGTGCCTGCCCCCAGGACTTAGCTGTTTGCTGTGGCTTGGCAGACACTTCCACCGCTCCCGCCAAGCCACAGCAAACACTCCGCTTACAGCAAGCGAGAGCAGTGAAAATGCTCTAGTTTGCTGGAAGTGAAGCATTTTTCTGATTCCCTGCCCCCTGTCAAGAAAGGAGGGAAACAGACGAATTGCTTTCAGACACAGTGAGCTGCATTTTTAGCAGCTCTCTGTGTGTGAAAGCAATGCCTGCTTCTGCATTAGGTGGGAAGACGGCAGGGACCACAGGGGCCTTGAGGTTCTCATGCAGTCCCAATGTAGACAGAGGCACCCTGGACAAATGGCCAGGCCCTGGGAATGGGTTCTGCGGGGTCAAAATTGACCTGGGGACGGAGGCCGTGAAGTCCCCCTCCTCTATTGCAAAAAGGTCGGCCCCAGGGGACGGGGTCCCTACGATCGGAATCGACTTAGCGAGGGGACTGCGCTGCCACTCAACCTATTAAAAATAATTTATTAAAAAGCTGAACTAAATCAGCCCGGTGAGGGAAGCCTCTGGCCCCCTCCCCTAATACATTTTTTTTTTAAAACGTCTGGCGCAGGGGAAGCTGCCAGAGGCTCTGCCCACTTTCTCAACCACTCTGCAAAAGGGCCTCCTGGCGCACAACCGGTTGGGGATGAAGTCTCCTTGGCTGTTGAGGGTCCTTGGAGGCTAACCAACCCTGCTGTTACCTCCAGTAAGTCCCAGACAGCGGACTGCTGAGAGGTCATCCGAGGCCCCACCCCATTTCTCCAATACTCTGCAAAGGGGCCTCCTGGTGCACTTCTGGGTTGGGAATGAAGTTATCTTAGATGCCTGTTACATCTAGTAAGTCCCACAGTGCCTCAAGACCCCTGCATTCTTTCGCTTTAGCCCAGGGGAGGTGGTGGTCCCCAGACCTTTGGCGGGCTGTGTGCCCCCTGCGTTAATTTCATTTTCAGCCTTTGGGTGGTGGCGCTCCCCAGGGCAAGGGGGCTGCCCAGCAGGCAACCCCTGCATGACATATTCACAAAGCCCAAGGGAGGTGACAGTCCCTGTGACTTTATGAGCGATAGGAGTGGGGCCCTCCTCCAATTGATCTTCATGCCCACGGGACCTGGCCATGCTGGGGCTTCAGACTACAGAAGCACGGTTCTATTTTTTATATTGTCAGTGGGATTCGTGGATCTAGGCCAACTCCCACTGAAATGTTTTTCCAAAAAACGTTGTTTTTTTTTAATGAGGGGGGCGTGGCCAAGATGGTGGTGAGGTAGGATGCTGGGTTCCTTCGCTCCCGCCTGCTGCCATCCCAACAACGCAATTCCCACTGTGTAAGTATGGCAGAAAGGGACGAATTCTGCCGAATATCATGTCTAGAAAGGCCTGGAACAGTTTGGGCGACATTGGTGCAGCAGAAGCAGTAAAACAGAGCAGCCGCGGAACACCATCGCCACCTCCAATGAACACCGTTGTTGGAGCGGGAATGGCCAGCCCGGCCCTGTACGCGGACCTCGACTCGGGGGAAGAAAGACAAGACACTTAAAGAATTGTTTGTGCGTCCCCAAGGCGGCAGCACAATGGAACACCCAGGTGCAGGAGAAGCAACTAGAACACAGGCGGAGAGCACGGAGGAGGAACCAGTGACATACGCATTTCTGAGGTTGCTGTTTACGGTGCTCCATGAAGATCTGACAGACGGTCAAGCGTGATCTAACGTCATAAGTTAAAGACATTAGGGAAGCTGTTGACGCAATCGGGGAGTGTGTGGCCTCGCTAGAGGATAAATGAGATAACAGAGACACCGAACTACCAGCTCTACAGCAAGAGGTAATCTGCCTCTATGATCAACACATAGACCTACAGGCACAACTTGAGGACCTTGAAATCCGCTCCCGTGGACACAACATTCGAATAACAGGAGTGAAAACTAACACAGAAGGAAGTGACATCTTCAGCTTTATAAGGGACTTGTTTAATCACATACTTGGTAACCCCCCAACACTGAACTCAGGCTAGACAGAGCGCACAGGGTGGGCCCGCCTAGCTCCAAAATAGCCCCCCCAGCAGACATATTAGTTTGTGTACCAGACTTCCAAACAAAAGAAGAAATCCTGTGTAAAGCCAGGTCCTTGCAACCTACCACTTTCATGGAACAAACGCCGGCATTGTACCAGAATCTCGACATGGTTACACTACAAATGCGAAGGGACTTCCAACCAATTACTGCACACCTCCGCCAGCAAGCCATTCTATACTCTTGGGGCCACCCGTTCCGGCTCATCTTCCGTTTGGATGGTAAACTCCACCAGCTGAGGTCCCTCTCTGAAGAAGATGAAGAAAGGGAGATCCATACCCCTGGCGACCAACTTCCACAATGGCGGCACCAAGGCCACAGGCGGCATTCGAAAAGATCTGGCCTGGCAAAGATCACGAGCATGCAGTTTGGGCATATATCTTCGTCATTGTGCAAAGGTGGGCGGTGGGTGGGGCGGAGACCCAGTACTTGGCCACACTATGGACCCCGTAAAGACATCCTGCCCATCACAAAAGGCTGACAGACTATTCTTGGAAATACTACTGTTTATCTGTGTGCATGTTTTGTTTGTTCAAGGTTTTTTGGGGGGTGTTTCTTATTCACTGTACCATTGCACTATGTGGTTTTACATCAAGATACATGTGCTCTCTAGGAACGGCGGCAACGGACAAGCAAGATGGCTTATCCTCAGGCCTGCTGCTGCAAATCCTGCCCAGACTTCCCAGATGCATCCCACTGATCTCAAGATCCAATAAAGCGTAGGGTGATACTATCATATTTAGAAAGCACCGAAGCAGACATTTTCCTCTTACAGGAGACACATCTCCTTGCCCGTGACTGCTTTTGGCTTCAATTAATCAATCAATCAATCAATCAATCAATCAATCAATCAATCAATCAGGGGTTTATATAGCGTGCTACTCACCCATGAGGGTCTCAAGGCGCTGGGGGGCAGCTCTGGATCAGTCGAAAAGCCAGGTCTTAAGGTCCTTCCTGAACGTGTGCAGGGTCGGGGAGCATCTGATGTTCAAAGGGAGCTTGTTCCAGATTTTGGCTGCTATGTAGGAGAAAACTCTCCTGCCGGTTCTGTTTCTGCGGATGCAGGGGACCTCAGCCAGGGCAAGGTCTGCGGAGCGGAGGTTCCTCTTGGGTACGTGGAAGGATACTCTCTCATTGAGGTATTTGGGTCCGATGTTGTGGAGGGATTTGTAGGTGTGGGTGAGTAGTTTGAAGTTGATCTTCTTCTCGACAGGGAGCCAGTGGAGGCCTCTAGGTTTTGTGTCATGTGCTCATGGCCCGGTGCCCCAAGGACGAGTCTGGCTGTGGTGTTCTGGATGGTCTGGAGACTGTGCAGGAGAGTTTTGTTGATTCCGGTGTAGAGGGCGTTGCCGTAGTCCAGTCTGCTGGTGATGAGTGCGTGGGTGATGGTCCTTCTGCAGTCAGGGGGATCCACTTGAAATTATTGCGGAGGAAGCAAAGGCAGTTGAAACTAGTGGAGGCGAAGGCGTTGATCTGGCGATCCATGGAGAGGAAGGAGTCAGGGATGATGTTGAGGTTCCGAGCGTGGTCTGTAGGGGTGGGTGGGCTCCCGAGGGCAGAGGACCACCAGGTGTTGTCCCAGGCGGAGTTGCAGGGACTGAGGATGAGGACCTCGGTCCTCTCTGAGTTTAGCTTCAGGCAGCTCTCCTTCATCCAGGCTGCCACGTCCTTAATACCTTCCTGGAAACAGAGTCTGGTACCTTCAGGATTCTTCGTGAGTGAGAGGATGAGCTGGGTGTCGTCGGCATAGGATATGATGCTGAGCCCATGCTGTCTGATGATGGCTGTGAGGGGGGCCATGTAGATGTTGAAGAGCGTGGGGCTGAGTGAAGATCCCTGAGGTACTCCGTAGTTCATTTCCGTGGGTTTGGAGAGGAAGGGAGGGAGTCGGATCCTCTGGTTTCTGCCGGAGAGGAAGGATTGGATCCAGTCGAGGGCATCTCCTTGTATTCCCGCATCGTGCAGTCTGGCTGCGAGAATGTGATGTAAGACGGTGTCGAATGGCTGCGGAGAGGTTTAGAAGGATAAGGGCCTAGGTGTGCCTATGGTCGAGTAGCATGCGGATGTCGTCAGTGGCGGCGAGGAGGGCGGTCTCGGTGCTGTGGTTGCTGCGAAATTCAGACTGGGAGGCATCCAGGATGGAGTTCTCTTCTATGAAGTAGTCAGCTGGGCATTTACGAGTCTTTTGGTGACTTTGGCTGCAAAAGGGAGGAGAGAGATGGTCCGGTAGTTTTTCAGGTTCGTTGGGTCTGCCGATGGTTTCTTGAGGAGGGGTTTTACCTCCGCCCGTTTCCAGTCATCTAGGCAGATTCCTGATATGAGGGAGACATTGAGGGTGCATCCTAGTTTGGGTGCGATGACGGTGGCGGCCCTGTGGAATATGTGCAGTGAGCAGGGGTCCATTGGGGCTTCTGAGTGGGTTTTCTTCATGGTAGCTGGGAGGAGTTTGACGGTAGCGGGACCCCAGGACGTGATGGTCGGCTTATCGGCGGCGGTGAGTGGGGGTGGTGTTTGTCATCGGTTCGCTGAAGTCGTCATAGAGGGCCTTGATATTCAGATGGGAGTAGGAGCTGAGCTTGTCACAGAGTTTCTGGGAAGGTGTGACGTCCATGGCTTCGCAGGTGGGTTTTGCGAACTGCTGTATGACATTGAACTGTTCCTTGGCGTTGGTTGCGTGGGTCTGGACTTTGTCTCTTATGAAGGTCCATTTGGTGCTTTTGTGGTCGTTCCATGCTTCTGTGGTTTTCAAGTTTTGCTAGGTTTTCTCTAGGCATCTGCAGGAATGTCTGGCTTCTTGAAGTTCTGTGGTTAATCAGGTGGCTTTCAGTGGGCGTTGTTTGGCAGGGGGGGCAGAGGGTGGCGAGCTTGTCAGCGCAGCGGGAGACCTAGCGGTGAAGTTTCCTGGCTGCGGCGTTGGTGACGGTTGAGGCGATGGGGGGGTATTTACGGAGGGTGGTGTTAAGGTGATCCTTTGAGACCTTGCTCCAGTTCCGTTAAGGCAGCCGTAGGGCAGGTTTGGGTGCGGTGGTGGTGTTGAAGGTAAAATGGATGCAGTGGTGGTCAGTCCAGAGGTGCTGGGTGGTGTGGCAGAAGTGGATGTTGGTTCCTCCCGCGAAAATAGGATCAAGGGCGTGACCCACTCTGTGGGTGGGTGTGTTGATGAGTTGCTTCAACCCTAGGTTGTCGAGGTTGTCGAGGAGAGTGGTGGAGCTGGGGTCGTTGCCGAGGTGGAAGTTTAGGTCACCGAGTAGAATGTAGTCCGTGGAGGTGATGGTGTGGGGTGCGGCGAGCTTGGCACAGTGGTCGCCATTAAGTAGGGGATGGGGGTGGGACCCGCGGAAGGGAGGCGGGAGCAGGGACTGTGTCGGGGTGGGGAGAGCCGCAGGGGCAGCAGCGGCAATCAAAGCGGGCTCAAGGAAATGCCAAGGTGGGAAAAATGAAGAAGAAAATAAGACTCAGAGAGTCCTGCGTGATAAAATACAGTTCCTATAAATGCCTAGTTAAAATACAGAAACATAATGTTAAACACAATGCTAGAATCACCAGAATCACCAGGAGGCTGAGCGGGCAGCTGGCGCGAACCGTGACCTGGTGGCTTAAGTCCTGTATGTTTCCCACACAGCTATTCTTGTCTGGCCCTACCAAAGCTGCAGGGTGGCTATACTGGTGTCCCAGTCCTTCCAAGGCAGAGTGGTCCAGAAAGAGGCAGAAATTAGAGGGAGGCTGTTATCTTACCAGTTTACAATTGGGGGCCAAACATTGATGCTTAATTCACCAAATGAGGGTCAAGAGAGATTTTTTCATGAGGCAACAGTGACAATCGTTTGTAAAATGCTCTTGGGGAGCACCTCAACCTGGTGCTCGACAATGCTCTTGATAGATCGCTCAAAGGTCTGGCCAGATGGGAGCCCTTTCGGCATATGGGTTGGAAAGGAGGAGGGAGCTGGGCCTGATAAACCTGTGGAGATCCTAACACCACCAGCTTAGAGAATACTCCTTTTTTTCAAATGGTCATAAAACGTATGCCAGGCTTGACTATTTGATAGGTTTTCACTCGGAGGTTGAAATCCTGGTGGCATCATTATCAGACCACGCCCCTTTTTACACTACTCTTCAAACGCGCTGCCTGGCGCACTGCTGCTCGGTGGATAAAGTCCACTTGTCCGATGTGGTCCTCAGGACACAAGAGGATCTCATCGCCCACCAGCAGTGCGCCAAGAGGCGCGTTTGCAGAGGGGTGTAAAAAGGGGTGTGGTGTCAGGCCACCGCTTTGCAATCCAGCTGTGTGGCACTTACTGGAGGTACCTGGTGGGCTAGTTGGCCCCCAGGGACCCTCAGTATTCAAGGGGACTTCATTCTCAAACTTAGAACGCGCCAGGGGGAGTGTTTGCAGAGTGGTGCAGGGAGGGGGCGGGGCTTCCGGCAAGATGACAGCTTTTTTAAAATTTTGTTTTTGGAAGGGGGTCTGTGTGGCCCCCCCTTCCCTTAAATATTTTGGGGCCTGGGGAACCCATCCCCCAGGGCCTGAGCATTTGATTTAGATTTTTTTTAATTTTAAACAGGAAGGGGGTGGTGTGGACCCCCTTCCTTTGGCCACAATTGGCCACAGGGACCCCGTCCCCTGGGCCAGGCCTCGTTCTTTTTTTTATATATATTCTTTTCAGGAGGGGTCCATGTGGCCCCCCTCCTCTGGGCCATATCTGGCCCAGGGGACCCTATCCCTCAAGTTGGGCACTGTGGGGAGCCCCAATGTCCCCATGGTCCCTATCGGCTCCCTGCCCTCTGCAGGAGCTGGCATTGCTTTTGGGCAAGGCAAGCTACTGACATGCAGCTCCCCTTGCCTAAAAGCAATCTGCATTGCTTTTTGGAAGCGAGAGCAGGTTTCCTGCTCTCGCTTCCAAAAAGCAAAGCAGGGTTTGCAAACAGCAATATCCCAGGGGTGGGCACCCTGCGACATTGCAGTAGCCGTCATCAAGGGCTCCAGGAGGGGGACCGCGTGGCCCCCCTCCCTTCAAGTACAAAGCCCCTGGGGTTTGGGGGACTATGAGGCCCCTGCCTATAATTAATCAAAGCTCCGAGAGGTGGTGGTCCCAGGGGCTTGGGGGGCCGTGAGGCCACCCATTAATAAAGAACGCCCCAGGAAGGTAGTGGTCCACGGGGTTTGGGGGGGCCTGCGAGGCCCCCCTCATTAATGAAGTAAGCCCCGGGGATGTGGTGGTCCCAGGGGCTTGGAGGGGCAGAAGCTCCCCCCTGTCATTTTTTAAAACAAAGCCCCAGGGAGGTGGCGGTCCATGTGGGGGGGCCGTGTGCCCCTCGCATGCAATTAATTTGGGCCACAGCTAATTAATTAGGCATTGACCACGGGACCTGGCCCACCCGGGGACATATAGAGAATGAAGCGTGGCAGCCCGCGCTTCATTTAAAAAAAAAAAAATCGGCCAGATTTGCGCACCCAGCACAAATTCGGCCAAAATTATGAAATAAAATGCTTTTTTTGGGCCTGCGGGTCCTCGTGGGACCCCCTTAGCAGGCCGAGGGGGTCCGGGTGTTTCTTCCATGCCCCCTTTTCTTGTTTTGTTGCATTTTTTTAACTGTTTTCTTGTGACTCGGTTGCCGAGTCACAAGATGGCTGCCAACACATTCTGGTTTGGAGTGTTAGCAGCCAATCAGAATTGAGCTTGTCCTCGGGAGGGTTTGCGAACCCGCCCAGTGCTCCGATATTGATATTTTAATTTTTTTAATTTCTCAGCAACGACTGGTCGGATTTACACCATTTAAAAAAAACACACTTTCTAGACCAAGACCTACCTTTTTTGCCAAATTTGGTGCAATTCTGTTCAGCAATTCAGGTTGTAGCTTTGTTTAAAGTTCTTATGGAAATTAAAATGGAGAAAACGCGTTTTTAGACCCCCCCTTTTTTCTTTGCCCCCGCTTGACGAATCACCCGAAAACTTTCAAGACAGAACCTGACCTGAGTGAACATTTTGTGGGGAAAACTTTGCGAAGATTCATCAAACAGCGCCAAAGATATTGGCAAATCAAAATACGCTTTTCCTATGGAAACTAGGTCCTAATTATATCTACCTATGGCGACTGCCAGTAGGCAATATTTATACATACATACGTACATTTTTAAATATATACATAGACATATATATTTCATTATATGTAGGCTTTCCTGTTTTCAGTTTCTATTTTTGGTAAACTGTGATGGGGTTTTTTCAGTGATTCCTAAACTTTGCAAAAATACTGTTTATCAGTGAATACACATTTTTCTGTCATAAAAAACAACAGAAACTGTCTTTTTTCTGGTGTTTATGGAATGTTTCGCTTTTATCATTGCTTTCTTTCTGCATTGATAGTGTGTGGTATATGGAGAGTGTACATTCAGTGTATATGAGGTACAAATAAATTTTTACAAATCAAACTTATTCTAGTCTACCATACAATACTTCTTCAGTGAGTCTTTGGTCATGTGGCTTGGTATTTCCTTCGCATGTAAACTTTTATCTGTGAAAAGGCCCTCTCAACATTGGCGCTTGATACTGGCAGTGCCAGAACAGCCAGTACACAATTTGCTAACTCTGTCCACTGACATAGCTTTCCATGCCAATACTGCTGCACCTGAAGATTGCGATTCTCTGGGACAAGTTTTGCTACATATGCGTTGAACTGGGCGCATATACCCTCAGAGGTTTTGAAACGTTAAAAAATAAAGCAGTAATTTTCTAGAGAAAATTCCCCATTATGGAAGGGATCTTGAGCTTGTGCAGAGTACCAGAGTGAAGCTTCATTGACTTTTATTGCCATGGTCGGTGAAGAAACTTTTCATCATCTTCATAGACTTTATTTCAATCACCATGGATCATAAAAGTATAGACAACAAGACAGCCACAATACACATATACATAAAAATACACATATAAATATCAATAAATAAAAATGAACGGTTAAAAACACAATATAAAAAACCACAGAAATTCACGGTGCAACCTTTTTCTTAAAATAACAAAAGATTAAACCAACCACATAACTTCATAAACATCAAACAATTCATATTAAAGATCAGTGTCAGACTGTAGGAGTTTGGTTTGCTTAATCCAAAATGCCTTTAAAAACATGGCCACAGAAAAAACTACAATCTGACTACTTTCATTCTGAAGTATTCTAAATGCTTCCTTATGCTCCCTACAACCAATATGTTTACATAGGGGAACAATCCATTTTGAACGTATAGTTTTGTAAAAGGAGCAAAAAAAAACAAGACATGGATAGGCAATTCAGAACACCCTTCACAGCCTACACACAGTTCATCAAATGAGCCCATCTCTGTCCAGTGTACCAATTACACTGTTTATATAAAGCGTGAAGAGAGTGGATGCAAAAACACACCCCTATCTGACCCCTAATCAGTCTGTATTGGATCGGTCAGATCCCCATCCTGCCCTCACCTCACCTTGCACGTGTGTCAGCATGTAGGCTCATAAGAATGTTCAGCAGGAGAGTTGGAAGCCACATCGCCTCAAGAACCTTCCATAATTTGGGACGGAGAAGTAAACAAAAATGCTACACGGAGGTCACCAAAGGCAACATAAAGTTTCCCATTTCGTATTATCACTTCTTGCCAGTATATATATGCAAAACAGAAAATCTGATCCACAGTGCTCACATTTTGTCTAAAACCTGCCTGCCAAAAGGAGAGCATATTCTCATCCCTAATCCACTCATTTATACATGGCAAAATCTGTTTACAATTTTTTTTTTCTAGGGAGTCAATCAGGCTTACAGGCCTGTAATTTGCCTGATTTGCCCTATCCACCTTTTCATAGATTGTAATAATTTCAGCTAGTTTCAAGGATGGTGTAATCTCCATTCCAGCTAGGATTGTGTAAGTGAGCAAATTGATGTATGGCCCCCAGATTTCTGGGTTTTCTCTATATAAATCATTAGGCAGTCTGTCAGGTCCCAGTGCACAATGAGGAATACAAGAATTTATAGATGTTAATGCCTCACTGAGTAAAAAGGTCAGATCCACCCCTTTGGTGATAGAACTAAATTGAATAACTTCGGCGTCATTCTCAGCATTGACTCATTTGTGGGAATAAAGCTGTTCAAAGTGAGCCACCCAGTCTGACGGCTGGATACACAAATCAAGGGTTTGCTTATGACCATTGAGACAGACCTATTGTCTTTGCTACAAAGTGCTTCATGCAGGTTGTTCCATAGGGAACTCTCCCATTCTCTTTTAGCTTTAATTATTGCTTGTCGATACAGCTTTCTTTTCTTGGCTATTTCTGTCTGGACTTTTGTCTTAACAACCATAATGAGTTTGCTCTTGGCTTCCCTCTTTTCACCATTGTACCAAATGCCAGGGTTAGGGGCAATATCCCCCCTGTGTCTATGTTTCTCCAATGTATCTCTGGCAAGGGCTATTACCCGTGGAGGATAGCAAAGTTCTCAATTCTAGAGGCAACCAGCAGTTTGGATAGAGACTCATGAGTAGCAGTAACACTATTCTTGATCACTTCCAATACTTCAGTGTTTTTCATTACCCAGTACCACATTGTTGTTTTAAAATTATAGACATACTAGAGGGTGCCCATATCTCTGTTGCTATAGGATGACTGGGTTTGGGGTGCTTCATCCTCTAGCAACATATAAAGGGCATTGTGGTCACAATCCAAGCAGTCAACTATATCCATATCCACAATTGCTGGCCAGAGTTTTATGTCAGCCAAGAAGTAATCAATTCTACTTCTATTTTCTACTCTATTAAAGGTCAGTTTGCCGTGTTGGTCAGATTGGCATCTACCATTAGTAGTCCTCAGATCATAGTTTAATAGCATGGCCAGTATTTGAACTGCCTTTGCTGTCCATCTAACTATGGTTGATCAAGCAAATGAATACCCCATTGATTGACTTGTTCTTGCGTTAGCTAAAGAAGAGAAACAGCCAACGGTTCAAAGTTGGCATTTAAATCTCCAGTCACCAAGAGTCTATCATTATCTGGGATCTCCAAAACTGCTTGCTCCAAGACACTGATTGCCCTTGTCTCCTTGCAGCTGTTCTCCACACTATTATAAACAATATAATGTTTTTAAATCAACCCAGAACGAAACACCAATCTAACTGCTAGTATGTCACTAGAGGCTACAGGCACCGGGGATATTCTACATTGGAGTGATATATTAATCCATGTGCACAACCCTCCTGAGTGTCTACCCCTTGCAGATTGACTTGCATTTACACAAAAAGATGTATACCCACTTTTGTGGGTAGGGGCTAGACACCGAGGGGCAGATCTATATTGGAGATGCGCCACTTTTACGCCGCCGTTGCGTCACTTTTGTGACGCAGCAGCGGTGTAAACCCTGCGCCACATTGCGCCATATTTACATCGTGACGCATCTATTGAGATGCGTCACGATGTAAAGCCCTGCGCCACGTAAAACCTGCGTCAGGTTTCACGTGGGCGTGTCGACAGAGGGGGGGCGTTCCGTCGCAGGAACGCCCCTGAAAAGTGACTCAGTCAAATCTATAAGATTTGACTGAGTCACTTTCCCAACGCTGATGCGCCAAAACCCTGCGCCTGCTTGAAGTAGGCGTAAGGCTTGACGCACCATGTTAGGGATAGGGTGGGTTGGAACAGTGCTGGAGTTGCGTCGCGCTTGCGACGCAACTGAAGCACTGCGCCAACCTTACGCCATCGGATGCGTCACGCATCCCTTTATTCCTGATCCATGATGCGCGGCATTGTAAATGCGGCGCATCATGTGTGGCGCAAGGGTAAACTTGCATGACGCATCATTCCTGGCGCATCCTTGCTGATTTGCAGGGATGCGCCAGGAAACATAAATCTGCCCCCATGTCTCTTGGAAGAGACAGATGTCAAATGTGTCAGTAAAAATGCCCTATTCATCTTCCTCCATTAGCTTGGTTAATCCTTCTACATTCCATGACAATATTTTAATAAGGGATCCTGGGGCTGTGAAATCCCATCTGAAGTTGGGAAGTCTGATTCCCCTACAGCACTAACCCCAGTGCTTGCAGCCAGAGGCATACTCTCGAAAGCATTATCTGAGCCATCAATCTATCACCTGCGATTAATGCATGTGTCCCACTACCCGGGCGGTGTGGATCAATCAATATTTCAGCAGTTGATGGGTGAATCAGCACTTCCTCCACAAGAGCAATAACAGCAGTCTTACTACTGGAGGATGACTCATGCTCTAGTCAGTGCGAGGCAACAGTTAACCCACTGTTAACTGCCTCATTCCCAGTCTTGACCCGTGTGGGATCTAACTCTTTCAACATAGCGGGGTCATGAAACTTAATTTGAATCTGTGTGTTTGCATTGGAGATGGTATGAACTTCAACTGCCATGAGACCTTCCACCAAATCATTATTAACAAAGGAGATACTTTGTTTATCATAACAACTATCAGTGGTGCACAACCTGTCGTCCCCTATGATATCACTCCTAATTAGTGCATAACATTGTCTTGTTACTCTAAACCAATATATTACCTTGTTAATTAGAGAATCTGAATCTTCTCTAACCCCAGAGGCTAACTTAGGAACCCTATCAAGAAATATCATAGCTAGCTGATCCCCCACAGTGCCATGGGTGTAAATACCATCCTAAACTTTCCCTCTTGGCCGACACCTCCTTAGTTCGTCTGTTGCCGCCAAGACGCTGAAAAGGGCCCCCATTCAAATGTGCTCGACCATGGTTAAGAGGATTGTAGCTATCCCTTCTTATCTGCCGAACACACCCTTTTCTCCACTGAGGGCTGGGCTAGAACTGGCTGGAGATCAATAGTGTTGATCTGTACCAGAGGAACATCTGAACCAGGGCATACAATTGTAGGCATTCTGGTACTTACTGCGAAACCCCCGGTGCCCCTGCAGGGATAGACATTTGGTCCACTAGCTTTTTCCCTCTAGACTCTTAACCGTCTTGTGAAGTGTTTTGATCTGATCCCTTAAATTCCCAATTATCCCCATCATATTTCGCATCATATTTTGCAGTATTGCAGCAGTCCCTAGATTTATAATGCCCTGCCACTCTGCTTGTAGATTCACGTTTGCTGTAGCATTTTTCTCAATACAGAGCCAACACTTAATAGTTGGCTCTGTAGATATTTAGTGCAACTGGACAGGGCTGTGTGGGACCAGACGGGGATATTGTTGGGATTTGGGTTTAGCTTTTTCAAATATTTCATGTACCCGTTTAGGTGGTGCTGCATCGTTGGTTATTGGGCTGGGCTTTGAGAGATGCAAGTTGGAGTTAGAATTGACCAGATCTGTACATTCCATTAACAGATTATCTTTCCTATCCATTACTTCATTTTCCCCGCAGATGGTTGCACTTTTTTACCTTTAGGAACCCTGTGTTCACCTTCCACAGTTTTATGTTTGCCCATTCTAAATAGGGAATAAAATCACGAATGGGAAACACAGAATAAGGGATTCGATATTCTTTGGTGATAAACGCGTCTCCAAGACCAGGTCCTTGATTGATAAGAAATAATAGCAGGACATTAGCAATTATTAGCTACCTACAAATGGCAAATCAATGGCCCAATAATGTCTACAAAACACAAATAGAGACTCGCTGTCTTCTCGTCACAGCCAGTGATAATGACTTGGGGATATTTCACAACAAGATTACAATCCTTATAGCAATTCAACTGATTGATAGAAGGCTGTCTTTAAACACCTTTGCTTGCCCAGAGCACATTGGCAATAACAATATGACGAAGCACAATCCAGCTCCAGTAAGGTTTTTCAAGATTGCAGTACAGTACCATAGGGCAGGATGGCAACAGTGTCACAGCTGTGTAGAACTGGAAAAATCCAATGCCAAGGGGGATGGCACTGTTCTGCCTTTTCCTGGCGATCACAGGCACATAATGGGGTCGCACTTCGTGGGTGCTTTGCCCGGGCAAGACCCGCAATGCAGATTTAAGCGCCTCCAGGTGCGTTTGCGATGCAGCATAGTGCCAGTGAGTCTGGGAGGTAGAGTCCTCTCCCTCTCCCGATCCAGGAACCAATATGCAGGCTTCCCGAGGAGCGGTACCAGCTATGCAGATTTAAGTACCTCCAGGCACGGTTGGGGTGCATCATAGTGCCAGGGAGTCTGGGAGGTGGAGTCCTCTCCCTATCCAGGAACCAGTATACAGGCTTCCCGCGAAGCTGGACCCATGATGCAGATTTAAGCTCCTCCGGGTGCAGTTACAGTGCAGCGTAGTGCCGGGGAGTCTGGGAGGTGGAGTCCTCTTCATGTCCAGGAACCAATATGCGGGCTTTGTTCGGTCCCTTTCTTTTGTAGATCATATGCTGTTTCCTCTCTTTGATACAAGATAGACCCAGGAACACAGCATATAATGCACACTGAAATGTGCGATTACAGCATGCCCCCTATCTAAGGGACTTTTCTGTACATCATTGTAAGCATTGTAAAATAACATTTCCTGGATTGCTCTTCAGCATTTCTTTGTTTACCAAGTGGCAAGCATTCTACCTTGGAATGTGTTGCAGTGCCAAAGTCACTAAAAGTGTTGTCCAGTCTGTTCTCAAGAAGATGTTTCACATCTACACCAATTACGCTGAACACTTGGTAGACAAGGGTGTTTTCAGACTCTAGTTTTTTATTATGTCCACTGCAGCAGTCATGTTTTTCTGTAAAAATATAAGAATGCAGTTGAGTGTACCTTTTGCACATTACTAGCAATATATGACCAGAGATCCTCACATTTCTTTCCTTTGGCACCGTCACTAAGCAACAAGTCAATAAGCGGTTGCCACATGCATAATATAGCAATCACGGCCTCCAGGACTCAGAACCATCGGCTTAATTATACAGTTGGGATGACCAGAATGGACAAAGTCAATAGCATTCTTCATTAACTCTGAAGATTGTAAAAATGCTTTCAGCATTCTATCTAGCAGGTAGCAAGGATCTCTTACCGGGAAGCACTTTAGCTCAGGTATGAATTTTTACAGGTGAACACAAAAAGTATTCATATACAAAGCTGAATCACTGCAAATACAAACAATATCACTCAAGTGTTTGTTGAACTTGGTAAGAAATATTTTCAGCAGCGTTCCATGTTTCCCAAGAGTCTGGTGTCATGTTTTCACCACTATCCCAGATGCTTGGTGACAGCACTCTTTTCACATATATCCATCACTAAACCTTGCATTAAATTTTTAAAGCATGGGGTGTTTGGCAATTCACCTACTATCAATCCTGACTTGCTAGAAAAGAGGGCTGATGTATCAAAGGGTTTCACCCATTCTATGTCTGTGGGTAAATGTGACGGTACATATTGGGAAGGATTCTCATGAAACCAGACATTTGAACTATCAGTGAAGGATTAAATGTACCCAAAATATCAAATATGATTTTGATATTTCCTAAATCTCTAAAGTTTTTAAAATAATTAAATAAGAACTAAAACATGCTTCTAAACCCTGCATCTTTAGACCAAAGACCACAAAACTGAAAATAGCAAACAGAAGAAGAAACAATATTTTAGCGATATCCCTTAACAACAAAACTCAAGCAGAATAATGTAAGCCCAGTATTTCTTGCTGCTACCTTGTATAACAGATAACAAAGTAACATTGTATTGGCTGCTTCAGGAAGAAATAAAATTGTCTCCTTCACTCTCATTTCCCTTTCTTTGAATGGCATTTGGGGGCCTATTAGCATAGCGGGCGGATCGCCCACCAAATGACCCATTTTCACCTCGCCATGTTAGCATGACGAGGGGCACCGCGGTGGACGGAAAGACCGTCCGCCGCTTATCCGCCGGTCAGATTCCCGGCCGGGCGGAAAATATGGAGGCGGTGCCATCCATATTAGAATATGCCATTTTCAGGGCC
Organism: Triturus cristatus; assembly: GCF_964204655.1. Lineage (NCBI taxonomy): Eukaryota > Metazoa > Chordata > Amphibia > Caudata > Salamandridae > Triturus > Triturus cristatus. The sequence continues at coordinate 463,583,458 of NC_140589.1, forward strand.
TTTCCATGGCGGAGACTCTACAATGGAAAGGCATGCAGAGTTCACTTTGGGGGGCCCATTGCGGGCCCCCAGGGCGGTTGGGGGTGGGGGCTGCACTTGGGGAGTACCCATGGTACAAATATATGCGGGATGCCACCGCCACCATGGCGGTGGCATCCTAATTGCCATGGCGGGACCGCCACACCTCTGGTGGTCAGTCCCTTGTAAATTGCCGCCCGCCATTGTAGTGGACCCCTTAGTTTGTGGTTGTGCAGGTGTTTTTTCAGTGTTTATATGTTTACAGTGGTGAAGGCTATTTCCCTTTCGGTGGGGATTTATCAGCTATCTTAGCTTTAAACCTAAAACAGGATAGCCTAATTATATGTAAATAGTCATTTAAATCACTTAAATTTAACTTACCTGGACCACTGCCTACTCTTCAAAAATTAAACTGCAAGGTTTCATTTTTTCTTTTTAAATGCATCCCATGTTCCACTAAGGAAAATGGCCTGCATTAAAAAAAAGACTGCTTTTTCTAACCGCAGTCAAAGGCATTGTGGTCTGCTGACCTCAGCCACCATCCCTGTGAAAGCGTAGATTCCTAATGGGTTGCAAATTGCGCTGTAACTCATTAATATGCATGAGGTAGGCCTATTTGCGACCCATTAGGAATCCCTAATGAAACTCTTAAGATTTTCATACATTAGGAATAGTGATTACCGAATTGCGATTTAGAGAAACTCGCACTTAGGTAATTGCCGCTTGAAATAATGATACATGTGGCCCTATGAGTGTTATACATATTTACTAATGTACTACAAAAAGTTAAAATAGTATACTTTCTGTACAACTAATGAGGGATACTATTTCTAACATATGTTATGTGAGCGGCTTTGTGACTGTGTGTATTCATGTGTGAGTGGGTGTGTGAGTGGCTGTATGGGTATATAACTAGATATGTGAGTAGCTATGTGGGTGAGTAAGTGGCTATGTGAGTGACTATATTGGTGAGTGAGTGGGAGTGTCACTGGCTATATGGGTGAGTGAGTGGCTATATGGCTTGCTGACTGGCTGTGTAAGTGGTTGTATGCGTGAGTGAGACACTATTTGAGTGACTGTTGGGTTAAGTGAGTTGGTGTATGAGTGGCTGTATTGTAGAGAAAGTGTCTGGGAGAATTGATGAATGGATGAGTTGTGTAGATGTATGAATGGATGTTTGAATGAGTATGTAAGTGGTGTTGGTGTGTGAGTGAGTTTGTGAGTGCTTGTATGGGTGAGGGAGTTGCTTTGTTGAGAGGATGTATGGGTGAGTGGGTGGGTGTGTGACAGGCTGTTTAGCTCTATGAGTGGGTGTGTGAGTAGCTGTATGGGTTAGTGTGTGGCTGTGTGAGTGGCTGTATAGGTAATCATCAGTGGTGTCATTTGACATGTCATCAATGATCACATCAGTGAAGTTACAGACCATGTCATGAGTGACGTAATATGTGAGGTCATAAGCAGTGCATTGCAGGGGTGTTAGCTCAGGTAACTATAGCTGCTAAATGTCTCTGGCTTTGGACAAGTGAAATGTGAGCCTATCCATAATGTCCCTGTAACCTTTGTTTTTTTTCAGTAAATTTCCAAGGTTTTTTAATTCTATTACCGAATGTAATGTCCATGTACATGTGTTTTTTTCTGTGAATTTCTAAGGTTTCTTAATTTCTATAATCTAACCGTAACCTTCCTGTAACATTTGTTTGTAGTGTCTAACGTTTGAAAATTAGTGTATGAGTAAGTGCAAGAGTATCTCAGTGGGTGTGTGAGTGGGTGTGTAAGTGTCTGAGTGGGTCTGGGAGTACCTGCATAAGTGTTTCACTGTATATGTGAGTGGCTGTGTGAGTGTCAGTGAGTGAGTGCATGAGTATTTGAGTGGGTACATGAGTGTCTGAGTGAGTGAGTGGGTCTGTGAGTGGGTGGGTCAGTCTCTGACTGGGCCTGTGAGTAGATGTGTGTGTCTAAGTAGGTCTGTGAGTGGGTGCATACATCTCTAAGTGGGTCTATGAGTGGATGCTTGAGAGACTGAGTGGGACTGTGATGGGATGTGTGTATCTAAGTGGGTCTGTGAGTGAGTGCATGTATGTCTGAGTGAGTCTGTGAGTGGGTGCGTGAGTCTCTGAGTGGGGTTGTGAGTGGGTGCATGAGTCTCTGAGTGGGTCTGTGAGTGGATGTGTGAGATTCTGAGTGGGTCTGTGAGTGGGTGCATTTCAGTGTGGGTCTGTAAGTGCATCTGTGAGTGGGTAAGTGGGACTGTGAGTGGGTGTGTGAGTGGCCAGGCCATATTTGAATGTGGATGGTGAGGCCACACAGCCCGCCTCAACAGGCTGACTTCAGCCCTGGAAACCCCATCCCCAGGACTCAGCCATAAATAAATGGTAGAGGGGGCTACATGGCCTCCCTCTACAAGCTCATTTCAACCCCAAGGCCCCATCCCCCAGCATTAATTTATATATATATTAAACAGGGAGGGGGCAGCACAGCCACCTTCCCTAGGCCAATTTCGGTCCCAGGACACCATCCCCCAGGGCCCTTACTTTATATATATATATTTTAAAATGGGTGAGGGGGCCACATGCCCCCCCAGCTGATTTGACCTCAGGGATCCCATCTCCTGGGGCTCGGAGATTACTAAATGGGTGTGTGCAGCCTTCCTGCCCAACTGACATCGATCACAGGGGCCTCTTCTTTGGGGCCTGGTCATTTGTCTAGGATGCCACCAGGGCACCCAGTGTGCTATGGGGCCATGGGGGTAGCCTGTAGGACCCCATGGTCCCTGCTAGCTCCCCAGCTCCTGTGGCAGCCGGCATTGCTTTCACACACAAGCTGCTGAACATATAGCTTCCTGTGTGTTAAAGGAATTTGTTCATCTATTTCCCTGTTCACTTGACAGTGGGCAGAGAAAAAGGCAAAAGCTCCACTTCCAGCAAGCAAGAGCATTTCTCCACTCTCGCTTGAGGAAGCAGAGTGTTTGCTGTGACTTGGTGGAAGCTGTCAAAGCTCCTGCCAAGCAACAGCAAACAGCTATGTCCTGGGGATGGGTACCCCGGGACATAACAGGAGCCAGCCCTGGGGTGTGGTGATCTCCAGGGCCATTTTTGGCTGCCCACCTCCTTTGTAGATTACGGGCTGGCACCGGGGAGGTGGTGGTCTACATTTCTCATTTCAAGCAGACACATCAACTAATACAGGCATCTTCAAGTGTACCTTTTTACAAACTCATAGCAAGTAGCCTACGCTCTTATTCTTTTGTCTTAAACCTCACTTTCTGTTAAAGCTTCAGTTTTCACCAGCTGCTGAGTATCTTGAGACTAGCCACATTTAAATCAGCAATCTGAACTATGTTACTGTTTAAAGGTATGTGTTCTTTCACCCCGGACGTAGTTGGCATAGCGGGGCTATGCGGAGGTCCACAGAGTTGCGAACAAACTCCGTGGAACTCTGCCTTGGTGGAAGCTGTCAAAGCTCCTGCCAAGCAACAGCAAACAGCTATGTCCTGGGATGGGTACCCCGGGACATAACAGGAGCCAGCCCTGGGGTGTGGTGATCCCCAGGGCCATTTTTGGCTGCCCACCTCCTTTGTAGATTACGGGCTGGCACCAGGGAGGTGGTGGTCTACATTTCTCATTTCAAACGCACACATCAATTAATACGGGCTTCTTCAAGTGTACCTTTCTGCAAACTCAAAGCAATTAGCCGAAGCTCTTATTATTTTGTCTTAAACCTCACTTTCTGTTAAAGCTTCAGTTTTCAACAGCTGATGAGTATCTTGGGACTAGCCAAAATTAAATCAGCAATCTTAACCATGTTACTGTTTAAAGGTAAGTGTTCTTTCACCCCAGATGTAGTTGGCATAGCGGGGCTATGCGGAGGTCCACAGAGTTGCGAACAAACTCCGTGGAACTCTGCTCCGTTCCGCCACCCGCCTCCACCCTCCCTATTAACAATTCATTCTGCATTAATTAAAAGCTTCTAAACCCTGCATCTTTAGACCAAAGACCACCAGGCCTATCAGTTCTGTCTAGTTTGGTAATGTCATAGTTGGGGGGTACTAGTATATCCATGTTTCAGTCAGGATTATGATGTCTGGTTCGTTAGCGAGTAAAAGGTCCGCTATATCGGTTGCATGTCTATTTGCTGACCTGCAATTTAGGAGCATGCATTTTAGCCGCATTTTGTTGGGTGCTGTAGTGGGTTTGAGTGTGAGAGGGATTCTTGTGAGGTTTTTTTCAACTATGCCTCTGGACAAGTGTCTTGTCGCTCTGTGGGCGTTGATAGGGATAGATTGGATTAGGGAATCAATATGTGAATTATCTGTGTGCCCAGTGTTAGGTGTGATAGCTCGTAAGAGGTGAGTAGGGAGAATAGTTTGTTAGATGATAGGAGGTTTTTCATCCTGATTGGGCGGGATGGGGAATTGGGGTAATGCCTTGCACTCCAACTTTGGGGCTCCTGATTTTGGGAGATTGTGTGTCATGGATGGGTGTGATTCCAATTTTTGAAGTGTGGGTATGTTCTGAAGTCGGATTTGGGTCGGGTGAGCTTGGGTTGCCGAAGGGGTCTGTTCTTGTAACTTGTTCCTTGATGCGAGGAAAGATATTGTCTAGAAGGTTTAGGTTACGGTCCGATGATTGCATAAGGATGATCCTATTATGATAGAAAGTGATTGTAGCTGCTGCTTTGTATAATGGGGAGAGGATGATAGATAGCGTGAGTCCGTGCACTGTTTTCCTAATTATGGTGTCCTTGAGTAGAGCGAGAAATGCTTTTCTCCATTGAGCTCTTCTTTTACTATAGAAGATGATCTCATTTGTAATATGCACTTGGTTATTTGAGAAGTAGTGATCTGAGATTGGAGTTTCAGGGAGCGTTTTTAGAATGTTATGTTCAAATCCTTTAGCTGCTTTTTTTGTAAGTTTAGGGGGTATTTAATGGAATAGGTGTGGCTGCCTGTGCACTTCATAATGTTGGATTCAGCTTGTAATAGGGGAGGAACTGTGTGGGGTACATGCGCTGGTTTGCACCTTGGGGAGGAGATGGCGCTAGGTCTGATGCATGGAACTCTCACCTTTGTAAATATTGGGTTAGGATATGAGGATGTTGTCTGTGTTCTTTGGGAGTCCATCCATTTAGAATGTGCCAGTTCAAGATGGCCGCCCTGTTTACTGTCTACCCATATTCTTGCAATGTAGTCCTCTTTCACTTTCCATTAAGTGTCCTCTTAGAGTGTGGTCCTTTTTTATGTCTATCAACACAGTGGAGATTGGTCCTTTCTTTATTTTCCAAGTAATTAATTCTTTGGGGAAGTCCTATGTTTCTTTCTTACCTAATCAAACCCTGATTAGCTAGTCCTTTATCGCTGTTTGGAGCTATTGCAGCCATTTTGAGTGGTTTGTAGAGGGACTGAAGTACTTTTTGGACACTTGAAATTTCTGTTTAATCTTCAAAGCATAGTACCAGATATGATGTAGCCTTTTGAAGATTATTAACATCTACAAACTCTTGCCATATTTTTTAACTCTTTGTTGGTACACCATTAAGTAGAATAACTACTGACTCATTTTCCTCCCTGTCTACACCAATTAGTTCAATATTTTTCTTAAAATCTAAAGGTAAGTACACAACTCTTCCTTTCAGACCTCTTTGTAAATCTGTTGGTGGTAGCGTACCATTTTTTAAGCTCCATACAAACTATAGCCTGAAATGAGTGCACAGATTGAATAAGAATAGACTCATATGCATTCAAATCTGCCATTTCCAGAGGAATAGCTACCAACTCTAAGTTGGTATGTACTGCTCTAGCTGGAAGTTTGTTCTCTTCTAATTTGTTGTAACAATATTTACAAATGCATTGATAAGTAGCCAACTTAAACCGACCTTCTACCAACAAATAAGCACTACATTGCTGCCACTTATAATTGTTTTCCTTTTCAATTTTTAAACATAAATAAACTTTCTAGTTTGACTTCTATAATGAGTACGTTGACAACAAATACAAACACAGTTTGGTTTTTCAGATAATACTGTCTTAAACTTTGTAATTACTTTTGCAAACTCATCAATACTAATATCTTCAACCTGTTCTTCCACACCTACACTTATCAGGCTCCCACTTTCTCTGCACTCCTCTTGTGAACCCCCCAAAAAAACTGTATATCATCACAAACTTTTTGTACATCTAATACTGAACTGTGCAAAAGAGCTGTTTTCATTTCATTTAAACATAATGCAGGACTTTTTTCATAGTAGAGTCTCCTTAATAACTTCAGCATTTCTGAGTGGTGTACTGCAACATTCTTAAAAGATAAAAAGCCAGAGAATGACCCTGCAAGTTAGTACATTTTCTTACTTTACATGGATCTAGCCCTTGTAACATCTTAGTCTTCGTGTTTAAGAATTTTTTTGCTATATCATCGTAAAATAAATTGTAAGATTCCTGTTGAATACTGCAAATACTGCTACAATCCCACTTAAATGCTGTAGCTTGTGTACGCTTCCCTTGACCTTCTTCAGCTATTACTTCTTCCACACTCCTAACAACCATCTTTTCTGTTGGAATAGGACAACCATCTTTCGTCTCATAACATCAACCACTAGTATCAACTGCATGAACTAATGTGTTTGGTTGAAAATAGCTTTCTTCATTAAAGAAAGCCTAGTACTAGAAGCGTGCTTCCATTCACCAGTAAAAGATTTACAAAAGTTACTTCCATTAACCAGTCTTTTTCCTTTGCTCTCCCCTTCATAAACAGCATTGTTTTATTCAATGTTTTCATTCTCTTTAATATCAATATAAATAATGTTCTTTTTATTTCAAAAGCTTTCTCAACTACACTTTCAATCTGTAGCTTTTTATTATAAGCTGCTGATCTTCTTTTATATTTTTTACAATCATTCAATACATTTTGTAGTACTCTACTTCTATACATTCTCTGCCTTATATCTTTATGTTCTTTCAGCCTTTTTTCAACATGCATTGTTTTCCCATAACATGATTTTCTTTCATCATCTCCTTCCGATTTCTTGTTGCACTTTCCTTTTTCTTTTCAATATTTTCAAATAGCTTCACATTCTAATTCTTTTAACAAACTCTTTAGTTCTCTTACCTGAACTCTTTGTCTTCAGTGTAACATTTTGCACTTCATCTAATTTCCTCTTCTCGCTTTCCATTAAATAGTACAGTTTTTTCTCTTTAGATCTTTTTTACCATTCTCAATTTTTCAAAGATAAGTTTCAATAGTTTGTTAAATAATGTTATACGTTTGAAATAATGATATATTAATATTCATAAAAATAAGTAAACAAATACTTTCAATTACATTGCAAATGTCTCCATAAAACGTAAATATTTAGAATTGTGTACTTTACACAATAGCAAACCTGTCACAAGTACACTAGCGGCGGGCGGAGAACTCCGCTCCGTCCGCGGAGTGTGCGGAGATTTGCCTACTCCGCGTTCCGCACACTCGCAAGCGGAGCGGAGTTGGCCAGCCCCCGCCTCCACCCCCCTATTAATATTTAATTCTACATTAATTAAAAGTAAACTAAAAACCACTTACCTGTACTGCAGCATCCCTGGGCTGCCCTTCTGCTCTTCCTTGCTGTCTGTGGTAATCCTTGCGAAAACTGCACATGCGCGCACTCCTGCACATGCGCAATTCTCGCAAGAAATGAGCATGCGTGGGTGTATGCATGCGCAGTTTTCTGAAGGATCACCAAAGACGGCAAAGAAGAAGAGGAGAGCAGCCCGGGAACGCTACAGTACAGGTAAGTGGTTTTTAATTTACTTTTAATTAATGTAGTATTCATTGTTAATAGGGGGGTGGAGGCGGGTGGCGGAGTGGAGCAGAGTTCCACGGAGTTTGTTCGCAACTCTGTGGACCTCCGCATAGCCCCGCTATGCCAACTACGTCCGGGGTGAAAGAACACGTACCTTTAAACAGTAACATAGTTCAGATTGCTGATTTAAATTTGGCTAGTCTCAAGATACTCAGCAGCTGGTGAAAACTGAAGCTTTAACAGAAAGTGAGGTTTAAGACAAAAGAATAAGAGCTTAGGCTACTTGCTATGAGTTTGTAGAAAGGTACACTTGAAGATGCCTGTATAAGTTGATGTGTCTGCTTGAAATGAGAAATGTAGACCACCACCTCCCCGGTGCCAGCCCGTAATCTACAAAGGAGGTGGGCAGCCAAAAATGGCCCTGGGGATCACCACACCCCAGGGCTGGCTCCTGTTATGTCCCAGGGTACACATCCCCAGGACATAGCTGTTTGCTGTTGCTTGGCAGGAGCTTTGACAGCTTCCACCAAGTCACAACAAACACTCTGCTTCCTCAAGTGAGAGTGGAGAAATGATCTTGCTTGTTGGAAGTGGAGCTTTTGCCTTTTTCTCTGCCCACTGTCAAGTGAGCAGGGAAATAGATGAAAACATTCCTTTAACACACAGGAAACTATATGTTCCGCAGCTTGTGTGTGAAAGCAATGCCAGCTGCCACAGGAGCTGGGGAGCTAGCAGGGACCATGGGGTCCTAGAGGCTACCCCAGTGGCCCCACAGAACACCTGGTGGGAGGATCGCTTGTATACATCAGAGCAATCTAACAGTTACTAACGCTAATGCCCCTTCATTATCCTCCTGTGAATACCTTGGTTTAAACATCTCTTGTAATAACAAACAAATATGTGCACTTCAAACATTCTATCACATTCTATCACCATCCAGGAGAGAACCTCTGATTCATAGAACACCTCATGGATATTCTAGCTACAAATGACAGCCAACAAATTATGCAAATATTCTTGGGTGAGTTCAACCTACACTGGGAGGACCAGAACGACCCAGGGGTCAATAGACTGAAAGCCTTCCTCTCAGACCTTAATCTTTACCAAATCTGTAACAGCCCCACACACGACAAAGGCTCAACCCTCGACCTGATAATCGCCAAAGCTGACTCCATTCAGCTTGACTCAATCTGCTTCTGTGATTGGTCAGACCATCACATCATTATATTCCATGTCAGGGAATCAGTCAAACGACTTTCAACACAGCCCCCAAGAACAAAGATCTAGAAGAGGAATATAAAAAACGTTGGTTCCGACTTGCAAACTCTAATCATAACATCTTACAGCCCCCGGAAGACTTAACAGATGTACAAGGCTTGACCAACCGCTTCCGTGAACAGCTTACTAGACAAAATAGCTCCTTTACAACTTAAAAGAGTCACCACAAAAGACTCAAAACCCTGGTTTGACGATAGACTGAATAAAGACAGGTGATCTCTAAGATCAATTGAACGATGGTGTAGATCTGCACCTTGAGCTGTCTACCTCAAGCTACTAAGAACCACCAGAAACTCCTTCTTTAGAAAGATCAGACGATCTAAAACCAACTTCTTCAGTAAACAACTTGGTCTAGCCAAGAACCGTCCCAAAAAACTATTCGAGTTAATCAAAGCCCAAACCAAGAATGTACCCACCAACCCCAAGGCTCCCCCCGACACCCTACCCAACTGTGAGGATTTTGCCTCCTTTTTCATCACAAAATCAGAAACCATAAAAACCGACCTGCTCAACGACCTTCTTTCCCTGCCTGCCCAGCAAAAGATCTCCTCATTGCCCCGACAGATGCCCCAGCCATAGGCTCCACAAAATTCAACCTAAAAAATAACACATCCTGGTCCTCCTTCTACACTTACAGTGAGGATACTGTACTAAAAATGCTAACCGCCTTAAATCCCTCCAGTCACTTCACAGACCCACTCCCAGCTAACTACCTAAAAGACCTCATTCCACTGTTATTACCTATCTGGACCAAGATTATAAATACCTCCCTCCATCAAGGAACCATTCCAGAAATCCGGAAAACAGGTCAGGTATCCCCTATCCTAAATAATCCAACAGCCGACCCAGCGGACTTAAATAACTATCGCCCAAAATCCAACATCCCCACTCTAGCCAAGCTCTTAGAAAAATGTGTTCACATGCAACTTAGCAACCATATTGAATAATTCAAACTGCTCAACCAATATCAATCAGGCTTCCGTGCAGGTCACAGTACGGAATCAGCCATGACCCCCATAAAAGACGACGCACTAAAAATTCTTGATCAAAACGAAGCTTCCTTATTAATCTTACTCGACCTTTCATCAGCATTTGACACTGTCAAACACGACAACTTGCTAGAGCGCCTGAGATACAGAATGGGATTATCTGGATCTGTACTTACCTGGTTCACATCTTTCCTCCAAAATAGATCTCAGAGATTCAAGGTCAATCAATCCTTGTCCAACCACGTGCCAGTCTCGTTAGGAGTACCGCAAGGCTCTTCCCTCTCACCCACACTTTTCAACCTATTCATGGAGCCACTCACCGAACTTCTCAGTCTCTCCAATGTCTACTTTCACATGTATGCTGACGACAACCAACTATACATCAAGATCCACTCACTTGAGGACATCAAATCTCTCAACTCAACACTACAAAAAACTCAAATATGGTTGGCTGAAAACCATTTGAAACTGAACTCCCTCAAAACGAAATTCCTCCTATTCGCCCCCCCAATAAATCTCACATCATCCTCGATTGGATGAAGCACCTAACAGCACTCAGTGGGCAACTTCTCATTGTCGAATCAGCAAAATCGCTGGGTGTGACACTGGACAGAGACCTAAAGATTCAGAAACATATCAGCGCCGCTACAAAAGGAGCACATTTCCACTTAAACACCCTGAGAAGACTGAAACCCTTCTTACCAGGAAATGACTTCAAACAAGCTGTTCAAGCCCTAGTAATCTCAGGAGTCAAATATGGGGCGGTAGCCCTATGCGGCCTCCCCAGATCGACGACAGCCCCACTTAGAGCCTCTATCAACTCAGCTGCGAGACTCATCACTGGTTCAAAAAGAAACTCTCACATCTCTCCAGACCTTAGAGCTCTCAACTGGCTACCGTTCGAGGCTAGAATTCATCTAAAAATCGCTTGTATGACTCACAAGGCCTTACATCATAAAACCCCATACTACCTAGCTCAGAAACTGGTTCTCTCCTCTGGTAATAGAGCCTCCAGAGCCTCCAGGAATCTTCTACTGAGACCACAACGATTTGCCAAAAAGAAAACTTAAAACCAGTCCATCTCTGGAATGGCTCCCAGGATCAGGAATGCTCTGCCCTCTGAAACAAGACTAAACCCTTCCACGGCCTCATTTAAAAAAGAAGTGAAAGTGATTCTCATGGCCAAATACACTTGATTTATTTACTTATTACTGTAATATAATTACTAGTCTGTATTATTGAGCACCTGTATTGGAATCACCTATATTTAGATTTTTTTTATGCCTGTACCTGTTTCCGTCTTGTGCCATGTAAAGAGCTTTGATACCCGCACGGGTCTTTTTCGTGCTATATAAAACCTTCAAATAAATAAATAAATAGATAAAGTGGGCTAGTCTAGGAGTGAAAAGATTTATGAAAATTATACTATACATCTACTACATTCAAAAGAAGTGATAGGAAACAGTATTGAATTATTTCAAATGAAGGAAACAAAGGGAACTCCCAAGAGTGCATGGGAAAAAGGTTTAGAAGCTTGTTGTTTTTCACAGATGTTACACACTGAAGAATGTGGATGATTTGATGAACGAGCTGTATGGATTCCAGCTTCAGAATACTGCTCTACAAGATTGTGCTTTGAAGATCCAAGATTTCGCCAGTGTATTTCATGTATATTTCATCTTTTGTTTGAAAGTGATTTGTATGCACTTTCATATGCAGTGAACCACATATTAAAAACAGGAGTTCATCTTCCACATGTTTCTTCAAAAGAATTGGAAAAAGTACAACAAAGAGATCAAAACTTAGAATCACAGTTAATTAATGTGATGACATGTCAATGTGGTACCAATGAATATTGGTTTTGTCATCATGGTGAACTTAAATGTATGTTAAGAAACTTAGGTACACCTACATGGTTTGTAACACTTAGCTGTGCTGAATATGCCAGAGAAGATTTACTTTACTTTTTTTGCCGCCATCTTGGAAAGGATCTTTTGCCGCCATCTTGGAAAGGATCTAAGAATCTCTCTTGGCGCCATCGCGCTGAGCGCTCTAGTGCTCAGGCGGAGGTGAGGGGAGGCTCTATTTAAGACGAGCATTGGGTCACTGTGTCCGGAGAGAAAGGTAGACTCACTGACCGCGGCGTCTTGTACTTAGCCTGCGCTTAAGCGAGCTCTGTTTGTGAACTTGAAGCTTATTTTTTAATTGTTCCCTATTTTGGTATTTTAGTTTGGTTAATTTAGTTTTCCCCTGTTTTTAACTTTACATACTGGCCACACTCTTGCACTATAATCTGTGCCCTCACCGCTGTTTTAGCGGGCTCAATCGGCAGATCTCCTCGTATTTTGCCGCCATCTTGGAAAGGATCTAAGAATCTCTCTTGGCGCCATCGCGCTGAGCGCTCTAGTGCTCAGGCGGAGGTGAGGGGAGGCTCTATTTAAATCTCGCATTGATCGTGCAGCGGTGACGCGCAGCGGTGGTGCCTGACTCGTGCCTGAGTCGGGCCTGAGTCTTGCCCGTCTGCGCTCGTCCGCACTAAGGAGGCATGAAGGCGGTAGACGCTGTAGTGTAGAAGGTAAGAGTAAGTATTAATCATACTCTATATCAGGGATGCCTTCTGCCTCTGTAGTATCGTGTTGCGGATCGCTTCCTGATTGCCATGTAGCAGCACCCCTTGATAATCGGCTTGTCCCCGTGTGTTGTAATCAAAATATGGTGGTATCTTCTACCAATCCTATAATAAAGTCTCTGTCTACCACTTCGGTATTGCGAGGTGGTCTTATTAATGCCCGCTCGCTTTGTAAAAACGCCCAAAAAATACATGATCTCATCATTGACAATGAGCTCGATTGGCTCCTGATTACCGAAACTTGGCTTAAGCCTTGGCGTAATCCAGATTTAGCCATAGCCCTCCCGCAAACCTTTTCTATCCAGCGTTTGGATAGAGTAGAACAACGGGGAGGGGGCCTTGCCATTATCTTTCGTAGCTCATTAAAATGTTCTTCATATGAGCTGGTTGATATCAAAGGAGCGGAAGCATTATTTTTCTCGTTGGGTATTCATGACTCATCTACATTTTCGGGTGCACTCATTTATCGGCCTCCAGGTCCCCCGAAGGAGTTCTTAGATACTGTGGGAGAAGTCTTAAGTGATCTATCGCTCAGATTTTCTAACTTTACTATACTGGGCGACCTGAATTTACATCTTGACTCCCCTAATGCCCCAGGAGTGGACTATTTTATGGACACCATTAATATACTAGGACTCACCCTTTTGACGCATCAACACACACACTCTGGAGGACACTTATTGGACTGCGTCTGTTCCAACTTCATTGGGCTTGCAGTTCAATCCCTTTGTCCCCAGATCTGGTCCGATCATTTTTTTATTCCATTCCATATTCCTTTACACCAAAAAAACTTGGGTGCTACTACAAATAACTCTTTAACATCTAATTTGATATATAAACCTAATTGGAAACAACTATCTAGTCGATCCGATGTGTTGGATACTTGTGTAACTTGTATTCCAGTGCTAACAGGTAACACCTCTATAGACTATCAAAACGTTTGTGATTGGTTAACCATAGTAGGCCGGAAATTAGGCCCTACTAGCCTTAAAAATCCTACTTCGACCAAAATTAAAAGGAAGGCCCCCTGGTTTACACCGGAGTTGAGAATAGAAGTAGGTAAATTAAGAAGATTAGAACGACGGTGGCGTAGACATTATGAAGCCACTGCCCGTGAGACATACAAACTTGCTAGGAGAAAGAATCATGCAGGCATAAAATCAGCTAAAAAAGCATATTATTTTCAGGCCATTATGATGGCCGACCAAGAGCAAAAAGAAATCTTTCAGATAGTTAAAGATTTCATGAATCCATCAGCCCTCCTGCAGGAAATCCCACCATCTTTAAATCTCTGTAATGCAATCTCAGATTATTTTGAGAATAAAATTCTCAATATTTTGAATGGTTTTCCTCCAGTGTCTTCTACCTTAGGAGATGTAGAAAGAGTGGAGAGGGTGAGCTCTCTAATATGCCTGGATACCTTCGCTCCCGTCTCTCTTGAAGACTCCTCTAAAGCTATCTTAGCCTGCAAATCAGGATCCCTTTTCGATCCATGTCCTCCCCTGGTACTACAAACCCTGGTAGAAACTATGAATCCTATTATCAATAGCATCATTAATTCATCCCTAGCCACGGCAGATGTTCCTAATGACTGGAAGCTTGCCGCTGTTAAGCCACTTAAAAAAAAAGCCCTTGCCGACCCTACCACTCTTTCTAATCTACGCCCGATCTCCTTACTGCTGGTGATGTCCAAGCTGACTGAGAGATTCGTGAATAAACAACTTACGAGTTTCCTGGAAGTAAATAATATTTTACATCCAAATCAGTCAGGGTTTCGGTCAAACCACTCCACCGAGTCCGCCCTGCTGTTTACAGCAGAGACCCTTCGCATGGCCATGGACCAAGGAAAGGAGGCGGTCTTAATTTTACTTGACCTGTCGGCAGCCTTTGATACGGTTTCACATTACATCTTAGTGGACCGGTTGGCTGCCGCAGGAGTGGCTGGGACGGCTCTGGCTTGGCTGAGAAACTTTCTCAGGGACAGGCGTCAAATTACAGTGCTGGGCCCCTATCAATCTGAAGCTAAGGCTCTCAGTTCCGGTGTCCCCCAGGGATCAAGCTTGAGCCCTATACTTTTTAACTTGTATATGGTTCCCCTGGTAAAACTGATCACCTCTTTTCAGATCAGTACTATTTCGTATGCTGATGACACTCAGCTCATTTTAGTACTGGATAGGGAGCAGCCTGGTGCTGAGGAAAATCTCAAAGAGTGTCTAGCAGCAACATTTAAGTGGATGACTGACAATCACCTCAAATGTAATGCTGATAAGACCGAAATTTTGCCATTTGGAAAGCATAATTTGTTTTCCCCGAAAATCGGTTGGCCTGAGGATGCAGTAGCCCCCCCTAATACCATCACCTCAGCTCGGAATTTAGGCATCAAATTTGACAACCAACTGTCTTTTAAACAGCAAGCGGTTGCCGTAGCTGGCACTTGTTTCCACATAATAAAAGCTTTGAGAAAATTCTTTGACCTCCTGCCTTTGTCAGCTAGGAAAACAGTCGCTGTGGCATTAATCACCTCCAGGTTGGATTATTGCAATAGTTTATATGCTGGAGCAAACAAATCAGTTCTCCACAGATTGCAAATAGTCCAACATGCAGCGGCCCGCCTAGTATTACGTCTGACGCGTAGGTCATCAGCCTCAGCAGCATTGAATGCGCTTCACTGGCTTCCCATTGCCAAGAGGATTCTTTTTAAGATCCTCTTAATTACTTTTAGGGCCTTCCACCACCAAGGACCCAAATACCTACAGAGTGGATTTAAACGTTATCATCCGGTACGCTGCCTAAGGTCTGTGGGGCAGAATTTGCTTGTAACCCCCAGATTCAAGCTAACAACTAAAGGTGGTAAATCCCTTTTTGTGTTGGGTACCAAGGCGTGGAACAAACTTCCCCTCTTTTTACGCTCTATGTCTCACGAAACCCAATACAGGAAGGCACTAAAAACTTGGCTATTCTCGATGACTGATGTTGCATGCATAGCAATGGTTTAAGTATGTAGTGTTTAGCGTGAAGTGTGTCTTCTCCCACCAACCCCGTCCATCTGGGTTGGGTGAGCGCCATGATACTCCTTGGAGTGATAATAGCACTATAGAAATACATTTTACATTACATTACTTGAATTTCTATCAGAAGCAAATTTAATGGTAAAAAATATTGAATTGAAGACACCTGAAAAACTCTTTGCTTGGATCCTGTAAATGTCTGCAGGTATTTTAACCATATGTTTCAACATATGATGTAATTTATCTGCAATAAAAATATTCTTCCTCTAGGATAAGTTACTGATTTATTTTCGCGAAAAGAGAACCAAGGCAGAGGTGCTCCTCATACACATGCTATTATGGATCAAGAATGCTCCAAAATTTGGAAATGATACTGATAAAAGTGTTTTGTCTTTCATCTAACAGTATGTTACCTGCGTCATTTCAAGAGAAGGAGGAGAAAAAAGTTTGGGACAACAAGTTTTACGGTTTCAAAGTCATTGTGGGAAATACTGTCGACAAAAATACACGTCTAAAGGGACATTTTATACAAAATCTCATGTTAGATTCCCACGTCCAATAATTTCTGAAGGGAGAGTAAATAGTTTTATGTCACCAGTAAGGTATACAATAACTCTGAAATCAAGGAAGAATAAATGCAACTTTAAAAAAGCAGAATATTCAAAGTATATTAATGACTACAATTCAGTGATTTTGAAAATGTGTACTGCAAACATGGCTGTTAAATATGTTGCAGATAATTCAATTGCTGTTGCTCGCTATGTTACATCATATATTACCAAGCCTGAAAAGACAGAGATGAAAGAAATGTGTGAAGAAATTTCACAAGAAAAATGTCTCAGCAAGATATTGTACGGCTTTAGATTGAAAATTCTTTCCCATCAACAGATTGGATCCAATAAATGTTTGGATCGCTTGAGCTCCGCCAGTTTATATTCAAAGTCAAGAGGAATGATTTGGGTAAGTTCAGGTCTTGCCTCCACACAAAAAAGAGTATTGAAAACATTACAAGAAATCGAATACTTACCACTGAATGAACTAGAAAGTACAGATATGCCAAAGGAAACTCAGTTACAAAGGTACAGATAAGAGGGAATGTTTCTATTTAGCACTTCTGCAACTGTTCAAGCCATGTCGTAGTGAAACAGAATTACTTGGAGATTTCGACTGCTATGAAGATTCTGTTAACGAATGTAAAGATATAATTCAATGCGCAATTTTCCCTGCATATCTACAAATTTTAAATGATGATATTGAACAGGAAAGTACTATTGCACCTGAAATAGCTAGAGACAGTTCTCTAGATAGTCAAAGTTCTGGTCCACTAAGTCAAGATCCACTGGAACAACCAATCAACGAAAATGAGGCAGCAATAGCCATGAATAAGGTAGAAACTGCAATGCAACAAGCACAATAGGATATTATTCAGTTGGAAAACTTAGTAGAACAACTAAATATTGAACAGAAAGAAATATATCTACAAATGAAAGAACAGATACAACATGGTTTGCTACATGAAAAAAAAGAATGCGAATGCTCATCATTTAAACCTATTCTAATGTACATCAGTGGTCAAGCTGGAACAGGAAAAAGTTCCTTAATAAAAGTTTTGATCAGTTATCAATACAAAACTACAGAATCACATGTATCTTGTGTTGTAACAGCTCCAACTGGATTTGCAGCACACAATTGTAAAGGGATTAATTTACAAAGATTATTTATGCTACCAGTTTTTTTATAGATTTATTTTATTATATTTATTATTTTATAGCGTGTACTAGACCCGAGACATCAGGAATCAGAGCGCTTTACATGAGCACCAGTTTTGTTACAAGAGGACACATTCATTTTTGTTAGGCACGGGGAGATTTCGTGATTTCCCCAAAATCACAGGATATTGAGCATTGTTTCAGAGACTCGAACCTGGTTCCCCAGCTTCGAGGTCGACCGCTCTAGCCATAAGGCTACATCTTCTCCCCACCAGTTGAACATGATAATAAATTGGAATATCAGAAGCTGTCTTAAGAAGCTTGATATGAAAGGTCAAGAGTACTGAAGAAAATGAAACTTTATATCGTTGATGAGGTGAACATGGCCTGAAACTTAATGCTTGCCTTTGTACATTTGAGAATGCAACAGATTTTAAAATCAGATTACAATGTTCTGTTTGGAGGAAAACCTTTAATTGCATTTGGAGATCTACTACAACTAACTCCTGTAAAAGGACAACTTGTTTTTAAAACACTTGTTCATGAAGACACTAGGAAATCTTTTGATGTATTGGAAACGTGAACATTTGGTTACATTTTGAATATAAAGACCTTGTTAAGAGTATGCGAGAAGCAAGTAATGAAGATTATGGAAATATTCTTCAAGACAAAGAATTGGTGTTTTGACGAAACATGGTAAACAAGCTTTAGAAAGTCAGCTACTAAGGAACTTGTTTACAACTGGAAACACAGCGGCTGAAGTAATGTACAATAATCTTGGAGAAAAGAAGTTTATAGTTTGCCTAATGCCTACACTGCACGAGTGTTCTACATTTAATCAAGAACTTTTGAAACTGGAAAAACAACAAATAGAGGAAGTTGAAGCTCTTGATAAAATTGAACACCAGGGAGTGGCTATTTGTCTTACAGAGAAACTGCAGGCTAAATTGCATTCTTTGGAAAAGTCTGTATCTGAAACTTAGAAAAGACTTTATAAACTGTTGGGTAATTTTATGGCGTGAATTGAATGTAGACGAAGGTTTAGTAAATAGAGCAATGGGAAAAGTTGTTGATTTTGTAAAATTTCAGAACAGAGATGGAATAGAACTTATGATTATAAAATTTGACCAGATAAAAGCGGTAAGACAGATTGGGAGTTGTGTTGTTCGTTTTTTGCTTGTAAAAGATTTGTAGGTTCGCAGAAAATAGTTTCCTCTGTCTTTAGCTTATGCAGTATCTATTCATAAATCTCAAGGTTTAAGTATTGACAGTGCTTTTATAAATATTGGAAGTACAGTGTTCAAAGAGGGAATGGCATGTGTTGCATTGTCTGGCTTGTATTTGATGGAATTCGATGAGAAAAAGGTTAATGCTGATGCAAATTGTGTAAGAGAGTTTAATCATTTATGAACTTTATACACCTGATTTAGGTGAATATCCCATGTATGAGAAACGTGTAGTGTGTCCAAAATGGAATTATGTCAATCATTCAACTGAGGTTGAAAAAAGGAAAATAATTAAAGAGAAACTTAAAGGTGTAAAGAAAAATAAAATGGAAACTGTGGATGACATTGTAAGATACCAGTTGGAAAATTGTTCAGGTATCAGCTGTTATGCTAATGTGATTCTGAATGTTATGTTTTATCTACAAGATCTTCATCATGAAATCATGGGAAATCATGAAAAAAGATTCTGTTCTTTACTACATCATGTATTTCAACAGTTGGCAACTGACAGAAGTGAAATCCATACTGCTTCTGGCATTTGGCATCTTTTGGATATATGTACTGGTTCATTGACATTTACTCTCAATATACAACAAGATGCACAAGAACGTATAATGCTTATGCTTGGAGTATTAGAACACGAAGGAATACAGTTTGAAAACATATTTGGACTAAGTTACAGATGGGATAATAAATGTGAAGAGTGTTCATTGACTTCCAGCACTGAATAACTAACAGAATGATTCATATACTTGACGATATCGGATTGCAAATCAGTACCTTTTAACAAATTGATAGAAACAGCCAATCAGGACATTAAATGTTCGCATTGTAGAGCAGAGATTTTGTCTACATTACATATAGAAAGATTTGGAAAATATCTCATTTTAATGCTACAACATTGTAGAGGAAATGGAAAAAAATTGGAAACCTAAGTTAAAAATTTTAATGGAAGTCAAATATCTATTTCAGGAAAAACTTAAATAGTAGTGGCTATTATTTTCCATGATGGACCAACTTCAACCTCTAGACACTATACTGTGTATTTAAAGTGTAATAAAGGATGGACACATTGCAATGATGCCCACTTGGAATTCAAACCTAGATTGCCTTATGAATTACCAAATTGACATTTGATATTATTGAAGCCAAAGTTTCAAATACATCATTCGGCCTATTGGGAAGATGTGAAGAGAAATTAGACAGCACTGCAAGCAATTAGTATTTATAATTAGTGTTTGGAATAATATTTGCGCTAAATGATATTGCATTTGGAAAATTGTGTTTAAAAGGAAATACTTTATATATTTGTTGTGTATATTGTACCAGATGTAAATGAGAGTATACATTTTGACATATGTATTTGACATTAATAATAGAGTTGATGTAGATGAATGACGTAATTAACAAAGTCTACATAGAAAAATGCAAGCTACACATATTGAAAATGATGATCAACGCTGATTTGTTTTTTTTACTACAATTAATCGATTAATTATTTGATTGTTTTTCTCCGTTGTTCAATGATGATACTACATTGAAATCACTGTGTATGGTGAAGTTAAATGGAATCTGAGAACAGCAAAAAAGGGTAATTCTAAATTTATGTTGTGTTCTTAAAAATATAATATTATAATTTCCGGAACATTTTATCATTAAACACCAGTTTTTCTTCTTCTTCTTAATAATAGGTACTGTTGAAGTTTGAAAAGAGTTGTAATGCTGTTTAGGCGTATACTACTGTAAAATACTTCTACTAAGCATCTAAATTACTTAAAAGGTGAGAATACATAATATAATATGCATGATAACGTGAAAAAAGGTTTAAAGTTCATTTATATGTTATTTGTTCTTATCATAAATAATGTTGATCCTTTACACTAGTCGCCAAGTATCATCATGTTGCTGATGTAATAAGCCAGACAATTATCCTTTCATGCAAACACTACCTGTGCTCTCATTTATTCTCTCTAGCATTACTCTTGCACTAATAGGATAACCCAGGTAGTATCCTTGCATTCTTCCTTTCAAACAGGCACAACCCATGCACTCATCCAATCACCCTGGGACAGTCCCTGTATTCATACAATCACTCAGGCACTACTCTTGCACTCAACCATTCACCCAGGTACTAACCATGCACTCATTCATTCTCTCAGGTACTACACATGCACTCATGTAATCACCCAGGGATTACACTCATCATTTTATTCAGGCAATATCCATGCTCTGATCTAAGCACCTACACAATACTCTTGCCGTTATGCAATAACCCAGGCAGTACCTCTGCACTTATAGAATCATGCACCACTTGTGGGACACCCCAGCGCCGCACAGCCACCAGCTGCCGCGTGTGCCACATCGCTTTGCCCTCTGCCTCGCTGCCTGCCTCGTTGCCGGCTGACGCCGCTGCCGTCTGTTTTGTTTTGTTTTTGTAAATCATTTGTGCTTGTTTTTCACTGTATTTTCTTCCCGTGTTAGCGTCTTGTCTAAGCATTTGTGCCTGTTGTTTTTTGGTCACTTTTTGCCCGTATTTTCGTTCTCCTTCCTGCCTGCCCGCCTACCTCGCCGCCCTCCGCCTTCCCTCCCCGCTCCCCGCTTCCCGCCACCACCGCTGACCACGCCCCTTTTTCCCTTCTGTTCCCTCCCCGCTCCCGCCTCCCAGCTGCCCCACCCACCTGCGCACTTGGCCTTAAATGGCGACCGTGCGGCATAGGTGAGTGTGACCCATTTGTGGGACACCACCGCGCCGCACGGCCACCAGCTGCCGCGTGTGCCACATCGCTTTGCCCTCTGCCTCGCTGCCTGCCTCGTTGCCGGCTGACGCCGCTGCCGTCTGTTTTGTTTTGTTTTTGTAAATCATTTGTGCTTGTTTTTCACTGTATTTTCTTCCCGTGTTAGCGTCTTGTCTAAGCATTTGTGCCTGTTGTTTTTTGGTCACTTTTTGCCCGTATTTTCGTTCTCCTTCCTGCCTGCCCGCCTACCTCGCCGCCCTCCGCCTTCCCTCCCCGCTCCCCGCTTCCCGCCACCACCGCTGACCACGCCCCTTTTTCCCTTCTGTTCCCTCCCCGCTCCCGCCTCCCAGCTGCCCCGCCCACCCGCGCACTTGGCCTTAAATGGCGACCGTGCGACGCAGGTGAGTGTGACCCACTTGTGGGACACCCCCGCGCCGCACGGCCACCAGCTGCCGCGTGTGCCACATCGCTTTGCCCTCTGCCTCGCTGCCTGCCTCGTTGCCGGCTGAGGCCGCTGCCGTCTGTTTTGTTTTGTTTTTGTAAATCATTTGTGCTTGTTTTTCACTGTATTTTCTTCCCGTGTTAGCGTCTTGTCTAAGCATTTGTGCCTGTTGTTTTTTGGTCACTTTTTGCCCGTATTTTCGTTCTCCTTCCTGCCTGCCCGCCTACCTCGCCGCCCTCCGCCTTCCCTCCCCGCTCCCCGCTTCCCGCCACCACCGCTGACCACGCCCCTTTTTCCCTTCTGTTCCCTCCCCGCTCCCGCCTCCCAGCTGCCCCGCCCACCCGCGCACTTGACCTTAAATGGCGACCGTGCGACGCAGGTGAGTGTGACCCACTTGTGGGACACCCCCGCGCCGCACGGCCACCAGCTGCCGCGTGTGCCACATCGCTTTGCCCTCTGCCTCGCTGCCTGCCTCGTTGCCGGCTGACGCCGCTGCCGTCTGTTTTGTTTTGTTTTTGTAAATCATTTGTGCTTGTTTTTCACTGTATTTTCTTCCCGTGTTAGCGTCTTGTCTAAGCATTTGTGCCTGTTGTTTTTTGGTCACTTTTTGCCCGTATTTTCGTTCTCCTTCCTGCCTGCCCGCCTACCTCGCCGCCCTCCGCCTTCCCTCCCCGCTCCCCGCTTCCCGCCACCACCGCTGACCACGCCCCTTTTTCCCTTCTGTTCCCTCCCCGCTCCCGCCTCCCAGCTGCCCCGCCCACCCGCGCACTTCGCCTTAAATGGCGACCGTGCGAACGCGCAGCGGTCACGCGCAGCGGGCGCGCCGATTGTGCGCCGAAGGCGCGCCAAAGGTAAGCCCGTCTACGCCCGTCCGCGCCTGGACCGCGCCCAGTGCCAGGACCCCTGGCCCACGAAGACCCCGACCGACCCGCCTGACGTACTCCGCCGCCACCCTCACCGCTCTCAACACCGGCCGACGCCCAGAGTGCCACCAAGCCACACCACGACGCACCCACGGACCCTTCAGCTGCCACGCCTGCAAGTTCTCCTGCATCCTGACCTGCCTCGCACCAGCACCCGCCAAGTCGAACACCAGCAGCACCCACCTCAAGTGCATCCTGCTCAACACCCGCTCCGTCCACAGACACGCCATCGAACTCTGGAACCTCCTAGACACCACTGCCCCGGACGTCGCCTTCCTCACAGAGACCTGGATGAACGCCTCTTCAGCTCCCGACATCGCCATCGCTATCCCAGAGGGCTACAAGATCGTCCGGAGGGACCGCAACGCCAACCAGATGGGAGGAGGCATCGCCATCATCCACAGGAACACCATCCGTCTCACGACCAGCACCGACAACACCCTGACCACCGCCGAACATCTGCATTTCCAGATTCACACCAACCCGAACACCACCCTCAGAGGCACCCTGATCTACCGACCTCCGGGACCACGCACCCAATTCAGCGAGGACATCGCCGACTTCGTCAGCCCGCACGCCCTCCCCTCCGCTGACTACATCCTCCTGGGGGACCTCAACTTCCACCTGGAGAACAACAACGACCGCAACACCAGCACCCTGCTCGACAACCTCGCCAATCTTGGACTCAAGCAGCTGGTGTCCACCCCCACCCACCTCGCCGGACACACACTCGACGCAGTCTTCTCCTCCAGCACAGACATCGACTTCAGCCACGCCACAGAGCTTCAATGGACGGACCACAGCTGCGTCCACTTCACCTTCAAGAGAACGACGACCCACCACCACCAGCATCAGGCCGCCCGCAGAAGCTGGAACAAGATCACAGCAGACCAGCTCGCCGCTTCCCTGAGCCAGCACCCTCCCGCCAGCTCAGCGAACCCCAGCCAGGCCGCCGACAACCTCACGAAGTGGATCAGCAACTGCGCGGACGAACTCGCCCCGCTGAGAACCCCGCCCTGCAGATCCGGCAGCAAGAAAGCCCCGTGGTTCACCGACGAACTCAAGAGCTCCAAGAAGAACTGCCGAGCCCTCGAGAAAGTCTGGAGAAGGGATCCTACACCAGACAACAGGTCCACCTTCAAGCTGGCCACCCGGAAGCACCACCAGCTGATCCGCGCCGCCAAGAAAACTGCTTTCAAGGACCGGCTGGACAACAACGCACACAACTGCAAGGAACTCTTCAACATCGTGAAAGAGCTATCCAACCCCAGCGCAGGAAACAACGACATCACCCCATCGCAAGACCTCTGCAACTCCCTCGCTTCCTACTTCCACAACAAGATCGCGGACATACACAACAGCTTCAACAACCAACCAACGAACACCAAGACCGAACAACCACCCCCCACCACCACCCTCCACGCCTGGACCCCGATCAGCACCGAAGACACCACCCGCACGATGAACTCCATCCACTCCGGATCACCGACTGACCCCTGCCCTCACCACATCTTCAACAAGGCTGACGCTGTCATCGCACCCCACCTGCGAGACATCATCAACACATCCTTCGACACCGCCACCTTCCCTGAGAGCTGGAAGCACGCCGAACTCAGCGCTCTTCTCAAGAAACCCACAGCGGACCCCACCGAACTCAAGAACTACCGCCCCATCTCGCTCCTCCCGTTTCCAGCCAAAGTCATCGAGAAGACCGTCAACAAGCAGATGGCCGCCTTCCTCGAGACGAATGGATCCCTCGACCCCTCACAGTCCGGCTTCCGAGCCAATCACAGCACCGAGACCGCCCTCATCGCCGCCACCGATGACATCCGAGCCCTGATGGACAACGGAGAAGCAGCGGCCCTCATCCTCCTAGACCTCTCCGCGGCATTCGACACTGTCTGCCACCGCACCCTAGTACAACGCCTCAGCAACGTCGGAATCCAGGACAAGGCGCTGGAATGGATCATCTCCTTCCTCGACGGAAGAACACAGAGAGTCCGTCTATCACCGTACAAGTCAGAGGCCACCGAAGTCATCTGCGGCGTCCCTCAAGGATCCTCTCTGAGCCCCACCCTCTTCAACGTCTACATGAGCCCCCTCGCGGCCATCGCACGCCAGCACAACCTCAACATAATCTCCTACGCCGACGACACCCAGCTGATCCTCTCCCTGACCAACGACCCCGCCGCCGCCAGAGCCAACCTGCACGAAGGGATGAAAGAGGTAGCCGAATGGATGACGACCAGCCGCCTGAAACTGAACTCGGACAAGACGGAGGTCCTCATCCTGGGCTCCTCACCCTCCGCCTGGGACGACTCCTGGTGGCCTCCCACCCTGGGCACCGCACCCAAACCGACAGACCATGCACGCAACCTGGGCTTCATCCTGGACTCCTCCCTCTCCATGACCAGGCAAGTCAACAACGTCTCATCGGCATGCTTCAACATCCTTCGCATGCTACGGAAGATCTTCTGGTGGATCCCCACCGAGACCAGGAAGACCGTCACCCAGGCCCTCGTCACCAGCCGACTGGACTACGGCAACGCCCTCTACGCCGGTACCACCGCCAAGCTCCAGAAGAGACTCCAGCGGATCCAGAACGCCTCAGCCAGACTCATCCTCGACATCCCACGAACCAGCCACATCTCCGGACATCTGAGAGACCTTCACTGGCTCCCCGTCAACAAAAGAATCACCTTCCGCCTCCTCACCCACGCACACAAAGCCCTACACGACCAAGGCCCGAGCTACCTCAACAGCCGAGTCAACTTCTACGCTCCCAAACGCCACCTCCGATCAAACAACCACGCCCTCGCCGACGTCCCCCGCATCCGAAGAGCGACTACAGGAGGAAGGTCCTTCTCCTACCTGGCCGCCAAGACCTGGAACTCCCTCCCGACCGACCTGCGCCTGACCCAAGACCACCTCTCCTTCAGGAAGAAGCTGAAGACCTGGCTGTTCGAGCAGTAGCGGCACCCCCCCCCCCAGCGCCTTGAGACCCTACGGGTATGTAGCGCGCTCTATAAATGTCATTGATTGATTGATTGATTGATGCAGGCACTAGAATTGGACTAATCCATTGACTCAGGCACTACCCAAGCACTCATTCATTCACTCAAGCACTGCCGGTACAGTCATGCAATGACCCAGGCATCAGCCTTGCACTCATTTTTTCTATCAGGCATTTCCCATACACTCAAACAATAACCCAGGCACTACCCACGCACTCATGAAATCACCCAGGCACTACTCTTGTAATGAACTATTCTCTCAGGCACTACCCATGCAATCATACATTCTCCCAGGCACTACTCATGCACTCATCCAATCACCCAGCCATTACTCATACAGCCATCCTTTTACTCAGGCACTACCTATGCACTCATATAGTTAAAGAGGACCTCCCTATACACACATCCAATCAATCAGGCATTACCAACTCAATTGTACAATCGCCCAGGCACTACTTTTGAGCTCAATGATTTACTCAGGCAATACCCATGCACTCATCCATTCCCTCAGGTACTACTGATGCACTCATACAATGACCCACGGATCACTCTTGCAGTCGTCCTTGTATTCAAGTACTAGCCATGCACTGTTCTAAGCAGGCAGATATTACTCTTGTACTCATGAATTCACTCAGGCACTACCAATGCACTTATCCAATCAGCCAGGCAGTACTCCTGCACTTATGCAATCACCCACACACTACCCATGCACTCATGCAATTAGATAGGCATTACCTATATAGACATCCAATAAAGCAGGCACTAACCACAGAGTTATGCAATCACCCAGGAACTACTCTTGCACTTAACCATGCACTCAAGTGTGGTAAATAAAATAAATATTACCGGACTGAATTTCATACGGAATCTTAAAATAAAGTAAAATAGCTCAAAATAACAAGAGGCAGAATCCGTGGTATAAGAGGTTTTCTAAATGGGCTTTATTCCATTCAAAATGGCCGACTCGAGTCACGGCCTTCAGGTTCCGTCACCACAAGGGTTCAGGAAGTGAAGTACAATAATTTATTGACAGACATGTATTTTTATAATAAGTACATTACAATGAAACGAATGTAGAAGGCGTAACATTTGATAAGAAAAGTGACAAAACAGGTACGTAATCGAAACTAGGCGTAATAAGGAATAAAAGAAACATGATTGGTTTGCATTATCAGACATAGGTGGATCTATAAGATAATACTTAGCATAGATGCGCGCGCAGCAGTATGACGTGTAATTGACGTGCAACTAGGGGGTGAAGGGGACTTGACATTTAGCTCTACATGTGGAGACGAGAAGTCTGAGGGGTCAAGTCAACCTAATCCCAAATCATATCTACCATCCTATGTTTGGAGAACTATGTTATCCACAAGGAAGGACTCTCGGACAGAATCTATTCTATACTAACTGTGTGTGCGTGTACAAGCGTCTAAGTGTCTATATGAGATGTGAGGGGCAGAAAACTTTCCATGGCAGCAGGGCTATGAATCACTTGCAGGAGGACGGAAAGGCTGAGTCCTTTGCTTGTGAGCTAAAGGAAATGTTTACCTAAATCACTAGACAGGAATGCATCGGCTGAAGAGCAAAATAGATAATTCGAAGGTGAAATACAGCTTCTTGGCAGACAGGCGAAAACTGGCCGAGGCAGGCACCGTTAGCTGCACAGGGAGTAGGACAAAGTTCATGGATACAGATGCGAGCTCAAGCTGAAGCTGTCAGAGGCAAAGAGCAGGGAAAGGCTTTGAGGACAGAATCGGGCCTACTTGCCTGAACTGTAAAAATGTAGTAACTTAGCCATATAAAGTCGGTGGCCTGTCATGCTTAGGAATCGAATATCCAGCCCATAGATGGCGGATCTGACAGAGAACATGTTGACGGTAGACACACATATGTTTGCGTCTTAGAAACTGGAACTGGAGGGAACATACATGTACTTGTAACATGCATATAGAACCGTTGGGGTCCAAGATAGGGGACATAACTGATCAGGAAAATCCACATTTCCACATTCCCTCCTTGTCCCCTACTTGCCCTTCAAGAGATATCAATCTTCATCATTCCATCGATTTGCTCATGGAGCATCATTTCTTCTTCCTTCTTCTTCCGGTATTTTGAACGAGAACTGTGATATGGAATGCATGATGTGGCACACAGACCACAAATCGCTGGTCCACATTGTAGGCATAAACAACAACTGAAGAGCATAAGAAGGCCAATACCTAGGAAGGATAGAACTCTCCATCCCCAGGCTGATATCACACTCCAAAACCACCCGGACCACGTCCAAGTGCCTGGATTCTCGTGTATCTGGCTTACAATCTTATGAAGGCGTGTTATAGCTTTATATACAGATGGCGAATTTTCTGGTATGAATATGCAGCAGCTGGATCCGATGACCCTGCAAGCTCCGCCCCTATCGGCCAGGATGACGTCAAGGACAAGACGATTCTGGAGAACAACAATTCTCATCACTGATTGTTCCTCTGTCAGATTGCCTAGGGCGGCTATAGTCTCGTTTACTACAGCTTCAAGAGTCTTGGTTAGTCTACGTATTAGCTTACTATTTGATATAGTACCTATATAGGGAAAGATACCTTTATTGAAATCTACATACTTGTCCCATGCCGTCTCAGTATAATCGACAACTGGGAGATCTCTCCGCTCTCTTTTGTGTACTAAATGAACATTTCGATAATAATCAGGGGGAGCTAGGAAAACAGGTGGCAAAAGGAATGCGATGTAACAGGTACCATCCCAATCTAGAGGCAGACGCATATATGCCGTCTGACCACATATAAAGTAAGAATGGCGAGAAGCTCTAAATGAAGATTTACCTTGATCACTATATTCTACTGTAGTAACGCATTGGCTATGGCCCATGTGTATGGAACCAACTTTTCGTACACATAGATCACCCTTAGCTGGAAATACTGACATAGTGGGCAGAATTAGTTCAACTTCGGATTTGACATTCAAAATCATAAGATTAGGCGTAAAATTACCTAATTTATAC
The DNA here is from genome assembly GCF_964204655.1 of Triturus cristatus. Classification (NCBI taxonomy): domain Eukaryota; kingdom Metazoa; phylum Chordata; class Amphibia; order Caudata; family Salamandridae; genus Triturus; species Triturus cristatus. The sequence continues at coordinate 463,612,215 of NC_140589.1, forward strand.
ACTTCATTTTCTAAATCAGTTCCTGTTCTACTGGGGTGACCCTCCTTATTAGGGTGACAGACTTTGAATAAAACTAGATTCAGATTTCCCCATATCCAATGTTGTTGATAAACTGCTGTGTCTGGGTCTATGGAATTTAATAAACTAAACCATGCTCCACAGGAGCCATTGTGTGTGAACGGATGTGGAAAGAAAGGCAGAACTCCTTTGTTATTCTGATAGGGAGGAAGTCGGCCACACACCCAACAATTGGTGGCATTACTAGTCTGATGGGAATGATGTAACATACTAATGAATGTGTTATTACGCAGCGCAAGTCTATAGGACAACTCATGTGGGGGTAGGTCACTAAAAGAATGTTCATCAGTTATATTGAAAACACGTTTAGAAACAGGATAATACATATGCAACAATATACTTGCAGTAACTATTAAAAAACTCAAGGAAAACAAAATTAATAAAGTCACAATACAGTGGCTACGCAGTGATTTACAATAAGCATGTCGTTTCATTATGATTCTGGACTCTACATGATTCAGACCTAAGGGATACATGTCGGGACAGATTCAACCGCTTCACCTTGGAGAGGACTTAAACAATCAAATCGTCCGACAGTTTAGATCTGGACCTGAGTTTCTGTTTATAGAGTTCGGTGCTACTGGCCTCAGCCAAAGGTAGCTTTGAGTCAATGGGGGAAGACACACGGGGAATACTGTTTGTGTCAGGAGGAAGTCCATGAAATTTTTTGATATGGCTGGTATGCACCCAGCCTTTCCTTCCTTCGATCTTCACAGCTGTTCTGGTCGTCAGCAGGACCAACTTAGGAAGTCTCCACCTTGGCTCCAGTTGGGTTTTCCGATCAAAATTCCTGACGAGGACATAATCGCCAGGAATTACATCATGAGGTTTCACCTCGGTGTTGTCGGGAAAAGCTGCGATTACCTGTGAACGACAAGATTGTAGTGCAGACATCAAGGAAGCCAGGTAATCTGTCAGCATATTACAGTCAACATCAGTTATTTTACGGGGTATAGGCGTCCCCCACATATTCGGTGGTCTACCAAAGATCACCTCATACGGGGATAGCCCTGTTCGAGAGTGTGCTACCATCCTCATGTAAAATAGCGCAACTGGTAAGGCTACTATCCAGTCCACACCCTTTTCCTGACATATTTTAGACAGTCTGATTTTTAAAAGTTGATTATGTCGTTCCACGAGACCTGCTGCCTCGGGGTGTCGGACACAGTGGAATTTCCACTGATATCCCAACAAAAGTGAGACATGTTTCATTAATTCGGATGAGAAAGGCTGGCCGTTATCTGAATATACAACACGTGGTAAACCGTATCGTGGGAAGAATTCTCGAACTAGCTGCTTGGCAGTAGTCGGGGCAGTGTAATCTGATACGGGATACGCCTCTGTCCAACGGGAGAGAGCGCAGACAACTACGAGAACATATTTGAATCCTCGACAACGTTCCATCTGAATATAATCCATCTGGAGGACTTCAAAAGGATGGTCAGGAGGCTGAAATCCACCCTGCTCTACGGGAACACTCTTTCCTGGATTAAACTGACAACATATCATACAGGTACGAACTTTTTGTTTAGCTGCTGCTCGTAAATGTTTGTTGAACCAAATGTGCTGAATGCTGTCTAGCATAGCCTTCTCTCCCAAATGTGCTGGACTGTGAACTGTAGCTATAATGGCTTGAACCATGGAATCAGGGAGAAACCATACAGATTTCTCCTTCGTCATCCATCCTTGATCTGTCTGGATCCCTCCTAGTTCCGTCCACTTCTTTATTTCTTCTGCTGTGGCATGTGTCTGTATGTCAATTACGTCAAGTGCGGGATCCTTAATTGTCATACACTGTGTTGGGGTCTGAACTATTGGCTTTGTCATGTCTAATGTGCGATTCTGAGCAGTCTGTTTAGCTGTTCGGTCAGCTAAATCATTTCCTTGAGAAATGGTATCAGTAACCTTCGTGTGTGCTTTACATTTCATAATCGATATAGCAGTGGGTAGATGTATTGCGTCTAACAAGGCATGAATGAGGGGTCCGTGCTGAATGTGGGCACCATGGGACGTTAAATAACCTCTCTCTCGCCATAGCACGCCGAAGTCGTGTACAACTCCGAATGCATAACGTGAGTCAGTGTATACATTAACTTTCTTATTTGTGGCTTGAATACAGGCTTGCGTTAGAGCAATAAGTTCTGCTGCTTGGGCTGACAGAGTATCTATACAATGTGTCTCAATAATTTCAGTGTCTGTTGTGACTGCATACGCGGCCACTAAATCTCCTGTACTTGTTCTCATGCATGATCCGTCTACATACAACGTCAGGTCTGGATCTAACAATGGAACGTCTGTCAAGTCATGTCTAGGTTTCGTCTTTATTTCAATGATTTCAACACAATCATGAGCTAGTGGGTCTGTTCCAATTACAGGTAATAGTGTAGCAGGATTCAATGTATTACACCGTCGGATCTCTATGTGTGGTTGAAACAATGTCAGTTCATAACCGGTAAGTCTTGCTATGGTCAAGTGTTGTGTTTGTGTTCGGTTCACAAGAACCTCTACTGCATGTGGTACTTGTACTGTCAATGGGTGTCCTAATACTATGGCATCGCTTTGTCTGATTGCTAAAGCTGTCGCTGCCACTGACTTCAGGCATGCAGGCAAAGCCTGAGCTACGGGATCTAATGTACTGGAAAAATAAGCACATGGCTTGCGTGATCCTGCTTGATCCTGAGTGAGTACTGACAAGGCAGTACCTTCGCGTTCTGTAACAAAGAGTGTAAAATGTTTGTTATAACATGGTGTTGCTAAAACAGGTGCTTGACATAAAGCTTTCTTTAGGCTTTCAAAAGCTTGTGTATGTTCCTGAGTCCAAGGGAGAACAGTCGATGTGGCTGCCTCCTGCGTGGTTAACTGAATGAGTGGTTTTGCTAGAAATGCGTACTGAGGGATCCACTGCCTACAATATGAAGTGAGGCCTATGAAAGCCCGCACCTCCTTCTGTGTCTGGGGTATTGACATGTTAGCAATTAACTGGATGCGATCTGGTGTAAGCTGCCTTCCCTCCTTGGACAGCGAGTGACCAAGATAAATAACTCGCTGAACACAGAATTGCAGCTTAGAAGGGGACACCTTGTGCCCCTTGTCGGCTAGGAAATGTAAAACTGTCAGAGAAGCTTTTTCACATTCTGGCTCGCTTCTCGCGGTGATCAGCAGATCATCGACATATTGAAGCAGTGCAGTATTGACTGGCATGTGGATACTGTCAAGTTCTCGTTTCAGTGCTTGGCTGTAGATGCTGGGGCTTTCTGTAAATCCTTGAGGTGCGCGTGAGAATTTAAAGCTGCGCCCATTTAAACTGAATCCGAACAAGTATTGGCTTTCCGGATCTATTGGGACGCTGAAAAAGGCATTCTTGAGATCAATTACAGTAAAAAATGTTGCTTCGGAATCAATTGCTGTCAACAATGATGATATATCAGGGACCACAGGGAATTGTGGTACAATACACTTGTTTAGTTCACGCAAATCAATAACCAATCGGTACACTGGTGGGGCAGTAGGATCAGTTCGTTTAAGAATCGGAATTATCGGCGAATTACATACATTGGAGTCTGTTTCTACAACTACTCCCTGGGCAATTAGCTCATCAATGATTTTCAGCAAAGCCACTACAGCATCATGCGGTAACTTGTATTGTCGCATTCGTGGTAGTACCACTCCTGCTTTCAATGTAACTCGATAGGGTGTAATGTTCATGCAGCCAACATCCGTAGGGCCTTGTGCCCATAGATGTACTGGTAAAGTCTGTAGTCGGGGATCCATGTCTCTAGACACATAGTGACCTTTAAAATCACGCAAAAACAACCTTACTCCTTCCGGAGAACAACATATTATGGCTCCTAGTGCTTTCAGAGTTTTAATTCCTAACAGATTTTCTGGGCATGATTTAGTAAGCAATAAATCTGTAGTTCGTGTCAAAGGTCCTATCGTAAGTGGTAGAGGCTGTGATACTTCATTAACAATAGGTTTTCCCGAAAAACCAAGGGAAACATTTTGAGAGCCTGAGAGGGGTGCCCCTGGAACTTCACTTCGTTTTATAGTTGTTCGACTTGCCCCTGTATCGAGTAAGAATTTTCTATCTTGACCTAATAATTCACTATGTACATAAGGTCCTTCTTGATCTACAGGAATCTCGATAAGCGGTAAGTCAACTTCCCTCTCTAGGCTGGTTCATGCGTACCGCTGATATTCAGGGTATTCATACTGTGCAGTCTGATACATTTGTCGTGTTGTAGTTTGTGTGGCAGTAGCAGGCAACGGTGGTGCAGCTGGCACAAACTGTATGGGTTGCTGTGAGGCTGGCATGGACTGTTGCTGAACTGGCATGGACTGTCCATGCTGCATAGCTCCTTGTTCATTCTGATCTTGTCTAACTAATCGTGGTCTCTCCTTTGCAATACCTGTAGCTATATTACGTTTCAGGACTGGACAATCGTGTACATAATGGCCTAGTTGTTTACAGTAATTGCAGGTTCCTTTTACAGGAACTGCAGAATCACCAGAATGTGTCACACCCTTTTTGTGACCATCTGCTGGTACTGTCTGAGAAACTAGCATTTTCATTTTTGTATCCTTCATGCGTCTATGCTCGTGTTCTTGTTCATCCCTAATTCTATTGTGATGATACTGTAACATTTGTAGCATTTGCGACGGAGTGTTACTTTGCCAGGTACTCTCGAATTTCAATATTCTATTCTTTACTGGAGGTAATGCATTTTCCACTAATTTTGTCACAAATAAATGTGGATATGAATCACTACTTGCTTTTATACCACTATTTATACCAAAACATTTTTCAAATCGAGCATAATAATCGCTTGTGTCTTCATCTTGCTTTTGTTTGCAGGCTGTGATTGCACCCCAATCTTCCTTTTTTGTAGTTAATAAACGTGGCAGTACCTGTACTAGTAAACCTGGTAACAGTTTAACTTTATCCCCGAGCCCTGAACCTGCAGTTCGGGTCCTTTCTTCCTCTGCTAATGCTGTCCAGTCTATCTTTTGGTCTCCCACTTCCCACTCTTTTTCTTTCAGTTTTTCATAAATGCCAGCAGGCAAAAGCACCTTTAATATCGTCATAATATCAGGAAAGGTGTACTCTCCCATCAGTAACATGTCTTTAATTTCTCGGTGGAAACCCGCTGGGTCTTTGTCATGACTAGGTACTACTTTCTTCATTTCTAATAATTCCATTTTTGATATGGGTGTGTAAACAAATACTCGGTGAAACTCATTGTCTTCGCCTTTTATTGGGTGCACTTCCCGTAAAGGATTTTGTCTATCCATGTAGTACGGTGCTCTTTCTCTGGGGGGCAGGGAGAGAGAATCTGGATTTACAAAAAGGACGTACTGCTTACGTGACACTAATATCTCTTTAATTAGCTTGTTACTAGAACCTCTCCATCTGTACGTGAGTAGTTCCGTTAATATATCAGGTAAAGGACCAGGGTCAGCATGTTGGCTCTTATATAATATGAGGAGTTGCTGAATCATATAGATTCCAGCTAAACGTTGTTCATCTGTACTGAGGTTGAGAAACGTGTGTGCTACGGTCTCATCACCGTATTTTTCAGGACTAACAATCCAGTGAACGGCTGATCTGGCTAATTCTTGCTCATCTATGGAATCGAGGAGGTGATAACCCCTTCGTTCTCGTAGTATTTTATCTGCGGCTTGAAACGAATGTTCAGGAGACTTCAGATTTATTACAGGCGTTGGATACGTTCTGCTGTTATTTGAGCATACTGAGTGTATGGGATCAGAAAAACATCTAGCATTATCACAGGATCTTCCTCTGCCTACATAGGCTATGGTCTCTGACTGTCTTGCAGAGTTCCCTGATTCGGACACTTCATCTTGCTCAAACTCGTCTGTTCCCAATCTTTCTTCATGAATACGCTCTATTTCTTTACGGATTTTTCGGCACATGGCTATTATACAATTTTGCTTATCGTGTCTCCCTTCTGATATATTCTGACTCCATCTTGTAAGAGTAAGCATTGCATTCGGGTCTACCCCCGGACGATCTTGATTTCTGATCACACAGTTTATGAGGAAACGTAACAGTTCCCCCTGTATCTCTACTTTCTGGAATTCCATAGCTCTGTTAATACATCCTGGATCTCGTCCTGTTTGAACAAAATGATATATGTTATCTAGATGCGTAATCATCCCTGGTAACCTTGCTAAATACTCTGCGGCTCGCCTGATACGTAATGATGCCAGGACCATTTCGTCCTCTTTACCGACCACGGGGTCATATCTACAATTTACAAGGAGTTCCTTAAGCGTACGTTCATTTACGAATTTTGGTGTACGTGAATGTGTTGACTCTTGAAAGACAAGTTTATTTATTCTAGGTGGTGTAAAAGTACTGCTAGCACCTCCCGTGGCCCCATCTGGGGCGTCGGGTGTGAAAGGGTTCGTCGAACGTGACACAGCAACTATGGGTGTCGATACCTCTGTAGAGTCGACTGCGGAGACAGATGCGGAAACAGATGTGCTTGCCGAAGCTTGCGTCGGAACTTGCTGTTGCACGGGGACAGATACCTGATCCTGACGTTGAACCCCTCTGCCAGATGGTCTATGTGGTGCGGCGTTAGCATACTCGGGAGCTGCGTCATCTAGATATGAGGAAAGAAAAACATCTTCTGCGGTTCTGGGAAGCCCCTTTGGATGTACCTTAATTGGAAATAATGGGGGTGGCAAGTCTTTTGGTATCTTTGGAGCAGCCTTAGGTAATCCTTCGGCTAGTAGGGGATACATACCATTCATAAGAGCATTTCTTTGTCTATTTACTTGTTCTGATTTCACTCGGATACCTTCCTCAATTAATAGATTTTCTTGAACTTTATTTGAACTTTCTTTACTCCTCTCTTCTTGTCTACGTGCTTTTTCTGTTCGTCTATGAGATTCTTTACGCCATAACTCGACAGCGTCTTTCTGTGACTGTCTGACCTTTCTTTTCCATAACTCCTCCTCCACTTTCATGATGCACTCTGCATCCCAGGTTCCCGCTGCGGGCCACCTTTGACTTTCCGGTAATCCCTTGGTATAATCTACCCATAGATCAAGAAACAATATGGCATCTAAGCCATGCTTATGGTACATGAAATGTCCTGGAGTGTCTCTAGGAGGAATAGGAACTGCTTCTTCAAGCACCCCTTTTCTGGTAGTAATCTGTCTTAACTTCGAGAAGAGCGGCATATTGACAACTGATCTGATACTTACTCTTGAACTTACTTAATACGAGAAACACAATAATGAACAGTGAACAATGAACAGTCATTCATACCACAATATGCAAGACATTTTCTGAATACTTTAAACATTAAACATTAAACATTTAATAATGGTCGACAATGATGACAGTCTGCCTAACTAATCACCACGCTGAATTCTTGACAATAACTGAATACTTCGGAATACTTGATATACTGCTAAACAGTACATATACACTGCTAAACAGTGCAGACCGGATTTGTGTACCCAAATCCGTCTTGACCGGCACAACCTATGTGCGCGTCAACACGCCTCCCCGGCGATGGTACTCACCGAGTAGCTCCTTGAAACGGAAGGCCTCAGAGAATGGACAGGACTCGATAACTGCGGACAGCGGACCCTCTGGACATCGGGATTTCGGAAAACCTGGTGGGCCTCTGTATACCTCGGATCTTGCTCTCTCAGCTAGGCTCTGGTCGGGATACTTCGCACTTCTCACCGCCTCGTCTGGGTTGATCGCAGCCTCAGTCGCCCCCGCTTGACCGGAGGGAGCTTACAGGAAATCCTGCTGGTACGCGTTTATGGTCCGTCCAGCTGTGGCAGGAGACCGGGCCTGCAACGCACCGCCGGCGCGTGAGATGAGAAAGTGTCCCTGTTCGGGCGCCATTATGTGGTAAATAAAATAAATATTACCGGACTGAATTTCATACGGAATCTTAAAATAAAGTAAAATAGCTCAAAATAACAAGAGGCAGAATCCGTGGTATAAGAGGTTTTCTAAATGGGCTTTATTCCATTCAAAATGGCCGACTCGAGTCACGGCCTTCAGGTTCCGTCACCACAAGGGTTCAGGAAGTGAAGTACAATAATTTATTGACAGACATGTATTTTTATAATAAGTACATTACAATGAAACGAATGTAGAAGGCGTAACATTTGATAAGAAAAGTGACAAAACAGGTACGTAATCGAAACTAGGCGTAATAAGGAATAAAAGAAACATGATTGGTTTGCATTATCAGACATAGGTGGATCTATAAGATAATACTTAGCATAGATGCGCGCGCAGCAGTATGACGTGTAATTGACGTGCAACTAGGGGGTGAAGGGGACTTGACATTTAGCTCTACATGTGGAGACGAGAAGTCTGAGGGGTCAAGTCAACCTAATCCCAAATCATATCTACCATCCTATGTTTGGAGAACTATGTTATCCACAAGGAAGGACTCTCGGACAGAATCTATTCTATACTAACTGTGTGTGCGTGTACAAGCGTCTAAGTGTCTATATGAGATGTGAGGGGCAGAAAACTTTCCATGGCAGCAGGGCTATGAATCACTTGCAGGAGGACGGAAAGGCTGAGTCCTTTGCTTGTGAGCTAAAGGAAATGTTTACCTAAATCACTAGACAGGAATGCATCGGCTGAAGAGCAAAATAGATAATTCGAAGGTGAAATACAGCTTCTTGGCAGACAGGCGAAAACTGGCCGAGGCAGGCACCGTTAGCTGCACAGGGAGTAGGACAAAGTTCATGGATACAGATGCGAGCTCAAGCTGAAGCTGTCAGAGGCAAAGAGCAGGGAAAGGCTTTGAGGACAGAATCGGGCCTACTTGCCTGAACTGTAAAAATGTAGTAACTTAGCCATATAAAGTCGGTGGCCTGTCATGCTTAGGAATCGAATATCCAGCCCATAGATGGCGGATCTGACAGAGAACATGTTGACGGTAGACACACATATGTTTGCGTCTTAGAAACTGGAACTGGAGGGAACATACATGTACTTGTAACATGCATATAGAACCGTTGGGGTCCAAGATAGGGGACATAACTGATCAGGAAAATCCACAAATCCACACAAGCACTATCTATGCACTCATCCATTCACTCAGACACTGTATATGCACTCATCCAATAATGCAGGCACTACAGTTGCACTAATCCATTCACTCAAGTACTACCCATGCACTCATCTATTCCCTCAAGCACTACCCATGCACTCATGCAATGACCCAGGCATTAGCCTTGCACCATACCTTCACTCAGGTATTTCCCATACACTCATACAATCACTCAGGCACTACCCCTGCACTCATGCAATCACCAAGGCACTACCCCTGTACTCATGCTATCACCGATATACTACCCATATACTCATAAATAACTCTTGCACTCAGTGATTCTCTCAGACAGGACCCATGCACTCATCTAATGACCCAGACATTACTCTTAGAGCCATTCTTTTACTCAGTCACTACCCATGCAGTGGTATATTCACCCAGACATTACCCTTCGAGTCATAAACTCACCCAGACAGTACTTATGCACTCATCCAATCACCCATACATTACCTCTCCACTTATACATTCACCAAGGCACTACACATGTGTTCATGTAATCACTCAGTCACTACTCTTAAACTCAACCATTCACTCAGACACTACCTATGCACTTTTTCAATGACCCATGCATTAGCCTTGCAATCATGCAATCATTCAAACACTACTCTTACACTAAACCATTCACACAGGTCTTATGCATACAGCCATCCACTCACTCCTCTGCCTCTAATTATGCCCATATCAAATCATACATGCACTATTCTTTTACTTATTCATTCACTTATGTATTATGCATGCGCTTATCCACTCACTGAGACACTACTTATACAAAACTCTAACATTGATCATATACACATTCATAGACGCGATCATTTTTACTACATACAACTTTTCTATTTTTATCCAGTTTAGGTATTGCCATTAGAGCATTTTTTTCTTGTGATTTTTTTTTTTATTTTCTTATTTTTATATTTTTTGGGTGTTTTTCATTTTTGAAAAACAAAAAATAAAAGTGAAAGAGTCCAGCTCTGTTTCTTTTGAACAAAGAAATACAAGGAACAATACCAAACAAAAAAAATTAACACGTGAGCTCTGAGGAGTGTTCTGATGGCATCAATGGAGAGCTCTCCAACACACAGAGTTGTTAAACATTTTCTACAGTAGATGCTAGCATTCGCCAACTCTGGAACAATGAGAGGTTGTGAAGTATGGTTGTGTTCCATTATCATTGGTTGCTTCTTCCCTTCTTCAGCGCTCCACCTCTCATGCCAGACAAACAGGGTGTATTGTATTAAGATGTTTTTTTCAAGGAAGAAGTATCACATGAGTACTTCTTTTCTGATCCTCTTGAGAGGACTTTGTGACAAATTGTGCATGTCGCCTTTCGTGCGTTCACCTTTTTTCCTCTTCAGGCACTTCTTCACTTGCTCTTCCACCTCTTCCATCTCCTCCTTGTGCTCTTCAGACAATGCTGATGCTATTTTTCTTTTTAGCAAAAATGAAAAAAAATATATATATAAAACAAACAGAGCCTACAAAACAAGTAGTCTTCAACCCAGACACACCCAAAATGAAAGGACTGTAAGAGGTTTTGGTTCCACCCACCAACAAAATGAAAACCTCTTTAACCAATAGGAAGCTTTCAATGTGACATGGAGTTACATAGGGGTCGCTCACCCATCGCGTATACGTCACACACCCGTAACATGTACTAAATGTAACATAAAACTGTAAATTATTATTAGGATATTGTGGTTGAAAGTATTTCAATGAAAAAAGTCTTAATAAAAAATAGATAAATAAACTTGAAACATTCAGATTTCATACTTTTGAAATTACTCCAGAGTTGCGTCCCCTATGTGATTCCAGAAATACGTGACTGCAGGATTTGTGACCCCTAGGCGTGCAGTCCACGATGGTGCAGCATACACAAAAATATGTTTTAAACATCTAAAAAATTTTGCACAAGAACACTGATAATCATTTTTAGGATTGATTAATAAACCTCTGTTCAAAAAATATATTATTTCAGTGTAAGTATGTATTTTAGGGTTACATACGTGTAACGGATTCACGCACCCATTGCATAGATCCACATCTGGTTTGCGATACCTTTGCATCCACAAAAATCTGCTAAAAGCATTTTAAAACAAATGTATAACTTCTTTATTACTATTTTTGTACTCAGTAATAAATCTCCATGTCAAAAAAATATATTTTTAGAGTGACATATTATAGCGATCCCCACGCCCACCCGTGCGGTATGCGACCCTTTTTTAATAAAAAAAAGAATATTATACATATATATATATATTCCTAGTCGTTGATCCTATCCCGGATCATGAATGAGGCGCACTCCATGGGAATATCTTCATTAGAATTTATTTGGCAACAGAACAAAAAACACCCGACAGACGCGTTTCGGCTATACGCCTTTGTCAATGTCGGTAAGGTTACATTTTTTTTGTCATTTAAATCAAATAATAAAGTTTCATTGACATCGAGAGAGGAGGTCGCTACTTTCTATATCATTGAAATAGAGGAGGGAAACATTGTATCACTTTTCAAGATCTCTTAATGGGCAGACATCTTGTAACGTGCTTAAATGTCATGTATGGTTCCATGTATTTACACAGTTTATAATACATATATACATTAGATGTTCATAATAATTCATGAAATACACCTTTTTGATTTTAGCCCTGAATGGGCATGCGCAACCAGAGGTTAATGTTGTTGCTGCTATATAGTCATCATTAATAACCCCTGTAATCTAAGCTCATATCTTTATTGATCAGTGTCTCCCCTGTTCCACCCCCTTTGTTGCCTGCCAAACCTTTTCACAGAGAAGAAGTTAGGGTAGTCCCGATATAGTAAATATTTGCTGCTCTCAGATTACTATGTAATGTGTACCCAGAGTTCTTCCTCGTTGTTCAACCCAGAGGGGCTTTTGGTTTGCATCTCTAATATGTACTTCGATTCGAGTCTTCTGAGTTTCTTAATTCTGTCCCCACCCCTCTCATCTTTTGGGACGTGATCCAGGCAGAAGAACCTCAAAAGGTTCGGATTGGACTTGTGAAACTCCTTGAAGTGGCGTGCCACCGGATAATTAACATCATGATTCTTTATAGCACGCATGTGCTCTAAAATTCTCTTTTTGGCGGGGTGAATAGTACTCCCTACATACTTTAAATCACAGGGACAGGACAGGCAGTATACAACAAATTCGGTGTTGCAATTTATTAATTTGTTAATTTTTCTTTTTGTGGTTCTGCCTGGAATCGAGAATTCTTTCACCTTAGTTCCATTTTTGCATGCCTTGCAATTCATGCATGGGAAAAACCCTGTTATTAAATCTTTTCTCTTAGGGTTCGTGGGAAAGTGGCTCCTTACAAGATAGTCTTTTAGGGCAGGTCCTCTTCTATATGTGATCTGTGGGGTCTGCGGGATATGTGGCCCTATAACTACATCTGTTTTTAATATTTTCCAATTTCTTCGGAAAATTTGTACAACCTCTGATGACTGGGCCGAATATTCGGTTATCATCCTCACTACATTACTGTTATCTGAGTTCCGGGACTTACGTTCTCCCATTATCAAATCCTGTCTTATCAGGTGTTCCCCTTTCTTCTCTGCCCTGTTCAATGTTCTTTCTTTGTACCCTCTTTTCCTTAGCCTACTGAATGCTTCATCTTTTGCCTTGGTAAAATCCTTGTCAACTGTACAATTCCTCCTTATTCTGACAAGTTCCCCATATGGGACCCCTTCAATTACACTACTCGGATGGATGTCATCAGTGATGTCATGAGTGATGTCACTGACCATGTCATGAGTGATGTAATATGTGACATCATCAGCAGTGGATTGCGGGCGCGCGAGTTATAGTTAGCTGAACTAACTAAAACGGGGGAATTTCAATGGTTTTGTACGAGTGAAATGTCCAGCTAACTATAACATGTGTGAAACCTATGGTTTTTTCAATGAATTTGCAAGGTTTTTTAAATGCTAATTCCTAACTATAATGTGTGTGAAACCTATGTTTTTTTCAGTGAATATATATATATACATATATACTATAACTACCTACTGGCGAACCCCAGTAGGTAAATTTTATATATATATATATATATCTATATATATATTCACTGAAAAAACCATAGGTTTCAGGGGTGTTATAGTTAGCTGGACTTTTCACTTGTACAAAACCATTGAAATTCCCCCGTTATAGTTACTTCAGCTAACTATAACTCGCGCGCCCGCAATGCACTGCTGATGACGTCACATATTACATCACTCATGACATGGTCAGTGACATCACTCATGACATCACTGATGACATCTCAAATGACATCACTGATGACCTCACTGATGACATCATCCAGTGAATGTGTGTTATTCTGAAAATTAAATATGTTTTATATATGTATATCTCAAGGTCGATGGAAGAATAAATGGGTATATAAGTGTCTAAATGGATGATTTGTTTTTGAAAAATTGATTGTGTAACTGACTGATTAAGTGTATCATAGTGAATACATGGCTTAGTGAGTAATGTTTAAATATGTAAATATCTGTATCAGTCTCTCACTTTGTGTATAAGTGGCTGCATGGGTTGGTGAGTAGCTACATGGGTGTCTATCTAGGTTATTAGTTGGTTTTTTGAGTATCAGTCTGAGTGTCTGCATGGTTCGGTGGGGGTATTACGTAGTGCATAGGTGCATGAATGAGTGACTCACTGTTTGTATGTGTTGAACACAGTATGTGTGCAGGACTGTATGGGTGGATGAGTGTGTGTATGGGTGTGTTAGTGAGTGAATGACTATCTCAATAGTGTCTTTATGAGTAACTACATATGTTTTAAACTAGTATATGTGACTATTGGTGTATATATGTGAGTATATGTGAGAGTGAGAGATTGAAAGAGTTCCTGTATGAATAAGTATGTGTTTCTATAAGTGATTGTTTAAAAGACTAATTATGTGTAAGTTTCCGTAGAAGTAAGTGTGGTGGTGTGTGTATAACTGTATATGCAAGTAAATGTATGTTTGATTCTTTATTAGCATGAGTGACTATGTGTGTGAGTAACTCTATGGATGAGTGGCATTGTGTAACAGGATGTATAGGTGTATGAGTACCTATGATGAGTGAGTACATGTATGAGTGACTGTATTGGACTGTTGGCGAATGAGTGGATGTGTATGTGGATCTTAGAATTACTGAAGAGGTTGTTGTAACTCGTATTGGTATGTCCATTGTTTTGAAAATTTTAGTCTCTATTTTTGAATGTGTGTATCAAAGGTTATATTAGGGTGAGAGGAGGTCTGCCACTCTATCACAAGGATGATGTCATCAGTGATGTCATCAGTGATGTCATTTGAGATGTCATCAGTGATGTCATGAGTGATGTCACTGACCATGTCATGAGTGATGTAATATGTGACGTCATCAGCAGTGCATTGCGGGCGCGCGAGTTATAGTTAGCTGAACTAACTATAACGGGGGAATTTCAATGGTTTTGTACAAGTGAAAAGTCCAGCTAACTATAACACCCCTGAAACCTATGGTTTTTTCAGTGAATTTCTGAGGTTTTTTAAATGCTAATTCCTAACTATAACGTGCCTGAAACCTATGGTTTTTTCTGTTAATTTCAAAGGTTTTTTAAATGCTAATTTCTAACTATGCCTACAGAGATAGGACATGTGAAGAAAGAAGAAAAAATGCACAGAAAGAAACAAAAGAAGTGCAGAAAGAAGCAACAGAAGTCCTCAAATACGAAGATAAGTGCAGGAAGAAGGATAACGTGCAGAAAGAACAAAAAGAAGAGCAGAAAGAAGCCTTGTTGCAAAATCATCCTGTACCCTCAACTTTTTCAGACGGATACTGGTGGTAACTGAGTCTGACTAACCAGTCCTAGAGCCAGTGCTATGTTAAAAGACACTTAGAATACAGTGAAAACACCTACATACACGAGGGAACATTATGCGTTGGGGTCCCCCTGTGATTAGCCTTACCTCCTCTATAAGCCCCTAGTATATAATAGGGCATGGGGATTAAAACTACCTCTTAAAACAGGCCACAGGGCGTTTTTGCACACGTTAACTCAGGCCCCGTCCCCTCCTTTCACCATTGTGTAAACACGCCCTGTGTCCGTTTTTAGTTGGGAGATTAAGTTCATTTGAGTCCTGAGGGTCCCTAGGGTCCAACTAGCCCACTAGGTACCTCCAGTAAGTGCCACAGAGCTGCGTTGCAGAGAGGTGTAAAAAGTGGCACGGCCTGGACCACCTCTCTGCAATGCAGCTCAGTGGCGCTTACTGGAAGCACTTGGTGGGCTAGTTAGCCCCCAGGGGCCCTCAGTATTGAAGGGAAATTATATCCCCAATTTAAAACGTGCCATGGTGCGTGTTTGCACACGTCACCTCAGGCCCCGTCCCCTCCCTTCACCACTGTGTAAACGCGCCCTGTGGCTGTTCTAAGTTGAGAGATTAAGTCCCCTTGAATCCTAAGGGTCCCTAGGGTCACACTAGACCACTAGGTACCTCCAGTAAGCGCCACAGAGCTGCATTGCAGAGAGGTGTAAAAAGGGGCTTGGCCTCAGAACACCTGTCTGCAGCGCAGCTCCCTGGCGCATACTGGAGATGCCTGTTGGGGGCGCGTTTGCAGAGTGCTGCATGGAGGGGGCATGGCCTCCGGCACGATGCCAGTCTTTTATTTATTTTATTTTTTTACGAAGGGGGGCTGTGTGGTTCCCCTTCTTATTCTAATTTATTGGCCCTGATGACCCCATCCCCCAGGGCCTGTCTCCTAATTATATTTTTTTGACCCCAATCCCCAGGGCCGGCCACTGTTTTTTATTATTTTTAAAAAATATATATTTATAGACACACCTAGGACATGCTGGACAAACCGTACGTACCTATCACCATGACGATTTACGTGATATTCATTAAAAGGCGACTATGCATGCAATTAATCCACGTGGAATGTATTTACACCACTAGTGAAGCTCTGACATGTCTGATGCTCTACCGTGCCTAATCCCGGTAGACACCCTTGTCGTTTATTTATACAAACATGGGTAGCTATTGACGGGCACATTTAATACACATGCACACCAAGCCATTCAAAGGGGATTCGACAAAAATTCGACCAAAACTATGCAAGAAACCCCCCTCACAGTTAATAAAACACACATCCACTGCCGGATGTGTAATAATTTTTATTTTACTCTCTGGAAAGGGGACGAACATCACTTGCGAGTCACAGCGCGCTCCTGACAGAGCCCAATGCTGTGTTACACCCACCATTGCCTGCCGAGTGCCACACACCTCTGTATTGTATTCCACTAGCTAGTGCATATGCTATGACACTCTCTAGCCCATGTGCACTGTAACACCACCCCGTGAAAATGTCATGCCACACTTGTCTTCGCACGGGTTATATTGCCCCATCTAACGTGCCTTCCTCGATGCCTATGTTATAACGCACAGTGCTATGCCATACATATTACAATTTGGGATCCATATCTTTGTCACAGTGCATATGCAACGTTACACTCCCCAGCACATATTTTATATTACAACTTTAGAGACTAGTTAGGTTACACAACACTGCCCTGTGCATATTACACTCCAAGGCGCATATCGCATAGCACGCGCTAGTGCCTGTGCTATCTCGCGCTCTCCAATGAATCTGTCATTGCGCACAATGTATTGCATATTATATTTCACGCCTGGTTCATCTTATATCACACTTTTTGGTGCATAGTTTATACCATACACTATATCTAGTTTTCATTTTCAATCGTGCTCTCAGGACTATGTTCTATATAACACTGTGTTCACCTACCCTTTTCACGGGCATTACATTTTGCGATAGGGGGTGGAGGGTCAGGGGGTGTTTTTGCCAAGTGAGCCTGGAGTCACAGTCACTAACGTCTTCTTCTTCCTGAATAAAAGTGAGATTATGCTGCATACTTGTTCATATTTTAAGTAGTTTGCACAGACAAAATGTTTTAAAAACAATAAAGTTTCTAATACCCACCTTCTCTGAACAGTTAGCTTGCTGCCCCATCCCCCTCCTCCCTATCCTCTGTTGTGTGAATCCATGGACTAGCCTCCTCCCTCCTGCCATGCATGGTCTGATGTGCTGCCACTGCCCTCAATTTAGTATGATGTACCAGTCCACTCCTCCTGCCCTCCATTGCCCAATTCTATGCCCCATCATTGACCCCCTGCTTAAACTCTGTGCTTAGCTTGCTGCCCCTATTCTCCTTCCCCCTGCCCTCCGATGTCTTTGTGCATGCCCCTGCTCCATCCTTTTTGCCCACCATGTCCCATGGACCTGCCACTCCTATCTACTCTGAGTGTTCTGTTGAGCTGCCACTCCCCTCCCACCTGCCTAGCATTGTCAGATGACTGTAACCTGTCCCTGCCACCTCCACCCTGCCTGTCCACATGCCATGCCTCTATCCTCTTCCTCCTGTCCTACATGGTCCATTGTACTGCCACACCCTTCTGCCCTCCCTGGTCTGTTGTGCTACAACTGCTCCTCCTGCCTGCCCCGTGTGGTCTGTTGTGAGGCCCCTTCCCCTGAACTTTCTTGTCTGTGCACAGGTCCTGACCCTCCCTTCTATCCTCCATCGTCCTTTGTGCATGCCCCTGCACCCTCCTTCTTGCCCATCATATCCATTGTGCTGCCACTAACCCTCCCACTTGCCATGCATGGTCTTCTGTGCTGCCATGGCCCCTCCCACCTTCCCTGTGTGGTCAGTTAGCTGCCCCTGACCCCCTCCCACCTTCCCTCCATGGTCTGTGTGTATGCCATCACAGTCTCACTGTTGCTCTTCATGTTGTGTCTTGCTTCTAGTGCCCATCCTGCCTGACCTCCATGGCCATCTTGCTGCTCCTGCCCTGCCCCCTTGCCCCCAGCCCTCTGTTTACATGTGCAGACCCCTACTCCCTCCCTCCTGGCTTGTCTGTTCCATTGTAATGCCCCTGATCCATCCCTCCTGCCCTTTATGGTCTGTTATGCTGCAGCCTTCTCTCCTGTCTGTCCATTATGGTCAGCTAGCTACCATTGCCTCTTGCCCCTCTGTTCTCTGTTGTCCATGTGCATGGTCCTGTCCCCTCCCTCTTGCTTTCTATGGATTGTTGTGCTGCACTCCCGTCCTGCATGCCCTGTGTGGTGTATTGTGCTGCTGCAAACCCTGATGCCTGCCCTGCAGGGTCAGCTTGGTGCACCTCTCCATGTCTCTCCTGTCCTCTGTTATCCAAGTCCATGTCCCTATCCCATTTCCTTCCATGATCCAATGTACCATACTTGCGAACATTTTGAACTTGGTAAGAGGGAGATTTAGAAAAAAAACTGGGGTATTGATTTTCCCCTTTGAGTTACATTGAAAAAGAGGATATTGTAGACAGGAGACAGATCAAATAAAGCCTATTTGAGCTTAAAAACATTGGACGTTTCCTGGCTGAATCGGGTCTGTTGGCATGTATGGTTGTACTACCATTGCCTCTTCCTTCTGCCCACAATGGTCTATTACATTGCCACAGCCTAGAAGGAGGGTAGATTTTGTATCACAGGGGGCCCCTGGCCCGTTCTGTCCACACCTGAAGTATGAGACCCTTGTCCTTGCCCTGCCAGCCGCATTTGTAGGCCGTATTAAATTGACCAGCGGGTCCTGTGTTGCTATATAATTATCCTGAGACATCCTTACCACTCAGCCAGCATAAAACCCCTGTGTAGGCCCTTCTGTTCAATATGTAGGCCTCTTTGTTAAATTGACCATAGCTCTGCAATTTTAGTGTATAGCAGTCTGAAGGCAGGTCTGCGAGGCCTTCTGCTCCAAACTAGTAGCCCCCACCCTACCCGAGTGCTCCGTGCTCGGTATCAAAGTTCAACATCCCCCTGAAGCTGTCGACATACAGTAGGCTGCATCCTGGACTGGTACTTGCTTCCTGGGCAGGTTTCCCGCTTTTAAGGAAGTGGCAACCGCAGAGCGTCAAGTTAGGAGAACTGAGGAGATTTTATACATGAATATATTGAATTCCTGTACAATACCCATTATTTTCTGCTTGCTCTATGGAACTTACGATAAGCGATTGGCCTGAGAGACTGACCTTTTCACCCAGTCCATTGTCAGCATTAAGTGGGTAAATGACGAAATGTCTGGTAAAATCTGCAGACGAAGCTTTTGGGTAGCATACGTAGGTAGATGTAGCGTGCAAAGGAGCCCACAAAATGATATAAAAAGGGAGCACCCACAGATATCGACGGACAACCTCGCCGTCTGTATGTAGGTTAACAGGCTGTGCAGGTTTTCCCCAAGAACTGGGAGCTCTTGTCTTCCTTTGCTTAAAATGTCTTGCTCTGCTTTGCTTGAAGTATCTTATTCTATTTTACCTATATGAAATGTCATGTTATGTTTAACCATTGTTCTCTTTACTTTTGCATTTAAAAGATGTTGTATTGTAATTGCAGGAATGCTTGCTCTAAGAGTAAATGTGAGTGTCCCTAGGTAACATTTTCCTTGGTGTAACTTGTTTCTCATGATGCATTTATAGATGTGTTTTCTCTCTCTCTCTGTCAGTCCATTAATTGAGATACAGAGAATATCATGACAGCTGTATGATTATCTGGATTCTGTATTTTGTACTTTATGTCTCTATTCTGCGGTTTCTTTGAAGTTGCATCTTCTCATTAAACTGCCATTGTATTCTGCCTCCAATTCCATGTCTCATATGTCTGTTTTCTTCATTTTTGGAGCAAGCGTTCCTAGGCACCCCGGCTCAAATTAAGGTGCCCCTTTTGTCCCTGACTCACTCTCCTGCTCAGTTCTGTGGTGGCTCCCGGGGCTCTGGGGACCGCCCCTAGCTTCCTTGACCCGTAATAGATCTTCCCTCCAACAGCCTCTCTTGCAAGTCCTGTATTGTTGGTTTGTTGCCCCTGCCCCCCTTTCCACTGCCCTCCATAGTCTGTTGTGCTTCCACGGCCCTTCCTGCCTGCTCAGTGTGGTTAAATTGTTGCCTTTGCACCCTCCTACCTGCCTTCAATTTTCAGAGTCCGTGCCCCTGGCCTCTGCCTCTCAACAGTATCCTAATGAACAACTAGATTGCTAACATTCTATATTTATTACAAAAGTGTGGAACGCCTGACATCATCTTGATGTAATCAAAACTGTAATACCTAGAGCATTCCTTTAGAAATTACATATATGAGAGGGTCTTATTGGCATCAAAATTATGGTTAGTGCTCTAAAAGACTAAAATAAGGACATATTTTCTGAGTTTTCAAATAGCGACAAAGCACTTTTAAATTATTTGTTATCTTTATGTTTTTTTATCTAGTTGACAACTTGATTAAATGTTGCACTTAGGGGAGAGGATGTGGTGTTACTTCCAGAACTGCAGACTTTGCAACTGGGGAACCAGGTTGAAGTTTCTGCTTCAGCTCGACATTCTGTGATTCTGGTCAAATCACTTAGTCTCCCCATGTCTACAACCAAAATGAATTTGTTCTTGTGTGATGTAACCAATGCTCATGTAAAGCACTCCAATACCTGACAAGTCTGCACTATATAACACTGCAAAAACACAAAATAATAAGTGTTATGCACACTTCTGTCATTGGGCTATATTTGGGCTATATCTGGGTGATTTTGGGCTACATTTGGGCTCTTTTGTCTCCGGTGGCCATCTTGGGAGATTTATTTGTTATGAAGTTTCCTAATTTCCTCATGTACTGCAGTCTCCTCAGTCGGAAATGCTTTCAGTTTTTTACTTTGATTCCATCATGAAGGTATTCAGATATGTCACACATTTGCCATGAATTCTGAATGTTAGCACTCTAGTTGCTCATTAGATCACTGTAGTAAAACTACTGTTCACCATGGAAGTCTGCTCCTGGTATTAAAAGTGCATGTTTCAGTCTGCATGTCAGAATTTTTTAATGAAATAGAAGAGGATTTGAGAAGTCACTCAAAATGTGCCCTCATTTTCTTTCTTCAGCATTAATCATAATTTCTATGGCAAAATGAACCCCCTCATTGTGTTCCTTTTTAAATTAAATGTTTTAAGTGGTACCAGTTTATTCCAATCAAGATGGCTTCAGGTGTGCCATACTTTTGTCATAATGAAGACAGTAAGTGCTCTAGTTGTTTTTAAGAACATTCTTGGACATTCTGTCATTGGGCTATACTTGGGCTACATCTGGGTGATATTTGGGCTACATTTGGGCTCTTTTGTCTCTGGTGGCCATCTTGGGAGACTTATTTGTTATGAAGTTTCCTAATTTCCTCATTTACTGCAGTCTCCTCAGTAGGAAATACTTTCAGTTTTTTACTTTGATTCCATCAAGAAGGCATTCAAATGTGTCACACATTTGCCATAAAATCAGAATGTTAGCACTCTTTTTGCTCATTAGATCACTGTAGTAAAGCTACTGCTCACCAGGGAAAACTGCTGCTGGTATTGAAAGTGCATGTTTCAGTCTGCATGCCAGGATTTGAGAAGTCACTCAAAATGTGCCCTAATTTTTCTTTCTGCAGCACTAATCATACTTTTTATGGAAAAATGAACCCCCTCATTTTGTTCCTTTTTAAATTAAATGTTTTAAGAGTTACCACTTTAATCCAAGCAAGATGGCTTCAGGTGTGCCATACATTTATCATAAGTAGGACGGTTAGCGCTCTAGTAGTTCTTTGGAACACTCTGGAAAGCTGCAGTAGAACACAAAGGAATCAACTGACAGTCTCTGCCCTTGTTGGATGTACATGTTTTACTGAGAATGTCAGACTTCATTCTCACATGACTGAGAAAGATAATGTGAATTTACAGAAAATAAGCTCTCAGTTTAGCTTATAGATCACCTTCCAAACCTCTGTGGTAAAAGCATGAGAAAATATTTTTCTCTCAATCATGATATCCCAGCAGAAGGCTTTTTCACATGGTGAAATCACCTTAGAACATACCACAATTCCTAAAATGAGTATGGTACCATCAACAAATGATTTATAATGTAACTAATGTCTTAAAATCTTCTATTAACTGCAATGCTTTTTAATGAGGTGCTATCATGTATATTGGTCCCAAGATGGCTGCCAACACTTCTTGGATGAAGTGCTGACAGCCAATCAGATCTCAGGATGAGATGTGTGGTTAGGCTCCGCCCACATATATATATTGATTTAAATGCTATTTTCTCAGGAACTACTGAACAGATTTATACCAGACCGACAAAAGGCACTTCCTTGACCTGAGGACTACCTCTCTGCCAAATTTCAAGTAACTCTGTTCAGCCGTTCGGGCTGTAGCTGTGTCTAAAGGTCCTATGGAAAAATGCATGGGAAAAACGCGTTTTGGGACCCCCCTTTTTTCTCAGCCCCCGCTTGACGAATCCCCCCGAGACTTTTAGGGTAGGAGCGGAGCGTAGCGCCCCACCTATTTTGAAAATTTCGCGAGGATTCATCGACCGGCGCCAAAGTTATTCCAAATAGAATGTTGCGGATTTCCTATGGAAACAGGGTCCTAACTATAACTATCTACTGGCGACCGCCAGTAGATAATATCTATATATATATATCTATCTATATATATATTCACTTAAAAAACCATAGGTTTCAAACATGTTATAGTTAGGTGGATATTTCACTCGTAAAAAACCAATGACATTCCCCCGTTACAGTTAGTTCAGATAACTATAACTCGCGCGACCGCCACTCTATCACAAAGATGATGTCATTAGTGATGTCATGAGTGATGCCACTGACCATGTCATGAGTGATGTAATATGTGACGTCATCAGCAGTGGATTGCGGGCGCGCGAGTTATAGTTATCTGAACTAACTGTAACGGGGGAATTTCATTGGTTTTTTACGAGTGAAATATCCACCTAACTATAACATGTTTGAAACCTATGGTTTTTTAAGTGAATTTGCAATGTTTTTTAAATGCTAATTCCTAACTATAACGTGTGTGAAACCTATGGTTTTTTCAGTGAATATATATATATATATATATATATATATATTCACTGAAAAAACCATAGGTTTCAGGGGTGTTATAGTTAGCTGGACTTTTCACTTGTACAAAACCATTGAAATTCCCCCGTTATAGTTAGTTCAGCTAACTATAACTCGCGCGCCCGCAATGCACTGCTGATGACGTCACATATTACATCACTCATGATATGGTCAGTGACATCACTGATGACATCACTGATGACATCTCAAATGACATCACTGATGACATCACTGATGACATCATCCAGTGAATGTGTGTTTTTCTGAAAATTAAATATGTTTTATATATCTATATCTCAAGGTCGATGGAAGAATAAATGGGTATATAAGTGTCTAAATGGATGATTTGTTTTTGAAAAATGGATTGTGTAACTGACTGATTAAGTGTATCATAGTGAATACATGGCTTAGTGAGTAATGTTTAAATATGTAAATATCTGTATCAGTCTCTCACTTTGTGTATAAGTGGCTGCATGGGTTGGTGAGTAGCTACATGGGTGTCTATATAGGTTATTAGTTGGTTTTTTGAGTATCAGTCTGAGTGTCTGCATGGTTCGGTGGGGGGTATTACGTAGTGCATAGGTGCATGAATGAGTGACTCACTGTTTGTATGTGTTGAACACAGCATGTGTGCAGGACTGTATGGGTGGATGAGTGTGTGTATGGGTGTGTTAGTGAGTGAATGACTGTCTCAATAGTGTCTTTATGAGTAACTACATATGTTTTAAACTAGTATATGTGACTATTGGTGTATATATGTGAGTATATGTGAGAGTGAGAGATTGAAAGAGTTCCTGTATGAATAAGTATGTGTTTCTATAAGTGATTGTTTAAAAGACTAAGTATGTGTAAGTTTCCGTAGAAGTAAGTGTGGTGGTGTGTGTATAACTGTATATGCAAGTAAATGTATGTTTGATTCTTTATTAGCATGAGTGACTATGTGTGTGAGTAACTCTATGGATGAGTGGCATTGTGTAACAGGATGTATAGGTGTATGAGTACATATGATGAGTGAGTACATGTATGAGTGACTGTATAGGACTGTTGGTGAATGAGTGGATGTGTATGTGGATCTTAGAATTACTGAAGAGGTTGTTGTAACTGGTATTGGTATGTCCATTGTTTTGAAAATTTTAGTCTCTATTTCTGAATGTGTGTATCAAAGGTTATATTAGGGTGAGAGGAGGTCTGCCACTCTATCACAAGGATGATGTCATCAGTGATGTCATTTGAGATGTCATCAGTGATGTCATGAGTGATGTCACTGACCATGTCATGAGTGATGTAATATGTGACATCATCAGCAGTGCATTGCGGGCGCGCGAGTTATAGTTAGCTGAACTAACTATAACGGGGGAATTTCAATGGTTTTGTACAAGTGAAAAGTCCAGCTAACTATAACACCCCTGAAACCTATGGTTTTTTCAGTGAATTTCTGAGGTTTTTTAAATGCTAATTCCTAACTATGACGTGCCTGAAACCTATGGTTTTTTCTGTGAATTTCAAAGGTTTTTTAAATGCTAATTTCTAACTATGCCTACAGAGATAGGACATGTGAAGAAAGAAGAAAAAATGCACAGAAAGAAACAAAAGAAGTGCAGAAAGAAGCAACAGAAGTCCTCAAATACGAAGATAAGTGCAGGAAGAAGGATAACGTGCAGAAAGAACAAAAAGAAGAGCAGAAAGAAGCCTTGTTGCAAAATCATCCTGTACCCTCAACTTTTTCAGACGGATACTGGTGGTAACTGAGTCTGACTAACCAGTCCTAGAGCCAGTGCTATGTTAAAAGACACTTAGAATACAGTGAAAACACCTACATACACTAGGGAACATTATGCGTTGGGGTCCCCCTGTGATTAGCATGACTTCCTCTGTAAGCCCCTAGTATATATTAGGGCATGGGGATTAAAACTACCTCTTAAAACAGGCCACAGGGCGTTTTTGTACACGTTAACTCAGGCCCCGTCCCCTCCCTTCACCACTGTGTAAACACGCCCTGTGTCCAATTTTAGTTGGGAGATTAAGTTCATTTGAATCCTGAGGGTCCCTAGGGTCCAACTAGCCCACTAGGTACCTCCAGTAAGTGCCACAGAGCTGCGTTGCAGAGAGGTGTAAAAAGTGGCACGGCCTAGACCACCTCTCTGCAATGCAGCTCAGTGGCGCTTACTGGAAGCACTTGGTGGGCTAGTTAGCCCCCAGGGGCCCTCAGTATTGAAGGGAAATTATATCCCCAATTTAAAACGTGCCATAGTGCGTGTTTGCACACGTCACCTCAGGCCCCGTCCCCTCCCTTCACCACTGTGTAAACGCGCCCTGTGGCTGTTCTAAGTTGAGAGATTTGGTCCCCTTGAATCCTAAGGGTCCCTAGGGTCAAACTAGACCACTAGGTACCTCCAGTAAGCGCCACAGAGCTGCGTTGCAGAGAGGTGTAAATAGGGGCTTGGCCTCAGAACACCTGTCTGCAGCGCAGCTCCCTGGCGCATACTGGAGATGCCTATTGGGGGCGCGTTTGCAGAGTGCTGCACGGAGGGGGTATGGCCTCCGGCACAACGCCAGTCTTTTATTTATTTTAATTTTTTAAGAAGGGGGCTGTGTGGTTCCCCTTCTTATTCTAATTTATAGGCCCTGATGACCCCATCCCCCAGGGCCTGTCTCCTAATTATATTTTTTTGACCCCAATCCCCAGGGCCGGCCACTGTTTTTTATTATTTTTAAAAAATATATATTTATAGACACACCTAGGACATGCTGGACAAACCGTACGTACCGATCACCATGACGATTTGCGTGATATTCATTAAAAGGTGACTATGCATGCAATGAATCCCCGTGGAATGTATTTACACCACTAGTAAAGCTCTGACATGTCTGATGCCCTACCATGCCTAATGCCGGTAGACACCCTTGTCGTTTATTTATACAAACATGGGTAGCTATTGACGGGCACATTTAATACACATGCACACCAAGCCATTCAAAGAGGATTTGACAAAAATTCGACCAAAACTATGTAAGAAACCCCCCTCACGGTTAATAAAACACACATCCACTGCCGGATGTGTAATACTTTTTATTTTACTCTCTGGAAAGGGGATGAACATCACTTGAGAGTCACAGCGCGCTCCTGACAGAGCCCAATGCTGTGTTACACCCACCATTGCCTGCCGAGTGCCACACACCTCTGTGTTGTATTCCACTAGCTAGTGCATATGCTATGACACTCTCTAGCCCATGTGCACTGTAACACCACCCCGTGAATATGTCATGCCACACTTGTCTTCGCACGGGTTATATTGCCCCATCTAACGTGCCTTCCTCGATGCCTATGTTATAACGCACAGTGCTATGTCATACATATTATAATCTGGGATCCATATCTTTGTCACAGTGCATATGCAACGTTACACTCCCCAGCACATATTTTATATTACAACTTTAGAGACTAGTTAGGTTACACAACACTGCCCTGTGCATATTACGCTCCAAGGCGCATATCGCATAGCACGCGCTAGTGCCTGTGCTATCTCGCGCTCTCCAATGAATCTGTCATTGCGCACAATGTATTGCATATTATATTTCACGCCCGGTTCATCTTATATCACACTTTTTGGTGCATAGTTTATACCATACACTATATCTAGTTTTCATTTTCAATCGTGCTCTCAGGACTATGTTCTATATAACACTGTGTTCACCTACCCTTTTCACGGGCATTACATTTTGCGATAGGGGGTGGAGGGTCAGGGGGTGTTTCTGCGAAGTGAGCCCGGAGTCACAGTCACAAACGTCCTCTTCTTCCTGAATAAAAGTGAGATTATGCTGCATACTTGTTCATATTTTAAGTAGTTCGCACAGACACAATGTTTTAAAACCAATAAAGTTCCTAATACCCGCCTTCTCTGAACAGTTAGCTTGCTGCCCCATCCCCCTCCTCCCTATCCTCTGTTGTGTGAATCCATGAACTAGCCTCCTCCCTCCTGCCATGCATGGTCTGATGTGCTGCCACTGCCCTCAATTTAGTATGATGTACCAGTCCACTCCTCCTGCCCTCCATTGCCCAATTCTATGCCCCATCATTGACCTCCTGCTTAAACTCTGTGCTTAGCTTGCTGCCCCTATTCTCCTTCCCCCTGCCCTCTGATGTCTTTGTGCATGCCCCTGCTCCATCCTTTTTGCCCACCATGTTCCATGGACCTGCCACTCCTATCTACTCTGAGTGTTCTGTTGAGCTGCCACTCCCCTCCCACCTGCCTAGCATTGTCAGATGACTGTAACCTGTCCCTGCCACCTCCACCCTGCCTGTCCACATGCCATGCCCCTATCCTCTTCCTCCTGTCCTACATGGTCCATTGCACTGCCACACCCTTCTGCCCTCCCTGGTCTGTTGTGCTGCAACTGCTCCTCCTGCCTGCCCCGTGTGGTCTGTTGTGAGGTCCCTTCCCCTGAACTTTCTTGTCTGTGCACAAGTCCTGACCCTCCCTTCTATCCTCCATCGTCCTTTGTGCATGCCCCTGCACCCTCCTTCTTGCCCATCATAGCCATTGTGCTGCCACTAACCCTCCCACTTGCCATGCATGGTCTTCTGTGCTGCCATGGCCCCTCCCACCTTCCCTGGGTGGTCAGTTAGCTGCCCCTGACCCCCTCCCACCTTCCCTCCATGGTCTGTGTGAATGCCATCACAGTCTCACTGTTGCTCTTCATGGTGTGTCTTGCTTCTAGTGCCCATCCTGCCTGACCTCCATGGCTATCTTGCTGCTCCTGCCCTGCCCCCTTGCCCCCAGCCCTCTGTTTACATGTGCAGACCCCTACTCCCTCCCTCCTGGCTTGTCTGTTCCATTGTAATGCCCCTGATCCGTCCCTCCTGCCCTTATGTTCTGTTCTCTCCTGTCTGTCCATTATGGTCAGCTAGCTACCATTGCCTCTTGCCCCTCTGTTCTCTGTTGTCCATGTGCATGGTCCTGTCCCCTCCCTCTTGCTTTCTATGGATTGTTGTGCTGCACTCCCGTCCTGCATGCCCTGTGTGGTGTATTGTGCTGCTGCAAACCCTGATGCCTGCCCTGCAGGATCAGTTTGGTGCACCTCTCCATGTCCCTCCTGTCCTCTGTTATCCAAGTCCATGTCCCTATCCCATTTCCTTCCATGATCCAATGTACCATACTTGCAAACATTTTGAACTTGGTAAGAGGGAGATTTTGAAAAAAATCTGGGGTATTGATTTTCCCCTTTGAGTTACATTGAAAAAGAGGATATTGTAGACAGGAGACAGTCAAATAAAGCCCATTTGAGCTTAAAAACATTGGACGTTTCCTGGCTGAATCGGGTCTGTTGGCATGTATGGTTGTACTACCATTGCCTCTTCCTTCTGCCCACAATGGTCTATTACATTGCCACAGCCTTGAAGGAGGGTCGATTTTGTATCACAGGGGGCCCCTGGCCCGTTCTGTCCACACCTGAAATATGAGACCCTTGTCCTTGCCCTGCCAGTCGCATTTGTAGGCCGTATTAAATTGACCAGCGGGTCCTGTGTTGCTATATAATTATCCTGAGACATCCTTACCACTCAGCCAGCATACAACCCCTGTGTATGCCCTTCTGTTCAATATGTAGGCCTCTTTGTTAAATTGACCATAGCTCTGCAATTTTAGTGTATAGCAGTCTGAAGGCAGGTCAGCGAGGCCTTCTGCTCCAAACTAGTAGCCCCCACCCTACCCGAGTGCTCCGTGCTCGGTATCAAAGTTCAACATCCCCCTGAAGCTGTCGATATACAGTAGGCTGCATCCTGGACTGGTACTTGCTTCCTGGGCAGGTTTCCCGCTTTTAAGGAAGTGGCAACCGCAGAGCGTCAAGTTAGGAGAACTGAGAAGATTTTATACATGAATATATTGAATTCCCGTACAATACCCATTATTTTCTGCTTGCTCTATGGAACTTACGATAAGCGATTGGCCTGAGAGACTGACCTTTTCACCCAGTCCATTGTCAGCATTAAGTGGGTAAATGACGAAATGTCTGGTAAAATCTGCAGACGAAGCTTTTGGGTAGCATACGTAGGTAGATGTAGCGTGCAAAGGAGCCCACAAAATGATATAAAAAGGGAGCACCCACAGATATCGAGGGACTACCTCGCCGTCTGTATGTAGGTTAACAGGCTGTGCAGGTTTTCCCCAAGAGCTGGGAGCTCTTGTCTTCCTCTGCTTACAATGTCTTGCTCTGCTTTGCTTGAAGTATCTTATTCTATTTTACCTATATGAAATGTCATGTTATGTTTAACCATTGTTCTCTTTACTTTTGCATTTAAAAGATTTTGTATTGTAATTGCAGGAATGCTTGCTCTAAGAGTAAACGTGAGTGTTCCTAGGTAACATTTTCCTTGGTGTTACTTGTTTCTCATGATGCATTTATAGATGTGTTTTCTCTCTCTCTCTGTCAGTACATTAATTGAGATACAGAGAATATCATGACAGCTGTATGATTATCTGGATTCTGTATTTTGTACTTTATGTCTCTATTCTGCGGTTTCTTTGAAGTTGCATCTTCTCATTAAACTGCCATTGTATTCTGCCTCCAATTCCATGTCTCATATGTCTGTTTTCTTCATTTTTGGAGCAAGCGTTCCTAGGCACCCCGGCTCAAATTAAGGTGCCCCTTTTGTCCCTGACTCACTCTCCTGCTCAGTTCTGTGGTGGCTCCCGGGTCTCTGGGGACCGCCCCTAGCTTCCTTGACCCGTAATAGATCTTCCCTCCAACAGCCTCTCTTGCAAGTCCTGTATTGTTGGTTTGTTGCCCCTGCCCCCCTTTCCACTGCCCTCCATAGTCTGTTGTGCTTCCATGGCCCTTCCTGCCTGCTCAGTGTGGTTAAATTGTTGCCTTTGCACCTTCCAACCTGCCTTCAATTTTCAGAGTCCGTGCCCCTGGCCTCTGCCTCTCAACAGTATCCTAATGAACAACTGGATTGCTAACATTCTATATTTATTACAAAAGTGTGGAACGCCTGACATCATCTTGATGTAATCAAAACTGTAATACCTAGAGCATTTCCTTTAGAAATTACATATATGAGAAGGTCTTATTGGCATCAAAATTATGGTTAGTGCTCTAAAAGACTAAAATAAGGACATATTTTCTGAGTTTTCAAATAGCGACAAAGCACTTTTAAATTATTTGTTATCTTTATGTTTTTTTATCCAGTTGACCACTTGATTAAATGTTGCACTTAGGGGAGAGGATGTGGTGTTACTTCCAGAACTGCAGACTTTGCAACTGGGGAACCAGGTTGATGTTTCTGCTTCAGCTCGACATTCTGTGATTCTGGTCAAATCACTTAGTTTCCCCAAATGAATTTGTTCTTGTGTGATGTAACCAATGCTCATGTAAAGCACTCCAATACCTGACAAGTCTGCACTATATAACACTGCAAAAACACAAAATAATAAGTGTTTTGCACACTTCTGTCATTGGGCTATATTTGGGCTACATCTGGGTGATTTTGGGCTACATTTGGGCTCTTTTGTCTCCGGTGGCCATCTTGGGAGATTTATTTGTTATGAAGTTTCCTAATTTCCTCATGTACTGCAGTCTCCTCAGTAGGAAATGCTTTCAGTTTTTTACTTTGATTCCATCATGAAGGTATTCAGATATGTCACACATTTGCCATACATTCTGAATGTTAGCACTCTAGTTGCTCATTAGATCACTGTAGTAAAACTACTGTTCACCATGGAAGACTGCTCCTGGTATTAAATGTGCATGTTTCAGTCTGCATGTCAGAATTTTTTAATGAAATAGAAGAGGATTTGAGAAGTCACTCAAAATGTGCCCTCATTTTCTTTCTTCAGCATTAATCATAATTTCTATGGCAAAATGAACCCCCTCATTGTGTTCCTTTTTAAATTAAATGTTTTAAGTGTTACCAGTTTATTCCAATCAAGATGGCTTCAGGTGTGCCATACTTTTGTCATAATGAAGACAGTAAGCGCTCTAGTTGTTTTTAAGAACATTCTGGGACATTCTGTCATTGGGCTATACTTGGGCTACATCTGGGTGATATTTGGGCTACATTTGGGCTCTTTTGTCTCTGGTGGCCATCTTGGGAGACTTCTTTGTTATGAAGTTTCCTAATTTCCTCATTTAATGCAGTCTCCTCAGTAGGAAATACTTTCAGTTTTTTACTTTGATTCCATCAAGAAGGCATTCAGATGTGTCACACATTTGCCATAAATTCAGAATGTTAGCACTCTTTTTGCTCATTAGATCACTGTAGTAAAGCTACTGCTCACCAGGGAAAACTGCTGCTGGTATTGAAAATGCATGTTTCAGTCTGCATGTCAGAATTTTTTAATGAAATAGAAGAGGATTTGAGAAGTCACTCAAAATGTGCCCTAATTTTTCTTTCTGCAGCACTAATCATACTTTTTATGGAAAAATGAACCCCCTCATTTTGTTCCTTTTTAAATTAAATGTTTTAAGAGTTACCACTTTAATCCAAGCAAGATGGCTTCAGGTGTGCCATACGTTTATCATAAGTAGGGCTGTTAGCGCTCTAGTAGTTCTTTGGAACACTCTGGGAAGCTGCAGTAGAACACAAAGGAATCAACTGACAGTCTCTG
Source organism: Triturus cristatus (assembly GCF_964204655.1). Taxonomy (NCBI): domain Eukaryota; kingdom Metazoa; phylum Chordata; class Amphibia; order Caudata; family Salamandridae; genus Triturus; species Triturus cristatus. The sequence continues at coordinate 463,643,984 of NC_140589.1, forward strand.
CCCTTGTTGGATGTACATGTTTTACTGAGAATGTCAGACTTCATTCTCACATGACTGAGAAAGATAATGTGAATTTACAGAAAATAAGCTCTCAGTTTAGCTTATAGATCACCTTCCAAACCTCTGTGGTAAAAGCATGAGTAAATATTTTTCTCTCAATCATGATATCCCAGCAGAAGGCTTTTTCACATGGTGAAATCACCTTAGAACATACCACAATTCCTAAAATGAGTATGGTACCATCAACAAATGATTTATAATGTAACTAAAGTCTTAAAACCTTCTATTAACTGCAATGCTTTTTAATGAGGTGCTATCATGTATATTGGTCCCAAGATGGCTGCCAACACTTCTTGGATGAAGTGCTGACAGCCAATCAGATCTCAGGACGAGATGTGTGGTTAGGCTCCGCCCACATATATATATGCTTTTAAATGCTATTTTCTCAGGAAATACTGAACAGATTTACACCAGACCTGCAAAAGGCACTTCCTTGACCTTATGGCTACCTCTCTGCCAAATTTCAAGGAATTCTGTTCAGCCGTTCGGGCTGTAGCTGTGTCTAAAGGTCCTATGGAAAAATGCATGGGAAAAACGCGTTTTGGGACCCCCCTTTTATCTCAGCCCCCGCTTGACGAATCACCCCGAGACTTTCAGGGTAGGAGCGGAGCGCAGCGCCCCACCTATTTTGAAAATTTTGCGAGGATTCGTCGACCGGCGCCAAAGTTATTCAAAATAGAATGTTGCGGTTTTCCTATGGAAACAGGGTCCTAACTATAACTACCTACTGGCGACCGCCAGTAGGTAATATCTATTTATATATATCTATATATATATATATATATATGGACAACAAAAGACCTCTGAGCCCAGAGGTCAAGGGGACACGCACTCAAAATGCGTTGGGCCAGTGTTGTTTTGTTCGTGCTGATGAACTAATTTGGAATAAAAACGAACTGCAAATCAAACTAGTGGATTCCGTTTGAGTGCGTGTCCCCTTGACCTCTGGGCTCAGAGGTCTTTTGTTGTCCAGTTATACCGGTAGCCCTACCGGGCGTTCAACGCACCGCTCCAACTAAGATCGCCGACCCTCAACAAAGGGCATCACAGGATTTTTATATATATATATATATATATATATTCACTGAAAAAACCATAGGTTTCACACACGTTATAGTTAGGAATTAGCATTTAAAAAACCTTGCAAATTCACTGAAAAAACCATAGGTTTCACACATGTTATAGTTAGCGGAAATTTTACTGATAAAAAACCAGTGAAATTCCCCCGTTATAGTTAGTGTAGGCAACTATAACTCACGCGACCGCAATCCTCTGCTGATGCTAATACTGTATTTAGACACTTATTTGCCCATGTCTTCTTCCATACATTTTTAGCTATACATATATTTCAAATATTTTTTTTTCATAAAGACACATATGTCATCAGCAGAAGATTGCGGTCGCGTGAGTTATAGTTGCCTACACTAACTATAACGGGGGAATTTCACTGGTTTTTTATCAGTAAAATTTCCGCTAACTATAACATGTGTGAAACCTATGGTTTTTTCAGTGAATTTGCAAGGTTTTTTAAATGCTAATTCCTAACTATAACGTGTGTGAAACCTATGGTTTTTTCAGTGAATTTGTACGGTTTTTTAAATGCTAAGTTACTTTACGCCATTCGTGGCGTGCGCGCCCACTTAACGCAGTTCGTTCCGTGCGCGCACGGTGCGCTTCGCGCACCGTGCGCTCACAGTAAGCACGCGGTGCGCTTCGCGCACCGCGCGCCCACTTTACGCAGTTAGTGCCGTGCACGCACGGTGGGCACGTGGTGCGCTACGCGCACCGCGTGCCCACGTTACGCTAGATGGGCCATGTACGCACGATGCGCTTCGCGCACCGTGCGCACATGGAGGACATATGATGCACTTCGTTTTGAAAGGTAATATTTTAATTTTTCGTAATTTTTATAAGTGGGGTGGAGAGAGTGTTGTTAATTTTTTCTTTTATTATTTTTGTTTAAAATATTGTGTTTTTTCATACCTCAAATAAGCCCTGCACATTTGGTGGCCTGCGGCCGCCCAAAAGCACAGGGGGTGGTGTGAGTGTGGATAGTGTTTTTTTTTAACATTTTTTACCGTACGCGTACGGTAAGCGTAATCGGCGAAATTAGCGAAAAAAAAAAAATTGCATTTTTGGCCTTGGGGGGTCTTTGGGGACTCCCTCAACATGGCTATGTGTGTGGGAGCTGTCTAAACTGCCCCTTTACATGTTTATTGGTTTTATTTAACAACCTAGCTCTCAGTGCGAGAGAGAAAATGGCGGCCGCCGCTTCCTGGTTTCGGCTGTTTGGAATGTTTACTAAGATCTAAGAGCCAATCAGAATCGCGCTCGCGCACGCCACCGTACGCGTACGGTAAGCTTACGGTAAGCGTACCGTAAGCTGGCTCAGATATATATATTGATTTAAAGGCTATTTTCTCAGAATCTACTGAACAGATTTACACCAAACCTACAAAAGGCACTTCCTTGACCTGAGGACTACCTCTCTGCCAAATTTCTAGTAATTCTGTTCAGCCGTTCAGGCTGTAGCCCTGTCTAAAGGTCCTATGGAAAAATGCATGGGAAAAACGCGTTTTGGGACCCCCCTTTTATCTCAGCCCCCGCTTGACGAATCCCCCCGAGACTTTCAGGGTAGGAGCGGAGCGTAGCGCCCCACCTATTTTGAGAAATTCGCGAGGATTCGTCGACCGGCGCCAAAGTTATTCAAAATAGAATGTTGCGGATTTCCTATGGAAAAGGGGTCCTAACTATAACTACCTACTGGCGACCGCCAGTAGGTAATAAATATATATATATATATTCAATGAAAAAACCAAAGGTTTCACACATGTTATAGTTAGCTGGACATTTCACTCGTAAAAAACCAATGAAATTCCCCCGTTATAGTTAGTTCAGCTAACTATAACTCGCGCGCCCGCAATGCACTACTGATGACGTCACATATTACATCACTCATGACATGGTCAGTGACATCACTCATGACATCACTGATGACATCTCAAATGACATCACTGTTGACATCATCCAGTGAATGTGTGTTTTTCTGAAAATTAAATATGTTTTATATATGTATATCTCAAGGTCGATGGAAGAATAAATGAGTATATAAGTGTCTAAATTGATGATTTGTTTCTGAAAAATTGATTGTATAACTGACTGATTAAGTGTATCTTAGTGAATACATGGCTTAGTGAGTAATGTTTAAATGTGTAAATACCTGTATCAGTCTCTCACTTTGTGTATAAGTGGCTGCATGGGTTGGTGAGTAGCTACATGGGTGTCTATATAGGTTATTAGTTGGTTTTTTGAGTATCAGTCTGAGTGTCTTCATGGTGCAGTGGGGGGTATTACGTAGTGCATAGGTGCATGAATGAGTGACTCACTGTTTGTGTGTGTTGAAGTCAGCATGTGTGCAGGACTGTATGGGTGGATGAGTGTGTGCATGGGTGTGTTAGTGAGTGAATGACTGTCTCAATAGTGTCTTCATAAGTAACTACATATGTTTTAAACTAGTATATGTGACTATTGTTGTTTATAAGTGAGTATATGTGAGAGTGAGAGATTGGAAGAGTTCCTGTATGAATAAGTATGTGTTTCTATAAGTGATTGTTAAAAAGACTAAGTATGTGTAAGTTTCTGTTAAAGTAAGTGTGCTGGTGTGTGTATAACTGTATATGCAAGTAAATGGATGTTTGTTTCTTTATTAGCATGAGTGACTATGTGTGTGAGTAACTCTATGGATGAGTGGGATTGTGTTACAGGATGTTTAGGTGTATGAGTACATATGATGTGTGAGTACATGTATGAGTGACTGTATAGGATTGTTGGTGGATGAGTGGATGTGTATGTGGATCTTAGAATTACTGATTAGGTTGTTGTAACTGTTATTGGTATGTCCATTGTTTTGAAAATTTTAGTGTCTATTTTTGAATGTTTGTATCAAAGGTTATATTAGGGTGAGAGGAGGTCTACCACTCTGTCACAAGGATAATGTCATCAGTGATGTCATTTGAGATGTCATCAGTGATGTCATGAGTGATGTCACTGACCATGTCATGAGTGATGTAATATGTGACGTCATCAGTAGTGCATTGCGGGCGCGCGAGTTATAGTTAGCTGAACTAACTATAACGGGGGAATTTCATTGGTTTTTTACGAGTGAAATGTCCAGCTAACTATAACATGTGTGAAACCTTTGGTTTTTTCATTGAATTTCTAAGGTTTTTTAAATGCTAATTCCTAACTATAACGTGTGTGAAACCCATGGTTTTTTCAGTGAATTTGCAAGGTTTTTTAAATGCTAATTCCTAACTATAACGTGTGTGAAACCCATGGTTTTTTCAATGAATTTGCAAGGTTTTTTAAATGCTAATTTATTTTTTTTTCTTCTATTTTTTTTTACATATTTTTATTTTAATTTGCTATCCTTTTTTAAAGACTATGGTTAAATTTTTAAAATTCTATAATATGTTTTTTTTAATATATTTTATAAAATAAACATGTAAAATGTATTAGCAATACATTTTTTCCTTTTTTTTAAATTTTTTTTTAGTACGCGTACCGTAAGCTTACGGTAAGCGTACGGTTTACGCAACGTCCGTAATCTATCTACGCTGTTTGCGTATAGTTACGCAATTTGCGTAGCCGCGCGTCCTCCGCATGGGACGCGTACGCGTGTATGCTACACGCGCACGTTACGCGGAAGTGTCTGGGAGTGACTGTTAAGCGCATGCGCGCAAGCGCGTGTCTTTTTTACGCGCATGCGTACTTTTGCCGTAAGCGCACCGTAAGCGTACGGTAGGTCATGTGATCAAGAAACACAACTTTTGATTGGTTGAAACTACTTTCAGTTCTAGAACTCTCCTACACCACACCCATTCCCCTCATTTCTGCTTGTGATCCCTTAGGAGAAGGAGCTGGGTTGTCTTTGTGATACGATGGCAGAACAGCAGAGCTCTTCTGAGAGTGAGGCTAGCAGCACTACCTTGAGGCAGAGAGCGAGGAAACAAAAGACCTCTTACGTATGGGATTATTTTACTTTTCCAGAAGGCCAGCAAAAGGTAAATGCACCCTTAGTGACTTGCAAGCTGTGTAAGCGTGTACTTTCAAGAGGTAATCCTGACAGGAAGTATTCCTTTGGGAATCACACCATGATGAGACACCTTAAGGATGTACACAGAAGGACACATGCTCGACTTACTGAAGGTAACCCTTCAGTAAATCAACCAAGCACATCCACAGCAGCTCAGCCTGGACCATCATCTGCAGAGCCGAGTCCTTCTTCTGCAGGTCAGGTGAGCCCTTCATCTGTGGGGGGAGCATCTCCTTTTTCTGGTCCTCTGGAAATTAACCCTCGGTTTGCGAGGGTTGAAGTACGGTGCGCCCATTGTCACGATCTAATTACTTATAGGGAGACCAGTGTTTCCCTAGTGAACAGTAAAATAGATCAGCACACTTGTCGTACCGTCTAATATTCCCAATCTTTCTTTCCTCTGTCCCTGCATGAACACAACGGCTCTTTTAAGAGCCAACCTTACCTTTCATCTATTTTTTATATATTTTTTTTTAAACTTTTTTTATTTTTTTTTACCGTACGCGTAAAAAACACTAAAAATCAATTATCACATTACAAGGTCCTTGAGAGACTACAATTAAAAACTGCAAATGTGATTGTAGAGAAGTGGAAAAAAGGGACCATGACATTATTGACTTACCATAGCCACTCAAAAAAAGATTTATTCATTTAATTTATTTTTAATTGCTTTTTAAATGGTTATAGTTTTCGAAAATGTTCTATCTCAATCTGAAAAAAAAGAAAAAAGTATTAATATTTAATAAAACATTTAATAATACAGTACACATATTTACATATTTTTCAAAAAATATTTTTGCCTTTTTTTTGCAGTTTTCAGAAAATATTGCATTTCACTATAAATTGTGAAAGCAATTGCATTCATCATTTAACAGCAGGCAAAAAAAAATTAACAATCTCAAAGATTGTTTTTAAAAAAGCCCAGAATCTCTTTTTTCATAAACATAACTTTAAAGAAATGCATAATATTCTAAAAAAATATCATCTAATATCAATACTTATTTCTTTAAAATACCGTCTGATATTTTTGTTTCAGAAGTATAATCACAATAATATATGTCAAATAACTCCACAATACATCTGGTTCCATTTCCTTTAGGCCAAATAGTAATTTTAAAATTCTTTTTTTGTTTAATTTCCAATGGTAATCCAATAGAAAACAAAAGTTTAAATTGTACAGATGTCACCGTTTCTCTGTAACATTTTGGTTTCCGAAAGATTAATTAATAATTAAATAAGTCCACAATAGAATTGTTTACTTTTCCGCATGGCCAAATAGTAATTTTAAAAAAAAAAATTGAAAAAATTTCCAATGGCAATCCAATAACATTCCAAAATTTAAATTGTGCAGATGTTACCGATTTTTTCTAAATTTTTGGTTTTCCAAAGTTTCCTTAAAAATGGAAAAATTCCACATTACAATTGGTTACCTTTCCATTAGGCCAAATGATAATTTGTTAAATCTTTTTATTTGTAAATTCCAAATGGTAATCCAATAAAATGGTAAAATTGTTTTCTCCAGATGTTGTCAAATCTCTCTAAAATTTAGGTTTCAGGAAGATTAGATAGGAATTTGCTAAATCAAAAGGCAAACGTTGCTTAAAAATCAATTGGGAATCATTACACAGTGTCCAGCCTTTTTCACATTTAAGATAAACTGTGTAATGACCAGAAGTTACAGTAGGTCCATCATGGAAAATTATTGCAACTGTTACAAAAGTTTTTCCTGAAATTGATAATTGCTGTCCTGTAAACTTCTTTATTAAAGTATCCAATTTTGAACCATCAGCTCTACATCGTTCCATCATTAAAATTACATACTGTCTGTATTCCTTTAAAATTAATGTTGAAAACATGTCAGATTTACACTCACTGCATTGCATGCTATGATTAGCATCTTTAACTAATTTAGCAAAAGTGACTGTTTTACTCTCTGGCAATGTTAAATAAATAAACCTTTCAGAATCAACATTAGAGCCACATATATTATAACAGTTTTCACAACTATGTTCCCATTTATAAGAGAGACCAAATAAATTTTCAATATTAACCCCTTCTTCTTCCAGTACCTGAAGAAAATAAATCAAGAATTCCTGTGCGTCTTGCTGTACATTTTGAGAAAACTGTGTTCGTCCTGAACATACATCTAAAAGTTTTCTAATTTCAGTAGCACTTTCTATTTGAGTTTTATCATTACTCAGCTTTTCAAAAAGGAGACTCAGCACAGTACAGAATCTTTTTCCCTGATTTATTATTATCTGCTCTTGCAAACTTTCCAGATAAAATGCAACATTCAGCACTACATTAGCGTAGCAGTTGACACCAGAGCTATTTTCAAAATAACATCCTACAACCTGTTCTTCATTTTCCTTATTCTTTTTGCTTGCAATTACATAACTCCTCTTTTTTTTCCTCCTCTCTACATCTTCATTACAGATATTCTCATTTCTCCTTTTACGAGAAACTACACGTTTCTCCAACACAGGATACTGACCTAAATGAGGAGCATAGCTTCTTCTTAATCTATTATACTCCTTTACACAGTTTGTATCAGCACTAACTTTTGAATCATCAAAGTCTATCATGAATAAACCTGATAATGTTTTCACTCGTGACAAAGCAACATATGCCATACCTTCTTTGAACACAGTTGAACCAATGTTCACAAATGCACAATCTACAGTCAATCCTTGAGACTTGTGAATAGTTACAGCATATGCTAGAGAAAACGGAAACTGCTTCCTACGTACATATAAGTCTTTCACAAGCATGAAACGAACTGTACAACGACAAATATCTTTAACTTCTTCTATCTGATCAAATTTTATTTTTAAACATTCAATTCCATCTTTTTTCTGATAATTAATAAAACCCACAACTCTTCCCATAGCTCCATTAACTAAACCTTTTTCAACATCCAAATTTCTCCTTAAAAATACTCTACAGTTCATGCAAACATATAGATTTTTTTCTAATCCAGCTGTTTTGGAAATCTTCTTCTCTAGTGAATCCAATTTATTTTTCAGTGTGCCTGTTAATGTGACAGTAATTCTTCCATCCTCAATTTTGTCCACTGCTTCCAATTTCCTGATATCTTCCTTTTCCAATTTCAAAAGCTCCTCATTGAATATTGAGCACTCACGTAGAGTTGGCATTAAGCAGATGACACTTTTGTTTTCTGCAATGTTCTTGTATATCTTCTCTGCAACTATTTCTTCCTTTGGAAATAAATTATGTAGCAGCCGAGTCTGTAATGCTTTTTTGCCAGCTTCTGTGAGTAGTCCAATCCTGATATCTTTCAGAATACTTCCATATTCTTCATCGTTTGCTTGCCTCATATTAGTTGTAAGTTCCTTGTACTCAAAGAAGGACCAAATATTTGCATTACCGATGCTTCCCAATGACTTCTTCGTGTCTTCATGTGTCACAGTATTAAACACTGGTTGTCCTTTAACTGGAGTAAGTTGCAAAAGATCTCCAAAAACTATGACGTGTTTTCCTCCAAATAACACGTCATAGTCTGACTTCAGAATTTGCTGCATTCTTAAATGCACAAAGGCAAGCATTAAGTTCGATACCATGCTCACCTCATCAATAATGAGAACTTGCATCTTCTTCAATACTCTTGAAACTTCCAAGCATGCTTCTCCAGTTAGCTTGTTGTATTGTATTTTGTTCTCATGCTCCACTGGTAACATTAGCAAACGATGTAAAGTGATTCCTTTTATGTTATATGCTGCTAACCCAGTTGGAGCAGTAACCACACAAGACAAAGTAGAATCCGTTTTTTGCTGTAGGTAGCTTCTGATGACTTTTATAAGGAAACTTTTTCCAGTTCCAGCTTGTCCGCTTACATACATCCTGATTGGATGAAATGATGTGCATGAGCACTCTTTTTTTTCATGTGGAAATCCGTGATCAATTTTGTTTCTGATCTCTTCATAAATTTGTTGCTGCTCTTGATTCAGTTGTCTTTCCAAATTTTGTAAGTCTATAAATTCTTCTTGAGCTTGATTCATAGCTGTTTCCACTTCATTCATGGCTATTGATGCTTCATTTTTAACGATTGGTTGTCCTAGGGGATCTTGACTGAGTGTTCCTGAACTTTGGCTGTCCTGAGAACTGTCTCTAGCTATTTCTGCTGCAATTGTAGTTTCCTGTTCAATTTCTTCATTTAACATTTGCAGATAAGTTGTGAATGTTCTGCATTGTATGCTGTCTTTGCAAGCATTAAATGAATCTTCATAGCTTTGAAATTCTCCCAGTAGTTCATCCTCTGTACGCCATGGTTTAAACAGCTGTAAAAGAGCCAAGTAGTAAAATTCCTTTTTGTCAGTAGTGTCGCAACTCAGCTTCCGGTGATTTATCAAACTTCCTTTTGTTTGCTTCACCAAACATCCTTCCTCACCAATAACTTTATATTTTCCATTGTTGATGTCTTCTGCGGCTTTCCGTGAATAAATGTAGTTCTGCAGCACTTCATAGAGACACATGTTCTCCAGATGATGACTTCTCTTTGGGTAATATGTATCCAACATGTTTGATTTCAAAATATCTGTACTTTCTGGGTAATTCTCGGCCAAATATTCAATTTCTCCAACAGATTTCAGTACCCGATTTCACATTGCTGCAAGGCCTAAACTTGCCCAAATTATTCTTCTTGATTTCGAGTAGAGACTTGCAGAAGATAACCTATCTGAACATTCGTAGGATCCAATTTCTCGATGCGATAACATCTTCAAACTGAAACTGTACAGCTTCTTACTGACAGTTTTCTCGTGAGAAATCTCTTTCCACATTTCCTTCAATTCTGTTTTTTCTGATTTCGTAATGTAAGACGTTACATATCGAGCAACAGCAATGGAATTGTCAGCTACATACTGTATATCCATGTTAGCGTTCCACATGGATAAAATCACTGGGTTGTAGTCATTTATATTTTTTGATTCTTCTTTTCTTTTAAGGTTGTAGGTATTCTTAGGTGATTTTCTTGTGATAGTATGTCTCACAGCTGACATAAAACTGTTAACTCTTCCTTTTGAAAGAACAGGTCTAGGAAATCCAAATCGACATTTAGTGTAGTATTTATCTTTGCTCTTGTATTTCCGTCGACAGTATTTTCCACACCGATGACTTTGGAAACGTAAAACTTGCTCCTTTAACTTTTTCTCTTCTGTGCTTTTTGCTATAGCACATGTTGCATATTCTTCAATGTAAGATAACACTGCTTCATCAGTATCTGTTCCAAACTTTGGGGCATCCTTGATCCACAACAGCATATGAATATGAGGAGCACCTCTTGCCTGGTACTCTTTTCTCCAAAAGAAATCCACTACTTCTCCTAGAGGTGGATTTTTTTTATTGCAGATGAAGGACATCATAGCCTCAAATCTATGATTGAAATATCTGCAAACATTAACCGGATCCAATGAGCACAGTTCTCCTGCTGTTTTGTATTCGATGTTTTTAATGTTTGAATTTGCCTCTCGTAGAAAATCCAGTAAATCATCCCAAGCGTACTCAGCACAGCTTAGGGTAAGGAACCATGTTGGTGTTCCTAAATTCTGTAACATGCATTTTAATTCACCATGGCGTCGGTACCAATATTCATTTGTCTCACGCTGACAAGCCATCAGATTGATCAGTTGTGTTTCCAAATGATCATCTCGGTGCTGCACTTTCTCCATAAAATCCTTAGCAGACACATTTTGTAAATGTACTCCACTTTTTAAAATGTGATTTACTGCATAAGACAGTGCAGACAAGTCGCTTTCAAATAAAAGATGGAACAAATAAGGAATACTTTGTCGAAATCTGGGATCTTCAGCATATAGTCTTGTAGTCCGATACTCAGAAGCTGGAATCTGTTCCGGACGTTCATCGTATCGTCCTCCTTTTCCTTTAGGAAACAGCTGGGGAAAACATCGAGCTTCCAAGCTCTCCTCCCATACACTCATGGGAGTTCCTTGTGCTTTCTTCATCTGAAATGGATCAATATTGTCTCCCATAACTTCTTTTGAATGAAGAGGATGTATGCTAAAATGTTCATAAATTTCTTCTTCCTTTGACTTGTCCACTTTTTCAATTTGTCCAGTTGGTGTTTCTGTGTCTTCTTGTAAATCTTCTTCTTCTTCTTCTTCTTCTATATAAATTGATTCATACCATTTGTTATTCCTTTTCAAATACAAATTTGCTCTTTGTACTTTCCGTACATCTACCAGCTCCTGCCAAATCTTCTTATTCTTTGTAGGCACACCATTAACCAGAATAATTAATGGTTCAGTTTCCAAAGTATCCGCATCAATAGTTTCCATATTTTTTTTCAAATCCAAGGGCAAATACACCACTCTACCTTTTAAACCTCTCAGTAAATCTGAAGGAGGTAATTTACCAGTTTTGGGCTCCATACGTACTATGGTCTGGAACGGATGAACACATTGAATGAGTATAGACTCATATGTATTTAATTCAGAAAGTTCAGCAGGAATAGCATCCAATTCTAAATTATTATGTACAGCTCTGGTCGGCATTCTATTTTCCTCTAACTTGTTGTAACAGTATTTACAAATACGCTGAACTTTACCCAATTCAAAACAATTTTCAAGAAATATATAGGTGGCAAAATCCTTCCACTTATAATTATCTTCATTTTCACTCTTTCTGTAGAGATCAACATACCTGGTTTGTTTTCTATAATGAGTTCTGCGGCAACAAATACAAGTTATATTTGGTCTTTCATTAGAGATTATTGCAAATTTTGTTATGTGATCATTAAATGTCTTACTTACAGAGGGTTCTACATTCTCTTCCACTTCTTCCTCATTTACTGTGTCCTTCTCTGCACTGTTTTGTTCAGGACCAAAGTAACAAAACTGAATTTCATCAACAACCTTCTCTACATCTGATACCGTTCCACAGAACAGAGCCCTATTCAATTCATCTAACTTTATTGCTGGACTTTTAGCAAAATACAACCGTCTCACAAACTTTCTCATTTCAGTATGATGAACATCCAGCATCCTAAAATGATGGAAAACACTATTACACACTTTTCTAGATAGACAAGCCAGAGAATGACCCTGCAAACCAGTATTCTCTCTCACTCTGCATGGATCTAGACTTTGAAGCACCTTAATCTTCTGTTTCACACTTTTTTTGCTATATTCTCTTAGAAACTCACGAAATGTATCAATAGATTCCTGACGCACAGTGCAAATACTACTACAATTCCAAGTGTACACTGGGGCTTTAGGACGTCTCCCCATAGCCTCATCCGCCATCACTTGTACCTCATCTCTTGGAACCATTATCTCCTTCTCCATTATGCAACCATTTTTCACTTCGTAAGCACGACCTCTGGTGTCAACTGCATGCAGCAAACTATTACTTTGAAAATAGCTCTCTTCATTAAAAAAAGGTTCACTACTTGAACTATGCATCCATTTTCCTAAAAAAACTTTACAAAAGTTTGTTCTGTTCACTACTCTTTTCCTTTTGCTATGTGATTTCAGTACATTAACCATTTTGTCTAATGTACGCATCCTATTCAAAATTAAAATGAATAGTTTCCTTTTTAATGCTAATGCCTTTGCTGCAATGGCTTCAATTTCTTTTTTTCTCTTGAAAAACTTTGCCTTTTGCTTATATTTCTTCACATCCTTTATCAAATTGGACATAACTCTCCTCTGAAACATTTTTCTACGTATCTCTTTAAACGCTGTTTTTCTGTTTAAGTTTATCTTTTGAGTTGCAGAAGGTATATTTGCATTAACTAAATTCTCAATTTTTTCCTGTCCTTTTCGATTCAAATCATTCTTTCCAGTACAGACATTTTGTACATTTTTCCTTTTTTTGAATATATTCCTTAGAAAATCTTTTTTTTGCTTACCAGAAGATTTTTTCTTCTTCCCAACATGAGCATCTTCAACTAACTTAGGTCCTCCAGTTGTCTTCAAATATAGGTTTTTTTTCTGCTCTTTTTTTGCTCTGGATTTTGTAGGCATCTTAAATTTTGTTCACTGCTCTTCAGCAAAACTAAAAAAAAAATCCTTTATTTTATTTAAATATATTACTACATTTGTTTTCACATTAGTCACAAAACGAAATTTCTTTGCCAATTTGAAAGCACACTTACTGCTCTTTTTTTGGCAAGTGATAAACACTTTTACAGACTGACACATTATGAATCCACTTTTCAGATTTTTTACAGAGCACATGTCCAAACTGCTTTTTCAGACCAGCATCATTTGTAACCTGGGTGTCTGCCTCCACTCCAGCAAGGGCAACCAGCCTTAGTGATGCTGAATGTATTTGCATTACTGACTGAAACCTCAAACCCCACTCGCTTGTGAATACTGTGCATGATTCCACATGGTAAGCAGCTACCTGTGTGCTAAGAGTCTGCTTCTGCACCAAAAAATGTCTCCCCCTTTCCATCTAATGCAACTGTGAAATCTCCAGAGCAATACGCAATAAATCTCTGCCTGTAATTCCTATTTGCACACAGAGTCATGTTTTCACATTAGTCACAAAACGAAATTTCTTTGCCAATTTGAAAGCACACTTACTGCTCTTTTTTTTGGCAAGTGATAAACACTTTTACAGACTGACACATTATGAATCCACTTTTCAGATTTTTTACAAAGCACATGTCCAAACTGCTTTTTCAGACCAGCATCATTTGTAACCTGGGTGTCTGCCTACACTCCAGCAAGGGCAACCAGCCTTAGTGATGCTGAATGTATTTGCATTACTGACTGAAACCTCAAACCCCACTCGCTTGTGAATACTGTGCATGATTCCACATGGTAAGCAGCTACCTGTGTGCTAAGAGTCTGCATCTGCACCAAAAAATGTCTCCCCCTTTCCATCTAATGCAACTGTGAAATCACCAGAGCAATACGCAATAAATCTCTGCCTGTAATTCCTATTTGCACACAGAGTCATGTTTTCACATTAGTCACAAAACGAAATTTCTTTGCCAATTTGAAAGCACACTTACTGCTCTTTTTTTTGGCAAGTGATAAACACTTTTACAGACTGACACATTATGAATCCACTTTTCAGATTTTTTACAAAGCACATGTCCAAACTGCTTTTTCAGACCAGCATCATTTGTAACCTGGGTGTCTGCCTACACTGCAGCAAGGGCAACCAGCCTTAGTGATGCTGAATGTATTTGCATTACTGACTGAAACCTCAAACCCCACTCGCTTGTGAATACTGTGCATGATTCCACATGGTAAGCAGCTACCTTTGTGCTAACAGTCTGAATCTGCACCAAAAAATGTCTCCCCCTTTCCATCTAATGCAACTGTGAAATCACCAGAGAAATACGCAATAAATCTCTGCCTGTAATTCCTATTTGCACACAGAGTCATGTTTTCACATTAGTCACAAAACGAAATTTCTTTGCCAATTTGAAAGCACACTTACTGCTCTTTTTTTTGGCAAGTGATAAACACTTTTACAGACTGACACATTATGAATCCACTTTTCAGATTTTTTACAAAGCACATGTCCAAACTGCTTTTTCAGACCAGCATCATTTGTAACCTGGGTGTCTGCCTACACTCCAGCAAGGGCAACCAGCCTAAGTGATGCTGAATGTATTTGCATTACTGACTGAAACCTCAAACCCCACTCGCTTGTGAATACTGTGTATGATTCCACATGGTAAGCAGCTACCTGTGTGCTAAGAGTCTGCTTCTGCACCAAAAAATGTCTCCCCCTTTCCATCTAATGCAACTGTGAAATCACCAGAGCAATACGCAATAAATCTCTGCCTGTAATTCCTTTTTGCACACAGAGTCATGTTTTCACATTAGTCACAAAACGAAATTTCTTTGCCAATTTGAAAGCACACTTACTGCTCTTTTTTTTGGCAAGTGATAAACACTTTTACAGACTGACACATTATGAATCCACTTTTCAGATTTTTTACAAAGCACATGTCCAAACTGCTTTTTCAGACCAGCATCATTTGTAACCTGGGTGTCTGCCTACACTCCAGCAAGGGCAACCAGCCTTAGTGATGCTGAATGTATTTGCATTACTGACTGAAACCTCAAACCCCACTCGCTTGTGAATACTGTGCATGATTCCACATGGTAAGCAGCTACCTGTGTGCTAATAGTCTGCTTCTGCACCAAAAAATGTCTCCCCCTTTCCATCTAATGCAACTGTGAAATCACCAGAGAAATACGCAATAAATCTCTGCCTGTAATTCCTATTTGCACACAGAGTCATGTTTTCACATTAGTCACAAAACGAAATTTCTTTGCCAATTTGAAAGCACACTTACTGCTCTTTTTTTTGGCAAGTGATAAACACTTTTACAGACTGACACATTATGAATCCACTTTTCAGATTTTTTACAAAGCACATGTCCAAACTGCTTTTTCAGACCAGCATCATTTGTAACCTGGGTGTCTGCCTACACTCCAGCAAGGGCAACCAGCCTTAGTGATGCTGAATGTATTTGCATTACTGACTGAAACCTCAAACCCCACTCGCTTGTGAATACTGTGTATGATTCCACATGGTAAGCAGCTACCTGTGTGCTAAGAGTCTGCTTCTGCACCAAAAAATGTCTCCCCCTTTCCATCTAATGCAACTGTGAAATCACCAGAGCAATACGCAATAAATCTCTGCCTGTAATTCCTTTTTGCACACAGAGTCATGTTTTCACATTAGTCACAAAACGAAATTTCTTTGCCAATTTGAAAGCACACTTACTGCTCTTTTTTTTGGCAAGTGATAAACACTTTTACAGACTGACACATTATGAATCCACTTTTCAGATTTTTACAAAGCACATGTCCAAACTGCTTTTTCAGACCAGCATCATTTGTAACCTGGGTGTCTGCCTACACTCCAGCAAGGGCAACCAGCCTTAATGATGCTGAATGTATTTGCATTACTGACTGAAACCTCAAACCCCACTCGCTTGTGAATACTGTGCATGATTCCACATGGTAAGCAGCTACCTGTGTGCTAAGAGTCTGCTTCTGCACCAAAAAATGTCTCCCCCTTTCCATCTAATGCAACTGTGAAATCACCAGAGAAATACGCAATAAATCTCTGCCTGTAATTCCTATTTGCACACAGAGTCATGTTTTCACATTAGTCACAAAACGAAATTTCTTTGCCAATTTGAAAGCACACTTACTGCTCTTTTTTTTGGCAAGTGATAAACACTTTTACAGACTGACACATTATGAATCCACTTTTCAGATTTTTTACAAAGCATATGTCCAAACTGCTTTTTCAGACCAGCATCATTTGTAACCTGGGTGTCTGCCTACACTCCAGCAAGGGCAACCAGCCTTAGTGATGCTGAATGTATTTGCATTACTGAGTCCAACCTCAAACCCTTAAACTATTCTTTTATTATACCAGTACACCTTAATTTATTGTGAAAACATAGTCCATATTATTTTACATGTTCCTCACATTTAAATTTCTCCCAAAACAGAAAATGATAAACACAACTTCAACAAAAAGAATTGCATTTCTATTATTCATTTCTTAATTTACCATATACATCCCCTCTCAGACTCTAAACTCACCTTTAAAATTAGTTAGTTGTGAAAGAAATGTGGCACTCATACAGCAGATTATCAGAGCCAGGATCTCTGTTCTCTACACCTCTCTCCTCTCAGCAGAACCAGATAATGGCAAACTTTCCCTCTCTTTTTCCACACATATACATGTTAGTTTCAAATCTCAGTGCTTGCCCCTTTTTTTCAAATGTAATCACACATTTCTATTGGTTGAAAACCCAACCCTTTTCCAAAAGTACCCTTCCCCCAACTTGACTTCTGCCTAGTACCCTTCCCCCAACTTGACTTCTGCCTGCTACCATAGCAACAGCTCATGGAACACTGCTGTGTGGAGTCAGGTCAGAAGTTTGCCAAACAATGTTTCAATACCAAAGAGCAAGAGTGCTTGACTTTTCAAACCTAACAGCAAATCCATAGTACTGTTCTTTGGTAACACATTTTTCTGTACTAATACAAAACATGCTTCTATTAATTTACACATACAGCCTAGTTTTTATTCTAGAATGGTATGAAACAGCCAATCAGTTCTTTTTTTTTTGAAAAAAATATGTATGCCTCCATTTCCAAACTGTCTTTCTTTTCATATTGCCATTCTACTGAAAGACACCTCCTGAGTGCATCCAGTTCTCCTTTGAAGATGTTCACAGTGTGGATTGTAGGGCACAGCTATGTCTTCTGGAGTGAAAAGTATGCAGAGAAAACAGATATGGTGAGAGACCTTGCTTTGACAAATGTAGACATTAAATGGATTGGTCAGAGAGGGTTAAAGTGGCACCAATTGATGCCATTGGTGAAATCCTTCATGCACATCCAACACCCTGACCTCATAATAGTGCACTGTGGTGGCAATGACCTAGGCACTTTGACTGGGGTAGGTCTGGAAATGCTTATGAAGGAGACCTTTGCACAACTGTTTTCACTTTTCCCTAAAACTGCCTTTGTGTTTTCTAACATATGCCAAAGGCAAAAATGGAACTGGTCCAATCATTTCTGTCCGCAGATTGACAAAGCAAGAAAGCACGTCAACAAATCTGTTTCTGCTTTCCTCCGTGACTATGGTATGGGTTCCATTTACCACAACAACTTGCGTTATGACATGCAAGACATTTATAGAGGAGATGGTGTACACTTCAATGATGAAGGGAACAGAGTCTTCCTCTTGAACCTTAGACTCTGCATCGGTACTTACTTGTAGGTACCACTAAAAAATCACTTAATAAACACAACGGCTCTTTTTAGAGCCCCCTAATATCTAAACACTTAAATCTGATTTTCATTTATTTTTTTATTTTATTTTTCTACCGTACGCTTACCGTACGCGTACCCCGTGATTTTTTTTAAAATCAATAAATGTTTTCTTTGTACTTTTCTGTCCTTCTGTGACCCCCTTACATATGTTAGGGGGTCTGTAACTCTCCTCCTTGCCCCCTTTTCTTGTTATCACTCTTTTTTTTCTGAGCGAAACACACGAAATGGCGGCCGCCGCTTCCAGGTTTCGACCGATTCGAATGTTTACTAAGATCTAAGAGCCAATCAGAATCGCGCTCGCGCACGCCACCGTACGCGTACGGTAAGCGTACCGTAAGCGCACCGTAAGCTGGCTCAGATATATATATTGATTTAAAGGCTATTTTCTCAGAATCTACTGAACAGATGTACACCAAACCTACAAAAGGCACTTCCTTGACCTGAGGACTACCTCTCTGCCAAATTTCTAGTAATTCTGTTCAGCCGTTCGGGCTGTAGCCGTGTCTAAAGGTCCTATGGAAAAATGCATGGGAAAAACGCGTTTTGGGACCCCCCTTTTATCTCAGTCCCCGCTTGACGAATCCCCCCGAGACTTTCAGGGAAGGAGCGGAGCGTAGCGCCCCACCTATTTTGAAAAATTTGCGAGGATTCGTCGACCGGCGCCAAAGTTATTCAAAATAGAATGTTGCGGATTTCCTATGGAAACGTGGTCCTAACTATAACTACCTACTGGCGACCGCCAGTAGGTAATATATATATATATATATATATATAATTTACCTACTGGGGTTCGCCAGTAGGTAGTTATAGTTAGGACCAAGTTTCCATAGGAAGAGCATTTTTTGTTTTGCTCATAACTTTGGCGTCGTTTGATGAATCTTCATGAAAGTTCCCAAACATTCTTTGTTCATATCAGCTCCTATGTGGGAAGTCTAGGGGTGATTAGTCAAGGGGGGGCCGAGAAAAAAGGGGGGTCGCAAAACGTGTTTTCTTCGTGTTAATTTCCATAGGCAACTTTAGACAAGGCTACAGGTCGAACGGGTGAACGGAATTACCCCAAATTTGGCAGGGAGAAGGGATTTATTCTAGAAAGCACACTTTTGTTTATTTGGTGTAAATCCGTTCAGTAGTTTTGGAGAAATATAAAAAATTACAGATGTCGATATTTGGGAATTCTGCCATTTGATTGGCTGAGGCGTTACGAGCATGAGCTTGCTGCTTATTGGTTGTGAGCGCTGTGAGCGGTTGTAACTAGGAAGTGTTGGCCTCCATTTTGTGATTCCATCGAAGCGAGTAAGGGGAAAAAAAGGGTGAAAAAAGTGGGAAAGAGGAGGGTAGGAGCACTGTAACCTCTGTGGGGTGTTTAGGGTGTGCTATAGACGGGGTGTGAAGCGCAGTATTCACCCCTAGCAGTGTGAAAGTGCTGGGCTACGGAAATTAAGTGGGGTATTGGCTAGAGTCTGATGCTGCTAAGGTGACCTGGTGCAGGAGTCGGGGATTAAAGCATGAGCCCAAATTTTGTATCTTATGCTGTGAAGGCATGTGCCGTGGCCGCTGCACTACACCTGTGGAAGTAGTGTCAGCATGTGTTTATGCCTACTAGGACGAACTACTGACCTGTACTGGTCTGAAAGTCCTGGGGTACGGAAAATATGTGAGGTATTGTGTACAGTCTCATGGTGCTAGGCTGAGCTGCTGCCGGACTCGGGGATGAAAGCATGAGTCCAAATAGTGTGTCATATGCTGTGAAGTCATGTGCTCTGGCCGCTGTGCCACATCTGTCCAAGTAGTGTCAGTATGTAGTTGTACCTACTCAGAGGAACTTTTGTTTTGAACATTGTAACGTGTATGGTGCTTAGGGGGTGTTATTCAGGGAGTGTGAAGGTAAATTTGCGCGTATCAAATCAATTCGGTATTAGTAAAGGTCAAACTACTCACTCCTACGGGTCTGATGGCGCTGGGGGCGTAAGCTGAGCTGCTGATGGACTCGGGGTGAAGGCGATAAACTACTGAACCCTACTGGTCTGAAAGTGCTGGGTACGGAAATTAAGTGAGGTATTGCCTAGAGTGTCATGCTGCTTAATTGAGCTGATGCTGGACTCGGGTATGAAACTGTGAGCCTGTGTTTGCTATGCTATGAAGTCATGTGCTCTGGGCGCTGTGCCACACTTGTCCAACTTGTATATGGTGCTTAGGTGGTGTTGTACAGGGAGTGCAAAGGTAAATCAAAACGGTATTTGTAAAGTGCAAACTACTCACCCCTATGGGAAGTAGAGGTGGTGATCAAAGCGAGAGCTCTCTGCTGCAAAGTCAGATGGCTTGGCCGCTGCATCACAGCTGTGTGGAGAATAAATTTTGGCGAGGGTACGGGAGCTGCCGTTACCTGGCCCCAAAATAGCGGGCCTAAGTTGTCAGTTATAGGGTGGCTCTAATAAGAGCCCTTGTGTTGATTAGTTGAAGCTACATATAAGTGCGGATGCACAGCTTCAAGTTATTCAGGAAAACTCAATTTCCGTGATCTGTGAAGAGTACTCCATCACTTCTGTAGATATCAGCCATATCAAAATGTATGTTGTTGTTGTAGATGGACCCCATTTAGTGGTCTCTGAGGTATGCAGACACAGCTTTGTTGAGTTTCTTCCTAGATTTTTCAATCTGAGGACAAAATTGTTTTGACCATTTCCACTTCTGTCTTTAGCATATATTGGAATATACAAAGACAGTTTGAGGGAAAAGTAACATCAGTTGTCCAAAGGTGTCCTTCATAAGCATTTCCAAACCTACCCCAGTCAATGTGCCTAGGTCGTTTCCACCACAGAGCACAATCATGAGCTCAGGGTGTTGGAGATGTAAACAGGTTTTAACCAAAGGCAACAATTGGTGCCACTTCATTCCTCTCTGTGCAAACCATTTATTGTCCACATGTTTTAAACTTAGGTCTAAGTCAATACGTCTCTGTTCTGCATACCTCTTGCACCAGAAAATATAGCTATGTCCTACGATCCCCACTGGCATTTTGAAGGTATGGCTGGAAGGAATGGAAAGATGTCTGTATTTCATGCAGTTCCTTGGTAGAATAAGAGATATGTTTAAAGATGGGGAACTGCTTTTTATTGCCATACAAAACAATATGTGATTGGGAGACGAAAAGCATTCTTTTTTAAAAGTAGGGTGCACATTAGTTTTGTGGAAAAGCATCTTTGTGATTGGTCAAGAAAAAGCAGTTTCAACGTGGAGTACATATCATAGGATAAAAATTGTCAACTCAACCACACCTGCTACTTGCATTTGAAAGGCACTGTTCGAACTTAAAACAATCGTGAACTTTTAACCTGCACGTGCCGTTAAATGTTCTAGAAAATGTTGCAATAAAATATGGTTAAGTTTAAAAAGATTTATGAACTTTTAACCTGCACGTGTTGTAGAATGTTCTAGAAAGTGTGTTGTTGATAGAATGCGTTACACTTCTGACTTCTATGTGTTGTTGAATATTTAAAAAAACTGTTTACATGGAAGAGAGAGAAGTTTTGAAACCTAAAAGAATCAAGGAACTATTCTAATTTGTTCTTTACGTGTATTTATATGTGGAGCAACACAATTATAGACAGAACAGCACCAGGAAGAGGAAGAAGGAGGGAGTGGGGGACGGGTAGAGATGGGCAGAATGGCAGACATGCACAATTAAGTATAGCACAAGTATAGACAAACAATGGCCAAAATGAAACACACCAACAAGAAGCACAAGTCACACAACTCGTCAACATCACTCGTTGGTGTTGTGGGATGTCTGCGACCATGGTCATCATGGATGAGATGCCCAGCATGTGGCACATGGGCGAGTTCACTGTCTGTTATGTTGCAAACAGCTGCTCCTCCCTCCCACGAGCTCCCACACTTTTGTATGGTGTGGTGTTGTATCTCGTGCACTCGCACGGCACACCATTGTAATGCTTATTTGCACATGTGCACCTGCATTCCAACTACACCATCACAGTGCCGTTTGGAGGTGGTGCATGCCACTTTACAATATCGACTGCTGCAGCCCTTGTGGCAGGCCACACCAGAATACAGAGACTCACTTACCGCACTTCCTGTACACGGAGATTTCCGAGACACCCCGTTCCCGTTGTCGGATAGGCACACCCCTGCGCTGACCTGTGTACTCTGGACCAGCACACGCCAGTTGTGCATGCAGGAGGATGCGTGTGTAGCTACATTTCCAGGCTCACTGCTAACGCTGAGGTGATAGCACACTGTGATGTTGCAGGGCTGGTGCCTATCATGCTAACACAATGACCAGAGGGACACACTTGCTCAGATGTGGGTTTGGGGGGCATTGGCGGTCCCGGAGTTGTTCCGAAGAGTCTCGTGGCCCTCATGGGTATCCCTGTATCATGCTCATTTATTCTATGGCACCTGTGGGTGTTCTGGTGTGGCTCTTGGCTGTGTTCTCTTTCATGGTGCAGGTAGTCGTCCTGCTTAACGCCATCAGAAAGCAGGTGTAAAATCCCTGGTGCTAACGTGGCTTATTGCCGAAATTTGTTTCGCATTGCAGTTGGTGTGAAAGTTGTGATGTGATTTTTTGCGTGTGCAGGACAATATACGAACTGGGCAGTGTATCTCGTCAAGATCCAGACACCCAATTCCCAATCAATATAAATAAAATGAGGTTTCGTAAATTATTTTGTGTGTACACTGTGAGTGCAGCCACTACGTCAGTGCAATTCAATACAGGATTTTAGTATTTAGAGTAAATAGCAAAGGTGCACCTCGTGTCTTTTTGCACGGGAACGGTTAGTCTGCATTTCATTATCAGCACTTTAATGGAAGTAAAGTTGAGATAAATCTAACACACTATTCAGAAGTTGGTGGAAACTGCAGACATCACCAGTATTCCCGCGATAAGTCCTCCAAAATTTAAGACCATAGTGGACTTCATCAAATAACAGTAATAAGAATAAGAAAGAGTTACACAGCAGTTAAGAAAACAACCAGAAACGTTATCAAAAACCAAACTTTATTTTTTTATTAACATATATCAACAATAAAGTAATAAACAAAATTTATAACAAAAAATACAAAAGAACAAGGTGGAACACTGCTGTGGGGAAAATGGATGTGGACGACAGAGCCTGGAAAATAAAGCACAAAATAAGGATCGAACAGATGTCACTGAGTCCTGAGTCATGAATGGCAGAGACCACATCATCTTCTCCACTGTCGTAAATAAAGTATTACGCACTCATAATTTCTATAGGTATCAATAGGATCATGCATAAAGCAAGAGGCTGAGTCCGTGGTATCAGGTTCAAAAGGGCTTTATTCCAATAACTCGAGTTATAGGGAGAATGGTTCCATCACCACAAGGGATCAGGAAGGGTCTTCTGCCACTTTATTCACAGAGTACAGTATATATACATTCAATATTATACGTAAGCAGGAGCGCTTCAGGCAGAGCAAGAGAGAATGAGATAAGAGCATGTGGGCGTGTAAGTAGGCGTGAAGGTGGGCGTCCATGTGGGCGTCCACTTGATGAGTCATAGGTGAGTGTCATAGGTGGGTGGATACCTGGAGGGGGTTGCGTGATCAGCTGGAACTTTACTGGAACTTTGCCTTGCTTGTGCTCAACTCGAGCATGACGTGTAACTGACGTGTAACTGGGGGAAGGCTGCTGTGCAGTCGGGGAGTCTGGAAGAGAGGCCTTCAGTGTCAGGACGACCAGTACATTTTGTATTATCTGATATCTAAAGTCCGGAGCAGGGACTGATCTGTGACATAGGTTGCCCATCACCAAGAGCCGATGTGGCACCTATTTCTTCATTCACTGCGTAGGCCTTACATGGGGGCTATGGGTTTTTCACTGACGTGAGCTTTGCAATCACACAAAAAGAGACAGAAAGGCTAGGCTCTCTCCTTTGCAGACGGGTGGTGTTTATTCCTCCTTCTCCAGGCAGGAATGTGGTTCAGTAGGAGTAAGCAGATAACCGTGCTCAATACTGTCTCGGCACCCCGGACTGGGCCCCTTTGGCTGAGGCCCAAGTGTGCGAGGCCAAGGATACGCAGCTGCAGCTCTCAGAGCGTCTGAGGCCTGAAACCTCTTTTCGGCTCTGGCTGAGCCACAAAAATGGGCTTTCATGAAAATGACACAAGTGCAGGAAAACATGATGCAAAACGTGTAGGCCTCAATGCAGATTTGTCGTTTCTCTCATGGGAGACTGGATGATGGCAGGCCACGTTATAGCATAAGCATCGTGATAGACAGGCCATGGAGGGGAAATGCATGGGATACATGCATGTGTACATAAAGCGTTGGGGGGCACATAGGGGACACATAGGTCTCATAATTTTTATTTCCTCATTCCCTCCTTGTCCCCTAGTGGACCCTTCATGTCACATCTATTCTCATGAGACAGTCGATCTGTTCTTGCAGCATTATTTTTTCATTTTCAATGCTCTGTAAATGGGGATGTGGAACACATGCAGTAGCACACAGGCCGCAAACGGCCGGGCCACACTGCAGACATAGACAACAACTGAATATCATCAGTAGTATTAACCCACAGACGGTCAACACTTTCCATCCCCATGCCGATATTATTCTCCAGAGCCAACCGGACCAAGTCCACGTGCCTGGGTCTTGGTGTATGCTTTGGGCAATCTTGTGGAGCCTTGTTATTGCTTTGTATACAGACGGTGCGTTATTAGGGATGAAAACGCAACAGCTGGAGCCGATGATCCTACAAGCCCCGCCCCTATCCGCCAGGATGACGTCAAGAACAAGACGATTCTGAAGAACGACCATTCTCATAGCAGACTGTTCCTGGGTCAAGTTCCCCAGGGCTGATGCAGTCTCATTTGCAACTGTTTCTAGAATCCTTGTTAACCTGCGGATAAGTTTACTATTCTGGACGGGACCTATGAAGAAAAAGAATTCTTTGTTGAAATCTGTATATTGCTCCCAAGCTGTCTCAGTCTGGTCAATGTCGGAGGCATCGAGCCCTCGTCTGTGTCTGATAAGTGCTAGTTGGAGATCTTGATGATAGTTCGATGGGGCCAAGAAAACGGGTGGTAAAAGAAATGATATGTAGCACGTCCCACCCCAGTCTAAGGGCAGTTGCACATAGGCTGTCTGGCCACAAATAAAGTAGGTGTGTCGTGATGCTCTGAAATAGGACTTTCCTATGTCTTTAAACACTATTATAGTATTACACTCGCTGTGCCCCAAATGTACTGAGCCTTCTTTTCTGACACACAAGTTCCCTTTTACTGGCAGGACTGTAATTGAGGATGGACCTAAATTGTGTATGGGCTTAACATTCAACACTATAAAGTCGAGGGTCGCATTTCCTTGCAGATACTCTTCATTTTCTAGATCTGTACCTTTCCTTTGGGGAAGACCTTCTTCGTCTGGGAAACATGCTTCATTCATGACTTTATTCAAGTTACCCCATACCCAGTCACCCCTACACTCCTTGTCTTGACATTTTTTGGCATCACCGTTGATGGATGTCATTAAGGCAAACCATGCTCCGCAAGAACCATTATGGGAGAACGGAAAAGGGAAAAGAGGCAACACTCCCTTCACCTTCTGATACGGGGGAAGTCGGCCACAGACCCAGCAGTCTGTAGCATTGCTAGTCTGATGTGAATGGTGCAGCATCTGAATAAAGGTATTGTTGCGTAAGGCAAGTCGATATGATAGCTCATGGGATGGCAGATCACTAAATGTGTGCTTTATGGTATCATTAGTGGAGGAGTGTAAGAGTGAGGCAATAGGAGGAAAAATAGCATGTAGTATTAAGCTGATACATATTATTGTGATGCATAGAAGAGATAGAAAAATCAAGGTCACTATACATCTACTACGTAATATTTTACAGTATTTTCTTTTCATTTTGCTCTTTTTATCATTATCATTGTCCAAGATCTTATGCAAGCCAGAATACATGTTCAACCGCTTCACCACCTAGTGGACTTAATTGATCAAACGGGTTCTGACTTTTTAGATCTAAGTTTAGCTTTGTACTCCTGCTGGGGAGTCTCCTCTAGTAAAGGGGGCTCAAAGTCTGAAAAGTTCGTGTCATTTTTAAAAGAATCGTTATCCCCGAAGTAGCGTTTACAATGATGAAGATGAACCCATCCTTTCCGTCCTTCGACTTTAACGGCTGTCCTCGTTGTTAATAACACTAACTTCGGCACCTTCCACCTCGGCTCAAGAGGGCTCGATCTATCAAAGTTCCTTATTAGGACATAATCCCCAGGAGCGATGGAGTGTTCCTTGACCTGGGTGTTGTCAGGGAAGACGGCAGCAACCTGCGAACGACAAGAGGGTAGTGCAGACATCAAGGAAGCCAGGTAATCTGTCAGCATGTTACTATCAACATCAGTAATCTTTTTAGGCATCGGAGTGCCCCACATATTCGGTGGTCTACCAAAGACCACTTCATAGGGAGATAAGCCTGTTCTAGAATGGGCTACCATTCGCATGTAAAAGAGGGCAACCGGCAGGGCTACCATCCAATCTACACCTTTGTCTGCGCAAATCTTTGCTAGTTTTATCTTTAAGGTCTGATTGTGTCTTTCTACAAGGCCTGCTGCCTCAGGATGTCGTACGCAGTGGAACTTCCAGGTATACCCTAACAGAAGGGACACCTGTTTCATGAGTTCAGAGGAGAAAGGCTGACCGTTGTCGGAATATACGACACGCGGTAATCCATAACGTGGGAAAAACTCTCGCACCAATTGTCTGGCGGTAGTTACAGCAGTATAATCAGGGACTGGATAAGCTTCTGTCCACCTTGTCAGTGAACATACTACTACCAGGACATATTTGTAACCTCTACATCTGTCCATTTGGATATAATCCATCTGGAGGACTTCAAAAGGGTGGTCAGGTGGATGGAATCCACCTTGTTCCATCGGAATGCCTTTACCTGGATTGAATTGGCAACAGATCATACATGTTCTGACCTTTTGTTTCGCTGCTGCACGCAGGTGCTTGTTGAACCATATATTCTGCAAGCTGTCTAGCATTGCTTTCTCTCCTAAGTGTGCAGGACTATGTGCGGTATTTATGATCACTTGTACCATCGAATCAGGAAGAAACCATGTTGCTTTGCCCTTAGTCATCCAACCCTGATCAGTCAGTACCCCTCCTTGTTCCGACCATTTCTTTAATTCGTCTAGAGTAGCATGTGTCTGTATGCTTTGTGCATCCCTGGAAGGATCCCTGACTGTCATGGCTTTGGTCATTGATGGTATCTGTGAGTTCGTCATGTCTAGTGGGGTCTGAGCTGTCTGTTTAGCTGTTCGGTTTGCCAGATCATTGCCTTGAGAAATGGTATCTGTGGCTTTAGTATGTGCTTTGCATTTCAGGATAGCTATGGCTGTCGGCAAATGTATCGCTTCCAGAAGGGTTTGCATAAGGGGGCCATGCTGTATCTTGGCCCCGTGAGAGGTCAAGAAACCTCTTTCTCTCCACAGTACTCCGAAATCATGAACTACCCCGAATGCGTATTGTGAATCGGTGTAAATGTTTACCCTCAAGTGCTTAGCTCTTATGCACGCTTGTGTCAGGGCGATGAGCTCTGCTGCTTGTGCTGACAGTATGTCTATTCTTTTAGTCTCTATGATTTCAGTAGCAGTGGTCACTGCATACGCTGCCACTAATTCTCCCGCCCCCGTCCTCATGCATGAGCCGTCAACATAGAGTGTTAGGTCAGGGTCTGGGAGTGCAACGTCTGTCAAGTCTTGTCTTGGCTTAGTCACGGTATGTATTACTTCAACACAGTCATGTGGGGAAACGTTTTCTGTATTGGAGGGCAAAAGAGTAGCAGGATTCAATATGTTGCATCGTCTGATCTCTATGTGTGGTTTAAATAACGTCAGCTCATAACCTGTCAGTCTCGCTACAGTCAGGTGTTGGGTTTGTGTTCGGTTCAAGAGAACCTCCACTGCGTGTGGTACTTGTACTGTCAGGGGGTGGCCCAGCACTATCGAGTCACTTTGTCTTATGGCTAAGGCTGTTGCTGTAACAGATTTTAGGCACGCAGGCAAAGCCTGTGCTACTGGGTCCAAGGTGCACGAAAATAAGCACAGGGCTTGTGTTTTCCTGCATGATCTTGTGTTAGGACAGATAGTGCTGTTCCATCCCGCTCTGTCACAAAAAGCATAAAAGATTTGTTGTAATCAGGGATCGCTAAAACTGGTGCTTGACATAAAGCTCTTTTTAATTCTTCAAATGCCACAGTGTGTTCTTGTGTCCAAGGGAGGACATTAGTAGAAGCTGCCTCCTGTGTCGTCAACTGTATTAGGGGCTTGGCTATGTAAGCATACTGGGGGATCCACTGCCTGCAATATGAAGTGAGGCCAATGAATGCACATACCTCCTTTTGTGTCTTGGGCTGTGAAAGGCCAGAAATCAATTGGATACGTTCCGGTGTCAGTCGCCTACCCTCCTTGGATAGCAAGTGCCCAAGGTACGCCACTTGCTGTTCACAGAATTGTAACTTCGAAGGGGACACTTTGTGCCCCTTGTCAGCCAGAAAGTGTAAAACCGTGAGTGATGCATCTTCGCAGTCAGTTTCTGATCTTGCAGTGATGAGAATGTCATCTACGTACTGTATCAGTGCTGTAGTGGTAGGCATATGAATACTGTCTAGTTGTCGCTTAAGTGCCTGACTGTAGATGCTAGGACTCTCTGTGAAGCCCTGTGGTGCTCTTGTGAATCTGAAGCTACGGCCTTTTAAACTGAAACCAAAAAGATATTGGCTGTCTGGATCTATTGGGATACTGAAAAATGCGTTCTTCAGATCGATAACTGTAAAGAACGTAGCCTTCGCATCAATAGCAGTCAATAATGAAGAAATGTCCGGGACCACAGGGTACTGTGGCACCACACATTTGTTTAATTCTCGCAGGTCCACAACTAATCTATAGACAGGTGGTGTATTGGGATCAGTTTGTTTAAGAATAGGAAGAACAGGTGAGTTGCATATGTTTGAATCTGTCTCTACCACCACCCCTTGTGCAATGAGTTCACCGATTATTCTCAGTAACCCTACTTCAGCCTCAGGTGGGATTTTGTATTGTCGTATCCGTGGCAGCACTACTCCTTCTTTGAGGGTGACCTGGTGTGGTGTAATGTTCATGAAACCTACGTCAGTCGGGCCTTGTGCCCATAGGTGCTGTGGTACATTTTGGAGCCTGATGTCAAAATCTTTCATTACAAAATGTCCCTTGAAATCACGTAAATACAGTCGCACTCCTTCTGGCGAGCAACAGATAATTGCTCCCAGTTCCTTTAATGTCTTTATACCAAGTAAGTTTTCTGGACATGATTTAGTAAGCAGTAAGTCTGTTGTATGTATTAGTGGACCAACTCCTAAAGAGACTGGTTCTGAAACCTCATTAATAATAGGCTTTCCTGAAAAGCCCAGGGATATGTTCTTTGAGCCCGAGAGGGGTGCCCCTGGAACCTCGGAATGACTGATGGTAGTTCTACTCGCCCCAGTGTCAATCAAAAACTTTTTATCTTGTCCTAGTAAACGTGCATGTACATAGGGACCCTCTTGGTCCACAGGAACTGGAATAAGGGGCAAGTCGAATTCCCTCTCTAGGCTGCTTCATGAATATGCTTGGTATTCTGGATAGTTAGTTTGAGTGTGCTGATACATTTGTGTTGTGGCGTGGGCTGGTGCAGGTGCATGGACAGGCGGTGGCGGCGGTGGAAACGTATCTGATGTCTGATGTGTGTTATTTTCCTTGGGAGGATAAGGACGTGGCTTTGTTTTACCTATAGCTATATTGTGTTTCAGGACTGCACATTCATTTACGAAGTGGCCTGGCTTCTTGCAATAATTACAGGTCCCACTAGTTTGTTTTGTGCTATTCTTGTTCGTGTTCGTGTTAGTGTTTGCTGGTGTCGATTGGGCCACCAGCATCTTCATTTTTGTATCTTTCATGCATCTCTTTTCCTGGTCGTGTTCCTCTCTAATTCTGTTCTGGTGATATTGTAACATTTGTAACATCTGTGAAGGGCTGTTTGCTTGCCAAGTACTCTCAACCTTAAGCACCCTATACTTTACCTCTGGTAGGGAATTTTCTACTAGTTTGCTCACGAAAAGATGGGGATATGAATCGCTACCGGGCTTAAGGCCACTATTGATAGTAAAACATTTCTCAAACCTAGAGTAAAAATCGCTTGTGTCCTCGTCTGGTTTCTGTTTACAGGCTGAAATAGCATCCCAGTCTTCCTTTTTAGTAACTAATAATCTAGGCAAAACTTGTACAAGCAGTTCAGGAAAATCTTTAGCTCGGGGACCCAGACCAACCCCCGGGCCTCTTGCTTCTTCCTCTGTTTCCAACAGATCCCAGCTAATCTTTGTCTCGCCCACCTCCCAGTCCTTTTCTTTCAGCTTCTCGTAAATACCAGCAGGCAATAGTACTTTCAATAACTTTAGAATGTCAGCATATGTATATTCTCCTAAGCGGAGAATGTCTTTTAGTTCTCGGTGAAAACCCCCCGGGTCTTTATCATGGGAGGGCAACATCTTTTTCATTTCCAGTATCTCTAATTTCGACAAGGGGGTGTAGACATACACCCGTTGCAGCACATTGTTTGCATCCTTTACAGGATGAACCTCTCGTAGGGGGTTCAGCTTGTCGTATAACTGTCCCTTATCCTGTGGTGGAGCAGGAAGCAGGGACCTAGTCACGTATACTATATATTTGTGTCGCTGATCTAGGATGACATTAATCAATTCAGTACCCATGTTCATCCACCTGTCTAGTATTATGTCGTCCAGCAACTTATACAATAGACCAGGACCAGAATATTGACTCTCATACAACGTAATCAAATATTGGACCATGTAAACACCAGCTATGCGCTGTTCGTTTGGTGGGAGGCTCAAGAACGTTTGTGCTACGATATCATTATTATATGTATCATATTGGGATACCCACAGGGTGGCTGACCGTGCTAATTCATTTTCGGTCGGGGTGAGGGGCTGATCGTTACCTAACCATTTATTCACCGCTTTTTCGGTAATTTGGAATAAACTTTCAAGGGAATATCTTTCTTTTATAGCCGTTCCCTGTTTACGGTGATTGAGGCCCTTGGGCCTCTAGAACCGTCGGGCATGGCCCATGTATAGTACTCTGTCTTTGTCCCCTGCTTCGTCATCAGAGGATGACTCAGCCTTTTCGTCCGGTCCTGCTTTGTGTGAGGCTATTATTGCCTTTCGGATTTTGGTCAACATGTTGTCTGTCTGTCCTGATTTATCATGCTGACCGGCATCTATGCGATCACTCCAACCAATATAACAACGGTCTACGTCCCCGTCACCTTCGTCTTTTTCCCTGATCAGACAGTTAATTAGGAAGCAAAGGATATAGTTCTTAATAATTACTTTTCTATTTTGTATGGCTTCTGCTATGCACTCAGGACCTTCCCCTGTTCTTATGAATGTGTACATTTTCTTTAGGTGTTTATCCATATCTGGTATTTTTTCCAAATCTGCGACTGCTCGTCTAAGCCTTAGTGAAAACACGAGCATTCTGCCCTTTCCTGGATCTGGATCATATATACATTCGGAGATGTCTACTTTTACTGTCGGCCCCCCTCCTGATGCTGTCCCGGATCCCTCCCCGCCGTCCTCGAGCTCCTGGAGCTGGGCTTGTGTTGGGGTGCAGGGAAAGATCCGTCCACGTATGCTGGTGGGGATTCCTCTAGGTAGGTGTTAATAAACGTTTCGGATGCTGTTGGTTTTATTTTTCGGGGTACTTGCGGTGGCACTCTAATGGGTCTTTCTACTGGGGCCACTCTTGCTAGTTCCTCTGAAAGGACGGAATAAATACCAGCAACGACAGTATTTCTTTCTCTTTCAGTCTGCTCTCTTTTTACCCGTTCCCCTTCCTCCTGTAACTTCTTTTCTTTGGCTTTTTCAGACTCTTGTCTACTTCTCTCTGCTTTGTGGAACTCTTTCTCTGTTCTTCTATGTGACTCCTTGCGCCATAATTCAATGGCATCCTTCTGAGCAGGTCTACATTTTCTCTTCCATAGCTCTTCCTCTACCTTCATGATGCATTCCGCATCCCACGTTCCCGTGATAGGCCATCTATACTTTGTCTCTAAATCCTTCGTGTAATCCACCCATAGCTCTAAAAACAACACGGCATCTAAACCATGCTTACAGTACATGAAATGTCCAGGTGTGTCTCTAGGCGGAATGTTAACTGGTTCCTCTAGTACACCTTTTCTGGTACATATCTTACGCAGTTTCGAAAACAACGGCATGTTGAAATGTAACCGGAAACAAAAATCGATATGACCCAAAAACAAAAATCACAATGAAACAAACTTACATAAAAACCTGACACATTCAAACCTAACTGAACCTGACTAAGACAATAACATTCATACAGTTAAATCGGTGCACCTGAATACTTGACTTGAATACTTGATGCATGCTCTTGAATACTTGAAAACATACCGGTCTCACAAGTGAGACACGTCTTTACCGTGTTCATTAAATGAACCCGTCTTTATGCAACCCCCATGAAAAACTCACCGGGAAGCAGAACTTGAAGGCCTCGGACACTTGACGCTGCGCAGGGAATGGCGTATCTTTGGTGGATCTCTAGAAACCTCGGACACAGCTCTCTCGCAGGGTGGGCTCTGGGTCGGGACGATCCGCAATCCTCACCGCCTCGTATGGATGCCTGGTCGCAGTCCGTCTCCTTCGTTGGCCTGAGGGAGTTGGCGGGAAAACCCGCGACGTGCGCACTTGAAGTCCGTCACGGCTGTGGAAGGGGGCAAAACTGGACCTTCATCTCCGGCGCGTGGGGAAAGAGATTTGTCCCTGTTCGGGCGCCATTAAATGTCGTAAATAAAGTATTACGCACTCATAATTTCTATAGGTATCAATAGGATCATGCATAAAGCAAGAGGCTGAGTCCGTGGTATCAGGTTCAAAAGGGCTTTATTCCAATAACTCGAGTTATAGGGAGAATGGTTCCATCACCACGAGGGATCAGGAAGGGTCTTCTGCCACTTTATTCACAGAGTACAGTATATATACATTCAATATTATACGTAAGCAGGAGCGCTTCAGGCAGAGCAAGAGAGAATGAGATAAGAGCATGTGGGCGTGTAAGTAGGCGTGAAGGTGGGCGTCCATGTGGGGGTCCACTTGATGAGTCATAGGTGAGTGTCATAGGTGGGTGGATACCTGGAGGGGGTTGCGTGATCAGCTGGAACTTTACTGGAACTTTGCCTTACTTGTGCTCAACTCGAGCATGACGTGTAACTGACGTGTAACTGGGGGAAGGCTGCTGTGCAGTCGGGGAGTCTGGAAGAGAGGCCTTCAGTGTCAGGACGACCAGTACATTTTGTATTATCTGATATCTAAAGTCCGGAGCAGGGACTGATCTGTGACATAGGTTGCCCATCACCAAGAGCCGATGTGGCACCTATTTCTTCATTCACTGCGTAGGCCTTACATGGGGGCTATGGGTTTTTCACTGACGTGAGCTTTGCAATCACACAAAAAGAGACAGAAAGGCTAGGCTCTCTCCTTTGCAGATGGGTGGTGTTTATACCTCCTTCTCCAGGCAGGAATGTGGTTCAGTAGGAGTAAGCAGATAACCGTGCTCAATACTGTCTCGGCACCCCGGACTGGACCCCTTTGGCTGAGGCCCAAGTGTGCGAGGCCAGGGATACGCAGCTGCAGCTCTCAGAGCGTCTGAGGCCTGAAACCTCTTTTCGGCTCTGGCTGAGCCACAAAAATGGGCTTTCATGAAAATGACACAAGTGCAGGAAAACATGATGCAAAACGTGTAGGCCTCAATGCAGATTTGTCGTTTCTCTCATGGGAGACTGGATGATGGCAGGCCACGTTATAGCATAAGCATCATGATAGACAGGCCATGGAGGGGAAATGCATGGGATACATGCATGTGTACATAAAGCGTTGGGGGGCACATAGGGGACACATAGGTCTCATAATTTTTATTTCCTCACCACGGCCTGGCAAATGTCACACATGTCTCTGAGTCCTGAGTCATCAATGGCGGAGACCACATCAGCTTTAGGGGCCGCTAAGCCTGTGGAAGTTAAGTTTGTGCCACGTGGTAGTAGGCCCCTGATGGCCATATGAGCTTTGGGTGGCACTAACCCTGTGCATCTGAAGTCCGTGCCAAGGGGGTGGTAGGCCCCTGAGGGCTATACAGATTAGGGTGCGAGTAATCTTCTGTGCAAGTTTTGAAAGACTCTTTATGGTTGAGACACGTGGAGCGTCCGGCATCTATTCAGCACCGGCAATAAAGGATGTGACGTTGTCGATCTATTATATTTGCGTGGTCACATGGCCTGTGCCGCATGTGCCAGATGGGTGTGGTGTGTAGGTAAAGCTGCCCTCAGGGAGTGGGCAGGAGATGTGGAGAACTAGACCACTGACCTGCACAGGAACAGCAAGTACGCCTGCGACAGGTAGGTATGTGGGGCCATCATCGGAACGTAATCTGATTGGCGTGGCATGGCGTGGCGCATGACAGAACAGGGCAGGGATAGCTACAACGGCGCGGACGGCTCATAGTACTGCGTCAGTGAGTGGAGTAGACGGGCCGCAGCTGTCCCTCTGCGAGCCTGGGTGCGGACTGTTCATAACTCACACTACATAAGTATTGAAAAATCATTTTGTGATTCAGTCCGTCAGCTGGCATTTGTCCAAGGTATTTGTGAAAACATATCGGAGTTCTTTCTGTGATAGATACCCCTTTGATGCTGCCTCTCCCCACATCAGCAGGTAACGCACCCTCTTCCCACATTACCATCATACCCCCAACAACCTTCTTGGGCCCGGAAGGGTCCCTGTGCTGTTGGACAAAGAAGAGTCTTAGACATGTATAGATTTACATATAAAAAAAATTATTTAAAGAAAAGAACAACAAATAAGACTGAAGTGAGTCTGGTGCTGTGGTCGTTGCAACGAAGTTGGGTTGACTCCCATTCAGGATTCAGGACACAGTTACACATGTTAGATCGGTTTGTGTTAAAGAGGATTAGTGGGACTACGTATCGCCGACCTTGCATATCGAAATATGCCTCACAAATCGAAGGGAGTATGTTGTATGGTTGCTGCCTCGGACTTGGGGTCACTACCATTCAGGACTCCCGACACAGTTACACATGTGGGATCTGCTTCTTTTAAAGAGGGTTAGTGGTACTAGAAGTATTGAGAGTGTATGAGCCTGTGATGATGCTTGGTGTGGACGGGCCGCACTGGGAGCAATGTGTCTTGGCTACTGGACTGCGTCATGTGGTATCAGGTCTCTATCTAAATTGTGAGCCCTGCTGGCCGTAGTGTAGGCCAGAGGTAGCGGTGATGAAAGGCCGACCGTCACGTGCATACGTTGGTGGCCCCACCGGCCTGCGTAGTGCAGGTTCAGTGGCACCACGTGTCGCCGGCTTTCCATATGCAAATACCCCTCACTAATTGAAGGGAGTGTGGTGCTGTGGTCGGTGTCACGAAGTTCGTTTCACTGACGTTCAGGACTCAGGACACAGTTACACATGTGGGATCGGCTTATGTTGAACAGGGTTAGTGGCACCACGTGTCGCCGGCCTTGCATATGGAAATATGCCTAACTGATCAAAGGGAATATGCTGCTGTGGTCGGTGCCACAGACTTGGGGTCACTGCCATTCAGGACTCAGGACACAGTTACACATGTGGGATCAGTTTGTGTTAAAGAGTATTAGTGGCACCAGAAGCATTGAGACTGTATGAGCCTGTGATGATGCTTGGTGTGGACGGGCCGCACTGGGAGCAATGTGTCTTGGCAATAGGACTGCGTCATGTGGAATCACGACTCTATCTGAATATTGAGGCCTGCTGAACGTAGTGTAGGCCAGAGGTAGCGGTGAGCAAGGGCCCACAGCCACGTGCATACGTTGGTGGCCTCACCGGCCTGCGTAGTGCAGGTTCAGTGGCACCACTTGTCGCCAGCCTTCAATATGAAAATTCTCCTCACTAATCGAAGGGAGTGTGGTGGTGTGGAAGCTGCCATGACGTTTTGGGTCACTGCATATGGAAATATGTCTAACTGATCAAATAGAGTTTGCTGCTGTGGTGGCTGCCATGGACTTGGGGTCACTGCCATTCAGGACTCAGGTCACAGTTACACATGTGGGATCGGCTTGTGTTGGACAGTGTTAGTTGGCACCACGTGTCCAAAATTCAAATTGCGTGGTCTGCTGCCCGCAGTGTAGACTGCTGAGTGTTCGTTTGTACTTGAAAATGAATTTGGTGATTGTAATAAAGGTATAACTGATATAAAAAATATTCAAGAAGAAAGGATACTGAAAGGATATTATGTAGATTTGAGGCCTGTAATAGTTACTTGCCTAGTGGACTCTGTAGTTGATGAATGAAGAAATAATTTCCATTGGGAGCCCTAGTGAGTATAATGAAAAGATGAAATAAGTATAGAATAAACTGACTAAGTGAGTACAATCTTGTTGTTAGAAAGTAGCATTTAAAAATGGAATTGCGAGCTGTACTGCCGGCAGTGTAGACTGCTATTCCATTTTAGTTTTCATTTGAAGATTAATTTGGTAATTGTAGTAAAGCTATAACTGAAAAAAAGTTCTTGAAGCAGGATACTAAAAGGATAATATGTAGGGTGTAGGACTGTGATACTTACTTGCCTACTGGAGTCTGTAGTTGCATATGGAAATACCCCTCACTGATCAAAGGGAGTGTGGTGGTACGGAGTTGGGGTCACTGCCATTAAGGACTCAGGACCCAGTTACACATGTGGGATCGGTTTGTGTTGAACAGAGTTATTGGCACCACGTGTCGCCGCCGTTGCATATGGAAATATGTCTAACCGATCAAAGAGAGTATGCTGCTGTGGTTGCTGCCACGGTCTTAGGGTCACTGCCACTCAAGACAAAGTTACACTTGTGGGATCGGCTTGTGTTAAAGAGGGTTAGTGGGACTAGGTGTCACTGGCCTTGCATATCGAAATATGCCTCAGTGATCGAAGGGAGTGTGGTGCTGTGGTCGCTGCCACGGACTTGGGGTGACTGCCATTCAGGACTCAGGACACAGTTACACATGTGGGATCGACTTGTGTTGAACAGGGTTAGTGGTAGTACATCTACATACCTAGTTTGAATTTTATAATGAGTACGTCGGCAATAAATATAAACATAGTTGAGAAACTACTTTAAACTTTGTTATTTCTTTTTCAAACTTCATAACAGTATTATCTTCCATTTGTTGATCAACACCTAGACATATCCAACTGTTATTTTCTGTACAGTTCTCTTGACTAGCAACGAAACGTAAGTCT
Organism: Triturus cristatus; assembly: GCF_964204655.1. NCBI lineage: Eukaryota > Metazoa > Chordata > Amphibia > Caudata > Salamandridae > Triturus > Triturus cristatus. The sequence goes on from NC_140589.1 coordinate 463,681,312, forward strand.
ATATCATCACAAATTTGTTTTATAACATTTATATTAAAACTCGATTTCGTGCTGCAGGAAAACCTAGACTTATCCAGATGGGTCCTGTTGACTTTGAATATAAACTTGCAGATGTCTATCGATCCGAACATTGGTAGGATCCAATTTTTCTTTCAATTCTGTCTTCTCAGAGTTGGTGATATATGACGTGACATAGTGAGAAACAGCAATTGAGTTTTGTGCATCATATTGTATGTTCATACTTGCATTTCACATCTCCGTATTGTAATCATGATTGTACTGCGATGCTTCTGTTCTTTTTCAATTATAAGTATTTTTGGGTGATTTTCGAGTGATGGTATGTCTCATTGCTGACATAAAACTGTTCACTTTTCCTTTGGAAATTACTGGACGTGGAAAGGGAAATCGACAGTTTGTGTAAAATGTATCTTTTGCGTTATCTTTTCGTCGGCAATCATTTCCACATTGATGACTTCGATATGTATATACGCGACACTAATCAAAGGGAGTCTGGTGCTGTGGTCGCTGGCAAGAAGTTGGGGTCACTGCCATTCAGGACTCAGGACACAGTTCCACATGTGGAATCGGCTTGTGTTGAAGACAGTTAGTGGTACCATTTGTCGCCGGTCGCCCACAGTGTAGGGCAGAAGTAGCGGTGAGCTAGGGTCCACAGCCACGTGCATACGTTGGTGACCCAAACAAACCTTGCATAGTACAGGTTCAGTGGCACCATGTGTCGCCGGTCTTCCATGTGGAAATACCCCTCGGTGATTGAAGGGAGTCTGGTGCTGTGGTCACTGCCATTGAGGACTCAGGACACAGTTACACATGTGGGATCCGCTTGTGTTGAACAGGGTTAGTTGGCACCACGTGTCGCCGGTCTTCCACAGTGTAGGCCAGAGGCAGTGGTCAGCAAAGGCCCACAGGCAGGTGACATTGACTTGAGCTGTACAGATAGGGAGCATTTGGTCTTCTTAACCTATTATAGTCTCTTACACAATTTGCGTCACTACTAATGTTGAATTGTGAACCATGTAACTCCAGTGTAGGGCGGAGGCAGTGGTCAGGATGGGCGCACAGCCGCGTGGTGTTGAGTTGAGCTGCACAGTTAGTGGCACCTGGAATACTCAGCGTGTGTGCACCCTGCGATGAGACGTGGTCCCGGCGGGTCGCACTGGGAGCAATGTGTTTTGTCGAATGAATTTTGCGTTGATAAGGCCACATGGCGATGACTTATGGTGCAGTGAGCTAGTAGTACCTGAAACACACAGCGTGTGCGCACCCTGCGATGATGCGTGGTCTGGGTGGGCTGCACTGGGAGCAACGTGGCTTGCGAACTGGACTGCGATACTTGGGGTCACTGCTTGGACTGCGATATCTGCAATCACCCCTACATCTGAATTGTGAGCCGTGCTGTCCGTAGTGTAGATCGAAGGCAGTAGTCGGTACAGACATAAGTCTGTGGTGCTGTGCCGCTGGGTTCGCAGGGGCCCTGTGTCGAGGATGCCCGCGGTTATGTCGGCTGCCACATGCCAGGGTGAGGGCTGCCGTTCTGACAGACTCGTTGGTCTTCCCAAAAGTTAACCAAGCCTAGGGCCTGGTCTATTTATTCATACTCGTACGCTGGAGTGGCGTACGTTGGAGCAGCCCACTTCGCTTCCGCTTCAAGGGGGGACAACACATCTACATGACCGAGATCTTCCCCACTGCCCGAGGTAACATGGTTGCGTCCACTGTGCACTACAGTACAAGTATCAATAGTATATCTCCACATGGAGAGGTCTGTGCTTTGCATAGTGAGGTCTGTGCCGCACATGAGCATTACACTTGGCATTGTGTGCTTTATCAGTGATGGGTGACTTGCCTCCTTCATATATAGTTGGTTGCTCATTTCCCAACATTCAGCTATTGTGTGGCTGAGGGGCATGGCATTTTGGGAAGGTCCGTTGTTCTGTTTTGTGCTGCCTCGGTGGTAGTAGGGGGGGTTGTCTGGGGGGGAGGTTCTGGTGGTGGTGGGGCTGGGTGTTTTGGCGTTGTTGGGTGTCGGAGCTGCATGATCAGTAGCTGTATCACGTGTTGGTCTTTAGATGGGGCTGTGAGTTGGGATGAAATAACGGAGTAGATAGTCGACCTCCTTACATCAGTTAAAGGTTGATGTTAATTTGTTACTGCTAACTCGGCTTATCACCTGCTTTTTGGATCGCATTACAGATTTGGATGGTCGTTGAAAATATGGGGAAGTGGTGTTTTCATGTTTTTTTTGCATGGGAACACCTACTGTGCATTTCATTAGTGTTAGATGTGGCTCTTGTTTGTGGCAATTTTGTTGGTGTAAGGTATTGATGGAAGAGTGGTGTGATTTGCAGTTTTCACCAAGTTGAGAATGGGATGATATGAAAAAACATAGAAAAAAAGATAGGTTTAATGAACATTATAAATAGAAATTAGCATTTAAAAAAACCTTTGAAATTCACTGAAAAAACCATAGGCTTCAGGCACGTTATAGTTAGAAATTAGCATTTAAAAAACCTTTGAAATTCACTGAAAAAAACATAGGTTTCAGGTATGTTATAGTTAGAAATTAGCATTTAAAAAACCTTAGAAATTCACTGAAAAAACCATAGGTTTCAGGGACGTTATAGTTAGTTGGACATTTGACTCGTATAAAACCAGAGAAATTCGCCTGTTATAGTTAGTTGAGCTAACTGTAACTCTCGCCCCCGCAATGCACTGCTGATGACGTCACATATTACATCACTCATGACATGGTCAGTGACATCACTGATGACATCTCAAATGACATCACTGATGACATCACTGATGACATCATCCACGTGAAAATCAGATCCTAATATAACACTTGATACACCCAGTCTAAAATACAGATTATAATTTTCGAAACCGTGAACACACCAATACCAGTTAGTGCATATCCACTCTCTAATTTGTAAGTCTACACACATCCATTCATTCATCAATACACTCACTCATACATACAGTCAGCCATCAATACAGCATTATCATATCCAGTCACATATCTATACAGACACTCACACACTGCCTCTCATTCTTAGAGTTATTCACACACCTAGTCAGTAATGGAAATAATCAATAACACTTTCATTTACTCACCTGTACAGTTATACACACACCACGTCACTTATTTAAAGATATACTAATACATACTTACACTCTAATACAATAACTAATACAAGGACACACTGATCCATACAGGCACTCTCATAATCACTCATTCTCACATATAGTCGTTTATATAGTTCAACACTCATATATACTGACTTTCACATATGGAGTTACCCACATGTACCACTGAGGCATCCATTCACTCGCCGAGATACTCATACACACACTCACTTAGACATACAGACCTTCACAGATACAGACTTGAACACATATACCTAGTGAATTAGCCATTCACACATCTATGCACAGAGTCACACCACCCTACCCACCCACGCAGACACTCAGGTACTCATACAGGTACTCAGACAAGCAATGAATAGCTCATATAGATCCTCATTCAGTTGCTAACCAAACAATGGAACTGCTTACACACCAACTAACAACCTAAACTATGTGACCATGTTCCCAAATGTTCCATATTCCAACTGGAAAGAAAGGGTACGGACTCCACTTGAGTGCAATAATTTCGGCATATTCACAACCGCTCCAGCTTGCCATGATGCGTTTCGGTCACCGCCGTGACCTTGATCACATGAGGTAGCGTCACCAATACAGAGCTTTTAACCACATTTTCTTCCGATCACATGGTTTGAAGTAATAGTCTCTATGGAAAACAGACTAGGCACAGAATTTATAAACTTTTTTAACTAAACTCAGCGTTATTCATTAATAAAACCTGTTGGAAAACTTTTCTTTATGCATTTCATAATGATTATTGCTTGTCAAAAATAAAAGCGTCAACCGACATTCATTCAGACTGGTGGTCTTCGATAAAAGGACATGGAGTATGCTTATTAAACCACAAATAAAAATGTGCAAATACGCAAAAGGAGAGACCAATATATTATGACTAATTCATGAAGTATCTCCAAATGAATGTCTCACATATATATGAATATTTATATGTATTAATAAATATGTGCAAAATCAAATGTTTCACATTATTTATTTAACCAAATGATGTAACCAGAGACATAGGGGGCTCCTATTTTCTATCTGCTTAATACTGCAATTCAATATCACCCCTTTATATTTGTATACTCGTATTCATGAAATCATCATTTCTATATCCAAACTTGCTTCCTAGTGTGTCTCTGTTCTTTCTTTTTAATGTCTGCTTAAATGCTCCAATGATGCCAGATTGTTCCTTCTTTTGTGTTTATGACTGTTTAAATACATCTGTGAAACACATCCTAAACATTTATTATTAAAATCCTGCTGTGCAAAGTCAATCTATAGTGCTCAGTGCTAAATCAGGTATATCAAGTGCTGATTTATTCTTTTATACTTGACTAAAATCTCCTATATCAATTTTACAGTAGTGGATACAAAACCCTATTGAAATGTGTAAGGCAGCTCTATCCTTTAAGCAGAAGAAAATATGAATATTTAACTGCAAATACTAATTTGAACAGCTTATCGCTAATAAGTACATATGTATTTTTTCACAGTTTTGTGTACAAAGACAGGTTTATGTGCAAAATGCACAAAAGAGAGATGAATGAGGCGATGTTTATTCTTAACTCCTTCCTATTGTGCAAATATGTATAAATAACTTAAAAAGATACATAAAAGCACAAAGACGATATTGAGGAATTGGCAACAGAGATCTAAAAATAGCATAATAAAAAATGATGATCAATAATATCTCGCTTGAAGACATTCATAATTAAATTAAAATGCTTTAATAACTGTTTATATTTCAAGATTAAAGAGGGACATAAGTGATAATAATATCAAAACATGTCTTAAGAAAAAGGGTTATGTTTTAAAATAATCATAAATTCACTATAAAATTCCAGTAATAGCTTTAAAAAAGCCTAAAAAAACTTGTAAATACTGTTATATGTTTATACATGAACCGACAAACTTCATAACTAGTTAATTGTTTCCTCTAGCAAATCTGATCTATATATTCTGTAGTTTGTGCTGTTATGTTATGTTATGTTATATTGTGTTTATATAGCGCACGGCTACTCAGAAAGAGTGTCCCGGCGCTTTCCACATGCTGCTCAGTGTAAAATAACACAACAGACCAATAACAGACCACAAGGCAAAAAAGGAGAAAAGAAAACCTAAAGGTTAAAAAGCCAAGTCTTCAGGCTCTTCCTAAACTGAAGCAAATTAGAAGTGCTGCGTAAAACCAGCGGAAGCGAATTCCAAAGCTGAGGGGCCTTGAGGCTAAAAGAGCGCCCCCCAGTGCGGGCCTTCCTCACACGCGGAACCACGGCCATGAAAAGAGATTCTGACCGCAGTGAACGGGCTGGACGGTAAAAAGACAGCCTCCGTTGCAAATACCTAGCGCCAGAGCCAAAAAGTGCTTTATGCATCAGCGTCAAGGATTTAAACATAATCCGCTTCCGGATGGGCAACCAGTGAAGCGTCTGCAGCAGCCCGGATACTCGTGCTCGCCTGTGAAGGCCAAAAATGGCACGAGCGGCAGAGTTCTGCGCCACCTGCAGGCGCTGGACCAAATAATCCGGGAGGCCAAGGAAGAGGGCGTTCGCGTAATCCAGCCTGGATCCAATAAGAGCTTGCACAGTGATCCGCCTGTGCTCCACAGAGAGCAATGGTAGAAACTTGCGGAGCATCTTCAAAATGCCAAAGCAGGTGCCCGCCAGACCAAGAACATGCGCTCTCAACATAAGCTTATTGTCCAGCTTGACTCCCAGGTTTTTGGCAGCCAGCGATGACTGTGCAGGAGGACACATATCCAACGGCCACCATTCCTGCCACTCCGGGTCGGTAGCACAGCCGAAGAATAAAACCTCCGACTTGCTGGAATTGGCCTTCAGGCTATTCCGCTGGAACCAGTCGAAGACCATTCCCAAGCACCCCCGAATACTCTCTCCATCAAATGCCTGATCTTTTCCGCAGGTGAAGAGGAGTTGCGTGTCATCTGCGTATGACACGATCTGGGCCCCATAAGCCTCCACCAAGGGCGCCAGAGGGAACATGAAGATGTTGAACAACGTCGGGCTCAACACAGAACCCTGTGAAACTCCGACTCCCAATGGCGGCATCTCAGCGGAGCTCTGGGAAACCCAGATCGTCTGGCGGCGGCCCTCAAGAAAAGATGTAAACCATTTGAGCACCGTCCCCCTAAGGCCGATGTCATGGAGCCTGGCGAGGAGCGCCACATGGGGGACGGTGTCAAATGCCGCCGACAGATCTAACATGACAAGCATGGCCTTGCCTCCAACATCCAAAGTCTCGCGAATGACCTCCGAGACCTCCAGCAGAGCCGTTTCCGTACTTAAATTAGGACGGAATCCGGATTGGGATGGATGAAGTAGATTGTTTGTTTCTAAGAAACCAGACAAGATGCCATGCACATGTTTCTCTGTGATCTTCGCCAGAGCCGGGAGAAGAGAAATTGGCCTGTAGTTGGCCAGGACCTCGGCATCCAAACCGGGCTTTTTCAGGAGGGGGATCACCATCGCCCTTTTCCAGGTGCGTGGGACACTCCCCTCCCTCAAGGAGGCATTGAGAAGGGGGTTGACCAGTGGGTTCACCATTGCCGCCATCCTGTCCAAAAATTTGGCAGGGCAGGGGTCTAGTGGCGAGCCCGATTTAAGGCTGGCCAGCAGCAACAGGGACGCATCGCTAGAAACAGATGGAAAGTCCGACAGCACAGCAACAGGCGTGGACGATGGAACGCGTCCCGCCCCGGAGCCACAACACCCCTCCTCCGACCTCTCCAAGAAGGAGGTCTGAATCGCCTTGATCTTATCTGTAAAGAAGCTGGCAAGATCACACGCCCACGAGTCAGGTGAAACTGGAAGGGGCAAGTTGGAGCTAGGGGTCGTGAACTCCTTCACCACAGTGAAGATCTCCTTACAGGAGTTCACCGACGCCTCGATCCTCCTAGCAAGATATTCCTTCTTTGCACACAGGATGTCCCGGTGATAAGCCTTCACAGCCGACCTATAGGTGAGTTTGGCCTTCCCGTCATACTGAAGGCGCCAGGCCCGCTCAGCAACCTTACATTGGCTGCGAGCCACGCACAGCGCCTCCGTAAACCACGGCGCAGATCGCCGTATTGCCGTGGACCGGGGGGCCGCCCTTGGGGCAAGATCATTCAACCTTTCAGTCAGCCACAGCTGCAGAGCCTCAGTGTCCCGTTCCAAATCGCCCGAGAAGGGGCATGGATGATCCACAAGCGCCTGCTCCAGCATATCAGGCGTCACTCTATGCAACGCTCTCACAGCTGGTCTGGGCAGTATGGGGGCGCTGCTGTTCGTTCGCCCGTTCTCCAACACGGAGAACCTAATCAGCCTGTGATCCGTCCAGGGCACGGGCAGGGTTTCAATATCAACAATCGGGACCGACGAAAACACTTGGTCCAGGGTATGCCCTTTCTCATGTGTAGGACCCATCACAAAAGGTACAAGGCCCAGCGGGGATGTGATATCCAGCAATTTAGTTGAGTCCGAATCGTCCGCCACGTCAAGATGGAAATTGAAGTCGCCCGCCACCACACAATGCTGTGTGGACAGCGCCAGTTTGGAAATGGCCATCTGCAGGTCATCCAGAAAGGAACCCACAGGGCCATGCGGCCTGTATACCAGCAGCCCCTTCAGAGCTTGGCACGGGGACAGTCTGAGCGTAAAGGCAAGGGACTCGGAACCCCCGATGGAATTCAGGGGGAGAACTGAGCAGGACACGCTCTTCTTCACCACCACAGCAACCCCGCCACCCCTTCCCTTCGCTCTGTCCTGCCGGAAGATATTATACGCCGGAGGAATGGCTGAGAAAATGTCTGGATTGGACGCCTCGCCCAACCAGGTTTCAGTCAGTAAAAGACATAATGGATTTTCCCTGACAAGGAGATCATAAATGTACAGGGCATGGCTACCTACTGACCTCGTATTGAGCAGCAGGCACAGATGTTTAACACGAGCCACTGCTGGTCGGTGGACGGTGACAGGAGTCCACACAGGCGACCAGCCACAGCCCGGGCAACGCCGTTTACCCTTGACACGGCCCGGGAAAACAGAGCGACAAGAACAAGAAACAGTCTGCAGAGCGCGCAGCGTTGCTGAGGTGTAACAGATCATCCTCGTCCGAGGCTTACCGGGCTGCAGTCCACCGCCGCCCCGGCGCCTCCGGGACGCTGACGGGCGCAGACGGGCAGGACTCCGGCACGACTCAGGCTAAGCGAAGGCATCCACTTGCGCGTCCCGCTGTGCGGGAAAAAGCGACTTTAAATAGGCGCTCCAATAAGCCCTTAGCGCGCGAGTCCGCTCCAAGATGGCGGCGGCCGCCGGATCAAGTGCCCCAATCCAAAATGGCGCCCACCAAAGTTCACCCCCGGGACCCGGACCCACCAAAGTGGTGGTGCTTCTGGCAAAAATGCCTTCTTTTAAATGCAGTGAGGGGAATAAGGAGCGCGAGCTGCAAGCGAGAACTTAAAAACAGGGGTAAGTTAAACACAATCTCAAACACAAATACAAAACCAGGAAATGCTAAAAAACACAGTGCTAATGCAAGCGCAAGCGCAGCAGTGTGGTAGCCAGTAGAGACAGCCGCCGCACAGAGGACCGCCTTAAATAGGCGCTCCAATAAGCCTTTAGCGCGCGAGTCCGCTCCAAGATGGCGGCCGCCGCCGGATCAAGTGCCCCAATCCAAAATGGCACCCACCAAAGTTCACCCCCGGGACCCGGACCCACCAAAGTAGTGGTGCTTCTGGCAAAAATGCCTTCTTTTAAATGCAGTGAGGGGAATAAGGAGCGCGAGCTGCAAGCGAGAACTTAAAAACAGGGGTAAGTTCAACAAAATCTCAAACACAAATACAAAACAAGGAAATGCTAAAAAACACAGCGCTAATGCAAGCGCAAGCGCAGCAGTGTGGTAGCCAGTAGAGACAGCCGCCGCACAGAGGACCGCCTTAAATAGGCGCTCCAATAAGCCCTCAGCGCGCGAGTCCACTCCAAGATGGTGGCCGCCGCCGGATCAAGTGCCCCAATCCAAAATGGCGCCCACCAAAGTTCACCCCCGGGACCCGGACCCACCAAAGTGGTGGTGCTTCTGGCAAAAATGCCTTCTTTTAAATGCAGTGAGGGGAATAAGGAGCGCGAGCTGCAAGCGAGAACTTAAAAACAGGGGTAAGTTCAACACAATCTCAAACACAAATACAAAACAAGGAAATGCTAAAAAACACAGCGCTAATGCAAGCGCAAGCGCAGCAGTGTGGTAGCCAGTAGAGACAGCCGCCGCACAGAGGACCGCCTTAAATAGGCGCTCCAATAAGCCCTTAGCGCGCGAGTCCGCTCCAAGATGGCGGCCGCCGCCGGATCAAGTGCCCCAATCCAAAATGGCGCCCACCAAAGTTCACCCCCGGGACCCGGACCCACCAAAGTGGTGGTGCTTCTGGCAAAAATGCCTTCTTTTAAATGCAGTGAGGGGAATAAGGAGCGCGAGCTGCAAGCGAGAACTTAAAAACAGGGGTAAGTTTAACACAATCTCAAACACAAATACAAAACAAGGAAATGCTAAAAAACACAGCGCTAATGCAAGCGCAAGCGCAGCAGTGTGGTAGCCAGTAGAGAGTACATGGTGATTATAGGAAGTTATACATTTCATCACTATTGTTCAAACCTCGTGGCACCTTGGAGTCTAGTTCTAAATTCATGCGGGACTCTAATCTTCTCAGCAGTTTTTCTCTAATCCCACCTCATTTTAAAGGTGGTACAGAGCTTTTTACAAAATAACTGAGGCACTCCAGATTATTTTGATGTACAGTTTTAAAATGCCTCGCCACAGGATACGTTTGATCTGAATTAACTATTGACTGCAGGTGCTGTAGAATCCTGACATGCACCTGTAGCTTTGTACTACCTACATATTGTAGGCCACAGGTGCATGTCAGCACATAGACTGCAAAGCCTGTGCGGCAGTTATAGTTATCCTTAAAGGGAATAGGCTCTGTGCTAAAAGGAGTCCTATACTCTGTGGTGTCGATGACAAACTTACATGCTCACCATGCTTGTGTTTTAGCCATGAAGTGCTGATGGTGATTTCTGGACTGTTCTTCACCAGGGTGGTTCTCACGGAAGGTGCCCTCCTAAAGGTAAGTGTAGTTTGTTCGGGGGTTTCTGTGCCATTATCGTGTCAGTTAAAATAATCGGCCAGTTACTGTTAATGACCTTCCTGATTTTGTTTTCTTGCCTGCTATAGGTGGCAATGAGTCTAATGGTGTTGTCATCCTTTTCACTGATTCTAATGTTATTGGTGGGTATTGGTACTGAATCGATGTCACTATTTCCCAGATTAACTATGGTCTCTAAAACATGTGCAGCCATTTTCTCTACTGCTTAAGCTAATATTTTTTGACCATACCCTCTTTGTCTAAATCTGGCTAAAGTCTCTTTTTGGCATTTCATCATTTCCTCTTCGGTACTGCAAATTCTTTCTAATCTCAGTAACTCCCCAAATGGTATAATATGGATGAGGTGTCTAGGGTGGAAACTCCCTGCTGTCATCTTGCGATGTAGCGTCATTTCCAATTTTTGTTCTGCTACAAACACAGTCACATCCAAGAAGTCCACCCTGTTGGCATTGATGTTGGCAGTAAAATCAAGATTTAAATCATTTACATTGATAATCTCAACAAAATGCCTGGCACTCTCTGTGTCCCCACGCCAAATCACAAAAATGTCATCAATGAATTGCATCCATTATACTACATGTCGATCCATTAAATCAGAGTGTGTGTTCCTGAGGAGATGCTCCTCCCACCAACTAACATGAAGCTGGGAGAGAAGCAGGCCCCCATTGCCACACCTCTGACCTGTCTGAAGAGGTCCTTATTAAACAATAAGAAGTTGTTATACAGGCACCAAGTTATGAGGCTTAATAACATTTGACTGTGTTTTAGCAGCCCAATAGATCACATGTTAAGAAAGTGTTGTACTGCATTCAGACCTACTGCATGATGAATGCTCATATAGAGCGATGTGATGTCCATTGTTATGAGAACATAATCATCCTGCCATTCTATGTCATGCAGCTTATTAATGAAGTTACCAGTATCTTTGATGTATGAGGGCAAAGCTTTCATAAAATCTTGCAGGAAGAAATCAATGTATCGTGATTTGTTCTCAGACACACTATTACAAGCTGAAATGATAGGTCTTCTAGGCATTGGAAGGGTTCCTTTGTGTATTTTGGGTAATAAATACAAAATGGGGAGAACAGGATGATCTTGATGAAGAAAGTTCAATTCTTCCTTTTTGATTAATCCCTCTCTTTTGCATTGCCATAAGTCCTTTTTTAGTTTCTCCTTTGCAGTGGTGTACAGTTTGTTTGATGTTCTTTCATAACATAATCCATCATTCAGTTGTCTATGAGCTTCCAGCAGGTATTGCTCCTTTGGCCAGATAACAATATTGCCTCCGTTATCGGATTTGTTTATAATGATATTTCGATTTTTTCTCAATTTTTTCATTAGTTTGTTATACTGAATTTGATTGTATTGACTTTTTTCCAATTGTTTACTTTGATTAGTATGTATTTTGTTCAAGCCATTAAAGACACAGTCGTGATAGATGTCAATAGCATCACATGGCATGAGTGGACAGAAAGTGGAATTTGGCTTAAATGGACTCTGTGCAGTTTTGTTTGTATCAACACCAAGGCCTTGCAACTTTTCTTGTGTTGTACTAATTTCTTCCTGAGGTGTTGCTTCTCCTCCCTCACCTGCAAAGTCGTACATTGTCAGAAGTAAATTGGCATCCGATCCTTGTAACGAGATGACTTGAGGTTCACTGGCATCTTGCCCTTCTGTATTACGTTGCTGTAGGCCTTCTTTGATGGTGAAGAATTTCTTAAGCTTTATTTTTCTGACAAACTTAAATAGGTCGATTCTAGTTTGTCCATAGCTGAACTAGTGGTGGGGCAAAACGATAATCCAAGTAATAAGATTCGAGTTTCTTTCGTTGTCAGAGTGACATTAGATAAATTGATTACAGTATTACTGTTTCTGTTATCATTTCCTCCATTGCTGCCTCTGTTTTTTTGATTTTCCCGCATTTGCGCCTCTCTCTTCTCCTTTTGTTTCCCCTTTTTATTGCGCTGCTGGAGGGTTCCGTGCCCTTAAAGTTTGCCGCCTGTCCAAACTTAAAAAATCTAATTCATCAGCCAACGTGAGTTTCAATTTGTTATTATTCCCAATCATTCTGTCTTCCCCATCCTCTGAATCCGCATCACTTGTTAAGGAATTTTGATCCGAGTTAGAGGCTGCTTCACTTATTTCACTACTTGCTGTTTTCTATACACTGGCTCCCACTGGGGCTGTTTTTGTGAACCGTTGTCTCTTTGCGTTTCCGTGTGAACATGAAGATTTGCCCTGCTTCATAATCAATACGATTGTGGTTAAATTTAAATGCCTTTCTTGTTTTTATCGTGTCCTCATGTTTCATCAGCTGCCCTTTTATTTCAATTCTTACTTTTGTAATGTACTCCTGGTTCTCACATTTATCCAAATCATTATTCAGTTTGTCAATTTCCTTTGAGAGTTACTCCCTATCGATTTGCGTATAGTTTATTAAAATGCGTATAAGTCTCATGGAAGCTTCCAAATTGCTTTTCCCCCATTCAGTTAACATCCTAGGATTCGAGTTATCAAAACTCGGGGCTAGCATTATTCGTTGTCCACGAGCCACTCTCCCTGCCTCTTCATACTTTTATAGGGACTTTTGCTCCCACCATTTCGTTATTTCTATTCTCATTTTCTTATCTAAAAGCTTGAGAATATTATTGCTGTTTTTGCCCTGATTGATGTTTTGTATACTTTCTTTCGCACTGACTTATTCCCAAACAATTCCTCTGCTGCTGCCCCTCTCTCTCACAGCGCTTCCTCCGACATGCAGGGTAATGAGAGGACTCACTCAAAAATTTCAAATTAAGCCTCGAGTGATTATTATATATATAAAGAAGATAGTTATCAAAAGAAAATAACAAAACAACTTTTATACTATCAAAAGCAATCATACAAAACATTATTTAGCAAAAAAGACTTTAAAAATGATGCTAAACATTTATTTTAAATGTGTCTTTTTGAACTGAAAATTCTGTTATAGAATATCACACTGTACAAAATTACAAACAAGAAAACAAACTTAATTCAAATAAATAACACTATAAATATTTTATCAGCTATGTTATATATATTTTTTAAACTAATTATAATTATTTTGAAACTTTAAGGAAATACTTTACAAAACATAGCTCAAAAATACAAACATAGTTACAAACATCTTTTCATGAATAAAATGGTCTCAAAACCTTGGAAATTCATTGGAAAAAACATAGGTTTCAGGGACATTATAGTTATTAATTACCATTTAAAAACCTTAGAAATTCATTGAAAAACCATAGGTTTCAGAGGCATTATAGTTAAGAATTAGCATTTAAAAAAACTTTGAAATATATTGAAAAACATAGGTTTCAGGAATTAGCATTTTAAAAAACTTAGAAATTCACACAAAAAAACAGAGATTTCAGTTATATTTTAGTTAGGCTGACATTTTACTCATACAAAAGCAGAGAAATTGAGCCGTTATACTCAGCTAAGCTAACTATAACTCATGCCCCCGCAATGCACTACTGATGACTTCACAAGTTACGTCACACATGACATGGTCAGTGACATCACTAATGACATCACTGATGATATCTTAAATTACACTTTTTAAAATTAAAATGTGTGAGGGGCTCCTGCCCGCTCCCATGCTGCCCCGGGGACCGCCACCTCCCCGGGGCTTTAACATTTATATGTGGGGGGGCTCGCATGCCCCCGCAGCCCTGAGGGCCACCACCTCGCCGGGGCTTTGTTTTTTTTTGTGTTCAATAACTTTATTGTGTTTTAAAAAGTAAGAGTTCATACAAATACAATAGAATGCAATACAACTAAGCAAAGTGATCAATAAATAAGTTAAAAAGTTAAGAGAATACAGACCCAATGATAGAGTTCATTTAAGAAAAATAATGAAATCACAGGTAGAATCGAATCCATATATAATATACCAAGAATATTTCATAATAGATTCAGAGCAAAAAAGAAAAAAAATATTGTATTGCAGAAAAACCAAAAAATACCAGAATGAAAGGAAGAAGAAGATAAAAGGAAAGGATAGAAAGAAGAATTAAGAAGCGGGAACAAGGAAAGAAAGGAAGAGCGAAAAGACGATAGATAGAAACATAGAAAGATGAAGAGATGGGGACACCTGCAACAATGGGGAAAATAAACTAAGAAGTAGAGACAAAAGGATATTGGGATACCAACCCCTGAGAAGACAGATTCATATATTTATCCAGTGACCTCCAAATAGTATTAGAGATAGATGGAGTACAGTGTTTCTCTTCGACAGAAGTATGGGCACTACGAAGAAATGATACCCAAGCCCACCAAGTATGATAGGACAGGAGATTAAAGAATTTCCACTCAGTTAAAGTAATTTTACCAGCAATTGACATAAGGAGAGCTAATAGCTGCATATCAGCATCATCCAAGGGAAGCCCACGGACCCAATAAGATCATAGGTAACAAGAGCTCCAATGAAATATCAACGATTAGTGATAAATGTTTCTGAACTAAATCCCAAAAGGATTGTAGTAACGGGCACTCAAAAACATATGTTGGTGAGTACCTGACACCAAATTACAATTCCAATAAAGATCATTATCCCTCAGATTCAGCTTATATAAGCGAGCAGGGGTCCAATGCAGAAGATTCATAGTGAAGAATTTAGATTGCATAAGAGAAGGAGCAATCTTATTCCGTAATGAAACCTTCCCAATTAACTGCCATGACTCTTGTGAGATATGTTTGAAGATATCACTATCAAAATGATGTGGCCATTTATCATGTGTAATAGTAGCCTGTGAGAGAAGTGGCGCAGATAAAAATGTATATATTTTTGTGGCAGTATGACCTGAACGAGAAATAGTAACCAAGTCTGAACAGAGGGTTACTTTAGCAAGGGTAACCTTTAATTTGAAAAAATGATAGAAATCCATATTGTTAAGATTATATTTACTGGCTAAAGAAGAAAATGGCAGAGGATCATGATTGGAGTCCTAAAGATGTTTGACCAACGTAAAGCCTCTATTAGCCCATGAAGACATTGTAGCAGTATCAATATCAGTAACAATTTAGGATTATACCATAATGAGGACATCTCGATTTATGAATGGGGTTGGAAGCCTTTTTATCTATATTTTTTGAGCATTAATTGTGTCTGAAATAGTGCAACTTGAATGAGGCAACACAAGTTTAGAGGCAGTAAGAAAAGAAGGGGTAGAAAGGGGAGAGCACAACTCTCGTTCAATACAAATCCACAGAGGAGTATGTTGTGAATTCGGTAAAAACCGGAGAGCACCCTGAGACGATAAAAAAGCAATTTGATACAAGTTCCAGTCAGGAAGATTACATCCACCCAAGACAATGGCTTTCTAAGATGTTTATATGCAATTCTAGCACGTTTGTCACTCCATTAAAACTTTAAGGCAAGTAAGTCAATCTCATGAAAAAAGGATGAGGACAACCTCACAGGCAGCATGGAGGATAAAAAGTTAATAATCAGAGTTATCATCATCTTAAGAGTTTTAAGTCTTCCCCACCAGGAAATATATTTCGGAGACCAGGAGGACAAAAGATCTTTAATCTTAGCTAGAATATGAGATTCATTATAAGAGATAGTGTCTAAATGGTCATTACAAAACCAAATTCCTAAGTATTTATTTTGAGTCGATTGCCATTTAAAGCCGGCCTCACCCATGTGAGAAGGGTAGCACAACACATTAAGAGGGAACATTTCCGTCTTGTCTCTGTCAGAGTATAGCCTGAAATGAGTGAAAACTCTTTAATGGTATTAGAGATGGCAGGAATGGCAGAAGCAATGTCTTCAGAGAAGATGAGAACATCTTCTGCTTACGCAGCCATTTTAATTGTATGTGAACCAAATTAAAAGCCTTTGATATTATCATTTAAATTGAGTAACCGGAGGAGTGGGTCTATACCTAATAGAAAAAGAAGGGGTCATAACAGGCACCCTTGCCTAGTGCCTTGACTCAGATTAAAAAAGGAAGACATAGCCCCATTAACTCTGATGTTAGTTTTAGGTTGCGCATATAGGGACATTACCATGTTGATAAAAGAATCCCCTAAGTTATGAGATTGGAGTACAGCTTGTAAAAAAGGCCAAGAAACTTTATCAAAAGCCTTTTCGGCATCAAGAGCAATTGCAGCCGATGGCAAGGCAGAGAGTTTCGCGTTCTCCAAAATATGGCAAAAGGTTCGGATATTATCTCTAGCAAGTCTCCCTTTTACAAAGCCAGTATGGGAACCATAGATAAGGTTAGGGATATGGCCCTCTAAACTCTTAGCCAGGATTTTGGCAAAAATCTTATCCTCCATATTTAGTAGGGAGATTGGTTGGGCATTTTTAGGGTCAGAATGATCTTTCCCTTCTTTCGGAATCACAACAATAGCAGCCTCAGAGGCTGAACCAGAGAATTTGCCAGACATTACAAAGGTATCAAAAACTTCCTTGAGATATTTTATTATTGAGGATGAAAAAGTCTTGTAGAAAGCAATAGGGTAACCATCAGGCCCTGGAGCCTTCCCCGAACGAGTCGCCCTAATGGCTTGAATTATCTCTTCAGAAGTAATTGGTTGCCCCAGTGCAGTCATCTCTGACTGCGAAATAGTATGTGTAGGGATCGAGGACAAGAATTGCTGACACTCAGATAGGTCACATTGATCCTTGGGAGTATAAGGTTTTTCATAAAAATCACAAAAAACTGGAAGACTTTTTTGAGTATTGAATTTCCTAGAGCCATTAGTGTCATTATTATGGGAAATCTGAGCCAGGGCTTTGTTTTTAATTAAAAAGGTATGGGGGGCTCCTGCCAGCCCTGGGGACCACCACCTTCCCAGGCTATTTCTTTCATTAAAAAGGTGTGTGGGGCTCCTGCTTGCCACATGCTGCCCCATGGACAGCCACCTTCCTGGGGCTTTACCTTTATATGCGTGGGGCCTCGCATGCTCTCACAGCCCTGAGGACCGCCACCTACCAGGGGCTTTTTTTAATTAAAAAGGTTTGAGGGGCTCCTGCCACCCGCACTGCCCCAGGGACCACCACCTCCCTGAGGCTTTAAATCTGATAGAGGGAGGCCATGCGGCCCCCCTCGTGGAGTCGTCAATGGACCTGGGGACACCACTCCCCAAGGCCGGCTCCAGCAATGTCCTGGGGTGCCAGATTGCTATGGAAGGGCTGAAGCAATGCTCTCGCCCTGCCATAGCAAACTTCTGCTTTGCTTCATGAAAGGGAGAGCAGAAAAACTGCTCTCACTTCCATAAGGCAAAGCAGTATTGCTATTGGTCAAAGGGAGCTGCAAGTCAGCAGCTCCCTTTGCCCAAAAGCAATGCCGGCTCCCACAGGGGTGGGGAGCAAGCATTGAGGCTCACCCGTGGTCCCCAACATTATGGCCATGCCCCAGAAATGGGGTCCTTGGAGGCCAAAAATGGCCTGGGTGGGGGCCGATTGGCCCTCCTCCCTTTTTTAATTATTAATAAAAAATTAAAAAAAAATATATATATAAGGCCGGGCCTTGGAAGATGGAGTCCAGGGGCCAAATTGGCCTCAGGAGGGGTGTAATGTAGCCCCCTCCAAAATATTTTTTTTAAAAGGTAGGGGACCCCTGGGGGATGGGGTCCCCTACCTTTTCACTAATGTTTCTTTTTAAATGGCTCAGGCCCCAGGGGATGGGGTCCCCGGGGCCTATAATGGTCAAAGAAAAGGGGGCCACATAGCCCCCTTCCTAAAATGAAAAAAAAAATAATAAACCATCAACTCGCAGGAGGCCCCGCCCCATCCCTGCACCACTCTGCAAATGCACCTCCTGGCACGTTCTGGGTTGTGGATTAAGTCCCCTTCAATCCTAAGGGTCCTTAGAGGCCAGCTAGCCCACCAGGTACCTCCAGTTAGTCCCACACAGTGGAATTGCTGAGAGTTAGAACTATTGGCATTTTTTACTAATATTTTTGGAGTGAAGTGGATGTATGATGTTTGTAGTGGAATTATGTGGTATGTTGTGCAGGGAAATTATGTGGATAGAAAGTATGTGGTATTTAGTGTATAGGAATTATGAAGAGTGGGATTATGTGTTATGAAGAGTAATTATATGATATGGTAGTTTCTCTTGTGGAGTGGTAACCTCAGGTTTATTCTTCCTCATTTCCTCTGTTGCCTCTTTCTTCAGTTCTCTTGCCTCTTTCTGCACCTCTGTTGCGTCTTTTTGCACTTCTCTTGCTTTTCTACACAGCTCTCTTGCTTGCTCTGCACCCCCCTTGCCTCTATCTGCACCCCTCTTTCCTCTTTATACACCTCTCTTGCCTATTTCTGCAACTCTCTTGCCTCTTTCTATAGTCCTCTTGCCTCCTTCCCATGTCTGTTGCCTGTTTCTGCACCTCTCTTTGCACTTTTCTTGCCTCTTTCTGCACCCCTGTTGCCTCTTTCTGCACCTCTGTTGCTTCTGTCTGCACTGCTCTTGGTTCTTTCTGTTCCTCTACTACTTATTTCTGCACCTCTGTTGCTTCTTTCAGAACACCTCTTGCCTCTTTCTGGACCTCGCTTGCGTCTTTCTGTACTTCTCTTGTTTTTTTCCACACCTCTCTTGCTTGCTTCTGCACGCCTCTTGCCTCTATCTGCACCCCCTTTCTTCTTTCTGTACCTCTCTTGCCTGTTTCTGCAACTCTCTTGCCTCTTTCTGTAGTTCTCTTGCCTCTTTCTGCATGCCTGTTGCCTTTTTCTGCACTTCTCATGCCTCTTTCTGCACCCCTCTTACCTGTTTCTACACCTCATTTGCCTCTTTCTGCACCCCTCTTGTCTCTTTCTCTACCTCACTTGCCTCTTCCTGCACTTCTGTTACTTCTTTCAGCACTTATCTTGACTCTTTCTGCACTTCTCTAGCCTGTTTCTGCACCTCTCTTACCTCTTTCTGCAGCTCTGTTGCCTCTTTCTACGCCTCACATGCTTCTTTCTGCACCCCTCTTTCCTCTTTCTGCACCTCTCTTGCCTCTTTCTGCAACCTCTGTTGCTTCTTTCTGCACTTCTCTTGCCTCTTTCTGCACCCCTCTTGACTCTTTCTGCACTTCTGTTGCTTCTTCCTGCACTTATCTTGCTTCTTTCTGCACCTCTGTTGTTTATTTATGTACCCCTCTAGCCTTGTTTGGCCCCTTTCTTCCCTCTTTCTGCACCTCTTGTGTATCTTTCTGCAACTCTCTTGCCTCTTTCTGAAGTTCTCTTGTCTCCTTCTGCACATCTGTTGTTTCTTTCTGCACTTCTCTTACTACTTTCTGAAGCCCTGTTGCTTCTTTCTCCACTTCTCTTGCTTCTTTGTGTGACTCTTTGCCTTCTTTCTGCACCCCTCTTGCCTCTTTCTGCACCCTTCTTCCCTCTTTGTGCACATCTTTTGCCTCTTTCTGTACCTCTCTTGCCTATTTCTGCAGTTCTCTTGCCTCTCTCTGTACCTCTATTTGTTTTTTCTGCACTGCTCTTGCTTCTTTCTACACCTCTCGCATATTTCTGCACCCCTCTCCCCTCTTTCTGCACCTCTGTTGCCTCTGTCTGCACCCCTGTTCCCTCTTTCTGCATCTCTTTTTTCTGTTTCTACAACTCTCTTTCCTCTTTCTGCAGTTCTCTTGCCTTCTTCTTCACTTCTGTTGCTTCTTTCTGTACTTCTCTTGCCTCTTTCTGCATCCCATCTAGCCTCTTTCTGCACCTCTGTTTCTTCTTTCTGTACTTCTCTTGCTTTTTTCTGTACCAATCTTGCTTTATCTGCACCCGTCTTGCCTCTTTCTGCACCCCTATTCCCTCTTTCTGCACCCTTTTTGCCTCTTTCTGTACCTCTCTTGCCTCTTTCTGCACTTCTCTTGCCTCTTTCTGCACCTCTGTTGCTTCTTTTCTGCATTTCTCTTGCTCCTTTCTGCACCTCTATTGATTCTTTCTGCACTTATCTTGCTTTTTTCTGTACTTCTCCTGCTTTTTCTGCACCCCTCTTATCTATTTCTGCATCCCTCTTTTTTTACCTATCTTGCCTCTTTCTGCTCCTCTGTTGCTTCTTTCTGCACCTCTCATGCTTCTTTCTGCTCCCCTGTTGCCTCTTTCTCACTTGTGTTCTCTCTTTCTACACCTCTCTTGTCTTTCTGTGTACTTCTCTTGTCTCTTTCTTCACCTCTCGTGCTGCTTCCTGCACTTTTCTTTCTTCTTTCTGCAACACTTTTGCTTCTTTCTGCACCCTTCTTCACTGTTTATGCACTTTTCTTGCCTCTTTCTGTACCCCTCTTTCCTCCATTTGCATCTCTGTTGGTTCTTTCTGCTGCTCTCTTGCCAATGTCTGCCATTTAGCACCCTTTTGTTGCACCTCTGTTGCTTCTTTCTGTACTTCTCTTGCTTCTTTCTGATCTTCTCTTGCTTCTTTCTGTACCCCTCTTGCCTCTTTCGTTACCCCTCTTGCTCTTTTCTGAACCCTCGCCCCTCTCTTTCAGCATCCCTCTTCCTTCTTTCTGCACCTATCTGGCCTCTTTCTGCACCTCACTTGCTTCTTTCTGTACCCCTCTTGTCTCTTTCTGGAACTCTCTTACCTTTTTCTGCAGTTCTCTTGCGTATTTCTGTACCTCTTATGCTTCTTTCTGCACTTTTCTTGCCTCTTTCTACACCCCTCTTGCCTCTTTCTGCACTTCTGTTGGTTCTTTCTGCACTACTCTTGCTTCTTTTGACACCTCTCTTGCAAATTTATGCACCCATCTTGCCTCTTTCTGCACCCCTTTTTATGCAACTCTCTTGCTTCTGTTTGCACCCCAATTCCCTCTTTCTGTACGTCTTTTCCTGTTACTGCAACTCTTTTGCCTCTTTCTGCAGTTCTCTTGCCTCTTTCTGCACCTCTGTTGCTTCTTTCTGCACATCTCTTGCTTATTTCTGCACCTCTGTTGCTTATTTCTGCAGCCCTTTAGCCTCTTTTGGCACCTTTCTTCCCACTTTTTGTACCTCTTTTGTCTCTTTCTGCAACTCTCTTGCCTCTTTCTGTAGTTCTCTTATCTCCTTCTGCACGTCTGCTGCTTCTTTATGCACTTCTCTTATCTCTTTCTGTAGCCCTCTAGCCTCTTTCTGTACCCCAGTTGCTTCGTTTTCCACTTATCCTGCTTCTTTGTGTGGCTCTTTGCCTTCTTTCTGCACCCCTCTTGCCTCTTTCTGCACCCTTCTTCCCTCTTTGTGCACATCTCTTGCCTCTTTCTGCACCTCTCTTGCCTATTTCTGCAGTTCTCTTGCCTCTTTCTGCATATATAGTGGTTCTTTCTGCACTGCTCTTGCTTCTTTCTACACCTCTTGCACATTTCTGCACCCCTCTTTCTGCACCTCTCTTACCTCTGTCTGCATCCCTGCTCCCTCTTTCTGCATCTCTTTTTTCTGTTTCTACAACTCTCTTTCCTCTTTCTGCAGTTCTCTTGCCTTCTTCTTCACTTCTGTTGCTTCTTTCTGTACTTCTCTTGCCTCTTTCTGCATCCCATCTAGCCTGTTTCTGCACCCCTGTTTCTTCTTTCTGTACTTCTCTTGCTTTTTTCTGTACCTATCTTGCTTTATCTGCACCCGTCTTGCCTCTTTCTGCACCCCTATTCCCTCTTTCTGCACCCTTTTTGCCTCTTTCTGCACCTCTCTTGCCTCTTTCTGCACTTCTCTTGCCTCTTTCTGCACCTCTGTTGCTTCATTTCTGCATTTCTCTTGCTCCTTTCTGCACCTCTATTGATTCTTTCTGCACTTATCTTGCTTTTTTCTGTTCTTCTCCTGCTTTTTCTGCACCCCTCTTATCTATTTCTGCATCCCTTTTTTTGTACCTCTCTTGCCTCTTTCTGCTCCTCTGTTGCTTCTTTCTACACCTCTCACGCTTCTTTCTGCTCCCCTGTTGCCTCTTTCTCACTTGTGTTCTCTCTTTCTACACCTCTCTTGTCTTTCTGTGTACTTCTCTTGTCTCTTTCTGCACCTCTCTTGCTGCTTCCTGCACTTTTCTTTCTTCTTTCTGCAACACTTTTGCTTCTTTCTGCACCCTTCTTCACTGTTTATGCACTTTTCTTGCCTCTTTCTGTACCCCTCTTTCCTCCATTTGCATCTCTGTTGGTTCTTTCTGCTGCTCTCTTGCCAATGTCTGCCATTTAGCACCCTTTTGTTGCACCTCTGTTGCTTCTTTCTGTACTTCTCTTGCTTCTTTCTGATCTTCTCTTGCTTCTTTCTGTACCCCTCTTGCCTCTTTCGTTACCCCTCTTGCTCCTTTCTGAACCCTCGCCCCTCTCTTTCAGCATCCCTCTTCCCTCTTTCTGCACCTATCTGGCCTCTTTCTGCACCTCACTTGCTTCTTTCTGTACCCCTCTTGTCTCTTTCTGGAACTCTCTTACCTTTTTCTGCAGTTCTCTTGCGTATTTCTGTACCTCTTATGCTTCTTTCTGCACTTTTCTTGCCTCTTTCTACACCCCTCTTGCCTCTTTCTGCACCTCTGTTGGTTCTTTCTGCACTACTCTTGCTTCTTTTGACACCTCTATTGCAAATTTATGCACCCATCTTGCCTCTTTCTGCACCCCTTTTTATGCAACTCTCTTGCTTCTGTTTGCACCCCAATTCCCTCTTTCTGTACGTCTTTTCCTGTTACTGCAACTCTTTTGCCTCTTTCTGCAGTTCTCTTGCCTCTTTCTGCACCTCTGTTGCTTCTTTCTGCACATCTCTTGCTTATTTCTGCACCTCTGTTGCTTATTTCTGCAGCCCTTTAGCCTCTTTTGGCACCTTTCTTCCCACTTTTTGCACCTCTTTTGTCTCTTTCTGCGACTCTCTTGCCTCTTTCTGTAGTTCTCTTATCTCCTTCTGCACGTCTGCTGCTCCTTTATGCACTTCTCTTATATCTTTCTGTAGCCCTCTAGCCTCTTTCTGTACCCCAGTTGCTTCGTTTTCCACTTATCCTGCTTCTTTGTGTGGCTCTTTGCCTTCTTTCTGCACCCCTCTTGCCTCTTTCTGCATCCTTCTTCCCTCTTTGTGCACATCTCTTGCCTCTTTCTGCACCTCTCTTGCCTATTTCTGCAGTTCTCTTGCCTCTTTCTGCATATCTATTGGTTCTTTCAGCACTGCTCTTGCTTCTTTCTACACCTCTTGCATATTTCTGCACCCCTCTTTCTGCACCTCTCTTACCTCTGTCTGCATCCCTGCTCCCTCTTTCTGCATCTCTTTTTTCTGTTTCTACAACTCTCTTTCCTCTTTCTGCAGTTCTCTTGCCTTCTTCTTCACTTCTGTTGCTTCTTTCTGCACTTCTCTTGCCTCTTTCTACATCCCATCTAGCCTCTTTCTGCACCCCTGTTGCTTCTTTCTGTACTTCTCTTGCTTCTTTCTGTACCTATCTTGCTTTATCTGTAGCCCTCTTGCCTCTTTCTGTACCCCTATTCCCTCTTTCTGCACCCTTTGTGCCTCTTTCTGCACCTATCTTGCCTCTTTCTGCACTTCTCTTGCCACTTTCTGCACCTCTGTTGATTCTTTCTGCATTTCTCTTGCTCCTTTCTGCACCTCTGTTGGTTCTTTCTGCACTTCTCTTGCTTCTTTCTGCACTTCGCCTGCTTTTTCTGCACTCCTCTTGTCTCTTTCTACACCCTTTTCTCTCTTTCTGCACCCTTTGTGCCTCTTTCTGCACCTATCTTGCCTCTTTCTGCACTTCTCTTGCCACTTTCTGCACCTCTGTTGATTCTTTCTGCATTTCTCTTGCTCCTTTCTGCTCCTCTGTTGATTATTTATGCACGTCTCTTGCTTCTTTCTGCACCTCTCATACATCTGTCTGCTCCCCTGTTGCCTCTTTATCACTTATGTTCCATCTTCTTACACCTCTCTTGTCTCTTTGTGTACCTCTCTTGTCTCTTTCTGCACCTCTCTTGCTGCTTCCTTCACTTTTCTTTCTTCTTTCTGCACCACTCTTGCTTCTTTCTGCACCCTTCCTCCCTTTTTCTGCACCTCTCTTGCCTCTTTCTGCACCTCTCTTGCCTCTTTTCTCACCTCTATTGTTTCTTTATTCACTTTTCTTACCTCTTTCTGCACCCGTCTTGCCTCCTATTGCACCTCTGTTGGTTCTTTCTGCTTCTCTCTTGCCAATGTCTGCCCTTTATTTTCCTTTTTTTTTATTCTGTTGCTTATTTCTGTACTTCTCTTACTTCTTTCCGGTCACCCCTCTTGCCTCTTTCGGCACCCTCTTCCCTCTCTTTCTGCATCCCTCTTCTCTCTTTTTCCACCTATCTGGCCTCTTTCTGCACCTCACTTGCTCCTTTTTGTACCCTCTTGACTCTTTCTGGACCTCTCTTACCTTTTTCTGCTGTTCTCTTGCGTATTTATGTACATATTATGCTTCTTTCTGCACTTTTCTTGCCTCTTTCTGCCCCCCTCTTGCCTCTTTCTGCACCTCTGTTGGTTCTTTCTGTACTACTCTTGCTTCTTTTGGCACCTCTCTTGCAAATTACTGCACCCCTCTTGCCTCTTTCTGCACTCCTTTTTCTGCAACTCTCTTGCTTCTGTCTGCACCCCAATTACCTCTTTCTGTGTGTATTTTTCTATTTCTGCAACTCTTTTGCCTCTTTCTCCAAATCTCTTGCCTCTTTTTGCACCTCTGTTGCTTTTTTCAGCACTTCTCTTGCTTCTTTCTGCACCCCTCCAGCCTTTTTCTATACCCTGCAGCTTCTCTCTGCACGTCTCTTTCTTTTTTCTGTACCTCTCTTGCTTCTTTATGTATCCCTCTTGCCTCTTTCTATACCCCTCTTCCCTATTTCTGCATCTCTCTTGCCTCTTTCTGCCATTCTGTTACCCTTTTCTGTACCTCTAATGCTTCTTTCTACAATTCTCTTGGGTCTTTCCACACCCCTCTTGCTTCTTTCTGTACTTCTTCTGCTTCCTTCTGCAGCATTCTTCCCATTTTCTGCACCTCTTTTCCCTCTTTATGCACATTTCTTACCTCTTTCTACACTCTCTTGCCTCTCTCTGCACCCTCTTCCCTCTCTTTCAGCACCCCGCTCCCCTCTTTCTGCACCTATCTTACCTCTTTCTGCACCTCACTTGCTTCTTTCTGCACCCCTCTTGTCTCTTTCTGGACCTCTTTTACCTTTTTCTGCAGTACCCTTGCGTATTTCTGCACCACTGTCGGTTCTTTCTGCACTACTCTTCCTTCATTCTGTACCTGTCTTGAAATTTCTGCCACCTCTTGCCTCTTTCTGCACCCCACTTTCTGACCCACTCTTGCCTTTGTTTCCACCCCAATTCCCTCTTTCTGACATATTTTCCTGTTTCTGCAACTCTTTTTCCTCTTTCTGCAGTTCTCTTGCCTCCTTCTGCACTCTCTTGCTTTTTTCGGCACTTCTCTTGCCTCTGTCTGCACCCCTCCAGCCTTTTTCTGTACCCTGCAGCTTCTCTCTGCAAGTCTCTTTCTTTTTTCTGTACCTTTCTTGCTTCTTTATGTATCCCTCTTGCCTCTTTCTATACCCCTCTTCCCTATTTCTGCATCTCTCTTGCCTCTTTCTGCCCTTCTGTTACCCTTTTCTGTACCTCTAATGCATCTTTCTATAATTCTCTTGGGTCTTTCCGCACCTCTCTTGCTTCTTTCTGCACTTCTCTTGCCTCTTTCTGCACCCATCCAGCCTTTTTCAGTACCCTGCAGCATCTCTCTGCACGCCTCTTTCTTTTTCTGTACCTCTCTTGCTTCTCTATGTACCCCTCTTGCCTCTTTCTATACCCCTCTTCCCTCTTTCTGCATCTCTCCTGCCTCGTTCTGCCCTTCTGTTACCCTTTTCTGTACCTCTAATGCTTCTTTCTACAATTCTCTTGGGTCTTTCCGCACCTCTCTTGCTTCTTTCTGTTCTTCTTTTGCTTCTTTCTGTATCTCTCTTACTTCTTTCTGCAGCCTTCTTCCCATTTTCTGCACCTCTCCTGCCTCTTTATGCACATTTCTCACCTCTTTCTACATTCCTCTTGCCTCTTTCTGCACCCTCTTCCCTCTCTTTCTGCACCCCTCTTCCCTCTTTCTGCACCTATCTTGCCTCTTTCTGCACCTCACTTTCTTCTTTCTGCACCCCTCTTGTCTCTTTCTGGACCTCTTTTACCTTTTTCTGCAGTCTCTTGCGTATTTCTGCACTCTGTTGGTTCTTTCTGCACTACTCTTCCTTCATTCTGTACCTGTCTTGCAAATTTCTGCCCCCTCTTGCCTCTTTCTGCACCCCACTTTCTGCCCCACTCTTGCCTTTGTTTCTACCCCAATTTCATCTTTCAGACATCTTTTCCTGTTTCGGTAACTCTTTTTCCTCTTACTGCAGTTCTCTTGCCTCCTTCTGCACCTCTGTTGCTGATTTCTGCACTTCTCTTGCCTCTTTCTGCACCCATCAGCCTTTTTCAGTACCCTGCAGCGTCTCTCTGCACGCCTCTTTCTTTTTTCTGTACCTCTCTTGCTTCTTTATGTACCCCTCTTGCCTCTTTATATACCCCTCTTCCCTCTTTCTGCATCTCTCTTTCCTCTTTCTGCCTTTCTGTTATCCTTTTCTGCACCTCTGTGGCTTCTTTCTACAATTCTCTTGGGTCTTTCCGCACCTCTCTTGCTTCTTTCTGTACTTCTTTTGCTTCTTTCTATACCTCGCTTGCTTCGTTCTGCAGCCTTCCTCTCATTTTCTTCACTTCACTTGCATCTTTATGCACCTTTCTTGCCTCTTTCTATGCCCCTCTTGCCTCTTTCTGCACCCTCTTCCCTCTCTTTCTGCACTCCTCTTCCCTCTTTCTGCATGTATCTTGCCTCTTTCTGCACCTCACTTGCTTCTTTCTGCACCCGTCTTGTCTCTTTCTGGACCTCTTTTACCTTTTTCTACAGTTCTCTTGTGTATTTCTGCACTTCTTTTGCTTCTTTCTGTACTTGTTTTGCCTCTTTCTGTACCTCTGTTGCTTCTTTCTTCACTTCTCTTGCCCCTTTCTGCACCCCTCTAGCCTCTTTCTGCAACCTGCTGCTTCTCTCTGCACATGTCTTTCTTTTTTCTCTTGCTTCCATATGTACCCCTCTTGCCTCTTTCTGTACCCCTCTTCCCTCTTTCTGCATCTCTCTTACCTCTTTCTGTACTTCTGTTGCCTGTTTCCGCACCGCCATTGCTTCTTTCTGTACCATTCTTCCCATTTTTCTGAATCTCTCTTGCCTCTTTCTAAACCCCTGTTGCTTCTTACTGCACTTATCTTGCCTCTTTCTGTACCCCTCCTGCCTCTTTTTACACCTCTATTGGTTCTTTCTGTAATTCTCTTGCCTCTATGTACCTTTCTTGTTTCTTTCTGTACCTCTCTTGCCTCTTTCTGCACCTCACTTGCCTCTTTCTGCTCTCCCTTCCCTCTTTCTACACCAATCTTGCCTCTTTCTGCTGTTCTCTTGCATCTTTCTGCAAATCTGTTGCTTCTTTCTGCACTTCACTTGCCTCTTTCTGAACCCAGCCAGCCTCTTTCTGCACCCCTGTTGCTTCTCTCTGCACTTCTCTTGCTTTTTTTCTTTACCTCTATTGCTTCTTTCTGTACCCCTCTTGCCTCTTTCTGTACCCATCTTCCCTTTTCTGTATCTCTCTTGCCTCTTTCTGCACCTCCTTTGCCTCTTTCTGTACCCCTTTTCCCTCTTACTGCACCTCTCTTCCCTCTTTCTGCACCTCTTTTGCCTCTTTCTGCACCTCTGCGCCTCCAGTCCACACTTCTCTTGCTTCTTTTGCCCCTCTCTTGCTTCTTTCTGCATCCCTGTTGTCTCTTTCTGCAGCCTTTTCCCCTCTTTCTGCACCTTTCTTGCCTCTTTCTGTACCTCACTTGCCTCTTTCTGCACTCAATTCCCTATTTCTGCACCTCTCTTGCTTCTTTCTGCAATTCTCTTGCTTCTTTTGCACCTCTCCTGCTTCTTTCTACTTCCCTGTTGTCTCTTTCTGCACTTGTCTTGCTTTTCTCTGCACATCTCTTGCTTCTTTCTGCACCCTTGTTGCCTTTTTCTGCACCTCCCTTGCCTCTTTCTATACCTCTTTTGCTTTTTTCTGTACTTCTCTTGCCTCTTTCTGTACCACTCATGCCTCTTTTCGCACCTCTGTTGGTAATTTCTGTACTTCTCTTGCTTCTTTCTGCACCTCTCTTGCTTCTTTCTGTACCTCCCTTACTGTACCTCTCTTCCCCATGTCTGCACCTCTCTTGCCTCTTTTTGCACCCTTGTGCCTTCATTCTGCACTTTTCTTGTTTCTTTATGCACCTCTCTTGTTTCTTTCTGCACCACTATTGCCTATTTCTGCATCCCTCTTCCATCTTTCTGAATCTCTCTTGCCTCTTTATGCCCTTTTGTTACCCCTTTCTGCACCTCTGCTGCTTCTTTCTACAATTCTCTTGGGTCTTTCCGCACCTCTCTTGCTTCTTTCTGTACTTCTTTTGCTTCTTTCTGTACCTCTCTTATTTCTTTCTGCACCCTTCTTCCCATTTTCTGCACCACTCTTGCCTCTTTCGGCACCTTTCTTGCCTCTTTCTACACCCCTGTTGCTTCTTTCTGTACTTCTCTTGCGTCTTGCTGCACCCCTCTGGCCTCGTTCTGCACATCAGTTGGGTCTTTCTGTAATTCTCTTGCCTCTATGTAGCTTTCTTGTTTCTTTCTGCTCCACTATTGCCTCTGTCTGCAACCCTCTTCCACCTGTTCTGTACCTCTCTTGCCTCTTTCTGTACCTCCATTGCCTCTTTCTGCAACCCCTTCCCTCCTTCTGCACGTCTCTTGCCTCTTTCTGCAGTTCTCTTGCATCTTTCTGCACATCTGTTGCTTCTTTCTGCACTTCACTTGCCTCTTTATGAACTCAGCCAGCCTCTTTCTGCACCCCAGTTGCTTCTCTCTGCAATTCTTTTGCTTCTTTCTGTACCTCCCTTACTTCCTTCTGTATACCTATTGCCTCTTTCTATATCCCTCTTCCCTCTTTCTGCACCTCTCTTGCCACTTTCTGCACCCCTTCCTGCTTTCTGCACCTCTCTTGCCGCTTTCTGCCGTTCTCTTGTATCTTTCTGAACATTTGTTGCTTCTTTCTGCACTTCACTTGCTTTTTCTGTACCTCTCTTGCTTCTTTCTGCAACACCCTTGTATCTTTGTGTTCCTTTTGCTTCTTTCTGCACTTCTCTTGCATCTTTCTGCACTACTATTGCTTCTTTCTGTACCCCTCTTGTCTCTTTTTGTCCCCTTTTTCCTCTTTCTGCACCTCTCATGCCTCTTTCTGCTCCTCTCTTGCCTCTTTTTACATACTTTTCTTGCTGCTTTCTGCACTTCTCTCACTTCTTTCTGTACTTTTCTTGCCTCTTTCTGTATTCAAATGGGAAGTGCACTGTGTCAAGTTTAAAGGTCTGCGTGCTCTCATGACTGAAGTATATGTTTACTTGTACATGTATTCTCACATGTGTTATGCATCTGAAGATGGTAGCTTAGAAAGCGGGTAGCTTCTCCTATAGTTGGTCAAATTTTCTCAGATCTGCTCTGTCAGTCAGTTGCACAGGAAGACATGTCTTATGTATATAGGTGTTATAGAGCCCCTCAAATATACTATTGAATACCCATGTGCCCTGCCTTATGAGCAGAAAAAAATACAACTTTTTGTACACAAATTTACAGAGTATGCTGTTTGAAACACAGGTATTCAATTCTTTGTATGTTTATTTTCATGTAACATGTCACTAGGTAAAAGCAGAGACACACTCATGCATACCTTCACAAACTTGGTCAGACAAACAGTAGCAATATGGTGGGAGTGCTTTTTTACATTTGGTAGTCCTAACAGTCTGAGCAATCGATGAATAGTGAACCTTCAAGAGAAAAGTGTGGTTTAAGACATCTTGGGAGAAGGATTAGTGATTAGGCTACTTTGTATGAGTCTGTGGAAAGGTTCAGTCAAAGTAGGACTCTTTCTGCACCTCTGTTGCTTCTTTCTGCACTTCTCTTGCTTCTTTTTCCACCTTTCTTCCTCTTTCTGTACCTCCCTTGCCTCTTTCTGCACTTCTGTTGCATCTTTCTGCACCCTTCTTCCCTTATTCTGCACCTTTCTCCCCTCTTTCTGTACCTCTGTTACTTCTTTCTGTACTTCTCTTGCATCTTTTTGCACCCCTTTTGCCTCTTTCTGCACCTCTGTTGTTTCTTTCTGTACTTCTCTTGCTTCATTCTGCACCTTTCTTCCTCTTTCTGAACTTCTGTTGCCTCTTTCTGCATGTTTCTTGCTTTTTCTGTACCTTTCTTCCTCTCTCTCTGCACCTTTCTTGCCTCCTTCTGCACTTCTCTTGCTTCTTTCATTTGATGTCATTTGAACAGTCATCACTGATGTCATCCGTGATGTCACTGACCATGTCATGAGTGATGTAATATGTGATGTCATCAGCAGTGCATTATGAGGGCGCGAGTTATAGTTGGCTCAGCTAACTCTAAAGGCTGAATTTCCCTGGTTTTGCATGAGGGAAATGTGAGCTTAACTATAACGTCCCTGAAACCTGTGGTTTATAAATATATGTGTATTAACTACTGGCGGTGTGGCAAGGATTCTGCAAATGCACAGAACTATGCACAGGAAACCAGGACCTCAGTGAATTGTGGTATACCAAATACTCACCTCAGTACCCAGAACCCCTATCCGACTAGCATCAGTGTCTCATTCGTTCTCCGTATCATCTCAAAGCTACAAATGATTAGACAACCCAGAACAAGCGACTTAGAGTACTCTCAGGAATGGTGGGTATCAGAAACACCTTTTCGTTATTATTCTCATATCAGTCCAAAACAAGACTAATCAGAGACACGGTAAAGTTTAAAATGTTTATTTTTAACTATATGCCCTAAGGTGCAGTACTTTGGCTAACATAAGCAGACAAATGATTAAAAACAAAACCATCATCATTGTTACAAAACCATAGAAAATGAAGGGAGAAATCATATTACAAGTGATAGTGGAATACAACCACCCTCCTTTCACAAGTAAGCTAGTTTTATGAAACTAATCGAAGGTCTCTAGGTTTGAATGGGCAACCCAAACCATAAATATCAACTTTGGTGAATCACACAACAGGATCAGCTCTGCTCTGTGTATGGAAAAGGTCTTCTCCAAAGTGCCTGAATCATGCATGCAAATGCAATATTAAAGGCACACGAGTTTCAGATATTTGCAGCTGTGTGCATGTTATGGCTAGAGCGTGGGGCTCAGACTGTGTTGTGCTTCGTTGTACATCGGCTGGGGCTACCTTAAAGTTCACATCCTTGCTGCGAGGGACGCCACGCTGTGTTGGGGGAAGACTGCCTCGAGAAAGCGGAATAACTTGCCTACTGGGACTGCGAGGACCAGGGTGCTTTGTGCATTAGCAAGCAGCTGCACCTGGGACCTCTTCCTGACTCCTCCTCCACTGGTCTCCTCCCTATTTATCGAAAGACTCCCTCCACACGTGCTAGCGGGACGCACGCGGGTCGGAGCCCGGGGCGAAGACCGGGCAAAGAGCGGGCCGTTTGAGGCCGTTCGAGAACGGGCGTGACAGGCTCCGGCTCATTGCTTCTGGTTTCCACTTTCTCTTCCTACTCAACGCCTGCATTTGGAAAATGACCACAAGAGAAACAAGAAGTAAGACCTTGACGGCCACAGGGAAGCCACAAGGTACCTTAGACACTTATTTTGCAAAGGCTGGATCACTCCTTACCGACAAAATTACCATCTTAGAACGACGAATTTCTCAAGAAATAGAGTGGGTAAGGAGATCGTCCTTGGGCCCTCTCGCCCATGTAACAACCCCCGTACAAAGACTCGAACATATATTACCAGACAGCGGGGAAAGGGATGATGATGATGAAGATATGTGTGACATAGCTGGATTGTCAGGTTCCTTTGTTACTCATAGTGAGTGTGATATTTCGGCCCCGGTCAATCTCACCTTATTACCTTTACCAACCTTAATGGCCCCCCTACCACCAACTACATCAAATACTGTCCTGCCTTTGACGGAGGGAACTATTAAGACAAGGTATCACCAGCAAAAGGTGACAAGGCAGAAAGAGAGGGAGGGAGCAATTCCAAAAAGTAAAGAGAGGGCACAGAGCTCTCGAGGGAGAAAGCCAAAACCCGCTAAGAATCCCACCCTGCATGATGGAAAGAAAAAGGGTGAATTTAAGAAAGGGCAAAAAATGCCAGTATTAAAAAAACCATCAATTCCTAAAACACCAAGGCAGACTCCCCCTAATACCACCATCAACATTAACTCTGAGGAGGAGGATATCACTCTTTCTGATATTCGAGCATTGATGAGGGCAGTGCTCCAACCCTTGGAAACACGACTAACAAAGATGGAATCTTGCCTACACAAGATTGAAAAAGTCCTGGCACAATTATCGGTTACCCGGCCTCAAGACATCCAAACACTAGAAATAGGGCTGAGCCACACCATTGAGAAGGATAAATCAGCCCCGATAGCCAAAGAAATGGCCCCTGTAGCTAACCTCACTAAAACCCAATCCCCTTGCCAAAACATTAATTTGCAACCCCTTGATTCGGTAGCAAAGACATGTGAAATTGAAATCCAGGGTAACGCTAATGATAATAATCCGAGGATAATAAATCTGCCACCAGAGGCAAGTCCATATATAATTATTCTGGCAGGCATCCCTGAATTAAAGCAATCCGCACGAGAACCCGCAGAATCTCTCAAAAACAAGGTTATTAATTGGCTCGCCACAAACAGACCCCTTCCCGAAGGTGCAAGGAGCAAGGTCCTCATGGTAAGAAGAGCACAATGGCTTGGCTCAACCAGGAAATCCATTCCTGGAGACTGTGTCCTGGTGAATTTCAGGGACCCCTGGACTGTCTCCCACATTTGTAGTTGGCCATATCGTGACAAAGGGATCCAAATCCAAGTCTTGCCCCTATCCTTCTTTTATCCACCCCCTAGATTGGAGCAGGTAGAAGAAGGATGGGAACTAGTAAACAGAAGTAGGCCCAAAAGGGGCAATAGAGAAATAGGGATTTTATATCCACCCCCAAGATTAGAGCAGGTAGAAGAAGGTTGGGAATTAGTAAATAGAAGAAGGGCCAAATGGGGCAACAGAGAATTTGGGATTCCCCATTACGTGAGAACGCATTTCGATGATTATCTCCCAACCCATAACAGATACAGTAATCTAGACCTGGTAGATTGACTGAGTATAAGGGGCAGCGGAGAGCATAGTGGAGATGTGGTTCCAACTCCCTCCCAAACTTGCACGACGCCTCTCACAGCGGAGCTCACTATTGAGGAGAGCTCTACTTTTGGTGAGAGTGAAATTTTGGGCGCTCCCTTCCCAACCTCTAATAAGGAGATAGAGAAGGCTCATCGGGGTAATATATTCACCAATACCCCACTGGGTCCTCAAGTTAGTAGTGGTTCACTCTTAAATTTATCATCAAATAATGCTCGCCCCCCCTCACTGAAGCTACTCTCTTGGAATGTGGCGGGATTGTCTAATAAACTGCACTGCCCAGACTGGAACTCATATATCGAGGCCAAAGATATATGTTTGTTCCAGGAGACTTGGGCTCCGGAGGAGGTGCTATATAGTGGCTTTGCCACATTTTCCAATAATGCGAAATGGGGAGGCAAAGGACGACCCTCGGGAGGACTTGCAACTTCGGTGGCTACCGATTTGGGATGCACGGCTACCCTACTCCCCCTTGATAAGAAGGATATTTTAGTCGTCTTGTTGGTATGGCCAAACTTAAGTAGGCTCTTGTTGGTAAATGTCTATTCCAGGCCAGTTATTGGTATGCAAGAATCACGCACTATTGCGGAGCTTGCGGACATTTTATGCAAAATTCCTGATGCCACCCCCTACCTAATCGGCGGTGACTTTAATTGTCATTATGAGCCACTCCTCGGCCCATTGGATGGACTAGCCCACGAGGAGGATGCGCTCTGGTCTATACCCCCACTGATTGCACCGGGCCCAAGAGTTTGGACACCTTTAGTTGTCCAAATTACTTCTTTAACATTAAAATATGGTATACTGGCCTGCAACGGTCGGATAAAGTCAGATATTCCCCCAAAACACACATATAATAGAGTGGGTAGGGAATCCAGGCTTGATTATATTCTTGTTCCAATGGCCTCGTGGTCACACATTAGAGATTTTTGTGTATTCCCTAGGGGGGATAGTGACCACGATGCTTTGGAACTCGATTATAATCTCCCTGGTCTCGAGGACAGGAGTGTGCATTTGCCATTACTTGAGACGGGATTATCTCTTACCAGTCACCGACGACGAGTCAAGTGGGAGAGACTAGTATCTGATTCAGAGAAATTATCCAGGCTTTATGCCCGAGTAGTCCCCTCACTTGCCAAAGCATGCGAATTACTGGACCAAGATATTACCCAGGACACTCTGAAACTGTGGGGTTCGCTCCATGAGGATTTCATCCAGGCAGTGTCTGGAAGTCTTTTCACCACCCCAAAAGGGGTAAATCGACGCTCCCTGCGCCCCTTCTGGTATAATACCACTTGTCGTCAGGCGAAAATGGATCTATTGGCCTCACTAAAGGAGGGGAAGGCGCGTGAAGAAATTTGGGCCAGGAGATCGGCCTATAAGCGTCTGATTAGTCAAGCAAAAAGCGAATGGGAGCATGATAAATGGGAAAACCTCAAGAATGCCATGGCACGTCGTGATTCCCGTGCATTTTGGTGCTTTGTGAATACAGGTTCAGATGCATTGCCATCGGCAATTGAGCCCAACATTTCACCATTGATGTGGAAAAATCACTTCCAGTCCCTCTATATTGCACCCCCCGGTGTGCGATCGCATTTTGTTTATTCTGGAAGTAACGACTCTAAGGTGGCCCCATTTACATTAGCAGAGGTTTGCGAGGCTATTGGACGCTTAGCACCAGCAAAGGCACCCGGGTTAGATGGTCTGCCTGGTGATTTATTCAAACACAAACCCGATGTGTGGGCGCCCTATTTATTGGTACTATTCAATTGCATCCTAGGTGGCATGGAAGTGCCCAATACTTGGCTGGGTGCAGAGATCGTCCCAATATTTAAAAAGGGCTCGCCTCTGCTCCCATCCAATTATAGACCTATTAGTCTCATTGACGTTCCGCAAAAGCTTTTTGGAAGACTGATACTCAATCGTCTCCAAAATTGGATTGAGGAACGGGATATATTGAGCCCTTATCAAGCTGGGTTTAGAGAGGGTGTCTCGACCATAGATCAGATCTTTCGCCTCAATCATTTATATTGGAAGACCGTGGTAATTGAGGGCGGTACCCTATACACGGTCTTCGTTGACTTACGTGCAGCGTTTGACTTGGTATGCAGAGATAAATTATGGGTTGTTCTAAATGATTTAGGACTCCCGGCTGACATCCTATCAATACTGATTAGATTACATCATGGCAACTTTGCCAGGGTGAGGTGTGGCAGAGCGGGAGCTTTATCAGAGGGCTTCCCGGTACAAACGGGGGTCAGACAGGGTTGTGTGCTTGCACCGACCCTGTTCTGCCTCTTTGTGGATGGGGTTATTAAACATATATCGGGGATAAAAAACATCGATGCCCCCAAGCTCAATGGCAGCAGGGTGCCTGCAATTATGTTTGCAGATGACACCCTGCTGCTTTCTAAATCCCCCATGGGCCTACAACGGGTGTTGGACGGGTTTTCAAATGTTTGTGGTGAGCGAGGTTTGGAAATCAATGCGTCCAAAACAAAGTATATGATTTTCAACCCGCACCCACTCACACGCCCAAACCCTATGATAGGGTCTGTCAGACTAGAGCGGGTCTTCACGTTTGATTATTTGGGGATAACGCTCAATCAAAATATGACCTGGGACTCGCACAGAACGAAGGTGCACTTAAAACTGGTACAGTCAATGGGCGGTATATCTAGGACACTATCCAGGTCAACTTATAAACCATTGGGCCCACCCCTCCAAATTTATAAAACACAGGCTAGAGGGGCAGCATTATATGGGGGCGAGATATGGGGGCACACAGCTGACCAGAAATTACTGACAATTGAAAACAACTTTATAAGACAACTGGTAGCACTACCAACTAGCACCCCACTTACCCCTTTAAGACTTGATTTGGGCCTAAGATCAATCACGAAGGAGTTGGGCCTTAAACCCTTGACTTTTTGGCGCAGGTTATGGAGCTCGCCAGAATTATCAAACTATCGGGCCAAACTTACTGAGATTCTGTGCCTTCCAAAAGTGACAGAAATACCGTGGTTTAAATACGTGAAGAACACTTTTGAAATCCTGGGAAGACCGGAGCTGTGGCTAAATCCGGAGAATGCATGTTGCAGGACTCCACGTAAACTTTTAGTAAATGCTTATTTTGAGCATAAGCTACGTGTTATAGTGGAGACCACACGAGAGGGATCCCTATCTAACCACTTTTTCGCTATAAAAGACATGTATAGTCTAGAGACCGTTTTAGATGACGTTGGTCCTCCACTAACAAGGAAACTATTCATGCAGTGGCGATACGGCACCCTTCCTTTGAGGGCACATACAGAACATTGGGCTAAAATACACACCACGGCTCATTGCCCAACGTGTGCAAATTTGCGGGAGAATGACTTACACATTATATTCTTCTGCCCAACATATAATAGATCGCGGAAGTACTGGCTCATTCCACTCCTGAGAAATTTGGGTATCAGGAGTTATCTACCTGCATACAGAATTTTAAAGTCAGACCTATCGGCCCCCACCGTATTTGCGGTTGCCAAATTTTTAACTGCAATGTGGTTTGTCAGAAATCGTTATATTAAGTCCAACATGAGCACGTGATCAACTGAATGATTTTTAACCTATGACTGTTTTTATGTTTTTTATCTTTCTCAATTGTCCTCAATGTGTAAAACTGTTTTTAGGCAATTTTATTGTATTCTTTTATGATCCATTGTGATCGAAATAAAGATTATGATGATGACATTGTTATTTGACCTTGTCGGCTTCTGCACACAGTGTTCAGACTAAGGTCGCAGTGCACGTCTAGCAAGCAAGCAGTTTTTCTTATAATAACAGCTACCTGCAGTGTTGTGTGCAAAAGCAGCAAAAGTGACAAGATGGCGTTTTACATCTAAGACGCTTATGCTAACATAGCAATGTGTGTACATGGTACTCCGTCTCCACCACACCCTTCCTTGATCAGACAACAAACAAAATAGGGAAGCAAAGTAGGAACACAGAGTTCAAGTTCGATTGAGACAGAATCAAGGCCTTGCATTGCCAAGCCATATAATTGGTAGTGACAGTTCGAAAAAGCAAAAAAATGAACCTATCGCAGAGGCGTGACAGAGCCCAATGTGGAGTAAAAAAAGAAAAAATTTAAAAAACTTGGGTTTGGACTAGCGGAATAAGGACAACTCCCAATCTAATCCATTAACGTGTAAGCACAATAAGGAGCAACTGCCTCTAAAAGGAAGTCATTATAATGTTCTGTAAAAGATTCCGCCATCCAGGCAAGTAAGGTAAATGAACATACATGTTCCTCGATAACTGGAGCCTCTAGCACAATCAGAGGACAACTGGCGTGTTCATCAAGATAACTTCTCGCCAAGAAGTCACATGCTGCCGTATATATATCCCAGTTGCCTAGGACTCCATATGCCGCTCCACAGGCCATAATCCCGATGCTAGAACAGTCCAACTCGTGAGCCACTAAGGGACTCATTAGTCGATCATAATCCGGGGCAGGAGACGCCGTGTTTGACAGGCAAAAATCCAGAGCCCATTCAAAAGGACAATATAGGCAATGGAAAACAGGCTGCACGCAAGTAAAGTAGGAGAACCGGAAGGACAATCCATAGGCTACGCTTAAAGTGGACAGTGGTAATGTTCCATAGTATTCAAGCATCCGGTTACGAAGATGAAGCAGCCGGGGCAGACTGTCGTGTGATACATATCATGCAGCCATTGCGCAGCAAGCAGACCAACAGGAGCACACCAGCCGTGAGGGCGAGAATCAACAGAAGCCCACTGAAGACGCTGGAAAAAATAGAATGAAAAAATGCTGGTATCACACCAAATATTGTTTGGAAGGAGGTCACGTGGCTGGAGCCCACAACCTTGAAAAATGCACTAAGCCAGTTGTTGACAAGGCATTGAAGATAGTATGAATCACAGCTCCGAAATTAAGGGGGAGATCAGTATTGAAAAGTGCATGCACCTTGGTGCGGGTGTTTGCCACATGAAGGACGAAGGCTTCACGGGAGGAAGTCAGTGCGACTTCTTTTGGAGACAATAGAGCCCTTATTCTGCTCATCTTGTTGAACTCCGCTTTCAAGGTTGGGATGGAAGGCCGGATGGATACATCCAGTCTCCCATGCGGGGGCGGGAAAAGGACATTTTTACAGCAGACTACGCGTTGTGAGACAGTTGCAATGTACGGAATTCCCAATAGCATTCCGCAGCATGCCTCATTATTTAAAAGCAAATAGCTACCGTTAGCTAACAATGTAAAAGTGGGTGTTATTGCCGGCACAGGATTTCCCTTCAGAATGCAAACTAAATTCGGTGCCTGAACGTTGCAGGCGCCATGCAACTGTATGTGCCTACACACTACTGAGTGATCAGGTGTGGAAGTGAATTCCTCTCCTTTCAAATAAACTTATTTACCCTCTCTCATGCACCTGTATGTAAATGTAAGTGACCAAACTTCATGCAGGAAAGCAGTACCCAATGGTTCATATTTGCCTAGGGCATAATGTTTCATACATGAACTGAACTTAGACAATGGAAACGGCAAGGTGGTTAAACCGTGGATAAGCCACACAGCTGAGTTTGATTCGGCCACAGAGAAAGGTAAAGGTTCCAACTTTTTAATATGCAGTAAGGAGTATGTTGCATCTTTCATGGACATGAATTGTTGTTTTGCAGTCAGATTAAAAGGCCGGAATAAAGATGATGTATTCATGTAGTCCCAGGGAACTTTCCCAACTTTCAATGTTTGCAAAGTCCACGCAAACTGCATAATAGAACACAATTGATTTTGACCATGGTATAAAACAGACATATCATCCTGTACAATATCCAAAACAGATAAAACAATATTATCTAATGTATAAATTCTGGAAGAAAGGGTGTTAATGCTATTGTCAATGACAACTAGCACTTTTTCTAAATGTGCTTGATCAATAGCTCTTAACCTGGAGGCAGCTTCAATTTGAGATAATTTCCAAACTTCGTTATAAATAGCATGCACCCATCTTCTGGACCTGCCACCCACAGGACCCTTAATAAAATCATTCAAGTAGACATATTAGACTCAGTTAGAAGAGAAGATCATAACAACCCTGTTATCAATCTATCCAATCATGTGCTTTCCCCCACTGAGTTATCCAAAGGTTTGAGCTTTGTACCGAGTGCACCAAGTAACAGCTTTGGCACAAAAATAGATTTGTACCGTTTTTTTTCGCAAGGTTACATTGAAACATTATTTTTACAGACATTCCAATCCCATTAATACTAACAAGGCACCAGCAACTCCATTGCGAACACCATCTACTTTTTCACCACCCACACATTTTATGTCCAACAACATTCTCGCGTTTGAACAGGTGGTACTACAAGATGTTTTGAAATTATATAACACCAGAAAATACATCAAGTATAACATCAGTAAAGATGAGAGGTCAAGCCTTGAAACACTGAGAAACAACACAGAACCAGTAGTCAAACCAGCAGACAAGGGTGGTGCCATTGTGGTTCAAGGTAGAGATGACTATGTTACCGAGATTCAGACACAGCTACAAGTGGTTACGAATGATCAAAAAATTAGGGGTGATCCTACCAAGGAAGTTTCCAAATTGATACACACACTAACTACACAGGGTCTGGAGAAAGGGTATCTCAGTCAATTGGAGTACAGCTACCTTAATCAAAAAGAACCCCGGTTCCCAATAATTTATAACCTCCCGAAAGTTCACAAGAATAGGGATAAACCGCCGGGCAGACCCATAGTGTCAGGATGTGGATCAGTCTTGGAACCCCTGTGTCGGTATGTGGATATTTTTCTCCAACCATGGGTAGCCAGGACTCGGTCATACATTCGTGACACTATGGAAGTCATTAATTGGGTCAAGGGCCTTACCTATGACAAGGACAGCCAGATACTTGTCACAATGGACGTGGCCTCATTATACATGAGTATCCCACAAAGAGAAGCCCTAGCCATAGCTCAGGGAGTACTAGAACGCAGGGAGAGACCACATAGAGTACCGACAGATTTTATTATTTCTTTACTTGAGGTGGCAATGACAAGTAATTTTTTCATCTTTCAGAAAGATTATTTTTACCAGACCAAAGGTGTGGCTATGGGAGCCGGGTTTGCTCCCGATATAGCCAATTTGTACATGGATAACTATGAGGATAAGAACATCTATAATGCTGATAACCCTTTCACAGAGAACATAACTCTGTAGAAGAGGTATATCGATGATGTCCTCATGATCTGGACTGGGGACTCCGCAACCTTAGAGCAATTTTGTTTCTGGCTCAATGGACGATCTGAGGACATTCAGATGACCATGACTTACAGTGCAGAGAAGGTAAATTTTCTTGATCTAACTGTACAAAGTGAGAATAATGAGCTTTACACCACCTTATTTAGGAAGCCATTGGAACGAAATACACTTTTGGGATACAGGAGTAACCACCCTAGAAATATACGAGATAATCTGCCCTACGGGCAACTCCTGAGAATTCACAGGAATCGCACACGTAGGTCTGATTTCTTTAAAGAGTCGATTCACTCCTTCAGAGACTTTTTGAACGAGGGTATCCACGCAGCCTTCTAAAAAGATCACGAAAACGAGTTTGGTACTGTCACAGGGACGTACTACTTCAAACTAAGACAGACAAACCCACCGATGAAAATCGGATTGTCTGTGTATCTACCTTCATTAATAGGAGTACAGAGATCAAGAGAATTATAAATCAAAATTGGTACCTAGTTTCGGATGAAATAGCTAGCACAGAGCGCCCTTTGTTTGCCTTTAAAAGGGGCAAGAACATTAAGGATTATGTAGTTAGTTCATACCTTAAAGATGAACCAGCACCTGGCACGCGGTCACTTTTAATGCTACCACCACTCCAAGGACACTATAAATGCGGACGGTGCAAAGTGTGCGCTCTCACTGTTGAACAAAGGGAACTCACACATAATGACAAGAAATACAGTTTAAATC
The DNA here is from genome assembly GCF_964204655.1 of Triturus cristatus. Lineage (NCBI taxonomy): Eukaryota > Metazoa > Chordata > Amphibia > Caudata > Salamandridae > Triturus > Triturus cristatus. The sequence goes on from NC_140589.1 coordinate 463,722,789, forward strand.
ATCACACAAACTGTAATACAAAGGACGTAATTTATTTAATCAAATGTCCGTGCCAGAAAGTGTATGTAGGACAGACTAAGCAAAAGATAAAGATACGTATCCTACAGCATTGCTCTCCCATCCACTGTTAAGTACAAGGGGCACCTTTAGTTGAACATTTCAATGATGAAGGACATAGTATTAACAGCATTGAATGGTGGGTATTGGAGAGAATAATGCCGAACCCGAGAGGTGATTCTCTATCATCTATCATGAATCTACGTGAATGCAAATAGATTAATTTGCTTGATTCAGTTGATGGGGGTTTGAACGAACAAGAGGAGATTTCTAGGCAGATATCTCTGCTCACCATTACTTAGGTTTTTCAATAATATGACATGACTGCTCATATGATGATAATCTGTAAGCATGTAGGCCCATTATGACTGTCAATAACACATTAATGCAACGTGTGAAGACCTTTGTCTTCTTCTTACATGATTGGCAGGGCTCTGCCATTATATTTGAAAACAAATATGTGACTACTGTCGTATTCTGGAGAGGATTATAACAGGGATCCGTTGAGTCACTCCTAACAATATACTATTGCGATATGTAGGTATCAAGAACTGAAATTTGTAATGTAATGCCGTTAAATATTGGTCTAATTTCTGTATATTAATACATGACTTGTGGATATGCAGTTGTTTGATGTCTATGTAACACTTTGCCCTTTTACAAACCGATATCAGACGATTGTAATATGCATATTTGACTATACAAAACCTTTCAGGCTGTATACATGATATGATCGATTCCTGTATCTGTGAACTCTCTGCATGGTTACTTCGTTATTAATTTAATGAGTTATATTGTAAACACTAATGATATTTCTCTGACAATGATTTCAACCAGAGGGCAGTCAGGTCACTTTTAAATCCCTTATAGACTTATTTTTGCCATGAATCGCTAATCGCGAGACGTATTATGTATTATAATTTTTTAACCCGATCGCCACTAGAGGGCAGGCAGGTCACGTTCGTACTTTCCATTCTGATAAATTTGTTATGAACCCCTGATTGATTAAACAAGATGAACTTTTAACCCGATCCCTACAAGAGGGTAGGCAGGTTACGCTCGTCTTTCCTGACACACGAGGACATTTTGAATAAACGCAGCGTCATCTATTTAATGGAGTCGGCTGCACGAATAGAGAGCTTCCCGGTTTCATTCAGCGAGTCGCACAGCTTAAGGTAAGACGCCATTTAGAGCAGTGCCATAATGCTTAATGGAGTCGGCCACTCGCTGTAGTTTGACATTGTCAATGGAGATGTACCTGTTATCCTTGCGACTAGGAAGTGGAGGTAAAATGACTGTTCTTGTACCCTGCATGCCAAGCACTGGTACTGGAGCATGATAAGAGGGGCCGAACTCCTTCTTGTTCTCCACCTTCTCACGGACCAGGTCACCAACTCGAGGTAGCCAGCCAACTACTGGAATCTGAAGTGCAGCATCAGTCGTGGAGGGCAAGTGTTCCTTTGCAAGACTGTCTCTGGTCTCATGTAGATTCTGTAATACAGCACAGTGTTCATCTATGTCAAAGGGTGTGGCTGACGCCGCCATGTCCAGGCCATCAAGGTCCGGAACAAACATCTTTATGCCAAAGAGCATTTCGTATGGGGTCCGCCCACCCAGAGACCTTCTAGGGAGATTATTAAGTGCATGTTGAACGCTATACAGATGGGCCAACCAGTTCCTGCCAGTACCTAAAACCCTAGCAGTCATGGTTCATTCACTCCACAACACTATTGCCCTCAGGCCGGTATGGAGATGAAAATATGACTTGGACCCGCAAAGATCTCATGGCTTCTTTGTACACCTTAGAGGCGAACGCAGGACCTTGGTCAGAATGAAGGGTACCACATGCGAAAATTCCCACAAAGACACGCAAATCTCTGACAGTTCGAGCATCAGCACTCCGTTGTGGCCATACCCAAAGAAAACTTGTGCACAAACAAAATAGGGAAGCAAAGTAGGAACACAGAGTTCAAGTTCGATTGAGACAGAATCAAGGCCTTGCATTGCCAAGCCATATACTTGGTAGTGACAGTTCGAAAAAGCAAAAAAATAAACCTATCGCAGAGGCGTGACAGAGCCCAATGTGGAGTAAAAAAAGAATTTTTTTTAAAAACTTGGGTTTGGACTAGCGGAATAAGGACAACTCCCAATCTAATCCATTAATGTGTATGCACAATAAGGAGCAACTGCCTCTAAAAGGAAGTCATTATAATGTTCTGTAAAAGATTCCGCCATCCAGGCAAGTAAGGTAAATGAACATACATGTTCCTCGATAACTGGAGCCTCTAGCACAATCAGAGGACAACTGGCGTGTTCATCAAGATAACTTCTCGCCAAGAAGTCACATGCTGCCGTATATATATCCCAGTTGCCTAGGACTCCATATGCTGCTCCACAGGCCATAATCCCAATGCTAGAACAGTCCAACTCGTGAGCCACTAAGGGACTCATTAGTCGATCATAATCCGGGGCAGGAGACGCCGAGTTTGACAGGCAAAAATCCAGAGCCCATTCGAAAGGACAATATGGGCAATGGAAAACAGGCTGCACGCAAGTAAAGTAGGAGAACCGGAAGGACAATCCATAGGCTACACTTAAAGTGGACAGTGGTAATGTTCCATAGTATTCAAGCATCAGGTTACGAAGATGAAGCAGCCGGGGCAGGCTGTCGTGTGATACATATCATGCAGCCATTGCGCAGCAAGCAGACCAACAGGAGCACACCAGCCATGAGGGCGAGAATCAACAGAAGCCCACTTAAGACGCTGGAAAAAATAGAATGAAAAAATGCTGGTATCACACCAAATATTGTTTGGAAGGAGGTCACGAGGCCGGAGCCCACAACCTTGAAAAAATGCGCTAAGCCAGTTGTTGACAAGGCATTGAAGATAGTATGAATCAGAGCTCCGAAATGAAGGGGGAGATCAGTATTGAAAAGTGCATGCACCTTGGTGCGGGTGTTTGCCACATGAAGGACGAAGGCTTCACGGGAGGAAGTCAGTGCGACTTCTTTTGGAGACAATAGAGCCCTTATTCTGCTCATCTTGTTGAACTCCGCTTTCAAGGTTGGGATGGAAGGCCGGATGGATACATCCAGTCTCCCATGCGGGGGCGGGAAAAGGACATTTTTACAGCAGACTACGCGTTGTGAGACAGTTACAATGTACGGAATTCCCAATAGCATTCCGCAGCATGCCTCATTATTTAAAAGCAAATAGCTACCGTTAGCTAACAATGTAAAAGTGGGTGTTATTGCCGGCACAGGATTTCCCTTCAGAATGCAAACTAAATTCGGTGCCTGAACGTTGCAGGCGCCATGCAACTGTATGTGCCTACACACTACTGAGTGATCAGGTGTGGAAGTGCATTCCTCTCCTTTCAAAAAAACTTATTTACCCTCTCTCATGCACCTGTATGTAAATGTAAGTGACCAAACTTCATGCAGGAAAGCAGTACCCAATGGTTCATATTTGCCTAGGGCATAATGTTTCATACATGAACTGAACTTAGACAATGGAAACGGCAAGGTGATTAAACCGTGGATAAGCCACACAGCTGAGTTTGATTCGGCCACAGAGAAAGGTAAAGGTTCTAACTTTTTAATAGGCAGTAAGGAGTATGTTGCATCTTTCATGGACATGAATTGTTGTTTTGCAGTCAGATTAAATGGCCGGAATAAAGATGATGTATTCATGTAGTCCCAGGGAACTTTCCCAACTTTCAATGTTTGCAAAGTCCACGCAAACTGCATAATAGAACACAATTGATTTTGACCATGGTATAAAACAGACATATCATCCTGTACAATATCCAAAACAGATGAAACAATATTATCTAATGTATGAATTCTGGAAGAAAGGGTGTTAATGCTATTGTCGATGACAGCTAGCACTTTTTCTAAATTTGCTTGATCAATAGCTCTTAACCTGGAGGCAGCTTCAATTTGAGATAATTTCCAAACTTCGTTATAAATAGCATGCACCCATCTTCTGGACCTGCCACCCACAGGACCCTTAATAAAATCATTCAAGTAGACATATTAGACTCAGTTAGAAGAGAAGATCATAACAACCCTGTTATCAATCTATCCAATCATGTGCTTTCCCCCACTGAGTTATCTGTCCTTTCCAAAGGTTTGAGCTTTGTACCGAGTGCACCAAGTAACAGCTTTGGCACAAAAATAGATTTGTACCGTTTTTTTCGCAAGGTTACACTGAAACATTATTTTTACAAACATTCCAATCCCATTAATACTAACAAGGCACCAGCAACTCCATTGCGAACACCATCTACTTTTTCACCACCCACACATTTTATGTCCAACAACATTCTCGCATTTGAACAGGTGGTACTACAAGATGTTTTGAAATTATTTAACACCAGAAAATACATCAAGTATAACATCAGTAAAGATGAGAGGTCAAGCCTTGAAACACTAAGAAACAACACAGAACCAGTAGTCAAACCAGCAGACAAGGGTGGTGCCATTGTGGTTCAAGGTAGAGATGATTATGTTACCGAGATTCAGACACAGCTACAAGTGGTTACGAATGACCAAAAAATTAGGGGTGATCCTACCAAGGAAGTTTCCAAATTGATACACACACTAACTACACAGGGTCTGGAGGAAGGGTATCTCAGTCAATTGGAGTACAGCTACCTTAATCAAAATGAACCCCGGTTCCCAATAATTTATACCCTCCCGAAAGTTCACAAGAATAGGGATAAACCGCCGGGCAGACCCATAGTGTCAGGATGTGGATCAGTCTTGGAACCCCTGTGTCGGTATGTGGATATTTTTCTCCAACCATGGGTAGCCAGGACTCGGTCATACATTCGTGAGACTATGGAAGTCATTAATTGGGTGGAGGGCCTTACCTATGACAAGGACAGCCAGATACTGGTAACAATGGACGTGGCCTCATTATACATGAGTAGCCCACAAAGAGAAGCCCTAGCTATAGCTCAGGGAGTACTAGAACGCAGGGAGAGACCACATAGAGTACCGACAGATTTTATTATTTCTTTACTTGAGGTGGCAATGACAAGTAATTTTTTCATCTTTCAGAAAGATTATTTTTACCAGACCAAAGGTGTGGCTATGGGAGCCGGGTTTGCTCCCGATATAGCCAATTTGTACATGGTTAACTATGAGGATAAGAACATCTATAATGCCGATAACCTTTTCACAGAGAACATAACTCTGTGGAAGAGGTATATCGATGATGTCCTCATGATCTGGACTGGGGACTCCACAACCTTAGAGCAATTTTGTATCTGGCTCAATGGGCGATCTGAGGACATTCAGATGACCATGACTTACAGTGCAGAGAAGGTACATTTCCTTGATCTAACTGTACAAAGTGAGAATAATGAGCTTTACACCACCTTATTTAGGAAGCCATTGGAACGAAATACACTTTTGGGATACAGGAGTAACCACCCTAGAAATATACGAGATAATCTGCCCTACGGGCAATTCCTGAGAATTCACAGGAATTGCACACGTAGGTCTGATTTCTTTAAAGAGTCGGATTCACTCCTTCAGAGACTTTTTGAACGAGGGTATCCACGCAGCCTTCTAAAAAGATCACGAAAACGAGCGTGGTACTGTCACAGGGACGTACTACTTCAAACTAAGACAGACAAACCCACCGATGAAAATCGGATTGTCTGTGTATCTACCTTCAGTAATAGGAGTACAGAGATCAAGAGAATTATAAATCAAAATTGGTACCTAGTTTCGGATGAAATAGCTAGCACAGAGCGCCCTTTGTTTGCATTTAAAAGGGGCAAGAACATTAAGGATTATGTGGTTAGTTCATACCTTAAAGATGAACCAGCACCTGACACGCGGTCACTTTTAATGCTACCACCACTCCAAGGACACTATAAATTCGGACGGTGCAAAGTGTGCGCTCTCACTGTTGAACAAAGGGAACTCACACATAATGACAAGAAATACAGTTTAAATCATCACACAAACTGTAATACAAAGGACGTAATTTATTTAATCAAATGTCCGTGCCAGAAAGTGTATGTAAGACAGACTAAGCAAAATATAAAGACACGTATCCTACAGCATTGCTCTCCCATCCGCTGTTAAGTACAAGAGGCACCTTTAGTTGAACATTTCAATGATGAAGGACATGGTATTAACAGCATTGAATGGTGGGTATTGGAGAGAATAATGCCGAACCCGAGAGGTGGTTCCCTCTCATCTATCATGAATCTACGTGAATGCAAATAGATTAATTTGCTTGAGTCAGTTGATGGGGTTTGAACGAACAAGAGGAGATTTCTAGGCAGATATCTCTGCTCACCATTACTTAGGTTTTTCAATAATATGACATGACTGCTCATATGATGATAATCTGTAAGCATGTAGGCCCATTATGACTGTCAATAACACATTAATGCAACGTATGAAGACCTTTGTCTTCTTCTTACATGATTGGCAGGGCTCTGCCATTATATTTGAAAACAAATATGTGACTACTGTCGTATTCTGGAGAGGATTATAACAGGGATCTGTTGAGACACTCCTAACAATATACTATTGCGATATGTAGGTATCAAGAACTGAAATTTGTAATGTAATGCCGTTAAATATTGGTCTAATTTCTGTATATTAATACATGACTTGTGGATATGCAGTTGTTTGATGTCTATGTAACACTTTGCCCTTTTACAAACCGATATCAGACAATTGTAATATGCATATTTGACTATACGAAACCTTTCAGGCTGTATACATGATATGATCGATTCCTGTATCTGTGAACTCTCTGCATGGTGACTTCGTTATTAATTTAATGTGTTATATTGTAAACACTAATGATATTTCTCTGACAATAATTTCAACCAGAGGGCAGTCAGGTCACTTTTAAATCCCTTATAGACTTATTTTTGCCATGAATCGCTAATCGCGAGACGTATTATGTATTATTATTTTTTAACCCGATCGCCATTAGAGGGCAGGCAGGTCACGTTCGTACTTTCCATTCTGATAAATTTGTTATGAACCCCTGATTGATTAAACAAGATGAACTTTTAACCCGATCCCTACAAGAGGGTAGGCAGGTTACGCTCGTCTTTCCTGACACACGAGGACATTTTGAATAGATGCAGCGTCATCTATTTAATGGAGTCGGCTGCACGAATAGAGAGCTTCCCGGTTTCATTCAGCGAGTCGCACAGCTTAAGGTAAGTCGCCATTTAGAGCAGTGCCATAATGCTTAATGGAGTCGGCCACTCGCTGTAGTTTGACATTGTCAATGGAGATGTACCTGTTATCCTTGCGACCAGGAAGTGGAGGTGAAATGACTGTTCTTGTACCCTGCATGCCAAGCACTAGTACTGGAGCATGATAAGAGGGGCCGAACTCCTTCTTGTTCTCCACCTTCTCACGGACCAGGTCACCATCTCGAGGTAGCCAGCCAACTACTGGAATCTGAAGTGTAGCATCAGTCGTGGAGGGCAAGTGTTCCTTTGCAAGACTGTCTCTGGTCTCATGTAGATTCTGTAATACAGCACAGTGATCATCTATGTCAAAGGGTGTGGCTGACGCCGCCATGTCCAGACCATCAAGGTCCAGAACAAACATCTTTATGCCAAAGAGCATTTCGTATGGGGTCCGCCCACCCAGAGACCTTCTAGGGAGATTATTAAGTGCACGTTGAACGCTATACAGATGGGCCAACCAGTTCCTGCCAGTACCTAAAACCCTAGCTGTCATGGTTCATTCACTCCACAACACTATTGCCCCAGGCCGGTATGGAGATGAAAATTTGACTTGGACCCCCAAAGATCTCATGGCTTCTTTGTACACCTTAGACGCGAACGCAGGACCTTGGTCAGAATGAAGGGTACCACATGCGAAAATTCCCACAAAGACACGCAAATCTCTGATAGTTTGAGCATCAGCACTCCGTTGTGGCCATACCCAAAGAAAACTTGTGCACGAATCCACTGCAACTAAGATGAACTTATACGCAGTATCAGAGGAGAAAGGACCACAGTGATTTAAATAAACACAGCCAAGAGGTTTATTACATATGTACAACTGTGTTTGTGGTGGGCGCGCAGCAGTCGAAGGCTTAATCTGCTGGCAGATGTCACAATTAAGAACATAAGCTTGAGTCTGTTTATACAATCCGCGCCACCAGTAACATTGTTGTAAGAGAATAACAGTCGCTGAAACGCCGGCATGCGCAGAAGCCATACCTTCGTGTGCCGCTGTTATCAAGGATAGTCTGCAGTCCACGTTGGGAATCAATCTGTCACCAACGTTGTTAATTCTCACATAGGGAATTTTATCAGGACTTGAATGATAAGAGTATTTAGAAGGGAAACCTCTAGGGTAATCACTTTCCTTCTCTGTTGCAGCAATAACTGCCAAGACGTCATCATCAATCTTACTTTTGGATCTTGTAACTGCTGCTATTAGATATGTTGCCACTACTGTTTTCGCTGCTTCGTCAGCTAAGCTGTTTCTGACAGCGTGGACACCAACTCGCTGGTGCCCAAGAGTATGAATTACATTCACAAGAGGTAGATTCTGTTGAAGTTGTGCTACTCGAACCCAAAGCATTTTATGATTGATTGTGCTACCCTTGGAATCACGATATTCCTTTTTGAGACCAAAAGAATAAATTGTCGTTAAAAGACTGAACACAGTAAAAAGAGTAACTCACTATAAGAGTAGTAACTCGAGGATCAGCAAACTCCAGTGCGAGCACCAGAGCACGTAGCTCTGCCAACTGGGCGGTACAATCACCCAATGACTGCGTGTGCACGACATCAGACTTGAATTCGCCATTCACGAAAGTACCAGCCACTATTGCGCAGGCCGCTGAATAAGCATGCTCAGATTCCATCGCCTGTTGCGCCGAACCGTCAGTGTAAATAACACAATGGTAATCCTCAAGCAGGCGCAATGACAGAGGAGCTGGAACAAATTCATACTGCAAGTACTCCTGAGTCTGCAATGAGGCATCAAAGATGTAAGAGGACATCCAGCGATGTCAAGGAAGTGGTCCATTGTATCCAACATGGATGCAAAGCTTTAGAATTAGGTACACTTGCTTTCATCACTGCCTCTAGGGCAGGATCCGGTGTTACAACCAACATGCGTTTCCCTTGCGACAGCGCTCTCTCTTTCAGAATTGCCATCTGCACCGCAGTCAAAACTTTCTTGACAGTGGAAAAGCGCATTTTTAAGCAATGGGGACTGTGTCACCCTCATTGAACGTTAAGTACGTGAAACCCACTGCACCAGGCACAATTCTAATGACCAAGTTAGTGTGGTTATCACACGTCAGTAAGTATTTCGAAGCAAGAAGATCAGCCTACAAAGATTGCAAGATAGCTGAATGTTCTGGCAGCCAGCTCGATTTGGAAAAAATAGGTTGAACCAAGGCATATAGCGGCTTGATACGCTGCGCATAATCGGGAATGTAAGTACGCCCGAAATTTTAAAAACCCAGCAAAGATTGTAGTTTCTTCAGTGTTGTTGGAGCACGCAAACATGCACTCTTCTCCAGGAAGTGAGGGGCTAATCCTCTGCCTTCGTTGTGGAGTTCATAGCCCAAAAACAACACTGTATACTCTGCAATGTGTGACTTTGCAAAGTTGAATTTGTAACCGAAGTCCGCAAACATGACAATGATGTGGTCAACGCGACACAGATGCGGCCATAATTTGTCGTCTGTGAGATAGATATCATCAACATACGAATATGCATCAGGGTCTATGCTCTCTAATAGAGAGACTACATGTGCGGCAAAGACACCTGGACTGTTTTTAAAGCCCACGGCTAATCTTTTAAACTGTTTTTGTTTGCGCCAGAAGTAAAGGCTGTCCACTGACTACTAATCGAGGACAGATTATGGCTATAAAAGTCATTGGAGATGTCAAGTGTGGTCTTAAACCTTTTTCTCACATGACTATCAACTAGGGCAGAACTGTGGGTATTCTGTACAGCACAGGTCCAACAATGAGAGTTCAAATGCCGGTAATCCAAAACTAGGCGGTATGACCCATCAGGTTTAGTGACAGTGAATAGAGGATTATCCATCGGTCACACACATGTTTCAATAACACCTTGATATTCCAACTGTTCAAGGATTTCTGCAACGTGAGATCGAGCCTCGCGGCGCATGGGATATTGGGGTTGCAGCTGTGGCATGGACCATAATGGAATCTCATGGCTAGTTGACAACTTATCCCACACAACCTGAGTACGGTACAACGCCGGAGCAAGTACCTGAGCCCACTCTTCTGCAAAGTTCTGAGCATGATTCTTTCGCACAGTGTGCGCGAAAGATGGGATGATTACCTCCTTCCCTCTCGCAGCGGGCAAAATGAAAGCTGGGGGCCAGTCTGCCTCGGCTAACAGAATGTCATATGTAGAGGTCAGATTTTCCCCAAAAATCCCTTTTATGGTACGTTGTATGTCACCTTCTATTAAAAAGACTATGTCATATAGTCTGTCAGGGGGAGCCACTCTAGTATCAGCAGTTTCTACAGTAATAAATGGGTCAGTTTCTGTCGCCGTCGAGATATGGACGCAGTGCTTGCCACACTACTGTAACCTCCGCTGCGCTGTCGAGCAGCGTTAGTGCTCATGTTAGGTTCCGAAGCTGCGTTCTCACTATCTGTGGCATACCTCGCTGTTAGTGCAGCAACTTTCTTCTTCTGAAACGGGTGTCGTTTGCGTGCAAAGTCGTCCTGCTTGCCTTTACCGTCAGTCTGGCGGGGCTGCTCGACCTTGTTGGGCCCCCTGACCTTTGCCACGTTATCCTCCACCGGACTGTGAGACCAATGTTTCCTGTGAAGAACGAGGAGAACGTTGTTCAGAAACCTGAAATCTATCAGGAGACCTAATCCTAGGGCGCAAATCATATGTGTGCTCAGTAGTCACCTGGACAGGCGACGCGGGATGAGACCTCTGTTTCTGTTGCTGCTTCCCCTGTTTCTTAGCTTTACAATTCTGTTTCAGAAATGCTGGACGTTCGTCCTTAGAAGACGTCCCTGACTTAGTTTGCGGTTGTGTAGTTGTTGTCTGAACAGAAGGCTTAACCCCTAAACTATTGCTGCCAATGGTCCTAAATGCCTCCGCAATAATCTTTGGTAACTCCTGGGGTTTATCGACGTCGTCGATGAGGTGCAGTGCATTCAACACTTGAAAGTTAACTGCATCTCCCTAGACGTTACCAATGATGATCGTGGCAACTACGTCGAACACGCCGACAAGACTCATTCCTAACTCAACCGCCGCCTCCGGACCGTGTTGATCCTGAACACGTTTGATCACAGAGGGCAGTACAGCCATAGACGGGGTGCCGAAGCACTTCGAGTAGACTGCTGCAAATACTTTACCCCAGTTATCACAATCGGCAACCTCTGGGACTAAGTCTTTCTGCAAACTAATTGTGAGAATCCTGAGTTTTTCCACAGGCCACTTGCCCATTACCGAATTAACCATGACGGGACTAATAGTAATCCCGGCCGGGCCAGCTGGTTGCTCCACAACTACAGGTGCCCCTACCTGGACATTGCATGAAACGTATTGCACTAAAGCCTGATGTACAGTAATCAGGGCAGTATGGAGTTGAAGTAGCTCATCCACCGTGGCTTGCAAATAACATGGATGTGGTGTGAACCCGGCCAATACTGGCCAAGTGGCCCCTGGAATGGACAAGGGGCCCAAACGAACCGGTGTAACCATGAGGGGGAGGGCGCCATTAAACCAAATACGATGCTGCCAAGCAGAAATTGGAAATTCCTGCGTCCTATATGGCGTATAATTTGCCGGGACTGCCGTAGGAGTGTAAGAGTGAAACGTACCATCGTCCACATTCACCCCCGCAAAGTAACTCAAGAATAAAACAACTCATAGGGATGTGATGCATCGGCACTCACTACAAAGATAATAGACATCCCATCATCAGGCACCCCGAACTGCATCAAATGACACCGGAGAGGTGCGCGGCTATGCGCTACAATAGCGACTTCAGCCATAAGGATGCAGAGAAGAAAAATATTCTATATTAACAGTAGCACAAAAAGGTATAAGATAAAATAAAACCTTTTTAATTGTCAAGCTTGAGAGAACCTGTTTAGTTATTATTCAGGTAGGTTTAAACTGTCACTCCCGTCAACCGGAAACAAGAGTGAGGGTATTGTGGACTAATATAAGCACCATTAAGGCGTCTCAATCATAAGACCAAAACGTTGGGTGCGCCATGTTGCAGGGATTCTGCTCATTCACAGAACTATGCACAGGAAACCAGGACCTCAGTGAATTGTGGTGTACCAAAAACTCACCTCAGTACCCAGAACCCCTATCCGACTAGCATCAGTGTCTCATTCGTTCTCCGTATCATCTCAAAGCTACAAATGATTAGATAACCCAGAACAAGCGACTTAGGGGCATATCAACAAGCAGGCGATAAAAAATTATCGCCGCTTTTGCGGCCGTTTTTGGCCGAAAAGCGGCGATAATTCTATCGCCTAATCAGCAAGGTCACGCTAACGCGTGAAACCTTGCTTTAGCGTCAGGATTTCTAATGTCCAGCTTTGCATCTCTAATGTGATGCAAAGTGGGCGTTCCTGACCTAGCATGGACGGAGAAATGTCGCTAAGCGACATTTCTCCTATCAGCAAGCCTAACGCTATGACGCATAGCGTCAGGAAAAGTAGCGATAACACCTGTTATCGCTACTTTCCTAACACCTGCTTCAGGACTGACTTAGCCATGATATCCTATGGAAGGAGGATATCATGGCTAAGTTTGTGAGTCCCTATCAACAAGCTAACGTGAGATTATCGCTGGTTTTCCTGCGATAATCTCACGTTAGCCAGTTAGCGCCAGGATTTTTATCGCTGAGGAGATAAGCGTTGCTAATAGCACGCTATCTCAGCGATAAAAATCGACACTAGCCGGCGATAATTATCCTGCCGCTCAGTGCGCTCAGCGATAATTATCGCCGGTTGTTGTTGATATGCCCCTTCGAGTACTCTCAGGAGTGATGGGAATCAGAAACACCTTTTCGTTATTATTCTCATATCAGTCAACAACAAGAGTAATCAGAGACACGGTAAAGTTTAAAATGTTTATTTTTAAGTAAGTGCCCTAAGGTGCAGTACACCACAGCGGTTGCCAGTAGGTATTTATAGTTAGGACCTAGTTTCCATAGGAAACTCGTTTTTTATTTTCCCAATAACTTTGGCGCTGGTTGACGAATCTTCAGGAAATTTTCAAAACTTATTGGCCCATTACGGTCAGCTCCTATCTTGAGAGTTTCGGGGTGATTCGCCAAGCGGGGGCTGAGAAAAATGTGGGGTCCCAAAATGTTTTTTCTCCATGTTATTTCTCATAGGAAACTTTAGACACGGCTACAGCCAGAACTGCTGAACGGAATTACACCAAATTTGGCAAAAAGGTAGTGCTTGATTCAGAAAGCACTCTTTTTCTTAAATGGTGTATATCCATTCAGTAGTTGCTGAGAAAATCAAAAAATAAAAGTTTCAATATCTATGGCCGCGGTGGATCTGCGGACCCTGCCGACCTTGAGCTGCTTTTCCAATTGGCTGTCAACACTTCAAACCAGGAAGTGTTGGCAGCCATTTTGTGCCTCGGTAGAACCGAGGCACAAGAAAACAGTAAAACGAACACGCAAAACAAGAAAAGGGGGCAGGGTAGAAAGACCCTGACCCCATAGGCTTGCTCAGGGGGTCCCACAAGGACCCCCAGGGCCCAAAAAAGCATTTTTTTTAAAAATAAATTGGCCAAATTCGCATTGGATGTGCGAATCCGGCCAAGAAAAAAAAAAAAACGAATAGCGGCCTCCCACGCTTCGTTTAATTGAAGCCTCCGGCTAGGTCTTGGGGCAGTAAAAAATATATGTGGGGGGCCACAATCCCCCCCCACACTGCCCCGGGGACTGCCACACCCCGGGGTTTTGCACAAATATTTGTGGGGGGCACATGGCACCCTTGCAGCACCGGGGACCGCCACCCCCGGGGCTTTCAATAATTATAATCACGGGGCACACTGCCGCCCGCAGCCCTGGGGACCGCCCCAAAAAAATATATATATCTGTGTGGGGGCTCAAGTCCCCCCACATCCCGGGGACTGCCACCTCACCCGGGCACTAATATTTGAATTTGGAGGTCCGCAACGAACCCCTGAGCCCCAGGGACTACCACCTCCCTGGGGCTGTTCAGATGTTGGGAGGAGGGCTGTGTGGCCCCCCTCCTGGAGCCTGTGATGGCCCTGGGGACCGCCATCCCCTAGGGCCGACTCCTGCAGTGTCCCGGGGTACCCACCCCCAAGACACTGCTGTTTGCTATGGTAGGGCGGAACTACGTCTACCACCCTACCGTAGCAAACTCTGGTTTGTATTTTGGAAGAGAGAGCAGGGAAACCAGCTCTCTCTTTCAAAATCCAAAGCTGAATTGCTTTTCTACACGAGGAGCTGCATGTTAGCATCTCCCCATATGGAAAAGCAATGCCGGCTCTCGCAGGACGTGGGGAGCCAGTGGGACCGTGGAGGCATTGGGGCTCCCCCCACGGTCCCCAATGAAGTGACTAGGCCCCGGGGGATGGGGTCCCCAGGGCAAATAAAAATTAGAGGTAGGAGCCGAATTTCTTTTGGAGTGGTGTCCCCAGCACTCCAAAAGCGCGCCCCCTGGTGTGAATGTGTGGGGTGCGTGACTCCCATCATGGCCCCTTGGTGTGAACACGAGGGGTGCGTGACTCCCAGCATGGCCCCCTGGTGTGAACGCGAGGGGTGCGTGACACCCAGTGCGGCCCCCTGGTGTGAACGCGAGGGGTGCGTGACTCCCAGCGCGGCCCCCTGGTGTGAACACGAGGGATGCGTGACTCCTACCGCAGCCCCCTGGTGTGAAGGCGAGGGGTGTGCGATCCTGATCGTGCTGGGTACGTGACTCCTAATACAAAAAATTAAGATTTTTTTTCATTAAAAAGCTATATTATATGTTAGCATCTTGGGTGGCTCTAAAAATAGCCTTTGTGTTTGTTGGGAGATTTTTGTAGCTACATGTAAGTGCCGATGCAGAGTCTTAAGTTGTTGAGGAGGACTCTGTTTCCCTTATCTGTGAAGTGTACACCATCCCTCCTGTAGATACCAGCCATATCAAAACGCAGATTGTTGTTGTAAATGGACCCCATACTATGGTCTCTGAGATAATTGATTGGACCACTTATATTTCTGTCTTTGGCATATGTTAGAGTAGACAAAGGAAGTTTGAGGGAAAAGCAACATCAATTCTGCAAAGGTGTCCTTCATTAGCATTTCCAGATCTACCCCAGTCAATGTGCCTAGGTCATTGCCATCACAGTGCACAATCATGTGGTCAGGGGGTTTGAGATGCAAAGAGGATTTAACCAATGGCATCAATTGGTGCCACTTTAATCCTCTGTGTGCAATCCATTTAATGTCTATATTTTTCAAAGCTAAGTCTTTGTCAATACCTCTGCTTTCAGCATACCTTTTGCACCAGAAAACATAGCTGTGTCCAATATTCCACACAGAAAGCATCTTGAAGGGATCTCTGTAGGTAATCAGAAGATGTTTGTAGCTGAGTAATGCAGGTGGTAGAATGAAATCTATCTAAAATGGTGGACAACATGCTGTTTTTAAGAAATTAGAGATTTGATTAACTGTTTAAGAACACTCTACATTCAAATATAGGGTGCATTTTACTTTGTTTAGAAAGCATGTTTCTTATTGGTTATTAAGAAATATTTGAAAGGTACAGCAGAAAGGATAAGGGCATCCTTTGCAAAGCCAACCACGCCTGCTGTTGTCATTTGCAACATTGTGTGGTGAACTTGTGACCTGGCAGCTAAGTTGAATGTTGCATGACCTGTTGCTATGGAAACTGACATTAAGGACAAGGGGTGAAGATGTCAGTTGAAAAGTATTATTCTCTATGACCAATGGTAACTCGTTTTTCAATTTGAAAAACACTGGGAAGCAATGTCATTTGTGGGTTATGTGTATATGTATGGAAAATTAGAGGGAAAGTTTGCCATTACTGGTTTTACATTGGAGAGTGTGCTCATCTACATTCTCTGTGACTAAAAGAAAATCCTGACTGAGTGTGTGAGATTTTTCATTCAACAGATTTATTTAAAAGGTGAGTTATATTTTTAAGAAATTATGTAATATAGATTTGAGATTTTTATGAAACTCTGCTGGTTAAATTAATTTATTAAATGTACAGATATATATTGGGATAATTTGTATTGTATTTGAACTTTGTTTAAAAAAATAGTATGTGCACTAATATATATATTATTAAGTGTCTTGAAAGGTATAGTTGAATGATGCTTCTTATTTATTATTAATTGGTTAAATATGCACGAAGAATGTGTATTTTCAAAAATTTTCATATAAGGTGCAGTTTAATAGGCATGCATATTTCTTCTCAGTAAAAAGGCATAGTTTAATAAAATGGCATTATTACAGATAGTTTGGTAAAATGAGGTACAACTGTGTTGTTTGCAAGATGATCATATATGGTGTTAATGATTACAATTCTGTTCTTAGTTTGTACAGTTTGTGTGGTTTTTGAAATCCTCAAAAAAAGGTGTTGTTGATTACTATTCTTAATTAAGTCTGTTGAGAGGTTCAGTTTGATGATGTGGCATATTTCTAGATTTAATTGTCAATATGTAGTTCAAAAGAAAACCACTACATTTTACTCTTTATGGTATGTAGTAGTTGTCTCTTTAAGTAGATAGTATGTCATGAGTGACTTATTTGTTTAGATTGCATTTATATAGTTGTATCTATATTTTCTGAATTAATGAGAGGTACCTGATAGATTACAGGAATGCAAAGGTAGTGAATATGTGATTTTTTAAGTGCGTGAGAAGTGGTTTTGTGCTTCTATAATGTCTAATTTCATAGTTAGTATGTAGGTAAATGTGCACAATCTGTATAGTCCCATAACCCCCTGCAGCCTACTAATTCACTCCTGAAATAATCCAGATAGTACTTATGCAGTGCCCCAATCACACGGTCACTCTCTGTCCTCTCCTGCTATTAACCTGACATATAGTTGTATGTATATTTACTAAATTAATGAGAGGTGATAAACATATTAGAGGATTGCAAAGGTAGTGAATATGTGATTTTATAATTACATAAGTAGTGATTTAGTGGTGCTATATTGTCCAATAATGTAGTTATGCATTAAGACATACAGTGTTACAGTCAAATGTACACAATATATACAGTCCCCTAACCCCATGCAGACTACTGATTCACTCCTGCAAAAATCCAGGTAGTAGCCATGCAGATCAGGTATCACAGTGTTACTCTCTGTCCATTCCTACTATCATCCTCCTGTCAACTATCAGCACTCTCACTAGCCAGTCACTGTCCACACACCTGTAGAATGCCTCAGGCATTAAGACGCGCAGCGCTACAGTCAAATGTACAAAATAGATGTAGTCTCCTAACCCCATGCAGACTACTGATTCACACCTTCAAAAATCCAGGTAGTAGCCATGCAGTGCCCCAATCACACTGTCCCTCTCTGTCCAGTCCTGCAATAGTCCTAACAGAACCATGTCCTTATCTAATCACTGTGCAGAAACACAAGTACTTATAACCTCACTCTCCTGCCGACTGCCAGCACTCTCACTATCCACTCACTGTCCATGCACCTGTACAATGCCTCAGGCATTAAGACTTGCAGTGCTGCAGTCAAATGTACAAAATATTTGCACTCCCCTAACCCCATGCAGACTACTGATTCACACCTAGAAACATCCAGGTCGTAGCCATGCAGATCAGCAATCACAGTGTCACTCTCTGTCCACTCCTCCTATCATCCTGACAGAACAATGACCTTATCTAATCACTGTGCAGAAACACAAGCACTTATAAACTCACCCTCCTGTCAACCACCAGCACTCTCACTATCCAGTCACTGTCCATACTCCTGTAGAATGCCTCAGGCAAAACATATTGTGCAAAACACAAGCATTAACAATGTGTCTATTCTCTTTTGATGCAATACTGTAATCATCCAGTTAGTAGCTAAGTGCAATGACCCAGTTACTAATACTTACAGTGTTACAATCATCTATCCAGTATTGATGCAGTCCACTATACACATAAACTCTACTTATTCACTAATTCAGTGCTACAATTATCCAATTAGTACCTGTGTACTGCAGTAAATGGATAGTGATTTTAAAACATAGTGTTTAAATGGATTTCATGTAGAACATGTTTGTATATTAATATAATAGTATATTTTATAGAAATATTTTAATGATATTATATATACATATATATATTTTTAAACAGTTATTGCATCCATTACGAAAAATGTACCATGGCTAGAAAAATAGAAAAGAGGATTATTTGAAGAAAACACAACAGCAAGAATTAGATGAACAACAACATGTGAGGAAAAAGAAAAAGTCTTCTGGTAAGAAAACAAAAGAATTGATTAAAAAACTTTAAAAGGCTAAAAACAGTGTGCACAATGTGGAAAGTAGAAAGAATGTCCCAACAACAAAGAAGAAGAATAAGGAAAAAGAAAAAGAAGAAGTTAATGGAAAATTGCATTCCCAAGAAACAATGTATGGTAAAAGGAGAAGGAATCAGTTTGAAGAAATAAGAAAGAGAATGTTTTACAATAGAGTTGTCTTTCGTTTGTTGAAAGATGTGAAGAAATATAAAAAAATGATCAGCATTTTATAAAAGAAGAAACAGATTGAAACTATTGTTGAGAAGGCTTTTGAATTCGATCACTAGATAAGCCAATACATTTTATGAAGACCAAAAGTAAAAAGAAGAGAGTAATTAACAGAACTAACTTTTGTGATATTTTTTTGGGTGAATGGAAACACAGTTCAAGTTCAGAGCCTTTTTTCAATGAAGAAATCTATTTTCAAACCAATACTTTATTGCATGCAGTTGATTCTTGATGAGGTGAGCATTGTCTCAAACTTAATGCTTGCCTTTGTGCATTTAAGAATGCAGCAAATTCAAAAACAGAATACGATGTCTTATTTGGAGGAAAACATGTGATAGTTTTTGGTGATCTACTGCAACTTACACCTGTAAAAGGGCAACCAGTATTTAAAACGCTTGTGCATGAAGACACCAGAAAGTCTTTGGGGAGTTTTAGAAACATTAACATTTTGTCATATTTTGAATACAAAGAACTCATTAAAAATATGCAAGAGGCAAATGATATTGATTATGGCATAATTCTTCAACATATAAGAATTGGAGTATTGACAGAGCATGGCAAACAAGCTTTGCAAATTCGTCTACTTACAAACTTATTCACAAATGAAAATATAGTTCCTGAAAAAATATACCAAAAAAATTGCAGAAAGTAAATCTATAATCTGCCTAATGCCAACACTGCAAGAGTGTTCTACATTCAATGAAGAACTTTTAAAGCTGGAAAATGAACAAATTATAAAAATGGAAGCCATTGATAAAATAGAACATGAAGGAATTACTATTATTTTGATGGAGAAATTAAAAACAAAATTGGATTCTTTAGAAAAATCTAAATCCAAAACTGCTGGTTTAGAAAATAATATATATGTATGTGTCATCTGTCGGGTTAACTTATTACGGCGTCTTTTGGATGTGGAAAAAGGTTTAGTAAATGGAGCAATGGGAAAAGTTGTTGATTTTATTAAATATCAAAAAAGAGATGGAATTGAATGTTTGAAAATCAAATTTGATCACATTGCAGAAGTAAAACAAATTTCTCTTTGTTCTGCTTGTTTTTTGCTTGTTAAAGATTTGTATGTTCGAAGAAAACAGTTTCCTCTTTCTTTGGCATATGCAGCGACTATTCATAAATCTCAAGGTTTAAGTGTAGTCAGTCCTTTGTTAAACATTGGAAGTACCGTATTTAAAGAGGGTATGGCATATGTTGCTTTGTCTTGAGTTAGAAGTTTATCTGGATTGCATTTGATTGATTTTGATGAGAGAAAGATTAGTACAGATGCAAATTGTGTAAGAGAGTATAATCCGTTCAGAAGACTGTATACTCCCAATTTAGGTGAATATCCTGTATATGAAAAGCGTTTAGTAGGTCGAAAATGGAGATATGAGAATATCTGTAGAGAAGTTAAGGAAAAGAAACAAAAATCAAGATAATTTTGAGATTCCAAGCAAAAAGAAAAAGGAGACTATTGAAGAGATTGTTGGACATCAGTTATAAAATAGTTCAGGTATCAACTGCTATGCTAATGTAGTGGTAAATGTTGTATTTTTTCTAGAATATCTGCAACAGCAAATTATGGAGCATCGAGAAAAAAGGTTTTGTTCTTTGTTGCATTCTATTTTTGAAAAATTGAAAACTGATAAAAGTAAAATCCAATGTGTTTCTGATATTCAGAATCTTCTGGATATATGTTCTGGTTCTACGCAATTTACACAGAATGTGCAACAAGATGCTCATGAATTTTTAATGTATATGCTTGCAGTATTGGAAGATGAAGGAATACAAATTGAAAATCTGTTTGGACTTCATTATAAATGGGAACATGAATGTGAAAATTGTAGATTTACTTCTACCACTAACATAGACACTGAAAGATTCATTTATTTGACAGTACCAGACTGTAAAACAGTGTCTTTCAACAAATTAGTTAAAGCAGCAAATCAAAACATGGAGTGTAGCCAATGCAAATCAGAAATGTTGTCAACATTATTTATACAAAGATTTGGACAATATATAATTTTAATGATACAACGTTGTACAGCTGATGAAATAAAATTGGAAACTTTAATAAAAAAAATTGTCAGTGCATGGGTGTATGGGTAGTGACTGGATGATTGGGGTGCTGCGAGGAGAGTGCATGGTGAATTTATAAGTGCTTCGGTTTTGGCGGAGTGATTGCATAAGTACACACACGTCACATCAGGCCCCGCCCCCTCCCTTCACCACTGTGCAAACATGCCCCCTGGCGGGTTTTAAGTTGGGAGATTAATTCACCTTGAATCCTTTGGGTCCCTGGGGGCCAACTAGTCCACCAGCTACCTCCAGTAAGCGCCACAGAGCTGCGTTGCAGAGAGGTGTAAAAAGGGGCGTGGCCTCTGAACACCTCTCTGCAACTTAGCTCCCTGGCACATATTGGAGGCACCTGGCAGGCTAGTTCACCCCCAGGGGCCCTCAGGGTTGAAGGGGACTTAATCCCCCAATTTACAATGTGCCAGGGGCTGCGTTTGCACACTTGCTATGTCAGGCCCCGCCCCCTACCTGCACCACTGTGCAAACGCACCCCCTGGTGCGTTGTAAATTGGGGGATTAATTCCCATTAAGTCCTGAGGGTCCCTGAGGGCCAACTAGCCCACCAGGTACCTCCAGTAAGCACCATAGAGCTGCGTTGCAGAGAGGTGTAAAAAGGGGCATGGCCTCGGACCACTTCTCTGCAACGCAGCTCCCTGGCACTTACTGGAGGTACCTGGTGGGCTAGTTGTCCCCCAAGGACCCTTAGGATTGAAGGGGACTTAATCCTCCAAATTAAAATGGGCCACAGGGTGCATTTGCACACTTGTCAAATTAGGCCACTCCCCCTCCCAGCACAGCTGTGCAATAGCGCCACCCGGTGCATTGTAAGTTGGGGGATTAAATCGCCTTGAGTCATGAGGGTACCTGGGCTCCAACTAGCCCACCAGGTGCCTCCAGTAAGCGCCACAGAGCTGCGCTGCAGAGAGGTGTAAAAAGGGGCGTGGGCTCCGAACACCTCTCTGCAACGCAGCCATGCGGGACATACTGGAGGTACCTGGTGGGCTAGTTGGCCCCCAGGGACCCCCAGCATTGAAGGGGAATTAATTCCCAACTTAAAACGTGCCACAGGCTGCGTTTGCCGAGTGTTGCTGGGTGGGGGTGGGGCGGGGCCTCCAGCACGATGCCGGTCTTTTTTGTATTTCTTTTTTTTAGAAGGGGGGCTGTGTGGCCCCCATTCTTTTTGCTTTTTTGGGCCCCATCCCCCAGGGCCTGACCCATTGCAAAAAATTAAATCTGAACAGGAAGTGTGGCCCCCTTCCCGTGGCCAATTTTCCGGCCCGGGACCCCATCCCCTGGGGCATGGTCAAATTTTTTTTAATGGAGGGGGGCTGCGTGACCCCCCTCCTGAGGGCTCTATTGGCCCCGGGGACCCCATCCCCCAGGGAAAGCCTTTTTTATGAATTTTTTTTTTGGGAGGGAGCCGCGTGGCCCCCCTCCCGGGCCACTTCTGGCCCCGGGGACCCCATCCCCCGGAGCCTGGCCATCATTTTTTGTGAATAATTTTTTCAAAGGGGGGCTGCGTGGCCCCCCTCCTCAGGCCAATTATGGCCCGGGGGACCCCAAGGGCCGCCCTGTTTTTTTTTTTTTATTGGTGGGGGGCCGCTTAGCCCCCCTCCCGGGCCTCTTCTGGCCCAGGGGACCCCATCCCCCGGGGCCGGCCCTATCTGTTGGGGACCGTGGGGGGAGCCCCAATGCCCCCACGGTCCCACCAGCTCCCCGCATCATGCAGGAGCCGGCTGACATGCAGCTCCCCTTGTGGAAAAGCAATTCTGTTTTGCTTCATTGAAGCGAGAGCAGGTTTCCCTGCTCTTGCTTCAATGAAGCAAAGCAGTTTGCAATGACAGGTCGGGAGCCACACGGCTCCCGCCCTGTCATTGCAAACAGCAGTGTCCTGGGGTGGGCACCCCGGGACACAGCAGGAGCCAGCCTTGGGGGTTGGCGGTCCCCAGGGCCATCAAGGGCTCCAGGATGGGGCTATGTGACCCCCCTACCATTGTTTCAAAGCCCCAGAGGCTGGTGGTCCCCAGGGCTTGGGGGTCTTGGAGGCCCTCACACATTAGAAAAGAAGCCCTGGGGTGGCGGTCCCCAAGGCAGCGGGGGGTCGTGTGCCCACCACAAATAATTTATAAAAGCCCCGTTGGTGGCAGTTCCCGGGGCTTGGGGGGCGGTCCCCCGCATATATTTGTTATCAATGCCACCGGGACCTGGCCCACCCGGGGGCTTGAATACAACAAAGCGCGGGAGTCCGCGCTTCATTTTTAAAAATTTTCTCTGCCCGGATTCGCGCACTCTCACTATCCAGTCACTGTCCATACTCCTGTAGAATGCCTCAGGCAAAACATACTGTGCAAAACACAAGCATTAACAATGTGTCTATTCTCTTTTGATGCAATACAGTAATCATCCAGTTAGTAGCTAAGTGCAATGACCCAGTTACTAATACTTACAGTGTTACAATCATCTATCCAGTATTGATGCAGTCCACTATACACATAAACTCTACTTATTCACTAATTCAGTGCTACAATTATCCAATTAGTACCTGTGTACTGCAGTAAATGGATAGTGATTTTAAAACAAAGTGTTTAAATGGATTTCATGTAGAACATGTTTGTATATTAATATAATAGTATATTTTATAGATATATTTTAATGATATTATATATACATATATATATTTTTAAACAGTTATTGCATCCATTACGAAAAATGTACCATGGCTAGAAAAATAGAAAAGAGGATTATTTGAAGAAAACACAACAGCAAGTATTAGATGAACAACAACATGTGAGGAAAAAGAAAAAGTCTTCTGGTAAGAAAACAAAAGAATTGATTAAAAAACTTTAAAAGGCTAAAAACAGTGTGCACAATGTGGAAAGTAGAAAGAATGTCCCAACAACAAAGAAGAAGAATAAGGAAAAAGAAAAAGAAGAAGTTAATGGAAAATTGCATTCCCAAGAAACAATGTATGGTAAAAGGAGAAGGAATCAGTTTGAAGAAATAAGAAAGAGAATGTTTTACAATAGAGTTGTCTTTCGTTTGTTGAAAGATGTGAAGAAATATAAAAAAATGATCAGCATTTTATAAAAGAAGAAACAGATTGAAACTATTGTTGAGAAGGCTTTTGAATTCGATCACTAGATAAGCCAATACATTTTATGAAGACCAAAAGTAAAAAGAAGAGAGTAATTAACAGAACTAACTTTTGTGATATTTTTTTGGGTGAATGGAAACACAGTTCAAGTTCAGAGCCTTTTTTCAATGACGAAATCTATTTTCAAACCAATACTTTATTGCATGCAGTTGATTCTTGATGAGGTGAGCATGGTCTCAAACTTAATGCCTGCCTTTGTGCATTTAAGAATGCAGCAAATTCAAAAACAGAATACGATGTCTTATTTGGGGGAAAACATGTGATAGTTTTTGGTGATCTACTGCAACTTACACCTGTAAAAGGGCAACCAGTATTTAAAACGCTTGTGCATGAAGACACCAGAAAGTCTTTGGGGAGTTTTAGAAACATTAACATTTTGTCATATTTTGAAGACAAAGAACTCATTAAAAATATGCGAGAGGCAAATGATATTGATTATGGCATAATTCTTCAACATATAAGAATTGGAGTATTGACAGAACATGGCAAACAAGCTTTGCAAATTCGTCTACTTACAAACTTATTCACAAATGAAAATATAGTTCCTGAAAAAATATACAAAAAAATTTCAGAAAATAAATCTATCATCTGCCTAATGCCAACACTGCAAGAGTGTTCTACATTCAATGAAGAACTTTTAAAGCTGGAAAATGAACAAATTATAAAAATGGAAGCAATTGATAAAATAGAACATGAAGGAATTACTATTATTTTGATGGAGAAATTAAAAACAAAATTGGATTCTTTAGAAAAATCTATATCTAAAACTGCTGGTTTAGAAAATAATATATATGTATGTGTCATCTGTCGGGTTAACTTATTACAGCGTCTTTTGGATGTGGAAAAAGGTTTAGTAAATGGAGCAATGGGAAAAGTTGTTGATTTTATTAAATATCAAAAAAGAGATGGAATTGAATGTTTGAAAATCAAATTTGATCACATTGCAGAAGTAAAACAAATTTCTCTTTGTTCTGCTTGTTTTTTGCTTGTTAAAGATTTGTATGTTCGAAGAAAACAGTTTCCTCTTTCTTTGGCATATGCAGCGACTATTCATAAATCTCAAGGTTTAAGTGTAGTCAGTCCTTTGTTAAACATTGGAAGTACCGTATTTAAAGAGGGTATGGCATATGTTGCTTTGTCTTGAGTTAGAAGTTTATCTGGATTGCATTTGATTGATTTTGATGAGAGAAAGATTAGTACAGATGCATATTGCGTAAGAGAGTATAATCCGTTAAGAAGACTGTATGCTCCCAATTTAGGTGAATATCCTGTATATGAAAAGCGTGTAGTAGGTCGAAAATGGAGATATGAGAATATCTGTAGAGGAGTTAAAGAAAAGAAACAAAAATCAAGATAATTTTGAGATTCCAAGCAAAAAGAAAAAGGAGACTATTGAAGAGATTGTTGGACATCAGTTATAAAATAGTTCAGGTATCAACTGCTATGCTAATGTAGTGGTAAATGTTGTATTTTTTCTAGAATATCTGCAACAGCAAATTATGGAGCATCGAGAAAAAAGGTTTTGTTCTTTGTTGCATTCTATTTTTGAGAAATTGAAAACTGATAAAAGTAAAATCCAATGTGTTTCTGATATTCAGAATCTTCTGGATATATGTTCTGGTTCTACGCAATTTACACAGAATGTGCAACAAGATGCTCATGAATTTTTAATGTATATGCTTGCAGTATTGGAAGATGAAGGAATACAAATTAAAAATCTGTTTGGACTTCGTTATAAATGGGAACATGAATGTGAAAATTGTAGATTTACTTCTACCACTAACATAGACACTGAAATATTCATTTATTTGACAGTACCAGACTGTAAAACAGTGTCTTTCAACAAATTAGTTAAAGCACCAAATCAAAACATGAAGTGTAGCCAATGCAAATCAGAAATGTTGTCAACATTATTTATACAAAGATTTGGACAATATATAATGTTAATGATACAACGTTGTACAGCTGATGGAATAAAATTGGAAACTTTAATAAAAAAAATTGTCAGTGCATTGGTGTATGGGTAGTGACTGGATGATTGGGGTGCTGCGAGGAGAGTGCATGGTGAATTTATAAGTGCTTCGGTTTTGGTGGAGTGATTGCATAAGTACACACACGTCACATCAGGCCCCGCCCCCTCCCTTCACCACTGTGCAAACGTGCCCCCTGGCGGGTTTTAAGTTGGGAGATTAATTCCCCTTGAATCCTTTGGGTCCCTGGGGGCCAACTAGTCCACCAGCTACCTCCAGTAAGCGCCACAGAGCTGCGTTGCAGAGAGGTGTAAAAAGGGGCGTGGCCTCTGAACACCTCTCTGCAACTTAGCTCCCTGGCACATATTGGAGGCACCTGGCAGGCTAGTTCGCCCCTAGGGGCCCTCAGGGTTGAAGGGGACTTAATCCCCCAATTTACAATGTGCCAGGGGCTGCGTTTGCACACTTGCTATGTCAGGCCCCGCCCCCTACCTGCACCACTGTGCAAACGCACCCCCTGGTGCGTTGTAAATTGGGGGATTAATTCCCATTAAGTCCTGAGGGTCCCTGAGGGCCAACTAGCCCACCAGGTACCTCCAGTAAGCACCATAGAGCTGCGTTGCAGAGAGGTGTAAAAAGGGGCATGGCCTCGGACCACTTCTCTGCAACGCAGCTCCCTGGCACTTACTGGAGGTACCTGGTGGGCTAGTTGTCCCCCAAGGACCCTTAGGATTGAAGGGGACTTAATCCTCCAAATTAAAATGGGCCACAGGGTGCATTTGCACACTTGTCAAATTAGGCCACTCCCCCTCCCAGCACAGCTGTGCAATAGCGCCACCCAGTGCATTGTAAGTTGGGGGATTAAATCGCCTTGAGTCATGAGGGTACCTGGGCTCCAACTAGCCCACCAGGTGCCTCCAGTAAGCGCCACAGAGCTGCGCTGCAGAGAGGTGTAAAAAGGGGCGTGGGCTCCGAACACCTCTCTGCAACGCAGCCATGCGGGACATACTGGAGGTACCTGGTGGGCTAGTTGGCCCCCAGGGACCCCCAGCATTGAAGGGGAATTAATTCCCAACTTAAAACGTGCCACAGGCTGCGTTTGCCGAGTGTTGCTGGGTGGGGGTGGGGCGGGGCCTCCAGCACGATGCCGGTCTTTTTTGTATTTCTTTTTTTTAGAAGGGGGGCTGTGTGGCCCCCATTCTTTTTGCTTTTTTGGGCCCCATCCCCCAGGGCCTGACCCATTGCAAAAAATTACATCTGAACAGGAAGTGTGGCCCCCTTCCCGTGGCCAATTTTCCGGCCCGGGACCCCATCCCCTGGGGCATGGTCAAATTTTTTTTAATGGAGGGGGGCTGCGTGACCCCCCTCCTGAGGGCTCTATTGGCCCCGGGGACCCCATCCCCCAGGGAAAGCCTTTTTTATGAATTTTTTTTTTGGGAGGGAGCCGCGTGGCACCCCTCCCGGGCCACTTCTGGCCCCGGGGACCCCATCCCCCGGAGCCTGGCCATCATTTTTTGTGAATAATTTTTTCAAAGGGGGGCTGCGTGGCCCCCCTCCTCAGGCCAATTATGGCCCGGGGGACCCCAAGGGCCGGCCTGTTTTTTTTTTTTTTATTGGTGGGGGGCCGCTTAGCCCCCCTCCCGGGCCTCTTCTGGCCCAGGGGACCCCATCCCCCGGGGCCGGCCCTATTTGTTGGGGACCGTGGGGGGAGCCCCAATGCCCCCACGGTCCCACCAGCTCCCCGCATCATGCAGGAGCCGGCTGACATGCAGCTCCCCTTGTGGAAAAGCAATTCTGTTTTGCTTCATTGAAGCGAGAGCAGGTTTCCCTGCTCTTGCTTCAATGAAGCAAAGCAGTTTGCAATGACAGGTCGGGAGCCACACGGCTCCCGCCCTGTCATTGCAAACAGCAGTGTCCTGGGGTGGGCACCCCGGGACACAGCAGGAGCCAGCCTTGGGGGTTGGCGGTCCCCAGGGCCATCAAGGGCTCCAGGATGGGGCTATGTGACCCCCCTCCCATTGTTTCAAAGCCCCAGAGGCTGGTGGTCCCCAGGGCTTGGGGGTCTTGGAGGCCCTCACACATTAGAAAAGAAGCCCTGGGGTGGCGGTCCCCAAGGCAGCGGGGGGTCGTGTGCCCACCACAAATAATTTATAAAAGCCCCGCTGGTGGCAGTTCCCGGGGCTTGGGGGGCGGTCCCCCGCATATATTTGTTATCAATGCCACCGGGACCTGGCCCACCCGGGGGCTTGAATACAACAAAGCGCGGGAGTCCGCGCTTCATTTTTTAAAATTTTCTCTGCCGGATTCGCGCACCGAGTGCGAATTATGCCAATTTAAAAAAAAATGCTTTTTTGGGCCCTGAGGGTCCTTGTGGTACCCCCTGAACGGGCCCCTTTTTTCTTGTGACTCAGTTCTACTGAGTCACAAGATGGCTGCTAACACTTCCTGGTTTGGAGTGTTGACAGCCAGTTAGAATAAAGCTTGTGGTCGGGAGAGTTCGCGGATCCACCACGCCTCTTGATATCATTATTTTTATTTTTTTAATTTCCCAGCAACTACTGAACGGATTTACACAATTTTTAAAAAGGTCGCTTTCAACCAAGCACTACCTTTTTGCCAAATTTGGGGAAATTCCGTTCACTGGTTTCGACTGTAGCTTTGCCTAAAGTTTCCTATGGGAAATTGATTTTTTGACTCTTATTCTATCCATCTCTCAGCAACTACTGAACGGATTTGCACCATTTAAAAAAAAGGTCGCTTTTGAACTAAGCTCTACCTTTTTGCCAAATTTGGTGTAATTCCGTTCAGCAGTTCAGGCTGCAGCTCGTCCCAAACTTTCCTATGGAAATTAACATGGGGAAAACGTGTTTTGGGACCCCCCTTTTTTCTCAGCCCCCACTTCACGAATCACCCCCAAACTTTCAGGAGCTGACCTGGATAGACTTTTTGGGGGGAGAATTTCACGCAGATTCGTCAAATGATGCCAAAGTTATTAGCAAATCAAAAAATGTTTTTCCTATGGAAACTAGGCTCTAACTATAACTACTTACTGGCGATATATATATTGCCGAGGTGGACACTTGGAGCTGTGATACAATTGGTCAATTGCACCGCCATCAGGGAATTAGTGCACCGACACCGACAGTTGTCAACAGGAATCATGCCTGTGAAAGTTATGGCCATTTGACCTGCTCCTGGGCTGAGTGCAGTGAGACCCCGTGGTTGGAGGAGGCGTCCCCGGAGAAGATACATTCTACAGTGCAAAGGTGTTATGGCTGGTATGATCGACAGGGCACCGAAAAGAGAATGGCAATATTGTGCCGCAGGGAGAGAACAATTGTGATATTTTTGGAGGGTATGCCCACAGAGGCTTGATTTGTAACCACTTATTAAGCCATGCAGGCATGAGATGCACGATATATAGAAATAAACCCATAATCTTTAATACCCTCAAAGAGGAGGGGGTATAGCAATCATTCACAAGAATAACTATTACGGAAACTGCCTCTTGCCAGTATAGCTCCTTTGAATGTCTCTCAGTCAACATCAATACAAGTGATAACAGGCCATCACTCTGCTACCTCCTATACCACCCCCAGGCAACTCTTCCGAATTCGGGAAACACCTCTCCGACCTGATTGCCCATTGCTCACTCGGAAACTCAATCAACATAATTCTAGGTGACCTCAATCTAAGATGGAATGAAACAAAAAACCCGCTAATTCAAACCCTAAACAACCTCCTACTAGAAAACAATCTGATCCAACACTGCTCAGAAGAAGCGCATCACAGAGGAGCAACCCTTGACGCAATTATTGCCCAAAGCAATGCAATCACCATCGACCACATCCTTCCCGTAGACTAGTCCGACCATCACATCATCCTATTTCACATCAACCAATCGGTCCTAACTCAACACCCCATGCAGGACCCCCAAATGGACTAAAAATACAGCTCAGATCCCTCAAGCTGATCTAGAAGAAAGGATAAGCTCGCTCCTCCACAACATCACTGATCACCTCCCAACTACTGAACTCACCTCTCTCTACAACTCAAATTTGATGCTCACCCTGGACCAACTAGCCCCTCTGAAACAAAAAAAATCCAGAAGCATTCCATCCAGATGCCTCAAAGTCAGTCAAGACACGCCACTGCTGAAAAAGCCCAGCCTAGACACTGGGGATCTAAATAACTTCAGACCTGTCTCGAAACTACCTCTTTTGTCCAAAATCCTGGAAAGATGTGTACTTCCTCAACTGAGCCAACAGTTGGACAACATCAACCTTCTAGATCCCCATCAATCGGGTTTCAGAAAAGCCTGAAGCACTGAAACTGCAATCCTCAAACAAGTCACTTGACTCGGACCAATGTTGCCTTCTCATCCTCCGGGATCTATTGGCTGCATTCGATACGGTCGATCACAAACTTCTCATCAAGGTTTTACAAGAAAGGAAAGGTCTTGAAGAGACGGCCCTACACTGGTTCTCTTCCTTCCTCCATAACCGCTCACAAAGAATAAAAATCAAAAACTTCAAGTCTGACGTCCACCCCGTTAACAGGGGTGTTCCACAAGGGTCAGTGCTCTCCCCTCAGCTTTTCAACATTTACATTGAACCCCTTACCACTCTACTCAGAAAATACAACATCTCTTTCTACCTATATGCTGATGGCACGCAGTTATATCTGGAAACCACCTCCATTGACGACATCCAGAGACTCAACGCCACGCTCAGTGAGGTACAACATTGGCTCTCAAGAAATCACCTAAAACTCAATCAAGAGAAAATGGAAATACTCCTCATCTCCAACAAAGAAGAGAACCCCCGAATTGCAGAATGGCTCAAAGCTATTGATGCCCTCAACGGTAACCTCACCCTGGCGGATTCGGTAAAGTCTCTAGGTATCACCCAAGACCCAAAACTGGACATGAACAAACACATTACAAGATCTGCTAAAAGTGCCTTCCTCAATTTGAAATCATTGCACAAAATAAAACCCTTCCTCCCGCCCAAGGACCTTCAACAAGCCACCCAAGCACTGATGCTCTCCAGACTCGATTACGGGATTGCAGCCCTAACTGGTACAGCAAAATTCCACCTCGCCCCCCTCAATACATCCTTTAATGCAGCAGCCAGAATGGTCACCGGAACTAAGAAATTTGACTCATCTCGCCCGCACTCAGAGAACTAAAATGGCTCCCAATTGAAATGTGAGCCAGCTTCAGAACAGCCTGCCTCACGCACAAAGCCCTTCACACAGGCAAACCGGAATACCTGGCTGCCAAACTCAAAAGGGCCGGCCAGTCCAGGAACCTCAGGAGCTCCAACACTCTGCTGCTCATCGCGCTGAAAACACGCAAGCAAAAACCTGCAGTCAGGTCGTTTGCTGGAAACGCGCCTAAAATCTGGAACTCCACCCCAAAACATCAGAACGATCCCCTCGTTTCCAAAATTCAAAAACCAGCTCAAAGTCCTCTCCCTCGATCGCTCACTAGCGAACCAAAAGGGTCCAAGGAAGTACCTTAGCCCGCACTCCATCTAACTTTATCTCTGTGCCCTGTGACACTGACGCTGATCAAGAAAACGTATCGGATTCTCGTCTTGTGTGACCTGCACCCTCCTTGTTTCCTTCTGCTCAATCACTCCTATGTCGCGAATCCTTATGTTCTACTATAATCTCTGTATTGCCTCTTTGCATATAAGTTACCTGCTGTGAAGCGCTCTGATACCCTCGGGTCCAGCTAGCACTATATAAAACTCCTAAAATAAAATAAATAAATACATTTAATGGACTTTAAATCCCAGAATACATCATTGAAAGAGACGCTTGGTCCGAGTCCTCTTTTGTGGTTTATGTTCCATATCCAATGGGATTGAACTTACCTGTTAAAAGCCATCACGACAGGCTGTGCCTTTTTCAAATGCAAGCAGATGAAGACAGAACGCCGAAATGTGTCCTTGTGAATAAAGCATCTTCAAACGGGCCAAGTGAGTACAGTTTGCTTCTTATGGGAACCAGAGCTTTGAGATATATATATGTATATTACCTA
Organism: Triturus cristatus; assembly: GCF_964204655.1. Taxonomy (NCBI): domain Eukaryota; kingdom Metazoa; phylum Chordata; class Amphibia; order Caudata; family Salamandridae; genus Triturus; species Triturus cristatus. The sequence continues at coordinate 463,754,836 of NC_140589.1, forward strand.
CTGGCGGTTGCCAGTAGGTAGTTATAGTTAGGACCAAGTTTCCATAGGAAGAGCATTTTTTGTTTTACTTATAACTTTGGCGTCGTTTGATGAATCTTCATGAAATTTTCCAAACTAATTCTTTGGTCATATCAGCTCCTATGTGGGAAGATTGGGGGTGATTCGTCAAGGGGGGGTGAGAAAAAAGGGGAATTACCCCAAATTTGGCAGGGAGAATGGTCTTGGTCTAGAAAGCACGCTTTTGTTTATTTGGTGTAAATCCGTTCAGTAGTTTTGGAGAAATATCAAAATTTACAGATATCGATATTTGGGAATTCTGCCATCTGATTGGCTGAGGCGTTAGGAGCACGAGCTTGCTGCTTATTGGCTGTGAGCGGTGCAAGCGGTTGTAACTAGGAAGTGTTGGCCACCATTTTGTGATTTAGTTGAAACGAGTAAGGGGAAAAAGGACGAAAAAAGTAGGAAAGGGGAGGGTAGGTGCACTGTAACGTCTGTGGGGTGTTTAGGGTGTGCTATACAGCGAGAGTGAAGTGAAGTATTTAGTCCTACCGGTGTGAAAGTGCTGTTTTGCTGAGAGTGAGAGGGCATTGAGGTAAAGTGCCGTACACTCGAGGATGAAAGCGTGCACCTAAACCGTGAGCTGAGTGCTGTAAACTGAGCTGAAGTATTTATCCCTACCTGTGTGAAAGTGCTGTTTTGCACAGAGTGAGATGGTGCTGAGGTGAGGTGCCGGTACACTCGGGGATGAAAGCGTGCACCTAAACCGTGAGCTGAGTGGTGTAAACTGATGTGGTCTGGGCGCTGTAGCATACTGGCCGCTGTAGGATAGCTGTGCAGGTGGTGTTGGTATGCATTTAGAGTATAGCGGGAGTGGGAAACAAATTACTCACTGGTACTGGTCTGAAGACTCTGGGATGAAAACGTGAGCATAAGCCATAAATGGATCCACTGGTGCAAGAGGTAAGGCATTCAGTTGAGGCAAATTCCAGCCACTTCTGCTGTATTCAAACGTAAGCTCCTGCATCAGTGAATTACACATTACATGTTACAGTTCCATGTGACATAAACAATACCTATTATACTTGAATGACTCAAAATTCTATAATGAAAATAAAGGTAGGATACGATCAGCACATGTATCCTTTAAAAAAAGAAACAAAGAAAATAAATTGCAAATTGTAATCATCAAACTTCTTCGGTACCCTGGTACTGCTTTGTTGTAACACAAAATTATCAACAGTAGAACAGTCAGCAATCTGGTGCATGTCAGAATTGGTAATAGTTCTAGTCACGAAGGAACTTTGAGGAGGAACACAAAATTGTGCTTCTGAAAAGCACATTAGGTACCCTTCGTGTCAAACCATACATTATTGTCTTCAGCTCTTTCAAAAAAAAATAATTCTTGTGCAAAGAGCAAAGGCACCGAGCTGAGGCAAACTCCAACCGATTCTGTTATATTCAAATCTGAAGCTGCTGCATTAGTGAATTCCACATTACATGTAACAGTTCCATGTGACATAAACAATAGCTATTAGACATGAATGACACAATTCTATAATGAAAATAAAGGTAGGATACGATTAGCACACTGTGCCCAACAGTTCCTAAACAATGTTGTGTTTTTTTATGTTGATCGCCAGCTCGTGAGTAGAAGCTGAGGATGAGTAAATTTGTGTGAAAGGGCTTGGTGGATAACAGGCAGGCAGAGAGACATGTGCACAAAGAATAGAGATGGTTCTAAAATGGATGTCGGGGTTAGGCTAATTTAGGAAATAAATAGCGTATTTGGATAGGCCATACATCACCCATCTCTGGTTAGACTGGAGACGTAAGGGGCAATAATGAAAACAGAGTTCAAATGCCTGAGCATACTTAGAACGTTATTATATGAAAATAGTTCAATTGAAGTGTATCAAAACCATTTAAAGGAAAAACTCAAAAAAGTTGGTAAAAATCAATCCAAGAAGAATGTGAATTTCTTACAAGTCTTGGAGATTGCAGTCCGGAAGTTCTTCAGCAGGTTGAGATGCGTAATGTTCCAAGAGGTCATTGTTGCCATCGTGTGAGAAAAGGGAAGCAATCCAATTCATATCTTCAAAGGGACATTAATGTTCCTCGAATGTTGGAGCGGCAATTTGAATTGGCAGGCAATCTGCGATGTTGTCAAAGTTCATACGTTGCAGTAGATCTTTCGAGCTGCGCAGAAATCCCATTCCGCCACGATACCTTTTTGCGTTGCATTCGCCATTGCTCTACTGCCTGAACAATCGAGTTCATGGATTTCAAGATACTCCATTACCTACTGGATATCGGGAGCGATTGTTGGGATGTTGGCAAGGTATACATCCATTTGCCAGTCGAACGGGCAAGTTTTGCAATAGAAAGATGGTTGCACGCAGATTGCATATGTGTAAATAAATGTCATGTTGTAGCTGGCTCCGATAATAGATAGAGGAAGGCAGCCGAAAAGTTGTTCCATTTTTTCACGGTATTGATGTAGCTTCGCGTGGAGGCGGATTCTTTCGGAGACGCTTGTTACCACAGGGAGCGCTGTCGTTTTTAAAAGCAAAAATAGTAGTAGGATGGCCGCAAAGAGAGCGAGAATTATGGGCACTGTTCCTGTTATTCCAGAGATGATCGAATGAATGAAGTGTGGTATTATCCCCTTCGCCGCAGGGGTAATTCCCCTACGGCACGGAGGGGGTGCAGCTCGGCAGTGCTCGTGACGAGCCCAACTCATCATGAGTCACAGTGGAGCTGTGCTCATGACGAGCTGGGCTAGTCACAACCCCACCCACTAATTAATTCTCCCGCACAGGCGGGTAATAAATCACGTGTGGGCGGGCCGCAGCCATTATGATGAGCCCAGCTCATCATGAGCACAGCACCACTGTGACTCATGATGAGCTGGGCTCGTCATGAGCATGGAAGGGGTAATACCAAAAACAGTTTGAAAGGCTGTGAGAAGGCCGGAGGAGACCACATTAAAAAAGTGTGCCAGACCTTGAGTGTGAGATGTGTTAAAAATTGGGTAACAATTTACAAAGTGTAATGGGAGGTTCGAATTTAAAAGGGACTGTATTTTACTGGAAGTTTGTGCTATCTACAGGCGATAAATTTATTTAGCAGAAGTGAGGGACACTTGTGTTGTGAAGAAAAGCGCTTTAGTTTGGTTAGTTTAATGAAATTTGTTTGCAAAGTAGGGATTCAAGGCCAAGTTCAAGTTTGGGAGTTAGTTTGTGTGGGTGGAAATAGACATTGCTACAGGAAGATACTCGATTTGAAACAGTAAGGACATACGTTATGCCACCTCACATTCCGTAGGAGTGCATGTTATTGAGAAGCAGATAACTTCCGTTAGAAAGCTGTGTGAATGTTGGTCTGATTGCGGGAGTTGGTGTGCTTTCAAGAAAGCAGGCAAGATTGGGGGCTGTAAGCTTAGAAGTGTTGTGCAGTTGGGAATTCTTGCATAGTAATGAATGACTGCCATATTGTTCACAGTATGCACCAGTGAGAAAAACTTCTGTATGGTCTTTAAGACACCGATATGTAAATGGGAGAAACCACTGCTCGTGAATAAACCCCCTACCTTATATAATCGCATACAACATGACAAACAACATGTACACCTATTAGACACCACGACACTATGTACTGTGGGAACCGTGGCTAGCCATGTACCTCAAAGTAAACATGGCATAGCACCTCTGTTACACAATGCAGAATGCGGGGACAGATGGGAGCAAAGTATGTGCGAAGGTGGCAAGTGATTCTCGATTATAAAAGTATACAATGCAAAGTGTTGAAGGGATGTGCCTGACAGACTTGAGTATGCAGAGCACACACATGTACATGTGAACATACACTGATGGTCTATTGAGTGAAGAAGATAGGGGATGGAACAATAATAGTACAGTCAGTAGGGAATATTTAGAAAACATAGCGCGCATGTGCCCTTTCCCCCCAAATCTTTAGCGTAGTGGGCTGGCTTGGCGTATGCAAGGCTAGCGTAGGGGTATGAATAAAAGGCACGTTTTTCTGGGTGTGGTTCTCTTCCGGAATGGCAAACGTGTCTGCCAGGTCTGCGCAGCTTACACCGTCACGAGGTTGACCTCGTGAGTGAAAGTGGCTGCGGGAATAATGCTGTCAGCCTGCTGCTACCCAGAAACCATCATGGCCACTGCTACGCACATATGCCCCACAGTTCACCTTTCGCTACCGCATTAAGTGAAAGAGGGCTCACCACGTGCCGGCGGAAGCTCCTGGGGCGAGGTCTGCGAGGTCGGAAGGTTCCTCAGATCAACGCTGGCTACCGCGACACAGGCACATAGCGTTCAGTTTGAGGCCCAGCAGCGTGGAGTGCTCTGTATACTACTAACACAGTAGTCGAACAGGTACCAACAGTGGAACGGTGTCTTGATCCCACAATGGACGATGTTAGAACTGCATCTGAGAGTGGAGATGAAGGTACTCTCTTGGAGCAAATGCAACCAACTCTAGGTCACAATAGTGGAATGGTGTATTGATTCCAGAATGGACGATGTCCGATATTACTTGCTAGTGTTTTTTTTCACAGAACTCCTTCTGTTCACGTGCATCAGACTCTGTGCTTCCGTAGGTAATTGCTGCACATGATTATTGGGCTTGGCTGACTGCAGTGGCTGGAGTACACCGTGCTATAGCAGGTCCGAACAGTGAAACGGGGTCTTGATCCCACAATGGACGATGTCAGAACTACATCTGAGAGTGGAGATAAAGGTACTCCCTTTGAGGAAGTGCTGCCAACTCTAGGTCCCCACAGTGGAACGTTGTCTTGATCCCACAATGGACTATGTTAGAACTGCATCTCAGAGTGCAGATGAAGGTCCTCCCTTTGACCAGGTGTAACCAACTCTAGGTCCCAACAGTGGAACGGTGTCTTGATCCCACAATGGACGATGTTAGAACTGGATCTGAGAGTGGAGATGAAGGTACTCCCTTCAACGAGGTACAAGCAACTATAGGTCCCAACAGTGAAACTGTGTCTTGATCCCAGAATGGACGATGTCCGATATTACCTGCTGCTGAGTTTTCAGAGAACTCCCTCCGTTGAGGTGCATCAGACTCTATGCTTCCGTAGCTAATTGCTGCATATGATTATTTGGCTTGGCTGACTGTAGTGGCTGGAGTACACCGCTGAACAGCAGGTCCGAACAGTGGAACTGGGTCTTGATCCCACAGTGGACGATGTAAGAACTGCATCTGAGAGTGGAGATAAAGGTACTCCCTTCGACGAGGTGCTACCAACTCTAGGACCCAACAGTGGAACGGTGTCTTGATCCCACAATGGACTATGTTAGAACTGCATCTCAGAGTGGAGATGAAGGTACTCACTTCCACCAGGTGCAACCAACTCTAGGTCCCAAAAGTGGAACGGTGTCTTGATCCCACAATGGATGATGTTAGAACTGTATCTGAGAGTGGAGATGAAGGTACTTCCTTCGAACAGGTGCAATCAACTCTAGGTCCTAACAGTGAAATGGTGTCTTGATCCCACAATGGACGGTGTCCGATATTAACTGCTGCTTGCTTTTCACAGAACTTTTTTTTTTCAATTTAGGTGCATCAGTCAGTGTCTGTGCTTCCATAGTTAACTGCTGCACACGATTGTTGGGCTTGGTTGACTGTAGTCGGAGGACTACACCGTGGAACAGAATATCCGAACAGTGAAACGGGGTCTTGATTACATATTTGAGAATGTCGGAAGTTAAAGTCTGTGATGATTTCTGTGTACCCCCTCCGACAAGGTGCAACCAACTCTGTGCATCCGAATCCAACGGCACGTGGCTGTGAGGTGTTAATGACTTAGGCTTCTGGCTTACACTGCGGTCAGCAGGGCTCACAATTCAGATTGAGTTGTGATCGTTTAATTACAGAATTCAGTAGGTAACTAACTACAGTATTTTGAAATATACAGAATATTCTTTTAGTATATTTGCTTGAAGAGTTTTTTTTAGATGAGTTATATGTTTAGTACAATGGTGAAATTCATCTTTCAAGTTCAAAGTAACACTGAATAGTCTACACTGTGGACAGTAGAAATCGCAATTCGAATTGTTTTAATGTATTTATTGCAGAGTTTTCTGTTATTTTTGTTGTTGTATTTTGGGAAGAGGAAGTGAGAAAAAGTATTAATGGATGTCTGTGTAACTAATGCATTCAATTTACACTGCAGACAGCAGTGTTCACAATTCAGATCGAGTCGGTATTTTAGATGACGTAGTCGTGTAGGAAACTACATTGCTGCAGTGCGATCTGTCCGCACCATGCATACGCGTTATCGCAGGCTCCGCACATGCTTTCTATTACTTCACGTATGACAAACTGTGTACCTCAAGTCCACCATACGTAGCTGTGGGTCTTTGCTGACTGCTCTCTCTGGCCTACACTGCAGAGAGCAGTGTTCACAATTAAGATCGAGTCGCTATTGTAGATGATGCAGTGTTGATGGCAACAGACATTGCTGCTAGTACGGCCCGCTCACAGCACGCTTCATCGCTGGCTGTGCAGATGCTGAACGCTTTTGATGTGGCTATCTGAGTGCACTAGAACTGCTGGACCCTTTATGATACAATCTTTTTGTGTATTATTTCAGATCTATTGCCTGTGTCTGAATATAGCACAAGTTGTGGTTCTTTTACGATAGAATATTTTCTGTATTATTTTAAATCTACTGTCCCTACCTTACTGCAGCACAAACTATAGACCCTTTTATTTTTGAATCTCTGTGTGTGACCCAATGATTACTGTTGTAGTTGATGCTAGCAACAACCATTCCCTGAGGGCTGGTTTACACTCACCCCATACACATTCAACACAGACGTCACTGGATATGTGACTCTGGTAATAAAAAGGAGTTGAGTGCACGTGCCCGTACCCACTTCCAATATCTATCGTTGTCCGTGTGTTCATTATCTATGCATGATACTGCCCCTGGGCTGTACCACATTACATTGTGGTGTGGACAGCATATGCAACCATGTTACCTCTAGCAGTGGGGAAAATTCTGTTATGTAGCTTTTAGATGCATGTCTATCACAGGTGGAAGGCTGCTTTACAGAGCATGAATATTGATGACGATTATGGTTGCATGTTGTGTGTACTGTCAGATATGTGTACATAGCAAAATGTTTACAAAAAAGCTCTGTAAGCAGAAGAGGAGTCTCTCATCAAACGCTGTAGAGAGAATGGCAAAAATGGGTGGGGTCCACCAACTGTTACAATGGGAAATGTTATGAACCAATCAAAAGCTTTTTTTAAGGTCACATGGCAATCGCGCACCGAGCGCGCAAAGAGGTCGCACCCGACACAATTTTTAGAAAATATTACCATAATATAAGCTTATTACAGTTAGAAAAAGACAAATGTTTAAAATATTTTAGTCTTATCGCTTGCTCTCATATACACTTTAATGTTATGTAGATATCATTTTGAGAGATACAAAAAAAAATGAGGGAATGGCATACCCGGCTCGGCACCATACGTCTATGACGTAACACAGGGCCTGGCAGCATGCAGTCGTTGCATACGCAACGCACAGCGGACGCGACCCCATACGTACATGACATAACGCACGTCTTGGTATTGCGTACCCGTCACATACCAAAGTAGCAACTGGGGCGACCTCATACGTATATGTTCTTATGCGGGACGTGGTGCCACGAACTTGTCGGATACGAAATGCCCATCATTTCAATATGGCAGATAGGATTTGTGTGGTGATGGAGCTTGGTAGACTACCGGTACGGGACTCTAGTTAAAAAAAGGTTTATAGAGTTCGAAAATATTATTAAAAAAATTTGAAAAAATATAGGGTTATAAATATTAAAATATGAAATTAGCATTTAAAAAGCCTTTGAAATTCACTGAAAAAAACATAGGTTTTACAGACGTTATAGTTAGGAATTAGCATTTAAAAAACCTTAGAAATTCACTGAAAAAAACATAGGTTTCAGGGACAATATAGTTAGTTGGACATTTCACTCATAGAAAACCATAGAAATTCCCCTGTTATAGTTAGCTGAGCTAACTATAACTCGCGCCCCCGCAATGCACTGCTGATGACATCACATATTACATCATTCATGACATGGTCAGTGACATCACTGATGACATCTCAAATGACATCACTGATGACATCATCCACGTGAAAATCTGATGCACCTTATCAGACCCTAATGTAATAGTTGATACACCCACTCTAAAATAGAGACTATAATTTTCAAAACCATGAACACACCAATACTAGTTAGTACATATCCACTCACTAATTCCTAGGTCTACACACACATCCATTCATTCACCCATACAGTCACTCATACATACAGTCAGCCATCAATACAGCATTATCATATCCAGTCACATATCTATACAGACACTCACACACCGCCTCTCAATGATAGAGCTATTCACACATGTAGTCAGGCTAAGAACAGGCTGCGCAATTTAACCTGTCATTCGAACAGTGCCCGTACCCTTGAGAAAGGCTGGTAACCTTGTTACTCCACCAGTGCTGCTCATCGGAAATTATCGGTGTTTGGAATCTTAATGGCGGCGTTCTGACCGCCAAGCAAGCACCAACCCAGATCTAAAGGGGGCCGTGAGGATGGATGCACCTACCTTGTTACTGCGTAATAACTGGGATTCAGGACGCTTTTCGTCGGCGGGGGCCCAAGGCTGGGCCTCATCAACGCAGTCATAAGTGCAGCATGATTTTTGTTTTAATGAAGAAGCACTACAATCCCCAGCATGTAACTGGACATTGCCTTATTCAAGCGGCCCTATTGGGGGTGTGTCGACAGTACGAATTCAGCATGGGGGTGAGTGCAGCACATTCCTGTTTTTAATGGTCTTTGGTAAAGATGTTAATCGAAACGCGTCAGGCTAAGAACAGGCTGCGCAATTTAACCTGTCATTCGAGCAGTGCCCGTACCCTTGAGAAAGGCTGGTAACCTTGTTACTCTACGAGTGCTGCTCATCGGAAATTGCCAGTGTTTGGAATATATATATATATATATATATTATCTACTGGCGGTCGCCAGTAGATAGTTATAGTTAGGACCGTGTTTCCATAGGAAATCTCAAAATTCTATTTTGAATAACTTTGTCGCCGGTTGACGAATCCTCGCGAAATTTTCAAAACTAATGGGGCGCTCCGTTCAGCTCCTACCCTGAAAGTCTCGGGATGATTCGTCAAGCGGGGGCCGAGAAAAAGGGGGGTCCCAAAACGCGTTTTCCCCATGCATTTTTCCATAGGACCTTTAGACACAGCTACAGCCCGAACGGCTGAACAGAATTACTTGAAATGTGGCAGAGAGGTAGCCATAAGGTCAAGGAAGTGCCTTTTGCAGGTCTGGTGTAAATCTGTTCAGTATTTCCTGAGAAAATAGCATTTAAAAGCATATTAATATCTATACGCGCGCAGGGTGCGAGCACCGCGCGAGCACCCTAACGTGCGCGAGCATAATTCTGATTGGTGGTTACATGTTAGTCAACGTTCGAATCGGTCGAAATCAGGAAGTGTCGGCCGCCATTTTGTTTGTTTTCAGTGCGAGAGTGAAAAAGGAAGGTGGCGAACGTGAAAAGGGGGCAGGGTAGAGAGTTCCTGACCCCCTTGCCTTTGTCATGAGTGATGCCACTGACCATGTCATGAGTGATGTAATATGTGACGTCATGAGCAGTGGATTGCGGGTGCGCGAGTTATAGTTATCTGAACTAACTATAACGGGGGAATTTCATTGGTTTTTTATGAGTGAAATATCCACCTAACTATAACATGTGTGAAACCAATGGTTTTTAAAGTGAATTTTATATATATATATATATATATATATATATATATATATATATATATATATATATATAAATTATATCCCTTGAATTTAACTTACGAATATACTTCTTTTTTCCGCATTTTCTTTCCCTGCAGGGACTTACAATGCGGTCATTACAATGACTGCATTGTAACAACATATATTATTACCCCACAAATTGTAATAATGACTTGCGGAGGGGGGCGCTGGCTGTTGGATTAGGATAATTTACTATATCAACTCCAGTATGTGCAACAGTAGGGAAGGTGTTGGATTTTAAATCCAACACCTTCTGCCCCCTCCACAAGTCAATAAAATATTACCAAGTCCTGCAACTATGACACCTAACAGGTCCTGCTCCAGGTCCAGAATGTCAGCCCAGCAGTGCTCAGCTGCTACTGTGTACGCTGAACCCCTGTGCGGAGGAGCACACACTCCAGCACTCTCCCCAGAACAGTTGATGCTTTCCCAGGGCGTACCGTTGTGGGGCTTTTAACCTGCTGCCGACATTCGAGGGAGGAAGGGGCTGTACCCAAAAGATTAGTGTGGCCACCTCCACCTCAATGAAAATGGGCAGGGCTGCACCCCTCCTCTCCTGCAGTGCCCACAGGGTATGTACGTGGCATTGGCACCGCTGCTGCCTGCTTATGCCATAAAGTAAAACATAACAGGAGGAGGAGGACAGAACACTTGGTCAGGAAAGGAGAACTAACATTTAAGTACAGAAAAGTCATGAAAACGCAGACAGAAACGTGAACACACTCATGGAAAGACAGGCAGTGGTACAAATAAGTAAAGAACTGGTGTGTCTAATATTGGAGTTATCAGATGGGAAGGATTAGGTCAGAAAAGCACTAAGCATGCCTGGTGGAGAAGCAGAAGCAGGTAAAATAAAATGGCTGTGCCCATGCGTACCACGTGGTGCAGTTTGTGCTGATTTTCAGTGTAGAATGCTGTAAAGGCAGTCGCGGTCCTTGCAGGTAACAACAGTTGGGCAGTGGGGCTGGGTGGGGGGATTCTGACGGACGTTGATGAGGGAAAATGATTTATTTATTTAATTTTCCCTCTGCACTGTCCCTTGAAAACCCCCACCCACCTGGCCCCACTGCCCAACCGCTGTTACCTGCACAGACCGCAGCTGGCTACAGGCACAACCAAAACAGTGCAAATGGCTAGATGAGCATTTCTCCACCTTTTGATGGAATTCCATGGAATATCACTGAGTTTTTTGGTAGCTCCACAGAATTCCATGAAACCAAATTCTGCGAGTTCTGCGCAGGGTTAGTCTCAGAACAAAATTATTGCCAATCATTTGCTCTGACAGTGAAGCACTTTGTGATTGTGACATAAAATATTTAGAGACATTAAACCTCAACACCTATAGAGAGTTTTTTCGTTTTCCCCAAATGCCTTCCCTTGCCCAAATCAATTTAGAGTTTGGACACACAAAGCAAAAGTATGTCAGACAAGGTGACTTTTTCAAATTCTGTCACAAATTGAGAACTTCCAAGGAAGACACATTAGACAAAGGCTTAGGACAAAACTATCAAACACTGCAGAGCAGTGCCCACACAGGGATTACGTATGGTACTGCATAGAGAACATAAAATTCAAGTTCTATGGGAGCTTCCCGCAGCCTTCCAAGTCTTTAGGAAACACGTCAATAACAGCATGTGCAATCAATCCTTACTAGAGGATAAAAATATCTGTTGAATCCGAGCCCATGTGTGGATCGTTATGAACTCCAACAAATCACTGGTTCAGTAGGCACATTTAGGATACAGATATTCTTCACAGGTGAGAATGAAATGAATGTGCCTATGTTTGGGAGACCTTTCAATGTTAGACTTGTGCCCTAAATGGCTTGTAACAGTAAATAACACCTCCTGTAGAGGCTGCAATCAAGCCCCCCAAACTATCATTCATACTACCTCTGTTCAGTACTAGTGTATGTGACTGAGTGTTGATATTTTTTGCTTTACTGCTTTAATAAACTAGGAGTGCGAACTTGCCAGCAAACTGTAATAGTTTGTTTTGACTGCAGAGGTTTAGTATAATGTGCAGACAATCACGTTTTTGACACAAGCCATAAAAGAACTGCATCACAAAATTCAGTTCATGAACTCCGTGGCTGCTATGTAAAACTGCCTGTCTTTATTGATAACAGGACTATTTTATTTAAGTGATTCATTAATTAATTTACCGAGATACTTTTTTTTTAAAAGAATTTTATTATTTTCGTTTATAACAATACATTGCATTAGTATTCGAGTACATAATTGTGACACGTCATATAACAGTATCGCTCTGGACCCTACATCCAACCCTTCAGTAGCACTTCTGCATAGTTTTCCACTTCTGACATCCACACCCCAGAAGTTCGCCTCAGAATCCCTCTCATCAGTCAGTGTCAGAGGCTTCATCTTCTTGCATTGGTGGTGGTTCGCATATGTCCCCTCTATATTTATTCCATGCCCCCCACATTTTATCCCATTTTCGGGGGCACCCCCGCCTGATGAGCACTGATCGCTCAGCCAGCATAGCCCTATCCATGTCCCTTCCCCATGCGGACAGCAACCGCACCTCCCCCGTACCCCATTTTTGGGCTATGTTCCGTTTAGCTATCACAATCCCCAGCATAGCACAGCTCTGAGCCTGGCGGCTAAGGTCATTAGGTTCCCACACATTTAGCAGGCAACGCCTAGGCTAAGGCACCAGCGACACTCCCCCGACTGGGATAGCGTCCGCATCACCCACCTCCGGTATTCTTGGATTATGGGGCACTCCCATATGGTGTGAAAAAAGGTACCCTCCTCCCCGCAACCACGTAAGCAGAATGGGTGCGGTGCCCTAACTATTCTGTGTAGAGTGTACCTGGTGTAATAAGAACAATGGAGAATCCAGAGCTGTACCAACCTAAGCCTAGAAGGTATACCCGCCTCCCGTGGTGACGCCAATGCATCCCGCCATTCCGGGTCATCAAATTCTCCTACATCGCTGGACCATTTCTCTCGCAAGGGTCCCATAGGGTCCGGCAGGTTGTTTATTAGCTTACGATATGTGAGTGATGTGGCCTTTTTTGGCATATAATCTGTTAGCAACCTGTCCTCCATTGGCGATGCCTCTGGAACAGCAGTGCCGGGCTCTAGTTTCGATAGTAAGGCGTGTTTAATTTGCGTATATCGGAACCATTCCGAAGGCGCCAGTTCGTATTGTTGTTGCAGGCGTGTGAAGGAAACTACTGCACCCCCATGCCACATGTCGCCCACCGTGGAAATTCCGATATCGTCCCAATTATCGAAGCCCTTGCTGTTCCTAAGCCTCCCAAGCCGCTTCGTATCCCACAGAGGTGTGAGCTGGGTCAAAACTCCTCTCATTTACCGAGATACTTGATTCTAATGTTTACAGAGCCTGTTTCTATTAGTGAAATGATTATGTTAATTATGTGATTTATTGATAAATTGTACCGAGACACATGAATTTAATGTTTTCAGAGCATGAATTGCCAGAGAAATCTTGTTTAACAATTTATGAGCCTTTTTTTCCAGGATCATTATTTTTAAAGTAATTTATGATGAACCTCATGCAATGGTTTTTAGTAACAAAGCATAAAAAAATAACAATAATTATAACAGCCTTGGGTCAAAGGTGCGGTGAAGAATTCTATGTTTGGACTTAGTGGCTTATTAAGAGTAGGGCAGTCTTGAGACTGCCTTACACGTGGTGGTGGTCCAACGTCTGATTACAAGTCTGGCGGCCGGACTGCCACCAGCCTGCTGCTACATTGCCAGCAACTGGCACGATCCTGAATCCTGCGGTGCTGGCGGTGTTCAGAGTGAGGAGGAATGGAGATGGTGCAGAGCCCAGCACCACTGTCCCTATTATGACTTGCACTTCTGCAAGCGTTTTCCTGGTGGTAAAACCACCATGAAAAAGCTGGCAGAATGGCAAGTAGTGGGCCCTCAGGCATTGCTGCTGATTCTGTATTGTGACTTAGGACACATGTTATGTCCCCCTAAGCCTGCACTTTCGTACGTGCACTATGTGGCATGAACGATATGGTGCATGCTAAGGGCATGCACAACAGTGCAGGCGCAGCTGGGCTGCTATATTGGCTTCAGGCTCACTCAGTGAGCTGAAGAATGCAGAGAGTGCAAGACCGCTGCCGGCACACTGCTGGTCCAGTCATAGTGTGGTGGGCTTAAAACCGCCGACATTGCGGTCTTGTGGCATATTCGGCTTTGGCACTCTGGTCGTCAGACCGCCAAAGTCATCATAATGCCCTTAGACTCTGAAATTGAAGTACAAATATCTCTACTGGGACGAAGGCATAGGGCTGTGGCCAAAGACAGTTCAAGTAGGGATGCTGAACAGGATTTGCTACTGCAGAAAAGAACATAGTGGGTAAATCCGCAAAGTCAGTCCGATTGACGATGAAACTTGGGTGGATAGGTGAGGAGGTTGGTCCCAGTCTCCACTTGGCTCTCGGAGCAGTTTTTAACACAAAATGTCCTCACTTTTGGATTTTTGCTATCTAGATACCTTCAGCACCACTTCCAGGGGGCCAGAACTGGTGGGGCACCACTTGGAGGGTGAGGACTCAGTCAGGCTGGGTTCAGGTGTGAGTCCAATGTGAAGAGAGCCTTTTGTGTCCCTGAGGCTCAGATCAGGAGGCTAGCAAACTAGTTTTTTGGAGTCACTCTTGTGGTCCTGTGTTCAAGTTGCAAGTCCGGTCCTCCTTCCTCAGGCAAGAAGGCAGCAGGCCAGAAAGGCAGCATTTCAGCAAGGCAGCAGCAGTGTAGAAAGTGGCAATCCTTTCAGCAGCACAGCAGTCCTTCTTCCTGGCAGAGTATCCACAGGCCCAAAAATGTACTGAAGAGTTGGTGGTTGAGGTTTATACCCTGGTGCCCTCCTTCTGGAAGGTGGGAGAAGCTACTAGACAGTAACTTTGAAGAGCATGGAATTTAGTGAGAACCCTGCCCTGGCTCTAATCTGGCTGTAGTGACAACGTGGAGGTGAGAGGTCCTTTGTGTGAAGGAAGAGCACTCACAATTGCAAGTGAGTGTGTGCACAGCTCCACCCCTATCGTGCCAGCAGATGACACATTCAGACAACCCAAATCCCTTTATTTTGTGACTGGGAGGAATTCACATACTTTGTCAGTTACACCCAGCCATGGGACCCAAGACAGGCTAGAGGCACAAAATGGGTAAAGGCAGAAAAATGATAACTTTCAAAAAGTGACATTTTCAAAATTGTAATCAAACACCAAACCTCACCAAAATATGGGTTTCATTACAATTACAATTTCAAAGACAACAAACATGACATAGCTAACTTCTCACAATTGGAAATTATAACTTAGTAAATGTAATAAGGAATCTCCAATGTTATCCTATGGAAGGATAGGCCTCACAGTAGTTTTTCACCACCAGGATATGTAAAACTTAAAAGTAAACATCAAACCTTTTATTTACACAGCACCCTGCCCTATGGGTTACCTAGGGCTCACCTTAGGGGTGACATATCTAATAGAAAGGGAATTTAAGGCTTGGCAAGGGAGTTTTAATGCCAAATCGATATCGAAGTTTAGAATTGCATTAAGGCTATGTAGAGTTTGAGGCAGTTGAGATGGAGTTCCCTTAAGGGGTTTCTTGGGTCTTGAGATCCACCAGGTAAGTGGACTCCCCCTCACTCTCCAATACCACTTAGGGCACAGTCCAGCAGTCCAGCAGTCCTTGAGAGCTGTTGACTCCGGTGTCCTCATTACCCACACTTTCTGTTGAGGCTCAAATTTCACCTTAGCAGGCACTTAGTTATACTATTGCTTCATTATGTCCTGGCTAGCCTCCAAGCTTTTTTAAAGCCTTCTTCTAGAACTTGACCATCTGGTTCCTGAGGGCTAGCATATAGCAAACCTTGTCCTGGGGGAGGAGGTTCCTGGCAGCTTACTCCCACCCCTCCTTGACAAGTTGGAGAGGCACCCTGAGAGTTTGACCATAGAAAAGTTCAAATGGGCTAAACCCCACTCCCTTCTGTGGTACCCCCTGTAGGCAAAAAGCAGGCATGGTAAGAGGATGGCTCACTTCCATCTCATGCACTCAGGCAGTCTCATAACCATGCCTTTAAGGGTCTTGATGAACTTTTCAACAAGCCCATTGCTTTGTGGATGGTAGGGTGTGGAGAACATATAAGTAACCCCACACTCCTTCCACATAGACGTCATGTATGCGGATATGAAATAGCTGCCCGTCTCTGACACCACTTGTTTGGGGAAACCCACTCTGGTGAAAATCCCCATCAGGGCCCTGGCAATTATAGGTGCAGTTATGGTCCTCAAAGGCATGGCCTCTGGGCAGCTAGTGGCATGGTCCACCAAGACCAGGATAAAACTGTTGCCTAAGGCTGTCTTAGGGACCAAATTCCTACAATATTAATACCCACCATTGGAGTCAGGGGAGTCTTTAGCTTTTTCACAGTCTATCCACTAGCCTGGCAGGTAAGACAAGACCTACAGAATGCATCAGAGGCTGCCTTCATCCGGGGTCAATAGAAGTTCTTGTCTTGCCCCAGATGTCCTATCAGGGGTATCTCATGAGCAAGCCCCAGTAGGTAGGCCCACTAACAATGAGGAACAACCAACCAGAGTTGTATAAGAGGTAATTCTTCCAATATATGAGGTGATCTCCAGAGGTGTTACCATGTTCCTGGGCTTCATACACTCCTTCTGTGCCTTGCAGAACTTCTCCCTTGTGGGTCCCCCGTCCATTTCCACCCAGCAAGCTCAGGCAGGTAAAGAAGGGAGTCAATATCCTCCCCAGTAGGCTCTGGGGTGGCCTCTTCTGGTGGCCCATTCACTTGCATTGTGAGACATTCAATAGCTGGTTTCTCAATTTAAAATCAAACCTTATGGTGAAGTTGGGTTTTAAATTGCAGTTCTGAAAATGCCACTTTAGAATGGTTGCCATTTACTTACGTTAGCCAATTGGCGCCTGCTGCCTTTCTCTGCTCAGCCTGGGTTGGATCACAGCTGGGCTTTGTGTATTCCCTCCGGACAGCCACACACAAAGGGAGCTTAGGTGGTCTTAATGGGCCTTCTCCGGAGATGAGAGGGAGGAGCTGGGCACAGCCTCACATTTACACCTGAGTAGGCTGTGTCCTGTCTACACAAAAATGGTTGCATACCCCGCTGTAGTGAGGCTGCAGGCAGGGCAGAAGGGGAGGACCTCTGTACACTTCAAAGATTTCTTTGAAGTCTCCTCCACTTCAGAGGCACGACTGGGTGTAAGTGCTGGACCCCTCACATCAGGAGTTTAGTACAACTCTGGACCTATCACCACTCTGCCAGGAAGAAGAACTGCTGTGCTGCTGAAAGGACTGCCACTCTGCTGGACTGCTGCTTTGCTGGACCCTTGCCTTGCTGAACAGCCCTGCTGCCTTTTCTTCTCCTGCCTTGGTGAGAAGAACTGGACATGTATCACTTGAACTCAAGTGACTCCAAGGGCTTCCTGGCTTGCCTCCTGTTCTAAGTCTCAGGGGTATCAAAGACTTCAAATCATAGCACCTGGACTTTGATTGCTCGATGTTTTGCCCTGCCAAGTGGTGCCAACCCAGTCCTGAGCCCCTGGAAGGGGGTATATAGTGCTGCTTAAACCAGAACCCAGGCATCCTCATCGGAACCGGGGCACCTTTGCCTTTGTGTGAAATGGAACCAGCGCATTCTCGTCGTTTCCTGCAGCAGACCCGGCACATTACCTTCGCAATTGACGCATCGCCTACTGCTAGAGCAGCAGCCGCTCCTCTTAGTCAGAACCAGTGTAACACACTTGTAACCGGTGCATCGCCACAGATGTGTAGAGAAAATTGATGCATCTCGTCCACTGCAAGGTTAGACACCAATTCATCACTTCTACTTGTTGGATTTTTGTAGTTTTGTTCTATTCATTCACTATTTTTCTAATTTGGTGTAGAGCCTTTAGTGGTATTTTCATGTGTTACTGTTCAATTTGTTGCACAAATACTTCATGCATTGCCTCTATAATTAATCCTTACTGCTCTGTGCCAAGCTACCAGAGGGTGAGCACAGGATAATTTAGGGTGTGTTGTGATTTACCATGACCAGGATTATGGTTCCTGCTTGGACACAATACATACATATGCCAACTAGAAACCCAATTTATAACATTAGTGGGATAGGACTTGTGTTTGACAGTGCCATACAGTGTTTGGCGTATATACTGCCATTCCATACTTAAGACCAATTCAAATTTTAAATTCTCCTTTTTTTACTTTGCATTGGTCATTTTTCCAAATGTGATTCCTGCCGCACCTTCATACACTTGGAACTTTTTTTGTTGCTGTGCCTGTGATAGCTTAATGGATTGGAATTGGATTCCAACTTCCTAGCAGACTACAATGAGATGGACCTGGTCCCAACTGAAGCACTCAGCATGGCTTAGCTGATGAAGGTCTTCAAGGATAGTGCTACTGGCTCTGATAAAGGGGTCCTCCAAGCAGTACCTGCAGGATGCCCTGTATGCCTTTGAGAAACACGTTGGCTGAATGCTGCAGTAGAGGACAAATAGGGTGATAACCCTGAGAAGGATAATGAGAAGGAGTAGTAAAATGAGTTAGCAGTTGTCACTGAGGAGAGGGTGGAACCCACAGAGAGGAAGTGCCTACTGGATCATATGCAGGATGCAGTGACTTCTCCTAACCCTTATTCCCTGTTGAGTTGCAGGACAGACAGGCTGAGAGGGACCTATGTCTGCAACTGGCCCAACTGGCTGCAGAGGAGAAAAGATCTGAGGCTGACAAAGCCCTGCCAGGGGAGAGGTGAGGCAGAGACCCTTGAAATAAAAAAAGATCTTGTTGGCTCATTAACAGAATCTTAAAGAGGTGGACGGAAAAGACAAACAGCTGTTAGAGTGTAGCATAAATGGTGGCAGCAAAAGTACAGTGTCCAGTGCTGAAGGAAGAGTCAACATACCCAGAGACTTGGTGCCTGACATCAAGGATGGGATGACAAAGACAGGTGGTTTTAGGCATATGAAATAGATTGAAAGCTGGTCTTTGGGATCATATTCATGGTGATGGGAGGGATGACCTACTGGCCCTAGTGTAAGGGGGACAGGCTGAGGTATCCCACCATAGATGAGATTCTTGTTCAGAGATATAGATTCACCCCAGAAGGGTCCGAGTTGAGATTCAGGGGCACACAGAAACAGTCTCCTGGGAGCCGATTTGTGCCTTACTTTAGTAAAGCACTGGATGGCTGGATGAAGGTTAGTGAGATCAACACGTATGAGGGGCTCTACAATTTGGTAGCTAGAGAGCACATGTTCAGTCATTGTTTTTCAGAGCTATGCCAACACCTAGTTGATTGCAGGTTCACTGACCCCAGAGAGCTTGCAAAGGAGGCAGACCTCGGATTCCGTACCAGAGTGTCTGAGAAGGCATCAGAGAGAGATCCTAAAGGTGGTGGCTCAGGCGTCCCCAACGATGTGAGGAGGATGCACACCGTGACCCAAACAGGTCTTAGTATGGTGAGGGTGAAAGAGAACCCACATCCCTTCGAAGTGTAGGGGGAGTGTTTGATGGGCAAAGGACCAGGGTGCCCAATTTCCAGCCCCAGAGTTTGTACCAAGACACCATTGACTGATGGGAGCTCCACAGGGTCAGGACAGCTGGGGGCAAGGAACTGCCACAGGCATCCTACCAGTTCTATTTTCTGGAGGTACCACTGAACAGCGGAGGATAGGTAGGCCCAGATGGAGGGCCAGAAGGTGGATACAGTCCACAGTGGGAGGACCAGTGGGTCAGGTGTTGCCAGCTCTGAGAGCAGAGCACTCCACATCTGACCCTACTGAGTCCACTTCCGACTAGGGGGGGTTTATGCACTGTCACAGAGACAAAGGCTGGGGACCTGTGCCAGACAGATCTTTGCATGACACATACAGAGTGTGTCACCCTCGAGGGGGTTGGTGCATATGTTCAGCCTAAGGGTACAGACCCTGGTTTGAAGGACCAGTTTCAGGATATCACCTCTAAACTGGTGGGAGGAAGAGTGGATAAACAGTGCACAACACCTGGGGCTACTTTTCCCCACTATAAGAAGCCTGAGAGGTCAGAAAACCCTCAGGAGACCATAGGGAAGTGCTTGCCAGTCCCAAGGCTGAAAGCTGAAAGAGAAGCTTACTCAACGGCCTGCTTAGGGCCACCACCTAGCAGTGGATGGTCTGGGGCCTGGCTCTTGACCCTGACAGCTGTCAGTGGCCTCTGTTGGTTGTTGTGCTTATGGACAGAATTCTCCTTGGGTTTGGGACAGAAGTCCAGTACAAGGGGTGGAATGGATCACATCACTTTGTTGGCCATGCTGGCACTGTATGCGTACTGGGATGCCTCTTTGAGTAAGTTAAAGTTTGGTATTGCACAGATGGGGCCCACAGGTGAGGAGAAGGGTTCTGCATGGGTCAGTTCAGTGGCCTCAGGAGTATAGACAGAGGGATCCAACAAGTTCACAAAAGAATAAAACTGGCAAGTGCGCCTGCAGTAGTGGGCTATTGTCCAGGTTATATCACCCTAAGCAGGGAAGTCTATCAAGGTATTGCTTAGTCTATCCTGGCTCTAGGCTGGAGGGGGATTGTGTTGGAAAATCACCCTATCTGAAGGGTCATCCAAATGTTTTGCCTTCCTCCTCCTCTTTTTCAGGCCACATTTTTGTTGGCCTTTAAGACACTGAGCACTTTACCACTGGTAATCAGTGCTAAAGTGCATGTGCTCTCTCCACTAAACATGGTAATATTGGCTTAACCCCAATTGGCATATTTAATTTACTTATGAGCCCCTAGTAAAGTGCACCACGTGTGCCCAGGGCTTTTAAATTCAATGCTACTAGTGGGAATGCAGCACTCATTGTGCCACACACTTAAGAAGCCCTCTAATCCTTGCCAGGCCTGCCATTGTAGAGCCTGTATGTGCAGTTTTACACTACCACCTAGACCTGGCAAGAAAATTCTCTTGCCAGGCCTAAACCGTCCATTTAATATATATAAGGCACCCCTAAGGTAGGCCACGGACAGCCCAAGGGCAGGGTGCAGTGTATTTTAAAAGTAAGAGACGTACTTTGAAGTTTTACATGTCATGGTAGTATCTCTCCCATAGGATAACTTCGGAATTACCATATTACATTTTATAATTGTAATTTCTAATTGGGAAGAAATAAGACCTCCAAGTACAGACAACAACTTATGGTGAAGTCGGATTTTAAATTGCAGTTCTGAAAATGTTGCTTTTAGAAAGTTGGCATTTACTTACTTTAGCCATTTGGTGCCTGCTGCCTGTGGTTATTCAATCTGGGTTGGTTAACAGCTTCGCTTTGTATATTCCCATTAGATAGTCACACACAAAGGGAGCTTAGGTGTGTCTTGATGGGCCTTCCTGAGAGATCGAAGGAAGGAGCTGTGCCCTGCCTTACACTTACACTTGAATCGGCTGTGTCCTGTTGACACACATAGGGCTGCCTAACCCTTTGTAGTGAATTGGGTGCCAGGGCAGGAAGGGAGGACCACTGTGCAATCCAAAGCTTTCTGTGAAGTCTCCCCCACTTCAAGGGCACAGCTGGGCCTAAGTGCTGGACCCCTGACACCATGACTTCAGTACACTTCTGGACCTGTGACCACTCTGCCAGAAAGAAGAACTTCTGTGCTGCTGAAAGGACTGCCACTCTTCTGGACTGCTGCTTTGCTGGACTCTTGCCTTGCTGAGCTGCCCTACTGCCTGCTGTTCACCTGCCGCCTAGGTGAGATGGACTGCACATTGCATCACTTGAACCCAGAGTGACTCCAAGGGCTTGCTGGCTTGCCTCCAGTTCTAAGTCTCAGGGACATCAGAGACTTCATTTCATCCTGCTAAAGCACCTGGACTTTGCTTGTTGGAAATCTTGCCCTGCCAAGTTGTGCCAACCTGGTCCTGGGCCCTTGGAAGTGGGTATTAATTGCTGCTTCAATCAGAGCCCATGTATCCTCATCGGAACCGGCACATCTTCATCTTTGTATGAGTCAGACCCAGAGCATCTTCGTCATTCTGTGGAGCGGACCCAGACCATTTCCTTTGTTACCAGACGCATTGCCACAGTTGCATGGAGAAAATTGGCACATCTTGTCCACTGCATGGCTTAACCCTGACGTGCACCTCGCATCTTCATTGATGATGATGCATCCCGGATCAAGGTACTTTGGTTCAGCGGGCCCTAGTAGGCTCCTGTATCCGGTCCAAGCTCCATCACAATTGGCCTGCACCTTTGGCTTTGCTCTAGTCCAGAACGATCAGATATCCAAGTTAAGCGTTTATTGCTTTTAAGCACTGTTTTACATTTATTCTTTTAAAAATTAATATCTCGACTTTAACTTGTATTTTTGTCCTTTTGGTCTTGTTTTATTTATAAAAATATTCTCTATTTTTCTAATCTGGTGTGGAGTCTTTTTGTGTTATTATCACCCTGTTACTGTTTGTAGTGTTGTACAAATACTTTACACATTGCCTCTTTAGTTAAGCCTGACTCCTCTGTGCCAAGCTACCAGAGAGTGTGCACAGTATTATTTTGAGTGTGTTGTGGCTTACCCTGACTGGAATTGTGGTTTCTTCTTAGACAGAGTGTGTGCCTCTGCCAACCATAAACCCAATTTCTAACATAACCTTGCTAGTCTTCCCCACACTAACTGGGCCCACCTCCTCCTGAAGCGCTACACAGGACAATATCTGTGACTGCCCATCACTGGGGGGCGTAGCACTTGGAATCTCCCTTGACCTGCTCATATTGGTAGCACTCATATCACTTAGGGACAAACTTTCCTATGAACTGTTTTGGGGCCCTTAAGAGAACTCCTTATTTATATTTTTTTCTCCCCATCTTTCTTCTGTTGGGAACTGCGGCCAGTCTTTTGCTAATCCCATCCAGATGCCTTCTTAGACATTCTGGTGCTGACCCAGAGGTCTGCTTCCTTAGAAATCTTCCTGGGATCGGTAAGCGCAGCTCTGAAAAACAGATATGGAACATGTGCTTTCTCAAAATGAGCTTGTACATCCCAGTTAAAGCATCCACTTTGCTGCCCCTTACCCAGCCCTTCAGTGTCCTGCTGGCATATTCTTACAAGTCCACCTAGGACTGATTAGGGAGTTTGGGGTGGCTGTCCCTGAGTCTCTGACGGTACTGATCAGGGGCCAGCCCAAATTTCGCAACAAGTATTTCTTTCATGGTGTGCATAACTCGTCTGATACTTTGAAACGAGTGTCAGGAGTGCTTCCCGCCACACCTTGGGCATGTGAGTACAAAGGCTCCTCCCCAAGTACTCCTCTGGGACCTTGTACCATTAAAGCAACTTCATATGCAGCAAAACACTTGTTAAGATAAACAGGTATTCAGACTCTCACCTCTTCAGCACACACTGTTGGTACGCTGCCACCATCACTGTTGGGTCCTCAACAATGCCTCTCCAGCATGTTCTTTTCATGCTCCAATAGTTGCTTTTTCTCAGCTAAAGCCCTCAGCCTTCTACTTTGCCAAGGCCTTCTCAGCCTCAACCTTCTTCTTCTCATCCATGGTTTTTTCCCTGGCTAAGGCCCTCTCAGCCTTCTTCTCTTCAGCCTCCAGTTTCAATTTGGCCAGCTGCAGATTGAGCTCCTTCTCTTCCCTCCTGTCCTGCAACTCCTCTGGTGGTGGCAGCCCCCTAGAAGACACAATGTTCCCTGCCCCATCCCTGGTAACCTGGTTCCTCTATGGGTTGCAGTTGGTGTCTCCCTGCAGCTCAAGGTCCCTCTCTTGGTTCTTCTCCTCAACCTCATTTAAGTCCATGTCCTCCTCAGGGTCATTATCTATAGTCGCTGCCTACAACCACTATACCTCCTCATAGACCTTGAGGGCTATCTGTAGATCCACTTTGGAAGATTTCCTGCACACATTTGGCCCCCTTTCCTTGGAGAGCCTTTCCAGCTCAGTCCTAGTGAGGCTGTCAACACTGATTAGCTCTATCTCGATGGTAAAAAAGGAGGGGAGAGTACAGTGAGAAATTGAGTTGTTGGTTGACTGGGGTGTGTGCCCCGATCACGCAACAGCCACAGACCCTTGCAGAGTAAACCATAGAAAGTCACTAAATTAACCTGTGCTTAACCATGGGTGGCTTGACACAAAAACTAGCCAGGCTCAACTTAAGGGCACTGTGTACAGCATTTATGACTCACACAAACAATTCAGCAAGATATAGTGAATTCTAATACATTATTTGACACCAAACAACAAAAAACAATATGTTAAACTGGAGTTTTGAATTTTTGAAGTTATTAGTGAAAATGAGTGCCTAAATAATCAAAGTGCCAACCGCGAACATCTAGTCACGCAAGACCGGGCAAAGTCGAAAAATATGGCCAACCACAATGGAGTGCGGGTCAAATACAGAAAATGTAAGACATTCTAAGAAAAAATATCTGGGAAGGTACAGTTCAGTGAGGTAAGGCTGCAGAAGGTGTCCGAGGAGGGAGCATTGTCATTGGATGTCCTTGGGTCGAAGCGGCTACGTTCTGACATAGTCCTTGAAATGGAAGTTGCAAATTTCCAGCAGGATGAGGCAGAGAGCAGTAGCTGAAGACAGTTCCACCAGGTTGGATATCACTTTGATGAAGGACCGCTGCAAAGAATTTGCAGCTGCAGAGAAGCCGCAAAGTCAATCTATCCGTCGCTGCACCTCGGGTGGATAGGCAAGCAGTTTAGTTCCAGTCTCCTCCTGGTTCTCAGAGCAGTTTTGGGAATTTGCCACAAAACCAAGGATCCCGGACTAGTGGGACACCTCTTGGAGGTTCAGGGCTCACTCAGGCTGGGTCCAGGTACAGGTTCAACATGTTGTGAGCCTTTTATATAGATCTGGATGTTAGCAAGAGGCCAGCAAACTAACCCTTGGAGTCACTTTGATATTTCTGGGTTCAGGAAAGATGTAGGGCTCAATAGTAGGACTGGACTCTAGGGGTTCAAGGCGGGTTCCAGGCAGCAAGACAGTCCTCCCAGGCACAGCAGCAGTTGAGCACAGTGCATAGCAGATCACAGCAGCAGGCAGTCCTCTGAGAGTCCTGCTGCAAGTCCAGTAGTGAACTGAAGAGTGGGTTTCAAGGACCTATTTTTATACCATTGTGCCATCCTTCTGAAAGGTGGGAGATGCTCCCGGAAAGGTTCTTTAAGTGTATGGAATTTCCTGATTCCTCTGGCTCCAAGCTGGCTGCAGTGACAAATAAAGGGTTGTTAGGCCCTTGGTGTGAAGGCAGAGCACAGGCTATTCAGTTATAAGTGCGGTTGTGCTTAGCTTCGCCACCCACATCCTGCCAGCATATAGCCCACCGAGGCACACCAGATCTCTCTATTGTGTGACTGTCTGGGAGGAAATCACAAAGTATGTCACCTACACCCAATCATGTGACCCAAGACAGGCTGCAGGCAAAAAGGGCTAAGGACAGTAAAGTGCCAACTTTCTAAAAGTACATAATAACAAAAACTCTGTGGACCTCATGCTCACAAGTCTTTTGGGGCCACAAAGCTGTTTGATTGAAGTAGGTTTTCCAGTTCATTCTAATTGCCTTCTAGATCAATTGAAATAAAAAATGGAACACACGCCAAAGAAAATGGGAAGTGGACAGCATTGAAGCTCAAAAGACTTGTGAACAAGAGGCCCACATAGTGTTTGTGATTACAGACCTCTGCATTATGTTGAATAATAGACTGGTCACAAAAGAACTCTTGAGTTGATTTCTGTCATGTGCAGCTGCGGTAAAGTGTTGTCACAATTTGTATTTTTTGCAATTTTTTGTGTATAATAGAACATACTAATGTGTTTGACAATTATTTGAAGGTGGTCCTCAGGACATGCACAAGTGTATAGTATAACAGTTTGAATGATTATAAAATGGGTGTGAGTAAATACACCGGTCAAGACAATTCATTGATTTGACCCACAATTTAAAGTGTTGTTAATTGAAACATTTCAGCTAGCGTGGCTAGGTATATGTTGGAGGCCCAACTCTGAGGTCTTAAAAGGGCCTAACCCCGTAATATGTAACTTTCTAAATGTGGCATATTCTAATTGGAAAGAAAAATTTGACTTTGCCATTAAAGGGGGTTTATCATTACAATTTAATAGATACCAAACACGAACAGCTACCAATTCCCATTTGGATATTGTAGCTTATTAAATGTAATAAGAAATCCTCAATGTTATCCTGTGGGACAGGTAGGCATCACAGTAGTAAAAAACACATTTTGGATTTTTTCACTACCAGAATAAGTAAAACTTAAAAGTACATGTCCAACCTTTTAATTACACCTTACCCTGCCCCATGTGCTACCCAGAGCGTGCCTTAGGGGTGATGTGTGTTATGCAAAGGGGGTGTACGACTGGGCAAGGAGGTCTAAATAGCAAGTAGACATGGCAAATTAAAACTGTATTCAGCCTGCAATGGCATGCCTGGGAAACGTTTTAAAGTGCTACCTAAATAGGTGCTGAAGGTCCACTGGTAGCATTTAATTTACAGGTCCTTGGTTTGTGGTATACCACTGTACAGGGAATGTATAGGTAAATTAAACATGCAAACTGGGTAAAAGCCAATGTAACCATGTTTAGGGGAGAGAGCACAAGCACTTTAGTACTGGTTAGCAGTAGTGAAGTGCACAGAGTGCTAACGCCAGCAAAAACTAATTTAGCAAAAAAAGTGGAAGGTAAAGTCAAATGTTTGGGGGTGACGCTTCAAATAGTGTCAGGTCTAAAAGGTACTTAAATGACCAAAAAAGGGGGAAATAGACAATGGAGGGCTAAGGAGAGTATAAAAAGGCTTGAGTTGGTATCAAAAGTTTAACTGGGATTTTGTGTTACATAAATCACTGTATAGTACTGCATAAACAAGTCCTGATCCCACGACTGAATACCAATGTGAGAAACTGGGTTGTTGGTTGACTGGGATGTGAGCCCGGACAAAGCAACAGCCACAATCACTTGCAGTGTGAACCACAAAAAGTCACTAAATTAACCTATTCTTAATCAAGGGTAGCTTGGCAAAAAAAAGCAGACATTCTTAACTTACAGGATATGTATAAATCATGTATGCAGTACGCAAACAGAAATAAAGTGAAAAAAGAACACAAGAAAAATCACACACCAATTTAGAAAAATAGAGTTAATTTTAATAAATTATTGGACACCAAAACTAAGGGTGGGCGTCAAATTCTGTTCCACTCACAGAATTTGCAAAATTTTGGCAATTCCGCGTTCCGCGCAGAACGCAGAATAGCCGAAAATTCCGCGATTCGCAGCAGAACAGAATTCGGGGGCATGGTGCGTGTGAGTATAGGTATTGCACAAAACTGTGGCATCTTTTTGGATACATGCTGGGCAGGATTCATTCTGGCATGATGCTCCTGTCACAAAAATTAAATCTCAACAGAAGCACTTACAGATATAAAGCAGGTGCCCGAGTTAAAGCTCAAATTCGGTAACGCTGTCATGTCTCTGTACGATTCACTTTGAACGTGTGGTAGGAAATCTAACTTCTTGGATAAATATGCAGGGCAGGTATCATTCTGGCACAATGCTGCTGGTTGATACTCAAATTCGGTAACGCATTAATCAGCCCAAAGAATTTGTGAGCTCGGTCGAGGAAGGGCAGGTGTGCTTTCTCCCCATATCTACCGTCGAAAATGAGCTGTGATGCTTGATGGAGGTCTTTGCATCCATGACATTTTCGAGCACAATCCCAGTGTTGTTCCTGTGACCAGGAGGTTCTCTCTCCTCATTTGCTGCTCTGATCGGTCTCTGACCTTTTTTAAACAAGAGGCATGATTGTGAACTCGCATAGAAGCCCCACCCCACACACACTAGTGGTATGCAACGTCTTCCCGCCCTTTACCTACTATGATAAACAGTTCACTCAAGGGACCCTGGCGCCTTTCGGCGTGGTGGCAAAGTTACAGATGCACATGGTCACTGGAGACAACTCTTCTGGCTCTTTACACAGCTGCAGTGTAGGAAAAGCACTATACATTTACCCAACGAGGGAGCACTTACTGATTAGCCAGTAGAAAGTACTCCAGTCCATTTGAGTATAGGTATTGCACAAAACGGTGGCATCTTCTTGGATAAATATAAACCGAAGAGTCGGTGGTATTGTATATAGGGAAAGGCGCCCAACGGGTATATCTACCAAGTATCTATTGATCTAACTATTTAGGTACGGTGCTAACGGGTGGGGAGATCCACCTACGTCCCCAAATTCTGTGGCCTAAGCTGCAACTCTAGTACTTATATTCCCTAGCACACGTTCAAAGTGAATCGTACAGAGTAATGACAGCAGTAGCAGTAGTAAGTCAATGCAAATATAAACACAAATCACAGTCGAAACTTGATTCTGTTTTTTTCTTTTGTAGTCTCTTCAGATTTGTGAGCCAACACGTGTTTTGTTGCTTCTTGTTTTGTATATACATGCAACTTTTTCAAGGCTAAGTAGAAACATAGAATGGAATCACTAATGCTGTATAGTCCGCACATGTACATCTTTTATGCATTTCTATAAAAAAACCTTCACCGTGAAGCATCCACAAATATGGCAATCTATTTCATAATATATCATGGGCATGCAATTTTACACCATGATCTTAATTCCATTACACCGTAACACGTGAATGCACAACAAGAAGGTCTGCGGCACATATGACTTCAAAAGTCCAATTACCCACTAACATGTGCTATGTGGTCCTTTCCACTCTAATGTGGGGCTATTGCACCCTGTTGCTTGCACTAATGAATAGAAATGTCAACTCCAAACAAAACCATAAATGTCAACCATGAGTGCCAAAACACACCCATAACTAAAACCATGCATAAGTAGCACAAACCTTGAGTGTCTTTAAGTTCACTTTCTACATATCCAATGAAAAAACAAGAGAAAAAAAGACACATGAGCATCCATACTCCAAGTCCCTATGGTCAAATACTCATGTACTGTAAATATTCAATGAGCCGAAATTGTACATACTTGACATGTGGTGATACTTCCAACCCACGAGTTTCTTTGGCGCGGGGAAAACATGCTTGTTAATGTCCATAATCTTGCGCTAGCTTCCTCTACAATGTATTTCAAGTCACTATAAAACAATTATCATACATACAAATCTTAATCATGTGTCGCCACACGCTCGTTTTTCTAAGAAACACATTCACAGTCTATTTCAAATGTGAGCTGTAAATCCATAGTTCCCAATCACTTATATCATCTATTTTGCAAATATCAGCACGCAGTTCATCTTTCATACCATGTTTGTTTTTATCTTCACGCCATATTCTTGTTATTTATCTCTACTGTTTCATAGCGCCAGGCAGCAGTCCAACTTGCATTCCCTACTCATTAGTATCTTTTCTTCAAAAATCCCTTGCATGCCTTCATTTGATAGGTGCTACAACGTCACCCCCTGTTTCAAAAACGAAGCTTGGTTTTCACTGTACGTTTCCAGCTAAACACTAGGGGGCAGATTTATGAGCCCCTTGCGCCACTTTTGCGTCACTTTTAACATGGGAAAAGTGACGCAAAAGTGGCGCAAGGGGCTCGTAAATCTGCCCCTGGATATCTTAGGCTCATCCGGCCGCCCAAGTACGGTTTATATCGGTATCCCAACTGTAGCCATGCATCACCTATCTGCGCCGTTTTTTCAAACTATCCTAGTTCTATGCAGCCAAACCTCATTGTGCCTATACCTTATATTTCAGGCACCCAACCATGCCTATGCCAAATCGTTACTTCACATCACTCAGTCCCCTCTTAGCGTGTACGCGTCCCTCGCAGCGTGTGAAGCCCTCATGCCGACACCTCGAGTAAGAGAACAAATGCCAGAAAGCCGGCATTCTTAACCTTTCACATGATTAAGATTGGTTATGTATGATTATTGTCTTATAGAGACTCGAAATACATTGTAGAGGAAGCAAGCGTAAAGATTGTGGACTTTAACAAACACGTTTTTCCCGTGCCGAAGGAACTTGTGGTTTGGAAGTGTCACCACATGTCAAGTATGTACAATTTTGACTCATTGAATATTTACAGTATATGAGTATTTGACCATAGGGACTTGGAGAATGGATGCTCATGCGTCTTTTTTCTCTTCTTTTTCATTAGATATGTAGAAAGGGAACTTAAAGACAGTCAAGGTTTGTGCTACTTATGCATGGTTTTAGTTATGGGCGTGTTTTGGCACTCATGGTTGACATTTTTGGTTTTGTTCAGACATGAGTTGACATTTCTATTCATTAGTGCAAGCAACAGGGTGCGATAGTCCCACGTTAGAGTGTAAAGGACCACATAACACATATTAGTGGGTAATTGGACCTTTGAAGTCATATGTGCACCAGACCTTCTTGTTGTGCATTCACATATTTCGGTGTAATGGAATTAAGATCATGGTGTAAAATTGCATGCCCATGATATATTATGAAAAAGATTGCCATATTTGTGGATGCTTCACGGTGGAGGCTTTTTTTTAAAAGAAATGTATAAAAGATGTACAGGTGTGGACTATACAGCATTAGTGATTGCATTCTAGTTTTCTACTTAGCCTACAAAAGAAAATAAAAGAATCAAGTTTCGACTGTGATTTGTGTTTATATTTACATTGACCTACTACTGCTACTGCTGTCATGTCTCTGTACGATTCACTTTGAACGTGTGGTAGGAAATCTAAGTTCTTGGATAAATATGCAGGGCAGGTATCATTCTGGCACGATGCTGCTGGTTGATACTCAAATTCGGTAACGCAATAATCAGCCCAAAGAATTTGTGAGCTCTGTTGAGGAAGGGCAGGTGTGCTTTCTCCCCATATCTACCGTCGAAAATGAGCTGTGATGCTTGATGGAGGTCTTTGCATCCATGACATTTTCGAGCACAATCCCAGTGTTGTTCCTGTGACCAGGAGGTTCTCTCTCCTCATCTGCTGCTCTGATAGGTCTCTGTCCTTTTATAAACAAGAGGCATGATTGTGAACTTGCATAGAAGCCCCGCCCCACAAACACTATCGGTATGCAACGTCTTCCTGCCCTTTACCCACTATGATGGACAGCTCACTCAAGGGACCCCGACGCCTTTCGGCGCTGTGGCAAAGTTACAGACACACATGGTCACTGGAGACAACTCTTCTGGCTCTTTACGCAGCTGTAGTGTTGAAAAAGCATGATACATTTACCCAACGAGGTAGCACTTACTGATTAGCCAGTAGAAAGTACTCCATTCCAGTTGAGTAGAGGTATTGCACAAAACGGTGGCATCTTCTTCGATAAATATGCAGGGCAGGTTTCATTCTGGCATGATGCTCCTGGCCCGAGTTGAAGCTCAAATTCGGTAATGCATTAATCACCCAAATAATTTGTGAGCTTGGTCGAGGCTGGGCAGGTGTGCTTTCTGCCCATATCTACCGTCAAAAATTAGCTGTGATGCTTGATGGAGGTCTTTGCATCCATGACTTTCTCGAGTGCAATCCCAGTGTAGTTCCTGTGACCAGGAAGTTCTCTCCCCTCATCATGCTGCTCTGATCGGTCTCTGACCTTTTATAAACAAGAGGCATAATTGTGAACTCGCATAGAAGCCCCCCCACACACAAACTAGTGGTAAGCAACGTCTTCCCGCCCTTTACCCACTATGATGGACAGCTCCGGCGCCTTTCGGCGCGGTGGCAAAGTTACAGACAAATGGTCACTGGAGACAAGTCTTCTGGCTCTTTACACAGCTGTAGTGTAGGAAAAGCACTATACAATTACCCAACGAGGTAGCACTTATTGATTAGCCAGTAGAAAGTACTCCAGTCCAGTTGAGTAGAGGTATTGCACAAAACAGTGGCATCTTCTTGGATAAATATGCAGGGCAGGATTCATTCTGGCACGATGCTCCTGGTTGATACTCAAATTCAGTAATGCATTAATCAGCCCAAAAAATTTGTGAGCTCGGTCGAGGAAGGTAAGGTGTGCTTTCTCCCCTTATCTACCGTCAACAATTAGCTGTGATGCTTGATGGAGGTCTTTGCATCCATTACTTTTTCAAGCACAATCCCAGTGTTGTTCCTGTGAACAGGAGGTTCTCTCCTCATCTGCTGCTCTGATAGGTCTCTGACCTTTTATAAACAAGAGGCATGATAGTGAACTCGCATAGAAGCCCCGCCCCACACACACTATCGGTATGCAACTTCTTCCTGATCTTTACCCACTATGATGGACAGCTCACTCAAGGGACCCCGGCGCCTTTCGGCGCGGTGGCAAAGTTACAGACACACATGGTCACTGGAGACAACTCTTCTGGCTCTTTCCGCAGCTGTAGTGTTGAAAAAGCATGATACATTTACCCAACGAGGTAGCACTTACTGATTAGCCAGTAGAAAGTATTCCATTCCAGTTGAGTAGAGGTATTGCACAAAACGGTGGCATCTTCTTCGATAAATATGCAGGGCAGGTTTCATTCTGGCATGATGCTCCTGGCCCGAGTTAAAGCTCAAATTCGGTAATGCATTAATCACCAAAAAAATCTTTGAGCTTGGTCGAGGCTGGGCAGGTGTGCTTTCTGCCCATATCTACCGTCAAAAATTAGCTGTGATGCTTGATGGAGGTCTTTGCATCCATGACTTTCTCGAGTGCGATCCCAGTGTAGTTCCTGTGACCAGGAGGTTCTCTCTCCTCATCTGCTGCTCTGATCGGTCTCTGACCTTTTATAAACAAGAGGCATAATTGTGAACTCGCATAGAAGCCCCGCCCCACACACACTATCGGTATGCAACGTCTTCCTGATCTTTACCCACTATGATGGACAGCTCACTCAAGGGACCCCGACGCCTTTCGGCGCGGTGGCAAAGTTACAGACACACATGGTCACTGGAGACAACTCTTCTGGCTCTTTACGCAGCTGTAGTGTAGGAAAAGCATGATACATTTACCCAACAAGGTAGCACTTACTGATTAGCCAGTAGAAAGTACTCCATTCCAGTTGAGTAGACGTATTGCACAAAACGGTGGCATCTTCTTCGATAAATATGCAGGGCAGGTTTCATTCTGGCACGATGCTCCTGGCCCGAGTTGAAGCTCAAATTCGGTAATGCATTAATCACCCAAATAATTTGTGAGCTTGGTCGAGGCTGGGCAGGTGTGCTTTCTGCCCATATCTACCGTCAAAAATTAGCTGTGATGCTTGATGGAGGTCTTTGCATCCATGACTTTCTCGAGTGCAATCCCAGTGTAGTTCCTGTGACCAGGAAGTTCTCTCCCCTCATCATGCTGCTCTGATCGGTCTCTGACCTTTTATAAACAAGAGGCATAATTGTGAACTCGCATAGAAGCCCCCCCACACACAAACTAGTGGTAAGCAACGTCTTCCTGCCCTTTACCCACTATGATGGACAGCTCACTCAAGGGACCCCGGCGCCTTTCGGCGCGGTGGCAAAGTTACAGACAAATGGTCACTGGAGACAAGTCTTCTGGCTCTTTACACAGCTGTAGTGTAGGAAAAGCACTATACAATTACCCAACGAGGTAGCACTTATTGATTAGCCAGTAGAAAGTACTCCAGTCCAGTTGAGTAGAGGTATTGCACAAAACAGTGGCATCTTCTTGGATAAATATGCAGGGCAGGATTCATTCTGGCACGATGCTCCTGGTTGATACTCAAATTCAGTAACGCATTAATCAGCCCAAAAAATTTGTGAGCTCGGTCGAGGAAGGTAAGGTGTGCTTTCTCCCCTTATCTACCGTCAACAATTAGCTGTGATGCTTGATGGAGGTCTTTGCATCCATTACTTTTTCAAGCACAATCCCAGTGTTGTTCCTGTGAACAGGAGGTCCTCTCCTCATCTGCTGCTCTGATAGGTCTCTGACCTTTTATAAACAAGAGGCATGATTGTGAACTCGCATAGAAGCCCCGCCCCACACACACTATCGGTATGCAACGTCTTCCTGACCTTTACCCACTATGATGGACAGCTCACTCAAGGGACCCCGGCGCCTTTCGGCGCGGTGGCAAAGTTACAGACACACATGGTCACTGGAGACAACTCTTCTGGCTCTTTACGCAGCTGTAGTGTTGAAAAAGCATGATACATTTACCCAACGAGGTAGCACTTACTGATTAGCCAGTAGAAAGTACTCCATTCCAGTTGAGTAGAGGTATTGCACAAAACGGTGGCATCTTCTTCGATAAATATGCAGGGCAGGTTTCATTCTGGCATGATGCTCCTGGCCCGAGTTGAAGCTCAAATTCGGTAATGCATTAATCACCCAAATAATTTGTGAGCTTGGTCGAGGCTGGGCAGGTGTGCTTTCTGCCCATATCTACCGTCAAAAATTAGCTGTGATGCTTGATGGAGGTCTTTGCATCAATGACTTTCTCGAGTGCAATCCCAGTGTAGTTCCTGTGACCAGGAAGTTCTCTCCCCTCATCATGCTGCTCTGATCGGTCTCTGACCTTTTATAAACAAGAGGCATAATTGTGAACTCGCATAGAAGCCCCCCCACACACAAACTAGTGGTAAGCAACGTCTTCCCGCCCTTTACCCACTATGATGGACAGCTCACTCAAGGGACCCCGGCGCCTTTCGGCGCGGTGGCAAAGTTACAGACAAATGGTCACTGGAGACAAGTCTTCTGGCTCTTTACACAGCTGTAGTGTAGGAAAAGCACTATACAATTACCCAACGAGGTAGCACTTATTGATTAGCCAGTAGAAAGTACTCCAGTCCAGTTGAGTAGAGGTATTGCACAAAACAGTGGCATCTTCTTGGATAAATATGCAGGGCAGGATTCATTCTGGCACGATGCTCCTGGTTGATACTCAAATTCAGTAACGCATTAATCAGCCCAAAAAACTTGTGAGCTCGGTCGAGGAAGGTAAGGTGTGCTTTCTCCCCTTATCTACCGTCAACAATTAGCTGTGATGCTTGATGGAGGTCTTTGCATCCACTACTTTTTCAAGCACAATCCCAGTGTTGTTCCTCTGAACAGGAGGTTCTCTCCTCATCTGCTGCTCTGGTAGGTCTCTGACCTTTTATAAACAAGAGGCATGATTGTGAACTCGCATAGAAGCCCCGCCCCACACACACTATCGGTATGCAACGTCTTCCTGACCTTTACCCACTATGATGGACAGCTCACTCAAGGGACCCCGGCGCCTTTCGGCGCGGTGGCAAAGTTACAGACACACATGGTCACTGGAGACAACTCTTCTGGCTCTTTACGCAGCTGTAGTGTTGAAAAAGCATGATACATTTACCCAACGAGGTAGCACTTACTGATTAGCCAGTAGAAAGTACTCCATTCCAGTTGAGTAGAGGTATTGCACAAAACGGTGGCATCTTCTTCGATAAATATGCAGGGCAGGTTTCATTCTGGCATGATGCTCCTGGCCCGAGTTGAAGCTCAAATTCGGTAATGCATTAATCACCCAAATAATTTGTGAGCTTGGTCGAGGCTGGGCAGGTGTGCTTTCTGCCCATATCTACCGTCAAAAATTAGCTGTGATGCTTGATGGAGGTCTTTGCATCAATGACTTTCTCGAGTGCAATCCCAGTGTAGTTCCTGTGACCAGGAAGTTCTCTCCCCTCATCATGCTGCTCTGATCGGTCTCTGACCTTTTATAAACAAGAGGCATAATTGTGAACTCGCATAGAAGCCCCCCCACACACAAACTAGTGGTAAGCAACGTCTTCCCGCCCTTTACCCACTATGATGGACAGCTCACTCAAGGGACCCCGGCGCCTTTCGGCGCGGTGGCAAAGTTACAGACAAATGGTCACTGGAGACAAGTCTTCTGGCTCTTTACACAGCTGTAGTGTAGGAAAAGCACTATACAATTACCCAACGAGGTAGCACTTATTGATTAGCCAGTAGAAAGTACTCCAGTCCAGTTGAGTAGAGGTATTGCACAAAACAGTGGCATCTTCTTGGATAAATATGCAGGGCAGGATTCATTCTGGCACGATGCTCCTGGTTGATACTCAAATTCAGTAACGCATTAATCAGCCCAAAAAAATTGTGAGCTCGGTCGAGGAAGGTAAGGTGTGCTTTCTCCCCTTATCTACCGTCAACAATTAGCTGTGATGCTTGATGGAGGTCTTTGCATCCACTACTTTTTCAAGCACAATCCCAGTGTTGTTCCTGTGAACAGGAGGTTCTCTCCTCATCTGCTGCTCTGATAGGTCTCTGACCTTTTATAAACAAGAGGCATGATTGTGAACTCGCATAGAAGCCCCGCCCCACACACACTATCGGTATGCAACGTCTTCCTGACCTTTACCCACTATGATGGACAGCTCATTCAAGGGACCCCGGCGCCTTTCGGCGCAGTGGCAAAGTTACAGACACACATGGTCACTGGAGACAACTCTTCTGGCTCTTTACGCAGCTGTAGTGTTGAAAAAGCATGATACATTTACCCAACGAGGTAGCACTTACTGATTAGCCAGTAGAAAGTACTCCATTCCAGTTGAGTAGAGGTATTGCACAAAACGGTGGCATCTTCTTCGATAAATATGCAGGGCAGGTTTCATTCTGGCATGATGCTCCTGGCCCGAGTTGAAGCTCAAATTCGGTAATGCATTAATCACCCAAAAAATTTGTGATCTTGGTCGAGGCTGGGAGGGTGTGCTTTCTGCCCATATCTACCGTCAAAAATTAGCTGTGATGCTTGATGGAGGTCTTTGCATCCATGACTTTCTCGAGTGCGATCCCAGTGTAGTTCCTGTGACCAGGAGGTTCTCTCTCCTCATCTGCTGCTCTGATCGGTCTCTGACCTTTTATAAACAAGAGGCATAATTGTGAACTCGCATAGAAGCCCTGCCCCACACACACTATCGGTATGCAACGTCTTCCTGCCCTTTACCCACTATGATGGACACCTCACTCAAGGGACCCCGGGCGCCTTTCGGCGGGTGGCAAAGTTACAGACACACATGGTCACTGGAGACAACTCTTCTGGCTCTTTACGCAGCTGTAGTGTAGAAAAAGCATGATACATTTACCCAACGAGGTAGCACTTACTGATTAGCAAGTAGAAAGTACTCCAGTCCAGTTGAGTAGAGGTATTGCACAAAACGGTTGCATCTTTTTCGATAAATATGCAGGGCAGGTTTCATTCTGGCACGATGCTCCTGGCCCGAGTTGAAGCTCAAATTCGGTAATGCATTAATCAGCCCAAAAAATTTGTGAGCTCGGTCGAGGAAGGGAAGTTGTGCTTTTTCCCCATATCTACCGTCAACAATTAGGTGTGATGCTTGATGGAGGTATTTGCATCCATGACTTTTTCAAGCACAATCCCAGTGTTGTTCCTGTGACCAGGAGGTTCTCCCTCCTCATCTGCTGCTCTGATAGGTCTCTGACCTTTTATAAACAAGAGGCATGATTGTGAACTCGCATAGAAGCCCTGCCCCACACACACTATCGGTATGCAACGTCTTCCTGCCCTTTACCCACTATGATGGACAGGTCCCTCAAGGGACCCCGGTGCGTTCCGTCGCGGTGGCAAAGTTACAGACACACATGGTCACTGCAGACAGCTCTTCTGGCTCTTTACGCAGCTGTAGTGTAGGAAAAGCATGATACATTTACCCAACGAGGTAGCACTTACTGATTAGCCAGTATAAAGTACTCCATTCCAGTTGAGTATAGGTTTTGCACAAAACTGTGGCATCTTCTTCAATAAATATGCAGGGCAGGTTTCATTTTTGCACGATGCTCCTGGCCCGAGTTGAAGCTCAAATTCGGTAATGCATTAATCACCCCAAAAATGTGTGAGCTTGGTCGAGGCTGGGCAGGTGTGCTTTCTGCCCATATCTACTGTCAAAAATTAGCTGTGATGTTTGATGGAGGTCTTTGCATCTATGACTTTCTCGAGTGCAATCCCAGTGTACTTCCTGTGACCAGGAGGTTCTCTCTCCTCATCTGCTGCTCTGATCGGTCTCTGACCTTTTATAAACAAGAGGCATAATTTTGAACTCGCATAGAAGCCCCCCCACACACAAACTAGTGGTAAGCAACGTCTTCCCGCCCTTCACCCACTATGATGGACAGCTCACTCAAGGGACCTCGGCGCCTTTCGGCGCGGTGGCAAAGTTACAGACAAATGGTCACTGGAGACAAGTCTTCTGGCTCTTTACACAGCTGTAGTGTAGGAAAAGCACTATATAATTACCCAACGAGGTAGCACTTATTGATTAGCCAGTAGAAAGTACTCCAGTCCAGTTGAGTAGAGGTATTGCACAAAACAGTGGCATCTTCTTGGATAAATATGCAGGGCAGGATTCATTCTGGCACGATGCTCCTGGTTGATACTCAAATTCAGTAACGCATTAATCAGCCCAAAAAACTTGTGAGCTCGGTCGAGGAAGGTAAGGTGTGCTTTCTCCCCTTATCTACCGTCAACAATTAGCTGTGATGCTTGATGGAGGTCTTTGCATCCATTACTTTTTCAAGCACAATCCCAGTGTTGTTCCTGTGAACAGGAGGTTCTCTCCTCATCTGCTGCTCTGATAGGTCTCTGACCTTTTATAAACAAGAGGCATGATAGTGAACTCGCATAGAAGCCCCGCCCCACACACACTATCGGTATGCAACGTCTTCCTGATCTTTACCCACTATGATGAACAGCTCACTCAAGGGACCCCGGCGCCTTTCGGCGCGGTGGCAAAGTTACAGACACACATGGTCACTGGAGACAACTCTTCTGGCTCTTTACACAGCTGTAGTGTTGAAAAAGCATGATACATTTACCCAACGAGGTAGCACTTACTGATTAGCCAGTAGAAAGTACTCCATTCCAGTTGAGTAGAGGTATTGCACAAAACGGTGGCATCTTCTTCGATAAATATGCAGGGCAGGTTTCATTCTGGCATGATGCTCCTGGCCCGAGTTGAAGCTCAAATTCGGTAATGCATTAATCACCAAAAAAATCTTTGAGCTTGGTCGAGGCTGGGCAGGTGTGCTTTCTGCCCATATCTACCGTCAAAAATTAGCTGTGATGCTTGATGGAGGTCTTTGCATCCATGACTTTCTCGAGTGCGATCCCAGTGTAGTTCCTGTGACCAGGAGGTTCTCTCTCCTCATCTGCTGCTCTGATCGGTCTCTGACCTTTTATAAACAAGAGGCATAATTGTGAACTCGCATAGAAGCCCCGCCCCACACACACTATCGGTATGCAACGTCTTCCTGCCCTTTACCCACTATGATGGACAGCCCACTCAAGGGACCCCGACGCCTTTCGGCGCGGTGGCAAAGTTACAGACACACATGGTCACTGGAGAAAACTCTTCTGGCTCTTTACGCAGCTGTAGTGTAGGAAAAGCATGATACATTTACCCAACAAGGCAGCACTTACTGATTAGCCAGTAGAAAGTACTCCATTCCAGTTGAGTAGACGTATTGCACAAAACGGTGGCATCTTCTTCGATAAATATGCAGGGCAGGTTTCATTCTGGCACGATGCTCCTGGCCCGAGTTGAAGCTCAAATTCGGTAATGCATTAATCACCCAAATAATTTGTGAGCTTGGTCGAGGCTGGGCAGGTGTGCTTTCTGCCCATATCTACCGTCAAAAATTAGCTGTGATGCTTGATGGAGGTCTTTGCATCCATGACTTTCTCGAGTGCAATCCCAGTGTAGTTCCTGTGACCAGGAAGTTCTCTCCCCTCATCATGCTGCTCTGATCGGTCTCTGACCTTTTATAAACAAGAGGCATAATTGTGAACTCGCATAGAAGCCCCCCCACACACAAACTAGTGGTAAGCAACGTCTTCCCGCCCTTTACCCACTATGATGGACAGCTCACTCAAGGGACCCCGGCGCCTTTCGGCGCGGTGGCAAAGTTACAGACAAATGGTCACTGGAGACAAGTCTTCTGGCTCTTTACCTAGCTGTAGTGTAGGAAAAGCACTATACAATTACCCAACGAGGTAGCACTTATT
This sequence comes from Triturus cristatus, assembly GCF_964204655.1. NCBI lineage: Eukaryota > Metazoa > Chordata > Amphibia > Caudata > Salamandridae > Triturus > Triturus cristatus. Next base: position 463,794,681 of record NC_140589.1, read on the forward strand.
GATTAGCCAGTAGAAAGTACTCCAGTCCAGTTGAGTAGAGGTATTGCACAAAACAGTGGCATCTTCTTGGATAAATATGCAGGGCAGGATTCATTCTGGCACGATGCTCCTGGTTGATACTCAAATTCAGTAACGCATTAATCAGCCCAAAAAACTTGTGAGCTCGGTCGAGGAAGGTAAGGTGTGCTTTCTCCCCTTATCTACCGTCAACAATTAGCTGTGATGCTTGATGGAGGTCTTTGCATCCACTACTTTTTCAAGCACAATCCCAGTGTTGTTCCTGTGAACAGGAGGTTCTCTCCTCATCTGCTGCTCTGATAGGTCTCTGACCTTTTATAAACAAGAGGCATGATTGTGAACTCGCATAGAAGCCCCGCCCCACACACACTATCGGTATGCAACGTCTTCCTGACCTTTACCCACTATGATGGACAGCTCATTCAAGGGACCCCGGCGCCTTTCGGCGCAGTGGCAAAGTTACAGACACACATGGTCACTGGAGACAACTCTTCTGGCTCTTTACGCAGCTGTAGTGTTGAAAAAGCATGATACATTTACCCAACGAGGTAGCACTTACTGATTAGCCAGTAGAAAGTACTCCATTCCAGTTGAGTAGAGGTATTGCACAAAACGGTGGCATCTTCTTCGATAAATATGCAGGGCAGGTTTCATTCTGGCATGATGCTCCTGGCCCGAGTTGAAGCTCAAATTCGGTAATGCATTAATCACCCAAAAAATTTGTGATCTTGGTCGAGGCTGGGAGGGTGTGCTTTCTGCCCATATCTACCGTCAAAAATTAGCTGTGATGCTTGATGGAGGTCTTTGCATCCATGACTTTCTCGAGTGCGATCCCAGTGTAGTTCCTGTGACCAGGAGGTTCTCTCTCCTCATCTGCTGCTCTGATCGGTCTCTGACCTTTTATAAACAAGAGGCATAATTGTGAACTCGCATAGAAGCCCTGCCCCACACACACTATCGGTATGCAACGTCTTCCTGCCCTTTACCCACTATGATGGACAGGTCCCTCAAGGGACCCCGGTGCCTTCCGTCGCGGTGGCAAAGTTACAGACACACATGGTCACTGGAGACAGCTCTTCTGGCTCTTTACGCAGCTGTAGTGTAGGAAAAGCATGATACATTTACCCAACGAGGTAGCACTTACTGATTAGCCAGTATAAAGTACTCCATTCCAGTTGAGTATAGGTTTTGCACAAAACTGTGGCATCTTCTTCAATAAATATGCAGGGCAGGTTTCATTTTTGCACGATGCTCCTGGCCCGAGTTGAAGCTCAAATTCGGTAATGCATTAATCACCCCAAAAATGTGTGAGCTTGGTCGAGGCTGGGCAGGTGTGCTTTCTGCCCATATCTACCGTCAAAAATTAGCTGTGATGTTTGATGGAGGTCTTTGCATCTATGACTTTCTCGAGTGCAATCCCAGTGTACTTCCTGTGACCAGGAGGTTCTCTCTCCTCATCTGCTGCTCTGATCGGTCTCTGACCTTTTATAAACAAGAGGCATAATTTTGAACTCGCATAGAAGCCCCCCCACACACAAACTAGTGGTAAGCAACGTCTTCCCGCCCTTCACCCACTATGATGGACAGCTCACTCAAGGGACCTCGGCGCCTTTCGGTGCGGTGGCAAAGTTACAGACAAATGGTCACTGGAGACAAGTCTTCTGGCTCTTTACACAGCTGTAGTGTAGGAAAAGCACTATATAATTACCCAACGAGGTAGCACTTATTGATTAGCCAGTAGAAAGTACTCCAGTCCAGTTGAGTAGAGGTATTGCACAAAACAGTGGCATCTTCTTGGATAAATATGCAGGGCAGGATTCATTCTGGCACGATGCTCCTGGTTGATACTCAAATTCAGTAACGCATTAATAAGCCCAAAAAATTTGTGAGCTCGGTCGAGGAAGGTAAGGTGTGCTTTCTCCCCTTATCTACCGTCAACAATTAGCTGTGATGCTTGATGGAGGTCTTTGCATCCATTACTTTTTCAAGCACAATCCCAGTGTTGTTCCTGTGAACAGGAGGTTCTCTCCTCATCTGCTGCTCTGATAGGTCTCTGACCTTTTATAAACAAGAGGCATGATAGTGAACTCGCATAGAAGCCCCGCCCCACACACACTATCGGTATGCAACGTCTTCCTGATCTTTACCCACTATGATGGACAGCTCACTCAAGGGACCCCGGCGCCTTTCGGCGCGGTGGCAAAGTTACAGACACACATGGTCACTGGAGACAACTCTTCTGGCTCTTTACGCAGCTGTAGTGTTGAAAAAGCATGATACATTTACCCAACGAGGTAGCACTTACTGATTAGCCAGTAGAAAGTACTCCATTCCAGTTGAGTAGAGGTATTGCACAAAACGGTGGCATCTTCTTCGATAAATACGCAGGGCAGGTTTCATTCTGGCATGATGCTCCTGGCCCGAGTTGAAGCTCAAATTCGGTAATGCATTAATCACCAAAAAAATCTTTGAGCTTGGTCGAGGCTGGGCAGGTGTGCTTTCTGCCCATATCTACCGTCAAAAATTAGCTGTGATGCTTGATGGAGGTCTTTGCATCCATGACTTTCTCGAGTGCGATCCCAGTGTAGTTCCTGTGACCAGGAGGTTCTCTCTCCTCATCTGCTGCTCTGATCGGTCTCTGACCTTTTATAAACAAGAGGCATAATTGTGAACTCGCATAGAAGCCCCGCCCCACACACACTATCGGTATGCAACGTCTTCCTGCCCTTTACCCACTATGATGGACAGCCCACTCAAGGGACCCCGACGCCTTTCGGCGCGGTGGCAAAGTTACAGACACACATGGTCACTGGAGACAACTCTTCTGGCTCTTTACGCAGCTGTAGTGTAGGAAAAGCATGATACATTTACCCAACAAGGTAGCACTTACTGATTAGCCAGTAGAAAGTACTCCATTCCAGTTGAGTAGACGTATTGCACAAAACGGTGGCATCTTCTTCGATAAATATGCAGGGCAGGTTTCATTCTGGCACGATGCTCCTGGCCCGAGTTGAAGCTCAAATTCGGTAATGCATTAATCACCCAAATAATTTGTGAGCTTGGTCGAGGCTGGGCAGGTGTGCTTTCTGCCCATATCTACCGTCAAAAATTAGCTGTGATGCTTGATGGAGGTCTTTGCATCCATGACTTTCTCGAGTGCAATCCCAGTGTAGTTCCTGTGACCAGGAAGTTCTCTCCCCTCATCATGCTGCTCTGATCGGTCTCTGACCTTTTATAAACAAGAGGCATAATTGTGAACTCGCATAGAAGCCCCCCCACACACAAACTAGTGGTAAGCAACGTCTTCCTGCCCTTTACCCACTATGATGGACAGCTCACTCAAGGGACCCCGGTGCCTTTCGGCTCGGTGGCAAAGTTACAGACAAATGGTCACTGGAGACAAGTCTTCTGGCTCTTTACACAGCTGTAGTGTAGGAAAAGCACTATACAATTACCCAACGAGGTAGCACTTATTGATTAGCCAGTAGAAAGTACTCCAGTCCAGTTGAGTAGAGGTATTGCACAAAACAGTGGCATCTTCTTGGATAAATATGCAGGGCAGGATTCATTCTGGCACGATGCTCCTGGTTGATACTCAAATTCAGTAACGCATTAATCAGCCCAAAAAATTTGTGAGCTCGGTCGAGGAAGGTAAGGAGTGCTTTCTCCCCTTATCTACCGTCAACAATTAGCTGTGATGCTTGATGGAGGTCTTTGCATCCATTACTTTTTCAAGCACAATCCCAGTGTTGTTCCTGTGAACAGGAGGTCCTCTCCTCATCTGCTGCTCTGATAGGTCTCTGACCTTTTATAAACAAGAGGCATGATTGTGAACTCGCATAGAAGCCCCGCCCCACACACACTATCGGTATGCAACGTCTTCCTGACCTTTTCCCACTATGATGGACAGCTCACTCAAGGGACCCCGGCGCCTTTCGGCGCGGTGGCAAAGTTACAGACACACATGGTCACTGGAGACAACTCTTCTGGCTCTTTACGCAGCTGTAGTGTTGAAAAAGCATGATACATTTACCCAACGAGGTAGCACTTACTGATTAGCCAGTAGAAAGTGCTCCATTCCAGTTGAGTAGAGGTATTGCACAAAACGGTGGCATCTTCTTCGATAAATATGCAGGGCAGGTTTCATTCTGTCATGATGCTCCTGGCCCGAGTTGAAGCTCAAATTCGGTAATGCATTAATCACCCAAAAAATTTGTGAGCTTGGTCGAGGCGGGGCAGGTGTGCTTTCTGCCCATATCTACCATCAAAAATTAGCTGTGATGCTTGATGGAGGTCTTTGCATCCATGACTTTCTCGAGTGCGATCCCAGTGTAGTTCCTGTGACCAGGAGGTTCTCTCTCCACATCTGCTGCTCTGATCGGTCTCTGTCCTTTTATAAACAAGAGGCATGATTGTGAACTTGCATAGAAGCCCCGCCCCACACACACTATCGGTATGCAACGTCTTCCTGCAATTTACCCACTATGATGGACAGCTCACTCAAGGGACCCCGACGCCTTTCGGCGCGGTGGCAAAGTTATAGACACACATGGTCACTGGAGACAACTCTTCTGGCTCTTTACGCAGCTGTAGTGTAGGAAAAGCATGATACATTTACCCAACAAGGTAGCACTTACTGATTAGCCAGTAGAAAGTACTCCATTTCAGTTGAGTAGACGTATTGCACAAAACGGTGGCATCTTCTTCGATAAATATGCAGGGCAGGTTTCATTCTGGCACGATGCTCCTGGCCCAAGTTGAAGCTCAAATTCGGTAATGCATTAATCACCCAAAAAATGTGTGAGCTTGGTCGAGCCTGGGCAGGTGTGCTTTCTGCCCATATCTACCATCAAAAATTAGCTGTGATGCTTGATGGAGGTCTTTGCATCCATGACTTTCTCGAGTGCAATCCCAGTGTAGTTCCTGTGACCAGGAAGTTCTCTCCCCTACTCTGCTCCTCTGATCGGTCTCTGAGCTTTTATAAACAAGAGGCATAATTGTGAACTCGCATAGAAGCTCCCCCACACACAAACTAGTGGTAAGCAACGTCTTCCCGCCCTTCACCCACTATGATGGACAGCTCACTCAAGGGACCTCGTCGCCTTTCGGCGCGGTGGCAAAGTTACAGACAAATGGTCACTGGAGACAAGTCTTCTGGCTCTTTACACAGCTGTAGTGTAGGAAAAGCACTATATAATTACCCAACGAGGTAGCACTTATTGATTAGCCAGTAGAAAGTACTCCAGTCCAGTTGAGTAGAGGTATTGCACAAAACAGTGGCATCTTCTTGGATAAATATGCAGGGCAGGATTCATTCTGGCACGATGCTCCTGGTTGATACTCAAATTCAGTAACGCATTAATCAGCCCAAAAAATTTGTGAGCTCGGTCGAGGAAGGTAAGGTGTGCTTTCTCCCCTTATCTACCGACAACAATTAGCTGTGATGCTTGATGGAGGTCTTTGCATCCATTACTTTTTCAAGCACAATCCCAGTGTTGTTCCTGTGAACAGGAGGTTCTCTCCTCATCTGCTGCTCTGATAGGTCTCTGACCTTTTATAAACAAGAGGCATGATTGTGAACTTGCATAGAAGCCCCGACCCACACACACTATCGGTATGCAACGTCTTCCTGACCTTTACCCACTATGATGGACAGCTCACTCAAGGGACCCCGGGGCCTTTCGGCGCGGTGGCAAAGTTACAGACACACATGGTCACTGGAGACAACTCTTCTGGCTCTTTACGCAGCTGTAGTGTAGAAAAAGCATGATACATTTACCCAACGAAGTAGCACTTACTGATTAGCCAGTAGAAAGTACTCCATTCCAGTTGAGTAGAGGTATTGCCCAAAACGGTGGCATCTTCTTCGATAAATATGCAAGCCAGGTTTCATTCTGGTATGATGCTCCTGGCCCGAGTTGAAGCTCAAATTCGGTAATGCATTAATCACCCAAAAGATTTGTGAGCTTGGTCGAGGCTGGGCAGGTGTGCTTTCTGCCCATATCTACCGTCAAAAAGTAGCTGTGATGCTTGATGGAGGTCTTTGCATCCATGACTTTCTCGAGTGCGATCCCAGTGTAGTTCCTGTGACCAGGAGGTTCTCTCTCCTCATCTGCTGCTCTGATCGGTCTCTTACCTTTTATAAACAAGAGGCATGATAGTGAACTCGCATAGAAGCCCCGCCCCACACACACTATCGGGATGCAACGTCTTCCTGATCTTTACCCACTATGATGGACAGCTCACTCAAGGGACCCCGGCGCCTTTCGGCGCGGTGGCAAAGTTACAGACACACATGGTCACTGGAGACAACTCTTCTGGCTCTTTCCGCAGCTGTAGTGTTGAAAAAGCATGATACATTTACCCAACGAGGTAGCACTTACTGATTAGCCAGTAGAAAGTACTCCATTCCAGTTGAGTAGAAGTATTGCACAAAACGGTGGCATCTTCTTCGATAAATATGCAGGGCAGGTTTCATTCTGGCATGATGCTCCTGGCCCGAGTTAAAGCTCAAATTCGGTAATGCATTAATCACCCAAAAAATCTTTGAGCTTGGTCGAGGCTGGGCAGGTGTGCTTTCTGCCCATATCTACCGTCAAAAATTAGCTGTGATGCTTGATGGAGGTCTTTGCATCCATGACTTTCTCGAGTGCGATCCCAGTGTAGTTCCTGTGACCAGGAGGTTCTCTCTCCTCATCTGCTGCTCTGATCGGTCTCTGACCTTTTATAAACAAGAGGCATAATTGTGAACTCGCATAGAAGCCCCGCCCCACACACACTATCGGTATGCAACGTCTTCCTGATCTTTACCCACTATGATGGACAGCTCACTCAAGGGACCCCGACGCCTTTCGGCGCGGTGGCAAAGTTACAGACACACATGGTCACTGGAGACAACTCTTCTGGCTCTTTACGCAGCTGTAGTGTTGAAAAAGCATGATACATTTACCCAACGAGGTAGCACTTACTGATTAGCCAGTAGAAAGTACTCCATTCCAGTTGAGTAGAGGTATTGCACAAAACGGTGGCATCTTCTTCGATAAATATGCAGGGCAGGTTTCATTCTGGCATGATGCTCCTGGCCCGAGTTGAAGCTCAAATTCGGTAATGCATTAATCACCAAAAAAATCTTTGAGCTTGGTCGAGGCTGGGCAGGTGTGCTTTCTGCCCATATCTACCGTCAAAAATTAGCTGTGATGCTTGATGGAGGTCTTTGCATCCATGACTTTCTCGAGTGCGATCCCAGTGTAGTTCCTGTGACCAGGAGGTTCTCTCTCCTCATCTGCTGCTCTGATCGGTCTCTGACCTTTTATAAACAAGAGGCATAATTGTGAACTCGCATAGAAGCCCCGCCCCACACACACTATCGGTATGCAACGTCTTCCTGCCCTTTACCCACTATGATGGACAGCCCACTCAAGGGACCCCGACGCCTTTCGGCGCGGTGGCAAAGTTACAGACACACATGGTCACTGGAGACAACTCTTCTGGCTCTTTACGCAGCTGTAGTGTAGGAAAAGCATGATACATTTACCCAACAAGGTAGCACTTACTGATTAGCCAGTAGAAAGTACTCCATTCCAGTTGAGTAGACGTATTGCACAAAACGGTGGCATCTTCTTCGATAAATATGCAGGGCAGGTTTCATTCTGGCACGATGCTCCTGGCCCGAGTTGAAGCTCAAATTCGGTAATGCATTAATCACCCAAATAATTTGTGAGCTTGGTCGAGGCTGGGCAGGTGTGCTTTCTGCCCATATCTACCGTCAAAAATTAGCTGTGATGCTTGATGGAGGTCTTTGCATCCATGACTTTCTCGAGTGCAATCCCAGTGTTTTTCCTGTGACCAGGAAGTTCTCTCCCCTCATCATGCTGCTCTGATCAGTCTCTGACCTTTTATAAACAAGAGGCATAATTGTGAACTCGCATAGAAGCCCCCCCACACACAAACTAGTGGTAAGCAACGTCTTCCCGCCCTTTACCCACTATGATGGACAGCTCACTCAAGGGACCCCGGCGCCTTTCGGCGCGGTGGCAAAGTTACAGACAAATGGTCACTGGAGACAAGTCTTCTGGCTCTTTACACAGCTGTAGTGTAGGAAAAGCACTATATAATTACCCAACAAGGTAGCACTTATTGATTAGCCAGTAGAAAGTACTCCAGTCCAGTTGAGTAGAGGTATTGCACAAAACAGTGGCATCTTCTTGGATAAATATGCAGGGCAGGATTCATTCTGGCACGATGCTCCTGGTTGATACTCAAATTCAGTAACGCATTAATCAGCCCAAAAAATTTGTGAGCTCGGTCGAGGAAGGTAAGGTGTGCTTTCTCCCCTTATCTACCGTCAACAATTAGCTGTGATGCTTGATGGAGGTCTTTGCATCCATTACTTTTTCAAGCACAATCCCAGTGTTGTTCCTGTGAACAGGAGGTTCTCTCCTCATCTGCTGCTCTGATAGGTCTCTGACCTTTTATAAACAAGAGGCATGATTGTGAACTTGCATAGAAGCCCCGACCCACACACACTATCGGTATGCAACGTCTTCCTGACCTTTACCCACTATGATGGACAGCTCACTCAAGGGACCCCGGGGCCTTTCGGCGCGGTGGCAAAGTTACAGACACACATGGTCACTGGAGACAACTCTTCTGGCTCTTTACGCAGCTGTAGTGTAGAAAAAGCATGATACATTTACCCAACGAAGTAGCACTTACTGATTAGCCAGTAGAAAGTGCTCCATTCCAGTTGAGTAGAGGTATTGCACAAAACGGTGGCATCTTCTTCGATAAATATGCAAGCCAGGTTTCATTCTGGTATGATGCTCCTGGCCCGAGTTGAAGCTCAAATTCGGTAATGCATTAATCACCCAAAAGATTTGTGAGCTTGGTCGAGGCTGGGCAGGTGTGCTTTCTGCCCATATCTACCGTCAAAAAGTAGCTGTGATGCTTGATGGAGGTCTTTGCATCCATGACTTTCTCGAGTGCGATCCCAGTGTAGTTCCTGTGACCAGGAGGTTCTCTCTCCTCATCTGCTGCTCTGATCGGTCTCTTACCTTTTATAAACAAGAGTCATGATAGTGAACTCGCATAGAAGCCCCGCCCCACACACACTATCGGGATGCAACGTCTTCCTGATCTTTACCCACTATGATGGACAGCTCACTCAAGGGACCCCGGCGCCTTTCGGCGCGGTGGCAAAGTTACAGACACACATGGTCACTGGAGACAACTCTTCTGGCTCTTTCCGCAGCTGTAGTGTTGAAAAAGCATGATACATTTACCCAACGAGGTAGCACTTACTGATTAGCCAGTAGAAAGTACTCCATTCCAGTTGAGTAGAGGTATTGCACAAAACGGTGGCATCTTCTTCGATAAATATGCAGGGCAGGTTTCATTCTGGCATGATGCTCCTGGCCCGAGTTAAAGCTCAAATTCGGTAATGCATTAATCACCAAAAAAATCTTTGAGCTTGGTCGAGGCTGGGCAGGGGTGCTTTCTGCCCATATCTACCGTCAAAAATTAGCTGTGATGCTTGATGGAGGTCTTTGCATCCATGACTTTCTCGAGTGCGATCCCAGTGTAGTTCCTGTGACCAGGAGGTTCTCTCTCCTCATCTGCTGCTCTGATCGGTCTCTGACCTTTTATAAACAAGAGGCATAATTGTGAACTCGCATAGAAGCCCCGCCCCACACACACTATCGGTATGCAACGTCTTCCTGATCTTTACCCACTATGATGGACAGCTCACTCAAGGGACCCCGACGCCTTTCGGCGCGGTGGCAAAGTTACAGACACACATGGTCACTGGAGACAACTCTTCTGGCTCTTTACGCAGCTGTAGTGTTGAAAAAGCATGATACATTTACCCAACGAGGTAGCACTTACTGATTAGCCAGTAGAAAGTACTCCATTCCAGTTGAGTAGAGGTATTGCACAAAACGGTGGCATCTTCTTCGATAAATATGCAGGGCAGGTTTCATTCTGGCATGATGCTCCTGGCCCGAGTTGAAGCTCAAATTCGGTAATGCATTAATCACCAAAAAAATCTTTGAGCTTGGTCGAGGCTGGGCAGGTGTGCTTTCTGCCCATATCTACCGTCAAAAATTAGCTGTGATGCTTGATGGAGGTCTTTGCATCCATGACTTTCTCGAGTGCAATCCCAGTGTAGTTCCTGTGACCAGGAAGTTCTCTCCCCTCATCATGCTGCTCTGATCGGTCTCTGACCTTTTATAAACAAGAGGCATAATTGTGAACTCGCATAGAAGCCCCCCCACACACAAACTAGTGGTAAGCAACGTCTTCCCGCCATTTACCCACTATGATGGACAGCTCACTCAAGGGACCCCGGCGCCTTTCGGCGCGGTGGCAAAGTTACAGACAAATGGTCACTGGAGACAAGTCTTCTGGCTCTTTACACAGCTGTAGTGTGGGAAAAGCACTATACAATTACCCAACGAGGTAGCACTTATTGATTAGCCAGTAGAAAGTACTCCAGTCCAGTTGAGTAGAGGTATTGCACAAAACAGTGGCATCTTCTTGGATAAATATGCAGGGCAGGATTCATTCTGGCACGATGCTCCTGGTTGATACTCAAATTCAGTAACGCATTAATCAGCCCAAAAAACTTGTGAGCTCGGTCGAGGAAGGTAAGGTGTGCTTTCTCCCCTTATCTACCGTCAACAATTAGGTGTGATGCTTGATGGAGGTCTTTGCATCCACTACTTTTTCAAGCACAATCCCAGTGTTGTTCCTGTGAACAGGAGGTTCTCTCCTCATCTGCTGCTCTGATAGGTCTCTGACCTTTTATAAACAAGAGGCATGATTGTGAACTCGCATAGAAGCCCCGCCCCACACACACTATCGGTATGCAACGTCTTCCTGACCTTTACCCACTATGATGGACAGCTCATTCAAGGGACCCCGGCGCCTTTCGGCGCAGTGGCAAAGTTACAGACACACATGGTCACTGGAGACAACTCTTCTGGCTCTTTACGCAGCTGTAGTGTTGAAAAAGCATGATACATTTACCCAACGAGGTAGCACTTACTGATTAGCCAGTAGAAAGTACTCCATTCCAGTTGAGTAGAGGTATTGCACAAAACGGTGGCATCTTCTTCGATAAATATGCAGGGCAGGTTTCATTCTGGCATGATGCTCCTGGCCCGAGTTGAAGCTCAAATTCGGTAATGCATTAATCACCCCAAAAATTTGTGATCTTGGTCGAGGCTGGGAGGGTGTGCTTTCTGCCCATATCTACCGTCAAAAATTAGCTGTGATGCTTGATGGAGGTCTTTGCATCCATGACTTTCTCGAGTGCGATCCCAGTGTAGTTCCTGTGACCAGGAGGTTCTCTCTCCTCATCTGCTGCTCTAATCGGTCTCTGACCTTTTATAAACAAGAGGCATAATTGTGAACTCGCATAGAAGCCCTGCCCCACACACACTATCGGTATGCAACGTCTTCCTGCCCTTTACCCACTATGATGGACACCTCACTCAAGGGACCCCGGGCGCCTTTCGGCGGGTGGCAAAGTTACAGACACACATGGTCACTGGAGACAACTCTTCTGGCTCTTTACGCAGCTGTAGTGTAGAAAAAGCATGATACATTTACCCAACGAGGTAGCACTTACTGATTAGCAAGTAGAAAGTACTCCAGTCCAGTTGAGTAGAGGTATTGCACAAAACGGTTGCATCTTTTTCGATAAATATGCAGGGCAGGTTTCATTCTGGCACGATGCTCCTGGCCCGAGTTGAAGCTCAAATTCGGTAATGCATTAATCACCAAAAAAATCTTTGAGCTTGGTCGAGGCTGGGCAGGTGTGCTTTCTGCCCATATCTACCGTCAAAAATTAGCTGTGATGCTTGATGGAGGTCTTTGCATCCATGACTTTCTCGAGTGCGATCCCAGTGTAGTTCCTGTGACCAGGAGGTTCTCTCTCCTCATCTGCTGCTCTGATCGGTCTCTGACCTTTTATAAACAAGAGGCATAATTGTGAACTCGCATAGAAGCCCCGCCCCACACACACTATCGGTATGCAACGTCTTCCTGCCCTTTACCCACTATGATGGACAGGTCCCTCAAGGGACCCCGGTGCCTTCCGTCGCGGTGGCAAAGTTACAGACACACATGGTCACTGGAGACAGCTCTTCTGGCTCTTTACGCAGCTGTAGTGTAGGAAAAGCATGATACATTTACCCAACGAGGTAGCACTTACTGATTAGCCAGTATAAAGTACTCCATTCCAGTTGAGTATAGGTTTTGCACAAAACTGTGGCATCTTCTTCGATAAATATGCAGGGCAGGTTTCATTTTTGCACGATGCTCCTGGCCCGAGTTGAAGCTCAAATTCGGTAATGCATTAATCACCCCAAAAATGTGTGAGCTTGGTCGAGGCTGGGCAGGTGTGCTTTCTGCCCATATCTACCGTCAAAAATTAGCTGTGATGTTTGATGGAGGTCTTTGCATCTATGACTTTCTCGAGTGCAATCCCAGTGTACTTCCTGTGACCAGGAGGTTCTCTCTCCTCATCTGCTGCTCTGATCGGTCTCTGACCTTTTATAAACAAGAGGCATAATTTTGAACTCGCATAGAAGCCCCCCCACACACAAACTAGTGGTAAGCAACGTCTTCCCGCCCTTCACCCACTATGATGGACAGCTCACTCAAGGGACCCCGGTGCCTTTCGGCTCGGTGGCAAAGTTACAGACAAATGGTCACTGGAGACAAGTCTTCTGGCTCTTTACACAGCTGTAGTGTAGGAAAAGCACTATACAATTACCCAACGAGGTAGCACTTATTGATTAGCCAGTAGAAAGTACTCCAGTCCAGTTGAGTAGAGGTATTGCACAAAACAGTGGCATCTTCTTGGATAAATATGCAGGGCAGGATTCATTCTGGCACGATGCTCCTGGTTGATACTCAAATTCAGTAACGCATTAATCAGCCCAAAAAATGTGTGAGCTCGGTCGAGGAAGGTAAGGAGTGCTTTCTCCCCTTATCTACCGTCAACAATTAGCTGTGATGCTTGATGGAGGTCTTTGCATCCATTACTTTTTCAAGCACAATCCCAGTGTTGTTCCTGTGAACAGGAGGTCCTCTCCTCATCTGCTGCTCTGATAGGTCTCTGACCTTTTATAAACAAGAGGCATGATTGTGAACTCGCATAGAAGCCCCGCCCCACACACACTATCGGTATGCAACGTCTTCCTGACCTTTTCCCACTATGATGGACAGCTCACTCAAGGGACCCCGGCGCCTTTCGGCGCGGTGGCAAAGTTACAGACACACATGGTCACTGGAGACAACTCTTCTGGCTCTTTACGCAGCTGTAGTGTTGAAAAAGCATGATACATTTACCCAACGAGGTAGCACTTACTGATTAGCCAGTAGAAAGTGCTCCATTCCAGTTGAGTAGAGGTATTGCACAAAACGGTGGCATCTTCTTCGATAAATATGCAGGGCAGGTTTCATTCTGTCATGATGCTCCTGGCCCGAGTTGAAGCTCAAATTCGGTAATGCATTAATCACCCAAAAAATTTGTGAGCTTGGTCGAGGCGGGGCAGGTGTGCTTTCTGCCCATATCTACCATCAAAAATTAGCTGTGATGCTTGATGGAGGTCTTTGCATCCATGACTTTCTCGAGTGCGATCCCAGTGTAGTTCCTGTGACCAGGAGGTTCTCTCTCCACATCTGCTGCTCTGATCGGTCTCTGTCCTTTTATAAACAAGAGGCATGATTGTGAACTTGCATAGAAGCCCCGCTCCACACACACTATCGGTATGCAACGTCTTCCTGCAATTTACCCACTATGATGGACAGCTCACTCAAGGGACCCCGACGCCTTTCGGCGCGGTGGCAAAGTTATAGACACACATGGTCACTGGAGACAACTCTTCTGGCTCTTTACGCAGCTGTAGTGTAGGAAAAGCATGATACATTTACCCAACAAGGTAGCACTTACTGATTAGCCAGTAGAAAGTACTCCATTTCAGTTGAGTAGACGTATTGCACAAAACGGTGGCATCTTCTTCGATAAATATGCAGGGCAGGTTTCATTCTGGCACGATGCTCCTGGCCCAAGTTGAAGCTCAAATTCGGTAATGCATTAATCACCCAAAAAATGTGTGAGCTTGGTCGAGCCTGGGCAGGTGTGCTTTCTGCCCATATCTACCGTCAAAAATTAGCTGTGATGCTTGATGGAGGTCTTTGCATCCATGACTTTCTCGAGTGCAATCCCAGTGTAGTTCCTGTGACCAGGAAGTTCTCTCCCCTACTCTGCTCCTCTGATCGGTCTCTGAGCTTTTATAAACAAGAGGCATAATTGTGAACTCGCATAGAAGCCCCCCCACACACAAACTAGTGGTAAGCAACGTCTTCCCGCCCTTCACCCACTATGATGGACAGCTCACTCAAGGGACCTCGGCGCCTTTCGGCGCGGTGGCAAAGTTACAGACAAATGGTCACTGGAGACAAGTCTTCTGGCTCTTTACACAGCTGTAGTGTAGGAAAAGCACTATATAATTACCCAACGAGGTAGCACTTATTGATTAGCCAGTAGAAAGTACTCCAGTCCAGTTGAGTAGAGGTATTGCACAAAACAGTGGCATCTTCTTGGATAAATATGCAGGGCAGGATTCATTCTGGCACGATGCTCCTGGTTGATACTCAAATTCAGTAACGCATTAATCAGCCCAAAAAATTTGTGAGCTCGGTCGAGGAAGGTAAGGTGTGCTTTCTCCCCTTATCTACCGACAACAATTAGCTGTGATGCTTGATGGAGGTCTTTGCATCCATTACTTTTTCAAGCACAATCCCAGTGTTGTTCCTGTGAACAGGAGGTTCTCTCCTCATCTGCTGCTCTGATAGGTCTCTGACCTTTTATAAACAAGAGGCATGATTGTGAACTTGCATAGAAGCCCCGACCCACACACACTATCGGTATGCAACGTCTTCCTGACCTTTACCCACTATGATGGACAGCTCACTCAAGGGACCCCGGGGCCTTTCGGCGCGGTGGCAAAGTTACAGACACACATGGTCACTGGAGACAACTCTTCTGGCTCTTTACGCAGCTGTAGTGTAGAAAAAGCATGATACATTTACCCAACGAAGTAGCACTTACTGATTAGCCAGTAGAAAGTACTCCATTCCAGTTGAGTAGAGGTATTGCACAAAACGGTGGCATCTTCTTCGATAAATATGCAAGCCAGGTTTCATTCTGGTATGATGCTCCTGGCCCGAGTTGAAGCTCAAATTCGGTAATGCATTAATCACCCAAAAGATTTGTGAGCTTGGTCGAGGCTGGGCAGGTGTGCTTTCTGCCCATATCTACCGTCAAAAAGTAGCTGTGATGCTTGATGGAGGTCTTTGCATCCATGACTTTCTCGAGTGCGATCCCAGTGTAGTTCCTGTGACCAGGAGGTTCTCTCTCCTCATCTGCTGCTCTGATCGGTCTCTTACCTTTTATAAACAAGAGGCATGATAGTGAACTCGCATAGAAGCCCCGCCCCACACACACTATCGGGATGCAACGTCTTCCTGATCTTTACCCACTATGATGGACAGCTCACTCAAGGGACCCCGGCGCCTTTCGGCGCGGTGGCAAAGTTACAGACACACATGGTCACTGGAGACAACTCTTCTGGCTCTTTCCGCAGCTGTAGTGTTGAAAAAGCATGATACATTTACCCAACGAGGTAGCACTTACTGATTAGCCAGTAGAAAGTACTCCATTCCAGTTGAGTAGAGGTATTGCACAAAACGGTGGCACCTTCTTCGATAAATATGCAGGGCAGGTTTCATTCTGGCATGATGCTCCTGGCCCGAGTTAAAGCTCAAATTCGGTAATGCATTAATCACCAAAAAAATCTTTGAGCTTGGTCGAGGCTGGGCAGGTGTGCTTTCTGCCCATATCTACCGTCAAAAATTAGCTGTGATGCTTGATGGAGGTCTTTGCATCCATGACTTTCTCGAGTGCGATCCCAGTGTAGTTCCTGTGACCAGGAGGTTCTCTCTCCTCATCTGCTGCTCTGATCGGTCTCTGACCTTTTATAAACAAGAGGCATAATTGTGAACTCGCATAGAAGCCCCGCCCCACACACACTATCGGTATGCAACGTCTTCCTGATCTTTACCCACTATGATGGACAGCTCACTCAAGGGACCCCGACGCCTTTCGGCGCGGTGGCAAAGTTACAGACACACATGGTCACTGGAGACAACTCTTCTGGCTCTTTACGCAGCTGTAGTGTTGAAAAAGCATGATACATTTACCCAACGAGGTAGCACTTACTGATTAGCCAGTAGAAAGTACTCCATTCCAGTTGAGTAGAGGTATTGCACAAAACGGTGGCATCTTCTTCGATAAATATGCAGGGCAGGTTTCATTCTGGCATGATGCTCCTGGCCCGAGTTGAAGCTCAAATTCGGTAATGCATTAATCACCAAAAAAATCTTTGAGCTTGGTCGAGGCTGGGCAGGTGTGCTTTCTGCCCATATCTACCGTCAAAAATTAGCTGTGATGCTTGATGGAGGTCTTTGCATCCATGACTTTCTCGAGTGCGATCCCAGTGTAGTTCCTGTGACCAGGAGGTTCTCTCTCCTCATCTGCTGCTCTGATCGGTCTCTGACCTTTTATAAACAAGAGGCATAATTGTGAACTCGCATAGAAGCCCCGCCCCACACACACTATCGGTATGCAACGTCTTCCTGCCCTTTACCCACTATGATGGACAGCCCACTCAAGGGACCCCGACGCCTTTCGGCGCGGTGGCAAAGTTACAGACACACATGGTCACTGGAGACAACTCTTCTGGCTCTTTACGCAGCTGTAGTGTAGGAAAAGCATGATACATTTACCCAACAAGGTAGCACTTACTGATTAGCCAGTAGAAAGTACTCCATTCCAGTTGAGTAGACGTATTGCACAAAACGGTGGCATCTTCTTCGATAAATATGCAGGGCAGGTTTCATTCTGGCACGATGCTCCTGGCCCGAGTTGAAGCTCAAATTCGGTAATGCATTAATCACCCAAATAATTTGTGAGCTTGGTCGAGGCTGGGCAGGTGTGCTTTCTGCCCATATCTACCGTCAAAAATTAGCTGTGATGCTTGATGGAGGTCTTTGCATCCATGACTTTCTCGAGTGCAATCCCAGTGTAGTTCCTGTGACCAGGAAGTTCTCTCCCCTCATCATGCTGCTCTGAACAGTCTCTGACCTTTTATAAACAAGAGGCATAATTGTGAACTCGCATAGAAGCCCCCCCACACACAAACTAGTGGTAAGCAACGTCTTCCCGCCCTTTACCCACTATGATGGACAGCTCACTCAAGGGACCCCGGCGCCTTTCGGCGCGGTGGCAAAGTTACAGACAAATGGTCACTGGAGACAAGTCTTCTGGCTCTTTACACAGCTGTAGTGTAGGAAAAGCACTATATAATTACCCAACGAGGTAGCACTTATTGATTAGCCAGTAGAAAGTACTCCAGTCCAGTTGAGTAGAGGTATTGCACAAAACAGTGGCATCTTCTTGGATAAATATGCAGGGCAGGATTCATTCTGGCACGATGCTCCTGGTTGATACTCAAATTCAGTAACGCATTAATCAGCCCAAAAAATTTGTGAGCTCGGTCGAGGAAGGTAAGGTGTGCTTTCTCCCCTTATCTACCGTCAACAATTAGCTGTGATGCTTGATGGAGGTCTTTGCATCCATTACTTTTTCAAGCACAATCCCAGTGTTGTTCCTGTGAACAGGAGGTTCTCTCCTCATCTGCTGCTCTGATAGGTCTCTGACCTTTTATAAACAAGAGGCATGATTGTGAACTTGCATAGAAGCCCCGACCCACACACACTATCGGTATGCAACGTCTTCCTGACCTTTACCCACTATGATGGACAGCTCACTCAAGGGACCCCGGGGCCTTTCGGCGCGGTGGCAAAGTTACAGACACACATGGTCACTGGAGACAACTCTTCTGGCTCTTTACGCAGCTGTAGTGTAGAAAAAGCATGATACATTTACCCAACGAAGTAGCACTTACTGATTAGCCAGTAGAAAGTACTCCATTCCAGTTGAGTAGAGGTATTGCACAAAACGGTGGCATCTTCTTCGATAAATATGCAAGCCAGGTTTCATTCTGGTATGATGCTCCTGGCCCGAGTTGAAGCTCAAATTCGGTAATGCATTAATCACCCAAAAGATTTGTGAGCTTGGTCGAGGCTGGGCAGGTGTGCTTTCTGCCCATATCTACCGTCAAAAAGTAGCTGTGATGCTTGATGGAGGTCTTTGCATCCATGACTTTCTCGAGTGCGATCCCAGTGTAGTTCCTGTGACCAGGAGGTTCTCTCTCCTCATCTGCTGCTCTGATCGGTCTCTTACCTTTTATAAACAAGAGGCATGATAGTGAACTCGCATAGAAGCCCCGCCCCACACACACTATCGGGATGCAACGTCTTCCTGATCTTTACCCACTATGATGGACAGCTCACTCAAGGGACCCCGGCGCCTTTCGGCACGGTGGCAAAGTTACAGACACACATGGTCACTGGAGACAACTCTTCTGGCTCTTTCCGCAGCTGTAGTGTTGAAAAAGCATGATACATTTACCCAACGAGGTAGCACTTACTGATTAGCCAGTAGAAAGTACTCCATTCCAGTTGAGTAGAGGTATTGCACAAAACGGTGGCATCTTCTTCGATAAATATGCAGGGCAGGTTTCATTCTGGCATGATGCTCCTGGCCCGAGTTAAAGCTCAAATTCGGTAATGCATTAATCACCAAAAAAATCTTTGAGCTTGGTCGAGGCTGGGCAGGTGTGCTTTCTGCCCATATCTACCGTCAAAAATTAGCTGTGATGCTTGATGGAGGTCTTTGCATCCATGACTTTCTCGAGTGCGATCCCAGTGTAGTTCCTGTGACCAGGAGGTTCTCTCTCCTCATCTGCTGCTCTGATCGGTCTCTGACCTTTTATAAACAAGAGGCATAATTGTGAACTCGCATAGAAGCCCCGCCCCACACACACTATCGGTATGCAACGTCTTCCTGATCTTTACCCACTATGATGGACAGCTCACTCAAGGGACCCCGACGCCTTTCGGCGCGGTGGCAAAGTTACAGACACACATGGTCACTGGAGACAACTCTTCTGGCTCTTTACGCAGCTGTAGTGTTGAAAAAGCATGATACATTTACCCAACGAGGTAGCACTTACTGATTAGCCAGTAGAAAGTACTCCATTCCAGTTGAGTAGAGGTATTGCACAAAACGGTGGCATCTTCTTCGATAAATATGCAGGGCAGGTTTCATTCTGGCATGATGCTCCTGGCCCGAGTTGAAGCTCAAATTCGGTAATGCATTAATCACCAAAAAAATCTTTGAGCTTGGTCGAGGCTGGGCAGGTGTGCTTTCTGCCCATATCTACCGTCAAAAATTAGCTGTGATGCTTGATGGAGGTCTTTGCATCCATGACTTTCTCGAGTACGATCCCAGTGTAGTTCCTGTGACCAGGAGGTTCTCTCTCCTCATCTGCTGCTCTGATCGGTCTCTGACCTTTTATAAACAAGAGGCATAATTGTGAACTCGCATAGAAGCCCCGCCCCACACACACTATCGGTATGCAACGTCTTCCTGTCCTTTACCCACTATGATGGACAGCCCACTCAAGGGACCCCGACGCCTTTCGGCGCGGTGGCAAAGTTACCGACACACATGGTCACTGGAGACAACTCTTCTGGCTCTTTACGCAGCTGTAGTGTAGGAAAAGCATGATACATTTACCCAACAAGGTAGCACTTACTGATTAGCCAGTAGAAAGTACTCCATTCCAGTTGAGTAGACGTATTGCAGAAAACGGTGGCATCTTCTTCGATAAATATGCAGGGCAGGTTTCATTCTGGCACGATGCTCCTGGCCCGAGTTGAAGCTCAAATTCGGTAATGCATTAATCACCCAAATAATTTGTGAGCTTGGTCGAGGCTGGGCAGGTGTGCTTTCTGCCCATATCTACCGTCAAAAATTAGCTGTGATGCTTGATGGAGGTCTTTGCATCCATGACTTTCTCGAGTGCAATCCCAGTGTAGTTCCTGTGACCAGGAAGTTCTCTCCCCTCATCATGCTGCTCTGATCGGTCTCTGACCTTTTATAAACAAGAGGCATAATTGTGAACTCGCATAGAAGCCCCCCCACACACAAACTAGTGGTAAGCAACGTCTTCCCGCCCTTTACCCACTATGATGGACAGCTCACTCAAGGGACCCCGGCGCCTTTCGGCGCGGTGGCAAAGTTACAGACAAATGGTCACTGGAGACAAGTCTTCTGGCTCTTTACACAGCTGTAGTGTAGGAAAAGCACTATACAATTACCCAACGAGGTAGCACTTATTGATTAGCCAGTAGAAAGTACTCCAGTCCAGTTGAGTAGAGGTATTGCACAAAACAGTGGCATCTTCTTGGATAAATATGCAGGGCAGGATTCATTCTGGCACGATGCTCCTGGTTGATACTCAAATTCAGTAACGCATTAATCAGCCCAAAAAACTTGTGAGCTCGGTCGAGGAAGGTAAGGTGTGCTTTCTCCCCTTATCTACCGTCAACAATTAGCTGTGATGCTTGATGGAGGTCTTTGCATCCACTACTTTTTCAAGCACAATCCCAGTGTTGTTCCTGTGAACAGGAGGTTCTCTCCTCATCTGCTGCTCTGATAGGTCTCTGACCTTTTATAAACAAGAGGCATGATTGTGAACTCGCATAGAAGCCCCGCCCCACACACACTATCGGTATGCAACGTCTTCCTGACCTTTACCCACTATGATGGACAGCTCATTCAAGGGACCCCGGCGCCTTTCGGCGCAGTGGCAAAGTTACAGACACACATGGTCACTGGAGACAACTCTTCTGGCTCTTTACGCAGCTGTAGTGTTGAAAAAGCATGATACATTTACCCAACGAGGTAGCACTTACTGATTAGCCAGTAGAAAGTACTCCATTCCAGTTGAGTAGAGGTATTGCACAAAACGGTGGCATCTTCTTCGATAAATATGCAGGGCAGGTTTCATTCTGGCATGATGCTCCTGGCCCGAGTTGAAGCTCAAATTCGGTAATGCATTAATCACCCCAAAAATTTGTGATCTTGGTCGAGGCTGGGAGGGTGTGCTTTCTGCCCATATCTACCGTCAAAAATTAGCTGTGATGCTTGATGGAGGTCTTTGCATCCATGACTTTCTCGAGTGCGATCCCAGTGTAGTTCCTGTGACCAGGAGGTTCTCTCTCCTCATCTGCTGCTCTGATCGGTCTCTGACCTTTTATAAACAAGAGGCATAATTGTGAACTCGCATAGAAGCCCTGCCCCACACACACTATCGGTATGCAACGTCTTCCTGCCCTTTACCCACTATGATGGACACCTCACTCAAGGGACCCCGGGCGCCTTTCGGCGGGTGGCAAAGTTACAGACACACATGGTCACTGGAGACAACTCTTCTGGCTCTTTACGCAGCTGTAGTGTAGAAAAAGCATGATACATTTACCCAACGAGGTAGCACTTACTGATTAGCAAGTAGAAAGTACTCCAGTCCAGTTGAGTAGAGGTATTGCACAAAACGGTTGCATCTTTTTCGATAAATATGCAGGGCAGGTTTCATTCTGGCACGATGCTCCTGGCCCGAGTTGAAGCTCAAATTCGGTAATGCATTAATCAGCCCAAAAAATTTGTGAGCTCGGTCGAGGAAGGGAAGGTGTGCTTTTTCCCCATATCTACCGTCAACAATTAGGTGTGATGCTTGATGGAGGTATTTGCATCCATGACTTTTTCAAGCACAATCCCAGTGTTGTTCCTGTGACCAGGAGGTTCTCCCTCCTCATCTGCTGCTCTGATAGGTCTCTGACCTTTTATAAACAAGAGGCATGATTGTGAACTCGCATAGAAGCCCTGCCCCACACACACTATCGGTATGCAACGTCTTCCTGCCCTTTACCCACTATGATGGACAGGTCCCTCAAGGGACCCCGGTGCCTTCCGTCGCGGTGGCAAAGTTACAGACACACATGGTCACTGGAGACAGCTCTTCTGGCTCTTTACGCAGCTGTAGTGTAGGAAAAGCATGATACATTTACCCAACGAGGTAGCACTTACTGATTAGCCAGTATAAAGTACTCCATTCCAGTTGAGTATAGGTTTTGCACAAAACTGTGGCATCTTCTTCAATAAATATGCAGGGCAGGTTTCATTTTTGCACGATGCTCCTGGCCCGAGTTGAAGCTCAAATTCGGTAATGCATTAATCACCCCAAAAATGTGTGAGCTTGGTCGAGGCTGGGCAGGTGTGCTTTCTGCCCATATCTACCGTCAAAAATTAGCTGTGATGTTTGATGGAGGTCTTTGCATCTATGACTTTCTCGAGTGCAATCCCAGTGTACTTCCTGTGACCAGGAGGTTCTCTCTCCTCATCTGCTGCTCTGATCGGTCTCTGACCTTTTATAAACAAGAGGCATAATTTTGAACTCGCATAGAAGCCCCCCCACACACAAACTAGTGGTAAGCAACGTCTTCCCGCCCTTCACCCACTATGATGGACAGCTCACTCAAGGGACCTCGGCGCCTTTCGGCGCGGTGGCAAAGTTACAGACAAATGGTCACTGGAGACAAGTCTTCTGGCTCTTTACACAGCTGTAGTGTAGGAAAAGCACTATATAATTACCCAACGAGGTAGCACTTATTGATTAGCCAGTAGAAAGTACTCCAGTCCAGTTGAGTAGAGGTATTGCACAAAACAGTGGCATCTTCTTGGATAAATATGCAGGGCAGGATTCATTCTGGCACGATGCTCCTGGTTGATACTCAAATTCAGTAACGCATTAATCAGCCCAAAAAATTTGTGAGCTCGGTCGAGGAAGGTAAGGTGTGCTTTCTCCCCTTATCTACCGTCAACAATTAGCTGTGATGCTTGATGGAGGTCTTTGCATCCATTACTTTTTCAAGCACAATCCCAGTGTTGTTCCTGTGAACAGGAGGTTCTCTCCTCATCTGCTGCTCTGATAGGTCTCTGACCTTTTATAAACAAGAGGCATGATAGTGAACTCGCATAGAAGCCCCGCCCCACACACACTATCGGTATGCAACGTCTTCCTGATCTTTACCCACTATGATGGACAGCTCACTCAAGGGACCCCGGCGCCTTTCGGCGCGGTGGCAAAGTTACAGACACACATGGTCACTGGAGACAACTCTTCTGGCTCTTTACGCAGCTGTAGTGTTGAAAAAGCATGATACATTTACCCAACGAGGTAGCACTTACTGATTAGCCAGTAGAAAGTACTCCATTCCAGTTGAGTAGAGGTATTGCACAAAACGGTGGCATCTTCTTCGATAAATACGCAGGGCAGGTTTCATTCTGGCATGATGCTCCTGGCCCGAGTTGAAGCTCAAATTCGGTAATGCATTAATCACCAAAAAAATCTTTGAGCTTGGTCGAGGCTGGGCAGGTGTGCTTTCTGCCCATATCTACCGTCAAAAATTAGCTGTGATGCTTGATGGAGGTCTTTGCATCCATGACTTTCTCGAGTGCGATCCCAGTGTAGTTCCTGTGACCAGGAGGTTCTCTCTCCTCATCTGCTGCTCTGATCGGTCTCTGACCTTTTATAAACAAGAGGCATAATTGTGAACTCGCATAGAAGCCCCGCCCCACACACACTATCGGTATGCAACGTCTTCCTGCCCTTTACCCCCTATGATGGACAGCCCACTCAAGGGACCCCGACGCCTTTCGGCGCGGTGGCAAAGTTACAGACACACATGGTCACTGGAGACAACTCTTCTGGCTCTTTACGCAGCTGTAGTGTAGGAAAAGCATGATACATTTACCCAACAAGGTAGCACTTACTGATTAGCCAGGAGAAAGTACTCCATTCCAGTTGAGTAGACGTATTGCACAAAACGGTGGCATCTTCTTCGATAAATATGCAGGGCAGGTTTCATTCTGGCACGATGCTCCTGGCCCGAGTTGAAGCTCAAATTCGGTAATGCATTAATCACCCAAATAATTTGTGAGCTTGGTCGAGGCTGGGCAGGTGTGCTTTCTGCCCATATCTACCGTCAAAAATTAGCTGTGATGCTTGATGGAGGTCTTTGCATCCATGACTTTCTCGAGTGCAATCCCAGTGTAGTTCCTGTGACCAGGAAGTTCTCTCCCCTCATCATGCTGCTCTGATCGGTCTCTGACCTTTTATAAACAAGAGGCATAATTGTGAACTCGCATAGAAGCCCCCCCACACACAAACTAGTGGTAAGCAACGTCTTCCTGCCCTTTACCCACTATGATGGACAGCTCACTCAAGGGACCCCGGTGCCTTTCGGCTCGGTGGCAAAGTTACAGACAAATGGTCACTGGAGACAAGTCTTCTGGCTCTTTACACAGCTGTAGTGTAGGAAAAGCACTATACAATTACCCAACGAGGTAGCACTTATTGATTAGCCAGTAGAAAGTACTCCAGTCCAGTTGAGTAGAGGTATTGCACAAAACAGTGGCATCTTCTTGGATAAATATGCAGGGCAGGATTCATTCTGGCACGATGCTCCTGGTTGATACTCAAATTCAGTAACGCATTAATCAGCCCAAAAAATTTGTGAGCTCGGTCGAGGAAGGTAAGGAGTGCTTTCTCCCCTTATCTACCGTCAACAATTAGCTGTGATGCTTGATGGAGGTCTTTGCATCCATTACTTTTTCAAGCACAATCCCAGTGTTGTTCCTGTGAACAGGAGGTCCTCTCCTCATCTGCTGCTCTGATAGGTCTCTGACCTTTTATAAACAAGAGGCATGATTGTGAACTCGCATAGAAGCCCCGCCCCACACACACTATCGGTATGCAACGTCTTCCTGACCTTTTCCCACTATGATGGACAGCTCACTCAAGGGACCCCGGCGCCTTTCGGCGCGGTGGCAAAGTTACAGACACACATGGTCACTGGAGACAACTCTTCTGGCTCTTTACGCAGCTGTAGTGTTGAAAAAGCATGATACATTTACCCAACGAGGTAGCACTTACTGATTAGCCAGTAGAAAGTGCTCCATTCCAGTTGAGTAGAGGTATTGCACAAAACGGTGGCATCTTCTTCGATAAATATGCAGGGCAGGTTTCATTCTGTCATGATGCTCCTGGCCCGAGTTGAAGCTCAAATTCGGTAATGCATTAATCACCCAAAAAATTTGTGAGCTTGGTCGAGGCGGGGCAGGTGTGCTTTCTGCCCATATCTACCATCAAAAATTAGCTGTGATGCTTGATGGAGGTCTTTGCATCCATGACTTTCTCGAGTGCGATCCCAGTGTAGTTCCTGTGACCAGGAGGTTCTCTCTCCACATCTGCTGCTCTGATCGGTCTCTGTCCTTTTATAAACAAGAGGCATGATTGTGAACTTGCATAGAAGCCCCGCTCCACACACACTATCGGTATGCAACGTCTTCCTGCAATTTACCCACTATGATGGACAGCTCACTCAAGGGACCCCGACGCCTTTCGGCGCGGTGGCAAAGTTATAGACACACATGGTCACTGGAGACAACTCTTCTGGCTCTTTACGCAGCTGTAGTGTAGGAAAAGCATGATACATTTACCCAACAAGGTAGCACTTACTGATTAGCCAGTAGAAAGTACTCCATTTCAGTTGAGTAGACGTATTGCACAAAACGGTGGCATCTTCTTCGATAAATATGCAGGGCAGGTTTCATTCTGGCACGATGCTCCTGGCCCAAGTTGAAGCTCAAATTCGGTAATGCATTAATCACCCAAAAAATGTGTGAGCTTGGTCGAGCCTGGGCAGGTGTGCTTTCTGCCCATATCTACCATCAAAAATTAGCTGTGATGCTTGATGGAGGTCTTTGCATCCATGACTTTCTCGAGTGCAATCCCAGTGTAGTTCCTGTGACCAGGAAGTTCTCTCCCCTACTCTGCTCCTCTGATCGGTCTCTGAGCTTTTATAAACAAGAGGCATAATTGTGAACTCGCATAGAAGCCCCCCCACACACAAACTAGTGGTAAGCAACGTCTTCCCGCCCTTCACCCACTATGATGGACAGCTCACTCAAGGGACCTCGGCGCCTTTCGGCGCGGTGGCAAAGTTACAGACAAATGGTCACTGGAGACAAGTCTTCTGGCTCTTTACACAGCTGTAGTGTAGGAAAAGCACTATATAATTACCCAACGAGGTAGCACTTATTGATTAGCCAGTAGAAAGTACTCCAGTCCAGTTGAGTAGAGGTATTGCACAAAACAGTGGCATCTTCTTGGATAAATATGCAGGGCAGGATTCATTCTGGCACGATGCTCCTGGTTGATACTCAAATTCAGTAACGCATTAATCAGCCCAAAAAATTTGTGAGCTCGGTCGAGGAAGGTAAGGTGTGCTTTCTCCCCTTATCTACCGACAACAATTAGCTGTGATGCTTGATGGAGGTCTTTGCATCCATTACTTTTTCAAGCACAATCCCAGTGTTGTTCCTGTGAACAGGAGGTTCTCTCCTCATCTGCTGCTCTGATAGGTCTCTGACCTTTTATAAACAAGAGGCATGATTGTGAACTTGCATAGAAGCCCCGACCCACACACACTATCGGTATGCAACGTCTTCCTGACCTTTACCCACTATGATGGACAGCTCACTCAAGGGACCCCGGGGCCTTTCGGCGCGGTGGCAAAGTTACAGACACACATGGTCACTGGAGACAACTCTTCTGGCTCTTTACGCAGCTGTAGTGTAGAAAAAGCATGATACATTTACCCAACGAAGTAGCACTTACTGATTAGCCAGTAGAAAGTACTCCATTCCAGTTGAGTAGAGGTATTGCACAAAACGGTGGCATCTTCTTCGATAAATATGCAAGCCAGGTTTCATTCTGGTATGATGCTCCTGGCCCGAGTTGAAGCTCAAATTCGGTAATGCATTAATCACCCAAAAGATTTGTGAGCTTGGTCGAGGCTGGGCAGGTGTGCTTTCTGCCCATATCTACCGTCAAAAAGTAGCTGTGATGCTTGATGGAGGTCTTTGCATCCATGACTTTCTCGAGTGCGATCCCAGTGTAGTTCCTGTGACCAGGAGGTTCTCTCTCCTCATCTGCTGCTCTGATCGGTCTCTTACCTTTTATAAACAAGAGGCATGATAGTGAACTCGCATAGAAGCCCCGCCCCACACACACTATCGGGATGCAACGTCTTCCTGATCTTTACCCACTATGATGGACAGCTCACTCAAGGGACCCCGGCGCCTTTCGGCGCGGTGGCAAAGTTACAGACACACATGGTCACTGGAGACAACTCTTCTGGCTCTTTCCGCAGCTGTAGTGTTGAAAAAGCATGATACATTTACCCAACGAGGTAGCACTTACTGATTAGCCAGTAGAAAGTACTCCATTCCAGTTGAGTAGAGGTATTGCACAAAACGGTGGCACCTTCTTCGATAAATATGCAGGGCAGGTTTCATTCTGGCATGATGCTCCTGGCCCGAGTTAAAGCTCAAATTCGGTAATGCATTAATCACCAAAAAAATCTTTGAGCTTGGTCGAGGCTGGGCAGGTGTGCTTTCTGCCCATATCTACCGTCAAAAATTAGCTGTGATGCTTGATGGAGGTCTTTGCATCCATGACTTTCTCGAGTGCGATCCCAGTGTAGTTCCTGTGACCAGGAGGTTCTCTCTCCTCATCTGCTGCTCTGATCGGTCTCTGACCTTTTATAAACAAGAGGCATAATTGTGAACTCGCATAGAAGCCCCGCCCCACACACACTATCGGTATGCAACGTCTTCCTGATCTTTACCCACTATGATGGACAGCTCACTCAAGGGACCCCGACGCCTTTCGGCGCGGTGGCAAAGTTACAGACACACATGGTCACTGGAGACAACTCTTCTGGCTCTTTACGCAGCTGTAGTGTTGAAAAAGCATGATACATTTACCCAACGAGGTAGCACTTACTGATTAGCCAGTAGAAAGTACTCCATTCCAGTTGAGTAGAGGTATTGCACAAAACGGTGGCATCTTCTTCGATAAATATGCAGGGCAGGTTTCATTCTGGCATGATGCTCCTGGCCCGAGTTGAAGCTCAAATTCGGTAATGCATTAATCACCAAAAAAATCTTTGAGCTTGGTCGAGGCTGGGCAGGTGTGCTTTCTGCCCATATCTACCGTCAAAAATTAGCTGTGATGCTTGATGGAGGTCTTTGCATCCATGACTTTCTCGAGTGCGATCCCAGTGTAGTTCCTGTGACCAGGAGGTTCTCTCTCCTCATCTGCTGCTCTGATCGGTCTCTGACCTTTTATAAACAAGAGGCATAATTGTGAACTCGCATAGAAGCCCCGCCCCACACACACTATCCGTATGCAACGTCTTCCTGCCCTTTACCCACTATGATGGACAGCCCACTCAAGGGACCCCGACGCCTTTCGGCGCGGTGGCAAAGTTACAGACACACATGGTCACTGGAGACAACTCTTCTGGCTCTTTACGCAGCTGTAGTGTAGGAAAAGCATGATACATTTACCCAACAAGGTAGCACTTACTGATTAGCCAGTAGAAAGTACTCCATTCCAGTTGAGTAGACGTATTGCACAAAACGGTGGCATCTTCTTCGATAAATATGCAGGGCAGGTTTCATTCTGGCACGATGCTCCTGGCCCGAGTTGAAGCTCAAATTCGGTAATGCATTAATCACCCAAATAATTTGTGAGCTTGGTCGAGGCTGGGCAGGTGTGCTTTCTGCCCATATCTACCGTCAAAAATTAGCTGTGATGCTTGATGGAGGTCTTTGCATCCATGACTTTCTCGAGTGCAATCCCAGTGTAGTTCCTGTGACCAGGAAGTTCTCTCCCCTCATCATGCTGCTCTGATCAGTCTCTGACCTTTTATAAACAAGAGGCATAATTGTGAACTCGCATAGAAGCCCCCCCACACACAAACTAGTGGTAAGCAACGTCTTCCCGCCCTTTACCCACTATGATGGACAGCTCACTCAAGGGACCCCGGCGCCTTTCGGCGCGGTGGCAAAGTTACAGACAAATGGTCACTGGAGACAAGTCTTCTGGCTCTTTACACAGCTGTAGTGTAGGAAAAGCACTATATAATTACCCAACGAGGTAGCACTTATTGATTAGCCAGTAGAAAGTACTCCAGTCCAGTTGAGTAGAGGTATTGCACAAAACAGTGGCATCTTCTTGGATAAATATGCAGGGCAGGATTCATTCTGGCACGATGCTCCTGGTTGATACT
Source organism: Triturus cristatus (assembly GCF_964204655.1). Taxonomy (NCBI): domain Eukaryota; kingdom Metazoa; phylum Chordata; class Amphibia; order Caudata; family Salamandridae; genus Triturus; species Triturus cristatus. The sequence goes on from NC_140589.1 coordinate 463,823,943, forward strand.
CAAATTCAGTAACGCATTAATCAGCCCAAAAAATTTGTGAGCTCGGTCGAGGAAGGTAAGGTGTGCTTTCTCCCCTTATCTACCGTCAACAATTAGCTGTGATGCTTGATGGAGGTCTTTGCATCCATTACTTTTTCAAGCACAATCCCAGTGTTGTTCCTGTGAACAGGAGGTTCTCTCCTCATCTGCTGCTCTGATAGGTCTCTGACCTTTTATAAACAAGAGGCATGATTGTGAACTTGCATAGAAGCCCCGACCCACACACACTATCGGTATGCAACGTCTTCCTGACCTTTACCCACTATGATGGACAGCTCACTCAAGGGACCCCGGGGCCTTTCGGCGCGGTGGCAAAGTTACAGACACACATGGTCACTGGAGACAACTCTTCTGGCTCTTTACGCAGCTGTAGTGTAGAAAAAGCATGATACATTTACCCAACGAAGTAGCACTTACTGATTAGCCAGTAGAAAGTACTCCATTCCAGTTGAGTAGAGGTATTGCACAAAACGGTGGCATCTTCTTCGATAAATATGCAAGCCAGGTTTCATTCTGGTATGATGCTCCTGGCCCGAGTTGAAGCTCAAATTCGGTAATGCATTAATCACCCAAAAGATTTGTGAGCTTGGTCGAGGCTGGGCAGGTGTGCTTTCTGCCCATATCTACCGTCAAAAAGTAGCTGTGATGCTTGATGGAGGTCTTTGCATCCATGACTTTCTCGAGTGCGATCCCAGTGTAGTTCCTGTGACCAGGAGGTTCTCTCTCCTCATCTGCTGCTCTGATCGGTCTCTTACCTTTTATAAACAAGAGGCATGATAGTGAACTCGCATAGAAGCCCCGCCCCACACACACTATCGGGATGCAACGTCTTCCTGATCTTTACCCACTATGATGGACAGCTCACTCAAGGGACCCCGGCGCCTTTCGGCACGGTGGCAAAGTTACAGACACACATGGTCACTGGAGACAACTCTTCTGGCTCTTTCCGCAGCTGTAGTGTTGAAAAAGCATGATACATTTACCCAACGAGGTAGCACTTACTGATTAGCCAGTAGAAAGTACTCCATTCCAGTTGAGTAGAGGTATTGCACAAAACGGTGGCATCTTCTTCGATAAATATGCAGGGCAGGTTTCATTCTGGCATGATGCTCCTGGCCCGAGTTAAAGCTCAAATTCGGTAATGCATTAATCACCAAAAAAATCTTTGAGCTTGGTCGAGGCTGGGCAGGTGTGCTTTCTGCCCATATCTACCGTCAAAAATTAGCTGTGATGCTTGATGGAGGTCTTTGCATCCATGACTTTCTCGAGTGCGATCCCAGTGTAGTTCCTGTGACCAGGAGGTTCTCTCTCCTCATCTGCTGCTCTGATCGGTCTCTGACCTTTTATAAACAAGAGGCATAATTGTGAACTCGCATAGAAGCCCCGCCCCACACACACTATCGGTATGCAACGTCTTCCTGATCTTTACCCACTATGATGGACAGCTCACTCAAGGGACCCCGACGCCTTTCGGCGCGGTGGCAAAGTTACAGACACACATGGTCACTGGAGACAACTCTTCTGGCTCTTTACGCAGCTGTAGTGTTGAAAAAGCATGATACATTTACCCAACGAGGTAGCACTTACTGATTAGCCAGTAGAAAGTACTCCATTCCAGTTGAGTAGAGGTATTGCACAAAACGGTGGCATCTTCTTCGATAAATATGCAGGGCAGGTTTCATTCTGGCATGATGCTCCTGGCCCGAGTTGAAGCTCAAATTCGGTAATGCATTAATCACCAAAAAAATCTTTGAGCTTGGTCGAGGCTGGGCAGGTGTGCTTTCTGCCCATATCTACCGTCAAAAATTAGCTGTGATGCTTGATGGAGGTCTTTGCATCCATGACTTTCTCGAGTACGATCCCAGTGTAGTTCCTGTGACCAGGAGGTTCTCTCTCCTCATCTGCTGCTCTGATCGGTCTCTGACCTTTTATAAACAAGAGGCATAATTGTGAACTCGCATAGAAGCCCCGCCCCACACACACTATCGGTATGCAACGTCTTCCTGTCCTTTACCCACTATGATGGACAGCCCACTCAAGGGACCCCGACGCCTTTCGGCGCGGTGGCAAAGTTACCGACACACATGGTCACTGGAGACAACTCTTCTGGCTCTTTACGCAGCTGTAGTGTAGGAAAAGCATGATACATTTACCCAACAAGGTAGCACTTACTGATTAGCCAGTAGAAAGTACTCCATTCCAGTTGAGTAGACGTATTGCAGAAAACGGTGGCATCTTCTTCGATAAATATGCAGGGCAGGTTTCATTCTGGCACGATGCTCCTGGCCCGAGTTGAAGCTCAAATTCTGTAATGCATTAATCACCCAAATAATTTGTGAGCTTGGTCGAGGCTGGGCAGGTGTGCTTTCTGCCCATATCTACCGTCAAAAATTAGCTGTGATGCTTGATGGAGGTCTTTGCATCCATGACTTTCTCGAGTGCAATCCCAGTGTAGTTCCTGTGACCAGGAAGTTCTCTCCCCTCATTATGCTGCTCTGATCGGTCTCTGACCTTTTATAAACAAGAGGCATAATTGTGAACTCGCATAGAAGCCCCCCCACACACAAACTAGTGGTAAGCAACGTCTTCCCGCCCTTTACCCACTATGATGGACAGCTCACTCAAGGGACCCCGGCGCCTTTCGGCGCGGTGGCAAAGTTACAGACAAATGGTCACTGGAGACAAGTCTTCTGGCTCTTTACACAGCTGTAGTGTAGGAAAAGCACTATACAATTACCCAACGAGGTAGCACTTATTGATTAGCCAGTAGAAAGTACTCCAGTCCAGTTGAGTAGAGGTATTGCACAAAACAGTGGCATCTTCTTGGATAAATATGCAGGGCAGGATTCATTCTGGCACGATGCTCCTGGTTGATACTCAAATTCAGTAACGCATTAATCAGCCCAAAAAACTTGTGAGCTCGGTCGAGGAAGGTAAGGTGTGCTTTCTCCCCTTATCTACCGTCAACAATTAGCTGTGATGCTTGATGGAGGTCTTTGCATCCACTACTTTTTCAAGCACAATCCCAGTGTTGTTCCTGTGAACAGGAGGTTCTCTCCTCATCTGCTGCTCTGATAGGTCTCTGACCTTTTATAAACAAGAGGCATGATTGTGAACTCGCATAGAAGCCCCGCCCCACACACACTATCGGTATGCAACGTCTTCCTGACCTTTACCCACTATGATGGACAGCTCATTCAAGGGACCCCGGCGCCTTTCGGCGCAGTGGCAAAGTTATAGACACACATGGTCACTGGAGACAACTCTTCTGGCTCTTTACGCAGCTGTAGTGTTGAAAAAGCATGATACATTTACCCAACGAGGTAGCACTTACTGATTAGCCAGTAGAAAGTACTCCATTCCAGTTGAGTAGAGGTATTGCACAAAACGGTGGCATCTTCTTCGATAAATATGCAGGGCAGGTTTCATTCTGGCATGATGCTCCTGGCCCGAGTTGAAGCTCAAATTCGGTAATGCATTAATCACCCAAAAAATTTGTGATCTTGGTCGAGGCTGGGAGGGTGTGCTTTCTGCCCATATCTACCGTCAAAAATTAGCTGTGATGCTTGATGGAGGTCTTTGCATCCATGACTTTCTCGAGTGCGATCCCAGTGTAGTTCCTGTGACCAGGAGGTTCTCTCTCCTCATCTGCTGCTCTGATCGGTCTCTGACCTTTTATAAACAAGAGGCATAATTGTGAACTCGCATAGAAGCCCTGCCCCACACACACTATCGGTATGCAACGTCTTCCTGCCCTTTACCCACTATGATGGACACCTCACTCAAGGGACCCCGGGCGCCTTTCGGCGGGTGGCAAAGTTACAGACACACATGGTCACTGGAGACAACTCTTCTGGCTCTTTACGCAGCTGTAGTGTAGAAAAAGCATGATACATTTACCCAACGAGGTAGCACTTACTGATTAGCAAGTAGAAAGTACTCCAGTCCAGTTGAGTAGAGGTATTGCACAAAACGGTTGCATCTTTTTCGATAAATATGCAGGGCAGGTTTCATTCTGGCACGATGCTCCTGGCCCGAGTTGAAGCTCAAATTCGGTAATGCATTAATCAGCCCAAAAAATTTGTGAGCTCGGTCGAGGAAGGGAAGGTGTGCTTTTTCCCCATATCTACCGTCAACAATTAGGTGTGATGCTTGATGGAGGTATTTGCATCCATGACTTTTTCAAGCACAATCCCAGTGTTGTTCCTGTGACCAGGAGGTTCTCCCTCCTCATCTGCTGCTCTGATAGGTCTCTGACCTTTTATAAACAAGAGGCATGATTGTGAACTCGCATAGAAGCCCTGCCCCACACACACTATCGGTATGCAACGTCTTCCTGCCCTTTACCCACTATGATGGACAGGTCCCTCAAGGGACCCCGGTGCCTTCCGTCGCGGTGGCAAAGTTACAGACACACATGGTCACTGGAGACAGCTCTTCTGGCTCTTTACGCAGCTGTAGTGTAGGAAAAGCATGATACATTTACCCAACGAGGTAGCACTTACTGATTAGCCAGTATAAAGTACTCCATTCCAGTTGAGTATAGGTTTTGCACAAAACTGTGGCATCTTCTTCAATAAATATGCAGGGCAGGTTTCATTTTTGCACGATGCTCCTGGCCCGAGTTGAAGCTCAAATTCGGTAATGCATTAATCACCCCAAAAATGTGTGAGCTTGGTCGAGGCTGGGCAGGTGTGCTTTCTGCCCATATCTACCGTCAAAAATTAGCTGTGATGTTTGATGGAGGTCTTTGCATCTATGACTTTCTCGAGTGCAATCCCAGTGTACTTCCTGTGACCAGGAGGTTCTCTCTCCTCATCTGCTGCTCTGATCGGTCTCTGACCTTTTATAAACAAGAGGCATAATTTTGAACTCGCATAGAAGCCCCCCCACACACAAACTAGTGGTAAGCAACGTCTTCCCGCCCTTCACCCACTATGATGGACAGCTCACTCAAGGGACCTCGGCGCCTTTCGGCGCGGTGGCAAAGTTACAGACAAATGGTCACTGGAGACAAGTCTTCTGGCTCTTTACACAGCTGTAGTGTAGGAACAGCACTATATAATTACCCAACGAGGTAGCACTTATTGATTAGCCAGTAGAAAGTACTCCAGTCCAGTTGAGTAGAGGTATTGCACAAAACAGTGGCATCTTCTTGGATAAATATGCAGGGCAGGATTCATTCTGGCACGATGCTCCTGGTTGATACTCAAATTCAGTAACGCATTAATCAGCCCAAAAAATTTGTGAGCTCGGTTGAGGAAGGTAAGGTGTGCTTTCTCCCCTTATCTACCGTCAACAATTAGCTGTGATGCTTGATGGAGGTCTTTGCATCCATTACTTTTTCAAGCACAATCCCAGTGTTGTTCCTGTGAACAGGAGGTTCTCTCCTCATCTGCTGCTCTGATAGGTCTCTGACCTTTTATAAACAAGAGGCATGATAGTGAACTCGCATAGAAGCCCCGCCCCACACACACTATCGGTATGCAACGTCTTCCTGATCTTTACCTACTATGATGGACAGCTCACTCAAGGGACCCCGGCGCCTTTCGGCGCGGTGGCAAAGTTACAGACACACATGGTCACTGGAGACAACTCTTCTGGCTCTTTACGCAGCTGTAGTGTTGAAAAAGCATGATACATTTACCCAACGAGGTAGCACTTACTGATTAGCCAGTAGAAAGTACTCCATTCCAGTTGAGTAGAGGTATTGCACAAAACGGTGGCATCTTCTTCGATAAATACGCAGGGCAGGTTTCATTCTGGCATGATGCTCCTGGCCCGAGTTGAAGCTCAAATTCGGTAATGCATTAATCACCAAAAAAATCTTTGAGCTTGGTCGAGGCTGGGCAGGTGTGCTTTCTGCCCATATCTACCGTCAAAAATTAGCTGTGATGCTTGATGGAGGTCTTTGCATCCATGACTTTCTCGAGTGCGATCCCAGTGTAGTTCCTGTGACCAGGAGGTTCTCTCTCCTCATCTGCTGCTCTGATCGGTCTCTGACCTTTTATAAACAAGAGGCATAATTGTGAACTCGCATAGAAGCCCCGCCCCACACACACTATCGGTATGCAACGTCTTCCTGCCCTTTACCCACTATGATGGACAGCCCACTCAAGGGACCCCGACGCCTTTCGGCGCGGTGGCAAAGTTACAGACACACATGGTCACTGGAGACAACTCTTCTGGCTCTTTACGCAGCTGTAGTGTAGGAAAAGCATGATACATTTACCCAACAAGGTAGCACTTACTGATTAGCCAGTAGAAAGTACTCCATTCCAGTTGAGTAGACGTATTGCACAAAACGGTGGCATCTTCTTCGATAAATATGCAGGGCAGGTTTCATTCTGGCACGATGCTCCTGGCCCGAGTTGAAGCTCAAATTCGGTAATGCATTAATCACCCAAATAATTTGTGAGCTTGGTCGAGGCTGGGCAGGTGTGCTTTCTGCCCATATCTACCGTCAAAAATTAGCTGTGATGCTTGATGGAGGTCTTTGCATCCATGACTTTCTCGAGTGCAATCCCAGTGTAGTTCCTGTGACCAGGAAGTTCTCTCCCCTCATCATGCTGCTCTGATCGGTCTCTGACCTTTTATAAACAAGAGGCATAATTGTGAACTCGCATAGAAGCCCCCCCACACACAAACTAGTGGTAAGCAACGTCTTCCTGCCCTTTACCCACTATGATGGACAGCTCACTCAAGGGACCCCGGTGCCTTTCGGCTCGGTGGCAAAGTTACAGACAAATGGTCACTGGAGACAAGTCTTCTGGCTCTTTACACAGCTGTAGTGTAGGAAAAGCACTATACAATTACCCAACGAGGTAGCACTTATTGATTAGCCAGTAGAAAGTACTCCAGTCCAGTTGAGTAGAGGTATTGCACAAAACAGTGGCAACTTCTTGGATAAATATGCAGGGCAGGATTCATTCTGGCACGATGCTCCTGGTTGATACTCAAATTCAGTAACGCATTAATCAGCCCAAAAAATTTGTGAGCTCGGTCGAGGAAGGTAAGGAGTGCTTTCTCCCCTTATCTACCGTCAACAATTAGCTGTGATGCTTGATGGAGGTCTTTGCATCCATTACTTTTTCAAGCACAATCCCAGTGTTGTTCCTGTGAACAGGAGGTCCTCTCCTCATCTGCTGCTCTGATAGGTCTCTGACCTTTTATAAACAAGAGGCATGATTGTGAACTCGCATAGAAGCCCCGCCCCACACACTATCGGTATGCAACGTCTTCCTGACCTTTTCCCACTATGATGGACAGCTCACTCAAGGGACCCCGGCGCCTTTCGGCGCGGTGGCAAAGTTACAGACACACATGGTCACTGGAGACAACTCTTCTGGCTCTTTACGCAGCTGTAGTGTTGAAAAAGCATGATACATTTACCCAACGAGGTAGCACTTACTGATTAGCCAGTAGAAAGTACTCCATTCCAGTTGAGTAGAGGTATTGCACAAAACGGTGGCATCTTCTTCGATAAATATGCAGGGCAGGTTTCATTCTGTCATGATGCTCCTGGCCCGAGTTGAAGCTCAAATTCGGTAATGCATTAATCACCCAAAAAATTTGTGAGCTTGGTCGAGGCGGGGCAGGTGTGCTTTCTGCCCATATCTACCATCAAAAATTAGCTGTGATGCTTGATGGAGGTCTTTGCATCCATGACTTTCTCGAGTGCGATCCCAGTGTAGTTCCTGTGACCAGGAGGTTCTCTCTCCACATCTGCTGCTCTGATCGGTCTCTGTCCTTTTATAAACAAGAGGCATGATTGTGAACTTGCATAGAAGCCCCGCCCCACACACACTATCGGTATGCAACGTCTTCCTGCAATTTACCCACTATGATGGACAGCTCACTCAAGGGACCCCGACACCTTTCGGCGCGGTGGCAAAGTTATAGACACACATGGTCACTGGAGACAACTCTTCTGGCTCTTTACGCAGCTGTAGTGTTGAAAAAGCATGATACATTTACCCAACGAGGTAGCACTTACTGATTAGCCAGTATAAAGTACTCCATTCCAGTTGAGTATAGGTTTTGCACAAAACTGTGGCATCTTCTTCAATAAATATGCAGGGCAGGTTTCATTTTTGCACGATGCTCCTGGCCCGAGTTGAAGCTCAAATTCGGTAATGCATTAATCACCCCAAAAATGTGTGAGCTTGGTCGAGGCTGGGCAGGTGTGCTTTCTGCCCATATCTACCGTCATAAATTAGCTGTGATGTTTGATGGAGGTCTTTGCATCTATGACTTTCTCGAGTGCAATCCCAGTGTACTTCCTGTGACCAGGAGGTTCTCTCTCCTCATCTGCTGCTCTGATCGGTCTCTGACCTTTTATAAACAAGAGGCATAATTTTGAACTCGCATAGAAGCCCCCCCACACACAAACTAGTGGTAAGCAACGTCTTCCCGCCCTTCACCCACTATGATGGACAGCTCACTCAAGGGACCTCGGCGCCTTTCGGCGCGGTGGCAAAGTTACAGACAAATGGTCACTGGAGACAAGTCTTCTGGCTCTTTACACAGCTGTAGTGTAGGAAAAGCACTATATAATTACCCAACGAGGTAGCACTTATTGATTAGCCAGTAGAAAGTACTCCAGTCCAGTTGAGTAGAGGTATTGCACAAAACAGTGGCATCTTCTTGGAGAAATATGCAGGGCAGGATTCATTCTGGCACGATGCTCCTGGTTGATACTCAAATTCAGTAACGCATTAATCAGCCCAAAAAACTTGTGAGCTCGGTCGAGGAAGGTAAGGTGTGCTTTCTCCCCTTATCTACCGTCAACAATTAGCTGTGATGCTTGATGGAGGTCTTTGCATCCATTACTTTTTCAAGCACAATCCCAGTGTTGTTCCTGTGAACAGGAGGTTCTCTCCTCATCTGCTGCTCTGATAGGTCTCTGACCTTTTATAAACAAGAGGCATGATAGTGAACTCGCATAGAAGCCCCGCCCCACACACACTATCGGTATGCAACGTCTTCCTGATCTTTACCCACTATGATGGACAGCTCACTCAAGGGACCCCGGCGCCTTTCGGCGCGGTGGCAAAGTTACAGACACACATGGTCACTGGAGACAACTCTTCTGGCTCTTTACGCAGCTGTAGTGTTGAAAAAGCATGATACATTTACCCAACGAGGTAGCACTTACTGATTAGCCAGTAGAAAGTACTCCATTCCAGTTGAGTAGAGGTATTGCACAAAACGGTGGCATCTTCTTCGATAAATATGCAGGGCAGGTTTCATTCTGGCATGATGCTCCTGGCCCGAGTTGAAGCTCAAATTCGGTAATGCATTAATCACCAAAAAAATCTTTGAGCTTGGTCGAGGCTGGGCAGGTGTGCTTTCTGCCCATATCTACCGTCAAAAATTAGCTGTGATGCTTGATGGAGGTCTTTGCATCCATGACTTTCTCGAGTGCGATCCCAGTGTAGTTCCTGTGACCAGGAGGTTCTCTCTCCTCATCTGCTGCTCTGATCGGTCTCTGACCTTTTATAAACAAGAGGCATAATTGTGAACTCGCATAGAAGCCCCGCCCCACACACACTATCGGTATGCAACGTCTTCCTGCCCTTTACCCACTATGATGGACAGCCCACTCAAGGGACCCCGACGCCTTTCGGCGCGGTGGCAAAGTTACAGACACACATGGTCACTGGAGACAACTCTTCTGGCTCTTTACGCAGCTGTAGTGTAGGAAAAGCATGATACATTTACCCAACAAGGTAGCACTTACTGATTAGCCAGTAGAAAGTACTCCATTCCAGTTGAGTAGACGTATTGCACAAAACGGTGGCATCTTCTTCGATAAATATGCAGGGCAGGTTTCATTCTGGCACGATGCTCCTGGCCCGAGTTGAAGCTCAAATTCGGTAATGCATTAATCACCCAAATAATTTGTGAGCTTGGTCGAGGCTGGGCAGGTGTGCTTTCTGCCCATATCTACCGTCAAAAATTAGCTGTGATGCTTGATGGAGGTCTTTGCATCCATGACTTTCTCGAGTGCAATCCCAGTGTAGTTCCTGTGACCAGGAAGTTTTCTCCCCTCATCATGCTGCTCTGATCCGTCTCTGACCTTTTATAAACAAGAGGCATAATTGTGAACTCGCATAGAAGCCCCCCCACACACAAACTAGTGGTAAGCAACGTCTTCCCGCCCTTTACCCACTATGATGGACAGCTCACTCAAGGGACCCCGGCGCCTTTCGGCGCGGTGGCAAAGTTACAGACAAATGGTCACTGGAGACAAGTCTTCTGGCTCTTTACACAGCTGTAGTGTAGGAAAAGCACTATACAATTACCCAACGAGGTAGCACTTATTGATTAGCCAGTAGAAAGTACTCCAGTCCAGTTGAGTAGAGGTATTGCACAAAACAGTGGCAACTTCTTGGATAAATATGCAGGGCAGGATTCATTCTGGCACGATGCTCCTGGTTGATACTCAAATTCAGTAACGCATTAATCAGCCCAAAAAATTTGTGAGCTCGGTCGAGGAAGGTAAGGAGTGCTTTCTCCCCTTATCTACCGTCAACAATTAGCTGTGATGCTTGATGGAGGTCTTTGCATCCATTACTTTTTCAAGCACAATCCCAGTGTTGTTCCTGTGAACAGGAGGTCCTCTCCTCATCTGCTGCTCTGATAGGTCTCTGACCTTTTATAAACAAGAGGCATGATTGTGAACTCGCATAGAAGCCCCGCCCCACACACACTATCGGTATGCAACGTCTTCCTGACCTTTTCCCACTATGATGGACAGCTCACTCAAGGGACCCCGGCGCCTTTCGGCGCGGTGGCAAAGTTACAGACACACATGGTCACTGGAGACAACTCTTCTGGCTCTTTACGCAGCTGTAGTGTTGAAAAAGCATGATACATTTACCCAACGAGGTAGCACTTACTGATTAGCCAGTAGAAAGTACTCCATTCTAGTTGAGTAGAGGTATTGCACAAAACGGTGGCATCTTCTTCGATAAATATGCAGGGCAGGTTTCATTCTGTCATGATGCTCCTGGCCCGAGTTGAAGCTCAAATTCGGTAATGCATTAATCACCCAAAAAATTTGTGAGCTTGGTCGAGGCGGGGCAGGTGTGCTTTCTGCCCATATCTACCATCAAAAATTAGCTGTGATGCTTGATGGAGGTCTTTGCATCCATGACTTTCTCGAGTGCGATCCCAGTGTAGTTCCTGTGACCAGGAGGTTCTCTCTCCACATCTGCTGCTCTGATCGTTCTCTGTCCTTTTATAAACAAGAGGCATGATTGTGAACTTGCATAGAAGCCCTGCCCCACACACACTATCGGTATGCAACGTCTTCCTGCAATTTACCCACTATGATGGACAGCTCACTCAAGGGACCCCGACGCCTTTCGGCGCGGTGGCAAAGTTATAGACACACATGGTCACTGGAGACAACTCTTCTGGCTCTTTACGCAGCTGTAGTGTTGAAAAAGCATGATACATTTACCCAACGAGGTAGCACTTACTGATTAGCCAGTAGAAAGTACTCCATTCCAGTTGAGTAGAGGTATTGCACAAAACGGTGGCATCTTCTTCGATAAATATGCAGGGCAGGTTTCATTCTGGCATGATGCTCCTGGCCCGAGTTGAAGCTCAAATTCGGTAATGCATTAATCACCCAAAAAATTTGTGATCTTGGTCGAGGCTGGGAGGGTGTGCTTTCTGCCCATATCTACCGTCAAAAATTAGCTGTGATGCTTGATGGAGGTCTTTGCATCCATGACTTTCTCGAGTGCGATCCCAGTGTAGTTCCTGTGACCAGGAGGTTCTCTCTCCTCATCTGCTGCTCTGATCGGTCTCTGACCTTTTATAAACAAGAGGCATAATTGTGAACTCGCATAGAAGCCCTGCCCCACACACACTATCGGTATGCAACGTCTTCCTGCCCTTTACCCACTATGATGGACACCTCACTCAAGGGACCCCGGGCGCCTTTCGGCGGGTGGCAAAGTTACAGACACACATGGTCACTGGAGACAACTCTTCTGGCTCTTTACGCAGCTGTAGTGTAGAAAAAGCATGATACATTTACCCAACGAGGTAGCACTTACTGATTAGCAAGTAGAAAGTACTCCAGTCCAGTTGAGTAGAGGTATTGCACAAAACGGTTGCATCTTTTTCGATAAATATGCAGGGCAGGTTTCATTCTGGCACGATGCTCCTGGCCCGAGTTGAAGCTCAAATTCGGTAATGCATTAATCAGCCCAAAAAATTTGTGAGCTCGGTCGAGGAAGGGAAGGTGTGCTTTTTCCCCATATCTACCGTCAACAATTAGGTGTGATGCTTGATGGAGGTATTTGCATCCATGACTTTTTCAAGCACAATCCCAGTGTTGTTCCTGTGACCAGGAGGTTCTCCCTCCTCATCTGCTGCTCTGATAGGTCTCTGACCTTTTATAAACAAGAGGCATGATTGTGAACTCGCATAGAAGCCCTGCCCCACACACACTATCGGTATGCAACGTCTTCCTGCCCTTTACCCACTATGATGGACAGGTCCCTCAAGGGACCCCGGTGCCTTCCGTCGCGGTGGCAAAGTTACAGACACACATGGTCACTGGAGACAGCTCTTCTGGCTCTTTACGCAGCTGTAGTGTAGGAAAAGCATGATACATTTACCCAACGAGGTAGCACTTACTGATTAGCCAGTATAAAGTACTCCATTCCAGTTGAGTATAGGTTTTGCACAAAACTGTGGCATCTTCTTCAATAAATATGCAGGGCAGGTTTCATTTTTGCACGATGCTCCTGGCCCGAGTTGAAGCTCAAATTCGGTAATGCATTAATCACCCCAAAAATGTGTGAGCTTGGTCGAGGCTGGGCAGGTGTGCTTTCTGCCCATATCTACCGTCAAAAATTAGCTGTGATGTTTGATGGAGGTCTTTGCATCTATGACTTTCTCGAGTGCAATCCCAGTGTACTTCCTGTGACCAGGAGGTTCTCTCTCCTCATCTGCTGCTCTGATCGGTCTCTGACCTTTTATAAACAAGAGGCATAATTTTGAACTCGCATAGAAGCCCCCCCACACACAAACTAGTGGTAAGCAACGTCTTCCCGCCCTTCAGCCACTATGATGGACAGCTCACTCAAGGGACCTCGGCGCCTTTCGGCGCGGTGGCAAAGTTACAGACAAATGGTCACTGGAGACAAGTCTTCTGGCTCTTTACACAGCTGTAGTGTAGGAACAGCACTATATAATTACCCAACGAGGTAGCACTTATTGATTAGCCAGTAGAAAGTACTCCAGTCCAGTTGAGTAGAGGTATTGCACAAAACAGTGGCATCTTCTTGGATAAATATGCAGGGCAGGATTCATTCTGGCACGATGCTCCTGGTTGATACTCAAATTCAGTAACGCATTAATCAGCCCAAAAAATTTGTGAGCTCGGTTGAGGAAGGTAAGGTGTGCTTTCTCCCCTTATCTACCGTCAACAATTAGCTGTGATGCTTGATGGAGGTCTTTGCATCCATTACTTTTTCAAGCACAATCCCAGTGTTGTTCCTGTGAACAGAAGGTTCTCTCCTCATCTGCTGCTCTGATAGGTCTCTGACCTTTTATAAACAAGAGGCATGATAGTGAACTCGCATAGAAGCCCCGCCCCACACACACTATCGGTATGCAACGTCTTCCTGATCTTTACCCACTATGATGGACAGCTCACTCAAGGGACCCCGGCGCCTTTCGGCGCGGTGGCAAAGTTACAGACACACATGGTCACTGGAGACAACTCTTCTGGCTCTTTACGCAGCTGTAGTGTTGAAAAAGCATGATACATTTACCCAACGAGGTAGCACTTACTGATTAGCCAGTAGAAAGTACTCCATTCCAGTTGAGTAGAGGTATTGCACAAAACGGTGGCATCTTCTTCGATAAATACGCAGGGCAGGTTTCATTCTGGCATGATGCTCCTGGCCCGAGTTGAAGCTCAAATTCGGTAATGCATTAATCACCAAAAAAATCTTTGAGCTTGGTCGAGGCTGGGCAGGTGTGCTTTCTGCCCATATCTACCGTCAAAAATTAGCTGTGATGCTTGATGGAGGTCTTTGCATCCATGACTTTCTCGAGTGCGATCCCAGTGTAGTTCCTGTGACCAGGAGGTTCTCTCTCCTCATCTGCTGCTCTGATCGGTCTCTGACCTTTTATAAACAAGAGGCATAATTGTGAACTCGCATAGAAGCCCCGCCCCACACACACTATCGGTATGCAACGTCTTCCTGCCCTTTACCCACTATGATGGACAGCCCACTCAAGGGACCCCGGCGCCTTTCGGCGCGGTGGCAAAGTTACAGACACACATGGTCACTGGAGACAACTCTTCTGGCTCTTTACGCAGCTGTAGTGTTGAAAAAGCATGATACATTTACCCAACGAGGTAGCACTTACTGATTAGCCAGTAGAAAGTACTCCATTCCAGTTGAGTAGAGGTATTGCACAAAACGGTGGCATCTTCTTCGATAAATATGCAGGGCAGGTTTCATTCTGTCATGATGCTCCTGGCCCGAGTTGAAGCTCAAATTCGGTAATGCATTAATCACCCAAAAAATTTGTGAGCTTGGTCGAGGCGGGGCAGGTGTGCTTTCTGCCCATATCTACCATCAAAAATTAGCTGTGATGCTTGATGGAGGTCTTTGCATCCATGACTTTCTCGAGTGCGATCCCAGTGTAGTTCCTGTGACCAGGAGGTTCTCTCTCCACATCTGCTGCTCTGATCGGTCTCTGTCCTTTTATAAACAAGAGGGATGATTGTGAACTTGCATAGAAGCCCCGCCCCACACACACTATCGGTATGCAACGTCTTCCTGCAATTTACCCACTATGATGGACAGCTCACTCAAGGGACCCCGACGCCTTTCGGCGCGGTGGCAAAGTTATAGACACACATGGTCACTGGAGACAACTCTTCTGGCTCTTTACGCAGCTGTAGTGTTGAAAAAGCATGATACATTTACCCAACGAGGTAGCACTTACTGATTAGCCAGTAGAAAGTACTCCATTCCAGTTGAGTAGAGGTATTGCACAAAACGGTGGCATCTTCTTCGATAAATATGCAGGGCAGGTTTCATTCTGGCATGATGCTCCTGGCCCGAGTTGAAGCTCAAATTCGGTAATGCATTAATCACCCAAAAAATTTGTGATCTTGGTCGAGGCTGGGAGGGTGTGCTTTCTGCCCATATCTACCGTCAAAAATTAGCTGTGATGCTTGATGGAGGTCTTTGCATCCATGACTTTCTCGAGTGCGATCCCAGTGTAGTTCCTGTGACCAGGAGGTTCTCTCTCCTCATCTGCTGCTCTGATCGGTCTCTGACCTTTTATAAACCAGAGGCATAATTGTGAACTCGCATAGAAGCCCTGCCCCACACACACTATCGGTATGCAACGTCTTCCTGCCCTTTACCCACTATGATGGACACCTCACTCAAGGGACCCCGGGCGCCTTTCGGCGGGTGGCAAAGTTACAGACACACATGGTCACTGGAGACAACTCTTCTGGCTCTTTACGCAGCTGTAGTGTAGAAAAAGCATGATACATTTACCCAACGAGGTAGCACTTACTGATTAGCAAGTAGAAAGTACTCCAGTCCAGTTGAGTAGAGGTATTGCACAAAACGGTTGCATCTTTTTCGATACATATGCAGGGCAGGTTTCATTCTGGCACGATGCTCCTGGCCCGAGTTGAAGCTCAAATTCGGTAATGCATTAATCAGCCCAAAAAATTTGTGAGCTCGGTCGAGGAAGGGAAGGTGTGCTTTTTCCCCATATCTACCGTCAACAATTAGGTGTGATGCTTGATGGAGGTATTTGCATCCATGACTTTTTCAAGCACAATCCCAGTGTTGTTCCTGTGACCAGGAGGTTCTCCCTCCTCATCTGCTGCTCTGATAGGTCTCTGACCTTTTATAAACAAGAGGCATGATTGTGAACTCGCATAGAAGCCCTGCCCCACACACACTATCGGTATGCAACGTCTTCCTGCCCTTTACCCACTATGATGGACAGGTCCCTCAAGGGACCCCGGTGCGTTCCGTCGCGGTGGCAAAGTTACAGACACACATGGTCACTGGAGACAGCTCTTCTGGCTCTTTACGCAGCTGTAGTGTAGGAAAAGCATGATACATTTACCCAACGAGGTAGCACTTACTGATTAGCCAGTATAAAGTACTCCATTCCAGTTGAGTATAGGTTTTGCACAAAACTGTGGCATCTTCTTCAATAAATATGCAGGGCAGGTTTCATTTTTGCACGATGCTCCTGGCCCGAGTTGAAGCTCAAATTCGGTAATGCATTAATCACCCCAAAAATGTGTGAGCTTGGTCGAGGCTGGGCAGGTTTGCTTTCTGCCCATATCTACCGTCAAAAATTAGCTGTGATGTTTGATGGAGGTCTTTGCATCTATGACTTTCTCGAGTGCAATCCCAGTGTACTTCCTGTGACCAGGAGGTTCTCTCTCCTCATCTGCTGCTCTGATCGGTCTCTGACCTTTTATAAACAAGAGGCATAATTTTGAACTCGCATAGAAGCCCCCCCACACACAAACTAGTGGTAAGCAACGTCTTCCCGCCCTTCACCCACTATGATGGACAGCTCACTCAAGGGACCTCGGCGCCTTTCGGCGCGGTGGCAAAGTTACAGACAAATGGTCACTGGAGACAAGTCTTCTGGCTCTTTACACAGCTGTAGTGTAGGAAAAGCACTAAATAATTACCCAACGAGGTAGCACTTATTGATTAGCCAGTAGAAAGTACTCCAGTCCAGTTGAGTAGAAGTATTGCACAAAACAGTGGCATCTTCTTGGATAAAAATGCAGGGCAGGATTCATTCTGGCACGATGCTCCTGGTTGATACTCAAATTCAGTAACGCATTAATCAGCCCAAAAAATTTGTGAGCTCGGTCGAGGAAGGTAAGGAGTGCTTTCTCCCCTTATCTACCGTCAACAATTAGCTGTGATGCTTGATGGAGGTCTTTGCATCCATTACTTTTTCAAGCACAATCCCAGTGTTGTTCCTGTGAACAGGAGGTCCTCTCCTCATCTGCTGCTCTGATAGGTCTCTGACCTTTTATAAACAAGAGGCATGATTGTGAACTCGCATAGAAGCCCCGCCCCACACACACTATCGGTATGCAACGTCTTCCTGACCTTTTCCCACTATGATGGACAGCTCACTCAAGGGACCCCGGCGCCTTTCGGCGCGGTGGCAAAGTTACAGACACACATGGTCACTGGAGACAACTCTTCTGGCTCTTTACGCAGCTGTAGTGTTGAAAAAGCATGATACATTTACCCAACGAGGTAGCACTTACTGATTAGCCAGTAGAAAGTACTCCATTCTAGTTGAGTAGAGGTATTGCACAAAACGGTGGCATCTTCTTCGATAAATATGCAGGGCAGGTTTCACTCTGTCATGATGCTCCTGGCCCGAGTTGAAGCTCAAATTCGGTAATGCATTAATCACCCAAAAAATTTGTGAGCTTGGTCGAGGCGGGGCAGGTGTGCTTTCTGCCCATATCTACCATCAAAAATTAGCTGTGATGCTTGATGGAGGTCTTTGCATCCATGACTTTCTCGAGTGCGATCCCAGTGAAGTTCCTGTGACCAGGAGGTTCTCTCTCCACATCTGCTGCTCTGATCGTTCTCTGTCCTTTTATAAACAAGAGGCATGATTGTGAACTTGCATAGAAGCCCTGCCCCACACACACTATCGGTATGCAACGTCTTCCTGCAATTTACCCACTATGATGGACAGCTCACTCAAGGGACCCCGACGCCTTTCGGCGCGGTGGCAAAGTTATAGACACACATGGTCACTGGAGACAACTCTTCTGGCTCTTTACGCAGCTGTAGTGTTGAAAAAGCATGATACATTTACCCAACGAGGTAGCACTTACTGATTAGCCAGTAGAAAGTACTCCATTCCAGTTGAGTAGAGGTATTGCACAAAACGGTGGCATCTTCTTCGATAAATATGCAGGGCAGGTTTCATTCTGGCATGATGCTCCTGGCCCGAGTTGAAGCTCAAATTCGGTAATGCATTAATCACCCAAAAAATTTGTGATCTTGGTCGAGGCTGGGAGGGTGTGCTTTCTGCCCATATCTACCGTCAAAAATTAGCTGTGATGCTTGATGGAGGTCTTTGCATCCATGACTTTCTCGAGTGCGATCCCAGTGTAGTTCCTGTGACCAGGAGGTTCTCTCTCCTCATCTGCTGCTCTGATCGGTCTCTGACCTTTTATAAACAAGAGGCATAATTGTGAACTTGCATAGAAGCCCTGCCCCACACACACTATCGGTATGCAACGTCTTCCTGCCCTTTACCCACTATGATGGACACCTCACTCAAGGGACCCCGGGCGCCTTTCGGCGGGTGGCAAAGTTACAGACACACATGGTCACTGGAGACAACTCTTCTGGCTCTTTACGCAGCTGTAGTGTAGAAAAAGCATGATACATTTACCCAACGAGGTAGCACTTACTGATTAGCAAGTAGAAAGTACTCCAGTCCAGTTGAGTAGAGGTATTGCACAAAACGGTTGCATCTTTTTCGATAAATATGCAGGGCAGGTTTCATTCTGGCACGATGCTCCTGGCCCGAGTTGAAGCTCAAATTCGGTAATGCATTAATCAGCCCAAAAAATTTGTGAGCTCGGTCGAGGAAGGGAAGGTGTGCTTTTTCCCCATATCTACCGTCAACAATTAGGTGTGATGCTTGATGGAGGTATTTGCATCCATGACTTTTTCAAGCACAATCCCAGTGTTGTTCCTGTGACCAGGAGGTTCTCCCTCCTCATCTGCTGCTCTGATAGGTCTCTGACCTTTTATAAACAAGAGGCATGATTGTGAACTCGCATAGAAGCCCTGCCCCACACACACTATCGGTATGCAACGTCTTCCTGCCCTTTACCCACTATGATGGACAGGTCCCTCAAGGGACCCCGGTGCCTTCCGTCGCGGTGGCAAAGTTACAGACACACATGGTCACTGGAGACAGCTCTTCTGGCTCTTTACGCAGCTGTAGTGTAGGAAAAGCATGATACATTTACCCAACGAGGTAGCACTTACTGATTAGCCAGTATAAAGTACTCCATTCCAGTTGAGTATAGGTTTTGCACAAAACTGTGGCATCTTCTTCAATAAATATGCAGGGCAGGTTTCATTTTTGCACGATGCTCCTGGCCCGAGTTGAAGCTCAAATTCGGTAATGCATTAATCACCCCAAAAATGTGTGAGCTTGGTCGAGGCTGGGCAGGTGTGCTTTCTGCCCATATCTACCGTCAAAAATTAGCTGTGATGTTTGATGGAGGTCTTTGCATCTATGACTTTCTCGAGTGCAATCCCAGTGTACTTCCTGTGACCAGGAGGTTCTCTCTCCTCATCTGCTGCTCTGATCGGTCTCTGACCTTTTATAAACAAGAGGCATAATTTTGAACTCGCATAGAAGCCCCCCCACACACAAACTAGTGGTAAGCAACGTCTTCCCGCCCTTCACCCACTATGATGGACAGCTCACTCAAGGGACCTCGGCGCCTTTCGGCGCGGTGGCAAAGTTACAGACAAATGGTCACTGGAGACAAGTCTTCTGGCTCTTTACACAGCTGTAGTGTAGGAACAGCACTATATAATTACCCAACGAGGTAGCACTTATTGATTAGCCAGTAGAAAGTACTCCAGTCCAGTTGAGTAGAGGTATTGCACAAAACAGTGGCATCTTCTTGGATAAATATGCAGGGCAGGATTCATTCTGGCACGATGCTCCTGGTTGATACTCAAATTCAGTAACGCATTAATCAGCCCAAAAAATTTGTGAGCTCGGTTGAGGAAGGTAAGGTGTGCTTTCTCCCCTTATCTACCGTCAACAATTAGCTGTGATGCTTGATGGAGGTCTTTGCATCCATTACTTTTTCAAGCACAATCCCAGTGTTGTTCCTGTGAACAGAAGGTTCTCTCCTCATCTGCTGCTCTGATAGGTCTCTGACCTTTTATAAACAAGAGGCATGATAGTGAACTCGCATAGAAGCCCCGCCCCACACACACTATCGGTATGCAACGTCTTCCTGATCTTTACCCACTATGATGGACAGCTCACTCAAGGGACCCCGGCGCCTTTCGGCGCGGTGGCAAAGTTACAGACACACATGGTCACTGGAGACAACTCTTCTGGCTCTTTACGCAGCTGTAGTGTTGAAAAAGCATGATACATTTACCCAACGAGGTAGCACTTACTGATTAGCCAGTAGAAAGTACTCCATTCCAGTTGAGTAGAGGTATTGCACAAAACGGTGGCATCTTCTTCGATAAATACGCAGGGCAGGTTTCATTCTGGCATGATGCTCCTGGCCCGAGTTGAAGCTCAAATTCGGTAATGCATTAATCACCAAAAAAATCTTTGAGCTTGGTCGAGGCTGGGCAGGTGTGCTTTCTGCCCATATCTACCGTCAAAAATTAGCTGTGATGCTTGATGGAGGTCTTTGCATCCATGACTTTCTC
This sequence comes from Triturus cristatus, assembly GCF_964204655.1. Lineage (NCBI taxonomy): Eukaryota > Metazoa > Chordata > Amphibia > Caudata > Salamandridae > Triturus > Triturus cristatus. Next base: position 463,844,486 of record NC_140589.1, read on the forward strand.
GAGTGCGATCCCAGTGTAGTTCCTGTGACCAGGAGGTTCTCTCTCCTCATCTGCTGCTCTGATCGGTCTCTGACCTTTTATAAACAAGAGGCATAATTGTGAACTCGCATAGAAGCCCCGCCCCACACACACTATCGGTATGCAACGTCTTCCTGCCCTTTACCCACTATGATGGACAGCCCACTCAAGGGACCCCGACGCCTTTCGGCGCGGTGGCAAAGTTACAGACACACATGGTCACTGGAGACAACTCTTCTGGCTCTTTACGCAGCTGTAGTGTAGGAAAAGCATGATACATTTACCCAACAAGGTAGCACTTACTGATTAGCCAGTAGAAAGTACTCCATTCCAGTTGAGTAGACGTATTGCACAAAACGGTGGCATCTTCTTCGATAAATATGCAGGGCAGGTTTCATTCTGGCACGATGCTCCTGGCCCTAGTTGAAGCTCAAATTCGGTAATGCATTAATCACCCAAATAATTTGTGAGCTTGGTCGAGGCTGGGCAGGTGTGCTTTCTGCCCATATCTACCGTCAAAAATTAGCTGTGATGCTTGATGGAGGTCTTTGCATCCATGACTTTCTCGAGTGCAATCCCAGTGTAGTTCCTGTGACCAGGAAGTTCTCTCCCCTCATCATGCTGCTCTGATCGGTCTCTGACCTTTTATAAACAAGAGGCATAATTGTGAACTCGCATAGAAGCCCCCCCACACACAAACTAGTGGTAAGCAACGTCTTCCTGCCCTTTACCCACTATGATGGACAGCTCACTCAAGGGACCCCGGTGCCTTTCGGCTCGGTGGCAAAGTTACAGACAAATGGTCACTGGAGACAAGTCTTCTGGCTCTTTACACAGCTGTAGTGTAGGAAAAGCACTATACAATTACCCAACGAGGTAGCACTTATTGATTAGCCAGTAGAAAGTACTCCAGTCCAGTTGAGTAGAGGTATTGCACAAAACAGTGGCAACTTCTTGGATAAATATGCAGGGCAGGATTCATTCTGGCACGATGCTCCTGGTTGATACTCAAATTCAGTAACGCATTAATCAGCCCAAAAAATTTGTGAGCTCGGTCGAGGAAGGTAAGGAGTGCTTTCTCCCCTTATCTACCGTCAACAATTAGCTGTGATGCTTGATGGAGGTCTTTGCATCCATTACTTTTTCAAGCACAATCCCAGTGTTGTTCCTGTGAACAGGAGGTCCTCTCCTCATCTGCTGCTCTGATAGGTCTCTGACCTTTTATAAACAAGAGGCATGATTGTGAACTCGCATAGAAGCCCCGCCCCACACACACTATCGGTATGCAACGTCTTCCTGACCTTTTCCCACTATGATGGACAGCTCACTCAAGGGACCCCGGCGCCTTTCGGCGCGGTGGCAAAGTTACAGACACACATGGTCACTGGAGACAACTCTTCTGGCTCTTTACGCAGCTGTAGTGTTGAAAAAGCATGATACATTTACCCAACGAGGTAGCACTTACTGATTAGCCAGTAGAAAGTACTCCATTCCAGTTGAGTAGAGGTATTGCACAAAACGGTGGCATCTTCTTCGATAAATATGCAGGGCAGGTTTCATTCTGTCATGATGCTCCTGGCCCGAGTTGAAGCTCAAATTCGGTAATGCATTAATCACCCAAAAAATTTGTGAGCTTGGTCGAGGCGGGGCAGGTGTGCTTTCTGCCCATATCTACCATCAAAAATTAGCTGTGATGCTTGATGGAGGTCTTTGCATCCATGACTTTCTCGAGTGCGATCCCAGTGTAGTTCCTGTGACCAGGAGGTTCTCTCTCCACATCTGCTGCTCTGATCGGTCTCTGTCCTTTTATAAACAAGAGGGATGATTGTGAACTTGCATAGAAGCCCCGCCCCACACACACTATCGGTATGCAACGTCTTCCTGCAATTTACCCACTATGATGGACAGCTCACTCAAGGGACCCCGACGCCTTTCGGCGCGGTGGCAAAGTTATAGACACACATGGTCACTGGAGACAACTCTTCTGGCTCTTTACGCAGCTGTAGTGTTGAAAAAGCATGATACATTTACCCAACGAGGTAGCACTTACTGATTAGCCAGTAGAAAGTACTCCATTCCAGTTGAGTAGAGGTATTGCACAAAACGGTGGCATCTTCTTCGATAAATATGCAGGGCAGGTTTCATTCTGGCATGATGCTCCTGGCCCGAGTTGAAGCTCAAATTCGGTAATGCATTAATCACCCAAAAAATTTGTGATCTTGGTCGAGGCTGGGAGGGTGTGCTTTCTGCCCATATCTACCGTCAAAAATTAGCTGTGATGCTTGATGGAGGTCTTTGCATCCATGACTTTCTCGAGTGCGATCCCAGTGTAGTTCCTGTGACCAGGAGGTTCTCTCTCCTCATCTGCTGCTCTGATCGGTCTCTGACCTTTTATAAACCAGAGGCATAATTGTGAACTCGCATAGAAGCCCTGCCCCACACACACTATCGGTATGCAACGTCTTCCTGCCCTTTACCCACTATGATGGACACCTCACTCAAGGGACCCCGGGCGCCTTTCGGCGGGTGGCAAAGTTACAGACACACATGGTCACTGGAGACAACTCTTCTGGCTCTTTACGCAGCTGTAGTGTAGAAAAAGCATGATACATTTACCCAACGAGGTAGCACTTACTGATTAGCAAGTAGAAAGTACTCCAGTCCAGTTGAGTAGAGGTATTGCACAAAACGGTTGCATCTTTTTCGATACATATGCAGGGCAGGTTTCATTCTGGCACGATGCTCCTGGCCCGAGTTGAAGCTCAAATTCGGTAATGCATTAATCAGCCCAAAAAATTTGTGAGCTCGGTCGAGGAAGGGAAGGTGTGCTTTTTCCCCATATCTACCGTCAACAATTAGGTGTGATGCTTGATGGAGGTATTTGCATCCATGACTTTTTCAAGCACAATCCCAGTGTTGTTCCTGTGACCAGGAGGTTCTCCCTCCTCATCTGCTGCTCTGATAGGTCTCTGACCTTTTATAAACAAGAGGCATGATTGTGAACTCGCATAGAAGCCCTGCCCCACACACACTATCGGTATGCAACGTCTTCCTGCCCTTTACCCACTATGATGGACAGGTCCCTCAAGGGACCCCGGTGCCTTCCGTCGCGGTGGCAAAGTTACAGACACACATGGTCACTGGAGACAGCTCTTCTGGCTCTTTACGCAGCTGTAGTGTAGGAAAAGCATGATACATTTACCCAACGAGGTAGCACTTACTGATTAGCCAGTATAAAGTACTCCATTCCAGTTGAGTATAGGTTTTGCACAAAACTGTGGCATCTTCTTCAATAAATATGCAGGGCAGGTTTCATTTTTGCACGATGCTCCTGGCCCGAGTTGAAGCTCAAATTCGGTAATGCATTAATCACCCCAAAAATGTGTGAGCTTGGTCGAGGCTGGGCAGGTTTGCTTTCTGCCCATATCTACCGTCAAAAATTAGCTGTGATGTTTGATGGAGGTCTTTGCATCTATGACTTTCTCGAGTGCAATCCCAGTGTACTTCCTGTGACCAGGAGGTTCTCTCTCCTCATCTGCTGCTCTGATCGGTCTCTGACCTTTTATAAACAAGAGGCATAATTTTGAACTCGCATAGAAGCCCCCCCACACACAAACTAGTGGTAAGCAACGTCTTCCCGCCCTTCACCCACTATGATGGACAGCTCACTCAAGGGACCTCGGCGCCTTTCGGCGCGGTGGCAAAGTTACAGACAAATGGTCACTGGAGACAAGTCTTCTGGCTCTTTACACAGCTGTAGTGTAGGAAAAGCACTATACAATTACCCAACGAGGTAGCACTTATTGATTAGCCAGTAGAAAGTACTCCAGTCCAGTTGAGTAGAGGTATTGCACAAAACAGTGGCATCTTCTTGGATAAAAATGCAGGGCAGGATTCATTCTGGCACGATGCTCCTGGTTGATACTCAAATTCAGTAACGCATTAATCAGCCCAAAAAACTTGTGAGCTCGGTCGAGGAAGGTAAGGTGTGCTTTCTCCCCTTATCTACCGTCAACAATTAGCTGTGATGCTTGATGGAGGTCTTTGCATCCATTACTTTTTCAAGCACAATCCCAGTGTTGTTCCTGTGAACAGGAGGTTCTCTCCTCATCTGCTGCTCTGATAGGTCTCTGACCTTTTATAAACAAGAGGCATGATAGTGAACTCGCATAGAAGCCCCGCCCCACACACACTATCGGTATGCAACGTCTTCCTGATCTTTACCCACTATGATGGACAGCTCACTCAAGGGACCCCGGCGCCTTTCGGCGCGGTGGCAAAGTTACAGACACACATGGTCACTGGAGACAACTCTTCTGGCTCTTTACGCAGCTGTAGTGTTGAAAAAGCATGATACATTTACCCAACGAGGTAGCACTTACTGATTAGCCAGTAGAAAGTACTCCATTCCAGTTGAGTAGAGGTATTGCACAAAACGGTGGCATCTTCTTCGATAAATATGCAGGGCAGGTTTCATTCTGGCATGATGCTCCTGGCCCGAGTTGAAGCTCAAATTCGGTAATGCATTAATCACCAAAAAAATCTTTGAGCTTGGTCGAGGCTGGGCAGGTGTGCTTTCTGCCCATATCTACCGTCAAAAATTAGCTGTGATGCTTGATGGAGGTCTTTGCATCCATGACTTTCTCGAGTGCGATCCCAGTGTAGTTCCTGTGACCAGGAGGTTCTCTCTCCTCATCTGCTGCTCTGATCGGTCTCTGACCTTTTATAAACAAGAGGCATAATTGTGAACTCGCATAGAAGCCCCGCCCCACACACACTATCGGTATGCAACGTCTTCCTGCCCTTTACCCACTATGATGGACAGCCCACTCAAGGGACCCCGACGCCTTTCGGCGCGGTGGCAAAGTTACAGACACACATGGTCACTGGAGACAACTCTTCTGGCTCTTTACGCAGCTGTAGTGTAGGAAAAGCATGATACATTTACCCAACAAGGTAGCACTTACTGATTAGCCAGTAGAAAGTACTCCATTCCAGTTGAGTAGACGTATTGCACAAAACGGTGGCATCTTCTTCGATAAATATGCAGGGCAGGTTTCATTCTGGCACGATGCTCCTGGCCCGAGTTGAAGCTCAAATTCGGTAATGCATTAATCACCCAAATAATTTGTGAGCTTGGTCGAGGCTGGGCAGGTGTGCTTTCTGCCCATATCTACCGTCAAAAATTAGCTGTGATGCTTGATGGAGGTCTTTGCATCCATGACTTTCTCGAGTGCGATCCCAGTGTAGTTCCTGTGACCAGGAGGTTCTCTCTCCTCATCTGCTGCTCTGATCGGTCTCTGACCTTTTATAAACAAGAGGCATAATTGTGAACTCGCATAGAAGCCCCGCCCCACACACACTATCGGTATGCAACGTCTTCCTGCCCTTTACCCACTATGATGGACAGCCCACTCAAGGGACCCCGACGCCTTTCGGCGCGGTGGCAAAGTTACAGACACACATGGTCACTGGAGACAACTCTTCTGGCTCTTTACGCAGCTGTAGTGTAGGAAAAGCATGATACATTTACCCAACAAGGTAGCACTTACTGATTAGCCAGTAGAAAGTACTCCATTCCAGTTGAGTAGACGTATTGCACAAAACGGTGGCATCTTCTTCGATAAATATGCAGGGCAGGTTTCATTCTGGCACGATGCTCCTGGCCCGAGTTGAAGCTCAAATTCGGTAATGCATTAATCGCCCAAATAATTTGTGAGCTTGGTCGAGGCTGGGCAGGTGTGCTTTCTGCCCATATCTACCGTCAAAAATTAGCTGTGATGCTTGATGGAGGTCTTTGCATCCATGACTTTCTCGAGTGCAATCCCAGTGTAGTTCCTGTGACCAGGAAGTTCTCTCCCCTCATCATGCTGCTCTGATCGGTCTCTGACCTTTTATAAACAAGAGGCATAATTGTGAACTCGCATAGAAGCCCCCCCACACACAAACTAGTGGTAAGCAACGTCTTCCCGCCCTTTACCCACTATGATGGACAGCTCACTCAAGGGACCCCGGCGCCTTTCGGCGCGGTGGCAAAGTTACAGACAAATGGTCACTGGAGACAAGTCTTCTGGCTCTTTACAAAGCTGTAGTGTAGGAAAAGCACTATACAATTACCCAACGAGGTAGCACTTATTGATTAGCCAGTAGAAAGTACTCCAGTCCAGTTGAGTAGAGGTATTGCACAAAACAGTGGCATCTTCTTGGATAAATATGCAGGGCAGGATTCATTCTGGCACGATGCTCCTGGTTGATACTCAAATTCAGTAACGCATTAATCAGCCCAAAAAACTTGTGAGCTCGGTCGAGGAAGGTAAGGTGTGCTTTCTCCCCTTATCTACCGTCAACAATTAGCTGTGATGCTTGATGGAGGTCTTTGCATCCACTACTTTTTCAAGCACAATCCCAGTGTTGTTCCTGTGAACAGGAGGTTCTCTCCTCATCTGCTGCTCTGATAGGTCTCTGACCTTTTATAAACAAGAGGCATGATTGTGAACTCGCATAGAAGCCCCGCCCCACACACACTATCGGTATGCAACGTCTTCCTGACCTTTACCCACTATGATGGACAGCTCATTCAAGGGACCCCGGCGCCTTTCGGCGCAGTGGCAAAGTTACAGACACACATGGTCACTGGAGACAACTCTTCTGGCTCTTTACACAGCTGTAGTGTTGAAAAAGCATGATACATTTACCCAACGAGGTAGCACTTACTGATTAGCCAGTAGAAAGTACTCCATTCCAGTTGAGTAGAGGTATTGCACAAAACGGTGGCATCTTCTTCGATAAATATGCAGGGCAGGTTTCATTCTGGCATGATGCTCCTGGCCCGAGTTGAAGCTCAAATTCGGTAATGCATTAATCACCCAAAAAATTTGTGATCTTGGTCGAGGCTGGGAGGGTGTGCTTTCTGCCCATATCTACCGTCAAAAATTAGCTGTGATGCTTGATGGAGGTCTTTGCATCCATGACTTTCTCGAGTGCGATCCCAGTGTAGTTCCTGTGACCAGGAGGTTCTCTCTCCTCATCTGCTGCTCTGATCGGTCTCTGACCTTTTATAAACAAGAGGCATAATTGTGAACTCGCATAGAAGCCCTGCCCCACACACACTATCGGTATGCAACGTCTTCCTGCCCTTTACCCACTATGATGGACACCTCACTCAAGGGACCCCGGGCGCCTTTCGGCGGGTGGCAAAGTTACAGACACACATGGTCACTGGAGACAACTCTTCTGGCTCTTTACGCAGCTGTAGTGTAGAAAAAGCATGATACATTTACCCAACGAGGTAGCACTTACTGATTAGCAAGTAGAAAGTACTCCAGTCCAGTTGAGTAGAGGTATTGCACAAAACGGTTGCATCTTTTTCGATAAATATGCAGGGCAGGTTTCATTCTGGCACGATGCTCCTGGCCCGAGTTGAAGCTCAAATTCGGTAATGCATTAATCAGCCCAAAAAATTTGTGAGCTCGGTCGAGGAAGGGAAGGTGTGCTTTTTCCCCATATCTACCGTCAACAATTAGGTGTGATGCTTGATGGAGGTATTTGCATCCATGACTTTTTCAAGCACAATCCCAGTGTTGTTCCTGTGACCAGGAGGTTCTCCCTCCTCATCTGCTGCTCTGATAGGTCTCTGACCTTTTATAAACAAGAGGCATGATTGTGAACTCGCATAGAAGCCCTGCCCCACACACACTATCGGTATGCAACGTCTTCCTGCCCTTTACCCACTATGATGGACAGGTCCCTCAAGGGACCCCGGTGCCTTCCGTCGCGGTGGCAAAGTTACAGACACACATGGTCACTGGAGACAGCTCTTCTGGCTCTTTACGCAGCTGTAGTGTAGGAAAAGCATGATACATTTACCCAACGAGGTAGCACTTACTGATTAGCCAGTATAAAGTACTCCATTCCAGTTGAGTATAGGTTTTGCACAAAACTGTGGCATCTTCTTCAATAAATATGCAGGGCAGGTTTCATTTTTGCACGATGCTCCTGGCCCGAGTTGAAGCTCAAATTCGGTAATGCATTAATCACCCCAAAAATGTGTGAGCTTGGTCGAGGCTGGGCAGGTGTGCTTTCTGCCCATATCTACCGTCAAAAATTAGCTGTGATGTTTGATGGAGGTCTTTGCATCTATGACTTTCTCGAGTGCAATCCCAGTGTACTTCCTGTGACCAGGAGGTTCTCTCTCCTCATCTGCTGCTCTGATCGGTCTCTGACCTTTTATAAACAAGAGGCATAATTTTGAACTCGCATAGAAGCCCCCCCACACACAAACTAGTGGTAAGCAACGTCTTCCCGCCCTTCACCCACTATGATGGACAGCTCACTCAAGGGACCTCGGCGCCTTTCGGCGCGGTGGCAAAGTTACAGACAAATGGTCACTGGAGACAAGTCTTCTGGCTCTTTACACAGCTGTAGTGTAGGAAAAGCACTATATAATTACCCAACGAGGTAGCACTTATTGATTAGCCAGTAGAAAGTACTCCAGTCCAGTTGAGTAGAGGTATTGCACAAAACAGTGGCATCTTCTTGGATAAATATGCAGGGCAGGATTCATTCTGGCACGATGCTCCTGGTTGATACTCAAATTCAGTAACGCATTAATCAGCCCAAAAAATTTGTGAGCTCGGTCGAGGAAGGTAAGGTGTGCTTTCTCCCCTTATCTACCGTCAACAATTAGCTGTGATGCTTGATGGAGGTCTTTGCATCCATTACTTTTTCAAGCACAATCCCAGTGTTGTTCCTGTGAACAGGAGGTTCTCTCCTCATCTGCTGCTCTGATAGGTCTCTGACCTTTTATAAACAAGAGGCATGATAGTGAACTCGCATAGAAGCCCCGCCCCACACACACTATCGGTATGCAACGTCTTCCTGATCTTTACCCACTATGATGGACAGCTCACTCAAGGGACCCCGGCGCCTTTCGGCGCGGTGGCAAAGTTACAGACACACATGGTCACTGGAGACAACTCTTCTGGCTCTTTACGCAGCTGTAGTGTTGAAAAAGCATGATACATTTACCCAACGAGGTAGCACTTACTGATTAGCCAGTAGAAAGTACTCCATTCCAGTTGAGTAGAGGTATTGCACAAAACGGTGGCATCTTCTTCGATAAATACGCAGGGCAGGTTTCATTCTGGCATGATGCTCCTGGCCCGAGTTGAAGCTCAAATTCGGTAATGCATTAATCACCAAAAAAATCTTTGAGCTTGGTCGAGGCTGGGCAGGTGTGCTTTCTGCCCATATCTACCATCAAAAATTAGCTGTGATGCTTGATGGAGGTCTTTGCATCCATGACTTTCTCGAGTGCGATCCCAGTGTAGTTCCTGTGACCAGGAGGTTCTCTCTCCTCATCTGCTGCTCTGATCTGTCTCTGACCTTTTATAAACAAGAGGCATAATTGTGAACTCGCATAGAAGCCCCGCCCCACACACACTATCGGTATGCAACGTCTTCCTGCCCTTTACCCACTATGATGGACAGCCCACTCAAGGGACCCCGACGCCTTTCGGCGCGGTGGCAAAGTTACAGACACACATGGTCACTGGAGACAACTCTTTTGGCTCTTTACGCAGCTGTAGTGTAGGAAAAGCATGATACATTTACCCAACAAGGTAGCACTTACTGATTAGCCAGTAGAAAGTACTCCATTCCAGTTGAGTAGACGTATTGCACAAAACGGTGGCATCTTCTTCGATAAATATGCAGGGCAGGTTTCATTCTGGCACGATGCTCCTGGCCCGAGTTGAAGCTCAAATTCGGTAATGCATTAATCACCCAAATAATTTGTGAGCTTGGTCGAGGCTGGGCAGGTGTGCTTTCTGCCCATATCTACCGTCAAAAATTAGCTGTGATGCTTGATGGAGGTCTTTGCATCCATGACTTTCTCGAGTGCAATCCCAGTGTAGTTCCTGTGACCAGGAAGTTCTCTCCCCTCATCATGCTGCTCTGATCGGTCTCTGACCTTTTATAAACAAGAGGCATAATTGTGAACTCGCATAGAAGCCCCCCCACACACAAACTAGTGGTAAGCAACGTCTTCCTGCCCTTTACCCACTATGATGGACAGCTCACTCAAGGGACCCCGGTGCCTTTCGGCGCGGTGGCAAAGTTACAGACAAATGGTCACTGGAGACAAGTCTTCTGGCTCTTTACACAGCTGTAGTGTAGGAAAAGCACTATACAATTACCCAACGAGGTAGCACTTATTGATTAGCCAGTAGAAAGTACTCCAGTCCAGTTGAGTAGAGGTATTGCACAAAACAGTGGCATCTTCTTGGATAAATATGCAGGGCAGGATTCATTCTGGCACGATGCTCCTGGTTGATACTCAAATTCAGTAACGCATTAATCAGCCCAAAAAATTTGTGAGCTCGGTCGAGGAAGGTAAGGAGTGCTTTCTCCCCTCATCTACCGTCAACAATTAGCTGTGATGCTTGATGGAGGTCTTTGCATCCATTACTTTTTCAAGCACAATCCCAGTGTTGTTCCTGTGAACAGGAGGTCCTCTCCTCATCTGCTGCTCTGATAGGTCTCTGACCTTTTATAAACAAGAGGCATGATTGTGAACTTGCATAGAAGCCCCGCCCCACACACACTATCGGTATGCAACGTCTTCCTGACCTTTTCCCACTATGATGGACAGCTCACTCAAGGGACCCCGGCGCCTTTCGGCGCGGTGGCAAAGTTACAGACACACATGGTCACTGGAGACAACTCTTCTGGCTCTTTACGCAGCTGTAGTGTTGAAAAAGCATGATACATTTACCCAACGAGGTAGCACTTACTGATTAGCCAGTAGAAAGTACTCCATTCCAGTTGAGTAGAGGTAGTGCACAAAACGGTGGCATCTTCTTCGATAAATATGCAGGGCAGGTTTCATTCTGTCATGATGCTCCTGGCCCGAGTTGAAGCTCAAATTCGGTAATGCATTAATCACCCAAAAAATTTGTGAGCTTGGTCGAGGCGGGGCAGGTGTGCTTTCTGCCCATATCTACCATCAAAAATTAGCTGTGATGCTTGATGGAGGTCTTTGCATCCATGACTTTCTCGAGTGCGATCCCAGTGTAGTTCCTGTGACCAGGAGGTTCTCTCTCCACATCTGCTGCTCTGATCGGTCTCTGTCCTTTTATAAACAAGAGGCATGATTGTGAACTTGCATAGAAGCCCCGCCCCACACACACTATCGGTATGCAACGTCTTCCTGCAATTTACCCACTATGATGGACAGCTCACTCAAGGGACCCCGACGCCTTTCGGCGCGGTGGCAAAGTTATAGACACACATGGTCACTGGAGACAACTCTTCTGGCTCTTTACGCAGCTGTAGTGTAGGAAAAGCATGATACATTTACCCAACAAGGTAGCACTTACTGATTAGCCAGTAGAAAGTACTCCATTTCAGTTGAGTAGACGTATTGCACAAAACGGTGGCATCTTCTTCGATAAATATGCAGAGCAGGTTTCATTCTGGCACGATGCTCCTGGCCCAAGTTGAAGCTCAAATTCGGTAATGCATTAATCACCCAAAAAATGTGTGAGCTTGGTCGAGCCTGGGCAGGTGTGCTTTCTGCCCATATCTACCGTCAAAAATTAGCTGTGATGCTTGATGGAGGTCTTTGCATCCATTACTTTCTCGAGTGCAATCCCAGTGTAGTTCCTGTGACCAGGAAGTTCTCTCCCCTACTCTGCTCCTCTGATCGGTCTCTGAGCTTTTATAAACAAGAGGCATAATTGTGAACTCGCATAGAAGCCCCCCCACACACAAACTAGTGGTAAGCAACGTCTTCCCGCCCTTCACCCACTATGATGGACAGCTCACTCAAGGGACCTCGGCGCCTTTCCGCGCGGTGGCAAAGTTACAGACAAATGGTCACTGGAGACAAGTCTTCTGGCTCTTTACACAGCTGTAGTGTAGGAAAAGCACTATATAATTACCCAACGAGGTAGCACTTATTGATTAGCCAGTAGAAAGTACTCCAGTCCAGTTGAGTAGAGGTATTGCACAAAACAGTGGCATCTTCTTGGATAAATATGCAGGGCAGGATTCATTCTGGCACGATGCTCCTGGTTGATACTCAAATTCAGTAACGCATTAATCAGCCCAAAAAATTTGTGAGCTCGGTCGAGGAAGGTAAGGTGTGCTTTCTCCCCTTATCTACCGTCAACAATTAGCTGTGATGCTTGATGGAGGTCTTTGCATCCATTACTTTTTCAAGCACAATCCCAGTGTTGTTCCTGTGAACAGGAGGTTCTCTCCTCATCTGCTGCTCTGATAGGTCTCTGACCTTTTATAAACAAGAGGCATGATTGTGAACTTGCATAGAAGCCCCGACCCACACACACTATCGGTATGCAACGTCTTCCTGACCTTTACCCACTATGATGGACAGCTCACTCAAGGGACCCCGGGGCCTTTCGGCGCGGTGGCAAAGTTACAGACACACATGGTCACTGGAGACAACTCTTCTGGCTCTTTACGCAGCTGTAGTGTAGAAAAAGCATGATACATTTACCCAACGAAGTAGCACTTACTGATTAGCCAGTAGAAAGTACTCCATTCCAGTTGAGTAGAGGTATTGCACAAAACGGTGGCATCTTCTTCGATAAATATGCAAGCCAGGTTTCATTCTGGTATGATGCTCCTGGCCCGAGTTGAAGCTCAAATTCGGTAATGCATTAATCACCCAAAAGATTTGTGAGCTTGGTCGAGGCTGGGCAGGTGTGCTTTCTGCCCATATCTACCGTCAAAAAGTAGCTGTGATGCTTGATGGAGGTCTTTGCATCCATGACTTTCTCGAGTGCGATCCCAGTGTAGTTCCTGTGACCAGGAGGTTCTCTCTCCTCATCTGCTGCTCTGATCGGTCTCTTACCTTTTATAAACAAGAGGCATAATTGTGAACTCGCATAGAAGCCCCGCCCCACACACACTATCGGGATGCAACGTCTTCCTGCCCTCTACCCACTATGATGGACAGCTCACTCAAGGGACCCTGGCGCCTTTCGGGGTGGTGGCAAAGTTACAGACACACATGGTCACTGGAGACAACTCTTCTGGCTCTTTACGCAGCTGTAGTGTAGGAAAAGCACGATACATTTACCCAACGAGGTAGCACTTACTGATTAGCCAGTAGAAAGTACTCCAGTCCAGTTGAGTAGAGGTATTGCACAAAACGGTTGCATCTTCTTCGATAAATATGCAGGGCAGGTTTCATTCTGGCACGATGCTCCTGGCCCGAGTTGAAGCTCAAATTCGGAAATGCATTAATCAGCCCAAAAAATTTGTGAGCTCGTTCGAAGAAGGGAAGGTGTGCTTTTTCCCCATATCTACCGTCAACAATTAGGTGTGATGCTTGATGGAGGTATTTGCATCCATGACTTTTTCAAGCACAATCCCAGTGTTGTTCCTGTGAACAGGAGGTTCTCTCTCCTCATCTGCTGCTCCGATAGGTCTCTGACCTTTTATAAACAAGAGGCATGATTGTGAACTCGCATAGAAGCCCTGCCCCACACACTATCGGTATGCAACGTCTTCCTGCCCTTTACCCACTATGATGGACAGCTCCCTCAAGGGACCCCGGCGCCTTTCGGCATGGTGGCAAAGTTACAGATACACATGGTCACTGGAGACAGCTCTTCTGGCTCTTTACGCAGCTGTAGTGTAGGAAAAGCATGATACATTTACCCAACGAGGTAGCACTTACTGATTAGCCAGTAGAAAGTACTCCATTCCAGTTGAGTATAGGTTTTGCACAAAACGGTGGCATCTTCTTCAATAAATATGCAGGGCAGGTTTCATTCTGGCACGATGCTCCTGGCCCGAGTTGAAGCTCAAATTAGGTAATGCATTAATCACCCAAAAAATGTGTGAGCTTGGTCGAGGCTGGGCAGGTGTGCTTTCTGCCCATATCTACCGGAAAAAATTAGCTGTGATGCTTGATGGAGGTCTTTGCATCCATGACTTTCTCGAGTGCAATCCCAGTGTACTTCCTGTGACCAGGAGGTTCTCTCTCCTCATCTGCTGCTCTGATCGGTCTCTGACCTTTTATAAACAAGAGGCATAGTTGTGAACTCGCATAGAAGCCCCCCGCACACAAACTAGTGGTAAGAAATGTCTTCCCGCCCGATGGACAGCTCACTCAAGGGACCCCGGAGCCTTTCGGCGTGGTGTCAAAGTTACAGACACATGGTCACTGGAGACAAGTCTTCTGGCTCTTTACGCAGCTGTAGTGTAGGAAAAGCACTATACAATTACCCAACAAGGTAGCACTTATTGATTAGCCAGTAGAAAGTACTCCAGTCCAGTTGAGTAGAGGTATTGCACAAAACAGTGGCATCTTCTTGGATAAATATGCAGGGCAGGATTCATTCTGGCACGATGCTCCTGGTTGATACTCAAATTCAGTAACGCATTAATCAGCCCAAAAAATTTGTGAGCTCGGTCGAGGAAGGTAAGGTGTGCTTTCTCCCCTTATCTACCGTCAACAATTAGCTGTGATGCTTGATGGAGGTCTTTGCATCCATTACTTTTTCAAGCACAATCCCAGTGTTGTTCCTGTGAACAGGAGGTTCTCTCCTCATCTGCTGCTCTGATAGGTCTCTGACCTTTTATAAACAAGAGGCATGATTGTGAACTTGCATAGAAGCCCCGACCCACACACACTATCGGTATGCAACGTCTTCCTGACCTTTACCCACTATGATGGACAGCTCACTCAAGGGACCCCGGGGCCTTTCGGCGCGGTGGCAAAGTTACAGACACACATGGTCACTGGAGACAACTCTTCTGGCTCTTTACGCAGCTGTAGTGTAGAAAAAGCATGATACATTTACCCAACGAAGTAGCACTTACTGATTAGCCAGTAGAAAGTACTCCATTCCAGTTGAGTAGAGGTATTGCATAAAACGGTGGCATCTTCTTCGATAAATATGCAAGCCAGGTTTCAGTCTGGTATGATGCTCCTGGCCCGAGTTGAAGCTCAAATTCGGTAATGCATTAATCACCCAAAAGATTTGTGAGCTTGGTCGAGGCTGGGCAGGTGTGCTTTCTGCCCATATCTACCGTCAAAAAGTAGCTGTGATGCTTGATGGAGGTCTTTGCATCCATGACTTTCTCGAGTGCGATCCCAGTGTAGTTCCTGTGACCAGGAGGTTCTCTCTCCTCATCTGCTGCTCTGATCGGTCTCTTACCTTTTATAAACAAGAGGCATAATTGTGAACTCGCATAGAAGCCCCGCCCCACACACACTATCGGGATGCAACGTCTTCCTGCCCTCTACCCACTATGATGGACAGCTCACTCAAGGGACCCTGGCGCCTTTCGGGGTGGTGGCAAAGTTACAGACACACATGGTCACTGGAGACAACTCTTCTGGCTCTTTACGCAGCTGTAGTGTAGGAAAAGCACGATACATTTACCCAACGAGGTAGCACTTACTGATTAGCCAGTAGAAAGTACTCCAGTCCAGTTGAGTAGAGGTATTGCACAAAACGGTTGCATCTTCTTCGATAAATATGCAGGGCAGGTTTCATTCTGGCACGATGCTCCTGGCCCGAGTTGAAGCTCAAATTCGGAAATGCATTAATCAGCCCAAAAAATTTGTGAGCTCGTTCGAAGAAGGGAAGGTGTGCTTTTTCCCCATATCTACCGTCAACAATTAGGTGTGATGCTTGATGGAGGTATTTGCATCCATGACTTTTTCAAGCACAATCCCAGTGTTGTTCCTGTGAACAGGAGGTTCTCTCTCCTCATCTGCTGCTCCGATAGGTCTCTGACCTTTTATAAACAAGAGGCATGATTGTGAACTCGCATAGAAGCCCTGCCCCACACACTATCGGTATGCAACGTCTTCCTGCCCTTTACCCACTATGATGGACAGCTCCCTGAAGGGACCCCGGCGCCTTTCGGCATGGTGGCAAAGTTACAGACACACATGGTCACTGGAGACAGCTCTTCTGGCTCTTTACGCAGCTGTAGTGTAGGAAAAGCATGATACATTTACCCAACGAGGTAGCACTTACTGATTAGCCAGTAGAAAGTACTCCATTCCAGTTGAGTATAGGTTTTGCACAAAACGGTGGCATCTTCTTCAATAAATATGCAGGGCAGGTTTCATTCTGGCACGATGCTCCTGGCCCGAGTTGAAGCTCAAATTAGGTAATGCATTAATCACCCAAAAAATGTGTGAGCTTGGTCGAGGCTGGGCAGGTGTGCTTTCTGCCCATATCTACCGTAAAAAATTAGCTGTGATGCTTGATGGAGGTCTTTGCATCCATGACTTTCTCGAGTGCAATCCCAGTGTACTTCCTGTGACCAGGAGGTTCTCTCTCCTCATCTGCTGCTCTGATCGGTCTCTGACCTTTTATAAACAAGAGGCATAGTTGTGAACTCGCATAGAAGCCCCCCGCACACAAACTAGTGGTAAGAAATGTCTTCCCGCCCGATGGACAGCTCACTCAAGGGACCCCGGAGCCTTTCGGCGTGGTGTCAAAGTTACAGACACATGGTCACTGGAGACAAGTCTTCTGGCTCTTTACGCAGCTGTAGTGTAGGAAAAGCACTATACAATTACCCAACAAGGTAGCACTTATTGATTAGCCAGTAGAAAGTACTCCAGTCCAGTTGAGTAGAGGTATTGCACAAAACAGTGGCATCTTCTTGGATAAATATGCAGGTCAGGATTCATTCTGGCACGATGCTCCTGGTTGATACTCAAATTCAGTAACGCATTAATCAGCCCAAAAAATGTGTGAGCTCGGTCGAGGAAGGGAAGGTGTGCTTTCTCCCCATATCTACAGTCAACAATTACCTGTGATGGTTGATGGAGGTCTTTGCATCCATGACTTTTTCAAGCACAATCCCAGTGTTGTTCCTGTGAACAGGAGGTTCTCTCTCCTCATCTGCTGCTCTGATAGGTCTCTGACCTTTTATAAACAAGAGGCATGATTGTGAACTCGCATAGAAGCCCCGCCCCACACACACTATCGGTATGCAACGTCTTCCTGCCCTTTACCCACTATGATGGACAGCTCACTCAAGGGACCCCGGCACCTTTCGGCGCGGTGGCAAAGTTACAGACACACATGGTCACTGGAGACAACTCTTCTGGCTCTTAACGCAGCTGTAGTGTAGGAAAAGCATGATACATTTACCCAACGAGGTAGCACTTACTGATTAGCCAGTAGAAAGTACTCCATTCCAGTTGAGTATAGGTTTTGCACAAAACGGTGGCATCTTCTTCAATAAATATGCAGGGCAGGTTTCATTCTGGCACGATGCTCCTGGCCCGAGTTGAAGCTCAAATTAGGTAATGCATTAATCACCCCAAAAATGTGTGAGCTTGGTCGAGGCTGGGCAGGTGTGCTTTCTGCCCATATCTACCGGAAAAAATTAGCTGTGATGCTTGATGGAGGTCTTTGCATCCATGACTTTCTCGAGTGCAATCCCAGTGTACTTCCTGTGACCAGGAGGTTCTCTCTCCTCATCTGCTGCTCTGATCGGTCTCTGACCTTTTATAAACAAGAGGCATAGTTGTGAACTCGCATAGAAGCCCCCCGCACACAAACTAGTGGTAAGAAATGTCTTCCCGCCCGATGGACAGCTCACTCAAGGGACCCCGGAGCCTTTCGGCGTGGTGTCAAAGTTACAGACACATGGTCACTGGAGACAAGTCTTCTGGCTCTTTACGCAGCTGTAGTGTAGGAAAAGCACTATACAATTACCCAACAAGGTAGCACTTATTGATTAGCCAGTAGAAAGTACTCCAGTCCAGTTGAGTAGAGGTATTGCACAAAACAGTGGCATCTTCTTGGATAAATATGCAGGGCAGGATTCATTCTGGCACGATGCTCCTGGTTGATACTCAAATTCAGTAACGCATTAATCAGCCCAAAAAATTTGTGAGCTCGGTCGAGGAAGGTAAGGTGTGCTTTCTCCCCTTATCTACCGTCAACAATTAGCTGTGATGCTTGATGGAGGTCTTTGCATCCATTACTTTTTCAAGCACAATCCCAGTGTTGTTCCTGTGAACAGGAGGTTCTCTCCTCATCTGCTGCTCTGATCGGTCTCTTACCTTTTATAAACAAGAGGCATAATTGTGAACTCGCATAGAAGCCCCGCCCCACACACACTATCGGGATGCAACGTCTTCCTGCCCTCTACCCACTATGATGGACAGCTCACTCAAGGGACCCTGGCGCCTTTCGGGGTGGTGGCAAAGTTACAGACACACATGGTCACTGGAGACAACTCTTCTGGCTCTTTACGCAGCTGTAGTGTAGGAAAAGCACGATACATTTACCCAACGAGGTAGCACTTACTGATTAGCCAGTAGAAAGTACTCCAGTCCAGTTGAGTAGAGGTATTGCACAAAACGGTTGCATCTTCTTCGATAAATATGCAGGGCAGGTTTCATTCTGGCACGATGCTCCTGGCCCGAGTTGAAGCTCAAATTCGGAAATGCATTAATCAGCCCAAAAAATTTGTGAGCTCGTTCGAAGAAGGGAAGGTGTGCTTTTTCCCCATATCTACCGTCAACAATTAGGTGTGATGCTTGATGGAGGTATTTGCACCCATGACTTTTTCAAGCACAATCCCAGTGTTGTTCCTGTGAACAGGAGGTTCTCTCTCCTCATCTGCTGCTCCGATAGGTCTCTGACCTTTTATAAACAAGAGGCATGATTGTGAACTCGCATAGAAGCCCTGCCCCACACACTATCGGTATGCAACGTCTTCCTGCCCTTTACCCACTATGATGGACAGCTCCCTGAAGGGACCCCGGCGCCTTTCGGCATGGTGGCAAAGTTACAGACACACATGGTCACTGGAGACAGCTCTTCTGGCTCTTTACGCAGCTGTAGTGAAGAAAAGCATGATACATTTACCCAACGAGGTAGCACTTACTGATTAGCCAGTAGAAAGTACTCCATTCCAGTTGAGTATAGGTTTTGCACAAAACGGTGGCATCTTCTTCAATAAATATGCAGGGCAGGTTTCATTCTGGCACGATGCTCCTGGCCCGAGTTGAAGCTCAAATTAGGTAATGCATTAATCACCCAAAAAATGTGTGAGCTTGGTCGAGGCTGGGCAGGTGTGCTTTCTGCCCATATCTACCGTAAAAAATTAGCTGTGATGCTTGATGGAGGTCTTTGCATCCATGACTTTCTCGAGTGCAATCCCAGTGTACTTCCTGTGACCAGGAGGTTCTCTCTCCTCATCTGCTGCTCTGATCGGTCTCTGACCTTTTATAAACAAGAGGCATAGTTGTGAACTCGCATAGAAGCCCCCCGCACACAAACTAGTGGTAAGAAATGTCTTCCCGCCCGATGGACAGCTCACTCAAGGGACCCCGGAGCCTTTCGGCGTGGTGTCAAAGTTACAGACACATGGTCACTGGAGACAAGTCTTCTGGCTCTTTACGCA
This sequence comes from Triturus cristatus, assembly GCF_964204655.1. NCBI lineage: Eukaryota > Metazoa > Chordata > Amphibia > Caudata > Salamandridae > Triturus > Triturus cristatus. The sequence goes on from NC_140589.1 coordinate 463,863,929, forward strand.
GCTGTAGTGTAGGAAAAGCACTATACAATTACCCAACAAGGTAGCACTTATTGATTAGCCAGTAGAAAGTACTCCAGTCCAGTTGAGTAGAGGTATTGCACAAAACAGTGGCATCTTCTTGGATAAATATGCAGGTCAGGATTCATTCTGGCACGATGCTCCTGGTTGATACTCAAATTCAGTAATGCATTAATCAGCCCAAAAAATGTGTGAGCTCGGTCGAGGAAGGGAAGGTGTGCTTTCTCCCCATATCTACAGTCAACAATTACCTGTGATGGTTGATGGAGGTCTTTGCATCCATGACTTTTTCAAGCACAATCCCAGTGTTGTTCCTGTGAACAGGAGGTTCTCTCTCCTCATCTGCTGCTCTGATAGGTCTCTGACCTTTTATAAACAAGAGGCATGATTGTGAACTCGCATAGAAGCCCCGCCCCACACACACTATCGGTATGCAACGTCTTCCTGCCCTTTACCCACTATGATGGACAGCTCACTCAAGGGACCCCGGCACCTTTCGGCGCGGTGGCAAAGTTACAGACACACATGGTCACTGGAGACAACTCTTCTGGCTCTTAACGCAGCTGTAGTGTAGGAAAAGCATGATACATTTACCCAACGAGGTAGCACTTACTGATTAGCCAGTAGAAAGTACTCCAGTCCAGTTGAGTAGAGGTATTGCACAAAACGGTGGCATCTTCTTCGATAAATATGCAGGGCAGGTTTCATTCTGGCACGATGCTCCTGGCCCGAGTTGAAGCTCAAATTCGGTAATGTATTAATCAGCCCCAAAAATTTGTGAGCTCGGTTGAGGCTGGGCAGGTGTGCTTTCTCCCCAAATCTACCATCAAAAATTAGCTGTGATGCTTGATGGAGGTCTTTGCATCCATGACTTTCTCGAGTGCGATCCCTGTGTAGTTCCTGTGACCAGGAGGTTCTCTCTCCTCATCTGCTGCTCTGATCGGTCTCTGACTTTTTATAAACAAGAGGCATGATTGTGAACTCGCATAGAAGCCCCCCCACACACAAACTAGTGGTAAGCAACGTCTTCCTGCCCTTTACCCACTATGATGGACAGCTCACTCAAGGGACCCCGGCGCCTTTCGGCATGGTGGCAAAGTTACAGACACATGGTCACTGGAGACAACTCTTTTGTCTCTTTACGCAGCTGTAGTGTAAGAAAAGCACTATACATTTACCCAACAAGGTAGCACTTATTGATTAGCCAGTAGAAAGTACTCCAGTCCAGTTGAATAGAGGTATTGCACAAAATGGTGGCATCTTCTTGGATAAATATGCAGGGCATGTTTCATTCTGGCACTATGCTCCTGGCCTGAGTTGAAGCTCAAATTTGGAAATGCATTAATCAGCACAAAAAAATTGTGAGCTCGGTCGAGGATGGGCAGGTGTGCTTTCTCCCCATATCTACCATCACAAATTAGCTGTGATGCTTGATGGAGGTCTTTGCATCCATGACTTTCTCGAGCGCAATCCCCGTGTATCTCCTGTGACCAGGAGTTTCTCTCTCCTCATCTGCTGCTCTGATCGATCTCTGACCTTTTATAAACAAGAGGCATGTGAACTTGCATAGAAGCCCCGCCCTACACACACTAGCAGCAAAGTTACAGCTGTAGTGTAACGGGTGGAAAAAGATTTGTTGCTGTTTCGCGGAACTTTGAGTAGAGCGACTACACAAATTCCGCCCACCCCTAACCAAAACAACAACAATCCAATAAGTAGACATGAGGTTTTGAAAGCGCCAACCTTGGACATCTAATCATGCGAGACCGGATCAAAGTTGAAAAATATGGCTGACCACAATGGAGCGTGGTTCGGATACATGAGGTGGATTTGACCTGGTCAGCGCTTTCCTTTGAAGTCAGAAGAAATTTTGCTAAAATGTTTTGAGAAGGTAAAGTTAAGTGGGAAAGGCTGCAGTAGATGTCCAAGGAAGAAACATCATCATCGGATAGACTTGGGCCAAAGCGGCGGTGAAGATTTCTAGTGAGACGAACCACAGAGCTGTAGCCAAAGACAGTTCCACAAGTCCAGATACGCTTTGGCAAAGGACCGCTAAACAGCATTTACTGCTGCAGAAAGAACATAGCGGAAAAAGCAGCAAAGTCAATCCAACCGGAGATGCGCTTCAGCCAGTAAAGGGATCAGGTTGGTTCTGGTCTCGTCCTGGTGCTCAGGGCAGTTTTTAGCCAAAAATGTATTAAATCCTCAATTTAGGATTTTGACTATCTGATCACCTTCAGCACCCCTTCCATGGGTCCAGGGCTGGTGGGGCACCATCTGGAGGGTCAGGACTCACTCAAGCTGAGTTCAGGTGTTGGTTCAAGGTGAAGAGATCCTTCTGTATTCCTGAGACTCAGATAAGAAGTCCAGCACTCTGGTGGTCCTGCGTTCAAGTTGCAAGTCCAGTCCATGTTCCCCAGACAAGAGTAAAGAGGGGCAGAAAGGCAGCAATTCACAAGGCAGCAGCAGGTCAGTAGTCTAGCAGAGTGGCAGGCCTTTCAGCAGTACAGGAGTCATTCTTCCTGGCAGAATATCCACAGGTCTAGAAGTGTACTGAGGAGTTGATGCCTGTGGTCCTATTTTTATAGCCTGGCACCCTCCTTCTAGACAGTGGCTTTGAAGTGCATATAATTTCCTGACTCCCCTGTCCTGGCCCCAAGCTGGCTAAAGTGACAATGTGGAAGGGATATGTCCTTTGTTTGAAGGCAGAGTACTGCCTATTCAGTTGCTAGTGGGGCTGATCTCAGCTCATCCCCCACCATTCTGCCAGCAAAAGGCCTATACAAACACAACTTATCCCTATATTGTGTGACTGTCTAGGAAGAGGTTTCAAAGTCTAGCTGTCGGTTACACCCGGTCATGTGACCCACGACAGGCTGCAGGCACATAAGGGCTAAGGTTAGGACAATGCCAACTTTCTAAAAGTGGCATTTTCAAAATCTTAATGAAAAACCTGACTTTACCATTAAATAGGGTTTGTCATTGCAGTTCCAAAGACGCAAAACATGATATAGCTACCTACTCCTAATTGGAACTTACAGCTTATTAAATGTAATAAGGAATATCCAATGTTATCCTATATGAGTGGTGGGCCCCACAGTTGTGAAAACATAATTTAGGATGTTTTCACTACCAGGAAGTGTAAAACTTTAAAGTACATGTCCAACCTTTTAAATACACAGTACTCTGCCCTATGGGCTACCTAGGGCCTACCTTAGGGGTGATGTATATGTAATAAAATGGGAGTTTAAGACTGGGCAATGGGGGTTTAATGCCAAGTTGACATGGCAATTTAATACTGCATTGAGGATGCAGTGGCAGGCCAGGGTCATGGGTTAAGGTGCTACTTAAGTGGATGGTACACTATGTGCTGCAATCTCACTGGCACCAGTTAATTTATGGGCCCTAGGTATAGGGTATAAAGCGTTGACTGGGGGAGAATGTATGCATTGTCAGCATTCCGTCCATCATTTCTTTGTTGTAACGCTTTTCGCCCTAAGTGGGATGGGTATTCCCAGACGTGGGACCCGTGCTCACTACGCCACTGGAGTCAAGCTATCCTGGCTGATGACGGCTGATAGCCAGAAACCGGTCCTAGGATGCTTGATTCCGGTCCAGGGAAGACATGGCTTGGCAGTTCGGGCTGGACTGTTCCCATGAGGCACAGGGTCAAGACTGATTTGCATATGGCCATGTCTAAACTGGGGTGGTGTAGTGGGCAAAAGAACGATGGATTTAACCCAGATCTCTTGACTGGGGGAGAATGTATGCATTGTCAGCATTCCGTCCATCATTTGTTTGTTGTAACGCTTTTTGCCCTAAGTGGGATGGGTATTCCCAGACGTGGGACCCGTGCTCACTACGCCACTGGAGTCAAGCTATCCTGGCTGATGACGGCTGATAGCCAGAAACCGGTCCTAGGATGCTTGATTCCGGTCCAGGGAAGACATAGCTTGGCAGTTCGGGCTGGACTGTTCCCATGAGGCACAGGGTCAAGACTGATTTGCATATGGCCATGTCTAAACTGGGGTGGTGTAGTGGGCAAAAGAATGATGGATTTAACCCAGATCTCTTGACTGGGGGAGAATGTATGCATTGTCAGCATTCCGTCCATCATTTGTTTGTTGTAACGCTAGGTATAGGGTATAGCACTGTACAAGAGACTTATATGTGAATTAAATATGCCAATTGGGTTTAAGATAATTTAACCATGTTTTAGGGGAGTGAGCACAAGCACTTTATCACTGGTTACCAGTGGCAAATTGCACAGAGACCAATAAAAATAAGATCAGCCAAATGGAGAAGGTGAGGCAAAAGGTTTGGGGGATGACCACCCTAAGGCTGACAGGTCTAACAACTCCCATTCCCATATACTTTAGCAAAGCCAAATTGAATTTGTTGAAAATGCAACTAAGACAAAAGTGGTATCCAATAACCTGGATTAATTTGAATAAAGAGGTGCAGGGATAGTCTATCTTAAATTGCATTGCTCTTATATTAATAGTTTTGAGTTACTTTAATAAAAGCCAGTTGCATGTACGTGCAGGGAGCAGGATTGGGCAAGGAATTTCTTATCAGTGAGCAAATGAGTGAGAGAGTGAGTCAATCAGTCAGCCAGCTAACTGGCAAGTCAGTGAGGTAACAAAATATCACCTCCATGCCTTCCTGGAACAAAAGAAGATCCCTGAATAGAAAATGAAAAGCAATATAGGACGTCAGTGTGATATGGTATGCTAGCAGGGCTCTGCATACTTGTGTCTTCTAATGCTGAGAGAGGCAGTGCGTAGTTCATATTGCCTAATTGTGAAGTGTCGAGCGGAGGGGACCAAGTGCCTAGGATTCAACAACTCTACACTAAAACATTGTTACCAACCTTAATGAGGTAGGGAGTAGTTTGATGGTCCTTTGCAATATGCCTGTACAGACCAAGCCCAATGTTGTTTGAACAAGGCAGGCAAATGCTCCTCTCACCTAGATCAGACAAAAGCTGCAGTATCCAATAAACCTAACAAACGGACTCTTCTGGTTGATTCCAGCATTTAGAGAGGTTGAAATAGGAGTTGTTCAGGACAGGAAATTACACCTATTTGCTATTATTGCTTTAGTTTAAAAGCCCCTGATTGGAGGTGAGAGGAGAGAGTTAATGGATGGAGACGGGGTAGAGTGGGAATAGAGCAGACAAAGGAGCATGGAAAGGAAGATAACTTGTAGAGGCATATATAAATAGTGCTTGTCACAGAGTTCACAGGTCAGAGAACACCTGGGTTAATAGTGAACAAACTGAGCATTACCATGCCATGCTGTTGTCCTTGCCAAAATAATGGGAGCAGGGTAAGTCTTCTTTCACTACATTGTATTTTTTTTAACCTGAATTGCCATTCACGTCTAATAATTAAAGTAAAGTTTGTTCTTGGAAGAAATTCTACACGATCAGGAGGATACCTTATTAAGTAAACTTGAAAGAACAAGGGTCTCTGGGATCCAGAAAAAGGTGAAATCTGGGTAACACAAGGCAACCCCTTTCACTATTGCACTGTCAAAACGGCTACCTATCAAGTGTTTTTTACCTCACCATAGCATGTGGAAGGTACTCCTCTAGCTCGGGGTCCGAATTTCCTTGGTTTTTATTGGTTTAGAGCAAGTGGGTGGAATTTGGACCTTTTAAAGTTTTTGAGGTTTTTGCTCAGATTGCCAGTCTGATTGCTCACCCACAACCTTAATGAGGTGCATTTCACCATTAGTAGTAGTAGTAAATAAATAATAAATAATGTAAAATGTTGCATGACTACTGCCTTTTTTCAACAATTCCCGTTTTTGCGTTTTGGTAGTTTGTGCTTATTTGACAGCATCTCTTTGTGGTGCGTGTCTCTGGATGGTTGAGACTTTCCTGATTACCCCCTACTACACATAGCATCCCACTGCCCCTACGGTAAGCTGGCTATTCCGTATTTTAGTTGTAATTACCACCTCTTGCTCCCACATACCCCCACCCATTATACCCCAGGGGCTGCATTTCACTACACAGTAACCCTACCTAGGTGGTCATGGCACAGGGCAAGATAACACTTCCCATAAAGTACATTTCTAACCCCACACCCAACAGGTGTACCTGGCTCTACATGTGAATAAGTGCTTCAGCATCCCACATGGGTATAGTAGATTACAAATGCTACCATACAATATAATACAATATAATTTTCCAGTGGCACGGACTGAAATGGCACATGTCCTACAGCAGTAATGAGTGTTATTCCAAAAATAATATTTAATTCGAAAACAATATATAAAACTATATGTCAAAAGCCAAAGATTGAGGTCCAATGTTTCCTCTATTGGGAGGGGGTGGGGCAGTGCCAATTTTTAAGCCGTAATCTCCAGGTGCTTTTTGTTTGCAGTACAGTTGCAAATGTGGAGAAAGAAGGTATTATACCTATACCCACGTTTTCCAATATAACTGTACCAATACGAAATTAGCTAAAGGAAAATCTCTTTTTAGGTCGAGCATTCAAGACCTCTTGTATATACTTCAGTATATACTTAATATATACTTATATGTGTATGTAGTTTGTGGTCTCTGGAGATCAGCCCTAGGACTGATCTGCTTCCGCCTGGGGACTTTTTTTCTGTTAAACTGCCTCTATTTAACTGTCTTGATAAAAAACGACCAGCAGAGGTCAGTAAAATACCAGAATTGATTTCTGCTGAGGGGATTCCTCTTTTTAATTTTTCTGGCAACTGTCTCCATTTAACTTTCTTGATAGAAAACGACCAGCAGAGATCAGTAAAATACCAGAATCACTTTAGCATTCTCTAGATTCCAGTCCATAGAAATTGTCTTCCACAGCACCCATTGACAATAATATTTTTTTTAAATCTTGTATTTTCAGTGATATGACAACCGAAGGCCCTGATTTTATATTAAAAACAGAGCTTTGGAGTATACCATTTACAACTGAAAGGCAATATTTCTATCCCTGTGTTCCCATATCTGGGGTGTCATGCAGTTTAGTGCTTACATTCCCTCCATGTTAAAGAACAGTAGATGTTTCAGCACCCAGGCTAATGTGCTGCATAGCTAAATACATATAAGGTCCCAAAGGCGAGACCGATTGCATTGCAAATGCTTGTTTCAAAATGTTCGCAATAACGTTATCACAGGTGTGCAGCGAAACCCCTGAGCTACCTACTTGTTCAAATAAAAGTCAAAGCCCTTCTTAAGCCTTCTCTTTAAAAGTAAGGATGACCTGCTTTTAAAAAACATGTTATTGTCAAAAATAGCATTAGGAGATGAAGCAGCATTCAAGTTTCATAGTGTATAGAATAGTTCACAGCACTTTGTCAATCTGCCAAGAGGTGATCTATTTGCCTGCAGAGCGTAAAGCTAGGGGGTGTAATAAAAAGTAATGTTATTAAGACCGCTGTAACGGCAGACACTCTACTGCAATAATAGGGAGAAACATCAAGGTGTTCTCTTGGGTTGGAAGGATTCTGTCTACTAATGCAGCGTTGATAACATTGCTAGAGCTACATTTGTTCTATCTGCTTATTGCAAAAGGAGTATTTGTGTGAAATATCTAAAAAGAAAATGTCTATGAATTGGACCATGTGAAATGTGTTCATACCATTGGTACAGCAGCGTCTTGATAATGTGAACAGTGACCCGATAAAATAAATGAAGAGCTGCATTTAAGCTGTCTGCAACACGGGGCCGCCAGACTAAGAGACACTCCATATACTGTTGATTGGCAGACGCGGTGGCACAGTTAAATAAGAAGCTCTAGCATTCAAGGGCTATCAAAAACGAGGGTACAAAACCTATATCCGTTGCCTATGGACGTGAAGAAGAGTATATATAACCAACATGTCCATTAAACAAAGAATTGCACATGCGCACTCACCAGGGTACCAGTTCTGCAACAGGCATCTCTTTCACTTAGTCATTTCAGTTAGGATATTATTTTCTGTTGCTATCAGGTATTCTAACAGTGTGCATAAATGAGTATAATGTCAGCCCTAAAGAAGTCTGGTGGTTGAAACTGTCCACTGATAAACAAAGATTGCTTGAAATATACACTGCATTAACCAACTCAGAATGCAGGATGAATTGTTTGTGTGAACGAGACGTGATGTAGCATCAACATTATGGGGCAGATTTACAAGCACCTTGCGCCACTTTTGCATCACTTTTCCCATATTAAAAGTGATGCAAAAGTGGCGCAAGGGGCTTGTAAATCTTCCCCTATCTATCTAGAGATCTGTATGGAATCACATGAACAGGAGTCCCTTGGGTCATTCTATAGCTACTGATGACAGCCTTCTAGTTTTAACCATCAATTATATTACCCCCCGCCCCCCATAAATGACGGCGATCCAAAGAAGTAATTGAGCAGTTTGTTACTACTTACATTTTCACATGCATCATTCCTCTGGCACACACTCTAGTAGGTGTGCATAGATGTAACAAACACGTGTAAACAGCGTTGTGAGATGTAAGCTTCATTAGCATTGTGATCGTCATTCAATCCATGCACCACTCGTGGCTACGGATTTGGGAATGGGGAAGAGCACATCCCTTGTTTGGATGATGCCCGAAGTTGCACTTCCAGATCTTTCTACCTGTTCGTACTCGAAACAATGTCATGTCCCCTCTGAGTTATTTATTGCAAGGTCACAGGGACATCTGAAGGGTTTTGGGGGCCTTGGGCCAAACGTATTTTGGGGGCCTCTGTTGGGAACAGTTTTGAATTCATGATTCAATTTCGGCTCTTTCATGCAGTTTAGCCAGATCACAAGACACACATTCTTCCAAATTCTAGGGGGGATATTATCAAATCCGGTAAAATTCTGGTGTGAACATGGGCTTCTATTGGAATTCTCAAGGGCATATCATCAAGCCCATTATCGCCGCTTTAGCTGCAGTTTTCTGCCGCTAAAGCGGCGATAATTTTAACGTAGGATCTTGATAATATGCCCCTAGATTCAGAGAGAATGGTGCAGTGCCTCCAATTTGCTGATGGCTGCAGCACACCTCATACACATCAATAGCACCTACACTGCGACTCATACTCACACTCAAATGGGAGCCATTTCTCACTGTGGCCCTCCACGTTATTTGATCAGCCCAGTGAATATCAATGTAAAATAAATGTCGCACAAGCATTTTTATATCAGAGGAACCTTAGTAGATAATCTTAAAGATGTTGTGTAAGCAGCACTTTTAAATACACGTCATTCCAACAAATAAAGGATTGTTTTAGGCTCCATACGATCAATAGCCTGAAACGGGTGAACACATTGAATGAGAATAGACTCATACGTATTTCTACCAGCTCTGGAGGAATAGCAACCAACTCTAGATTATTATGAACTGCTCTAGCAGGCATTTTATTCTCATCTAATTTGTTATAACAATATTTGCAAATATGCTGCTCAGATCCAAATCAAAACAATCCTCTACCAGCAAATAAGTTGCAAATTCCATCCACTTATCATTATCTTCTATTTCACTTTTTAAATACAGATTGACACCCCTAGTCTGATTTTTATAGTGAGTTTGCCGACAACAAATACAAGAAACATTTGGTCTTTCACCTGAAATTACCTTAAACTTTGTGATTTCATCCTCAAATTTTTTTGTAATCACAGGTTCTACATTGTCTTCAACATTTTCTTCTACTAATGTCACAGTTTCTCCACTCTCTTGCTGAGGACCAAAGTAACAAAAATCAATATCCTCACAAACCTTCTTCACATCTGATACTGAGCCACGTAAAAGAGCACTGTTCAACTCATTTAACTTTAGTGCTGGACTTTTCGCATAATACAATCTTCTCACTAACTTCCGCATTTGAGTATGATGTACTGCCAGCATCCTGGAATGGTGAAAAACACTTTCACAAACTTTCCTAGAAAGACAAGCCAGAGAATGACCTTGCAAACCAGTATTTTATCTCACTCTGCAAGGGTCTAGTCCTTGCAACACCTTAATCTTTTGTTTAACACTTTTTTAGTATATGCTCGTAAAAAACTATATAATTTATCAATAGATTCCTGTCGTACACTACAAATACTACTGCAATCTCATGTATACACAGGGTGTTTAGGACGTCTCCCTAGAACTTCATCAGCTATCACTTCTTCTGCATTTCTTTCAACCATTTTCTCTTTCTCAATTGGACAACCATCTCTAACTTCGTAACCTCTACTACTGGTGTCAACAGCAAACAGTAATTGTTTGCTCTGTAAATAACTCTCTTCATTAAAGAAAGGCTCTGAACTGGAACTGTGTTTCCATTCTCCCCAAAAAATATCACACATTTTTTTTCTATTAATTACTCTTTTCCTCCTACTTTTGGCCTTCATTAAATTGATTGGTTTATCTAGTGATCGAATTCTGTTTAATACTAAATGAATAGTTTCCTTTTTACTTCTAAAGCCTTTTCAACAATGTTTTCAATATGCTTCTTCTTTTTATAAAACACAGCTCTCTTTTTATATTTCTTCACATCTTTCAGCAAATTATGTACTACTTTCTTGTAAAATATTTTTTTTCGTAATTCCTTATACTGATTTTGCCTTCTTTTAGCACACTTTGTCTCCTTTGACTGAATATTTGTTCTTTTGCTTTTCCTCTTATTTTTAATTTTTTTTCTAGTTGAAACATTCACAGTGGATTCAGCGTTCTTTACATTCTGTTTCCTCCTACAAACATTTTTTATGCATTGCTTTGTGATCTTACCAAAAGATTTTTTCTTTTTAGCCACATTATCTTGTACATTCAATACTTGTGGTTGACTTTTCTTCAAGTAATTCTCCTGTCTCTGTTCTTTTCTTTTTCTTTTTTTTTCAGGCATGATTTCTCTATTTTAACGTCGAAAAACAGTATCTGTATAAATGAATCACAAATAAAAGTATATTAATAAATTTCAAATTCATACTATTCTATTACTGTAAAAACACATTTTATATAAAAACTGACTAAGAAACTGTAGCCATGAAGCACAAGTGTGACGATGGTTAAAACACTACAAGCATAGTGCATACTACTTTGAAACAGTTTATGCCCTAAAGCCTACCTCACTAAAAGAGTACATGCTAACTGACTGAATGATTACAATACTTTTAGGAAACAAACTGGGTGTGTGACACGGTATTTCCTAGAAGTGTATGAATACTAACATGATTATTGATGGTGTGAAAGACAAGTGTGAAGGTGATTAGAGACCTACATGCATACTGGACACATGTTTCAATCCATTAATACGTTAAGGCCTGTCTCACTCCAATACTATTTGGATACTGATTAAATGATTAGAGTACAGCACGAAGAATGCCTGGGTAAGTTTATAAGTGTTCGGGTTTTGGCACAGTGAATGGATTACTACAAGGTGCTGAATGGGTCACTAGAGGACTCCAAGAGGAGTGACAGAGTATTTGCTAGAAGTGTATGAATACTGACTAGGGAATTGAAGGTGTAAAACACAAGTATGTAGGTGGTTAGAGGACTGCATGCATAGTCGATAGGCATTTGAAGCAATTCATGTACTAAGGCCTGGCTCACTGCATGAATACTTGGGTACTGACTGAATGTTTAGAGTACTGCAAAGAGAGTGCCTGGGTGAATTTATAAGTGTTTGGATTTTGACGCACTGAATGGATTAGTACATGGTGCTGAATGGGTCACTGGAGGAGTACAAGGGGAGTGATAGGATGTTTGCTGCACTATATATATACTGAGTGGGGCATTAGAGATGTGAAAGACAAGTGTGTAGGTGGTTAGAAGACTGCATGCATACTGGATAGACGTTTGAAGCAATTCATGTGCTAAGGGCTGGCTCACTGCATGAGTACTTGGATACTGACTGAATGATTAAAGCACTGCAAGGAGACTACCTGGGTACATTTATAAGTGGTTGCCTTTCAGTGCAGTGAATGGATTAGTACATGGTGCTGAATGGGTCACTGGAGTAGTATAAGGAGAGTGAGAGAGTATTTGCAGGAACTGTATGAATACTGTCTGGGATATTGAAGGTGTGAAAGACAAGTATGTAGGTGGCTAGAGACTTACATCCATAATGGATAGACGCTTGAAACAGTCCATAGAGTAACACTTGGATCACTGCAAAACTACCTGACCACTGACTGAATCATTAGAGTACTACAAAAAAAAGTGACTCAGTGAATCTTTTTAAGATTTTGGATTCTAGTGCAGTGAAAAGGTTAGTACTTACTGCCAAATGAGTCAGTGGAGGTATGCAATTAAAGTGACAGAGTGTTTATTGCAGTTTATAGATACTGACAGAGAAATTGAATGTCTCAAAGGCAATTTTGTTGGTACTTACAGGCCTCCATGTATACTGGAAACACATTTGAATCAATCCATGTGCTAAGGCCTGCCTCACTCCATTAGTACTTAGGTACTGACTGAATGATTAGACTATTGCAAGAAGCGTACCTGGGTGAATTTACAAGTGTTTCAGTTTTGGCACAGTGAATGCATTACTACATGGTGCTGAATAAGTCACTGGAACACTGCAAGGGGAGTGACAGAATGTTTGCTGAAAGTACATGGATACTGACTGGGGAATTGAAGCTGTTAAGGACAAGTGTATAGTGTGTTACAAGACTGCATGCATACTGCATAGACATTTGTAGCCCTCTATGTGGTAATGCATGGTTCCCTACATGAGTACCTGAAAACTCACTGAATCATTAGACTACTGCTAGAAGAGTTCCTGTGTAAAACTGTTACGTTTTTCAGTTTTGGCACAGTAAAAAGATTAGTACATGGTACTGGATCAGTCACTGGATGAGTGCAAGATGAGTGACAAGATGTTTATTGAAGTATATAGAAACTGACTAGTTAATTAAATAAGTGAAAGACAAATGTGTAGGTGACTAGAGGCATGTATACATACTGCATAGGGGTTTCAAGCAGTCCATGTTGTAAGGCCTGGCTCACTGCATGAGCACTTGGATACTGACTGAATGATAAGAGTACTAAAAAGAGAGTGCCTGAGTGAATTTATAAGTGTTTGGGTTTTGGCAAAGTGAATGGTTTAGTATATGCTACTGAATGGGTCACTAGAGGAGTACATGGGGAGTAACAGAGTGTTTGCTTGAAGTGTATGAATACTGACTATGGAATTAAAGGTGTGAAAGAGAACTGTGTAGATGGTTAGAGGACTGCATGCATAGTGGATACACATTTGAATCAAAGCATATGGTAAGGCCTGCCTCACTTAGTTACTACTTGAATATTAACTGAATGTTTACAGTATTGCAAGGACACTTCCTGGGTGATTGCACAAGCAATAACTGCCTTCTAATTACAAAACTTGAGAACAGGAAAGTTTTTAAGCAGTTATGCATATTCAAACATATGAAGTACCCAAATGCTTCTCTCACAGTGGTTCCCAAATGCACACAGACTCACAGTGTGATTCTAGCCGAGCAACACTATCTCTAGGAGTTTACCAAAACTCATTCACTAGTCTGGAAGGGGTAAGGGGACTGTACACAACCTACATATTTCAGTACTACACTTTACTATCAATGCCTGTCTCATTTTATCAATGCATAAGCAATGACTGGCTTCTAATGCTACTAAAACTTGACAAAATGACAGGTTTTAAAACAGTTATCTGTCAGCAAATACATGATGTTCTCAAATGCTTCTCTCACAGTGGTTCCCAAATGCACACAGACTCACAGTGTGATTCTAGACAAGCAACACTATCCCTAGGAGTTTACCAAAACTCATTCACTACTGTGCAAAGAGTAAAGGGACTGCACACAATTAACATATTTCACGACTCCAGTTTAGTGTCAAAGCCTAACTCATTTTATCAAAGCATAAGCAAAGACTGGCTTCTAATGCTAATAAAACTTGACAACATGGCAGGTTTTAAAACAGTTATCTGTCAGCAAATACATGATGTTCTCAAATGCTTCTCTCACAGTGGTTCCCAAATGCACACAGACTCACAGTGTGATTCTAGACAAGCAACACTATCCCTAGGAGTTTACCAAAACTCATTCACTACTGTGCAAAGAGTAAAGGGACTGCACACAACATATTTCACGACTCCAGTTTAGTGTCAAAGCCTGACTCATTTTATCAAAGCATAAGCAAAGACTGGCTTCTAATTCTAATAAAACTTGACAACATGGCAGGTTTTAAAACAGTTATCTGTCAGCAAATACATGATGTTCCCAAATGCTTCTCTCACAGTGGTTCCCAAATGCACACAGACTCACAGTGTGATTCTAGACAAACAAAACTATCCCTAGGAGTTTACCAAAACACATTTCTTAATCTACGAGTACTATATTTTAGTGTTCAAACATGACTCATTTTGCAAATTCATAAACAATGACTGATTTCTAATTGTACCAAAATATAAAAACAGCACAGTTATCTGTCTGCAAACACATGAAAAACACACATGCTTATCACAGAATGGTTTCTACATGCACACACACTGTCAATAACATTGTAGACAAAAGAAAGTACTCCCTACACTTTAGCAGGAGAAATACATTAGTCTGATTAAAATCAAAATAGTCTACATACATCCCCTCACAATTAAATAACTCACCTTTCAAGTTGTTTTGTAGATTAAGAAGTATATCAGTCACACACCAGATTTTCTTATACAGAATCTCTGCACTGTGCACCTGTCAGCAAAACCAAAGAATGGCAAAGTTTCCCTCTCATTTTCCACACATATACATGAACACATCAAATCACATTCCTTCCCACATAAATTCAAAAGCAAACACACATTTCTATTGGTTAAACATTTCAACCCTTTCCAAATGACATAAATTTGAACCCTACCCCCATTCTGCCTTCTGCCTGTTACCATAGCAACAGGTCATGGAACACTGAACTGAGCACACAGGTCACAAGATCAGCACACAATGTTGCCAATCAAAACAGCATGTGTGCTTGACTTTTCAACATATCAGCTTATCATATATAATGTTCCTTTCACACACTTTTTGTTAACCAATAAGAATCATGCGTTTAAAAAAACAGAAACTTGCACCCTACCTTTCAGTGTAGAAGGTTGTCAAACAACCAATGATTTCTTGTCTTTTTTCAAAACTGCATCTTAGCCACCATTTTAGAAACATCTTACTTTTCAAACTGTCATTTCATTTACAGAGACCATCTGAGTGCATCCAGACCTCCCTTCAAGATCCTTAGAGTGTGGATTGTGGGACACAGCTATATTTTCTGGAGCCAAGGTATGCAGAAAACAAAGGCATTCACAAAGACCTAGGTTTGCCAAATATAGACATTAAATGGATTGGACAGAGAGGGTTAAAGTGGCACCAATTGATGCCATTGGTAAAAACCTTTATGCATATCCAACACCCTGACCTCATAATAGTGCACTGTGGTGTCAATGACCTAGGTACTTTGACTGGGGTAGGTCTGGAAATGCTTATGACGGACACCTTTGCAGAATTGTTTTCACTTTTTCCCAAAACTAGCTTTGTGTATTCTAACATATGCCAAAGGCAGAAGTGGAACTGGTCCAATCATTTTTGTCCACAGATTGAGAAAGCTAGGAAACATGTGAATAAATCTGTTTCTGCTTTTCTCCGAGACTATAGAATGGGGTCCATTTAAAATAACAATCTGCGCTTTCATATGCAAGAGATGTATAGGAGAGATGGAGTACACTTTACTGATGAAGGAAACAGAGTCTTCCTCAACAACTTTAGACTCTGTATAGGTACTTACCAAAAACTCTCAATGAACACAACGGCCCTTTTTAGAGCCACTCAAGAACAAAACACTTAAGGTAGATGTTTATCTCCCAAAAATTTGAGGTTTTTTTCCTTGGATCCGTGCACCCAACCCGTTAGGAACTGCGCACCAACGCGAGAGGAACCGCGCACCCAACGCGTTAGGATGCGAGACTCCTAATTTTACCGTAAAAAAAATTAGCCCTATCACTGATTTTTATTATCCCCGGGGACCCCATCCCCCGGGGCTTATAAAAAAACATTGGAGACCGTGGGGGGAGCCCAAACGCCCCCGCGGTCCCAGCTCGCTCCCCGCGTCCTTCGGGAGCCGGCATTGCTTTTCCACATGGGGAGCTGCTGACATGTAGCTCCCCGTGTGGAAAAGCAATATCGTTTGGAGTTTGAAAGAGAAAGCAGGACCTGCTCTCTCTTTCAAAATCCTAACGGAGTTTGCTATGGGAGGGCGGGAGACTCCCGCCCTCTCATAGCAAACAACAGTGTCCTGGGGTGGGCACCCCAGGACACTGTAGGAGCCGGCCCTATGGGGTGGTGGGACCCAAGGCCCTCGAGGGCTCCAGGAGGGGGGCCACGCAGCCCCCCTCCCCTATTAATATATAAACATTTTGCCCACAGGATTTGCCCCACCCGGGGGCTAATTATTAACGAAGCGCCGAAGCCCGCGCTTCGGGTTTTTAAAAATGTTTCATCCGGATCCGCGCACCCTGCGCGCATTTTGCCGTTTTTTTTTTTTTTTTTAAAAGGGTGCCCCAGGGGGTCCTTCTGGGACCCCCTGAGCAACACTAGAGGGTCAGACTATTTCTACCCTGCCCCTTTATATGTTTTAAACATTTATTCCCCTTACTTCTTCAGCCTCGCTTCTACCGAGGCACAAAATGGCTGCCAACAGTTCCTGGTTTCGAATGTAGACAGACACTCGACAGCCAATTAGCATTCAGCGTGTGATGGGGAGGGTGCGCGCATGGTTGGCAGAGGGTGCGCTTAGGGTGACGCATTCAAACTTGACATCTTTTTCTAAATAGTGAATTTTGACATGCCTATACTTAGAAATTATTCTGCTTGCAGAACATTTCTTAGTAAACATTTTATCACGTTGTTCATACACTCTGTCCAAGGCTAAGGAACGCTGAACAGAATACCATTGCATTGGGCTGTCTAGTTGGAGACAGCTCAAGACAAACAATCACATCAGAACTGTCCCTCTGACACAGTGATTGGAACAGTGCTTTTATCATATAAACACCTCTGAGCAAAATTCGGTGGGGGAGATCATCTGTAGATTATCCTGGAACGCTGTGCCTGTAACTGAGATGCAGCCCTGCTGACTCTAATCTCCATTCTGTAAAGGACTGCAGCCTGCTCTACACCAGACCGGCTTCCTGATACATCATACACAGGCATGGGGGGTTGGGTTATCCCAAGAGTTATGGCAGGAGGGTACTCCCACTATGCTTTAAATCGTGTAGGTAGTATTAGGTAGGACTATAAATATAAATAAAATCATTGTCACACTGTAATGTTATAAAAGTTGAACTGTTTATCTTTTTCACCATTCTTGTAATACTGGTTACAGTGTTTTGTTTTATCCTACTAATAATTACAGTTTATGCTTTTTACATAAGAATACATTTCTTTCAATTAATGTTTGCAAAACCAATTTGTATTATTATTCTTGGGTTTCCCTTGGGAATGCCTGAGTAACAACGAAAGGGTAGATCTGCGTCCATGATTTCCTTCGGTGAGTGGTCACGTTCTGAGGTTGCAGATACCATCTAGTGCCCTGGAAGGTTAGGGGTTCAGATGGTGCATTGTGAGCAAGCTAGGAATTGGGCCAACATACTCCAATGACTCAGTCCCCATATTTTGACAGTTATGTTGCCCAGATACTGTGAGAGAGGGTCTATTTTTGTATCATAGCGTGCCCCAGGCCCGTTCTGTCCACACCTGAGGTATGAGACCCTTGTCCTTGCCCTGCCAGCCTAATTTTTAGGCCGTTTTAAATTGACCAGAGGGTCCTGTGTTACTATATAACAAATACCCTGGGCTATCCTTACCACTCAGCCAGCAAGAAACCCCTATGTAGGCCCTTCTTTTCAATATGTAGGCCTCTTTGTTAAATTGACCATAGTTCTGCCATTTTCCTGTATAGCAGGTTGAAGGCAGGTCTGATCCAAATCATATCCAGCTCTTCTCTTTGTGAGGCCTCCTGCTCCAAACTAAGAGCCCCCACCCTACTTGTGTGCTACGTTCGCTATCTCAAAGTTCAACATCCCCCTGTTCTTTCGACATACAGCAGGCGGGAAACATCGTTTACAACGCGGGGATTACATCGCGATGCCATTAAATCGCGGTTTTTACCACGCAAGTCGTTACAACGACTTGCGCTGGATGGCGCTCTAGGACAAGGAATAGTATAATTTACTATTCAACACCTTCCCTACTGACTGGAGTTGGAATAGTAAATTATACTACTCCTAAGTCCAGCGCCCTCCAACGCAAGTCATTGTAACGACTTGCGTTGTAAAAACCGCGATGTAATGTACCGCGATGTAAATGTATGCGATGTAATGTCATACATCCACAGCAGGCTGCATCCTGGTTTGGTACATACTTTTAGGGAAGTTGCCACCGCAGATGTGTCAAGCTGAGGCGAGAATGTGGCAACACAGGACATGCTGATTTATATATGTATATACAGAATCCCTTTACAATACACATTTTTCTGCTTGCCCATCCAATTTATGACAAGCGCCTTGCCTGAGATATGAACTTTCACCTAGCTCACGTACCACAGTTACTGGAAAAGGCATCACCATGTATGGTAAAATATGAGAACCATACCATAAGTGACAAGGCAGACGTGGAGTGAGATGACGATACCGTAGGCACTTCTAACCACCTTAAAGAGTATAAGAAGGGAGACCACAGAGACATCATTGGACTACCCCACCCGTCTGTTAGTAGATGGCAGGCGGGTGTGGGTGCTCCCCAAAAGCTTTTGTTTTTTGTTTTTTGTTTTTAAGATACAATTTAACTTGCCAATATATTTGCTGTATATGCTATGTATGCTATTTGGCTATGCTATTTTGTCCCTAAATTGGTGTTTTCTTATTGAGCATTTCATACTTATATATTACATTTGCAAAGTTGCTTTCTTTTAGGTTTTAGGTAGGTACGTGAGTATTTTCAGTATTTTAGATCAAGTGTGTTTTGCATTCTGGGAACATTTTCCTTGGTGTAACTTATGTTTTTCATAATTGCATTTATAGATGTGTCTTTGAGGTTTTCTGAAATGTCTCTCTCCAAACGAGTACAATGCCTTCTGATTCATGCAAGGTCACTATATTTGTATTTTGTATTTTTATGCCTTTGCCTTGCAGTTTTTGAAGTTGCACCTTCTTAATAAAACTGCCAAATCTTTCAGCCTCAGTTTCCATGGCTCACATATCTGTTTCCTTCATTTTTAGAGTGAGCGTTCCCAGACACCCCGGCTCAAATTAAGGTGCCCCTTTTGTCCCTAACTCACTCCCTCGTTTACTCCGTGAAGGCTCCAAGAGCTCTGTGCTCAGCCCCCTGCCCTCTTGACCCTTATTAAATCTCCCTCCAACAACTGTAGCGAGGAAATGGGGTTCACTGCAGACATTGCTAAGTTAGCATAAGTAGTATATGCGTGACTGTCATTCTGCCACTTTTTCACACAACACTACATGGCTCTGTTCTCGTGAAATACTTTGCTGGCGCTGCTTCACATGAGAACTGTCTACCTTTCACATATCCAGAGGGGCACCGCGCTCTCTGTCTGTACAGCCTGTTTAAGGTTGAATAACAATGTATGCTGGTGATTTACTTTGGTCAGTCACACGCACATAGACATAACATGAAGCGCAGCGGCCCAACTGAAACTCGGGTGCTTTTAATATGGCATTACATGCACTTGGAGAAAACCTTTCCAACATAGAGGAGCTGTGCTGATCCTGAGATGTAATTCACTGCATCTGATCTCGTAGGAATGGGGTCTCGCTGACAAAGCCCAGAGGTCTTCTTTAATTATTCTAAACTAGCTCATGAGCACGGGGAGGGTGGTAAAGGTAAAAGGAGCTATATTCCTGTTTCCACTGTCATTATAATATGATTTCCTCTTTTGTGCTTTATGGAATTGTAACAATGCTAATTATATTGTTTTTATGCATTATGCTGCTCTTATTTTCTAGAGTACTGCATCTTAGAGCACGTTAGTTAAAAATAAACTATACAGTGTCTCTGATTACTCATGTTGTGTACAAGTATGAGTGTGAACGAAAGAGTGTTCTTGTTTCCCACTATTCCTGAGAGTTTAGTAAGTCGCATGTTCTAGGTTGTCTAATCATTGGTAGCTTTGCTGTAGTACGGAGAACGAATGAGACACTAATGCTAGTCGGATTGGGGTTCTGGGTACTGAGGTGGCTTTTTTGGTACACAACAATACACCGAGGTCCTGGGTTCCTGTGTATAGTTCTGTGCATGAGCAGAATGCCTGCAACATGGCGCTCCTAACGTTTATTCTGGTACTTATATACGAGACGCTTTAGTAGTGCTTCTGCTTGTCCACAATACCCTCACTCCTGTTTTCCGGTAAACAGTGGGGATGGCATAACCTACCTGTATTGAACTTTATAGGTCTTTTCAAGCTTGATAATATAAAAAGGTTTTCTCATTCAGGTGAATTACGAACCTGTTGCGCTGCCACGCTTTTGAGTTGTTATGCTTTTCTTATTCCTTATGGCTGAAGTCGATATTGCGGCGCATAGCCGCACGCCGAGTCCGTCGTCATTTGGCAGCACTCATCTTTGTGGTTGGAGCCAATCCGGCTTACCAATTTGAGGTATTTGGCTCTTGGGTAACGTTTCCAGCAGTGGACGGTGATGATAATTTGTTCCATACATACACTCGCACTGCAATACCTGTAGCGTATCTGCCATATACGACTCTCGAGGTTCCGATTTCAGCATGGCAACACCGTATTTATAACCTGTCCTGTTAGGCCCTTTGTCAATTCCAGGGGCCACTTGGCCAGTTTTGGCCGGGTATACACCCCATCCACGTAATCTAGCAACCACCGTAGACGAATTGTATGTCTTGCACACCTCCTTGATTGATGTGCATAGGGCTCTAGTACCATACGTTTCCCGCAACCTCCAGATGGGGTTGCGGCGCAACCAGCTGGCCTGGCCGGGAGGTCTTTTAGTCCCGTCATGGTTTATTCGGTTATTGGCAAGTGACCACAGAATAAGGATGATTTACCTTACTGGCTTGCTGTGAAATTTGACCAGCTGGAAGTGGTATTTCCTAATACCTCTCCTGTGGAAAAACACAGGATTTTGACAATAAGTTTGCAGAAAGACTTAATACCAGAGGTAACCGATTGTGAGACTTGGGGTAAAGTGTTTGCGGCGGTGTATGTGAAGTGTTTTGGCACACCTTCTATGACTGCGCTACCCTCCGTGATTAAGTGTGTTCAGGATGAGCACGGCCCGGAGGCTTGTCGGAGTGTTTGATGTAGTTGCTGATCTCATACTTGCGAACGTCAAGGGGGATGTGGTTAACCTTCAAGTGTCTAATGCTTTGCATCTTGTCCCAGATGAAGAGAAACCCTGAGTGTTACCAGAAATTATTGCTGATGCCTATAAGACCATTGGACACAATAGTTTGGGTTTTAAGCCTGTTGCTAAAATACCAGCACAGCAGCAAACTCAGACGGCGCAGTCTAATAAAAACGACCGTCCAGCTTTTCCTAAAAAGAATTGGAAAAATAAAAAACAGCGGAAGCAACAGAAACAGGGGTCACATGCACCTGAACCCTCTGAGCGCACTTATGATTTGCGCGACCGCACGAGAATTAGCTCTTCTGACAGGTTTCAGGTCCCTGATCAGCGTTCTCCTCGTTCTTCACAGGAATCATCAGGCTCACAAGCCGGAGGAGGTGATCGCCAGGATTGCAGCAGAGGTTGAGGTGCCCTGCAAGGACGCGAGCAACCTCGCCGATTGACGGTAAAGGAAAGCAGGACAATTTTCCTCGTCAACGACCACCGTTTCAGAAAAAGAAAGTTGCTGCTTTAACTGCGAGATATACCACGGACGGTGAGAACCCGCCTTCGGAATCTAACTTTGGCAGTAACGCTGCTAGACAGCGCAGCGGAGGTTACCATAGTGCAGCAAGCACTACGCCCATTTCTGGAGGCGACAGCAACTGACACTTTCATCACAGTAGAAACTGCTGACACCCGAGTGGCTCCCCCTGATAGATTATATGAAGTAGTATTTTTAATAGAAGTTGATATACAACGTTTTGTTGAAGGGATTATTTGGCAAAATCTGACTTCGTATGACATCTTGTTAGCTGAGGCAGACTGGCCCCCGCCTTTTGTTTTAGCCGCTTCACGGGGGGAGGAGGTAATCCTCCCTAGTTTTTCACACAACTTGGCCAAGGAGCAAGCAATGGCTTTTGCGAAAGAGTGGGCTTTGGTGCTTGCACCGGCCCTTTACCGTACTCAGGTGGGCTGGCATAAAACCTCTCCGCCTCATGAGATACCAATGCGATCTATGCCACAGCCACAACCCCAATATCCCCTCCGGCGGGGAGCAAAAGCTCCAGTTTCTGAAATTCTAGAACAATTAGAGTATCAAGGAGTGATTGAGACACGTGTGTCACCGATGAATAACCCTCTTTTTACAGTAACCAAACCAGATGGGTCATACCGCTTAGTTTTAGATTACCGACATTTGAACTCTAATTGTCGTAACTGTGCGGTTCAGAATACCCATAGCTCAGGACTTGCAGACAGTCTTGTGCGTAAGAAATATAAAACTGCATTCGACATTTCCAATGGCTTTTTGAGCCACAATCTGTCCTGTATAAGTAGTC
This sequence comes from Triturus cristatus, assembly GCF_964204655.1. Taxonomy (NCBI): domain Eukaryota; kingdom Metazoa; phylum Chordata; class Amphibia; order Caudata; family Salamandridae; genus Triturus; species Triturus cristatus. Next base: position 463,886,628 of record NC_140589.1, read on the forward strand.
AATGGACATCCTTCATCCTGGGCCGTACACAAAAACAATTTACAAGATTCGCCATGGACTACAAAAACAGCCCGGCGTTTTTGCCGCACGTGTTGTCTCTCTGTTAGACGACATGGACCCTGATGCGTACTCGTACATTGATGATATTTATCTCACGGACGACTAATTATGGCTGCATCTTTGTCGCGTGGGCCGCATCATAATTTTGCTTGCGGACTACGGTTAAAAATTTAACTTTGCGAAATCACACATTGCAGAGTACACAGTGTTGTTCCTGGGCTACGAGCTTAATAATGAAGGTAGAGGCCTATCGTCTCACTTCTTGGAGAAATGTGCATGATTGCGCTCTCCTACAACCCTGAAAAAATTGCAATCTTTGCTGGGATTTTTAAACTTCTGACGAACTTACAGTCCCAATTATGCCCAGCGTATCAAGCCGCTGTATGCCTTGATACAACCTACCTTTACAAAAGCCTGCTGGCTTCCAGAACATTCCACTATTCTGCAATCCTTGCAGTTTGATCTTCTTGAATCTAAATACTTGTTAACATGTGATAACCACACAGAACTGGTGATAAGAATAGTGCCTGGGGCAGTGGGTTTCACCTACTTGACATTTAATGAAGGTGACACAGTACCTATTGCTTACAAGTCACATTTGTACACTTCGGCTGATCTGCGTTTTTCAACTTTTGAAAAAGTATTGACCGCAGTTCAGAAGGCGATCCTGAAGGAACGCAAACTGGTGCAATGAAAACATATGATGGTAATAACACCATATCCTGCTCTTGAAGCAGTGACGAAAGCCAGTGTACCAAACTCAAAAGCTTTACATCCGCGTTGGATACAATGGGCTACTTCGTTGACATCATCTGATGTCACCTTTATCTTTGACTCCTCACTGCAAACTCAGGAGTTCTTACAGTATTAATTTATTCATCCTGCTCCTCTGTCTATGCGCCCGCTCGAGGACTACCATTGTATCATTTATACCGACGGTTCTGCACAACTGGCGACCAGATCAAAACATTCTTACTCGGCAGCATACGCTATAGTGGCAAGTATCATAGTGAATGGTGAGTTCAAGTTCAGTGTCGTGCACACGCAGGCACTAGGGGACTGTACCACCCAGTTAGCAGAGCTGCATGCTCTGGTGCTAGCACTGGAGTTTGCTGATCCTAATGTTACAACCTTGATTGTGAGTGACTCTTATTACTGTGTACAGTCTTTTAATGACAACTTATTCTTTTGATCTCAGAATGACTATAGTGATTCTAAAGGCAGCGCAATTAAGCATAAAATGCTTTGGGTTCGAGTCGCAGAGCTTAAAGAACGTCTGCCTCTCACATAAGTAATTCATACTCTTGGCCACCAGCTTAGGAGTACTTGCGGTCGGTAACAGTTTGGCTGATGAAGCAGCTAAAACAGCAGTAGCCACATATTCAGTAGCAGCAGTTACAAGATCCTTGACTATGATTGATGATGACATCTTGGCAGCTACAGCTGCTACAGAGAAAGGAAGTAAGTACCCACAGGATTTCCCTTCGAAATACTCTTATCATTTAAGTCCTGATAAAGTTCCCTATGTGAGAATTAATGACGTTTGTGACAGGTTGATTCCCAACCAGGACCGCAGACTAGCATTGATAACAGCCGAGCACGAAAGCATGGCCTCAGCTCATGCAGGCATTTCGGCATCTGTCTCTATCTTACAGCAACGTTACTGGTGGCATGTGTTATATAAACAAACCCATAATTATGTGCTTTCTTGTGACATTTATCAGCAGATTAAACCTTCAACAGCAGCACGCACGCCACAAACACAGCTGTACATTTCTAATAAGCCATTCAATTGTGTTTATTTAGATCACTGCAGTCCGTTTTCGTCTGATACTGCATATAAGTGTATCTTGGTTGTAGTTGATTTGTGCACAAGTTTTCTTTGGGTTTGGCCACAACACAGCATTGACGCACAAACTGTCTTTAGGGATTTGCTTGTCTTTGTGGGAATTTTTGCATGTGGCACCTTTCATTCTGACAAGGGTCCCGTGTTCGCCTCTAAGGCGTACAAGGATGCTATGAGGTCTTTGCAGGTGCAAGTCAAATTTTCGTCTCCATACAGGCCTGAGGGCAATTCAGTTGTGGAGCGAATGAACCGTGAATTAAAGCAATCCTTGACAGCTAGAGTTATAGGTACTGGCAAGAACTGGTTCGCCCATTTGTATAGCATACAACGTGCACTAAATAATCTCCCTAGAAGATCTCTGGGTGGGCAGACCCCAGATGAAATGCTCTTTGGCATGAAAATGTTTGTTCCGGATCTTGATGGCCTAGACATGCCGGCGACAGACGCATCCTTTGATGATGATAATCATTCTGATGTGTTACAGAAACTACAAGAGACCCGAGACGGTCTTGCAAAGAAACATTTACCCTCCACCACTGAAGTGGCACCGCAGATTCCGGTAGTCGGCTGGCTACCCAAGATCAGAGACCTGGTCCGTGAGAAGGTGGAGAACAAGAAAGAGTTTGGCCTCTCTTATCGTGCACCTGTCCCAGTGCTTGGCGTGAAGGGTACTCGTACAGTCATTTTACCACCACTTCCTGGTCGCAAAGATAACAGATACATCTCATTGGACAATGTCAAACTACAACGCCTGGCCGATTCTACACAGTATGACACCTGCTGCTTCCTGTTCAACAATATCCGGGAATACAGTCTTGGCCAATTCCAACAACATCAGGCCTGCCACTGCCATTAAGAAGACCACTGTTACTGATCCTTTGCTACACCCTCCGGCTTCCAGTCTTCATGAAGAAACTGAATATACGTGTCCCACTACAGAGTCATTGCCTGGTTTGCAAGACAACACACTGAACCAGTCGCGTTTTTCCTTTGACTCTAACTCCACATCATTGAGTACCCCCTCCAAATGTACTATTTTTGTCACCTGGTTTTAAAGAAATTATTTGATTCCTCCTTGGACATACATTTGGTTGGTGCTCATCATCATTTTTTTGATCATGTCGATTGGATTTGTGACATTTTTCTTCCTTTTAATAAATGGTCACTACCTCACTGAACGCTCTGCAGTTAAAGTAATTGATGGAACTTTGACACCGCACTCCTCATCACACATCATGAAATGGCACCAGACTTTTGTCAACATCTCTGCCTGGCCAGTTGCGGATGGAATAGTATGGGATGCAGTCAACTTCCAAAGTCATGGCCCCACAGAGGGGATTAATGTTCCCAATGTACTTCGTGTTTCTATGGGGGAAGTAGTGAAACAAAACATACGCTCTGATGATTGGGACGTACAAGCCGTTGAATATTTATTTCTGATTTAAAGTATTATAATGCATTTGATGCTGAGGATTTGTATTTAAATACTGCAAATTATGCTGATCTATTTTGTTATCAGCATTATGGCCATCATTACCTGCATAAAGCTAATACATTTAGAAATGTTTTTAATTACACACAATGGGAACATTGCCCAGCTCCCATTGAAGGCAGTTTGAAAACTCTTTCGAAACAATTTGCATATTTCACAGATTTTAATAAATCCAATCCGTATTCATTTTATTTTAAATTGAATACTACATCCAATTCTAAAGTCATGCTCACCCACACTAAATTAATGTATTCCAAGTTCTTTATTGAACAACCGGCAGTGGCTATGAGCTGTGGAAGGATACAGTAGACCTTAAGTCTGTTTGGGGTTCTAAATTCTGGCAGGTGCAAGGCTCTGAAGCTTTGCATCATGTGTGCTTTATCCCAAAACAAATCCTATTTTTGAATAGTTCGATTTATCAAACAACCTGTTTAGGTTTAGACACTGCAAAACAAATGAATGCACCTAAGATACCCACACTAGCTCCTTATGGCAAATGGGATAATCATTCTGATTTGGCCATTGCCAATTTGCAGTTGTTAATTACCAATGATACTTTTAATATTTCTAGCCTGGACCCCCAGGGTTGGTTGGTTTGGCAAATAAGTTTGGATTCTTGCCAATAACGTTTTTTAGACAAGGCTCCAAGATACATTCAGGATAAACCTGATCCACGTTTTTCTGACTCCCATTCAGTTACTACCTATGCAGTAGGGAAATGATGCCAAAATTAGTTGCAATACTCGACCCTTACGTCAGTTAAACGCCATTTGTCGTTTTGTCAGGTGACGTTGACTTGACAGATTTTATAAAAGGGTCTTTGAAATCTGGATGCTGTCCCAAATTGAAGCTGCTTCGCGTCTAAGGGCAATAGACCAAGCTAATTTAGAAAAAGTGCTTGGTGTTGTCGATAATAGTATTAACACTCTTTCTTCCCGTATTTTCATGTTAGACAATATTGTTTCATCTGTTGTGGATATTGTTCATAATGAAGTATCTGTTTTGTATCATGGTCAAAATCAATTGCATTCAATTATGCAGTTTGCATGGACATTGCAAACTTTAAAGATGGGGAAAGCTCCATGGGATTACATGAACACGTATTCTTTATTTACGCCATTTAACTTGACAGATAGACAACAGTTTATGTCCATAAAGATTCCACATACACTCTGTTGCATATTTAAAAATTAGAACCTTTTCCTTTTTCAGTTGCTGAAACTAATTCTGCATTGTGGCTCATCCATGGGGTAATGACTTTGCCGTTTTCCTTGTTTAAATTTAGTTCATGTATGAAATATTATCCCTTTGGCCGCTATGAACCTTTAGGTAGTGCATTTCTTCATGAGGTGTGGTCTTTACCATTCACATACAGATGCTTACAGGATGACAAAGAGGTGTACCTCACTGGGGAGTCCAGCTCGTCATGAAACATGCAATGGCAATCCCTCTGGTGCTGGCATCAGAGGGATTGCCTTTCTTGCTGAAAGAGCCTTGGGAGCTGGGGAAGAGCTTCCCCAGCTCCCGAGGCCCCCCCCCCCAGCTTTCCCTGTAATGACTATCGGCGCGCACGTCGCGCCGACGTCATTACAGTGAAACCGAAACTGAAATGAGCCAAGAGGCTCATTTCAGTTTCACTTTCTACGTGCTCAGGCGGCTATCTCAGCCCCCTGAGCACGTAGAAAGACGGGAGAGGTAACGTTGGAAAGGGGATAATCTCCCCTTTCCAATGGTACCCAGTGGATCCCTGCTTGGGTATTGCCCCACTAGACACCAGGGAGGGGGGAGCGGCCCATTGGGCAAGGACCTTTGCTCCCCCCAAATAATGTTGGCATCATTTAGTCTTTTTGCCCCCCCTGAGGGGCAGATGGGGGCAGTAACCCCCAATCTGCCCCCCCGGGGGGGAAAAGCCCACTAGACACCATGGAATTTTTTGGAAATAAAAATAAGGGTGGGGGCTGCCCAAAACAGTCCTGCAATGACTCAAGTCTTTCTGCCCCCCCTGGGGGGCAGATGGGGCATTGGCCCCAAATCTGCCCCCCAGGGGGGGCAGAAAGCCCACTAGACACCAGGGATTTTTTTTTTTAAATAAATAGGGTGGGGGCTCCCCAAAATGGGCATGCCCATGCCCTCACCCCACCTGCCACCATTACAGCCTTTCTGCCCCCCCTGGGGGCAGATGGGGCATTGGCCCCTAATCTGCCCACGGGGGGGGGGAAAAAAGCCCACTAGACACCAGGGATTTTTTTTAGAAATTAAAAATAAGGGTGGGGGCTGCCATGCCCCCAACCCCCACAATTATGACAGTCTTTCTGCCTCCCCTTGGGGGCAGATGAGGCATTGGCCCTTAATCTGCCCCTTCGGGGGGCGGAAAGCCCACTTGATGCCAGGGTTTTTTTTCAAGCAATTTTATTTAGGGTGGTGGCTGCCCGAAATGGGTACGCCAATGCCTCCACCCCCGCCACCATGACAGCCTTTCTGCCCACCCTGGGGGGCAGATGGGGCAGTAGCCCCCAATCTGCCCCCCCCCCCAGGGGCTGCAGAAAGCCCATTAAATGCCAGGGATTTTATTCTGCACAATTTTAAACGGGCACGCCAATGCCCCAACCCCACCCAAAAAATGACAGTCTTTCTGCTCCCCGGGAGACAGATGGGACCTGTAGCCCCCAATCTGGCACCCCCGGGAGGCGCAGAAAGCCTGCTAGAAAACATGGATTTTTTTGTTTATGATGGGGCAGGGGCTGCCCAAAATGGGAATGACAATACTGGGAGGGCAGATGATTGGCAGTGGCCCCTGATCTGCCCCCTGGGGGGGCAGAAAGCTCACTAGGCGCGAGCGAGTACGTAGGCTTTTTTTATGCATGGGGTGGGGGCTGCCCAAAATGGTCATACCAATGCCCACACCCCCACAAAAAATAGCCACAGTCTTTCTGCTCCCTTTGCGGGCATATCGGGAAGAACCCCCCTCCCCTGATTCCCCCCCAGGGTGGCAGAAAGCCCACTAGGCTGCCTTTTTTTTAGCAATGTGCCTACCTGTAGATTTTGAACCCTAGCTCTGCCGGCACCTAGGGAAACGTAGCAAACCTATACATTTTTGAAAACTAGACACCCAGGGGAATCCAGGATTGGGTAACTTGACTGGCTCTCACCAGGTTCTGTTACCCAGAACCCGCGACAGGCAAGGGCCCATGTCACCTCAATACGTTTTGGTCCCTTGCCTATCGCGGGTACGGGAGACCTGGGGGAATGCTGGGTTGTAGGAAATTTGTGTCAGCCCGGTGATGCCACATCTTTCCCACACAAAAATGTGTGGAAAAAGTGATTTTTTCAGCTAAAATTGAGGTTTGAAGGGCATTCTGGGTAAGGAAACGGTGGGGAATCCACGCAAGCCATACCGCCCTGGAAGCCCCCGGGTGTCTAGTTTTCAGAAATGTGTGGGTTTGGTAGGTTTCCCTAGGTTGCCACCAAGCTCCGGGCCAAAAACCCAGGGGACCCCCCTTGCAAAACCAGGTCATTTTGAGATAGGCAAATTTGATGTCGCCTCAATACGTTTTAGACCGTTGCCTGTCACGGTTACTTGAGCCTCCCACACATGTGAGGCACCATTTCTATTGGGAGACCTGGGAGAACACTGGGTGGTAGGAAATTTGTGTCAGCCCGGGGAGACGCTTCGTTTGCTGTGGGGGTGAGCGCACAGGCATTCAGGACTGCACTACCTGTCCCAGGAGCCCACGAGCCGTGCTGACACCAGAGGACACGCCCCCTGACACCGGGGCACGGATATTAGCTCCTCGCGCCTCCCGCTTCGCGGGAGACGCTTCGTTTGCTGTGGGGGTGAGCGCACAGGCATTCAGGACTGCACTACCTGTCCCAGGAGCCCACGAGCCGTGCTGACACCAGAGGACACGCCCCCTGACACCGGGGCACGGATATTAGCTCCTCGCGCCTCCCGCTTCGCGGGAGACGCTTCGTTTGCTGTGGGGGTGAGCGCACAGGCATTCAGGACTGCACTACCTGTCCCAGGAGCCCACGAGCCGTGCTGACACCAGAGGACACGCCCCCTGACACCGGGGCACGGATATTAGCTCCTCGAGCCTCCCGCCTCGCGGGACGCGCGCGGGCTAAGCCCGGGCAAAGGGCGGGCCGTCTGTGGCCGTCAGGGGCCGAAGGAGGCCGGGCCGGGCCATATCCCTTTCTTCCCAAACATAATCTGTCCAGGAGGATGTCCTCTCCAGGACTTTGCAAATCGACTGCCAGGGAAGGGGGCTGCAATGCAGGGACACTGGATAAGTACTTTAAACCTACTAAAGATGACGTAGGTAAGGAAAAATCACTGGAGAAACGAAGGGCTGATCGGCGGCGCTCCATTGACTCCTTGAAGAATACGCCCCTGCCAGAGATCATCCCGTATCCTATCACCCAAGAGGATGACACGCCCCCACCTAGCTTAAAACCTCTAACCCCTGAGGACTTTCCTCTCTTATTGCGGGACATCCCCACTTCCCCTGAGCTGGCCCATGGAAAACTCCCAGATATAACCCCTTCTGGGACTTGTCCTACTCTTGTTAACCTGGTCACCCAAACCCCACCTTCGCATGCAGCCAAGAAAAGCAAGCCTAAACAAAAACAAAGAGTTGAGGTAGAGTTGCATAGGCCCCCACCGAGCAAACGCAGTAAAAAGTCAACGGGGGGCAGGGGGAAAATTAAACCGTCGCATCTAGATTTCGGTAAAAAGCACACACTTGTACCCGAACCTGGGAGGGATAATAAGAACGCTCCCACTGCTCTTCTCTCAAAGGTCTCTAGTTCAACTAGAGCCCCTATTCTAAACACCCCAGTGGCTGTTATACCGAACCCTCTTACAGCTATAGGGAGCTTAGAATCGCTACTGCATTCTCTTTTACAGCCCATTAGCGATAGTCTGATAAAAGTAGAGAGCAGGCTCACCCTATTGGAAACAGCTCTTACTAATCTGAATACCTTAGTTAGTGAGCAATCCAATAATATGGGATCCTATCCCTCCGCAGGAAACCTTACTAAAAAGGGAAGTACGAAGGGTAATAACAAAGTCTCCCCCCAGAGAGCGACTACTGCCCCTCAGAGAGCGACTACTGCCCCTCCTTTACAACCATTGATGGCTGTTTTAGACCATGCACCGCACTGCAATGTACCCAATAGGCCCAGAGAGACACTGAATTCTGCCTCTCAAAGTTCCCATTCGGGGATTATTGTCGGCAACCTAGAAGCTGGTGGTATCTCTCTACCATCCCCGGGTCGGCTGGCTCCAAGTCCACGGAGACCAGACTTGCCACCAGAGGCTAACAGTCTAACGGTGGTCTTGGCAGGTGTCCCCCGCTTAAGACTAGGGGAGAATGAGGATTACCAATCACTAAAATATAAGGTCATTAAATGGCTGAATTGGAATCGACCCCTACCATCCCATTTTAACAATGAGATTATTATGGTAAGAAGGGTCTCCTGGTTAGGTAAAACTAGGAAATCAATAATAGGGGACTGCATCCTGACAAGCTTTAAGGATCCGGGCACTGTGCGACACATTTGCAAAGGAATAAACAGGTCACCGGATTCTACTATCCAGACCATGCCAGTATCCTTTTTCTTCCCCCCTACCCATACGCATCATATCCCGACATCAGATGAGTGGGTGAGGGTGGAACATAGACATAGATATAGGGATTATGCAAAACGTCCAAACTTTCAGGTGCAAGACAGGCCCTACTTCCATTTTAATCGCTTTAATTGCCTGAATGGCTTGGATGGGGTCGATTGACTCCCTAGTGATAAACCAATGGCTGTGGATTGTGGTGCTTGCAGTTCTCCTAAGTTACCTACCTCGACTGCTGTTGAATTGGACGAGCCATTGAACAATCGGGCTGTCTTGGATAATTTATTGGCCCATAATGTTACTAATGTTACCAATGCTCTTGGAACTTTGATCGATACATCATTGGTGGAGAATGTCTGTGGCAGACCTTTTGATTTACCGGCCACCACTGTTAGCATTACGTTAGCATCCCCGATTTCAGTGGGGCCTGGAACCACACTTTTTAATGTTATCCCATTTCAACCTATGGCCACACAGTCTATTACTGTTAAATCCCCAGCTGCATGCGAGGACGTAACATTAATGTCACAACCTAATTACAGGCAGACCACCATTGTTAAACATCTAGGCAGGCAAAGTGGTTATGATCTGTCCATCCTTAGCTGGAACGTTGCAGGCATTGAATCAAGATTGTCTGACCCCCAATGGGTCCAGCTATTGGACGGCAAAGATGTCATTATGTTTCAAGAGACCTGGGCTATAGGGAATGTGCACTTAGAGGGCTATCATTGTTTTAGTGTACCCGCCTCTAAGCCCGCTCACGGTCGAGCAATGGGAGGACTCTTTATTGGGATCAGAATATTGGCTGGTGGCACTTTTAAGGATCTATCATTCGGGAACCCAAATATCCAGGTTCTCGAATATAAACGAAAGACCTTGATTTATTTAATCAATTTTTATAATAATGATTTTAATTCGATACCAAATAGGAATTATGCAGCACTTTCTAATTTATTGGTACACCTTGATGCAAACATGAACATAGGCCCAGGCGAGAAGTCAGGGATCCTCATCGGGGGTGACTTTAATGCAAAAATCTCAGATAAATACCAATCAGAGGACAAAAGTTGCCACGATCTAGTAGATCGCAGAGGTATTGAGCTTGTTAAGATTTTAAATGAACACATTCTCAGCAATGTTATGGAAGCAAGCCAATCCCCAGGACTGACCCGCGTACCCACGTTTAGAGGGAGAGATTCAAAATCGACGATTGATTTTATTTTTACATCCCCCCACTTAACAGACTGTGTCATTAATTCAAATGTGGTAGAGACCCTATATGGAGACCATAATCCCCTTACAGTCACCTTGTATTTGGGCCCTAGCCCAGTATATGTTAAATTCAATGGCGCTAGAGATATCACGCCATCGGGTGACGGCCTCCGTCTTAAATGGAGGAGAATTGACTGTGAAGCCCTACTTGACCGCGTAAAGAACGACCACCTAGCATTGGTAAACTCCTGTCTATTAATGGATGAGGATTGTCACAGAATAGTTGCCGATTTTGGCAAATTATGCGTGGCAATTAAAAACTATTTGTTAGTCCCCATACCCGCCGAGACGAAGGACCCTAGATGGTTCGATTCAGCTTGCTCTACGGCAAATAGGGAATTACGCAGGGCATTAACCACCAAAACAAGGAACACAGCGGAGGTACAAACAGCTAGGAAATTTTATAAACAAAAAATAGCTGAAAGGAAGGCGGCACTTTTGATGGAACAGTGGGAGTCCCTGGTTGATAGTGCCAATTTGAAGAGCAGCGGGCAATTTTGGCCCGCTGTTAGGAAAATGCGCGATATGGGTAAAAATGTATCCCCTATTGGTTGTAATATAACTGGCCCTACCTGGGAAGCCCACTTCTCCAACATTTATGCTGCTCCCGCTGAAGAAATAATCACCTTGGATCTGAAACAGTTGGGAGACTTACGGTTTGATCTCCCTGAGGTGGCGACAGCCATTAGAGAGAGCCTTGGTAACAAGGCCCCTGGACCAGATGGCCTACCTATAGATTTTATAAAACACAGCACAGATTTATGGGCACCAATTTTATATAATGTTTTTAATAGTTTGTCAAGAGCGTCCCTCCCCGAGACGTGGTCCCTTAGTATTATTGTTCCAATTTATAAAAAGGGCGACAGGTCAGATCCAGCAAACTACCGACCAATTTCGCTTCTGGATAATACTCTAAAAATACTTGGGCGAGTTATTTATAATAGGGTGGTAGAGTGGGCTGAAGATTCTGACCTACTGGACCCATGTCAGATGGGATTCAGGAGTGGGGTGGGCACGGTCGAGCAATGCTTGAATTTAAAATTAATAATTGACAAGTATACCGTTGCCCGATCCTCTCCCATATATCTCGCTTTCATGGATCTCTCATCCGCATTTGATCTGGTAAACAGATCAAAACTGTGGTCAATGCTTCTCAGTTATGGACTGGACGAGCCCTTAGTACACTTCTTGGCATATCTCCACACCGATCTTAGGGCACAAGTCAGGATTGGGTCAGGTGGAGAAGTTTCTGGTGCTATAAAAATCGGCAGGGGGGTCAGACAGGGGTGCGTCTTAGCACCCCTGTTGTTCATTGTTTATATCAATGGCATAGCAAAGGCTTTAAAACAAGTAACCAGAGATGTCCCAACTGTTCAGGGGCACCCCTTGCCAGTCCTACTATACGCAGATGATGCGGTCCTTATGGGCCGCACCCCTAATGCCCTCCGTGTGCTTGTGGAAAATTTTGTACACCATATGGAGGGCTTAGACCTGCGTGTGAACTTTAAAAAATCCTTTGTTATGTCATGCGGACCTGGTAAACGGAAACTTAACACCATCCATATCGGGTCTGATAAACTTGACTCCGTAAATTCTTTTATATACCTAGGGGTGGCCTTCGCTGCGAACAACTCGTGGAGCGGGCATTCTGCCCACGCCACGAGCAAGTTCTCGAAGGCCATCAACTCTATACTGAGTCTCCCACGCCCTAAGAAATTAGGTGCAACCAGTGCTATTTTAAAAATTTTTAAATTACAGTGTGTTCCTGTTGCCACCTATGGGGCCGAAGTTTGGGCTACTGCTAAAAATCCCGGCATCCAACGAGAAGAGACACGTTTCTGCAGAAAAGTTTTGGGTGCCCCAATTTCGACCTCTGAATTTATCTGCCACAAAGAGCTAAACCTCCCTTACGTCTGTGATTTCATTAGAAGCAGACCAGTTTTATTCTGGTTGAGAATTTGGAGGAATAACGCAGCCTCACTAACACAAGACATAATCAAAGATTGTCTTAAATGTGATCACGGGCTTTTAATCCCATGGTTAGCTGGAGTTTTAAAATCATTAAGCGCCGTGAATAAAGGTGACCTCTTTGTAGATCCCTCCAGTATTGGATGCCAAGATAAGGTAGAGGTCAAACAAGCACTATATGCACTTTATGAGGCAGAACGGTTGGAAAGGGAAACATTGAAAGCCACGGTTATTAGATATATTGAGAATGACCTGCCCAGGCAACCTCTCCCACTTTATCTTACCCTTCCTATGACTAGTTGGGAGAGGTCTTTGTTATTTCGATTAAGGGCAGGTTCCATAAAATTCATGTTGGGTTTCCCTTTGGGTTACAACTCAACTATTGACCGTAACCCGTGCCCCTGTGATAGCACCAGTAAGCAGAATGAGTTACACTTTTTATTCTTTTGTAAATTTTATCTAAAATACATTAACTGGTTTTTAACACCCTATTTTAGGAAACACAGACCCCTTTCTGTTATGGAGTCTTGTCAAATGCTACTCTCTCTGGACTCTGAGGAACTGATTTTTCGCACTAGCACCTTTTTAAGATTAATAATTCGTGTACGCAATATGATGGAAAATCCCTGAAAGACTGTTGTTTTAGTTCCTTATAATTTTTAGAGATATTGTGTTGTGTATATTGTAATGATGAATTGTTTTTATGTCTGTACTTTTATGAATTCAAGTAATTCGAATAAAGGTCTTTTGAATTGAATTGAATTGTGTCAGCCCGGTGATGCCACAACTTTCCCACACCAACATTGGTGGAAAAGGTGATTTTTACAGCTAAAATTGCGGTTTGCAGGGCATTCTGGGTAAGGAAAAGTTGGGGGATCCATGCAAGCCATACCTCCCTGGATTCTCCCGGGTGTATGGTTTTCAGAAATGTGTGGGTTTGGTAGGTTTCCCTAGGTGACCGTCGAGCAACGGGCCAAAAACACAGGGAACCCTCTTTGCAAAACCAGGTCATTTTGTGATAGGCAATTTTGATGTCGCCTCACAACGTTTTGGGCCCTTGCCTGTCGCGGGTACTTGTGCCTCCCACACTTGTGAGGCACTGTTTTTATCGGGAGACCGAGGGAATGCTGGGTGGTAGGAAATTTGTGTCAGCCCGGGGATATCACAACTTTCACACCCAAAAATGTGTGTAAAAAGTGCATTTTTCAGCTAAAATTGAGGTTTGCAGGGGATTCTGGGTAAGGAAACGTTGGAGGATCCATGCAAGCCATACCTCCCTAGAATCCCCTGGGTGTCTAGTTTTCATAAATATGTGGGTTTGGTAGGTTTCCCAAGGTGCCGGCAGAGCTAGGGTACAAAAACTACAGGTACGCACTTTGCCAAAAAAGGATCATTTCTCACTGCGAAATTGAGCTGTGTCCACGTTGTGTTTTGTGCCGTTTCCTGTCACGGGCACTAGGCCAACCCACACAAGTGAGGTACCATTTTTCTTGGAAGACTTTGGGGAACGCTGGGTGGGTGGAAATTTGTGGATCCACGCGGATTCCAGAACTTTCCACCACAGAAATGTGGGTAAAATGTGGGTTTTTTTAACAGTTTTTTAGGTTTGCAAGGGATTCTGGGTAACATTACCTGGTGGGAGGCAGTCAAGTCACCCCATCCTGTTTTCCCCTGGGTGTCTAGTTTTCCAAAATGTATAGGTTTGCTAGGTTTACCTAGGTGCCGGCAGAGCTATGGTTCAAAAACTACAGCTAGGTACTGTGCCAAAAAAGGGTAATTTTTCACTGTGAAACTGAGGTGTGTCCACGTTGCGTTTTGCACCGTTTCCTGTTGCAAGCACTAGGCCGACCCACACAAGTGAGGTACCATTTTTCTCGGAAGACTTTGGGGAACGCGGGTTGCGTGGAAATTTGTTGATCCACGCGGATTCCAGAACTTTCCACCACAGAAATGTGGGGAAAATGTGGGTTTTTTTAACAGTTTTTTAGGTTTGCAAGGGATTCTGGGTAACATTACCTGGTGGGAGGCAGTCAAGTCACCCCATCCTGGATTCCCCTGGGTGTCTAGTTTTCCAAAATGTATAGGTTTCCCTAGGTGCCGGCAGAGCTATGGTTCATAAACTACAGCTAGGCACTTTGACATAAAAGGGTTATTTTTCAATGCGAAACTGAGGTGTGTCCACGTTGCGTTTCGCGCCGTTTCCTGTCACGGACACTAGGCTGACCCACACAAGTGAGGTACCATTTTTTTTGGAAGACTTTGGGGAATGCGGGGTGGGTGAAAATGTGTGGATCCACGCAGATCCTGGAAATTTCCACCACAGAAATGTGGGTAAAATGTGTTGTTTAGCCAATTTTTTAGGTTTGCAAGGGATTCTGGGTAACAGAACCTGGTGGGAGGCAGTCAAGTCACCCCATGCTGGATTCCCCTGGGTGTCTAGTTTTCAAAAATGTATAGGTTTGCTAGGTTTCCCTAGGTGTCAGCAGAGCTAGGGTTCAAAAACTACAGCTAGGCACTTTGACATAAAAGGGTCATTTTTCACTGCGAAATTGAGGTGTGACCACATTACGTTTTGCACCGTTTCCTGTTGCGGGCACTAGGCAGACCCACACAAGTGAGGTACCATTTTTCTCGGATGACTTTGGGGAACGCTGGGTGGGTGGAAATGTGTGGATCCACGCAGATTCCAGAACTTTCCACCACAGAAATGTGGGGAAAATGTGTTTTTTGGTCAATTATTTAGGTTTGCAAGGGATTCTGGGTAACAGAACCTGGTGGGAGGCAGTCAAGTCACCCCATACTGGATTACCCTGGGCGTCTAGTTTCAAAAAATGCATAGGTTTGCTAGGTTTCCCTAGGTGCCGGCAGAGCTATGGTTCAAAAACTACAGCTAGGCACTTTGCCAAAAAAGGGTCATTTTTCACAGCGAAATTAGAGGTGTGAGCGCGTTGCGTTTTGCGACGTTTCCTGTGGCGGGCACTAGGCCAACCCACACAAGTGTGGTACCATTTTTATCGGGAGACTTAGGGTAATTCAGTTTTGTAAAGCAACTGTTATTACCTATTGACTTTCGATGCATTTCTGCCTTCCAAATGAAAGACATTATGTAAAAAATAAGTCATTTTGAAAAATGACCGATAATTCTCATGCTAGTATGAGTATTCCCAATTTCGAAAATGTGCAAATATCTAGTGTTTCTAAACCCTATAGTTTGTTCTCATTTCAGAAATACATAGGTGTCTTTCATACCGATTTTTCCCACAATAATTGATATATACCCAGTACATAATAATAAGCCATTGCAAATTGCTGCTCCGTTTTTGACTCTGGGTTTGTCGGGTTCTTGGTGAACCTGCAAGTCCTATATATCCCCACAACCAGAAAGGTCCAGCGAATGTAACGGTATATTGCTTTCAAAGAGCTGTCATAATTAGAAGAAGTTACAAGTGAAAATGTTGACACAAAAGGCTGTTTTTTTCAACTAATTTTCCATTTTTCCTATATTTAACTGTTAGTTTCTATATAGAAACCTTGATGGATCTACACAAATGACCCCTTGCTGAATTCAGAATTATATCTACTTTTCTAAAAGGAATAGCTTTCCAGGATACATTATTGCTTTCATACCCATTTCTCCCATTAACTGGAAGGAGGTTGAAAGCACAAAAAATAGCAAAAATAGGCTATGTCCCAGAAAAATGCCAAAACTGTGTAAAAAATTTTGGTTTTCTGACAAAAGTCTGTCATTCCCTAACAGCTGGGAAAATGGTGATTTCAGCCCCACAAACCCTTTTTTGATACCATTTGCAGGGAAGAACCGAGACGCTTTCATTTGCAACCATTTTTTCAAATTTTTCACAAAAAAAGCAAATTTTAGCTGTATTTTGGCTAATTTCTGTGACCGCTCCAGGGGAATCCACAAACCCTGGGTACCATTACAGTCCCCATGATGTTGGAAGAAAAGGGCACAAATTTGGCGTGGATACCTTATGTGGTCAAAAGGTTACAGGGGCCTAAGCGCGCACTACCCCAAATAGCCAAAAAAAGGCTTAGCACAGGGGGTGAAAAGGCCTAATAATAATAATAATAATAAAAGGGATCTTATCGTGCGCAAACATAGCCCAATGGGCGTCAAGGCGCCTAAATCTAAATCCAACTCATGACAAAAGCCCCTGCAGCTCAACCTGTGTAAGCTCTAGAAAAGCACCACGTTTTTAGGGCCTTTTTAAACAGCGCTAAAGAGGGTAAGGTCTTTAACTCTGTCGGCAAGATGTTCCAAAGTTGTGGAGCAACGACTGAAAAAGCCCTGGCTCCCCATCTAGTGAGCTTAAAGCGAGGGACAACAAGTTGGAAAAGTCCCGAAGAGCGCAGACACCTTGTAGGGTGGTAACGGGTAAGCAGGGAGCTGATAGCGCCTTTAGATCCATCCTCGAGTGCTCTATAGGTCAGACAGAGGATTTTAAAATAGATTCTGTGCTGAATAGGCAGCCAATGGAGGTCTCTCCTCGCAGCAGTAGCAGAAGAGGCCCTGGAAAGATCCAGGACAAAACGTGCAGCAGCGTTCTGCACGATTTGCAGTCGATGTATAAGGCCCTTGTCGCCTAGCAGCGAATATCTCTCCGCACCTGAAGGCACTGCACTGGCTGCCGGTCGCCAATAGAATCAAATTCAAGGCATTATCCCTAGCCTTTCGAGCATTCCATGAAACTTGCCCCAGCTATCTGAAGCATAGGCTAGGGGCATTCAAGCAGGACCGTCTACTTAGGTCTAGCTCGAGTCAGGAAAGCACTCATGGGAGGTAGATCTTTCATGCTCAGGGCATCCATGATATGGAATGCCTTGCCCAATGCCCTCCGTTAGATTACCTCGGAAACACAATTTAGGAAAACAGATAAAACATGGCTTCTTAATCAAGATTAATCTCCCTGGACTCCTGTTTTACGGCAGGCTTTCCTACGCGCCACCTGTTGCTATAGTGCCGGGACACCTCCTCGGAGGTAGCTGTTCGCACTCTATAAATGGCAGTCTTATTATTATTATTATTATTATTAATTATGCTTTAGATTAAATCAAAACCTAGAAATTTGCAGAAAAAAAGACAGGTTAAAGACAATTTATAGTTCGATAAAAGTATCAGGTACAACATAACGGGCCAGATGTACAACCATTTTTGCATGCACAAATGGGTTTGCGGACCCGTTTGCGCATGCAAAAACAGCATGGGGAATATACAAACCCTATTTTGCGAGATGCCGTTTTTTGCGACTCGCAAAATAGGGTTTCGCGACTCACTATTAGGAAGGGGCGTTCCCTTCCCAATAGCGAGCTGAACCCTATGTAAGAATGTTTGTGTCCGCAATTGCGGGCGCAAAACACTTGCAAATTACCACCCTCTTCAAGAGGGTGGTACCACCCTCTTCAAGAGGGTGGTAATGCACCCGCAAAAGGGGGACCCCTTCCCCTTTGCAAATGCAGGGGAAAATATTTTTAAGGTCAGGCAGTGGTCCCAGGGATCACTGCCTGCCCTTAAAAAATGAAACGCAAATGTTTCACTTTTCTTTTTTTAATGCATCCCGTTTTCCTTCAAGGAAAACGGGCTGTATTTTAAAAAAACTGCTTTATTTGAAAGCAGTTCCAGACATGGTGGTCTGCTGAGCCCTGCAGGCCACCATACCTATGACGGCCTACCATTCCCAATGGGGTCGCAAATTGCGAGAGGCTCATTAATATTCATTAGCCTCTCAATTTGCAACCCCATTGGGAATTGCTAACAGTGTACTGTTGTACATTGGAAATAGCGCCTCGCAAATTGCGAGTCGCTAAAAACTCGCAATTTGCAAGGCACTATTTCCACGGTCGTACATCTGGCCCAACATTCTAACTTAAAAAAATTCACCAGTTAACTCAAGTAACTATAACGTGCGTCCTCACAATGTAATGTTTATGACCTCACTTATTACAACACTCATGACATGTCTGTGACTTAATCGATAATATCACGATGACAACTGAAATGACATCATTAATGGCATCACCGTGCATTATTGTTTAAAAAAAGAATATAGAGGGGTGTGGCCGAGATGGCGGAGTGAGCGGACACGTCCTGCTTGAGCCCCGCTCCCTACGGGCCTTTCCCAAAGCACATTCGGAACCCGGATCCCCCATCAGAGGTGACGAGAATCCACTGCGCTCCAGGTCGGGAGGTTAAGATAACTTTCCCGCTCGACGGAGGACAGGTGGGCGACCTCCGGCCTTCCCGCGTCCTACGCGTCACAAGACTTTGAGGAGCCGGGGCCATCGCAGGGGCTGATGGAGTGCCTACGGAAGCTGCATCTCTACGCCGACTTCATTTGTGGGCTCTGGCAGGCACACCAAAGCAGCACCTTGCCTTGTGTGGTACTCGGCCCACAAGCACGCACCACCAGCCCAGGTCTTGCGGGGCAGCCTAATGCACGATGCGGAGCCACGGCGTGCAGCCCGCTTAGCTCTCCACTGCCTTGGGGACCTAAACCCAAGATGCGCAGCACCCGAAGGACATTCAGTGGAGGGGTGAGGCTTCCATATACTGGGTACGGCCTCTCTGGGGCATTGGAAGTGCTGGAGGGCCTCTCTGGTGGAAATGCAACAGAGCAACGAGGACATGCGCCAATTGGCTGGTGAGCCCACAGAGGATGCTTAGGCTGAGTGAACGAGTGACCCGCTGCGGCATGTCTTCAGTCCCATGCTGCGCACTTGCTACCGTGATCGAGGGAGGTGCGGACTCCTGATGCCTGAGGACAGACGGAGAAGGCTTGGGTGGAGTAGGGGTGAGGTCCTCAGAACAGCGGAGGCGTCTGGACCTCTTCATCCCTGCTGGGTCCCTTCTATGCAGTCTGCCAATGTGACAAGTGAACGACATCGAGCTGCACCCTGTCCCATTGGTATTTGGTGACCCTCCAGTGGGATTGCCGCCTGGAGGTACCTGCGGGCTGCAGCGCTGCAGACCCAGGGAAAGCACCATTGTCCCGCGGAGCCTGACTTCAGCCACACGGGGACTGCTCTCTGGTGCTACATGAGGCAAAACGGCTGTCACTGACATGTGACGGGGGAGTGACAGGGACCCGGTCCCATTGCACCAGCATGCCAGAACTTCCTGTGGCTATCTGGTTGCAAGCGATAACACTTCTGAGAGCAAGTGCCCATTCTCGCCCATCTGGCAACCGGCTGGTGACCGCACATCCCTTTGCTTGGGCACGTCCTCTCCCCTCGGGCAGACCAGCTTCAGGATTCCATGATGACAATGTCTAAAAGCAAGAAAGACAGGTCGGTCCGGGACCTCCTCATGAAGTCAGCTGAGTACGCTTTTTTGAGCTGGCACGGCACCAGCGGGAGATAGCTTAGATGGCGCAGTCACAAGGGAGTTTCTAGAGGCCCTATTTACCTCCCAGAGGTAGCATATCCTGGCCATTAAAACAGAACTGCAGGCAGAACTCTGGAAGGTACGAAGAGATGTGGACGCTGTGGGGGAGCGAGTGGCCACCCGTGAGGATTTCTTAACCGCCAGGGATGAAGAGGTCGCTGCACTCCAACAAGAAATCCTGCGGCTGCGGGATCAGCAATTGGACCTCCAATCACACTCCGAAAACTTGTTGAACAGGTTGAGGTGGAACAATATCCGTATATGTGCCATTCCAACCAGAGCAGAAGGGGAAGACCTCGCAGGATACATGCAAGACCTCTTCCAAGCAGTTCTGAATGCCATGGAGGAATCCTCCTTTAAGATCGACCGAGGTAATTAACTTTGCAGTGAAAGAAGAGATCCTCAAAGCAGCCCGTTCCTGTCAACCTCTGCACTTCCAGGATCACACCCCACGGCTATTCCAAGACTTGGCAGCCAGTACCCTCCAAAAGAGAAGAGACTTTCGCCCCCTCACTAGCCACCTTCGCTCGAAGAGTCTATCATATTCCTGGGGCCACCCATTCCGCCTCATTTTCTGTCTTGACGGGAAGTTGCACCAAGTTCACTCCATGACCAATGCTTGTAAAGTGTTAAACTTGCAACTGGATGACTTGTCTACCCAGCAGGATACCTCAGGACCCATCGGGGCCCCCGAGGCGCGGTCCCCAGAGTGGCCGGGGCCTAGACCCCCTTTGCCCTGATTCAGCCACGATAATCAAAGAGTGCTCTGCAGTTCTCCTGACCCTTGCTGGCACAGAGGGGGACTCCCTGGACTCTAATGACTGAGCAGTCCCCACTTTTTCCTGGCCAGCTTTCGAGATGGACTTTGTGTGCTTGCCTTTGCTGTTGTTTTTATTGTTTTTTTGGTTCGTTTATATTGTTATGGGGATGGGGGGGTCCTCTCTTCGGTGAGCTTTTTACTTATGGCCCTCCTGTTAGGGTTTGCAGGCTTCATCGCACTAGACATATAGCCCTGCAGTTCTTCCACACCTGATGGAAGTTAAGGTAGTCAGCTTTAACGTCAGAGGCCTTAACAATCCCACTAAGCGGAGGGCAGTGCTCTCACTGCTCGAGCATTCGGGGGTGGATGTATGCCTACTCCAAGAGCCTCACCACCTCCACAACGACACACACCGTATGCAAGAAAGAGGGTTCCCCTCGCAGTTTTGGTCCTCGGTGAAGCGTAAGAAGGATGGGTTGACCATTTTGCTTTCCAAACACTTTAGAGATTCCATAGTGGGTTCTGTGGTAGAGATCAAGGGGCGCCTCCTAGCACTGAGGCTATGTTTTGGGTCCTCCAACCTTACAATAGCCTCAATCTATTCCCCCAACAAACATCAAGAGAAGTTCTTGACGAACCCCCCGGCCAAGGTCCTCCACACACCCGACTCCCTGGTGGTGGTGGGTGGTGATTTAAATTTAGTTTTGGATGTGGGGCGGACTGTTCTAGCCCGAGGTTTGGGGGGGCAGGACCTATATCGGGGAGCGGGAGGGGTGGTTGGAAGACTGTGGGATCAGGGATGCATGGTGTGGCCTTCACCCGGATGAAAGAGATTACTCCTTCTATTCGGCGGCCCATAAGTCCTACACCCAATTGGACCACTTTCTCTTCACTCAGGCTGCATGGGCATGCACCCAAGCTTCTACCATTGAGGCCCAGTCTCTCTGGGACCATGCACACATAACAGTGACACTACGTCTACCTCCCTTGCACTCGTCCCCACCACACTGGCACCTGAGGGACTCCCTACTGCGGTCCCCACAGGTGGTGGAAGACCTTCGGCGCACACTGACTGATTACCTAGCACTTAACGATGATGGTTTAACATCCATAGCCTCCATTTGGGACGCCCTTAAACTGGTCTCGAGAGGGGCATTGATCGCCAAAGCGGCTCATGATAAAAGAACCAGACAGGCTAAACGAGAGGAACTAGAAGCTAGGGTTAAGGATCTCGAGGCAATTCACAAGCATAGTCAGTTGGAGAAGGAGCGGCTCCAGCTGAAGCGCCTGGATCTTGACAGGGCTGAATACGTTGTGCTCCGGTTGAAGCATAAGTATTATGTGGATTCTAAAAAGGGTGTTCGCATGCTAGCACACTGCCTCCGCTGTCAATGACAGGCCCAGGCAGTTAAAGCGGTGTAGGGGGAGCAGGGTTCTGAGGTAACGGATGATCCAGGTATCATGGCAACTTTTTGGACCTTTTATGCTTTTTTGGACCTTTTATGCAAATCTATACTCTGCGGAGTCTTCTAGCCACGTGGACCCTCGTCAGTATGTCTGCAGGGAAGCGGTCACCCCTCTTCCGCCTAATGAAGCAGACGGTCTGGAGGCTCCCATACAGATTGAAGTGGTGATATTGGCTATTGCCCATCTGAAGCCTTTGAAGGCGCCGGGCCCGGACGGTTTCAATGCTCTTTTTTATAAGACCTTCTGTGCGGAGCTGGCTCCACCGCTCACTCGATTGTTTAACTCCTTCACGGACACGGGCACTCTCACAGCCTCAATGCTGCAGACGACAATCTCGGTCATTCCCAAACTAGGGATGAATCCAGCATTCTGTAGCTCATACCGGCCGATTTCATTGCTAAATAGCAATGCAAAACTGTTTTCTAGCATTCTAGCCCACAGATTGAATCCTCTGATGCCCGGCTTGATCGACCCGGATCAGTCAGGCTTTATCCCGATTCCCGAGCAGACAGTGCGGGGATAATACTAAAAGGATTTGTCACTTAATCGAAAAGGTGCAAGGAGCAAGGAGGAAGCCCTGCTGCTAGCAGCTGATGCCGAGAAGGCCTTCGACCGCTTGAACTGGCCGTATTTGTTTGCCACTCTAGAGCACTTTGGCTTGGGAGTAAAGTTCTGTAAATGGGGAGAGGCACCAAACAGGGATGTCCTCTCTCCCCTCTGCTCTTCACTCTGTATATGGAGCCCTTTGCCCAGAAGCTCCAGGACAAACTACATGCGCAGGGTATCCCCTTTGGGGCTGACCGCCATTTATTTAGCCTCTATGCAGATGTCATAATTTTCTCGGTGGCGCGCACCTTGACTTCTCTGCCGGCCCTTGTAGACAACCTACAGGCCTTTGGTTGGGTTTCTGGATTTAAAATGAATTTACAGAAATCACAAGTACTGAACCTCACTGCAACGCCCATGACAGTGGATACCTTGTGTGTTCAATTTGACCTTGACTGGGTGATGGGTGGTATAACATATTTGGGGCTTATCTTTCATAAAAGCCTAGTCAAGACAGTGGAAGTAAACTATACTGCACTGCCCTCTCGCACCCGAAAGGACCTTGCTCAATGTCGACATCTGCCCCTGTTGTGGCTTGGGAGATTGGCCACAGTCAAAGTAAATGTCTTACCACGGACCTTATACCTTTTCCAAACCCTCCCCTTTTTGCCCCTGCTGAACATGCTCTCGCACATACAAACAGATATAGAGTGTTTCATTTGGGGCACGGTCTCTTCCAGGCTGCAAAAGACTCTGATGCGACGCCCTAAGAAGGAGGGCAGCCTTGCCTTGCCGAATATCACTCGCTATTTTCAAGCATCGCTGCTATGCTACCTAGTGGAGTGCAACCGTCCCATGACGGAGAAACACTGGGTGTTAATGGACCAGACGGTGGCTGGCCACCATATCTGGAGGGAAGCTTGGCTATCTAGGTCGTCACGTTCCTGGGGACTATACTCCTCGCTGGTCACTCGCCCTAATATGTTAGTGTGGGATAGTTTCCAAGCAGGCTAATCTCACAACATATCCTCACCCATGTCTCCTATCTTTTTAAACCCGATTTCCCTCCTGGGATGGACAAAGGGGTGGTTGGAAAGCAGGTGCAAGCGCTTGGGGCAATTGTTCGACCTCCAGGGCCATATCCCCTTTGAACACCTCCTGGCAGACTACAGCCTCGCAGGCTCGGACCTCTTACTACATATGCAAACGCTGCACTGGGTCACTGGTCCCCTAATACGTCCCCTGGTCTGTAGGCCAATGCTTCCATTTGAAAAGTGGCTTTTCTTGAAAAAAGATAGTTTCAAACCTATCCCAGAAATGTATATGTTACTCACCCAGGGTACCAGGGAGACTCGAACCGCTGGTCAGAGACGGTGGGTTGCAGAAATAGGTTGCATCCTTTCGGACAAGGAATGGGAGGATATTTTTTACAGAACCCACCACACTGCACAGTCCATGGGCCACACAGAACCCACATTTAAAATGGTACCTTACTGGAATTACACCCCGGTGCGTTTAACTAAGTGGAACTCTCAGTGCGATGGCCTCTGTTGGTGAGGCTGTGGCAACCCAGGTACCCTCCTTCATTTGCCGTGGAACTGCCTGAAGCTCATGAGATACTGGGATAAGATCCTTTTGACACCACTTTTCCTAGATTACCTGCTTACGCTATCCTAGGACTGCCCAATGCCCTTACTTTCCCATTGCACTCTCCCAAAGGCAGCCAGATTGCCCTGGCACTGAATGCTGCTCATCAGTTCTCTTATCTGGTTAGAGGACAGACAGAATCCCAGACCACACACAATGGTTGCACCAGTTGTGGTCCTTTTTGGGTATGGAGAGATTGTCTATGGCCACCCTGGGAGACAAATCCAAATACGCCAAGATATGGGCCCCCTTTATCTCAATTCTATTCACGGAGTTTTGGCAACTGTCATGGCCCGCCTACTTGAAACTGATCCCCAAGAGCCTAGAGGGTGGTTAGCACACAGGGTCCCAGATGGTTTTGCAGGGCTTCACGGGGTTGGTAACTATCACATCGGACCATAGCCGTTTGTAAAAATGCATTTTTTGGCTCACCTGGAGAGGGGAGTGGTGGCGGTGGAGGGTGGGTCTTGGGTCTTTTCAATTTTGACTCTGTTCTTGGTTTTGTTTGTGGTTCCTACTTTTCTTAAAAGGCAGACTTTATCACCCCAGGTCGGCCATAGCGAATCTTTGGTTCCTTGGCACTTACATGCTTACTGTGCTGTAGACTTTATCCTACTTTCAACTTTCTAAGAGCCAGGCCCGCTTAATGTTTCTTCTTATCAAACGTGGCTGGTCCAGGATGGGTTGTAGGCAGTATGCTGTGTAATCTAGCTAAACAGACAACCTATGATCCGTAGGCCCTGCTTTGCCTTTATGACTGTTATGCAGCCGGCCCGCTGGGTTGTAGGCAATGATGCTCTGTATTTTCATGCTTTGTGTTCTGCTAATAAAAACTGATTTAATTCTAAAAAAAGAATGTATGTGTGTGTATAGATAAACATACATAAATATACCTGTGTATGTATGTATATATAAATCTGTGTGTACCAATATACTTTAAAATCATATATAGTTGTTAGTTCTTATTGATCTAAACTATCCTTTAGCCTTAGTTATGATCACTCTAGTTTATTCAGAGTAGTAAATTTGCACATTTATGCAAACCTTAATCTCGTTTTCAGTGTTGGCAACTAGAAGCATCATTTTAGGAGATAATAAATGTAGGTGCATATACTCAAGGAGCTATCGCCGAGTTATCGGCAATTTATCGCAGCCAAAGTCGCGATAAATTTATCGCCCCATTCACAAGCTGGTGCAAACAGCCTATATCACCAGTTTTCCGGCGATAGCATCCTCAAAAAACATCGCCACAGATGACCCAGGCAACTATTGCTAATGAGATGCAGAGTAGGCGTTCCCGAGCAAAAAGCAGCGACAACACTACTCCACAACATTCTCAACGACCTGCCAGATCGGCAATAAGATAACAAAACAGGCAATAAGGCCGCAGTAGCAGCAGGAAACTAACACCTGCTCTGACCTGGTGTAAAGTCAGACGGCAACCGGCACCACAAAAGGGAGCCCAGCCCACAGCCACACCTGAAGAACAACAGATGCATGGAACTACTCATCATGCAGCTCCAACAGGCCCATAACACCCACCGCCACCACCCCCTGGACCGCCCCCCACACCACCCCCCCGGACCACCACCGAGGCAGCGCAGATACAGACCGCGCACCTTCAGAAAACGCACCAG
Organism: Triturus cristatus; assembly: GCF_964204655.1. NCBI lineage: Eukaryota > Metazoa > Chordata > Amphibia > Caudata > Salamandridae > Triturus > Triturus cristatus. The sequence goes on from NC_140589.1 coordinate 463,912,348, forward strand.
CCTCACAGACTTAACACTAGAGAATGTCATTGTCCACTACAGGCTCAAAAGGACAACCAACCTCCACATCATGAACATCATTGCCCACAGGGTGACGGTACCAACACAGTGGATAACCAACATCCCACCTCAGACAAAGCTGCTGGCTGTGCTGCACCTGTTGGCCTCTGGGACCTTCCAACCAACAACCGCCAGAGTCGGAGGGGTCTCACAGCCAGTTCTATCAAAGTTCCTTAAACCTGTACTGGATGCCATCATCAGCCTGGTACCCCAGTACCTACATTTCCCCCACACTGCGCAGGAACAGCTGGAGACTAAGCAAGGCTTCTACGCCATAGCTGAATTCCCACAATGAGGGCAAGGGACTGCACACAAGTCCTACTTGTGCCCCCTGCCGACACTGCACACAATTAAAACAGAAAGCACACGCATTCCATCAATGTGCAGGCAATAGTGGACCACCGGGGACTCTTCACCAATGTCGTCGCCAACTACCCAGGCAGTGTGGATGGCTCATACATCCTCCGACAGTCCATCATCAACCGTCGCTTCCAGGATGGCACCTACGGAAATGCTCTGCTCGTTGGTAAGTACCAAATGAACACACCACACACCTCAACTCCACAATCATGCAACTCACAACTCTGGGAATGCACATGTTACAAACTCACATACAACATGCTAAACAACATGCCCACCTACCAGACACAAAAGCACAACTTACTGTGGGAACCTGGGCTAGCCATGTACATGAGCCATTAACGGCATGGCACCTCAGCCACACAATAGCAGATTGTGAGGAGAAGTGGGAACCAGGCATGTGCGAAGGAGGCAAGTGACCCATGAATGAGAAGGTACACAATGCCAAGTGTGGCAGAGATGTGCAGGACAGACTGCAGTATGCAAACCACACACATATCCATGTCAACACACACCGCTGGTGTATGGAGTGTAGTTGACAGTGGACGCAACCATGTCACCTCATCCAGTGGGGTAGACCACGGAAATGTAGCTTGTTACGTCCCCCCTGTAAGTGTGTGCAGAGTGGGCTGGCCCAGCATATGCCAGGCCAGCGTATGGGTGTGGCTCCTCCACACGTGGATCTGGGTGTGGTTCAGTGTGGGCCTTGCCAAGGATGTAGCTGATGCGTGTGTCTCTGTTTTAGTGTCTGCACCACCCGTCACGCAATAGACAATGTTGCTATGTGGCATGTCCCCGGTGTGCGTGGTCGGCCCAAGGGGTACATGGGGGAGGGCATGCCAGCTCGGGGTCAGGGATCACACACGCCAACTGTTGTGTGTGTCGCTATTAGCGCAGCATGAGCTAAAGATGTACCTTCAACTGCATGTCGAGTTCAGCCAGGCAGGTGCTCTACATCTGTGTCAGCCCTGTCCTTGCAATGTGCCTACACACACGTGGCTGGCCACATTCTGCACAGCATCATCACTGTGTCGTACTCCAACTTCTAGACATGCACAGACAAGCATGTCAATGGTGTGCCATAGGGGTGCATGTGATGTAATCACGCTGCGCACATTAGTGCTTGTGCTCAGGGGGAGGTGCAGCAGTGAGGCTACGTAGTACACAGTGATGCAGCTCATTTGCAACACGCAGTACATGTCATACAGGAATCACTAAGTCACACATATCACACACCAATGAACCAGTGTGCCTGCCAGTGTGCCTGCCAACACATCATGCAGAACCAACTATTGACTCGTGTCTCTCTGCACTGTCACAGGTGACCAAGGGTGTGCACTCTGCCCTTGGATGATGACACCCCTCCGAGCCCTAAAAACACATGCCCAGAGGCAGTACAATGTGGCCCGCATTTCACCAGGGGCAATGTGGAGCGCACATTTGGCATGTTGAAGTCACGTATCAGGTGCCTGGACGTCACAAGCGGTAAGCTCCTGTACAGCCCAGGCCTCGTGTGCAAGAGGATCGTTGCATGTTGTGTGTTGCACAACGTATGTGTACCCAGCAAAGCCCCATGAATACGAGTACCAGATGCACCGGACGATGATGATGAAGATGAGGCAAATGGACCACACCCCACTGCAGCCGCAGCAGGAATAGCCCATAGGGACTACATCATTGACAATTTCTTCTCTGGTTGACGTCACATTGTGTGCGACCTTCACAGTAATGACAAAGTACGCTGACTGCCACAGGCACTGCATGCGCTAATAAAAGCATTCCAATACACATTCCCTGCGTGCATGTCACTTTGTACAGGCACTTCACTCAGACAAGTGTGGGTGCGACATTTTGTGCTTAAGGGTGGGCGTAGTTCGCGAAGTAGCACTTCGCGAAGCTACGCAAAGTGAAGTTCGCACTACGCGAGCTACACGTAGCACTTTGCGAACTGCGTAGTAACATGTTCGCACTGTGCAAGATGTTGTTTTTAATGATTGCACAGTGCAGACAAGCAACCGGCACTGTGCAATCATTGAAAATGGTATCTTGCACAGTGCGAGCTGTAGTTTTCTGCTGCTCGAGTAGATTTTTACTCGAGCGGCAGCTTTCTCAACGCGAACTGGTAGTTTCTCATCGCGAGCGGTCGCGAGCATACGCGTCCTCGCGCAATGAGAAACCTGATCTCCTCGCGTTGGGAATCTCGCCGGGAGGTTTATTTTCCATGCTCGCGATCGCCAACTTGATGTTGCTGATCGCGAACAAGGAAAAGTCTCGCCGGGATGTCATTTTGCCTGCTCGCAGTCACCAATTTGACGTTGAGGACCGCGAGCAAGCAAAAAATGACCGCAGCACTACGCAACACTACGCTACGCGTGTTCGCACTGTGCTACGTGCAGTTCGCGTAGTGCGAAGTAGCGCGAACTTCGCAAACTACGCGAGCGTAGCGTAGTGCTTCGCCCAGGCTTAGCTTGTGCTGTCAATTGAGGGATTTGTTCATGGATGGTGGGTGTGTCCCCTCTGTGCAGTGAGGGTGTCTATGATGTCACGTATTCGAACTGCCAGTTGTGTGTGTTACAGTTGTTACGGTAACCCACTCTTCTGCGTTTCACATGTGTCCCAGATCACTCCATTTTGGCTGTCATTTGTGGCCTACAAGTGGCAACAGGGATTCTTTTGTACTCTGATATGTGCCGCCATGATGCAGGGATGCACCCTGTGACTCAAGTCCCACGACATGGGCAACATGTACATAAGGGGGAGTCACTGCCCCTACATTAGTCCGTGCTTCCATTCTTGTTTGATCATGGACATGGCACGTCTGTGTACAGGGGGTGTTGCTTGTCCCTCTGCAATGTAAGGAGGAGATACGGTTTCACAGTGTGTACCATGTTTGTTTCTGCATTGGCGCAGGTTACATACTGGATGCATGTGAATGTGGCTGTTTGTGGGGAAATGCCTATCTGATTTAAACAATGGTCATTTGTTCTGTGTCACAGCTGTGGGGTTGTGCTTGCGCGTTGTCATCTCACCATTTCTTTGGTCTGCTTTTGTGGTGCATTTTCACGCCAGATGCATGGGATTTGCAGGCCGGCCACTGGTTTTTGGTGCTTTTTGTGCCGCGATTGGCCTCATCTCAAGATTTATTGCATTGGTGTTTCGCATTTTTACCGCGTGGCATTGATTTTAACGCGGTCGCGTTATTTGGTGACTATCGCATGGTACCACCGTGCTGAGAATGCTTCGTTAACACGGCGTAATTTTCCCGCAATAGACTGCGATGTTGGAAGTTGCATTAAGTTACTTTTGCAATGGTTATTACACGTTCTTGGGAATATGCACATTAGTGCTGTATTCATGAATTATATCTTCTCTTGCACCTCCCGCAGGAGAAGATTTTGCAACCTATTCATTAGCTACGTTTTTGCTGAAAGTAATGGGTTTCCTTCACATGATTTAGTTCCATAAACCTGTACTTAGATATATCATACATTAAATTTACTAAATTCCATGCATTATAGCATTAGGCTCTAACTGACCATTTTCTAGTAAGAGCTCTAGTCAGTTAAAATGACAATTGCATTTTGATTATTTGTTGAGATTTACAATATTTCTGCATTTATCGCTTGTTAGACCGGAGGGCTTCCCAACGTGTTGGTTTTTATTAGTATTTTTATCAGCTAGAGCATTGGTGGCAGAAAAATAGGCACTATAAACAATGGACAAGAGAACACTGGAATGGGCTATACATGATGGCCCCAAGTACAGCAGAAGTTTCTCCAGAGGTACTGGGATGGAACACACACAAGAAATGGGCACGGACATTTGGATAAAAGCACGAGCACCATTGAACCAATGTTTAGGTAGAGTCTAACCTGGTTTACCCAATATTTATGTGCTTGATTGCTTTGCATGTCATGTATTTTTTATCCTTGTAAATGTGTTGTTAAAACAGTACGCACATATTTTGTCTAAGTAGGAGATAACAGGAAAAATAAGTTGGTTGGGCAAGTAGCATTGGGAGGAGTCCAGTGAAAAGTAAATAAATATGAATGTAACTCCATGGTTTGGAGTGAGTAGGCTCTAGAAATCATGTGACTGTGTGGAAGTTAGTCAGGAGCAACTTGAGCTGAAGTGCAGATCCTTGACAGAAAAAATGCCTGATCTGCCAAATGACCCCTTCATGAGCCCCTCTTTAGCTAAGGGAACCCTATCCCATTTTTCCTTCTACTTTTCCCACCTCCGTGGGATGATCTCTGGTCACAAAGTCGGTAGAACTCTTCCTTATTGCAGTGGGAGTGAGCAATAAAAAACAGAGATGAGGACTGAGACATATCAATGTGGCAAGGCCCCATCGAAAAGGACTACCATGTACCAACAGTACTGTAAACAAATGTGCAAGTATTTTTGAGAGTGGGTGGGAATCATTAACGAGGACAGTAAGAAATCCTTTCCTGTGCATAGTACTTTTGCAAGATTAGTACACTTATATGAGAAATGGAAGGATCCTAAAAATAAAATGGACGGCGAGCTTGGGACTCTCTTCCGTCAATGGAATGAGAAGACACACATACAAAAGCATGAATCCCAAGTTTGAGACAGAACACATACAAATTGCCTAGGAGGCATTCAAGGACCCTTCCTCCTCTACTCATCTTCCTTTGAGGGACTAGCCAGGGTTAATTTATTGAATATTAAGAAATAAACTCCCTAACATTGAGAAAAACTGCACTCGGTTCTGAGAGGAACTACGAAGTGTGTTTGAAGTGTATAGACCTAACTGGGTGGATCTGAGTCAGTTGTTGCAATTGGAGGTATAGAGCGAGGTGAGAGAAACATTGTTGGAGAAGTTGACGTAGCTGATTGTTGCCCCGGTAATGAAGGACAGTTGATTGCAGCAAAGGATACGTTGTTGACTGCAATGAAGGATATGTGCCTAGAGAAAATAGATTGGACTAAGACATCGAATCGCAAGCAAAACAAAGGGGACGCACCGGCTAATTATTTAGTCAGACCTCAGTTTGTGTTTGAGAGATACTTGGGTATAGCACATCCTGGGGAGATGGCTCAGGAAGCTGTAGGTGCTGCCTTTGTGCAGGAATTGTTAACTGATATTAGGAGTCAGTTCATGAATATCTGTATCAGATGGCAGTCTAAGAGGATAACTGAATTGGTGCTGGTTGCTAAACAATGGTTATAGCATCTCAAGAGAGAAAGAAAGAGAATATAGAATAAAAACTGATGTCATTAAAGTAGCAGAATTTGCATAAAATCATTAAGGGGTAGGGATTTTATGGCTGCTATGGGGTTTAGAACATGAATCTTCCTTTTCTCCAGGTATGGGAATGTGCTGTCAAGGAATGTGCCATAAAATAACAAATCTAGCTTAACGAACGCTTTCCTGGACTCTGCCTAAGCATTCGCTCTTTCAGTTTTACTTTCCACCCACAAGACCTTTGTGAAAGTCTTGCTACCTGAAATCTCCATAGTTTCTCCACTGAGGCATGTTGTGGTTTTCTATCATGTTATCTGAATATTTTAGAAACTAGGGGCCTCATTTTGGGAAGCGCAGCAGGCCTTCCTGATGCGCTTCCCTACGGCAAAAGAAAGGGGCAGGGATGCCCCGTATCTATAAAATGCGGCGCATTCCTTTCCTTTTCCCCTGCGCCGGCGCACAATGGGCTGCCTGCGCCAACGCAGGCACCTCTGCACCATGGTGCAAGGGTGCCTGCGTTACGGGGATGAATATTTTTGTACAGGAAGGGAAACCTTTCTGTACAAAAATAATCACAAGAGGTTTCTTTGTATGGGTGCTGCAGAATGCAGCACACATAGAAAAAGGAAAAAACGAGGAGAAATAAAGTTATTTCTCCCTTACGCCTCCCCTGGGGAGGCGTAAGCTTTTGGTGCTGCCTCAGATTTACGATTTCTCTTAAATTTGGGGCAGTGTCAAAAGGCCATGGATGATGCTGGGAACGCCCCGAGCAACACCCATTGCACGCCCCTTTAACGCAGAACACTGCGTTAAAGGGACTGATATTTATGAGGCAGCATTAAGCCAAAAAAAGTGGCTTAGTGCTGCCTGATAAATATCACGCAGGCTTCTGCGCCACGGAACGTCACAAAAAGTGACGTTCCGATGGCGCAACGGGCCTCATAAATCTGCCCCTAGGTGTTGGTAATTGGGTTATTTGTTATGTGGCCTGCACAAGCAATAGGTCCACAGTTTCCCCTTACTAGGAAGCAAGCACCTATTGTAGTGCTTGACTGTCTCATGGTAGTGAAGCAGAGCAGCCCATGGCCTACACAGAGAAGGTAGTGTGGGCTAGTAATCATTATTTCCTGGCACTATTGCCCAGTCAGTGCCTCTTCTTTAGAAAAAAGGAAAGTACATTTATTACACATACCCTACTAAATACTGTGCAGTGTTTTACAAATATGTCTATTACGTGAATGGAAAATAACATAGATGAAATTGCATAATCACCTTTGACCTCCTAAAGGGTCATGCAGACATATAAGGTAAGTCTATTGGCATGGTCAAAAACTAAAAATGAACAAACCACATGTTAAAGACAGCATTTTGTACGTAAATGCAAACATCCAAAATAACCAAGTGAAAATGCAATTATTTAATGTTAAAAGGCATATTCACTTTGATCAGTAATCACTGTCAACATTAATCAATAAAACATTTTTTTTAAAAACATGTGTCTGTGTGTTTTTTTATAAACTTTTCAACCACGCATCACCACGCATCATAAAAACAGCCCCTAGAGAACACCACCTTTTGATAACATACCATGCAGCCATAGACTTGGCCCAAGAAAGTGCTATACAGCATGTACCTTTAATATATTTAGGGCACCATATATGTAACGAAGAGCAAGCCCCGAGAGTGTGCTGCACTCCCAGCTGTAGAACAGAGGCCCCAGTCTTGGGAGTACTTTGAAAACATTTGGAAATTCTTAAGGGGACCCCCGCAAACATAGTGTCAATCCTTTTCAAATACCTCTCTGGGGGAACTGCTGCACTCCTGCAGCCCCATCACTCCTTTGTAGCATTTATGGGACACCTGCCATCTTGAGGCTACCACAAGAAGAACAGTATGGAAACTCAAATGCCCTACAGAGCATTATGGGACAATCAAGTCTGGGATAGTAAATATGTGATTAGCAGTTCTCCTGCTGCGCCGGAGATAGCCACTGCCATTTTCTTTGCTGCACAACCTAGTATCATGCAGCCTTTCCCCCTTTGCTTTTTGTTTTTCAGGATGCTGGGTCCCGCCGGTGTACCCCTATGTCTCCAATTGTTGGAGGCAGCCAAGGATGCCAACCCTTCATTGTCCAGCTGACTCCCACACGGCCTGCACCTCCGTGTGTGGCCACGGGAGCCAGTAGGTTCTCTCTCCCTGCCCGTGGTCCTTGTACTTATGGTGGCTACCCACTCCCTCGGAAACAGGGGGAGCAGAGCAGGTGTGTGAGAAGATGGCCTGGGATATGCTGTCCACTAGTTATAGTGGACACCTTGCACCAGTCCAAACAACCCCTTATTGATCATAGGTTAAAGACAACCTTTATTGAAAGCTATCCTAGTGGTAGCTATGGAGAGCAGCCTTCAGGCTAAGTCTTGAAGGAATGTAAAGCAGCTTGTTTTACCAGTCTATAATCTCTTGAGTGGCTAAATGAAAGGAGACCACACCAGGTATATATATAAAATATATATATTTATTCCTAAACACACCCTACTAGTCCCTTTATGAGGCTAGAGGTAAAAGCACATATGTTACACTTCAAATATTACATAATACGCAGATCCTACTCTCCTACAAGGTGCACTACCAGGGTGGGGCTGCAACGATGCTCTCCCTATCTTCAGGCACTCGGGGTATGTGGATGGGGCCCCAGTCCCCTCTTTTAAAAATACAGCCTAGCGGATGGGGTCCATGGGCCAAGGAAGAGCTTGGAGAGGGAACCCCACTCATGCACCCTCCCTGGAAATTCTTTTTTAAAATAAAGTATTCTGCTCTAACTCCTGGGCCCTGGCCCACCTGGGGGTAATTTTTGAAAAGGGTAACAAAGCCCCACACACTCTGCTTGGGGAAAGAGGTCAAAGGTTGCCTATGTTCCAAATGCTGTAATACATGCCCAGTTGAGCCGATCGGGACGATCCTGGGCTCATTTTACTTCTGTTTGTGAGCTCTAGCCACCTGGAGCATTTCAGCATTCCTCAATGTAATCCACAGGTATCGGGTTCTCATTGCCCCTGCACCATACTTCCTCCTGGTCTTTATCTCTGAGTGGAGATATCTAGCAGTTTCCCCCAGCTAGTACTCAGAGTGTGCAAGGGGACCAGCCTCACTACCCTTGGCAAGACCGATTGGTCCAGACGTCAACTGCGCAGAGACCTTAGTTCTTCCTGGGCATCAGAGGGTTCCTCCTTCCAGTTGTCCATGGCTTCCCCAGGGTCCAGCAGTGATGTACAGAGAAACACCAAGAAAGAGAGAGTCTCCCTTGCTGCAAGAGTTTTTAAAGGGGAGTGGAATGTCCCAGAAGTCAGGCACCTGCCAATCCTGTGAGTCACATCATTTCTCCACCCCTATCTTAGCTGTCCTACACAGCATAGTGGAACAGCTCAAAATGGAGTCGTATAAGAGTCACTAGTCACATCTCCTCTGGGGCCTCAGACATCACTACCAGGGCCTTTCTCATCAAATGTTCAAAGGGAAGCCCCCTCCTGTGTTGGCTCCAGAGATCTGGGTTCCCTCCTTTGTTTAGTTGACCTGGGCTGGCTAATCCCTGGTACAGCATGACAGCTGATTGATTGATGGATTCTGATCCTTCACTCCCACCCCTTTCTTCCTCAGGAGCTGAGTCAAGCACTGTTAATTTCTTACTTTGTGTGGGGAGGCCTTTATTTCTGCAGTTGGAGAGAAAGGTAATTAACCTGGCACAGCAAGGTGACAAAAGGACTAGGCTCTGATCGTGAGCTGAGCAAGAGAAATATGACAAATCTGGATGGCCAATGTGTTGTCTTGGAACTTGCAGATTTTATTTTCTCACACAGGTTACACCCCATTTTGAAATGGCACTGAGCTCTATAGCAAAAGGGAAGTGAAGCTGCACTCTAAGGCAGTTTTGCCTCTATGTTTATAATAAAGTGTCACTACAGACAAAACAATGAATCACACTGACTTTCCCTATAAGTGTACACTAACATTATAATGCCTGCCCCAGGTCAATATCTAACACTGCATAGTCCCTTCTGCACCAGGCTACCAGTGTGCAGTTACTGGGCTGTGCATGATGGAAGTCTCACATGCCCAGCCCACACACGTGTGCACGTGCATGTCCACATGTGTCCATGTGTAACCAGCAAAGTGCCCCTTACTCTTGCTGCGTTGCAGTCTTATCTTTAAAGGTGGTCACTGATGGTAAACATGTGCTGTCGATTTGCCAAGCAATTAGCGTGAGTGAGACACATGTAGTGAGACTCACCCACAGTAAAAAGTCCAAAATGCAAGAAATCTGTACGTACTGTAAGAGTGGAACCCAATTGCAATGCTAGGTGTCCAGAGAAGTCGATGCTAATGGTTATTGTCAGTGTATTGAAAACCCTTGATTCCTTAGTGCAATTACAGACTCAAAATGTCCAGTCAGACATTTACAATTTAGTGACAAAGCTTTACTTACTATTCCCCAGATCAGAAAGTCTTGTACTTAGGGCAGGTCTTTTTCATATCTAGGCTCTTCCTACTGGAATGAGTTGCCATTGCATGCTTGCCTGTGCTCTGACCATGCTAAATTCAGGAATTTATTGAAAAGCACTGTTTTATTCTGTAACTTTACAAGTCTGTTACCTGTAGCCTGTTTTGCATGAGATACCCCTCGTCTGGAAATTTGGGTGCATTATAAATTAGATTAACATACCATGACAACATAAAATATGATTAATCCTCCTCCTAGTTTGTTGATTACTTTTCCATAAGGAAGTTTTTCAGGCCCAGGAAGGTGAGCCAAGCTTGTTGCAGAAGATTCCAAACCTGTTACTGTTTTCACTGCTCTGTTGGGGGAGAAGGGGGTACATAAACGCCACTGCTTTCATTTTATTATTTGTAGGATATGGTTTTACAGTAAAGTAATGTGTAAAGGTAAATACTTCAATATCTTCAAGTTGTCTATGTTTATCTAGGGAGTATTTTCATTTTGTAATAACATTCAGTCATGTTGATAATGGGGTCACACCTGGTTGATCCCTCAATCCCCAAACATAGTGACTGGCTTTTCGGAGAAAAGGAGAAATGGCAGTGTTCTCCCACCCCAGCCACACTGAGCTGAGGTTGAGTGAAATGGAGTGTTCAGAGTCATTGAATCCTGTAAAAGAATCTCTCATTCACAGGGGGTAGTTATAGTTCCTCTCCTCCTATACCTCACATCAGCACGCGAGCACTGTAGTTGATGTTCGATCATATGATTCTATATTATAAACTATATGTCTGTAAATTAGTGCACTAGATTGATTTAAATATTATAAACTACTCAGCAGCAGTTATGCATATTATTGCCAAGGTCAAACTTGCCCCCATCATATTTCTTCACTCATCCCTATGCTATCGGTTTATCTACATTGGTTTTAACCAGCCTTCTAATGGCATGGTTGAGTAAGCTTTAGTTGTATGTTAACTAATCAACAATACATTTTGATCAAACATTTATGCAGAAGTGTTCGGCTACTTTCCTTCCTTTTTCCTATAGGGCACAACATTCAAGGTCATCTCTCTTGTAGCCAGCTGTTCAGTATCTACAAAATATGACAAATGGGCTTACTTTCTGCTTCCAAGCCTTTCACTTGCACTACACACAAACATAGCATCTGAATGCAAAAAGGAAGCTTGTTTGATATGCTACCAGCCCTGTATGCCATGCAATTGTAGAAACAAATGAAAGGTTTGCCACTCACATCACCCCCTGTCTTGTGTAAAAGTCATTGAAGTTGACAATCAAGAAATTGAGTCCCCCGTCTCTTTTACATATTAACAGCCTACAATTAATGTTATTGTTTTTATAACCTACATGTTTATAACTCTATGTGGCCGATTAGGATATCTGTCGGTAAGCCTCCAACCGCTTGTTAGAGGCTTATTGACCGACATCCTTGGTTTACACTCTGACCACCTTATTACAAAGAAGCGGTTGATCTGAGTGGCTTCCGACGAGCTCAAGAAGCCCGTCAGACAGTCGGAAACTGATCCTAATCCCTAACGGGTGGTGTTCCCACCATCTGGGTTATGATGTCAGTTTCCGACAGGCTTTCCATTTCGGGCTTTCTGACATGAAGAGCCTGTCAGAAAATGACTTTGGGGGCCCATAGCAGGGCCCCCTTCTTTCTGCAGCCTGCGGTGCCCCCCTGTGAATCCCTGCACTGTGTGGCAGGCACCTCAAGGTGTCTGACACCATGCATGGATTTACATTAACTCCCATTCATCTATGGGAGCTTGTGCTGCGACTGGTTTCTGACCACTGCACAAGCTCCCATAGGGAAATGAGATTTTGCACTGCACCATGCAGGTCGGTTGGTTTTGAAACCGTAGAGATGTTGGTCGGAGGCAACTCCAACCGACATCCTAATCAACCCCTCAATGTCTAAGTAGTTGGAATTTGCACAGTTGGGCAATCAGCTTTAAGTTGCTTAGTGGTTCTGATCATTAATTTCTCATGGTGTCATTCTTCAGATTATCATCTGAATGCCAAATCGAGTACTCTCCTATTGCTGTACAAACAACAATTCATGACCAAGAAAGGCTCAAATGCTCAACATTTTCATTGTAGTACTGCTGATTGTTTCTCACCTGTTAGACCGGGCACCATTGACATGGGTCTCCCTTCCATTTTTTCCTGTTGCCTCCTGTATTTGTGCTATGTGTGTTGCTGGTCTAGAGGCTTTGTGCACTTTGCCACTGCTATTCAGTGCCAAAATGCAAGCATTCCCTATTGTAAATTGTTGTAATGGATTAGTGACTCCATGATTGGCTTATTTGATTTACTTGTCAGACCCTAGTACAGTGCTGCTGCAAATGCTGCTAGTGGGATTGCAGCACTGATTGTACTATCCACAGAAGTAGCTTGTAAAATGTGGCTCAGGCTTGCCATTGCAGAGCCTGTGTGCAGCCTGGGGCTGCCATGTCGACTTGGCAAGTGCACCCACTTGCCAGTCCTTAAACCTTCCCTTTTCTACACGTTAGTCACCCATAAGGTAGGCCCAAGGTACCCCCATGGGCAGGGTGCATTATATGTAAAAGGTAGGACATGCCCTGGTGTGTGTGGCATGCCCTGATAGTGAATTACAGCCAATTTCGTTTTTCACTATTGCAAGGCTGCCTGTTTCCATAGGCCAGAATGGGCAGTTTGATTATAACATCTAATAATCTTAACTGACTCAGGGAACTAGGAAGAAATTTGAGTTTCGTATGCCCGAACTCAGAATGTTAAAATACATCTTTTAGTGAAGGTGTTTTTTACATTCTGTGTCTGAAAATACCACTTTTAGAAAGTAGGTATTATCTTGCCTAACCATCCAGCATGCCTCTGCTAGTTTTGTGTATTCCATGTCTGGTTTGTGAGTGACAGGGGGCTGGAGAGGGCCTTGTCTCCAGTAGCCTGATGGGTCAGGACTGGGCTGAATGGGGCCTGCATTGAATAGAGCATGGGGGCGGAGATTTCCTTTCACTTACCTGCGCCCTCATAGAATAGAGAGTAGGGGGGAGGAGATTTCCTTTCAGCTACCTTGGCCAGGTCTGCTTTCAACAATGCTGTCTCCACCTCCTGCCAGGAAGCTGCACAGGACTGGTTTTGGCACTGCACAGGCACCCTCTGCCTTCAGAGGACAAAGTATTTACTGGTATAAATATTGGGGCCCAGACCCCAGAACTTCAGATCACTTCTGGGAATCAAGACAAACCTTTGCCAAGGAGAAGAACCAAGGAAGCTGATAGAGCTGTTTTGCTATTCCTGGGGTTGGCCTGCAGTGGTTACTTTATTGCCAAGGAAAGGAGAAAAGGAACTTTGTGTGTACTTTTACTATTTTGAGGAAGATCTCCAAGGGCTTGAAGCTGAGCTTGCCTCCTGTTCTGAAGTCTCAGGGACACAAAGACTTCACCACAAACTCCCCCTGAATGTCCTTGCTGAGATTTCTACCTGCAGAGAGGTGTCTACTGTTGTTTGGGCCCTCTGAGAAGACTTCGTGTCACTGGGAGCTGGAAGTGCGACGCAACGAGAAGTGTTTTGCTGCGCAGCAGTTCTCCGTCACATCACGGACGAAGCATGTCGCATCACCGGAGAAGCGTGTCGCTGCCACAGAGGTCACCGTCGCATCACTTGAGAACAGGGGTTGCAGGGCCTTTTGCAGCTCAGAGGTTACTGAGTTCGCCGCACGGCCGTTGGGCGGGTACGCATCGCATCCAATGTTGTCACATCGCATCAAGGACGCCATTTTGTCGCATCGCACCGCATCGAGGCGTCATCTTGTCGCATCGTCGCCGGACCGCAGTAAGAAATGACGCATCAACTCCACACACGGTAAGGAAGCAAGCCTTAACTCCCCTGCGCAGCAGTAAGGAACTAACGCATTCACTCCCCTGAGTGTAAGGAATGGCGCATCAACTTCCCTGTGACCCTTTTGCTTTTTTTGCGTGACGCATTTAAGTTACTTTGAGAGTAAAGTGTTGCATTTACCATCTACATTCAACTAAGCTATTTCTACCATTTCAAAGTCTATTTTTCATTACAGTATTGTGGGTTTTTGTCGCTTGGTCTTGTGTTAAGTCTAGTAAAGATTACTTATTTTTCTAAACTGGTGTGGTGTCCATTTGTAGTGTTTTCACTGTATTACTGTATGTGTTCACAAATGCTTTACACACTGCCTCTGAGATAAGCCTGTCTGCTTGTGCCAAGCTTCCAAGGGGGTGAGCAGGGGTTATTTTAGAAGTGTAGCCCCTTAATCTGACTAGAAGCAAGGGTCCCTAATTGGTCAAAGGTACCTACCTCTGCCAACTAGAGACCCCCAGTTCTAACATCACCCAATATCTTTCTTGTCTGATTCATACTTTCATACACCCATTCAGTCGACTGAATGCATTAATTTCTTAATTACTGGTATTGCAATTAGGATTACACCAGTAACTATGTACCAGAGACAATACAGATAAAAACTATATACGAAGGGCCTGACTCACAAAAGTAAACTGACACAAAAGTCTAACTTCACGACTTTCGGTATTCACAAAGGGGATTTACGAGTAGTAAAGTTAGACCTTTGTCTGAACTTAAGACCAAAACTTAAGTTTAACTGGGACAACGGTCTAACTTTTCTACTCATAAATGCTCTTTGTGAATACTGACATTCAAAAATGTACACTTTCGTCTCAGTTTACCTTTGTGAAGCAGACCTGAGGTGTTTATGTATATGGGGTGTATATTACCAAAAGATCTTATTTTTAAGACCAATTCTGTTGTGTTTGATGCATGAAAAATAGTTTCTAATATTTTGTAAAATGCTGGCAGGTAGGCTGTTTGCAATAGCCATGAAATCTGTGTAGTGCTAAATGCTACATGCAATATTCACCTGAAGATTGTAGTGTGATATCCTGATTTACTAATACAGAAACTATACTGGATGGCTTGGTAAGACATGCATACAAAAACTTGTTAGTAGCTGTACAATTGAGCAACATAGTAGAAACAAGGTGGGAAGAATTTATATCCATAACTGTAACCCTTTCTCAAAGTGCAGCATATTTTTGTACACCTAAATTTAGGCCTGACTTAAATTTTGGTCGACGGGTAGTCACAAACATCATTTCCACCTCATTACAAGTACCATAGGACATAATGCACTTGTAATAATTAAGCAGGAAATCCGTCACAATTGTGATACTGTAATCCAAATGCAAAACTCTAAATCAGGTCCCATAGTTGAACGATTATTCATCTTTATTCTTCAGTAATTTTCTGCATATGGTTATAGATCAGCAAACATGTTTTTATCATGGTCCATTTCCAAAGCTCGTAAAGGGTCCTAGTGATAAGATCTCATCTATGTTAAGAAGAAATGAAGATGCCACTGGTACAGTCTCTGCTGGCCCTAGGATGTGGTAACCCATGTTCTTCACTAGGAGTGTCAATTGTAGCTTGTTGAGGCTAATCTTCCTAAGCTAATATGATATCATAGGAATCTGTCAATTGAATACAGAAAACCATAATGGTTCTCTCAATTTGAATCTAGGGTTTCTAAATTAAGTTTAGTTTATTTAAATCCCCATTCAGTGTTCCTTTCTGAAGATAGTTATTAACCTCCTCCATAATCAGGAGGGGTCTAAACTCCAAGGGGGCTATTGTAATTCCCATTGCACTATGTACGGCAGCCACCTCCCACACCCCACTTTTCAGCAAGGCCCTGTTTCTGTGAGGCATCCTATTCACTCCCCCTGCTAATAGGTCTGTTCTTTATTGGATTCCTGGGAAGACTGGGCATACATATTGTCTGATTTTTGTATTATTATGATCCTGTGAAGAATGAGACTAATTCTCATCATGGCGTTGATATATCTCTGCAGCAGTAATTTCTTAATTTTCTCTCACAGTATGCCCTCATGATTCTTCACCTGTCCAATAACACTGGAATTTCTTTTAACTAAATCTATCTCGGGCATTCACATCCTCCCCAGGGATCACCGCTTATCCAGTTTCTTTTCACTTGTGCACACTTCATTTACAGGTTATAATTTAAACTGATATTTCTGTGGAATTTTACCCAGGGTATATCTTCCCAGGAGTCATAAACCTTTTACATATAAATGTTGTCAACTCCATTCTTTGTGATCTTGTGGAGGCACAGTATACCTTTGACAAAGGGTCACTTTTAACATTAATTAGCACTACTTTAGCTACATTATCTTTAGCATCAGTAGTGTCAATTTCATGCTCATGTGCACTGTAGCTGAAGCACCGAGCTTCTCTGAATTTGCATGAAGACCTCAGGTAGAACAGCTTTCAACTGTATGCCATAAGTAGTGTTCAGGTTTGCAAATATGCTTCCCATGACTGCCATTGGTGTGCATTTGGAGCTATCCCCATGGGAAGGAACATATTCATGTTTTATTTATTTTTCCTGTAGCATTGAATGAGTAGAAACTGCCTCCATCTGGTAGGTCTTTCCAGCTATCCAAAACATTGTAGTTTAATTTGGCTTGGCATTGCCCCATTCTTGATTTCTTGTATTTATGCATTCGCATTGCTTTATGGATGCATAGGTGTCCAAACAGTGCCACTGTTGTAATCGGGGCTATCTCAGTTTGTCTGTATCTTGCTATTCTTTCCATCAACATTTCCCCAGTCATTCTTATGACCAGTTAGTCCCTTTCTGGGTGAGATTTATACATAGCTGGTATGCAATGTCTGCCCTGACAACATTAGAGGTCCTAAAAGCACAACAGTAGCCTCTGTTGGAATAACATCATGGGCCTGATTCACAAAGGTAAACTTACACAGCTCTGTAAATTTATGATTGTTTGCTATTCACAAAGGCATTTTACTAGTTGTATCCTTATGACTGTGGATTTTCCGCACATAAAAAGATAGGACTCTCCTATCTTTTTATGTGCATAAACTCCTCAGTCATAAGGATACTACTAGTAAAATACCTTTGTGAATACCAAACAATCTTAAACCTACACAAAAGGGTAAGTTAAGTTTATGAATCGGGTCCTAACTGTTCTACATAGGTCACCAACACATCAAAGAATCTTTGTGGGTCATCACATGCTGGAGCATCTATTATTGTATTTAATGTGAACAGCCCTGATGCATCTGTGGCTCCTATTTCAATCTATCAATAGAATACTTCAGTGGTAATTACTAGGTTTGCTCCGTCCACCAATGGGATTTCTCTCCTGTCATTTGAAATTCACTTGCTGTCAAATAGGGCTGTATGAGGAGGGGTACACATTCTTGGGTATAGTCACAGTTTTTATCTCTACCTTCTCTGCTTCTCCTGCCATTGCTTACAAAGACTCAAAATCTGTGCTAGTGATTGAGGCAGATCCCTTGCATCTATTAAGCACTCAGTGCACCTCAGTTGGAGAAAGGGACACCTTCCCTGGTACTGAGGCAGATCATAAGAGAGATCAGGGCATCTCATGTTAGGTTTGTATGCACAATTTACTTTTGGGATACCAGGTCCACAGTGGCCCTCTGTGCCAAGTTCTACGCTCAGCCCCATGTTGTGCTAACCCAATATTTTTTGGTCTGTGAGAAAATGCCCCTTTCGCATGGTCACCCTCATATTTTGCTGAATTTTATTGCTAGATTTGATATTCTTCACGCAGGGACACTGCTGTCTGTAGACAATGTATGTGATCTGCCCCCTACAACATGTAAAAATCGGCTCATCCCCATTTGGAGTATTTAACTTTTCTATCAATCTATAGTATATGTTGCAGAAGTTCTAGTAAGTCACTCCTATACATGACTTGTTACACAGAAGGTGTGGTACATGCTATTTAAAAATGGGAGACGTATAAAGTTAATTTTACCATGTCTCTACAGTGACAAGGCCATTAAAAGCATGACTGCGGCAGGCTTAACTGTCCTATACTGAAAACAAGAGTACAGATTAAAATACTAATATTGCTATCTCTGGAATGGTAGAAACTAGAGAAAAATGAACCACTAATTTTAATAGTTATTACAAATCTATTTCAATAGTGAAGTCAGATGTGCAATAAATATTAAGGAAAATTTACTTTTAGAAACTTACAATTCACCTGCCTGAACTGTCAGAGGGCTAGCTAGCATAAGCCTCTTCCAGGTCCCAGCCTGTGCTCAAGCAGGGAATAGGTGTGTAGGAGATGTAAATAAGTTTCAGGAGCAAATAATAGGCTGATCCAAATTGAGAGAGATAACTCCTGTGAACTCAGAAGAATATGCAGGTTGGGGGATGTATGCATCCTGTGACACTAGAGTCAAAACCTACCGACAGGTCTGTTAAAGCAGATCTAACACTTTTACACACTTGAAAGAGAGAGAACAGAATGCCAGGATAATTCTTGTATACCACCTTTCTAGACCCTAATTTTGTCCTGTGGTACTGTAAATTTCAGAACCATGTTGGTAGCATGGTCCTACCCTGCCGATTTTGGTATCAGCGAACCGCAAATGACTAATGCGGTATGTATTAGTGTTTTCGTCCTGTTTCACCGATGAATTCACCGTGTATACGATACTACATATCGAACACTCAGGTTCCATTTTAAAAGGGTAACCATTTTGTGGTTGCCCTCACATAGGCTGCGAATTGAGGCCATGCCTAGGCCTAAAGGACACGCAATCTTTCTTTGACTTCTTTGTGACCTATGCAAACTGACTTCGCTGCCCGAGGTCAGTCCTGCCCGGCCGGTTCCTTTTATTGCGGCCTTATGGGATTAGCATCAGGCACCAACACATCATAAAGTCGTGCATCCCACACGACTTTGACTAATCTCTTTCACACCTGACTCTGTTTCCTACTTTATGGCTCGTTTTACGAGGAGGAGGTGTCCGTTTTATTGGGGTCTGCTGCTATCTGATGAGGGTTCTGAGCCTCGCTGGGTAAATAATTATGTGCTGACCGAGCTGAAATGTGGGATTATCATCATGACTGTGCTCTTTCTTTGAAGCGAAAATATGTGAACGACCACTTGTAAAATAGGGGCGGTGTTGCCCAGAGCGTAATATTCTGTATATAAGAAAAGACTGGTTTTTGGTTGGGAGCAGTCTCCTGAGAAAATACATCGTGTTGTACTTCTCGGATACCTGTGATTGGTCTGCAGCCAATAAATACGATCTTTGACTTCACCTAGAAGACTCTGTGTTTCTGTGGTCTGAAACAGGAAGAACTCGAAGTCTTCGGGTGTGTCCCCTGGCACCGCTGGGTTGGTTCTGAAAAACCCAGTACTTCAGTTGGCGCCCAACTCGGGGCGATTTCAGCGGTACCGGTCCAAGCCAGAGGTTCGTGAGGAGCTTCGTGTGAAAATTCTGGAGGAAGGCCGCCACTTCATCGACCCCTGCATGTCGACGTGGTCCGAAAGTCTTTACTGCGAGGTTCTCCGCGTCCCGACGGCTACAAAGGACTGCTGCCCTGACTATCGCCCTGTTTTGGACCCTTGATGATTTGGTAGAGCGAAACAATTTAACGAGTCTTCTGGTGACGTCATCGATACCTCAGTTAAGTATAAGTGGAGCGTTTCCCAGTCCTTAGTTTGGTTTGGTATCCCTTTGGGATCGCTTTGATTTGGAACTTGCAAGTGCCAAAGCCGAAGGACTCGTGTATTCACGAGACTATCGTATTCGATAATCCTTTGAAGTTTGAAACTAGACTAGTGAGCGACGATGCCTGGTTCTAGTATATTTGGAAATTTTTTTGTTTGGGTTGTAATAGGGACTCCCGATTAGAGGATTCGTGTCCGGTTCCTCCAATTGGAACTCCAACGTATGAGCTTTATGTGAAACATGGCGTGGGCCCCATTGCGTGTAATGAAGTATGGATCCGATACACCAGGAAGGATGGTGTTTTAAAATGGCCCCAAAATGGTAGTTTCGACACAGAAATCCTAGATAACTTAGAAGGTAAATTATTTAAAAAGAAAGCCCGGCCGGCGATGTTTGATTCTTTCTGCCTATGGCGAAAGGAAGCCAAGCAGAAAGAAATCAAATTAGCCAAGAAAAATAAAAGAGAGAAAGGTATGTCGATAATGCAAGCAGCCTTGCAGTTTAAAGACAATGAAGAAGAACAGATGAATGAGCAGTTGCGCAGGCAACGTAAATTAGTGATTGATAAATGCTACCCAGTTTTGCCGCCCCTTCAGCAAGATGCGTCAAAAGAAAAGGAGAAAGATCCCCTAATGTCACATTTGCTGAGTTCGCCACCCCCGTATGCGCAAATTGCTACAGCGCCTCCGCAGCCTTTAAATGTACGGCCTCCAGTTAATTTGCCGCAAGCTTTCCGCAGCTGCCAGCTCCTCCTCATCCGGCCCTATGCCCACGGCGCAGCCCTCTCAAGGGCCGCCGGTTTCACTGCCTATCTCTTCTGCGCTTCCTGCGACTTTTCCTAGTACATCAGCTGCCTCCCTCGGCGCTCTTCCTGATACGACCCCTGTACCTGTAACTGCACCCGTTTTTCTTCCCTCTGTCTTTCCCCCTGTTCTTGCCTCAACTTCTCCTTCTACACGACAACGAATAGCTAGTGCGGTCACTGGTTTTATATCGCCTCTCTTTGGGTCATCTAGTACGACCCCTGGTTCACAGCGTAAGCAGTTGCGTAGTCAGCTGCCTGGTTCTGGAGCGAAAGAAGTATTAGACCGCATGGCACGTAGATGGATTGTTCATCCTTCAAGATATGATGTAGAGTCTGTTGTAAATGTTTTTCATCAATGGGAAGCACCAAAACAGGGATACGTTTTTGAGAAAATGTGTGAATTCCTCTGTGAGGAATTGGAAGATCATGGTTTAGACTTAAGCCCGCAGGAATTGTGTCATGTACGGTTTGAATTTGGAAAAGGTACGATTGTGGGTCCCGATGTTGGGAAAGCAGTTGCGACATTATTGTCTTTTAGGATCGAGGGTCCTTCTCAGTCACTTTTTGAACATGACTACTCTGATAGGAAGGTTAAACAATACCCTATGAGAGAAGTCCCTCCAGTACGGAAGGACGCTGTTGCAGCTGATGCCGCTCTAGGTATCGCTGCTATGCCAGCTCATTTTCAGCGTGTTTGGGTACATGTTCCTTGGAAGCGATCAGAAGTTTTAGCCCTTAAGCAGACATTGCCTGACCCCCGTAAAAACCCCGCAGGGTATTATAAGGAGTTATCACAGACTGCAGAATCGTGTGTCATGAACCTAGCTGACATAGATATGTTGTTCGGGAATGTCGTTCCGCAGCCTTTATGGGGGTTGATTCGTAATACAGATCATGCTGCAGAACTAGGTGGCACATGGGCTAATATCACTGCTACAGACACTAGACAAGTTGGTGGTGCGAAACCTGAGCCCTTAGTAGCAGAACTCCCTGGTAGAATTGTTACCTACATGAAGACTTTAATGCCGGCGATGCGTGTGAATTGGGATAAATTATCCGCATGCAAACAAAAGAAAGACGAAACAGTGTCTGATTTCTTCACCAGGTTTGAAGAAACATTTATCGACCACAGTGGTCAAGACATGAGTATGGAAGGTGGTCAACGGTTATTTGTTGATAAATTTGTGCATAATTTGCTTCCCGAGTTGTGTAAGAAATTAAAAGATTCAGAGAGTTCTTGGGCTGTTTCCTCATCAGCGCAAATACTGGCTACTGCACAGTATTACGAAAATAGGGATAAAGATGAGAAGGATAGAGCAGACAAGAAAACAAAAGAATTAAAGACGAAGGTTCTTTTACAGCAGGCTTACCCGCCACGTGGAGATCAGAATAACTATAAGCAAGGTCAGAGTAACTATCAACAACCCCAACAGTTTCAGAGTAACTCGCAAAGGTTCGGGTATTCCCAAACGCGTGTTCCTGTGGGTCCCAATCAGTGTTCGTATTGCAAACAAGAAGGTCATTTTAAGTATAGTTGTCCTATATTGTTGCAGCGCACGAATAGTGCTCATGGCGCGAGAGGTAGAGGTGGTCAGCAAGCTCCTAGAGGTAGAGGGCGTGGGAACGTTCCCCAGAACGCGCGTCCTCTTCCGCCTCAAAATACGATGAATAGTTTTGATCAGCAAGCCAATGTAACTGGTGGGACAGCTCAGTACTATAATAACGACTATTATGCAGAAGATGAAAATGCGGAAGGTAATGATTACTAGGACAGCCATAGACAGAGAGAGGGAGTTGTTTCAGTACCAGTGGATCAGAGTGGACCGTATGTTAAGGTGACTACAGCGGGTGTGTCAGAGCCCTTTCTGTTGGATACTGGTGCTGCAAAGAGTTCAATTATGCACTCAAAACTCCCTGGCGCGCCTTTGTCTGGCGAAATGAATGTTTCAGTAGGTTTTTCTGGCGCCCCGGTAGGAACCCGATCTCTAGTCCTATGCCCCTTTCTGTTGGACCTTGTGAGCTGAAAGCACCCCTTATCCTAACGACAGGATGTGGTGAAAACCTGTTAGGATTGGATTTGTTAAAGAAATTACATGCGACATTATATTGTTCCCCCTCGGGAGTACAACTTACACTGGGTAGGGAAGTGATTTCTCCAATGTATTTGACGAAGAATAAACTGCCAGCTGAATTGTCGTCTCTTCCGGATGTCCTTTGGGCTACTGGTCCTAACGATGTGGGTCTCTTGGAAATACCGCCATATGTGGTCACTTTGAAAGCCAATGTTAAATTGCCACGCATTCCCCAGTACAAGATCTCTAATGAAGGTGAGAAAGCGTTGTTAGTGATCATCTATGACTTGATTGAAAAGGATGTAATTGAAGAGACAAGAGGCAACGTTTGCAATAGTCCTGTTTTGCCTGTTTTAAAACGTACTGACCCCTCTCAGCCACCTGTTTACAGATTTGTGATCGATCTTAGGGCCTCATGTAGGTAGCATACCAGTTACCACTTCTTAAATACCGAGCCGTACCGAATCGGTATTTAAGAATCGGTAAGTTATATGTAGGTAAAAATTCGGTAACAATTACCGAATCGGTAACGTTCGGTAATCAAGAATCGTAAATCACCGATTCGGTAAATACCGAGGTGGTATTTACCGAATCGGAAAATACCGAGGTGGTATTTACCGAATCGGAAAATACCGAGGTGGTATTTACCGAATCGGAAAATTCCGATTCGGTATTTACCCAATCGGTAAATAAGATCACATGACTTGAGGAAATAGCCAATCCTGTGCAACCACACCCCACCCAACCAGGAAGTGGCCACACCCAGGCAGGTGCACATAATTAACAGACCCTGGAGAGGCTTGGAGTGCAGAGGAGAGGCAGGGAGCCAGTGCCTGTTCGTGCAGCAAAAATAACATCATGTCCAGCCAGAGGACACAGAGAGATGGAGGGGAAAGGAGGAGGAAGCTGAAACTCAGCCCCAAGGAACTCCAGGTGCTGGTGGAGGAGGTGGTGAAGCAGCACCAGAAGCTGTTTGGGAGGCAATCCCTGCAAGTGCCTGAAGCTGAAAAGCGCAACATTTGGCTGGCCATCCAGGCGCAGGTCAATGCTGTGGGAGTGACCCACAGGGACATAGAGGTCCTCTGAAAGCGCTGGTATGACCTGAGGATTGTAACCAAGAGGAAGATGGGGGACATCCAGAAGGAGGCCAGCCAGACTGGAGGTGGAACCAACAGGGCACCTGCCCTCACCGAACTGGAGGAGCTGGTGGGGGCCACAATCGAGCAAGAGAGCGTCGTGGGTCTTGGGGATGCTGACAGCTCTGCCAGAGCCACCACCTAACAAGGTAAGATGAATGCACAGCAATGTAGCCCCCCCTACCCCTATCCCACATCCCCCATTGTGAAAGGAGAATCCCACTCCAGTCCACATGTGTTAGTGCAGACAGGCAATGCATTCTGGGAGATGTAGTCAGGGAAACACCAACCATGAAGTTAATGGCACAGGGCAACAAGGCATGTCACACACATGAGGCACAAGGAGGCAGAGGACATTTTGGAATGTGAAATGATTTATTGTGATGCTTGCAATGCAGCCCTTCGGGGACACTGAGCCGATGTTGGATTTCTGTCCACAGATGTGACATCACGCAGGACAGGTCATGCTGCAGGAGCAAGGGCACACCGGCCACAAAGATCACCTCTGGCCAGCACAAGTTCAGCCCAGGGAGCAGGGCCACAGGCAGCCGCACCACCAACACAGGCAGCCTCGCCTCACCCAGAGCCAGCATCACCGCACCCAGAGCCAGCATCACCTCACCCAGAGCCATCATCACCTCACCCAGAGCCAGCATCACCTCACCCAGAGCCAGTATCGCCACTCATGTTTGAGTCACCGGCCACATCACCGCCTGCAGGTGTGAGAATGAGGAGGCGTCCTGCAGCCAGGCTGCGAGCCTCAGACACCTCGTCTGACGACAGCAGGGGCCCTGAACAAATCACCATGCCCCAGGATGGGAGCCATGCCACTGTGCCCTACACCTCACAGGCAGCACAGACGGGAGCAAGAGGGCGCCGCATGTCGCGTGTCCAGAGTCCACCAGCAACCATTGACAGCCATGGTGTCTTCTCGGGGCTCGAGGGCCAAATGTTAAAACAACAGCGCCTGCAAACAAAGGCAGTCATGTCAGTCCAGAGGCACATGCGGGTCATGAAATCTACATTAGTCAACATGGACAATAACATCAGCGCTATGGCAGCGGGCATTCGGGACATGTCCCACTCAATCCAGCAGTTGTGCAGCAAATTAGATGCTGACATAGATGCACGGCGCCGGGAACGGCAGAGGAGGGACACTACCACCAGGGCACTCAACCGTCTGGCAACTGCCACTTCTCTACTCTGCCGGCGCTCTGTGTCGATGCAGGAGGGCCTGACACACTGCTGCAGCGACGTGTCTCGGGGGATGGTGCAGGTGACAAGTGCACTAGAGGTGCTATTAACTAGTCAGGCGGTGACAACTGCTGCAGGGGATGCTGCGGAGAGCATCGACACCAGCAGCCGGAGCAGCATCACACCCCCTGTTCCAGAAGGACGCAGGAGCAGCAGGCGGCTTGGGGTTGGCTCTAGTGAGGATGCTCAAGCCATGCCATCCAACACTGCAGCGCGTATGCGCAAACATTGATGCAGCCCTGCGTGGCCACTACCTAATGGGTGACGTAACCCTGGACTTACTCCTTGTATATATGCTATGTTGCCAGATTGGCTTGATCTTGTGTTCATGGCGTAGTGCCGCATTAAAACTACGTCATTACATACCACAACTGGCTGTGTCCCCTTACTTACTCAGAAATAGTTGCATGTGATCACTGCCCGTCTCTCTCTCCCATCTATTGCAGTTGGCACTCTAGCTGCGTTGCCCTCTGGCTGGCCTGACTCATCCTCGTTGTCCTCAAAATGTGTTAGTTCCACATCTGTACCTTTCTTCGTGGCAAGGTTGTGCAGCATTGCACAAGTGGCAATGATCTTGCAGCAGTTGATGGGTGTGTACTGGCGTGCGCCTCCGCTCTTGTGGAGGCAGCGGAACCTGCTTTTCAGTAGTCCAAACGTGCGCTCCACCACGTTGCGTGTAGATTTGTGTGCCACGTTATATCGTCTCTCACTCTGGGTTGATGGGTGTAGGTAGGGAGTGAGGATGAATGACCGGCAGGCATATGCACTGTCGCCTAGGTGAGTAAAAGGGAAACATCAGTCACATGCCTCTATACACTATGATTTGCAGGTTTCAAGGGGCGTCACTGTTACTTACCTAGCAGGTATCCCTCTCCAAATTCTCCGGCACTCAGCCGTGTGTAGATCCCACTGTTCTGGAAGATGTAAGAGTCGTGGGTGCTCCCAGGAAACTTCGCGACAATATCAGTGATGATGTTCCCTGCATCACAGATCACCTGCACATTGATGGAGTGGGTGGACTTTCTGTTCCTGTAGATGTGCTCAGTGTCAGCTGGTGGGCAGATTGGGATGTGTGTGCCATCAATACAGCCAATGACATGGGGGAACTGTGCCATGTGATAAAAGTCAGTTTTAGTTTTCTGCAGTTCAGCCTGTGTGTTTGGGAAGCTGATGTAGTGGTGCATTCTCTGCATCATGGCATCCAGGAACTTCCTGAAGAAACGGGACAGGCAACTCTGGGATACACCACCCACCGCAGCTATCACCACCTGATAACTGCCGGATGCCAGTAGATGTAGGCTGCAGAGCACCTGCACATGTGGTGGTATGGCATGCGCCCTTCTAGTTGGCTGGTCCAGGAGTGGGTGCAGGTCCCTTATCAGGTCCATGATGGTTTGGGGGTGTAGCCTGTACCTTTCATGTATCTCTGCATCAGTCAGTTGGAAGAGTGTGATGCGCTGTCTGTAGATTTGTTCCTCCCGTCTCCATATCCTCAGACCTCCTGCCTGTAGACGTAGGCGCCTTGCAATGACATACAGAGCGGCCATGTTGTCCACGCTGTTGCATTTTGGGATTGCTTATATGCACTGTTGATGGTTACCACCTGCTTTCAATCCGTGTTAATTACCGACTCTTAATTACCGATTTTCATAGATTTCTTAATTACCGATGGTTCCTACATGTCATTTTCCGTTTTACCACTTCATATTTACCACTTCATATTGACCGAATCGGTAAATATGTATTCGGTAAATATGAATCGGTATTTTTGGATTCGGTAATTATGATTCGGTATTTACCGCTTCATATTTACCGAAAAGTTGTTTTTGGACTCCTACATCTCACTTGTCTAAATACCGGTCGGTAACGGCATATTTACCGAAAATCGGCCGTTACCGACCGGTATTTGGCGACCTACATGAGGCCCTTAGAGAGGTCAATAAGATAGTTGTGCCACAGTTTCCGGTTGTCCCTGATATAACTGCCTTGTTAACTATGATTCCAGCTTCCGCTGCTTGGTTCTCAGTGATCGATTTAAAGAATGCTTTCTTTAGCATTCCGATTGCTGAGGAAAGCAGGGATATTTTTGGTTTTAGTTTAGGAGGTCGCAGCTTCCGCTTTAAACGCGCTCCACAGGGCTACTGTGAAAGTCCATCAATATACAGTCAGGCTTTAAAGGCGCAGCTTGATACAATTATTCTACCTAGTGGTGCTACCCTTATTCAGTATGTTGACGATTTACTAATCGCCGCGGATACTGAGGAGATTTGTAAAGAAGCTACATTGTCATTGTTGCGTCATTTGTCTGCCTTTCATCACAAAGTGTCTCTCTCAAAACTGCAATATTGTCGACAAGAAGTGACCTACTTAGGTCATCTCTTGTCGAAGGAGGGAAGGAAACTGACCCCAGAAAGAATTCAGGCCATTGCACAATTGAGCATGCCAAGAACACAGAGAGAAGTGCGTGCTTTCTTGGATATTACTTCATACTGTAGGCAGTGGATCCCGAGTTTTTCTTTGCTGGCAAAACCTTTGATAGCATTAACATGCAAAGATACACCGAATCCCGTCCCATGGTCTGAAGAGTGTCAGAAAAGTTTTTCGGAATTACGTAAGGCATTATGTTCGGCTCCTGTGTTGGGTACCCCCGACTACAGTAAACCTTTTACATTGTATGTTCACGAGAAAGAAGGTTGTGCGTTGTCAGTGCTGACACAGTCTTTTGGAGACAGACAGCGTCCATGCGCGTATTTTTCCGTCGACTTTGGATCCAGTAGCCAAGGCATTGCCAAGTGGTTTGAGAGCCACAGCGGCAGCAGCTGTTTCTATTCGACAGTCTGCTGGGTTAGTAATGAACAACACGTTGATCGTGATGGTTCCACACGCAGTGGACACGTTATTAAACAGGACCAAGACACAGCACTTAACTAGTGCTCGATTGTCAGGTTATGAGTTGACACTACTAGCGAGTCATGTGCACATAAAGAGGTGCAATACGTTGAATCCAGCTACATTATTACCGATTTCAGCAGACACAGATGAGATTGAACAGCATGATTGTCTGTTCAGAACAGAAGAAGAAACAAAAGGGAGAGTGGATCTTAAAGATACTCCCCTGGTTGAGTGTGATGGTACCTTATGGTGATATGACTGCTGCATTTGCTGTCACGACTTTGCACACGATTGTTGAAACTGCACGTATACCACATAATTCGGCTCAAGCAGCAGAATTAATTGCACTTACAAGAGCATGCATGTTGTCGAAAGGAATGAAAGTGAACATATATACTGACAGTCAGTATGCCTTTGGCGTGGCCCATTGTTTTGGGCGCTTGTGGAAAGAACGTGGGTTCCTGACTTCGCATGGAACTAAGATTCAGAATGGTGAGTTGGTGAATGATCTCCTTGATTCACTGACCTTACCATTACAAGTTGCGATTGTGAAATGCAGTGCACACAAGAAGGTTATTGATGATGTTGGTCGTGGTAATGCATTTGCTGACGAAGTTGCGAAAGAAACAGCAAAAGATGTGACGAATCGAATGTATGTTGCAGGCCCTGCAAGATGGGTTGGTGATGTCGGAATGTGTGAAGACACGATAGAGAGTGTGAAGTCTCTTCAAGCTGAAGCCACAGAGAAAGAATTGAGCATGTGGAAAGAAAGTAAGGGAAAATTGGATGAAAATGGTTGTTGGATTGATTTGTCAGAGCACCGGCGATGGTTGTTACCTGATGCATATGTGCTTCCAGTGGTCACGATGGCACATGGAATGGCGCATATCAGTGTGAAAGGGATTTGTAAATTGTTAGCTCCAGTATGGCAGAATGCTGGAATTCCCAAGTGTGCAGAGAATGTGGTCAAAAATTGCATGGTATGTTTGAAATACAATCCTGGTAGGGGAACCCCAACTCCAGCTGGTCATTTTGCGCCTCCAACGTATCCGTTTGAGGTTTTGCAGCTAGATTTCATCCACATGGAAAGGTGCAACAATTTGAAATATGTACTTGTTGTTGTCTGCGCTTTTTCAAGGTGGATAGAAGCATATCCCCTAAAAGACAATACTACCTTATCCACAGCTAAAGCCCTTGTCAAAGAATTCTTCCCTAGGTTTGGAATGCCAAGAATGGTATGCAGTGATAATGGGAGTGAATTTGTGGGATGAGTGATGAAGAATGTATGTGAAATCCACGCTGCAAATCACCCCCAATCAGCTGGACTAGTAGAGTGTTACAATGGCACATTGAAGCACAAATTAGCCAAGATCCAAGCGAGTTCTGGTCTTAAATGGCCTGACGCTCTGCCCTTAGCACTCCTATCAACAAGAATGACTGTGCATTCACGAGTGGGACTTAGTCCCTACGAAATCGTGTTTGGCTGCCCGGCCAATATATGGGGAGTGCCAAGGCCTACAAAATTCAGTGAGATCGAACGCCCAGTACTGCTTGATTATTTGTATGAATTGACGGCTAAATTGCGTGTTTTACACCAACAGGTGCATGATACTCTGCCCCAGGTCTCTGAAGCTCCAGGACATCCTATCAATCCTGGGTCATGGGTGCTGGTCAAAAACTTCAAAAGGACAAAGAATGATGAGCCCCGTTGGACCGGCCCCCATCTCGTCCTTCTTTCCATGAGATCGGCTGTTCGAGTAAAAGGGAAAAAGAACTGGATACACGGCGTTCACTGCAAGAGGGTCCCTTTGCCTTTGCCTTACGACCAGTGGGTCCAGAAAGGGATCGCTGACTCAGAGACTGAGACTGTGCCTCGTTTTCTGCCGTTTAGCGATGCACGAGTAAAAGGAACGCTTTCTGAGAAGGAAAGCGATGACATCGTGCAAGAAACTGTGCCACTGTCAATTCAATTGGACACTACAGAGCCTGAACTCTTGTTTCAAGACCAAACAGTACCTACAAGAAGTCGCTACAATTTGAGGCCGAGAACTATGGACAAATAAAAATTCTTTTTCTTTGATATTTTTTTGAGAAGTGCAGCTCTCTCTTCCATCTGAGAAACGTTCTTATTTTTGCTTTTTCGAACCGCCATCAGCTGCAGGGTCGCGGTGCCAAGACTTTGGGGTACAAGCCGGAGACGTTAGGTCAGCGGTCTGGTTGGTCTAGGGCGTTCCCTGGACTGACAGGTGTACTCCTTAGCAGAAGACACTCATCCGCCGCGAACAGCACGATTAGAGGATGGAGTTTTTCGAGATGAAGAGACCCGCTGAGGAAATAAATTTTAAGAGCAGAATATGTAAAGTAATGAATAGCAAACGTTTTGTAATATTATGTCTGTTTGTCCTATTTAGCATGATGATGTTTTCTGTAGGTTATGTATTATTGTCTTTTCTAGTGCTGTTTGCACCCACTATACAGCCCATACCTCCTCCTACTGTTTCCTCACACTCTTTCCACCCTCTGCCTGAACACGAACAAGCTAGACGTTCTGAGTTTGTAAACAATTCGTTTATTCAACTTCTGCACCAGCACCAACTAGTTATGAATACGACAAATTGCTGGGTGTGTGGTTTGATGCCGCATACCATTAATAAGGGTATCCCATATCTAGTGCTGCCGTTTAGCTATAATGGGTCATCATGGGCATTCCAGACTATGTTTCTTTTTGCACTTGAGACCTATTCCCCACGACCACCGCGTTCCATTAGACCTAGCACGAACAATAAAGCCTTGATGAGAGGAGTTGCTGATATGAGCAGAGATATCGATGCATATTCATCTATTCCCAAGGATGAGTTGCGAGCTTATGTGGGTTGGAACGCGACGGGGTATAGCATTAGTCTGGGCGAGAAACAGCATAAAAGTTCATCTCCGATTTGGGTCGTACCCCACATAGGTCGGTTCTGTTTACAAGGTAATGGTCAGAATCCAAGAGCTCAATTAGGGAAGAGTGACTGTGCTGAAACGTACATTTTCCCATCACAGTTTTCCCCTGCGTTTTTGGCTGCCAAGGGTACATACTTTGTTTGTAATGATCGAGCATATACATGGATGCCCCCTGATTTCTCGGGCACGTGTCATGTTGCAAATTTGCTACCGCCGACATTTACTGCCGCCTCTGATTATCACAAGACCAGAGTTGTGAGAGGCGTTGTTAGTAAGGAGGATATTGCCGGTCAGGAAGCGGGAGACTTTTTCCTGGGTTTCCTGCCATTTTGGGGACCAATGGTCAATAGTAGGAACCTGAGACAACTGACTTGTGTAGTTGAAACCACTGTTAATGTAACGGCTGGTGCCCTTGGTAACTTGACAGCTGAGCTCCAAGCGGATCGCCTCATGACGTTGCAGAACCGTATGGTTCTAGATGTCATACTTACAGCCCGTGGTGGGGTATGCAAGGTTATCCAATCAAGCTGCTGTATTTTCATACCAGATAACGCTCCGACGGTCTACCAGGCCATTTCCAAACTGCATAAGATTTCCGAATCCATCCATGTGGATAAAGGAGATTGGTCGATGATGGGGTGGTTCTGGGGACTGATATCAGCTTGGGGATAGAAGATTCTAATAGTCACTGGGACGATCTTAGCCATTCTTTTCCTGTTCTGTCTATGTGTACAGTGTGCTCCTGTAATGTGTAGCCTCTGTGTTACATCATGTGTAAGGAGACCTGTATCAAGGGACGAGCTGAGCAATAGGATGATGCTACAGCAACATCTCCATGGCCTTATGAATATAGACCTCGACTCAGATTAGTATAAGTATAGTTATTGCCTATGTAAGGGCAAAAGGAGGGTCTGTGGTACTGTAAATTTCGGAACCATGTTGGTAGCATGGTCCTACCCTGCCGATTTTGGTATCAGCGAACCGCAAATGACTAATGCGGTATGTATGAGTGTTTTCGTCATGTTTCACCGATGAATTCACCGTGTATACGATACTACATATCAAACCCTCGGGTTCCATTTTGTGGTTGCCCTCACATAGGCTGCGCATTGAGGCCATGACTAGGCCTAAAGGACACGCAATCTTTCTTTGACTTCTTTGTGACCTATGCAAACTGACTCCGCTGCCCGAGGTCAGTCCTGCCCGGCCGGTTCCTTTTACGGCGGCCTTATGGGATTAGCATCAGGCACCAACACATCAGAAAGTTGTGCATCCCACACGACTTTGACTAATCTCTTTCACACCTGACTCTGTTTCCTACTTTATGGCTCGTTTTACGAGGAGGAGGTGTCCGTTTTATTGGGGTCTGCTGATATCTGATGAGGGTTCTGAGCCTCGCTGGGTAAATAATTATGTGCTGACCGAGCTGAAATGTGGGATTATCATCATGACTGTGCTCTTTCTTTGAATATGTGAACGACCACTTGTAAAATAGGGGCGGTGTTGCCCAGAGCGTAATATTCTGTATATAAGAAAAGACTGGTTTTTGGTTGGGAGCAGTCTCCTGAGAACATACATCGTGTTGTACTTCTCGGATACCTGTGATTGGTCTGCAGCCAATAAATACGATCTTTGACTTCACCTTGAAGACTCTGTGTTTCTGTGGTCTGAAACAGGAAGAACTCGAAGTCTTCGGGTGTGTCCCCTGGCACCGCTGGGTTGGTTCTGAAAAACCCAATACTTCAGTCCTACGAAACAGCTGTCTCTTTGTTTGTTGGGGGGAAAGTCTCTACTTCAAACTTGATTTTAGTGTTAGATGTGGGAGGACACTGGTGATTATCACAGTGCACTACCCCACAAATCCACAACCTTCAGAGCTCAAGTTTACAGTGACCAAAGAGTTTTGCCATCTTGAAAATGCCATGACAAGTTGCATTTTGGGCCAGTTTGATGTAAGGCAAAGAACTACTGAATTACTTGCTAAAACATGGATAGGGTTGCCTTTGGTAACTTATTCCATTGGTTAGGGAGTGCCCATGAGTCATGCCCGCCCATTGATGAGTGCCCAGCATGAATGTGGCACCCAAAAGCACCCCATCTGAACACTGCTGGAATTATGAACGAATACCAGGGGGCTGGTCCTATGTTTTTGTCATCTGTGACCTGCGAGAAGGATCTGAGGAGGTTGGAACCCCTTTTTTCTTGAAATTCAAAGAACAAAAAGGTCTTCAAGGATTATAAGTGGTCTTCAAGGATTTGGTGTTTCCAGGAACATAACAAAACTGTGAAGAATCCCATCTGAACAGTGGCAACTGGACCTGTATTGATTGGACTTTGATGTTGCTCTCTGCCTGACACCCTCAGAGTATAAGTTAGTCCACTGAGACCCTTGAGACATTGGAAGTGTAATCTTGTCATTGTTTGGGCACCAGAAGAAGTGTAAGCGATGTTTCAAATAGTGTTGCTCCAGAGCTTCAAGGGGACCCACTGCAAAACATATCTGGTAGTTCTACGGTATTGATTTTCAGGGTTGTCCCACGTGGAGATGAGTTTAACCTCAGAAAAACAACAAAGTCTGTTTTCAGATTAGAACTCCCCTACATGCAGGTCCTTGTGGGCTAATCTACTTGGTGTATCCGACCCAAGGTTCTTCGCATTTGGCCTGTAATTGTGCCTAGGTCCTTGTCAACCAGGACCATTCACTGCTGTTGGCGCTTTGCACTTTTTGGGCACTATTTCCACTTTATTGTTTACAAATTCATATGTCATGCTACCGTTGCTGGATTTGCTTTAATTTTGGTGTAATTTTGCTTATTGAATTTTATTTATTTTTATAAATTGGAGTGGGATTTTCATTGTTTTCTGTTTTCAACTTTTTTAGCTGTTTTAGTACTTCTAAATGCTTTACAAATTTTCATCAAGCTAAGACTTTCTGCCCTGTGCTAAAGCAACAAGCCGCTGAGCTCAGGTTTAAATCATTCCAACCTTTGACTGGATCTAAAAGGATGGTGATTTCACTACTTGTACCAAGCCCCAATCCCCCCAATTAACAAACCACTGTCTCACAGACATTCTGCGGAAATCAAGCAACTGAATGTAGGATACAAATTAAATATGAAGTAAACATTTACCAGGTCCAGACAGCAGTAAGATAGGACCACAAAATCACAATGTGAGTTCAAAGAAAATGCACACAAAATGCTGCACAACATAAGTTGCAAATGGTAGGAAATCAAAAGGTTTTTTCACGTTTATCATGTTTAAAGCACCAAGAAAAGAGAATTGTTTAGGCAATGCTATGAGTTCATTGGGTGTTATATAGTATTTTTTCGTTGGTTTTGATTTGTTTCAGTCAGATGATTGGGAAGAAGGAAAAGCTGCTATTGTTATTAACGTCTGAAAAAGTATTATATGAGCCTCAAGTGTAGCCGTAAAATTGAAATAAAGCAATCGTCATTACTGAAAATTGAGTAGTGTCACACAGAGCTCTCCCTGACAGAAACTGGCAATTATTGTGTCTATTAACACATGCTGTTTTATTTCTTTTTCCAAAAAAGTCTATAAAATGAAGGGTAAGATAAGTGCCTGTATAAGCTAATAACAAGTCAAACTTTTTCCTAATCTTCTCCCATCTCCCCATTTTTATCTTATCTTTGCTTTGTTTGTTGTTTCTTGTTCTCTCTAGCATGAACTTCATATTTGCATATTCATTGCGTGGATTTAATCAAAACATCATGTATCAGGGCACTGTGCAAATAAAGTCACAGTACATGGATGCAATTGGATTGTGGTTCTATTTTACATATGTAAGAGTAAAATGTATTAACAGAAGTAGGATTTGGAAGAGTTGTAAAATTCATGACACCATTCAATGAACCACAACAAAAAAGACTGCACCCTTGTTCTGTTCAATGAACACTTCCTAGGATTCAAAACAGTATGTAAAAACATGAAACAATTTAACAAAAACGCACAACAATGTTTCTCTCATGTGATGTTATGTGGTGCTGTGAGAAACCTACGAAACATGACACAAATAGTATATATATGAAAATTCAATGACTGTTCTATGCTATTTAATGCCAGCGATGTGTTTTGTGAGGGGCCACAACTAATGAGAGGTGAAGCCGTCCCTCCCTCCTTCAACAATGGTCATAAAAAGGCTATTACACTGCACATCTGCAAATATTGTTTATGCCTTGTAGTTGGCTCGTATGTACTTGTTCGTTAAGAGTATTACAAAAACCAGGAGTGGGTTACGTTCATGTAGTAAAATACAATGCTATCGAAGATGCTCCATTACTGTTAGATCAACTTTCCAAGTGTAAAGTAACTGTAATTTGCAATCTCATATCAGTTTCTGTCTTCTTAGGATACTCGTGCATGTGTGTGTATTAGTGCAGTCCAGCGAAATAGTGTGCTACTAAGCCACATTTGTTTTCACAGCCAAGGCACTTACACACATATACTAATATCTCGTTCTCCCTGTGAGGTATTTCTGAAATAATAAGTCACCTATCTGTCTCTGGCAATGAAGGGTGTTGCTGGAGGCCGTAGTCGCACAGTCGGGTGGACAGTGCAGCCGGCAGCCTGAGGAGGCACGAGGCAGTGCATACGTCACACGCTCCACGCCGAGTTCAGAACACTGGAGCAGTGAGGAGCAGCACGCCCCGGCGGCACAGTCGGCTCTGCCTCTCTGCCTCGCTTGAGAATCTTTTACCAGCGACACTTGGTTCCCAGGAGGACATCTGAATAAGGAGCCCCGCTGAAAGTCGCTGAGAACACTCTGCGACAGGAACGTGCAGTGTTTGCAGTAAGTTAACCTTTCTTCTAATCATATTGATCAGTAGTGCAGCAGGATTGTTTTGAAATTCATGCGCATGCTTTCAGCTGTATTAAAACGATGAATGATAATGAGTGAATCTCAAGAAATAGAGTCGTTTTTGTCTCTAGTTTATGGTTACAAAGTGGACTCTTTTCAGTTTAGTCTACGTCTGAAACTTCTCCCCTTTGTGCATTGGGTTTCCATGCAGGAAAGAGAAATGTCTGCACGGAGCATGAATGAAAGGTTCAGAGTTCAGTGGCTGTCTCAGAGTGGGCCCCTTGGAATGTGCTCTGCGTGCTTATGTCCTGCTCTGAGCTTGCAGTATTCACAGGAACTTCAAAGTTCAGGCAGGTGCTACGGAAAGCAGACGTTTTTTTCAAAATTCATATTGAATTAGCCGAAGTTCAGATCGTTTTGTAAATGATTGTATTGAAATAGTTAAAAGAAAATCATGAACTCATGTTCACAAGGAACGTTAACTTAATACGGTATTGTGTATTTACCTTGTTAGAAAATTGGATTTTTGACGTTTAGTGTAGCAGTTATTGCATATCATATCGAATTGTAACTTTAAAAGTAATGTTAATGCTGTACTCGTTCTCTAAAGTATGGCACTAATTATTTTCCCATTACCCAATTATTTACGTATCTAATATTTTAATAGAAAATGATTTATTAATATGACCCATGGTGATATATATGTTTTGAACAGCGCTATTTTGCAAGCGATAACATATTTATGAGATTACAGAAACAAAACAAAATGTATTTGTAGAGTGTAAAGGTAAATTGATATTCTAACTCACATTAGGTCTGGCTAGAAAGAGCATTTACAGTTACGCATGGTTCACACTACCGATGCACAGAGTGATGGCAATTGGTTGCTGTAAGCAACACTCACATGTTGGTAGCCCACATTCAGCAGCCATTGGTTGAATATACCTCTCATTCATGACTATGGCTTTACGAATAGCACAACCCTGGTGAGTCTTCCAAACTAGTACTTCCATCACAAGGAACGGATGGTGAAACATTAGTTCAATGGATGGCATATTGTTTTATTGCCACCCGCATATATAGATGTTGACTGGGAGAGAGGCAGATGCTCTGAAAGGATTCCCTCATGAAGGGAAAATAGTATGCGGTGATGAAGACAGAGGTGAGAAGGTGCCCCTGCAGTGCAAGCCACAACAATAAAGCTGGCAAGTTGGCACGCTTTGCGACTTGGCAAATAGTTAATAGGACAGTCCTGTCTCCTTATGCGTGGAGACTCTGCAGTCATAAAGACTCTACACGTAACATACATTTGAGAATAGCAAACATTCATGAACTTACACAAAAGTGTAAGTTTACCTTTGTGCACCAGGCCCATAATGTTATTTCAACAGAGGCTTCTAGTCATGTCTCAGGGTACTGCCAAAATGGTTTCTGTTTTACCCACTCTGCTGCCAGGTTTGCCCAGGGCCGGCTCTAGGGCAGTGCGAACGGTGCCACCGCACCGGGCGCTGACTTGGGGTGCCATGTTTATTGTTTTAAAAGCTCCAGATGCCACGGTCCTTGTCCGAGCAATTTCCATTCATCATTAAAAATGTCACGATAGATAACTCCGGTGATTGATGTTGTTCCTTGCGAGAGACCCGAGCTTCGTCTGGGGAAAATATTAACTCATCATAGCCAAGAAGATTAATGTCCCTGCTGCAAAGAACTTGTCTCATTCTGCATACACTATAAATAGTTCAAGGGGTTATCGCTTTTGTCAGCAAGATCCTTTTGTTGCTTACAGTTTAAAAGTTAAAATCCTAATTTAGAGCAGTGAGCTATTAACTGCCATCAAAGAGCTCATGCAAACTGCAAGAACTATATTACAGCCACATGTTTTTTGCCCAGTCTTTCCTTATCCTAGTATTGCAAAAATGTTTCATTTGGGTAGAAATCAACACTTATTATTAAAGAAAACCCCTAACAATGATGTTACATTTAAAATTCTTAATTTGTGCTTTTCCAGACCAAGGACTTTTAAATGATACTGCCTACCAGTATCTATGCATCTGTCCCCTTTTGAGTAAATTGAGACGGTATTATCTCCTACAGTCATTCCGCCTTTTCCAAATCAGAACATGTCGATCGGCAGCCATGTTAGTATTGAATAGCCAACAGCTGCAGACAGCTTGCAGGGCCACTAGATTTTTTCAGAAAGCGAGTCTCCTTCTGCTGAAAAATGAAAAAGGAGGTGACCTATTGGGCAAAACTTAAAGTCTTATTGGAATAAATGACTTTGAAGATAGACTTTGAAGATAGATAATGAAAGTTGGACTTTATTCCTCCAACAAAAAAAAAAAAGTCATCATTCTGTAAATGCTTTCTTAATTATTTATTTAAATGGAATAAGTTCTATTGAATTTTACTCTTTTGTAAAGGTTTTGATTAACCATACACAATAACATTTTACTTACTTACTTACTTATGATACTGCCTACCAGTATGAATGACTTGTGACTCCTACACATTGTAGTACTCTGTCTTAGGTAACATTTCCTATACGCTGATTTACACACGAATGATTGTCTCCT
Source organism: Triturus cristatus (assembly GCF_964204655.1). Taxonomy (NCBI): domain Eukaryota; kingdom Metazoa; phylum Chordata; class Amphibia; order Caudata; family Salamandridae; genus Triturus; species Triturus cristatus. The sequence goes on from NC_140589.1 coordinate 463,950,566, forward strand.
TGCAACGTATGTGTGATGTAAAGTGTCCTGAGACCCTAAACTGGTATGAGGGGTGGTAGAAAACTAAATGAATCTAAGAGACAGTGGTTATGTTGACTTGGGGGTCATTGTCAAATGGTGGTAGTGAGGGAATCTTTGGTGAGGTGGTCATGGGGGGACACCAACAAACATTGTAGCACAGGGCGCTACCAGTACTAAAGCCAGCCCTGGATTTGCCTTTGTACCCAGCGCCTTCAGGCACATGTATTTACCCTTCTGATGCTCCCTCTGCTCCAAGGTGCTCCAGGCCATCTGTCCTCCTGTGGCCTCCAAGTGATTAGAGCATTTGTTTGAGACAGAGTGTGGCTGCTGACTAACCTATGCCTTGGACCATGGACCCACGACTCCCAGAGAACTCTGACAGCTGACTGCTGCCGGCAGAGGCGGCTCCTCAAGGGAGTATTGTGGGGCAGTGGGGCGGGGCGGGGGAGGTGCACGGTGGAGGGTAGTTAACTCCGGCAAATGGCATACGGCAGCGCGCGCAATGTAATTCATTTTATTCGTTTATTTATTTACTTAACTCCTTTCGCCCATATGCTAGAGTTTACTACTATCTCCCTTTGGTGTCCCTAGGACCCTCCTCGCTGGACTAATCCCTTGAGCTGCCACCCACTCACAAACTCCCCCCCGGATTCTCCTTCTTCATAGCCAGTGGTCTCTGATGTTTTCCTCCTGTCCCTTTCCACTTGCATCTGCTTTGCTTGCTTTTCTCTAATCTTGTCACTGCTTGCACTCCTCGCCTCTTCCTCCACAGTGCCTACTTCCATCACATGCCTGAGTTGCTCATAAACCCATTCTACTGGTTCCCGACTCTTGACCCTTAACATGGTTAATCTGAGAGCAGCTTTATGCTCCTCTGCCATAATGACACATCTGTCCTCCTCAGACTCCTGTTCCCCCTAGAACTCACTCCTTGAGCCTCAGCTGGGCCTGTGTCACAAACCCAGTCCCTGAGGTTCCTCCACTCCCATCATTTCAGCCAAGTCCCCCCTGCAGCTTTTCTACCTATCAGCTTCACACTTCCCCTCTCCTCATGAGGGCTCCTTGTGGGAAAGCATGGTGTCTCTGTGTTCCCTTTCTATGTTGAACCCTGTTTCTTTGTGCCTGACACCCAGGCCACCATCTTCTCCAACAACAGCTTCTATTTACCCCCCCAGAGGGTCCTCCTGCACCAATTGTGGTACCTCCTCAGGCTCACCTGCACTCTTGCCCCTTTTTATGGTAATAGCTGGTCCTACTACCATGTCCCTTGTTCCAGGCCTCTCCTGCACCCCTCAGGCTGTTTCTTGTCATGCCTCTTCAGCTCTCCCAATGGACCTTGATTACCTCAATTGTCACATTCTTGTTATTGGTTTCTTGTCTGCATCTGCACCACCGGGTCCAAAACACAATTTCTCGCCCTCAGGAATCACCATTCCCCTTCCCTTTCAGGGGGTGTCCTTACAGGCCATGATGAGGGCTGATATACTGCTCTTCTACACCTCTTGCTCACTGACTGAGGTTTATTGTTCAGGTAGGGCAGGTGAAAGGCACCCTGCTGCCCTCAAAATCCAAAGCAATTTCTCCACCTCAGACTCAGAGGGATCCGTGGCCCGCATCCTTTTCCTCTGAGGGCGCAGGGAAAGTAAATGCTGCGGCACCACTAGTGTGAAGATGTGATGCAATGGCCATGCAGCTGTGCACGCCACGCAGCTGTGCACGCCACGGCGTGATCCATTCCCCCTCCCAAATCTCCTGGGGTCTGAGGACAGTTCCCACCCTATTTACAGACCTGCCTTCTCAGAGACCTGCAGCTTTGCCCTTCAGGCACCTAGGCTGCAGAGGGGCTTGGTAGAGCACTGAGGATCAGAGAAGTTCAGAAGCTGATTGGGGTGTCTGCAGGCAACTGATAACAAATTAACGGTGCATGAGGGTGCTCCCCCATAGGTATAAAAATAGGGCAGTTGCGCTTGGTTGATATTGCTTCCACCCAAGAAAATATGTGAAAGGTTGTTTGGCAATATGTGCCATCTTGGTACAGGGTAAGTCACATAGCCAACAACAGCTTGCGTTTAGGAAACTGGAAATACATGTAAACAGGTAAGTGCATTGCTGCTTCTCCAACTCTGCTTCTTGGTACTTAAGACTTATTGCTTCATTACTGCTCTCAGCCTTTCCAGAACCCGGACTCAGGGGCACTCGGCCCGCAGCAGTAAAAATAAGTACTAGGATAGACCTTGACTGGGAGAAACTAGCTCCCCCTTTGTTCTCCTATAGGGCTCGGAAGGGATACCTATCAAAGTCTTCACTGCCATGAGGGAGCGGCTAGCATGAATACCTCCAAGGCAGGCACACCAATGCTATTAAGTATCTGCAAGCAGTATATTTACACTTCCACATTGAAATATAAGCTGTGAGGGTTGGGGCATTCACTGACGGCCAGGAGCGTTGTGCGCTTTCTCATCCAAAGCTTTGGCTGGCACCTGCGGGATATAATTAGGTGGATTTCTTCACCTTTACTCCCTCTCCCGATGCATACTCTCACATATGATGAAGCAGATAATGCTGTCTCAAACTGCTTTAAACTTCCAATACCAAATTACTCTCCTGTGGGCCTATCTCAAATTTGAACAGTGAGGGTAAAAAGGGAGTGAATGAAGTGGGTGACCAAATGTCTCTCTATGTCTACAGGTTTATATTAATTTTTCTAGTGATTTTAATAGGTTGGCAAACAGCTACATCTGACTTTAAAACAGGCCTAAAACGTTTATACAATTTAAAGGAGTACAAAAAAATTGAGTAAGATCGAAATCACTCTGGACATGATTGAATCTGCACTTGCGGGTGGAACATTACTTTAGCGTCAAGACGTACCTCTGTGCTGTGAGCATGCATGCTTAATTGAATTAAAGATTTTGCAGTGCATACTTGTGCTGTATCCATTTTAGAGTCAAAATGTGATGCTTTAAGCAACACAGCATCAACAATCGCCTGCAAAATAGTACAAATGTGCCAAACTGTGTTGTGGTGATTTGGGGAGTGGGAATATCTTAAAGCGGAAGATTCTAGGAAATCTGCACATTGCTGAATATGCAACTACATTTTATAGACACAATTGTTTGGTGAAGTGGCCTTTTTTACTGGAATAAAAATTGCTGACTTTTTGTCAACAGTGTCAATAATTGAATGAAATTATTCTTACTATTTAGGGTATTGGTTTTATTTAGAATTTTTTTTTTTCCAACTACTTAAATAAGCACACCATAATAGCAATAGGTTAACTGCAACAAATTGCAGAAATATCAAAAAAATAATTTATGTCCAGGTTCAGTAGGTTGTTTAAAGAATATAAGGGTTCCGCAACAAAAGTGTTAAATTATTCGTATGCCAATGGCTAGATACTTGGGAGCATATTATCAAGCACGGCGTTAAAATAGAAGCCCATGTTGACACCAGAACATGGGCTTCTATTGGAATTCTCAACGGCATATTATCAAGCCCATTATCACCGTTTTAGCGGCAGTTTTCTGCCGCTAAACCGACGATAATTTTAACTCTGTTTGTTGATAATATGCCCCATAGATAGTTAGTTTTCTAATTATATACAACAGCTGTGATGAAATAACTCAGAAGTTTGGCAGTATGAGCCTATGAGTTGATCACTATAGTAATCCTTCGTTTTTCTACGGTGATTAACGTGAGTACCTGTACACAACAAAGCATCCCCCCCCTCTTCACATATGAAATAGAATGTTCAAACTCTGTTGTGAAATAACAACGCTGTACCAAAACAGGATATCCTGAAACATACCTTAAGAGTGGAAATGCGCCATTTGTTAGTTTTCCTATGTCACCACCCGTGAAATTTCAATTTGAGAAGACACAATATAGATTATTTAAGTGTCTGGGGCAGAGATTAAAGTTCAATAATAGTATTGTTATTCATGCCGCCAGTTGCTAAATAAATGCAACCTGGATTTTAAGGTAATGCCCAGGTAAAAGACACTCCAGTAACGAGCCTCGATAAAATTGTGGCCTTAAATATTGCAACATGTGTTGCCAAATGTGAGCACACTTTTCTGAGCTTCTCGAGTTGTTAGAAACAGATACATTGTTATGGCCTGGAGTTAGGTAGAAATTGTACTTTGTGTCATTAGCTCATCAGAACCCTATGCATGTAATATGATTTTAAGTTCCTCATGGTTCTAGACTCTGGCAATTTAAACTGATGTTGGAGCCAGACAAGGAGCTGTTTGTGGTTCTTGCTGTTATCTTGAATAAATTCAGATCATTAGTCTGCTTTCAACATTGGTGATGAGCTGTGTCTGATTAGGGACAGGCAATTCAATTCATTGTCTTTATTTGATCTCCCGCAGGCAGGTCATAAAAGATACATACAATAAAAAATCATGCAATATAAGACACACATGTTAAAAACGTCCACAATTAAAAAGAAAACATTCTAAGTTAATTACAGTTTTAAAGTGACAGTGCATACAATTTGATTCCAAAGATATCAAATCTAATAGAACAGTATAATGGATAAAAAATAGGATACCAGGAACAAAATTCAATTTACAATACAAATTCCACAACACTTAATGAAAAGAGAATATAAAAACGATTTCACCATAACAACATGCTACTTCTTCCGGCTAAAATACACTTCAAGAAGCTAACAACTGCATGACATACATTATGATCATTAACTTGTAACAAATAAAATAAAGCTGCTTTACACTTGGAAAATGTATATCTGCATAACAAGGATAATAAAAATGTCCTTGTAAATGGCAGATAAAGACAAAGTGTAAAATAGTTTGGCTAGATTTTTCATCACAGGGAAAAGTGCAAATTTAGGCTGAGGAAAACTGGACTAAGGGAAAGAATATTAGCCAACGGAAGTAGCCTAACCTAAGTTTTGCCAACAGTGTTTTCTCGAAAACATTTGTCATGTATGATAAGTATGGAGCAATATGCATAAAATGTCACCACTAATTCCCATGCAACCATTTTCTAAGGACCTATGTGTGTGCTCATGGATTTTGTAACCATCTCTAAACTGCCAGCACTCTGTATCATAGTGCCTGTGCTATGCATTGAAATACTACTTCATTTAAGGACTGTGTCTTTGTTTTTGTTTGCGGTCATACTGGATTGTGAGTGGCAGTTATATGCTTTCAGCATCCCAGATGAGTAGCTGCTCGCGCGCTGTCATCTACAGAGCCCCTTGGTGAGTAGATGAGGAGTGTAATGTAAGCTGACATCACACTCACGAGGGATGTCATCACGTTAACTTCTATTTGATGGGCATTTTAGATTAGGCATCCAGACGCTGCTTAAGGGAAATCCTAGGTGCAGGAGGGAAATATCATCATTCCAGCATGGAGGCTATGTGTAATGGGCATCTTATGATTTTTAAGGTAATTGACGCGTGGATGAGGTTTGTCACCATGCCTGCATGGTGGCCATATTTACTTGGGCATCCATCATGAGAATACATGAAAATCAGAGTAACAGCCAGGTTTTAACATGTATTGGAGCAACGTAAGGTCAGCATTTCAGCTCAAGTGTGCCATTAAAGTTGTCTTATGGGTTTCTATCACTGTTGTGAAGCAGTGACACTTGTAACTGTTATTCCTTGCCTGGAGAATTGTAATGAAGGTACCACATTCTATTTATTTTCTTCCTTACAGCTCTCAAATTTCTATTGTGCAGCAACATGTCTGTCAATAACATGTCTCAACCACCTGCATTTTTATCTGAGAAGCGGAGACTATACCTTCTTGTAAATGCTATAAAAGCAATTTGATTTGCATCTAGTAGCCATTGAGGGTGAGCAGTTTTCAGCAGCAATGAAACAAGCCATCTTGATGTATAATTTAGGTATTGAGGGTCTCAATATCTATGATAGTATTGATGACATACCTATTGGTAAAGCAGAGTGAGAACCAACTGAAATCTATGAGATGCTAGCAAAGATGTTTGAGTAGTACTTAGACCATGCATAAATATTGTATTGGAACATCATAGGTTCTTCACTAGAGTTCAAGGACCAACAGAGAACATTGGCAACTATATTGCATCTCTCAAAACTCTTGCTCCCATGTGTGATTTTTTTTTGAGCTGGCAACTTTATGATTATGGGATAGTGAGTGCGATGCACCAATAATAATCAGGTGAAGGAAAAACTGTTAGTGAAGAATCCATCACTCAAAGATGTTGTCATCATTGTAAAAAGTATGGAGACTACGACTGGTTGGGTGAAGAAAATGAGGGGGGTCAACAAACTCATTCCATCACTCACAATGGTGCACAAAACAGCGTACATGTTGTTCCTGATGACTTTGAAGCTACGGTACAGAGGGTAATTGCCAAAGGTGCTTAACACAAATCTTCTGCATAAAAGACAGATTTAAGACAGACTTAAGACAGACTTAAGACAAAATCCTAACTTTACTACTACTAAATTCTTTCTGTGAATACCAAAAGTAGTAAGTTTAGGATCTTGTCTCATATTTGTTCTGTGAATCGGGCCCGATATTCCTAATGTAAAGGATGATATCCCCACACTGAAGACTGGACTTTTAGTGATGCATGAGTGTGAGATTGACATTGGGGATGGGTAGGACTTCAATCCTCGTGACTCTGGATCACCATCATCATTGGTGACAACATTTGGGTGGACAATTTTTCAGATGAAAATATTGATCTGGAGGCTCCAGGCATAAATCATGTGAGTTATGGTGGTATGAAAATCAATGTATTAGGCTATGTAATTATAAAAATGCAGTACAAGGACTGAGCTACAACTGGAAAAGTGTATATTGCCAAGTGGGGAGAACATTTGTCTGGTCGGCATCACCCGATAGACATTGGTATTACTCTAAATCCTAATGCTCATGAGAAAATAGTGTTGGTGAATGTTAGAGGTGACAGTGAAAATTCTCACCAAGAGGTGTTCACACATGATCTTGGCTTACTGAAGAATTTTGTACACAAAATTATTTTCATAAGTGGTGTGAAACCTTGTGTTCGTAAGGTAGGTGCGTTGCTAATTTAATGCGTGGACCACTTAAAGCAGAACTGGATAGCTTGTTACATTTGAATGTCTTTGCAGAAAATGAGTCATCTGAGGGGTTGGCACCTATAGGTTTAGCACCAAATGATGGAGATAAGTCCAGTCGCATTTGCAGGAATCTCAGAGATTTGAATAAGTGTATCTGGATAGATTGCCAACCTCTGTCCAATATTCAGAAACACTAACCATGCTGTTGGGTGCTAAAGTATTTAGTGAGACATATCTATTATCAGCGTATCACTAGGTGGCACTTCATGAGGATTCTAAACATCATACGTCTTTTGTAACATCTCTAGGAGCATACAGATTTGTGAGAATGACTTTTGAATTGGCATATGCAGCTGCATACATCCTGAGAGTTAAAAAACAGTGCTGGAAGGTATTTCCTGTACGTCGATTTTCCAAGGTGATACTCTAATGCTTGGTCTTGATGAAAGAGAACATTATGAAACCCCACGGTTAGTCTTGAGAAAATTATTAGGGGTGGGCGGAATTTGCAAAATTCACTTTCGCAAATTATCACGAAAATGTTAAAAATCTCTGCAAACACGCGGAAATATCGCGAAGATGCGGAAGTTTTTTTCCCGCCCGTTCGCGGTATTTTCTGCATGGTCGCGGCTCACCAACTTACCCATGCGGTGTCTCGCGGGCGCGGCCATCCTGTTTTCACTTGTCTCGCGGTGCATGATCGCGAGAAGAAAGACGTGATCGCGCGACGCATGACGTTACTGCGGGCGCGAACTGTCGCGAGACAGCACAAATGGCTACCAACAATCCAACATCTCGTGGAGAATGCGACCGGATCGGGAAAACTTGTCGGCGAACGCGGGGATTCACGTAAGGCGATCGCGCGCACGCGAGAATGTATTATTTTACAGCGCGAGCAAGAAACAAATTATCGCTAAGCTGCGTAATGCGGAAATTTTGACATTTTCGCGCTTTCCGTGGAACACGAAAATGCCAAATTATTGCAATTTCCGCGAACAGAACGGAATTTTGGCTCAGGCCTAAAAATTATACCAAAATGGGTTGACTGTAAAGGAAGAAAGATTTTAAGTTAAGGGCAGCTTCTGTAACTCACTTATGCCATTTAGTTTCTAGTGGAGGAATTAAAACTACATTTGAACTGACTGACAGTGAAAAGCATGCCCCAGGGAATAAGGATCAATTGAGATCTTTTTTAGGTCTGGCAGAAAATTATTCAACATTCATTAAATGATGAGCTTGTGTAGTTGAGCCAATAAGATTGTTATTGAAAAACACCTCGTCCTTCTGTAGGTCTCCAGAGTGCAAAGTTACGTTTAACATGGTCAAAGAGCAAATGAGTAGAATTCCAACACTTGGACATTTTGATGTAATGACAAGAAAAACATTTTGGCAATGAATGCAAGTTTGAAAGGGATAGGAGCGATGTTGGCTCAAATTGGTGATGGAGAAAAATAAGTGGCAGCTTTTACACCAAAGGCATTAAAGGAAGCTGAGAGCATTTACTCTATAATAAAAAGAGAGGCATTGGCAGTAACATGGGCTATATGCCACTTTAACTATTTCCTTTGGGGCGTCTCTTTGGGTGAGGGAATGTGCCTTAAGAGAATATGATTGGGACAGCAGTAAGGGAAATGGTGCCACTCTTATTAAACTCAATTATTATGTGGACAATGGATGGCCTCATCATGCAACCCTGGATTTCTTTTTGGAATGTTAAAAATTAATTGACTTTCAATGGGAGTGAATCATTGAGGGGAGATAGGATCTTTCTTTCAGAGGATCTGAGGACAAAATTGATTCATTTTGCACATGATGGACATTTAGGTACAAACCTTACTAAAGCGAGAGTGAAGGAAAATAATTGGTGGGCAGTTATGAATTGCCAAGTTGAAGAGATGGTCACAAAAGATAGGTCAACAGTCACTTTCCATGTTCCCTTATCTTTAGTGGCATTACCAGATCAGCCTTGGGTGAAACTAGGGCAGTATTTTATGGGCCCATTTGAGCTTTTACAATACAATCTAATATATATGTTGTTATTAGTGGATTATACCTCTAAAAGGATATCCGCCAGGTGTGTGAGTGCAGTAAACATCAGAGTGGTTCATGAATTTCTCAGGGATGAGTTTTCCATAAAGGAATGTCTAAATACGTGGTGACAGATAATGGACTTTAGTTCATTTTACATGAAATGCATTTCTTGAGAGAACTAGGATTGGCACATCACAAGACAACTTTATATTAATCTCAGGCCAACGGTGTTGCAGAACATATGAACAGTGTGGTGAAGTCATGTGTGCAAACTGCTGTGGGGCAGAGACTTTCTCTCAAAGACAACCTCAGGGAGTCTTGGTGGGCTCACTGTATGACTCCTAATTGTGTGACTTTGCAGCCACCTTTTGAGCTTTTGAGAGGTAGGGTGGAAAATTTCAAGCTAAATCTTGCCTGGATGATGTCTAAGAGCAAAGTGGATGTTGTAAGTACAAAACGGAGAAAACACTACAATGAGAGATGCCAACAGGAGAATAAAGAAAGATATAAGAAAAACTCTTTCAAGGCCAAGAAGTGGAATATGGGTGAACTTGCCTGGGTAAAGAAACCAGGTTGAGATAAGAAATCCCTCATGCGCAGAGAAGTGATAAGGGAGTGTACTACCACTCCCCCATCACAGTGTCAGAATCCTGAGGGGGTCCAGGGAGATTAAAATAAAACCAGTTTAAAACCAGTTTTATTATAGTTTTATTTTTCAGGTGGTGGTGGGGGGCGGTGAGATTCAAGGAGATTTTACAGATACAGTAGTCTGTTTTAGGAGCTATTTTGGGTCATCTTTACCTTTGCTTTACATAGCATTATGTGTTACATTCTCACTAGGTTGAAATGCTACTTGGTTAGATGCTGAGAAACAGTTGGATGCTTTTCAAAGATAAACTGGAAACCATGATAATAATTTTCGTTGACCTTTATTTGTTGGCATACCTGAAAACTCCCACTGTAGAAAGTGAACAAAAACTGAAAACTGAGGGTGTTGGAACGATAGACTAAATAACTACAAACCTGGAAATTTAGTCCACAGCCATCCTCCTATTATTGCAAGAAACTCATAAATTGAGACTCACTAGATTCAGCCTAAATCAGCTATGTGGTATTGATGGCTACTAACATGGCTGCAGACGACTAGCCACATTTAGTTTTTCAGAATTCAATGTATATATGTGTAATTGAAATATATTGAACATTTTAACCTTTTCAACAATTACAATTTGTGTACAATATATTTTAAGATTTGTGTTAGATGTCTCAGTAGACCTGCATTAATACACACTTGTACATATTTGGAGCTTTGTGATGCAGTGCAGTGCAGCAGTTCACCATGCTGTGCTGCAATACATGCCAGTGAAAGGGCAGGAATGCACTGTATTTAACAGAATACGGGCATTTCTGTCCTTTATCATATGCTGACGCACAATAGGCTGCTGTGCGCCAATTACACAAATTACGCCAACGTATTTACATTTTTAGCTAGGCATAGATGTAAGTGCAACACTAAAGCAGAACAAGGCATGCTTTCAAAGTGGATCATGCCCTTGTATTACCTTTTTATAATGAGGAACCTTGGTGTTTGAATGTCACTGTTATGACTTGCTAAGGAAAATGAATGTGCTTGTTTTGCTATCGCGAACAATAAAATGTAATTCCTGACCGTATCTCCTTCAAATTATGCTTCCACGTCAAGCCATTTCACACTAAATATATATGGAGTTTTTTTGTTGCACAAAAGTGGTACTGAGGTGTGAGGATAAGTAATAAACAAAAAGTTGTCACTCAGCCAATCTTCAATCAACCTGATCATGTAAATGCTAGATATACATGTTGTAAATATTCATTTTTGAATGTAAATGTGAATTCAGCTAAACAGTGTGAGTTGAATGTATTATCCTGTGTGATTTATTTTGCATTTATTTTGTATTTATTTTGTAAATGAGCTCATTCATCAAGCCAAACCAATGTTTTGAGAGCAATAATTCAGAAGCCTTTATAGTAAGAAAAACAAACATTAAACATGCAGATCGCTGTGGATCTTGATTGTGAAAAGGTTTTTTATCAAACTTTGTGAAATTTTCCATGTTTGTCTGTGTGTGTATTTTTATGTGTATTATGTGGGTGTCTGATAGTATGTGGATGTGTGTGTGTGCTGATGCCAAGAGCAAGTTAGGAGGTATGTGGGGTGGGGTGGGTGTAGCATTCTCCCCAGCCAGGTACATATAAATGATCAAACCAACACACAAAGCTTGGTATTACACGTTTTTATTCTTCAGAGTTTAGCTTTTAACTGTCCATACTACATGATGCATTTTCTTAACCTCACCCAATCACTTATGTCACCATTCTATGCAGTCTGTCAGGCTCCAGGGGGGTCCTGCTATCTCTAAAATACACAGCACTACATCTCCCCTTTGTTAAATAACAAGTACATATATACATCATAACTCCTCAATGAGTCTTCGAGGTGCTCAAATCAATCTTCCAGATCTTGTTGAGTGAGGTTGAGGAGGCATAGGAGATATGGGAGAGGCATGCGCAGGCACAGTCTTTGGGCACTCCTGACTCCCAAATGAAAGAGTCTCACCAGAACCTCTGGGGTCAACAAACCTCAAGACAGGTGTTTGAAATAGGAAGAATATCTTGTGATGGACTTCCCAGGATTATGAGCAGTCACCATGTGTCCTTTGTTAGTCACAACTCTCAGTGGGTCAGCATCAAAAGGAGCATCAGACTTGTGTCTTCTTTTCTGCCTGACAAAGGCTTGGTCTCCTCTTATGAACACAGAACTTTGAAGACGGAGGTTTCTATCCGCAAAGGTCATTTTGCATTTGTGCAATGAGTCAGTAGTGTGAAGTTTATCAATGTCAATAGATCATTCAGTGGTCCATTGATGTCAATAGATGTCAATGTGGTTCCCATGGCTCTCCCAAACATCAAGGTGGCAGGGCCTTCACCCATGGCAGAATGGGGAGTTGACCTATGGGCACAAAGAGTAGAGTAATGAACTGATTTGGGTTCAAATCTTTCCAGTGCAGCACTATGAACGGTCTTCTTGAGGGTGCTTATAAATCACTCAATGACACCATTTGCCTGAGGCCAGGGAGCTATGCTTTTTTGATGCTTGACAATTAGGTGAGTGAGAAAATCTTTAAATTCTTGACTATTTAGAGGTGGGACATTGTCAGATTTAAAAAATGAAGGGACACCCCAGGTATTGAAAATACTTTCTAGTCTCTCAATGACTCTGTCATGAGTAGTTGACGAAAGATCTTCCACAAGGGGAAAACAGGAATATTTATCAACAGCTACTAGTAGATGATGACCATTTTAAAGGGGTCCACAGAAATCAATGGCAATCTTCTCCCATGCATGCTTTGGAAGATCAGAGATGTTTAACGGATGCTGAGTTATTTTGTATCACAAGCAGTTGCACAAATGACATGCCCTTAATTCTTTTTCAACTCTTTCATTAAGATGAGGGAACCACAGTCAGTCCCAGAGAGTGTGTTTAGTAGCAACAACTCCACAATGTCCCCATTGCACTAGTTCAATAACCTGTTGTCACAAGCTCTCAGGTATAACAACACTTGATCCTCGTAATATAATGCCTTCATGGGTAACTGAATGTTCTTCCTACACATTTTTGAATTTCTGGTATTCTAGTCAGTACTTGTGGCAGCAATGATTTATTCCACTGACATGGAAGCGTGTGTACTGGATTTTTTGATGAAGTTAACATAAGCATCAACCACTTTAGTGGGGGTGCCATGACACAGTATTGCTGCACGTGAGAAGTAGTCCGCATAATTTTGATCTTTTCCTGGACGGTGCACAATCATATAATAATTCTCCTGCAGTCGCAACCCCCACCTCTCAAAGCGAGGAGGCATCTTGGCACTAGGATTGCTGAAAATGGTGAGTAATATTTGGTGGTCAGTGACAAATGTGAAGTGCTTTACATACAAGAACACATGAAAACTTTCACAAACCCACACCACAGCGAAGCTTTCTTATTCAAGTTGTGAATAAACATGTTCCATCGGTGACAAACTCCTGCTAGCATAAGCCACAATGAGTCTTGGTGCATTAGGATGTCCATTATGATGGACAAGTATGGCACCTAACCCCACCGGGCAGGCATCAACAACAATTTCTGTTTATAGTTTCAGATCAAAGTATTCAATTTCAGTGGCATTCTTAATCGCATGTTTGATTTTCTTGGAGCTTTGTTTACATTCACGTGATAATCGAAATGGAACATTTCATTTTGTTAAGTCTCAGAATGGTGCACTTACTGTCGCAAAGTCACATATTTACCTTGAACAGTAACTGGCCATACCAAGGAAGGATCGCAGCATAATTATATAGTGTGGGGAAGAAGTGAATGACAAAGCCTATACATTATTTGGATCTGGAGTCATCCCCCCCATCAGAAAAAATATGACCAAAGAACATTTGTGAATAGCTGTATTATGCAATGAATGACATTCTAAGAGCGTTCTGCAGCTGATGACACTCCAAAATGTAGGTCCTAATTTACAATGAGTTTCCGCACTCGAGGCAGAGGCTACGCAGTAGTAGAGGGATCTCCACAATGGGAAACTGCATGCAGAGATTCTGCCACAACTTTGAAGCCTTGACCCGAATGCAGAGGCTCTTTGTGAATCAGGCGTATCTATATATAACAACTAGAGTCAAAAAAGTAGTAATGCACCTGCTAAGTTCTTACAGATAGAGTTGATGATACCCGTGGTTCAAATCAAGGTGGTAAAAGAATTTGGCTCCATTCAGATGCGTAATCATGTCAGCAATATCAGGACTGGATGTTGTCAATTGCCTTGTTAGCTTGGTGCATATCAACGCAGATGTACACAGCTCCTCCCCTATTTTACTTAGACACTACCATTGTGGGTGACACTCAATGATGTCATGCATTAACAGCATTTCAAGTTCTTTCTCAATGGCTTCTTCTAAATGAAACACAATTCAACAATGCTGTTGAGCAACAGGACAAATGTTGCACTTTCATTGTCTTAAGTCTTCCTAGTTCATGAAACACGGATGGGAACTCATTCACTATCTCATGGTAGGCATTGACAATGCAATTTAGACAACTCAGCTTCATGTCGGTGGCAGTGCTGAAACTGAGTAAACATGCACTCAATGAAGTGCCTAGCAGTACATGAATCATTGCTTTGTCTTTCATCTTTATCTTCATGACAGTTGCTTTAGTGGAGCCTTGACTTTGCAGTGGCTTCAAAGAAGCCCACGTATACACTTTAATTTTCAACAGAGTTAAATGAGGCACTGGAGATAGTTCATTGTAATAATCTGCTGGCATAATATTAATCTAGGTGCCCCTGTCTATGATAAAAGGTATGAAGCACCCATTCACCTTCAGTATGATTTTGGGATGGTAACCAAATTAATTTGTCACTTCCACTTGTCGATCTCACTTCGACCAGCATTCTTCCTCACAGGAAGCTAATCCTACATGTGCATGTTAGCCTGTGGTCGACATTGACATCACACACCCATCTTCCTCACTGTCGCTTGACATTGACATTGACAAACCTTTAGACAAAGAATTTGATGACAATCAACATCGTTCAGTTTCTAATTGCCTCAACTGATGTTGCCGCCTGACCTTGTGTGTGGTTGGAACATCTCTGTAACTTTCTGGCATTCATTTTGTTTTTTCAACATGACTCCCTTGATCTTCCCTTCGTAAACCATTGCAAAATTATTATTTTTCCCGAATCCTTTGCACATATGTCCAATGGCAGGACTTTTTCCTTCATGTGTAAAGAAAAATCCACATCTCAAACACAACTTATTTTTCTTAGGAGCCATTGCTTTGTGGCCTTCTACCTTGTATTTCCACTTACTTTTCACACTCTAGCAGCCATGAGTACTCACTCCAAGCTGAGAATCTCTTTCAGCATTCGTCATCTGAAGGAATCTGAGTAATGACCATCTATTACTCTGAGGTTCATGGCCTCTTCATCATTGAACTAATTAAGCCTGCAATGCTCGGTGAGCGAATCAAGTCTTACTACAAACTCATCGATTGTTTCACCAGCTTACTGCCTTTCTTGACTGAAAATGTAGCTTTCATAGTCGACATTTCGGCATTGGATTGAACTTGGTGCTTAAAGCCTCTTTGATTTGACAGAACATCACTTCATCACTGTGTGGTATTTTCTTTATCACTTCTTTACTCCTTGACCCACCAAGTTCTTTAGATATTTAATTGACTTTTTGTCATTTGCTTCTTCCAGCGCATTAATGAAATAATTGAAGGACTCGATTCAGGCAGTCCATCTGTCACCAATATTCAGCTTTTTGGCGGTATTGAAAGGAGGCAGTGGTTTTAGGAATGTGGCAGCATCATAACCTGTGGAGCTTTCAGCTGTCTGGAGCATGTGCTGCCACTAGCACTAGCAAATTCGTTAAGCACTAGCTGCGCTCTAATATTTGGATCGTTGCGACCGTTCTCTGTTTGTGGGGCACCGTTTTCTTCTTTTGCGGTGAGTATCATCTTTGTTTCTTGCACGCAATCTTCCCCACTCTCAACTTTTTTCATTGTACCTGGTTTTTACTGCCTTCAGCATTTCATTGCTTCGGAAATATTTCTGCCTTTCCCAGTTCCTTACACTCAGCTGTCACTGCCTTTAGCGCTTCTCTGTACCTAGTTGTCACTGCCTTTGGAGTTGTTGTACTGTATGAATGACAGCTCTGTGTTAAGCTGTGGTGCAACATCTCTTGTCTGTACTTCACCAAAACATTTCTAGCGTACAACAAACAAACTTTCAGTAAGGCCTTCACAAGCCTTGCACTGATGGAGTGACGCTTTGTCTATACATATTCCAACTGTCGATGTTTCTCTTTGACTTAGTCACACGTGGTACATGTGGTTGCTGGACCATGGCAAACTCTCTGGGAGAGCATGCTTGGTTCTTGTTGTGGTGTTTAAGACTACTGATCATCTCACTGCAGCGGTAAAGTTTGTCTGCAATGTTCATGTCACAAAGTGGTCAAGAATATTTGGAAGGGTCTAGCCCTACAGGCCCCAGAGTTGAGTGCCTGTGCCCCTTCACTTAATACCTGATGTACAAACCTACTTACCTGCACATAGCAAGGGAGGGAGTGAGGATGAAATGAGCTAAAGTTAGTCCTGCTTGTTTTCCTGGACCACTTTTTCAAGACAGGTAGTCAGCACTGCTGAATGGGATAGCGGAACCAGGAATAGGAGTTACTGAAAGTTCCCATGGTGGCGGGGGTTGATTTCCCAACACTAACAATTGACATTGTGTTGGTTGTTAGCATCTTCAATTTTTCGAGTGAATTGCATGAGGTTATACCGTTTCCTTTTCACACCTTTGGCAACAAACACACCACCTCTTGGCAGTTTTGATATTCTGTCACTTGTGACAAGCAGTGCTGTGTGCTTTGCTCTACCCTCCAATCTTTATTAGTCTCCCATGACTAGTCTGTGGGTATTGTTTCTATGAGTAGAGTAGTGCTCAATTTGCGAGTTCTTTTGGCAGGCCTCTATGGCCATACCCCATGTGGCAGGCACCGTGTTTAAAAACATGCATTTTGGCATTGGGGCTTGTGATGTGGACCCTTTCTGGGCCGCGGCACAAGCCTCAATGACAAAACGTATGTTTTCGACTGCCACCCTGGCAGTCGGATCCTAATTAGGGGGTAGGGAATACCGACTGCCTGTCGGCCAGTCCCTTTACCCCAAAAGTGCCAGTCTGATGCTCTTAAGACTGGTATCGTAATTAGGGTCTTAGTGGTAAATGTGGGAAGGACAGGGTGAGTGTCTTGCTACACAATGGGAGGTGTTTAAAGAGGAGAATGAAGAGATTTAGGGATGCTAAGGAGGGTTTTAGGAGACAAGAAAGCCACCCACAAAAGAGTACTCCAATTTCCTTTCACAAAGTGCACTTTTAAAGTTATTGTAGCCTAAAAGGACCAAAAAAATAAGTAACTTTACTCAAGTTCAGAGCTGGAGAAAGCACAACACTACACATGACCACTCCTGGTACAGCAATATAGAAAATGATGGAGGTAGGGATTTAAAATACATCACCTCCCATAGGAAATAATGTCAAATTAAATTAAATGATTTAAGCTATTTTAATATACAAATAAACAAAATATAAGGTTAAACTGTAACAATAGAACATATTTGTTCTTTTATTTGTACTTATTTTAATATCTTTGTTTGAATTTACAATGTAATGTTACTTTAAGTTTCATTAAAATGTAATATAATTTTAAATTGATTCTATGCATTACATATAATAATTTTAATACCTAATACAACAATACAACTTCAGAATGATAACTGCTATATAGTCTAAATAATTACATTTTAAATGTAATGAATGCAGCACACATAGAAAGAGGAAACAATGAGGAGGAATAAACATTTTCTCCCCATTACGCCTCCCCTTGAAAGTGTATCTTTTTGGCTCATTCCCAGGCTTACCTGTTTTTGTAAATCTGGGAGTGCGTCAAAATCCATGGATTTTGCCCGATGACACCTACACAACACTCATAGAAATGCCTTCCTGGTGAAAGTGAATGAATGAATGGAAAGATTTTATAATGCACTCAATTACCCTATGGTGCCTGAGCGCTATAGGCAGGACATCAGAACCAGTCCGATACTGAACTCAATAGATTGTAACAGCTTCGGCAATAGCCAAGTCTTCAGCTGATTCCTAAATTGCATCAGAGAAGGTTGACAAGGCAGTTTAAAAGGTAATGAGTTACAACATTTTCCTGCCCCTGTGGAAAAAGCCCTACCCCCCCATCTTGCTTTATTTGATCTGGAAATATTGACAGACCGTGAGAAGCTGGATCTGAGATTCCTGCTTGGCCTATACCAGGAGAACCAATCCTGAAAGTACTTAGGGCCAGTCTGATGTAGGGCCTTATAGACTATACACATAGCTTTGAAAATGATCCTTTTTTCCACAGGAAGCCAATGAAGATCCTTCAGTGATTGAGCTATGGAGTTAAATTTAGGGATTTTGAGTAGCAATCTCGCTGCTGCATTTTCTAATACCAGCAGTTTCTTTATCACACATTTATAAGCACCAAAATACAGAGTGTTGCAATAATCCAGATTTGAAAACACAAGTGCCGTTATCACGGTTTTTTGGAGGTCATCAGGAATAAACGTAAAGATTTATTTTTCAGGACCTTCATCACAAGAATACATGAAGAGTGATTGGATTTGTTTGCTCAGAAATGATCAATTTTGAGTCCAAAATAACTCCTAGATTTCTCACTTTTTGGATTGGAACAGGTAACGTGCCTAGGCTCGATGGCCACCATGAGTCATTCCAGAAGGTGGTCTCTTAACCGAAAAAAATCACCGTGGTTTTATCCGAGTTCAGTTTCAGACAAATGTTTTGCATCCATAGTCCATCTTGGGACATACAGTTACAGAAATTTCTTGCTTCTTTGTTTATGTCTGATGAAATAGATACCACTATCTGAGTATCTTCCGCGTAGGAAAATACAGCCAAGCCAAAGCTACGAATCATATTAACATGGGGGCTAAAACAGATATTAAACAGCGTGGGGCTGAGGGAGGACCCCTGTGGAACACCACAGGGTAAAGAGAATGACATGGAGCCTGCACTCTCCTGCTCTACCCGCTGTTGTCTGTTACTCAAAAATTAGCTCAACAGGGCCAAATCTGAGTTTCTAAGCCTAGCAAGTGGAGCCTCTTTCTGACGAGTGAGTGGTGAACCGTATCAAAAGGGGCAGATAGATCCAATAGAATCAGTGCCGCTTTTCCACCCTTGTCAACTGCCATTCTTACTTCCTCTGAAGCTGCTACCAGGGCTGATTCAGTGCAATGATTTGCTCTGAAACCATACTATGAGCAGCAAGTTAGAATCCAAAAAGGCTAGCATCTCCTTATTCATTGCTTTCTCCAGTATTTTTGCAGTAAAAGGTAGGCGAGATATGGGTCTATAGTTTTCCACCTTTGTTGGATCCAGAGTGGGTATTTTCATCAATGGTAGGATAGATGCCTTCTTCCATAAATTTGGAAAATGCCCTGTACTCAGTATTTCATTTAATAGTTCCATAAGCTGATCGGCCACTACACTGGCTACCTGCTTAATAACCTGTGGTGGGCAGGGATCCGATGGAGCCCCTGATTTGATAAGGTTGATAAAACTGATTATTCTACCCTTAGTAAACGGAGAAAATCTTACAAATAGTGGATTAATGAAAGAGCAGGAGGTTTGCTGTAGATCCAGTTCCTTAACATAGGTTAAGACGTCACCTGTACTTTGTATGTTTAAAGGAGGTGAAAAGATTCAAAAAATTGAATTAACTTTCTACTGAAAAAAAATTGCCAACTTGTTACGAAATTATTGGTCTGGAATAAAAGAGCTCTGATCAATCCATTTCGACAAGGATTGAACTGTTTTAAAAAGTTTTCTGTTTGAATTTTTCGCCAAACGTATGTTTTCATAGAATAATTCTATTTTGGATGTTTTTATTAGGCCCTTATACTGTACAAGTAGTTCTTTATATTTTGATTTTTCGTTCAGACAGTATTCCTTCCTCCATAAGCGCTTTTGATGTCTGCATTTTCCTTGAAAAGCTTTTAGTTCTTGTGAGAACCATGGGGCCCGATGGATTTTTCCTATAACTTTTTACTGTTTTTCCTGCACCACCTTCAGTGATGCTAAGTTTCACCATTGTGTGTAGTTGATTGCAGTATTGTTCAAGTCACTAACTATGACAAGTGTTGGAGAGAATGTCCCTCAGTTTCTCAACATTAGGATTTTTCCAGGACCGATAATTAATACTTCTAAATGTATTATTATCTGTGTTATTATATGAGGGAATCCTGACTGAGAAAACGATGGCCTTGTGATCCAACCATACTACTGGCTGGACCTTCTCGACTGTCTCTACTGTTAGCTCCTGGTGGTTTGTAAAAATCCCATCAAGAGTGTGATTTGCTGATGTTGTTAGTGGATGGCCAATAAATAGCGAAGAATCTGCCTGATCTTCTTCAGTATATGTATCAATGGTTCAAAAATTACTGAGAAAAGTAAGAAGGGGAAAAAAAGAGTGTGGTTTGCAAGATGAGTGGGTTCATTCATTAAGTGGTTTAGGTTAAAGCTTCTAAAGAGATAAGTCAAATTATTGGTATCTGAGTTATTCAGCAACTCCAAATGAAAATTAAAACCACCTACTAATGCAAAACTGGGATAGCTTAAAGTAATGCAATGCAGTGATTTGCACTGTGTGACATGATGGTTTATGAAGCCATGGCTTAGTAAATCTCTTTTTTTAGTTGCATCGCTCTTGCACCACATTGTGTAGGGCAAAAACAACGCACTAGGGCTTATAAATATTCCCCAGGGCTCTACCGGGACCTACCTGCTTCAAGTATCCGCCCTTTGGTTCCATGGCGGCGGCTACAATTTTAGCAGCAGCCATCTCACAGAGGATTTTCTTCTCAGAAAGTGACAAAGTCCATTTCTGTGGTAGAACTCAGAACCTTTTCTGAACATTTTGATTTTTATACTTTCACCAGAACCAATCTACTTGTATCTGACCGGGGCTCTATCATGTTCAGCCTCAAATTGCACTTAGGTCCTGGTCTTTCGCTTCTATAGACTATCATTGGCATTTTGTGCTTTTTGGCACTATTATAACTTAAATCTTTCCAAAATAAAATCTCAAGTTCCCCTTATTGGATTTTTGGTGTTTTGGTCTTATTTTACTTATAAATGTTTTGTTTTATTTCAAGCTTGTTGGTGAAGCTTTCGTGTGTTTTATTTGACTTTTTCTTCTGTGTATGCATTGTTTAAACACTTCACACATTTAATTTGATATAAACTTGACTACTTTTTTCATGGTACCAGGGATTGAACACAGGTTATTTTTATTTTATTTGTGTGACATCTAGGAGGTGTTGGTATTATCCTTTGAGTTGGATACTTGTTCATCCCTAATAAGTTCCTCTTCCCTTTACTTATATATGCACCTGTTAGTCTTAGGGTTTGAGTATTAACAATGGGATTATAGGTCATATTTGGGTTTTGGGTATGTATGTTTTTTGGTATCTTTCAAGTTTACATTTGTGTATCTTATTGTTGGGCATCATGGGTTGCATGTTTTTGAAATATCTGAAGCCTAATTTTGGTTATAACTTTTTAGAGTTTAATGGTTGTTATTTTATATTTGCATTTTTACTTTTTTGAGGTTTATGTGTCATATTCAAAAATGGGATTACATATTTTATGGTTCAATCACATTTTTAAACAATAATATCATGTATGATCTATTAAGATGTTTTTTCGTATATTTTTGGTTTTGGTGGGTAATGATTTTAACGTTAATTAAACACAACAATAATGGGGTATTGCCATATGTAATGGGAATGTGGCATTTAGTGTTGATAATGATGCATATTATTTATTAATTGGTTGCTCATAGTACATTTTGGTTTAGATAATAGATTTAAAGTACTGTGGTTCTGAATTAATGACTCTTCTAATAGTTTAGTTTCATCATGTTTGTGCTGCCTAAGTTAGAATACTAAGTCTGGCCACATCTACATTTGCCCTTTCCCTAATGTTTGTTTGGACTGGGGTTCAACTAGTAAATATGACACACCCAGTGTATGCACTTTCTCTAATGTCTGTGGGTTTTGAGATAGAATACTAAATCTAACCCCTTATATTTATGTGCTTTCCCCATCTTAAGTGGGGCTAGTGTTAGAACCACACAGCTGACCCCTTTAATGAATGCACTTAGCCCAGTGTTTGTAGGACTAGCATTAGAATAATAAATGTGAGGCCTTTAACTTATGTATTTACCCCATTGTTTGTTGAACTCGAGTTAGAATAATAAATCTTACCACTTGCCTTTACTCACTTTCTCCTAATCTTGTGGAGCTGATATTAAAATAGTAAATATGACATCCCCCAACATATGCACTTGGTCCAGTTTTTTGGGGGGTTTGTAGTTAGGATAGCATACCTGCCCCAAACCCAATCCAACCTTCCGGAAAGTTAAACTGAGTTTTGAGTAGTAAATATGCCCCAACTGTATGAAGTTTGTTGGTGGGATCGAAGAGAGAATAGTAAATATAACCCCTTCAATATATGCACTTTCCATAATTTTTGTGTGACTACTGTTAGAACTTATAATTGGACCCCCTTCATTTAAGCACTTACATATAATTGTTTGTGAGGCGGAAGTTAGATTAGCAAGCCTAACACCTTCCATTTAGGGACTTTCGCAAAAGCCTGTTGGATAGGAGTTAGAATAGTCATTCTGATTCTCCTAATTATTGTTTCTTCACAATGTTTGTGGGATTAGAATTCAAATGGTAATTCTGACTTCCTCAATTCATATACTTTTCACAATATTAATGGGACTAAAGTTAGAAGGAATAGCAATTCTGCATTCCTCCATTTATGCACTTTTCCAATCTTTGTGTTACAGAGGTTAAAAGAGCAAATCTGACATACCCTACATATGCACGTTGTCCAATGTGTTGGTGGATTGTTGTTAGAATAGTTAGAATAGTAAATTTAGCCCCCTTCATTTATGCACTTTCCACAATCTTTGCTAGGTTGAATATTTAATAATAATAATAATAATAATAATAAAGGAATCTTGTCATGCGCAAACATAGCCCAATGGGCATCAAGGCGCCTAAATCCAAATCCAGCTAAATACAAAAGCTCCAGCAGCTCAACCTGTGTACGCTCTAGAGAAGCACCAGGTTTTAAGGGCCTTTTTAAACAGAGCTAAGGAGGGCAAAGTCTTCAGCTCCATCGGCAGGCTGTTCCAAAGTTGTGGGGCAACAACTGAGAAAGCCCTGGCTCCCCATCTGGCGAGCTTAACACGAGGGACAACAAGTTGAAGCAGCCCTGAGGAACGCAAACTTCTCGAAGGGCAGTAACGAGTAAGCAAACAGCTGATGGCGCCTTTGGATTCATCCTCCATTGCTCTGTATGTCAGACACAGAATTTTAAAGTTAATTCTGTGCTGAATAGGCAGCCAGTGAAGGTCTCTCCTCGCAGCAGTAGCAGAGGAGGACCTGGAGAGATCCAGGACAAAACGTGCAGCGGCATTCTGCACGATTTGCAGTCGATGTATAAGGCCCTTGTTGGCTTCCATGTAAAGAGAGTTGCAATAATCCAACCTGGAGCCAACAAGGGCGACTGCAATCTGTTTACGAGCTTGAAGTGACAGATAGCTGCGAATTCTATTGAGCGTCCTGATCACGCCCCAGCAGGTCGAGACAGTCCGATTAACCTGTAGGGACATTGAGAGTGAGGTGTCGAACATTACACCCAGATAAATCTGACCCCTTAAATTTATACATTCCTTAATGTTTGTGGGACTGGTGTTAAAAGGATAAATAACCCACTTCACTTACCCCAACATTTGTAGGACAGGAGACAGAATGGCAAATCTGACAACTTCCATTCAAGCACTTTCACCATAGTTTGTGGGATTGCAGGCTCCCCTCCTTTTATGTATTTCCCTTGTGTGTGTGGGATTGGAATTAGGATAGTAATTTTGCCACCCTTAAATTATGCATTTAACACAATATTTTTCGATCTGGAGTTAGGATAGCAATTCTTATGTTATTATGCTGGTACAACTTGTACCTAGAGGGAACAACATTTAAAACCAAAGCACAGGTGCACCACACAACAGGATTAGATCGATAGGTAAAATTATAAAGTCCATATCCAACAAAGAGAATTCTTCAGTTTTTTTTCTTTTTATTCCATTTTCATTTTACGTAGAAAAAACAGAGTCCAGTTCTTGTGACCCGACAAACAGTACAGCCAACGCGTTTCTTCCTAGTGCAGGACTTCTTCAGGGCTGTTAGATACAAATGAATAGACATACATGTATAAAAACAACAACGACAACAAGGATAAGACATCAAATACATATAAACTGATGGACTAGGATCTAATCCACAATCACATTACATTGATTATACATATATACATTGTCCCACCCGGGATGCAATAATCAATCTCATCATCATTTTTATTTTTATCTTTATTATCTATCTCTAGTGACAACATCTTATTCACACTTCACTACACAGAATCGAAAGGCCTATTCATTGGCAGCAATACTGGTTAAAAGAGATAGCACAGGAAGGAAAAAGGCTAAGTATCAGACATGTATTAGTCCATCGGGGCTAAGAAACAAGTAAGAGCCAAACAGACAAGAATCCTAAAGGGGCATCATAAGTAGGACCCTGTGTAAGCTAATTCCAACGTGATGTGAGATCCAACAGTATTATATGGATATAGCAACTAAAAGGATAGAATGTCACAAATTCATCCGGACAGTAGGTCCCCCAATAATATCCATCTACAGAAAAATGTGAGGGAGAGGGAAGGGGAGGGGGTGATTGTATGATGGGGAAAAGAAAAAGACACCAGGAGAGCAATGGAGCAAAAAGG
This sequence comes from Triturus cristatus, assembly GCF_964204655.1. Taxonomy (NCBI): domain Eukaryota; kingdom Metazoa; phylum Chordata; class Amphibia; order Caudata; family Salamandridae; genus Triturus; species Triturus cristatus. The sequence continues at coordinate 463,975,202 of NC_140589.1, forward strand.
CAAAAGTAGGTACCCACCACTAGATGTTGATGGAATCAAATGTTTTCACTGAGCTGTCAGGTCATTGAGATTTCTGTTTGAGAACCGTTTTCCTGTCCAGCAAATTCTATGATATAAATAACGACAAGTAAAGTTAAAACACCATATGCACAGTAGATGGCACTAGTGAAATAAAAACACCACGTAAGAACCTTCATTTCTGAGCTTACATTATATCTAGACTATAAAACCGTCTCAATAAAGGCGACGTCTAGTCATTAACTGCCAAGCACGACCCACGATAATGGAATCCAAGCGTGCCAGATTAGATGTTGCAATAGCATACAGGATAAAATCTGTCAAGGTTTATCTAAACTAAAGAAAATAGATTATAGGTTCCTCATACAAGCCTATTCAAGATGTGCTAAGTATTGAGGGCACCAAATGTGCCTTTACTTAAGGACAGTCGATCGTATATGCATGATCGCCTAATGAGATGAAAGAGCCTAGTAAATAAACACATAACTTTAGATGTCATATCACAGTCTACGAGATAATAAGAGAGATGTCACCAAATGATCAAGAGTAGAGTAGACTTGGGAAGAAGAAACCACTGCCGGACCTACAAGGAGGCGATTAATTACAGTCAATGACATCCCTTCAATAAGGCAGTCAAAGTAACAATATATTGTAAGCTAGATTGAGGAAAATAAGATCTACCTAAGAAATCCCTGTAGTCCTAGATACTTAATAATACATTGAAACCTTACCTATGATCTATCCAAATATAAGAGGTATTCTGACATCAAGCCGCTCTTAAATGGTAACAAATAAGGCAGAAGCACAACAGCCTATAAAAGAGAGCATATAACCGGGTCAAGTAACAATCCCTGAATACGAGTCCCCAGCAAGGAACATGGAGCGTTTGTTGGCCATCTAAAAGATAAGGACCCCTAATAGCCCCCCTTCATTTCCTGCATACGTACAAACATGATACCGGTATAGGGGTTAGTCGCAGGTAAACCACGTAGGTCATAAGAAAATGCAGCGCAATGCTTACGATGCACAAATAAACCAACGGAAAAAATGACCAAAGAGAAAATACAGGGTATCTGATCTACGTGCTTTTAGACATAATACAAAAAGGAAGCACCAGCCCTCCCGTAGTGTGCAGGCAATGCATCAATACAGTTAAAATGCGTATATCCAATTGTCAGTCATTTAAAATAATTCACTAGAATTACAATATGTTATAACTAATCGTATAACTGATATGTTGGTCAATAGGAGCGCAAAAAGAGCCCCCTCTTTATTGTAACCCCCGCAATAGGTGAAGTGACAACGCCATCCAAAAGAGTACTAAACAGCAAACAGCAAGAATAGCCGGAGAATGACCAAACAGTAACATGCTGTAGTTAAACTTACCGCAATATGATAATTGCGGTCAGCAAAGATCACCGGAAAACGACGCAGCAACAGGAAAAACCCAAGCAGGAAAACAGTAGTGGTGTCTAGATGAAGTTTAAATAGCGCGCGGCGCCTGAAAAAGGCAGAACACCTGCGTTCAGGAAAATTGACCCACCCAACATAGGTCATGAAATTCATTACTACCATGGCGGCCATATTGTAATGTTAAAGATTCTGTCCGAAACTATCCTGGGAGGTGATAGTTAATAAATCAAAGTGTTAAATCACGTGTAATGAGCAGAAGTGCCCAAAATATAACGTAGCAGGGAAAGTCCCAAAGGATAAATAGCATACTAGAAATCAAAAACACACATGCAATCATAAATTGCCCAAATATTACCAACGTGGCTTTGATAATCTACAATAAATTCCATGAAGTATATATAATGCAAAACCCGCTCGTATATGTTCGGACCAAACTTAGAAAGTGAATTCTTAGATTCAAGGGCAATGTGACAAATATCGGTGAACGCGGCGGCCATCTTAGTCTGGGTAAATATCAATTATAAATTTGCGGCCATGTTGTAGTAATGCTGATCATATCCAAAACCATCCAAAGTTGTGATAAAAAGACCAGTGAATAGAAGTGATTGTGGAGACCATATGATCCCACTATTGTGTATTTAGTCCAACCTAATAAGTGACTTCAAGTGTTCTGAGGCACTGACCCAATATCGATGAATGCCCAATATTGATGAAAACACGGTGTCTTGGTCTTGATTACTGTCAGTTAAAAGTATACTCTGGACAATAACAATTTGAAAAATGAATTTTAGGCCAAAAATAACTTAATCTAAGGAGGGAATGCTCTTAGATCCATATGAGTTCATGTATTGGTATAGTAAAACAGGATAATTAAGACCCGGAAATTTAAATAGAGACACAGAGTCTAATGGTCTTAATCAGGTACCTCACTTGCCTTAATTTTCTCTGGCTTAACTAGGAAAGAGGAGGAAGAGACACAGAGAGGATAAATAGGATGGTGCAAATGTAACCCTATAAATGTTTGGAGCCAAGGATGTCTTGATCAATCTGACAATTACATGATTCATGTTGAATATAGTTGAAGGACAGTTGACACAATTTGATTATTTTATCATTTCACAGCAGTCTTAGTTGTCATACCGACAAAGAGGGGAAAAAGGCAGTTTCTATATACAGACGCAATAAGGAAAATGAAGCAGGACCAATTCTTACAAGAAATAGTGCATTTCATCATCACTATTATGACCTAATTCTACACATCGCAGTCTACAGATCCACCCTGATTCATTCTTTCTGAAAGCCAGTTCCCTATTTCCACCCCTTGGGTGGGCAGGGACATGATCTAGCCCCATGAACCAAAAATCCTCACCAACTTTTTGATTTTCCTGCATATGGAAAGTAAGGGGGTATCTAAGGTCCCCGTTATGGCAGGCTCGCACGTGCTCCTGCACTCTTATCTTTAAAACTCTTTTTGTACTGCCCACGTAGATCTTATCACGTGGGCAGCCTAATATGTACGTCACATATTTGGAATTACAGTTGATTAGGTGATCAATGGTATATCTGCGTTTGGTGTTAAAGCAGAAATTTGTTGTCTTGTTTCTACCCAGCCTACAAACACTACACTCATTACATGTGTAGAACCCTGTCAGTGTAGCTCTAAGCCAGGTTTGGGGTTTGGGAGTAGTAACATAGCTGGGACAAAGCATGTTACGGAAGGTTTTGTCCTCTCCTGTAAGTAACCTTCAGTTTAGTGAGCAGGGTGTCCTTAAGGCTTGGTATGTCTGCCAGTAGGTGCCAGTCTTTTCTTAGGACATTATAAACCCTACTAGTGCAATGACTGTATTGTGTACTGAAAGCAATTGGAGCTATTGCTAGATTTTGTTGTTAAGGTCACTTGTCTAGGAACCTTCATCACTTTCCTGTGTGCTTTATTCAGTATGGTCTCCGGGTACCCTCTGTCTAGGAAGCGCTTCTCTGTCTTCCCTAAGTTCAATGAAAAAGTCTGCTATGTGCTACAATTTCTTCGCATACGGATCATCTCCCCATAGGGAATATTGTGAATGACATGTTGGGGATGTGAACTCTGAAAGTGTAGTGTACTATTGCAAGCGGTACTCTTTCAGTGTGTGCAGCTGTGAATTCAATTATCTTGTATGAAAAAGGTAACATCCAAGAAATCGATCTCTTCCTTACTATGATTAATAGTAAATTTGACATTAAAGGGATTATCATTAAGGTAGGCATGATAATCCTTGAGTTCTGCGGCAGGTACATCCCATAGCATAACAACATCATCGATGTACCTGCCCCAAAAAATCACGTGCTCCATCCACCTTGCCACGTGATGGCCCCAGGCATACTCCCGCTTGAACCAGCCCATGAAGAGCCCGGCGTAAGTGGGAGCAAACCTGGAGCCCATCGCTGTTCCCTGAATTTGGTGAAACCATTCAGAATCATGAAGAACATTTTTTTGGGATAGGATGATGTCGGTCATTTCGAGCAAGACCTCATTATGTGAATAACGGTCTGCTGTCCTTTATCCCAGGTAAAATTGTAATGCTTTTACCCCAAATTCTTTCTTAATGCATGTATACAGACTGGTAACGTCCAGAGTCACAAAAGTTAAGGTCTCAGACCAGTTGAATCCTTCAAATTTCCCCAGGATATCTTTTTGTATCCTTTAGATATGCTGGTAGATTTTGCACCAGGGGCTGTATGTAAAAATCCACATATTCGGAAAGTTTTTCCATGGGTGTATTTTGGGCAGAATGTAAATACAAGGGAAGACTGGCTCCAGGACTGTTAAATATCTACACTCCTCTTCACTTAGCAGACCGGTCTCACACCATTCTACAAGTCTCATATTTATGTATGTACTAATAAGTAAGGATTTATGTATTGCTCTTATAATGTAAATAGAAAATAGAAAAGAAAAAAATGAAGACGAAGAAAAAATTACGACTGCTTTATTGTCTGTTGGTCTGTCTTTGTTTTACACAATGTAAATATGTATAATCAATGTAATGTGATTGTGGATTATATTCTAGTCCATCAGTTTATATGTATTTGATGTCTTATCCTTGTTGTGGTTGTTGTTTTTATACATGTATGTCTAATAATTTGTATCTAACAGCCCTGAAGAAGTCCTGCACTAGGACGAAACGCGTTGGCTGTAATGTTTGTCGATTCACAAGAACTGGACTCTGTTTTTTCTACGTACAATGAAAGTGGAATAAAAAGAAAAAAAACTGAAGAATTCTCTTTGTTGGATATGGACTTTATAATTGTACCTATCGATCTAATCCTGTTGTGTGGTGCACCTGTGCTTTGGTTTTAAATGATTGGGTTCTCGAGGGAACAAGCACTGTGACAGTGGGTGCTATTCAGTGTGCACGCGAATCCCTGCTAGTATAAAAGGGAAAATACTGTTGGAGTGATAATAGGTTAGGTGCTGGTAACTAGAAATTTCCACTGTCGGTTCTGATTGTTTATACTAGAGGGAACAACACTCTGGGCTTTTAGTCCAACGCTCCCCATTACCCCCAGGCTACAAAGATTTTGAGGAAATTTCATTTTAGCCACGTAATCTGTTCTGCGTCAAACCAAAAAATTAGGAAGTCTATTAGTTGCAACATGGGCTCCCAACAGCAACTCCACAAATAACACTCTTCTTTTCCATTTTTTTCTTTGAAAAGATAACCTTTGTTCACTGATGCTTCCAGTTCTTCTCTTCTAGTGCTTTCAGATTTGGCTGTTCTTTTTTTGTATTCGTGACGGAATATTCAGAAATCTGCTGCCCCGTCACCTAACAATAAAAAAGGAAACTTCAGAATTGGTTGCAATTGATTTGGTGGAGGGCAGCCAGTGCTCCCCAGAGGAAAAAGCTATGGATGCCCTCCAGCCCAGATTTCTGAGGGGGCCCTCTCTGATGAGGGTTCTAACAAAGGGTTGGAGACTGTCCCATGTCTCTATATCTATCTTGATGGGTCTGTGGCTTGCATTTAGACCCAGAAGTTCCCTGCTCCAATGCTAATTGTGTCAAAGTGGAGGAAGAGGAGTTGGTGATTTTTGTGGAGGAGTTATTCTTGCCCGATATGGAAAAGGGCAAGGGCAAGGGATTCCCACTGGATTCTCTTCCCTGAACTTTACAGATGATGTGGGTTACTATTCTGTGAGTCCGTCTTTATTGCTACTATATTAAAGTTCTGAATTAGAATTAGGACATGATCCCTTTCTACTTCCTAGCACACATTTGAATTATATCAATAGAGGAGGTGGAGGTCGTGTTCCATTGGATTCTTCAGTTTGTATTGAATAAATGGTATTCTCTATTTTTCCTTTATTAGAGAAATCAGTGTCTAGTTTGATCACGTATTAGAAATGGTGTCAGCAATTTTATTGGAAATTCAGAATGTCAATAAGGCAAGCGATTAGAATGTAGATAACATTCCAAATAACGTTAGTGTTAATAATAATGTAAAATCTTCAGGGCAGCCCGGAGGGGCAAAGGTTGAATTTGTCCAAGTGTGTAATTGTTAGAAATGGGTTTTCTAGCTGGTTATGTAAAGGACGTAAGCCAGGCAGAATCCACCTCTCTAGTCAGGATAAGAGAATTACATGTCAAAAATAAACCCTGCTCACCCCCTTGATAGCTTGGCACGAGCAGTCAGGCATTGTGTAAAGCATTTGCATATAACATACAGTAATACAGTGAAAACACTACAAAAGGACACCTCAACAGCTTTAGAATAATATCCAATATTTATCTCTGTAAAACGACCACAACGATAAAAATCCAACATACATTGATCAAAATATGAACAAAGCAAAAATTTTATTTACATACAGCTCCTTGAAGTCGATAGCTTTGTCCAGGGATATCACAGCTTTGTGAAAAAACGAATCCAACAGTTTTGGGTGATTGCTGCATCGACGGCCATCTATGGTGTTGGGGAGACCTGTAAAACAGAACCTTTAGAGATGCAGGGTGATGGACCTTGCGGTGAGCAAAGGAGGAGTGGCATCGGCAGGCTTTGGTTCTAGTGTCGGTGCAAGAGTCGTCTGGCACTTGAAGTCACATGTGGTGCAGGTCGAACTCTGTTAATTTGAAGTCAGGAGCACCGGCTTCGGCAGGCATCAGGGCTGTGGTGTGAAACGGAACAGTGCGACACACAGTTCCCTCAGGTGGAGTGTAGGCAGCGGCTCAGTGATGGTCGTCCAACAGCGTCGGTGAGACCAATGGCTGCGATGTGTAGTGGGGCGGTACTAGTTGCAGTGCTGACAGGTCATGGTGCAAGCAGCAGCGTCATAATTTCTGAAGTGCTGTCATCAGTCGACCCGCGGCTGCAGTGCGAGAGAGGACAATGCGTTGTGTGGGGCCCACAGGTCACAGTGCAAGCAGCTGCATCAGTTGATGATCTGGAGTCGATGGTGCTGATGTTGATGGGCCAAGACTGTGGTGTGGGATGAGGCAGTGCATCGAGTAACCTACGAGCGGTGCCCCCAAACAACGGTGCAGGCATCGGCATCAGTGTCGACTTTGAGCGGCTGCATCGGTGAGACCAGGGCTGTGGTGCGAAGTGGGATGGTGCGCTGTGTTCTCCACAAGCAGTGTCCACAGGTCACAGTGCAGGCAGGGCATCAGTGATGGCACTGCAGCATCGTCGGGTATACCAAGGTGACGGTGTGAAGCGAGGTGGTGTGGAGTGCGGTGCCCAAAGGTCACAGTGCAAGCAGCGGCTCGGTGGTGGCATGGGACAGCATCAACGGTGAGACCAAGGTTGCTGTGTGAAGTGTGCCAGTGGCCACTGCGGTGACATCATGTCACAGATGCCAGCAGCGGCATCGTTGACAGTAATCTAACGTTCTGGGGTCTGGACCCCAATATTTATGCCACATGTTCCTTTGAATTTGGTACAAACAATGTCTCTCCAGCACACATAAGTCAGTTCAGACTGGCTCACGCCAGGTTCACCACAGGAGCTGGAGATAGCTTTGTGAGAGGCAGCCACAGTCAATTCAGGTTCAAAGGGACAACTCTACCCACTACTCTAAATTTAGCAAACTCTATTCAGCCTGGCTATGAGTCACCCAGGAAAGGCAGGACACACCTCAACCCCCATGTCTGTCTAGTGTAAATGCACGTCCCCTGCTCATGTCACTCTAAACCCAGACAGGGAATACACAAAAAGGCAGAGACACACAGGATGGGTGTACAAGAAAATACCCACTTTCTAAAAGTGGTATTTTCAAACACATAATATAAAAATCATCTTTACTAAAAGATGTATTTTTAAATCCTGAGTTCAGGCATACCAAACTCTATTTTTCTATCTGTTCCCACTGGAAAGTTACCTTGGTAAAGTGTTACCCAGCAGCTCCCATGTTAACCTATAGGAAAGATAGCCTTTCAACAGTGAAAATGAAAGACACCATATTTCACTATTAGGACATGCAAAAATACACCACTACATGTCCTATCTTTTAAATAAACTGTACCCTGCCCATAGGGGTACCTTGGGCCTACCTTAGGGGTGACTCAGATGTAAGGAAAAGGGAAGGGAAGGCCCTGGCAAGTAAGTGCGCTTGCTAGGTTGACATGGCAGGTAAAAACTGCACACAGACACTGCAGTGGCAGGTCCGAGACACCTTTGAAAAGTTAGTTGTCTGCGTGGCACAATCAGTGCTGAGACACTTATTACAGACCCTGGGCACACCTGTGCATTGAACTAGGGACTTAGTAGTAAATCAAATAAGCCAACTATGGAAACACCAATCCATAAACACAATTTACATAGAGAGCATATGCACTTTAGTACTGAATAGCAGCAGTAAAGTGCCCAGAGTCCTAAAACCAACATAAACAAGGTGAAAAACAGGAGGCCAAAAAGCAAAAAGTCTGGGGGTGAACCCACTGAAAAAGCCATGTCTAACAGTAATCAATTGTAGAGTGTGGTGTTCCTAAAAACATTGGTTGTTTAGAGGACACTGAGGACAAAGTGGACCTTGGTTTAAGCGAGCTGTTTGAGGATTGTAGTAAGAATGTCCCATTACCAGCTGAAAAGGTTGAGATTTTCTCGATAAACAAAAAAAGGGCCAAAAAGGATTTAAGAAACCTGGGAATGAGAATGGATTCATGTCTCGGGCAAGAACGGTTGGTGGTGCTGGGTGCAAGGAGTACCTTACTCCATCAGAATTACTTAATCTCGTCCCTGTGCCAAGCAGATTGAATCCAAAGCTGGGACCTCTTTGTCAGGGGCTACAAAGAAATGCAAATAGAAACAAATCTGAAGATTTGTGAAAGGGAAAATGGAAAAATGTTTTTTTCCTAATTGTCCTGAAGGAACAGGGACTCGGTGAGGTGAAGCCAGCCTTATTTGGCGGCAGTGCCCAGTCTCTTTCCTCTAAGTCCTCTCCGGATGTTTGGAATCGCACGTCAGAAGTAAGGTGGGTAATCTTAGTGGACCCCCTTGCACCCACTGTAGTTCTCTCCTGCCCCCGGGGAGTTACGCAATTGGCTTCAAATTTGCTATTTGTTTTGTCTTGGAGAGGGGGGCTCAATGATGTGGCTTCTCATCTGTCTTCCGTTGATGAGAAAACGAAGTGCACTACGGCTGTATCAAAATATGTTGCCCCTCATAAAATGGGTAATATGCCTTTGGGGACGGGAAACATGGTTACCAAAGTAATAAATTCTTCTTAGTTGAATATTTGTAATGATGATGATTGAGCTGCTCGAATAGTGCCTGATATTAAAATTTGCCCTTCACTCAATCATGGAGCTATAACATTTGTGCCAAGGTCCATGGAGTTTGTAACAGAGCACAAGTCTGGTTCTCTTTCTGGGGTGGGTGCAGAGCCGATCCACGTGGTTATTGCCTTGGATTTTTATTTTGCTATTTGATAATGAGGCTTCATTAGTGAACAGAAGTTCTATTCTAAATAATTTTTCAGAGATTCAACCATTAAAGCTGGTAAAAGGCAATGACATTAAAAAAGTGGTCATTTACTCCTCTGCTTCAACGCCTTTTTCCAGAATTCCCTTTGCCTCCCTGGTTAATGCAAACCTAGTAGTGAAAATTGAGATTATTTTTCAAAAAGGAGCATTGGTGTTGCAAGTATGGTGGACGCCACAAGACGTCAACTCATCACTGGAATATACAAAAAAGAAATAGGTCAATGTTGGCTGCAGCAGTGGGGCGTTCTAATGCTCTCCAACAGGGGCCAATGAAGGATATAGTTATTTCACTTGGCTGAAGTGAACGAGTGTTTAAACTCTCTGAGGGCCCGAGGCTCTCTACCAAGATCTTTAATGTAGGGATGATATGCACAAGTGGAGTTGGATGGCGGGGATGCTGAATAATGCTCGCTCCTGATTTGAAGCTAAGTGAGCATTTGCGGTAACGTGGATGGGTTGCCTCTCTACTAGAACTGGGCCAGGCTGGGACAAGATGAGGCAAAATTGAACTTTGAATCCGTTAATCATATGTTTGCAAGAAGCCCTTTCATGCTCTGAATTTTCTTTTGCAGATTATTTCGTTTTTTATGCAAGGAGATCTGATAGGGGCCATACAAGTAGTGGGAGCAATCTGGCTTAAGAATATGGTGAACAGGAACCAAGTTGGATTTTGCGATGGGAAAGGCTGCCTGTTGGACTCGGCCCTTTCCGCAGGGTCATCCCTAAACTTTTTGCCTTTCTCCCTGACTTATTTCTGACATGGTGTTGGTGGTTTTGGGCCTCTGGGCACTTTAGCACTGTGGTCCAGTGTAAAGTACATGCGCTCTCTGGGTTAACTTTGGTAAGATTGGCCTGCCCTCCCATAGGAATGCGTTGGGGATTCCCTGATAAGTGTGTCAGTGATAATTCCTGGGATGGGAGGAGCAGCGTGGTTGAGTTTAGTATTTATGAAATTGTATAATAAATGCTGCGCGATGGTGTACGCAGATTTATTATGACTCTTTGAGAAATGCCACTTTTAGACGTTGGCATTTCTGTGTGCTGTGTGTGTGGCTGCCTGATGTGAATTGCATGTCTGGCTTTTGAGTGACAGGGGCTGGGAGGAGTTTGTGGCTCCAGGAGGGACAGGGCGAGTCAGCACTAGGCTGAATGGGACATCTGCGTTGGGAGTAGTGGGAGGAGTAATCCCCTGACTCTGAATAGGACTGCGCCCAGTCTGTGCAATGCTGGCTCCGCCCCCTGTGGTGTGTCTGATCACCTAGCCCCCACCTGAGAAAGGGGAAGAGGTGCTTGGAAAACAAAGTGCTCCAAATCCCCCCTGAACCAGTTGCATCTGGTTTCCCCAAACCCTACACTGCCGAACAAAGGAGAAAGGAGTATAAATGTAGGGGCTGGGACCCCATGCTTTTTGGGTTCTGTCCTGTGCCATGCTGGTGCTGTTCCTGAACCTTGCTGGGGCGTGCTGCTGCTGGGGCCCAGGAGGAACCGCCATGAGGGCTTGCCTCCCTGGACCCAGCCTTGCTCCTTTTGCTTTTGTGCTGTTGGAGTTATGGCTCCTTGCGCCCTGTGAGCGCTTCACTTTTTATTTTCCTGGTGCCCTGGGACCACAATATTTTGCCTGGGGAGAGGAGCGCGTGGGCTTGGCAGCGCTGCACTGCATGAAGAGACAGTGAGGGAATCCCCGGCATAGGGATTCCCCGTGATGCTGCTGGGAGCGGGTGCCCACCTGCATTCTTGGATATTGAAATGGCAGGTGCCAACACCGCTTATGCTTTATTTTAATGGCGGGTGCCCACCCCGCTTGTGTGCTTGTTGTGTCGGGTGCCCACCCCACCAGTATCTTTATTCGAAGTGGGAGCCCACCCCGCATTTCACCGCTGCGGCCCGGCCGGAGAGGAAGTCAGGCAACGTGGTGCCTGTCGTGGGGCGGGACTTCCGCATCACCGAGGGAAGCCCCACGTCCACGGAAGAGCCGGGAGAAGTCCCTGCAGCAGACCGTGTTTCCGCCAGCAGAGTCCAGTGGGAGGAGGGCCTCTTTAGCATAGCCCAGTGCCGCCAGGAAGGAGGGGAACTGCTGAGGCAGGCCAGCGGGGCTCCCGTGGCAAAGGGAGAGCGCCGCATGTGGCTGCACGAGGAGAAGAGCCGGCAAGAGAGAGGAGATGGAGCCTGATCCAAGCCCCGGTGAGTGGGGCCGAGGCTGTTCTCTTTTCCTTTGTGTGATTGGTGCTCGAGACACCCGGGCAGTTATGTTGGGATTCCGAGTGGCCCCGCCTGAGAGCGGGCCGCTCCAATGATGGGCACAAGCGTTTCAGGGCCCCAGTGGGGGTCCAGTGGGGGTCCCGAGGGCCAGTGGTGCCCGTGCCTTCCTCCGGTTGGAATTTCTACAGTTGCCTGCTTCACAGTGGGCAAATGCAACGATGGGGCAATATTTGTTTTTAGAGGGCCCATAGGGGCTCGTGCCCCTTCCAGTTTTGGCCATTTCCTACAGCTGCCCTGCTAGAGGGCAGCTGCACCGATGGGGGCTGGAAAGGCTCAGTGGTGCCAGGTCCTTTGCCTGATTCCCAGCTGCGCCGCACCAGCGCGGGCAGCTGCAACGTTTTTGGCATAGTGGTGACAGAGTCCCAGTCAGGCTCTCAAGGCACAGTCGATGCCAGGGCCTAATTTCTTCATCACAGCTGCATGGCAATTAGCGGCAGCTGCAATGTTTAGGCTATTAGTTCTTTGGGGGCATTTTTATGTGAGACAGGAGTGAGGTACACTCCTGTGCTCCAGCGCAATTGTGTGTTTTTGGTTTCCGCTGCATTGGCAGCTGCCCTGACATTTGGGACATAGGGCATTTGAGCCCCTTTGAAAAGGCCAGTTGGCCAGGGGGACTGTTACGTTGATAGGGTGCCAGGCCCTACTGTGATTTATGTGGGGCTGGGAAATGTGATTCATGTGCTGTGTTTTATGCACCATGATTTATGCCTCTACTGTGGTTTATGTTATGAGGTTTTACATATTGTGGTTTATGTTTGGGAGGTTATTCTCCACTGTCATTTATGCCTAATATGAGTTATGATTAGGAGGTTATGGTCTAATATGTTTAGGCTTATGAAGTTGGCGTATAATGTATTTTGCGCCTGATGTGATACTGTGCATTATTACTTTGTGATGGTTCTGACAGTGGTCCAAGTGGCCCTGTCATGTGTATATAATCCACTGTAAATATTGCCTAGTTCCAGGTGGCACAGTGTATATTGTGCAATTACTATTATAATGTGTTTTATGATAATACAAAGGCTATTTTTGATATAACCTTTTTTTTTTTTTTTTTTTTGTCCTCATAATACCAACAAAAGGAGCTCTTGATGGGGTTCCTCCAATCTATACAAGCCTAGTATAACTGTGACTGGCCCTTGGGGTAAGGCATATGGAGCGAAGGGAGATCTATCCCCTCAAGATATTACCATTCCCTGTTCCCTTCTCCTGTTCACAATTCATGGAAGACCCAATGTTACTTAGGAGGACAGGACCAATGGTACCTTGGCTAAATCAAAGGACCAAGTTTTTACTTTTCTCTCCAATCCAACAGAGCAGCCCAGGTCTTATTTTCACTCTTCTGATCGCAAGCCACATCTAATTCACTTGTATGGATAATGCTCTTTAAGCAATCAGCAAAATTTGGGTGAGTTTCAGATTTCCATACTCTACATATTTCCCTCCTCGTGAGGATTACCACACAAACTAGGCAGCCAATGTATTCATAGCATAACCATATGGTAGGCCAAAAAAAATCATATTGAGACTTACTTCCATCTGTTGATTCAATACGTCTTCAAGAAACTCACATACCTCAGTCCAATATAGCTTGATTCTTGGACATTCCATAAGCATGTGAATATCATCAGCTGCAGGATATTTACACTGAGCACAGGTGTATTCCTTTCCCGTAGCCTTAGATAATTTTTTGGGCGACCAATAGACTCTATAGGCAGTATAGAGGTGATTCCTCCTGAGTGCGGCAGGTTTAACTATTGCCTGCAACATAGAAAAAAAATCCGACCATATTTTAAAAATGTCATTCTCTCCACCACTAGCTACTTTGCCCCAGAGTCTTCTAGTCTCAAGTTCCACATCCTCGCCAGCTTCCAAGAGGGCCCAATACCAATAGGAAACTTCTCTTTTCCATATACTCGTTTTGGAAACTAAATCAGAATTCCAGTTTGTATCGTCTTTGCCCCAAATCTGTGTTTCCCACCAAGAGGACAGCTGATAAAACTTAAACCTGGTCAATGTCCCACAAGTTAAACTACTTAACGCCTCCCAGGTTAATAACTTCGGATCCACTTGAAGGTCTCCCCAGAATCTTATACCTGCCCTCTTTAACGGTTGACAAAGTTGATCCTGGAGGCATTCAGGTGTACCTGGAGAGTCCCAGATTGGGGCCTGTGCTGCAAAGTATGGAATTCTCATTCTTCTCCAGATTTGTACCCAAGTCTTTAATGCTGCTCCCAGTATCTTTAATCTGACTTTCTTGTAGAACTGTGGATCTCCATACTTATAAAGAAAAATCTCCTGTCCATGCTCTACATCCTTTAACATTGCCTCAAACAATAGACCTAATGATGAAGAGTCAGTTTTATTGGCCAATATTCTAAAATTTTTGAAATGGAAAGCATAGCAGTAAAAGAGTAAATCAGGTAGCGCTAATCCTCCAACTTTAAGACCTCGTCTTAACTTTTTCCACGCTATCCTGGGGCTTTTTGTGGCCCAGATGAAGGAACCGATTTTTCCTTGTAATTTAGCGATATCCTCTACCTTAAAAGATAATGGAATAGAGTTAAATAAGAAGGTCATCTTTGGCAAGATTATCATTTTTACCAGGTTAACCCTCCCGTAAATGTTTAAAGGGAGGTTAGCCCACCGTGTAAGTAAACCTGCCACCTCTTTAGAAACCCTCTTCCAATTAACTTTGGGAATATCTTCTAGATTTTGAACTAAATTTACGCCCAGATATCTCATTTGGCTCCTAGTTCCTAGACTACCTTTCACTTGATTCCATTTCATTATTTCTGTCTTTTCTTTATTTATTTTATAGCCTTAAACTGCTCCGAACGCTACAGCCTTATCAAACAGCCTAGGTAAGGCTTTTACAGGGTTTGATGTGAACATAAGCAAATCATCCGCATTGAGGGCCAGTTTTAACTCTAACCCCCCCAATTTTAAGAGGAAGAATGCTTGAATCTGCCCTAAGCCAGCATACAAACGGCTCAATATATAAATTGAACAGGAGGGGTGACAGGGGGCATCCCTGCCTAGTACCTCTTGTAATATTAAACCAGTCTGTCAGTGCACCATTCACTAAAATTTTAGCTTTCGGGTTGAAATACAGAGACTTCACAGTCTGAACAAAATTTTGAGGAAAGCCAAACTTATATAATGTCTCCCAAAGATATGCCCAATTTACCTGTTCGAAAGCCTTTGCGGCATCTATTGCAACTATTGTAAGGGGGAGCTTCTTTACTTCCGCTATATCAATTGCACCCATTACCCGGAAAGTGAGCTCATTTAGTTGCCTCCCCGGTATGAATCCTCTCTGGTCAGGATGGACTATAGTCTTGATATATTTAGCTAGTCTTGTTGCTAAGATGCCTGCAAAGATCTTCTGATCAGAATTTAACAGGGAAATTGACCTTTAGGACTCAATCTTCTGAGGATCCTTATTGGGTTTTATAATCAGGGACACCGTCGCCTCAGCCCAAGAACTTGGGGTAAATTCCCTTTCGAGATATATTTTATTTAAAAGATTTTTAAGACTGGTACCACCTTATCTAACATTCCTAAATATACCTCGATAGGCAGCCCATCGGGGCCAGCTGCTTTACCCCTGGCCATTTGTTTACAATGTGCCCTGACCTCCTCCTCCGTTATATTTGCTTGCAGAAATAATTTATGCTCTTCAGTCAACTGAGGGAGAGTTATTTGATTTAACCATGCCTTAGCTCTCTTATGGCCTGATTCAATATCCTCCTTATATAAATCATTCATAACAAATCTTGCCTCTTCCCGAATTTCATCCTCATCGAATAATAGAACCCCTGTCTTTCTATGGGTTAAGCTCTTTATCCAACTCCTTGCCCTGTCTGCCCTAGCCTTCCATGCTAAGAGGGAACTACATTTCTCGCCATATGCAAAATGCTGGAGCTTACTAACTTTCCACCTGTTAATACGTTTCTTATCCAGATTGGCCTGATATTCTGCCTATAAACCTTCCAACTCTTTTTCCAAGCATAGGATCGAATCCTGGGACACCAGGGACACCAGGGACGCCTTCTGTAAGTTCAACTCTTTTTCCTTTATCTTCTTCATCAGCTCCTCTTCTCCTTTTTTTTATACTTTTCCTCTTATTAATCATACTGGAGGAAAGTAACCCTCTTAAATAGGCTTTAAAAGCCTACCAAACTATCTGGACATTTGCTGTACCGATGTTAAACTTAAAGTAGTCGTCGATTTTTTCTCCCAATTCCAACATCACTGACTCATCCAATAGTGTGGTTCTATCGAGCGTCCACCTTCTCTGGGGTTCTTTTTGCTTATACCCCAAACTCATCTCTACAGCTGAATGATCTGATAGGATTGCAGGAATATGCAGTATTGACTCAACTACTGATAACAACCCCTGATCCACAAGAAAATAGTCTATTCTTGAGTGGTGTTTATGCCTCTTGCTATAGAAGGTGAAGTCCCTATCTTTCCCCTTCTTACATCTCCAAATATCAAGCAGATTGAAATCCTTGATCATATTTTTTAGTGCTATAGACGTTCTTATTGGGGTATTATATTTTACTTTAGAAGTACGATCTAGCTCCTTATTTAATATTAAATTAAAATCTCCCCCTATTATAATCAGTGCAGTGATATTCAAGAGACTGGCCTCTAGCTTCAAGAGTGCTCCTGGGTTATCATCGTTTGGCCCATAATATCCTGCACAAGCCAATTGCATTCCTTTAACCGTCAGGGTGACCTTGTGTGGAGTTCCTTTTGTGGTGTGCCTCGGATGTTGTTGCTGTGCGTGTGTTGCTCAAACGCTTTACAGATTGCCTCCGGGATATGCCTGACAGCTTGTGCTAAGCTACCAAGGGGGTGAGTAGGGGTTATCTTTAGCTTGTAACTCCCTTACCCTGACTAGAGTGGTGTTTTCTGCCTAGCTTTGGCGCAAACCTTAGCCAACCAGAAATCCAATTTCTAATACTGCCCATTCTCTTTTATATCATCAAATATATAAATTCCTCCAAGAAAATCTTTTGACAATCTGGTGAGTTAATTTTTTGCTTTTGTGCATGATGTTAGCTTGGCCAAAGATTGTCCCCTGGTCATTATCGTGGGTGATTTAAATGCAAAGGTCTCAAATGTGGTATCTGCATCCTTTGCTAATGCTGAAAATGAAGAATTGTGGCCCATTTGGGAGTTCTCTTTACCAGCAAAATCTAGAATTGAAAAACACATCTTTTTGTAGATTGAAATTTTTGGGACGTATGACATGGCTATTTTAAATAGAAGAACTCCAGCAGGAGTTCCTGCTGCAGACACTTTTCAGTCTTTTATTCAGAGTTTACTTGATTATGTTTTTGTTTCTTATCAGATTTCGGGGCCTGTGAGGTTTTCATTGTACGTCCTACTGTTATAAGTGATCACTGTCTAATTGATATACTACTATAGACTTTAAACTGTGGGAAATAGCTCTTGGGAATCCCTCTTTACGTAGGATCAGTTTTAAGAAATGTAATGGTCATATCTTTTGGGCATTTAAGAACATTGTGTCTTAAGTTTTATGATTAGAAGTATGTGGACCATTTTGAATGAGTCTGAAGGGGATGACTGTATATCCACTTATGAATCCCATATGGAGTGGTTTCATAAATTAATTCTTCGAGTATAGGCTCCCAGCAGCTGAAAATGTGTAATCCTAAATTGAAGGTGTTAAATCTGAAAATGTATTATCTCACAAGGAAACAGCATTTATTGTTGTACTTGTCTAGACACAGAGGATGCAGATTCAAAGCAGGAGGGAATGATATGCTAAGTGGATTAACTTGAGAGAGGCCTCAAACTCAAGGGATTCACTGAAATCCTGGCAAATGATAGCTGAATATTGTGATGCTAGAGTGACTGTGCATGCCATTTCCATCCTAAAGAATGTCTGGGTATCAAATATCTCGAAGTTGTATTCAACCTATATTGAGGAAGTTGACCCACTTGTACTCTGTGTGAATGATGAGATGATGGTGGCATATCGTGCTGCTTCCATACCTGAGAATGCCAGGTTTAGATAAAACTCTAGGAGGCAGATTTACAAGCCCCTTGCGACACTTTTGTGCCGCTGTTGTGTCAGTTTTGTGACTCAGCGGCAGCATAAACAATGCGGCCAATTTACAACGTGATGCTTCTAGGGAGATGCGTCACGTTGTAAAGCCCTGCCTTACATTATACCTGCATCAGGTATAATGTATGCAGGGTGGGCGTTCCCACACAGGAAAGCCTTGTAGAAGTGACAAAGTGAAATCTACAAGATTTCACTGTGCCACTTCTAGGATGCCACTGCGTCAAAACCTTATGCCTGCTTGAAGCAGGCGTAAGGAGTGACGCAGTACAATGTTTAAGGCCTCCCCATGCATTGCGTCGTGCTTGTGACACAAATCCAACAATGCGTAACTTTCGTGGCCTCCGTTTTAATAATCCCAATAGGAACCGCAAGAGGCCGGTTGTTCTTGAACATCAAGGGGCAGATTTACAAATAACTGACGCATCTGTAGAGATGCGTCAGCATTTGTGATGCATCTGTCAATCCTTGTACCATGGTACGCCATATTGTACATATGGCGCATCCATGGCGGCACAAGGGTATCACAGGCCGGCGCAGGGAAACTGATGCATCTCTTGAGATGCATCAGTTTCTTGTAAATCTGCCCCTTGATGTTCAAGAACAATCGGCCCATTGAGATTCCTATTGGGGTTATTTAAAAGGAGGCCGCAGTATGGGGGTCTTTTTTTGGCCATTTGTTCCGTTGTATAAGAAGGGTCCCAAATACTAGCCTGCAAGATTTAGGCAGGTAGCACTTATGGATGCAACTGGCAAGCTCTTTGCCAAGAGTGTGCTTTTCCGTCTACAACAGTGGGTAGAAGAAAATAATATTATTCCTCTGGAACAAGCAGGCTTTAGGTGAAATCATGCCCCATTGATAATATTGCGATCCTCCAGATGATAATTGAGAAATAAACCCTGTCTTGGGATGCCTGTGTTTCCAGCTTTTATTGATTTCTACACGGTGTTTGACAAAGTTGATCGCCAAACGCTGCGGAGAAAGATTATGCGCCACGGTGCCCCACGCCATCTCTTAAGGCTGATTATCGAATTCCACTCTGATAACTGGTGTCAAATTCTCATGGAAAGGACACAGGATTTATCTTGAAAGGTTAAAATGCAAAATGGTTTAAAGCAAGGCTGCTTGTTGACCCCCCTGTTGTTTTCACTCTAGTATTTATATGATCTACCCGGTCAGGCTCAGGGGGATCCCCAAAGGCTTTCACAATGTCTGTCTCTTCCCTGCTATATACTGACAATGTGGTTATAATGGATTTAAGCCCCATTGACTTGCAATGTCACCTTGATGAAATTTTCAGAGGTTTACTTTTTTTTAAATGAATACCACCAACAGTAAGATCATGGGTTTTTGAAAGAAGGGAACAAGAAAGCGGGAGAAGTTAAATTGGTTTTTAGTGGAAGAGAAACTAGAAATGGTGGGTTTGTACATCTATTTGGGCAAAATCTTTTCACGTTGGGGGTGAGATGTCGATCATCTGAGCCACTTTCTCAGGCAAATGCTCTCATAAGGTAATATAAATCATGTGGGAGACACCATTTTGGGAGTGTTTTGTCTGTGTTTAGGGTTAAACTTACCCCCTCATTATGTTGTGTGTGTGAGGAGTTGGACATGAGAAGCTGGGGCTTTATAGACCAAATGAAAGGACTTGGGGGCATATTAACAAGGAACAGGGAAAATTAACGCTAAGGGCGCTTAGCGTTAATTTTTTTAACGCCCACTATCGCTGGATATTATTGCCTGGTTATCGCATTATTAACAACGCTAACCGCCTAGGCGATAAAAAATCCAGCGATAGCGGCATTTTGGGAGGTTATCGCTGGTAATGCAGCGATAAAACTACAAGGATAGGGATATCCTTGTTGATAGCCCATGGTGGACTTAGCCATGTAATCCACCTCTCATTGGATTACATGGCTAAGTCTGAAAATAAGCAGACGTAATAAAGCAGCGTTAACCGTGGTTAGCGCTGCTTTGTTTGTCTCTAACAGGGTTAGCGTGAAGCTTGATAATAGGAGAAATGTCGCTTAGCGACATTTCTCCTATTATTTTGCTCTGGAACGCCCACTTTGCATCTCATTAGAGATGCAAAGGAAAGCGTAATGAAAAAGGGTGCTAACATGCGATTTTGCATGTTAGCACCCTGTTGTTGATAGGGCGGTATTTTTATCTCCGCTTCTTTGGCTTTTAAAGCCAAAAAAGTGGAGATAAAGCCCTTGTTAATGTACCCCATAATCTCCATAAGATCTGCAATCTGAACTCTCTTGCCTCCCCCCATGCCCCATGCCCGACGCTTGGAGTTTGGTTTATGCTCCTCTTATCCTTTTGCCTTGGTGCTAGTTTTGAGGTTTTTACAATCAAGATCTAAACCATGCATTAGTTGTATGTCCAATGATGCATAATACACAATGCCACTTTTTAAAGCCTTTATTTCTCAAACATAACATACGTTCTGCTCTGGAAGCTCACACATGTCTTGTGTCTTCCCCAAATGAAATGGTTTTTCATAAGATCTTATTTTTTACACACTTTTTAAATCTCTAATAATGTATTTGCATGAATTAGTGGTCTGGTTTGTGATGTATAATGCATGTTCTGGTTTTTTAATAGTTATTGATTTGCTTTGCATGCAATGTAATTTTATAAGAATCTTATTTTGGTATGTTCTATGCTGCTCAATGCATGATGTCACTTTTCAAGGCTGTTGTCACTTTTTAATCACAACTGTTGACATTGTTGCACTGTAAAATGTATTTTTGTATTGTTGCCTATGCAGACCTCGATTGGAATTCTAAGTCACATTAATAAATAAATACGAGTGACCTACCAAAAGGTTTTGGGCGAAAATCCCACTGTCAGATTTTAGTGACAAATCTATGTTTCGGACACTCAGGTACACATTGGCTTTAACTGGGTGTTATCATTTTATGAGGCATTCATAATTGGGACCTTAGGGATGGCGTTGGCCTTCATGCACAACAGCATAAATATTACAGATGGTGGACATTATTTATGTTGTTTTCCTCTTTAGCTGTGTATTTGGTGTTGGTGTGTGTGTGTGTGTGCTTGCGTATGTGTGTGCATGTGTGTGTTTGGGTGTATGTTTGTGGGATGTCCCAGATTAAATGAGTGCTACTTTATGACTTACTTTTGTCAGTCTCAGTGTTCCTGTGACATCCAACTTGTTTGTGAGGATGATCATTTTGCTGTACTCTTGTGTGTGGTATCACCATTGGTTGATCCAGATGTATGTGATAGCCAGACATACATTCTGCAGCTTTTTGTTTGTATTGTTAGTCAGAGTTATTTTTCATTATTTTAGATATCTTTCTATTGCCATGTTCACCTATTACATGATATAGCATCAATTGGAAAGTGCTGCCTGTACATCTGTCATTCTTACAAAATACCAAGCATTCCACCATCTATTGTCATGCTAAAATGTCTAGGTGTCACACCGAGATTGCATTATGCCATGAAGCACTCGGTTACAAGATGAACAAGTTCTGTATCCCGGGGTCAAGTACCCTCCCTGTATTCCATCCATTCACCCCACTCGCTGTCATTCGTCCATTGACATCCCCGGACCCCATGTAAAATTTTCCCAAACGTGCAACACCGGTCCGTACTCGCCCTCCATTTGGCTAGCAATGGGTGGAGTCTGGATTTTCTCCACTGATGGGCTATGTTGTGCTTACCTATTACAAATACCCAGTTGTACAAATGCATTTTCTGCATGGGTGAACACCTAGTCATCCGGCATATTTAGCAGTGCCGTTTTCGGGGCACGATTGAGTATCTTACTCATCACTGCTCCCAAAGTGTCACATATACCATCCCAGTACTCTACATCCCCATCTAGTTGTATGAGGTCTTTCTCAGCTGTTTGATATTTAAGGCAGCTTGGAATGTCACTTCTATGCACTTGCCATAGTCGATACAGAGTCCAGTAGACAGGGTGTAAGTATTTGAGCTGAATTAATCTACGTCTAGCTGAGATTGCAGTCTCACTTGGGGCCATGATCATGGCTATTTATTTGGAATTCTCAAGGGGACCTACATCAGTTTCCCATTACAAACTCACAGCGAGGAAACAGTCCGGCGTGTGAATAATTAGTGGTTTGTAAATCATGTTGGCTGTCAAGGAGCTAGATTCATCCAGATCCATGGCAACAGGTGTGTAGGCCCTAAATGTATATCTGAGCTGCGGATATCTGAAAAACTGAGATCATTCAAGATTGAATTCCAATTGTAGTTTCTCAAGGGATTTCAGACTAGAGGGTCCAACAATGTGGCCCAGGCATGAGAGCCCAATGGAGTCCCATCCCTCAAAGCCCAGGGCAGACATCTGAGGCAAATGAGTGCCACACCGCAATGGTCTTTCCTCCGTGAGCCTCCCCTCCCACCCAATATGTCCATACAATGACTTCCATAACTTCATTATGGACTCCATTGCAAAAGAGGCCCTTACAGACAATTTCTCACCATCTAAATAGTATGGGTGGGAAGCATTTCCAATGAGTCTCCACTCCAGTCTATATGTCAGATCATAGGTTGTGCCATAGACCCAATAATTAACAACCAGGAAGTGCGATGCCCTCTAGGACTATGTCTATCATTGCAATAACCCCATTTTATGTACATTTACAGCATTTGGTATAGACCATTCAGGGCCAGCTACCTCCCCATATGAACTTAGTGAGAGTATTGTTGAAAGTAGCAACAAGTCAGTTGTGTTTTTAAAAGGGGTAATTTTGTAAAATGTATAGGATCTTAAGCAAGGTAACCATTTTAAGCATTACCTCTCTACCCTGGAAAGACAAAGGGTGTGTTGCTCAGCATTGTGTGTCTCCCCTAGTGGTGTTCAGCAGAGGTATGATATTCATCTCTCTAGCACTCAATACTGTATCTGTGATATTCTTCTCAAGTTTGTTTTGCATTTGAAATCATTTCATATTCAGTGTAACATAGTACTTGCATCATTCAGATTGAGAAGTTTGGTTACATCCATTGACTATTTTTATATTTATTATATGGTATGTTATGTCTTGTTGCCAATGTGGTTGTGTGCTTGTTTATGTGGACATGGTGTAAATTTCTATAGTAGTAAATGATTCATTAGTGAGTGAACTAGGCAGGAGGGAGGAAATGTGGCGTAGGAGCTAAAGCTGGTAATCTTGGAGCTAGGGAACCAGGTTTAAATCCCAACCTTATTTCAAAATCCTGGATTCTGGACAAACCACTTAACCTCTCTGGGCCCAATTCACAGAACTCACTTAAGACAAAATCCTAAACTTACTTCTTTCGGCATTCACAGAATGAACGTACTACTTCTGGTATTCACAGAATGCACTTACTACTTTTGGCATTCACTGAATGAACGTACTACTTTTGGTATTCACAGAATGGATTTATGTCTACTAACTTTACGTCCGCAATCGGGCCGGAATTTCTGCACTCGGAGCGGCATTTCTGCTCCCGGGCCGGAATCTCTGCCTCCGGGCCAGAATCTCCTCTTCCGGGCCGGAACTCCCGCTTTTTTGCCGGAATTCCTCCATTTTGACCTGATGAATGTTTCAAGTGCCTACCATCCCCCACCACATTCAGCGCTGAAGTCAATTAACGCTAATTGCAAGACCAGCCCCATCAAACATGTAAAAGCAGCACACATTGAAGGAACAGGTTTGGCCACAGAGAGTTCATGTTTACAATCGCTGTACATTGCCAGAAGATAATGGAACAAATGAGGAGGAAGAAGAACTTTACCACTGAGGAGACCACCATGCTTGTGGAGTACATAGTGAGGCACCACAAATGCCTATATGGTCTCCCACCTTACTGCACCAGTGGCACGCAGAAGGCAGCTGTATGGCAGCAATTGGCCACTGCTGTCACAGCATTGGGGGAGGAGAGGCGCACAGTCCAGGAAATCAAGAAGAAGAGGCAGTATGAAAAACAGAGGGTGAAGGACAAATACTCCAGGATCGAATTGAACAGGATCCTCCCTGCCCCACACTCCAGACCCCGCCTCTGTCTCACCCCACTAGAGGAGGATATCCTCACCACAATCCACCCCCACATGCTCCATGGGCTGCCTGTTAGTGACGTCCGCTACGTGGTACCAGGTAAATGGATGACAAGAAAAAGTGTATTAAAGATTGGCTGTGTTGCACTGGCATTGTGAGTAAGGAAGTTGTCCAAAGTGTATATAAAAATATAGTCAGTCAGAGACTCACGTGTACGGCAGCTCTATGGAAGCAATTAGCCACTACTGTCACAGCATTGGGGGAGGAAAGGCGCACAGTCCAGGACATCAACAAGGAGGGGCAGTATGAAAAGCAGAGGGTGAAGGACAAGTACTCCAGGATCGAATTGAACAGGATCCTCCCTGCCCCACACTCCGGACCCCACCTCCGTCTCACCTCACTAGAGGAGGATATCCTCACCACAATCCACCCCCACATGCTCCATGGGCTGCCTGTTAGTGATGTTCCATACGTGGTACCAGGTAAATGGGATGACAAGAAAAAGTGTATGAAAGATTGTCTGTGTTGCACTGGCATTGTGAGTAAGGAAGTTGTCCAAAGTGTATATAAAAATATAGTCAGTCAGAGTCTCATTTGTTACCCTCTGTATGTTGCACCACAAGTCCCAGAATCCTTTGTATTAGAAATGGCACATCCCTCTCCCACTATTGAAAACATGGGCACAGTACTGCTGCTGTACATACCTAACCCTGTTAAGTTGCAATTGACAAAGTGCCCTTTCCACTCATCCAGATGTGTCTGAGTCAGTCAAAAAAGTAAGGGGTTGAGGAGCATATGAAAATCAACTGACAAATGAATTGGGACAATACAAGGGAGCAGATTTACAAGGACTGGCACATCCCTGCATATTAGCAGGGATGCACCACCACTGATGCGACATGCAATTCTACCCTTGCTCCACCACGGATACGTCGCATTTACAGTGCTGTGCACTGTGGCGCAGGGATAGACAGATGTGTGTCGCTTCTGATGGCGTAAGGGCGGCACTTTGCTGGGGTTGTGCCACAAGTGCAACACAACTCCAACAATGTTCATGGAGCGCCCTTACCTAGCATGCTGCGCCACTCCTTACGTCTGCTTTAAGCAGGTGTAAGGTTTCGTCGTAGGGGCCTCTTTAAAGTGACTCCGTGAAATCTTGTAGATTTCACTGCATCACTTTTACAAGGCATTGCACAGAGGAATGGCCACCCTGCTTACATTAAACCCTGACGCAGGTTTAATGTTGCGCAGGGCTCTACAATGTGACGCATCTCCCGAGATGTGTCACGTTGTAACTAAGTCGCAACGTGGCGCATGGTGTGCGGCAACAGCGGCTTAAATGTCTTTCAAGGGGCCTGTAAATCTGCCACAAATTATCCAAGAAGTAATTCACCCTGTGTCAGCAAAAATCACAAATCAGGAGGGGAGAGAATCCTCAGATCAAAGTATGTCATTCACATATTCCGTTCTTCATTTCCCACCCTACCACACATTACATCTCCAACGCCCCACTGCACGAACCTGCCCCGTCTGCCACAGTACTTCACAACACTGTTAGCATGCAGAAGATATGAGGAAATGCCTGAAAAGTTCCACATGTACATTTCCCATTTGTTTTTTTTCTCTCTTCTCACCTATTGACATATTCAGCCAGAGCACAGACAACTGCAGTTGCAGAGGTCCCTGCATCTTCTGGGAGGAAACAACATCGTCCAGAGCAAGGCATGCCATCCTCACAAACTGGTAGGTCTAACTGGTCAGGAGATGGTCAAAAGGCATACATTGTCATGAGACAACAGAGGGACAAATAGTGCCCGTATATGTAAGGTAACCAGAGATGAAAAACTAGCTTAAAAACTATTGAATTTGTCAATGGACATTCACCTTTAGCAAATGACATATGTGAATAGCGGAAGATAAAATATAATATGTCTTGGCTCATCATACCTTTCTAATTGGTGAACATAACATGTATTCCACCGACAGTCCCAGACCTGGGAATTCAATCCTGCAATCGAGTGCCACAACAAGTCAAAAGGGTGTCCCCACTATATTGTAATAGTGTCTGTAGACATAATCAAGAATTCCAATGTTAACAAATCAAGTGAGATACCATTGTCAGTAGTATTGACAATGCATCCACTGTCCAACTTATACTGTTTTCACTATACATGAAATCGCCCAGGCCACCCAGCTGGTTATGTACTTCTAACATTGTCTTGTCATTTTGATAGACGTTGCTTCTAGGTAGTGGGCCCATTATAAGTTATATGTGGGATCACTCATGATATTAAGTTCTACACACTTTTGCAACAGTGGTGCCCACAACTGCTTGTGCTTATCCTTTGGGCCTGAAATTGAGTGCATCACATGTGGCAGCAGAAATGTAAAGTTGCTGACACACTTATCATTGTAGGTACAATGATGCCCTCCCAGAATCAATGACACATACTGACTTCTGCTACAAGGCTGGCTGTGACATCTGGTCCGGGACCACACACTGGACCGGGGCTAGGCCATGGTGAGTAAACCCAATAATAATGAACCTGAATGCTCATTAAATGTGCCCTTGATCTCTACCGTATGTTGTATGTGTTGTAGAACACTGTTGTCCTGCATCACAATATGCTCACATATGGCATTTAATTACATACCAGATCAGACTTTGGTGGCTAATGAAAGTATGACACAAAATGTATGCCAAGTGAGTGCAGAATGGACATAAAATAGTACAATGTGTCATATGAAGTGTCCAAAACACAACTGGCTTGCAATTCAATGAAAACTCCCTAGCAAAATACCTATGGTAAAATCATATTGAAATTGGTATGGATGAAGTCTCACACTGATGCCAGTTGTGTACCTTTGAGATGGGTGTATGGGCTGCTAAGCTGAATCTCCATGCAGTTACATTTTCAAATCACTTGGCTGAAAAGCAACATGGTAATCCAGTGCAGGCGGAAAGCATCAAAGCTTCTCAACTTAGCCGCAATGTGGGATCATTGCCAAATGTTGCATTCTGCTTGCCTCCTCTTCTACTGTATTCACATATATAGGTGAGTGGTTGACATATGAGGTTAGGATGTCTGCTGTACAAGACACCATCTGTTGTCAGCTAAATACCACCATGATGTTGGAAATAGGGTAAGTAAACAGAGGACACTCAAGGGATGGACATAAGAAATCTGTGTTCTCTCAGTCAGAAATGAGCTTTGTGACTTCTTGAGTAGGAAAGCACAAATGAACCACATTATGTACCTGACTATTGCACATCTCACACATGAACACCATTTGACTTGTCAACAGACAACATTACACTCATGAAACCAGTTGGTCTTAATGGTGAAGGGGAAATCAGTGCGGAGGAGTCCGTTTATTTATCCCCTTCCTTGAAATATCAGTAACCTTTTCATACAAGTTTGTCTGTTGATGTGTCATCTCATTGATGTCAGTGCTGTGTAGAGCTAACGGCTGGCAGCTGCTGCATGTGAGCAGGGGCCCACATGCAAAGTCCATGAGGGAAACATGCTGCACATTGTCCTGGATTATCTGGTCAATGGTTATTAAGAATGGTATGTTAGCTCATAGCTACCATCCGTTGTACTGAAATATGGACATGTATGTCTCATCACAGCTGCTGACAGGATGACACCAGTGAAGCATACACCATCCCGGGAAATGCATGACATCCTGGCTGCAGCAGTGAAACCCTCTCACACCTGTCCATCAGGTAATTCTGGCATAAAGTGTGTCACTAGCTTAGATTACTAAACTATGACAGAGATCAAGATCCCATTCTGTATGGAATCAGCAGTTGTTGTTTACAAAGTGACATACATATTATGAGTGTCACATGTGCCTGTTTGTCAATTAGTAATACAGATCATTGAGAATGTTGTCACTTCCCTCTACAGCTGCAGGATTGGGGACTACTATGTCAATGACATCAAGGAGCAGACAGGTTCAGCAGTTGATATCAGGGGGGATCGCAAAGGGACAGAGAGTTGTGGCTGGAGCTGGTGAGTTTGCTTGTATTTTGTAAATCTCCGTGAAACACCTAAGTGAGCTGTCATTCGTGTAGGTACCCTAACCAGGTCACATGATCCTCATCTGATTATGCTAAGTACAGTTAACCACATGTAATACCAGGTCAATCACCAACACGTTTGCAACCTCTGTGTTCCAGGGGATGAAGAGGATGAGGATGGCGGACCTACAACCAGTGTGGGCCAACGGGAAATCAGAGGGGAGAATCCACTGATCCTTCAGGCAGTAATATCGGCAGCAAGTACTGCGCAAGAGGAGGAGGCAGTTACTGAGGACAAAGACTTGGAAGATGATGGCAACTCTATGTCCATCCACTCCGGGGATGACAATTCGGATGCCATTAACAGCAATCTACCACATTGGCAAAATCATTCATGGTATCACATCCTCCGCCCAGCAACATTCGTCAGCCTCCTCCAAAACAAACAATTGCCTGTCCCCAGCATAGATCTAACCAGCCACAGCCCTCATGCTGCCCAACCCAGACATCACTCCCTCACAGCCCTCACATCCAGGACCAACATGGTGGTTCTCCTACATGCTCTTACCTCTATAGTGTATCTCTGGCATCCTCTCCACCATCTGGGGGAAGTACCAACCCTGTTGTGGTGCAGGTATCCTCTGGGCACCATTCTCCTGCCCACAGGCTTCCACCTGCCATATCCCCCCTGCTATTGGACCTGCTGGTCCCATCCATGGCAGAGACCTGCAGAGAGGGCCTGCACCTGCATATGGTGGCCAGTGGGAGCTGTACTTCTTCCAACAGCAGACAGATTTGAGGCAGGACATTCATGCCATAGGTGCTACCCTGTCAGACATGTCTGATGCCCTGCAGGACATGGTCCAATTCCCCCAGGTGGTGGACAGACTGAGCCATGTTTTGGATAGGATGGATAGAGCTTGGCAGGACATGTCTAGGAATATGAGAGACATGATATCCATCCAAAGGGAAGAGAGTGCATGACACCATGCCTTGGCCATGAAGATGATGGAGGGCAGGCTGAAAGTGATCCAAAGTCTCCCTTCAACGTCAATGCAGGGAGGGGAGCCATCATATCTGCCTGCAGGACAGCATATCCACACACCTGTACCACTAAATGCCCAGGACCACAGCAAAGGTACACATCCACACCGATGCCCTGAACAGGCACTCCCACCACCTGCACAACCACCAGCAACCCTTGTACAGTTACCCCAACCACCTGCACAACCAACAGCAACCCCTGTACAGGCACCCCCACCACCTGCACAACCACCAGCAACCCCTGTACAGGCACTCCACCACCTGCACAACCACCAGCAAACCCTGTACAGGCACATGGACAACACCCACATACACGTAGGCAACCAGCCAGACCTGATCCCTCACAGCGATCATCACCTTCAAAATTGCAATGTTGCAAGAACGCTCGCCATTGACAAAATCCCAAAAACAAATTGACCACTGTGAATATGTGTACAGAAAAAGTAAAGATCTTCCCAAGTAAGAATCTGTTGTGTCTCATGTCCTGTATAACGATGTAGGTGGCCTGGAGATGTGAGGAGGCATGTGTGTGTGTGACACAATTACAAGTGTAACCCATCATTGCAACACGCCATAATGTGCATAGCAGAAGACTCACCATATAAGTGTCCATTTTCTGCACCAGACATTCACAATGAAGTCAAACAAGTTAAAGTAAGTAGGATTCCTCAAAAATATTTATGTATGATTATAAGAACAACCTTCCGTTTGGAAGGGAGAAAGGAAAACAAATGATGATCTTAATACAGATGGAGGGAGAAAGGAAAACAAATGATGATCTTAATACAGATGGAGAGGGGAACTTGGATTGGGGTGGGGCAACAAAAATATAAAACATCAGGGACCATCAGGGAAACCAGTCTATTTACAAGGGGAATATAATTTTTTGTCCACAAAGATGTATCAGTCAAAAAGTCAGGTGTCCTTCTTGTCATCCTCTACTACCACAATGTCCAGATCCTCCGAGTCTGATGCAGGTACACGCCTAGCCGGTGCAGGAATGGGCACCACATGGGTTCGGGACACACGAGGGGTACAGGGGCAAACAGTGTGGGCCAACCGACAGGGGGAGACATTAACGGGGGTATGGGAAGGGAGTTGGGAAACAACAGACGACATGGCTGTGGCCAGTGAATTGACGCTGGTGGTGAGGGTGGCCAGAGCTCCGACAATCTCCGCTCGCATCATGCGTATCTCCAAACACACTTGCAGCATGATGCGAGTGGACTAGTCCCTCACACATCGACCTCAAGTCCTCTGGGACAGCCACAGGAGGAACAACACAGGGAGGGGCCTGGGTGGAAGAGGAGGGATGTGGTGCCTCAGGCCCAGAGCCGATGTTGTGGTCGAGCAGGCAGCTACGATGAGGGGGACTGGTTGCAGGGGATGCAGCTGGAGTCCCTGATGGAATGGGGGCCTCTGGAGATAGGGAGGGGCTGATGGCAGGCCCAGGTTGTGTATTAGCCTGCCCCGAGGACACCTCGACCGAACCCACAGGTGAATAGTCTGGGGAAGAGTAGCTCTCCACAACCCCATGGTCTGAGGTGTTGGGTTCTCCCCCCCACGTCAATGTCCACAGCCTCCACCCGGGCTGTAGCTCCAGATTTGTGTTCCTTGTCAGTCCGGGTGGGCGCAATCCCCTTGCCTCCAGATGTTGAGGGTCCCTCCTCATTCTCTTCCACACTGGTCGAAAGAGGTCGTTGCCGCCAGCGCACTGATGGCCTTCCGCTCCAGACCTGGTCCTGCTGTTCGGGCATTTGGCCAGCTGTACCCGCTGAAATGTAAGCAAAATAATGATGTAGTGGTTGTTTTATTCTGGACAAGACACATACATAGATGAGCCAAGGTCAGACTTTGTTTTCCTCTGATCACACTACACAGTTGTCAGTGTTTATGAGCTTACATTACGTGTATGTTCACTGTAATCTCCTGTGTTGAGTCGGCCATGGACATCTCACGTGAATATCTGTGGCTTACACAACTGTATTGGCCAATCCTCAACTTTGGCTTTCCTGTGATATGTCTGTCCAGTCACTGCTACATGTGCAGGTTCCAAAACCAGTCCACCAAGGGAGAACAGAGAGTCCAGATTTAATCAAAATTGGCCATTGATATGTAGTCGCAGCTCTTTTACGCCTGGACAAATGTCATCTGCTGTGTAGCATTGTGTAGGACAAGACAACTGCTGAATGTGGCTCACACATGCACATAGGGTCTGGGCTATTTGTTTTGCTACATTGTGAGTCTAGCCTTTTGGTGTCCCCTCACAAAATCTGACAATCCAGTGCCACATATTGGCTTTGGTGACTGATGAGGTAGTGCAGTACACCAGTGACCAGTGGTGGGTCGTTGTGACAGCTACCTGTACATGTGAAATGTCATACAAGCCACTAAGGGTAAGACGTGTGTCAGTGGACACACTTAGCAAATTTAGGAACAGTTATGAGTGAGGCAGGGATCTCGGAGTCTGTCTTGCCTCCATGGCACATGATGATCTGTCTCAATTAAAACCCAAACTCATCAAATGCAATGCAATGCACAGCATCCAATAGCCTTTGGCCTGCCATGCACACACTGACAGTGTCTGTACCATTGCTCATCCAATGCACACATCAGTCATGATACCCTTGGTTCACTGGTAGTGGTGCTGGCAGAGCAAATTAAAAAAAATATGGTCAAGTGTGGCTCATTTACCCAGTTGTCATGAAGAAACTACAACTCCCAAAATGCACTCTGCCCTGTACAGTCCATATGCCACAGTGCGCCTTTTTATTCTTGATGACTGCTGCATGAACACGGAATAGGGTGAATGGGGGCATGGGACACACAATGGTACAGCACTGTCTTTCATATCATACTCCCAGACACATATTGCATATGATGCTCTTACCAGGTCCTGCTGCTCATGCTCCTCCAGCTGAGCATGGAGGATCGGCCAAGCTGCTCGCAGGATCCTCCTGTACAGTGAGGAGAGGCGAGGACGATGCACATGGTGCTGGGAAGACTGGCCCACCAGCTGCTCAGCCTTGTGCCGGGACCAGCGTTTTAGGTCCTCCCAGCGCTTGCGGCATGCCAGAGCACTCCTGGTGTGGACTCCCACTGCATTGCAGCGCTCCCCGATGTTGGCCCATTGCCTGGCCTAGGCTGCATTGCTCAGCTGGTGTTCTGGGTCCCCATATAGCTGAGGATATTTGGACAGCAACCCCTCAGCTAAGATGTCTAATTCCCTTTCAGTGAAAGGGGGTGCTCTCTTCTCATAACCTTCAGCCATTTTGGGGAAAATAAGTAAGATGAGAGCAGCAGGATGTCAGAGGATCTGATCTGTGATAGAGGATGACTCAGAATGAACACAAAATGGCTGTCGACAACTTCCTGTGATGTATTTTCTGTCTATCACTTACTGTAAATCATTTCCTGTATGGAATTTTGTGTTCCGGTTCATTTTCAGAGATTACGGCACTTGGAGATCCCAACCATTTTTTTAATAATGTGGGTCTGGGCATCATACTGCTCTTCTATTAAGGGCTGGCTTTAGGGTGGTGTGACCAGTGCAGCTGCTCTGGGGTGGGGGGCACTATGTGAAGAAATGGCTTATTGGTTTAAACATACCGGCTGCACAGTTCCTGTGTGTCCAGCAGTCTTCAGGCAACAATAAAATTGTCAGACATTTCTGCTGGATAATGTTCCTGCTGTAGTTTGCTAGTGCAGAAAGCCCATTTTGCAACTAATCACAAATTGCAAATGCTTTGAACATACGAATACCGAATTTCTTACCTATTTGTGATTTGGAAAA
This sequence comes from Triturus cristatus, assembly GCF_964204655.1. Classification (NCBI taxonomy): domain Eukaryota; kingdom Metazoa; phylum Chordata; class Amphibia; order Caudata; family Salamandridae; genus Triturus; species Triturus cristatus. Next base: position 464,007,846 of record NC_140589.1, read on the forward strand.
TGTTGACATCAGTAAACATTTAATTTGGGTCGCAAAAATAGGTGCATAAAAATTCAATTTTAACCATACCGATACAAGGTTTTGGCAGGTGCAATTCAGTTTGCGAATGGTTTGTGACTTGCAATTATTTTGAACATAAGGCCCAGAGGGCCAAATGTATGAAGCTAGCATTTTGCAATTCCCTAATTGCGAATCACAAGGATTCGCCATTAGGAAATCACAAAATACAATGTATGAAGTTGTATAATACACCTTTTACGATTCTTAGGGGGTCGCAAATGTCCTACCTCATGAATAATATTGAGTTAGGTCGCAATTTGCAACCCATAGGAGTCGCAAAAACCACAGCTCAGCAGACCACCATGTCCGTGATTGCTTTTAATTAAAGCAATCTTTTTTTTTGTAAAGCAGTCCGTTTTCCTTCAAGGAAAACGAGATGCTTTACAAAAAGAAAAGTGACAAGTTGACCAATGAATGCTTTTAAAAATGGTTTTACAAACATTCATAAAGGGGAAGGGGTCCCACCTACTTGCGAATGGATTACCACCTACTTGAAGTAGGTGGTAAAATGACAATGTTTTGCAACCACAACTGCGGTCACAAACATTCATACATACCGATGCGATTCAGTATTAGTAAGGGATGCCCTAAACACGACCCTTCCTAATACCGAATTGCAAACCCAATTTGCGATTCACAAAATTGGGTTTTCTACATCGGAAAAGCAATTCTGTGAATCTGCCCATTTGCCAATGCAAAAAGGCTTGATACATCTGGCCCATTGTATTTCAAGACCTGTGCTAGACATGATGCAGACTCCTTTGCGCTACAGAGCATGTGTGGGTATGTGGCGCAAAGCAGGCTCAATGAGCGCTGGCGCAGGGGGACAGATAAAAAGTGCCAAATCTTAGTAGATATGACACCATTCTTCTCTCTCCCTTTCATGCAGCTCAGCACAATTAAAGTTGTTCGACATAAACACTATTTAGACTTGTTGGAGGGTACGAAAGTGTAATACTTGTGTAAGTTATTACTGGTTATAAAATCATTGCTTATGTAAAAACCCATGCGAGGTGCACTATCTCTAGTCACTTGAATAACAAGGGCTAATTTATTCAACTCAACCATATTAATGTCCTTAACATGAACATTCTGAAAAGATATGTCGGCCATGTTGGAGTTGGGATCCGAATATTGCAGGTATGTTCGAAGGTTCACAGTCGACTGAAGTATTTTACCAATTTACTGTACGTTAACGATATTTGAGAATCAAATTCAGTAACTGGTTTGTACAACACTTTATATAGCGCTTTTATTGTATTTAAATACTTTAATAAATAGGTGGTGCTAATGCCCTCAATAAATGAACATAAGGGCAGATTTACAAGGTCTGGCGCATCTCTGCAAATCAGCAGGGAAGCGCCAGAAAACTTGCAACACGCAAAACTACCCGTGCGCCACCATGGATGCGCTGCATTTACAATGCGGTGCGCCGTGGTGCACGGATGGGCAAATGCTGTCATATCTGCCGGCGTAAGGTTGGCGCAGTGCTAGAGTCGTGTTGTGGGCACGACGCAACTCCAGCACTGTTCCAATCCGGCCCATCTCCAACATGGTGCGTCTCGCTTTACGCCTGCTTCAAGCACGTGCAAGGTTTTGACACAGCGGCGTCGGAAAAGTGACTGAGTGAAATCTTGTAGATTTCAGTCAGGCACATTTCCGAGGCTTTCCTGCGACGGACCGCCCACACTGCGACGGTATGCCCAGATTATACCTAACGCAGGTATAATGTGGCGTAGGGGTTTACAGTGTGACGCATTTCCCTAAATGCATCATGTTGTAAATCTGTCGCAGCATGGCGCTTGCTTTATGCCGCCGCTGTGTCACAGAAGTGACTCAGCGGTGGCGCAAATGCGTCGCAAGTGCCTTGTAAATCTGCCTCAAAGTTTTCCAAACTCCGAGGAACTGAAGGCTGCACAGTCTTTGCTGGGAACAGGTGATATCCAGATTCGAGCAGGTGTCAGCCACAAGCCATTTTGCAAGCAATGTAGCCATCACGCTTATATGAGAAGATGGCATGCTCCTATTATTCTTTTGGTTCTACAGACCTACCTACAGACCTATCTCTCTTTTTTGATGTACATATTGTGAACTGTAGTATATAATCTTGGTACTTACACTAACTTTCCATGAAAATAAAAAATACATGAAATACATTCTAACTGTGATTTTCTGGAGAACGTTCGAATTTAATTTACAAAAGCTTAGCTTGAATCTAATTATTATTTCCTTTCAAATGCGTCCTCATTTTTTTGAGACACCAACAATACATGCTAATTGCATTCTTTGCATAAACTGTGCTTAATTTTTTTTTCATGGAATGTTTAAAGGTTTTTCAGCATCCAAACGTAGTTTGAAGGTGGAAATCAGCAGTTGGTAAGACCACTGACTGAACTCCTATTTATTTAAGACATGGTAATGAGAAAAAAATTGAAGTCTGTGTAAAAATGTAGGTTACTCATGCTGAGACTGTCAGAGTAATCTGCGCAGTTTCTGTTACTGCAGGTCCTTTCTCTTGCATTTAGTATTATGATTTCTTAATGCTTGAACAATTTACAGTGTACTGTAATTACAATTTCTTTCTAATATAATACCCATGCTTTAAAGACCTGCTGATTTCATAGCCGCCGGCCCGCTACTTCAGAAATGAAATATTCCTGTGCTGTCTGGTGTAGGTACAAGATCATCAAAAAACACAATAAAAACACAGAATATTGCAAATTCAGTGGCAACCCCTGCATCAGGAACTATTTTCAAAATAACCTCACAAGTTGTGTTGCTTCCAAACTCATTTGATGTTGTATTTAGACTCTGTGGGCCAGATTTACTAACATTTTGCGTTGTGATGCGCCCCTATTGTGGCACTGCCACATTGCAAAATGCTAGTAGATATTTACGAAGAAATGCAAGGTTCAATTCGCGCCACCTTGTGTGGCTCTGTAAAGCCCACATACAAAAGGGAAATTGCTTTGAGTGATTGTTTTTGTGCAGGAAGGTACCCCTTCCCCCACAAAAACAATACTTCTTGTAATTTACTGTGGTGCAAGGGTGGCTGTGTTGGGGCTAGGCTTCCTGAAGTGCACCAGCGCTATGAGAGAGAGCAGAATGGCACATTTGTGTTCTCTGCCTTTCGCACAATGCCAGTTGCATGAAAGGTTTGTAAATTTAGCCTCACATGCATATCCACCAAGACGTTTTGAGCATCCCTGCACTTGTGTTATGAGTCAAAAAAGATGTGTTGGTCCAATTTTGTAAGCAACGATTTACATTGTATGTACTGAAATCCAGGGCAAGCTGCATGCAATTTTCTTTTATTACAGGGGATTGTCGATAGTCCCTTCAGGCTAGATTACAAGTCCGGCAGTCCACGGGCTGCCAGACATGTGGCTGCATGGCAGTGGTGGTTTCCCGACTGCCTGATTACGACTAGGGCCGTGGTCGCCTTGCATTTTATGAGTTTCCTCTCAACCAGGGTTTACATGTGGAGGTTTGTACTCCATGAAAACCCTGGTGTAGAAAAAACATAGGGGCCCACTTGAGCCTCATGCCCTGTATATGCACACAAGGAGAAATAACATGTGCCTCCCTGTGTATATGCACACCAGTTCCTTCAGGGCATGGACCTTTGAGCCCATGCCGTGCAGGAACTGTTTTTGGCCTTCCCATTGCGATTCCTGTTTTTAAAGGCAACGTCCAAAAAAGTCAGCCAGACACAAGTTTAACCTGTAATTTGCCGGGCAACCTGACCATGGGCTTGGTGGTGTGGCATTAGTGCGGACCCGTGGCCACATCGTTAAACTCGTAACAGAGGCCTAAGTGTGAAGTTTGCAGGTAACTTTTTGACTTTGATAAATTAGGAGCAAAGTACAGTTATAAGTCAAGTGTAACACGGTAGTAAAACACTATACTAATTTGCTCTAAGGTGTTGGCCTGCCCTGTAATTAATGTGCTTTCTAGTTTAATAAGTGGACTAAGGATGACTGTTTTTCTTTTTTCAATTTTATAAAACATAGTTGGTGACTTCATAATTATACAGTGATTTTATTGATAAGGTTTTGATTACCCTCAATAAATAAACGTCCTCCTATCTGTCAACGTATCTGAAAAGTATTGCTATGCAATGAACCTGGACAGGGTAATATTAACTCTCTAATTGCAGGCTTTTACTCAACATATTCCATAAAAGCAGTGTGTGACCCTTGCTGTCTATAACTTAATTAAACTAACAGAAGCAGGTGGTAACCAGGCATAAACTATAAAAAAGGGTCCCAGAATGATTTGTCTCTTCTCACAATGGCTGTGGTGTATGCTGTGGTGAGGCAGAGGCACATTTTGGCTGCAGTGCAGAGGAGAAGGAACAGGCAAGGGAGTATTTATAGGGTCAAACTCACCCTCTTAGGCCAAACAGAGAAGGACTTTTATACAAAGTACAGGTTACTCTGATTGTGTTATCAGTGCTTAAGTTGAGCTGATGGTTTCTGGTGCTCAGAACCTGCACTCAATTATCAACACTGGCACTTATTACAGTCTGTCACTTGGTGACCCCATTTGTCAAATTTAGAGATGAACATAACAACAGTTTATTATTAATTAAATATTCATTAAAATGGCTAATACCAGGTGTCCAAGCAATTCTAATGGCTTTGGGGTGCTGGAATAGTCTGTATCATCACACTTACCGGAGTGTGATGTTTATTAATTTTGTTGGTACTGTCATTGACAGCACTGGCAGGAGAAATGTGTAGTGTAAGCTGCAGTGGCTTCATCACTAGGGCTTTGACACTTATTTTTTAACAAATTAAGCACTGAGTGTTATTTTAGAATTAGTGGATTACATGACGCCTTTATTACAAAGAGACAGACATAGGCCCCAGGCAATTCCCTCAGACGATAAAGTGCTGTGATGTGTGCATTCTTTGACATCAGGGAGATCCCAAGCCATTGTGGCTGATACAAGAGGCATTTGACTGGGAGCACCATCTCGTATTTTTAAAATTGTCTTGCAGCCATGTTGTTAAAAATGAATAGTTCCATTGTTTATTGTTTGTGAAGTTTTATATAGCACAAACTAAACCCAAAGGTATCATAACAATTTACATGAGCACCAACTACATTACAGATGAACACATTAATTTTTGTTAGGCACAGGGTGAATATTTGATTTTCCCAGAATCACAGAATGCTTGGCGCCCCTGCCGATACTCAAACCCGGTTCCCCAGCTCCGAGCTTGACCACCTAACTGTTAGGCCACATTCTCTCACTTGTGTTTCTTCATGCACCAGGTGCCCACTAGACACCAAAGTTGCATTTTACAGAGTAGCACAATCCCCTCCGGTAATTGGCTGCAGTGATGGAACATGCATTGCAATTTGTCCACCATCCAGATCTGAATTTCTATATCGAAAAAGGAAAAGCTCCCACTGCTTAAATATACAATTAGTGCGTAACTGTGCGAATAATAACAAACTCACTGGTTCTTAGGTGTTCACCAAATTTTCATGGCACTCCTTGCCTAAAATGCCAGTTCCAAAACTCTGGAAAAATGTTTACTATGACATAATAATTAGACCAGGTTGTATACTGTTACATCCCAAAAAATACATATATAATTAACATTTTGTGAAATACAGAAGGGAAAAACAAATTCTGGACCTAAATTAAACTTTGGTGAGCAAATAGTATTCTGAATTGTGCCCAGATATATTGACAAGCACAGCGGGATTGAGATTAATGACAGAACCCTCAGTTATTTAAGGGAGTCTTTACCCTTCATTTTTTTTCTCCTATACTACTCAAATGCATTCAGGGCTCCTCTCCCCTTGCACTGTCTTCTTCTCATGAATTGATTGCATTACTCTAACTACAGGTTTTGCACTCCCTTCTGCTACTCCTTCAAATCTGTTTTAAGATCTGTGGCATTAGCATTAAGGCACATGTGCTGACCCATCTATTTTTCCTGATGAGCAAACAATGAAAGCATGGAACTTAAATGACCACATCTTCAAACTTTTCTCCAAGATAAACTGTATTTCAGACCTTCGGGTATTTTTCCACTTTTTTAAATCCTCATTAATTCCTCAAGGGTATTGTAATAGTGCTAAACAGAAAACCAGTCAACACTTATATTATATGAATCACCTCCACCTGTCTCTCTAATGTGTATTGGACAGAGCACTGTCCCCTGTAAATGCCAAGCAATGACTCACAAACTATAACCCGTTGATGACCACAGCAGTATGAGAGGAGAGACGTAACCAAAGACTCCAAATACGTTTATGTTCTTGCTCCCTTTCCCTGGTCTCTGGCAAATGTATCCAACATCTCCTGCCAAACAACATTCTTCTTCTTTAATATGCCATGTTGCCAATGCTATTTCCACCCACTTAATCTGTTTTACTTTCGTTGGCCAACTCACAAATTTATGGGTCTTATCTGTTTTCCAACTGTCTAGCTGCAATAAACTTTATAACTGCGGTCGCTTACATTATTGAAATGTAGATGTTAAGAAAATACCACTAACGCTCAATATTCAGGGCAAACAGTAATGGTGCATTATTTCATTCTAAACGTATATCTATCTTGTTTTTCAGAAGTCCCTTGCCAAATCTTGGTAAGACAGGGACATGCCAGAAACACTAGAAGAAGGTTAGCTTGATCTGATTTGCATCTTGAACATATATATTTGTTCACTGTAGATATTTTGTTTAGTTTAAAAGAAGTAACATAAGAGTTTTAGATTGTCAGTCGAAACTGTTTTCTGTGTTAGCTGAATGTAACCGGCTAGGATTTTTTGCGGATGGAGTACTGGCCACATCAATGATGCGGCCAGTGCCGCACCTGGCTCCATGATCTTCCATCAATGTTTGGTCTCCAATCATTTTACACTCTTGAATTTTCTGATAATATTGTGATATTAACTTTTCAGAATATTCAGATGAATATATTGGAGTGGCATATATTTTACTAGTTCCCAGTTCACAATTTAATTTGATTACAGAATTGAAATGTAATCTGGGGACCTACATTGGATACTAACCCCAAACATTATTTAAAGTACTTTGTTCATCTATCAAGTCTGCTAGTGTGATAACAAGATCCTGAGTTATAGAGTTCAACTATATTTAAAGTGTTACAAACTCTAAGTTATACCATACCTCAGTGTGTGTATATGAAATTGAATGAACTTTAAACATTTCTGAATATCCCACCATGTACAGGCAGTACTACTGATTACGTTTAATCTTTTGGGTGGTCACATTTCATAAGAAGGCAAAAGAGGGACAGGGGAGCAATCAATGCTGACCTTCATTGAACCTAAAGAGTTGGGCATTTATCTGGGATGAGGAGAAACTGAATCAGTTCCTGATACCTTAAGCAAAATATAAACTCATTTAGAGCCTTTTTAAATATTATTGAGGGATCATGACACCAGCCCCATAGATTTAGTTAAGCTCCATGGTGATTGCTTCACTGTACTTAGGAACAAGGGTGTAGGCCAAGGGTGTGTCCTTGCTCCAACACTTTTTCTACTTTTTATTAATAGGTGTGCTGAATTCTTAATGGAGTAAATAAATGCCTCCCCGGGACTTATGTGGTGTTAAGATCCCATCTTTATTATTTACCGACAACACCCTTCTGGTGTCAAAATCCCCTAAAGGTTTGGAACCATTGTTAGAAAGATTCAACTTGTTCTACACTACCAGTGGGCTAGCAATAAACACTGACAAATCTAAATTAATGGCTATCTATCCACATAAACAAGTCAGAGGAACAGTTAGAAATGGAATTTCTGGTTGGCTAGGGCAAGCACCTAAGCCAGGCAGAAACCACCACTCTAGTCAGGGCAAGGGAGTTACTCACTGAAGATAACCCCTGCTCACCCCCTTGGTAGCTTGGCATGAGCAGTCAGGCTTATCTCAAAGGCAATGTGTAAAGCGTTTGCCCAACACACACACAGAGCAGAGACACACTAGGCACACCACAAAAGAAACTTCACACAAGGTTATATAAAAAATAACCTTTGTATTACTCATAATACAGATTAGAACTCAATCACATATATATACCTGTGCCACCTGGCACTAGGTACTACTTTACAGGGGATTATATACATTACAGGGCCAAACGGGCCACTGTCATCAGCAACTTATCTCACAGTTAGATCACAGTTAGAGGAAACAACCAGTAACTACTAGTAACATTACACTTAGCATAGAACCTCCGTAAACGCATTATTGTTTATTAATTGTTATTTATTTTATCTTAAAGTTTTATAGAGCGCGAACCAGACCCGTGAGGATATCAGAGTGATTTACAGAATGGACGCGTGGTATACAAAGGACTTAGCAGGGGAGGATACCAATGGGATACAAAGGGATAGGTACATTATACCGGAAAAGCAAGCAGTCTCAAATTCCGGAAACATTTGGAATAAAAACAGGTAGAATCATTATACAAGAAAATAAGTAGTCTCAGCTCCCGGGTTGAATGCCCAGAAGGGCCGGGAAGGTATCAACTGTAAAAGCCAAGGGTAATGCCATAATGGTGGTATGAACAAGGTCGTAGAGGAGATTAAAATGCGATCGTTAGGCGAGGAATTTGGCCATAAGGAAAATGTTGGTCTCCTTTTTGAAGCGTGCCAAAGACGACAGTCTTCTGATGGCGGGCAGGAGAGAGTTCCATATTCTTGGAGTGGCCCCAGAGAAGGCCCGATTGTAGTTTTTTTTTTCCGGAAGCGAGCTGGTTGGAGAAAAAAGTCTCTGGCAAACTGGGAGTTTCTGGCTCCTCCGGATTTCACGAGTTTCTGGGCAAGTAATGCAGGGGAATTGGAGCCTTGTGAGTAATGCAGGCCATCTTAAGTTGGATTCTGTCCTCGACAGGAAGCGAGTTCAGAGCTTTAAGGTGAGGAGAGATGTGGTCGAATTTCTTTGAGCCAGTTTAGGAGTCTTGCAGTGGCATTGAGGCAGGCTTTCAGTGGGGCCAGAGAGTTCTTGGATAGACCTGTGAGAGTAGAACATCCGTATTCTAGTCTGGAGATGACTAGTGCCTGGGTTGCCGATTTTAGGTCGGGAGTGTCGAGGAAGGGTTTCAGGTTTCTTAGGTAACTTTGGTGAAATCTGGCAGTTTTCGCCAACGAGTTGATATGGTCACGCATGTTCAAGCTGCCACCTAGAGTTATTCGAAGGGATTTAGCAGAGTCCACAATGGTAGCAGGGCAGTTTAGTGCTGTGATAGCCTTGATCCATTCTTGGATGTCTGGATTGGTTTTGGGTGGGGAGATAAGAAGAAACTCAGTTGTTTTGGCGTTAAGTTTGAGCAGGTTAGAGGTGAGCCAGTGAACAGTCAGCTTCAAGCCCTCATTCAGGGAGAGAATGTCTTTGGGAGAAGAGATTTTAATGTAGATCTGTGTGTCGTCGGCATACATGTGGTAGGAGATTGTGGTGGAGCGTAGCACCTCTGTGAGCGGTTTAAAGTAAAGATTGAAGAGGGTAGGGGACAGAGTTGAGCCTTGAGGGACTCCCACCGTGATCGGAGAGGGAGCGGATAGGTTGCCGTTAACTAAGACTCTCTGTGAGCGCTTCTGGAGGAAGGGCCTAAATCATTCAAGAACGGTGCCATCCAAACCCATCCTGTGTTTGAGGCGTTCAAGGAGTGTTTCGTGGTTGACCGGGTCGAAAGCCGAGGATAGGTCTAAGAGGATAAGGAGACAGGTTTTGCCTTGGTCCAGGGCTTGGAGGGCATCATCCACGATGTGGAGGAGGGTGGTTTCAGTGCTGTGTCCAGGCCTGAACCCAGAATGGAAGTCGTCTCGTAAGTGGAAGTTGCTGATGTGTGGCTCAGCTGCTGTTTTTCCAGAACTTTGGCTAGGAGTGGGATATTGTATATAGGTCTATAGTTGTCAGGGCACTTAGGATCCAGCGTAGGTTTTTTTAAGATGGGGGCGACTTGGCCGGCTTTAAGAGAGTCAGGTATCGATCCCTGTAGGAGGGAAGCGTTGATTATTGCAGTCCAGGAAGGGATGATAGCCTGAGAGGCGGTGGCTAGGCAGTTAAAGGGGAGAGGATCATTGAAGTGATTGTTCAGGTTTAAGGAGGATAGAATTTTTGAGACAGAGTGTTCGTCATAGACTTTAAAGTTGGACCAGTGCGCTTGGTTTTTGGGTGAAGTCTGGGAGGGCAGCGCAGAGAGATAAGGTAGAACCAACGGAGATAGGGAGGAAGTTGCGGATTTAGGATTGTTTCCTAGGGAAGAGATTTTATTGCAGAAGAAGGAGAAGAGATCCTCGCAAGATATTAGCAATTTAGGGGTTTCTTTGGAGGTTTTTGCTAGTTTGTGGGATTGGTGTTTGATGACCAAGTCGAATAGCTTGTGAGGTCTATTCTTGGCATTCTCTAGTTCTGTTCTGAAGAATTCTTTTTTCGAGTTGAGGATTTTCCTATTGTAGGCATTTCTGGCCTGGCGGAGAAGTTTTAGATGGGCTGCTGACGGGTGCTGTTTCCAGTTACGTTCTGTCTGCTGAAGGGATCTCCTCTTCTTGTTGAGGGATTCGTTGAACCAGGCATTCCTGTCTTTGATCTGGGTTCTTTTGAGTTTTAGCGGAGCAAGGTAATCGAGAATGTCGGATATTGTAGAGGAGTAATGTTCCTTGAGGCTGTTGACCAAGGTGAGATGAGGGGGAGGTGGGGGGTCAGTCTCACAGCGCGCAGCCAATTTCTCCTGATCTAGGTTATTGGTGTCACTAACCCATCGTTTGGGGATTACGGGTTGTGGTGTCCATGTCTTGTGGGTGCCAGGTAGAAGGAAGGAGATAGCGTGGTGGTCAGACCAATCACATGGGTCTATAGAGATAAGTTTGACCGCTGATTCCTTAGCTATGATCCAGTCTAGAGTGGCACATTTCGAGTGAGTAGGGAGTGCGCAGGCTTGGGTAAGGACTTGGTCGGCCAGGAAGTCTCTGATGGCATTGACCTGAGGGTCCTTAGGGTCTTTCCAGTGCAAGTTGAAATCGCCAAGGAAAATGTAATTAGAGTTAGGGGAAGCCTTGGCTGTGATGATTTCCATGAGGTGGTCAGTTAAGGTGTCATTCTTGCCTGGAAGTGGTAAAGGATATGTAGTCTGCACAGTTGGGTGTTGTTGTTGCAAATGGAGAGTGCAAGGTATTCACAGGAGTCTGTAGGATCAGCCAGAAGTTCAGTGACAAGGAGGGTAGACGAACAGATGCAGGCAATGCCTCCTCCTTTTTTTTGATTGCCTGTCTAGTCTTACGATGTTGTAATTGGGCGGGACTAAGAGGTCTAGGCAGGGCGATGGGGATTCATTGAGCCAAGATTCAGTCAAGATCGCTAAGTCCAATTTTTGGCTCAGGATGAGATCGTCAACATCGGAGGCATGCTTTACTGCTGAGCGGCAGTTAATAAGGAGGCCGGATAGATGGGGGTCAGAGTGTGTGTCGTGGGTAGGGGCAGAGATGGGTACTAGCACTAGGTTGCTATTGACCACTCCTCTGTTGCAGAGGGTAGTTGATTTGTTAGGGTTGGCTGCAACCGTGCTGATAGGGTGTTTGTCACTCAGGTCTGAAGGGCATAGTGTTTTCAGAGCAGATTCGTAGCTAGAGAGGAGGGCTACAACTTCTTCCTCCGTGAGGTCTAGAGGGCTAGGCGTGATAGGGGTAGGATTGTAGGTAAGGAGGAGGGCCAGAACTTCCTCCTCTGAGAGGTGGCACGGCTGCTTCCGGGGGCACAGGTGTCTCAGGGATAGCGGTAATGGGTGAAGGAGAGGCTCGGAGTAAGGGGGAGGGTAGAGTTCTGTGAGAGCCTGAGATTCAAGAAAGAGAGTTCAGTGAGGTGCAGGAGGTTCTTTAGATCCAGAATGGAGTTGTGGATGCTCAGGGTTAGTTTGGTGGCTCTGCGGTGAGGAGTATCAATATCCCTATAAGAGGGAAGTGCTTGCTGGCAGGGTGCCAATGGTATGGGAGCGATTCTGATGGAGTGAGCTGGTAGCCTATTGGTGCTGCTAAAACAACCAGTGTCGTGAGCCCTTGCAGGAGTTTCAATAACCATATGGGAGGGAAGGAGGTTATGGGTTTGGGGACGCTTCTGTTGGCATGTACTGGTAGCATGGTAGAGGGGCTATGACGGCTAGAGGCGTGAGTCCTAGGGGAAGTTTCGCTAGCCATAGGAGAGGAGGGAGCTAACAGGCCTGAGGTCAGTGGTATAGGCACGCAGCTGTTAGTATGCGCTGGTGGCATGGTAGTGGGTCTAGGTCGACCAGTGACGTGATCCCTAGCATGGGAGGTTTGTGAGAGGCTAGGCACCCTTGGCGGATTGGTCGAGGGGTGTTGCGGGGGCGTGGACAGAGCAGGGCTGTGCACACATTTTTTAAGGAGGGTGAAGAAGTCCAAACATTTTTGGGTGGAGCTTGTATAAGGATGATGCCGTTTTTTTAAAGAGTGATGGTGAGGTCAGCACGCAGGTTTGGGGATGGTGTGATTATGCGTTTATTGCCATATGGAATGTTTCTGGCTTTGTGAACCTTAAGGAGGTTCGAGAAGGCTTTACGCCATAGAAACGTTTTTCTGGAGTAGAAGATGAGGTCATTAATGACTGTGCCCTTGTCCACGCTGAATCGCAGGTCGGAGACCAGGGTCTCACGGTGACTTTTCAGGATGGAGTGTTTGAAGCATTTAGTGGCCGTTTTGGAGAGATTAGGATGATAGACATTGGTGTAGTAGTTGTCGCCCGTAGGGGTCAGGCAGCGCCCTGCCATGTTAGGGAGAGTGGGGAAACTCCCACCAGGAGGTCTGTTTAGAGTAGTAAGATATAAAGGGAGAGACCCCAACATGTCTGTCATATGCGATAGGCCTACAAAAAGCATGTGCTAAGGCGCTGTGTGCTGGTGACTTGTCACATCTTAAATGATCTGCAGTAATACAATTGCAAATTAAAATCAAATCAGAATAAAATTAGACCATCCAATGTTCAGTGGATCCTCTCCCTGTTTGTATTAGTGGGTCCTCTAGTGGTGGTGAAGTCAAGAATCCATTGCCCATGAGGTGGGTGGAAGCCTATGTCTCTATCTAAATTTAGGCCAGGATAAATCTTTTTGTTCATAGATCATGTTGGCTGCCCAGATTTGTAGAGATATCACCAAGGACTTTGGGCCATATTATCAAGTGGCAGCGATAATTATCGCTGGCCGCTCTTAGCATGAGGATTTTTATCGCCGGCTATCGCTGGAAATTATCGCCATGCTAGTTATATTAACAACGCATAGTACAAAGGCGATAATTATTCCAGCAATAGCGGTGTTTTCCATGGAACATCGCTGGTTTTCCAGCGATGTTCCATGGAAAACGGCGATATCCTTGATGATAGGGCTGTGGTCTTAGCCACACAATCCAGCCCCCATGTTAGGTATGCCTTAGTCAGGAATTTAACAGATGTTAAATTCCTGCGTTAAGGCATACTTAACGCGATTTCAAATATCGCTACTCCTCGTTGATAATATCGCAAAGCTGCCTTCGTGATATTATCCCATGTTGTGCTCACAGCCATGCCTCCTTTGCATCTCATTATCGATGCAAGGCGAGGCGTGTGGAAAATGGGTGCTAAGTCAAGGAATCACGTGCTAGTGTGTCCTTGATGATAATGCGATAAAATTATCGCCGCTTTTCGCCCGAAAACGGACGCTAAAGCGGCGATAATTTTATCTCGGCCAATTGATAATATGCCCCTACGTGGTTTATGTAGACGTAGGATGAAATCATACAGTAAAGTCAAGATTCCATTGTCCATGAGGTGGGCGGAAGCCTATGTCTCTGTCTAAATATAGACCTGGATAAATCTTTTGGTCATAGATCATGGTTGCACAGTTTTGTAGCCGTTCCGACACGACGGCAAACACGGCGTTACTGACCCCCCGATGGTACACCTGAAATACACTATTTGAAACCTAATACCACTAGGACTTCTTGCGAAATCTCATCCTGGATGTACTTTGTGACTTTTGTGCAGTTACGCTCTACTTTTCATTTTGATTCTACCTACACCTTTTGCTACGACACCTGTGGAACATATTTTGTGTATCTACGGCTATTATTGCGTGCCTTGAAAAAGCCCATGCTTGGGCGAAACGCGTTGGCTGTGAACATTGTTGCACTGCGTCATGGAATAAAGAACATCTGAACACTGCGAATATTTCGTGTTAACTGGAAATTTGTTCCTGTGTTGTATTACCTATATACAGCTTTTTACTTGTGTTGCCTCTCATATTTCTATAAAAACAAGTTTTGTAGCAATATCACCCCTCCCATTATCCCCGGTGCACCTGAGTAAACACTTGTAGCATACCCATATTAGGAAAAGCCCATGTCATCAAATAGGCCTACTACCATTACAGAAAGTATAGATGCAACTTCCTGAGGTGCTGCAGATCAACCCACCTCATGACATCAGGGCATAATACATCATGCCTAAACATCTGTAACAGTATGACACATATTGCAAAAACATAAGCAAGACAGTAAACATGTCTGCATATTCCCAGTAAAGGTTGTACACCCCTACCACATAAGCTTCAGGGCCCCCTGCCCACCTTTCACAGGAACGGTGGCACTTCTTTAAGGAGGGATGTAGGACCCAGGCAGGGCAACAATAATCATACTCCCCTTGACGGAGGGGCCTCGCTTGGTCCTCCGCATGTGGAATGACCTCACGGCCGGTGTTGCAAATTCATGTTTGCTGCCGTGGGTCAGGGTGGCCTTTGGCCAGGAAACACAAAAAAGAAAGGCCCCCAGGATGGAGCAGACCCGCCCTGTTGAGGAAGAATGTCCCCGGATCCTAAGACCAAATGCGGGGGTGGCGGCATAACCTGCTCACAGTCTCTGCGGCTTCACCAGCCCTATGACACTGCAGCCCGCCTGGAGCCCTGTGCTCGTGGGCTGCCTCACCTTGGTTCCCGGGCTGGGGACAGAGCCCGTCAGTTGCGGGAGTGCCTCTTTGGCATGGAGAGTAAAGCGGTGTGGCTCCTACCTGCCTTGAGCGCATCCTTGCTGTCCCAAGGCACCCTTCCTTGTTGG
Organism: Triturus cristatus; assembly: GCF_964204655.1. Classification (NCBI taxonomy): domain Eukaryota; kingdom Metazoa; phylum Chordata; class Amphibia; order Caudata; family Salamandridae; genus Triturus; species Triturus cristatus. The sequence continues at coordinate 464,022,983 of NC_140589.1, forward strand.
TGTCTAGCAGACTTTGTCAGTACGTGGGGCTCTCCTCGAGCACGGGAGCCCGCCCACAACCAGGCTGCACCTCTGCCTGGCTTCCTCTGCCCGGCTGCGCCCAAAATAAGACTCTCCTTGCTTGACTTCCTGTTCCCTGATGCTTTTTTCCCCAGTCTGCGGCACTCAAAACAAAAGGAGAGGGAGAGCATCTCCTTTTTGCAGCACTCCCCCCTACTCCTCCTGGATCTTATCTCCGCAGCCCAATGGGCTTCCGACAACCTGCGGGGCTCCCTTCTCTCACAGGAGCCCCGCCCACAGCCAGGTGCCGTCTTGCCTGACTTCCAGCGGCCTCCTCTCGGTGGTACCGAGCAACGGCATGGTAGCTCATCTCCCGCTTTCTCCGCTACGGTGGGAAGTACACTAGACTTCCCGGATGGCCCCCACCACGGGCCCATAGGTTAGAAGTGTGCAGCGCTACAAGCCCAGATCCAGGGCAAACAAGCCACCCACGAAGCGCCTCGCCAGTCTCCCGCCTGAAGACTGAACAGGGAGCAGGCAGCGCTTGCAGTTTGTCCTTCTAAAAGAAAAGCGCTTCTTCTGTGCTGAGCCCCAGAGTCACAAGGGGCAGAGCTGGGCACAGATACAGCAGGCAGGCCAGCACATAGGGACCATAAGCAGAGGGGCAGTCCCTCCAGCTCCTCCCCAGCAGGCAACAGCCTGGTCCCAGGAGGCAGTTCCTTCTGGTAGTCCATCAGCCCGCTGGCTACCAGTTCCAAGCAAGCACCCCCTCATGGGGGTCACAGCCCCAATACTTATACCCCTTAGTGTCTTTGTTCTCCCCCTGCCACAGGGCTCTCCGCCCAGTCCAAACCAGTTCGGGGGGCACTCAAACATTTTCTTTAGATGTGTACAACTTATCCTTTCTCAGTGTCGTCCTGGCCGCAGACACACCACAGGGGGGTGGTGCCAGCATTGTGTGAGGTAGGCTCTGTCCTATTCAGGCCCAGGTGCAACTCCTCCCACCACTCCAAATGCAGATTGGCCTATCCAGCCCTTCTGGAGCCACTGCACCTCCCCAGCCCCTGTCACTCCAGAGCCAGACATGCAATACAAAACAGGCAGGCACAATGACACATAGCACACAGAAATGCCCACTTCTAAAAGTGGCATTTCTAAAATAGTAATAACAAATCTGTGAACACCATTGCACAGCATTTATTACCATTATCCCAAACATGCCAAACTTGACCACTCTACTCGTCTCAGATCAGGAATTCCCACTGAAACACTTATCAGGGAATCCTCAATGCATTCCGAAGAGAGGGAAGCCTCACAGCAGTGAGAAACCAAAATGGCTGTTTGTCGCTATCAGGAAATGCCACACAGTTAGGGTACATGACATACCTTTTACTTACAATGCACCCTGCCCGTTGGGCTAGCTAGGGCCTACCTTAGTGGTGACCGATGTATAGTAAAAGGGGAGTCACAGACATGGCACCCATTTTATGGGCCACGTCACAGTGGCAGTAAACTGCATGTGCAGGCCCTGCTATGGCAGAGGCCTGAGACAGGTTTGAAAGGCTACTTTGGTGGGTGGGCAATCAGCGCTGCAAGCCCACCAGTAGCATTTAAATTACTGGTCCCGGGTATATGAGATACCACATTACTGGGGACTGATAGGTAAATTGAATTAGCCAAACAGATGTAGCCCAATCTTACCGTGTTTTACCATAGAGAGCACATGCACTTTACACTGGACAGCAGTGATAATGTGCCCAGAGTCCTAAAACCACCAACACCAGGACAGATAAAATACCATGAGGAAGGCAAAAAGTTCAGGGATGACCCTGCAAAAAGGGCCAAGTCCCACAGTGGAGTTAACCTAGAGAAATTCTTAGACTTTGATTATCTGGGCATACGTCTTTCTAACACCAGCTCATGGAACAGCCAGGTTGTCAAGAGTATATTACCTCTTTACCATAGGGCAGCTGCCACCTTGAATGTTACTAAGAACACATCTTTCCATCCAATGTACCCACTACTAGAAATCTGGAGAGTCCAAGCCGTGGCTGCGGCTATCTACAGCTCTTAACTATGAAGCTATAGATATTGCCGAAAACAAGTTTTTGAGAACAGCACTTCAACTTCCCCAGGGCACTCGCTTGGGTTTTTTTCAGAGTGGACCTAAATATTTACCCAATCAATGCCATAGTGAGGCTAGGACCAATCTTGTACTGGCTGAGATTATGGTTTGCTCCTGAACTGGAATGTTTTAAAAATGGATTGAAGGATAGCCTTCTAATTACAAGGTGTGATGACACTTTGCCATGGCTAAGCTCTAACAAGCAATCCTTCACTGCATTGGGAATGCCCAGGGGGCATCTCTGCTTCCTCTGTAAAGGAGATCAAAGAAGCCTACTGGACGACAGAATGGAGGAAGGTAATGGAAACCTCCAGCAGTGGGATTGTGCTGATTTACTGTATTGAAAAACTGAGCAAAGGTTTGAAACCTTCATGGATGAAATTGACCAGCCATTTACTAGATATCTGTATATTAAACTTAGGTTGGGTATTTTGCCACTTGCATCGCTCACCAGCAAATGGAGATCCCACTTAGAGGGTACTGCAGCCTGCTCTGCGTTTGGAACAACACAGGAGACAGATGCCCACCTATTCTTTTTTGTCCAGCATACGCCAGACAGCAAAAGATGCTGGATTGTTCTCTTGTGCAGATACCGTGAAATACGGCTTCACAAACAAGCTTTGCATATTTGCAGGTCAGACACTGGGTCTTCTGTGGTTTTCTCAATATCCAAATTCTGAGAATCATTGTGGCCTATTCGTATTAGGATACTCATGCAAATGCCAGAATTTAAATATTGAGCTTTAAAGTCGACTGTAATTATGACACCTTAGCTACAGCTGCACACTACTGTTCAGCGAACTATCAAACATAACCTGCCAAGAAAACATTAACTTTTAGCATAATACTGATTCTATATAGCTTTGCTTCCAAAATTGTGTTTTAAAGTGTGAAAGTTTCTTTTGTAGACAGATCTTATTTAAACTTAACAACTTTTTTTTAATACTGTGGCACAGTTTCTTGGGAGTTCCAGCTTTAAAGTGTATTTATTTATTTGTTAGTTCAATATGACTCTTATTTTATGCTGCTTTTATGGTCATTGACTGAAATAAAGTATTTAAAGTATCGGTGTATGTGCAGTCTATATTGTCCAGCAATGAAGATAGAAATCAGAATATGGCAGTCATAACTTTATCAGCTTATGGGAGATGCAGTGATTTGTAATTTGTATTTCCCATAGAAATGAGTCATGTCTGAATTCTAACATTTGACAAACAATACTAAAATCTGAGAAGATATTGAAAATGCAAAAGGAGTTTCAAAAATATACTTATGTTAACACAAATGACTTGCCCTAAAATTGTGAGGGGTGAGGCTGTTTGAGGTGTGTTTGAGACCCAACAGCCTTTTTTTTAATCTCTGACCATTTTCACTGGTAGTTTTCATGATATGTGGCATACGTTACCTTTTTGCTCCTGGTGTGCAGTCATGTTCAATACTCCATACACATATAGTGTAGCCTATCTTGGGGATGCACTATGTTTATGTCTCTGAATCTATTGCAGAAAACTATGTTAACCATGAACCCACTTAACTCTCAATATATTAGGTAATGACAGTGGCCATTTTAAAGGCAGAAGTATATTTTACTTTGTTATCAAAAGCGTCCTAGATTGTAAATATAGATGCTTTGTTGCTGCAGTGAGGACTTTGCTACAAAACCTTGCAAAAGCATTGTAGATGTTTTGGAAACATGTTTGAAACCAAAACTGAATACCGAAAGTATTCTAAGGAATTGAATAATTTAAAGTACTGTAACAGGAATAACCTTCAAAGAATATAAACTTATGTTTGTCTTCCACATTTGGATACCAAGTGCCCGATTACAAGTTTGGCGGTGTGGGAGCGGGCTGCCATGCCATCCCCCCGTTCTCACACCACCAAACAGGGCCGCCACCCATCTGCCAAATTACAAGTATTATCATGGTCTGACAGAAGGGCAGCGTGGCTGTCCCGCGATGGTGCAGTTTAAAGGGTTATATATGGGCCTTAAACTGCACTCCTGTGGACCAACTGTGCATTATTTCAAAAGAGGGGGATGGATGGACAATTGTTTAACTAGGTCCAGCATACAGGTCCATAAATAGAGTTCTAACAAAGAAGGTATGCAGTTCCTAATACGCAGGCAGGTTATGTATATGCAGAGTGAGCTCTAGTGAATACTAGAGTGTAAGAGGGGAGAAGAAACTTCTCCTTGTTGGAATAAGACCCTCACACACCCAGCCAGCTAGGTGTCATGCTTCATCATCGGGTCTGCTCCTTATCGGGGCGGCGCTGCAATCCCCGACCGGCACCCAAATAGGGGCCTTCCTGGCGGAGATCTTTTTTCCAGAAGCCGATTGGTGAAGTGCAAGTGAGGGCCCTAAGATTGGTGTAGGTGATAATAATGTGTGTGTGAAGAATCTAAAATAGGGGAGGTGGTCCACTCAGAAATTTTTTAATGAACGTGGCCCCAACCCTAATTAAAAATAATAATAAGACAAACCAACGCTATAACCAACTACAAGGATGCTGGTTAGTAGCGTCTGTCAGATGGTCAACATGTTTCTTGCCTTGGAGTCAATTAGACGGCAATTCATCAGGACCGGAATAAACTACCTACACTTAAGTGGTGGTGGTCTAAGGTAAAGTATACAATTGACCACCCTTACAGCACCCAAAGAAAGTGTGGTACCTGTAACTCAAAAAACATAACCTGCAAGGTAAAAACAGATTGACAAAATTATCAATACAAATCAATATATTATTCACTAGTTCATGACAGAACATGCAACGTGAATTTGATGCAAAACTCATGCTCTTAGAGGTTCATAACATGCTCGATGACGTGTCTGTCATACAGTGAATTAAGAACAAATAAAATGAATGCAGCAAGAGAAGCACACAAGGAAGTTCACTCACCCATTAGGGTCATGGCATTGGTGTTTCAGATCCGGCTAGTGGAGACACTAAGTTGTAGTGTCCTAATAATATTGGGAAATGAAATGAAGAGAGACATGATTGATACATGTGGACTGTGCGCAGAGTCCGGCGCCAAAACGCCCGGGTCACAAAAGACACAACGGCCCAAAGTGTCACATCATAAAACTGAAGGTTCAAAGTAACCCTAGTTGTGCCACGCCTCCATTGTAAGGCGCACAAAGTATGGTAATAATGTTCATAGACACAGAGAGACGTCGCGTGGTGCCTCAGCTAGCATGAATTCCGCCCGCAGCCCCACGGAGGTGAGGTCAGGGTCGTAAACATAGCCCGCCATTGCCTCACACGAGGATGTCAAACCACGTCTCCAACTTAAAAAACTACGTATATTTACGGTGCAAGCAACCAATATGAGCAGAGACTCGCGCAGTTACCAATGTAGTAGGGGTAATAGTTTCTGCATTGCAGTTGTTAACCGTCGCAGAGTCAGTGCCGCAAAGTTGTGCAAACAGCAATCCTCTACAGTGTGGTCCCATGTATGTGGGAGGACGCGGCACAACTAATCAACGAAAAAGGATTGACCAGGAATAATGGTACTCACGGTTTCCAAAAAACGGAGGTGGCGGTAGACCTACCCCACGTCGCCGGTCCGGGAATCACAAGAGTGTGCTATCAATGGGCGTGTGATATACCGGAGCAGGCGTGTAATGGAAGAAGGACTTCTGGGTCACTCGCTGAAAAAGAGACTGGAATGCCGTTTTTAGAGAAGGCGCCATATTGGAAAGGAAAACGCCGTGTTACCTTCACAACCAGACGAGCCAAAGCCCCGGACTCACCGCACACTCCTAAGCATACAGCCAAGTTGCTCTAACATATGCTCGGGTAGGTGGGGTTGGGAAAGGAGGCGAATTAAAATTGTATGAAAAATAATAAATAACAAAAGACTCGTGATGCCTATGGTGTGCTGCTCATAGGCACCCTATATTTTAAGTAAATTATCAACACCGTGGAGTGATAGAACTATAAACAACCCCAAACAAGGTGTCAACATGTATACTACCCTCTCTTAATTGTTACGGAGAAAAAATGCGTAGTGGATTAAGAATCACCATAGAGCAGGGCAGCGCATGAATTGATAAAAACGTGGGCCAAAACACGGACTAGAGTCCTGGTGGTCATAGCAAGCCACTGTAGTAATACATAAGTGATTATTCTTATGTACTAGAGATAACAAAAAAAAAGATTTACTAAAGAAACGGGTAAGGCCGTGTGGAAGTCTTCAGTGTCCACTAATCATCAGTTGTCAGTAAAGGAGGTTTATTTCAGATTAATGTAACTTATAAAAAGTTATCTAGATGATCATATCAAGAGTGTTTTTAGGTCAGAAGGCTCCAAGGTATATTCTCATTTAGCCCAGTTTTATCAGTGGCCAATCGTAGAACCCATCGTTGTTCAATGCGGAATAAAGCATGTTTTGTTATTCCGGGGTGGGTTTCTAATACACCCCATTCAAAGGAGTCAGGTGAATGTTGTGTGTCTTTGAAATGTGTCGTCATCTTGGTGTTGCTTTTCAAGCATCTGAAATTGCTTCTATGCTCCATTATGCGTGTTTTTACCTGTCTCGTGGTCATGCCAATGTAGAGTAAATCACATTTACATCGCAACAAATAGATGCAGTTGGAGGAATTACAGTTGGTATGTGCATTTATGGTCCATGAGACCCCATTGGGAAAATCCAGTTTTTTTGTCACTTTGGTGAGGTGGCAGACAGAACATGAACCGCAGGGGTAGTGGCCTGTGACCGGGGGAAGGCCCCATAAGGTACTTTGGCGAATGGTAGTTTGTTTTTTTGGCCTAGTGTGGATGAGGATATCTTTAATGGCGTTTGTTCGTTTAAAAGCAAAACGAGGAATAGGTAAATCAAGTGTACCTATGTTCAAGATGTTCCAATGTTTACGAATAATTTTCCTTATTCGGTGTGAGTCAGGGGTGAATGTAGTGACACAAGTCATCGCTGGGTCTGGTACTTTGACCCTGTCTTCCAACAGGTTATCATGGTTGTTGAATAAAGCTCTTTTACGAGCAGTATCAATAATCTTCTTAGGATATTCATGCATTAAGAGGTCTTTCTTTAATGTGTGTGATTCATTCTTATAATCAGAAAGATTACTGCAGTTTCTTCGAATACGAAGGAACTGTCCGAAAGGTAATTTCTGTCTCAGGGTCTTCGGATGGTGACTACTGAACAGTAGGAGACTATTCCTATCGGTTGGTTTGCGGTAGAGGGTTGTAGAGATGTTATTACCCTCGTGGTGTCCCTGATGAAGGAAGGTGTTGCCCTGACCAGTGGTTGAATAAAGTGGTCTACAAACTTAGACAGTGGTTCCAAAATGGTACCGATCCCTGAGACAATAGGGCGTCCAGGGAGTGGGGTCGTGTTTTTGTGAATCTTTGGTAGGCAATAAAAGTAAGGAGTAATAGGTTCCTTTGTTATGAGAAAATCAGCTTCTTTTTTGGTAATCCACCCTTGTGTTTCAGCAGTGAAGACCATTGTAGAGATTATTCTGCTCAACCTAGGGGTGGGATCTTCTCCTATTGGAGTATAAAACTTCCTGTCACTTAATTGCCTATTACATTCTACATTGTAGTCAGAGGTAGACATGATGACTGTGGCCCCTCCCTTGTCGGCCTGTTTTATGGTAATACTGGAGTCATTCGCCAGGTTTTTGATGGTTGTTTCTTCTTCACAAGTCAGATTATGAAACGGAATGGAAAGCGTCCTGTTGTTTAGGTCTTGGAGTACTGCTTTCTCAAAAGTCAATACTTCATTAGGAACCATACTGTTATTTGGTGTGAATGTGGATGGTCAATGTAGACCTGAGTCATTGTTAGATGCTGGTGTTTGGTTTTGAAAAAAGGCTTGTAAACAAATTTTTCGGAAAAAGCCCTGTATCTCGCAAAGGTCTCGAAACCTGTCTCTCTTGGGGGTCGGGACAAAACCCAGACCTTTTTGTAGGACACTTTTCTTCTGTTGTGGTTAAAGTTCTTGTTGAGAGGTTGATTATCAGTTTTTCTTCCCCCTTGTCTGGCTCCTGGTTTCCACCGATCGTGTCGGTTGGTCTTGCCATTGGACTCTTTTTTGTCCTCTTCTGCGCCCTCTTTCTCTGCCCCAACCTCTGCCTAAAAAAGGTGGTTGTTCGACCCCAGGTTGGAAGAAGGGGGGGGGGGGACCTTGTTGGTATAAGGGAAATTGCCAGAAGGGGGGTCCCTGATATGGGGGTAAATTATAGGGTGCATATCCCTGATTTTGAAAGGGTCTTTGTTGTCTGTTACTCCAACTCCCAGTGCTGGAGTCACTGTTGGTAGAGGATCCCCTATGTGATGAAGTAGAACCTTCATCTGAGGAATAACCTGTGACTGTAGCAATGTAATCTGTTTTTAAATACGGATAGACTTTCTCAGTTGAAAATTTTTGAATATCCTTCTGAAGTTTGGAAATTTTTTGCTTCATTAAATATTCACGATTGTCTGCTATTTCCGCATTTATTTCAGCTAACTTACTCTTGTAAGCTGCCGTCTGAACAATGACTTTAATCGCCCCTTCTGCTGTTTGGATCCTAATTAAGAGGGCGTCCGCGATTCTCTTTGCTGTATTAATTATGAGAATCAGCCAGTCCCTACTGCATTTCCATGCAACTAGGGACCATTCTTTTTTGAAGAAGGTGTCCTCAAGGAATAACCGTGGGACATTATTAACAATCAGGCCATTAGGGGCTATGTTGGCTCTAAGGTACTCTGTCATCATTGCCCCATGTAGAGTGATCTTAAGCCACTCATGCTTCAAGTTGGTTGATGAAGCCCAGTCCTCAGAGTGGCTGCTAGATGCTACGCTGCCATCTGCCCCTAGCAGGGATGGTGCTCTCAAGATCTCGGCTGCTGCTTCGTCACCGAAGCTCAGTCCCTGGTAGTCCTCCATGTGATTAGTATGAGGAGCTGTTGGACCGACACAAAGACATTTTTTTAAAAAGGAAAAGAGGGTGAATCACACTCTATAAAGACAAAAAATGTGGTCCAAAGTAACATAAGATATGTTCTTGGTAACCTAATCAACAAATCCCACGGACCAGCGTCCGTGCAAACATTATTTCAAAAGAGGGGGACGGATGGACAATTGTTTAACCAGGTCCAGCATACAGGTCCATAAATAGAGTTCTAACAAAGAAGGTATGCAGTTCCTAATACGCAGGCAGGTTATGTATATGCAGAGTGAGCTCTAGTGAATACTAGAGTGTAAGAGGGGAGAAGAAACTTCTCCTTGTTGGAATAAGACCCTCACACACCCAGCCAGCTAGGTGTCATGCTTCATCATCGGGTCTGCTCCTTATCGGGGCGGCGCTGCAATCCCCGATCGGCACCCAAATAGGGGCCTTCCTGGCGGAGATCTTTTTTCCAGAAGCCGATTGGTGAAGTGCAAGTGAGGGCCCTAAGATTGGTGTAGGTGATAATAATGTGTGTGTGAAGAATCTAAAATAGGGGAGGTGGTCCACTCAGAAATCTTTTAATGAACGTGGCCCCAACCCTAATTAAAAATAATAATAAGACAAACCAACGCTATAACCAACTACAAGGATGCTGGTTAGTAGCGTCTGTCAGATGGTCAACATGTTTCTTGCCTTGGAGTCAATTAGACGGCAATTCATCAGGACCGGAATAAACTACCTACACTTAAGTGGTGGTGGTCTAAGGTAAAGTATACAATTGACCACCCTTACAGCACCCAAAGAAAGTGTGGTACCTGTAACTCAAAAAACATAACCTGCAAGGTAAAAACAGATTGACAAAATTATCAATACAAATCAATATATTATTCACTAGTTCATGACAGAACATGCAACGTGAATTTGATGCAAAACTCATGCTCTTAGAGGTTCATAACATGCTCGATGACGTGTCTGTCATACAGTGAATTAAGAACAAATAAAATGAATGCAGCAAGAGAAGCACACAAGGAAGTTCACTCACCCATTAGGGTCATGGCATTGGTGTTTCAGATCCGGCTAGTGGAGACACTAAGTTGTAGTGTCCTAATAATATTGGGAAATGAAATGAAGAGAGACATGATTGATACACGTGGACTGTGCGCAGAGTCTGGCGCTAAAACGCCCGGGTCACAAAAGACACAACGGCCCAAAGTGTCACATCATAAAACTGAAGATTCAAAGTAACCCTAGTTGTGCCACGCCTCCATTGTAAGGCGCACAAAGTATGGTAATAATGTTCATAGACACAGAGAGACGTCGCGTGGTGCCTCAGCTAGCATGAATTCCGCCCGCAGCCCCACGGAGGTGAGGTCAGGGTCGTAAACATAGCCCGCCATTGCCTCACACGAGGATGTCAAACCGCGTCTCCAACTTAAAAAACTACGTATACTTACGGTGCAAGCAACCAATATGAGCAGAGACTCGCGCAGTTACCAATGTAGTAGCGGTAATAGTTTCTGCATTGCAGTTGTTAACCGTCGCAGAGTCAGTGCCGCAAAGTTGTGCAAACAGCAATCCTCTACAGTGTGGTCCCATGTATGTGGGAGGACGCGGCACAACTAATCAACGAAAAAAGGATTGACAAGGAATAATGGTACTCACGGTTTCCAAATAACGGAGGTGGCGGTAGACCTACCCCACGTCGCCGGTCCGGGAATCACAAGAGTGTGCTATCAATGGGCGTGTGATATACCGGAGCAGGCGTGTAATGGAAGAAGGACTTCCGGGTCACTCGCTGAAAAAGAGACTGGAATGCCGTTTTTAGAGAAGGCGCCATATTGGAAAGGAAAACGCCGTGTTACCTTCACAACCAGACGAGCCAAAGCCCCGGACTCACCGCACACTCCTAAGCATACAGCCAAGTTGCTCTAACATATGCTCGGGTAGGTGGGGTTGGGAAAGGAGGCAAATTAAAATTTTATGAAAAATAATAAATAACAAAAGACTCGTGATGCCTATGGTGTGCTGCTCATAGGCACCCTATATTTTAAGTAAATTATCAACACCGTGGAGTGATAGAACTATAAACAACCCCAAACAAGGTGTCAACATGTATTCTACCCTCTCTTAATTAGAATAACCATAGAGCAGGGCAGCGCATGAATTGATTAAAACGTGGGCCAAAACACGGACTAGAGTCCCGGTGGTCATAGCAAGCCACTGTAGTAATACATAAGTGATTATTCTTATGTACTAGAGATAACAAAAAAAAAGATTTACTAAAGAAACGGGTAAGGCCGTGTGGAAGTCTTCAGTGTCCACTAATCATCAGTTGTCAGTAAAGGAGGTTTATTTCAGATCAATGTAACTTATAAAAAGTTATCTAGGTGATCATATCAAGAGTGTTTTTAGGTCAGAAGGCTCCAAGGTATATTCTCATTTAGCCCAGTTTTATCAGTGGCCAATCGTAGAACCCATCGTTGTTCAATGCGGAATAAAGCATGTTTTGTTATTCCGGGGTGGGTTTCTAATACACCCCATTCAAAGGAGTCAGGTGAAGGTTGTGTGTCTTTGAAATGTGTCGTCATCTTGGTGTTGCTTTTCAAGCATCTGAAATTGCTTCTATGCTCCATTATGCGTGTTTTTACCTGTCTCGTGGTCATGCCAATGTAGAGTAAATCACATTTACATCGCAACAAATAGATGCAGTTGGAGGAATTACAGTTGGTATGTGCATTTATGGTCCATGAGACCCCATTGGGAAAATCCAGTTTTTTTGTCACTTTGGTGAGGTGGCAGACAGAACATGAACCGCAGGGGTAGTGGCCTGTGACCGGGGGAAGGCCCCATAAGGTACTTTGGCGAATGGTAGTTTGTTTTTTTGGCCTAGTGTGGATGAGGATATCTTTAATGTTGTTTGTTCGTTGAAAAGCAAAACGAGGAATAGGTAAATCAAGTGTACCTATGTTCAAGATGTTCCAATGTTTACGAATAATTTTCCTTATTCGGTGTGAGTCAGGGGTGAATGTAGTGACACAAGTCATCGCTGGGTCTGGTACTTTGACCCTGTCTTCCAACAGGTTATCACGGTTGTTGAATAAAGCTCTTTTACGAGCAGTATCAATAATCTTCTTAGGATATTCACGCATTAAGAGGTCTTTCTTTAATGTGTGTGATACATTCTTATAATCAGAAAGATTACTGCAGTTTCTTCGAATACTTGATTTACCTATTCCTCGTTTTGCTTTTAAACAAACTGTGGTAAATAATTTAATTACCGGTACTTAATTTGATGCGGAAAATTAATAAGAATAGCTCAGTAAAATAAGAGGCAGAATCCGTGGTATTAGAGATTAGGAACGGGCTTTATTTCAATAACAATTCGAATTGTTGGCTTCATATTCCATCACCACGAAGGTTCAGGAAGTGAAGGACGACACATTATTGACAGGTAATCATTTTTATAGAAGAGGCATTACAGTGAAACAGATGCAGGAGGCGTAACAGTTGATAACAGAGATAAAGATATACATGCGTAACTAAAATGGGTGTCACTAGGCGTAACGAAAGAACGTCATTAGGTATGATGTCACAAATGGGTGGTTCCATGAAAGAATTTCGCAATGTCAGCAAAAATACTTGGCAGAGATGCGCGCGCAGCAGCATGACGTGTGATTTGACGTGTAACTAGGGGGAGAATGGGACTTGACATTTAGCTCTACATGTGGAGACAAGAGTCTGGGGTTATGTCAACCTAATCCCAAATCATATCTAATATCCTATGTTTAAAGAACTGTGTTATCCAAAAAGAGAGGTCTCTTAGGGTAGAATCTTATTCTATACTGACTATACTGACTGTTAGTGCGTGTACAAGCGTCTAAGTGTCTACACTAGATGCGAGGGGGTAGGAATATTCCATGGTAACAGGGTTTATGAATTACTTGCATGAGGACGGCGAGGCCTGGCCCCTTTGCACGGTAGCTGGAGGAATGTTTACCTAAACTGCTAGACAGGAATGCATCGGATGAGGGGCGGAGGAGATAATCTTGAAGGTGAAGTACAGTTTTCTGGCAGGCTACGGGCTGGATCAGGCACCGTTAGCCGCGCATGGAGTAAGACAAAGTTCATGGTCACGGATGCAGGCTCAGACTGGAGCTTTCAGAGGCAGAAGGCAGAAAAAGGCTCGATGACAGAATTCGGGCCTACTCGCCTGAATCTGTGAGATGTGGAAAGTGAACCACATAAAGTCGGTGGCCTTTCATACTTAGGAATGGAATATCTGACCCATTCATGGCGGATCTGAAAAAGGACATGTTGACGGTGGACGCACATGTGTTTGCGTCTTCATAACTGGAACTGGAGGGAACATACATGTACTTGTGACTTATACATGAAACCGTTGGGGTCCAAGATAGGGGACATAACCGACCATAAAAATCCATATTTCCACATTCCCTCCTTGTCCCCTACTGGCCCTTAGGAGATATCAATCTTCATCAATCCATCGATCTGTTCATATAACATCATTTGTTCTTCTTTCTTCTTCCGGGATCTCGAACGAAAACTTGGATGTGGGATACACGAGGTGACACATAGACCACAAATCGCTGGCCCACATTGTAGACATAAGCAGCAACTGAATAGTATGAGAAAGCCAATACCTAGGAAGGAGAGCATTCTCCATCCCCAGGCTGACAACACGCCCCAGAACCAACCGGACCAAGTCCAGGTGCCTGGACTCTGGTGTATCTGGCTTACAATCTTATGAAGGCGGGTTATGGCTTTATATACTGACGGTGAATTTTCTGGTATGAAAATGCAACAACTTGATCCGATGACCCTACAAGCTCCGCCCCTATCGGCCAGGATGACGTCAAGGACAAGACGATTCTGAAGCACAACAATCCGCATAGCAGACTGCTCTTCTGTTAAGTTGCCTAAGGCGGAAATAGTTTCGTTCACTACTGCTTCAAGGGTTCTGGTTAATCTACGTATCAACTTACTATTAGTGACTGTACCTATATAGGGGAAGAAACCTTTATTGAAATCTGTGTATTTTTCCCATGCTGTTTCAGTGTAATCGACTATTGGGAGATCTCTCTGCTGTCTATTGTGTACTAAATGAGTATTTCTATGATAATCAGGAGGAGCTAGGAAAACAGGTGGTAGGAGGAATGCTATGTAACAGGTACCATCCCAATCTGGAGGTAGGCGTATATATGCGGTCTGGCCACATATAAAGTAGGAATGACGAGAAGCTCTAAATGTAGACTTGCCTTGATCACTGAATTTTATCACAGTGGTGCATTTACTATGGCCCATGTGTATGGAGCCATTCTTTCTTATACATAGTTCCCCTTTTACTGGGAATACCGACATGGCGGGCAATATTGGTGTAGCTTCAGATTCAACGTTCAGGATCATGAGGTTAAGTGTAAAATTACCTAATCCATATACTTCATTTTCTAGATCAGTTCCTGTTCTTTTGGGAAGTCCCTCCTTGTTAGGGTAGCAGACTTTAAGCAAAACTAAGTTCAGGTTTCCCCATACCCAGTTGTCTTGATAAGCTACTGAGTTTGAATCTAAGGAATTAATTAAACTAAACCATGCTCCACAGGAGCCATTGTGTGTGAACGGATATGGAAAGAGGGGCAAAACTCCCTTATAGTTCTGATAGGGAGGGAGTCGGCCACATATCCAACAATTTGTAGCATTGCTAGTCTGATGGGAATGATGTAACATACTAATAAAAGTGTTATTGCGCAGCGCAAATCTATAGGACAACTCATGCGGGGGTAATTCACTAAAAGAATGTTCAGCAGTAACATTATAAACATGTTTAGAAATAGGATAATATATGTGCAACAATATACTCGCAGCAATTATTAAAAGACATAAGAAAAACAAAATTAATAACGTCACTGTGCAATGACTACGCAGTGATTTACAGTACGCATGTTTTTTCAACTGCATCTTTCGGTTTCTTTCTCTATTCAAGTCTAGGGGATACATGTCAGAGACAAATTCGACCGATTCACCTTGGAGAGGACTTAAACAATCAAATTGTCTGACTTATTAGACCGTAATTTTAGTTTGTATAGTTCCTTATCGCTTTGTTCAACCAAAGGAAGCTTTGAGTCAATCGGTGAAGACACGCGAGGTGTAACGTTTACATCAGACGGTAGTCCATGAAATTTCTTGATATGACTTGAATGTAACCATCCTTTGCGACCTTCGATCTTCACGGCTGTCCTCGTGGTGAGTAGTACAAGTTGAGGCGATTTCCACCTAGGATCCAGCTGAGTCTTCCGGTCAAAATTCCGCACTAACACCAGGTCCCCGGGAACTACGTCATGGGGTTTCACCTCGGCGTTGTCGGGAAAGGCTGCAGCTACCTGTGAACGACAAGATTGTAGTGCAGACATCAAGGAAGCCAGGTAATCTGTCAGCATATTACAGTCAACATCAGTTATTTTGCGTGGTATAGGCGTCCCCCACATATTTGGTGGTCTGCCAAAGATCACCTCATAAGGGGATAGCCCTGTTCGAGAGTGCGCTACCATTCTTATGTAAAAGAGTGCAACTGGTAAGGCTACTACCCAATCGACACCTTTCTGCCTACATATTTTGGACAATCTAATTTTCAGAGTTTGATTATGTCGTTCCACGAGACCTGCTGCCTCAGGGTGTCGGACACAGTGAAATCTCCATTGATAGCCTAACAAAAGTGAAACGTGTTTCATTAATTCGGATGAGAACGGCTGGCCGTTATCTGAGTAGACAACACGTGGTAAACCGTACCGTGGGAAGAATTCTCGAACCAACTGTTTGGCAGTAGTCGGGGCAGTGTAATCTGAGACCGGGTAGGCTTCTGTCCAACGGGAAAGAGCACAAACAACTACAAGAACATATTTGAATCCTCGACATCGTTCCATCTGGATATAATCCATCTGGAGGACTTCAAAAGGGTGATCAGGAGGCTGAAATCCACCCTGTTCTACGGGAATGCTTTTACCTGGGTTAAACTGACAACAGATCATACAGGTACGAACTTTTTGTTTAGCTGCTGCTCGTAAATGTTTGTTGAACCAAATGTGTTGAATGCTGTCTAGCATAGCCTTTTCTCCTAGGTGCGCTGGACTATGTATTGTATTAATGATAACTTGAACCATAGAGTCGGGAAGAAACCATATAGATTTTTCCTTCGTCATCCATCCTTGATTCGTTTGGATCCCTCCTAATTCAGTCCATTTCTTTATTTCATCTGGTGTAGCATGTGTCTGTATGTCAATTACGTCAAGAGCGGGATCCTTAACCGTCATGCAATGTGTTGGTGTCAGAACTATTGTCTTTGTCATGTCAGATGTGTGAGTTTTATTCTGAGCAGTCTGTTTAGCTGTTCTGTCAGCTAGGTCATTGCCTTGGGAAATGATATCAGTAACTTTCGTATGAGCTTTACATTTCATAATTGATATTGCAGTGGGTAGATGTATTGCATCTAATAAGGCATGAATGAGGGGTCCGTGCTGAATGTGGGCACCGTGAGAAGTTAAATAACCTCTCTCTCGCCACAGTACGCCGAAGTCATGTACAACTCCGAATGCATAACGTGAATCAGTGTATATGTTGACTTTCTTATTTGTGGCTTGAATACAGGCTTGTGTCAGAGCGATGAGCTCTGCTGCTTGAGCTGACAAGGTATTTATGCAATATGTTTCAATGACTTCAGTGTCTGTTGTGACTGCATACGCGGCCACTAGCTCTCCTGTACTTGTTCTCATACATGAACCATCTACATACAACGTCAGGTCTGGATCTGACAATGGGACGTCTGTCAAGTCTTGTCTGGGTTTCGTCGTGATAGTAATAACTTCAATACAATCATGTGCTAGTGGGTCTGTTCCGTTTACTGGCAAAAGTGTGGCAGGATTCAATGTACTACAACGTCTGATTTCTATGTGTGGCTGAAACAATGTCAATTCGTAACCGGTAAGTCTTGCTATAGTCAAGTGTTGTGTCTGTGTGCGGTTCAAGAGAACTTCTACTGCGTGTGGTACTTGTACTGTCAGTTGGTGTCCTAACACTATGGCATCGCTTTGTCTGATTGCTAAAGCTGTCGCTGCCACTGATTTCAGGCACGCAGGCAGAGCCTGAGCTACGGGATCTAATGTACTAGAAAAATAAGCACATGGTTTGTGTGATCCTGCTTGTTCCTGTGTGAGTACTGACAAAGCAGTACCTTCGCGTTCTGTAACAAAGAGTGTAAACTGTTTACTGTAACATGGTGTTGCTAGAACAGGTGCTTGACATAAAGCTTTCTTTAGGCTTTCAAAGGCGTGTGTATGTTCTTGAGTCCAAGGGAGGACAGTCGATGTGGCTGCCTCCTGTGTTGTCAACTGGATGAGCGGTTTTGCTAGAAATGCATATTGAGAGATCCACTGCCTACAGTATGAAGTGAGGCCTATAAAAGCCCGTACCTCCTTTTGTGTCTTGGGTATTGGCATGTTAGCAATTAACCGGATGCGAT
This sequence comes from Triturus cristatus, assembly GCF_964204655.1. Lineage (NCBI taxonomy): Eukaryota > Metazoa > Chordata > Amphibia > Caudata > Salamandridae > Triturus > Triturus cristatus. The sequence continues at coordinate 464,040,534 of NC_140589.1, forward strand.
CTGACGTAAGCTGCCTTCCCTCCTTGGACAGCGAGTGCCCAAGGTAAACAACTCGCTGGACACAGAATTGCAGCTTAGAAGGGGACACCTTGTGCCCCTTTTCGGCCAAAAATTGTAAAACCGTCAGTGAAGCTTTTTCACATTCAGTTTCGCTTAAGCGGTGATCAGCAGATCATCGACATATTGAAGCAGGGCAGTGTTGACTGGCATGTGGATACTGTCAAGTTCTCTTTTCAGTGCTTGGCTATAGATGCTGGGGCTTTCTGTGAATCCTTGAGGTGCGCGTGTGAATTTAAAGCTTCGTCCATTTAAACTAAATCCGAACAAGTATTGGCTTTCCGGATCTATAGGGACGCTGAAAAAAGCATTCTTGAGATCAATTACAGTAAAGAATGTTGCTTCGGAATCAATGGCTGTCAGTAATGAAGAAATGTCTGGAACTACGGGGTATTGTGGTACAATACATTTATTTAATTCGCGCAGATCAATAACCAATCGATATACTGGCGGGGCTTTTGGATCAGTTCGTTTAAGGATCGGAATTATCGGGGAATTACATACATTGGAGTCGTTTTCCACAACCACTCCTTGGGTAATAAGCTCGTCAATGATTTGCAGTAAAGCCACTACAGCATCTGGGGGTAACTTGTATTGTCGCATTCGTGGTAGTACCACTCCTGTCTTTAGTGTGACTCGATATGGTGTAATGTTCATGCAACCAACATCTGTAGGGCCTTGCGCCCATAAATGTGTGGGTAAAGTCTGCAGTCGGTGATCCATGTCTCGGGACACATAGTGCTCTTTGAAATCACGTAAAAACAATCTTACTCCTTCCGGAGAACAACATATTATAGCTCCTAGAGCTTTCAATGTTTTTATACCTAACAGGTTTTCTGGACATGATTTAGTAAGCAATAAATCTGTAGTTCGTGTCAAGGGACCAATCGTAAGTGGAAGAGGCTGTGATACTTCGTTAATGATAGGTTTTCCTGAAAAACCAAGGGAAATATTCTGTGAGCCTGAGAGGGGTGCCCCTGGAACTTCACTACGTTTTATGGTTGTTCGGCTTGCCCCTGTATCAAGTAAAAATTTTCTATCCTGGCCTAATAGTTCACTGTATACATAAGGTCCTTCTTGATCTACAGGGACCTCGATAAGGGGTAAGCCAACTTCCCTCTCTAGGCTGTTTCATGAGTATCATTGATAATCAGGGTAGTCATACTGTGCGGTCTGGTACATCTGTCGTGTCGTTGTTGGTGTGGCAGCAATAGGCTGCGGTGGTGGAGCTGGCATAGACTGTTGCGGAGCTGGCATGGCCTGTGCATGCTGCGGGGCTCCTTGTTGGTTCTGATCCTGTCTAAGTGGCCGTGGTCTTTCTTTTGTATTACCTATGGCGATATTATGTTTTAAAACTGGACAATCGTGTACATAATGACCTGGCTGTTTACAATAGTTGCATGTCCCTTTTACAGAACCTGCTGAAACACTGGACTGTGTCATACCCTTTTTATGACCGTCAGCTGGAACTGTCTGGGAAACTAGCATTTTCATTTTCGTGTCTTTCATGCGTCTTTGTTCATGTTCTTGTTCCTCTCTAATTCTATTGTGATGGTACTGTAGCATTTGTAACATTTGTGACGGAGTGTTACCTTGCCAGGTACTCTCGAATTTCAATACTCTATTCTTAACTTGGGGCAGGGCATTTTCAACTAATTTTGTCACAAACAGATGTGGATACGATTCGCTACTTGCTTTTATTCCACTATTTATACCAAAACATTTTTCGAATCGGGCATAAAAATCACTAGTGTCTTCATCTTGCTTTTGTTTACAGGCTGAGATTGCACCCCAGTCTTCCTTTTTCGTAGTTAATAAACGTGGCAGTACCTGTACTAATAAACCTGGTAGTATTTTGGTCTTTTCCCCAAGCCCTAAACCTGGACCTCGAGCTGTTTCTTCGTTTTCTAATGCTGTCCAGTCTATCTTTTGGTCTCCCACCTCCCAATCCTTTTCTTTGAGTTTTTCATAAATGCCCGCAGGCATTAGTACCTTTAATATTTTCATAATGTCGGGATAGGTATACTCTCCCATGAGCAACATGTCTTTAATTTCACGGTGGAAACCCGCTGGGTCTTTGTCATGACTGGGTACCACTTTCTTCATTTCTAATAGTTCCATTTTAGATATGGGTGTGTATACAAACACACGTTTAAACTGATTGTCATCACCTTTTATCGGGTGTACTTCGCGTAAGGGATTCTGTCTATCCATATAATACGTCGTTCTTTCCTTGATGGGCAGTGAGACATGTTCGGGGCATACAAAAAGAATGTACTGCTTTCTGGATTCTAGTATTTCTCTAATTAACTCAGTACCTGAACCTCTCCATTTATTCGTGAGTAATTCAGTTAATATATCAGGTAAGGGACCAGGATCGGAGTGTTGGCTTTTATATAATATAAGGAGTTGTTGAATCATGTAGATACCAGCTAAACGCTGTTCATCTGGGGTGAGGTTCAAAAACGTGTGTGCTAGTGTATCATCACTATATTTTCCGGGACTGTCAACCCAGTGAACGGCTGACCTGGCTAATTCTTGTTCGTCCATAGAATCGAGTATATGATAACCCCTTCGTTCTCAGAGTAATTTGTCAGCGGCATGGAACGAATGTTCGGGGGACCTTATATTTATTATAGGGGTTTGGAAATTTCTGTTATTTTCTGGACGTATCGGACGTATCGGATCAGTAAAGCATCTAGTATTATTACAAGATCTTCCTCTACCTACATAGGCCATGGTTTCTAACTGTCCTGTGGGCAGTTCTAATTCTTCCTCCTCCTCGTTTTGTTCAGGCTGGTCTACCGCCAATCTTTCTTCGTGTATTCGTTCTACTTCTTTGCGGATCTTTCGGCACATAGCTACTATACTTAATAGTCTATCATGTCTCCCCTCTGATATATTCCGACTCCATGTGGTAAGAATCCGCATTTCTTCCGGATTTACCCCTGGTCGGTCTTGATTTCTGATCACACAATTTATGAGGAAACGTAACAGTTCCCCCTGTATCTCCACTTTCTGGTACTCCATGGCTCTATTAATACTTTCAGAATCTCGCCCTGACTGGACAAAGTGATATATATTTTCTAAATGTGTAGTCATTCCTGGTAGCCTCCCTAAATATATTGCAGCTCGTCGGATACGTAATGATGCCAGCAGCATTTCATCCTCTTTGCCGGGCACAGGGTCATATCTACAATCTACTAGAAGTTCCTTAAGCATGTCGGGAGTTACTAGTTTGGGCGTACGTTGGTGGGCTAATTCTTGAAAGGAAAGTTTATTTACTCTGGGTGGCGTGGAAAAAATGTTTGTTGTACCTCCTGTAGCACCGCCTGGGGTGCTGGATGTGAAAGGATTCGTTGAACGTGATATAGCAACCATAGGTGTGGGTACAGCTGTAGAAACAGATGTGCTTGCCGGAACTTGTGTCGGAGTTTGTTGTTGCGGAGGTACAGACGGAGGGTCTTGGCGTTGAACCCCCTCGGCAGGCGGTCTATGTGGTGCAGTATTAGCATACTCGGGAGCTGCGTCGTCTAAATAAGAGGAAAGGAAAACATCTTCTGCGGTTCTGGGATGCCCTTTGGGATGTGATTTTATCGGAAACAACGGAGGTGGCAAGTCTTTTGGTATCTCCGGAGTAGCCTTAGGTAACCCTTCGGCCAGAAGAGGATACATACCATTCATAAGGGCATTTCTTTGTCTGTCTACTTGTTCTGCTTTTGCTCGGGTACCTTCTTCAATTAATAGATTTTCTCGGACTTTATTTGAATTCTCCTTACTCTTCTCTTCCTGTCTGAGTGCTTTTTCTGTACGTCTATACGATTCTTTACGCCATAATTCAATGGCATCTTTCTGTGATTGTCTAGCTTTCTTTTTCCATAATTCTTCCTCTACTTTCATGATGCAATCTGCATCCCAGGTCCCAGCTGCGGGCCACCTCTGACTTTCTGATAATTCCTTGGTGTAGTCTACCCATAAATCAAGAAATAATATGGCGTCTAGGCCATGTTTATGATACATGAAGTACCCTGGAGTATCCCTAGGAGGAATGGGAACAGCCTCTTCGAGTACCCCTTTTCTAGTTTTGATCTGTCTTAATTTCGAAAAGAGCGGCATATTGAGAACTGATCTGATACCTAATTTTGAACACGTTTAATACAACAAAACACAATAATGAACAGTCATTCACACCACAATATGCAGAACGTATTTAAAACATTTAACATTTAACATTTAATGAACAACAATGATGGCCATTTAGGGATCTAGTCACTAAGCATAATACTCGGCACTAAACTAGATAATTCTGAATTATATACTAGACATACTAGATATACTGCTAAACAGTACAGATACACTGCTGAAACAGTGCAGACCGGATTTGTGTACCCAAACCCGTCTTGACCGGCACAACCTATGTGCACGTCAGAACGCCTCCCCGGCAATGGTACTCACCGGGTAGCTCGGAACGGAAGGCCTCGGAACTGAACTGAACTGGACTTGGACCGGACTGGACTCGACTCGAAACTTCGGAACTTCGGAACCTCGGAACCTGGTGGGCCTCTGTATACCTCGGATCTTGCTCTCTCAGCTAGGCTCTGGTCGGGATACTTCGCACTTCTCACCGCCTCGTCTGGGTGTTGATCGCAGCCTCAGTTACCCCTGCTCGGCAGGAGGGAGATACAGGAAATCCTGTGGGTACGCGTTGTTGTCCGTCCAGCTGTGGCAGGAGACCGGGTCTGCAACGCACCTCCGGCGCGTGAGATGAGAAAGTGTCCCTGTTCGGGCGCCATATATGTGGTAAATAATTTAATTACCGGTACTTAATTTGATGCGGAAAATTAATAAGAATAGCTCAGTAAAATAAGAGGCAGAATCCGTGGTATTAGAGATTAGGAACGGGCTTTATTTCAATAACAATTCGAATTGTTGGCTTCATATTCCATCACCACGAAGGTTCAGGAAGTGAAGGACGACACATTATTGACAGGTAATCATTTTTATAGAAGAGGCATTACAGTGAAACAGATGCAGGAGGCGTAACAGTTGATAACAGAGATAAAGATATACATGCGTAACTAAAATGGGTGTCACTAGGCGTAACGAAAGAACGTCATTAGGTATGATGTCACAAATGGGTGGTTCCATGAAAGAATTTCGCAATGTCAGCAAAAATACTTGGCAGAGATGCGCGCGCAGCAGCATGACGTGTGATTTGACGTGTAACTAGGGGGAGAATGGGACTTGACATTTAGCTCTACATGTGGAGACAAGAGTCTGGGGTTATGTCAACCTAATCCCAAATCATATCTAATATCCTATGTTTAAAGAACTGTGTTATCCAAAAAGAGAGGTCTCTTAGGATAGAATCTTATTCTATACTGACTATACTGACTGTTAGTGCGTGTACAAGCGTCTAAGTGTCTACACTAGATGCGAGGGGGTAGGAATATTCCATGGTAACAGGGTTTATGAATTACTTGCATGAGGACGGCGAGGCCTGGCCCCTTTGCACGGTAGCTGGAGGAATGTTTACCTAAACTGCTAGACAGGAATGCATCGGATGAGGGGCGGAGGAGATAATCTTGAAGGTGAAGTACAGTTTTCTGGCAGGCTACGGGCTGGATCAGGCACCGTTAGCCGCGCATGGAGTAAGACAAAGTTCATGGTCACGGATGCAGGCTCAGACTGGAGCTTTCAGAGGCAGAAGGCAGAAAAAGGCTCGATGACAGAATTCGGGCCTACTCGCCTGAATCTGTGAGATGTGGAAAGTGAACCACATAAAGTCGGTGGCCTTTCATACTTAGGAATGGAATATCTGACCCATTCATGGCGGATCTGAAAAAGGACATGTTGACGGTGGACGCACATGTGTTTGCGTCTTCATAACTGGAACTGGAGGGAACATACATGTACTTGTGACTTATACATGAAACCGTTGGGGTCCAAGATAGGGGACATAACCGACCATAAAAATCCATATTTCCACAAAACAAACAACATTAAAGATATCCTCATCCACACTAGGCCAAAAAAACAAACTACCATTCGCCAAAGTACCTTATGGGGCCTTCACCCGGTCACAGGCCACTACCCCTGCGGTTTATGTTCTGTCTGCCACCTCACCAAAGTGACAAAAAAACTGGATTTTCCCAATGGGGTCTCATGGACCATAAATGCACATACCAACTGTAATTCCTCCAACTGCATCTATTTGTTGCGATGTAAATGTGATTTACTCTACATTGGCATGACCACGAGACAGGTAAAAACACGCATAATGGAGCATAGAAGCAATTTCAGATGCTTGAAAAGCAACACCAAGATGACGACACATTTCAAAGACACACAACATTCACCTGACTCCTTTGAATGGGGTGTATTAGAAACCCACCCCGGAATAACAAAACATGCTTTATTCCGCATTGAACAACGATGGGTTCTACGATTGGCCACTGATAAAACTGGGCTAAATGAGAATATACCTTGGAGCCTTCTGACCTAAAAACACTCTTGATATGATCATCTAGATAACTTTTTATAAGTTACATTAATCTGAAATAAACCTCCTTTACTGACAACTGATGATTAGTGGACACTGAAGACTTCCACACGGCCTTACCCGTTTCTTTAGTAAATCTTTTTTTTTGTTATCTCTAGTACATAAGAATAATCACTTATGTATTACTACAGTGGCTTGCTATGACCACCGGGACTCTAGTCCATGTTTTGGCCCACGTTTTAATCAATTCATGCGCTGCCCTGCTGTATGGTGATTCTTAATCCACTACGCATTTTTTCTCCGTAACAATTAAGAGAGGGTAGAATACATGTTGACACCTTGTTTGGGGTTGTTTATAGTTCTATCACTCCACGGTGTTGATAATTTACTTAAAATATAGGGTGCCTATGAGCAGCACACCATAGGCATCACGAGTCTTTTGTTATTTATTATTTTTCATAAAATTTTAATTCGCCTCCTTTCCCAACCCCACCTACCCGAGCATATGTTAGAGCAACTTGGCTGTATGCTTAGGAGTGTGCGGTGAGTCCGGGGCTTTGGCTCGTCTGGTTGTGAAGGTAACACGGCGTTTTCCTTTCCAATATGGCGCCTTCTCTAAAAACGGCATTCCAGTCTCTTTTTCAGCGAGTGACCCGGAAGTCCTTCTTCCATTACACGCCTGCTCCGGTATATCACACGCCCATTGATAGCACACTCTTGTGATTCCCGGACCGGCGACGTGGGGTAGGTCTACCGCCACCTCCGTTTTTTGGAAACCGTGAGTACCATTATTCCTTGTCAATCCTTTTTCGTTGATTAGTTGTGCCGCGTCCTCCCACATACATGGGACCACACTGTAGAGGATTGCTGTTTGCACAACTTTGCGGCACTGACTCTGCGACGGTTAACAACTGCAATGCAGAAACTATTACCCCTACTACATTGGTAACTGCGCGAGTCTCTGCTCATATTGGTTGCTTGCACCGTAAATATACGTAGTTTTTTAAGTTGGAGACGCGGTTTGACATCCTCGTGTGAGGCAATGGCGGGCTATGTTTACGACCCTGACCTCACCTCCGTGGGGCTGCGGGCGGAATTCATGCTAGCTGAGGCACCACGCGACGTCTCTCTGTGTCTATGAACATTATTACCATACTTTGTGCGCCTTACAATGGAGGCGTGGCACAACTAGGGTTACTTTCAACCTTCAGTTTTATGATGTGACACTTTGGGCCGTTGTGTCTTTTGTGACCCGGAGGTTTTGGCGCCGGACTCTGCGCACAGTCCACGTGTATCAATCATGTCTCTCTTCATTTCATTTCCCAATATTATTAGGACACTACAACTTAGTGTCTCCACTAGCCGGATCTGAAACACCAATGCCATGACCCTAATGGGTGAGTGAACTTCCTTGTGTGCTTCTCTTGCTGCATTCATTTTATTTGTTCTTAATTCACTGTATGACAGACACGTCATCGAGCATGTTATGAACCTCTAAGAGCATGAGTTTTGCATCAAATTCACGTTGCATGTTCTGTCATGAACTAGTGAATAATATATTGATTTGTATTGATAATTTTGTCAATCTGTTTTTACCTTGCAGGTTATGTTTTTTGAGTTACAGGTACCACACTTTCTTTGGGTGCTGTAAGGGTGGTCAATTGTATACTTTACCTTAGACCACCACCACTTGTGTAGGTAGTTTATTCCGGTCCTGATGAATTGCCGTCTAATTGACTCCAAGGCAAGAAACATGTTGACCATCTGACAGACGCTACTAACCAGCATCCTTGTAGTTGGTTATAGCGTTGGTTTGTCTTATTATTATTTTTAATTAGGGTTGGGGCCACGTTCATTAAAAAATTTCTGAGTGGACCACCTCCCCTATTTTAGATTCTTCACACACACATTATTATCACCTACACCAATCTTAGGGCCCTCACTTGCACTTCACCAATCGGCTTCTGGAAAAAAGATCTCCGCCAGGAAGGCCCCTATTTGGGTGCCGATCGGGGATTGCAGCGCCGCCCCGATAAGGAGCAGACCCGATGATGAAGCATGACACCTAGCTGGCTGGGTGTGTGAGAGTCTTATTCCAACAAGGAGAAGTTTCTTCTCCCCTCTTACACTCTAGTATTCACTAGAGCTCACTCTGCATATACATAACCTGCCTGCGTATTAGGAACTGCATACCTTCTTTGTTAGGACCAACTGTGCATGCCATGCAGGACCTGGCTCTGCAGTTCGGTCTGGACTGTTCCCATGAGGCACAGGGTCAAGACTGATTTGAAAATATGGCTGGGTTTAAACTGGGGTGGCATGCTGAGCATAAGAACAATGGATTTAACCCAGATCGATTGACTGGGAGTGAATGTATGATTTATTCAGCATTCCGTCCATCATTTGTTTGCGTAGCACATGCAGGTATGGGTTGCATGCACACTGGGGAGCACAACGTGTCCCCCCTGCATGCACCCTCGTGCACCGGGTCCCTATCAGCCCCCTTTCTTTCTTAATTGCCAGCAATTTCCTGGAGTGAGAACCTTCATGAGAACGCTGGTGGTGCAGAAAGTCATAATATGCTTGGTGTTGCCTCAGAGCACCACCAAGCATTATGCAACCCTCAGACTGCCACGCCATGTGCCTTGGCAGTCCGACTGCCCAAGTTGTAATCCGGTGGTCAGACTTCTGGTGCAACGGTGGTCGCACCACCACCACTGTGCTACCGTGAGTTTAATGGTCCTTGGACTGCCAAACTCAAAATTAAGCCCTAACCGATATGAGGAAGAGGAAAGATCAACATTGCATTTAGAGGATACATTTCATTAGTTTCAGGGAGGAACCTCCATGAAACTAACGAATTGTTTAGAGTGTGACCATTGGAGTTTTCTGGTCATTTTTCAGGTAGAGGTTTGCAGGGCTACTTATACTGATGAAAAACAAGGTTGTTTTCTTTTATTCACAACAAGAAACTCAAATACTATAATTTACATAGATATTAGTTATGTCTTAGTTCGAAAAAGAACAGAGTTTGATCACTATCCAAGAGAGCCTTGGCGTAGAGATATTCTGGAGGTATGTCGTTTGGAACCCCGAGTATTTGATGATTCTATACAGTGATAAGGTATTAAAGATATATATATCTTGCCTTTAGATGTCTACTACAGCCCAGTAGACATCAACAACCAGGAGATTCATGAGCCTGAGTCTTGATATCCCTTGTCTCTGTTTTCTCTTTTATCCCACTGCCTTTTCCCCAGGTCTACAGCTAACCAACATATTCCTATTGTGTATGGTTGCATGTGGCTATGAAGAAGTGTGGAAAAGTTCATGGATCGCACTGGTACCAGACTTCGGGTTACAGCATACTGATGGTAGTTAAGCTTCAACATTTCCTATAGGTATTTTCCTATGATAACTCCAAGATATTTAACTAGACATTATACATAGATATTCCAGTCTTGGCTACTTAGGTCTACACCCCAAGTCATATTCATAGCCTTCATCTTTTCTTCATTTAATTTATGCCTCTAGAATGTCCTGAACTCTGTCACCCTTTACATAGGTCAATGAGAAGCAGTTACACTACCATTTAAGATCAAGTCATCCGCATAAAGCTGGATTTGTATTGGCCTCATTACAAGGGGCTTTATGAAGGTTGCAAATAATAAAGATGCAAGAAGACAATCCTGGTGTGTGTCTCTCCTGATGTTGAATTTTCCACACGGAGTGTCATTTATGATAAATGTACTATATGGATCCTTATAGAAATCAGGTATAATTTCTCCTGAAAATAAACGTTTTCTAATACAGACTAAAGTTATCCCTATTGAATCTAATTAAATTCTTTTTTTCAGAATCCACTAACAATGCTAAAAGAGGTTGAAAGAAAGAAATGGATTTGTCAAATCAAAAGTGTTTTGATATTGTACTGTAGAAAATTTCCCACAAAAAAACCCTGTTGATTGGAATGTATTCCCAATATTGATTGCATTAGATTGACTATCACTCTTAAGAGAATCTTGATATCATTGTTCAGTAAGGATATTAAGTGATAAAAGGAGTAAAATGTAGGATTCTTCCCTGGTTGAAGCAGTTTAATAATTTTATCCTCCTGTCATGGTGTGGCGAAGGGGTTATTCTCTGTTAGAAAACCTTGTTGGCACGGTTGGCACAGAATCATGATAGAACTGTTGCAGCGAGCAACTTCCACATCTCAGCTGGTAGACTGTCTGGTCCCAGGGCTTTGTGACTTTTGGATTGTGAAATACTGTCCTAATTTCTTGGTACGTGATGTTTTGTTTCAGTAGATACAATTCCACGGACTGCAAGTGGGGATGTTCGAACATAACTGATAATGTTGCCAAAACAACTCAAAATTTCCTGGTATGCTGTAAATACCATCCATGATGTTTACAAATGTTTTACTGTTTGATTCTTTATCCCAAAATGAAACCCACTATCATAAATGTGTGTGATGGTACTCCATATTAATGCACAGATTGGTGGTCCAGCTACTTTCTGAAAAACGTGATAGACATCCTGCGTGCCAGATTACTACATAATTTTTAGTCAATAGCACTCTAAGTATAGCAGATGTAACATCCTCCACATTTTTTCTAATGTGTCCATCAAATTCTAATTAAGGCTCCGAGTCAGCTAATCCAGGATTTTAGGCTAATTCTCAGTAAATTAAATAACAAATTTCTCATTCTACTAATTTCTGAGATATTATGGCATTTAACCATTCTTAATATCATGTTTTCTGATATCCCTTTGAAGGGGTTTGCTTCCTGTAATTAGTCAGATAATTATCCAAGTCACCTTGATTTGAAGGGCCTCTAGCAATGATTGCTTTTCTTTCCTCTCTTGCCATTCAGTAGTATCTTCACATAGTATAACTCTGGAATTCTTTTACAGTGAAAATCAAAATTGACCCCAGGTGAAGTATCTAGAGATGGGAAGTGTAGTACCCACTTGGGGGAGCTATGGAGATTCCCGCCTCTCCGTAGCCGAGGTGACTGAAGCCCCGCCCACCTGAGGGAAGCCTGCAGTGGAGTGGAGAGAAGAATGGCGATCATGGCTGAACGCGGCACGCCGCTTGAAAAACTTCTTTGAAGCGCCCTAAAGTTAATGAGCCCGATAGAGAAGCTGATAATGAACACTTACTGACACCCCATGGGGGGCGGATTTGTCAGACATATTTAGCACCTTAATGGAGGTGTAAAGGCTGCAGCGAAAGGCGGCGAGACGCTGTGGGGAAGCAGCTTCAGACAAATGCTAAAAGCGGACGGCTGAGGACTAAGGAGCAAGCCAGCAACTAACTACGCGTCCGGTAAGAGGCTGCAAAATGCGGGAGGTGTGCGGCCCCTTATTTTTGTGCCTCATGAGAGCCTGCTAGCTAGTCTTTGCAAATTGGAGCTACTAAACATCTCAGTGGACTCTAAGAGGAGACAGTAGCCAGACAGCGACAGTTTGAAATCCTAAAAAAGGGGGTGCGTAAGGAAAGGGAAAAAGGAAAAAAGAAAGGAGAAAACTGCTACCCCTTTTGTTGTTTTGCTTTTTCCTGGTCTGCTATTTCCTTTAGTAAATTCACAGAGGTGGAGGTGGAGGCGGAGGTGGAAAGTGGTGATTCTCCTGATAGATTGCAGGTAGCTAACATTTAAAGAGAGAAGAGAAGGTAAAGGGAATAAGGAAAAAAAGGAGGAGCTGGAAAGGCACCAAAAGCAGTCCAATGCAGTAGCCAGGGTAGAAATGGCGGTTGGGATGAAAACCAAAAGGCACCTTGTACAAGCAAAAGGGGCGTCATCTGTAGTTAAAATCTCAGCCAGTATGAACCAGTCTGAAGGGAGCTCATGTTGCGAAAGCTCTACAGAAGATCACTCGGAGTTACAATCCAAGCCACAGTCTGGGCAATCTATACCATTACCGCAAGGGGGGACTCCCACCTCTGCAACTAATACTCTCACTGAGGCCTCTAAGGGATTGACTGGGAGTGCCACGCCAGGGCTCAAGACGGCTGAATCTAAGAACTGTAAGGATTTTCCACTGTTCATCGCCTCTTGCCTCTTGCAACTCAGGGTCCATCCCTAATAAGTACAGTCTCTCCAATAACCCCTGAGGATGAGACAACATCTAATCTGTTTGAAGGGTTACATATCTCTTCACCCCCGAGGATACGTCCATGACTGCAACATCTTCTGTGTTATCCTCTGCGATATCCTCTGCCTTAACTGACTCAGTGGAAGTGAATTCCTTGCTTAACCCTTCATGTGCCACAGCTGGGCAGCAGCCCCTCTCTAAATTTGCCTTAATTTCCGAGAACATTTTAAAACAGCAGCAGCTAGAGAATGGGCAGATCCCTCAAATAGTTCTTGGTGCCCTAGCAGAGAAGGGCAGAGATCCATCATGCCAGAGGATGGAGAATGCGCTTGAGGAGTCAGAGATCCTTTCTTCCGGGGCCAGCTCACAGCAGATAGAGGTGAAAGTTCTGCTGAACCTTATATTGGAGGAAATTAGAGAGATGAAAAAATCCCAGGCTCAGGAGACTGCCACTCTCCATTTAAGATTGGAAAAGATTGAGGCATCTTTTGCGGGTTTTCCATCAAGGCTCGAAGAGGCAGAATCAAGGATTGCCTATTTAGAGGACCAAATGGGTTCCACGATTCGGAAATTCAATGAGGTGTCGGCAGATAAGATCACACTCGAGTCTAAACTGGAAGATCTGGAGAATCATTTGCGGCGGTCAAATCTGCAAATAGTAGGAGTACCCGAGGGGAAGGAGGGCTCCAATACCCTCCTCTGGGTCAAAGAATTTATCAGGCAGAAAGTACTCCCGGACCACGCGGGGGATTAAACACTAACTAGAGCCCACCGGGTTCCTGCCCACCCTTTTCCTAATTCAAAATACCCTCGGCCAATCTTAGTCAACTTCAACGACTATAGGATTAAAGAGAATGTGTTGACAAAAGCTATCCAGAAGAGACAATTTGCTATCGATGAGGGCACAAAATGTAGGATCTTTTCAGACATGTCAGCAGGGGCGGCAAGAAGATGTAAAGAGTTTGTGAAGTTGCTACTCCTATTTAAAGCAGAGGGAGCGCAGGCATCCATTGCCCATCAGTCAAAGCTAAGGGTGCTCCTTAAAGGGAAGTTCCATTTGTTTGCGCAGATTGAGGAAGCCCAGGAGCTTCTGAAAGAAATCACAGCTTTAAGATGAGGTTGCTTTAAATTTGTATCCACTGTGGAATATTTCTTCTTTTGGGTGAGGGGGGGCTGGTCACAGAGGATGCAGTGTTCAGGCACCCCTAGAGTAAAATGGGTAAAATGTGGGTTGCGGGGCTAGAGGGGACCACATTTTGGGAGAGGGGAGGAGGGGGAGAGTAAAAGCAGTAGCAAAATGAGCAGTAGGAAGGACTTTACTGGAAAGATTGTCAGGATTGTCAGAGTTTCTGAGGTAACTGGTATAATTTATAGATACTTTGCTAGAAATGTTAAGCAAGTGTTGTATTTTTTCTGTGAAAGTAAATGGGATACTAAATAAAAATAAATACGGAGCATTAATTAGATGGTTGGCTTCCTCTTCACCCCAGGTCTTACTCTTGCAGGAAACGCATTTAAAAACTAATACCCCAAACTTATTTCCTCCTAGATGGTTTTCACATGCCTTTTTTGCCTCAGCGGGGCTGGCTAAAAGAGGGGTAGCCATGTACTTGTGCAGGGATCTTTCCTGGGAGTTTGGCCAAATTCGGAGACATCCCCAGGGAAGATGGATCTGGGTGGAGGCCAAATTAAATGGTACGATATTAAATGTTATTAATGACTATGGCCCTATCCCAGATGACACCACTGCCCTACTTAAAATTGGTGAGATACTTAGGAAAATAGGAAAATAATCCTAGGTGGCGATTTTAATTTTATTCAAAGTCTGAAGAAAGATACCTTGAATAAAAAAAAAGAGTTACAACCCAAAACCAAGAAAGTGATAGCAGTATTAATACAGGATCATGTTTTGATAGACCCTTGGCATGATGCCAATCCAACAAAGCTGGAATTTTCCTGCTATTCTAATCAATTTCACACGGCATCCAGAATTGATTTTTTCTTAATATCTGAATCCTTGGGCTATATAAGTACGGCAATGGAGATAAATGCATTTTCTGACCACTCCCTTATCAAAAAGTTGGAATTCAGGAGGCCAAGACCCAGGTGGTAGATGGATCACCTCCTCCTGCAGGATCCTCAATGGGTGATTGACACAAAGGAGTGGATTGCCAAATTCTTTGAGATAAATGAGGATACAGCAGACATTTTCTAAGTCTGGGGTGGGTTTAAGGCTGCCCCTCGCGGGCAAATGATTGCACATTCAGCCGCTCAAGCTAAACGGAGGAGGGAGAAAATTCTGAAACTTGGTCAGGCCGTAGAGAAGGCAACAAAAGCAAGGAATCCACTGCCTGCGGGGACGGGGGATGCCAGGGTTCAGCTAGACAGGGCAAAATATGAAATGAAGGAGTTTTTTATAATAGAAGAGATTGCTAGCTCAGGGATATCAACAGCGAGTATATGAGGAGAGTGAAATGGTCGGTAAAATGCTTGCCAGAACTACTAAAACTAAGCAGGAAGCAGCCATGATTTCTGAAATCATTGACCCCAAGACAAGAATCTCTTTAATGGATAAAGAAGACATAGCTCAAGTTTTCCTAGATCATTACTCGCAGTTATTTACTACTAGATATGAAGCAGGAGCGGACCAGATTAACAATTATTTAGAGGACATTGATCTCCCTACTCTTACTGGGCCGATGGCGGAACAGCTCCAGTTGGATAGTTCTGAAAAAGAAATTATAAGTGTGGTAATGTCCATTGCAGTGGCTAAAGCCTGCGGAGCCGATGGGCTCCCAATTGAATTTTATAAAACTTTTTTGAAGGAGCTGACCCCCTTTTTGGCGAAATTGTTCAATAATATCAAACAGGGAGGTGGTGTCCCTACAACTTACTGGTCAGTTTTGTCAAAAAGGGGACAAGTGGTAATGATGTTAATTCATATAGGCCAATTAGCCTTCTCAATGCGGATTTTAAAATATTAATGAAAGTCTGGTCACAACGTTTTGTTCCAATTGCTCAGGCATTAATCCACTGTGATCAGACTGGCTTTATTGCAGGAAGGTCGATGTCTACTAATACTGGGTTTTTAGTTCAGGCCCTTGACTATGTGACTAATAATAAAATACCCACCTTTATTACTATGGTCGACACTGAAAAAGCGTTTGACTTAGTCAACTGGGATGGGCTTTTATTTGGTCTAGGAAAATTCGGTATCCCGGCCCAAATCTCAAGTATGCTGAGAAACATATATCAAGGTGCTCAAGCCCGGGTTTTAGTAAACAGTGATTCAATAGAGGTAGTGGAAATAAACCGAGTAACTAGACAAGGCTGCCCGATGTCACCTATACTCTACTTTTTTTATTGAACCCTTGGCCATTAGAATCCGCGGAAAACCCCTGATTAGAGCTCCAATTGAAGGGATGGCTAAGCTGAAACTTTTCGCGGACGACATAATTATGTACTTATGTATGGATAAACAGAACTTGCAAGAAGTTCTTTTAGAATTGATCAAATTTGAACAAATAGGAGGCTACAAAATTAATCTAAATAAAACAGAGATTTTAATACTTAATGCGGATTGTAACTTTCTACCCCTAATTTAAAACTCCAGGCACTAAAAGAAGAACTGATTAGATATCTTGGTATCTTCGTCACCAATCAAGTACAACAATTATTTAGTTTGAATTATCTAGCCATGAGAAACAAAATTAAATCACTTTTGGATAAGTGGACCCTCTTACCTTTGACTTTGATTGGCCGTGTAGCAGTTTTAAAAATGTCTATTCTTCCCTTGTTATTATTTCTTTTTATAAATATACCTATGAAAATCAATCTCAAATATTTTAAAGAAATTGATTCAATGGTCAGGGAATTTGTGTGGAACAAGAAGGCCTCCAGGGTTAAACTGCCCATATTACAGCTGGAAATAAGTCAAGGGGGTCTAGCCTTACCAAATATTCGAACTTACTACGAGGCTGCTTTACTAGATCTTACAGCACGTTTACTGGAACCTAAAGGGCAGATAGATATTTTCTTCTTTGACAGAATGATTCATGAGTCCAGCTCTCAAATTCCAATCTTTTTAAAAACATCTAAACTGCCTAAAAAGTCTCACTATAAGACAATTTGTGATTATTCTGATAGACTGCAATCCTTATTTAAACAAATGGACTCTTCAGAGTTTATTTTTCTGAAATTAGAGGAATGTCGAGTGTTCGGGCTGCAAATTCACTCCAGTCTGTTTAAGAGATGGAAGGAGTGTGGTTTGAGGACCTGGGCCAGTTTTTAATGGCTAAGGCAGTGATATCTTGGCATGAGGTTCTAATCAGATTTGGGAATCAATATAAATCAGGCTTCCTGGAGTACTTGTAGTTCGTAAACTTCCTTAAAAAATATAATTTACTGTCAAGTGATGGGCCAATTAATCAAATTAATGCCCTTTACAGAACAAAATTAAAAGTGGTAGGAAATTGGTACTCTGTCCAGATAAAACGCAAGGCACTTCCCCAGGTTGAGGTATTCCTGGGAAAAATAACTCGGGAAACTAACTGCACCTTCTCTCTTCAGGAATGGCAGTCGATAGCCCAGGTAGGGAGTAAGGCCCTGAGAGCAGCCAATTTTAAAAGAATGTCCTTTTTGTCACAATGGCTGGCTTACTGCACTCCAAAAACACTAAATAAGCGCTATACGGACGTTGAAAATAGATGTTTTCGATGCCAATCTCGTGGGAAGGGAGACTGGCTTCATATATTTTTTACATGTCCTAAGCTTGAAGTGTTTTGGAGCAAGATCTTTGCAGTGATAAGCCAGGCTACTAAAAAAAAGCTTGATCCCGAGACAGAAGTGGATCTTTTCGTTTTTTTGAAAGTAAAGTCAGATCTGACCAAAGCCGAAGAGGTATGCATTTCAATCTGCGCCTCAGTAGCCCGTTCCTTAATTCTTCAAAACTGGAGATCTGAAGAGGTACCATCTTATACTAACTGGATAAATAAAATGCTAAAGATAAGGAGATTGGAAGAAGCATATGCTAAACGAGTTGTGGCAATAAAAAGGTTTACAGCGGTTTGGAAGTTTATGGATAATTGGGATGGTTTGATAAAAATCTATCACTCTCACACACGGCACTTTAGCCCTTCTTACTTGGAAGTTTGGAAGGGGGTTGTTTTTGGGGACATATTGACAGGAGCTTAGCACTTTAGCACATTACACTTTAGGCCCTATATTTAAGGGTAAGGAGGATGGTACTGTAAGATTGCTATTGTTTGTACAGATGTATATTCTTATAACTGAAGGCAACCATGCACATGTCACTTAAGTATTATTATTTATGTATGTATATTAGTACAACGGAAGGTAAAACTGCACGTCATTTTTGAGTCTCATAGCAATGGGAGGGTCCAATTAGCCCTTGCTGCTTTTTTTTGGATATGAGTGATGATCGGCGGGATGCTTTTTATTGTAGTTTTTTAGAAAAACAACAATGTGAGGTTAGAAATATTCAATTCAATCCACTTTAACGTAAATATGTTTACTAAGAGCCAGTATGTGGTTTGAGTACTAAATAACTTAGGGGAAATGTATTTTAGAGTTTTATGGCTAGATTATTATTAGATAGTTTATAATTGAATAGAGGGTTTAGTTGGACCTTTGTGGTATTTTTAACTTTTTTCATAGTCGGCTGTTTCGGGTATGTGTATCTATGCTTGATGGGTTTCAGTTGACCAATGTTTAAGAATGGTTATCAGTGCTAAGTCCAGATTTGTTTTTGTTTCTATTCCTGACGTCCACATTTATTACAATGTTGTTCTGTCCTTGCTCTGCTCAAAAAAAAAAAATCAAAAAGAAAAAAGAAAATCAAAATTGAGTAATCAATTTTTAATTAAGTCTGAAAGATTATCCACGTTTGAACCAAATGCACTATCAATTGCAATTTCTGTCTGATCATCCATTAGAATTTCCATAACGCAGTGCCTGATGTTATCAGTACATTTCTTTACAATCTGTATCTCTGAGATTTTCCTAATTAAGATTGCAAAATTTCTAATTGTTTTTTGCTGTCCAGATGTTACCACAAAAAATACACATCAGGAATTAAATATTATTTTTTGTGGCGAGGTATATATATTTCCTGTAATAATACTTCTCCTGCTTCCTCTGGAAAAATAGTTTGAACAGTTATTTACCATTAGAATACTGGGGGTCAGTCATTTTTACTAGATCGATCTTGCCTAGGTAAAATTATCTTGGCTATCATGCAAGATTCACTCTGAAATTACCCCTAATTGCCAACACCTTCTTCCCTCCCTGCCCAACTCTTGCCTTATAGGGAAAGTATTGCTTGCTACCATCTGCAGCCATAGGTGTTGTTTTTATAGATTGAATATTTACCTAATACTAGTGTGATAAACTGTAATCTGGAACCAAGGGTCAGATGCACTACTTTTTTTAGTGTTTGCAAATGGTGATTCGGGCCGTTTGTGACCACTGAAATGGTTTCTGGCATGTACTAACCCTATTTCGCAAATCAGTAACCCGTGCCTGACTCTCAAAATTCGTTTTGCGAGTAGCTATTAGGAAGGCACGTGCCATGGGCGTCCGTTCCTAATATCGAGTCACAAGGCAATATATAATTGTTTTGCAATGATATGTGGTTGCAAATCAATCACAGTTTTCCACCTACTTGAAGTAGGTGGTAAGCCAGTTGCAAATGGGATGGGGTCCCCTTTGTGGCTGGCAGTGAAAATGTTTTTTAAGACCAGGCAGTAAAAATTAACAGAACCATATAATTTTTCGATTTGAAACTCATCCAATGTTCCTTTAAGAAAAACAGGCTGCATTTAAAATAAAATTGCTTTATTTAAAAACAAACACAGCCTTGGTGGTCTACTGTTCCCACTGTGTTATTGCCCATTCCCAATAGGTCACCAATTATGACCTGCCTCATGAATATGAATGAGGCAGGCCATGTACAACCCCATTGGGAATCGCTAATGTGCCTGAGACACATTAGTACATTTCACTTTTGCGACTCGCTACGAATCGCATAATGGTCATACTTCTGGCCTAAAATGCTTTATCATTCTATGTATTTAGTCTATTTCTAACACTGTTTCTAATACTATTATTGTGACAGTGAAAAATACTTTGTATTTAAAATTAACGAACCAATGTCTTTAGAAAGGTGAAAATGAGAAGCTAGCAGGGAAACCAATTTAAATCTACTTATGTTTGAAGCAGAAGGCTCTCTGCCTAAGAGGTAGAGCACGCTTAGGGGAACCCTTTTACATAACCTTCAGTTTAAATGGATGCTGCAAGTAAGGCATTACTGCACCAAACCTTTCATTTGCCATTTGCAAAGTCAATTTCATGAATTAATGGGATAGGAGAAAAAAAACATTATTATAGTGCCCTTCAACTTCTTATCCACTTCAATCATTTCAGGTATTAATGGTTTTTCCTTACAGGAGTATCTTATCAGTTTCACTGGTTTTCTGCTTTAGTATCACACTTACTCAAGCAGCCCAATAGCACTTGGTATGTCCTCTGTGCTGAAGCCTCCTCACTGTATCCATAAGAGGGTTAGATCTATTGTCTCATGATGGAGGAAGACACAGCATAGGCAAGCATCTACCCACTTTATTTTCCTTTCTGCTCACCTCCCACAAGCCAAGCATTGCTCTATATGGGGCTCCTGGATTAATGCAGCACTTTCAGGAGCCCAAACCAAGTACATGGAAATGCACTTATTTTGTAGATTAATACTTTTTGATTTTGGTATGTATTTTTAGTGTGGCCGGGTCCAAAATTACTTGTTAATTAGTTTATTGATTAGGGATTTTTTTAAGTTGTGGAGATCAATTGAATGTGACTGAGGTGTTGACACACACTCCCTAAGAAAGAAGTCCAACATGCATTCCTAACTATTGTTGCGCTATATAGCCAATGAGTGAATGCTATTAGTTTGGGAAGGTTTTGGCTTTGAGCTTGGTAATGAGGCTGGAGGTAAATGCCATAAATATTGTATTCAAACTTGTGTTTGACATGAATATTGTTTGAATTATATTGTCACTACAAAAATATTGTGAAATAGATAATCAAAGGCAAGAATATTGTGTTTTTGGGTATCAAATATTGTTATGAATATTATTGTATTTAATAGCGATTACTATAATATAAATGTTATTAATGTAATTTTTTGTAATTAACTTAATGACTTTTATTTAATATATTAATTTTAGTGTTGGTATTGCTAATATAATTGATATTTTTTTTTTAAATATAGACTTGATTTTTTGTACATTTAGTTAGTGATTTGTTATGTAGTTGTTGGGATGTTTAGGGTAAAAATGTGGAAAGTTAATTAAATTATAAATTAATATAAATTGAATAAAGAGTAATTTTATGGGGGGTAAATCTTTTTATTGAAAGAAATCAACATCAAACAATACAAAGAAAACAGGTGCAGTACAGAGCGGTCACCGAGATATTCACACATGCGCAACATAAATTGCAAATGAATACAAAACAATACAATGGGTCAGGAACAAATTAAAATGAATCACGGTCACATTTATCCATTAGAGCCCTACGGTATCCCATTATCCATAAGAAATGGGGAAGTGTCGCGTAAGGGGGTACAAAACAAACCTCTACTCTTGTTCCATGGGCCCCATATTTTGGTCCATTTGCCTGGGCATCCCCTACTTTCATTGACCACCCTCTCCGCCTGCATACACCAATAAAGAGTAATTTTTTATTGTAAATTAAATGTTTAATTGAATAATAATTTTGTAAATTTGTCTTAACTTTTTATTTTATATATGTAAGTGTAATTTATTAATTGTAACGTCTAAGTAAATTTTTATATTTTTGTTAATTTACATAAAAGTAGCCTGCTGTTGAGTTTATAGGGGAATAGGGTGGAAAGATAATTAATTTGTTGTTGTTAATTAAACCTTTTATCAATTATTGATCATGTATATGTTTAATTAGCCGTAAAACTTTATTGTTGGTAAATTAAAACCTTACAATATAAAAGCACGCATTGTGTTGATAAAATAGATACATTTCTTAAAAATTGTTGGAATAACATTTTGGTTAAAACTCGACTTGACTTCTTAACTGCTGTTAAAGTCTCGTGGACCAGGTACGAATCAGCAATTTGTTGACAGCCGACAAGGCGTTGGTGTGTCCAATGATGGAGTTTCCCTCAGCTCTAATAGGACAGGGTTTGCGGCCCTGATAACTTCCAACTGGCTTAATACTTTAGTAACAAATTTTGTTAGCCCGATATTCAGCTTTGTGTTATCCGGGTTGAAAGCTGCTATTATAGCTTGGCGGCAAGATCGAATTCCAAGTCTTATCCATTCTTCTCACAATAATGAGCGTCTAAAAGTGAGCATTGTTGGGTATAAGCAGACTATGTGTTCCAACCCCTCGGTGTGGTAACCACACAGCCTGCATTGGGTGTGGCTGTCTTTCCGGCGCCATTCTGGAAGATTTTTCAAGAAATGCCATTCACGCAACCTCAGCGCCATTAACTTTAGTTTCAGGTAAAGTGCCTGATAGAGGACGAGATTCTACTCCTGGGTTAAAGCTAGTAATTACTGCCCAGGCGTGTTTCCTTTTTGACAGTATTGCCCTGTCTGTGTGAAAGGACCACAACCCGGCACTCTTCTTGATAACTGGCTTTAATGCAGACTAGGGGGGGTTTGTTCCCCAAAACTCCTTAATACCAAGTAATTGTAAGCTGTGCTCCAGGTGGAGCCGATATTTGTAAGTGGCATGACTTTTCTGAGTTTCTTGTCAGAGTCTGGTCTCCAGTGAGTCTTCCCAGGCTTGACGCAGTCTGTTACAAAACTTTATAAATGCCCCAGCCTCTATGCCGTTGTGAGACCGGCCTCGTGGCGTGGGCCCTCCCGACCAGCAAGCTACCCTGCAACCATGCCGAACCTCGTTGATACCGCCTTCCGGCCCCGTTGGGCCAACATCCCGAGGGCCGGCCAGATCCCCAACACACATGCCCGGCCAAGGGAGAGCGAAACCCCCCCAAACCAGACCGAGAGGCGCCGATCCTGTTACACCTCTGGTCTCTCCCCCGAGGGAGGTTTCGATCGACCACCAGGCTCCCGGGGAGCAGGCGCCTCACCCGCTGGGTGTCTGGAGTCCATCCCGGACCCACCTGAACAGATCAAAGGGCCGAGCGACAGGAACCCCCGACACACCGCCCCCCGGGCACCAGACCCCTCTCCGCGAGGACTCCGGACTTCAAAGAGGAGGGGGAGTATAACAAGGGGTGCTGAAGGGACGAGAGCAGAGAAGACCTGGACTGACGAGAGCCTGCTGACCTGGTCGCGGCTCGATCGCTCCCCGAACCGAAGAACGCTACCTGAACGCTGAACCATCTGAGCCCTGCTGACGCTGTCGCGGCTCCCCGAACTCTGAACCCTCTGAGCCCTGCTGACGCTGTCGCGGCTCCCCGAACTCTGAACCATCTGAGCCCTGCTGACGCTGTCACGGCTCCCAGAAACCTGAACCATCTGAGCCCTGCTGACGCTGTCGCGGCTCCCCGAACTCTGAACCATCTGAGCCCTGCTGACGCCGTCACGGCTCCCCGAAATACGAACCTCCGGTGCCTGCTGAGAAACTGCAGAGACTGCCGAGAGAAGCAACATCCCCTCAGCTCGAGGATTGAGAGCTGTGCGCCGGATACCTCGCAGAGACACTGATTCAAAGACTGTCCCGCTACCCCTTTTCCCTCATCACGAGATCGCTGCCGCTTGTGGCTTCAATTCTGCACCTGCCTTCCGGATCATAAAGATCCCTGACAACTAACGATAAGAGTCTATTGTCTTACAACAAATTACTGTGTGGTGTCCCTCTATCCGAAGAGAGAGTAAGCGCAGCGTGTGCGATCCTAGGTACGAGACCCTTTCAGGAAGGGCCTCCCCGCTCTTGCTCGGCCTAACTCTGGGAAAGGTGGGCCTCCGGGTGGTCAGGAACGCATTCCGCAGCCTCCCCGGGGAACGCCTTCCAACATTTGGTGGCAGGCGACGGGATCCGAGCCAACACCTAGAGATCGTGCAGTAGACGGCTTACGCACTACCAAGAAGAAATGGAAGGAGAAACTTCCCTAGGTGCCGCAGGCACCAACCCAAGCACGACATTCCAAAAGGACCAGTTGGAATCTTATACGCACCGAGAACTGAAATAATTTTGCAAAGACCTTGGAATCGCTACCACCGGACTAAGCACGAAAGAGGACTTCCAGGGGGCATTAAAAACCTGGGTCGAGGCGGGAACTCCCCGGACACAAACAGAAGGAGAGCCTCCCAACGAACCACGAAGCACCCCAGGGAGGAACGGCGCCCCGAGGGGGGCCTATCCCCAGAGGAACTAGCTGACCGAGAAAGAGGTCGCAACCACGAACTAGAACTAGCAAAATTAAAAATCGAAGGAGAGCTAAAACTGGCTGAAAAAAAGCTGGCGGTGGAACAGTTATGCCTACAAGGAGAACTCGAGGAAAAGAAACGACAAAGAGAACATGAAGAAAGAAAACTCCAACTGGAGCACGAACGTAGCCTGAAAGAGATCGAGCTCAAGGCTAAGAATGCGGAGGCCAGACCCTCGGAAACCCAACCCCTCTCCTCCACCGTGGAACCAAAGGTCCACATCCCCAAAGATGTGGTGAAAGAATACTATAAGAACGACGACATCCAGCAATGGTTCAAAGCCTACGAAGTCGCCATGACCTCCCACTGAGTCCCACAGAAAGACTGGGGGGCTGGGCTGTGGGGCCGGTTCCTGAGCGAGGGGAGAGATACCCTGCTGGACCTGCCCTCCGCGGTGATGAACTCCTACAGTCACATGAAAGAGGCCCTAGTAGCCAGATATGGGCTCACCCCTGAAATGTACCGGCAACGGTTTAGAGACTGCAAGAAGATACCCGGTACCACCTGGGTGGAGTACGTGAACTTTTACAGCCGCGCCTTGGACGGGTGGATCAAGGGCAGCAAGGTCTCCACCTTTGAGGAGCTGTTCGACCTAATTGCATGGGAACACTTGTCCGCTAATTGCTTTGTAGAGCTGCGCCAGCACCTCCTGGACAGCAAACTCACAGACCCTCGGAAACTGGCCGTCGAGGCTGACCGGTGGGTAAACACCCAGGCCTCCCGGGGCCCCGTGGGAGACTACAGTCGCCACAGTCAGGGACCCCCCCGCCAGAGGGGCGGAGGGAATCAAGGCCGGCCAAGGGAACTCCCGGGGGGATCCCCGCTCAGCCCCCGCAGAGGACAACCTCCGCCCTTTCCAGCTCCACCTCCGGCCAGCACCGGGCCACCGGGGAGGCCGGGGCCCCGAGTGAGGATCACCTGTTTCCACTGCCAACAGACCGGACACTATGCCAGCGACCCTCAATGTCCCATGTACCAGCGAACTGCCACAACAACCCCACCGGCTCGACAAATGGCCTCCGTAGCCCTGGGGGAAGAGATGGAAGACTCCAAAGAATGGGAACCAGCCGCCATGACCTTGGTCTCCCTAGGGGACCGGGAGATGGTCCCCGGAACGTCCCTGCCTGCCAACACGAAGAAGTACCGACAGCAGGTGACGGTCAACGGTCACCGCGTCGAGGGCCTCCGGGACACGGGGGCGAGTGTCACGGCGGTTCATTGTCACCTGGTCTCCGAAGATCAGATCCTGCCCGGCACCTTTTGTCCCGTCATATCATCAGACAATTCCGAGAGCCTCTGCCGGATGGCCCTAGTCCCCTTCGAATGGGGGGGAGTCACCGGCAAGTTAAAGGTGGCGGTCCGAACCTCCCAGCCCGTGGACTGCCTCCTGGGCAACGACCTTGAGAACTCCCCGTGGGGATAAGTGGAACGAAGAGCCCATCTCGAGATGATGGGCCTACCCGAATGGGTATGCGCCACCACGCGCTCGATGACTCTCAGAGTGCCTTCCTCCGAGGGGGTAGAAGCCATGCCGCTAAGCACCGCCACCATCCCCGAGGTCCAGAATACGCCACCAGGGGCCAACGACCCCCTTCCGGACGAAACGACCGTTCCCGACGAGGGGTCCGTGCCTCCAGATCCCGAACCCCTGACCGAACTCGGGGACCTGCCAAAACTGGCCCAGTGGCACTGCGAAGGAGGCCCCTCCCGTGAAGAATTCTGCCAAGAACAATCCACCTGCCCGTCCCTCATTGGACCCCGACAACAGGCCGAGGCCCAAGCAGCAGGCGACCGGACCGGCACCCACTGGGTATACTGGGAAAATGGCCTCCTGTACAGCGAACAGAAGTCGGCCGAGTTGGGATCGGCCCGAGTACTAGTGGTACCCCTGCGCTTCCGAAGTCTCCTCCTGGGCCTGGCCCATGATGTACCCCTGGCCGGACACTTAGGCCAAGATAAGACCTACCAACGACTCGTCACCCACTTCTATTGGCCCAACATGCGAGCAAATGTGGAGGCCCACTGCAAGTCCTGCCCCACGTGCCAGGCCAGCGGGAAGAGTGGGGGAAAGCGCAAGGCTCCGCTACAACCCTTCCCAGTCGTCAGTACCCCTTTTGAGCGGGTAGGAATCGACATCGTGGGACCACTGGACCCCAAGACCGCCCAGGGCCACCGGTTCATCCTCGTCCAGGTGGATCATGCCACCCGTTACCCCGAAGCCATCCCTCTCCGCACCGTGACGGCCCCCGTGGTAGGCCGGGCCTTGCTGGGGATCTTTTCCCGCGTGGGGTTCCCCCGCGAAGTCGTGAGTGACCGAGGTACGAACTTTATCTCCCGATATATGAGGTCCCTCTGGCAGCAGTGCGGAGTATCGTACAAGTTCACCACCCCGTACCACCCTCAAGGAAACGGCCTAGTCGAGCGCTTTAACAAAACACTGAAAGGAATGATCATGGGCCTCGAGGAACCCCTACGCCGGAGGTGGGACGTCCTCCTCCCATGCCTCCTGTTCGCCTACCGGGAGGTTCCACAAAAATCCCTGGGATTCAGCCCATTCGAACTACTATATGGACACCCCGTCCGGGGACCCCTGAGCCTGGTCAAGGAGGGTTGGGAAACGACTCCCCGGGGGACCCCTCCGGATGTGTTCCGATACATCTTGGCGCTCCGCAACCGGACCCGGAAATTCCGAGAACTCGCAGAGGCGAACCTCGAGGCTAGCCAGGAAGAGATGAAGCGCTGGTATGACCAGAATGCTACGCTGGTCGAGTTTCAGCCGGGCCAACAAGTCTGGGTCAGGGCCCCGGTGAAACCCTGCGCCCTCCAAGATAAATGGACTGGACCCTTCAAGGTGGTCGAGCGGAAGAGCCAAGTCACCTATCTCGTCGATGTGCAGTCCCCGCGGAACCCCCTCCGGGTTCTCCACGTGAACCGCCTCAAACCCCACTTTGTACGGACAGAATTGAGTTTACTCCTGGCCACCGACGATGGGGCCGAAGAAGACACCGAGCCCCTTCCAGACCCCCTGGGGGCGAAAGAGACCGATGGTTCCGTGGAGGGGGTGAGACTATCAACCACCCTCACAGCCCAACAGTCCGACGACTGCCGCCAGCTACTCAGGCAGTTCGCGGACCTCTTCTCCCTAACCCCTGGGGTCACCAACTGGTGTGTCCACAACGTGAACACCGGCGACAGCCCACCAGTGAGACACCGGGCCTACCGGGTCCCTGATCGGGTCCAAACCTGCATCCAGACCGAGGTGGTGAAGATGCTGGACCTCGGGGTGATTGAACCCTCCGACAGCACCTGGGCCAGCCCGGTAGTCCTGGTTCCGAAAGCGGCTACCCCGGGTGTCGCCCCCAAGCTGAGGTTTTGCGTGGACTACCGAGGACTCAATGCGGTCACCCAAGCGGACGCTCACCCTATCCCCCGTGCCGACGAGCTCATTGACCGCCTCGGGCCGCTCGCTACCTCAGCACCTTCGACCTGACTAGTGGATACTGGCAGATTGCCCTCACCGAGGGAGCCAAGGAGCGCTCCGCCTTCTCCACCCCGGATGGGCACTACCGCTTTAGGGTGATGCCGTTTGGAATGAAGAATGCCCCGGCCACCTTCCAGCAGCTGGTGAACAGGGTCCTGTCTGGACTAGAGGGGTTCAGCGCAGCATACCTCGACGATATAGCGGTATTCAGCTCCCAATGGACCGAGCACCTCCAGCACCTCCGACAAGTCCTGCTGGCTCTGCGCCGGGCCGGCCTCACCATCAAAGCCCGAAAATGTCAAATTGGGCACGGCTCCGTAACCTATCTGGGGCACCAGGTGGGAAGTGGACAGGTCGCTCCCCTCCAGCCGAAGATCGACGCCATCTTGTCCTGGGAACCCCCCACGACCCAAACGGAAGTCCGGGCATTCCTAGGCCTCACCGGTTACTACCGGAGGTTTATTAAGAACTATGGCAGCATCGCAGGCCCCCTCACAGAACTAACCTCCAAAAAACACCCCAAGAAAGTACACTGGACTCCCTCCTGCCAGAAGGCGTTCGACACCCTAAAGGCCGCCATGTGCGCGGCTCCGGTGCTCAAAGCACCCGACTACGCCCAGGAGTTTGTGGTCCAGACGGACGCCACGGAACACGGCATCGGGGCAGTCCTCTCCCAGTTCGACGACAAGGGCATAGATCGGCCCATAGCCTTCATCAGCCGAAGGTTGCTGCCCCGAGAACAGCGGTGGAGCACCATTGAAAGAGAGACCTTCGCAGTAGTCTGGGCCCTCAAAAAGCTACGGCCCTACCTGTTCGGAACACACTTCCGAGTACAAACGGATCACCGACCCTTGCGGTGGTTGATGCAAATGCGAGGGGAAAACCCCAAGCTGCTACGCTGGTCCATCTCCCTCCAGGGGATGGATTTCACGGTGGAACATCGCCCCGGACGGACCCCGCCAACGCGGACGGCCTGTCCCTATTCTTCCGCTTCAGTGAGGAGAACCCCCAAGTGGATGGGTAGTTCTCCCCGCCTTTCAGCTGGGGGGGCACGTGTGAGACCGGCCTCGTGGCGTGGGCCCTCCCGATCAGCAAGCTACCCTGCAACCACGCCGAACCTCGTTGATACCGCCTTCCGGCCCCCGTGGGCCAACATCCCGAGGGCCGGCCAGATCCCCAACATGCATGCCCGGCCGAGGGAGAGCGAAACCCCCCCAAACCAGACCGAGAGGCGCCGATCCTGTCACACCTCTGGTCTCTCCCCCGAGGGAGGTTTCGATCGACCACCAGGCTCCCGGGTAGCAGGCGCCTCGCCCGCTGGGTGTCTGGAGTCCATCCCGGACCCACCTGAACAGATCAAAGGGCCGAGCGACAGGAACCCCCGACACACCACCCCCCGGGCACCAGACCCCTCTCCGCGAGGACTCCGACTTCAAAGAGGAGGGGGAGTATAACAAGGGGTGCTGAAGGGACAAGAGCAGAGAAGACCTGGACTGACGAGAGCCTGCTGACCTGGTCGCGGCTCGATCGCTCCCCGAACCGAAGAACCCTACCCGAACGCTGAACCATCTGAGCCATGCTGACGCTGTCGCGGCTCCCCGAACTCTGAACCATCTGAGCCCTGCTGACGCTGTCGCGGCTCCCCGAACTCTGAACCATCTGAGCCCTGCTGACGCTGTCGCGGCTCCCAGAAATCTGAACCATCTGAGCCCTGCTGACGTTGTCGCGGCTCCCCGAACTCTGAACCATCTGAGCCCTGCTGACGCCGTCGCGGCTCCCCGAACTACGAACCTCCGGTGCCTGCTGAGTGACTCGCGGCCCGCTCGTCCAAGAGAAATGGCAGAGACCGCCGAGAGAAGCAACATCCCCTCAGCTCGAGGATTGAGAGCTGTGCGCCGGATACCTCGCAGAGACACTGATTCAAAGACTGTCCCGCTACCCTTTTTCCTCATCACGAGATCGCTGCCGCTTGTGGCTTCAATTCTGCACCTGCCTTCCGGATCATAAAGATCCCTGACAACTAACGATAAAAGTCTATTGTCTTACAACGAATTACTGTGTGGTGTCCCTCTATCCGAAGAGAGAGTAAGCGCAGCGTGTGCGATCCTAGGTATGAGACCCTTCCAGGAAGGGCCTCCCCGCTCTTGCTCGGCCTAACTCTGGGAAAGGTGGGCCTCCGGGTGGTCAGGAACGCATTCCGTAGCCTCCCCGGGGAACGCCTTCCAACAGCCGTAATGGTCAAGTAAGCCAAATTCCAGGCGAACTTGTGCCAGTGATGCTGAATTCGGAAGATGGAATGCACGTTTAAAGATTTTAGTTATCAGTTTATTTAGAAGAATGTTTGTGGTTCCCTTCATGTTCCCTTGGCCGTATGTCAGGGAATTAGATGTTTTAGCGTTCATCACTTTTAACAGTGGGATAAAGCTGGGACCTAATAGTTTTTTTGACAGTTTTGTTGCTGCTGCCTCTAAAGCCAGAGCTTTGATCCTCAGTGCTTCTTTTTGCTTAGCAAATGAGCTTCTGGAGTCTAAATATATTCCCAGATACATATAGTGAGGTGTTGAGTACATTTTTACGTTGTTGAAGTGCCACCCTCCGCGCGACATCTTGGGTTTCCCAAAGGTGATTGTTTTTGCTTTTGATAGGTTTAGCTCTAAGAGGTTGTTTTCAGTGTAGGGGAGCAGTTCATCAAGTAGCCTCTGTAAGCCCAAATGCATGTGGCTGAGCAGCACCAAGTCGTCGGCATATAGGAGGTTGCTGATTCGTACTCCATCTAATTGAGGGGGATGACAATTGATGCTGTCAAGGATTGGCGAAAGGTCCGATATGAACAGGTTAAAAAGGAGTGGAGCCAGCACGCAACCTTGTTTTACTCCACTGATGGTCTCAATCTCCCTGGAAACATGGGAGCCTTCGCCCAGCTTTATTCTTATCCACGTTTTAGAGTGGATTTGAACTATTGCTAGTAGCAAGGATTGGGGAACTCCCTAGCCTTTTAGTTTTTGCCACAGTATGTCCCGGGGCACGTGGTCGAAGGCTGCTTTGAAGTCCGCAAAGCAACAGTGCACTTGAGTTTGTTGGACGGTAGCTTTCTCTATTAGAACACATAATGTCAGTGGCTGGTTGTTGTTCCGGATTTGGCCACGAAACCTCTTTAATTGAATGGGAGGCGCTTTGTTTCATTTGCCCAGATCAAGAGATCTTCCAATAGCATACTGGCGTAGTATTTAGACTCCACGTCAAGGAGGGCTATCATTCAATAATTACTAGGGTTGTTTCTCTTCCCACTTGTGTAAATGGGGTGGATGAGTGCACCTCTCCAGGAGTCAGGGACTTCGTAGTTTGATCAACATTCCAAAAACAGGAGGGTCAAATGCTCTGACCAGAATTCGGCTTCCGTTTTGAACATTGCCTGGGGAAGACCGTTTGGACCTGGCAAGCCATCAGCCCTGGCTTTCTTTAGAGAGCAAAGGATCCTTTACTTTATTCCTTCAGGTGTCACTGTTGGCTTTTCGGTGAGTAAGTTAATGTTGTTCCTACTTGTGTGAACAGGCTCTTCGGGTGTGCTAATGGGTAAAGGTCTTGGCCACGGTCGTGTTTGATTCGCGGCCTCCGGTGAAAGTATCATTGAGTTATTTATGCTTAGCGAAGTGAGGCAGTTGTTTTTGTAATGGATGATCTTAAAGTAAGAGGATAAGAAGTAGATCCATTCGTCAGCACTGATGTTTGCATTTCCGTGGCCATTTCCGCCTCGCTGACTCCTGTTCCCCATGGACCAGAACTGCTTTGAATTTGATTTCCTGCTTTCATGGAAAAGCTTCAGCCAAAATTGATCGGAGGTGTCTCGTTTTTCCCTGCATACGGTGGACTTAAAGGCTGCTTGAGCTTGTTTTTTATTGAGAAATGTTGTTTTGTTGTCTGGACTCTTTCTTGCTTGCTGAAGGGCTCGATTTCTGTGAAGCTTTAGCTTTTTTGTTGCTGGTGAAATGTGTGATTAAAATATCTGCTGCCGATTTTTCCTCTTTGCGGGCACTGCATATACCAATTGGTTGGTAAAATTTGCCCAGATACTAATAGCTGTGGAGTCAATGTCTAGTTGTTGATTTAGCAGTGCTCTGCTTTTTTCCATCAAAGATGGGGCCATGTCGACTGACCATTTCAATCATTTTAAATTCTCTGTGTATGTGCCTCCGTGGGTGTAGGCTAGCTCCTGGTGGCGCGGTGTTTTTGCGAGTATTGTTATTATTTGAGGCCGATGGTCGCTATCGCCTTGTGGTGCAATGTAGTAGTTCTCAATCAGTGGGAGAATTTCTATGCTCCCTAGAGAAAATCCAGGAAAGAGAAAGATCGGCCATCAGATTGTGTCCAGGCTGGAGGTTTATCCATAGGGAAACGACCATTCAGGACGGTGTAATCAATGCTGCTGAGCTGGGTAACTGCGTACTCCCCAAATTTAGATGGTCTATTGTCAGTGGGAATTGACTATGAGACTTAGGGCCATATGTAGGTGGCATACACTTTACCGATTCTTAAATACCGAATTTTACCGATTCGGTATTTAAGAATCGGTAAAGTGTATGTAGGTAATAATTCGGTAAATGTTACCGAATCGGAGAAATTCGGTAATTACCGAATCGGTATTTACCGATTCAGTAATGAGGCATACCTTCCCATTGATTGAATCAATGGGAAGGTATGCCTCATTACCGAATCGGTAAATACCGAATCGGTAAATACCGAATCGTTAATGGGGGAGCACATTCAAGGGTGGCAGGGTGTCACATTGACACCCTGTTGCACCCCTGATTCGTCCATGTGTGCACATGTGGCGCACATACATGCCCTAGGGGCATGTATGTCTGCCACATTGCACACTTCACAGTGCACAAAAATGCAGTTTCACACCTATTCGTCATTTACCACCAACTATTAGTTGGTGGTAAATAACGAATCCCCACACCCACCACACAGTCCCCCTACATCTCATTTCTGTATTCGGTATTTACCGAATCGGTAAAATTACCGATTCAGTAATTTTACCGATTCTGTAAATTACCGAATACAGAAATTATCCCCCTACATAGCAAAAGCCTAAATACCGGTCAGTAACGGTATATTTACCGAAAATCGGCCGTTACCGACCGGTATTGGGCTACCTACATGAGGCCCTAGGTGTGATGGAACCATTTGCAGAGTAGGCTCAGGATCCTCGATGGGATTACTGTAAAGGTTTGTGTTGAAATCGCCTGTGATTATACTTGTATGCTGCCATACTCGCTAAGCAAATTACATACGTTATTGGTCAGGCTATCCAATTTTGACTTTTTCTATGAGGTCCGCGGGGATATATAAACGTTGAGAAGAAGTAACTGGCTTTCGGTCTGTCCACTTCCAATTAGTATTCCACTGAGCCAGTCTTCCTTAAATTTCAGCTGTTTAGTATACTGAGATAGTTTGGTTGACACGTAAATAGCTAGGCCGCCCCTTGGCCTACCGAACTTAGACTGTCTTATTGCAAACGAAGCAAATTCGAGGTAGCCTTCTATGAGTGTATTGTCAACTGCCCAGGTTTCCTGCAGTAGAATGATGTTGTGCTCCTTTAGGCTGATTGAATTTTTTGTTCTAGGCCATTGATGTTCCACGAGCATATTGATACGCCTAGATCGGAAATATTTCAATCGTTCTTGCTTCTATCTAGGGCACCTGGGAGCCAGGACCAATCTACTGTTGCCGAGTTTTGCTGACATGATTTGTACTTCTGTATTGCTTTCGGTGAACGACTTCTAGCTGTTTTTAATACTGAAAAGGGGGCCGGACTTGCACTGGGTATCTGGTCCTGACTGGTCTCCAAAATTGATGGGTAACAAGGGGCACTAAATGACGATATTATTATGCCCCAATTTTTAAATTGGTCTGCTTTTGACTGAACCAATTCTCGAATTCCTGGGGTAGCCAATAATAGTTGGGTAGTTTTGCCCGCATAGGTGCCTGGTGATGGAATGAATTGGATGGCGATTATGTCATTAGACTGCACGATGCTCAAGTCCGGAATGGATTTAAAGAGTCTTAATATGTTTTCGCGATTTAAGATATCGTGGGGGCCTCTTGAGACGTACTCCGGAGTTAGCAGAAGTGTGGTGCCTGCGTTTGTATTTGGCTGCTTAAGAGCTTTGTCACTCGTTGGGGGCTTTGTTTTCGTTGAGTTTTCGGTGGAGACCTGTGTGGTTGTGCGTGTGGCAGCGCATGGTAAAAACAGCTTGCGTTGGTTGGCGGTTGGTGACTGAGCAGGAAATCTGCTTGAAGATGCCTGCGGATGGCTACTAGAACTTTTTAAGAGGTTTTGATGGACGGGCTGGGTAACTATGCGTTGCAGGGCGTGAGGGTTATACTCCTCTAATGATGGGCTATTGGGGATGGTGTCTAACAACTGCGTCAAGGGATTTTCGATTCCCAATAGCGATATAACTGGTGCAGGGGGAGGTGTTGGTGATGTCCCAGGATCGAGTTCTGCTTGCATTGCATGCTCTGAAAGTGACACACATCCTTGAGACCCTCTCTCTTGATAGGTATTTTGTTGCCTAGGATCTTTATGGGGGGTCTGGGCTTATGATGCAGAATTCTGGTACAGGTTTGCGCCTGAAGTGAGCTGCTGCTCTCGTGCTTGGTCTAAGGTGATATCGACCGGGCCTCTGGAGTTTTGTGTTTTAATTTCAATTGTATGTTTGTTTCGACTCTTCCGTAATCTTTTTTTTTCCCTTTTGGACAACCTGTGTTTGTTATGTTCTTCAGCTGAAGTAATGGAGCTTACTTTGCTGTCTTCTAACTCCTTGAAATGCGGGGGGATTGGTGGGGACTGGTCTTCCGTGGCAGTTGGGCCCTCAACTGTGTTACAAGACGGAGTTAGTGAGACTGATGACCATGCCAAGAGTAAGTTCTTGATTTCTGCTATCACGGAGGATAGAAATTGTGGACGGGTTGATAAGGAATCAATGATGGAGGAGCAGCAGCATACCGATTGAACCAGTTTAGCTTGAGATTGAGCTTTTGTGATGAGCAGATTTAGATCCTCTAATTTCTGATCTATACCAGCGGTATACACCGCTAGCGTGTTCAAGAGGTGCACCTGCATGTCCATTTTGTCAGAGTGGTAGGTTAAAGCGGCTGCAGAGGTTTGAAGGATCTGTAGTAACTGAATCCAGAGATCATTTTGATCTACAGCTGGTGAGGTTTTGTGGGCTTCTGGTTTTGGTTGATCGTTGGAAAAAAACGAGAGATCTAGGGGAGT
This sequence comes from Triturus cristatus, assembly GCF_964204655.1. Classification (NCBI taxonomy): domain Eukaryota; kingdom Metazoa; phylum Chordata; class Amphibia; order Caudata; family Salamandridae; genus Triturus; species Triturus cristatus. The sequence continues at coordinate 464,075,414 of NC_140589.1, forward strand.
AAGAATAAAATTGTCTCCTGGCCCCTCTTGATTACCCATGTTAATGCCTGAGTTGGCCATTTCTGATTGGCTTTTTGGTTCTGGATTTTTAAGTTGAGGGTGGTAATGAGACACAACTTGGGGAGTCATTACACTGGCATTTATTTTTTGCTTGGAGGATACTCTGGAGAGTTTTGGTGGTGATGGAAAAGACTGGCTTGGGAACTGTGCAGGCTGGACTGTTGACAAACTAGCATCTTTGAGGGTTGGATCTTGGGTTGGAGCATGCTCAGTTTGAACTAACTGTTGACTCGGAGGAGACTGTCCTGAGACTTGAGATGATCGACTACTTTCTGGGATTGCTGAAGTGTCCGAGTTGTTTGGTTCCATGGTTGCTGTGAAAAATGGCTGCGGGCAGGTTTCTCCTTCATTGACTGCCGCATGGATCGAAGCCTGGATTAAACTTTTGTTCGGAGTTGCTACTGCTTTTGTTAACGGAAAAGCCTGGATCAGTGCCCTTTTCTTAGGGGCAGCCAGTGGCACTAGGTTCCTAAAGTAGTCCCTTATTGAGGGTTGATTTATCGGTAAGTTTATGGGGGCTGTTGAACCCCGGTCGGTCAATGCTTCCGAACTATTGGGGATGATTTTTGCCTTTGCAATCTTTTTTAAGGACTTGGATGGTGTTTTCCTCTCCTGCCCCGATCTCATGTTTGAAAAGCTTGAGAAACTCTTACTGTGGGGGGGAGGGAGTGCCACCGACAGCCAATTTCTTAGGAAGTTTTTTTATTTTTTGTTTAATTGATTAGATGATACTCCACACTAGGTGTTCCGGGAGCTCTCACTGGTTCTCACTAATGAGCCCACAGGGCCTGCCTAGATGCAGAACAACAGGAAACTAATGGCTTCTGTAATATGATACAGGTACAGAGAATGTTGTCTGAGGCCTTATTTGGTGCAGGTTATTTGACGCAACTCAAATAATGTAGTAACTAAAATTGTTGGAGGCTAAGTGCACTCAAATTTCCCTTGTTTGGCCCCTTGTTGGCCCCTTGTCATCCGATAAAGTTGGTGCTCCTGAGTTAGGCTAGGCTTTAGCTCGAAGGGTACGTCAGTGCTCGGCAACCCTAGGTGTAACTGTAAGCTAAAGTGACTCAGGGTTGTGGGACGATTCTAGGTGGTGATTCTTAATTCTTGTCGGTTTTTTAAGAACCGTTGCGAAAACTATAAGCTGTAAGGCTAAAGGCTTTCAGGTAGCTAACTGGCACATGCATCAAGGCAAAATCCAGTCGGTAAAATACCGAATCGGTAAAATCAGCCGTTAGCGAGTGTCAAAAACCGAATCCCAATGCATCAACAGTAATCGGGCCAAAATAAAGAATCGCAAAATAATTACCCGGAAAAATAAAGAATCGCTAATAACAAACCCGCTAGAATAAAGAATCGCTAAATACCGAACTCACTATCACCGAAATCACTATTAGCTACCGGCAAGTGCCAATGGCTAATAACGAATCACTACTCAATGCATCAAAATTCGCTAATACTGAAAATGGCAAAAAACGCTATTTAGCATGAGCAGATTAAGGGGAATCATAACCTGGAGGTAAAGTTACAAAAAAATAAAAAAAACGGAAAAAAATATATACTTGTGCCACAGATGGCACCAATCAGTAAGCCCTTAAAATTGGCCCTGGAGACCCTGTTGGCTTGCACAAAATGGCAGCCCTCTACCTGCTTGCAAGGAGGATGCGAATTAATGCAGCAGGACAGCGCAGGAGAAGGGTCCAGGAGAGAGTCTTCAGAGTGCGAATCACATTGCTAGGACAGAACGAGGATGAGGTGTACGACAAGTATCGACTGAATCGTGCCATGATCATGCGCCTAATTGCAGACCTCGAACCACTACTACAGCACCAGACACATCGGACCAATGCAATTCCTGCGCACGTCCAGGTCCTATGCAGCCTGCACCTACTGGCCTCAGGAAGTTTCCAGGGGCTCATCGCCGTAGCCGGAGGTGTATCGCAAAGCGCACTCTCACGCTTCTTCCACAAATTCATTGATGCCATGCTGACAATGATACACACCCACATCAGCTTCCCCACAACCCCAAAGCAGTTGGACCGCAACAAACAGGCATTCTACCAGGTGGCCCATTTCCCCCATGTCATTGGATGCATCGACTGCACGCATGTCCCCATCTGTCCACCCTCTGCCAATGAGTACATATTCCGTAACCGGAAGTCCTACCACTCAATCAACGTGCAGGTTGTGTGCGATGCCAAGCACATCATCATGGACCTAGTGGCACAATTTCCGGGGAGCACACACGACTCCTACATATTCAGACACAGTGGCATCCACAGGCGCCTACTCAAAGGAGAAATTGGAGAGGGACTACTGCTTGGTACGTATACATACCTCTTCCAAACATGAGCACCACACATGTATATACATCACCGTTGCTAAGCCTTTGCTTCCATCTTTTAGGTGACAGTGCATACGCCCTGCGGTAATACATACTCACCCCCTACATCAATCCAGCAACACCACAGGAGCAACGATGCAACACGGCCCACATAAGCACCAGGAATGTAATAGAGAGGACCTTTGGGATTCTGAAGAGTCGCTTTAGAATCTTACATAAGACTGGCGGTGCCTTGCAATACAAACCTGACACCTGCCGCAGGATTGTAGCTGTATGTGCCATGCTGCACAACATCGCAACCAGAAGGGGGATACCCATAGAGGTGGACAGGAATGACGACTACAGGGATGACCAACCACCCGCACAACACCGACAGGCACACGTCCCTAACACAGCTGAGGGGCAAAGGAGGCGGACATACATCACGCAACATCATTTCTGATCCAGGTAAGAATGAACCATGACAATTTCATTTGTGGTGCTACTGTTTAATGCACAGGCGCACTGAGGTATGTGCGGGCACACATGATAGAAAATAAGAGCTCCCCAAAACAAGTGTAACAAAACATGCCCGTTGTAGTCACGGGTGTGCACGTGTCAAATAGGAGAGGACCATGGTTACCCCACCATGGTCATGGCTGGCTTTCAGTTTGTCTAGTGGCGCTTGCCACGAACACCCAGCCTCCTTTCGGGTGTTTCCTCTACCTCACCACGGCCTGTACCTGTGGCTGTGGAGCTGCGCGAACTGCGCCTCCTGGTGCTGGCCTCCGCCACGGAAACACTGCTCACACTTGAGGCAGCCTCACTGCCGTCCTCCCCTCCCAATGCGCTAGCACTGAAAGAACCGCTCTGCAGGTGTTCCACTGCAGTGGTCACCTGGCCTAGGGCCTTGGCAACATCACCGCAATAATGGCCCAGGTCCACCTGCAGTGACACCGAGCGGCGTGACAAAACAGCTGTGCTGTTGCACAGCCTAGTGATGGCCTTCGTAGAGGCTGCAGACCGGAGCAAGTTCTGCCGGTGCCTCCTTCTCTCGCTGTCATGCCCTGCTCTCATGGCACGGATGAGTTCCTGGATGTCCTCCCTCAGGTTCCCATTACCCTCTGCCACCACAGTGGTCATGTCCCTCACTGCCGCAGTCAGGGTACGCATTTCTTTTGCTAGGCGCGCTATGTGACTGCTGATGGTAGCCATGTGTCTCTCCTGCAGGCGCTGGACACGCAGCATCTGTTCTTCAATGCCACCATATGGGGAGCTTGCATCTTCGCCTACATTTGGTGTACTGCGCAGAGACCTGCGGCGCAGTGGGAGTCGGACACGTGCTGGTGTTGCTGCAGGCGGTGGGACGAATGTTGGACTTTGGCCCGATGGTGTTGCAGGTGTCTGACATGCATCCATCCCCTGCATGGGTGGGACTTGTGACCTGCGTCTCCGCTGTCTCGTTGCAGTTGGCGCATCAGCAGGTGGTGGTGGTGGTGGTGGTGGAGGTGGTGAATGCGGCTCTGCCAGAGTATCGACGTCTGAATCGGCTGGTGTCTCTGATATGATTAGCCGGCCGCTGTCGTCAGAATCGCCAGGAGATGCATCTGTGTGTGAAACAGTGCATGGTTAGTGGGATTGTTACTACCAAGGTGTATTTTAATACATACATGTCCTTAAAATATTCACTGGATTAAAGTATATTTCTAGCTTCTACAGATGTTTTGACTAAAGTTTTTTTTCTTCCTGTACATGCACACCGGCCTGACATGACTACGACTCCCATGATGCACTATTGTTATGAGTGAAGATGTGTGTGGCAATTCTGCATGCACACTGTGATCGTGCTGGGGGTTTGGGAATGGTTGTACGCAATGCTGAGTATGGGCACAGCCATGCATCTTACCTTGGGCACTTGTGGCTGCGCCGGAGGTGTCCATCTGTGTGACCCCCACGACGGCCTCTGGCTCGATGGTCCCTTCTACCAGCTCCTCCAGGGCAGTGTTTTCTGGCACTGTTGATGGTCCCCGTCCTGTTCTAGCTGCCTCCCGGAGCCTTTCAGCGATCCTCTCCTTGGCCCGCTTCCTGAGGTTGTACCACCTCTTTTTTAAATCGTCGATACTGCGGGGCGTCACTCCCACCGCATTGACCCTCTCTCTGATGCGCAGCCATATGCGACGCTTTTCAGCCTCTGGCACCTTCAGGGACAGCTTCCCGAACAGCCGATCGTGTTTGCTGCTCACCCCCTCGATCAGGTGCTCCAGTTCCCGGTCGGAGAACTTGCGCTTTCTCTTTCTCGCAGATTCTGCGCTGGCTGGTGCATCTTTCTCCATCCTGGTTGGGTAGGGTGGTAGTCCTGTCAGTGGTGATTCACTGGGCTCAGGCTGTCTCCAGTTCCTGCTCCTGTTTGCTCCTCTGCCGAGTGAATGAGGGTGGGGCTGCTGTACTTCCTGGTTGTGATGTCATTAGACCGTTCCCAGAGCGACCCGATTTTTTGCAAAATCGCTATTTGCGATTTCGCTAATACCGATTTCGCTATTGCCGGAATCGGTATTAGCGAAATCGGTAATACCGATATCGCTATTAGCTAATTCGGTGATTGCTATACTCGCTATTGTTGATTCGGTAAATATTAGCGATTTTTAAGGAATCGCTAATTTTTGCCGAATCTGTTGATGCATTCTGAAAAGCGATTCCTTAATAACGATTCCTTATTTATCGCTATTAAGGAATCGCTTTTGGATTTGTTGATGCATGTGCACCTTAGTCTTTTAGGGAGCTTAGATAATTGAGAGTAATTAAGAGTTGTTGAAACAGCTTCAAGTGCGGTTGCACATATGGAGTTTTGGCCAGAAGCTTTTTGGCAAGCAGGGCACGCGAGGCTACTGCAGACTCTGGTCAGACCTGATCTAACAGGCCGACTCTGCAGGTAGCCAGGGGCTCTCACTTGGTGCGGCCGCCTGCTAAAAGGCAGCCGCGCTTGCCCTCCCGATAAGTCGTTGCGTGTCCGGAAAATGCGATCGAGTTACCCGTGGCCACTATGATAAGTTGGGTGATTGCTGGTGATTGCTAGGAGCCAGGAGAGGAGAGGGCAGAGGAGGCTGGGAGGCTGGGGGGCTGGGGGAGCTAAGAAAGTAGCCTGCTCCCCAAGGTGCTTGGGGCCGTAAAGTTTGAAAAACGTCCCGCCCGAGTTCAGGGGCTAGCCTGCAACCAGCCTGCTGCCTCTGCCACCGCCGATATCCTCACCGTAGTTACTGTTCCTGCTCCCTCTGTTGCTCCGTCGCCCTACCCCTGTCCCGCTGCTGATCTAGTCGGTCGGTCGGATGATGGATCGTACAGCACTCTGCGGTTTTCAGGGCTCTGAGGCTCTGGATCTCCGCTCGTTCCCCCATCCACCCGTCTGCCCTCCACTCGTCTGTCTGTCTGTCATGTGACCGTAACGTGACAGACAGACAGATGTTTAATTGTGTAATTGTTATTTTATATTTTTTACTTTAACTTCCTTTTACATTTAATGTTTAATATATTTTTGTTAATTGTTTATCTTTCATTAACATGCTGTTGGGTTAGTAGGGTCCTATTGAAGTTATAATACTTTGTAATGAATTTTTCATAATATTTATTTGCATTCTTGACAATTATGTTTATTTTGAAATTCTCCACTTATTATGTTAATTATTGGTAAACATTGTGTCATGCATTATTAGGTTGTGTTTTTCTGTTTGTAAGAAGGAAATGCAAGGAAAGTACATTTTTATATTTATTAAAATTCTATTTTTCATGAAAATTCTGTTTATTACTTATTATCTGATTTAATATATAATATCATTTAGAACTTTTCTGTCATGTTTATGAATATTTTTTAAAAAATTATTGGGAGTTGGACTATTACTACTGTTGCTTACACTGGAGCGGGAATAGTAATTGTAACCCCTCCAAAGTCTATCACTTTTTCAATTGTTGCTTTGAATGGAGTGGGAATAGTAAATCTAACACCTCTGGATTCAACACTTTCCCCACTGCTGCTTAGAGTGGAGAAGGAATAAGAATTCCAACTTCTCCAAAGTACAACACTTTCTCTGCTGGTGCTTAAATTGGTTTGGGAACAGAAAATCTACACCCTCGGCAGGCCAATGCTTTTCTTGCTGTTGGTAGATTGGAGTGGGAATAGTACATCTTACCCCCATGAAGTGCTTCACTTTACATACTGCTGTTCAGACTAGAGTGTGAATGGTAAATCTAACCACTCGGAAGTCAAACTCTTTCCTTTCTGTTGCTTGGACTGGAGTGGGAATAGTAAATCTAAACCCTCTGGAGTCAAACAGTTTTCTTAGTGTTGTTTAAACTCTATTCATATTAATTATTTTATATATTGTTGTTTCATATTGTTTTTTAATAGTTTGCATTTTGGAATGGTTACATTTGTTTTAGGAAAATTGATTATAATAGGATTCTTTTTTCTATTTATTATATCACTTCAATTAATTATTGTATTTTCTAAAATATGATTTTATAATTTTATTATGCATATGTATATATATATATATTTGAATATACATATATATTTATATATGTCTGTGTGTGTAAATATATACATAAATAAATATACACATATGCATATAGATATAGATAGAGAGAGATTATGATTATATATATTTATTTTGTATATTTAATTTTAATTGCTAAATACAAGTTTGCTTATATTGTAATATTTCAATAATGTCAGATAGTCTTGTTGCCTGTATATATGTATATATGTTTGCTAATTTTAAATTTACCTTCCGGTTACTATTTTGAATTAAATGTATATGGAAAATTGTCTAACTATTGCTATATTTTTTAAAGGATTTATGTTAGGAATTGGGCTGTTTGTTGACTGGTGTGTGAGCCCTGGTCAAGCGACAGTCACAATCCCTTGCAGGGTGAACCACAAAATATCCCTAAATTAACCTGTGCTTAACCCTGGGTAGCTTGGCACAAAAAGCAGTCAGCCTTAACTTAGAGTCAATGTGTGAAGTATTTACACAAATAGTAATAAAGTGAAAACACAACACAAGAAATAATCCCATCCCAATTTAGAAAAATAGAGTACATTTTAATAAATTATTTGAGCACAAAATCCAATCAATAGAACCAAAGTTATTCATGTTGTTAGTTTTGAGTAAAAATTAGCACCTAAAAGATCAAAGCACTAACTGAGGGCATTGAGTTGCGCGAGACTGGATCAAAGTTGTAAAATATGGGCAAGTGCGATAGAGCGTGCATCGGATACAAGAAGTGGATTGGGACCAGTCAGCGCTTACTGTTGGACTTAGAATACATTTTGAGAAAAGTGTTCTGGGAAGGTAAAGTTTAGCAGGCAAGGTAGCAGGAGGGAGTGTCGTCGTCAGGGAATCTTGGGCCGAGCTGCAGAGAATATTTCTACATTCAGAATTAGTCTCTTTTTTGGGAGTCGAAAACCTTCAATGGGACAAGGCAGCAGGCTATAGCAAAAGAGAGTTTCAGGGGCCCAGATGTCCCTTTAGCTGAGAAGGAGTTTGATACTGCAGCGAAGAACATAGCTTGAGAAGTTGTGAAGTCGGACTGACCGGCAATGGACCTTAGGCAGATAGATGAGCAGTTTGTTCCTTATCTACTCCTGGTTCTCAAAGCAGTTTTTAGCCCAAAATATGTATTGTATTTTGGCTATCTGAGCAGCTGTAGCACCACAACCAAGGATCCAAGACTGGTTGAACACTATTTGAGGGTTCAGGACCCATAATGCTTGGTCCAGGGGTGGGATCCTTTTATGTCCATGTGGTTCTGAACAGTAGGCCAGCAAACTAGCCCTTGGACTCACTCTTGTAGTCCTGGGATAGGTGAAGATTCAGGACTCAAACAGCCCGGCTGGTCTCTGAGTGTTCATGGCAGTCTCCAGGCAACGAGACAATCCTTCCAGGATAAAGCAGTAGTATGTTAGAGTGCACAGCAGGTTTCAGAAGCAGGCAGTCCTCTGTGACTCCATCCACATGTCCAGAAAGTAAACTGAAGAGTGGATCTGAGGACTCTATTTGATGTCACTGACCATATGCTGTAATATGAATTGGACATTACTGAAAATGTGTTTATTGAGAGTGTCTTAAAATCTCACTCTAATTTCATACCAGTGGGCACACATCAGAATATTGATATATTCAGGGAAACGGTATCTAAGGAGTTATATAAACTCCGGGAAGACCTATAATCTCAGAGGTTGCATCACCAACGGAAAGAGTATCTGAGTATGTTGACAAACTCCTTCAGCCATATGTTTGCAACTTCCCTGCGTATATCCAAGACAGTAAGGATATTCTAAATACATTTGAGTGTGTCACATGGTCTGATAATCTCCTGTTTGTAGCCATGGATGTCACAAGTTTGTACAGGTGTATAAAAAAGGAATTTGGCATCAGGGTGGTTAATTTTTCTTAAGTAGGGCAAAAGGCGGCTGACCACCTTGAACATAATGCCCTGCAGATGGAGATGATGGATATCCTTTCCCAAAACTTTTTCTTACATGATACTCAGTGGTACCAACATATTCAGGGTACTGCGATGGGCTCCAGATTTGCTCTTGCTTATTACAGACTCTTTATGGGCTGGCACGAGTGGGAGCATGCATGGGGCCCCCTTGCTTCTACCTGGACAGATTATATTGTGTTTTGGGGAGGTATATTGATGGTATCATAATGCTCAGTCAATCAATCAATCAATCAAACAATTTATAAAGCGCGCTACTCACCCGCTAGGGTCTCAAGGCTCTGGGGGGGAGGGGTCCGTTACTGCTCAAAAAGCCAGGTCTTGAGTTGCTTCCTGAAGGAGAGATGGTCCTGGGTCAGCCGTAGGTGGATGGGGAGGGAGTTCCATGTCTTGGCCGCCAGGTAGGAGAAGGATCTTCCTCCGGCGGTGGCTCTGCGAATGCGTGGAACGGTGGCGAGGGTGAGGCTGGCCGATCGCAGCTGGCGGGTGGGCGTGTAGAAAGTGAGGCAGTTGTTGAGGTACTTGGGGCCCAGGTCGTGGAGAGCCTTGTGTGCGTGGGTGAGGAGTCTGAACGTGATCCTCTTGCTGATGGGGAGCCAGTGCAGGTCTCTCAGGTGGGCGGAGATGTGGTTGTGGCGGGGGATGTCCAGGACGAGTCGTGCGGCGGCATTCTGTATGCGCTGGAGTCTTTTCTGTAGTTTGGCTGTGGATCCCGCGTAGAGGGTGTTCCCGTAGTCCAGTCGGCTGGTGACGAGTGCCTGGGTGAATGTCTTCCTGGTTTCGGTGGGGATCCATCGAAAGATCTTTTGGAGCATGTGCAGGGTGTTGAAACAGGATGAAGAGACGGCGTTGACTTGTGTGGTCATCGAGAGGGAGGAGTCCAGGATGAAGCCCAGATTTTGTGCGTGGTCCGTTGGCTTGGGGGTGGTGCCCAGGGCAGGGGGCCACCAGGAGTCGTCCCAGGCGGAGGGGGATGATCCCAGGATGAGGACTTCCATCTTGTCTGAGTTCAATTTCAGGCGGCTGTTCTCCATCCACTCAGCGTCGTCTTTCATTCCTTCGTGTAGGCTGGCTCTGGCGGTGGCGGGGTCGTTGGTGAGGGAGAGGATCAGCTGGGTGTCATCGGCGTAGGAAATGATGTTAAGGTTGTGTTGGCGTACGATGGCCACGAGGGGGCTCATGTAGACGTTGAAGAGGGTGGGTTTGAGCGAGGATCCTTGAGGTACGCCGCAGATGACTTTGGTGGCTGCGGAACGGAATGGGGGAGGCGGATTCTCTGGGTTCTTCTGGCGAGGAACGAGATGATCCACTCCAGTGCCTTCTCTTGGATTCCGGTGTTGCTGAGGCGCTGTATTAGTGTGCGGTGGCAAACTGTGTCGAACGCTGCAGAGAGGTCGAGGAGGATGAGGGCAGCTGTTTCCCCGTTGTCGAGCAGGGATCTGATGTCGTCAGTGGCTGCGATGAGGGCGGTCTCGGTGCTGTGGTTGGCTCGGAAACTGGACTGTGAGGGGTCGAGGGATCCGTTTGTCTCGAGGAAGGCAGCAAGCTGTTTGTTGACGGTCTTCTCGATGACTTTGGCAGGAAAAGGGAGAAGCGAGTTGAAGCGGAAGTTCTTGGGGTCGGTGGGGTCCGCTGTCGGTTTCTTCAGGAGGGCGCTGAGCTCGGCATGCTTCCAGCTCTCCGGGAAGGTGGCGGTGGTGAAGGAGATGTTGATGATGTCCCGGAGTTGGGGTGCGATGATGGAGTCGGCCTTGTTGAAGATGTGGTGGGGGCAGGGGTCGGCAGGGGATCCGGAGTGGATGGTGTTCATCGTGCGGGTGGTGTCTTCGGTGCTGACCGGGGTCCAGTTGCAGAGAGTTGTGGTGGTTCGGTGGTTGGGTGCGTGGTCTGAGCGCCGAAGCTGTTGTGTATGTCAGCGATCTTGCGGTGGAAGAATGAGGCGAGTGAGTCGCAGAGGTCTTGCGAGGGTGTGATGTCGTTGTTTCCGGCGCAGGAGTGGCACCGTGGATCAGCTGATGGCCTATCATGAATATTTGAACGACAATCCATATAATGTACAACCCACGATCAGTCACAGCAAAGAACGGATTGAGTTTCTTGACCTTTTTTTTCATGCCAGGGACAATACGATACAAAGCACGATGTTCTGAAAAGCCACAGCTTGTAGCAATACTCTTCATGCCTCCAGTGCACACCCCAATTGTGTTATTAACAGTACCCTATGGAGAAATGGTGCCTATTGGACACAATTGCAGCACTGAGGCTGCCTTTGTGACTGACATTATAAATACAAAGCATTGTTTCACAAATCGGGGATATGACATTCAAATTCTGGATAAGATTGAAAAAAGAGTATCACACATTGCAAGGACAGATATACTGAGAAAGAAGGGTTCAAAACAGATTACAGATAGCTCTAATCAATAAGCCTTCAAAATCATTACACAGTACGACGGACGTAGTAACTGCATCTATAGTATCCAAAGAAGACATTGGAATCTTCTGACCAATATACCAGGCATTAAGGATATTTTCCCAGACAAACTAAAAATAACCTATCACAGGGGGAGGACAAATAGGAATTGACTGTGCCCCGGCTATGTGGTTACACAAAAACCATCCACATGGCTTTCTACTTTAATTGTTGGATTTTATACATGCAGGGAATGTCATATGTGCACCCTGGGAAAAGACAAGACAAAAACTTTCAGCTACAATGAGGATAGAACGTATGAAATTAGGCAATATATAAATTGCAAGACCGGATGTGTAACACACACCATTAGATGCCGATGCAACAAGATCTATGTGAGCAGCACCATAAGGGCATTAAAACCACATATTCAAGAACACATCCCCTGACTTATCATATGGAGGAATGTCATGGTAAAGGGGTTTCATGTATGGTTTCACGGTATAGATCACATACCACCCAACCCTAGAGGTGGGGTCAAGGGAACTTCCCCTTAGATTTAAAGAAAGCGGTTGGATATGCAAATTGCAGAGTGTGGATTTGGGCCACAACTCTGATGACGAATTACAATATTTTCTTTGAGGCCTGTATGCCCAAGACGTTTTTGCTATGTCCTGGTGTTTGTAAGTGCAAATCATTTGTTCATATCCTTGTGCCACAAGATGATGATGAAATTAACATTCTAACCAACTCCTCCTATTGTTTTGAGGTGGGGAGGCAAGCCTATCTTTGTATACATGAGACTCTACTATAGAGATGTACAAACAACTAATAATATGTCCTTAGTATTGATTGCTGTCTCACTATATATGGTTATTGGCACAATAGTGATGAAATGAATATGATTACTATGGAATATTTCTGGTCTTCTGCTACCTGAACTTGGCTATTGGAATACACTGGTGTGCCTTTTAATACACTTCCAACATGCCGCTACACCTGTATTGTGGTTTCTACGCCTACACTTGTGATAGCTAGTAAAGTGACTGTGTTTAATCAGGCATTGAGTAAATGCCAATTATGGACAATGACATGCTCTGTAGCTGTGGGGATTGGATATCCGTCCTTTGTTGTTAATGCATCAGGCCTACCAAATAAACTTTCAACATGGCGGCACCGATTGCCAGCAGGTTTTCTACGTGCCGGATAAATTACTGCGATATACTTCCAACATGCCGAGCCGATGGCCAGTAATTAATGTGGTACAGTTTATCTCTATGCACCCAGGATCGGGTGGGGACTTCAAAAAGAGGGCCGATTCCGTTGCTCTGTTTTAATCTCTCTGCTTTCTGGACGATATTTGCTTGTCATTTTGCAGCTTTGCATACTGATTCTAGTAAGCATGCACTTGCCTGCCTTAATTTGGCCCAACACCTTTTTCTCTCATTGGACTTTGGTGCTTAAAACTCTGTTCTCACTTTATACAGGTCTGGTGAATCTCTTGCACGGTGTTGATTGTAACAATGTTTTTACTTTTATACATGTGGCACCGATTGCCAGTGTGCTTTTGACGTGCTGGTTTAATTACTGCGATACACTTCCAACATGGCTGGGACGATTGCCAGCATGTTATCTATACTCTGCTTTAATTAACACGGTACACCAGTTCTGTGCAAACAGGTTTGGATTATGCCACGGGTCAGTGAGGGATTTCAATTAGAAGGCCGATTCCGATGCTTCCTCTCATTTTTTCTGCTTTCTGGAAGATATTTGTCCACTACCTTGCTGCTTTGCGTACTGATTCTGGTAAGCATGCACCTTCTGGCTTGAACTTGGGTTATGCTTTTTCGCTCTTGGACTTTGGTGGTCAAAACTCAGTTTTTACTTTACACAAGTCTGGTGAATCATTTGCATTGGTTGGTTTGTAACGATGTGTTCAGCTTAACCCATGGGGAAGTTTCATGATATACTTATATACAGATGTGTTGCCCTGATAGGTGACACATTTGGGGTTTGATCAATACTCCTGTGTTTATTATATCTGGAATTCTCTGAATTAGATGATTGGCAAATACATGAGTGTGACATTGTTAACGTCGCAGTTTGGTAGGTATGCTTTCACTTATACATATATATTTTCTCTCGTAATTCCGGCATCCTTTTTGGTTTTCTTGATCTCGTAATCATTGTAACCATTGAACATTACTTAATAGAATACAACATATTTTCCTTGAACTATGCCACATATTAGTTGGTGATTCTTAAAATGAATAGTGTTGCTATTTACATAGGTTCAGTTTCTCTGTTTTTTCTGCTCACTTTTTCATGTCCTATCCTATTCCATAATTGTTGTCGTAACATTTTATTATATATATAGGACACAAGAGGACCTCTTCACCCCACCAGCAGAGCGCCACGAGGTGCGTTTGCAGAGTGGTGTAAAAAGGGGCGTGGCCTCTCACCACCTCTCTCTGCAATCCAGTTCTGTGGTGCTTACTGGAGGTACCTGGTGGGTTAGTTGGCTCCCAGGGACCCTCAGTATTCAAGGGGAATTAATTCCCCAACTTACAACGCACCAGGTGTGCGTTTGCAGAGTAGTGCAGGGAGAGGGGGGCCATCGGCGAGATGCTGACTTTTTTTATATTTGTTTTTTAGAAGGGGGCTGTGTGGCCCCCCTTCTTTTACATATTTGGGGCCCTGGGTACCCCCTCCCCCAAAATGTACAATATCAGAGACCCTGAAGAGGTCGACGTCCTGTTAAAGTCGATGGAAAGCCCAGAGTAGAGATTTGAACGCCGATATATATGTATATAGATGCACACTGAAGATGTATATGAGAGTGTAATTAGTGCATCTAGGTAGCTATTTAGAGATAGGCATTAGTTTTTGCCATAAACGTACGTAACACACGCGCACGTAATGTATAGTAACAAGTCTTGTTTGATATTTAGATTGTTTTAGAGATCCGCTCAGTCATCTGCACGGGGATACCTCGAAGGCCCTAGCCAACAGATAGGGAGGGGGGTTACCCAAGGGGGGTGGGGGGTGAGACACGGGTGGTTGGGAGCATGTGGGAGAAAAGAAATAAAAAATATTATCCTAATTCTGTCTTATAGCTAGTGGATCCTGATAGGAGGTGGTGCTTCGTTAGTTGTTTTATGCTTACAAAGGGTGGCGTTAAATAGGATTCATTTTGTAGGGGCAGGTAGGAAGCGAGTTCCTACGATAGATAGATAATTAAGAATATGGTTCACTTCATATCCTGGAACGTTAATGGCTTAAGATCCACGAGGAAGCTAGCCCAAATAATGGAATTTCTCAAGAAAACTGTGGCTAAGGTTATTTTACTTCAAGAAACCCATTTAATAAAGAAATAATGTAAAAGTGTATTTAAAAAATGGGCATGGGTTCAGGATATTGCTTGCTCAGACAAAAGTGGTAACTTGAGGGGGGTAGCTATTCTTATAAGAAGTAATTCAGGTATTATACTGGAAAGTTATCAGACAGATTGTTCTGGGAGGTGGGTATTAGCTAAGATAAAAGCCCAAGGAATGTCCGCAGTGGTTGCTTCTTATTATGGCCCAAATGAGGATAACCCAGATCCACTAATTACATTGGAATCAGGATTCTTGACATCTAATGCCCCCATCATACCTGGAGGGGACTTTAATATAGTTTTAAGTAAGGAGTTGCATAGAACCTCCAAAGATAAATATGTTACCCCATCAAAAGCAACGGCGGTACTTAAAACTTTAATCAATTAATTGAATAAGATTTAAGATAGGAAACAAGAGGGATTTTACTTTTTTTAGCACAAAATATGGCCATCACTCACGTATTGATTACTTCTTATTAGATCGCGAGTTATTATCGGGGGTTGACTCGATCAAGCATATACCTGCTATACTATCAGACCACTCAGCCGTTTTCTTTTCATTAAAGCTTCAAGATAAGAGGGGTATGACAAGATGGACCTTAGATAGGATAATTTTGTTAGATGAATGGGTTCTATCTAAGATGAAAGATGAGGTAGCAGCCTTTTTCGCTGTTAATAATTGGTCAGCTAAAGCTCAAATCATGTGGGACACCTTTAAGGCCTTTTAGAAGAGCTATAGGCACCGCAACTATGGTGGGTAAACAACGTAGTATGAGGCACCAAGAGGAAATGTTCCTACAATCTATAAAAAGTAAAAAGCAGGAGTTGCAAAAGGCCTTATTAGAGAGTCCTAGTATGGTGCCCTCGCTCACTAAGCAACTAGAAAAGTTGCAAGCAGAATATCAAGGAGCCCTCGATAAGATACTGTCAGATAGATGGAAGGTCTGTAAATTGCAGCAGTTTGCATATGACGAGAAGAGTGGTCCCCTCTTGGCTTGGAAAGCCAAAGTAGACAAAGCTCGCAATCAAATCAGTAGTCTTAGAGAGTCTAAGACAGGAGATATAGTTGATACTAGCATAACAATTGGTTTGGAAGTCTGTAGACATTTGAGTCAACTGTATAAAGAGGATATTTCCCTTGGGAGAGATATTATTGAGGGTTTTTTAAAGGAAATCAAACTCCCGAATTTAACCTAAGACCAGAAGGGGACACTAGCGGTCAAGATAACAGAGGAGGAGATTTAACAGCAGTTTAGAAAGATGGCTAAAGGTAAAGTGGCTGAGCCAGACGGCCTCCCAACTGAGATTTACCTTAGTTTCCTTGACATCATAGCAACAGGGCTCAAAGAGCTTTTCAATGCAATACTGATAGAAGGGGAAGACCCTCCTCTAAGTTGGGCTAAGGCAACGATAATGCTAATTCTGAAATCTAAAAAAGACCCTCTTGCAGTAGACTCATACAGACCAATATTACTGTTGAACACAGACCACAAGGTTTTTGCAGGGATCTTGACTGCCAGAGTGGTTAAGATTATATAAGGTATTATACATAGCGATCAGAGAGGATTTATTCATGGGAGACAGCTCAATGAGCTAACCTTCTCATTGCTTGGAGTAATAGACTTGGCAGAAATGCATAACTTACCTGTAACCGTCGTGGCAGTAGATGCTGCCAAGGCTTTTGATCAGGTTCACTGGCCATACCTTTGGGAGACTCTAAAGATATTCGGATTCCCAAGTAACATAATAAAAGCTATTCAACTTTTGTACCGTTTAACCAGAGCGAGGGTGCTTGTAAATGGTGAGTTAACCGACTGGTTCAATATAATGCGCGGAACTAGGCAGGGGTGCCCCCTGTCTCCGCTTTTATTTAATTTGTATATTGAACCTTTAGCAGCATGGATTAGAGAAGACACTACCCTTGTTCCTTTCACCAATGGAACTCAAGAGATAAAATTAGCCTTATATGCTGATGATCTTTTACTTTACACGTTAAAACCCGATAGGGCTATTTCTACCTTGATGGCAAAAGCAGAAGCGTTTGGAAAGATATCTAGATATAAGGTGAAAAGAAATATGACAGAAATTATGGAATGGGACCAACCAAAGCAAACCATGCAGGCAAAATCGCGTATGCACTACCTTGGTATTAAAATTACACAGAAACTAGCCGAAGTAACCACTGTGAATTGGAAAAAGATCAGTCTGGAGTTAGGGAGATTGTTGGCTAGGTGGGCAAACCGCCCTCTAAATTTGTGTGGAAGGGTAAACCTTATTAAAATGATTATTCTACCAAAAATCACTTTTGATTTCAATTCCTTACCATTATTGTTTGATAAAAGAGAGATTGCTAAATTACAAGGAAGGATAGGTAGTTTTATCTGGGCTTCGAAGGGATCTCGCATATCTTGGAAAAGATTAAGGAGGAGGTTGGAGAAGGGTGGGCCGGCACTACCTGATTTAATGATCTATGGACATGCTTTCCTTTTTAAGAACTGTTGGATACTTTTAAATAAAGTAGATAGTTCAGCAATAGGAATTATTTTTGTAGCAATGCTTAGTGAGTGGAGAGAGGGGCAAGATCAATTTCTATTTATATTTGGGGATCCGAATTTTTAAAAAAAAGTAAGACTCAAGATCTTCTCTGAGGCTCTGAAAGTATGGGTGTTTTTCCGGAAAAAGTTTGGTATATCTTACTACTCATCTAGGGTCCCGATATGGGAATCACCTGGCAATTAGCCTCCCACTGTTGAACGCGGGAATCTCTCGCTGGGGAGATCTCCAGTTGGGAACCGACTTAATCGGGTGGGAGATGTTGAATCTTCTTTCAGGGGGCCAACTAACTAGATTTAAGTATTACCAGCTTTCTGCATGGTGGGCAACTCAAGATTGGAAAGAGGTGAATGACGATTCTTGGTTAGATCAAGCAGTCAAAACTGATTCTGTCAAGAAGGAGGTTGCTTTGTGGTACCACACCCTGGTAAACGGAGAAGACGACTTGGATAAAGACATTCAAAAACTTTGGGGCAATGGTTGGGTTCTTTTGTGATGCTAAGAGAGACAGTTAAACTGGCTTATCTGAAACGTAATCATCTCTTTACTGTATAGAGGGTATATTGGTCCCCAGCGAGATCAGAAAAATTATCAGGAACACATTATGCATGCCCACGATGTGGAGATCCCTCAGCGGATGATTTTCATATGTTCTTAACATGCCCTGAGATCACTAAGTTTTGGCTTGAGGTCTGTGAATTTTTAACGGAAGGTACAGGTATTACGGTGAGGGTAATCCCCCCCTCGTTGTTGTTTTTTGGTATATGCCTAGATGATACTACCTACATTAGTAGGCCAGGTACAAGATTTATTTTTATGTAAGTCTCCTAGGAAGACAGGAGATTTGTAAATCATGGCAATCGAGTGTTCCACCCCCCTTTCTGGAGTGCAAAAAGAGCATGGTAAATATAAGTTTACAGGACCTGGCATGTGACCCCAGCAGTCGAGGAAAAGTATGGATTAAGTTGGTGGACTGGATGCAAAATCTGGGGTCCAATGATTAAGCCAATGAACAGCTGTCGGTCCTATTTCCCGTCTGTGTTACGGGCACACCAGTGAAGGATGGAAGTGGAAACAGCTTTTTACTCTTGAGTGGAATGACTCTAACCCAGCCTGGTATACCAGAGATGGGAAGGGAGCATAGCCAAAAAGTAAATTGGAAGAATGAGGACAAAAAAAACAGGTAACAACAGGAGTTGTGGAGCAGAAGAGATCTATTAGTGTTTCTAATTTTGAAAGAGGGACTAGAAACTTTAACGCAGTTTCTTCAGAGCAACCAAACTGTGTCTGTATATGTTGTTGATGCACTCACTACAAAATCAAACTTGTAATGTTGATTTGTACCATAAAACTAAAAAGGTGAATAATAATAATGATAAGTGGCACAAATTTGCTGTTTACTTCTTTATAGAGTGACAATTTGACTTGTCCAACCGACAAGTTATATGCAAGTACTGCTATAATTAGTTAGAGGAAAACAAAATGCCTGCTAGAGTATTACACAACAACTAAGAAATAGTACCTGTTCCAGAAGTACCTAAAGATTTGAATGTTTATGAATCCATGTTAATACAGTCTATATATCCATTTCAAGCTATAGCTCTCATGGAGCCAAAGATAGGGAAATTACCTCCAACTGATCTCCAGAAAAGTCTCAAAGGTAGAGTTGTATACTTGCCATTAGATATTGAAAGAGAGACTTGTAATTCTAGTAAATGGTTTCCCGACCAAGAGTGAAAAAATATGGCAAGAGTTTGTAGATGTTAGCAAAGTTGAAAATGCAACTTCATATCTAGTGCCAAGTAACATATATTATAAAAATGCTGAAATTCTTCAAGACATCACACATCTGGAAAACAATACATTATCATCAACAAGTCAGATAGAAAAAGTGGATCGATGCAGAGTAGAAGAAATGTACGAACATATAGCATTCATCTACACTCAAAATAAATTTTTGGTGATGCTATTGATCTATATCAACTAAAAGAAGCAAAAGGAACTCCCATAAGTGTATGGGAAAAAGTTTAGAAGCAACTTGATTCATGTCATGGCCTGTCAACATGTGCCCAATGAATATGGTATCATTTTCATGGTGAACTAAAATGCATGTTGAGAAATGTAGGAGCACCTACATGGTTTCTAACACTTAGGTGCCGATTCCGATCCATTAAAAAAAATTACCGTACGACTCGTATCCGTATTTTTTTACGTACAAATCGTACAAGTGCCGTCCCACCGGTGAAGTACGATTCGTACGTGAAAAATACATACGATTCGCTTCGGGAAAAGTCTACGAGACGTCCCCGGACAGTTTTACATACAAATCGTAAAACTGAAGTCCGAGCGCGCAAGTATGATTCGTACCGCCCTTCCGAAAACACAAGCGCATGGAAAATGCCCCGTACGGAGCGAACGCCGTACCACTCGTATCCGGGTAAACTTGTGCCCGGGATACGAGTCGTACAGCCCCCCCCTTCCCCCCCATATGTCAGCACCGTTCCCCCCATGTCCGTACTCTACTCCAGCCCTGTACGTGTACGCACCGTACCCCACCACCGTACCGCAGCCCCGTACATGTATGCACCGTACCCCACCACCATACCCCAGCCCTGTACGTGTACGCACTGTATCCCACCACCGTACCCTAGCCCCGTACATGTATGCACCGTACCCCACCACCGTACCCCAGCTCCCCACTTGTATGCACCGTACCCCACCACCGTACCCCAGCCCTGTACTTGGATGTACCCTACCCCAGCGCCCTACCCCAGGCCTGTACCCAAGCGCCGTACCCCAGCCCTGTACATGTACGCACCGTACCCCACCATCGTACCCCAGCCCCTTACTTGTACGCACAGTACCCCAACACCATACCCCAGCCCCGTACTTGGACACAAAGTACCCCAGCGCCATACCCCAGGCCCGGACTTGGACACACCGTACCCCAGGGCCCTACCCCTGCCCCGTACATGTACTCACTGTACCCCACCACTGTACCCAAGCCCCTTACTTGTACGCACCGTACCACACCACCGTACCCCAGCCCCATACTTGGACGCACTGTACCCCAGCGCCGTACCCCATGCCCGGATTTTGTATGCACCGTACCCCAGCACCCTACCCCAGCCCCGTACCCCAGCGCCATACCCCAGCCCCGTACATGTATGCATCGTACCCCACCACCATACCTAAGCCCCATACTTGTACACACTGTACCCCACCACCGTACCCCAGCCCCATACTTGGACGCACCGTACCCCACCACCATACCCCAGCATTGCGTCTGTATGAACCGTACAACAACATTGCATATGTGAGCACTGTACAACTACATCGCGTATGTACGCACATTACATATGCTAAAACGACACGTACAGGACCAGGACACTGTAAAACAGCACAAGGAGGGTCAATTCGACTCGCACAACACCACAAAACACGTCTACAGTACAAAAAACATCTAAAAGACCGACCTGGCACATCCAAACAGGCAAACAGAGGCCCAAACTCACAACCACCTCTTATAACACACCACCAAAATTTCAAACCCAGCCACACCCACAAATGGACCAATAAAAAGGGCCCCACACTCACACACCATGAGCCTTTGCAACAGACCCACTGCTGACAGACACCACACACAAACAACTGCACCCATACACCTTAACTTACACACCTTCACACAACCTTCTTCACACATACCCCCTCTACACATTCACACACACAACTACACATTCACACCCACAACCATCCACACCCACACCCCACACCATGCCCACAGACAAGAATCCAAAGTTCACAAGGGAGGAGCTGGACATCCTTGTCAACGAAGTCATCAGAGTCGAGCCACAGCTCTTTGGAACATTGGTCAGACAGACCAGCATAGCCGAAAAATCACGCCTGTGGCAGAGCATCGTCAATCGGGTGAATGCTGTTGCGCTCATCAGAAGGACCAGGAATAAATGCCAAGCCAGGTGGTACGATCTGCGGAGGGCAGTCAAGCGCAAAATGAACGAGGACTACGCCCAGAGTAACATCACTGGAGGTGGGCTGCCCCGCAGACTGGTACATTACCATCCATGGGAGGAGAAGGTGATGGCCCTGCTTCCGCTGGTGGGAGTCGAAGGAGTTGCCGAGCCTGGTGAGTACACAAACAACTTAAGTAACATGGGGGTAATGGCATCCACACCCCAACTACAACAAATGCACTCACCTACCCCCAAGCCCCCACTGGACACAACCACACTCAAAAACAATGCTCATGCCACTAACATGTGTATGCCCCATTCACAAAGCAAGGCCATGCCATGTCCCAGCCTACACAAACCACAAACCCAAGACTGGATGTCCGGGATGATGGGAGGATGGGGATCACTAAACATATTGTACAACTCAGAAACAGACACCATTGCCCTCAGCCCATATGGCCCAGGTACATACCCATGCACCATGCTCAATGCACAGGGACTGGCAAAGTACTGACAAGGTAGCTAACACTTGGCCCTGCTGTAGGCAGCACAAGGCCCTCCTGTGACCACTGCAAACTCTAACACAAACACAACAAGCTCAGATATCTAGGACAGGAACTTACACTCACTGACATGGCAGCATGCTCCATGGGGGACAGATACATCACCTGGGAGACCCACTGCCAAATCACACTACACCCACCAGCAGGCACCGTCAATCAATCACAATTGATCAGGGTACTTGTAAGGCACGCTACTTACCCGTGAGGGTCTCAAGGCGCTGAGGGGGGGGGGGGGGGGGGGGTTCCACTACTGCTCAAAGAGCCAGGTCTTGAGGAGTCTTCTGAAGGCAAGTAGGGCTTGGGTCAGTCGTAGGTGGGTTGGGAGGGTGTTCCAGGTCTTGGCGGCGAGGTAGGAGAAGGATCTGCCGCAGCCGGTCATACATTGGATGCGGGGGACAGCTGCGAGGGCGAGGCTGCCGGAGCGGAGCTGGCGGGTGGGGGTGTAGAAGCTGAGTCAGATGTTCAGGTAGGCTTGTCGGGCGTTGTGGAGTGCCTTGTTTGCATGGGTGAGGAGCTTGAAGGTGATCCTCTTGTCGATGTGGAGCCAGTGCAGGTCACTCAGGAGGGGGTTGATGTGGCTGTGGCGGGGGGCGTTGACGAACAGTCGTGCGGAGACCTTTTGGAAGCGTGGTAGCCGCCGTTGGTGTTTGGATGGGAGTCCTGCGTAGAGTGTGTTGCCGTACTCCAGTCTGCTGCTGACGAGGGCCTGTGTCACTGTTCTACTTGTTTCGGTCGGGATTCACCTGTAGATCCGGTGGAGCGTGCGTAGGGTGTCGTAGCAGGAGGAGGAGACGGCGATGACCTGCTTGGACATGGAGAGGGAGGATGCGAGGATCAATCCTAGGTTGCGTTCGTGGTCGGTGGGTGTCGGTGCTGTCCCCAGAACGATCGGCCACCAGGAGTCGTCCCAGGCTGAGGGTGTGGGTCCTAAGATGAGGACCTCCGTCTTGTCCGAATTCAGTTTCAGATGGCCGCTCCTCATCCAGTCGGCGATGGCCCTCAGACCCTCATGGATGTTTGTTTTGGCGGTGTGAGGGTCCTTGGTGAGGGAGAGGATGAGCTGGGTGTCGTCGGCGTAGGAGATGTTTTTGAGGTTGTGGTGGCGGGCTACTTGTGTGAGGGGGGCCATGTGGATGTTGAACAGTGTCGGGCTGAGGGATGATAACTCACCCCTTACACAAGCACACACCCCCAGGGCAGCCAATGGAGTTACCCACTCTCACAATGGACATGTGACACAATAAGATCAAGCCACAGCTAAAGAAGCATCCAAGCCAAAATTTGATATGGCAAACCTCCTGGAGAACATTTCAATCAGTCCCATGCAACCTACCCATCCACAAGTGAACATTGATGTGAATGATAGGCAAATACAACTACCAGGAGGAATTGTGGCAACTAGAATATGTATGAAACATGGATGTCGCATTAAACAGCATTAACATTGTCTCTCTCTCACACACAGGGCAATGTCATGGATCTCCCCCCAACAATGGGGTGGAAGTACCACAGTCCCAGGCTCGGGAGGAACCTGATCCCACCGGCAGCGACACCTCACACCACTCCGCGGATGACCCCAACCCACCTGGCCCCTCTGGTGTCCAAGCCCCTGCAGCACCTGCTTCAGGTACATCTGTGCCAACCACCACCCCCATTACTGCCACATCCCAGGAGACACCCAGGAGCCCTGCCCACACTGAACAACTGAGCCAGTCTGACCTAGAGGGACAAGGTTCGCCGGGCACCCAGGACCCAGGAGGAGCCAGCCAACACCGACACTGCCATCCCTCAGGGGCCTCGTAGACCCAATGTGCCCACTATGGCAGGCCAGGCTCGTGTGGGCAGGGGTGGTGGGAGTGGAGGCAGGCGGAGACGAGAACCTGACCAGACAGCTGAAGGGACCGGTATGTCACACGTACGCAACATCATGGAGGCATACCGGCGTGACACCAGGGCTATCAGTCAGGTAGTGGCGACCCTCACAGACATTAAGAATCAGCAGGCCGAGGAACACACCAGTCAACAACAACACCAAGGACGGATGGAGGCAAGACTGGCTGAGCTCCTGGCGGTGCAAAGGGACATAAGCCATTCACTCCGTCGGATCGCCGACAACATGGGCAACCCTCCCTGTAACACCAGGCGCAGACCAGCACCAGCCACAGGGAGGGAGGAGGAGGAGGAGGATTCGTCCGACGGAGCGTCCCAAGCTTCGTCAAGGCCTGCATCTGAGGGTCCACGGAGGAAGGTGGGTCCTCCATGGAAAAGACCCTGAGAGGCAGCGGACCATCCACATCTCCCAGGTCACCTGGCCTGGCACCTGGCCTTCATGCGCAACAGCAGCACATCATTCACTGACATTCTTTGCCACATGGACTTGCTGGTCACAGTCTGACCAATGATGACCAACACTGTGGTCTGGACTCTGATGACTTCAAATGCCAAGGATCCCATCTCCCCCTGTGAACTTTGGATTCTATGCACCCGGTAGAGCACCTTATTTTTTCTAGCAAAACACGCACCCCACCGAGAATAAAACTATTTATTTGTCATGAGATGTTGCAGTCATTTTGCATTAGTCCACAACATACGTGTGGGTAAATGTCAAACTATACCCGAGTGTTGAATTAACTCCAGCCATCCATACCCTGGGATCTGAGTCCGGTACAGGACACACATGGGTCACAATGTATCATCGATACAGCCTGGGAGCCCAATACTCACCCGTGATGGCCTCAAGCTGCTGAGGGGGGGCTTGAAATACTGTGCGGACACACCAATCAGGAAGAGGATGATGAAGGCCTAGAGGTCATGGCTCATGTGGAGGTTCTCGGGGAGGGAGTCGCAGGTATGTTTGTCCAGGTGGGAGAACCATCTCCTTCATGCTGGAGTGTTTTGGATGTGAAGAATGGTGGCCAGGCCAAGTTCGGATGCATAGAGTTGGGCCAACGGGGTCTTGGATGACAGACGTACAAGGTTGATTTTGGGGTCTGGGTTTGTTGACTGCCTCCTGAGTGTGTGTGAGGAGTGTGCAGGTCATCCTGCAGCACACAGTGATCCCTTGCAGCTATCTCAGGTGGACGTTGATGTGGATGGGGTGCGGGATGTTGAAGCTGAGTTGTGCAGATGCACCCTGGATGTGGAAAAGTTTCCTGTGAGTTTGGATGTACTTGCTGCGTAGAGGGCGGGGCAGTAGTTGACACGGCTGGTGTTGTGGACCTGGGGGATGATCTGTCTTTCCTTGGAGTGGATCTATCTGTGGATCATGTGCATCATGCAGATGGTGTTGCAGCATGAGGTACAGATGCAGGTGATTTGCATGGCAAATGTGAGTGACAAATCCATGATGCACACCATCTTGTGTGCGTGGCCACTGTGTGCTTGTGTAGGGCCCCTGCAGGTGGGACACAAGGAGTTAAGCCAGCTGTAAGGGGACAATCCTCAGATGATTACCTCAGTCCTGTACAAGTCCAGCCTCAGGTGGCTGATGTTCAGCCATTCATCCACGGACCTCATGCCTTCTTGAATGTTGGAACTGGCAATGGCTGCATCTTTGGTGAGGGTGAGGAGCACCTGGGTGTCAATAGCATACAACATGATGATGAGGTTGTGTGCGCATGTGATGGTGAAGAGGGGGCCTGGACACATTGAAGATTGACACGCTGAGAGAAGATCCCTGGGCCATGTGTCAGATGATGCCACTATACTACATGCCGAAGGCTTGAGTCACACTCCCATGGCCTTGCTGGTGGACGGAGCCGGTGTGGAGCAGGAGGGACATGATCTGGTTGGTGTGACAGGGCCTGGAAGGCGGAGCAGCGCTGTGTAGGCAGTTGGAGTTGCACACTCAGCATGCAAAGGTGTCGTGTGTGCGCTTAGGGTATGCCTGAGAGCAGGCGGTTGAATTTTGGATAGACATTGCTTGGAGGGAGGCTGCAACATCAGACTGTAGTGTGATGTGGGTCATGCAAGGACATGAGGGTCGTGCAATGTGCACGTTGCATGTGCTGACGGTCCTGCCTTTGGCACCGCGTGGCCGCAACACTGGCCCAGACAAGATGAAGACAGCCAAATGAATGGGTGGAGGGAGGCAGGGAGGAGCATCTTTGAGGCGTGTGTGTTGGCGAATCCCGCTACTTTGTGGGCCCTTGCTGCAGGGGCCGCAGCAGCAGGCGGCATGTCCTGGAAACGATGCCAAAAGTAGCACACAAAGACAAGGATGTCAGAAAGGACAACTGCAACAAGCATATGTAAAGGAAGGAGTGTCCGGTTACCCATGGCATAGCCAGAGAAAATGGATGCACAATCACCAAAGATGACTGGCACAAGATCAGGAAACAGAAGGCCGAGCGGCGCACAGGAGACGAACCCTCAGCAGGCGTTGACGGTAGGGGTGGGTGGGATTTGTGAAATTCACTTTCGCAAATTATCGCGAAAATGTAAAAAATCTCCGCAAACACGCGGAAATATCGAGAAGATGCGGAAGTTATTTTCCTGCCTGTTTGCGGTATTTTCTGCATGGTCGTGGCTCGCCAACTTACCCATGTTGCTGCTCGCGGGCGCGGCCATCTTGTTTTCACTTGTCTCGCAGGGCATGATCGCGAGAAGAAAGACGTGATCGCGCGAGGAATTACGTCATTTCGGGCGCGAACTGTCGCGAGACAGCGCAAATGGCTACCAACAATCCAACATCTCATGGAGAACGCGACCGGATCGGGAAAACTTGTCGGCGAATGCGGGGATTCAGGTAAGGCAATTGCGTGCACGCTAGAATGTATCATTTTACAGCGCGCAAAAAATTTACGGAGAAATGCGGATTGCGGAAATTTTGACATTTTTGCGCTCTCCGCGGAACGCGAAAATGTCAAATTATCGCAATTTCCGTGACCGGAATGGAATTTTAGTCCAGGCCTAGTTGACGGCCCGTCGTGGGGACCAACATGCCCAAATACATACACAACCATGGGCTTCATGCACAATCGAGATTCTAACCCATGAAGAACTGTATGCATGTAGCCAAACTACACATAGACTCATATGCACAATCTTTGACAACTATGCCAGAGATGCCGCATGCAAAGTGGCAAGAGACCTGCATTGACAGAGATGAGGCACCTTGGAGGGTGAGGAACCCTTTTATTACTCAGGCTCACACTAAGGGAAATGCATCAATATTAACAGACTCACAGGTCATTTGGCTGAACATGTGGGACCTACACTGGGCACCCCCTTCACAACACAGATGTAGTAAATCCAAATGGCCTGGCACACAAGTTAAGGGGATGCTGCACACGGAGAGGCTGCAATTCCCCATTGAGCCTCTTATGGGGATGTCCCACACTATGTCCACCCGTAGCATCCCGTATGTGTCTGAGGGAAGTTTTACACACATTGATGCCTTCATCAGAATCCACAAACCATTACAGATGACTGTCACGAAGGTTGGCTATCAATTCATGGGAGTCATGCTACATGTCATGTGCCCCATGGTGAGCCGACATGTATGCATGGTAACCCAACATGCACAGGAGCAGTCCCCACACATTCCAAACACGTAACACCCCCAAAATGCCTTGCTGCGATCCTCACCCAAAATGACTTTTCCCCATGTCCGTGCATGGAATGCTGATTCAGCACATGTTGCTTGCAAGAACCTGTGGATGACAGACACACAAGAAGTCAGCTAAAAGATTGTTATCTGCATACATTGTCATTTACTCTACAGGAATAATGTTGTCACCATGCGATTTGAACATTTAGTGTCTCAGCCAAAATGAGTGGAATGATATCATCACTCGAGTGACACATCAGAACACACATCTAAGTCACTTAGCATACAGTCAGCTGGACACACACATTGCAACACATGCCACACAAGGCTCCAAGTGTGCACACTCAGACCCAGTGACTCACCATTATGAGAAGAAGTTGCGTATCAGCTGACTACGGATATCCTCCTCCTCCTCCTCCTCCTCCTCACTTGCCTCGTGACCAAGCCCTTCATCCTCCACGGGTGGATGTTCCTGCTCATGCTCCTCCAGGATGAGTGGCACTGCCTTCTCCACTGCCATGTTGTGCAGCATGCAGCACACGAGGAAGATTTTGTAGACCTTTGCCGGTGCATATGGGAGGGACCCACCTGTCTTGTGAAGGCACTGGAATCGGCTCTTCAGGAGGCCAAACGTCCTCTCAATCACTCGCCTGGTTTGCCCATGTGCATTGTTGTAACGGTGATCTGCAGCTGATCTTGGGTTGCGGAGAGGCGTCATCAGCCATGGCATGTTGGGATAGCCAGAGTCCCCTACATGGAAACATCATGTAAATAAGTGGGTCAGGAGATGCCGTAAGATACAAAGATACCGCAAAACACAGGACAAACAGAGTATACCCACCAACAAGACATGCTCGTTCGTTGTGCAGCCGCAGCATTATTTGTGGCACCCTGCTACGCCTCATGATGTAGGCATCGTGTGCTGACCCTGGAAAACGTGCACTGACATGGGAAATCAGCATGTTAGCAAGACACACCACAAGGGCATTTATAGAGTGGTAATGTTTACGGTTGCAATAGGCGACCTCCTGTGCCTGTGATGGTACCAAAGACACATGTGTCCCATCAATGGACCCAATGACATGGGGCATCCCTCCCAGGGCATAGAAATCATCCTTGACACCTGTCAACTCCTCAGGAGTCGGAAAATGGATGAATTCATCTAGGTGCTCCAACATGGCTGTCAAAACATCATGCAGGACACGGCTGATTATCGTCTGTGACATGCTACCAACATCAGCTATGGTGAATTGAAACGTACCTGTGGCAAAAAAATGTAGGGCTGCCATCACCTTCATCTTGGGGGTCAACGCAGTAGGATACCTGTGTCGTGGTTGGAGGTGTGGTGACAGCTTGGCGGTCAAGTTCTCAATCAACTGTTGGGTGAATCTGTAATGACGTATGCAGTCACGTTCCCTCATGGCACCCAAGTCTGGCATTGGTCTGGGGACAGGCGGTGACCTGCAGAAAATTGGAATGAATAACGAACACTGAGAACATAACAACATCAATGTCAATGAACTGAGCACATGCTCAACTGCTAATACACATCTGCTAAATACAGAGTCTGGTCTGTGCAATACATCCAGGACACGTATGCCAGCCAGGTGATACTCCTACGAAAAGCCAGCTACACACCTTGATTGTCAAGTCTACATGACATGCCCTGAAACGAGCTGTGGGCCAGTGTCAGTGAACAGCCAGAGACATCACAAGAGTGACATACATCCACATATCAGCATTTGAAGGATGTCATCTCATACAGACAGCTGACAGCAAGTTAGACGCACAGATCACATGGAATGTCAAAGGTACAGATCACACACATTGCGATGAAGGGGTACACGTGAAAACAGAAAACACAGACATTGAGACGACGCAGATATGTCCTCATGTCAAAATATCATGTTTGATGCATACAGACACAAGTTACGTGGAAATCCACATGTGGCATGGTGTGCGTAGATGTGTGCCATGCCCATCTACACGCAGACACATGTTGGATGCAGCAACAGCAGATGCAGTTGACGGAACACCAACAGCAAGCTCATGGGAACACATGACACACACATGACATAGTCACATCGGTGCACGCTGGTTGTTAAATGTCAGTTGTTAGTGTCCCTGTCCCTGGCATCAGGGGACAGTTGCGGGTGGTGCACATGTGCAAAGTGTGAAGGGGAAGTGTGCCACATAGCGCCCCATCAAACATGACATGTGTACACAGGTCATCACACATCAATTGTGCAAATACATGAGGAGACATGTGCAATATCACTGCCTGACACACCTAGGCCCTGCACATGTAGGACAGCAATGACAATGACTTGATGTACATCCTTGTGCGAGTCTGAGACCTCCATTCCTTTCGTGTGCGCATCCTATCAACAGTGTAAGCGTGTGACACACACTGTACACATGCTCTGAGGGCGTGTGTACAGTCCGTATCACTAGAGTTGTGTGGCCGTAGGAGTACGCGTGGTACGGACTGTACAAGTATGGTCTGTATCACTATAATAGTGGTGCCGTAGGAGCACGTGTGGTATGGACCGTACACACATACGTGTACTACCAGTGCCTACACGTACATGTACTACCAGTGCCTACCCGTACGTGTACTACCAGTGCGTACACGTACGTGCAGGCACTGGTAGTACACGTATGTGTAGGCACTGGTAGTACACGTATGTGTAGGCACTTGTAGTACACGTACGTGTAGGCACTGGTTGTACTTGTACGTGTAGGCACTGGGTGTACACGTACGTGTAGGCACTGGTAGTACACGTACGGGTACGTGTCCTACCAGTGCGTACACGTACGTGTAGGCACTGGTAGTACACGTACGGGTACGTGTCCTACCAGTGCGTAAACATACGTGTAGGCACTGGTAGTACACGTACGTGTAGGCACTGGTGGTACACGTACATGTAGGCACTGGTAGGTACACGTACATGTAGGCACTGGTAGTACACGTACGTGTAGGCACTGGTAGTACACGTATGGGTACGTGTACTACCAGTGCCTACATGTACCTGTAGGCACTGGTAGTACATGTACGTGTAGGCACTGGTAGTACATGTACGTGTAGGCACTGGTAGTACATGTACAGGTACATGTACTACCAATGCTGCGTACACGTACGTGTAGGCACTGGTAGTACACGTATGGGTACGTGTACTACCAGTGCGTAAACGTATGTGTAGGCACTGGTAGTACACATACGTGTAGGCACTGGTAGTACACGTACGTGTAGGCACTGGTAGTACACGTACGGGTACGTGTACTACCAGTGCGTACCCATACGTGTAGGCACTGGTAGTACACGTACGTGTAGGCAGTGGTAGAACACATACGGGTACGTGTACTACCAGTGCGTACACGTACGTGTAGACACTGGTAGTACACGTACATGTAGGCACTGGTAGTACACGTACGGGTACATGTACTACCAGTGCGTACACGTACGTGTAGGCACTGGTAGTACACGTACGGGTACGTGAACTACCAGTGCATACCCGTACATGTAGGCACTGGTAGTACACGTATGGGTACGTGTACTACCAGTGCGTACACGTACGTGTAGGCACTGGTAGAACAAGTATGTGTAGGCACTGGTAGTACACGTACGTGTAGGCACTTGTAGTACATGTACATGTAGGCACTGGTTTTACATGTACGTGTAGGCACTGGGTGTACACGTACGTGTAGGCACTGGTAGTACACGTACGTGTAGGCACTGGTAGTACACGTACGGGTACGTGTAATACCAGTGCCTACACATACCTGTAGGCACTGGTAGTACACGTATGTGTAGGCACTGGTAGTACACGTACGGGTACGTGTACTACCAGTGCTGCGTACACGTACGTGTAGGCACTGGTAGTACACGTACGGGTCCGTGTACTAATGTATGTGTAGGCACTGGTAGTACATGTACGTGTAGGCACTGGTAGTACATGTACAGGTACGTGTACTACCAATGCTGCGTACACGTACGTGTAGGCACTGGTAGTACACGTATGGGTACGTGTACTACCAGTGCGTAAACGTACGTGTAGGCACTGGTAGTACACGTACGTGTAGGCACTGGTAGTACACGTACGTGTAGGCACTGGTAGTACACGGACAGGTACGTGTACTACCAGTGCGTACACGTACGTGTAGGCACTGGTAGTACACGTACGGGTACGTGTACTACCAGTGCGTACCCATACGTGTAGGCACTGGTAGTACACGTACGTGTAGGCAGTGGTAGAACACATACGGGTACGTGTACTACCAGTGCGTACACGTACGTGTAGACACTGGTAGTACACGTACATGTAGGCACTGGTAGTACACGTACGGGTACATGTACTACCAGTGCCTACACGTACGTGTAGGCACTGGTAGTACACGTACGGGTACGTGAACTACCAGTGCATACCCGTACATGTAGGCACTGGTAGTACACGTATGTGTAGGCACTGGTAGTACACGTATGGGTACGTGTACTACCAGTGCGTACACGTACGTGTAGGCACTGGACGAACAAGTATGTGTAGGCACTGGTAGTACACGTACGTGTAGGCACTTGTAGTACATGTACATGTAGGCACTGGTTGTACATGTACGTGTAGGCACTGGGTGTACACGTACGTGTAGGCACTGATAGTACACGTACGGATACGTGTCCTACCAGTGCGTACATGTAGGCACTGGTAGTACACGTGCGTGTAGGCACTGGTAGTACACGTACGGGTACGTGTACTACCAGTGCCTACACGTACCTGTAGGCACTGGTAGTACACGTATGTGGAGGCACTGGTAGTACACATACGTGTAGGCACTGGTAGTACACGGACAGGTACGTGTACTACCAGTGCGTACACGTACGTGTAGGCACTGGTAGTACACGTACGGGTACGTGTACTACCAGTGCGTACCCATACGTGTAGGCACTGGTAGTACACGTACGTGTAGGCAGTGGTAGAACACATACGGGTACGTGTACTACCAGTGCGTACACGTACGTGTAGACACTGGTAGTACACGTACATGTAGGCACTGGTAGTACACGTACGGGTACATGTACTACCAGTGCCTACACGTACGTGTAGGCACTGGTAGTACACGTACGGGTACGTGAACTACCAGTGCATACCCGTACATGTAGGCACTGGTAGTACACGTATGTGTAGGCACTGGTAGTACACGTATGGGTACGTGTACTACCAGTGCGTACACGTACGTGTAGGCACTGGAAGAACAAGTATGTGTAGGCACTGGTAGTACACGTACGTGTAGGCACTTGTAGTACATGTACATGTAGGCACTGGTTGTACATGTACGTGTAGGCACTGGGTGTACACGTACGTGTAGGCACTGATAGTACACGTACGGGTACGTGTCCTACCAGTGCGTACATGTAGGCACTGGTAGTACACGTGCGTGTAGGCACTGGTAGTACACGTACGGGTACGTGTACTACCAGTGCCTACACGTACCTGTAGGCACTGGTAGTACACGTATGTGGAGGCACTGGTAGTACACATACGTGTAGGCACTGGTAGTACACGTACGGGTACGTGTACTACCAGTGCGTACACATACGTGTAGGCACTGGTAGTACACATTCGGGTACGTGTACTACCAGTGCTGCGTACACATACGTGTAGGCACTGGTAGTACACGTACGGGTACGTGTACTACCAGTGCGTACACATACGTGTAGGCACTGCTAGTCCATGTATGTGTAGGCACTGGTAGTACACGTACATGTAGGCTCTGGTAGTACACGGACAGGTACGTGTACTACCAGTGCGTACACGTACGTGTAGGCACTGGTAGTACACGTACGTGTAGGCACTGGTAGTACACGAACGTGTAGGCACTGGTAGTACACATACAGGTACGTGTCCTACCAGTGCGTGCACGTACGTGTAGGCACTGGTAGTACACGTACGTGTAGGCACTGGTAGTACACGTACGGGTACGTGTCCTACCAGTGCGTAAACATACGTGTAGGCACTGGTAGTACACGTACGTGTAGGCACTGGTGGTACACGTACATGTAGGCACTGGTAGTACACGTACGTGTAGGCACTGGAAGTACACGTATGGGTACGTGTACTACCAGTGCCTACATGTACCTGTAGGCACTGGTAGTACATGTACGTGTAGGCACTGGTAGTACATGTACGTGTAGGCACTGGTAGTACATGTACAGGTACGTGTACTACCAATGCTGCGTACACGTACGTGTAGGCACTGGTAGTACACGTATGGGTACGTGTACTACCAGTGCGTAAACGTACGTGTAGGCACTGGTAGTACACGTACGTGTAGGCACTGGTAGTACACGTACGTGTAGGCACTGGTAGTACACGGACAGGTACGTGTACTACCAGTGCGTACACGTACGTGTAGGCACTGGTAGTACACGTACGGGTACGTGTACTACCAGTGCGTACCCATACATGTAGGCACTGGTAGTACACGTACGTGTAGGCAGTGGTAGAACACATACGGGTACGTGTACTACCAGTGCGTACACGTACGTGTAGACACTGGTAGTACACGTACATGTAGGCACTGGTAGTACACGTACGGGTACATGTACTACCACTGCCTACACGTACGTGTAGGCACTGGTAGTACACGTACGGGTACGTGAACTACCAGTGCATACCCGTACATGTAGGCACTGGTAGTACACGTACGTGTAGGCACTGGTAGTACACGTATGGGTACGTGTACTACCAGTGCGTACACGTACGTGTAGGCACTGGTAGAACAAGTATGTGTAGGCACTGGTAGTACACGTATGTGTAGGCACTTGTAGTACATGTACATGTAGGCACTGGTTGTACATGTACGTGTAGGCACTGGGTGTACACGTACGTGTAGGCACTGGTAGTACACGTACGGGTACGTGTCCTACCAGTGCGTACATGTAGGCACTGGTAGTACACGTACGTGTAGGCACTGGTAGTACACGTACGGGTACGTGTACTACCAGTGCCTACACGTACCTGTAGGCACTGGTAGTACACGTATGTGGAGGCACTGGTAGTACACATACGTGTAGGCACTGGTAGTACACGTACGTGTACGTGTACTACCAGTGCTGCGTACACGTACGTGTAGGCACTGGTAGTACACGTACGGGTACGTGTACTACCAGTGCGTACACGTACGTGTGGGCACTGGTAGTACATGTTCGGGTACGTGTACTACCAGTGCTGCGTACACGTACGTGTAGGCACTGGTAGTACACGTACAGGTACGTGTACTACCAGTGCGTACACATACGTGTAGGCACTGCTAGTACATGTACGTGTAGGCACTGGTAGTACACATACATGTAGGCTCTGGTAGTACACCGACAGGTACGTGTACTACCAGTGTGTACACGTACGTGTAGGCACTGGTAGTACACGTACGTGTAGGCACTGGTAGTACACGAACGTGTAGGCACTGGTAGTACACGTACAGGTACGTGTCCTACCAGTGCGTACACGTACGTGTAGGCACTGGTAGTACATGTATGTGTAGGCACTGGTAGTACACGTATGTGTAGGCACTGGTAGTACACGTACGGGTACGTGTACTACCAGTGCTGCGTACACGTACGTGTAGGCACTGGTAGTACACGTACGGGTATGTGTACTACCAGTGCGTACACGTACGTGTAGGCACTGGTAGTACACGTACGTGTAGGCACTAGTAGTACACGTACGTGTAGGCACTGGTAGTACACGGACGGGTACGTGTCCTACCAGTGCATACACGTACGTGTAGGCACTGGTAGTACACGTACGGGTACGTGTACTACCAGTGCGTACATGTACGTGTAGGCACTGGTAGTACACGTACGTGTAGGCACTGGTGTTGACTTGACATGATGCACAAAATTTGAACGATGCAAATGCTGTCACTGGTGTATGTAGAAAGGGATTGGAGTAAACGTAAGATGCGAATGAATCTGACCAATCACTATGTACTCCTCCAAATGAATGTCCCTCAGCAAGACAGATATAAGTCAGCCAGAACCCATGAGAGGGCTCTTGCCTGCACAACTTTCCTGTTGACAACACTGCTGCTGTCTGTGGTTCCTCTGGCACCATGTCAAGGTCTGTGGAGAGAGCCCAGCCATTCACCCAGGAGGAGAATGAGGCATTGCTGGATGTCATCCTCCCACAGTACACCAGCCTGTATGGGAGACCAGGGGAGCAGGTGAGTGCTGACTCCACTACCTTTGACTGTGCACCTTTTTTGTGACTGTCACTTCTGGCATTGTGTCCAGGTGTGACAGACATGTAATGTTGTTTAGAGTGGGTCCCAGGGGGGGGAATGGCTTACGTCTCCCATGCAGAGCATGATGTAGTTCATGTGTGCACTCCTCACTTGCATTGTGCTTAGTGTGACACTCACTGCATAGTGCATGACACATTCAGCCTGGCTAATCCTTTGTGGCATTTTTTGTCTATAGTCCTGAGGTGATTCAGTGGTCCCCCCGGTGTGACAGGCGACTGTACCCACAGATGTGTGTGAGTTGAGTGGAGCTGTGGTGAGAGTGTCCAAGTGATGTGTACGCCCCTGGACATTGATGTGTGTGAATGTTCCTTGTCATGTGGGGGAGTGTCTATGTGAGGTGTTGCACCACAGCTGCATGGAGGAGGCAACAGCTCTACCCATCTGATGTGAGAAGTAAGCCGTGCTGTGTGTCTGACTTGCTGAGCTAGCCCCACACCTGTGACACCCCACAGGCAAGTGGCACATGTGCATAGTGAGGTTTGTATCCACTGTTGCCAATGACATGTGATTGATCTGTGCCTGTGTGTGTCTGTGTACTCTGCTGAGGTTGCGTCAGTGGCCTGGGGCATGTAACTGCTTGGAGGTGCTGTCCATCAGCCTGGTGTTGCTTGTGATGCACAGTGTGTGCCATGATCATGGAGTGTGTCACACCCCTCATGCCACCTGTGTACTTTAAATGCCATGTAGTGCATTGGGGCTTCCACAGAGGCCAATGTCCATATGACAAAGATGCTATTCCTTGGCAGCATCCTATGCCCTGTTCAACATATCAAAGATGTTCAAATGTGTGTCTCTCTGACATGGAGCAGGTGTAGTGATGTTGTCTCAATTTGTCATCCTCACAGGTAACTGCCTACGTGAAGGGGGAGATCTGGAAGCGGGCCGTCAGGGCTGTGAGATCGGTGGAGCCCAAGTCAGAAAACGGTGGCAGGACATCTGGTGCTGGACCCGGAGGATCACCCGGGTCCTGCTGGAGGACTCACCTCCACGCCCCCACGGCGGGGGCCGACGCCTGACCCACCAGATGAGGCGTGACCTGGCGGTGGTCTTCCCTGACATGGATAGGCAGTTACAGGAGAGACAGCAGCAAGGACGGGCTAGGTACATGTGTGTTTGTTGTGTGTCACCAGCTTCTGAAAGTGCTCAGTCACCTGGATACACTGCCAGGGTTTATATGTGCAGTGCATATCCTGTTCTCCCAAGTCAACCGGTGCTGTTCTTCCTCCCTTCCCCTCCTTGACATGTGTTCCCTGGTCTGTGTGTAATCACTATTGCACATGGTCATCTAGGCTGCCAGTTTAACCAAGTGCACATTGCTTTCTGCATCATGTGTGGGGGTGGTCTGTGACATGTGTTGGTACCTTGCCTGTGCCCTGTCCTGTTCAGTCATTTGGGGGTCCATATTTGTAGGCACTGATGCTGAGTCTCAACATAGGAATGTGAGGTTTCAAATTAACAGACTTGCAGCATGCATGACCGATGTTGTGGCCTCAGACATGATGTGCATGAGTGGGAGATATGCATAGTGCCGGGACGGTTGCTCATGTTACAGTCAGATCATTCCAGGACCATGGAACAGTGTGCCCACTACAGTCCCCTGAGACACCCTTGCCTCGGAATCATGTGTGTCATCCAACACTCTGCCCATTCTCTGTGTGTTCAGCATAGGTTGGCCTCTGTGGCATTGTTCCCTGGCCTCATTTGTATTTATCTAAAGTGTGCTACATGTGTCCACTGGACAGGGTGACCCCATTTGGCTTGTGCATTCTCACACTGGGCAGTGCCTGTGTGTCTATTTACAACTATCTGTTGATGGTTGTTTGTGACAAATATGTGTTGGCAGCCTCACGAGGTGATAGGCACCCACCCCCATGTCTCTGTCCACTGCTGGGAGTGATAGGCACCCACACCTCACATGTCTCTATCCATTGCTGGTATTCCTCTGCTCCCACCACTCACATGTCTCTGTCCACTGCTGGTATTCCTCTGCACCCACCCCTCACATGTCTCTGTCCACTGCTGGTATTCCTCTGCACCCACTCCTCACATGTCTCTGTCCACTGCTGGGAGTGATAGGCACCCACCCCTCACATGTCTCTGTCCACTGCTGGTATTCCTCTGCACCCACTCCTCACATGTCTCTGTCCACTGCTGGGAGTGATTGGCACCCACCCCTCACATGTCTCTGTCCACTGCTGGGAGTGATAGGCACCCACCCCTCACATGTCTCTATCCACTGCTGGTATTCCTCTGCACCTACCCCTCACATGTTTCTGTCCACTGCTGGTATTCCTCTGCACCCACCCCTCACATGTCTCTGTCCACTGCTGGTATTCCTCTGCACCCACTCCTCACATGTCTCTGTCCACTGCTGGGAGTGATAGGCACCCACCCCTCACATGTCTCTGTCCACTGCTGGGAGTGATAGGCACCCACCCCCATGTCTCTGTCCACTGCTGGGAGTGATAGGCACCCACCCCCATGTCTCTGCCCACTGCTGGGAGTGATAGGCACCCACCCCTCACATGTCTCTGTCCACTGCTGGGGGTGATAGGGACCCACCCCCATGTCTCTGTCTACTGATGGGAGTGATAGGCAACCACCCCTCACATGTCTCTGTCCACTGCTGGGAGTGATAGGCACCCACCCCTCACATGTCTCTGTCCACTGCTGAGAGTGATAGGCACCCAGCCCCATGTCTCTGTCCACTGCTTGGAGGGATAGGCACCCACCCCTCACATGTCTCTGTCCACTGCTGGGAGTGATAGGCACCCACACCTCACATGTCTCTGTCCACTGCTGGGAGTGATAGGCACCCACACCTCACATGTCTTTCTCCACTCCTGGGAATCCTAGGCAGCCACCCACCCACCCACCCACACCCTTGGTGCAGTACACTGCTGTCCTGGGCATACACACACAATATACTGGTTATATGCTGCACCAGGCCCTAAGCCAACATTCATGGCATGTGTACGCCTTGTATCACAAATGTACCGGTGCCCTAGGGGTACAGGTGATGCGGTCCGTACCCCCGCATTCATAGGTTGGGTACGGTCCGTACCACGCGTACTTCTACGTCACCACTACAATGGTGGTAAGGACCGTACCCACGCTCTGAGGCCATGGGTACGGTCCGTTCCACCATTGTAGTGGTGATGTAGGTGTACGCGTGGTACGGACCGTACCCATGCCCTCAGAGCGTGGGTACGGTCTGTACCACCATTGTAGTGGTGACGTAGGGGTATGCGTGGTATGGACCGTACCCACACCCTCAGAGCGTGGGTACGGTCCATACCACGCGTACCCCTACATCACCACTACAATGGTGGTACGGACCGTACCCACGCCCTCAGAGCGTGGGTACTGTCCGTACCACGCGTACCCCTACGTCACCACTACAATGGTGGTACGGACCGTACCCACGCTCTGAGGGCATGGGTACGGTCCGTACCACGCATACCCCTACATCACCACTACAATGGTGGTACGGATCGTACCCACGCCCTCAGAGCGTGGGTACGGTCCGTACCACGCATACCCCTACGTCACCACTACAATGGTGTTACAGACCGTACCCATGACCTCAATGCATGGGTACGGTCTGTCCCACCATTGTAGTGGTGACGGGTACGCGTACACGTCCACTTCCATTGATGCAGTACGCAGGGATTGGTGGACACGCCCCCCGAAGTGACCAGACCCTGGAGGTAATGTATGTCCTCCATATTGTATGTTTTAATTTGTGTAGGGGGTATGTTTCATGCCCCTCACCCCCCTTGACCCATGGGTGTTGTTCTCACCGTCTACGGCATGTGCGTCGGGTTCGGTGCACCAGGTCATAGGCTAGGAGGGCCGGGATGACAAGTAGGATGGGGTCCATGGCTGGCCGTCGTGTACCGGTGCTCCTTAATCGCGTCGTCCTCAATTTCCCGGGAGTTTTTGGCTGCCGTAAAAAATGAGCCGTGCGTAGTGACGTAGGCACGAATCATACTTGCTGGTCCGTAAAACGCTGCCTGACTGCGTACGGACGTCACATACGTGATGTTCTGGATCAGAATTGTGGGTATTTTTTAGCCGCACGTAGTTTTTTACGATTCGTACGGAAATGGTATTTCTGTACGAATCGTACTTGCTGGTTTGTAAGGTGGATTTTCCGGGTACGAGTCGTACGGAGAATACGCTCCATACGGCCATTCGTACCCGGGTTTTACAGGATCGGAATCGGCACCCAGGTTGTGCTGAGTATGCATGGGATGACCTGTTTCAATTCTTATGAGAGGCAAATTCAAATATAAAAAACATCGCTCTAAAACACCACAATAACTCAGCTCATAGGACCCTGCAAATGTTTGCAGATATTTTAACCACATATTTCAGGCCATGATTGCTTTTATCTGAAACAAGAGTAATCCACCTCTCGGTGAAGTGACTGATTTCTGTTGGCCCAAAGAATACCAAGCCAGATGTGCATCACATATTCACATGCTAATATGGGTTAAAGATACCCCAAAGATTGGAACAGATACTGATGAGTCTGAGTTGTCTTTCATAGATTAGTATGTCACTATCATCCAACCAAAGGAGAGTAATGACAAAATGTTAAGATAACAAGTTCCATGATTCCAATATCATAGGTGTGGGAATTCATGTTGTAGACAATATATATTGAAAGACAAATTTTATACAATATGTCATTTTGGATTTCCACGACCTGTGATCTCAAAAGGAAGAGTTAACAGCTTTTTGTTTGAGACACTGTTAGACCTGGCATCTTTGGCGTGGTTTCCCGTGACTTTTTGCCTCTCCCTCCTGTATTTTTTACGCTGTGCTGGATTTCGTTTTTGCTGGTTTAGATGCTTTAGGCACTTTGCCACTGCTGATCGGTGTCAAAGTGCAAGTGCACCCTAGGTAAATTATTATATTGATTGGTTATCCATAACTGGTATATTTGTTTCACCTGTTAGCCCCTAGTAAAGTGCACTGAGTGTACCAGGGCCGGTGATTCAAATGCTACTAGTGGGCTTGCAGCACTGATTGTGCCACCCACAGGAGTAGCCCTAAAAGGGTGTCACAGGCCTGCCACCACAGTGCCTGGGTGCAGTTGCTAACTGCCATGCTGACCAGACCAGTGTCCACACTGGCCAGGCCTAACCCTTCCCTTTCTGTATACATTGGACACCCCTATGGAAGGCCCTAGGTACCCCCTGGGCAGGGTGCAGTGTATGTGAAAGGTAGAGCATGTACTGGTGTAGGTGACATGCTCTGGTAGTGAATTACAGCCATTTTTGTTTTTCACTATTGAAAGGCTATCTTGCCCATAGGCTATAATGGGGAATGCTGAGTATAATGTTTACCTGCATATCTTCCCATAGGAGCAAGATAGAATATTAAAGTTTAGTATGCCTGAACTCAGAATGATAAAATATATCTTTTAGTGAAGTTGGTTTTAACACTCTGTGTTTGAAAATACCACTTTTGAAAAGTAAGTATTTTCTTGTCTAACCATTCAAACATGCCTCTGCTAGGTTATGTATTTCTTGTCTGGAGTTTGAGTGACAGGGGCTGGGGAATTCCAGGGGGCTGGGTAATTCCCGGAGACAGGGTGAGTCAGCACAGTGCTGAATAGAGAGATCTCCACGTAGCTGGGTGGGAGGAGTTGCACCTAGGACCTGAATAGGACAGTGCCTGCCCCCCACAGTGCTGGCTCCACCCCCTGTGGTGCGTCTGATGTCTCTGCCCTGCACTATGAAAGGAGAGAAGGATTCATGTCAACAAAGTGCTCCAGGGCTGTGCTCTCCCTCCACAATGCTGGCTCCACCTCCTGGGGGGCATCTGATGTTTCTGCCCTGCACTGTGAAAGGAAAGAAGGAGTCATGTAAACAGAGTGCTCCAGAACTGGTTTGGACTGGGCAAAGGCCTCTCTGCCCTCAGAGGACAAAGGATTTGGGGGTATAAATATGGGGACCCTGATCCCAAGAAATTAGATCACCCTGGAATCAAGAAGGAACCTCTGCCAAGGAGAAAGCTGGAAGACTGAAGAAGAAGGACTGACCTGCTGTAAGGCTGACCTGCAGTTGCTTTGCTGCCAAGGAGAGGGGAAGGACTTTGCTGTGTGCTGTGTCCCCTGGCTTGAAGGAATCTCCAAGGACCTGAGTAGAGCTGGCCTCCTGTTAAGAAGTTCCAGGAACAAAAGGACTTCACCCCCAGCTTCCCCCTGAACTCTGCTGTGTGAGTCCTGCCCTTCCTAGAGTGCTTGATCCAATTGTGGGGCCTCTGGAAGTTGTGCCTGCTGTTGGGAAGCTGACCAAGAAAAAAGAAGTAAAAGATCTGCAACTTTTTCACGCACTGCCGGCTTAACGAGAAAATTTCCGTCGCCGCGAAGATCGTCGCAGTGTCTATTGCCGCTGCAATGCCAACACCGCGTTCATCTTCGGAGCGCATCGCCCCCGGAGCGGGAAGATTCCCGTCACTGCGAGTATCGTCGCAGAGCCTGCGGCCGCTGAGTGAGATCATCGCACTGCTCGTTAGCGGGCCGCATTTTGTCGCTGCGAACATCGTTGCAGAGCCATCGAAGATCGTCGCCCCGCTCGTTAGCGGGCCGTATTTCGTCGCATCATGCCTTTGCGAGTAAATTTCTACCAGAGAAGCTGCGCCTTGGAGTCCATACAAGTATCGCCTCACTCCCCATACAGACCGAATTCGTCGCACACGCCCGCTGCGTGCAGCGGGGTTGTCGCATCGCCTCCCCATGGTCTCAGGACTGACGCTGTTGCTTGTTTTTCGATGCCTGAGCGCCGCTAGGAACTTTTACCGCATCACCAGGTACTGTTGGCTAAAATCGACGCTAATGTGGATTATTTTTGTCGCTAAGCTAAGAACTCTTTTGAAACCATATTCTTGAACTGTGTGTGTTGGATTTTTGTCGTTTTGGTCTTGTGTAGTTTATATAAAAGTACTTCATTTATCTACACTGGTGTGGAGTCCATTTGTGGTGTTTTCACTGTGTTACTGTGAGGATTGGTACAAATACTTTACACATTGCCTTTGATAAGCCTGTCTGCTCGTGCCAAGCTACCAAGGGGGTGAGCAGGGGTTATCTAAAGAGTTTATCCCCTTTACCCTGACTAGAAGCAAGGGTCCCTATTTAGACAGTGGTACCTACCCCTGCCAACTAGAGACCCCAGATCTAACAGACACACTCTCACACGGAAATCACCCAGGAACACATACAACCTCAGAAGAACAGAAGTCTCAAAATACATCAAAGACTACAATCCTGTGATTTTGAAGATGTGAAATGTGATCATGGATCTACAGTTTGTTGCAGATAATTCAATTGCTGTTGCTCAGTACTTCACCTCTTATATAACAAAGTCAGAAAACAATTAGTTGTGGGAGATTTGAACAGAAAAGACTCTTACAAAGAAATTGTAGAGTTTTAGCTTGAAAAGGCTTTCTCACACATAGATCATCTCATATCAATGTGCAGACTGGTTAAGCTCAGCTAGTTTATTTTCTTAATCTTGAGTTTGACTATGGGTGAGTTTAGGGCTTGCTAATAGTCGTAATAGAGTACTGAAATATTTTCCTGAAATCCAATATCTTGCGGAATTTGAGCCACGCAGTACTGATATTCTGAAGACTAACATGGCAGATATGTATTATCCAAGAAGAAGTCCTCATCTAGAAAGGATGTGTCTGTATGAAATACTTAAACATTATACATACAGAAATAATGTCAGTGAAAACATAGAAGAAGGAAAATTTGCTGTTGATATCGATGATGTTTGGTTAGACATAACGAAGAGAATTTAATCAACCATGGAAAGCTAAGTTGCCAAACTCCAGACAAATTCAACGCTGTGAAAGACACCATTGAGTGCTCTGTGATTTCAGTGTAATTTCAAATGTTGAGAAATGAGATTGAACAAGAAGAAACAATTGTTGATGAGATAGCTAGAGAGAGTTCTCAGAGCTGTCAAAGTTCAGCACCTGGATGTCAAGATCTATTGGATAGTCATTCATTCAAAATGAAGCAATAGTATGAATGAGGTGGCAAATGCAATGCAGCAAGTAAAACAGAAAACTATGAATGTAGAAAAACTAATACAGCAATTGAATACGGATCAGAAAGTAGAACATGGATTTCTGCATGAGAAAAAACAGTATGCATCTTCTACATATAAACCAGTTCTATTGTACATAAGTGGTGAATCTGGAAGTGGAAAACGCTTCTTGATTAAAATACTTACAAGTTATCTACAGAAGACAACAGATCCAAATGTGTTGTGTGCAGTTACCACACAAACAGGCTTAGCTGCACATAATATTAAAGGAGTTACCCTTCATCAATTATTAATGCTGCCTGTTGAACATGGCAAAAATTAGAATACAAAAATGATCGAGTGATGCTTGTCATGAAGTGGCAAAAGTATAAGAAATTAAAGCTACTAATTATTGAGGAAGTCAGCATGGTGTCTAACCTAATGTCAGCTTTTAAACATTTAAGAACGGGGCAAATATTAAATGATCTTGTT
Organism: Triturus cristatus; assembly: GCF_964204655.1. Taxonomy (NCBI): domain Eukaryota; kingdom Metazoa; phylum Chordata; class Amphibia; order Caudata; family Salamandridae; genus Triturus; species Triturus cristatus. Next base: position 464,119,563 of record NC_140589.1, read on the forward strand.
GTGCTTTTTGGAGGAAAACACTTAGGGGCTGATTACGATACCGGTCGGAAACTCTTTCGACCGTATCGTTTTCGGAATAGTTTCCGGACGAACCGGGTTCTGCGAGTCAGACCGACCGATTAAAATGCTTCCCAACATCGTTCAGTTCGACTTTCAATGGGAGCCTGTGTTCCAAATGAGAACACAGGCTCCCATTGAAAAAAGGGGTGGTTGGAGAAAACCTTGCACCATGTGGCAGGCACACCATGGTGCCTGTCACTCTGTGCATGGTTGGAAAGAGGAGTTCAATGGGTACCCCCACGTGCCCTAACCGGGAGCCTACGGGTGAAGAGGGTCCTGCTATGGGCCCCAATGTCAGATTGTGACAGCTGTTTCATGTCGGGCAAACCGATTTGGAATGGCTGTCAGAATCGGCCATCGTAATTGCTTGGTCAGAAACCATGTCCATGGAGGTATCCGATTCAATTCCGTATGACTCGGGCTGTCCGAATGCCATTCAGAACCAAATCGGACAGCCCAAATGGTGTCCTTGCATTGTAATCGGTCGGTTGGAAATGTATCCGATTCAGTCGGTTACAAATCCGATTCGGAGAACTCGATTCCTGTTGGGAGCCTTTCCTGACCGACATTGTAGTCAGCCCCTATATAGTCTTTGGAGACCTGGTACAACTAACTCAAGTCAAAGGACAACCTGTCTTCAAGACACCTCTACATTATGAGACAAGGAATTCACTAGGAAGTATTGGAAATGTAAACATTTGGGAAATCTTTGAGTACAGAGAGGTATTTCAAAACATGCGACAAGCATCAGATATGCTTTATGGAGCTATACTAAAGGACATAAGTGTGGGAATCCTCACAAAAGAGGGAACAAGACTAATAGAAATTTGTCTCATCAAAAATCTATTTACAAGTAATGTTTCAGCTGCAGAAGTAATGTATAATTTTGTTAAGATTGTTTGATGCCAACTCTTGAGGAGTCTAGTAAATTCAATGAACAGTTATTGCAACTGGAAAAAAAGAGCTCATCAAAATCACAGCAAATGATAAAATGGATTATGAAACAGTGCTACTAACAGAAAAACTGGAATTAAAATCGGATAGTTTAGAAAAGTCTGCATCGAAAACTGCAGGATTAGAAAAACAGAAAACAGTTATGTATCTGTAAAAAACTTTGTGTAATCTTATGTCATAGTTAAAATGTTGAAGAAGGGCTAGAGAATGGTACAATGGGTAAAGGTAGGGAATGTATTCATAATCCAAACAGAAATTACGTGGAATACTTAGCCATGAAAGTTGACGATGTTGTTGGAGTTAAGCAGATTGGTAGATGCGTTCTACTTTTCATTCTAGTGAAAGATATTTATGTGCAGCGAAAACAGTTCCCAGTGTCTTTAGCGTATGTAGTGACTCTCCACAAATCACAAGGTTTAAGTGAAGCTACAGCTGTTGTTAATATTGATAGTAGTGTATTCAAATAAAGTAATGTCATATGTAACTTTGTCACAAATTAGAAAATTGTCTGGTTTTTTTCTGATAATTTTGATGAGAAGAAAGTAAGTGCTAATGTCAGCTGTGTAAGGCAGTATAATCTGGAGTGAAATGTTATGCAAATGTAGTATTACATGGACTATGCCATTTGCCTCCTTTTACAAAGAATGTCTTTACAACTATGAAGAATTAGGAAGTGACAGAAGTATTATATATTCTGCTACTGGAATAAGAATACTTACAGATGACTGTACTGGATCTCAAACATATTTAATGGTAATGTCAGGACTATCAGAGGAAGAAGATGTGAAAATCAATGACTTATTTGGTTTAACTTATAAATGGAACCATAACGTTGAAGATTGTGACTTTACGTCTAGCACTGAAATCAATTCAGAATGATTCATCTACTTGACATTACAGATTGTAATGCTGTGCCCTTTGAAAATGTAACTAAAAACACCATCCTCTCGGGCTGCCCAAACCAGTCATGCGCCCTCTGCACTTTTCCATGCAGGCTGTAATGCAGCCTGCATGGAGAGAACATGCCCACCCCATAAGCCACTGGCTGGGCACTGTCCTGACCAATCACAACGCTGCTTGCAGCATTGTGATGGGCATAGGAGAGGGAGGCTGGCTGCCTGCTTCCTGTTCCTGTCGAAGGCAGGAGAGCAGGAGCCGCAAAGACGCGGGACCCGACCTCATGGTAAGTTTAAATTATTATTTTCATTTATTTTTATTTTTTATCAACCCCCCACATGATACCCGCTCGACCCCCGCACCAGCCCCCACCCGCGAGCCATGCTGCCCACGACTGAGTACGATAACAGTTCGGTTGTAGTTCTCATAAACATGCTACAAAATGCAGTTTGTATTATGCCCTACTGTGTGTTTCACAAATGATTCTAGGTAGGCAAGATACAGCCATCTGTCTCCAGAAATGTGTTTAAGAAAAGAGAAAATCGAGATTTATATTGAAGCAAAAGTGCTTAGATGATAAATGTTACCTAATACTTAATGTGTGTAAGACCTGGACATTTTGATTAATGCAATTGGTAATACATGACAGCCCAAATTTACTAATCTTTCACGCAATGAAACCCGTGCAATGCAAGTTGCTTTTTTGAGTGAAGGGGAAAGAGCTGAACCGCTTCATATACCCAATGTTTACATTGTATTTTTTAATATATATGCTTTTCCTCAATGGCATTCACAAAAAAGTACCCTAACCTAGATGTATTTACTAAGATTGAACCCCTTTGATAGCAGTCGGATTCTGATGCCAGACTGTCTTTTGAATTTCAGTTAAGGCGGATCACATGCTATACATTTCATCATGAAGTGTTCACAGCCTGAGGTTCACACTAGGGTACATTGTCAGTTGTTTTCACCTGTAACAAAAACACTTTCCTTCCGCTTTGTCTAAACTGCCTTGGAAAATAGTTTGTGTCTTTTGTTGGATTTAGGCATTATGTTTAAAGTACTATTTCAACAATAGCTTTCAACCCGCAGTTTCCTTTATTACTTTAGATGTGAGAATTGCTATTGAATGCTCAAAATCTCAAGTGTTTTCAATCAGTGACTTTCTTAATAGATTGCAAAGAGCATTCGAGACTATTAGTGTCAAAGTGAAAGATTTGAGTTGTTTTTATGTGTGGGCTTCCTTCACAGCTTTAATTCATGTTGGTAACGATGGAAGCTGTGTAGTGGTAAAATAAAGAAACCTGTCAATAGGCTTAGGTACTACTGGAGTGAATCTACAATGGTTAATGTGAAAGCTCCTTTCCATTGATGACTGCTTGTCTTTTTTTAGTGCCCGATGGTGCATCATGGTATGTTTCATAGAGGTGCATTCATAAGAGCGATGTAATTGAGTTCCAGTAATAACGTGTACTAAAATGTATAACAAAGTGTTACTTTATTATTGAGAGGGGAATGTAATGGCTTGCAGACTGTGCGCAGAAGTAGTTCTACTGTACTAACTCTTAATTATTTTGGCAGACAAAATATTGACTCCTTAATTTTATATACTGAAACAAGAGATGCGCAAAAGATTTCATCATGCACAATAATTGCAAAACGAGGAGTTCTAGTGATCAACCGGCCAGCATTCCTCTTCTGCTGTTAGCTTTCATGTATTTTTCCTGATTTGTAATTGCTTTGGTATGTCTTTTTATGGATGTATAACTTAATCTATTTGTGTTGCCATTAGGTTTTACAGTTTTATCTTGTGGATGTTTAGGGGGCCCCGGGCAGGAAACATTGTGGGGGTCGCTATTTGGAGCAACTTGGAATTTTTTTACCCTTAATTTGCTAATTAAAACCATATATTGGCCAACATTTTGGAATTCTACAATAAAGGTTAAGATGAAAAAATACACTGTTGTGTGCTAGAGAGAACGTTCACTTTCCCAGTTGGCCCCTTAAAAGTTGGGGGCCCTAGGCAATTGCCTACATTGCCCACACCTTAAATTGTCTCTGAGGTTTTGGTGTAGGTGTAGGACAAAGGGACTGATTTATATCTTGGCGGTAAGCACACTCCGTTGCAACAGTGACATAGTATGCTTACCACCAAGATAATGGTCTGCCTGTTCGATTGAGTTGCCGGTACACTATAGGTTTAATCACAGCGGAGACTACTTTGTCTCCGCCATGATCAAACCCCTCCAAAGGCATGTGGAATAGGGACCGTCAGAGGCAGATCAGTAATTCCACCCACCTGATATAGATGGGTTGAATTAGAGGGAAGTTTTCTCTGCCTGTCACCACCTAGCAATCCCTAGCTGTTAGGGGGAGTGAAAATTGTTTAATGCTCCCCTCGCCATGGGGATGGAGAATTGTGTTTTTTATTTTAAAAACAAAAAACTGTTTCTGGATTATCGTTTTAAAAAAGAAAAAAAGAAAATTGATTGGTGCAGGGCTCCATAACCAAACAGTGAAATGCATTGACAGGAACTGCAGTGACGTTGGTTCCTGGCAATACTTTATAAATGCAAAAACAACAGTTGATGGACAGAATGCAGAACAATGTCATACATTCATCCCAGTGCATAGATCTGGGCCTAAATCTATTGTTTTTTTGCTCACCATGCCATTCCAGTTTGAACCTAGCTATATGCAAATCAGTCTTGACCCTGTGCCTCATGGGAACAGTCCAGCCCGAACTGCCAAATCAGGTCCTCCCTGGACTGGAAACAAGCATCCTAAGACCGGTTTCGGGGTTTCTCCCCTCTTCAGCCAGGATAGCTTGATTCCAGCTTGATTCCAGTGGCATGGAGAGCACAGGACCCACATCTGGGCATACCCTTCCCACTCGGGGTGACAAATGCAAAAACAACAGTTGATGGACAGAATGCAGAACAATGTCATACATTCACCCCAGTACAGAGATCTGGTCCTAAATCCATCGTTTTTTTGCTCACCATGCCGTTCCAGTTTGAACCCAGCCATATGCAAATCAGTCTTGACCCTGTGCTTCATGGGAACAGTCCAGCCCAAACATCTTCTCCAAGCACCACTTTAGATGAAGGTGATGTGAACTTGGAGTGGACCCTGGCAAAGTCCGAGAGATGCCAGGAGAGCCAAAGGAAAAGAAATGCTCCTGAAAGCCTTAGAATTATGGAAGGGGATGGTGAGGAGGATGATGATGACAAGCTAGTCATTGTGGAAGGTGACACAGAGGAGTCTGACATTGCTTTTCAACCTGTTCTAAGGGATGCGGAACAGGTAGCACCACCAGCTCGCATATTTGCAAAGTCCCAGCTGAGTCCTGCACCAACCCCAACCTCAGTATAAGTATTCACTTCAGAGAGGCAATCGACCACAGGCCCATCTACCTTCATGGTATTTTCAGACATTGGCACAATAAACAAAATACTTCTCCCCAGTTTTGGACATTGCAGTATGCTGTTGTTGTTGTATACTTTAATTCAACATACGTGTTATAAATGTTCCACTAAAAATGATCGTGCAACATATACCGTACAACACTCACAGTTCAATGGAAATGTCAATTCTTAAAACACAGAACTGAAAACAATGCCATAATATTTAAAATGAATATCAAAAAATATATACATATGGATGCTAAAAAAAAACAATTTGATATATTAAGGTTAAATTCATATGTCACCCGTACTCAGTTGACAGAGGGTGCACAACTAGTTAAAACCATTGTATACAATCAGTTGTCATTCACCCTCTGTGCTCTTTTCCTGATACCTTACATTTGACCTACAAACTTGGCCACCACTCATCTAAACAGTGGTTTAGCGTCAGACTTGAAGATTTGTGATGCTTCCTCATGGTTTTCAGTTCCCAACTGTTTGCAGATTGGACTCATCCAGTTAGTTCTGGGTGTCACATACATTGGGAAAGCAAATATTAAATGGGCTTGGGATTTCTTCGGATTTTAGAGCCAGGGCAACACTGTGTTGGCACTAAATTGCAGTATGCACTATTTACCACACAAATATTAATCGAGGTAAACCTGGTTCATATTATTGTACTGGAGGCCAAATAACAAATATAAAGAAAAAACACACAATCAAGTGGGGCGAGCCCTTTAAAAAATGCCCAAAGTGGTGGTGAAGAGAGCCAGGGAACATCATCTAGAAGTCCAAACATGGTGGGAGGTGATGATGAGGAAGAAGTGGGTGACATCTTCACCTAAAGCAGCCTAAAGCAGCCCTGTCCCCAGCAGTGCACCAGCAGAATCACACACCTCAGTCACTTCACAATGGCATAAGAAGACTCAGAGTGAGATGGAGACACCAGGACATGCAGTGGCTACCCTACCACGATGCCCATTGAGTACACCTCTACCTACTTCTCAAATGTCACCCGTGTCAGTGACACCAGCAAAGAAGAAAATCCAGGCTACTATTACGGGCATGTTTAGTCAGCAAGGGCCCTACAAGTGCAACCACCCAATGGCACACTTGTACAATAGAAAGCTGACAAAAATGTTAGCTCTGGACCTCCTCCCTTTTTTGGTGTGGAAGGAGTGGGATTTTCAGAATTTGTGGCAGCCATCTCCCTGAAATGGAAGGTTCCAAGTCAATCCTATTTTGCCAGAGTTGCTGTTCCAGCGCTGTATCACGATTTGCTGCGATTGGTTGGACAAGCTTTTCAAACTATATCCACCTGATGACAGACATGTGGACCAGTTGTCAGGCAACTGAATACATGGGCATTTCTGCACACTGGATCTCTTTTGCTGGGCTAAAGCAAAAGATATCTACAGGTCTTGGCTCTGAAGAAAGTTTTAAGAGTGTTCGGTGGCATGCAACAGTGGCCATGTTCACTATGGAGAAATCACATACAGCTGAAAACATCTTTCCCGAAGTTGACAACAAGGTGTCTGAATGGCTGCGACCCAGACATCTCAAAATTGGATTTGTTGCCACAGACAATGACAGTAATATAGTCAAGGCCATTGCATACAATGTCTATTTCAGTGTCCAGTGTTTGGCCCATTGCATCAACCTGGTGTTGCAAGACTTTCTCAAAGAAGAAGTCATAGTCAGCAACATACAGACCACCTGCAAAATAATCTGCACGCATTACAGCCATTCTTTTAAAGGCCGGCAGCAGTTGTGGATTATTATGTGTGCTAACAGAGTACCAGTTAGAGCCTTGATACAGGACGTGACAACATTTTTTAACTCGGTCTATTGCCTGTTGTATCGTCTGCTTGAGCAGTACAAACAGAGCAAAAGAACGATGATGGATTCAACCCTGATCTGTGACCAGGGGTGAGTGTCTAAAAAGTTTCAACACTCCGTCCATCATCTCCTTGTGTTGCTTTGTTCGCCCTAAGTTGGCAGGGTATGCCCAGATGTTGGCCCCTTGCTCACTTTGCCACTGGATTCAAGCTAGCCTGGCTGAAGAGGGTCCCAGGATGCTTGTTTACAGTTCAGGGAAGACCTAGCTTGGCAGTTCAGGCTGGACTGTTCCCATGAGGCACAGGGTCAAGACTGATTTGCATATAACTGGGTCTGAACTGAGATGGCGAAGTGAGCTAAAGAATGATGATGGATTCAACCCAGATCTGTCACTGGAGGTGAGTGTCTGAAAAGTTTCAGCACTCCGTCCATCTTCTCCTTGTGTTTGCAAAGCTTTGAACAGGCATAAAAATCTTGTTGTAGAGTAGAGTGATGCAGAGTAGAGTAGAGAAATGTAGAGTGCAGTGGCATAAAGTATAGTGGTGCAGGGAGTAGTCATGTAGAGTGAAATGCCATACAGTACAGTGGTAAAGAATAAATTGGTGCAGTAGAGTGGTGGAGAGTGCAGTGGCACATAATAGTGTGGTGTAGAGTGCAGTTGCATAGAGTAGAGTGGTGTAGAGAAGAGTGCGGTGGTATAGAGTAGAGTTCAGTGGATTCCTAGATTAATGGGAGCGCAGGTACTAGTTACTTATGCATTATAGTGTACTGCACTCACTAATCGAACCAGATGAGGGAGATCTTAATTATAAGATTCAACAAGATCAGCTCGTCCCGGTGGCAATGGCCATTGTTACCAAATGCAGCTTTACATTTGCCTTGCTCACTGGAATTCTAAGCTGCGAGCCAATTAATTAGCTAAGTGAGCATGTTTATCTCAAAGATCACTTTATCCAGTTGATAGGGCAACCATGTGTCTTGAATTTACCTGGACAGTCCAGCTTATTCACCATCTCCCCCATTAAATTTCGTTACATTTTGTGCATGCAGGTTTTCAGAGCAGGTCAACAGAATGCAGAAGAATGCAAGTTTCCTAATTTACCAAGGAGATGCTTGCATCAGTATAACGTAGAGAACTAATGCTGCACATAATGGCAAATTTGTAAACAAACGCAGGCTATCTATCAGACTACCTATAACATTTTAACTTTGGGAAAAATCTATCAAAATACAAGTTATACTTTTAAAAAATACTCCCTTTCTAAAGTACGAGTGCTGAATACTATGCATAGATATGAAATGAAGCATTTTGCATTCCTCTTTAGTCATGTACCCTTAACGGTTTACCTAAATTGCCCTATAGATGCTGGTTAATTTTGAGACTGAATTACCAGCCAGCATATCAGTGTGCATGAATGTCCGTTTTTGTAGGTCTGAGAAGGAAATTTCACTTCGCCGTTTAACCGCTAACCGGTTAGCATGTAGGGAATGTGTGGTTCACAATGGCAAGGCAAGCTTTTAATGTGCCATTGCAGATGTTCCTTTCTTCTCCCTTGGAAAAGAACCCTTACATTGCAAGGACCCTTGGCAGGCCTTCCCCCATGATGGTCTGCATGGTGTGGACCCTGCAGAGTAACACAAGACATCTTTTAGCTCTTACCCCACTGTCTGATGTGGGAGTGTATCCCACGTCTCTCTGTTTCGTCAAGGTGCGGCCTTTGCTTATAATTCCTTTTTTAGATACAAGAAGCTAGGCTAATGGCTTTGTGCTGTGCTCTTTCTTAGGACACCAGTGTATCTTGAGCCTTTGGGGCTTCTCCCCACTAGCCTCTTTTATAATCTCTTTTTCCATCCTAAAAGTCCAGTTTGCTCAGAGTGCATGGAAGATGAGGTAGATAGTTATCTGTCCAAGGCGCAAACATTATAATTTGGGAGACATAGGTTTGTAAAATCTACTGTATTCGAAATTAAACTCAGTGTGTGCACACAACTGCTCCTTCCAGAAGCACACTGTATGAGAGCCATTGATATGGTTGTTAGCAACACTTGCATTTGTGAACTAGCACAGGCATGGGAGCCTCTCAAAGGCATTTCTTTAATTTTACCTCGGAATCCACCAATTTATCTCCATAGTCAAGATTTCTTTTCAGTACAGCACCTAGTGTACGTATGAAAGCAGTCTGTGCATCAGAGGAACAGGTGCATAAAACCAGTGTGCATGAATGCAATACATGCATGAAAAGAGTTTAGAGAGGAAACACCACTGGGCATGAGACAAGTGCATGCATAAACTGAGTATGTGCCACTCTACTCCAAGGGTGTTCAAACAGAATATCGAGTTGAAAATGTCGAACTACAGAAATATAGAGGCCCAAATATCGAGTCAGAAATATAGACAGCAAGAATATAGTGGTCAAGAATATCAATTTTGAGGTAAGAAATATCTTTTTTATAAATATAGAAGTCATTAATATTGTTTGCAAAGATATAGTTGTTTAAAATATCGTTTTTGTACTTAGTGGTATGCATTTTTGTATATATTTTAAATGTATGTGATGTATTTTTTATATAAGAATTGTTTATGTTTTTTAATGTATGTGTTAAATTATTAGTAGTTATCAATTGTATTTGAATTAACACTTGCGTTTTCTAGTTCTGTAGCGGGTTGTGGGTTTATAGGGGAACAGGGTGGGAAGTAATTTGATTATAATAAATGAATGATTATTTTTTATTTATTAATATTTATTTAACTGAGATTTTATAGTGATAAATGTGGGAAGTAATGTATTATTATTTGGTTGTTAATTAATATTAAATAATTAATTGCTAATTAATTATGGTAATTGTGTAGCTTTTTAGGTGCAGGTTGTGGGTTATGTAGGGGTAAAGGGTGGGAAGCAATTTATTTGTAATTAATTAATAATACTTTGTTAATTAGTATTAATTAGTTAATTGAAAATTAAATGGGAAATTGTGTAATCAATTTTAGGTAAGGGTTGTGGGCTTTATAGGCGTAATGGGTGGGAAGTAATTTATTTTTGATTAAGTAATAATTCATTGTTAATTGATATTAATTCATTGATTGAAAACTAATTATGGACATTGTATAATTAATTTTAGGTGGGGGTTGTGGGGTTTATAGGAGTATTTTTTTAAAAATTAATTAATAATTAGTTGATCATTAATATTACTTATTGATATGTAATTAGGTTAACTGTTTATTTTTGTGTGGGTTTTAATTTTATAGGGGTACTTACTTCATAAATATTTGTTGAATACTTTTATTTTTTTAATTGAAAATACGTATTAATTGTGTAATTATTTTTTTTACAGTTTAATTTTAGGTGTGGGTTGTGGTGATTATAGGGACAAAGTGTGTAAAGTTAACTAATTTGTATGAGTTATATATATATTTTTAATTAATAATATTTCTTTAATTGATAATTATGTTAATTATGGAAGTACATTTTTTTAAAATTTAGATGTGGGTTGTGAATTTTGTGGTGTTATAGGGTAGGAAATAAAAAACTTAGGGCATCATTAGGATGGTGGGCGGACTTTGTCCACCCGCCATCCTGACGTGAAACGTGGACCGCCCGCCATAAGTGCGGCGGTTTCGTGGGGGTGATTAGGATGCGCCCGCCAGTGTGGCTTTCAGCATCACCCACCGCAATGCAAAAAATGCATGTTGTGCATTTGCATGCACAACGTGGCAGGCACAGTGTGGTGCAAATGCAGGGGGGTACCATAGGTACCCCCCATGTGCACCGCCCACACCCGCAACTTCCTGGGGGCCTGCAACAGGCCCCTAAATGTGAAATCGCATGCCTTTCCGTGGCGGCAACTCCGCCATGGAAAGGCTGCTCCCCACCTGCATGCAAATATGGATGGTGGTGTCTAGCAGACACCGCCACCATATTAAACCCTTTTCCACCTGGTCAATTCGTCGACCGGGCAGAAAAGTAACGGACGGTCTTCTCATCCACCGCAGTACCCCCCGCCATACTGATATGGTGAGGGAAATGGGAGGCGGGTGGGGGATTATGTCGGGCAGATCGCCAACGCCATGCGGGCAGTGGTGATTCACCCAACATAATAATGGACCCCTAAATGTATGTAATTATTAATGCTTTTGTTTTTAAATATTTTCTAATTAAAAATATTTATTTCTTTGAAACTTCTTTTTTATTTTATTTAATATAATATTTGTAGGTATTTGTCATATGTATTTAATGTTATAATATTTTTATAACTCGCGCACCCGCAATCCACTGCTGATGACGTCACATATTACATCTACTAGATGATGTAATCAGTGATGTCATCAGTGATGTCATTTGAGATGTAATCAGTGATGTCATCAGTGATGTCACTGACCATGTCATGAATGATTTAATATGTGACATTATCAGCAGTGGATTGCGGGCGCGTGAGTTATAGTTAGTGGAATTAACTATAACGGAGGAATTTCACTGGTTTTGTACGAGTGAAATGTCCAGCTAACTATAACACCCCTGAAACCTATGGTTTTTTCAGTAAATTTCTAAGGTTTTTTAAATGCTAATTCCTAACTATAACATCTCTGAAACCTATGGTTTTTTCAGTGAATTTCTAAGGTTTTTTAAATGCTAAATCCTAACTATAACATGTCTGAAACCTATGGTTTTTTCAGTGAATTTCAAAGGTTTTTTAAATGCTAATTCCTAACTATAACATGTCTGAAACCTATGTTTTTTTCAGTGAATTTCAAAGGTTTTTTAAATGCTAATTGCTAGCTATAACATGTATGAAACCTATGTTTTTTTCAGAGAACTTCAAAGATTTCTTAAGTGACCATTTTTAAATGTAATAATAGATATATTTATTTTTTAGATACTGATTTTCCAATTTTTGTTAGCTATTTCTTTTTACATATTTTATTTTTTAAATTACATTATATATTTTTAATATAAATGGAAAAACATTTTTTTTTCAAATATTGAAACAGTTTTTTTTGTTTTATATATTTTTTTAATATATTTATATTATTTTCTTTATTGGTTTTTTTTTCAAATTTTTATGGGGAGTCGCGCACCCAAAGCGTACCTTTCTCGATCGCTGCGCGGAACCTAGCCGCCATTTTTGGATTGTTGTGTAGGATCCGCGTAGGATGTGCGATGGGTGCGTATTTTCCTGCGCGATTGATATGCGACTGGTACGCGACTCCAAGCGCATACACGATACATACGTGTTACTTTACACGATGCTTGCGTGCTTGCACGTGACGTCATATACATGTTTGACACGTTAGGGGTTGCTCACCCAGTGTGTGCACACCAGGGGGCCGCACTGAGCATCGCGCTGGGTGCGCGACTCCTAATTTGCCCGTAAAAAAAAACTTTAGCACCTATCACTAATTTCTTCTCCCCGGGGACCCCATCCTCCGGGGCCTATATACAACGTTGGGGACCGTTTTGCACACTTCTGTCATTGGGCTACCTGTGGGCTACATCTGGGTGATATTTGTGCTGCATTTGGGCTCTTTTGTCTCTGGTGGCCATCGTGGGAGATTTATTTGTTATGAAGTTTCATAATTTCCTCATTTACTGCAGTCTCCTCAGTAGGCAATGCTTTCAGTTTTTTACTTTGATTCCATCAAGAAGGTACTCAGATTTGTCACACATTTGCCATCAATTCTGAATGTTAGCACTCTAGTTGCTCATTAGATCACTGTAGTAAAGCTACTGCTCACCAGGGAAGTCTGCTGCTGGTATTGAAAGTGCATGTTCCAGTCTGCATGTCAGAATGTTTTAATGACATAGAAGAGGATTTCAAAAGTCAAAATGTGCCCTAATTTTTCTTTCTGCAGCACTAATCATACTTTCTATGGCATAATTAACCCCTTCATTTTGTTCCTTTTGAAATTCAATGTTTTAAGAGTTACCACTTTATTCCAATCAAGATGGCTTCAGGTGTGCAATACGTTTGTCATAAGTAGTACTGATAGCGCTCTAGTTGTTCTTAAGAACACTCTGGGACATTCTGTCATTGGGCTATACTTGTGTTACATCTGGGTGATATTTGTGCTACATTTGGGCTCTTTTGTCTCTGGTGGCCATCTTGGGAGACTTATTTGTTATGAAGTTTCCTAATTTCCTCATTTACTACAGTCTCCTCAGTAAGAAATACTTTCAGTTTTTTACTTTGATTACATCAAGAAGGCATTCAGATGTGTCACACATTTGCCATAAATTCAGAGTGCTAGCACTCTAGTTGCCCCTTAGATCACTGTAGTAAAGCTACTCCTCAACAGGGAAGTCTGCTGCTGGTATTGAAAGTGCATGTTTCAGTCTGCATGTCACAATTTCTTTAATGAAATAGAAGAGGATTTGAGAAGTCACTCAAAATGTGCCCTAATTCTTCTTTCTGCAGCACTTATCATACTTTCCATGGTAAAATGAACCCCCTTATTTTGTTGCTTTTTAAATTAAATGTTTTAAGACTTGCCACTGTATTCCAATCAAGATGGCTTCAGGTGTGTAATATGTTTGTCATAAGTAGGATTGTTAGCGCTCTAGTTGTTCTTAAGAACACTCTGGGACATTCTGTCATTGGGCTATACTTGGGCTACATCTAGGTGATATTTGTGCTACATTTGGGCTCTTTTGTCTCTGGTGGTCATCTTGGGAGACTTATTTGTTATGAAGTTTCCTAATTTCCTCATTAACTACAGTCTCCTCAGTAGGAAATACTTTCAGTTTTTTATTTTGATTCCATCAAGAAGGCATTCAGATGTGTCACACACTTGCCATAAATTCAGAATGTTAGCACTCTAGTTGCTCATTAGATTACTGTAGCACAGCTACTGCTCACTAGGGAAGTCTGCTGTTGGTATTGAAAGTGCATGTTTCAGTCTGCATGTCAGAATTTTTTAATGAAATAGAAGAAGATTTGAGAAGTCACTCAAAATGTGCCCTAATTTTTCTTTCTTCATCACTAATCATAATTTCTATGGAAAAATGAACCCCCTCATTGTGTTCCTTTCTAAATTAAATGTTTTAAGTGTTACCAGTTTATTCCAATCAAGATGGCTTCAGATGTGCCATACTTTTGTCATAAGTAAGACAGTAAGCGCTCTAGTTGTTCTTAAGAACACTCTGGGACATTCTGTCATTGGGCTATACTTGGGCTACATCTGGGTGATATTTGTGCTACATTTGGGCTCTTTTATCTCTGGTGGCCATCTTGGGAGACTTATTTGTTATGAAGTTTCCTAATTTCCTCATTTACTGCAGTGTCCTCAGTAGGAAATACTTTCAGTTTTTTACTTTGGTTCCATCAAGAAGGCATTCAGATGGGTCACACATTTGCCATACATTCTGAAAGTTAGCACTCTAGTTGCTCATTAGATCACTGTAGTAAAGCTACTGCTCACCAGGGAAGCCTGCTGCTGGTATTCTGCTGCTGGTATTCAAAGTGCATGTTTCAGTTTGCATGTCAGAATTTTTTAATGAAATAGAAGAGGATTTGAGAAGTCAAAATGTGCTCTAATTTTTCTTTCTGCAGCACTAATCATAATTTCTACGGCAAAATTAACCCCCTCATTTTGTTCCTTTGCAAATTAAATGTTTTAAGAGTTACCACTTTATTCCAATCAAGATGGCTTCAGGTATGCAATAAGGGTGGGCGGAATATGCGAAAGTGCTTTTCGCAAAATATAGCGAAACGAATCGTGTGCTGATTAATGCGTTACTGAATTTGACCTTCAACTCGGGCACCGGCTTTATTTATATCTGTAAGACTTACAGATATAAATAAAGCAGGTGCCCGAGTTGAAGGTCAAATAGTTAAGTGCTTCCTGTTGGGGTTTAATTTTTGTGACAGGAGCATCGTGCCAGAATTAATCCTGCCTGCATATTAATCAAAGAAGATGCCACCGTTCTGTGCAATACCTCTACTCAACAAGTAGAAAGTCTACTGGCTAATCAGTAATTGCTACCTCGTTGGATAAATGTATAGTGCTTTTCCTACACTACAGCTGCGTAAAGGGCCAGAAGAGTTGTCTCCAGCGACCATGTTTGTCTGTAACTTTGCCACCGCCATGGGGCTTCCTGGTTGTGTATTCGTCCTAACTTTCAGTGAAGTCTCACAGCAGAGGTCAGAAAGATAAGGGTTAAATTGAAGGGAAACTGAAATGCCTGTAATCAAAAGTTAAAGTTATGTGGCTCCCGCTGTTTGTGTTTTTCCAATCTCCACACGCGCCCGACGTTTGCCTTCATCTTCACTCTCATACCATAGGCTCAATGTTTGCAATTTTTCAAGAGTCAGGTAGGAAGCGGTTACAGCCAATAACAATATTATTAACAGCAAGGACATGGTGGCAATATCAACAGGGTCTACGCAGTTAATTGGTCATTTAGCCCAACTGAGCAATGGGGGTTGGAAGGACGTCCGGGTCGATCAAAAGACAGCCTATTTAGATTTCACTGGTCGCGTCTTGCGAGATTTCTCTTTCAAGCAACTGTGTCACAGCATCTCTTTGATGAACCAATTAGGCAACTTTGTGCATTACTGCCAGGAAGCAGTTCACTGCTCTGGGTCACTACTCCACTTTCCTTTGGGATATATACGCACTATCACACCTACCTAGCCTCGACCGTGCTCACAAATGTTTTGTGCTGATTAATGCGTTACTGAAAGTGACCTTCAACTCGGGCACCTGCTTTATTTATATCTGTAAGACTTACAGATATATTATAAATAAAGCAGGTGCCCGAGTTGAAGGTCAAATAGTGTGCTTCCTGCTGGGGTTCTATTTTTTTGACAGGAGCATCGTGCCAGAATGAATCCTGCCCTGCATATTATTTATTCAAGAAGATTCCACCGTTTTGTGCAATACCTCTACTCAACTGCGGGGTGGGCGACAATTTCCGTTTCCTCGCAGATCGCGGTATTTTCAACATTTTCACGTTCCACGCGGAACGCAAAAATGATGAATTTTCGCAATTTCCGCGAGCGGAACAGAAATTGTCGCCCACCCTTAGTATGCAATACGTTTGTCATAAGTAGGACTGTAAGCGCTCTACTTATTCTTTAGATCGCTCTGGGAAGCTGCAGTAGAACACAAAGGAATCAACTGACAGTCTCTGCCCCTGTTGGATGTACATGTTTTACTGAGAATGTCAGACTTCATTCTCACATGACTGAGAAAGATAATGTGAATTTACAGAAAATATGCACTTAGTTTAACTTATAGATCACCTTCCAAACCTCAGTGGGAAAACATGAGAAAATAGTTTTCTCTCACACATGATTCATGATATCCCAGCAGAAGGCTTTTTCACATGGTAAAATCACCTTAGAACACACCACAATTCCTAAAATGAGAATGGTACCATAAACAAATGATTCATAATGTAACCAAAGTCTTAAAACTTTCTATTAACTGAAATGCTTTTTAATGAGGTGCTATCATGTATATTGGTCCCAAGATGGCTGCCAACACTTCTTGGATGAAGTGCTGACAGCCAATCAGATCTCACCATGAGATGAGTGGTTAGGCTCCGCCCAGATATATATGTGATTTTCTTTTGATATTCTTAGGAACTACTGAACGTATTTACACCATTTAACCTAAAGGCATGAGTGTGAACCAAGGGCTATCTCTTTGCCAAATTTGTGTAATTCCGTTCAGCAGTTCGGGCTGTAGCTGCGATTAAATGTTCCTATGGAAAACTTCCATGGGGAAAACACGTTTTGGGACCCCCCTTTTTTCTTGGCCCCCGCTTGACGAATCACCACGAGACTTTCAGGATAGGAGCGGACAGGAGCGCCAGTTTTGAAAATTTCACGAAGATTCGTCAACCGGCGCCAAAGTTATTCCAGAAAGAATGTTGCGGATTTCCTATGGATAATAGGTCCTAACTATAACTACCTACTGGCGACCGCCAGGAGGTAATATCTATATATGTACATTTTTATATAATTTTTAAATTATAAAAAAATAAAAATTAATCATTTTTGTACTTACCTGTTTAAGTATAGGGAGTCAATATTGTTACAGTGGGAATAGTACATTTTATTTTTCCACTATCCAACACTTTCTCTACTGTTGCACTCATTGGAGTGGGAATAGTAATTTTTACCCCTCCGCTATCGAAAACTTCCTCTACTGTTCCACTGACTGGAGTGGGAAAATTAAGATTTTTAAATATTTTAATGTCTTATTAGATTTTATGTTATTGGTATTGTTTGCTGTACCGAGATTAAACTGCTGAAACTGACCGAGTGGGCTTCTATGGATTCTTTCGTGAATTTTGCTTTGCAGTGCGATATAAATATATATATACATATATATATATATATATATATATATATATATATATATATATATATATATATATATATATTACCTACTGGCGGTTGCCAGTAGGTAGTTATAGTTAGGACCAAGTTTCCATAGGAAGAACATTTTTTGTCTTGCTTATAATTTTGGCGTTGTTTGATGAATCTTCATGAAATTTTCCAAACTAATTCTTTGCTCATATCAACTCTATGTTAAAATTTTGGGGGTAATTCGTCAAGGGGGGCCGAGGAAAAAGGGGGGTCCAAAAACATGTTTTCTCCATGCAATTTCCATAGGAAACTTTAGACAAGGCTACAGGTCGAACGGGTGAACGGAATAACTCCAAATTTGGCAAGGAGAAGGGTCTTCGTCTAGAAACACGCTTTTGTTGATTTGGTGTAAATCCGTTCAGTAGTATTGGAGAAATATCATAATTTACACATTTCGATATTTGGAGCGTTCTGCTATCTGATTGGCTGAGGCATTACGAGCACGAGCTTGCTGCTTATTGGCTGAGAGCGGTTGCAACTAGGAAGTGTTGGCAGTCATTTTGTGATTCTGTTGAAGTGAGTAAGGGGAATAAAGCGCAAACATAGTAGGAAAGAGGAGGGTAGGAGCACTGTAACCTCTGTGGGGTGTTTAGAGTGTGCTATACAGGGGGTGTGAAGCGAACTACTCATCCCTACTGGTCTGAAAGTGCTGGGCTATGGGAATTAAGTGAGGTATTGCGTAGAGTCTGATGCTGCGAAGGTGAGCTGCTGCTGGACTCGGGGATTAAAGAGTGAGCCCAAACTGCGTGTCTTATGCTGTGAAGTCATGTGCCCTGGCCGCTTCACCACAGCTGTGGAAATAGTGTCTGAATGTGTTTAGACCTACTAGGATGAACTACTGACCCCTACTGGTCTGAAAGTGCTGGGGTATGGAAAATATGTGAGGTATTGTCTAGAATCTCATACTTCTAAGCTGAGCTGCTGCCAGACTCTGGGATGAAAGCGTGAGTCCAAACTGTGTGTCATATGCTGTGAAGTCATATGCTCTGGCCGCTGTGCCACATCTGTCCAAGCAGTGACAGCATGTAGTTATACCTACTCGGAGGAACTTTTGTTTCAAACATTGTAACTTGTGTTTGGTGCTTAGGGGGTGTTATACAGGGTGTGCGAAGGTAAATTTGCGCGTATCAAATCAATTTGGTATGTATAAATGCAAACTACTCACTCCTATGGGTCTGATGCTGCTGGGGGTGTAAGCTGAGCTGCTGCTGGACTCGGGGATAAAGCCGCTGAATTACTGACCCCTACCGGTCTGAAAGTGCGGGTACGGAAATTAAGTGAGATATTGCTTAGAGTGTCATGCTGCTAAATTGAGGTGCTGCTGGACTCGGGATGAAACCGTGAGCCCAAACTGTGTGTCCTATGCTGTGAAGTCATGTGCTCTGGGTGCTGTGCCACACCTGTTCAAGTAGTGTCAGCAATATTTTATACGTCGTAGGAGGAAGTTTTGTTTGGAACACGGTAACTTGTATATGGTGCTTAGGTGGTGTTATAACTAACCCTGGGCGTAGTTCGCGAAGTAGCACTTCGCGAAGCTACGCAAAGTGCAGTTCGCACTACGCGAGCTACGCGTAGCACTTCGCGAACTGCGTAGTACCTTGTTCGCACTGTGCCAGATATCGTTTTCAATGATTGCACAGTGCGGACAAGCAACCGGCACTGTGCAATCATTGAAAATGGCATCTTGCACAGTGCGAGCTGTAGATTTCTGCTGCTCGAGTAGATTTTTACTCGAGCGGCAGCTTTCTCAACGCGAACTGGTAGTTTCTCATCACGAGCGGTCGCGAGCATACGCGACCACTCGCAATGAGAAACCTGACCTCCTCGCGTTGGGAATCTCGCCGGGAGGTTTATTTTCCATGCTCGCGATCGCCAACTTGATGTTGCTGATCGCGAACAAGGAAAAAGTCTCGCCGGGATGTCATTTTGCTTGCTCGCGGTCGCCAACTTGACGTTGAGGACCGCGAGCAAGCAAAAAATGACCGCAGCACTACGCAACACTATGCTACGCGTGTTCGCACTATGCTACGTGCAGTTCGCGTAGTGCGAAGTAGCGCGAACTTCGCAAACTACGCGAGCGTAGCGTAGTGCTTTGCCCAGGCTTAGTTATAACAGGGAGTGCGAAGGTAAATCAATGCGGTATTTGTAAAGCGCAAACTACTCACCCCTATGGGTCTGAAGGCTCTGGAGGCCGGCGTGGAAATTATGTGAGCTATTAAGTGAGCTATTGCTCAGAGTCACATGGTGCTGAGCTGAGCTGCTGCCGGAGCAAGGGATTAAACCGTGAGCCCTGTGCTCTGAACTCATGTTTTCTTGCCGCTGCGGCACACCTGTCCAAGTAGTGTCAGCATGTGTGCATACGTACTAGGAGGAATTTTTGTTTTAAACAGTGTGATGTCTGTAGGGTGATTGGGGGGTGCTACAGAGGGAGTGTGAAGTTCAATTGTGCCATTTATAATCAATCCGGTATTTGTAAAGTGCAAACTACTCACTCGTACGGATCTGCAGGCACTGGGGGCCGGCGTGGAAATTAAGTGAGCTATTGCTCAGAGTCACATGGTGCTATCCTGAGCTGTCGCTAGAGCCGGTGATCAAAGCGAGAGCTCTGTGCTCCAAAGTCAGATGGTCTGGCCGCTGCGCCACAGCTGTGTGGAGAATACATTTTGGCGAGGGTCCGGGAGTTGCTGTTACCTGGCCCTAAAATAGCGGGCCTAAGTTGTCAGTTATAAGGTGGCTCTACAAAGAGCCCTTGTGTTTATTAATTGGAGCTACATATAAGTGCGGATGCTCAGCATCAGGTTATTCAGCAAAACTTGATTTCCCTGATCTGTGAAGTGTACTCCATCACTTCTGTAGATATCAGCCATATCAAAACGTATGTTATTGTTGAAGATCAACCCCATTCTATGGTCTCTGAGGTATGTAGACACAGCTTTGTTGACATTCTTCCTAGATCTTTCAATCTGAGGACAAAATTGGTTTGACCATTTCCACTTCTGTCTTTGGCATATATTGGAATATACAAAGACCATTTGAGGCAAAAGCAACATCAGTTGTCAAAAGGTGTCCTTCATTAGCATTTCCAAACCTACCCGAGTCAATGTGCCTAGGTCGTTTCCACCACAGTACACAATCATGAGGTCAGGGTGTTGGAGATGCAAACAGGTTTTAACCAAAGGCAACAATTGGTGCCACTTCAATCCTCTCTGTGCAAACCATTTAATGTCCACATTTTGTAAACCTAGGTCTAAGTCAATACGTCTCTCTTCTGCATACCTCTTGCACCAGAGAACATAGCTATGTCCTACGACCCACACTAGCATTTTAAAAGTATGGCTGGAAGGTATGGAAAGATGTCTGTAGCTCATGCAGTTCCCTCGTAGATTAAGAGATATAATTAAAGATGGGGAAAAATCTTTTTTTTCCCACAGAAAACGATAATTGATTGGAAGATAGGAAGCATTGGGTACTAAAAACTAGGGTGCATATTAGTTGCGTGAAAAAGCATGTTTGTCATTGGTTAATAAAGAGCAGTCTAAAAGTGGAGTACATACGATAAGATGAAATGTGCTCAGCTCAACCAGACGTGCTACTTGCATTTGGAAGGTACATTTGGAACTTAAAACAATGGTGAACTTTTAACCCGCAGGTGCTGTTTAATGTTCGAGAATATGCTGGAAAAAAAACCTTACGTTTAAAAAAATTATGAACTTTTAACCTGCAGGTGTCGTAGAATGTTCCAGAAAGTGTTGTGATAAAATAGGTTGAACTTCTGACCTGTATGTGGCGCGGAATATTAAGAAGCTTTTCATATGAAAAATTCAAAAATAACCAATGGAGATAAGTTTTTTAATGTCGATGAAGGAATGAAGTATTCTGAATTGTTCTTTACATGTATTTATATGTGGAGCGACAGAGAAATTGTGCCATTACTGGTTCCATTCTTGATGAAAGCGGTACATTACATGTACTGTGTGACAAAGAAAGAACTGCATGCATGTGTGACATTTGAAATCTGCATACAAACTACAAAGGTGAGGTAGAAATTATCAAGGTGTGTTATGTGTTCTGTAGTAGTGATTAAGTATTTGAGGTGATATTTTTATATAAAATATGCATAAAGTTTGACCTGTTGTTAAATAAGTACTTTATATTTGCTTAGGCATTTTTCACAAAGAAGAAGTGTAGTTTGTCATCTTTAAAGGACTGTATGGTTTTGAAAATGAGGTACAGCGTTAATATGGGTTTGCTAATGTACTCAGGCGAGATAAACAAAATGTCCCACGTGTGCAAATTATACTTTTTGTGAAAATAGTGGGGAAGGGAGGGGTAGGAGATGTATGTGTTATTAAGGTAAAAACGATAAAAACAAGCCCAGAAATGTTATGCGGACAGGTTGTGGTCTAATTTTTGACACTGAGAGGTAGATTTGAATATAAGTCGAGGTAGGTTGTTGTACTGTGAGGCCGTATACAGTGTTTGGAGATTACATGGAGATGAGATGGAGATAATAAAAGTGATACGTCCCTTTTATATGTATGCATAGTTTGAATCATTTGATCATAGGTTGAGATATAATATGAACATGGTTTCTGGTTTGCATTTGGGTATAGTTAATAGTTTTAGTAGTTTCTGACTAGTAAATAATAAAAAGGTAGATATACTAAAATACGTATTAATGATTGTCTGTTCTTAAGAAATAGAAGTGGTTGGGGAGTGTTTCTTTAGAAGAGATGTTTTATAAATGTGTGTGAGATGAAAAAGAAATGAAAATGTTCGGTATAATTTCTGTATGACTTTCTTGACATTAGTAAACTACATGTGATTATAAGTGATACTAATTGTCAGGCTGTGTCCCTGTGCTGAATATACGTAGGTGTTTAGGTGGTCCAGGTTTCACCGTTACTCAGCTTCACTATCCCTTTTGAGACACTCGTCAATTTTTTCATTCCATTTAATGTCCTTAATATACATACAGTAAAGGGACGGTATCTCAAAAGTTTGGGAATTACAACTTTGTTTACTCTCCCCATCCCCTGCTATACACTCTACAGGGTGTTTAAACGACTTTAGTCACATACAGATGTCTAGCTAGTAAAGGTGGTGTAGTGCCACTGGGCCCATTTATAAACCGTGCTATGGGATGGTTTATGTTTTACCCGCCAATTCGCATGATTTTATACTTTTTGCTGATAAGCGTTCTGGCAGACACTTGTTAAAATTAAGCCTGTGTATGGGTATAGTGGCGCTACTAGGAATGGTGGGGGTTTCTGTTTGATTTCGTACGGTTAAGCAAGGGCGGGGGTGGGGGTGGGGA
This sequence comes from Triturus cristatus, assembly GCF_964204655.1. NCBI lineage: Eukaryota > Metazoa > Chordata > Amphibia > Caudata > Salamandridae > Triturus > Triturus cristatus. The sequence continues at coordinate 464,142,411 of NC_140589.1, forward strand.
GGTGGGTATGTTGGTGATTCAAACACAGACTTTAGTAACGTGCAGATGTCTAGCTACTAAAGGTGATGTAATACCACTGGGACCATTTATAGAGCGCATATGGCATGGTATATGTTTTACCCGCAAATTTGCATGTTTTAATACGTTTTGCTGATGAGCGTTTCAGGTGACATCTGTTGAAATTAAGCCTCTGTATGGCTATAGTGGCGCTTCCAGGTTTGCTGGGGCTCTTTGTTTTATTGCGTAAAGTTAAGCAAGGGCGGGTGTGGAGGTGGTGTAGTGGTACTGGGACTATTTATAAACCGCCTTATGGTATGGTGTATGTTTTATTTGCAAAATTGCAGGTTTTAATATTTTTTGCTGATGAACGTTCCGGCAGACACCTGTTGAAATTACCTGTTGAAATTAAGTCTATGTATGGCTATAGTGGCATTAACGGGAGAGCTGGGGCTAGTTATTTGATCTCGTAAGTTTAAGGAAGGGCAGGGGTGGGGGTGGGGGAGGTGGGTATGTTGCTGATTATAACACAGACATTTGTAATGTGCACATGTGTAGCTAATAAAGCTGATGTAGTCCGACTGGGTCCATTTATAAAGCGCTCTATTGCATGGTATATGTTTTATCTGGAAATGTGCATGTTTTAATACCTTTTGTTGCTGAACGTTCCGGCAGACACTTGTTGGAATTAAGTATTGCTATAGTGGCTCTACCAGATTTGCTGGGGCTCTTTCTTTGATTTCGTAAGGTTAAGCAAGGATGGGGATGAGGGTGGTATAGTGGCACTGGGCCCATTTATGAACCGCTTTATGGTATGGTACATGTTTTACTCGCAAATTTGCATGTTTTAATACCTTTTGGGGATGAGTGTTCCAGCAGACAGATACGCAAATCACACAACATTTCTATGGATACCAAATCTTCGTGCTGATAGACACTCTTGCACAGTGGTAGAAGGCTGCCAGCATTGATGTCAAATTATGAAACTTGGTGCCATTGTAGATTTAAGTGGAAGCTTGGACCATTTCTTTGTTACTATGGTGCAGTCAGGGTTTTAAGTGGAAAAAAAAACCTGGGGTGCTCTAAAAGGGGCGGGGCAAATGTCTTAAAGGGGTGTGGGCTATCCAAGTTGGGGCATGGTCTAAATCAAGATAACTAGCATTGTGTGCTTAAGAAAATCCCCTCCAATTATCCTACCTTCGGAAAATACACTCTGGATTTCTCCTACTCCTACAACGTGGCTCACCTAGCATGATGTCTCCACTTCTCAGTAGTGAGCAAAATGAGCATGCGCACATCAATGTGCATGCTCTCACTACAGTCCAATAAAAAAAAAAAGAAAACTGACTACCTTTGCGAGGGCCGAAAATAGAGCCTGATAGAGACCGGTTTCGACGCCCCCTGAAAATAACTGCATGTGCTCAGACCCACTTAAAGCCCTGCATCCATCCATCCTAAGCACTGCGCCATCCAACCATCTTTCAATTCATCCATACATTCTTACCTACATACATACATACATCTATCCCTGCACTTATCCTAAGCATCTACCAGCCCACTTGCCTATGGTAAGCACTGTGCCATCCATCCAGCCATATGCCCATATATCCATACATACATCTTTCCTAGAACCAATCCTAAGCATCTATCAGCCCACTCGTCTATCCTAAGTACTGGTCCATGCATCCATTCATCCTTCCATCCATCCATACATCCATACATCCATACATCCATCAATCTAGATAACCCGTTCCGATCTGAGGCCTCCAAGATCATCTGTGGCATCCCTCAAGGATCCTCCCTCAGCCCGACACTGTTCAACGTCTACATGGCACCCCTAGCACGCATTGGTGGCCCACTTCACTGGGGTCCCCCCCGGCCCCCACCGACCACGCGCGCAACCTGGGAGTCATCCTCGACTCAAAACTCTCCATGACCAAACAAGTCAACGCAGTTTCCTCCACCTGTTTCAACACCCTCCGCATGCTCCACAAGATCTACAGATGGATCCCGACCAACATGAGGAAAACAGTCACCCAGGCCCTAGTCAGCAGCGGACTTGACTACGGAAACGCCCTCTACGCCGGAGCCCCGTCCAAGCTCATCAGCAGACTACAGAGAATCCAGAATGCCTCCGCACGCCTTATCCATGAGGTCCCATACCGCGACCACATCACCCCCCACCTGAGGAACCTGCACTGGCTCCCCGTCGACAAAAGAATCTCCTTCAAACTCCTGATCCACGCACACAAAGCACTCCACAAAACCGGCCCAGCCTATCTCAACAGTCGACTCTCCTTCTACGTACCCAACAGGAACCTCCGCTCCGCTGACCATGCCCTGGCCACAGTCCCACACATCCGGAGAACCACTTCCGGAGGCAGGTCCTTCTCCCATCGCGCCGCCAAGACCTGGTACACCCTCCCCCTTGACCTGCGACAAACCGAAGACCTGCTGTCTTTCAGGAGACATCTCAAGATCTGGCTCTTCCACCAGTAACATCACATCCCCCCCTCCCCCCACCCAGCGCCTTGAAACCCTACCGGGTACGTAGTGCGCTTTACAAATTATGTGATTGATTTATTGATTGATTGATCCATTTATCCATTTGGCTATCCATCCACTCACCCTCTATCCGTCCTTATTTCCGTGCACCCTCCGCCCCCGGTCCTAAATACCGCGACACTACGATCGCGGAAGCACGTGTGTAAGGCTAAGCTGACTGAATTACTAGCGAATCATATGCAGGCGCGAATCAAGCAGGGAATGCAATTTTAAATGAGAAGTATTTGCCCATTTTAAAACTAAAAGAAAGTTGTACGCTTTGATGCACTATTTATTTACTGACCTGTGTTGGATTTGAATGTGTTGCTTTGTGTAATCACCCGCCCCGGTCCAACCCGGCTTGTGCCGTTGTGTGGAGGGCAGGGCTAACCCCAACAGCATTTACTTCCGGTCGAAGGAGGCGGGACTTCCTACCCGGGCCTCCTCATTAGACCGAAGTGCACACAGCGCAGCGAGAGACACTACGATCGCGGAAGCGCGTGTGTAAGGCTAAGCTGACTGAATTACTAGCGAATCATATGCAGGCGCGAATCAAGCAGGGAATGCAATTTTAAATGAGAAGTATTTGTCCATTTTAAAACTAAAAGAAAGTTGTACGCTTCGATGCAATGTTTATTTACTGACCTGTGTTGGATTTGAACGTGTTGCTTTGTGTAATCACCCTCCCCGGTCCAACCCGGCTTGTGCCATTGTGTGGAGGGCAGGGCTAACCCCAACAGCATTTACTTCCGGTCGAAGGAGGCGGGACTTCCTACCCGGGACTCCTCATTAGACCGAAGTGCACACAGCGCAGTGAGAGACACTACGATCGCGGAAGCGCATGTGTAAGGCTAAGCTGACTGAATTACTAGCGAATCATATGCAGGTGCGAATCAAGCAGGGAATGCAATTTTTAATGAGAAGTATTTGTCCATTTTAAAACTAAAAGAAATTTGTACGCTTTGATGCAGTGTTTATTTACTGACCTGTGTTGGATTTGAACGTGTTGCTTTGTGTAATCACCCGTCCCGGTCCAACCCGGCTTGTGCCGTTGTGTGGAGTGCAGGGCTAACCCCAACAGCATTTACTTCCGGTCGAAGGAGGCGGAACTTCCTACCCGGGACTCCTCATTAGACTGAAGTGCAGACAGCGCAGCGAGAGACACTACGATCGCGGAAGCGCGTGTGTAAGGCTAAGCTGACTGAATTACTAGCGAATCATATGCAGGCGCGAATCAAGCAGGGAATGCAATTTTAAATGAGAAGTATTTGCCCATTTTAAAAATAAAAGAAAGTTGTACGCTTCGATGCACTGTTGATTTACTGACCTGTGTTAGATTTGAACGTGTTGCTTTGTGTAATCACCCGCCCCGGTCCAACCCGGCTTGTGCCGTTGTGTGGAGGGCAGGGCTAACCCCAACAGCATTTACTTCCGGTCGAAGGAGGCGGGACTTCCTACCCGGGACTCCTCATTAGACCGAAGTGCATACAGCGCAGCGAGAAACACTACGATCGCGGAAGCGCGTGTGTAAGTTTAAGCTGACTGAATTACTAGCGAATCATATGCAGGCGCGAATCAAGCAGGGAATGCAATTTTAAATGAGAAGTATTTGCCCCTTTTAAAAGTAAAAGAAAGTTGTACGCTTTGATGCACTGTTTATTTACTGACCTGTGTTGGATTTGAACGTGTTGCTTTGTGTAATCACCCGCCCCGATCCAACTCGCCTTGTGCCGTTGTGTGGAGGGCAGGGCTAACCCCAACAGCATTTACTTCCGGTCGAAGGAGGCGGGACTTCCTACCCGGTACTCCTCATTAGAACGATGTTCACACGGACGCGCAGCGGACGCGCGCAGCGGGCGTGCCGGCAGCACGCTAAAGGCGCGCTAAAGGCAAGCCCTTCTGCGCCCGTCCGCGCACGACCGAGCCCAGAGACCAAGACCCCTGGTCCGAGCAAGAGGATAATATTTACAGCAGACGAGATACATAACTTAGAAAGACCATGCCATATTCTATGCAAATACACCATACGCCCTGACAGCAGAGAACTTAAGTGCAAACAATGTCAGTTAATCTTAACACCCCAGCCAAACAAGAACACAGGAGGGAAGTTACATCTAGCATTGCTGAATTGTAGATCGCTAGCGAAGCACAAATTTGAAATTCAGGACTTATTGAGAGAACGCGATCTAGATGCCCTTCTCCTAACTGAAACATGGTTACATTAAGGCTCCACCCCAGATATCCTGGACGCCATTCCTAGAGAATATTTGCTGGCACGGCAAGATCGAGTCGGCCAAAGAGGGGGAGGTATCACTATTATCTACAAATCCACATTGAAATGCATAATTAACTAGGCAGACATTAAAAACTGTGAGGCACTTTTCTTCTCCTTAGCAGCTACAGAAGACTACACCACTTCAGGTTTTTTGATATATCGGCCACCAGGACCACTAGCACAATTTAGAACGAGTCTAGAAGAGGAGTTAATACATCCTGCCCTTCGTCATAAGAACGTAATAGTTTTAGGAGACCTAAATATTCATTTTAACAATGAGCTAGATCAAGAGGCTAAGGCAATACGTAGGGATCTACAAACGTATAATCTAGTATTAAAAGGAAAGACACCTACGCACCAAGGGGGACATACCTTAGACCCTATTTTTTCAAATATGACCGAAATAGAGGTCGATACTCCATGGCCAATTCCATGGTCAGACCACCACCTGATTCAGTTCTCGATACCCTCACAAAGAGAGAGAGTAAAACTACAGAGTAAGGAAATAACAACTAGGCAATGGAATAATTTTAATTCCACCTCCTTTTCCAGTGAACTAAAAATAAATAGACCTACGCTTGATTTAGATATCAATACAGCTAATAGTCAAATTGATACATGGATTACCCAGGCACTGGACAGGACAGCACCCTGGAGCATTAGGACTCCAAGGAGACATAAGGAAACGGCCCCTTGGTTCAATATGGAACTAAAGGCAGCCAAAAAATCCTGTAAAAGGTTGGAGAGAATATGGAGGAGGGACTATGGTAACAAGGCCAAAGAAGACTACAGAAAGGAATTAAAACAATATCACTCACTGATTAAAAAACTAAGATGTACTTTCTATACAGACAGAATTGAGGGGGCTAAGAATTCACCAAAAGAAATGTTTGCCATACTAAAATCTCTTAGGACATGCGAAGAGGTGGACGATTCAAACCCATCTGCGGATAGTTGCAATAGGATAGCGGAATTCTTCGCAAACAAGGTGAACAAAATCTATGGCACATTTCCGATAGATGCTAAACAAGGCATAGGGCTTGTCGCTCAAAGCCAGATCATGTTCTCAGGAATAATGCTAGAGGTTTTTAAGACCCCAGAATTAGAGGAGCTAACAGCCATAGCTAACAATATCAAATCTAGCTCACCACTAGACCCAGCTCGACCAGATATAATAATGGAGGGCACCAAAGAAATCATGCCTTATATATCAGAGCTCATTTCCAGATCACTCAAAAGCGGCATGGTCCCGACCAAGTGGAAACAAGCCATTGTTAAACCTCTAAAAAAAATAGCATCAATCGACTCAACGACACTAGAAAATCTCCGCCCCATTTCGCTACTACCTTTTTTAGCAAAAATTGCGGAGAAGGTTGTAAATAAACAACTGGTAGAACATATAGACAGAAATAATATACTCCATCCATCACAATCGGTTTCAGAAAGGCGCACTCCACGGAGTCAGCACTGCTGATGGCCTCGGAAACCTTAAGAATGTACGCCGATAACGGGCAAACAGCGGGACTGATTCTCCTTGACCTCAGTGCGACCTTTGATACCGTCTCGCACAAACTCCTCCTGGGCAGACTTGAGATGTGTGGTGTGAGACATCGGGCACTACACTGGTTGACATCGTTCCTCGCCGCACAAGGTTTCCAAGTCTCACAAAGAAACCACACTTCGGAGAGCATTCCATTACACCAAGGAGTCCCTCAGGGCTCAACCTTAAGTCCCACCTTATTTAATATCTATGTGGGACCTTTGGCAGAGTGTGTGGAGAAACACAAGGTATCAATTGTGTCTTATGCAGATGATACACAACTTATCGTGATGCTATCCCAAAATAACAAAGACCTGGCGGCAGCACACTTCTCAGAATGCCTAAAGGAGGTAGCCCAATGGATGTCAAATCATTGCCTTAAACTGAATGGTAACAAAACGGAGGTGCTGATAGTGGGTAAGTCCCCATCCATCTGGACAACAGCTTGGTGGCCAGAATGTTTGGGTCACATACCCTCCCCAAAATCAGAAGTTAAAAATCTAGGGGTATGGATAGATTCCTAATTAACTTTTGAGAGCCAAATCCGGAAGGTGGCAGGGAAATGCTACGCGGCGATGAAAATCCTGCGAAAGATCTTAGATCTACTCCCTCCTAAAGCAAGAAAAACCATTGTTCACGCAGTTGTAACCTCCCAAATGGATTACGGTAATGTTCTTTATTTGAGCACAACTAAAAGAGGATTGGAAAAACTTCAGAAAGTGCAAAACGCCGCAGCACGCCTAGTCCTGGGCCTGCCAAGAAGAACCAATACAAAACAATCCCTGACTGCTCTACATTGGCTCCCAGTGGAAAAAAGAATCAGATTTAAAGCTATGTGTCACTGCCACCGCATACTAAGAAGGAAAGGACCTAGCTACCTCCTACCGTTAATCACAAGGTATACTCCAGGTCATAGCTTGAGATCACTGGACAAGGACCTAGTGAATGTACCAAGAGTGGTGAGAGCTAAAATGGGGGAGCGATCTTTCAGGTACCGAGCGGCAAAGTGCTGGAACAATCTCCCATTAGAACTAAGAAGAGAGACATGCGAAGTAAGATTTCGCAAGCTATTAAAAACATGGCTATTCATACACCCTTAGCCAGGACAAATAGTAAAATCTTGTGATGTTTCCTGCCCTCAGACACTCTTCTTATGCTTTCTAGTGATCTCTTTAGCGCGGGGACACACCGTTGGTGTAACCAGGCGCTCTACAAATGTATAATAATAATTATACTCATCCACCCAGTCTATTAAGGGGCCGAAAAGGCTGGCGATAAGCATTGACAGGCAGATGTTTCTGATAAAGAGCAAGAAAGCTTTGAGTTGCTCTTTGTGGACCATAGTTCACCACCCTTCTCTGGTGGTGTTTTAAACAAAGGAAGATCCAGCGAAAGAAATGAAAAGCAGCTTTTCAGTGTAAGATGTTAATTTAGAAACATAACGATTTGTCCATTTCTATATAGGAACACTTCTTTAAACTGGCCATGACTGAGAGATACTGAATACCTGTAGTTCTTACATTTGAGAGAGTATACCAGACAGCTAATTTGGGGTGGTGAGAACCTGCACTTCTATATTTCCATGTGAAGCACAGTATAGGAATATAAAGGTAATTTCAAAGGTACTATCTTCATATTAAAGAAGGGGTGTGAGAACTAAGTGAGCCAGGAAAAGCGTGTGTTTTCGTAGCACTAAAACAAGACACTGTGAAAGGTCAGAGCAGGGTCGTGCTGGAGTTGTCTGCCTGTGGTCGTCTCCAGAGGAGCAACCAGAGCGAAATTTCGGGGGAGGCTAATTCTTTTAGCAATAGGCAGAGTGCGGATGTAGGGGCTCTAAAAAGGTGTAAAAAAGAACAAAGCCTCATTTACATGCAAATGGTCTTTTGAAGACCTGTGAAGTACACAGCTCTGTGTGTGCGCCCGGGAAGCTGTCTCAGGGAGTCCGGGGCAACGGGCATTGTGCGCCTGGTGGTCTCTCTGCTAATCACCCCACGATGATGTTGCTCCTGCGCTGCAAAAGGAGAAGGGAAATCCTGAGAGAGAATGGCTCTCTTTAAGGGTTTTCCCTTCTCCTACAACGCGACTCACCTGGCATGATGTCTCTACTTCTCAGTAGTGAGCAATGTACATACTCTCACAGTCTCACTGCAGTCCAATAAAAAAAATAAACAACAGACTACCTTTGCAAGGCCCGAAAATAGAGCCCCATAGAGACCCGTTTTGAGGCCCCCAAAAATAAACTGCCGGTGCTCAGACTCCCTCCCCTCCAATTATAGCTTTGGGTGCAGTGTTATGTTTGCGAAGTTGTAGATAAAATTGTGAGGCTAATAATGGTATTTTTTGTGTGTGCCGTTTGGTTGATAATATCATCCTAAGTACATAGATTACAATTTTTAAAAATACTTTTGATAAAGTTGTCTGCGGTGGGATGCAGAGGGAGTGCTGTGGGGTGTGGCGGAGAGGTGAAAAGTACGAGGTAGTGCAGTTACATATAAATTATAAAGGTGTATGTAAATAATTAAATAAATACTTGCTGTATGTTCTATGGTACTACCCGTCATCCTACTGCTCCCCTGCCCTGCTCCATCATGTTGTAGCACTGCCTCTAGAAGCCGTCAATAGAACTTATGTAATTGTATGTTAATATTTTAATATATTGAACAGATGTAAAAAATAATTGAATCTATTTTTTCTTTTTCAGAAAATTATTTCATTTGGATTAAAATTTGAAAATGCCTAGAAGAACTGAAAAAAAGGAAAGAGAAAGTAAATATATATTTGAACAAAAGGAAAGATTTTCAATTAGAAAAAAATGAGAGTACTGCACAAACAGTTTCTTCTGGTAAAAACACTAGACAATTTCTGAAAAAAATATTATGAACATTATGGCGTCGATTCTGATCTGGTAAAACCCGGTTACAAATGGTCGGACGGAGCGTTTTTTCCGTCCGACTCGTACCCGGGAAAAACACCTTACAAACTCGCAAGTACGATTCACACAGAAATACCATTACTGCCCGAGTCATATAAAAAAACAACCGGCAAAAAAATTCCATACAAATCCCTGTCTGGACGGCGCACACGCGACGTCCGGACGGAGTCAGGCAGCGTTTCACGGACCAGCAAGTACGATTCGTGCCGACGTCACTCCGCACGCAGCAGTTTTTACGGGAGCCAAAAACTCCCGGGAAAGTGAGGACGACGCGAACAAGGAGCCCCGGCACGCCACGGACAGTGATGGACCCCAACCTACGCGTCATCCCGGCCCTCATAGCCTACCACCTCGTATACAGAAACTGACGCAGACGCGGCAGAAGGTCAGAACAACCCCCAGGGGCAAAGGGGGGGTGTGTGTGTGCAAGGGTCAGGAAACATAACCCACACCTCACAAATTACTAAAACATCATGTACAGTAATTACCACCATGGACTGGTCACTTTGGGGGGCGTGTCCACCAATCCCACGTCCCGCCACAACGGAAGTGGACGTGGACGCGTACCCGTCACCACCACAATGGTGGTACGGCACATACCACGCCCACCCCTACGTCACACCAACAATGGCGGTACGGCCTGTACCCACGTCACAAAGGCATGGGTACGGGCCGCACCTCCAAAGTTGGGGTGCCCTAGGGGTACGGGCCCTACCCATGCCAACAGCGTGTGTGTATAGCACATCCCACGCCCACCCCTATGTCACACCAACTACGCCGGTACGGCCTGTACCCACGTCCCAAAGGCATGGGTACGGGCCGCACCCCCAAAGTTGGGGTGCCCTAGGGGTACGGGCCCCACCCAGGCCATCAGCGAGTGGGTACGGCTCGTACCACAACAGTGGACAGGAACTTAGGGGTGTGTGCCTATCACTCCCAGCAGTGCCCAGACATATGAGGGGTGGGTGCAGAGGACCCCCAGCAGTGGACAGACACATGGGGGAGGGTGCAGAGGACCCCCAGCAGTGGACAGACACATGGGGGTGGGTGCAGAGGACCCCCAGCAGTGGACAGACACATGGGGGTGGGTGCAGAGGACCCCCAGCAGTGGACAGAGACATGGGGGTGTGTACATCACCCTCCAATGAGCAAAACTCCATGGGTGCATGAAGGCATCTACAATGTGCGACAATGTTGAGAGTGCCATGACAACACATCACTGACAGCAGTGTCCCACTCCCATGAGGATGGACGTCCTTCCCCCACTGCATGACACACCATATGTGGGTGTGATGACAAATTACACATGCATACCCACCCCTGGCGGAGGCAGCACAATACACACACTGAGAACATGCCACAAGACTGCATCCTCATGTCAAACACCACTAAACTAAGAGAGCCAATGGGAACACACACTGTCACCCACATTCCAGGAATGATAGGAATGTACAGGTGCCGGGGCAGCCAACAAGTCGTTGCCTCCCATGGAAGGAAAAGGGTGGAGTAGACACAGATACAATGCCCACAATTGTCCGGCAGGTGCCCAAATACCCTGCAGAACACGTAACACATGTGTGCTAGGCAGGGAGTACACACTTGCAAAGTGCGGAAAAGGGAAAATGTCCACATGAAGTCATGTCAATATACTCCATACACAAGTACAGTGTCCACCAAGGATGCCACAAACGATGCAGGTGGAGACATTGCAGAGCATGCATGGCCAAAGTCGAAGGGATGTGTCACACACCGAGGAAATGTTGACACAGCTCAGCACAACAATTGGGAGACACCCTGCAGGGAAGATGACAGGTGCCACAGAGGAAGGAACACACCTTGGGACAATGTCACCATGCAGTAAGAGCTAACATGACCTACGAATATATGCAGACACCTTGTGACGGCATGCAGATACCAGGGTCCACCCCATGAGCAGGACACAACAACATATACCAGACACCCAACACATCATCACCACCCCAACTCAGGGAGCAGCAGCACCAGCAGCAATACCAGAAAAGAAATAGTGTGCTAAGGAAAAAATAACAACCACATTCAGCATCTTGAAGAAAAGTAGCTACAGTACACCATTCAACAAGCTCATAGGCCACGCCAGTTGCGAAGTCCTGGGGGTGGACACGTTGGGAGCGTCTCCCCAAGCTCGCCTGCACACTTCACTGTACCATATCATCCACAGAAGGGGGGGCATCATGTGGGGTGGAAGAACCAGGCACCGCAGGGGCACGGGTAGGTGTCGTGGGTGCAGGGACGGACGACTCCACCACGGGGGGTGGGGCAGCGCCTGACGAGGAGGGCAGTATGGCGCTGCACACGGCCGCCAGTACTTCCAGTGTCTCCCCTGCACCCGAAGGCACCACAGGCCCCAAGGAGGGAGGGGGGTTGGAGGGATGGGTCGCAGCGCAACTGGGGGAGGGTGTGGACAGGGGGGGAGTCAACTGCCCTGCCAGGAGAATCCCTCAAACGTTTGCGGGGTGGTGTCACACAAGGGGTTGAGGGACGGACTGGCCATGAAGGACACTCTGTCCGACTGTTGGGCAAGAGAGCCAAGGGGAGTGGTATTGGAGGTAGTGGGTCATGAGGCATACGGACTCCTACTGTGAAAGCGTGGCTGCTGTTTTCCCCCCGACCCAGTGCCTGTGCCTTCTCCCCCCTGTGTGTGCGTGACAGGAGGTGTGCGCTTGGCCTTCCCTGGTTGTGTGCTGCCTGCGTCCGGTGGGGTGCGTGCATGGGGACGTCTGGGTGTGCATGGGACAGGCATGGGAGTGGGAAGTGCGGATGGTGCCAGGGTAGGGGGGGATGGAGCGCTGCAGGAGACCCACCGCTGCCGTCAGTGACGAGTCCATGGACCTCAGCAACATCCGGTGGTCAGACATTGCTGATTACATGCCCTCCATGTACGACACCATCCGTGTCAGCAGTCTGGTGTGGCCATGGAGGACACGCTGCAGCGATGTCCGAGCACCCTGCAACTGGCGATGAATGTCCACAGATTCTGCATTGACGGCAGCAGGGGAGACAGGGGCAGGGGGTGCGGTGCCTGGCACGAAGGAGACATGTTTGGCGTACCACTAACTCCCCTCAGAACCCAGAACCCCACATCCGAGTAGCTAAGTGTCCCATTCGATATCCGAGGTTGGGCCCGGCGGTCCCAATGTATAGACAAGGCAGAACAAGCGACTTACAACATCCTCAGGAATGGTGGGAATCAGAGATACCTGTTTGTCATTATTCTCAGATCAGTCCACAACAGAATAGACACAGACAAGGTAAAGTGTAAAGAGTTCATTCAATGAACCTCGCGTCCTAAGATGCAGGACTGTGGCCAACATAAGCAGACAAATGGTTAAGGCCAGAAACATCAGCATTGTTGCAATATCATAGACATTGAAAGGAGCAATCATAAGAAACTGACAGTGGAAACAGCAACCTTCCTGTTGCCAGTAAACTAATAGTAATATCATTCGACTAATAGAAGGTCCCTAAGCTAGAACGGGGGACCCCCCACTGTACAGATCAGCTCAGTGGAATCAAATCACAGGATCATCTAGTTCCATCTCCTGCAAAAGTCCTCCATCACAATGAAACTAAAACGTGCTGCACTGCAATATGGCAAGCACTCGTCCATCAGGTATCTGCAGCTGCGTGCATGTTATGGCTAACTAGTGGGACGATCAACCTGCACAAAACAACATGTACGTCTAGTCACCCAGACTGTGTGTGTACACAATGTACAGTACAAGCTCGCTGCTCACTGTGAAGGATGGCAATCAACAGGCAGTCCTCATGTGGAGTAAACTCGAGTAGGCATTTCAAAAGTAATAACACGCAACTACAGTGTCGCGTGCAAAAGCAGAAAAAGTGGCAAGATGGCTTACTAACAACTAACGCGGTGGTACCAACTTAGCATTGTACATAGGGAGATAGGAATCGTCACTACACCCCCCCTTGTTCGTACCACTAACCACTAGGGGCGCAAATTCGAGAACGCAGAGTTCAAGTTTGATAGAACGGAACCAAGGGCATGAACTGGAAGTCCATAGAAGGGAAGCGAAAAAGTCAGAAAAGATATGTCAATTATGGATGATGTTGAAGGGCAATTGACCATGTAAAAGGGGAGAAAAATTTCACATTGACGGATGCACCATGAAATGAGCAGGGCTAAAGTCAATCCATCAAGGTATAAGCACTATAAGTTGCTACAGCTTCCAAGAGGAAATCATCTGCACGTTTCGAAAAATTGTCTGCCATCCAGTTCAGCAGGGGGAAAGAACACACGTGTTCCTCAACAATCGGGGCATCCAGCACAATTTGTGGACAACAGGTGGGGACATCAAGATAACTTCTGGATAACAATTCATTTGCTGCCGTTCCGATGTCCCAATTTCCTAGGACTCCATGTGTAGCAGCACAGGCCATGATACTGACGCCAGAACAGTCCAACTCATGAGCCACTAAGGGGCTCATCAGTCGATCAAAATCCGGGTCAGGAGACACCGAGTTACACAGGCACAAATCCAGAGCCCATTCGAATGGACAATCTAGGCAATGAAAGACATGTTGCACGCAGGTAAATAAGGGAAACCGGAAGGACAATCCATAGGCACTGCTTAAGGTCGCCAGCGGCAGAGTGCCGTAGAATTCAAGCATCTTGTTCCGAAGATGGAGCAGCCAGTGCATGCTGTCTTGTAACGCAAGTTGTAAAGCCACAGCGTAGTACGCATATCAATTATGGCACCCCAGCTACGAGGGCGAGAAGCAAAGGGACACCTCCGAAGACGCTAGACAAAATCGAATGATGAAATGCGGGGATCACACCAAACAGAGTTTGGAAAGAGGTCACGAGGCCGGAGCACACAATGTAGAAAAAAACAGCCAGGCCACCTGTTGACAAGGCATGAAAGATAGTCTGAATCCGAGTCCAAAATATATAGTGCGAGATCAGTGCTAAAAAGCGCTTGCGCCTCTGTGCGCGTGTGATCTACGTGAAGGGCAATTGTTTCTGATGGGGATGAAGTCAAGACAATGGAGCCCTTCTACTGCTCATCTTGTTAAACTCCGCTTTCAAGGTTGGAATGGAAGGCCAGATGGATACATCCAGCCGGCCATGCGAGGGTGGGAAAAGGTCGTAATGACAGAAAACCACTCGTAGTGATACAGTCACGATGTCAGGAATTGCCGGAAGCATCCCACAGCAAGCTTCATCATTGAATAGCACATAATTACCGTTAGCAAGCAGCCTACAAGACGCGGTCATAACTGGCACACAAATCCCTATCAGAATACAAGCTACATCATGAGCGTGCATGTAACAAGCACCATGCTATTGAATGTGCCTACACACCACAGAATGATCCGGAGTGGAAGTGCACCCTTCACCTCTTAAATGTAAATGTAAATGTGTAAATGTATGGATACTTGTATAGCGCACGACTACCCGGAGGCCTCTCGGCGCTTGTACGAATACCGCTGTGGAACCCATCCTGGCTTTTTCCCTGTGAGGCGTCCACTCCTGGGCACCCCCAAGTTGAAGGCCAGGCATCCTTAGCGTTGTGGGGGCCGTTGTGGAGATTAAGCAAGCTATTGCCCAGAGTTGCAGAGTGGGACTCCATGATTAGAATGGCACCGAGGCGAGAATTATCAGGTCCGTGGAATTTTTTTGAGCCCAATACCCGGCGAGGCGGGGAATTGAACCCTGGTCCCGGGCTAGACCTCTGCATCAGGGTCTGCCGCTCTAATCATTGAGCCACACTTCTCCACTCCTCCTTGCTGTCTCTCATGCACCTGTTGTCGCCTAGCACGGACACAAGGGACCCGAGCTACTGGGAGGGCGGTCATGAGAATGGAGGGTGCAGCGAGAGATGGAGTGCTGCTTTCAGCTCTGGGAGCAGCCTCCGCCCCCTCTGAGGGCTCAGCCTCGGACCCGTCAGCGTCATAGTCGGTGTTAGGACTGGACAGGTTCTCCGCCTGACTCCCCTCGGCCTCCGTGCCACATGCTGCGCCAGAATCCCCAGCACTGGTGGCCCCGGTGCTGGATCCCTCCCCCACGTCCGTGCCAGTGTCTCCCTCGGTTTCCCCCGACGATGCTGTGGCCAAGGTGAAGAGACAGGAAAGGATCAGACACCTGTATACATATGACACATGAGTCCAAACTACATAGGACACAGCGCATAGCATGAACAGCAACATGAGTGACATCTACAATACTACAAACATATGTAGGCCCTGCACCACACAGTTGGTTTACCCACCATGCCACTGGTAAACAATGGGGAGCATGACACAACAGCAAATCACTTGATCTGAATCGATACAGAGGAGCTACTCTCTGGGGACAGTCGAGCACTGCATCACTGGCATGGCACAGTCACCTACACCCGCAACTGTCCCCCGATGCCAGGGACACGGATAATGACACCTGACATGTAACTACCGGCGTTGCACAATGTGACTATGTCATGAGCTTGCTGTAGTTGTTCCGTGACATGCATCTGCAGTTGCTGAATCCAACATGTGTATGCGTGTCAATGGGCATGGCACACTATTACGCACACCAGGCCACATGTGGAATCAGACGTGATGGGTGTATGTATGCCTCGCACATGGACTTGCGAGACAAGGACATATCTGCGTAGTCTCAATGTATGTGTGATCATTCCTGACATGTATCCCTTCATGGCAAGGTGTGTGGACTGTCCTATTTCAAGGACTTGTGACCTGTGCCTCTAGTGTCCCGCAACCGGTCTGTGTGATAATACATCCTTCTTATGCACATAAGTGGATGTCTGTCACTCCTGTAATGCATCAGCCTCTTCACTAACACTGGCCCACACCTAGTTCCATGGCATGTCATGTTGACCTTGCGCACCCACGTGTGTAGCTGGTGTTACCTGGCTGGCATACGTGTCCTGGATGCATTTCACAGTACAGACTCTGTATGTAGCAGATGTGTGGTAGCTGTTGAACATGTGCTCAGTCCATTGACAGTGGTGTAGTGCTGTACTCAATCTTCGTTAATCCTTCCAAATTTCTGCAGGGCACCACCTCTCCCCCGACCAATGCCAGACTTGGCTGCCATGAGGGAACGTGACTGTATACGCCGCTACCGCTTCTCCCAACCGTTGATTGACAACTTGACCACAAGGCTCGAGCCACACCTCCAACCGCTACACAGGTATCCTACTGCACTGACAGCCAAGATGAAGGTGATGGCAGCCCTACATTTCTTTGCCATGGGTACGTTTCAATTGACCATAGCTGATGTAGGTGGCATGTCCCAGACCATGTTCAGCCGTGTCCTGCATGATGTGTTAGAGGCCATGTTGTTACACCTGGATGAATTCATAACTTTTCCAACTCGTGAGCAGTTGACAGGTGTCAAGGGTGAGTTCTATGCCCTGGGAGGGATGCCCCATGTCATTGGCGCCATTGATGGGACACATGTGGCTTTGGTGCCACCACACGCACAGGAGGTAGCCTTCCGTAACCGCAAGCATTACCACTCCATCAATGCCCTTGTGGTATGTCTTGCTAACATGATGATATCCCATGTCTGTGCCCGATTTCCAGGATCAGCACACGATGCGTACACCATGAGGTGTAGCAGGGTGCCGGAAATGATGCTGCAGCTGCTCAACGAACGTGCATGTCTTGTTGGTGGGTATACTCTGTCAGTCCTGTATTTAGCGGTTTCTTCATATCTTACTGCTTCTCCTGACCCACTTCTGTCCATGATGTTTCCATGTAGGGGACGCTGGCTATCCCAACATGCCATGGCTGATGATGCCTCTCCGCAACCCCAGAACAGCCGCAGAACACCGGTACAACAACACCCATGGGCAGACGAGGCGCGTGATTGAGAGGACGTTTGGACTCCTGAAGAGCAGATTCCGGTGCCTCCACAAGATCGGCGGCGCACTCCCATATGCCCCGGTGAAGGTCTGCAAAATCTTCCTTGTGTGCTGCATGCTGCACAACATGGCAGTGGAGAAGGCCGTGCCACTCATCCTGGATCCTGATGAGCAAGATCATCCACCCGTGGAGGATGAAGGGCTTGGGCACGGGGCAAGTGACGATGAGGATGAGGATGAGGTTGAGGACATCCGGAGTCAGCTTATCCGCAACTTCTTCTCATGATGGTGAGTCCCTGTGTGTGAGTGTGCACGCTTAGAGCCTTGTGTGGCATGTGTTGCAATGTGTGTGTCGAGCTGACTGTGTGCAAAGTGACTTGGAGGTCTGTTCTGATGTGTAATACATGTGATAATGTCATTCCCCATATTTGTGCAGGTACACAAAAATCATTATTAGCATGGTGGCAAAATCAATCCTGTAGAGTGCATGTACATGTCTGCGGACTACTAGCTCCTCGCTGACTTGTTGTGTGTCTGTCCTCCCCAGGTTCCTGCGGCTGTCGTCAGCTCATGTCATCATTGCACTCCTGCTATTCCTCATGAGTATTGCAACGTGTGCTGGATCAGAGTTACATGCACAGAGATGGTGAAAAGTCATCTGGGGTAAGGAGTGCAGCAAGGTGTTTTGTGGGTGGTACGTGTTTGTGATATGTGGGGACTGCTCCTGTGCATGTTGTGTTACCATGCATACATGTCGACTCACCATGGCCACGTGACGTCTTGCATGGCTCCCATGAATTGATAGTCACCCTTCCTGACAGTCATCTGTCATGGATTGTGTATTCTGATGAAGGCATCAATGTGTGTATAACGTCCCTCAGGAACATACAGGATGGCCATGGTGGACATGGTGTGGGACATCCCCATATGAGGCTCAATGTGGAATGGTAGACTCTCCGTGTGCAGCGAGGGGTGTGAGGCTCAACCCCTTCACATGTGTGCCAGCTCAGTAGGATTTACCACATCTGTGTGTTGCAGGTGGTGTCCAGTGTAGGTCACACATGTTCAGCCGAATGACCTGTGCTTCTGTTCCAATGGATACCATTTCATTGGTGTGAGGATGAGTAATAAAGGTGTTCGTCACACTCCAAGGTGCCTCGTCTCTCTCAATGCAGGTCTCTTGCCACTTGGCATGCGGCATCTCTGGCATACTTGCTGCTGATAATGCATAGGAGTCCATGTGTAGTTTAGCGACATGCATGCAGTTGATCATGGATTAGGCTCCCTATTGGGCATGTAGTACATGGTCGTGTATGTTTTTTGGCGAGGTCAACCACACAATGGGCCATCACCAGTTGCTGAGGCTGTGTCTCCAGTGTGCAGGTCGACCTTCAGTTTCCTGATCTGGTGTAATGGTTCTTTGGTGATTGTGCATGCATTGTCTCTGGGTGTGCCATGTGACACTGGACACTCCTCACTTTACACATGCGCCTGTTGCAGTTGTCCTTCTGACATCCTAGTCTTTGCGTGCAAAATGGGCCTTTTGGCAGGGAGATGGCGCCTGCAGCTGCAGGCCCTGCACAAGCACCCAGTGGCCACACACAAAAGATGGTGTGCATCATGTTTGGCTCGCTCACATATGCCATGCTAGTCCACTGCATCTGTACCTCATGCTGCAATACCCTCTGCATCATGCACATGATCCACAGATAGATCCACTCCAAGTTACGACAGACCATCCCCCAGGTCCATGACAACATCCATCTCATATACTGCCCTGCCCTCTACGGAGCAACTACATCCAAACTCCAAGGACACTGGTCCACTTCCAGGGGGCATCTGCACACCTCAGCTTCTACACCCTGCGCCCCAGCCACCTCATCGTTCACCATAGATAGCTGCAATGGATCACTGTCTGCTGCAGGGTGTCCTCCACACACCCCACCCACACTCAGGAGGCAGTCCACAAACCCGACCCCACACCAACCTTGTACGTCTGTCATCCTAGATCCCGTTGGTCCATCTCCGTGCATCCAAACTTGCCCTGGCCACCGTTCTTCACATCCACCGTACTCCAGCATACAGGACATTGTACTCCCACCTAGCGACACATACCTGGTACTCCCTCCCCGGGTACCTCCACATGGGCCATGACCTCTAAGCCTTGATGATGATCTCCCAAATAGATCTCTCTGCACAGTTTTGCAAGCACCCCCTCAGCAGCCAGCGCCCATCACAGGTTAGTATGGTGCTCCATGCCTACATTGAATGATACCTTGTGACCCATGTGTGTCCTGTACCAGACTCTGTTCCCAGGGTATGGATGGCTGGAGTTGGTTCAACACTCAGGCATGGTTAGACATTTCTGCACACATTTGTCGTAGAATAATGCAAAATGACAGCAACATCTCATGTGCAGAACAATGTGTATTTATTTTGGGTGGGGTGAGTCTTTTGGTAGATGTGAGAAGGTGCTCTACCGGGGGAATAGAATCCAAAGTTCACTGGGGGAGATGGCATCCTTGGCATTGGAAATCATCAGAGTCCAGACCACAGTGTTGGTCATCATTGGTCAGACTGTGACCAGCAAGTCCATGTGGCAGAGAATGTCATTGGGTGAGGTGCTGCTGTTGCACCAGAAGGCCAGGTGCCAGGCCAGGTGACCTGGGAGATGGCGATGGTCCGCTGACTCTCATGGTCTTTTACGTGGACGACTCACCTTCCTCCGGGGACCCTCAGATGCAGGCCTTGACGATGTTAGGGATGCTCCGTCAGATGAATCCTCCTCCTCCTCGTCCCTCCCTGTGTCTGGTGCTGGTCTACGCCTGGTGGCACAGGGAGGGTTTGCCAGACTTTGGGCGATCTGACGGAGTGATTGGCTCACGTCCCTGTGCACCGCCAGGAGCTCAGCCAGTCTTGCCTCCATCCATCCTTGGTGTTGTTGATGACTGGCATGATGCTCGACCTGCAGGTTCTTTATCTCATCGAGGGTCCCCTGCATCCCGACAAGTCTGGACACGACCTGGTCCATGCCTCTGGTGTCACACCGGTATGAGTCCGGGATGTTGTGTATGTGTGCAATCCCGGGGTCCTGAGCTGGCTGGTCAGGTTCGCGCCTCCGCCTGCCTCCACTCCCACCACCCCTGCCCACACGAGCCTGGCCTGCCATTGTGGGCACATCGGGTCTACGGGACCCCTGAGGGATGCCATTGGCAGGGTTGTCTGCCTCCTCCTGGGTGCCCGCAGAACCTTGTCCCTCCTGGTCAGACTGGCTGTGTTGTTCAGTGCGAGCAGGAATCCTGGGTGTGTCCTGGGATGTGGCGGGAATGGGGGTGGTGGTTGGCACAGATGTACCTGACGCAGGTGCTGCAGGTGCTTGTACACCAGAGGGGCCAGGTTGGTCGGGGTCATCCACGGAGTGGTGAGAGTCGTCGCTGCCGGTGGGATCGTCTTCACGCGGTGCCTGGGACTGTGATTCTTCCCCCCAGTGTTGGGGGGAGATCGTCGACATTGCCCTGTGTGTGAGAGAGAGACAATGTTAATGCTGTTTCATGCCACATCGATGTTTCATACATATTCAAGTTGACACAGTTCCCCCAGGTAGTTGGATGTCCCTAGCATTCCTCTCAGTGTCCACTTGGGGATGGGTATGTTGCGGGGGTCAGATTGGGATGTTCTCCTGAGTGTGTGACCTGTAGATAGTTGGCTCTGATCAGGCGCGCAACACCCATTGGGCTCACCGGGCTTCAGCCCCCTCCATGTGTGTCACATGTCCATTGTGGGAATGTGTGAATCGGTTGCCTGCCCCGGGGGTGTGTGCTTGTGTTAGGGGGGGTGACCGGGCGTGCTGTTGTGTGTAGTGTGAGTTGTCATTGGGTCTCCCAGGTGATGTGTGTGTCCCCTCATGGTGTATGCTGGCATTGCAGTGTGGGTGAGTTCCTGTGCAAGATACCTGTGCTTGTGAAGTTGGTGTTTGAGTGTACAGTGGTCCCAGGAGGGCCTTGTGCTGCATACAGCAGGGCCCAGTGTCAGCGACCTTGTTAGTAGTTTGACAGTCCCTGTGCATTGTGCACGGGTATGTCCCTATGCCATATGGGCTGAGGACATTGTTGTCTGCGTCTCATTTTGACGATGTGTTGTGTGGGGCCCACCCTCCCAGCCTCCCGGACATCCAGTCTTGTGTTTGTGGTTGTTGTAGCCTTGGACATGGCCTTGCCTTGATTTGTGAAGGGTGGATGGTGACGTTCGTGACATGGGCGTGGTTATTGAGTGTGGTCGTGTGCGGTGAGTGCTTGGGGGTGGGTGCGTGCATTTGTTGTGGTTGGGGTGTGGATGCCATTCCCCCCATGTTGCGTGAGTTGTTTGTGTACTCACCAGGCTCTGCGACTCCTTCCACTCCGTGTAGTCCCACCGGCGGTAGCATGGCCATCACCTTCTCCTCCCTGGGATGGTAGTGTATGGGTCTGCGGGGCGGCCCACCTCCAGTGATGTTGGTCTGGGCATGTTCTTCATTCATCTTCCTCTTGACCGCCCTGCGCAGATCGTACCACCTGGCTTGGCATTCATGCCTGGTCCTTCGAACGGGCGCAACAGCATTCACCTTGTTGACGATCCTCTGCCACATGGCAGATTTTTCAGATATGCTTGTCTGTCTGACCATTGTTCCAAACAGCTGTGGCTCGACTCTGATGACTTCGTTAACAAGGAGCTCCAGCTCCGCCGTAGTGAACTTTGGATTCTTGTCTGTGGGCATGGTGTGGGGTGTGGGTGGTTGTGGGTGTGTGGGTGTGAATGTGTGTGTGTGTGAATGTGAAGAGGGGAATGTTTGTGGGGGAGGTTGTGTGGAGGTGTGTGAGTGGCAGTGTTGCGGTGTAGCGAAGGTATGAGTTCTGTGGGGTGGTTTGTGTGTGGGCTCTGTCCGCAGTAGGTCTGTTGCAAAGGCTCATGGTTTGTGTGTGTGGGCCCTTTTTATTGGTCAATGTTTGGGTGTGGCTGTGTTTGAATTTTGGTGGGCGTGTTATTAGAGGTGGTTGTGTTTGGGGCCTCTGTTGACCAGTTTGGATGTGGCAGGTCAGTTATTGAGTTGTATTTTGTCGTGTGGACGTGTTTTGTGTTGTTGTGCGAGTCGCTTTGACCCTCCTTGTGCTGTTTTACACTGTCCTGGTTTTGTATGTGTCTTTTTGGCGTAGGTACGACCCGGACATACGCGATGCTGGGTGAGGGTGCTGAGGTACGGTGTTGGTGTTTGGCGCGTACATGTGGGGGGGCTGGGGGCACAGTGCGTACATGCGGTGTTGGTGTGCAGTGCATAAATGCGGTGGGGGGGCTGGGGGTACAGGGCGTACATGCGGGGCTGGGGTAAAGTGCGGACAGGGTGGTGTACGGTGCTGGCATATTTGGGGGTGGGGGGACTGTACGGCTCGTACACGGGCATGGGTTTACCCGTGTACGTGTGTGCTACTGCGTTGGCTCCGCACGGGCCTTTTTACGTGCGATTGTGTATTCGGACGGACGGTCGGGATCGTACTTGCGCGCTCGGACTTGTGTTTTACGATTTGTACGTGAGACTGTCCGGCTCACTTTCGTACACTTTTCCCGACGATATTCGGACGTGAAAACTTTCCGACGCACTCTCGTAGACTTTTCCCGACGCTATTCGTAGATATTTTTCACGAACGAATCGTACTTGGCCGTTTGTATGGTACTTGTACGACTCGTACGTAAAAAGATACGGATACGGGTCGTACGCAAATTATTTTTAACGGATCGGAATCGGCACCTTAATGAAAATAACATGACAAAGCAAAAAGAAGAATTTTTCAAGTAAGGAGAAGCAGACTTTAATTTCAAATACCAGGAAAAGAAACCATGATAAAGAAACACTATCTGTTACCCGGAGACAAAAACAATTTCAAGAAATTAATCAGAGACTTTTTCGAACTAGACTGATTCAGAATTTAATGAAAACATGCTGCAAATATAAAAAGAAAGTGCTGCAATTCAAACAAAAGCAGCATATTGAAAGTATAGTAGATACTGCTTTCAATTTAAAACAAAAGTTATTCATTGTAATTTTGAAGAGGATCAAAGTGTTGTATAAAATAATGAAAGTGTTGAAAGAGAAAAGTAGAAGAAAAAGACTTGTGAACAGAACCAACTGCAAAATCTTTAGTGGACATTGGAAACATACTTCTACTAGTGAGCCTTTTTTTAGTGAGGAAAGTTACTTCCAGGAAAATAGTTTACCATTTGCAGTTGATACTGGAGTTCATTGCTACGAAGTTCAGGATGGTTGTCCCCTTCCAAAAGAGGAAATGGTTGGTAAAAGTGCAGAAGAGTTAATAGCTGAAGAAGTGCAAAGAAAACGTATACAATCTCCTGTGTATAAGTGGGGTTGTAGCAGTATTTGTAGTATTCAACAGGAATCTATTGATATAATGCGAAATTTGCTACGAGAATATACACAGAAAAGCATTAAACAGAAGATTAGGTTGTTACAAGGACTAGATCCATGTAATTAAGAAAATATACTGAGATGCATGGGCTTTCTCTGGCTTGTCTTTCAAGAGAAGTGTGTAATAGTGTTTTTCATCGCTTGAGGATGTTAGTAGTACGCCATTCAGAAATGCTGACGTTTGTAAGGAAACCGTACTATGTAAAAAGTCCTGCATTATGTTTAAGTGAACAGATGTTCAAAAAAACTGTGATGATATTGAAATGCGATATTTTGGTTCAGAAGAGCAGTCCATAGATAGTGAAAGTTTGACAATTACAGATGTTGAAGGAGATGGGACAGTGATTAGCACTGATCAGTTTGAAGAAGAAAATGGAAAGTTTAATGTAGTGTGCTGTGAAATACCAAACTATGTTAGTGTTTGTTGTCGGCGTACTCATTATGAAAGTCAAACTAGGAATGTTGATTTGTATTTGAAAAGTGAAAAGGAGAACAATGGTAAGTGGGAAGAATATGCAACTTAATTGTTGGTGGAAGGTCGATTTGACTTAGGTAGTGATCAACGTATTTGTAAATATTGTTACAATAAATTAGAAGAGAACAAAATGCCTGCTAGAGCAGTACATAATAACTTAGAATTAGTAGCTATTCCTGAGGATCTGGCAGAATTGAATACATATTAGTCGGTCCTCATTCAATCTGTTCATCCTTTTCAAACTATAATTCGGATGGAGCCTAAAACAGGTAAACTGTCACCAACAGACTTGCAAAGAGGGCTGAAAGGAAGAGTGGTGTACTTACCTTTGGATTTTAAGGAAAATATTGAAACTATTGCTGGAGAGAAAGAGGAAAATGAGACAGTAGTTATTCTAGTAAATGGTGTACCAACAAAGAGTTGGAAAATATGGCAAGAATTTGTGGATGTTAATAAAGTTGAAACGGCGACCTTATATCTTATAGAGAACAATATTTATTACAAAACTGTAAATGTGGATGAACAGTTTAGAAGATGAATCTGAAATTTCAAGTGGTCAAATAGAGAAAGTGGTCAAGTCAAGGACTGAAGAGATTCATGAACATTTCACAATATGTCCTTTGCATTCAAAAGAAGTAATAGGAAGCATCATTGAGTTATTTCAAATGAAAAAGCACAGGGAACTCCAATGAGTATATGGGAGAAAAGCTTGGAAGCTCGTTGTTTTCCACAGCTGTTTCCTACTGGAGAAGGTGGACGATATGATGACCGACCTGTATGGACTCCAGCTTCAGAATATCGGTCAACAAGATTATAATCTGAAGATCCTAGATTTCGACAGTGCATTCCATACATATTTCACCTTTTGTTTGAAAGTGATCTGTCTTCTCTGTCGTATGCAGTGAACCACATACTTAAAACTGGAGTTCATCAATCACTTCTTTCTGCGAAAGAATTTGTGGAGAAAGTTCAAGAAACAGATGAAAATTTAGAAGCACAGTTAATCAATTTGATGGCATGTCAACGTGGAACAAATGAGTATTGGTATCGTTGTCATGGAGAACTCAACTGTATGTTACAGAACTTAGGTACACCAACATGGTTTGTCACACTTAGCTGTGCAGAGTACGCATGGGAAGATTGGCTTGAGTTTCTAAGAGAAGTGAATTCCAATATAAAAAATGTTGAAATAAAGACTCCTGGTGAACTGTGTTCATTGGAAGCTGTAAACGTTTGCAGATATTTTAATCATAGGTTTCAAGATATGATGTATTTTATCTGCAGTAAAAAGAATCCACCTCTTCGAAAAGTTACCGATTTCTTTTGGAGAAAGGAGTACCAAGCAAGAGGTGCACCTCATATACATATGCTACTATGGATCAAGGACGCACCTAAATTTGGAGCTGATTCTGATGAACCAGTATTGTCTTTCATCGAACAGTATGTGACGTGAGATTCCAAGAGAAGAAGGAGATAGAAGCTTGAGACAGCAAGTTTTACTCACCGTTGTGGAAAGTACTGCAGAAGAAAATACAAGTGTAAAGGAAAATTTTACAAAAAATGTTGGTTTGCTTTTTGACGTCCAGTCATTTGTAAAGGAAGAATAAATTCTTTTTTTTCTTCTGTAAGGCACATAATAACTTGGAAATCTCCAAAGAATACCTACAACTTAAAAAGAACAGAAGTGTCAAAGTATATCAATGACTGCAATACAGTCATTTTAAAAATGTGGAATGCGAACATAGACATCCAGTATGTTGTAGATAACTCAATTGCTGTTGCACGTTATGTTACATCGTACATAACAAAATCAGAAAAAACAGAGATGAAACAAAAGTGGGAAGAAATTGCACAAGAGAAAAGCCTTAGCAAAAAATTGTACAGCTTTACTTTGAAAATGCTTTCCGACCGAGAAATTGGATCGTATGAATGTTCAGACCGCTTGTGCTCTTCAAGTTTATATTCAAAGTCCCGAGGAATTATTTGGGTAAGTTTAGGTCTTGCCTGCAAACAAAATAGAGTGTTGAAATCATTTGAAGAAATTAAAGAATTAGCAGCAAATGAACCAGACAGTACAGACATTCTTCAAACTAATATGTTGGACACATACTATCCAAAAAGGAGTCGACATCTGGAACAGCTATGTCTGTATGAGGTACATTACAGCTTCAAAAGAAATGATAAACAGAATTTAAAAGAAGGAAAATATGTAGTAGTTGGATGTCATGGTTGTTTAGTAAAACATGCAATGGGTAATCTTATAAACCACAAGAAACTCAGTTGTGAAACTCCAGATAAGCGAGAATTTTACTATTTAGCACTTCTCCAACGCTTTAAACCATGGCGTAATGAAAGTGAATTACTTGGAGATTTTGACTGCTACAAAGATTCTTTTACTGCATGTAAAGATAGCATTGCATGTACAATTTTTCCTACATATTTAAAAATGTTGAATGATGAAGTTGAACAGGAAAAGACTATTACAGCTGAAATAGCTAATGAAAGTTCTCAAGAAAGTCAAAGTAGTGGTCCATGTAGTCAAGATCCTCTTGGACAACCAATACTGGAAAATGAAGCAGCGATTGCTATGCATGAAATCGAAATCGCAATGCAACAAGCACACAAGAAGAATATTACATTGGAAAACTTAGAAGAACAAGTAAATGTTGAACAGAAAGAAATATATGTACAAGCGAGAGAACAGATAGAACATGGTTTGTTGCATGAAAAAAAAATGTGTGTGTTCATCTTTTAAACCTCTTCTGATGTACATCAGTGGTCAAGCTGGGACAGGTAAAAGTTTTTTAATTAAAGTTTTGACCACTTCTCTTAAAAAAACTACTGTTTCATATATATGCTGTGTGGTAACAGCTCCAACTGGATTAGCTGCACACAATGTTAAAGGAGTTACTTCGCATAGATCACTGATGTTACCAGTTGAGCATGCTAATAAATTAGAATATCAGAAGTTGTCTGGAGAAGCTTCTTATGAAGTGTCAAGAGTGCTGAAGAAAATGAAACTTTTAATTATTGATGAGGTGAGCATGGTCTCAAACCTAATGCTTACTTTTGTACACTTAAGAATGCAACAGGTATTAAAAACAGATTATGACCTTCTCTTTGGAAGAAAACATTTAATTGTATTTGGAGATCTGCTACAACTAACCCCTGTAAAAGGAGAACCAGTGTTTAAAACTCTTCTACATAAAGACATTAAGAAATCTTTGGGAAGTATTGGAAATGTGAATCTGTGGTTACGTTGTGAATATAAAGAACTCACTCAGAATATGCGACAAGCAAGAGATGAAGATTATGCGAATATTCTAAAAGATGTAAGAATTGGTGTTCTAAGCAAACATGGTAAACAAGCTTTTCAAAGTCGTCTACTAAAGAACTTTTTTACAAATGAAAACACACCAGCAGAAGTAATGTACAAGAAAATGAAAGAAAAAAGGTCTCTAGTTTGCTTAATGCCTACAGTGGAAGAGTGTTATACATTTAATAGAGAGCTTATGAAATTGGAAAATCAAGAAATAGTTCACATTGAAGCTATTGATAAAATCGAGCATCAAGGAATAACAATTCTTCTTTCAGAAAAACTACAGACTAAATTGGATTATTTGGAAAAGTATGTATAAAAAACTGCTGGCTTATAAAAAAATTTAGATGCATGTTTAAAATTTTGAGGCATAATCTGAATGTAGAAGAAGGTAAATGTAGGAAGAACTGTGTTTAAAGAGGGAATGGTATATGTTGCATTATCTCGAGTTAGAACGTTGTCTGGTTTGTATTTAATTGATTTTGATGAGAACAAAGTTAGTGCTGATGTTAATTGAGAATATAATCGTTTGAGAAGGCTTTATGCTCCAAGTTTAAGTGAATATCCAATTTATGAGAAACGTGTTGTGTGTTCAAAATGCAAACATGTTGAAGAATCAACTATGGTTGAAAAGCAGAAACCAAATCAAGAGAAATGAAAAGATGTAAAGAGGCAGAAAATACAAACAAGTGATGATGTTGTGGGTTACCAATTAGAAAATGCTTCTGGTGTCAACTGCTATGGTAATGTTATTTTATTTTAAACGTTATATTTTATCTTGAAGATGTTTATGGTGAAATTATGGAAAGTCAGGAAAAAGATTATGTTCGGTACTTTATACTTTATTTCAAGAATTGAGAACTGATAGAAGTAAGATCCATTCTGCTTCTGGTATTTGCCAACTGTTGGATACATGTACTGGATCTTTAACTGTCAGCGCTAATATACCACAAGATGCACAAGAATTTCTGATGGTTATGCTTGGAGTACTAGAAGATGAAGGAATTCAGATTGATAGTTTATTTGGACTCAGTTACAAATGGGAACATAATTGTGAACAGTGTTCATTAACTCCAAGCACTATAGTTGACAGAGAATGATTTCTATATTTAACAATACCTGACTGCAAATCTGTACCATTTTCCAAATTAGCAAAAGAAGCTGATCACGAGATAATCTCTTCTCGTTGTAAATCAACAATGCTATCTACATTAAGCCTACAAAGACATGGAAAATATTTGATTATAATGCTGCAACGCTGTAGACCAAATGGAAGAAAAGTGGAAATCAAAATTAAAAACTTTTTTGCTAGTCAAGTATCTATTTCTGGAAGAACTTTTGCAACAGTTGCTCTTATTTTCCATGCTGGAAGTACTACCACACGTGGACATTATACAGTTTATTTAAAGTGTAATAATGGTTGGAGTCACTGCAACGATACACACTTGGAAAAGAAACCGAGATTGCCTTATGAATTACCCAACTCATACTTGATATTTCTGAAACAAAGAATTTAGATTCATCATTCGGCCTAGTGGGAAGGTGTAAAGATACTTTAAGGAATTTATACTGGATGATTTCAAAGCGAAATCTTGATACATTTTGGCGTATTGGGAAAATGTGAACAGAAACTACAAAGTAAAGATAAGATTCGAAGATTGGAAATAATATTGGATGTGTTATTTGTGTTGATTTTGTATTATATTTGGGAGAATTAGGGATTTGGGTTGATTATTTTTTTTCCCGGCTGTTTATGATGAAACTACACTGACATCACTGTGAATAGTGATGTCATCAGTGATGTCATTTGAGATGTCATCAGTGATGTCACTGACCATGTCATGAGTGATGTAATATGTGATGTCATCAGCAGTGCATTGCGGGCGTGTGAGTTATAGTTAGCTCAACTAACTGTAACAGGCGAATTTCTCTGGTTTTATATGAGTCAAATATCCAAGTTACTATAACGTCTCTGAAACCTATGGTTTTTTCAGTGAATTCCTAAGATTTTTTAAATGCTAATTTCTAACTATAACGTCCCTGAAAACTATGTTTTTTTCAGTGAAGATATATATATTATATATATATATATTTGTTCATTTTTAAATAAATTTCAAATGATAGAATTAATTAAAATTCATAGTTTTTGTTATTACCTGTTTAAGTATAGGGAGTTGATATTTTTGCATTCTATATTTCTACCTCAAAATCTTTTTAATTCTATACTTTTCATGGTCGAAATACTGTCAGAGAACATACTCCAAGCAATAACAAACAAACACTCAACACAACTCACTGGACAGAACCCTGACACTCCTCTAACATTGCCCAGATATTTCATACACTTGGTTGTCAATTAACTCAAAACAGAATACACTACAAAACTGAACATTGACAACCTTGCTTTCTTGATGAGTGCTTTAGATGACTAAGATGGGCATCTGTCTTATAATCTCACATACTCTGGTCTCTATTGACTATTCACCAATACTTTACCACCTACAAATAAGCATACACCATTCCAATAGATGTCTGTTACTAGACAGAAATTGATCTATTGTACTCTCTAATGTTTCTCATTCAAAGAGCTAAATATTAACTGGGAGCCTAATAATAGCTGACACCAAGACATATTTGATCTGTGTGGGATATATATCAGTAGTTTTATCAGAAGTGTTCCAGTGAATATTTATGTGTATTGCACTGATGTTGTGCTTTGTTCCTTTTTTTAACGTGCCACTACTGTTTGAGGGGAGTGCTGCGATAGGAGTTATTACCATAGTCATTTGAATTATGCAATGGCAATTCTTCGACTTCAGCATTTTGAGACCTATTTATGGATTTGTTGCACTTGCACACAATTCACCATTTGCAGCATAATTTGCAAATTCTTGCCTAAATGGACAAAAATTGCTTTGTGATACATGGCACATTCTTTCCAAAGGAAAACTGGTCAACTTTAAAGTATTCATGTATTAACTGGTACTAATTGAATGAATACTTACTCAGTTGTTACCAATGTTTTTAAAATGTACAAATAGCAAAATAATTATACCACAGAATGTGGTACAATGCGACAGAGCATCTGTACCACCAAGAAATAAATCGGGCCCTAGGACCCTTAGCATTTTTCAGGGCATTGGGTCTCAATCTTGTCTCCATTTTCATTCAGATGTTGGAAACATATCCATGTATCAATCTCAGGAGTGGAGTTTCAGGGAGGTTATTTAGGTTGTGACACCCTTCTAATAAATACATAAATGGCTTGGTAGTAGGGTCTGGGGGCCCTTAGTCGGGTCTGCTTTGTCTGTGTTGGTTCTTCTAGTGTTCTGATTTCACTAACAGGTTTCAACCTGTTATTTTTTTTAGATCAGGAATTATAATATATCTAGCGGCCAGTTTGCAATAAAAGTAGTAGATCTGCACCCATAGATGTACTCCTTGAATCAATACAAATGTACAACTATATAGAATTCAAAACATTAACAGTAGCAGACTGTGTAAGCTGCATCAGTCTCTGGTTTCTAGGCATACCACTGGCAATCAAACACCCAAAAGGTGAAAGTATGAATGCTTGCAAATAGCCTAACCACTTGCAATCACTCTGGGTAGTATTGCAGGTTTACATTTTTTGTCTACTGTGCCACTCTAGACAGAGGTTCTGATTTAGTATTTGGCAGAAAGAGTAAAGACAGACAGGGTGATGGAGGACTTTAGGTCTGCCAACTTGCCTTTACTCTGCTAGCCAAATTCAGAGATATCTGCTGACACTGTGGAAATCTTTATGCATTGGCAGGCACCGTCATCATGGCAGTTCCTGTCACTGTAGGAAAAGGACAGCTCTGTCAAACATGAAGGCTAGCAGTCAAACATTTCCAAAGTTCTTTGTTTTTTCAAAAACAAACACCCATAGTGGGAAACACAGCCAATTTATGTGGAGCTAATACTTCGGACAAATGCTATATTACCCTAGAAGTGTCATACCATGACTCATTTTTGCATCAAGTCTATGTGTTGGTTAAGAGATAAAATATCACATCTCTTTTATCCATGGCACTCTCATGGAGCAGTGTGCTGCCTTCTTTCAAAGCCCTTCAGCAACATGTCAGCAGTAAGAGGCACTATATCAATGCAACTACTGTAGCGTAAGATACAATAAAATATTATTCATGAATATGTAAAGAAGTTTACAGGTGAAAAGTATTGCCATATTGCACACCACTAGTGTTGCCTTGTATCAAATACATGTGCTGCACTTCATTCATGCACATCTTGGACAACCATGTACTCTCAAAGTGGCATTAGAGAACGATACAGATAGCAAATAAAAAAAACTAGTAACAAATGCAAAGAAGACAGGACTGGATGAGTTCTCAGCCTGGATTAATTCACTGACTGAGCTTGAGGATGAGCAGTGGCACATACCGACCTTAACTGGTAAACCATTAAGGTATTTTTTTAATACAGCTCTCCAGCTAGCTTCAATTGTAGTGGTTAGGGTCCTAAGAGCCTGTAATGGACGTACATATTCTGATTCAGAGATGGCCCCCACTATGACATAGAAGCAACATTGATTATGTGCTTGTAAATTTAAGGCTATGACTGCTCCTTGAGGACATGCACATTTATAATTGCACTGATGGCGATCTAAATTCTGTGTTCACTTCCCTGAATAGGGATGCTGTTAGTATATATGCCACAGAGGTGCTGCTCCCCCTAGTAGCCAATAATTATAGAAGGGTCACATGACTCCAAGTCTTGTCCAACCCGAACCTGCTGTCTGAAATCTATTATTGCTGCACTGAATAGCTGACTGATTTTGTTGGTTGTACTTATGATGAAATCCCAATTATGAAGATTCACTGCGGGTTTTTTCTCGGAGCTCCTTTTAAAAAGGTTTTACACGAGCAGACCTCCTATGTTAAATCAAATCCGTGTTTTAACCACAAGTGTAAGCAATCTTAATGAACTTTGCAGCTGGCTGTTCAATCACAATCATGCAGAGGCTAGAAGCAAGTATGAAGCAACCCTTGAGAAATGATGAGAGATTGGGAAGATAACAATTGGGAAAACCTAGTTTGTAGGACCAGGACAAACACATAATAAAACATTTTGGCTAATACTTTATCATGAAAGTCTTGAAAGGACCAATACGATATCTCATTATAACCAGTCAGACAGACAAATGAGTCACATTTTACATCCTTTTAGGTCATGACTGGTAATCCTAACTCATCCCCAAGGTCAAGTCCTGTCATTATCATCCCTGTCACCCATACTACAGCTGTGAACAGTCTTGTAACCTTTAGCCATCAGTGCTATTGGCTGCCTCAACCTGGCAAAGACACCCATACCCTGCACTATTCCCGTGGATTTTTAAAAATCCGAGCCAACAGTTTGGTCAAGTTATGTCAACCTGTTATCAAATGTGAGATCAAAAAGGACTAGCCTATTTGTGAATGTACATAGACTCAAGACTGTAAGTCAGGGTACAAACCATTTTGTTTGTTCATGAAGCCCTCACCCACCAACCTAGTTGGTGGCATGCTTCATCATCGGGCCCACCCAGTGACACCGAGTGTGTCCCGGGTGTGCTTCGACGCCTGGATACAGCAGAGCAGGTATGTATCTGAGTGTGCAGTGTAGTGACGTGAAGGTGAAGATTTAAAAGCTATGCAGGGATCCCAGTACCCGAGGGTAAATTATATTTTAATAACTGGGTGACTGCTAGCATTAAGAAAGGCTGTTGGATGTTATAGGAATGTTAATTAGGGTTTCCTACATCCAGGTGTGGTCTACATGTTTCTCCAGGCCTTTATGATTAAAACTGGCTTTCCTCAGGACCAAAGTGTGTAGGTGCAAATTACTTAGATTTAAGTGATTTTGTAATTTTGAGAAATGTGTAGCACTCGCTAAGGTGCTTTACATGTGAGAGGGGGATTCCCTCTTAGAGCATTAGTTGGCTTGTTGCCAAACATGCCCCATGGAGTAGTCTAATAGGTATGTGGGAAAACCCAGAAACTATTAAAAAGCAGTTGCTGCAGTTTTGACGTCTTGTTATTGGACCTTTGTTTACAACTAATTCATTTTAAAGATGGGTAATGGAAGCCTAAAGATCAATACTTTGATTTTAAGTCTGTACTGGATTTTGAATTCTTTTTGAAAATATCACTCCTCCCCTATGCCAAAAGCCTGTATGGAAGATTCAGACTGGGCAATCTAACACTCTAGCCACTTGTGACTAAATGGAGGAATGGATTGTCTCCTAGCACTTGCCCCGCTTGTGGTACAGGTTCCGAAACTGAGGACCATATTCTGCTCTTCCGCTCGGTGTACCGTGGAATTCGACGTTAGTGGATTTTACCGGTGTGTCTGAACTTAGGGACTAGGTGATATTTGTTAGCACTTAGAATATTGAAAACCAACACTTCAAACAATACAGAGGTCGCTGTAAGTCAATTATTTCTAATTTTCTGGTGTAAGAGAAATAATATTTTAGCCTTGTCATCAATATTCTATTGCAGGCTACACAACCTTTCCCTAATGGTTTGCACACTGTTGCTCAATCTACAGATTTCTGTAACATGTCTTTTGTATGGCACCCTGTTGGGCTCAAATCTTATACAGATAGCTTAATGGGTCCGTCCTAAGTCTTAGTATGAGGTTTGTATTACCTGGAATTTCTTCCTTACCCCCTGCTCTGTGATTGTACAATTGACTTATATGTTTTGTGAGTTAATGTGCATAACAATACTTTTGTTTAGCTATTGCATACTACCAAGGGAAAGCTCTCTAAGACACCAAGGGCATTAATATTACATAGTATTGTACTTGAGCACTCTGGGGTTTCGATTTGAACTGTTGAATGAGACTCTTATGCTGAGCCTTCAATGTTTATGAATAATCTGAATGGTGTAAGTTTGTTTCCTGTAAGGGCCGCATGTTCATACATTTGGCTCTGCTTTGCGTTCTAGTGTATTTTACTTATATATGCACTTTAGGCTTTGCCCTTTGTGTGAAGCATTCAAGCCTCTTGACAAGGTTTACTATTGTGTATAAAGTGTACATATATAAATATTTGTAATTTTTATTTTTGTATGCATTCTGATGTATTTTACACTGGTACTGTTTCTAATGTACGTTTTTGTATCAAAATAAACTATTTATTGACTGAATGAACCACACACATCTAACATGGGATAATGTAGGTTTGCAGCTAGTTGGGTACATATGTTCAAACATAAATACTTTGCAATTGATCAACACATTTCAGAGTTTGTTTTACAAAACAACACACAACTGCTACTCACTGCAATGTCCTTTGTTTGCTGAAACTGTTCGTGCAAATAATAATAATGTTAATAATGGGCATATTTGTATCCAGATTATTATTAGATGAAAGAGCTAGTAAGCATTTTTTAATTGCTTATATGTTTTTCTATTTAAGTGTCTGTTAGAAAATGGGATACAGATTGGAGGCGTGAAACCCTACTCAAGCTCCAAACAATAATCTTGTCAGGGTGAAACAAAACCAAACCCATTATTAAGCTTGGCCCAAAAGCAGTGAGGCTTCAGTTAGAGGCAATGTGTAAAGTATTTATGAAGAACTTCAAACAGTAATAATGTGAAAACATACCACTAGAAAGACCACATTCCAATTAAGAAATATAGAGTATTTTTGAATAAATTACTTATCACCAAAACAACCAAAATCCAATCAGTAGAGTCAGAGATATGTCAGTTTAACGATTTAGGTAAAAATAGTACCTACAACACAATGCACTACCTGCAGTTATTTGGTTGCACCAGACCGGGACAATGTCACAAGTTCAGGATGACCACACCACAATAGAGCATCGGACGGATAGAGGAACCAATTTAGGCCTGCTGGACGAAGTACTTTAAATACTTGTTGCAGAGCATTGCGAGGACACACATCAAGGATGAGTTGCACAGCAGTGATTCTGAGGAGCTGCACGGTTAAGATGCCAGTCCTGTATTGAGGATGCATCACGCAGTGATAATTTTGATGATATGTAGTGCTGCAATGCAAGGTCCTTCATAAGGGATATGTCGCACAGTGTCAGTTCTGAGGAGGGCTGTGTCCTGAGTCAGGTATACATCATGCAGCGGTGGTTCTGATTCGAGACTGCGAGGTGATGCATCCAGCTGGCCAGTTCTGCTAGGCCTACATTTGGGCTGACAGAGCACCTCCAAGCCCACATCCAAAGGTCCAGGATGGGGGGACACCACTTGTAGTTAGGACTCACAGCAGGCAGAGTTCAGGTACAGAGTTCAATGTGGTTGGAGCCTTTTCTGTCTCTGAGGCTCTTATCTGGAGGCCAGCGAACTAGCCCTTGGAGTTACTCTGGTGGTCCAGTCCTCATTCAGGCAGCAAAGCAGCTGGGCAGCAGTGTAGCAGGGAAGCAGAGTAGCAGTCCTTCTTGCAGCAGAGCAGCAGAACAGTCATTCTTCTGAGTCTTAACAGGTCCAGATGTGTACTGAAGAGTTAAGTCTGAAGGTCTCATATTTATACTTGGTGCCAGAGTTGAAGCGGGAGAAGCTTATAGAGTCCTCCCCTTACAGAGGTGTCTGGAATTTCCTTGCCCAAGCTTGCCTGGGGCCAAAAAAGACTAGTGTGAAACACTTTGTGAGTGTGCTGAGGCAGAGACTTTGTCATGTGCAAGTATGGTAAGTGACAGCTCTGCCCCCTATTAAGTCAGAGATTGCCCATTCTGCCAACACGTATTCCCCTTTGTCTCACTGTCTGGGAGTAATACACTAAGACCAACTGCCGGCTATTCCTAGTCATGTGACCCAGGATACAGGCTGCAGGTACCAAATGGTTGGGATAAAAAATGCCAGCATCTAAAAGTGGTATTTTCAGAATTCTGACTTAAAATTCAACCTTACAATGAAAAAAAGTTTTAAATTACAGTTCTCTGGAGGACAAACTTCTTATCTGCTCCAAAGTGAAAGATAGCCATTATTAAATGTAATAAGGTAGTTCAATGTTATCCTATGGAAAAGGCAGGCCTCATAGTAGTGAAAAATAAATTTGAGTGTTTCACTGCCAGGACATGTAAAAGTCAAACGTAATCGTCCAACTTTTGAAATACACTGCACACATGCCCTATGGGCTGCTTAGGGCCTACCCTAGGCGTGACATATATGTGTTAAAAAGAAACGTTAGGTCTGGCAAAAGGTTTGTTTTGCTATATCAAAATGGCAGTTTAAAAAGTACACATAGTTTGCAATGGTAGACTTGAGTCATGTTTAAAGGACACGAGTGATACGGGCCCACTAGTAGCATTTAAATTACAGGCACTGGGAACTTGTAGTACCACTGTACTAGGGACATACAAGTACAATAAATGTGCTGGTTGTGTGGAAACCCATATTCCAATGTTTTAAGGAGAGATTTGTTTACTGTGATTCTGTTTGTTCTCTGTGTGATTCTGTTTTGTTCTCTGTTTTTTCACTGTTGCTCCGCTGCGCTGATCACTCACTTTCCCACCGCTGCTGCCCCTGCGGCCCTTCCCCCAACACTGCCCCGCTCCCGCCTCCCGACCTTTGATACCGCCCCCTCCCCTACTTAATGGTGACTGCTGCGCGTGCCTAAGGCAAGCCCGTCTGCACCCGTCTGCGTCCCGACTGTGGCCAGCGACAGGAACCCTTGTTCTCTTAGGTCCCACCGCTACGACTCCAACACCCTCCACACACTCAATCCCGGAAGACACACCGACTGCAAAAGATCCTCGCTGAGCACCACCTACGGACAGTTCTCGTGCAGACCCTGCCATAGATCCTTCACCATCGACAAATCCCCCTCCACCGCCGAAGTCCTGCTTGACGCTCGCACCACCGAAACCCTGAAATGAATCCTCCTCAATGTGTGCTCCCTGCACCGACACGCCGTAGAGATCTGGGATTTGATTGACAGCCTCTCACCCTACATCGCCTTCTTCACAGAAACCTGGACCAATGCCACCTCCAGCCCCAACATCACCACGGCCATCCCCAATGGCTACAAGACCCAGAGAAAGGACCGCCCCCACCACCCACTCGCCATCCCACACAGGACCCCCACGACTCTCCACCTCCAGCACGAGTGACCCCCACTCCAACACAGAACACCTCCACTTCCAGATCCAGACCAGCCCCAGGACCACGCTATGCGGCACCCTCATCTACAGACCACCAGGACCTCACACCCAGACCGCTGCTACCATCGCCAAGCTCATTGCACCCCACGCCATCACGTCCACGGACTACATTCTACTCGGTGACCTGAACTTCCACCTTGACAACTACAATGACCCTGATTCCACCGCTCTCCTAGACAACCTCAGACTGAAGCAGCTGGTCAACAAGCCCACTCACAGATCTGGACACACCCTCAACCCCATCTTCGCAGGAGGGACAAACATCTGCTTCAGTCACACCACCCAGCCCCTCTGGACGGACCACCACTGCGTCAATTTCACCTTCAACACCACCACCACACCCAAACCCCCGCAGCACCTGCCATGAAGGAACTGGAGCAAGATCACAGAGGAACACCTCAACACCACCCTCCTTCAAGACCCCCCAGTGCCACGACCGACACCAACTCCGCAGCCAAAGAACTTCACCGATGGATCTCCTGCTGCACCGACAAGCTGACACCCCTCTGCCACCCTGCCAAACAACGCCCTCTGAAGGCCGCCTGGTTCACCACAGAACTACAATAAGTCAGGCGCTCCTGCAGACGTCTAAAGAAAACCTGGAAAACCAGAAAGCTATGGAAGCATGGAACAAACACAGGAACACCCTGAAGGAATACCACCAGCGCATAAGAGACACCAAAGGGACCTTCATAAGAGACAAAGTCCAGACCAACGCGACCAATGCCAAGGAACTGTTCAACGTCATACAGCAGTTCACCAAACCCCCCAGTGAAGCCACCGATGTCACACCTTCCCAGGAACTCTGTGACAAGCTCAGCTCCTACTTCCATCTGAAGATCAAGGACCTCTACGACAACTTCAGCGAACAGACGCCATACACCACCCCCCTCCCCACCACCGCCGACAAGCCAACCATCATGACCTGGAATTCCCCCACCATCGAACATATCACCGCGACCATGAAGAAAACCCACTCAGGAGCCCCAACGGACCCCTGCCCACCTTATATATTCCACAGGGCCACCGCCACTGCTGCCATCGCACCCAAACTAGGACGGACCATCAACACCTCCTTCAGATCCAGCATCTTCCCAGATGACTGGAAGCGGGTGGAGGTTAAACCCCTCCTCAGGAAACCATCGGCCGACCCAATGGATCTGAAAAACTACCGGCCCATCTCTCTCCTCCCCTTCATGGCCAAATTCCCAGCGAGACTCGTAAATGCCCAGCTGACCGCCTTTATCGAAGAGAACTCCATCCTAGATGCCTCCCAGTCGGGATTCCGCTAGGCCTGGGCTAAATTTCCGTTCCGCTCCCGAAAATTGCGATAATTTGACATTTTCGCGTTCCGCAGAGAGCGCGAAAATGTCAAAATTTCCGCATTCCGCAGCTTAGCGATAATTTGTTTCTTGCTCGCGCTGTAAAATAATACATTCTCGCACGCGCGCGATCGCCTTACCTGAATCCCCGCGTTCGCCGACAAGTTTTCCCGATCCAATCGCGTTCTCCACGAGATGTTGGATTGTAATGTCATTGGTCGCGCGATCACGTCTTTCTTCTCACGATCATGCACCGCGAGAAGAGTGAAAACAAGATGGCCGCGCCCGCGAGCAACCGCATGGGTAACTTGGCGAGCCACGACCACGCAGAAAATACCGCGAACGGCCGGGAAAAAAACTTCCGCATCTTCGCGATATTTCCGCGTGTTTGCGGAGATTTTTAACATTTTCGCGTTAATTTGCGAAAGTCACTTTCGCAAATTCCGCCCACCCCTAGATTCCGCAACCACCACAGCACCGAGACTGCCCTTCTCACTGCCACTGATGACATCCGCATGCTACTCAACCAGGGACACACTGCAGCCCTCATCCTCTGAGACCTCTCCGCAGCCTTCGACACCGTCTCACATCGCACGCTCGCAGCCAGACTTCATGACGCGGGTATACGAGGAGCCGCACTCAACTGGATCCAATCCTTTCTCTCTGGTAGAACCCAGAGGATCAGACTCCCTCCCTTCCTTTCCGAACCCATCGATATCAACTGCGGAGTACCCCACGGATCATCACTCGGCCCCACGCTCTTCAACATCTACATGGACCCCCTCACGACCATTGTCAGACAGCATGGGCTCAGCATTGTATCTTACGCCGATAACACCCAGCTCATCCTCTCACTCACAAAGAATCCTGAAGACACCAGACTTGCTTCCAGGAAGGTATGAAGAACATCGCAGCCTGGATGAAAGACAGCTGCTTGAAGCTCAACTCAGAGAAAACCGAGGTCCTCGTCCTCGGACCCTGCACCACCGCCTGGGACAACACCTGGTGCCCTCCGCCCTCGGGAATCCACCCACCCCTACAGACCACGCATGAAACCTCGTCATCATATTCGACCCCTCCCTCTCCATGAACCGCCAGATCAAAGCCGTCGCCTCCACCAGTTTCAACTGGCTGCGCATCCTCCGCAAGACCTTCAAAAGGATGCCCCCGACTGCAGAAGGACTATCACCCACATGCTAATAACCAGCAGACTGGACTACGGCAACTCACTATACGACGGAATCACCAGAACTCTTCTACACAAACTCCAAACCATCCAGAACGCCGCAGCCAGACATGTCCTCAGAACACCACATCTCGAACACATGAGCCAATACGTATGAGACCTCCACTGGCTCCCCGTTGAGAAGAGAGTCACCTTCAAACTCCTCACCTATGCCTACAAATCCCTCAATAACATCAGCCCCAAATACCTCAACAAGAGAATCTCCTTCCACGCACCCAAGAGGAACCTCCACTCCGCTGACCTCGCCCTGGCAGAGGTCTCCCGCATCCGCAAAAACAGAACTGGCGGGAGAGACTTTTACTGCATCACAGTCAAGACCTGGAACGAGCTCCCCATGAACATCAGACGCTCCCTGACCCTGCACACATTCAGGAAGGACCTCAAGACCTGGCTCTTCGACTGTTCCGGAGCTGCCTTCCCCCCCAGCGCCTTGAGACCCTCACAGGTGAATAGCTAGCTTTATAAACCCCTGATTGATTGATTGATTGGGAGCACAAGCCAGCAAAACTGAAGTCAGCAAAAACAGGAGGATCAAAGGCAAAACGCTGTGGAAAATCATGCCAAGGATGTCAGGTCCAACAATGACGATACTCATCTTAATGTTACTATTTCAGAGAAGACCACACTCACTCAATGCTCATTCAAGGCGTGTTTGACTGCCTTACCTAATTGGATGAAGGGAGTTGCCTGCAGCTCTTCACAAACAAGACCGAAATTCTTATTTTTGGAATGGCTCAATCCATGTGTTTCCATGTATGGTAGCTGTTGGGGGCACCTTCAGCCCCGTTGATGTAAGCCGGACATCTTGGGGTCAGATTTAACTGTGAACTTCCCTTCAGCCCACACATATCAGTTTTCTGCTTCATTTTACAACACACACTCTGGAAAGTGTTGGACATCAATCCCCTTTTAGCACACATAGAAGTGGTGCAACCACTCATCACATCATACTTAGGCAATACTAATTCTCTCTATTTCAGGACTCTCAAATATTGGCTGCAAAAGCTTTAACTAGTTCAAAATGCCAGTGCCACCTCATTCTGAACATTCTGCATTGTCAACCTATTCCTTTTCAACTTTGGAAGGTCCACTGTATTCCAGGGCTTATAAGAACCCAATTGAAAGAGCTTGTTACTATCTAGTTATCCAGGTGAAGATTAGGACCTTCCTTTCTTCACAATATGACCCAACCCTAGTCTTCTTGGCCACTGCCTTCCTACAAAAGCTAAATTTCTTGTTACACCCAGATTTATCAGGAGCAGAACAGCAGCAAGTTATTTTGCATTTTAGCCGCAGGTCTAGAAAAAAGTCTTCCCAATTTGCTGTCTGCCTCTGCGGTGAATGATTCCCACAAGCTTTTAAAATCTGGGTATTCAGTTCTGCTGTATAACCTTTTACATTTTCCCACAGCCTGTGGACAGTTTTCTCTTCTCTAGTGCTAGTATGCCCAGACATGGGCAGACATGGGCAGTTGTTTCCGCTTTAAATAAAGTGGCTGGCTCAGAACAACAAAATGTTTTTGTCTGGTGCAGAATGCAGAATTAGAACTCAGGTGACGAGGAGCAAAAGTCGTCAGTTTACCTACTTCTATCATAAATAATATTTCACTGTTCGCGATCTACATTTAAGGCTTTGACTGCTCATTTGCAGATTAATGAAAGGGTTGGATCAGTGCTGATCGATGCAAAGTGGCGCAACGTTTTGCAAGAACATTTACTATCCGGCGCAAAAGGTGTTATTACAAAAAAACCATGCATTGCATGTGTATTGCGCGGTGTGCACCACTTCCAATGCATGAGATTCTTCTCAGTTTGTCTACATCGGCTTTTACATTGGAAGGTATGCTTTTACTACATATCCTGTGGTAAACAATGCACACTCATCTCTTGGAGGGGATGACTGCAGCAGCAAGCCAATTTTGGTAGATATAGCTCTGCACTGTGTATTTGCCCTTCTGCAAATAGTGAAGCAAATTTGGATGCATGAACTGTCTTGCCTGAAAATATTATATCTGGCCCATAAATTTGCAAAGAACTTAATTTGTTTGCCTAATCATTAGACTATGCATATGAGGGCAGGCCTTCCTTATAATACTAGACTTAACAAATTCTGATTGCTGTTGACTTCATCAGAGACCTGAACATTTTACAACGTAAAGTGAGTTTGTGTAAAATTCAAATTGTAATAACTAGCAAAACCATAATATGTCACTTGTGGAAGAAGAGAGCATAGTTTGAAAAATATATTTTTCCATAAGACAGAAAGCATTGTTCACAAAGTGTTATGTAAAAATGTGTGCCTGCCATTTTTTCCTTGTACCTTACCACTACTCCCAGGACAGAGGCCTCTGAAGTGCACAAGTCTTTTTGTATAGCAAAAGGTTAAAGAGTTAAAAAGATGCAGAGTTATGACATACGGTTTTGAGAAAGTTCATTCATCTTGTTCAGCTAGTATATAGTTATTTCAAGGCTACAGCAGATAATTAGGAGGTCGAGCTTGATATTTATTTATTTCCAAAATTTGTACAGGTCATAGCTGCCCCAATGACGGGGCGTCCCAGTGATACCTAAGCACAAGTGCCAATGGACGACTCCAGCAAATGAAAACACACTATGCTGGAAAAAGCCAGGTCTTTATAGCCTTTCGAAATGTCAAATAGTTCTGAAGTCCTCTAATTGAGATTGGGAGGGAATTCCAAAGGTGGGCCGCCTGCACCTTGAAAGAGCGGCCACCTGCTCTTTGAAATCGGGGGGGTACACACAGAACCAGAGTTGGCAGAGCGCAGAGGACAATTTGGCACATATTGAACTAGCAGATCCGCTAAAATCGGCGGGCCCTGTTGTGTCAAAATTTTGTGGGCTACACACAAAGACTTACATTGAGTTCTTTTAGCTATCAGCAACCAATGGAGCTTAGGCAGAAATTTCGAAACCGAACAAGATTTAGGAAGTGCTAGAAGGGCACGATCTGCGGCATTCTGGATTCTTTGGAGGCGAGAGCTACACGATTTATTGGCGCCTAAGTAGCGGGAGTTACCATAATCCAGTCTCGCTAAGATTGTAGCCTGAAGAATATTTTGGCGGACCTTGGGTGCAAAGTAGCCAAGTAAAGGTTTCAACCCCCTTAGGAGACCAAAGCAAGATCCCGCTAAGGGCTTGGACTGTGTATCGAATGAAAGCTCACTGTCTATCCAAAAGCCTAAGTTCTTTACTGCCTTTTTTGGAAGAGGTGCAGGTTTCAGTTTGTCAGGACACCACTGTTCAGACCAGTGAGCACTGTCTCTCCCCATCACGAGAATTTCTGACTTGGCAGCATTAAGCTGTAAGCAATTTGCTGTCATCCAGTCAGAAATAGCTAAAAAGTCCTCTTTAAATTAAAAAACATTATCTTGACAATTTTTTGGGAAGACGATAACTAACTGGGTGTCATAGGCATAAGAAACCAATGACAACCCTCTACTTCTTGCCAACAAATCTAGGGGTTGGACA
Organism: Triturus cristatus; assembly: GCF_964204655.1. Classification (NCBI taxonomy): domain Eukaryota; kingdom Metazoa; phylum Chordata; class Amphibia; order Caudata; family Salamandridae; genus Triturus; species Triturus cristatus. The sequence continues at coordinate 464,186,037 of NC_140589.1, forward strand.
TAGATGTTGAAAAGCGCAGGGCTCAATATGGAGCCCTGTGGGGTCCCATGTTTGATAGTGTGCATCTGTGAATGGCAAGGTGGCACCACCACTTGAAAAGTTCTACCCACCCGGAAGGACCAGAACCAAGCCAAGGCCGACCCCCTGACCCCAATATCATGTAGTCTGCCTAGAAGAATATCATGGGAAACAGTGTCAAAAGTGACACTTAAATCTAAAAGAATTAAGGCCGTGAAGTTCCCAACATCTAGGCTGCTACGGATATCCTCAGTCACCGCCAACAGCGCCGATTCAGTGCTGTGGCGGGGACGAAAACTGTTTAGTGTGGGTTCAAGAGTTTTGTTGTGCTCCACAAATTCAGCCAAGACTGAGTTAACATATAACTCTGTAGCCTTAGCAAAGAAAGGGAGCTGGGAGATCGGATGAAAATTACTCGGGTCTGAAGGCTCCAACGAAGGCTTCTTTAAAAGTGGTATGACTTTTGCATGCTTCCAAGTTACAGGCAATAATGCAGAGGACAGTGATAAATTAACCAACTCATTAATCGCTGGAGAGATTGAGTTGAGAACTTGCTGAAGTTGATCTGGTCTCAGAAGGTCAGCCGGAGAGCCTGATTTAATTTTAAGACAGAGAGATTCAATCTCAGAAAGCGAAAGTAGAGGAAAAGAACACAATGTTAATTTAGAGTGATTTAACCTCTCCTCAGGCTCAACTATTCGGTTGGTATTAGAAATGGCTGCAGGGAGACAGACAGTTGGCAAGTTGTTATAAATAGTCTCCACCTTGTGCACAAAGAAATCTGCAAGTTCCTCACATTGGAATGTTAGAAGAGATTGGGGGATCAGCTTTTTCGTTAGAGTGTTGCATCTTTTTAAGATGGGAAAAGATCGTTTTGGGAGGGGTATTACTCTCCAAAATTTTTGCCGCACTATAATCCGCTCTGGCTTTCCGAATCAGCCTCTGATAGGATTTAATAGAGTCCCGATATTTAATTTTAGCTTCTATATCATAGGCACGCCTCCAAGTTCGTTCCAATTGCTTACAGGCCTTTTTTGCTTCAGCCAGGGTTTCATTAAACCAAGGGTTAGAGGGTCCAAGTTTTTTCCTTAAACTACGTTTTCAGGAATACAGGTATCTAGAGCTTGCGTCAGCCAATCCTGAAAAAGAGTGTCCGATGCCACTATATTAGGAGGAAACAGTGGCTTGAGCTTTAGCAACGAGTCTGAAAATTGACTAACATCCCATTTATGCCAAGGGCGTTTCATCACAGACCGTGAACGGTTCGGAACAAATTTCCCAGGCAGGCGAAGGGAAAAGGGAACCAAAAAATGGTCTGTCCAGACCAGAGGGACCGAGGGTGACACATTTAAAGCACCCAAATTAGAAAAGATAGAGTCCAACAAATGCCCGGCAATGTGTGTGCTATCTGCCACAGATTGTATCAATTGACAGGCCTCCAAATCGGCCAGAAAACAGGCAATGTCTGTTTTATCACTGTCTTCTAGATGAAGGTTTAAATCGCCCAGAACAGTAAAGTTTGCCGCTTTACTCACAAGTAGGGTAGCCCTCCATTTTTTTGATGGCCCTGGAGGCGATAAATAAGCAGCCCATAAACCGTGAAGTTGTGGTTGAGTGATTTTTTAAAAAAGCCCTTTCTCCTCCTTCCTAAAGCTGCATGAAAAAGGCTCTTTAAGGATTAATTTAATACCGCCACCACGGTTGACAGGGCGGTTAAGATGATACATAGTCCGCATTGGGTGGGATTCAAATAGATGGTGGGCAACAACAGGCCCCTCCCGTCGCGTCTGATTGGCCCTTGAGCAGCCAATCAGTGCTCAATGCCACTGAAATACGGAAGCAAAGAATTTCAGAAGTGCAAAGTGCAAAAATTCATAACATAGCAAATAAAAACAATTAAGAACATTCAGGAGCAAATTTGTAGCAAGATAACTGCTAAACACATCTACAGACAAACTCCTTTGGTGGCTAATACTGGAGCCCCTTATGATCTCCTCCCCCCGTGGGCTAGACCTCTACTGCAGGAGTTGCCCTTGAATGGGTCACTGCTGTGCAGAAGTTGTGTGAAGCAAGCTCCCGGCCCTTTTGGTATGGTGAACCTGGTGGATGGTGCATTCACACCTGATCTTCAGCTACTGTTATGAACACAGAGACTGACAAGAGAACCTCCAACCCCACGCCAAAATATGTTTGGGAGAGCATTGTAGCAAAGGAAGGGGCATGGAAGGTTTTCTGTTTGGAAGAAGAAATGCTTCTACTTTGGCACATAATGTGTTCCTCTCATCTGCAGTCATTTAATCCAATTCAATAGATTAGATAGATGCATGTACTGTTCTTAGAAGGGATGGAGAAAAGAAACTTCCATTCCCAGAGCTGTAAAAAAAATGGGCCTTTGATCACCTTGATTTCTTTAAAAGTGTGAAAATTGATACTCAACAGTGTCTCCTACGCAGATGACACTCAACTGATCCTCTCACTCACCAAAAACCCCGCCACTGCCAAAACCAACCTCCACGAAGGAATGAAGGCTGTAGCCAGCTGGATGCAGACCAGCCGCCTGAAACTTAACTCAGACAAGACAGAGTTCCTCATCCTCGGACCCACTCCCTCCGCCTGGGATGACGCTTGGTGGCCAGCCGCCTTGGGATCCGCACCCACACCCACCGACCATGCACGCAACCTGGGTTTCATCCTGGACTCATTGCTCTCATCCTCCTGCTTCAGCACCCTCCGCATGCTCCACGAGATCTACAGATGGATCCCCTCCAGAACAAGAAGGACAGTCACACAGGCCCTCGTCAGCAGCAGACTGGAATACAGCAGTGCCCTCTATGCAGGAACCATGGCCAAACTCCAGAAAAGACTTCAACTCATACAGAATGCCTCCGCATGCATCATCCTCGACATCCTCCGTCACACTCACATCACTGCTCACCTGAAAGACCTGCACTGGCTCCCAGTCAACAAGAGGATCTCCTTCAAGCTCCTCACCCACGCCCAAAAAGCACTACACAACATCGGACCAGCATACCTCAACAAGCGTCTCACCTTCTACACCCCGAACCGCCAGCTTCACTCCACCGACCGCGCTCTTGCCAACATCCCACGCATCCACAGGACATCCACCGGCGGCAGATCCTTCTCCTACCTTGCTGCCAAGACACGGAACACCCTCCCCACACAGCTGCGACAAACTCAGGACCTGCTGACCTTCAGGAGACTTCTCAAGACCTGGCTGATCGAGCAGTAGCTGCACCCTGTAGTGCCTTGGGACCCTCAAGGGTGATTAGTGCGCTCTACAAATAAGTGATTGATTGATTGAACAGTGAGACGCTTTTAGATACAAAATAAAATTCACTATTTTATGCGCAACCCCAGGCACAGCAAAATGTTTTCAAGTCTCTAAACAGTTATTTAAAAATATGCTATTTCTACATACATAAGCGAAAAGGTATTATTGAAATGCACACAACGTTGACGAGTTTGTGTGTGTGTGTGTGCGCTTTTCCCTTAATTTGAATTTCATAGGTAAACTGTGAATAGCTTCCATTAAGTGCTGGAAGTATGACTGCTCGGCATTGGGTCCTAGGAAACCTCTCCTTGCTACATTAAGAAGAATAATGCATAAAGGCAAACCGCTTAGCAGTTTGTCAAAGTATGACTTTATTCCCTGCATTCTGCAATCTTTAGTTTTGCTTTTACCCTTACAAATACAGGACTAAAAGGACCAAAATGCAAAAAAATATGGGGTGAATGCTTATTTTTTATGACGGCAGAACTGAATGCATACGGATATTTATTTAGAGGCAACGAAGCATTGTACAAGGCCAAAGTCAAGGAATATATTCAGTGTTTGTTTACAGGATGATAGGGTGGACACCTGGGTTCAGACTTAGGAAGGCGACTTTCTAATGCATTGAATTCTATTTTTGCTTATGTGCTGTCAAATCATTTGTATATTTTCAGTAAAGAGGTGGATAGAATTACATGTACCTGCCGAGTTCAGGAATATTTGGTCTGGTGTTGGTTTGGTAAAATGTTACATTGTTTTGAAAAGCATTCTGCTTTTGTTGCGCTTCCTCATTGATGCTGTTGGTGTTCATGCATGCATTTTAGCAGTATGTGGTTGTAACTGGAGCTGCTTTACCTCCATTTCATACCTTGCCAACAGCTGGTCCACTTGTTGTCGGTGGGGTCTTCACAATACCAGGGTGCAAGTGACTTGGAAATATACCTACAGAGGGCTTTTAGTGGAGTGGGCCCTGCTGCCAAGACATAGACCAAGTAATAATTAAAAACTGACTTTGAAACGGGTCCTTACCTGGCCCTATATTCATATCATTACCTTTACAGGTAAACATTGATCGTTTTTTCAATAATGTCTATAAATCTCCTAAAGTTATCCATGTCAGTGATGCAGTCACTGTTTACTTTTCACGTTTTAATTCATGTTGGATTTTCTAAGTGTTATTTAGTTTTCCATATGTTGTTTTTCTGTAGATTATTTTCATGCAACATAGAATTCTTGTCTAGCACATACTGTGAACTGAGTCGCCTACATGTATCTGGGTGAATTTAGGTTGTAGGCGGTGGTTCATAAAGGACTGACTCTGTAGTTGAGGATAAAGGCAGTGACGTTTTCACATATTGCATGGCACTGGGTCATAAATGTGTTCATACTGCATGCTGATTGAATTATTGGGCTCTCTGCACAGCACTTATTTATATGAAAGAGTGTGAATGAACTGCACTGCTGTTGAAATATTGACAGTGTCATGCTATGTTTACAGACGATAAGTGAGACACAATGTGTGAGAGGGAACGCATGAAGTAGTTGAAGTGATACAAGGAAGTACATGCAGAAGGACTGAGTGGATACATGCCCCAATAATGTGGGAGGAACACTAATGGGGAGAATAGCCCCACAAATAGCTACGCGAAGGTGATTATATATTTATATTCCATCACCCAATCAGAATTGTAATAGATGAAACAAATAACTAAACCACAAGTAGCTTACTAAAGTGTCATTTTGAGTCTGTAATTACAGAACCTTTGTGGCTCCTGATGGACTTCATTGAACTGTGATATAAGCAGTAGACCGTAGGTTTAGAATGTTGAGTTCATGGTCACACATAGAAGAATAAAAACCTGTTATTCTAAGGTCCGTTTGTGGCGTAGTCATAGGTGAGTACCTGGGCTGGGGAGGATGCTACACTTACCAATCTCAACTTCCCCTGACAGATAGACCCAGACAGAGAAAGAAGGCCATAGCCTTACCCACAACTGCATCATCAAAAATCACACGCAAAGGCATCTACTAAAAACAAAATCCTATAGTATCCACAGCAGCTCAGTCATCTAGTGCAAGTCACTTCTCAATAATCAAAGGAAAGATCAGAATGTGGCTTCAAAACCGAAGGTGGCAATTTCCTTCCTTGTGAGCATGAAGTCATGTCTCTTCATCTGTTATGCTTTGCTCAAACCAGATGATATAATAACTCTTGAATCCCTATAGATCAGCCTTTATAAAAGGGACACAGAACCAGAGTAAAATATTGTGTTGCCTGTGAGCTACTTTGTGCTGGTTTGCAGCAAGAGAAGATTCTATAGGTGTTGCATGGGTTTTTCTATGCAACCACTCATGGAATGTAAGGAAAATTCCCAGCTACTGACATTAGTACACAGGGATTTCGACCAAAAATGTATGCCTCCTCAAAGCAGGCTTAGGGATTTTTTACAAAACACTCCAAACTTTGTGTGTGTGCTATACTATACAGCACACATCCAAAATGGGAAAACCATTAAACCATAGTTTTTGTATTGGAAGGCCAGAACATATACACCCTTGCTCTACGGTGCAGGGATGTGTACATTAGCACATAGCAGCCAATGGTGTGCCAGAACTGGGAAGAAAAAACACCTCCAAAGCTTTGTAATTATGGCACTGTTTTGTCTTCAAACTAGAGCTGTTGCACCATTGCGCCCAGCTTCAAACCGCACTGCCACACAGACATGAGCTGTAGCATCAAGCAACGTCAATTCCAGTATACCATAGTAATCCACTGTGATCCATCTTTTTATTCCACATTAATCTCTACATTCACAATGGAGGTAGTGTGATTCCCAACTTTAAATGCAGAAGAAATGCCCATCCAGGCCTTATCCTACGGCATGTTAGAATCCACTCTTCATCCTAGGTAACCATACACCTGTTCACTTAATGCATTTCGGGCAATCAGCTGCAGTATGAGAACCAGCCATAAGTAAACTTAAATAATGTTCCTAAACAATATTTTCATAATATTTTCAATAATATACACATGCGTATGCACCAAGGAACCAAAAAAATCCATAAAATAAATATGCAAAACTCATCTTTTGGCAAACTAATAAACAGTGACCTCTGTGTCCCATTTTTCCCTTAAATTAAAACAGAACTCAGAAAGTGTTCAATGTAAAATATAACAATATGTATTATTGGTGCGATTTCTCCCATGCAAGACAATTTGCGTGCAAACCAAAAAAATGAAATAAAGTACACTCACAATACAACAAATATCATCTATTTCTCTGATGTCTGAACACTGTGACCGTCACCTTGACTCCTTTAATTAAAAAAACAGAAATACGCGCACAGGAAACTGATTCTATTTTAACCCCATGATGTGCTCAGTGTGCAACCAATCCCTTTAAAGCATAACAGTGAGTGACAACTGAACATGTGACCACAATCCCAGTCCAACTGTAAACATGAAAATAACTCAAAAGAAAACCTGTGTGCGAACCCATTGTGCTCAGCCTAATCACTAAATACTATCAAAGCAGTATTATCACATATACATAATTAAGTAAAAATGAAAACTTATCAAATATATAATCATGCAAGAATAATTACAATACTGTAACTCAAAATAAACTCCTGTAGGGATGTCTTCAGTATACAAAAGTCCTGTATGAATGAATTCTTCAGTCTTTTTTTTAAAAACATAGACGTCTCCCACTGTTGAACTCTGTGTGACTCATTGTACCTAGGTAGCCTCCAAGATGGTGTTTTTACTCCTTAAAAACCAAAGGTTACAAGGCTGTTATAGTTAGGAAACAGGATTGAAAAAACCTTAGATATTCACACAAAAAAACAAAGGTTACAGGGACGTTATAGTTAGGCTCAGATTTCACACACACAAAACCAGAGAAATTCAACAGTCATATCTCGCACCACCCCAATGCACTGCAAATGATGTCACATATTACATCCACCAAGAAAGAGTCAGTAACATCTCTGCTGCCATCTAAAATGACATCAGTGATGACATCATCCTGTGACTGTGAGTGTTTCTAAAAAGTTTATGAGGGTTAAATATATATACACCAAGGTGTATTGATGAATAACTGGGTGTATTAGTAGCTGAGTGTATGATTGTGTGGGTGTGTGACTGACTTATAAGTGAGTGATGCAGACCAAAGTGTTGGTATGTGCTTTTGTTTGACATACACAACATCCATGATGTTCATGCTAAAAATAATTACTGAATGATGTATTTGCATGACTGAGCTAACATCATTGGCGCATTGTGGAGATGTTATATAGTGTAGAGAGGACATTAGGTAATGTGGTACACATGTCCTAAAGCTTGCAATGTGAGCTGAGTTACTCCCTCTTACCCTCTTCGATGCGTTGGACAGCCCTCGGCCGTCTGACATCACGGTGGGCATGTGCGGAGGACGCCTGGGGGCTGTCCGAACCGTGCACTCATGGAATTCACCCGCACTGCGGGGGAATTCCGGCCGCATCGAAGAGGTTACATTATGTGATAAAAGTTACATGGACTAATCATGGTGTATATAAGGATGAACCCTATGTATCTATAATCTCAGTTGGGATTCTGGAGGGTAGGACATCACTTGAACCCAGTAAAATGGATGCACTACATTGGAGGGTTATGTTGAGGTTGTGGTCTCACGATATCTTGAGTGTTGCGTGCTGATACATTTTCCATGGAAGTCAATGTTGCCATTTGCATAGTGTGTGATATCCTTCCCAGTGGGTAGCCTTACATGATTACTTATTGTTATTTGGAATACTCAGCATAATTTCTGCACATGACCAGGTAGTGTCCTCCATCATGGCAGCATGCTAGATGGCAGACCCTCATCGCATGAGACTGGTTTCTGTGGTCCACAATTTCTTTTTAAATGTCACCATGACCAACAAAAGGGCATAGGTTAGCACACACTATACATGATTGAGCATGGGAGATTGTGTCATATGTGTTTGACATCTCATTCTTGAATGTCATCTGTGTCTGGCTTGGCATTGTAAGGGCAAAGGAGTAACTTAATGACAGTGGCAACATTTTATTTTAGGCTATGATTGTGTTTCAGAGGGTTTAGGAACTGTGACCCACAAAACAGGCATTATGAACACTTGATGGATAACCTTTTGTTATTTACAAAGCCATGGCAACAGCATGACATGCATCATAGGTCATGGTTTGATGATAGGAGCGTCAGGGATATAAAAAGTCAACTTAGGAAAATGAATTACATTACATTATACACGTCTTAGTGCAATTATGATTTAATGTGATAACAAATCAAATTAGATGGAATAATTTGGAAAGCAGACCAATCAGATTTAATGTGGAACTGAGTGATGGGTGGAAGGGCAAGGAAATGAACATAGGCAAAGTAAGTTTGGATGAATGGAGGTGAAACAAAAGTTGATGAAAGAAGTTAAGAAGGGACGATGGAAGGGCTGGAGGTAGATCATCCGGCTAGACAAGCCAAAGTAGAAAAAAATAACAACTTGTGAAGCAGATAAGATTATTTGAACGTGAACAATGAGCAATGCCAAAAGCTAGGAGGTGAACAATATGTTGAGGGAATGGATCAAGGTGAGGTATGACTTGAAAAAGATTCTGCTGCTCTTGTGATTATTTTTGTGCAAGAAGGTGTCACTTCATGCACAAAACCAATCACCCGTGCCTGCATTGGTGTATGACAGCTAATTGTGTGCCAGTGCAAGAGGGAGCAGAGTGATCTGTCATATCGATGTACATATGACACATCCCTTTACTTTGGACTTAACGCAGCACAGTGCAGCCTGATGGCTTGCACCACCACGCTGCATTAATTACTTGTAAATTCAGAGCAATGATTTCTGGAAGATGTGTATTCATTTAGTGACAAAGTGGGTTGTAAGTGATTTTCTAGCCTACTTCGTTGGTAGAACTAGTTACATATAGGTTGTTCTTTGACATTATATGCATGTGTATTGCAGTTGGCCCAGAAACAATATATGCACAATTCAATTCCCTACATGTGCATTTTAACATTGTTGACCTACATGATTGAGTGACTTGAGGTGTATGGTGTGTTCAGTTTGTACTTACCAACAAGCTGTCCATTTCCATAGCTGCCATTCTGGAACCGCTGGTTGATGACCGATTGGCGGAAGATAAATAAATCACGTACACTGCCTGGGTACTTGGCCATGATATTCAGAAACTTACCATATTGGTTGACTATTGTCTTCACATTCATGGAGTATGTGTGTTTCCTGTTGCAATATATGTGTGCAGTTTCTGCAGGAGGCACAAGTTGCACATGGGCGCGGTCCTTTGCCCCAATACATGTGGAAACCCAGCAATGGCATAAAAGCCTTGCTTGTTGGTGAGTTGTTCTTGTGCAGTGTTGGGGAAGTGGAGATACTGCAGCGTCAGGCTGATGATGGCATCCAGGACAGTGGGGAGGAACGTGGAGAAGGATGCCTGGGAAACTCTGGCCACTCTAGTGGTGGTGAGTTGGAAAGTCCCTGAGGCCAGCATGTGCAGCACAGGAAGTAGCTTAGTCTATGAAGGGATGTTTCTGCTGTGCTGGCATGTGGCCTGTGGCCTGCAGCCTTGGAACAATCTGATTGAGGAGGCAGATAATGGCAGCCTTTTTTAGCCATGGGCTATGACCTCATCAGGTGGGAAGTGTATGAGGGTAATTCTCTGGATGTAGACCCACTCTCTTCGGCGGCACTGCCTCAGTGGTGGTGGTGGTCTTCATGGTGCTTCGAAATGCAGAAGCTCCATGGCATCGTTAAGATTGCCAATGATGTAATGGGATTGTCTTCCATAAATCGAGGTGTGTTTGTACCATTTTCAAGACCAGGTAAGAATTGACATTAGCAAACTATTGCTATTTGGACTTAGCAGCAGTTTTTAGTTTTTTCGCTTTACAAGGGAATCCTTGTATGATTTACTGTATGGGTGACTGTCTAGGTGTGTGAGTAGTTTGATGGGTGACTCACTCTGTGTGTGAGTGCCTGCATGGCTGTTTGAGTGGATATGTCAATGTCTGTATTAGTGAGTGAGTGGGTCTATGAGTGGCGTTATGGGTGAGCGAGTGGAATGGTGTATAGATCAATAAATCAGTAAGTGGGTGTGTAAGTACTTGTATGGCTCAGTGAATGGGTTTGTGAATGGCTGTGTAGGAGTGGCAGTGGGCGTATAAAATATTCTATAGGGGTGTGAGTGGGTACGTCAGAGATGCTGTGAATGATGTAATTTGAGATGTCATGAGTGATGTAATTTGAGATGTCATCGGTGATGTCATGAGTTATGTCAATGACCATGTCATGAGTGATGTAATATGTGAGGTCATAAGCAATGCATTGTGGGAGTGCAAGTTATGGTTAACTCCGCTAACTATAACGGCTGAATTTTGTACGAGTGAAATATCACCCTAACTATAACATCCCTGTAACCTTTGGTAGTTTCCATGAAATTCTAAGTGTTTTTAAAAATTCTATTTCCTAACTATAACGTCCCTGTAACCTTTGGTTATTTTCAGTGAATTTCTATGTTTCTTAAAGTAGGATTCATGTTTGCAGAGTAGTGAGAGAAATGGGGAAGGTCTCCAACCAGATATAAGGAATTCTGCTATGTAGGACTTAAAGGAGGTACCGGAAGGGCATCTGGGCCTCCAAGGTCCCTCTGGAGCCAAGGGGACTTTATCCCCCAACTAGTAGTGGGCAAAGGACGTCCTTGGGGGCCAAATACCGCTCCTATTACCTCCAGTAAGTCCCATACAACAGGATAGCTGATATCTGATACCAAGCCACTCCCCCTTTCTCAACCACTCTGCAAACGTTGCTCCTGGCACACTATTAGTGGGGGGGGTGAAGTCCCCTTGGAGATATATATATATGTACAAACAGCTGTGTGGTGTGGCTATGAGATCCTGCTTCTCTCCCAGCTATGCCTGTTTGATGGTAGGCTGGTGGGAGGAGCAGGTCCTGAGAGGGACCTACGCAATACTGTATAATCAACATGTTAAATTTTGGTACAGATACATCGATGATGTTTTTGTGGTGTGGCAAGGCAATGTGAACAATGCACAAACATTTGTCAATACAATCAATGACAATAAGGTCAACCTTAAATTTACATTTATTGATATAGAAAAAATTGAATTTCTAGATGTTGAAATTATTATTAAGGATGAACAGATGACCACAACACTACACAGAAAAGCTACGGCAGGTAACTCTACGTTACATGCTTCGAGCAAACATCCTAAACATTTAATAAGAAGCATTCCTTTCGGAGAGTTACTTCGCATCAAGAGAATCTGTAGCCAAGCAGAGGATTTAGAGAAATGCACAAATGAGGCCATTACAAGATTACGAGACAGAGGCTATGATGAAACTGTCCTCAAGAAAGCACCGGCTAAAGTTAAACTAAAAACTAGAGAAGAACTTCTTGAACCAAAAAGTGTCACTGCCCAAGTAACACACAATGATGATTCTGAACCAAGATTGATTATCACCTATAATCAACAAGAGAGAAAAATTAAATCAATTCTCAAACGTAACTGGCCCATAATTCTTACAGATGCGGTACTGGCACCACAATTGTCTGATAATCCTACAATTACATTTAGGAAAGGCAGATCCATGAAATCACAGCTGGTTAAAAATAGCCCGGAGATCTGCCATGATAATAAAATGTGGTTGCAACCACAACAGGGATTTTTTAAATGCCCAAGTTGTAGAGCTTGCAAGTTTGGGATCAATACCACCAGTTACGTTACCCCATTCAATGCTAGACCAAAGTTAATTGTGGGCCATTACAATTGCAAAACCGAATTTGCCGTATATGTTCTGGCTTGCACCTGTGGTTTAAGATACGTGGGCAGTACAAAGCTGCAGGTGCACGTCAGAATACTGCAGCATATCTGAGAAATTGTCAATAATGATGATGCTTACCCAGTCGCCAGGCATTTCAAACAATGTCACAACAACAATTTGAGTTGTTTAAATTATTTTGTAATCAGCTCAGTATCAAAACCTCGCAGAGGCGGTAACAGAGAACGACGGTTACGCCAATTAGAATCTCGGTACATTATTGAGCTAGATAGTAAACATCCGAATGGTCTGAATAACACAGATAAAAAACCAATGAAATTCCCCCGTTATAGTTAGTCGCGTGAGTTATAGTTGCCTGCACTAACTATAACGGGGGAATTTCATTGGTTTTTTATCAGTAAAATTTCCAGCTAACTATAACATGTGTGAAACCTATGGTTTTTCCACTGAATTTGCAAGGTTTTTTAAATGCTAATTCCTAACTATAACGTGTGTGAAACCTATGGTTTTTTCAGTGAATTTGTACGGTTTTTTAAATGCTAAGTTACTTTACGCCATTCGTGGCGTGCGCGCCCACTTAACGCAGTTCGTTCCATGCGCGCACGGTGCGCTTCGCGTACCGTGCGCGCACAGTGAGCACGCGGTGCGCTTCGCGCGCCCACTTTACGCAGTTACTGCCGTGCACGCACGGTGGGCACGCGGTGCGCTACGCGCACCGCGTGCCCACGTTACGCTAGATGGGCCATGTACGCACGATGCGCTTCGCGCACCGTGCGCACATGGAGGACATATGATGCGCTTCGTTGTGAAAGGTAATATTTTAATTTTTCGCATATGTAATATGCCATGCACAAATGGAGCCCTTCGGGCACCATATGCACATGGGGTGGGGAGAGTATGGATATTTTTTTTTTTTTTTTATAATTTTTACCGTACGCATAGGGTAAGCGTGATCGGCGAAATTATCGAAAAATTTAAAATTCCGTTTTTGGCCTTGGGGGATCTTTGAGGACTCCCTCAACATGGCTAGGTGCTTAGGAGCTGTCTAAACAGCCCCTTTACATGTTTTTGGCCTTTGTTTTTTAACCCCCTCTCAGACTGCGAGAGAGAAAATGGCGGCCGCCGCTTCCTGGTTTCGACCGATTCGAATGTTTACTAAGATCTAACAGCCAATCAGAATCGCGCTCGCGCACGGCGGCGTGCGCGTACGGTAAGCGCACCGTAAGCGCACCGTAACCTGGCTCAGATATATATATTGATTTAAAGGCTATTTTCTCAGAATCTACTGAACAGATTTACATCAAACCTACAAAAGGCACTTCCTTGACCTGTAGACTACCTCTCTGCCAAATTTCAAGGAACTCTGTTCAGCCGTTCGGGCTGTAGCTGTGTCTAAAGGTCCTATGGAAAAATGCATGGGAAAAACGCGTTTTGGGACCCCCCTTTTATCTCAGCCCCCGCTTGACGAATCCCCCCGAGACTTTCAGGGTAGGAGTGGAGCGTAGGGCCCCATTAGTTTTGAAAATTTCGCTAGGATTCGTCGACCGGCGCCAAAGTTATCCCAAATAGAATGTTGCGGTTTTCCTATGGAAACAGGGTCCTAACTATAACTACCTACTGGCGACCGCCAGTAGGTAATATATTTATATATATAGATATATAGATATATAGATATAGATATAGATATACCCCCATCATCAAGTCAGCAAATTCGCACTGCATGCTTTCCACAGCTGGTGGCGAGGTCGTGGGTGGACTACCCCCGAAACCAATAATCCATCAAATTATGAATAATGTCACACTCTTGAAAGGAAGGTTTTTTTTTTCAATTTAATGGGGAAGTACAAATATCGTCATATCACCACCACCAACGCATTTCAACCAACCTGCTATTTCTCGTGGTGTTCCTTTCGAGAGTGCGGAATTGTTCATAATTTGATGGATTATATATATATATATATATATATATACATATATATATATATATATCAAACAGGAAAATCTTCCAATATGTAGCTTGAAAATAATATCTCGGGTCTAGTACCCTAACTAAATCACAGGTTTATAAAGTGTGAAAATAAAGAAGTGAAAAAGTATACCAACATCAACTTGACAAAAGATATTCATATCTGGTTCTACATCTAACACTTAATTTCTAAGAATCCCACTATCTGATGCCCCAATTTTTTGTCTATTAGAGGAGAGTGTGTTTGTAAGTACAAACCCCTAAACTCCGTGCACGTAGCTTTATCGGTAGTCGGTGACACACTCATTCCATCAGTTCCAATCTATAAAACGGCAAACAGAGATAGAAATATAATTAGTTGAAATTATCCCAGTTATTAATCTAAACATAGTAGATCAATGGTATAGGCAGGTTGATCATACACATTCCTTCCTATAACATAATTGTTTCATAATAAAATACATCAAAGAAATTAACCACGGAAACATGAGTAAGTGCAAAAGAAAAAGTGAAAATATTAAAAAACAATTCGGAACAGAAGTTCCCATCAGGTATCAGGAGGTTTACAGATAGATAAAATAAGAGATGCACATGCCTTTCTTCATCAATATTCATCCCAATAGGGGCGACACTACCAGCTTGAAGAATGAACTTGGATTCTGATCTGCGCAAGGCCAAAATTCTATTGCCACCTCTAGGATTTTTTGGAATAGTATAGAATGCAGAGTATTTAGCCTTTGTCCAGTCACCATCATGTTGCTGGTTGAAGTGTCTCGCAGTGAAGAACCAGAACCTTTTGGGCCTGGCGGCGCAGGGTATGCCCTAGTCTCCGGAGTTCTCCTGCTCAGCTACACAGAGACACGGGACACTCTGTCGGCGTTAGAAGATCAGATTTATTTAGCTGCAGCTAGTACAGTTATCCCAGAAGTACACAAGGTAGGTTCTCAGGAGACTGCCACTTCACTCTGTGGCGCACAGACTTATATACTATATAGGTAACATATACATTAACCAAAACACACTCCCAGAACATACAAGAAAGAGCCAATAAGGAAAGTTGGAAAACAAGACAGAACCAATAGGAGAGATTGGAAAACAAAAGTGTCAGATGACTCGAAGAAACCTCTCCTCCAACTATGTTTGTCACCCCTCCCTCAATCTAATTCATTAACAGGTTCGTAACTAACTTGCAGGTGGCGAGATACGTTTGTGTGTGTTGGAGGACAGTTGTGAAATGAGAGAATGCTAGCAGAAGACAGTGAAGGCTAGATGATAAGATAAAGTCAGGAAAGAATAGTGTGAACCAACAGATAGTTGAGACGGGGATTAGAAAAGCCAGACAGGGATTAGTGTACTCGGCCAGTCCTAACACCAGCTTTGTTAATAGAGGCAGAAAGGTTGTTTTTTAACACGAAGCTACAGAATAAGCAGAATAGACTTTGTTCGCCATGCTGCCTGAGTGATGGCAACACAAAATGGCGGTGGAGCACAAAATGGCGGGTCGATTCGATCGCGATCAGAAATCTAAGTTCCTCAGCAGTACTGTAGGTAAGACCCTCCTTTTGCCAGAACTCAGGCAAGATAAACTCATGCTAATCTGAGCCAATGTCGATAGCCATGAGGTCATCGAGCTGTTGCTGTAACATCATTCTTATGTTTTCTGTTACTTGTGGTTTGGGTTTTGGGATGCACATAGTAGCACAAAGGTCACAGATAGCGGGACCACAGTGCATACAAAGGCAACAGGAGAAAATAATGGTTAGAATTATTCCAAGAAATGTCAATGCTTTCCAACCCCATTTGGACAGTAGTCCCCAAAACCACTCCGTAAAAGACCAATCTCCTTCGTCCTGGTTAATAGACTCAGAGATTATGTGCAACTTGGAGATAGCTTGGTATACTGTCGGAGCGTCATTAGGTATGAAAATACAGCAACTTGACCCGATCAGTTTGCACACTCCACCACGATCTGCAAGAACAATATCTAAGGCAACTCGATTCTGTAAGGTCATAAGACGGTCCGCCTGTAGTTCTGCTGTGATGTTACTTAAGGCTCCTACAGTGATGTCTGTTGTGGTCTCTATGACACGGACCAGTTGCCTTATATTTCTGCTGTTGGCCATTGGACCCCAAAAAGGAAGAAATCCTTTAAGGAAATCTCCTCCCTCTTGTCCTGCTGTGTCCTTCGAATCAGTAATCCCTCTGCCGTATCTGTTTCGATGATGGTTTGCGGAAGCCGTGTAACTAGGGGCAAGAAGAAAAGCTATATAACAAGTACCAGAGAAACCCATTGGTAACCACGTATAAGCCCTATTATAGCAAATGAAATAGGTGCCTTGAGACGGCACTAGAGGAGGCGAGTTCTGAGAGGAATAAACGTACATGTGGGAGCAGTTATTCCTTTGTATAGTGTCAGAAAAGCGATCATTTATCTGTAAGCAGAAATTGCCCTGATGTGGTATAGTCCAAATCGGTGAAGACTTTCCTTTCTTAACTTTATCACTAAGACTAGACATATATTGGGTGACGTTCCAGTTAGTGTACGCTTTTCTTTCGTCAATGGAGATTTTACTATTTTCCATGATTTTAGCCATAGCTACCATTCCCTTAATCAAAGAACTATGACTAAAATCCGGATCACTAACATGTGAAGTAACCGATCGTCTGAATTTGCTTTGATAAGTATTGGAGAAGATGACAAAATAAGCCCAAGCAGAACCCTCATAAGAAAACGGGAGAACTAAATATAGCATTCCTTTCTCTGTGGTATGTGGCATAAGTCCACATACCCAACAGTCAGTTGTATTGACCACTAACTGATGTTGATGTAATAACTGGATGAAAGAATTGTTATAATATTCAGTTCTTCTAATGAGTTCATGTGGAGGAAGAGTATGAAAGAGATGTGGAGAGACAGTTGAAGAAGACCGGGAGGAAGAAGAAGGAGAGACAACTTTTTGCTGCAGAGCATAAATAATCCAACCTATAAACGCCAAAGCAACACACAATGATATAATAATACATAAAGTTATACTGAAACGACTGTACATTATTTTACAGGATCCTTTCTTCATTTCATCTTTTCTCTCTCTTTTCCCAAGTGTAGTTTCCATCTTTCTAATGGATGCTCACGGCAATCTTCCTCTATCACTCAAACACGATTGTCTGCCGTCCTATGACACTGCAAGTCCTGCAGGCCTATTGCCACTACTCAGGTCGCAATTTAGACTCCTACCGTGACCCTGCAACCGGGACAGAATACTACACAAGAGAGAAATCTTAAGTGTTCTTTGGTCTAGGTCTCAAATTGTAGCGTTCCTTCCCAGGAGTGTTTTGATCTAGAAACAATGTTCGTGGATTAGTCGTATCTAAGCGACGATGTGATGGTATTGCTTCCTGCAGAATGTCGTCATCCTCTTTCTCAGACAGTGTCCCATTTAGGTGTGCATCACTAAAGGGTACGAATCGTGGAACCTTCTCACTTTCAAAGTCACCAATTCCCCTGCGTACCCATTGATCGTAGGGCAAAGGCACTTTTTTACAATGCACACCGTGAATCCAATTTTTCTTTCCTTCGACCTTAACTGCTGTTCTCGTGGTGAGCAAAACCATCCGGGGCTCTCTCCATCTGGGTTCCAAATTTCTCGTCCTCTGGAAGTTTTTGGTACACACCCAGTCACCAGGTCGGATGGAATGACCTGGGTCTGTGGAGGCCTCCGGCAGAGCACTCTGAACCTGTTGATGGAGAACATGCAATTTAGTCGTAAGATCATGCAAGTAGTCAATCAACATTGGATATGGCAAGTCTGAGTATTTCTTATGGCGAGGGACTCCCCATACATTAGCCGGGCATCCAAAAACCACTTCGTAAGGGCTAAGTCCCAAACGAGATTGTACTGCAGTTCTGGTGGAAAGCAAGGCTAATGGCAAAGCATCGGGCCAATTGAGTCCTGTACTAGCTTGAACCTTCACTAGTTTTAATTTTAAGGTTCCGTTGTAACATTCTACTAAACCCGCTGACTGTGGATGATTTGCCGCATGGAACTTTTGCTTGATACCAAGACCCGCACAAACTTTCTGCATGACTTGGCCAACAAATTCACTCACATTGTCACTCCAGACAATGCACGGCAAACCAAACCTGGGGAAGAATTCTTTTAGTAGAACTTTAGCTGTGGATAAGGCTGTGTTATCTTTTAGAGGATATGCTTCTATCCATCTTGAAAAGGCGCATACTACCACCAGAACGTATTTGAGGTTGTGGCATCGCTCCATATGAATATAATCGATCTGCAACACCTCAAATGGATGTGTTGGAGGAGCAAAGTGACCTGCTGGAGTTTGGGTTCCCTTTCCCGGATTGTACATTAAACAAATAATACAATGTTTCACTACATTGTCTGCGCATTTTGGGATTTGTTCATTTTTCCACACTGGAGCCAGAAGTTTGCATATACCTTTTGCACTTAAGTGGGCTGGACCATGTGCCATTGTAACCACTGGGAGTACATAGGCATCTGGTAACAGCCAACGTTGATGTTCAGATAATTCCACCCAACAACCCATCTCATCCAACATTCCTGTACTTTCTTTCCACTTGCTTAACTCCCTCTCTGAAGCCTCTTTCTGAATCGCTTTTATACTTTCCACTGTATCCTCATACATTCCTCTCTCTCTAAGAACCTGCCACATACATTCGACTTGTTGCATCTCTCGCTGTCTTTTTCGCTATTTCATCTGCAAATGCATTTCCTCGACCAACATCACCTGTAATCTTTTTGTGTGCACTACACTTCACGATTGCTATTTGGGTGGGTAAGGCAAGTGATTCGAGGAGATCAGTCACTAACTGGCCATGTTGTATTTTGGTGCCATGTGAAGTGAGAAATCCCCTTTCCTTCCAGAGATGCCCGAAGTTGAACGCTACACCAAAGGCATATTGGCTGTCAGTGTATACGTTCACTCTCTTCCCCTTTGACAATGCACAAGCTCTTGTTAATGCTATCAATTCTGCTGCTTGCGCTTAATTGTGTCTAATGCGTGCAGTTTCCACAACTGTATGTAAAGTAGTTACAGCATAGGCTGAAACTGTATCTCCATTAGGCATTTTAAAACAAGAACCGTCTACCCATAGAGTTCCATCCGGATTCTCTAGCGGTGTGTCTTTCAAGTCAATTCTTCCTTTTGTCTCTTTCTCAGTACGGAAAAAACAATCATGTTGCTCCTCAACACTTTCCTCATCTGGAAGGGGCAACAGAGTAGCTGGATTCAGGGTATTACATCGTTTAATATGTACGTGACTAGACAAAAGCGTCAGCTCGTATCCAGTTAGACGAGCACTCGTAGGATGCTGCATTTTCGTTCTGTTGAATAAAGTATCCACTGCATGTGGTACCATAACAATGAGAGTGTTATCCAACACCACTCCAGCAGACTGTCGAATAGAAACTGCTGCTGCTGCTGTCGCTTTGAGACAACTGGGCAATGCTTTAGCTACAGGATCTAACGTAGCCGAAAAATAGGCACATGGCCGCTGTTTGTCTCCAAATTGCTGTGTTAAAACTGACAATGCACGACCTTCTCTCTCGTGAACATAGAGCGTAAAAGGCTTAGTGTAATCAGGGGTGCCTAGTACAGGTGCAGAACACAGAGCGGTACGTAAATCAGTGAAACTCTTTTGGCACTCATCAGTCGAAGGAAGGGGCTGAGGCGTATCCTTTAAAGTGAGTGCCAGTAAAGGTTTGGCCAACAGAGAGAAGTTAGGGATCCACTGCCTACAATAAGAGGTGATACCCAGAAAGGCACGTACCTCCCTTTGTGTGGATGGTACAGACATTTGCGTAATCGCCTGAATTCGCTCTGGTGTCAATCGTCGTCCCTCCTTTGATAGGAGATGACCCAAGTAGGTAACTTCTCGACAAACATATTGTAATTTGGAAGGTGAAACCTTATGATTCAGATTAAACAAATGGCGTAATAATGCAACAGTGACATTTTTACAAAAATCTTCTGAATCGGCGGCGACTAACAAGTCGTCCATGTACTGTATAAGAGCAGCACCAGACGGCAAATGAAAAGTATCAAGATGACATTTTAAAGCTTGGCTGTAAATGGAGGGACTTTCACAATAGCCCTGAGGTGCATGCTTAAAGCGGAAGCTTCGGCCTCCAAGAGAGAAGCCAAAAATGTCCCTACTCTCTTCTGCTATAGGAATACTAAAGAAGGCATTCTTTAGATCGATAACAGAGAACCAAGTCACTGTGGAAGGTATCATTGTCAACAGAGCAGTGATATCTGGAACAACAGGGAATTGCGGTACAACAATTTTGTTTACCTCCCGCAGATCAATTACGAAACGATATACAGGTGGCTGAGAAGGATCAGTGCATTTAAGAACAGGACGAATAGGACTATTGCATGTGTTACCTCTTGTTTCTTCAACCACACCCTTTTGAATTAGATCATGAATGATTTCTAAAAGCGCTTTCTCACCTTCAGCAGAAATTCTATACTGTGGGATGCGTGGCAATTCAACATTGGGCTTGAGTGACAACATAAGGTGGAATCTCAAGACAACCCACATCATTCGGACCCGTGGCCCAAAGCATTACCGGAAGGGAAAGCAATTCAGGTGGGAACTGATCTTTGGACAAATACATTGGAGAGATCAATTTCTGTCCTAAAGTAAGATGTACACCAGTAGGAGAACCATATATCGTAGCATGCATTCTTTTCAATAGGTCTAGACCCAACAGATTCTCACCGCAACCATTCGTCAACAGAAGTGGAGCTTCCAAATCAAAAGGACCAACTGAAATAGGCAAAGGGCAAGAAACTGGATTACGAACAGGGGCACCAGAAAATCCTACAGAAACATTTGTTAAGCCAGACAAAGGTGCCCCAGGGAGTTTAGAATGAATTATAGAACTTCTCATCGCCCCAGTATCTAGAAGAAATGGCTCTGAAACACCCATTGTAGTGACGTTAACATAAGGTCCATTCTGATCTACTGGAATCGACACAACTCCCTTACTTTGTCCATGGCTGTCCTAGTTAGCATGAAGACCTTCATTCTCGCTTTCAATATAATGGTCTTCATTGTAAAACTGTGCAGACCTGACATTTTGCTGATCGGAGTGGTTCATGGATTTGGGAGAAGGAAGGGCACGCTGTTCTTGAGTCAACATACCCCGACCTCTACCTCTGTTTGCTGACTGGAGGCCAGCACGACCTCGTGGAGCAGATAATGCTCCGTTGCGTTGCAATAAAACCAGACAACTATTCGTAAAATGACCTTCCTCTCTACAATAGGCACATTGATTAGGTCCTAACAAAGGTCGCGGAATGTATGGCTCAGGTTTTTGATACAACCACTGAAACTGCGGAGGCTTTTGAAATTGAGGCTGAACATAACGTTGAGGATAGGCTTGTTGCAAGAGAACCTTCGTTTTTAATTCTTTCGTATTTTTCTCTTGCTTTTCTTTTTCTTCTTTGTCCCTATTTTCATAATATTGCGCAGTAGCAAATATCTGGGCAGAAGAAGAAACAGCCCATGAACTTTCAGAATCTTTCAATTTGTGTGACAGCTCGGGAAGTAAATTAAATACAAATTTGTCCACAAATAGTCGCTGTCCACCTTCTGTAGCCATGTCTTGACCACTGTGATCAATAAAGGTCTCCTCGAAACGAGTAAACAAATCAGAAACACTTTCATCTTTCTTTTGTTTGCATGCTGCTAGTTTATCCCAATTTACTCTCAATGCAGGCATCATAGTTTTCATCAATGTAATAATTCTACCAGGGAGTTCCGAGATCAAAGCGTCAGGCTTTGCACCACCCACTTGATCTCTATCTGTGGTAGTTATAACATCCCAAGTAGCTCCTAATTCCAACGCGTGATCCTCTCTACGAATCATTTTTTTTTTTTTTTTTAAACTTTTTTATTGAAATCAGGGCAAGCGGTCCGCTTGGCAGAGTATACAACATTACAAAACAATTCACAAATTAAAGTATCAGATAAATCGGGCAGAGCAGAGGTACAAAAGTCAGAGTTATAAATCAGAAAAATATTACTTATAATGAAGCAGGTCTAATATGCGTTAGTCATAGTGAACAAAAAAAAAACAAACAAAAAAAAAAACCAAAAGGGAAAAGTTCTAAGGAAGTAATAAGCTTCAATCCTTCCCTCGTCGCTCGCCTCTACAGCTCCTTCAAATGAATGAAGACCCCCAGATTCTATCTATCTTTTGAAGAGATTTAGCACCTCTAATCTTAGCTAGAGAGAGTTCCATGATATAGATTTCTTTAACAAGAAACCACCACTCCATCTCATGCGGTGGATTTCTTGTGATCCATGTCCGTGCAATAATCAGTCTAGCACATCCAATCAAAATGTTACTCAGAGCTACTTGTGGGACTGCTAATGAATTGCTTAAGATCGGAATTCCGAGTAGTACATTAGTTATGTTGAGTGTTATTGGTTGTGACAGAATCTGGGCCATACCTTGGCTAATTTTGGACCAAAATTCCGCAAGTCTAGGGCACATAAATAGCATATGTTCCAGATTTGCAGCTAAAAGGTCACATTTAGGACATCTTGTCCGCTCGGTATTAGAGCCATTGTTGGACCATTTTGAAATTCTTTCTGGAGTATAATATAGCTGGCAAATAGTTTTATATTGCTGTAATCTCAGACTAGAAGAGTGAACAGAGCGATTTATATTACAGAGCGAAGAGGAGATCTGATTAGCAGTAATACTTAGGCCCAATCGCGAGCTCCATTTTTCCGCTATTTTCCCACAGTCGTCTAGTTTAAAGGAGCTTAAGACACTATATCCAAAACTGATGAGTGATCTGACCTTGCTAGAATAGAAACATTTCCAAATATCTGAGTCTGTTATATTTAGTAACTTCATTTTGCGTATTAAGTAGTCATGTATTTGAATATATTTAAAACGTGAAGTTTCAGATAGTTTATATAGTGTTCTTAGTGTCTCAAAAGCCAGTAGGCCATCATTACCGTATAAATCACCAAGTGTCTCTATTCCAGCCACTTTCCACACTAAAAATGTCCCATCGTGGAATATCCCTGGAAGACCAGGGTTAGCCCATAAAGGTAATTGAGGATGGAAAAGGGTCGTATTACATTTTGCCAAAATGAGTTGCCATATTTTAACGGTATCTCTAATGGTCTTGAATTTTACCCGCTTGAAATAGTTTGGATCAATCACTTTAGCTAAAAACATGTTAGAATCCTCTCCCAACGAAAATTGGTAGCAATAATACAGTTGCCTACTACGAATAAACAAGCTGCGGAGGCGACTGAGAAAAGCTGAGAAATAATACAATCTGAAATCGGGGAAGTTAAGACCACCTTGGCTAAGAGGTAATTTAAGCAGAGAGATTGATCGGCGAGCCTTCTTGTAACCCCATATATAACTACTAAAAATCCCGTCTAGGCGTTTAAAGTACGTATTATTAACAAAAAGTGGTATGGACCTAAATAAGTATAAAAATTTAGGTAATATATTCATTTTGATTAAATTAATCCTGCCAATAATACTAAGAGGGACCTTATGCCACTTTTTTAAAGTTGTAACAGTTTCTTTGATGAGAGCCTCATAGTTAAGTTTAATTATTTCGTTTATCTCAGAAGAAATTTTAATACCAAGATATACAGCGGTTCTGCAAGTGCCTATAATCGGGACTGGAGATTTGTAATTCAGAATAATTTGCGTTTTGTGTGAATTAAGTTTATAACCGGAAACGGCCCCGAATTTATCAGCCTCCTTGATAATACCCAATACTGCTTCCGGTATGTTAGTTGAGTAAACCGCTATATCATCGGCATAGGCTGTGATTTTTAACGAATTCTGGCCATGTTTAAAAGGAGTAATATTGGGGTGAACTTGTAGCGCAGCGAGAAAAGGCTCTAACGATAGCGCAAATAACAAAGGTGATAATGGACATCCTTGCCGTGTACCGCGGTTGATAGGAAAGCTAGTCGAAGTTAGCCCGGCATAGCAGAGTTTAGCCATTGGATGATCATACAAAGCCTGTAGCCATTTAAGATATTGGCCATGAAAACCCAGAGTGGTCATTGTGGACCAGAGAAAGTCCCACCCCACTCGATCGAACGCTTTTTCAGCATCCAGGAGTATCATTCCGAGTGGGGTGGGACCAAGTCTGGCCACATCAAATGCAGTAATGGCCATATTAATATGAGCAGTGGTATCTCTCCCCATAACAAAACCATGTTGTTGAGAGGTCACCAGCTGGGGTATAAGTGGGGCTAATCGAGTAGCTAGCACCTTGGCAAAAATTTTAGCGTCTACATTGATAAGCGAGATGGGTCTATATGACCCACACTGATCTCCTGGTTTACCTTTTTTTAGAAAGAAAACAATCTTGGTTGTATTCCAAGATTCAGGTGCCTTTCCAGTGATTCCTATATTGCTAATCACATTTGATAATAATGGCAACAGTTCCTCCGAGCATATTTTGTAAATATCTAATGGGATAGTATCCTCTCCAGCAGCTTTGCCTAAGGGAAGCGAAGCGACAGCCTTTCTAATCTCTGATTCATTGATGTTATCAGAGAGAAGCGCAATTTCTTCAATCTGTTTTCCCTTAATTAAATTAGTGTCCAGATATTCTTGAATCTTATTCATGGCCGGCTGCTCATCTGGAGTATATAATACCCGATAGTATGCCACAAACTGCTCGAGGATCTGCTCTGGTTGGGTATATACCATATTATTTTGACCTTTGATTGTTTTTATAAGTGTCTTGGATTTGTCATCAGCGACTTTGTATGCTAAAAGTTTTCCTATCTTGTCCCCGCTCTCGTATTGGGAGAGATGATACTTATGTAGGCTGTTCATATTTTTCTCCATTAACCTAGTTTTAATATTAAGCTTAGAGCTGGCTAGTTTCTGACATATATCAGCGACATTTGATATTCCCTGTAGCAGTGCCTGTGCCAGTTGATTTTCTAGCAAAATTACAGAATTGCCCAGCTCCTCCCAGCTGCGTTTATATAGCCGATTTTGGTTTAGAATAAACTGTTGTGTAAACCCTCGTATACTCGCTTTGACAGTATCCCAAACTATACTGGGTGACGCTGAATTGATATTTATTGTAATAAATTCCACTAAATGTGCTTTTAGTTGTAAGATATAATCCTTATTGGACAAGAGATGTCGTGGAAAAGTAAATATCCTTGGTTTCTGGCCAGTCTGTGGCATATTGAACGATAGTATAATTGGATTGTGGTCCGAAGACACTCTTGGACAAAGCTCCATAGAGCTATTCGCCAAAATATTGTCTGATACCAAGGCCATATCGATTCTTGAACAAAGTTGATGAGGTGCTGAATAATAAGTAAAGCCAGCAATAGAGGGATATAATGTTCTCCAAGCATCTTTTAAGTTATGGATGCGTCCAAGTTCGATAATGGCAGCTCGGGATCGACGCATCCTCCGAAATGCTCGGTGTCTTGTAGTATCGATATCATAATCCATAATCAAGTTAAAATCCCCCATTATAATGAGTTCTCCACTGCTATCTAGTAATTCTATATTTAACCTGTCGATTATAGAGGGGTCGTCAGTATTTGAGCCGTAGAATACACAGAGAGTGTAGGTATTACCAAGCCATAGAATCTGAGCTATGGCCCACCGACCAGCTTTATCTATCTTAGTTTTAATTATTGCCATGTTAAGCCTTTTCTGTCTTAAAATAGCGACACCTCTGATTGGGGTACTACATTCTGCACATGCTATCACGTCATATCCTAGTTGCCCAAGAAGCTTACGGTCTTTGTAAATAATATGCGTCTCAGAAAGAAAAGCAAGCTGAGGTTTATAGATTTTTAGCTCTTCGGTGACCAATCGTCTCTTGTTCCTACTATTGAGACCTGCTACATTCCACGCAAGACATCTAATTCTGTACATCATTAAACACATTTCGATCCTCCGCCCATTTTCGAATTTCCCAAAAATATCTCAATAAAGAATTAAAGTAATCAAATATTTTCCCACTCACCCTGATCATTTTAACAGTTTTACCCCCCCCCCCGTCCACCCCTGCAGACCCTCCCAAGGGGGTTCAGACCGAACCCCTGCCCCCAATCCCTAAGAGGAGGAAAACCTCTTATACCCTGCTGCCGTTGACTGGGCAGCTCTAGAGAGTAACAGCAGAGGAGATCAACCTGCTAGCCAAAATACATTTATTCCTTTGTGAATATTCAGAAATTCAATAAGATCCGAGAATTTATGATGCTCTGCTCCCGCCCCACAGCCGGGTAGGTGTTCAGAGCGTTATTTCTCGAAACTAGCGGACAAGTAGATCAGAGTCCATTAGCAGAGACCTCCTACTGCTGTAACTCCATGGCGTGTCAGCCCGCCATCTTGACTCCTCCCCCCCGGACCGAAATAGGTGGGACTGAAGCTCAATAGGTGGGACTGAAGCTCAATAGGTGGGACTGAAGCTCATGAATCTTAGCCCGTATTGTCTGTGGGACTACATTTCCCATTAGCATATCAATATCAGCTAGGTTCATAATGCAAGCATCAACTGTCTGTGATAATTCTTTATAATAACCTGCAGGGTTTTTACGAGGATCCGGTAGAGTCTGCTTAAGGGCCAAAACTTCAGATCTCTTCCAAGGGACATGTACCCATATACATTGGAAATGAGCAGGAATAAGTGGTACATTGCCTGCTGCTGGAACCTCTTCCTTCCATACTGGAGGAACCTCTCTCATAGGATAATTTTTCAGTGTTAGTTTAACCGACGGATCAGAATCAAGGAAAGCCTGGGAGAACAATAAGGATCTATAAGAAATAAGTGTCCTTACAGCTTTCTCAACCTTAGAACCCACAACAAGTCCTTTATCAAAATCAGTCTGAACCTCCAATAGATCTTGTGGGATCGGACTCAAACTCACATCTTCCCATTCTTTAATGAGTGTATCGCACATTACATTAAAAACATATCTTTGAGTAGGCGCGTTCCGTTGCGAGAAAGTAGGCTTAATATCAAGCACACTGTATTGAGGACCCTTTTTGATCCATTTTCGTGCAAGAGAGTCCAACTTTTCTCGTTCTTCAAAATCTGGGAACTGACTACGAGATTGTCTTCGAGCAAAAGCCGGAGACACATTTAAAGCTTCAAAGAAATTAGATAGAATACCAGTGACTGTGTCTGTGAGACGCTTACGCACAGACGGAGAATTAGACATAAGAATTGGAGACAAAGTATTAGGAGGACTGACAGGAGAAGAACCGATAATTGCAGGAGGAGCAGAAGGCAAAGGAGATCTAAGATCAGGAGATGAGGGCAAAGAAGATGAAGTTAATGGTAAAACCGGCAAGGGCGGTAATACTGGAGGAGGCAAATGCGGAAGAGTAGGAAATGGCGGAGGTACCGCTGGCGGCTGAACAGGCTGTAACGGCTGAAGTGCATTGGCACTTTGTGCATAGGGCGGAGGCAACCTTAATAAGTGGGACATTAGGGGATCTTCTTCTATATCTTTATTATTATTAGAAGGGGAAACAGGCAACACCGGATAGCATTTATCTATCGCCATACGATGCCGTCTTTCTGAAATCTCAGTCGCATTATCAATTTCATCGTCTTTAAACTGTTGGGCAGCCTGTATAATTGTCATACCCTGTGCTTTCCTATCTCGTTTTGCTTGCTTAATTTCTTTCTGTTTGGCTTCCTTACGCCAAAGGCGTAAAGAGTCAAACATTGCCAGCCGGGCTTTTCTTTTGAATAAAACTGCTTCCAAATTGTCTAGCACATCAGGATCAAAACTACCATTTTCTGGCCTTTTTAGAACACCATCTTTCTTCGTGTATCGGGTCCATGCCTCGCTAAAGTCAATGGGGCCAATACCATGTTTCGTATAGGGCTCATATGTGGGAGTTCCAACCGAAGGAATCGGACAAGAGTCCTCAAGTCGGGAATCCCTATTACAACCAAAACAACAAATTCTTCCAAACTTAGTCAGACCAGGCATCTCGCGATATCACCGGACTGTTCACAAACTTCAAGGGGGTAAAACTCAGTTTACGCAGCACAAATGCACTTACCCTCGGCTTCGGCTATTGCAATAGTCGAATCTAAAGACTACAAATACCAAGAAAACCAAAGAACAAAAATTGTGAGCGTGACCCACGAAGATACTTAACTAAGGACGTCTTCTCCCGCCAACAGAGGCCCGTCTATCGTCTCGCCTTACCATACATCATCTAAAGAAGGGCCAAAGCAGGGCGGCAGTCAGGGCAGCGGTTATTAGTAGCCGTCAGGAAGGAGTAACCGTGCTGCAAAAGACCTTCGGACCACTTTCGACATACAGGGGTCGCTTAATGTGGCTCGCGAACCCTCCGGAATTTTCTTGCGGGGTTTCTCACAACCTTTGGGCAGAACCGGTACCACTGAAGCCGCCCCACATTGGGCGCCAGTTGAAGAACCAGAACCTTTTGGGCCTGGCGGTGCAGGGTACGCCCTAGTCTCCGGAGTTCTCCTGCTCAGCTACACAGAGACACGGGGCACTCTGTCGGCATTAGAAGATCAGATTTATTTAGCTGCAGCTAGTACAGTTATCCCAGAAGTACACAAGGTAGGTTCTCAGGAGACTGCCACTTCACTCTGTGGCGCACAGACTTATATACTATATAGGTAACATATACATTAACCAAAACACACTCCCAGAACATAAAAGAAAGAGCCAATAAGGAAAGTTGGAAAACAGGACAGAACAAAAGTGTCAGATGACTCGAAGAAACCTTTCCTCCAACTATGTTTGTCACCCCTCCCTCAATCTAATTCATTAACAGGTTCGTAACTAACTTGCAGGTGGTGAGATACGTTTGTGTGTGTTGGAGGACAGTTGTGAAATGAGAGAATGCTAGCAGAAGACAGTGAAGGCCAGATGATAAGATAAAGTCAGGAAAGAATAGTGTGAACCAACAGATAGTTGAGACGGGGATTAGAAAAGCCAGACAGGGATTAGTGTACTCGGCCAGTCCTAACATCAGCTTTGTAAATAGAGGCAGAAAGGCTGTTTTTTAACACGAAGCTACAGAAAAAGCAGAATAGACTTTTTTCGCCGTGCTGCCTGAGTGATGGCAACACAAAATGGCGGTGGAGCACAAAATGGCGGGTCGATTCGATCGCGATCAGAAATCTAAGTTCCTCAGCAGTACTGTAGGTAAAGTCTTTGTTGGTGATGGCTCGCCAATGTTCGAGTATCCTTTCCTTTACATGGAAGGTAGTTGAGCCCATGTACCACTTGTCACAAGGACAAGTGATAACATAAACCACAAATTCTGTATTGCACTGTATGTTTTTGTGTATGCACCATTTTGTGTTAGTTCTTTGTAGTGTCACCTCCCTTACATTGTCACTGTGACTACAGACTACAGGCTTTACATTTTCCACATTTGTAGAATACTCCCCTCTTCGCCAGCCAAGTCAGTTGCTTATTTTCCATATGGCTCCTTACTATTTGATCTTTTATAGATTTGCCTTTCCTATATGTTTTTTCAGGGGGCCTAGTTTTTCTTCAAGTGTTTTGTCTTGAAGTAGTATGTCCCATCTTTTACTGACTATTTGACTGAAGTGATTGGATTGTGAATTGTAGGTGGTAATAGGTCTGATGGTGGAATCAGATTTAGTTAAGTTAGTCTTGGGTGCTTTATAGAGTGCTTCCTTCCTCCTTACTGTGTCAGGTTTCCTCTCTCCCAGTCTCAGCATCTTACTAGGAAATCCCCTAACTCGAAATCTTTTAATCATTTCAGTTTTGTTTTTCTTATATGTTACTTCTGAGCTACAATTTCTCTTGGCACGGAGAAATTCACCAAAGGGGTACTCCACCTAAAGTTCGGCGGATGGCAACTGGCAGCGTGTAAACACTGAGTTGCCAGCGTTTTTCCCCTAAATACGTCAGTTTCAAGTTTGTCCCTCTTAGCTGTGACTCTAATATCGAGGACGTCTACACTCTCTTGACTGCATTTCATAGAGAATTTGAGATTCACTGAGTTGCTCTTAAGTTCTTTGACAAAGTTGAGGAGCTCTTTTTCAGTACCTTCCCAGACATAAAATACATCGTCTATATACCGGAGCCAAATGTTGACCTTATTGGTCCAGTACTCTAGGGTTTCACTCCAGAGCACCTGCTTCTCCCACCAGCCTACCAAAGGATTGGCATAGCTGGGAGCAAAGCAGGTGCCCATCGAGTTTCCCTGTATTTGTTTATAGAGAACTCCATTAAATATAAAGATGTTCTCCACGAGACATAGTTCAATCATCTGTAGTAGCATTTTGGTGTGAGCTACTAGGTGTATGCTTCTAGATTTTAGGAAATGTTCGCATGCTTTTAACCCATCATTGTGTCTGATGCTGGTATATAGACTTTTGACGTCTAAACATACCAACCAGAAGTGCTTTTCCCAGTGTATATTCTCAATTTTTGGAGAAAATCTTTGGTGTCTCTGATGTATGATGTGAGGGCCTTAACATAGTCCACTAGAAAATAATCCACATAACCTGAGACATTCTCCAGCAGACTATTCTTGGAGGACACTATAGGCCTTCCTGGTGGCTGTATTGGATTTTTGTGTACCTTGGGGAGGAGATAAAAGGTTGGTAGAGTCGGTGTTTCATTTCTGAGAAATTTAACTTCATCCCAGTTAAGTAGGTTTTCATCGGACCATTCTTTGAGGTGATCAAAGAGTCTGGTCGGCAGCTTCAAAATATAAGATTGGTCTACCTTGGTGTAACCGGTAGTATTGGTCAATTGCCCAATAGCCTCTTGGATATAACTCTTCTTTTCCCAAAGCACAATATTTCCACCTTTATTAGACGGTTTAATGATAATGGTATCATCATTTTTGAGGTCCTTTAAGGCTTCTCTTTGTGCTCTAGTGAGATTCGATCTCATAATGGGCTTTTTTAAGAGTTGTAGAATATCCTGATTCACCAACTCGTGAAAGACATCAATATTATCTCTAGGGAGCTGAGGTCGATATTTGGATTTAGCTCTAAAGGGTGTAACAGCTGGTGTCATGGGATCAAGTTCTAGATTTTTTACCGTAGTGAAAATATTGGGATCCGATAAAGCTATGGTGTGTGTCATGTGTGCTTGCTGTTCATTCCTAAGGCTATCAAGTGTTCGAAGGATTTGTATGTCATCGATGGAGGGTGTAATGTTAGAGAGATTGTCTCCCTGTACTCTACCCACCCCCTAGTTGCCTATTCTTATGGATTTTAAACAGTTTTAACTTTTACACAAATAAATACATATCTATACGTGTCTGTGCATAGTCAATGGGAGAGTCTGGGCAAAATGTCAAGCCAAGTTTAAGAACCTGTTCCTCACTTTCAGTTAAAACTCTATTAGAAAGGTTCATTACCGTTAGTTCTTGTCCTTGTTCTTCCATTATTTTCCTCTCTGGGTCTGGCCTTTGGTTCCCACACCAGTGCTGTCATTCTTGGCTCCACCGCTCTCGACGTCTTTTACTTTTGTTCTTCCTCCTCGGCCTTGATATCTTGCTCTTCCATGTATTGACTGTTTGTTCGCCTCTAACATGAGGCACATTTCCTCGGAAAAAGATGTTACCTCTGTGGGGTGGGAGGTATTGCTGTCAATTGAGCCGACTTCAGAACTCAGGGTCATACCGGATTCCCATCTATCTATATCGGCAACCCCCAATGTTCGATCTTTAATGAGGGTTGTACGTAGTTTGTCAAATTTTCTTGCAAAAGTTAGGATTCTTCCAGATTTGTAATCCCTTTCATCTCTCTCAAACTTCCTTTGTTGCCTTGCAATGATATCCTTTTCAAAATTGGTGACACGTTCATTTACTGCGGACAAGACCTTCTTCACCTCATTCTGGTTAGAATCTTTTGCCAAATCATCTAGGACTTTTTGTATCTCTTCCACCAATTCTTTATGCTCCTCCCATGCGTTCTTAATCAAAATCTGGTTTATTGAGAGTAGGCACAATGAAGATGCATAGCCCTCTAGGTATGCGATAATTCTGGAGCGATGTAGCTTCCCACCAGCGACTTAGTTCTTTTTTGCGCATCTTTTCAAGTAAGTTCCCTTTTTGTTTAAGGCTATATGCCGTTTGCGTGTCATCCATGCCATTCTCTACCCTTTTGTCGCTTGTTGTTTTTTTGAAAATCAGTTCTGCTGAGGCCTCCCGCCCCTTAAGGAACTCCATTGCCCTCAATGCACTGCGGTCAGCCGACCGTCTCTGAACTGTATCGCATCTTCAAACAAATGTTCGGATGCGCCCTGGCAGCTCTCTCACCCTCAAGACAATCGCTCACATTCCGTGGCATCCGCCAGTGATTTCGTGAGTCAGGGTCAGTGTTCTGGATGAGTTTTTCAGTGCTGCCGGCGGGCGGACAAAAACTTGACTCACGAGTCGAAGTGAAAGCATATGGCACAGTTCTACTCCCTTCCAGACGAGCTGGGGCTCGTTGCTGAGTGGGCGCCACCGCTCTGGAAATCAAACAGGAAAATCTTCCAATAGAAAGAGTAAGAGCCACACTGATACAGTTCTCGAGAAAAAGACTTTATTCCCGGGCACAGAGGAAGATGCATTTCGAGCTGTCCAGCTCTTGGTCACATGACCACAGTTCCGGTACAAAGGATTAAATGCTTTTTTTGAAATGACAAAAATAAAGAAAAGACTCTGGATTTCACCACCATCCAGAGGCTGAGTGAGTATCATAATGCATTACTATTAGAATTTATAATAGTTGCGCAAATAACAAATATGGACTTTCTCAGATTTCATTATATAATCATATATAAGCATTAATATTAACACAGAATCTAGGTATAGTACCCTAATCTATAACACCATGCATTGTATTAACATACGAGATGTATATGGAAACAAAATGTGCAACATGCAGCTGCCACAGGTCAAAAAAACTCTTGGTGCCTAACTATGTATGTAGCTTGAAAATATTATCTCGGGTTTAGTTCCCTAACTAAATCAAGGGTTTATAAAGTATGAATATATATATACATATATATATATATTTATATATATATAGATATATAGCTATATATATATATATATAGATATATATATATCCACAACCAACTCTGGCACACATAATCTCTTAGCCAGACACCGACACCGCAGTTCCAGTCTTCAGGTAAGTTTTATTATTTAATTTCCGGGGTTGTATATTATGTAGGAGCTCTCGCAGTGCCCGGTGAAGGAGTGTGCGGTGATCAAGGCAAGTGACATTTAACCAGGCGCCTGCAATCACCACGTATATTTGCCCAGAATTATTAGCACCATGTCCGCTGATACACTACGTAGCAGAGAGGCTGCAGCATGTGATATGTTTGATGACTCACCGAGCGGAGAACTCGCGCCTAGTCTAAAGGTTCACAGTACATTGGATGACAACTCAGATGTACGAGAACTATTTAAAAAATTGGAAAAGTTGATGAAATCAGAACAAGCCAAATGGTGGGAGCACAAGTCTCTCAGTAGATACCTTGAAGTTGGACGCATACCCAGGGGGCTTCGCATTATGCTTGCCCCTAGCTATGAAAACCCTGACCCCAAAATGCTCTCAGAGTGGGCTGAGTGCAACTTGGAATCCTCACGGAGATTGGTGGTTCTCCTTGTGAAGTATGCAAAGAGTGACCGCAAAGCAATTCAGAGGGAGATTGATTTACTCAACATAGAAATCAACAAAGTAGAGGTAACAGCCCTTATCACCAAATACAGAGAGGATATGTTGGGCAGGCTTGCACAAGAGGAAGAGATTATAAAAAAAGGAAAACATACAAGTTCCAAAGGGACAAACTTGATTATGAACATGGTCAAGTGTTAACGTTTTCTAGGAAATACGACAGCGTAAAAGCACAAAACAAAAAGGTGATCTTACCAATGTCAGTTCCTAGTGGCACATCTAAAGATCTGATACCATCCACTTCAATCTCTGACTTGAGCTCGGCTATCGATAGTGAATCCGACAATGAACTCACGAGGGCTCAGAGGTCGGGGTTTCAAAAGTTTTCCTTGGCGCAGGAGTTGGACTGTCTACGCCAGGACAGAAGACAAACCCTTCGTCCACGTGTCCAAAATGCCAAGGACGATTCAGATGCAACATCAAAAGAAGGGAAAGACGACAAAAATGTAAACAACGCAGGCAAAAAATATTACAACAGGAAAGCAAAGAAACAGTGGGTTCGCAAATAATTGATAACAGTGATGACCAGACCATCATTAATCTCTCCAACCTTCCTTTGACCAAAAATGAGACAACTACTTTGTCCTTAGGTTTGTCCTTTAGTCCCAGGAGTGACTTCAATTACGCAGAATGCCGCATCGATGTGTTCAAATTTGTACGCAAATTAAAACTACGAAAGTTTCATCTGATGCAACCCGCCACAAACAGACAGGTTGAAGGTCTTGGCAAAACCTCTTCAGCTCTAACGGTGGGTGATGTGGACTTGATGCATGATATGTATGACCTACAACAAGAGGCTGGTAACTCTACGTCATTATTCAGCCAAGAAATAGCGCGGCAGGATTTAGGGGCTTTAACACCTTTTAAACCCAAATCAACTTTTTGCCCCATCATGATTAGAGACAACATCGATCTATTCCATGATAAGGTTGTACAGGAATTAACCTCTTCTATGCCCATGATGAGATGGTCTCGTCATGGAGCACAGTCGCGCTGTGCCCATGACGAGACTATCTCGTCATGACACCCACCCACGTGGGAAGCGGCAGGCACAGGAGGGGGAAAAGGCATGGCAGCGAAAGGGTTAAAAACCTTGTATAAAAGACAAGGGGCCATCAAAAGGAAGTATACTGCTCAGGACAACCAGTATTACCTTCTGACAAAGAAACTTCAGGACAACAAGGACATTATTATCAGACAATCTGACAAAGGTGGTAACATCCTTCTCTGGCCACGCAGTATGTACATGGCGGAAGCCTTTAGTCAATTGAATGTGACTGATTGCTACAGAAGGAGCGACATGGTTCTGGTCAAAGCCTTTTGGAACTTGTTCTATACAAACTTACTGGCATGGAAATGTAAGGGGCTCTTAACATCGGACGAGTTCCATTTTCTTAAAAATGACCATCCAGTCATGCCGGTATTGTACTTTATACCAAAGGTTCACAAGAATGCCCTATTACCACCAGGGAGGCCAATCATATCAGCCCGCAATAGTATTTTAGAGAATGCAAGCAAATATGTTGATTTTTTTCTACAAGAATTTGTGAGACAGTTACCCTCATTCATTCTCGATACTGGTGACCTTCTGCATAAATTGGAGGATGTTGTGTGGCATGATGACTATTTGCTTATTTCCCTTGATGTCTCTTCACTGTATACCAGCATTAACCATAGAGACGGACTGAAAGCTGTTGAGCTTTACCTGAGCAAACGGCCTATTTGTTTCATTGAACACAACAAAATGTTAATGTCAATCATTTCTATGTGCCTAGAGAACAATTTCGTTTTATTTCAAAGACAGGTCTACCACCAAATAAGGGGCATGGCGATGGGGGCCTGTTTCTCCCCAAGCTACGCCTGTCTGCATATGGGACTTTGGGAGGAACATGTCCTCAAGTCATCATTTGAAGAAATTGTCCTCAACCACGTAGTACGTTGGTATAGGTACATTGACGACCTCTTAATTATTTGGAAGGGCCCGGAGATTGGGGCTCTCCAATTCATTGATGACATTAACGAGAACAACCTAAATCTGAAATTTTCAGGTCAAATCAGTTGTGACAGCATTTGTTTCTTAGATGTTGAACTTTTTGTCCTTGACAACCATTTGCACTCTAGACTCCACAGGAAGGCGACTGCTGGTAACTCTCTTTTACATGCTTCAAGTCACCACCCTGCACACCTGATCCACAGCATTCCCTTTGGGGAGATGTTGCGTATCAGAAGTGTGTGCACCATTGATTCAGACTGTTTGAAGGCACAGTCTGAATGCCGAGCTAGATTTCTCAGACGGGGATATACCACAAGAATGATAGACACAGCCATGTCTAAAGCCAATAATCAGGGTAGAAGACAGGCATTGGCCATTAAACCGTCTATCGTTCCCAGCACTGAACCAGGGACCTCAGAACCACCCAGATTAATCCTAACATATAGCCAACAACAACACACTATAAGGAGGATTATTACTAGAAATTGGGCGTTGGTCAAAAGTGACTTGGTCCTGGGGGACACACTTTCTCGGTCACCTAATCTGACCTTCAGAAAGGAACGCTCCATGAGTGATTCCCTAGTTAAAAGCAGCCCGGAGTTGATTGAAAACACGTCGTGGTTGTCGACTAGCAAAGGTTTTATCAAACGTGCTAGTTGCAAAGCATGTAAACATGGAGTGAACAAAACAGAATATACCACTCCATTGAATAATAGGATCACTAAAATTGATAAGAAACTCACCTGTAAAACAGAGTTTGTCATTTATGTGCTTGA
This sequence comes from Triturus cristatus, assembly GCF_964204655.1. Classification (NCBI taxonomy): domain Eukaryota; kingdom Metazoa; phylum Chordata; class Amphibia; order Caudata; family Salamandridae; genus Triturus; species Triturus cristatus. The sequence continues at coordinate 464,222,669 of NC_140589.1, forward strand.
GTGCCCATGTGGACTACGCTACGTGGGTGGCACAAGATTGCAGGCACACAAAAGAATTTTACAGCACATCCGAGCTATTAATCATGGTGATCCCACATACCCAGTAGCGCGCCACTTTGATGAAGTACACGCAAGGAGATCTAGTGAGCTTCGTTACTTTCTAATTGACTCAGTTCCTCCCCTAAGAAGAGGTGGGAAACGCGATTCTCTGTTAAGAAAACTGGAAACTAGATTTATAATTGAGTTAGATAGCAAGATTCCAAATGGATTGAATTCTAGTGAGGATTTTTTTACTCACTTATGATGCCTTTAATTATTTGATATTCAATCCTGATATCTCCAAACATTCAAGCTGCTAGCTCGTTTTTAACCTATGCAACTATTACATTTTCTTTTTCTGCACATATTTTATTCTATTTATAGCACAATTTTGCACAATAGGTTATTGACACCATTGGAGGATGATACCGGGCGGATAGCTAACTTTGGGTGCTCTCAGTACTCGCTAAGTGCAATAACCCACAGGGGTAGTTCAGAATATTTCTGGAGTAAGTTTTCAACAATATCAACAAGGTGTTAATTGAGAGCACAAGGGTATTACACCCATAACGTTTCCCTTATAATCCCTGTTACTCATGTGTCAAAGGTTTACTTACAGATGGTTTTAATCCATTTTATAATGTGTCTTAGGATTTTTATAAAATGTTAATGTTTACATAACCTTGCTTTTAACCCTGTTTAACCGTATATGACTTTTAATAAGTATATTTATTTATATATTTATTAATCATGAGTATGTGGTATTTAGGCCATAAACCCGCTTTATTTTGCACATAGCGTTACTTTGCACATAGAGGTGTATCAAATTCGAATTCACAATTTGTATTGAAAATCTGAGGGCGTATTTTGCAGTATTATGCTGAAATGTTTTCAGTGTCTATGATTTGGACACGGAAGTGTTTGCTTGTCCTTCCCGCGCACTGTCACTTTAAATGGCGTAGCAAGGACCATGTGGTGCATCATGTGACCAAGGCTCCTAGAGGGCTGAAACGTGTAATGGCGGCGGTGCAGGGTACAAAATAAAACTTTGAAGCACTGAATCTGGGTTCGCCTCGTCTTTTCCTAAGCACAAGGATTGTGGGACGAGTATTGGATATATATATATATATATATATATATATATATACATATATATATATATATATATATATACTACCTACTGGTAGTCGCCAGTAGGTAGTTATAGTTAAGACCTATTTTCCATAGCAAATCCGCAACATTCTATTTGGAATAACGTTGGCGCAGATTGATGAATCTTCTCGAAATTCTCCAAACCTTTGGCCAGCTCTGGTCCGCTCCTATCCTGAAAATTTCACGGTGATTTGTCAAGCGGGGGCCAAGAAAAAAGGGGGGTCCCAAAACGCGTTTTCCCCATGCATTTTCCCATAGGACCTGTTGACGCAGCTACAGCCCTTTTGCTTAAATGGTGTAAATCCGTTCAGTAGTTCCAGAGAAAATTAGAGTTAAAAAGATAGATATATCTGGGCAGAGCCTAACCACACATCTCATCGTGAGATCTGATTGGCTGTCAGTACTTCATCCAAGAAGTGTTGGCAGCCATCTTGGGACCAATATACATGATAGCACCTCATTAAAAAGCATTGCAGTTAATAGAAGGTTTTAAGACTTTAGTTACATTATAAATAATTTGTTGATGGTACCATACTCATTTTAGGAATTGTGGTGTGTTCTAAGGTGATTTTACCATGTGAAAAAGCCTTCTGCTGTGAGATCATGAATCATGTTTGAGAGAAAACTATTTTCTCATGCTTTTCCCACAGAGGTTTGTAAGGTGATCTATAAGCTAAACTGAGAGCATATTTTCAATAAATTCACAATAAATTTCTCAGTCATGTGAGAATGAAGTCTGAAATTCTCAGTAAAACATGTATATCCAACAAGGGCAGAGACTGTCAGTTGATTCCTTTGTGTTCTACTGCAGCTTCCCAGAGTATTCTAAAGAACAACTAGAGCACTAACAGTCCTACTTATGACAAACGTATTGCACACCTGAAGCCATCTTGATTGGAATAAAGTGGTAACTCTTAAAACATTTAATTTAAAAAGGAACAACATGAGGGGATTCATTTTGCCATAGAAAGTATGATTAGTGCTGCAGAAAGAAAAATTAGGGCACATTTTGAGTGACTTCTCAAATCCCCTTCTATTTCATTAAAAAAAATCTGGCATGCAGACTGAAACATGCACTTTCAATACCAGCAGCAGACTTCCCTGGTGAGCAGTAGCTTTACTACAGTGATCTAATAAGCAACTAGAGTGCTAACATTCTGAATGTATGGCAAATGTGTGACACATCTGAATGCCTTCTTGATGGAATTTCTGAGGTTTTTTAAATGCTAATTCCTAACTATAACGTGCCTGAAACCTATGGTTTTTTCTGTGAATTTCAAAGGTTTTTTAAATGCTAATTTCTAACTATGCCTTCAGAGATAGGACATGTGAAGAAAGAAGAAAAAATGCACAGAAAGAAATAAAAGAAGTACAGAAAGAAGCAACAGAAGTCCTCAAATACGAAGATAAGTGCAGGAAGAAGGATAACGTGCAGAAAGAACAAAAAGAAGAGCAGAAAGAAGCCTTGTTGCAAAATCATCCTGTACCCTCAACTTTTTCAGACGGATACTGGTGGTAACTGAGTCTGACTAACCAGTCCTAGAGCCAGTGCTATGTTAAAAGACACTTAGAATACAGTGAAAACACCTACATACACTAGGGAACATTATGCGTTGGGGTCCCCCTGTGATTAGCATGACCTCCTCTGTAAGCCCCTAGTATATAATAGGGCATGGGGATTAAAACTACCTCTTAAAACAGGCCGCAGGGCGTTTTTGCACACGTTAACTCAGGCCCCGTCCCCTCCCTTCACCACTGTGTGAACACGCCCTGTGTCCGTTTTTAGTTGGGAGATTAAGTTCAGTTGAATCCTGAGGGTCCCTAGGGTCCAACTAGCCCACTAGGTACCTCCAGTAAGTGCCACAGAGCTGCGTTGCAGAGAGGTGTAAAAAGTGGCACGGCCTGGACCACCTCTCTGCAATGCAGCTCAGTGGCGCTTACTGGAAGCACTTGGTGGGCTAGTTAGCCCCCAGGGGCCCTCAGTATTGAAGGGAAATTATATCCCCAATTTAAAACGTGCCATAGTGCGTGTTTGCACACGTCACCTCAGGCCCTGTCCCCTCCCTTCACCACTGTGTAAACGCGCCCTGTGGCTGTTCTAAGTTGAGAGATTAAGTCCCCTTGAATCCTAAGGGTCCCTAGGGTCAAACTAGACCACTAGGTACCTCCTGTAAGCGCCACAGAGCTGCGTTGCAGAGAGGTGTAAAAAAAGGCTTGGCCTCAGAACACCTGTCTGCAGCGCAGCTCCCTGGCGCATACTGGAGATGCCTGTTGGGGGCGCGTTTGCAGAGTGCTGCACGGAGGGGGCATGGCCTCCGGCACGATGCCAGTCTTTTATTTATTTTAATTTTTTAAGAAGGGGGGCTGTGTGGTTCCCCTTCTTATTCTAATTTATTGGCCCTGATGACCCCATCCCCCAGGGCCTGTCTCCTAATTATATTTTTTTTACCCCAATCCCCAGGGCAGGCCACTGTTTTTTATTATTTTTTAAAAATATATATTTATAGACACACCTAGGACATGCTGGACAAACCGTACGTACCTATCACCATGACGATTTGCGTGATATTCATTAAAAGGCGACTATGCATGCAATGAATCCACGTGAAATGTATTTACACCACTAGTGAAGCTCTGACATGTCTGATGCCCTACCGTGCCTAATCCCGGTAGACACCCTTGTCGTTTATTTATACAAACATGGGTAGCTATTGACGGGCACATTTAATACACATGCACACCAAGCCATTCAAAGGGGATTCGACAAAAATTCGACCAAAACTATGCAAGAAACCCCCCTCACGGTAAATAAAACACACATCCACTGCCGGATGTGTAATACTTTTTATTTTACTCTCTGGAAAGGGGACGAACATCACTTGAGAGTCACAGCGCGCTCCTGACAGAGCCCAATGCTGTGTTACACCCACCATTGCCTGCCGAGTGCCACACACCTCTGTGTTGTATTCCACTAGCTAGTGCATATGCTATGACACTCTCTAGCCCATGTGCACTGTAACACCACCCCGTGAATATGTCATGCCACACTTGTCTTCGCACGGGTTATATTGCCCCATCTAACGTGCCTTCCTCGATGCCTATGTTATAACGCACAGTGCTATGCCATACATATTACAATCTGGGATCCATATCTTTGTCACAGTGCATATGCAACGTTACACTCCCCAGCACATATTTTATATTACAACTTTAGAGACTAGTTAGGTTACACAACACTGCCCTGTGCATATTACACACCAAGGCGCATATCGCATAGCACGCGCTAGTGCCTGTGCTATCTCGCGCTCTCCAATGAATCTGTCATTGCGCACAATGTATTGCATATTATATTTCACACCCGGTTCATCTTATATCACACTTTTTGGTGCATAGTTTATACCATACACTATATCTAGTTTTCATTTTCAATCGTGCTCTCAGGACTATGTTCTATATAACACTGTGTTCACCTACCCTTTTCACGGGCATTACATTTTGCGATAGGGGTGGAGGGTCAGGGGGTGTTTCTGCCAAGTGAGCCCGGAGTCACAGTCACAAACGTCCTCTTCTTCCTGAATAAAAGTGAGATTATGCTGCATACTTGTTCATATTTTAAGTAGTTTGCACAGACACAATGTTTTAAAAACAATAAAGTTCCTAATACCCGCCTTCTCTGAACAGTTAGCTTGCTGCCCCATCCCCCTCCTCCCTATCCTCTGTTGTGTGAATCCATGGACTAGCCTCCTCCCTCCTGCCATGCATGGTCTGATGTGCTGCCACTGCCCTCAATTTAGTACCAGTCCACTCCTCCTGCCCTCCATTGCCCAAATCTATGCCCCATCATTGACCTCCTGCTTAAACTCTGTGCTTAGCTTGCTGCCCCTATTCTCCTTCCCCCTGCCCTCCGATGTCTTTGTGCATGCCCCTGCTCCATCCTTTTTGCCCACCATGTCCCATGGACCTGCCACTCCTATCTACTCTGAGTGTTCTGTTGAGCTGCCACTCCCCTCCCACCTGCCTAGCATTGTCAGATGACTGTAACCTGTCCCTGCCACCTCCACCCTGCCTGTCCACATGCCATGCCCCTATCCTCTTCCTCCTGTCCTTCAGTTTTTTACTTTGATTCCATCAAGAAGGCATTCAGATGTGTCACACATTTGCCATAAATTCAGAACGTTAGCACTCTTTTTGCTCATTAGATCACTGTAGTAAAGCTACTGCTCACCAGGGAAAACTGCTACTGGTATTGAAAGTGCATGTTTCAGTCTGCATGTCAGAATTTTTTAATGAAATAGAAGAGGATTTGCCCTAATTTTAATCTAATTTTAATTTTAATCAAAATGTGCCCTAATTTTTCTTTCTGCAGCACTAATCATACTTTTTATGGAAAAATGAACCCCCTCATTTTGTTGCTTTTTAAATTAAATGTTTTAAGAGTTACCACTTTATTCCAAGCAAGATGGCTTCAGGTGTGCCATACGTTTATCATAAGTAGGACTGTTAGCGCTCTAGTAGTTCTTTGAAACACTCTGGGAAGCTGCAGTAGAACACAAAGGAATCAACTGACAGTCTCTGCCCTTGTTGGATGTACATGTTTTACTGAGAATGTCAGACTTTATTCTCACATGACTGAGAAAGATAATGTGAATTTACAGTAAATAAGCTCTCAGTTTAGCTTATAGATCACCTTCGAAACCTCTATGGTAAAAGCATGAGAAAATATTTTTCTCTCAATCATGATATCCCAGCAGAAGGCTTTTTCACATGGTGAAATCACCTTAGAACATACCACAATTCCTAAAATGAGTATGGTACCATCAACTAATGATTTATAATGTAACTAAAGTCTTAAAACCTTCTATTAACTACAATGCTTTTTAATGAGGTGCTATCATGTATATTGGTCCCAAGATGGCTGCCAACACTTCTTGGATGAAGTGCTGACAGCCAATCAGATCTCAGGATGAGATGTGTGGTTAGGCTCCGCCCACATATATATATGCTTTTAAATGCTATTTTCTCAGGAAATACTGAACAGATTTACACCAGACCTGCAAAAGGCACTTCCTTGACCTTATGGCTACCTCTCTGAGAAATTTCAAGTAATTCTGTTCAGCCGTTCGGGCTGTAGCTGTGTCTAAAGGTCCGATGGAAAAATGCATGGGGAAAACGCGTTTTGGGACCCCCCTTTTTTCTCAACACCTGCTTGACGAATCACTCCGAGACTTTCAGGGTAGGAGCCCCATTAGTTTTGAAAATTTCGCAAGGATTCGTCAACCGGCGCCGAAGTTATTCAAAATAGAATTTTGAGATTTCTTATGTAAACTAGGTTGTAACTATAACTATTTCCTGGCGACCGCCAGTAGATAATATATATATATATATATTTTTTTCCGAAAGCAAATGAAAACCGCACCCCAGGATTTCAAAGAAGAAAAATGTAATCGACTGACGCATTTCGCCCTGTGCGGTCTTTGTCAGAGTCACTCTCCCAACACGAAACTGCTTTATTTTCTACAAAAACAGTGGGCCAACCATAATAAAAATGAAAGACAGACTTGTGGGAATACATCATTCACAAGATGCAGTTCCTAGGGCGAAAAAAGACTTATATTAAACAGTTGAAATATATACAAAAAGTGCATATAGTTATTCAAAATAACTCTTGGATATTGATTGATATTCCCTTATAAATTGTACACAGTTTTGAAGCACAAAAAGGCAAGAAAATCATATTATGTCGTTCGTAAACCATCATTAGTGTTTCTGGCCAGTGCCAGATATTGCGATATTCAATAATTAATAGACAGAAAGCACTTTTCATCTAGAAATTTTTTTGTGGTACATGATACAGTACTCAACAATAGCCGTCAAGTAGCTAAATCCCTCTCTTACAACATAATATATTCCCAAACGTCCACGGTCTTTATCCTAAAGGAAATATAAAAGTAAACATGACCAAAATCAAAAAGTGGCAAGAAGAGAACAACCTATTAGTAAATGAAAATAAAACACAAGCACTAATCTGGGTGCATTTTCTCCCTTTCATACTTCATGGCACACAGATTATATAATGTCCATTCTAAGTACAAAACCCAAACGTGCGGTCCTCCATATAGGACTTTCCTAGGTGCATGAGGAGCTCCTAATTGTTGTTGAGGCCACCAGGGTATCTGCTGCTAAGGTTGATGATGTACTCTGATTCCAGTCGTCTCAACCTACGTTCTCTGTCTCACCCTCTTGCATGAATTGGAATCCTGTCAACAACAAGAAACAAGATTTTAAAGGCTGTATTTGCACTTGTTCCATTTACCTGATCACAATGTTTTACCATCGTGTAGCTCATATCTTTATTTCTGATCGCAGAATGGTGCTCTAAGACCCTCTTCTTCACCGGAAAGTTTGTACTGCCCACGTAGCGCAAGCCACACACACACAAATCAGGACATATACCACAAAGTCACTGTTGCAGTTGATTTGTGTATCTTCACTGTTTTGCCCTTGGGGAGATTGTAAGTTTTCACATTGGGACTGTTGGCACATGCCTTACACATCCCACACTTATAAAATCCCGGAGTTCCCTCAACCAAGATCCTGAGTTGGTTGCGCCTTTATTCAAATGACTATGCACCAACATGTCTTGCAGAGAGCTACATTTATGATAAGTTATATGCAGGCTAGGACGTATAAGTCTCCCAATTGTCATGTCTGAACTAACAAGGTGCCAGAGTTTCTTTATGATCCTGTGTATGGCTTTTGACTCACAATTGAAAGTCGAAATCAATCTTATCTCCTGTTAGTTGTTTTCCCTGATTCTAGGTGTTAGTAAACTGTCCAGATCTGTTTTTGCCGCCTTGTCAATAGCTGATCTGATGGTTTTCCCTGCATAGCCTCTCGTTCTGAACCTCCCAACCATCCTCTTTTCCTCTGCTGTATATGCATCTATGGTGCTACAGTTACTCTTAGCCATTGGAAGTTCCCCGTATGGGATACTTCTTTCGAGATTATCAGGATGGTTGCTTTGGGCATTCAGGAGGCTGTTCCCTGCCATTTCTTTTCTGTATAGGCTGGTGTGTAAGGTGTCTTCTCTCACTACTTCCTGCACGTCTAGGAACTCAATAGTGTTGGGGTGTGTCTTGCTTGTGAACTTAAGATTTAAATTATTGTCAGCTACGTCCATAAGGAAGGCATCTAATGATTCCTGTGGACCACCCAATGTAAGAAAGATATCATCTATGTAACATATCCACAGGATCAGAAGCCTGCTCCATCTTTCATTTGTCTTGTTCCAGATGTGCTCCGGCTCCCACCGCTCCATGAACATACAGGCATAGCTGGGAGCGACGCAACTCCCCATCACAGTCCCTGTCAGCTGTTTGTACCATTGCTCCTCAAACAGGAAAACATTATTTTCTAAACAAAATCTCAGCATGTCAATCAGAAGCATAGAATGTTCATACATAGCTAGTTGCCTATTTCTGAAAAAGTATTTGCCAGCTTCCAATCCTAACTCACGTTCGATACATGTATACAATGCAACAACATCTACAACGGCAAGTATATATGATTTTTTTCCATGGAATCTCTTGTATCTTGATATAAAATCCATGCTGTCCCTGCAATAAGAAGGGAGATTAACAACATATGGGCACAGGAAATGGTCAAGGTCGATGGAGGTTTTCTGTAATAAGTTATTATTCGCAGATATTATGGGTCTGCCTGGAGGATCCGTTGGGTCTTGTGAACTTTAGGCAGCATGTAGAACACTAGGGTAACTATTTTTTTCACCAGTAAGAATTGTAATTCATATGTGCTCAGGATCCCCTGCTGGTGCCAATTGTTACCGTGGCCGTGGTAACAAGAAATGGTTGGGCAGTGATGGGGCATGTTAGATCTTACATAGTTCCCAGAGTACTCTGGTTGTCTTTTTGCCTCTGTCCTGTATTTTTTTATGTCCTATAGTACTATGTTACCACCCTTGTCTGAGGGTTTTATCACTAAAGTGTCTGCTTTCTTTAGCGACCCCAGCCCTCTTCTCTGCCCCTCTGTTAGATTCTCAGCGAAGTGATTCTTACCATGTTTCTACATCTCCATGAAGTCACGTAGTATGACTTCATGGTAAGTGTCAATATTGTCATGAAGTGTGATAGGATTGAATTTAGATCTAGGTTTAAAATCATTTCTGCTTTTCCTGTCTGTTACAATCCCCTTGATGTTTAGCAGTTCTCTGTCATTTTCCCAGTCTCTCACCCCTATATCCATTTCTCTGAGTGATGCCAGTGTGTCACTGTCCCCAATGGAGAGAAAATCAGCTATTGGGACCCTGGATGCCCCCATACCATCCCCTGTGTTTCCTCTGTCTTTTTTCAAGGCATAAATATTCAGTAGTTTCAATATTCATATAAAAAGAAAAATGTCAATGCAGGAGTATTAAAAATTGGCAATGGGACAGAAATAAAGGCCGGTTCACTGATAGAATATCGATTCCCAAAATATCCCCATACACAAATATCGATGCAAAAATATCGATGTCAAAAATATCGAAATTCTATATTTAAAACTGTAAATCAAAAAATATCAAAACCAAAATATTGATGTAAAAAAAATAGATGTACAAAATATTGATTTTTTCATTTAAATAAAAATGTATGTTAAATATATTAAATAGGAACATTTACTTAAAAAATCATTTAGATTTAATATACATTTTAACAAATATATTAAAATAAATGTAATTAAAACAATATTTAAACACGCATATATAAAATGTAATATATATATATATAATATATATATATATTCACTTAAAAAACCATAGGTTTCACACACGTTATAGTTAGGAATTAGCATTTAAAAAACCTTGCAAATTCACTTAAAAAACCATAGGTTTCACACATGTTATAGTTAGGTGGACATTTCACTCGTAAAAAAACAATGAAATTTCCCCGTTATAGTTAGTTGAGATAACTATAACTCACGCGCCCGCAATCCTCTGCTCATGACGTCACATATTACATCACTCATGACATGGTCAGTGGCATCACTCATGACATCACTGATGACATCATCCTTGTGATAGAGTGGCGGTCGCGCGAGTTATATAATTATAATTAAATGACTTTGCAGCCTATTCCCCTATAAACCCACAATCGCTTCTAAAAAATGACACAATTAACATAATTGCCAGTGAAGTAATTAATAGCCAAATAATTAATAATAAATTAATTCCCACAGTTAACTTTATAAAATCTAAATTGAATAAATACTAATGCATAAATAATTATAATTAATTTATTATAATTAAATTACTTCCTACTCTTTTCCCCTATAAACGCACAACCCTGTCCTAACACAATGACACAATTAACATAATACCAAATAATTTATAATAATTAAGAGACAATTAATTAATAATAATTAATACATTAATTCCCACAATTAACACTATAAAATCTAAATTAAATAAATACTTATACATAAAAAATAATCATTAATTTATTATAATTAAATTACTTCCCACCCTATTCCCCTATAACCCCACTACCTGCTACAGAACTTGAAAACGCATATTTTAATTGAGATAAAATTAATATCTACTAAAAATTGAACACATATATTAAAAAACAAAGCAAATTCTTATACAAAAAATAGATCACATACTTTTAAAATACATACTAAAATACATAACACTAATTAAAACATCGATATTTTAAACAACTATATTTTTGCAAATGATATTAACAACTTCGATATTTCCCAAAACAATATTTCTTACCTGTAAGTCGATATTCTTGACCACGATATTCTTTCAGTCGATATTTCTGTATCACAATATTTAAATCTAGATATTTGTGTATGTCGACATTTTAAACTCGATATTCTGTCTGTGCACCAGAAAGTCCCAATTCCTATACAGAATGTTCATCTGGGGTAAGGTTATGGGGAGTTAAATTTCCTACTGTTACTCTCACCCACCATTTGTTGTATCTGTTCTGCCGTATTTCTCTCCCATTGAGCTTGTCGCTGTCTTTCTCCTGTGCCCCCTCTTCTGGTTTTTCTCCTTTGCTGTTTCATCCTTATCCTCTTCCTTTCGGAGGTTTCTTTTTTACTGTCTGGTTTTGCTGTAAAAAAAACGCATTCTTCCACGGTGGTAAATGGCATGGGGTTTCCTTGCCGCTCATCAATATCAGATAAGGCGTCTGAGCTTGACTCTGAAGTCGCGTTTTCTTGTTGCCACCGAGATTCCATGTGTCTGAAATCTCTTCTAGCCCCATCATACTTCTTCCCGAAGGTGAGGATGTGGCCTGTTGCATAATCGTTTTTGTCTCTGATGAACATCTTTTTTTGGATTTGATTCCGTCTTCATACTAGGTCAGACGTCCTTCCATTTCTTTCATGTTCTGAATCCCTTCTTGTGAGGTGTGTTTTTCTAGGGCTGCCTGTAATTCCTTGATCTCCCCCACTTGTTCCAATTCTAATGCTGCGTATTTGGACATCAGACCAAGCATCTGTCTGCAAGTAGCTGCCATCAAACATGACCATTCTTCCAAGAGTTTAGGTCTTGGATTCTGGTAGGTTGGGGTTATAAGGATTCGCAGCCCCCTTGGTACCCTGCCAACCATGATGTAATTATCAAGGGAGATCACCTACCAGCTTCTGTTTACCTCCTTCTTGCAGAGTTTTTCAAACCGGAATAGATCCTTTTTTAATGATCATGTTCCTCCTGCGTTATCTTGGGCTCCTCCTGTGGCAGTGCGGTCAGGGCGATTGTCCGCCTCATTAAGTTATTCCTTGTCCACTTCCGGATAGCCTCACACATGTTTGCGATCTTCTGTGTGTGTACTCTTAGAAAAAATGCCTTGATTCGGTATATCCGAGAAATCCTCCTGCTGACCTCCATCGCACACAGGCTTGTGTTAGGCAGCGGCTGCAGCACCCATGCCATTTTCAAAGGTGTTTTTTAATTGCAGATTGCTCCGACAGTCACAGAGAGACCAAGCCCCCATCTGCATCACTCCTGGAGCTGTGATGGGCTACCCCAACCTTGGGATCCGTACTCAGCAGTGTTGATGTTATCCCCTCACTCGGGGTCATTGCATAAACAGCATCAGGAGTTGGAAAGTTAAAGCTGTGGCAAAATGCTCCCATAGTTCTTCCGACTGCATCCACCATGCAGGGTTAGTGCTGGTTTAGGCAGGTGCAGGACCTGCATACATATTCCCAAAAATATATTTTACCTACTGGCGGTCACCAGTAGGTAGTTATAGTTAGGACCTTGTTTCTATTCAAAAAGTGTTTTTTCTTTTGCCAATATCTCTGGCGCAGGTTGACGACTGTTTGCGAAATTTTCAAAACTAATGTCCTGCTCCGGTCAGCTCCTGCCTTGAAAGTTATGGGGTGATTTGTCAAGTGGGAGCCCCGAAAAAAGGGGTGTCCCAAAATAGTTTTCTCCACGTTAATTTCCATAGGAACCTTTTGTCGCAGTTACAGCCTGACCTGCTGAATGGAATTACATCAAATGTAGCAGAGATGTAGCTCCTGGTTCAGAGTGCACCCTTTGTTTTAAATGGTGTAAATCAATTTAGTAGTTCCCGAAAATTAATATTTTAAAAAAATATGGAGATCGGGTGACCGCAGTGGATCCGCAAACCCTTCCGATCATGAGCTTGACTCTGATTGGGTGCCAACACTTCAAACCAGGAAGTATTGGCAGCCATCTTGTGACTCGGCACAACCGAGTCACAAGAAAAAAGGTAACAAAAGGATCAAAAACAAGAAAAGGGGCAGGGTAGAAATAGGCCTGCCCATGCGGGATTTGAGTAGGGTGTGCGAATTCTACCGAAAACGATTTTTTAAATGACGCGTGGTCTCCCGCGCATCATTTAATTTAGCCCCGGGTGGGCCAGGGGCAATGTTTAAACTACATACAGGGGCTGCGTGGGTCCCTGCAGCTCTAGGAACTGCCCCCTGGATCTTGTTAATAATGGAAATGAGTGTGAGGGTTCCTGTCCCCCACGCTGCCCCGGGGACCACCACTTCCCTGGGGCATTCCTAAATTATCCACGTGGGCCTCCCAAGCCCCGAGAACAGCCACCTTCCTGGGTTTTAATGTTTAAATTTGGGGGCCTCACACCTCCCCGCAGCCCCAGGGACTGCCACCTCCCCGGGGCTTTTTATTTTATTATTAATGTTTGAGGGGCCTACCCCTCCCACACTGCCACGGGGACCACCCCCTCCCCAAGACATTGAGTAATTAACATATGGGGGTATGTAGCGGACCCCCAGCCCTGCGGACCACCACCTCCCCAGGGCTTTACACTTAATGGGAGGGGGCCGAACCATGACCCTGGGGATCCCCACCCCCCAGGGCCAGCTCCAGCAATGTCCCTGGGTGCCCACCACTGGGACATTGCAGTGCGCTATGGCAGGGCAGGAGCACTGCTCCAGCCCTGCTATAGCAAACACTGCTTCGCTTCATAAAAGCGAGAGCAGGAAAACTGCTCTCGCTTCCATGAAGTGAAGCAGTATTGCTTTTGGGCAAATGGAGCTGCATGTTTGCATCTCCCCTTGTCCAAATCAATGCCGGCTCCCGCAGGAGGTGGGGAGCCAGCAGGGACCACGTGGGCATAGGGGCCCTCCACTGTCCCATTGTGAGGCCAGGCCCTGGGGGATGCGGTGCCCAGGGCTCAAAATGGCCCGGGAAGCGAGCCACGGGGCACAAATGTATGACGATACTTAGCATGCCATTACTACGCATTCATTTAGTGCGATTTTTTTACATCGCAAACGGCATTAGTATGCATTATATTACTACGCTTAACTTAACTTCGTAAAAGCATGAATATTACTTCGCATACCACCACTATGTGTTCTTGCCCCTACACTACACATACATGACGACACTACACAGAAACCTTTAACACTACACACCACTACTCTTCCCTAAACCCTAAAACACTACCCCCTGCACAACTTCCTACACTACAAAAACACAACACTACCCTGAACCCTAATACTCCACTCCCAGCATGACCCCCTACACTACATATACACCAAAACACTACCCTAAACCATACCATACGACCCACCTACACTACCCTTAACCCTAAAACACTAACCTAAACTACACATACACCACAACACTCCCCTAAACCCTAAAACACTACCCCAGCACGACCCCCTACTCTACACATACACCACAACACTACCCTAAACCCTACACTCAAATCTTAAACACTACACATACCCCTTAACACTACCCTCAACCCTTAAACTGTACCCCCAGGACGACCCCCTACTCTACAAATACACACTACATCCCCCTTACCTCACTCTCCTCGTGGTTCCTCTCTCCTCCTGGGACCTTCCTCACGTCGTCTCCGTGGGGCGGTGCACGTCGTTGTGAGGAAACAGCCTCAGTTTCCTTACAACGACATGGATCGATTTCTTTTCAAGCATACCATTACAACGCATGCGTAGTAACAACGCTTGCGATGTAACAACTTGCGTACTAATGGTACGCGTTGTCACATCGCAAGCGTAGTAACGCTTGCGAAGTAATGGTATGCGCAGTAGCAGCCGCGCACTAAAGGCTGTTTACCACGGGGCACCCTCTCCAAAATGTATAAAAAAAGAAAGGCTGGGCAGTTTTCACGGGATGGAGTCCCTGGGGCCAAATGAGGCCCAGGAAAGGGCCCCCCTTCCATAGATAAGCTTTTGACGGGCCTCGGAGATGGGGTCCCAGGGGCATACATTGGGTAATGGAACTGGGGGGCATTAATTATTATTTTTTTCTCTCGTCATAGGAGTCGCGACCCCATTGCAGCTCTCAGGGCGGCCCCCCGGTATAATGTCGCAGTGGATTTGCGGATCTACCTTAAATAAAAAATGTAATAGTATATCATTTAGAAGGTAGTGTTGCATTTCTGAACTTTTTTTATAGAGTTAGTGAGATTGAAGTTAATATTCACATTAAGGTGTCCATTCCGATCCTGTAAAAATTATTTCCGTACGACTCGAATCCGTATTTTTTTCCGTACGAATCGTACAAGTCACATCTGACCCGTGAAGTACGATTCGTACGGGAAAAAGTACGTAGGGATCGGCCCGCCCTGTACGAATCGTAGCGGGAAAAGTTGTACGAGACGTACCCGGACACTTTTCTGTACGATTCGTAAAATGACAGTCCGAGCGTGCAAGTACGATCCGGACCGGCTATCCAATTTACGAATCGTACGGAAAACGGCCCATACACGGGGAATGACTCTACCCGCTACGAATCGAAGTTTGGAGGATTTGTAGCCTGGGAAAAGTTGTTCCCGGGGTACGAGTTGTACAGGCCCCCCCACCACTCCCCGTATGTACGCACCGCACCCCCACCCCCCGTATGTACGCACTGTACCCCCACCACCGCCGTATGTATGCACCGTACCCCCAGCGCTACGGGGTGGGGGTACGGTGCGTACATATGGGGGGTGGGGGTACGGTGCGTACATACGGGGTGTGTGGGTACAGTGCATACATATGGGGGGTGGGGTACGGTACATACATACGGGGGGTGGGCGTACGGTGCGTACATACAGGGGTGGTAGGGTTACGGTGCATACATACGGGGGTGGGGGTACTGTGCGTACATACGGGGGGGTGAGGGTACGGTGCGTACATATGGGGGGGTGGTGGGGGAGCCTGTACGACTCATACCCCTGGGGAATCAGCTTTTACGGCTGTTTTTGGCTCCCGTAAAAAAAGAGCCGTACAGAGTGCCGTAGGGACGGATCGTACTTGCTGGGCCGTAAAACGCTGCTTACATCCATACGGACAGCACGCACAGGTTGTTCCGGAGATGATTCGTATGGTTTTTTACCCGTACGGTCTTTTGTACGATTTGTACGGAAATCAGATTTCTGTACGAATCGTACTTCCTGGGTTGTACGGACAGTTTACCGGGTACGAGTCGTACAGAGAAAACGCTCCGTACGACGATTCGTAGGGCCTTTTTACCGAATCAGCACCTAAATTTGATTTGAGTTAGTAATAATATTTTTCAACTTGAAAAGTGTAGTGTTGTAGTACATTAAGGTGCCGATCACGATCCTGTAAAAACCGGGTACGAACCGTCGGACGGAGCAAATTCTCCATCCGATGCGTACCCGGTCGTCAAAATGTACAAACATGGAAATACGGTTCGCACGGAAACACCATTTCCGTACGAATCGTACAAAACCCCGACCGACGAAAATAAACATACAAATGCGATCCGGGAAAGCGCCGACGTGACGTCGGGACGCACGCAGCCTGCCATTCATGAACCAGGAATTACGATTCGCACCGTCATCCCGCACGGTGAATATTTTCCGGCTGCCCAAAACTGCCGGAAAATTAGGACGACGCGAACAAGGAGTACCCGTACGCGACGGACAGACATGGACCCGAACCTACGTGTCATCCCCGCCCTCATAGCAGTCGACCTCCTCTACAGGTTCCGACGCAGACGCCGCAGAAGGTCAGAACAACTAAGGGAGGGGGGGAAAGGGGGGGAAAGGGGGGGCAGGACCAGGGGCAGGCCACCAAACCACCACCAATGTCACACAGTACACATGCCCTGGACATACCTGACCCCCATGCCCTGGTCACCACGAGGGGGTGGGGGCGTGTCCAGCAAAGCCAGCGTCGGCCACAAAGGAAGTGCCTGACGACGCGAACCGGCAACACAACTATACAGGTACGTCGTGTACCCACGCCTTAAGAGCGTGGGTACGAGTCGTACCACGCCCACACCTACGTCACCCCAACAATAGCGGGACGGCTGTACCCACGTGGCAAAGGCCTGGGTATGGCCCGCACAAGCATCACATGGCGTGGGTACGGATATGTACGGACCGTACCCCCACCACCGTATGCATGGAGCGTACCCCCAACCCCAACAGTGTAAGTATGACCCGTACCCTCACCCGCGTACGTATACGTCCCACCCCAACAGTGTAAGTACGACCCGTACCCTCACCCGTGTACGTATGGAGCATACCCCCACCCCAACAGTGTAAGTACGACCCGTACCCTCACACGCGTACGTATGGAGCGTACCCCCACCCCAACAGTGTAAGTACGACCCGTACCCTCACACACGTACGTATACGTCCCACCCCAACAGTGGAAGTACGACCCGTACCCTCACCCGCGTACGTATGGAGCATACCCCCCACCCCGACAGTGGAAGTACGACCCGTACCCTCACCCGTGTACGTATGGAGCGTACCCCCACCCCAACAGTGTAAGTACGACCCGTACCCTCACACGCGTACGTATGGAGCGTACCACCACCCCAACAGTGTAAGTACGACCCGTACCCCCACCTCGTATGCATGGAGCGTACCCCAACCCCAACAGTGTAAGTACGACCCGTACCCCACCCGCATACGTATGGAGCGTACCCCCCAACCCAACAGTGTAAGTACGACCCGTACCCTCACCCGCGTACGTATGGAGCGTACCCCCACCCCAACAGTGTAAGTACGACCCGTACCCTCACCCGCGTACGTATGGAGCGTACCCCCCACCCCAACTGTGTAAGTATGACCCGTACCCCACCCGCGTACGTATGGAGCGTACTCCCACCCCAACAGTGTAAGTATGACCCGTACCCCCATGGAGCGAACCCACACACGTGTATGTACTAAGCGTACATATTGTTAAATAGGAGGGGTGTGTGCCTATCACTCCCAGCAGTGCCCAGAGTCAGGAGGAGTGTGTGCAGAGTCCTCCCAGCAGTGCCCAGAGTCAGGAGGGGTGTGTGCAGAGTCCTCCCAGCAGCGCCCAGAGGCAGGAGGGGTGTGTGCAGAGGCCTCCCAGCAGTGCCCAGAGGCAGGAGGGGTGGGTGCCTATCACTCCCAGCAGTGCCCAGAGTCAGGAGGGGTGTGCAGAGTCCTCCCAGCAGTGCCCAGAGTCAGGAGGGGTGTGTGCAGAGTCCTCCCAGCAGTGCCCAGAGGCAGGAGGGGTGTGTGCAGAGTCCTCCCAGCAGTGCCCAGAGGCAGGAGGGGTGGGTGCCTATCACTCCCAGCAGCGCCCAGAGTCAGGAGGGGTGTGTGCAGAGTCCTCCCAGCAGTGCCCAGAGTCAGGAGGGGTGTGTGCAGAGTCCTCCCAGCAGTATGTCCCTATGGCAAAGGTGCAATGCATTGGCTGCATGACATGCCTTGTTGTAACCAGCTAATTTGTTCTCATATGTGTCTCTGTGACATGTTGCAGGTGTATTGATGTAGTGTCACTTGTTCATCCTCACAGGTAGGCGCCTCTGCCAAGGAGCAGATCTGGCTGACCGCCGTCAGCGCCGTGAGGAGTGCGGATGGTCGCAAGCGGCGCCTGTCCCAGGTGAGGAAACGCTGGCAGGATATCCGGTGCTAGACGCGGAGGATCGCACGGGTCCTGCTGGGGGACTCACCTGAGAGCCATAAGAAACACTCCTGTGTTGCGTCTGGCTGTTCACTTACACTGGGACACAGCTAATCCCATGCCATGGCATGTGGAGGTTCACAATCTCCGTGTGTAGCTGGGTCTTGGTAGGAGTGTCACCTGGCAGCCATATGTGTCCAGGGCATGTGGCACATACCTGACTCCGTATGTCGCATATGTGTATTGACAGATTAACATGTGCTCAGCACCAAAAAACTGTTGTTGTAGTGCACTCACTCTTCCTTGTCACTTCCAAATTACTGCAGAGCGCCGCCTCTTCCCCGAGCAATTCCGGACTTGGCTGCCATGCGGGAGAATGACTGTATCCGGTGCTACTGCTTCCCCCAACGGTTGATTCTGGCTTTGACGGCGAGACTGGCACCACACCTGCAACCGCTGCACAGGTATCCTACGGCACTGACACCCAAGCTGAAGGTAACGGCAGCCCTACATTTTCTAGCCACGGGTACCTTTCAAAATTCCATAGCTCATGTTGGTGGCATGTCCCAGAGCATGTTCTGCCGTGTGCTGCATGATTTCTTAGAGGCCATGTTGATTCACCTGAATGACTTCATCCATTTTCCTACCCCTGAAATGTTGACTGGGGTCAAGCGTGGATTCTATGCCCTGGGAGGGATGCCCCATGTCATTGGGTCCATAGATGGGACACATGTTGCTTTGGTACCACCACAGGCACAGGAGGTAGCGTACCGGAATCGCAAGCACTACCACTCCATCAATGCCCTTGTGGTGTGTCTGTCCAACATGGTGATTTCACATGTCTGTGCTCGTTTTCCAGGATCAGCACACGATGCCTACATCATGAGGCGTAGCAGGGTGCCTGAAATGATGACGCAGCTGCGCAACGAACGAGCATGTGTTGTTGGTGGGTACAGTCTGTCTGTTCTGTATTTTGCGTAGACTTCCAGCACGACCGCTTCTCCTGTCCTGCTTATGTCCATGTGCTTTCCATGTAGGGGACGCTGGCTATCCCAACATGCCATGGCTGATCACACCTCTCCGCAACCCCAGCACGCCGGCCCAGCTCCGCTACAACACCGCCCATGGCTGGACAAGGCGAGTGATAGAGAGGACGTTTGGCCTCCTGAAGAGCTGATTCAGGTGCCTACACAAGACCGGCGGCGCACTCCCATATGCCCCAGCGAAGGTCTGCAAAATCTTCATGGTCTGCTGCATGCTGCACAACATGGCAGTTGAGAAAGCTGTGCCACTCATCCTGGATCAAGATGATGAGGACCATCCACCCGTGGAGGACGAAGGGCTTGGCAATGGGGCTAGTGATGTGGAGGATGTGGAGCCGCAAGAGGACATCCGGACTCGGCTCATACACGACTTCTTTGCTTAGTGGTGAGTACCAGTGTCTGAGTGTGCACGCATTGGTCCCCGTGTGGCATGTGTTGTGATGTGTGTCTCCACCTGCATGTATGGCATGTGATTCAGAGGTGTGTGTGGGTGTGTCACTGGAGTGATGGTGCCAGTTATGGTTGTATTTCCCCAGTCATAATTGTGACCTAGCATGTTGTCATCCATACATGTGTCGAGTAAATGCACATGCAAGTGGATGTGCTTTTTGTGGCTGACTTCTTGTGTGTCTCTCTTCCCCAGGTACTTGCACATGCCGTCTTCTGGTTGCATTGTTGTGGTACTGCTATTCCTCATGGACACGTCATCGTGTGCTGACTCAGCGTTACAGGCACGGACACGTTTGGAAGTCTCCTTAGGGTAAGGGATGCATCAGGGGTGTATTGGGTGTGGCAGTTGTTCACGATGTATGCACACTGCCCCTGTCGATGTTTGGTTCCTCTGCAGACATGTAGCATCACCATGGTACATATGACATGCAGCTGGGTACACCTGAATAGATGGTCAGACTTGTTGACAGTCATCTGTGATGGGATAGTGGATTGTGATGATGGCATCAATGTGTGTAACACTGCCCTCGGACACATACGGTTTGCATTGGCTTGACATGCTGTGGGACTTCCACATCAGCGGATCAATGGTGTATGGCAGGCTCTCCGTGAGCAGCTGGGGGTGTTTAGCTGTTAGCCGACACTTGTGTGCCAGTTCCATGGCTATCACGCATTAGTGCTGCAGAAGGGGGGTGCCAGTGTTGGACCCACATGTTACTCCACATGAACTGTTCATGTGTACTTCAAGTTGCCTCTGCAATCCCGAATACATGACTAATAAAGGTGTCCCTATGCCTCCAAGGTGCCTCTTCTCAGTCAATGCTGGTGTGTTGCCACGGTGCATCCGGCATGTCTGGCATGGTTTTCCCTGATAGTGGCTATGTGTCTATGTGTCGAGTAGCAAGATGCAAGCTGTGTGTGTGGGATTAGACTGTGTATTGTGCATGATGTCCATGACTGTGTGGGTATTGTGACATGTGCCATCCCCATGCATCCAACGTTGGCCAGGCCCCCATTCTCTGCATCCACCCGACTGAAGCTTGCAGGACATGGTTCTGCCACCTGTCTACACATACCTGGGTGCCCCCCAGGACACTGGACATGATCCCTGACCTCTGCGCATGACTGTTGCTGTACTCAATATGTCTGTCGGCACGGTTGTGCGGCCACCCCCTCAGCTGGTTGGGCCCATCACGGGTGTGTATGGTGCTCCATGTCTGTCTTGCCTAATACACTGTGACCCGTGTGTCCTGTGCCAGACTCAGGCCCCAGGGTGTGGATGGTTGAAGTCAAAAGAGAACTCAGGCATGTTTAGACTTTACAAGACACATGTAAGGTAATAATGCAACCAGCAGGCATCTTCTCTTCATGGTGTGACTTTTTATTTTAGTGGCGGGGGGGGTATGACACGAGGGGCTTTCCGGGCTTTCCGGGTGTTTGGAATCCAAAGTTCAGTAGGGGAGTTGGTGTCCTTGCCATTGGAAATCCTCAGAGTCCATGCCACAGTCTTTGTCAACATTGGTCAGACAGTGACCAGCAAGGCCATGTGGCAGAGAATGTCTTTTGATGCTGTGCTGCTGTTGCTCCAGTGGGCCAGGTGCCAGGCCAGGTGTCCTGGGAGATGGTGCTGTAGCGCCGACCCTCACGGTCTTTTCCGTGGACGACCCGCCCTCCTGCGGGGACCCTCAGAAGCAGGCCGTGACGATGTTTGGGATGCTCCATCGGATGTTTCCTCCTCCTCCTCCTGATCCCTCCCTGTGGGTGGTGATGTTCTACTCCTTCTAGCACAGGGAGGGTTGCCCATGTTGTCGGCCATCCGACGGAGTGTACTGTGAATTCCTGTGAACACCGTCACAAGCTCAGCCTGTCTGTCCTCCATCCTCCGTTGGTGTTGCAGTAGACAGGCATGTAGCTCCGCATGTTGCTGGGCCTGCTGGGTCTTGATCCCCTCGAGGACGGACACAACCTGGTCCATGCACGTGGTGTCCTGCCGGTATGTGTCCAGGATGTTTCGGACATGGGAATATACAGGATCCCCAGCCAACGGGTCAGGCTGGCGCCTCCGCCGTCCTCCACTCCCACCACCCCTGCCCACTTGCACCTGGCCTGCCCTTGTGGGCACATCGGGTCTCCGGGACCCCTGAGGGGTGGCATTGGCATTGTCGCCTGCCTCCTCCTGGGTGCCCGGGACACCGTGTCCCTCCTGGCCAGCCTGGCTGCTTTGTGGTGGTGGGGCAGGGATCCTGGGTGTCTCCTGGGATGTGGCAGGAGTGGGGGTGGTGGTTGGCCCCGTTGAACCTGACGCAGGTGCTGCAGGTCGTTGGACACCAGAGGGGCCAGGTTGGTCGGGGTCGTCCACAGAGTGGTGAGAGTCGTCGCTGCCGGTGGGATCGGCCTCCCGCAGAGCCGGGTCCTGTGAGTCTTCCCCCCAGTGTTTGGGGGTGAACCACGAGGTTGACCTGTGTGTGAGAGAGACAATGTTAATTTTGTTCCATGCAACATCCATGTTTCATTAGTTTCAAAGTTGGAACATTTCCTCTGGGAATTTGGATCTGTCTTGCATTCCACTCACAGTGCACTTGTGCATGGGTGTGTCCCTTGGGCACAGCTTTGGCGACTTTAACTATGTGTGGCACAGTCTTACTTGCTGCGTCAAGTGTGACTGCAGTCAGCAGTGGAGTGGGCAGGTGTGGCGAGCCGTGCATTGGCGCCTTCCGTGTTGCACTGTACGTGGGCACATGAAGTTGTTCCACACACTTCAATGATGCAGGTAGCTGTCGTTGTGACCGTGCACAGGTTGTGACATGGCCCTGTGTTTTGCCATGGAGGAGAGCGGGGGTGCTGGCACTGGCCACCCTTGTCTACATGCACGCAGTCCACCTGCTGACGAGCAGACATTCCCACACACCACAAGGCTGATTTGCTCTCCCTGTGTCTCCCTCCCTCTCTGTCCCCCTCTCCCTCCCTCTCTGTCCCCCTCTCCCTCCCTCTGTGTGTCAGCCTCCTCCCTCTGTCCGTCTCCCTGTGTCTCCCTCCCTCTCTGTCCCCCTCTCCCTCCCTCTCTGTCCCCCTCTCCCTCCCTCTGTGTGTCAGCCTCCTCCCTCTGTCCGTCTCCCTGTGTCTCCCTCCCTCTCTGTCCCCCTCTCCCTCCCTCTTTGTGTCAGCCTCCTCCCTCTGTCCGTCTCCCTGTGTCTCCCTCCCTCTCTGTCCCCCTCTCCCTCACTCTGTGTGTCACCCTCTGTCACCTCAGCCCAGCTTCCTGGGCACACACTGTTAGCAGATCTTAGAATGGCCCTTGGCTTGTTGATGTGAGTTTGTTTCTGATCTCCAGGCACCCATTGGGTGTAGTGTGTGTGTCTGCGCTGCTGCTGTGGTGGTGTGTGCTGCCACTCTTTCACAGTGTTGGCTGTTCATTAGCTGCTGTCATGTGCAAAACAGTGCCTTCACCCCCATGTGTTAATGCAAGGCGTCCGCCATTTGCTGGCGAGTCTTTCCTGTGTGGGGACACACTGTTTGTCTGGCTGTGACCTAGGCCATATGGGCAGAGGGCATTGTTGTCTGCTTCTGAGTTGCACTATGTGATTTTTGGGGCCCACCCTCCCGCCATCCGGGTTACCGTGTCATGTGATGGTGTCTTCTGTGGCCTGTGACTTGACATTGTCCAGCTGGGTGCATGGGGCATGGTGGCGCCAGTGGCATGTGCGTGTTCATGGAGTGTGGTTGAGTCATGCGATAGCTTGGGGTGGTTGCGTGCCTGTTTGTGAGTTTGGTTGTGGATGACGTTCCCCCCATGTGAGGTGCGTTGTTTGTGTACTCACCCGGGTCTCGGAGTCCTCCTAATCGTTCGACTGCCTCCACCGGCAGTATGGCCATCACCCTCTCCTCCCAGGGATGGTAGTGTACGGGTCTGCGGGACGGCCCTCCTCCAGTGACTTTGGCCTGGTTGTGTTCATTCGTCATCTTGGCTCGGACCCTCCTCCGCAGATCGTACCACCTGGCTTGGTATTCCTGCTTGTTCCTTCTAGTGTCCGCAACAGCATTCACAGCATCGACGATGGTCTGCCACATGGCTGTTTTTGCTGAAATGCTGGTCTGTCTGACCAATGTTCCAAAGAGGTGTGGCTCGACTCTGAGGATTTCATCGACAAGGACCTCCAACTCTCGGTTACTGAACTTTGGATTCTTGTTAGTGGGCATGGTGAGGGGTGTGGGTGTGGATGGTGGGGGGGTGTGGATGGTTGTGGGTGTGTGGGTGTGGTTGTGCAGGTGTGTGTGTGAATGTGATGAGGGGGTGTTTGTGAAGGTGTGTGTGTGAAGGTGTGCAAGTGTAAGGTGTAGTAAAGGTTCTAGTTTGGTGCTGTAGGTTGTCTGTGGGGTCTGGCAGCAGTGAGTCTATTGCAAAGGCTCATGGTTTGTGTGTGTGGGCCCTTTTTATTGGTCCATTGGTGGGTGTGGCTGTGTTTGAACTTTGGGTGGGTGTGTTATAAGGAGTGGTGGTGTTTTGGGCCTCTGTTTGTTTTTGGCAGTTGCAGGTCAGTGAATGTGTTGTTTTAGTGGTTGTTGGACATGTTTAGTGGCTTTGTGCCATTCGAATGGTGTATTCTTGTGTTGTTTTGGTTTGTACTGGTTGTGTACGTGCGTTTTTAGCGTGTGTACGGGGTGTACATGGGCCATTTTGTTGTACAGTGCTGTCCTTGTGTGTGGCTTGGTACGACTCGTACATGCGTTTGTGATGTTGGGGCCTGGGTGCGCTCCGTACTTAGAATGTTGTGGTGGGGGTACGACTCTAACGTACACGGGTGTACATACACAGGTGGGGATACGACTCTAATGTACACGGGTGTACATCCACGGGGGGTACAACACGTACAGGGGTGTACATACACGGGGGTACAACACGTACACGGGTGTACATACACGGGGGGTACGACACGTACAGGGGTGTACATACACGGAGGGGTACGACATGTACAGGGGTGTACATACAGGGGGGTATGACACGTACACGGGTGTACATACACGGGTGGGGGTACGACTCTAATGTACACGGGTGTACATCCACGGGGGGTACGACACGTACAGGGGTGTACGTACACGGGGGGTACGACACGTACACGGGTGTACATACACGGGGGTACGACACGTACAGGGGTGTACATACACGGAGGGGTACGACACGTACAGGGGTGTACATACAGGGGGGGTACGACACGTACACGGGTGTACATACACGGGTGGGGGTACGACTCTAATGAACACGGGTGTACATCCACGGAGGGTACGACACGTACAGGGGTGTACATACATGGGGGTACGACACGTACACGGGTGTACATACACGGGGGGTACGACACGTACAGGGGTGTACATACACGGAGGGGTACGACACGTACAGGGGTGTACATACAGGGGGGGTACGACACGTACACGGGTGTACATACACGGGTGGGGGTACGACTCTAATGTACACGGGTGTACATCCACGGGGGGGTACGACACGTACAGGGGTGTACATACACGGGGGGTACGACACGTACACGGGTGTACATACACGGGTGGGGGTACGACTCTAATGTACACGGGTGTACATCCACGGGGGGGTACGACACGTACAGGGGTGTACATATACGGGGGTACGACACATACACGGGTGTACATACACGGGGGTACGACACGTACACGGGTGTACATACACGGGTGGGGGTACGACTCTAATGTACACGGGTGTACATCCACGGGGGGTACGACACGTACAGGGGTGTACATACACGGGGGTACGACACGTACACGGATGTACATACACGGGGGGGGTACGACTCTAATGTACACGGGTGTACATCCACGGGGGTATGACATGTACAGGGGTGTACATAAACGGGGGTACGACACGTACACGGGTGTACACACACGGGTGGGGGTACGACTCTAATGTACACGGGTGTACATCCACGGGGGGTATGACACGTACAGGGGTGTACATACACGGGGGGTATGACACGTACACGGGTGTACATACACGGGGGTACGACACGTACACGGGTGTACATACACGGGTGGGGGTACGACTCTAATGTACACGGGTGTACATACACGGGGGGGTTCGACATGTACGTACGGGGGCTGGGGGGGTCGGAGCGTACGTACGGGGGCTGGGGGGGTCGGCGCGTATGCAGGCACATGTCTCCATGGTTGCTCTGGGTGTTCGGTGCGGACGGTGTTTTTTCCATACGGTTGTAACTTCTGGCGCACGGGATGGATCATGATTCCACGGTCGGACTTCACTTTTCACATTTGTACGGTGATTCGTCCGAGGACGTGTTGCACACTTTTTCCGACCCGAGGACGTGTGGGGAATGATTCCCAATGCGATTCGTATGGTCTTTTTCCCATGCGAATCGTAATTGGCAGTTTGTACGGCACTTGTACGATTCGTACGGTAAAAAGACCGGATACGAGTCGTACGGGGAATTTTTTTGCCGGATCGTAATCGGCACCTAAATGTGTTTTGTTTTCGGATTCACAATGGGTTTGCGAATCCACAAAAAATTAAAAAAGAGTATGTTTGTTTAAAAAAAAATTAGATTTACTGTTGGGTTATGGGGTGGCTCCAAAAAGAGCCCTTGTTTTCATTATGAATTTGTTGGAGCTACATGTAAGTGTGGATGCACAGCTTAAGGTTGTTGAGAAATACTCTGTTTCCTTCATCTGTGAAGTGAACTACATCACTTCTGTAGATGTCATCTATGTCAAAATGTAGATTGTTATAGATGGTGCCCATCCTATGGTCTCTGAGGTAACCTGAAACAGCTTTATTGACATTCTTCCTAGCTTTCTCAAACTGTGGACAGAATTGATTTGACCACTTCCATGTCTTTCTTTGGCATATATTAGAGTATAAAAAGACAGTTTGAGGCAAAAGCAACATCAATTGTGCAAAGATATCCTTCATTAGCATTTCCAAACCTACCCCAGTCAATGTGCCTAGGCCATTGCCACCACAGTGCGCAATCTTAAGGTCGGGGGTTGGAGATGCAAAAATGTTTTAACCAAAGGCATCAATTGGTGCCACTTTAATCCTCTCTGTGCAATCCATTTAATATGCATATTGTGCAAACCTATGTCTTTGGCAATAACTCTGTGTTCAGCATACTTTTTGCACCAGAAAATATAGATGTGTCCTACAATCCATACTGTGAGCATCTTGAAGTGATGTCTGAAAGGAATAAAAAGATGTCTGTAGCCCAGGTAGTCAGTTGGTAGAATGAGAGGAATCTAAAATGGTGGAGAAGATGCTGTTTTTGAAAAATCCGATACGTGATTGGTTGTTCATTAACATTGCGCGCTCAAAAATAGGATGTATGTTATTTTTCTGAAGAAGCATGTTTCTTATTGGTTACTAAAACATGTTTGAAAGGTACAGTAGATGAGACAAGGTAATATTTTGCAAACGTCAACCACACCTGCTATTTGCATTTGTAAACTACTGTTCTGAAATTGAAAATATAGTGAACTTGTGACCTGCCAGTACTGTTGAATGTTGCAAAAACTGTTACTATGTAATCTGGGATTAAACAGAATGGGGGAAGGGTTGAAAGATAACTATGGATTTAAAATGTGACATGATATATTACTAAATTAGGTTTTTCGAAGTTAGTAGTATGCATAGAAGTAGTCTGTTGTTTAAAAAAACTAGTAATAGGTTTTTGAACTCCCGTATGGATTCGTGGCTCCATCACGACCCTACACTGCGGCACCACGGTGTAGTCGGGACTCCAGAAACTAGGAGAACCAGTTTTTGGCGCAGTTAGAAAGGGTTAATATGTCTAACCAATAGAAATGAGTTTCACAATTTGAAATTATGTAAAATCAATTTGATTGGTTACTTATATTTGTGTGCAGAAAGAAAGGGAAAGTTTGCCATTCCTGGTTTTACCTTGTTAAGAGTGGTGCATTACATTCATTGTGAGCAAAAGAAAATCTTTTATGAGTCTCTGAAATTTCATATTCTGAAATAATATTTGATCGGTGAGTTACAAATTTGTAAGCTGTGTTATATATTATGTAGTAGTGCTTCACTCTTTGTAGTGATATTTTTAGATTTGAAGAGCATTATTTTCAAAGTTTTGAAATTATTAGAGAAGTGTGATCTTTGAAATATGTTACGAAATGTACAGATGTGTATTGTACTTTGTTTTATTGTACTGAAGATATGATTGAAATAGCTTGTGTACAGTAATATATGTACATTGGTAGATGGAGAGGTACAGTTAAAGTATGTCCATCAGTTTAGGTGTCTCTATCAAATTGCAAGTGCAGTCTGTCAAGTTTTAAGGTCTGCATGGACTTGTGACTGAGGTATGTGTGTGCTTGCACATGTATTCTCATACGTGTTATGCATCTAAAATGTGTATGTTTCTTTTACATATGATACCACTAGGAAAAGGTGCAGACACATACATGCATGCTTTCAGGAATATGGTGAGGCTTACGTGTGAAGGGTTACTGCTTTACAACACCTTGAGTACTTGCAGACTAGTGAAGCTGATGTACAAATGTGAGGTTTAAGACATGTTGTTAGAGGGATTAGTGGTTAGGCTACTTTGTGTGTCTGTGGAAAGGTACACTTGAAATACTCTGCAAAACTTTAGGTGTCTGCTTGAAATGGGAAGTGCAGTCTGTAAAGTTTTAAGGTCTGCATGGTCTTCTGACTGAGGTATGTCTGTACTTCCACATGTAGTCTCAGACGTGTTATGCATTTGAAGATGCTAGAAGTGTAAAACACAGGTATATGTCTATTTGTATGTTTCTTTTATTATATATAATGCCACTAGTAAAAGGTGCAGACACATGCATGTATGCTTTCTGGAATATGGTGAGACTTACAGTAGACAAATGCAAAGGGTTACTGCTTTATATTTGGCTAGGCACAACACCCTAAGTAGTTGCAGAATGGTGATGCAGCAGCTGAAAAGTGAGGTTTAAGACTTGTTGGCAGAGCATTAATGATTAGGCTACTTTGTATGAGTCTGTAGAAAGGTATACTTGAAATATGCTGCATAATTTTAGGCGTCTGCTTCAAATGGGAAGTGCAGTCTGTGAAGTCTTAAGGTCTGCACGGTCTTGTGACTGAGGCATATGTCTCATTCCACATGTATTCTCATACGTGTTATGCATCTGAAGATGCTAGATTATGAAACAAAGATATACATCTATTTGTATGTTTCTTTTATATATGATGCCACAAAGAAAAGGTAAAGATACATGCATACATGCTTCCAGGAAGATGATGAGACTTACAACAGACACCTGCAAAGGGTTACTCCTTTATATTTGGCTAGGCCCAACACCCTAAGTAGTTGCAGAATGGTGAAGCCCCAGTTCAAAAGTGAGGTTTAAGACATATTGGCAGAGGAATTAGTGATTATGCTACTTTGTACGAGTCTGTGGAAAGGTACGCTTGAAATACACCACAGAATTTTCGATGTCTGCTTGAAATGGGAAGTGCAGTTTCCGAAATGTTATGGTCTGCATGGTCTTATGACTGAGTTATGTCTGTACTTGCACATGTATTCTCATACGTGTTATGCATCTGGAGATGCTAGACATATAAAACACAGGTATACATCTATATGTATGTTTCCTTTATATTTGATGCCACTAGCAAAAGGTACAGACACATGCATGCATTCTTTCAGGAATATAGTGAGACTTACAACAGAGATATGCGAAGGGTTGCTGCTTTATAATTCAGTAGGCCCAACACCCTGAGTAGTAGTAAAATGGTGAAGCTGCAGCACAAAAGTGAGGTTTAAGACATGTTGGTAGAGGGATTTGTTTTTAGGCTAATTTGTATGAGTCTGTGGAAAGGCACAGTTGAAATATGCCGCATAATTTTACATGTGTGCTTGAAATGGGAAGTGCAGTCTGTGAAGTGTTAATTTCTGCATAGTTTTGTGTCTGAAGTATGTATTTACTTCCACATGTATTTTCATTTGTGTTATGCATCTGAAGATGCTAGTCGTATTAAATACAGGTATGCATCTATTTGTATTTTTCTTTTATATATAATGCCACTAGGAAGAGGTGCAGACACATGCATACATGCTTTCAGGAATATAGTGAGAGTTGCAACAGATACATGCGAAGGGTTGCTGCTTTATATTTGGCTAGGCCCAACACCCTAAGTAGTTGGAGAATGGAGAAGCTGCAGCTCGAAAGTGATGTGTAAGACATGTTGGTAGAGGGATTAGTGATTAGGCTATCTTGTATGAGTGTGTGGAAAGGTATACTTAAAATATGCTGCATAATGTTAGGCATCTGCTTTGAAAGGGAAGTGCATTTAGTGAAATTTTAAAGTCTGCATGGTCTTCTGCCTGTTGTATTTCTCTACTTACACATGTATTCTCATACGTGTTATGCATCTGAAGATGCTAGACATATAAAACACAGGTGTACATCTGTATGTTTCTTTTATATATAATGCCACTAGGAAAAGGTGCAGACACATGCATGTATGCTTTCTGGAATATGGTGAGACTTAGAACAGACACATGACAGAGTTTCTCCTTTATATTTGGCTAAGCCCTACACCCTAAGTAAATGCAGAATAATGAAGCTGCAGCTCAAAAGTGAAATTTAATACATGTTGGCAGAGGGATAAGTGATTAAGCTACTTTGTATGAGTCTGTGGAAAGGTATACTTGAAATATGCAGCATAATTTTAGGTATGTGCTTGAAATCAGAAGGCATTCTGTGAATTATTTAGGTGTGCATGGTCTTGTGACTGAGGTATGTGTCTAATTCCACATGTATTCTCATACGTATTCTGCATCTGACAATGCTAGACGTATAAAACACAGGTATACATCTATTTGTATGTTTCTTTTATATATGATGCCACTAGCAAAATATACAGACACATGCATGCATGCTTTCAGGAGTATGGTGAGACTTACAAATGAGATGTTCGAAGAGTTGCTGCTTTATATTTGGGTTGGCCCAACACCTTGAGTACTTGCTGAATAGTGAATATAACTATTTGTATGTTTCTCTTATGTGTGATGCCAGCAGCAAAACATGCATGCATATATTTAGGAACATGGGGAGACTTATAATAGTGATATCGCAAAGATTGCTGTTTTGCATTTCTGGAGTTTTCTTGCTTCGTGCTGCACTTTTCTTGACTTTTTCTTAAACTCTTTTGCTTCTTTCTATATTTATGTGCATCTTTCTGCCCCCGTCTTATCTCTGTTGCTTTATTTTTTTAACTTCCCTTGCTTTTTCAGTACCATTATTTATTATTCTGAAAGAGAATGGCAATGTAATTGTAATTAATTGTTTACAAGTTCCTATTAATGTTGACATGTAATTAATTTAAAATGCTTAATTGATGTAAGAAACTATTGAATCTATTATTTCTTTTTTAGAAAATTATTTTGTTTGGATTTGAAATTGAAGATGGCAAGTAAGCATGAAAAGAGAAGACAACAAAGAAAAGAGAAGTACTTAAACCAAACTAAAAAGAGTGGACTACAAAAATACCAAAATGTTACTCAGGATAAAGTCTGTCCTGGTAAGAGTAGAAGAAACATTTCTTAAAACAGTTGCAGAGAGATTAAAGAAAGGCAATAGTAATGAAGGGAAAAATAAACTTTTTACAAAAAAGCACAAGGAAACGAATACTTGAAATGGAAAAAAAACATTCATTTTTGGAAAAACAATACACGTCACTAAAAGACAAAAACAATGTAAAGTAATACGTTTACGAAAGTTTCGAAATAGAGTAATTCTAAAAGTATTAAAAGAGTCTAAAATGTATAAAAGAAGATCAGCAGCGTATAAGAAGAAGCAGCACATTGAAAATGTGGTATATACTGCTTTTGAATTGAAACGAAAATTATTTATATTAGTATTGAAGAGAAGGAAACCATTGAATAAAACAAAGCACTTTATGAAGGAGAAAAGCAAAAGAAAAGACTGGTTAATAAAAGTAACTTTTATAAAACTTACACTGGTGTATGGGAGCACACTTCTAGTACTGAGCCTTTCTTTAAAGAAGAAAGCCATTTTCAACAGAGCACATTAGTTCATGCAGTTGATACTAGTGGTTGATGCTAAGAGATGAAAGATGGTTGTCCTATTCCAAAAGAAAAAATGGTTGTTAGGAGTGTGGAAGAAGTAATAGATGAAGCAGTTCAAGGGAAGAGTACTCAAGCTTCAGTATATAAGTGGGATTGTAGTAGTATTTGCAGTATTCAACAGGAAACTATTGACATATTACAAATGTTTTTACGAGAATATGCCAAAAAGTCCTAAACAGAAGATTAATATGTTACAAGGATTAGATCCATGTGAAGTAAGAAAATACACTAACTTGCAGGGTTTTTCTCTGGCTTGTCTTTCAAGACAAGTGTCAACGTACTTTTCATCATTTAAGAATGTTAGTAGTACACCACTCAGAAATGCGGAAGTTAGTAAGGAGACTCTACTATGTAAAAAGTGCTGCATTATGTTTAAGTGAAATTAACACAGCTCTTTTGCACAATTCAGTATTAGTTGTTCAAATTTTTTTTGATGATATACAGTTTCCTATTTTGGTTCTCAAGAGAAGTGTAGAGAAAGTGAGAGCTTGATAAGTGTGTGTTTTGAGGAACAGGTGCAAGAGATTAGTATTGATGAGTAACCCTGGGCGTAGTTCGCGAAGTAACACTTCGCGAAGCTACGCAAAGTGCAGTTTGCACTACGCGAGCTACGCGTAGCACTTCGCGAACTGCGTAGTACATTGTTCGCACTGTGCCCGATGTCCTTTTCATTGATTGCACAGTGCGGACAAGCAACCGGCACTGTGAAATCATTGAAAATGGCATCTTGCACAGTGCGTAGTTTTCTGCTGCTTGAGTAGATCTTTACTCGAGCGGCAGCTTTCTCAACGCGAACTGGTAGTTTCTCATCGCGAGCGGTCGCGAGCATACGCGACCACTCGCAATGAGAAACCTGACCTCCTCGCATTGGGAATCTCGCCGGGAGGTTTATTTTCCATGCTCGCGATCGCCAACTTGATTTTGCTGATCGCGAACAAGGAAAAAGTCTCGCCGGGATGTCATTTTGCTTGCTCGCGGTCGCCAACTTGACGTTGAGGACCGCGAGCAAGCAAAAAATGACCGCAGCACTACGCAACACTACGCGTGTTCGCACTGTGCTACGTGCAGTTCACGTAGTGCGAAGTAGCGCGAACTTCGCAAACTGCGCGAGCGTAGCGTAGTGCTTTGCCCAGGCTTATTGATGAGTTTGCAGAAGAAATCACAAAGTTTAAGACAGTTTAATCTGAAAAACCAAACTATGTTTGTATTTGTTGTCGACGTACTCATTATAGAAGTCAAACTAGGAATGTTGATTTATATTTAAAAAGGGAACAGGAAAACAATGATACGTGGCAGAAATTTGGTGCTTATTTGTTGGTAGAAGGTCGGTTTGAGATGGGTACTGATCAACGTATTTGTAAATATTGTTACAACAAATTAGAAGAGAACAAAATACCAGCTAGAGCAGTACATAACAACTTAGAGTTGGTAGCTATTCCTCCGCAACTGGCAGATTTTAATGCATATGTGTTAGACCTGGTACCATTGGCGTGGGTCTCCCTTCCATTTTTTCAGATTGCCTCCTCTGTTTTTGATATGTTTGGCTGGTTTAGATTCTTTGGGCACTGTGCCACTGCTATTCAGTGCACAGTGCAAGTGCTCCCTATGTTAAATTGATGTATTGATGAGTGACTCCATGATTGGGTTATTTGATTTACCTGTCAGACCCTAGTAGAGTGCACCATGTGTGCCCAGGATTTGTAAATCAAATGCTGCTGGTGGACTTGCAGCACTGGTTGTGCCACCCACAGAAGCAGCTTGTAAAGTGTGTCTCAGGCCTGCCATTGCAGAACCTATGTGCAGTCTGGTACTGCCATGCTGACTGACCAAGTGCACCCACTTGCCAGTCCCTTCTCTTCATATCAGACACCCCTATGGTAGGCCCAAGGGCAGGGTGCATTGTAAGTATAAGGTAGGACATGCCCTGGTGTGTGGCATGTCCTAATAGTGAATTACAGCCATTTTCGTTTTTCACTATTGCAAGGCTACCTGTTCTCCATAGGCCAGTATGGGCAATTTGATTATTACATCTTATAATCCTAATTGACTCAGGGAACATGGTAGAAATACAAATTTAGTATGCCTGAACTCAGAATGATAAAATACATCTTTTAGTAAAGTTGGTTTTAACATTCTGGGGCCAATTCCAATCCTGGAAAAAGGCTGTACAAATCGTTGTACGGAGCGTTTTGCCTGTACGACTCGTACCCGGTAAACTTTTCTTACAACCTAGAAAGTACGATTCGTACAGAAAGCCTCCTTCCATACAAATCGTACAAAAGACCATACGGCTAAAATAAACCAACGATTCTGATCCGGAACAGCTTGTACGCGAAGTCTGTACGTATTTAAGCAGCGGTTTCCAGCCCAGCAAGTACGATTCGTCCCTACGGCACTCTGTACGGCTCTTTTCTTACGGGAGCCAAAACCAGCTGTAAAAGCAGAGTCCCCAGGGGTATGAGTCGTACAGGCATACACCCCGTGTGTTGTGTATGTACGGTGCGTACCCCCAGTGCGCATGTACTGTGCGTACCCCCAACATCGTGTACCCCAACATCGCGTACCCCCAACATCACGTTCCCCAACATCGCGTACCCCAACATCGCGTATGTACTGTGCATACCCCCAACATCGCGTACCCCAACATCGCGTACCCCAACATCGTGTACCCCCAACATCACGTATGTACTGCTCGTACCCCCAACATCGCGTACCCCAACATCACGTACCCCAACATTGCGTACCCCCAACATCACGTACCCCCAATATCGCATACCCCAACATCACGTATGTACTGTGCGTACCCCCAACATCGCGTACCCAACATCGCGTACCCCGCACCGTACATACGCGATGTTGGGGTACGCGATGTTGGGGTACAGGATATTGGGGTACGCGATGTTGGGGTACACGATGTTGGGGGTACGCACCATACATCACAACGCACGGGGGAGTATGCCTGTATGACTCGCACCCCGGGAACAACTTTTCCCGACATACGAGTCGTACAAAGTTCGCTTCGTAGTGGGTAATGGCATTCCCCGTGTACAGGACGTTTTCCGTACAAATTGTAAATCGGAAAGCTGGTCCGGATCGCACTAGTATGGTCGGACTGCATTTTTACAATTTGTACGGAAAAGTGTCCGGGTCCGTTTCGTACAACTTTTCAAAATCCGATTTGTACGGATCGGGAAAAGTTGTATTTTTCCCGTACGAATCGTACTTCACGGGTCGGACGGGACTTGTACGATTTGTATGGAAAAATTTACCGATACGAGTCGTACGGGAAAAAAAAATACAGGATCGGAATCGGCCCCCTGTGTTTGAAAATACCACTTTTAGAAAGTAGGTATTTTCTCGCTTAACTGTCCAAGCCTGCCTCTGCTAGGTTGTGTATTGTGTGTCTGGTTCTGTGAGTGACAGGGGCTGGGGATTCCAGTGGAGAGGGTGAGTCAGCACAGGACTGAATAGGAAGATCTGCATGTAGATGGGTGGGAGGAGTTGCACCTGGGACCTGAATAGGGCTGTGCCTTCCCTCCATAATTCTGGCTCCACCTCCTGTGGTGTGTCTGATGTCTCTGCCCTGCACTCTGAAAGGAAATAAGGAGTCAGGTAAACAAAGTGCCCCAGGACTGACCAGAACTGGTTTGGACTAGGCAAAGGCCTCTCTGCCTTCAGAGAACAAAGGGAAAAGTAGTATAAATATGGGGACCCAAACCCCAAGACTTTAGATCACTTCTGGAACAACAAGAAGAAACCTCTGCCAAGGAGAAGAACCAAAGGAAGCTGTGGGACTGGACTGCCCCCCTGCCAGTGTGCTGTGTTGCTGGGTTGGCCTACAGTGGCGTCTTCAGTGCCAAGGAGAGGAGAAGGAACTTTGTGTGTACTTCATCATCTTGCAGAATATTTCTCCAAGGACATGAACATGTGCTTGCCTCCTGCTGAAGACTCAGGGACAACAGACTTCACCACAAACTCCCCTCTGAATTTCCTTGCTGGGAATTCTATCTGCAGAAACCTGCGTGTCTCTGGGAGCTGGAAGCGCGACGCAACGAGAAGAAGTGTGTCGCCGCCTCAGCTGCAGTCATCGCATCGCCAGAGAAGCGTGCCGCCGCCGCATCTCCCAGAAGTGTGCCTTCGTCACAGCTCTCTGCTGTCACATCACCAGAGAAGCGCATCGCAACCATGAGGGTCGCAGTCGCATCATCAGAGAAGCATGTCGCAAGGCCTGTCATGGCTCCAAAGTACAGAGTCGCCGCAAGGCTGCCTGGGTGTGTTGCATCGTCTCAACGTTGTCGCATCAAGGGCACCATCTTATCGCTAGGGGTGGGCGGAATTTGCAAAATTCAATTTCGCAAATTATCGCAAAAATGTTAAAAATCTCCGCAAACACACGGAAATATCGCGAAGATGCGGAAGTTCTTTTCCCACCCATTCGCTGTATTTTCAGCGTGGTCGCGGCTCGCCAACTTACCCATGCGGTTGCTCGCGGGCACGGCGGTGTATGATTGCAAGAAGAAAGACGTGATTGCGCGACGAATGACGTTACTGAGGACGCGAACTGTCGCAAGACAGCACAAATGGCTACCAACAATCCAACAACTCGTGGAGAACGCGACCGGATCGGGAAAACTTGTCGGCAAACGCGGGGATTCAGGTAAGGTGATCCCGCGCACGCGATAATGTATCATTTTACAGCGCGAGCAAGAAAAAAATTTCCGATAAAATGCGGATTGCGGAAATTTACATTTTCGCGCTCTCTGCGGAACGCAAAAATTTCAAATGATCTCAATTTCCGCGAGCGGAACGGATTTTTACCACAGGCCTACTTATCGCACTGGATTGTTGCATCGCATCGAGGTGCCATCTTGCCGCATCGCAACCGGGCTGCAGCACGAGAATCTACGCATCACCTCCTCTCCGGTAAGGATCAAGATGCATCCCCTACTCTGCGCAAGCATTGAGGTGCGACGCATCGTCTCCCCCGAAGCAAGGAACCGATGCAGCTCCAGAGCTGCGAGCCTTTTGTTTATTTTGCGTTATGCATCCAGGTACTTTTGCGCGAACTGTGTCGCATTTACCAACAACTTGAACTAAGCTAATTCTACCATCTATAAGTCAATTTTGAGTACAGTATTGTGGATTTTTGTCATTTGTGGTTTTGTGTTAAAACTATATAAAGAATACTTATTTTTATAAAACCTCTGTGGTGTCCATCTGTAGTGTTTTCACTGTATTACTGTATGTGTTCACAAATGCTTAACACACTGCCTCTGAGATAAGCCTGTCTGCTCGTGCCAAGCTACCAAAGGGGTGAGCAGTTGTTATCCAGTAGTGTAATCTCCTTTCCCTGACTTAGAAGCAAGGGTCCCTATTTGGTCAAAGGTACCAACCTGTGCCAACTAGATACCCCCAGTTCTAACAATATGAGTTCATTATTATTCAATCTGTGCACCCATTTCAGGCTATAGTTCGTATGGAGCCTAAAACAGGTAAGCTGCCCCCAACAGATTTACAAAGAGGTCTGAAAGGAAGAGTTGTGTACTTACCTTTAGATTTTAAGAAAAACATTGAATCTGTTGATATCGACAGGGAGGAAAAAAAGCCAGTAGTTAATCTAGTTAATGGTGTACCAACAAAGAGTTGAAAAATACGGCCAGAGTTTGTAGATGTTAATAAAGTTCAAAAGGCTACATTATATCTGGTAAAAAATAATATTTATTATAAGTATGTAAATGTTGATGAACAGGTAATATGCTTAGAAGATGAAACAGAACTTTCAAGTGGCAAAATAGAAAAAGTGGACAAGTCTAAGAGTGTAGAGATTTATGAACATTATACTATACATCCTCTACATTCAAAATAATTGATAGGAAACAGTATTGAATTATTTCAAATGAAGGAAGCAAAGGGAACTCCCATCAGTGTTTGGGTAAAAAGTTTAGAAGCTAGTTGTTTTCCACAGCTATTCGCCACTGGAGAAGGTGGACGGTTTGATGAGCGAGCTGTACGGATTCCAGTTTCAGAATACCGCTTGACAAGATTGTTCTTTGAAGATCCAAGATTTTGACAGTGTATTCCATATATATTTAATCTTCTGTTTGAAAGTGATTTGTCTGCACTTTCATATTGAGTGAACTACATATTAAAAACAGGAGTTCATCTTCCACATGATTCTGCAAATTAATTCATGGACAAAGTTCAACAAAGAGATGAACATCTGTACTCCCAGTTAATTAATTTGATGGCGTGTCAACGTGGTAACAATTAGTATTGGTATCGTCGTAATGGAGAACTTAAATGTATGTTAAGAAACTTAGGTACTCCTACATGGTTTGTAACACTTAGCTGTGCTGAATATGAGTGTGATGATTTACTTGAATTTCTACGAGAAGCAAATTCAAATGTTAAAATCATTGAATTGACGACAGCTGGAGAACTGTGTTCCTTGGATCATGTACATGTGTACATATATTTTATTCAGAGGTTTCAAGCTATGATGTGATTTATCTGCAATAAAAATAATCCACCTCTTGGAGCGGTAACAAATTTTTTGGGGAGAAAGGAGTACCAAGAAAGAGGTGCTCCTCATGTACACATGCTATTATGGATAACGTGTACTCCAAAATTTGGGACTGATACTGATGAAACTGTTTTATCTTTCATCAAAGAGTATGTTACCTGTGCCATTCCCAGAGAAGGAGGAGAAAAGAGCTTGAGACAAAAAATGTTATGGTTTCAAATTCATCTATGTGGAAAATACTGTCGATGAAAATACAAGTCTACAGAGAAATGTTATACAAAATGTTGTTTTGGATTCCCACATCCAATAATTTCTAAAGGAAGAGTGAACGTTTTTTTGTCAGCAGTAAGGCATACAATAACTTGGGTTTCTCCAAAGAATACATACAACTTAAAGAGAAGCGAAGATTCAAAGTATATTAATGACTACAATCCAGTTATTTTGAAAATGTGGAATGTAAACATTGATATTCAATATGTTGCAGATAATTCAATTGCTGTTGCTCGCTATGTTACATCATATATAACCAAATCCGAAAAGACAGAGATGAAAGAAATGTGGGAAGAAATTTCACAAGAGAAGCGTGTTAGCAATAAATTGTACAGTTTTAGCTTGAAAATGCTATCCCATCAAGAGATTGGATCCTATGAATATTCAGATCCCTGGAGCTCTGCCAGTTTATATTCAATGTCAACAGGAATCATTTGGGTAAGTTTAGGTATTACCTCCGCACGAAATAGAGTATTGAAAACATTACAAGCAATCAAATACTTAGCACAGAATGAACCAGAAAGAACAGATATTGTTAAAACTAGTATGTTGGATACATACTATCCCAAAAGGAGTCCACATCTCAAAAAGCTATGTCTGTATGAAACACTTCAACATTACAGCTTTAAAAGAAACGTTACAAAAATATAAAAGAAGAAAAATATGCAGTAATTGGATGTGATGGATGTTTGGTAAAACATGCAAAAGGAAATCTTATTAACCACAGAAAACTCAGTTGCGAAGTCCAGATCAGAGGGAATATTCTATTTAGCACTTCTGCAACTGTTCAAGCCTTGGCGTAGTGAAACGGAATTACTTGGAGATTTTGACTGCTATGAAGATTCTTTTAATGCAAGTAAGGATAGTATTCAGTGCACAATTTTCCCTATGTATCTACAAATGTTAAATTATGAGATTAAACAAGAAAGTACTATTGCAGCTGAAATAGCTAGAGAAAGTTCTTAAGATAGTCAAAGTTTTGGTCCACTAAGTCAAGATCCACTGGGACAACCAATTATTGAAAATTAAGCAGCAATAGCCATGATGAGGTAGAAACTGCAATGAAACAAGCACAACAGGATATTATTCAGTTGGAAAACTTCGAAGAACAACTAAATATTGAACATAAAGAAATATATCTACAAGTGAAAGAACAGATACAACATGGTTGCTGAATGAAAAAAAAGAATTCCAATGTTCATCATTTAAACCGATTGTTATGTACATCACCGCTCAAACTGAAACAGGAAAAAGTTAATGGAAGTTTTGACCAGTTATCTACACAAAACTACAGAATCACATTTATCTTGTGTTGTAACAGCTCCAACAGGATTAGCAGCACACAACATTAAATGGATTACTTTACATCAATTACTTATGCTACCAGTTGAACATGATAATAAATTGGAATATCAAAAGCAATCTGGGGAAGCTTGTTATGAAGTCTCAAGAGTACTGAAGAGAATGAAACTTTTAATCATTGATGAGGTGAGCATGGTCTCATACTTAATGCTTGCTTGCCTTGTACATATAATAGTGCAACAGATTTTAAAAACAAATTACGATGTTCTGTTTGGAGGAAAACATTTAATTGTGTCTGGAGATCTACTACAACTCACTCCTGTAAAAGGACAACCTGTTTTTAAAACACTTGTCCATGAAGACACTAGGAGATCTCTGGGAAGTTTTAGAAATGTGAACATGTGGTTAAATTTGGAATATAAAGAACTTGATAAGAATATGCAACAAGCAAGTGATGAAGATTACGGAAATATTCTTCATGACATAAGAATTGGTGTTTTGACGAAACATGGTAAACAAGCTTTAGAAAGTTGGTTACTAAGGAACTTGTTAAGAACTGGAAACACAGCTGTGAAGCAATAAGCATGGAGAAAAGAAGTCTATAGTTTGCAGTATGCATACACTGCAAGAGTGTTCTACATTTAATCAAGAACTTTTGAAACTGGAAAAACAACAAATAGTGGAAATTGAAGCTATTGATAAAATTGAACACCAGGGAGTGATTATTCTTCTTACAGAGAAACTACAGGCTAAATTGCATTATTTGGAAACGTCTGCATCTAAAACTGCAGGCTTAGAAAAAACTTTACATGTATGTATAAATTGTCGGGTAATTTTACGGCATAATTTGAATGTAGAAGAAGGTTTAGTAAATGGAGCAATGGGAAAAGTTGTTGATTTTGTAAAATTTCAGAACAGAGATGGAATATAATTTTTGATTATAAAATGTGACCACATTAAAGAGGTAAGACAGATTGGGCATTTTGTTGTACGTTATTTGCTTCTAAAAGATTTGTATGTTCACAAAAACAGTTTCCTCTGTCTTTAGCATATGCAGCAACTATTCATAAATCTCAAGTTTTAAGTATAGACAGTGCTTTTGTAAATATTGGAAGTACAATGTTCAAAGAAGGAATGGTATATGTTCCATTGTGTCGAGAAAGAACATTGTCTGGTTTGTATTTGATAGATTTGCATTATATAGGCACTACTGCTGCACTTATGCAATCACTCTGGCACTACTCCTGCACTCAACCATTCACTCAGCCACTATTTATGCACTCATCCATTCACTCAGGCACTACCCATTCACTCAATCAATAACCGAAGCAGTAACCCTGCATTTATGCAATCATCCAGGCACTGCCATGCACTCATGCAATTAATCAGGCAGTACTTTTGTACACAACCATTCACTCAAACACTACTCATACACTCATCCATTCAATCAGGCACTACCTATGCACTCATCCAATGACCCAGACATTACCCTCACACCCATCCTTCCACTCAAGCAGTACCAATACACTCATCCAATCAAGCAGGCACTATCCCTGCACTCATGCAATCACCCAGGCACTACCCATAGAGTCATGCAATCACCTAGGTATACTTTTGCACTCAAGCATTCACTCAGGCACTACCCATGCACTCATCCATTCCCTTAGGGACTACCTGTGGAATCATGTAATGAACCAGGCATGGCTTTTCACTCATACTTTCACTCAGGTACTTCCCATGCATGCATACAATTACCTAGGAACTACCCCTGTACTCATGCAATCACCTAAGCACTACCGATGCAATCACTCAGGCACTACTCATGCACTCATGCAATCATCTAGGCACTACTGATGCACTTATGCAATCACTCTGGCATTACTCTTGCACCCATTCTTCCACTCAAGCAGTACCGATACACTCATCCAATCAAGCAGGCATCAGGGGTGGGCGGAATTTGCAAAATTGACTTTTGCAAATTATCGCGAAATTGCGTAAAATCTCCGCGAGCATGCGAAATTTTCGCGAAGATGCGGCGATTGCTTTTCTTGCCCGTTCGCGATGTGTTTTTGCGTGAAATTATATCTCCAACTTGCCCATGCGGTCGCTAACGGGCGTGGCCATCTTGCTCTCGATGCTTATTTCCTGTTCGCGATCGCAATGACGTGTTCACAATCGCAAACTCTTGCGGCATAGCGCGACTGGCTACCAACAATCCAACATCTTGTGGCGCGCACGAACGGAAAGGAAAACTCGTCGGCGAATGCAGGGACCCGGTAAGTTGTGACCGCATGCGCGAGAATGCATTTTTAAAGCGCGAAGAAGAAAAATACTTCCGTTACGTGGCAGGTTGCGAAAGTTTTGACATTTTCGCGCTTTCCACGGAACGCGAAAATGTCAAAATATTGCAAATTCTGCGAGCGGAACGTAATTTACCTCCCAGGCCTAGCAGGCACTATCCCTGCACTCATTCCATCACCCAGGCACTACCCATGCAGTCATGCAATCACTTGGGTATACTCTTGCACTCAACCATTCACTGAGGCACTATCCATGCACTCATCCATTCCCTTACAGACTACCTGTGGACTCATGTAATGAACCAGGCATTAGCTTTTCACTCATACTTTCACTCAGGTACTTTCCATGCACTCATACAATCATCTTGGCACTACTCCTACACTCCTGCAATCACCTAAGCACTCATGCAACCACTCAGGCACTACTCATGCACTCATCCAATCATCTAGGCACTACTGCTGCACTTATACAATCACTCTGGCTCTAATCTTGCACTCAACCATTTACTCAGGCACTATCTATGCACTCATCCATTCACTCCAGCACTACCCATTCACTCATTCAATGACTGATGCAGTAACCCTGCGGTTAAGCAATCATACAGGCACTGCCCATGCAGTCATGCAATCAATCAGGCAGTACCTTTGCACTCAACCATTCACTCAGACACTACCCTAACACTCATTCATTTAATCATGCACTACCTATGCACTCATCCAATGACCCAGACATTACCATTGCACACATCCTTCCACTCAGGCAGTCCCATACACTCCTACAATCACTCAGGCACTATCTCTGCACTCATGCAGTCACCCAGACATTACCTATTCAGTCATGCAATCACTTAGGTATACTCTTGCACTCAACAATTCACTCAGGCACTACCCATGCACTCATCCATTACCTCATGGACTACCTGTGGGCTCATGTAATGAACCTGGCATTAGCTTTTCACTCATACTTTTACATAAGTACTTTCATGCAGTCATGCAATCACCTATGCACTATGCCTGCACACATGCAATCACCTAAGCCCTACCGCTGCACTCATGCAATCACTATGGCACTAACCTTGCACTCAACCATTCACTCAGGCTCTAACCATGCACTATTCCATTCAGTGAGGCACTTTCCATACACTCATCCAATGACCCAGGCATTACCTTTTCAGTTATCCATTCACAAAGTCACTAC
This sequence comes from Triturus cristatus, assembly GCF_964204655.1. Classification (NCBI taxonomy): domain Eukaryota; kingdom Metazoa; phylum Chordata; class Amphibia; order Caudata; family Salamandridae; genus Triturus; species Triturus cristatus. The sequence goes on from NC_140589.1 coordinate 464,266,471, forward strand.
CTATGCACTCATCCAATCACTCAGGCACTACCCATGCAGTTATACAATCTCTCAGGGACTACTCTTGCACTACGCATGGACTCATCCATTCAGTCAGGCATTATTCATGCACTCATCCATTCACGCAAGCACTACCCATACACTCATTCAATCACCCAAGCACTACCCCTGCACTCATGGAGTCACCTAGGCACTACTGTTGCACTCATGCAATTACTCTGGCACTACACTTGCATTCAACCATTCACTCAGGCATTACCCATGCACTCATCCATTCACTCAGGCACTTCCTATGCACTCATGCAGTCACTCAGGCACTAGTCTTGCACTCAACCTTTTCTTAAACTCTCCACATTTACTCATCCAATCACTCAGACAGTAGTTATGCAATCACACAGAAACAATCCGTTCACTCATGTATTCATACAGGATATAGCTTTTCTTTTTTAAACAATAATAGCTTGTTCCATAAGAACCGTTTTTTTCTTCTTTAAAAATTTTTTTTATATATATATATATATATATATATATATATTTTTTTTTTAATTTTTTTTTTTAACAATTTTGGGTTTTTGGGGTGTTTTTAAGTTTTATCAATAAAAATATAATAAAAACCAAACACATAACAGCGTCAGCAAACAGGGAAAAATAAATTAACAGTATTGGTTGTTAACTGTGTCCATCATTGTTTGGAAAACCTGTTCCCCAATGCTCAGCACAGTGATGCATGTTGGACAAAAAAGTTGTGCCTTCGCAAAATCAGGAAGAGTCGCTGGTATGGACTGCAACCTGTTACCTACTTGAGAATTACTCTTGCAAGTTCAGCTCTTGCAAGCGTCTTCTCATGCATTGCTTGAAGATGTTTGTACATCGACGATGTACCGGACGAGTATTTTTTGTTCAATCCTCGGGATAGCACCTTTTTACAGATGTTGCACGTAACTTTTTGTGCATTCACCTTCTTTTGTCCTTTAGGTATGGAAAAGAATTCCCATACCACACTCACCTTTCTTTTGTGGAATGTCTCTTCTTCTTCCTCCTGAAGGATCTCTACCTCCTCCTGCAGATCCTGTGCAGTTGCCATTTTCAATTTCAACAGTAAAACCTCCAAAACACCCACAAAAAACAGCAACATTGAAAGCTCCTTAAAAAGTATGGCTGTTGCCAACCACACTCAAAACTATAAGCAAGAGGGTGGGATCTAGCAAACTAAAGGATAACAGAATCTTTAACCAATCAAATCTCTTTATTTGTGTCACATTGGGTGCGTGACCCCTTTCTCTGGTTTTCTATGAGTAAAATGTCAGCCTAACTATAACATCCCTGAAACTTGTGGTTTTTTCAGTGAACACATATATGTATAGATATATTTATGTATAGATAGCAATACAATTCTTGGACCAAAATGTTAACAAAATGCCACCAAAATGACAAACATTCTGTAACGGAACTGGAGACATTTTAAGGATAGAAATGGCATCAAAAAGAGCAAGCACCAATGGTTTTGTTAGAGTCGAGACAAGGTGCAATCTGTGGCTGATACACATAAGTAGATTGGTCCTACTTGCACTTGATGTCTGACAGTTCTGAAAAGGGAATTTGTTATTTTTCTGAAGAAAATAATCTTTTCTTTGTGAGAAAAACTTGAAACGCACACCCGACACGGTGGAACTGCCACTTTTTTTGGTCTGTCCCCTGAAGCTTCAGAACTCTGAAATAAATGTTTTGAAAAAGTTTTCATTTTTGTTTGGTGCCAAAACAACAACAGAAATACATTTTCAAGGTCCCAAAACACTCAAGGAGCCCACTTAGTGACTCTCAGTGTGTCAGCTGGAGAGCAACAGCAAAGGCTAGGCCAGGTCAAGTGTGTCACTAGTCAGCTGGGATAATTTGCAAGGATGTCTTTTGTATGTTCCAAGAGCCACCCAGGGAGTTAGCCTTGTTATCCATAGAGGTCTATCAATCCTTGGATTTCAAGTGGAAGGGGGTCCAACCTCCTCAGGTCCTTCTCACTAGTCAAAGATGTAAAGTGCAGCAGGTTCAGTCCACTTGGTAATCTTTTGCAAGTCTAGCAGTATTCTTCAGAAACGAGTCAAACAATATACAATACATTGTAATTGCATTCTGTTTGCTCCTTTTGAAGGGTGCACAACTTTTATATGTGCTTCAGACAGACCATGCAGGATTTTACACCAGGGAGTCAAAAGGCGGGCCACAGCTCCCACCCTCCATATTCTATTGACCTGATAGAAGTAATTCCTCCCATTGAGGTCAGCCTATTTTGTGCTCCTTGGAAGAATTTCAAACCACATTCACACTTCATTCAAGGCAGAGCACTGCCTGAGGGTAGCTGGAGTGCTAATGCAATTTAACCTCCTTATATCTCAGGCAGTTAAATAGTAACTTTATAAAAGGAACTTTTCCTTAATAATTATTAAAAATCTGACTTCATCAATCAATTGGATTCTGAATACCTATCAAATATAGTGGCTTAATTATTTTCCTAACTGGTTCCTTTCCAGAGTTCACAGGATTAGTATTTTATTCTGCACTTTGGTTTTCTCCATAGTACAGCTAGGCCGGCCACCGTGAAAAAAACATGTTGGGCCTTGTAACTTTATGAGTATGTAATACCATGCACCCCACCTTGTGAGCTACAAGGCCTATTTATAAGTGACTTACTAATATTTAAAAGTTCGTTTTTTTCTGTCAAAGAGGATTATTTGAACAGGTCAGGCTTCAGATTTATTCGCAGTGCCCAGGCTATAATGGTAGATCTGAATCTATGTGTTCCTTGTCACACTAGTGGATGGCACAATAAGTACTGCAGTCCACAGGATGCTCTTTAACTTTCCATGCAATAGGTGAAGTTTACATAGCTTATACTATGGCATTATAGTGTCATAAACCGTGTATGTTTTCCTTTCAGTTGCCTGTAATTCCTGTTTTTCAGTATTGTTTATTATGATAGAAATGTACCAGACAAACATTATAATCAAGCTGATGCATTTCCATCTTTGTATTTGTACTCCATGCCATGTTTATATTGCTATTTTAAAATATCGGGAAATGACCTTTGCCACGACTCCGGAATGACGAGTTCTGGAGTCCCGCAAGCCGAACAACGACTTGTCCGAACAACGACTCAGCCTTAACCATTAATGTGCATGGTTAAGGCTGATTCGGTCTAGTGTTGGGGCAGTGCGGAGTTCAGAGGAGCGTCACACAGGAAAAGGTAAGAGGAGTTTGTGGTTAGGTTTTACTGGGTTTGGGGTTAGTTTTCAGGGGGTGGGGGTTGGGGTTAGTTTTTAGGGGGTTTGGTGTTAGTTTTCAGGGGGTGGGATGGGTTGGGGAATGTTTTCAGGGGTGGAGTGGTTGGGGTTAGTTTTTAGGGGGTGCGGGGTTTGGGTTTAGTTTTTAGGGGGTGGGGGTTTGGAGTTAGTATTCTGGGGTTGGAGTTTGGGGTCCGTTTTCAGGGGTGGGAGGGGTTGGGGTTAGTTCACTGGGGGTTGTCATAGTTTTTAGTGAGTGTGGGTGATTGTGTTTGTTTTTAGGAGGTGGGGAGTTCGGATTAGTTTTTAGGGGGTGGGGGTTGGGGGGATTTTTTTACCATGCATGCCTTCACCACGAAAAATCGTGGTAAAGGAATGGGTGGTATAAAAAATCATGGTTTAGTCATGGTAGCGACCTCGTTGTTAGGGTAGTTGTTGCTATGGAACTCGTTTTTCCAACATGCAACCAAAATATCATGTCTACAATTTCCATCATTGTTTTCTATTATGAAAAGCAAAACAATAACTATGCCTCTTAGTGTTCATTATTTGATTTAGAGGCTTTTCAACACGATCTTTTACTATGCCCTATAAACCCCCCAGAATTTGGCTATAATTTATAGATCAGCTTCACACCAGGGCTGTCTCAGATGAGGGCACACCAGACTGCAACACTTGCTTTAGTCGAATATGACAGCGGGAAGAGTGGCCTCCTCTGGTTACTGTTTATGTTTCAGTGCTACACAACCCTGACAGGAAACAATCAGCATACAATTCCAGAACAATAAAACAATTCCTGCTTTCTCAAGAACATATGTATGTTATGTGTATGCAACACCTCTGAAACTCGAGAATCAGCTTATTATTTACTGACCAAAATAAAAGCTAGCATAGCACCTAGAATAAGCACAATGAGGGTGTTAGGACTTTGGAACTCAACAACATTGCTAGATTGTGTCTTATTGTTAACAATTTCCATGTCCTGCTTTGTCGCGTTACTGTTCATGTTCTGCGTGGTTACCCCTCATGTTGTATGCACTAGAATAGGATTTTAAAATAAACATTTTAAAATTCATATCCTATTTCTAAATGCGGTTTGACTGTGTTGTTCAGTTCTAAAGAGGGTTGTGAGTTCCCATAACTCAAGGGATTGATCATTACCAGGAAACTCTTCTTTTATGCAATATTGCTCATTGGATTTTGTATCGGTTGGGGTCCAACTGGATTTATAATTTGGGTTAGCATATTGACTAAGTCCTGAGAACCAGGGGTTAGAAATCCGACCCCTGTGACTCTAGGAGAACCCTAGACAACATGCCAACAGGAGAGTTAAATAAATCAATAAAATATGTTTTGCCTTTTGCTTGACAATATAATGTTGTTGGCTTTACAGTTGTGCACCTTGTACTTTACCCCCACTAACCAGAAGCAGAGTGCCTGCACTCCCCCTTTAAACATGGTTAGACTGGCTTATTCCTAATTGGCATATTTAACTTGCCTATAGGTCCCTGGTATGTGGTATGGAAAGTACATCCAGGGCGTGGAAGTTAAATGCCACGTTAGACTTCAGGCCTACCTTGTGCAGTCTGACTGCTGCAGCGTAAAACCTGCAGTGCAACCTTTTAAAATAGCCCTTTTTGACAGGTACCCCGACTTTTAAATATTAGTAATACACCCCTGTAAAGTCCTTGTTGCCCCAAAGTTATGGTAATGGTATTTAAAAGTGTAACTGTTAAAAATTACAATCTTTTGGAGATTTTTGCCTTTTACTAAATGTCTTTTTGTCGGCCGTAGGACTCAACACACTTTACTCCTGCTAACCAGCGGTAAAGTGCTTGTGATCTCCATTTTAAGACTGGCATCCCTAATTGACATGTTTGATTTTATTTGTAAGTCCTTAGTATATGATACAACATTACATGACAACATGTAACCAGGGCCTATAAATTAAATGCTACTAGTGCGTCGCAGCACTCATTGTGCCATCCACTAAAGTAGCACTATAAAACATGTCTGCCTTTCTGGCATTGCAGGCTGAGTGAGGAAGCTTACAACTGTTGTGCCATCGGTTAAACCACGACCCACAACCCGCGACGCTGCCCGTTTCCTCTTCACAGGCCCTGCAGCCCGCAACGCCTCTCTCTCCTTCTTGAGCATGTTGCAGAGCAACACTGCAGCCCGCAATTGCCATGTTGGCGTTGCGGGTGGGCCTCGCGATGCCTGTTGCCCCTTTTCATTGGGCACGCCGCAGACTTGCACGGCGGCCTGTTGGATGTGTCCTATAACATCTGAGGAATACCGCAGGTCCAAGATAAGGACTGCAGTTTCCGATGCTAATTATTTGGGGGCATTTGCAGTTGCCTTTGGCATGGTAGTATCCTGTGGGTCATCTCCTTTGGGGACATCTTGTTGCCTGTTTTCCTTTTCTCCTTCACAGTCATGCTTCCAGAGGGCCTTGGGGGTAAAATTGTTCTACCTTTCTAACATGGTGGCCTTCCTATTCTGCTCTTCACTCCTTTCCCTATCCAAGATAGCAACGGTCTTCTTCCTGTTTTGTCACTTCCTGTTCCTGTTTGTTACTTCCCGTTCTTTGATATAAAAGGGGCAGAAACGTTTCCTTCCTTGCATTGCAACATTCCTTTTTCCTGTTGGTGTGTCCTCACTCCTGTTGGTTTCCTGTTCCAGTTTTTGGTGTTCCTTTTTTTCCATTGGCGCTCTTTTCCTTTGGCACCCCCTGCTCCAGTTTGGGTTCCTGTAAATCTCCTGTTCCATCCTGGGCTTCTGGTTTCTCTGTGTTTCCTGACTCCTTTTATTCTCCTTCGTTTCTTGAGTCTCCTCGTCATAAGAGGTTTTTCCTTACGGGGTCTTTTCCTCTTGGGACTCCTTCTGGAAGGCACTGGTTGCTTAGGCTTCTCGCTGTTGGCGGCACCATGGCTACCGGCAGGGGTCGCCCATATCTCGGACAAACCAAGAACCGAAGCAGAGAACCATCCCAACATCCCAAGACAGGCAAGAAAGACTCCAAACGTAAAAACATATGCCATTTCAACTTGGCAGTTTAAACCCTTTGCCAGTCCTTAACCTTAAATTCTATTATGTATAAGTCACCACTAAGATAGGCCCTAAATGCCTTTTAGTAGGGTGCATGGTATATAAAAAGGACATGTATATTTAATGTTTAAATGCCCTGGCCACTAAAAAAAACCTTCAATATTGCTTTTCATTGTAGTAAGGCTTATAATACTTAATTTTACTCTGAGAACTGCCAGAATAATGGTTCAAGGACTCATTAATGGCCAAGTTGGATTTTATATTACTATTGTTAAAATGCCACAATTAGAAATATGTCATTTCTCTACCCAAAAGGAGCCTTTCTGCCAGTGTCAAATGACAGCTCGTTGTTAATGACTCCCCTGTGTTGAGATGTGTGTTGTTCCCCGATAGAGGATAAAGGGCTAGGATGAGGAGTGGTGTTTTTTTTCCTTGAGCAGGATGGTCCAGGTGGATGTGCTTCAACTAATGCCTACCCTGTAACTGGCAGATGTAGCTCACACCTAGGCCTGCCACACTTTTTTCTTACTAGTCAGGTTGGCTCCAAACCTAGTGTGAGGGTAAAGCTGCCCAGAACTGGGTTGGAGTGACCACAAGGGAAGGTCTACCTATCACCAAAGCCACACCTCTGGGTAGGCACAGAGAGCTCTGACCATGGGAAAAAGGTTCTGCTGTGAGGATTTAGTTAGAGAGCACTGTGAGATAGCTTACAGTAAACCACACAGGAAGTGCTGCAAAAGTGGGTAGGGTCACCCCTGCAAACAGTTGCAGAGTAATCCTGTGTGCCCTGTTCACCCCCATTTTCTGGTGACTGGTGCTGGTGGTAACTGACTCTGACTGTCCCTGGGCTCTGTCTAACCAGGGCCAGTGCTATGATGAAAGCACAGTGAAACCACACACATACATGAGGGTGCACTATATATTAGGGTACCCTTATAATTGGCATGATATACCCTATACGTCCCTAGTAGACAATAGGGCAGGGGGATTAAAACTACCTATAAGTCTCTAGTATATAATAGGGCATGGAAATTTAGATTCCAGCAGCCCTTTCTACATGTTTGCACTGCTGAGACTATTCTAAAAGCAGCCCTATGTTGCAGCACTGCTTTTAAAAGTAAATTGTGCCCAAACCAGGTGGGGCCCTTAATAATTGATAAACTACAATATTTTGGGTACCTCCAGGGTCTTCCCTAGGTGTCCTTGTGGAGGGGGAGACATGTCATTATAAGGAGGTCCCTGGGGATAGAGAAATTACACATTTCTCTTTCCCCATTGTAGTATAGTGCCTCCCAAAATCAACTTTGGTGCTTGTAGCACTGTGGAGGGAGGATCTGCACTATTTGTGTATATTCAGGACCCCTAAAATATCTCCTCGATGTCCCAGGGGTGAGTGGCCCTGTAACAATAAGCAGGGGCCATATAAAAGATGTTTTATATGCCCTGATGATGGATAAATTGCACATTGCAGTTTCCCGATTGTAGATGGAGAAACCCATAGGATAACGTTGCAATAGTTTCAGAATGCATAAATATTGCAAGAAATTAAATAAAATACTGTTCAAGGACTTAAGAGAATGGTATTGATAAATCCAACAATATACCATTGTTGAACTTATCCTGAAATATACAGAAAGGAAGTTATGAGACTTTCTTGTCTGCAAGCCAAAAGTCAGTCTCCCGGCCCTCTTCCCTGATTGGTCAGAGTTAACAGGATTAGCCAGGCAGCTTTGATGAAGTGATAAGTGGTCATCCAGGGAGAGGGTATCTGGTGGAGGGAGCTCTGCTACACAGTAATGCCAGGGCAGGGGGGAGGTGGTTGTAAAACATGAAGATCCAAAGGGGGAATAGGATAGGCAGGGAATGCCATGTCCATGTACTCACCAGACCCTCTGACCCAGCCAGATGGCAGTCTTAAGGCATGAATTGGCAGATGATAGAGGGAGGAGAGCTATGAAAATTAGCCATACAGGAGGTTGATTTAACTACTTCTTGCTCCTCTTCTGAGATTTCAGCCATACTGAATTTTGGAGGAATAGGGCTTTCTGGAAGAAGATTATGCCTCACTTTGGAGGAAGTGGTCATGCTCTGGGGTGTTGCCTTGTGTTGTGAGGTTCCTATGGATCTATATAGGATCTGTACGTTTAGACAACATAAACTGTGGGATTGGTGCCCAGTCTGATTCCAGACCCCCTCACCGGGTATGTTCACCTGTATGCCTATCTAGATCACAGTGCCACTGTAAACCCCTATTATCAAGGAGAGAATATTTCCTGGCAACTATGGAACATGACAACCCTATCCCATCAGAGATCATGGAAACAGTACAGTACTTTTTGCTCAGTGACTCGTGCTCACTTTGTCTCAGAGAGATACATAGAATACACGGCGGGAAGTTTTCAATAACCATTTATTGAACCAGCAGCATTCTAGTGTAAAATATGTGTGCTGTAACAACCATAAGACAGAAACAGATATTAATGATTATATGCACCAATAGAGTAAATGGATGATAGTACTAGAACAATGAATATATGCAAGCATATAAATACGTGACAGTAATAATAATGCATACTCCTAAGATGTAACCCTAACTAGATGTCCCTAAGTGTACCTTGCATATATGTAGGTGTACAGCCAAGAATTCCCCTAGAACAAAGGCAACCCCATTACCTGATGTGAGAGAACGAAGGACCCCATCTTGGTTTCGAGATGGACACCCCGCAAGGGATGTCAGACTACTACGTGCTGGAGGGCCTGCATACAGGAACCTCAGCGTCTCACTTCAGTGTGTCAGCATGGAAGTCTTTCTCCTCTGCCTACCCCGGCAAAGATGTGGGGCCATATGTAGGTAAATGTATTTTACCGATTCATAAATACCGAATTTTAACAAATCGGTATTTATGAATCGGTAAGGTTTATGTAGGTAATCATTCGGTAATAATTACCGATTCGGTAACAATCGGTATTCAAGAATCGGAATTTGACCGATTCGGTAAATACCGAGGTGGTATTTACCGAATCGGTAAATACCGAAGTGGTATTTACCGAATCGGTAAATACCGAATCGGTAGTTACCGAATCAAAAATACAAAAACACATGACTGGGTGAATCAGCCAATCCTGTGCAACCAAACCCCACCCAACCGGGAAGTGGCCACATCCAGGCAGGTGCACACAATCATCAGACTCTGGAGAGGCTGGGAGTGCTGAGGCGAGGCTGGGAGCCAGTGCCTGATCGTCACCAAGAGGAAGATGGGGGAACTGCAGAAGGAGGCCAGCCGGACAGGAGGTGGAAGGAACAGGGCATCTGCCCTTACCGAACTGGAGGAGCTGGTGGAGTCCACAATAGAGCCCGAGAGTGTCGTGGGGCTTGGGGATGCTGACAGCTCTGCCAGAGCCGCCACCCAACAAGGTAAGACGCATGCACAGCAATGTTGCCCCCCCTACCCCTATCCCACATCCCCAATTGTGAAATGAGTTTCCCACTCCAGTCCATGTGTTAGTGCATACTGGCAATGCATTATGGGAGATGTAGTCTGGGAAACCCCAACCATGAACTGAATAGCACAGAACAACAAGGCATGGTACTCACATTAGCGAAAAACAGGCAGAGGACAATGTGAGAGTGTTACAGAAATGTATTGTGATGCTTGCAATGCAGGGCTTCAGGTACACTGAGCTGATGTTGCATTTCTGTCCACAGATGATACATTGCGCAGGACTGCACATGCAACAGGAGAGAGGGCACACCGGCAAGACAGTTCTGGGCTGGCCAGCACAAGTTCTGCCCAGAGATCAGTACCACATGCAGCCTCACCACCACAGCCAGCATCACCACCACAGCCAGAATCACCACCACAGCCAGCATCACCACTCATGCTCGAGTCACCGGCATCATCACCGCCTGCATTGGTGAGGTCGAGGAGGCGTGCTGCTTCCAGGTTTCGAGTGTTAGAGTCCTCATCTGACAACTGCAGGGGCCCGGAGCCAACCACTGTGCCCCAGGATGGGAGCCATGCCACTGTGCCCTCCACCTCAGAGGGAGCACACACAGGTGCCAGACGGCGCCGCAGGTCTCGGGTGCAGAGTCCACCAGCACACGATGAGAGCCATGGGGTGTTCTCGGGGCTCGAGGGCAACATGTTGAAGATACAGCACCTACAAACAAAGGCAATGATATCAGTTCAGCGCCAAATGCGGGGACTGAAAGCTACATTTGACAACATGGACAGGGGCATCAGCGCTATAGCGGTGGGGATGAGTGAGATGGCTGCGGGCATGCGGGACATGTCCCAGTCCGTCATGCTGTTGTGCAGCAAGTATGATGCAGACAGAGCTGCACGGCGCCGGGAACAGCAGAGGAGAGATAGTCATACGAGGGCACTCAACCGGCTGGCAACTGCCACTTCGCTGCTCTGCAGGCGCTCTGTGGCTATGCAGGAGGGCCTGACACACTGCAGCAGCGACGTTTCAAGGGGAATGGTGCAGGTCACCAGTGCACTGGAAGTGCTACTGACTAGCCAGGCGGCCATAACTGGTGCTGGGGATGCTGTGGAAAGCATAGAAACCAGAAGCAGGAGCAGCATTACCCCCCGGTCCCAGATACACGGAGGAGCAGCAGGCGGCATGGGGCTGCCACTAGTGAGGATGCACAATCCGTGGCATCCCACACTGTAGTGCGTGACCGCAAACAGTAATGCTGCACGGCATAGCCTAAGACAATTGGGTGAAGTAACCCTGGACTTGCTAGTAGTCATTACACAATGTTGACAGAATGGCTTTTTCTTGGTGTTGTGGCGTAGTGCCGCATTATTAAACTACGTCATGACATCCAACCACTGGCTGTGTCCCCTTACTTACTCAGAAATAGTTGCATGTGATCTCTGCCCGTCTCTCTCTCCCATCTGTTGCTGTTGGCACTCCAGCTGCGTTGGCCTCTGGCTGTCCTGACTCATCCTCATTGTCCTCAAAATCTGTTAGTTCCACCTCTGTACCTCTCTTCGTGGCAAGGTTGTGCAGCATTGCACATGTGGCAATGATCTTGCAGCAGATGATGGGTGTGTACTGGCGTGCGCCTCCACTTTTGTGGAGGCAGCGGAACCTGATTTTCAATAGTCCAAACGTGCGCTCCACCACGTTGCATGTAGATTTGTGTGCCACATTATATCGTTTCTCACTCTGGGTTGATGGGTGTAGGTAGGGACTGAGGATGAATGACCGCACGGCATATGCACTGTCACCTAGGTGAGTATGAGAGAACCATCAGTCACATGCCTCAATACACGATGATTTGCACTTAGTAGAATGGAGCGTCACTGTTACTTACCTAGCAGGTATCCTTCTCCAAATTCTCCCGCAAGTAGTCGTGTGTAGATCCCACTGTTCTGGAAGATGAAAGAGTCGTGGGTGCTCCCAGGAAACTTAGCTACGATATCAGTGATGATGTTCCCTGCATCGCAGATTACCTGCACATTTATGGAGTGGGTGGACTTTCTGTTCCTGTAGATGTGCTCAGTGGCAGCTGGTGGGCAGATTGGAATGTGTGTGCCATCAATACAGCCTATGACATGGGGAACTGTGCCATGTGATAAAAGTCTGTTTTGGTTTTCTGCAGTTCAGCCTGTGTGTTTGGGAAGCTGATGTAGTGGTGCATTCTCTGCATCATGGCATCCAGGAACTTCCTGAAGAAACGGGACAGGCAACTCTGGGATACACCGCCCACCGCAGATATCACCCCCTGGTAACTGCCAGATGTGAGTAGATGTAGGCTGCAGAGAACCTGCACATGTGGTGGTATGGCATGCGCCCTTCTTGTTGGCTGGTCCAGGAGTGGGTGCAGGTCCCTTATCAGGTCCATGATGGTTTGTGGGTGTAGCCTGTACCTTTCATGTATCTCAGCCTCAGTCTGTTGAAAGAGTGTGATGCGCTGTCTGTAAATGCGTTCCTCCCGTCTCCAAATCCTCAGACCTGCTGCCTGTAGACGTAGGCGCCTTTCAATGACATACAGAGCGGCCATGTTGTCCATGCTGTTGCATTTTGGGATTGCTTATATGCACTGTTGATGCTTACCACCTGCTTTCAATCTGTGTTAATTACCGACTCTTAATTACCGAATTTCATGGATTTCTTAAATACCGAATTTACCTACATGTCTTTTCTCGTTTTACCACTTCATATTTACCGATTCGGTAAATATGTATTCGGTAAATATGAATCGGTATTTTAGAATTCGGTAATTATGAATCGGTATTTACCGATTCATATTTACCGAAAACTGGTTTTTGGCCTCCTACATCTCACTTGACTAAATACCGGTCGGTAACGGGATATTTACCGAATTTTGGCCGTTACCGACCGGTATTTAGCTACCTACATATGGCCCGTGGTGTATATATACCCAATAGGTACCCTCAGGGGATTCTACCTTGCGGTGTCATGTCGGCCGAGGATGACTGAAGGGATCACCCTTATACATAGTTATTATGCAGAAGATGGTAATCCTGCTGGGATTCTGAAAATTCTCATGCATAATTAATGAGGGTAGTTTTCGGGGGAAACCACACGATACATATGCAGCGCTTAACTAGGTAAAAGCTCAATACCAAAACCCGTTATGTAGTACAACAGTATGGTAAATGTAGGTGAAGGGTCAGGTGACTTCTCAAGCCTATATTGGGGTATCCTACGAAACATAAAAAATGTAACTTATTGGACAGGAGAGCTCTCCTGCTCGACCCCAGAGAACACTGAATAAATCTGTGAGAGGAGCAGAGCCTCTTAGATCTACTGCTTGAAACTAAGGGAAGAAGGCTTGCCAAGATGGAATCTTGATTTGCACCAACAGGCCCTCCATTCTGACTGTCTGCGCCTGCTGCATTATCTGGTGCTACAGCCCTTTGGATGTACTGTGCTTCAAGAGGAATAAAGAGTGGACTCCCTGCGAGCTACAGTTTAACAGAGTTCACCTGGATCATCACCACCAAGACACCACTGTCGATAGTGCGTCCAGTGGATTTGTAAGGGTTTTGTCCAGGTGCATTGTGTGTATTGTGGTCCCATTCTTTCAAAGACCATCGTGGAGATTCCAGACCCTTGGATTGTGTTTTGGACACCTTAGACCCTGAAGAGGAACTTCAGGAAGAAGTGCGAGAAGTTTGGAGCAGTTTGGAGCAACTTTGAAAAAGAAAGTTCCTTACGGGGGCCGACTCAATCACGAGAGCTAAGCCGGCCACCTTCAACCGCGAGCTGGCCTGCCCTGCTGGTTCGTTTCGCTGAAAGGCTCTGGAGATCAGACTTTTAGAGTTTTACCGGAAGTTCTCTGAAAAGCAAGCCAGCAAACCCTCACCGAATCCAGACTGGTGAAGGGATCCTGGCAGTAAAAGCTCAAGAAAAATTTCTAAGTACGAAGATAACATTCTGACTGAGGCCTACTGCGAGGTGGTATCTGAGTAGGGCTCCATCATGGACGGTCTGAAACTTTGACTTTGTCCTGGTGAAACACAACCAGATGTCCAAGAGTTGCAGTATAGGTTTATATATGAAGTGTTAAATCTTTAGAAATCCATATCTCCAGTTTCCTACATTGGGTATTTTGGTGTCATTCTACGGATTTTTCTTATGTTTACATTTTACAATTACATTTGACATTTTACTTTACATTTTACATGTTACATTATCTTATGCTTACATTTTACAGATATTTCTTATGTTTATAAATTGGTGTGGGATTTTATTGTGCCTTAATTATTCACCAAATTTCTGTTTTTAAATGCTTTACATAACTGTCTCCTAAGTTAAGCCTCCCGCTTGCAGTCAAGCTACCCAGGGCTGATCATGGGAATATTTTATTGAAACCTGCTCTGAGCCCTAGACTGGGTTAGTGGCCTTATTGCCAGTAGTAGATGCATATTTACCACTACTAATAACCCACTTTCAAACACAAACTTTACCCCATTGGTTGGGAAGTAGCGAAGAGTTGCCCTCACCCACAGGATGCCACTAGGCATAAATATGTCATCTCCAGTACACTACCCCAGGTTGACCCCTGGATCTGTGGGGAATCAGAAGAAGGACTTCCCTGCTGTCTGAAGAACCTGAAGGAAGACTGAACCTGCGTGGCTTGATACTAGGACCCCAGAAGTGACTCCAATGCTCATCTGGCTAACCTCCTTTTTGAGCTACAGTGACACAACAAGCCTCCATAGGACTCTCTCCTTGTAACTGACCAGCTGACCAGTTTCAACTAGACTTGCCTTGGACCCCATTTGTTGGCCTCTGCTGAAGTGAGTCCTAAACCCCGATTGGTGCCTACTAGGTCCTGGGCTCTTGACTGATGTTCAAGGGTACTCCTTCTGTCCAAACTCCAAAAGCTTGGACTTAGAAATGATTTGCCAATTTTCTGTCCTTAAAACTGTTGGAGACCGGTACCAACATTTAAGCCACAGCCATCAATGTCGAATCATCACATCTGATTTGCACCACAGAAGGAGACTCCCAGAAAAATTTCTAAGTCCGAACATAGAGTGCTTATCATGACCGTCGACGTCAATGCCTTCCTGAACACAGACTTGAGTATTCTCTCACTTGGAGCTTTTCCACCTTTGTTGTCAACTGCACCAGGACTACCCTGTTCAGCAACCCACCAGCATCAAGCCCTGCTTTTGGATCCAGCTTGCCTTGCCACTAACTCGTTAATGACCACATTTTCTCTAGAAAACCTTCTAAGTTTGAAAGTAAACTTTCCACTGGGAAGAAAGTGATTTCTGTATCCGATCCATGCCCCATTGTGATCTGCCTTAACTTTTACCTTTGACCCGGTCTAGCACAACCAAATAATCACAGTGGAAATTTGTCCTGTTTTGGTGCTATTTTACTTTTGGTTTTACTTATTGGGTTTTTGTCATTTTTGAGTGATTTTATTTATTCAATTACGCTCTATTTTCTAACTAACTCGTTTATGATTTTTCTTGTGTTATGTTTTTCATCTGTTATGGTTTGAGTACTTTAAACATTACCTCTAAATTAAGCCTGACTACCTTGTGCCAAGCTACCAGAGAGTTGAGCATAAGTTTAGGTAGTGGCTGGTGTGGTTCTCCCTGACCAGGACTGGGATTAATATTTGAGGTGGGAACTCATCCCTTGAAACGGATATGCCTAGTTCTTGTTATGTTATGTTAATTTATTTCTTCTATAGCGCACGGCTACTCCCAGGAGTGTCCCGGCGCTTTGCTGAAGAACAATTGGCAGACAAAACAGAAACATAGCGACTACAAAAAAAGAGACAGAAGAGGAAAAGCCACGTTTTAAGCTCCTTTCTAAAGGCAAGGAGACTCGGGCCTGTTTAAGAGAGAGTGGTAATTCATTCCACTCCTTCGGGACTAGGTAGCGGAAGGATCTACCACCCATCCTTGCACGCTTAATGACCGGGACTGTCATTTTAGATAGCAAAGATGATCTCAGGGCCCTGCCCGGTACATATCGGGAAAGACGTTTCCTTATGTACTTGGGGCCGGAGCCTTGTAGAGCCTTAAAGGCAAAAGTCAGGCACTTAAAAAGAATTCTTTTAGTGATCGGCAGCCAGTGTAAATCTCTCAAAAGGGCCGTGGCGCCGGCTCTTCTTGGGAGCCCGTAAATAGCACGGGCTGCCGAATTCTGGACCACTTGCAGACGGGTCAGAAGATATTTTGGTAGGCCCAAAAAAAGGGCGTTTGCGTAGTCCAGTCGCGATCCAATCAAAGCCTGAACAATAGTCTTCCTATGCTGAACAGACAAAAGAGGAAGGAACTTTCTCAGCATCCGTAAAATGCCGAAGCATTTACCAGAGAGGCACGAAATATGTGGCCCAAAAGACAGTTCACTGTCCACAATTACTCCCAGGTTTTTTGCCTTGAGTGACACACTGTCAGGAGGAAACAAATCTTGAGGCCACCAGGCTTTCCAGTCTGGTTCAGAGGTGCAACCAAAAAAGAGCAACTCCGACTTGTCGGGATTACACTTTAACCCATTACACCTAAACCACTCGAAAACCGCCCCCAAACAATCCTTAATCTGTACGCCATCGAAAGTCCCGCCCCTGTCACAAGTGAACAGGAGCTGGGTATCATCGGCGTAAGATATGACCTGGGCGCCAAAAGACTCCGCGACTGCCGCCAGAGGGGCCATAAAGATATTAAATAGCGTGGGGCTAAGGATGGAACCCTGCGGTACCCCTACCTCTAATGGAGACATATCCACGGAGAAAGGAGGCGCCCAGATAGTTTGTCGGCGGCCGGCTAGAAAAGATTTAAGCCAACTCCACACCGTTCCCTGAATGCCGCACTCCCAGAGTCTTTCCAGGAGGCGATCATGAGGGACGGTGTCGAACGCCGCCGATAGATCTAACATTACCAACATAGCCCTTCCTCCAGAGTCGAGTACTTCCCTGATGGCATCAGTGACCTCTAAGAGGGCCGACTCTGTGCTGAAATTTGCACGGAACCCAGATTGCGTGTCGTGCAGCAGATCGTGCTCCTCAATGAAATTAGAAATCGTCCGATGTACAAATTTCTCGGCCACTTTCGCTAGGGCGGGGAGAAGGGAGATAGGTCTGTAGTTGGCATGGATGAGGGGGTCCAAGGTAGGCTTCTTGATCAATGGCAGGATCAAGGCATGTTTCCATGCTTGTGGGACCACTCCCGTTAACAATGAAGAATTCAAGAGTGGATTCAGTAAAGCATTTAAAGCAGGTGCCACCTTCCCCAGATGTTTAGCTGGGCACGGATCAAGTGGAGAACCTGATTTCAAACCAGACAGAAGCTCCAGGGAGGTGTCAAGACAAAGATGAGGAAAGAGTGAAAGAGAAGGGCCTGTACTCTCCCTAAATACAGGTACATCTAGAAAAAATGTTACTCAGCTATTTTCACTGAGGCAGGGCTAGCTGTCCTATGTAGAACACCAGAGGACAGATTAGAATACTAATGCTGTATCTAGGGAATGGGAATAGCTAGAAAAATAATCAGCTATTTTTAATAGTTATTAAAAATCCAGTTCAATGGCAACCTTGTAATATTACTGAACATTAAGGAAAAGTAACCTTATTACTATCTGACATTTCTGGAGTACCTCCCCAGCTTCTTCAGCATGTTCTTGGACTAAATAAGTTTAAAATGTGGTGTGAGAGGCATCCTAGGAGCAAACAGTTGACAGACCTGAAAGTGCAGCAATGACTGTTCTGTACTCCACAGAACATTCAGAGAAGAGGCTGCGAGCATCTGTGATACCTCACAGTCAAGTCCTGCTTGACAGGCCACGTGTAAAATTTGGCTTGCAATTGAAAGTGGGGGGACTGGGTGCCAAGATAATTCTCATGTCTCCCCTGTCTGGTTGATGCAGGGACCTGCTTTTACCCCATCAGATTTCTCTTTGTAGGTATATTGGGCCCGATTCACAGAACTAACTTAAGACAAAATCCTAAACTTACTACCATTTTGGTATTCACAGAAGGCACTTACTCATTTCGGTATTCACAGAAGGCACTTACTCATTTCGGTATTCACAGAAGTTAGGAGTCCTAACTTTAGGACTCCTAAATGCCTTCTGTGAATACCGAAAGTCTATAAATTAGGATTTTTCTCAGTTTAGTAGTAGTATAGTTAGGACTCCTAACTTTAGGACTCCTAAATGCCTTCTGTGACTACCGAAAGCCTTAAAATTAGGATTTTTCTCAGTTTAGTAGTAGTAAAGTTAGGAGTCCTAACTTTAGGACTCCTAAACTGAGAAAAATCCTAATTTTAAGACTTTCGGTATTCACAGAAGGCATTAAGGAGTCCTAAACTTAGGACTCCTAACTTCTGTGAATACCGAAATGAGTAAGTGTGTTCTGTGAATACCAAAATGAGTAAGTGCCTTCTGTGAATATGAAAATGGTAGTAAGTTTAGGATTTTGTCTTAAGTTAGTTCTGTGAATCGGGCCCATTGTGATTACAGTGACTACTTCAAGCTGGAATTATTGGTTAGATGTTAGAGGACACTAGGATTATCATAGTACACTCCCCACTCAAATCCTAATCCCCATAGCCCAAACTTAGAGTGGGCAAAGACTTTGTCTGTGTTGAAAATGCCCTGATACATGGCATTTTGGCATGTTTACAGAAAGCCATATGGGAATTACTGAACAAAGTACATAGGGTTGCCGTTTGGATCTTTTCTCCAGTGGTTAGTGAGTGCCCAGATTTCTCCCCCACCCACTAGCTGTTGTAATAAATGTGGCACCCCAAAGAACCGACTTCAGAACACTTTCTGGACCTACCAAAGAACAGCAGAGGACTGGGCCTTCTGTCTGTGACCTGAGAGGAACCCTGAAGGACTAGAACAACTACCCCTTGTTCTTTGGACAAAGGAGTAGACCCCAAGGGTCTGTTGGCTGACCTCCTGTGTGGCTACAGAGGCTGCACAAGCTGCAAGCGTTCTATTCCACGAAGTGCCCAGCTGACTAATAGTAAGTAGATATAGTCTGGACCTTGCTGGTGGACTCTGCTGGAGTGATTCTTGGCCCCTAAGTGATTCCCCAGACGTACTAAAAGCCTCAGAAGTGACCAAGAGGAGCTGCTCCAGACGGAATCAGAAGGTAACATTTTTGTCTGATACAAACGTTGGTGTATCTGACCTGCGCTCCATCGCCGTCAGTCTAAAATTGTGCCTAGGTCTCTGTTTACCACATCCACAAGCCCGTATTGGTTTTGTTTCTACTTAAAACTTTAAAAAATCATATGTCCAGTTCCCCTTGTTGGATTTTTGTCATTTTGGTGTCAGCTTGTTTATGACATTTTACTCTATTTTTGTAATTTGTTTTAGGATTGTTATTATTTGTCATTCTGACTTTAATACTGTTTTGATACTGCCTAAATCTTTTCCACATTGCCCTCAATTAAACCTATTTGCTCCATGCAGTAGCTACCAGGGAGTTGAGTTCAAGTTAATTAGTAGCTTTGAGGATTTACCGTAACAAGGGTTGTGATTATTCCTTGAGGTGGGTACTTACCCTCCTCAACATATACCCCAATTTCTAACAAATTGAGTTGATGTCCTGGAAACTAAAAATATTTACTGTTTATGAAGCCTTCATATCCCTGACAGAATGGTCATTACTCTGTGAAATTGATGTTCTTTAATACTTGTGACTTATACATTAAGGCCAATAAACAACCTGGCAATTCAATACAATTGAATAAAATATCTGCTATGCGTCAAGCAACATAAGATCATACTGCAAGTGCATGATGGAAAAACCACTGCCATACCTTGCATTTGTAAAAGAATGCATACACAAATTTCAAAGTGTACCAAAAATAACGCGGGTGTATAATTATGTGCTTTGTATAGTTCAACCAAGGAACCAATAGCACTGAAAAGGGAATGTAAAACTGACATTATTAATGCTGGAAAAAGACTGCATTTCCATGGATCAGTAGTAATCAAGCTGGGGGTCAGCAGCCATCAGTGAGACATAGATGAGTTGCCCCTGGGTCATAACACCATTAGTAAATGTTAGTGAAAACAAAATAGAAATAACATCTTTTTAAAGTTTAAGTTTATTGTTTCTAAACTTTTAATTTTCAGATAACATAGAAAGTGATAACATATGCTGAGCAATTGTTCTTTTACTTTACATCTATTGAATATTTTTCTATAGTGAAGCTAACAAGTTAATACTGAATTTACAACATGATACTTTACTATTTCTAAATCTGTGGGAAGGAAAGTCTGTACTTTTTGCAGCAAACAACAATGTAAACTGAGTTAGATTTTTTAAACACTAAGGCCCTGATCTGATTATGAGTCAGAAGGAGCTGATTTGCCGTATGAAATTGTACTCCACCTGAATCAGAGTATTCTGGTGTTCGCGTACCTGGTTTTCCCAGGTGCATCAACACCAAGTCCAGCTTTTACAGTCAGAAATTCTGCCAAGTAAAGATGCCTGAGGTTTTTGCTACAGCAGCAGCATGTCTCATTGCCCATTATTTCCAGGCAAGCCAGAACTTTACTTTCCCTTTCTTCCAAACTGCCCACAACCCTATTAATACCTCTCGGCTGCTCAGATCAGGGACCATATTACATATGCGGCACAATTTTCTTGATTGAGCTGAACGTACCTTTGAAAAGGAGCATCCATCGCATTCACATTAATGGTGAATGCACTGCCCCCAGGGCAGCTGCAAACTTGCGCAGGCCTGCGGGCAGCGCATTCATATGAGAAACAGAGAGGCTCTTTAAAGCCCCTCCGTGTTTCAACAGTAGTTGCTGCAACCTGCATACACTTTTAAAGGGGATTAGAGATCCCCTTGCAGGCGGTTGCGGTCAGTGACTGTACGCGCCTGCAAGGGAATGTCTGGGAGTCCATGGGACCCAGTTCACCACCTCCAGAGATTTACCATCAGTGGGCGCACTGACAGTGTGCCACCTTTTAGGTGGCGCACTGTCAGTGGACCTCCTTGAGAGCTTCTTTGCCTCTGTGCCCACATCTGTAATATGGCGTGGGTGAAGAGGTAAAGAGATTCCCTCATTTGCATGGTGCATGTGCCCCCTTCTGTAATACCACAGTGCCCATTGCGCCCTCAGGGCACTTGCATAATACGGCCCCTGATGGGAAAGTTTGCATTAAATTCCTACGGAATTGGGAAATCAATGTGGTTTTACAAATGATAAATCCAGTCCCACCCAGTAATTCCCCATCCCTTGGGGTTTAACAAGTAGTTGAATGGTACTGGTGAAGATTGATGCACAATAAAGGTACATTTTAACTGCCCCTCTCCTAGTGAAATTATGGTCGCAATCCATGGATATTTCAAGCTACAAATCGGAAGGGATACCCACAACATATACCTTCTATATTAAGATTTGCAATCCATTTTAACACCCATTTACCATTGAGGAGCATTTTAATGAACTAGTAAAAGTAAATGAATTTAGAAAATACAAAAATGATTTTAAGTGTCTCAAATCCTCTGAGTTTTGTACACCAGGCCCCTATTTCTGAGACATTCAATTCTTATTTGCATCCCTCTATTAAGGATCTTCACTAACAATCAGACAAATGTGAATTGAAGCTAGACATGTTCCGCTGGTAAGTGATGTTTACTACTGTTTTAGATTTTGAAAAAGGATGTTCTATAGAACATCTTGAACAATTTTATAAGGAGAAGCAAATGTGCCTTCTACCTAAGTCAACACAATTTTAATTCACTATCACTGTCGCAACATTTGTTAAATGCCATACAAATTAGCAATACTGCTGATGTTTGTACTGATGAGCAAGACATTATTCCTAAACAAAAAGGAAACAAAAATGGGGAATACAAGGTGACTGATCTAAAAGTACTTGAATATTATAAGTTTGACATTACCCTAAAAGAGTGAAGGTTTACAGGCTGTGTTTATTGATGGTGTGCAGACAAATGTTAAAGCTACTTCGATGCATGTGGTAAATGTGCTACATGTTATTTAGCCATCATATGAAAAATCAGAAATCTTCTTTACTGGTTGTGAGAAAATACTGCTTTTTGTATGGTCACCCATATTTGTTACTGAATTGTATTGCTGGTGTTTTAACTCTACACGCTGGGACACTGCTGCGTAGTGCTCAGACCTCAAATGCATGTAGAAATTGGCTAATCCTTGGTTGGTATATTTAACTCTCGTTTATTTCCATAGTGTATGGGGTAGAAACTACAACAATGTCATGACATATTAAACGTTACCTGGGGATGCAGCACTTATTGGGCCATCGGCTAGTGTAGCATATCTCAACATCTATGAGGTAACTGTGGTCAAAAGATCCTTGCCACATCCTTCAAAAGAAAGGAGTGCAAACAACTGTAGGTAGTAATAAGTTCGCGTTATTTATGTTAAATGTGATCTCACCT
The DNA here is from genome assembly GCF_964204655.1 of Triturus cristatus. Taxonomy (NCBI): domain Eukaryota; kingdom Metazoa; phylum Chordata; class Amphibia; order Caudata; family Salamandridae; genus Triturus; species Triturus cristatus. The sequence continues at coordinate 464,288,696 of NC_140589.1, forward strand.
AGCAAGAACCACGTGCTATCACTAGATACTTATTTTGAATTTTAATTGTAACGATTCACGCAATGTGCCAACAAGCGATACCATCTAGGTGGATAATGAGCCCACTGATCTTTGCGCTATAACCACTAGCATCCATTTACCCGTGGACCCTTTTGAAACTTACAACCACCGGGGCACATTGTACCCATGCATGGTTATTTTGTAGATTGCCATCATGCCTGCCTCCACCCAGTCACATGCATGATGCCATCATCTGCAAATACAGGAGCTTGCATGAATTATAGTGATGCATGACAAACAACTAAATGCTGTGTACCTGCATTCACTAACCTTTTCATTTACAGGTACTGTGACCAGAGGATTTGTGAGTAACACCACAATCCACTACACTCACAGCACACTTTAGGGTGTGTGCTGATATCTACACTCACTTTTTTGGTCACTCACTTTAATTTGGTCCTGACGAAAGCCTTATGATCTAATCCAAAGGCTGAAACTAGTAGACCTAATATTAAAGAGATACCGAGGTACATACTATACCTCATATAGATCCCGATGCTGTTTTTACATATGTCCTAGAACCCTTTCATTAAAACTTTTATAAGGGTTATTCCTAGAGACATTTTTAACTCATCAGATCCAGCTGGGCCCCGATGATGAAGCATGCCACCTACCAGGTAGGTGGATGAGGGGTTTACTAAAAACTACCTACAGTTGTTTGCACTCCTTTCTTTTGAAGGTTGTGGCAAGGATCTTTTGTCCACAGTTACCTCATAAAAGGACTTGTCCATTTTGTATTTTTATATGCTATTCAGGGAAAAGGACAAGTTAACTTTTTTCCTTACTCTCTAGTTGTTTACATATATAATGACAGCGCACAGCTGTGAGAGCTAAACCTCATTTTCCAACCACAAAATTCCATTGTATCTAGCTTTGACCTTTTTTCTTGTGAACACTTCTCTGAGATCATATCAACAACATGACTGAGAACGCGGGACTCTCTTTCATGGATGAGGATGTTAGCAACATCTTAGCAGCATCACCACTGTTGGCAGACTTCAACGTGGCACAAACTATTTCACAAAGTGCTGATTGGGAAAATTTGTCCGAGAAAAAGAAAACTTGCATCAGAACAATATTACATGGAGTAATACTAACAGAATACTTACGATCCAATACAGCCCCTAAGGTTTGATTGTGACAAATTCCCCATGCGTATTTTTAGATGACGCAGCCTTCCGCAGAGACTGGGCACAGATCGCATGGCATTGCACTAGGGATTGGATTATTTTAATAATCCAAACAGCCAAAAGACTTTCGGATGCCATCTTGATGGACATCCAAGCTACAGAAAATCACTTTAAGACCACCTTAACCTCAAATAAAAAAAGACTAGATGAGGTGAATAAAGAAATGGCTGACTACAAAGATGAACTAACTCAATCTAAAATTCACCAATTCTAAAAGGATTAAAAAAAATTCTCGTTTGTGAAGACGTACCCATACTCAGATGCTGATTGCAAAGCACCTATAAGATCAACACAATCTATATCATCAGACGATGGTTCCTCCATCAGTAGCGGATCTAGTACTGAAAGCTACGGGTCAGACAACGGAAATTACAAGAGCAGACAAAGAGGCAGAGGAAGAAACACCTACTAGCAACAACCCTGGCCCAACACATATCAAGGAGGACAGACGAATTACCAAGGACCTTTCCAACTATGCCGCACCATATGGCCCCACCTATGTTTTATGGTTGGAACCCACATTTTACACAACCACCACCACAATTTGGCAACCAAAATCAACGGTTTCCTTTTTTAGGATCTGGCCAGAGAGGACGTGGGAGACGACTGCGGAAAGGACAAGTACACTGGGAGGACTTCGAGAACCCGAGCGCCAACACACACAGCAAGACAAAGGAACCACAACCAGGAACAAGTGCAAACAGACTCTAGTTACGAACCTGTCTGATCACATCCTCACAGACGAAGAGGAAGAGGTACTCAATAGAGGATTAGGTTTCACACTCACAGTGAAGCTTGATAAATTCAAACTCCAATGCGAGCTCTCTGAATTCTTTCGCAAACTAAGACTTCAAGCCTTCTTTGAGAACCAATCATGAAAAGAAACACAGAATGAGGACAAGGGCGACACTACCCTGAAACTCAAATCCACCTTTACTCCACCTCCTCATACAACACCTGCAGAGCTTATCGCCTTTGAACAAGCTATTTACAAAGGGATAGAAAACACCCCTGAGGAACATGTTTTCAAAAACACCAGTGCAAAACACTTTGCCGCCATCAAAAGTCTAAAAACCAACGAAGCGATCATCATAAAACCGGCGGACAAAGGAGGAGGTATAGTCATTCAAAATCGAAATGCATACCATACAGAATGCCTACGCCTCCTGGACAACCCAAAGAACTACAAGATTTTGGAACAAGATCCGAATGACCAACTAAAAAACAAAAAAATAAATTCTGGTACATGAAGCAGAAGCAAATGGTTACATCAGTAAACATGAAGCATCCTTCCTGACCTCTGGTGGCATTTCAATACCTTATTTTTACACAATCCCAAAGATTCATAAAAATAAAACACCACCACCTGGCAGACCCATTGTGTCCGGAATAGGCTCACTTCTAGAACCTCTATCTCGCTTTTGCGATTTCTTTTTACAACCAGTGGTACAATCAACTCTGGCATACTTGAAGGACACAAAAGACCTACTGAGCCAAATAAACAATCTTCAGTTCAATCCCACAATATCTATTCTAGTGAGCATGGATATAGAAAGCCTGTACACCAGCCTGCCTCAAGATGATACACTAGAAGTTATCCGCACATCACTAGACAACATCGTTTGGAACTACAGACCACCCTTCATCCTAGAATGTGCAGAAGTAGCCATAAAGGACAACTTCTTTGAATATGAAGGTACTCTCTTTTTACAACAATACGGAACTTCGATGGGCAGCACATTCGCACTGAGCGTAGCAGAGCTGTATGTGTCCAACTTTGAAGGACTACACATTCTGAGCCTACAATCACCATACAACAAAGACATCACATTCTATAAGAGATACATAGATGATGTCTTCTTGATATGGACAAACAGTGAACAAAGACTTTGTGAATTCTTGAACTGGATCAACACTCTGGATCCCAACCTACGATTCACGCACATCACAAGCCGAGAGGGCATCACTTTCCTGGACAGAAATCGAGGCACAGAAAGGGGTGCTAATGACGAAAACGCACTTCAAACCCACTGCTAAAAATTCTCTCTTGCATTTTGAAAGCTTCCACCCCAGACCACTCAGGGAGAATTTACCCTACGGACAATTTCTTAGACTGCGCCGCAATTGCAGCCAAATCAAGGAGTTCAAATCTAAAGCAGAACAACTGACAGAAAAACTAAAGAACATGGATTACCCTAACAAAATTGTCCTAAAGGCACAAAAAAGAGCAAGAAACCAGAATCAGGAAAGTCTACTAGAACCCAAAGAAAACACGACATCTACCATACCACTAACCTGTGTAACAACATACAATTCTATTTCAAACAAAGTCGCTAAAATGATCCAGACCAATTGGAAAATCGTGACTTCAGGCAAACTCGAATGGGAAAAACCACTGTTCTCTTACAAAAGATCACAAAATCTCAGAGACAGTTTGGTATCTACTCGTCCAAACAAACCAACTACAACCCCTAGCACTGCGCTCAGTGCATGGGGCCTGCCTAAATCCACTGGCCATTTCCCATGTGGCAATTGTAGTATTTGCCATCTGACACAAACCACAAAAACCCTACACTTTGAGCAAGGCAAAATATGGAGCATCAAAAGACACACAAACTGTAACTCAGCGAACGTGATTTATCTAATCACTTGCCCATGCCAACTGCGATATGTGGGCATGACCAGCAGAAAAATAAAAACCAGAATACATCGGAGCAACATCTGCTGTAAACGGAACACCACAAAACTTACAGACCACTACTTAACAGTGGGACACACTACCATTGATATGACCTGGGTAGTAATTGAACAACTTGATGCAAACACAAGAAACATACAAGACCAACTGTTCGAAAAGGAACAACGTTGGGTGTATAGACTATCTACTCAAATACATGGTCTAAATGACAACGTGCCGTGGAACAGTGTACTGCGCAAATAGCATATACACTTTCTCTTGGGCCCCATACTCAGTGGCACGTAGACCAACCTCTCTCCCAGGGATACTAACTTCAGCATAAACATACGAGTATCCAAATGCACAATCAGATCAGAATATCCTCAAATCTGAACAGATCCCATGATTGACGTTGCCCAATAGGTATATTTCAATCACACCGCGCTTGCACATTTTAACTGAAAAGCACAAACCAACCCTTCAGTAGGGAACAACATCCATGTGCACTCGTTGCCTGAAATGTGCAATCGGACATACCCCGACCTTTTAGTAAGTCACAACACCCATGCACATTCACTCAAGGTACTAACTCTTCACTTTCCCTCTGCAGTACTAGGGATCGACACTATACCACTACGTGTAGCCCACAATATGCTTGCCACGTTGTATAGTTCAATCAACAGGATTCTGCCCACAATAATGTAGAACTTACATAATCATTAATCATTACCGAGCATCGCAAGTTTTTTCTGACATACTTTTTCAATCACTCTTCAAAACTTTACTAACATCATTTCTGACTGGAACATACTCGCACAATACGCATGCTCTAGCATTCAACGTTGATACACATACGCACTAACACGCATGCGCTTACCCTTTCTGGGTCAGCGCTCTATATGGATTTGGAAGCACCGGGCCTGACCACACCCACGTGACCATGCGAACACTTCCTATTAGAAACAGCACAGTCAACCGCTCACGGCACAACAGCAGGATCCGACTGTCTGCATAGGTCATATCGCCTTAATTCCCCGTACCGGCACCAGTGAATCTTTCGCGGGAGCCGCCAAACTGAGAACCTTTAACCTTTAATCTTTTATTAATTGCAAACTGTACCCATGACTGTCTCCACACCTTGACAGAGTCAGCATGGGGTACCCACTCAGAGTTTAAGTGAGACCGCCATTGTCAGTCTTCTATGTTGTCAGTCATAAGTTTGTGTTATTTATGTTAAATGTGATCTCACCTAGCAAGAACCACACGCTATCACTAGATACTTATTTTCAATTTTAATTGTAACGAGTTACGCAATGTGCCAACAAGCGATACCATCTAGGAGGATAATGAGCCCACTGATTTTTGCGCTATAACCACTAGCATCCATTTACCCATGGACCCTTTTGAAACTTAGAACCACGGGGCACATTGTAGCCACGCATGGTTATTTTGTAGAAAGCCATCATGCATGCCTCCACCAAGTCACATGCATGATGCCATCATCTGCAAATACAGGAGCGCGCATGAATTATAATGATGCATGACAAACAACTAAACTTTGTGTACCTGCATTCGCTAACCTTTTCATTTACAGGTACTCCAACCAGAGGATTTGTGAGTAACACCACAATCCACTATACTGACAGCACACTTTAGGGTGTGTGCTGATATCTACACCCACGTGGCCACTTTTTTGGTCACTCACTTTAATTTGGTCCTGACAAAAGCCTTATGATCTAATCCTAAGGCTGAAACTAGTAGACCTAATATTAAAGGGCTACCGAGGTACATACTATACCTCATATAGATTTTTTTACATATGTCCTAGGACCCTTTCATTAAAACTTTTATAAGGGTTATTCCTAGAGACATTTTTAACTCATAACTGCACTTCACATATCACTTCACTTCCCTTCACAAACAATCTGCTCCGCTGTAACTCAGGCGTTGAAGCACAGCTGGATTGCATTGGGTGATCCAGCTGGGCCCCAATGAGGTATCAGGTAGGTGGGTGTGGGGTTTCCTAAAAACTACCTACAGATGTTTGCCCTCCTTTCTTTTGAAGGTTGTGGCAAGGATCTTTTGACCACAGTTACCTCATAAAAGGACTTGTCCATTTTGTTTATTTATATGCTATTCAGGGAAAAGGACAAGTTAACTTTTTTCCTTACTCTCTAGTTGTTTACATGCATAGAAAAACATGACATGGTCTGAATGCTGCAGTTTAAACCTGTTAAATAATGATGTCATAATGACCCTTTTGAATGGGGAAAACCATGCCTGAGAGAAATCTACATTGCACCGGAATAATTTGAGAAATTCCACAATATCTGAATAAACTAAATTCTCAAAATTACACCATTATGTCATTTCTGAAATGGCTGTTTTTTACTGTGTTCTTGATTAAATGCATCCTCGCACCAAAGATTGACATGAGGGTTTCACTTTGCAGTACATATAGAACAAAATCACAGATTTGCCTTTTGCATAATCACATATAATATTAAGTAATTGTGCCATACGTTTGTGTAATTACATATTTTTAACCAGTTTTGATAGATTTTCTGATGGTACAGCACACATAGTTATTACAATATCCTAAAGAAATCTGCAGCGATGTAGATGTTCACCAAGGGCTCACACGTCATAAACAAGAGAAATAATAATAGGTGAAACATCCGGGGATATTGGTTCAGTTCGGCAGTAAACAGGTCAGAACATACACACACAGTCCAATACCCACTGTAAACAGGAAAGTGATTTAGCACCGGTAAGGGCTTCCCATAGAACTTCTCTGAGCATTAAGTGAATAAAGTATTGCAGTCCCCACACCACAGGGAAAGGGAGTTCCAGCATTGAACAAAAATCAATAGTCTGGAAGGCAGGACATTGAACAGTAATAAAAATATGGAGATGAGAGCTCAACGTAGGATTGAATACAGAGTGAAACTTGGTCACACCATCCAACACATGACCCCCTAGTTCTTCAGAGAGCACCTGCAGCAGTGCATCCCACTCCAGTGCAATGGCCATCCTGCATAAGCCTCTGGCATCCTCTCTACGGAGGGCTACTTACTCAGCCCTGCAACATGGCCACAGCTCAAGAAGGCAGCCCAGGGAGGTGAGTGTTCTTACACTTCATGGCAATAGACCTACATTATTTTGTGTAATTACTTAAAAGCAAATATTGCAACTTTTTGCTGGCCCCTAGGAAAAACCTTCCTTTGAAATATTAATAAGTTACCCCTGTGCAGGCCATAAAGTCAACATGGCCATTTATACTGTAAAATAAGCATTTTACATGTCTATACTCTACAAACAAGCAAGTATGTAAACATATTGGTATAGCTCTGAAGAGACATAAAAATCAAGATAGTCTAATCAGCTTGTTTAAGTTATAAAGGCCAATTAAGTGGAAGCTTATTCTGCTCTTGTAGGAATGTAATTTGCCATGTCTCTCCAGTGACAAGACCCCAGAATCTATTTTCACTGTAAAAGGCTCTAGAGTAAAAATTGAAATATGTATTCTGTGAAGTAAGCTTATCAATATATATTAAGGAAAAGTACATTTTTGAAAATGACCTTTTCCCTGCCTGACGCTCCTAGAAGCTAATTTGCATTAGCCTGCTAGCAGTTGCCCTGTCAGAGCTTGGCCTTGTTGTGGTGAGAAAACCGCTCCCAAAGTAAAAAGAAGGGGCTTTGTGTGGAGGCTGTTTTATTACCCTTGCAAGGAGACCAGTTAGGATGAACCCAGTATCTTCATTAACTTGTAAAGGGTCTTCAGTTTCACAAGTAAATGAAAGAAGAGACCTGTAAAAGGCAAACCATTGCTCCCCCAGCCAGGCTGGCAGGCTCCAAACCCAGCGGGATTTTACACAGTTTATGCTAAAGTTATTCAAGAGGCTTCTGACTGAGGGGTACTGATGTGTTGGAAATAGTGCTTTGCGAAGAGGCAAAGGTGATTTGGGAGGGTATCAATGAGGTCACCTATCCGGGACCCTTCTAGGTGAAGCATGTAGAATGCTTGCTTCTTTGCAGGCTGTGGAGCTTTCTGTTGATGGGGGCTGCCTCAAAAATACCTCCAAACTGTAGAGGGTGGGGCAGCATCATAGGAGAGCCAGGGGCTCGGATGGAGGCAAACAAAATGGGTTACTTATCAACTGTTAATGTGCTCTGATACATCCATAATTGGTGTGCAGAGAGCTCATTAGAACCTTGGGCCCCAGGGCCAAGACCCTGGCATTTGGGGGAGTAAGGTTGGATTAGCACTAAAGTCTGGAATACAAAAAAGCCTTTTGCTGCATGCAGAGGTTCCTACAAAGCGTGGCAGCGAAACCAATGCTAAAGGTGGGTAAAAGAATAAACAGCCATTTGCCAGGAGAAATTGTCTGATATTTGATCTCTGTCTTTGAAGAACAGCAAATGTTACTAAATTAAAACACAATTTAATTGCATCTTTATTGCTTAATCATCTTCTGAACTCGGACATGGTTATTTTGGCAATACTGCAGCACCCCCAACACCCCTGATTCCAGCACCTATTCCTATGACAAAGAAGTGGACCACAAGGATTAGTAGGCTGACCTTTTTTCTCTTTACTTTTGCTCATGAGTGAAACATGGTACAAGTAGTAAGAAGTAGAATTATATATGTGTGTGTATATATATATATATATCTATATATATATATATATATATATATATGTATATTACCTATGGCGGTCGCCGGTAGGTAGTTATAGTTAGGACCTATTTTCCATAGGAAAAGTGTTTTTTGATTTGCCAATATCTTTGGCACCGTTTGACGAATCTTTGTGAAATCTTTCAAAAAATAGGTCTGGACTGCTCAGTTTGTGTGTTGGGGTGATTCATCAAGCAGGGGCCGAGAAAAAAGGGTGGTCCCACACGTTTTCTCCATGTTATTTTCCGTGGGAACTTTATTACAGGCTAAAGCCCTACCTGCTGAACAGAATTACATCAACTTTGGCAAAAAGTTAGGTCTTGGTTTAGACTGTGCCCTTTTTTTTAAATGGTGTAAATCCGTTTAGTAGTTGCTGAGAAATTTAAAAATGAAAAATAACGATATCTGAGCACCGAGGAGGGTTCGCGAACCCTCCCGGGCATAAGCTTCACTTTGATTGGCTGCCAACACTCCAAACCAGGAAGTGTTGGCAACCATCTTGTAACTCTGTAACGAGTCACAAGAAGAAGGGTGAAACAAAGATAAAAAAACATGAAAAGGGGGCAGGGTACAAACACCCTGACCCCCTAGGCCTGTTCAGGGGCTTCCACAGGACCCCCAGGGCCCAAAAGAGCATTTAAAAAAGAAAGAAAAATTGACCGAATTCGCACTGGGGTCGCGAATCCGGCCGAGAAAAAAAAAAGCGCGGCCTCCCGCGTTTCCTTGTATTTAAGGCCCCGGGTGGGCCAGGACCCGGGGGATGCCTAATTATATGGAGGGGGGCCCACAGGGGCCCCCGCAGCCCCAGGGACCACCACCTCCCTGGGGCTTTATTTATGATGTGAGGGGGCACCTGGCCCCCCTGCAGCCCCAGGGACCGCCACCTCCCTGGGACATTATGCAGACAGTGTGGGGGGGGCGTAAGCCCCGGGGATCGTCACCTTTCTGGGGCTTTTTTAATAAATTAGGGTGGAGGGCCTCGTGGGCCCCCCAAGCCCCGAGGATCGCCACCTCCCCGGGAATCTTCTTTTTTAAAAAGAATTAGCCTACCTCTTACCTCCAGTAAGCCCCACTGAGTGGGATTGCTGAGATGAAGACAAAGGCCATACCACCTTTCACCACCACTCTGCAAATGCGCCCCTGGTGCGTTGTTAGTTGAAGAATGAATTCCCCTAGAATACTGAGGGTCCCTGGGGGCCAACTCGCCCACCAGGTACCTCGAATAGGCACCAGAGCTAGATTGCAGAGAGGTGGTCTGAGGCCAAACCTCCTTTTTTACGCATCTCTGCAAATGCGGTTCTTGGCACACTGTTGGTGGGGCGATGAGGTCCTCTTGTGTCCTGAGGACCTCAGGACACAAGTGGACTTCATCCCCTGATCAGCAGTGGGCCAAGAGGCGCGTTTGCAGAGTGGTGTGAAAAGGGGGCATGGCATCAGACCACCTCTCTGCAATCCAGCTCTGTGGCGCATATTGGAGGTACCTGGTGGGCTAGATGGCCCCCAGGGACCCTCAGTATTCAAGGGGAATTAATTCCCCAACTAACAACATGCCAGGGGGCGCATTTGCAGAGTGGTGGTAAAAGGGGGTTTGGCCTTTGTCTACCTCTCAGCAATCCCACTTAGTGGGGCTTACTGGAGGTAAGAGGTAGGCTAGTTGCCCCCTAAAGGATTCCAGGCAGCGAAGGGGACTTCCATCCCCATCCAAGAGCACGCCAGGGAGCACGTTTGTAGAGTGGTGGGCAAAGGGGGAGTGGCCTGGTACGAGTACTTTACCAATGCTGCTGCGTGGGACTTACTGGAGGTAATAGGAGGGGAAGTTGGCCCCGAAGGATGTCCTTGGGGGCCATCTACCCCTCTTGTTACCTCCAGTAAGTCCCACACAGTGGGATTGCTAAACGTCTTCGGAGGCAATGCTTCCCTTTCTCCACCACTTCAGTGATGTAATTTGAGATGTCATCAGTGATGTCACTGACCATGTCATGAATGATGTAATATGTGACATCACCAGCAGTGCAATGCAGGGGCGTGAATTATAGTTAGCTGAACTAACTATAATGTCCGAATTTCACTGGTTTTGTATGAGTGAAATGTCCAACTAACTATAATGTCCCTGAAACCTATGTTTTTTCAGTGAATTTCAAAGGTTGTTTAAATGGTAATTTCTAACTATAAAGTCCCTGAAACCTGTGTTTTTCAGTGATATATATATATATATATATATATATATATATATATATATATATATATATATATATGAACTCCAGTTTATCAGTGCAATTCTTATTTATTTTTTCAGTGCATGGCCGCCATGACGCGTTTCGAACCTCCAAGGGTTCTTGATCACATATATATTTTATACTAAATTAGTACATTCATATCAAGAAGGAAAATGCATCAAAGATATATCAATAAGAATACTAATCAGTTGAATGGAGAAAGACATAGGTTGAATAAGTATAGAATCAGAAATTGAATCTCTTGCAAACCAAGTGTTAAAGGATTCAGTTCATCTACTAATCAGAGCCCAAATTTGTGCTATTTTAGGTCTTGCCTGAGCCAGCGCGTGCGCTGCTCTGGCAAGACTTTTAGTAGGTGGGCTTCAAAAATCCGACCACAGTGGACTAGAGCATGCGGTTATGTGCACAGTTATGAGCACAGGTGCCATCTGGCTTTCCTGTCTCATCATGGCTCATTAAGTGCATCATTTGCGGACACCCTTACAGCCAGCGATCGTGATCACTTTCACGTCCACGCGGCCGCATCACTTTCACAGCCGTGCGGCCGATGCTTGTTTTTATTTCCTTTTAGAGCGCACGCCTCCTCGCTCGCACCTCTGCCCGTCATTGCTTCCGTCCTTCCGGCACCTGTCACTCCGTCTGAGCACACTCGCTGAGAGTAATGGGCATGCGCTTTTAAGCAATGCTTGTTTTATTTGCCGATTGCTTTGGTGTTAAAATAAAAAAAAAGAACATTGTCATTGTATACGTGGCAACATGCTCCATAATTTGTATTTTCTTGTCCCATAATTTTGCCATTCTTGCCACACAATATGTTTTTTAAATGCCCCAAACTTTGTGTGGGGCCCTTATCACACTTTTAGGCACACTCAAAAGGGGAATGTTACGGAGACAAGTTACCGTCCCCAAACTAATTTCTGGACGTGGTTGCCTATCTCCACCTGCAGGCCAAAACTATAATTTGTGTGCTGTAATCATATGTAATCACCACAAGAAAGATCTGAATGGCGTCTGTTGATAGGGTTGAACGTGTGATTTTAAGGAGTACTGCCTACAAAAGGTATTCCCTGTTCTTGTTTCCAAACATCCTCTCTTCATTCTTCCCTGGTTTATGTCTCCCTTCCATGTTCCATTCCTTCGTTCCTTCTTACATGTTCGCTCCCTCGCTTTCTAACACTCTTCTCCGTCGCCACTGCGTTTCTTAATTTCCAGCCTGTCGTTCCCCTTTCTCATTTTCTATCCTGCTCTCGCAGTCACCATCTGTCTTCCCCCTTAGACCTACCATCCTATCTTCTCTGTTTCACCCCTTCCTTTATCTGGGTATCCCTTCTTTTACTTTGATGCTCTCCCCAACTATTTTCTGTCCCTGTCTACCCAATCTACCGCTCTTTCACACACTCGCATGAAGCGCCTTTTCTCACCCTCTCCTGCTCCCTTGACATCTCTTTCTCTCCCATATTAGACCCCTTATTCTCGCTGGTCTTTTTCATTCCAGACTCTCTTCCCTTGCTCACGGGCTCTCCCCCCTTTTCCTCCCCTCACCCTCTCAGAATCTCCGCTCCATATGTGAACAAGCCAGGACATCATACATAGTCTCACAAGCTCCTCTTTTTCTTATTGCTTTCCTTATCTTCTCAACCTCAGCTCTCTTCATACTTTGCCCCATATCCACATATTGTCTTTTTCATTCCAGTTTCCCACTACTCTGTCCCCCTTTACATCTCCTGCTCATCACTCTTCAGAACCCTTCTTCTCCCTGGTCCTGTTTCTACTTTGTGCTTTCTTCGCCCCCTTTTCTCCCTCACTTCACCATCTTCTCGGACCCTCATCTCCTCTTTCCCTTTCCTATTTTTATATCTGCATTGACCTTTTCCATAACTCACTCCATTACGTTGTCACCTACCTCTCTCCCACTTTATATGTCAACCCTCTTCTGACCGCTCCTTTCGTCACACCTTTCTTCCCTTTTATAGCCCATCTCTTTATCCCGCCCGTCTTTCATATTCTGCCATATTTTTCCTTTTTTACATTACCTTCCCCTGCTCCCATCATTCTACCTTCATAAATTCCATATTGTCTTGCACACTCTCCAGCCCCCTCTGCCGTTACCAATTCCACCTCTCTTTCATCTCTCTTCATACCTCGCCATGACACTTCTCTCCCACCTACTCCATCTTCAATGACGTCACTTTGTTTCAAGAACCTTTGATGTTCCTAAGCATACCTTGCCATTAGCCCACTCCCTCACCCAATCCCCTTCACTCTCTCTATACACTCTTACTTCACTTCCTGTCACTCTCTCCCTCCTGCTCCTTCTCGCCTTCCTCTGACTCTCCATCTGTCTTGTTCTCTACCTGCCCCGCCCTCTCTAGCCTCTCTTCAACAGTCAAAGCTTTCTCTTTCTCCCCCTCTCTCTCACTCTTGAACCCCCACACCCCAGCCCTTCTCACTCACACAGATATCTAAGCCTCAGAAATCCATTTCTGGGGAACCTTGGTAAATTGTAATTGCATTTATATAACACTTACTACCCCTGACGAGGTACTGAAGCGCTTTACCCTGGGCAGCATGCTGCTACCGAACCCAAGGTTAGTGGCTAGTCATGTTATTGGTTATTGGGGTTAGTTTAGTGACTCAAGCAACTATTCCATGCATTCACTAGAATTTCCTTGGGGTAGATGAAATAAATAGCAGTTGGGTGTTAACATTAGTAGGGTGGGGGAGTGGTTGAGGTATGTGAGTTGATGCAGATGTTTATTGGGATTCTTCATGCTGATGTTTGGTCGGATTAATAAAATACAGATGAATGCAGATATTCTGAACCTTTTCCATGTTACAAGCAATAGGCAGTTCTCGGACACAGCCTTCTTGTCCTAGCCTCATCACAGCCCTGGGCCCTTTGTGCAGCAAACCACACACTGCTGTTGTTTGAAGACCTAAACCTTTCCATCAAATAGAAAACAAGCATTGGCATAGCCAATAGGTTTCGCCTTTGGGACCTTATAAGTGTTTAGCCATGCAACAGTTGATGTTGTTGCACCAATGATATTGTGCTGCATAACTAAATACTTATAAGGTCCTAAAAGCAAGACCTATTGGCTATGCCAATGCTTGTTCATACAAGTTGTTATGAATGATAGAAAGTGCAAGCCCACAAATCTCCAAAACTGTGCCCAACATAGGGAAGCATGAAGGGGTCTATAAAGGCTAGCAGTGGTAACTATAACGAAAACTATGCCAGTAATTTCTAGTAGTCTAAGATAAACCTCAGTTAGTTTATACATTTTAATGAAAATCCATGTTTACAAATTACTCAGATTAGAAAAAGTATCAAATATATGTATAGTATCTGACATAAGCAATCCACAGCAACAGCTTGTTGAGCTACGGCAGCACCCCCAGTTAGCCCCTTAACAGCTGGGACTTCCCCTCCCCCCGAGTACTGAGACCTTTTTTGACTATATATGTTAGTTTGCATTTAGGGATCCATAACCTTTTTTCCACATAAGGTATCCGCGCCAAATTTGTGTCCTTTTTTACAACTTCCTGAGCTTTCTAAAGGTATGCAGGGTTTGTTTATTCCCCGTCAGGGGACCAAGAAAATAGCCAAAATATATCTACATTTTTATTTTGGGGGGAAAAATAGGAAAACGTGCTGTTTATATTCCTAAAAATTGTATCAATGAATGGTTTGCTGTGCTAAAGTCACCTACCTTTTTACCACAGTTTTGGCATTTTTCAAACGGTGGCCCATTTTTTCAATTTTATTAATGTTTTTAACCTACTTCCAGTTGGCGCTGGTAACCAGGGTGAAACCCCTGGGTGATCCATGAAAGCTGTAGATTTCTGAAACATAGACACAATTTTTAATTCAGCAAGGGGTGATATGTGGAGATTTCTCAAGGTTCCTTTACCCACCAAAATGTTGGAGAAACATTTGAATGTCCAGCTGATGACTTATCTGGGACAATATCAAATGCTGAATGTCTGTCACGACTTGCTCCCTGTGTTCTCGTGTCCACCACCAGGGGGCTGAACTGTGGGACTCTCCAGTGTCATAATAAGCTAGTGGACCCTCCCATTCATGCATACACAGATTTCGAGCCATTTGGACACTATTTGGGAATTGACATCCATACCCAATCCATGAAGGGTTTTGTGGAAGCTAGCCTGCTCATACCTGAAACTCCATTACCTAGAATTCCCTGCTTACTGCTTTGTCTCCACCCCTGCAGGCCAAGGACGGGTGGAGGAATTCAGCACACCTGTGGCTGGCTGCTGCTAGCCTGCTCTTTTAAGCCCCAGCTGCCTTCAATCCAGGGTTGGTCATTGTAGCTGTGTTCCGGTGAGACCAATCCTTGTTTCCTGAGCTTTTGAAATCCCTTGATTCCTGAGCTATAGTTAATCCTTTTTCCTTGATTCCTGAGCTATAGCTATTCCTTGTGCCTGAATTAGCACTGCCTGCAGTGCTACCTTGTTTCCTGAGTTCCTGAGCTTCAGCTATTTCTTGTTCCTGATTTGCCCTGCTTGGAGTGTTCTCTTTACTCCTTGTTTCCTGTGCTGTAGCTATTTCCTATTTCCATTGCTAGCGTGATTCTTGAGCTTTTGCTCAATCCTTGTTTCTGCTCCTGCACAGCCTTCAGTGCTACTGTGTTTTCCTGTCTTCTGATTCAATACCAATCTAGTACACCCCTGTAGCCTCCCCTTCTGTATATCCTTTTCCAGTCCCTGCTTTTCTTCACATTTCCTTGGTTCCAGTTCCTAGTTTACTGACTTTCGAGTCATGTTGTCTTACTTCTATTACCCTATGTTTGCCACTTGCTTTCAGCCAAGTGTGCCATGTGATTTCCTTCCTTTCCTGTTAAGCACTCCTCCTTGCTTGCTCTTTGTCTATTGTGCTTGCATTTAGTTCTACCCCCTTGCTGTTACTGCCTTGCGTGATCCTGTTTAATCTCCAGGATCTGTGGCCACAGCAGACAACCTAGGTGGTGTTTCTCGTTCACTATGAGTATTGTCTTTGAGTTACATTTATAACATCACCATAGGTATAAGCTCAACAGACCCTGCCCTTGCAAGCATATCCTATATGTGGGTATTTGCAGTCAGTATCTGTAACAGCAATTGTGGGTGAGGAAATTACTGAGCTTCAGTCTTACTGTGTGGACCTCCCGAGTGCTTTACCTCACATTTCCTTTATTGTTAATGTTGTGTGTGTGTGTGTGTGTGTGTGTGTGTGTGTGTGTGTGTGTATATATATATTATCAGCAGCAGAGAGGAGTTGCCATGGGGGCATGTTTCTCCCCAACATATGCCTGTTTACATGTTGGGTGGTGGGAGGAACATGTCCTCAGGGGCACCCATAAAACAATATTTGATTCCAATATAATCAGATTTTGGCGATTTATTGATGACATCTGCATGATTTGGAAAGGTACCCCGGAAGCAGCGAAAGCTTTTACTAATGTGATCAACCATAATAATCTGAACCTACAATTTACTGCTGATATCAGCAAGTCTTCTGTCCAATTTTTAGACGTAGAAGTGTACATTAGTGAGAATGAAATTCAGACTAGGCTACATAGGAAGTTAACGGCAGGGAACTCAATCCTACACGCAAGTAGTGCCCACCCTGGTCACCTTATTAAGAGTATACCTTACGGAGTATTTTTACGTATGCGCAGAATCTGTAGTTCTGATACAGATTTAGAAAAATGCCAAGAAGAGGCCCTAAAAAGATTCCTTGCTCGTGGCTATTGCCTAAAAGAGTTAATACAGGCCAAAAGTAAGGCAAATAGTCATACTAAAGAGGAATGCTTAAACACTACTGCTACATCTAAAACTAAAAGTTTAAAAAACAAAGGTGAGGATCCACATAATAGCCAAGGAGGGATTAGACTTATAACCACATACAATGTTGAAGAAAAGAAAATTAGGGGAATTATAGTTAAACACTGGCCTCTATTAAAAACGGATATAACTTTAGCCCCTTTTCTTCCTGTAAAACCTCTTATCACCTTTAGAAGAGCTCCCTCAATGAGAGATGCGCTTGTTAGATCTAATCCTGAGGTGATAAATTCTACTAATTGGCTATCTAACAAATCGGGTTTTCACAAATGTATTTTATGCAGGGCTTGCAAGTTCGGCATTAACACTACAGAATATATGAGCGTATTTGAGAAAAATCCTATCAAAATTCAAAATCTATTTACTTGCCTGACTATGCAGTATACGTATTGGAATGTACTTGTAAAATGAAGTATGTGGGAAGCACTAAATTACAGGTGTTCAATCGCATCCTGCAACATCTAAGGGCAATAGTCAATTCTGACGATACTTATCCGGTAGCACGTCGTTTCAAATTAATTCATAATAAAAACTTGAATGACTTGTGTTACTACGTCATTGACTCTGTAAAAAAGAACATAATAGGCGGCAATAGAGAGAAACAATTAAGACAATTGGAATCTAATTACATCCTTCTTTTAGATACCAGAATCCCGAAGGGACTTAATACAGGAGAGGATTTACACAATTTTTTATAGGGTCTTTTTATAAAGTACTTTATAGGATTTTAATTCTTTTTATGTATTGATATACAGGTATATCACTCAAGGGTAACTGCATTTAGGCCTATTGAATTACTATATCCATTGTAGATAGGAACTTCAGATCCAGGGGAATCTAATTTTATTTTATTTAATTTGATGATTAAGTATGTGATCATGAACGTTTTTTAAGTGGATTATGTTTTATCATCTCAAATCCAATAAATAGATCTTGTACTTTGAGTTAGGAACTGTCATTCTTCAGCATCGAATATATATTTGATTTTGTTAAGTATATAGATTTTTTTAAGCACTATTTTTCATTATTATTGGGATATTGGATGTAATATGACGATATTATCATTTATGTGATGAATATTACATTTGCACTATGTTTGCACAGTAAGAAATTATAGCACTTGCACTTTATGATGGTAGGTTGCGACGTGTTTGGCATTGTTTAAATTGAGCGAAATTCATATAATAGGGTATTTATCGTGTCACTATGGCAATAATTATACCCGTGATGTAGGCTTTAAATAACAGCTTATTCATCAAAGTAATTGTTTCATGCATTATGCACTTTTACTAAAAAAATTTGTTTACATATTTAACTATGAGAATGATATATATTTTTAAGTTATTTATATATTTATGGATTTTAACAGGTATTTCTGGAATTGAAGTATTTTGTTTAGCTCTATTTTCAAATGCAACGTAATTGTAACCGACAACATCCAATCACGCACTGTGTTTTACCGGGGGGTCATGTGTACAAGGCTGTGTGTTCACAGCTGAAATGCGTCATGCTGACCGCGGAGACAATAAATTAAGCACGTTATACTTTTGGCGCACTTTGTGGTCTGTACCTGTTCAGCAATTGAATCACAGGACTGTTGGAGAAAAAAGAATATATATATATCTATATATGTCTGCACGTCCAACCTGGGTGCAGTTTTTCTGAATGCTAAATTGCCTCTTGAGTGCCCATCCTTTGAGTCTTAGCCATCTTGTTCACTTGTACAGACTTCCCCTTTGAATGCCTTTTTCTCCTCTTACTTCCTGTGTGATCCTGGGCAGTGCTGTGCTACATTTTCTGTGTGTGTTTTCAACCCAGTTACCGGTCCTTGCCCAAGTCCCTGACTGTGTTCCCAACATAGTTCCGGTCAGTCCCTGACAATATCTCTCAGTTCGGATTCAGGACTAACAATTAGACTGAGTCTGCATTGGTATCAGTGGTCCACAATATCTGTTCCATGATGGATGCGGAACAGGCTCCAGTGCTGATCATTTTGGATCTATCCGCAGCCTTTGATACTATCTCTCCTACCCTGCTTGTTGGTCGGTTGCAGGAAATTGGGGTCGCAGATTTAGCACTAAAGCTCTTGGCATCCTTTCTGAGTGATAGGTGTGAGACAGTTACTGTGGACCTGTTATGGTCTGAGTCCATAACTCTCCCATGTGGAGTTCCTCAGGGCTGCTCCCTGAGCCCTATAATATCTAACTTATAAGGTCCTTTGGGCCTCAGGCTTTGTCCCATGCTGATGACTCACAAATAAGTGTGTCATCACTAAGGAAACAGAGACAACTGCTACCAACTTCAAAAACTGAATGTAGTCACTGGCCATATTCAGGGGAAACAACTGCATTAGACTTAACGGAGACAAGACTGAAGCCCTGGTGTTTGGTAGCCAACCATTGATGTGGACCCGTTTGTGGTGGCATGACATTCTGGGTAAATTATCCACCCCTAAAGACTCCGAAAAGAACCATAGAGGTTTGGTTGACAACAATCAATACTCCAATCTTCAGGTCAACTGGATGGTTTCAACCTGTTTCTGGGTAATCCAGACTCTTGGGAAAGTGTTTCCCTTCATTTCTTTCCTCGCACATAAGCAAGTGGAATTGACATTGATTACATCCAGGTTGGAATATTGTAATGCACTATATCTGGATATTATTAAGACTGTCATAGTCAAAGTGCAGCTTGTCTTAAATGCAGCAGCAAGATTGATTCTTGATGTTCCCAAATTTCAATCAGCATTTGCAGGGATTCAGAAACTGCATTGGCTGCCGCTGTACAAACTAATCATCTTTAAGGCTTTATGCATTGTCCATAAGGCACTTCATAATACTGGCCCTGATGCTATTAAAAATGAGTTACAAATGGTACACTCCATCCAAACAGCTTCGATCTGCAGGAAAAAAAAATCTCTTTATTATTCCTAAGTACCGAAAGACTAGGTGGGGAAAGAAAGCCTTTTCAGTGGCTGCTCCTAAGCGTCAAAATTCTCTTCCTTATTCGACCTCCAGACTGCAAGCTCATTTTCCTTTTCATGAAGCCTTAACCTGGCTTTTTAATCTAAAATGGATGCTCCTGGGGCTGGAGTTCATGTAATTCCTCCTCCTCTCTTCCTTCCTTCCTAAGACAAAACGCTATCAGCGCCTTGATTCCTTTGGGCTTTTGTTCGCACTTTGCAAATTGTTTTTCTTTTAGGTTCATTTGTGAGTCTCCCATGTTAGAAGCATATTTTATTATTCCCTGACTGATCATTATGGTAATTGTTAGACATGTGCTTCATCTTTAAACATCTTAGACCGTCCTAGTTCAAGCAGTCAACTGCTTGGAAACGTGAGAACCAGTGCTTTAAGGAGTTAAAAATAGTACATCTATACATACCTTAGCTTGACTAACTACTGTTTGTAGATATTCTAGATTAGAAATATTGGTAAATTGTAAGAAATTGTGCTACTGGATGAGTGGGGTTGAAACCCTACTCAAGCAGCAACCACAATCCTTGTAAGGGTGGAGTCACAAGCAAACCCCCAAATAGCCGGTGCTCAACCCTCTGGTAACTTGGCACAGAGCTGTCATGCTTAACTTGGAGGACATGGGAAAAGTATTTATGCAGCACTTCAGACAGTAATAAAGGGAAAACACAACACAAGAAACATCCCACACCAATTTAAAAAAAATAGAACAAAATTGAATGAATAAATCACGACCAACATGACAAATATGTAATCAATATAACTGGAACTATGCAGTTTTAAAGATTTGGATGAAAATAGCACCAAAAAGCCCAAAGCACCACTTGCGGCTATCTGATCGAGCGAGTCTGTTAGAAAGTTACAAGTTTAGACTGATCATGATGAAGCCCGGGTTGAATGGAGAGACCAGGTTAGTCCCGCTGAGAAATTACATTCTCAGTTTAGCTCAAGGAGCATGGAAGAATAGCGGATGGGCTTCGCTGCAGCGCAAAGATCCTGTAGTCACAGCAAATGTTCGGGCTGGTGCTTTGCAATGGCGGTACCCGATGCTGTAGCCTAAAGGACTGGGCTAATGAAACTTTGCTTTAGTGAGCTGTGAGAGTGATAAGATGTCGGCACCAGAGGGCCCGTTCACAGGCTTTGAAGAGCCTAAAAATTAACTTCAGGCTCTCTGAGGTCACACCAAAGGTCCAGGACCTGAGGCTCAGCACTTAGGGGCTGGGGTATTGCTCCGGCTGCATCTGGGTGGTGATTCAGGTAGTTGGAAGCCTGTTATGTCCCTGTGGCCCTGCACAGAAGTGCAGCGGGTTAGCTCTGGGAGGCAGCAGTCCTGCAAGGCAGTAGTCCAGCAGATTGTCAGTCCTTTCATCAGCACAGCAGTCCTTTTTTCTGGCAGAGTCTCCACAGGTCCATATGTGTACTGAAGAGTTGGTATCCGAGGTCCATCATTTATATCTAGTGCGTCCTATGAAGTGGGAGAAGCTTCTAGAGGTTTCCCTGTGAAGTGCACATACTTCCCTG
The DNA here is from genome assembly GCF_964204655.1 of Triturus cristatus. Lineage (NCBI taxonomy): Eukaryota > Metazoa > Chordata > Amphibia > Caudata > Salamandridae > Triturus > Triturus cristatus. The sequence goes on from NC_140589.1 coordinate 464,309,877, forward strand.
TCCTGGTGCCAGACTAACTACAGGGGGTATGAAGCTCTTTGTGTGGAGGCAGGACACAGTTTATTCAAGTGTAAGTAAGGCTGTGCCCAGCTCCGCCCTCCCACCCTGCGAGTGAAGGCCCATCAAGGTACACTTTAGCTCCCTATTGTGTGTAGCAGTATAGAAGGAATACATAAAGCCCAACTGGTAGGGACATCCAGTCAAGTAACCCAGAGACAGGCTGCAGGTACTTGATTTCTAAGGCAGGAAAATGCTAACTTTCTCAAAACTGGTTAATAAATGTGTTGTTGGGAAGTCATAGATTTTGTAAACTGCTTTTATTAACTTTTTGACCGCTTTGTATAAAGCAGACAGGCCTACTCTCTGGAAAAAAACTATTTGGACTAGAAATTCTGCCAAATTTACTGAGAGCTATAATAGCTCTCTCCTCCTTGACAAGGTGCAGAGTGTTGATCAAAGGGAACAAACGTCTTACTTCCAAATTTCTACTGGGAATGAATTAAAACAGGGATGTCTCTTAGCTTGTCTTCTTTTTTCCATTTACTTACATGATCTACCAGTCCAGTTCTCAGATATAAGAAACTATCCCCCAGTGCTATGCTGCACATGATCTTTGTGTACTAATGCACACTGATGATGTAGTTATATTTGATTTAACTACACATGGATTGCAGCAAAATCTGGGTGCCCTGAATAGCCATGGCAGGCAGAATGTTTTAAAATGGAAGGAAATTGTGCCATCCCTTTTCCTGAGAAATTTGAGAAAATGATGTGGAAGCAGTAAAAGCATGCACATATCTTGGCAGAGTGGTTTACCAGAATTTGGAATGTGAACTCCACCTTTCTCACTTTGGAAGTTGGGCTCTTGCACATGTTAGTACTTTGAATATATTTTACGTAACTTCTGGTAGTACACATTATAATTATTCTTTTGAAATTTCTAACGTAAAGATTTCTCCCACGCTCACCTACACACTAGAATACATTCCTGTTTGAAGGGAACTCAACTGTCAATTAAGCTACCCCAGTCCAGATGTTATGACTAGAATTAGCAATAACTAGCTCTGCTGCTTTTTCTATGGCTAGCATAGTCTGCTGGCCCTATAGTTTGCTACAAGCCTCGGAAGACACACTCAGGGATATGTTAAAACAAGAATCTTTTGCAGATCCTAATTAGGATTAAAGGTTTTAGAGAAATCTCAGATCTGTCCTGGAAAAACTATACTGTAAGTTAGAATACCTCTACACATGGTCACTTGGGCAACTCACGCTCTTTCTAAAAAATACAATGCAAAGATTCAGTTTATGGAGGATAGTAATTATTGTAAGTCATTATCACTATTTTCTTCCTTGCCACACAACATCGAGATTATACACCCTCTTTCTTTTTCACTTAACCAGGAGTTAACAGGTCATCTTATCCCTCGGGTGAGGTATACTGCCTCTGAAAGCTTCTAAGAGCCATTGGACATCAATAAATAATGAGACTGGTCAATGAAATTTATGTAAAAGAGGGATCCAAGACTTAAATCATGTTTTATTTGTTTGCTCATCAATTGCAATATGTTGTACTCGCTTAATACTCCCATTATGTTTTAAAGTCAAAATAACAAATTGGGACACTCTGATCAACATAATTCTAATTCCACCAAAAGAGTTTGTTTGTTATAATGCTTTTACATATCTTAACTCATTTTTTGAAACTTTTTAAAATGCATTCATATTGTTTCTATGAGATGTATTCATGTTTTGTAATATTGTAGTTGTTGATCTCAGTTTGGGTCTATATCAAATAAATTGACTGATTGATTGACTTTACTATGTGTACTAAATCTTAAGTAATGTTTAACGCTGCTCAGCATATAGAACTGCAGATAACATTTTCACAAATGATAATGGAAGTAATGTGTAACCCCTTTCTACGAATTCTCTTTGATGTACAGGAGGGTACATTTCAGAGTATGCATTTTCAGGGACTTACTTTGTTTTCCCCGTCTACAGGTGATACATGTCTTCCTTTTTCCTTGATAACAAAATACACAAGGAAATATTATAGGCCCAACACATCATCCATATAGCATGACATTCTGGGTTCACAAAGTCTTGAGAGAGCGAAGCCAGCCTGAAAAATATCTAACTGCCCACCACCACATCTCTTTCTGCCCTGCCAGAATACTTCCTGTTAGAGGCACTGAATTACTTTTTTGGTGCAGCTGTTCCCCCTGCAAATAAACCTCTGTTACTGATACCCTAATATTCCTGACCTAACCTTTGCTGGCTCAGTCAGTCAGACCTCTCTGTGCACTCAGTCATGTTAAACCAATTTAACACCTTTTGGAACCGTCTGTTTCTTCTATCTTCTTATCTTTGTCCTTTTTGCCTACAAGCTTGTTCTCTGAATTTCTCTCTTGGCATACCGTGTCTAACTGCCACTCTCTGTTTAGCCTTCCATCTCAGTGTCTGTATCCTTCTTCTTTATTTATATTTCTTTTATTTTACTTGGAACTTCTTAATCCCCTCCTCAACTATCTACTCAAAGGCTTTGAGAACTTCATTTGAACTTTTTGTTCTATCTTGCTATGTTTTTCCTTGGGCATATATGTCTTCTTTTATGTCTTCTGTTGTTACTGTTGCATTTAGGGGAGGTTGAAATAGATGCAATGGTTTATTTTGCTTTATTTTGTGAAATGTTGCTTACAAAGACAGAATTATCCTTACAAAATATCAAGGTAGCAAAGGGAGACTATCCTATTTTAGGTTGAAGGGATCAAAGTGCATTTGGTATATTTTTGAGGCCTGGTAGATAGCATCTCATTTTGTTGGTTGATGTTTATGACCATAAGGAAGATTTAAAGGCCGTGTTCGAGGATCCCTTAGGGGGGCTAAAAAAAAATGAGAATAAAAAATATGGAAACCTAATGCCTTAACAGTGGTTCATAATCTGTGCAATGCTACTTTCAGTGTAAGGGCTCAATTGAAGGATCATTTAGATTAATTGGTGAAGGTAAAAGTCATTGAGTCTGTTGATTCTTATTCATGGATGTTGCCTATAGTGGTGGCTAAGAAGAATCCGGTGACCAGAGGATTTGTGTTTGCATTAGCACCCTTATTTAGACCTATTTTAGTAGATGGTTTTCCCCTGTCTAAGATACAGGAAATGTTAGCTCAAATTTACAGTGCTGGGTTTTTCTCTACTCTTCTTTTCACCTAAGGACAGGCTACTATCAAGTTGAGCTGAATAAAGAATCTCACTCTTTAACCACTTTTAACCTCCCTTCTGGTGCATTTCACTTCTTGTGCATGTTATTTGTCTTGGCCTCATCTGCATCTGTTTTCTAGAAGCTCATGTAATAGATTATTTGTGTGAACTGAATGTTTTAGCATATGAAAATGATTTTGTAATTTCTTCTGAAAAGAAGAATTTACAAAATCTTGATAACATTTTAGAGATTTTTGAGAAGGTAGGTTTGACTGTTAGGAAGGATAAATGTAAATTTCTTTTGAATGGAGTACAATATTTAGGACAGCACATTTACTTTACAGGAATCAGACCAAAAACAAATTTACTGGCAGCCACCAGAAAGGTTACTGCACCTGGTGATAAAGATCAATTGAGCTCTTTCCTAGGTCTTTGTGACTATCATTCGAGAATTGTAGACAATTATGACTTTCCGACAGAACATTTAAGAAAGCTTCTTGGGGTGGAGTGAAAATTTGTTGGGCAGTGGAAGAAGAAGCAATATTTGAGTATTTAAAAGATTGGATTATGAAAGTTTCTGCCCTTCAGGCTTTTGGTGATGATACTGGTCTATTGTTTGAGCAAATAGAATGGGACTTGGGGTGGTATTAAATCAAATGGTGGATGATAAGGAAAAGACTGTGGCCTTTGCTTCCAGGAGGTTGTCTACAGTTGAAAGTAACTATAACACTATACAGAGGGAGGCATTGATAAACATGTCGGTCACTCATTATTTTTCCACTTACCTGTGGGGGCGAGAATTTAAGTTGGTAACTGATCAGAAACCCCTAGTTTATCTGCAAAACCATTGAGTACCCCTATTGCGCAATTGGTTCCATGATTCAGATTGGTTGCGCCGTAGAGGGAGAACACTTGCTAAAACCAGCACATATGGAAACACCGCTGGCTGGATGTAAGTTTAGTGTCACATTATTCGGTACACAAGCAGTTTTTAACATTGTCTGGGCCATGTTCACCCGTTGAGTTTGAAGTTAAGTCAACATTGGAGCTGGAATGAGAGGTACCAGCAACTCTCATTGGCTCAGAGGGTGGATGTCCGCAAGAACTGGCCGGGGCAGTTGCATTCTGCTCAACTACTTCTAAGGAAGAGTTATTCCCTGCGGTTACATGCCACACACAGGATCAAGTGTGGACATTAATGGGAGCAATTCCTGCTTGCAGCATCTGTTCGTAGAATTGACAAACCGACGAGTAAATTCTCTATGTGGTCCAGATGATCAGTGATGGGTCTCAGTTCTTCTTGCAGCATAGCGGTACAGTTACTCGTAGCACGGCAAACCCAGATTAGATTGAATATCAGCCTTGACAGGCTGTGGCTATAGCCAGGATGAAAGCTGGCTATTCTTTTTCCGTTTAACCGCTGGTTCTCTGGCGACTGAATTATCATGTGACTAGGTGGGTATTGTACCTTTACTACTCGGTCATTACTTTGTATTAACATTACTATGCATATTTTTGTTTGCAGATGCCATTACTCAGCATGCATTTAGTTAGCATGCATTTACTATGCATGTTCCATTACTTAGCATGCACTTACTACGCATAATGATTGATTGATTGATTGATGATTGATGTGGAACTTGTATAGCGCAGCTATCACCCTACGGGCATCCTGGCGCTTTAGACTGATGATCCATACCAAGGGGGACAGAGGGAGGGACAGGGAAGCTGCCTGGATTAAGCTTTGGGATATAGCCAGGTTTTAAGTCCCTTGCGGAATTGAGTAGGGAGTTGCACTGTCTCAAGTTCAGAGGGAGCTTGTTCCACATGCCGGAAGCTACTATGCTGAAGGCCCTTCCGCCTACCCTGGAGCGCTTAAATCTCGGGACTACCAGTAGGCCGGCTGTGGAGGATAGGAGTTGCCTGATTGGTAGGTGGCGAACGAACTTATCCTGCAGAGGGACTGGGCCTAGTCCATGCAGTGCTCTAAATGCCAAACACAGAGACTTGAAAGAGACCCTTTCCTTAACAGGAAGCCAATGTAGGTCCCTCAGTGCTCCGGTGGCCGAAGAGCTACGTCGCCTATCGAGCACTAATTTGGCTGTAGCTGACTGGATCCTTTGCAGTCCCTGGAAGATATACTGCGGGGCCCCCAGATATAGGGAGTTGCAGTAGTCAAGCCTGCTTAATACCGTACTGCGTACTACCATGGCTCGGGACTCCCTAGGAAGTAAAGGTAGAATACTCCGGAGCAGCCGCAGCAGGGCGAAACAGACATTGGCGGTCTTGCTGGCCTGAGATACCATCTGGAGGTTGTCATCAATGATCACCCCAAGATTACGTACCTTCCTGACCGGTGTTAGGGGTCCTTCCTCTGGAGAGAGACTAAATTCGGAAGGAAGATGTTTCTGGATCCTAGATGGCGAGCAAAAGACCACCTCGGTTTTGCCACTGTTGAACTGGAGAGAGTTCCTTCTGAGCCAGTCCGTGGTCTGGTTCATGCATTTCTGGAATCGGTCCATGGATAGTGCGTCATCCCCTTCTAACGAGAAGGCCAGCTGCGTGTCGTCAGCGTAGTTCACCAGGCTGACTCCAAAAGATTTAATTAGAGGAAATAGGGGCCGTAGGTAGATGTTGAAAAGGATGGGACTAATTGCAGATCCCTGCGGCACCCCGTACGCAACTGGAGACCTGCTGGAGGAGAAAGGTGTCATGGTGACTACCTGCTGTCTACCTTCTAGGTAGGATTGGAACCATTGCAGCGCTCTACCTTTCACACCTATCTGCTTTAATCTCTTCACCAAGACTGGGTGGCTCACCGTATCGAAAGCTGCCGACATATCGAGAAGCACTAGAATCATGGCATTCCCGTTGTCGGCACGCATTCGAAGACGGTCCAGCATGGTAGTCAGAGCCGTTTCGGTTCCGTGGCCAGGACGGAAACCGAACTGATCCCTGTCGAGCAGGAGGTTCTCCTCCAGAAAGTGGGACAGAGTCCTGCTTACTGACTTTGAGGATTTTCACCGGATATGGCAAAAGCGAAATAGGCCTGAAATTAGCTGGTACCAAAGGGTCCAGATGCGGTTTCTTGATCAGTGGGGTTACCACTGCTAATTTCCAGCAGTCCGGTACAGATCCAGCCATCAGGGACTGGTTGCAGATCATCCTCAGCCATGGAAAGGTATTGCGCCCATATAGCTTCCATATTTTGTGGGGGAGAGGGTCTAGGGGAGAACCAGAAGACACGCTTTCTATCAAGCTGTCAAAAACCACCTGAGAAAGTGGTTGAAAGCTGTCTAGGGCTGCGGTCAGTTGTAGATCTCCATCGGCCGAGCTGGTTGTTTCCTCAGAACCATCCTGAGTGTTGTCCTGTAGTGTATTTACAATGTTAGTAATTTTCTCCTGGCAGAAGGAGGCAATTTCATTGCACAGGGCTTGCGAGAGGGCTACTCTGTTGTTCATACAGTCCGGGGTAGAAAGGTCTCGGACAATCTTAAAAAGGGCTTTAGTCCCATTTGAAGCCTGGGTAATGGAGCTGGCATAGAAATCTGCCTTGGACCTCAAGATAAGAGCTTTATATTGTAGTTGGATTTGTCTTAGATCTTTTTTGTCATCCTCGGCATAGTTTCTTCTCCATTTCCTCTCTGCTTGCCTACGGGAGAGTCTGAGTTGATGCAGCTCCTCATTGTACCAGGGCGCTGATCTTTTCCTCACCTTCTTTAGTGACTTTATAGGGATAATATGATCTAGGACCTTAATTACATGTCCAGTGAATGATCTGTAGTTTTCATCCGCGGACTTATCGGAAGAGAAATGGCAGGCATCCAGAGATGTAATTAGGGGGTCGACTTTGGCCAGTTTGGCCCATTCTCTATCCTTCCTATAGGAACACTGCTGGCTGGACATAGTCTTCCGGCAAGGCATCGCCATGCTCAGATGTATAAGGGAGTGGTCCGTCCAATTCAAGGGCGTTATATTTAATATCCTTGTTGTAGCTGGATTAGCAAATACCAAATCCAGGATATGCCCCTTCTGATGAGTTGGACTGGCCACCAGTTGATGAAGATTCAGGTTAGAGCAGGTGTGCAGGAGGTCCCTCAGTTGGCTACAGAGACCTCCATCCTCACTGAGGTTAAAATCGCCTAGAACAGTCATGTTGGTGTGGGCAAGTTTTAAGTTGATGATAGTATCAGCAAGAAGGTGGAATTGTGTGGTCGCACCCGGGGGCCTATAACATAGCATCCCCGTAAGTAAGTTCCCACTAGGAGACTGTAATGAAAAACCCATAATTTCTATCCCCCCTACCTCGTCAATCTGACAAGGTCTGAAGTCTAAGGTATCTTTAAAAATCATACCCACTCCTCCTCCTCTACCCATGCTACGAGGTTTATGGAGGATTTTATATCCGCTAGGGCAGGCCCCGCTCAAGCCAACAGTGGACTCAGCGGTGGCCCATGTTTCCATTATAAAAAGTGCGTCTAGCTCCATCTCTTCCAGGAGGCTAAAGACTTCAGAGGAGTGCTTAACAAGCGAACGGCTATTTATTAGGCCGCAGGTGAGACTATCACCCGATAGATTATGGCCCTTGGGTAGGTTTAGCTGCAGTAGTTGCTCTCTGCTATATGTCAATCGCCCTAGATGGACATTAAAAAGGGCAGCATTTCTGGTGCTGGGAGCGTCCGGCACGCCCGCTGCACGCTTGCATTGAGCGGCTTAAGTAGGTAGTCGTCGATGTTCCCAACCGCTATGGGTACAGGGGTATTTTTAGGGGTCAGGGTGGGTTAGGGTTTTGGGGTGTTGGTGGTATTATTAGGGTTCAGGGTGCGTTTAAGGTTTTGGGGTGCTGGGTTATTTTTGGGGTTCATGGTGCGTTTAGGTTTCGGGGTGCTGGGCTAATTTTGGGGTCAGGGTTGGTTAGGGTTTTGGGGTGCAGTGGGTATTTGGAGGGTTCAGGGTGCATTTAAGGTTTTGGGGTGCTGGGGTATTTTTGGGGTTCAGGGTGCGTTTAGGTTTTGGGGTGCTGGGGTAATTTTAGGGGTCAGGGTTGTTTAGGGTTTTGGGGTGCATGGGGTATTTGGAGGGTTCAGAGTGCGTTTAAGGTTTTGGGGTGCTGGGTTATTTTTGGGGTTCATGGTGCGTTTAGGTTTCGGGGTGCTGGGCTAATTTTGGGGTCAGGGTTGGTTAGGGTTTTGGGGTGCATGGGGTATTTGGAGGGTTCAGGGTGCATTTAAGGTTTTGGGGTGCTGGGGTATTTTTGGGGTTCAGGGTGCATTTAGGTTTTGGGGTACTGGGATATTTTTAGGGGTCAGGGTGAGATAGGGTTTTGGGGTATAGGGAGAATTTTTAGGGTTCAGGGTGAGTACCAGGGGATAGGTTACTATTGCGATTTTTTTTTGTTTTAAAGTACCAATAACACATTGTAACAGTATGCGTAATAATTAACTGCGAAGTAAAAGCATTTTGAATGTATTTGTATATATTTACGAAGTAAAACCACGCGCACTAAAATCATGTGTAGTAAAGGTATTTGCAAAGTAAAAACTTCGAAGTAAATACCTGCGGAGTAACGGTATGCTAAGTAACATCATATATTCGACTAGGTGGCACTAAGCGGTTATCCAGATTATCCACAAAACTACTGTGTTCATTGCGGTGACTAAGGGAAGTCAACTCCCCCCCCCCTCCTATTGCCACGGATTCACCAGTGAAACACTAGTGCTACTACCTGCATCAGCAGATGCTGGTTGCTGCTCAAAAGGTAGTCTGCATTCAATTATTGCAATTTCACTCAATATCACCCCTACAACTCTCTCAAGCACATTGTCATTAGTGGATATTCTGCACGGTGCTGTGACTGAACCAGTGGCCTTATGTTTGCTAATGAGGTATAATAAGAGTCGCATTCACCCAAGAGTTCCAGCAGAGCAACATCAGCTGACAACTTTGATAGAGAGTAGGCCCAGCCTCGTCCGGGCGCAGTATTTAAAGGCATATAAAAGCGCTTGTGATAGACCAGTACCTCCTGCTGGGATCAGATGTTGAAAGCTGGGCGTTGCAGTCCTTCCTAGCATTGCTGACAAAGTGTAGGAAGAGAGAACTGTTAGGTATATCCCCTAGATATTAACATATACCAGATGGAATACATTCTAGAGCTGATTTTCTTTCAAGGCGTCATTCTAGGAATGATTCTAAAGATGGCATTTTAAATAATGTTGAGTGTGTTTTAGCATTGGTAGATGGAATTGTAATGGCAGAAGAAATTATTTCCAAGAAAGATTGGGAACAAGTGGGGCTCAAGATAATTGCCAGAATTTACAGAAATAATACATTGATCAAGGATGGCCAAAGATTAATAATTTACAGGATAAGATGAAGTTGCTGTATAAGGTTAAGCATGAACTAACTGCAGAGGGTGCTCTTTTTTTACATGGAAATCTCTTAGGGGCGTATCAGCTAGGCCCTGTGCTAATTAGCGCAAATTGCGCTTAGCATGATTTGCCTTATTGCCGCCTATTGCTGGAGTACATCACCGTTTCAGCGGCGTATTATCAACGCTTTGCACAATGGCGATGTACATTCCAGCGATAGACGGCGATATCCGGCATCTGTGCAGGAAAAGCTGCGATAATGGTAGTGCGCTACGGTAATCCTAGCTGATAGGGGAGTGTGGATTTAACATGTCAATCCACCTCCCATTGTTAGCATAGATAAGTCAGGTCTGGAGCAGGTGTTAATTTCCGGCAAGAATTGCAGGCAGCGCAGCTTTTGTTGTCGCTTTAACCCGTGTTGTTAATACGGCGATGTTGTGGTGGTTAGGGATTTAATTCAGGATTAGGTGAGGTACGCCCACTTTGCATGTCATTAGCGATGATTATCGCTGACATGCAAAGCGGGAAGGACACAGGCGCTATTGCCAGTAAGCTGTCGCTAACTTCTGTTAGCGACAGCTTGTAAATTGGGCGATAATAATATCACTGCTTTAGCGGTGGAAAGTGCCGCTAAAGCGGCAATATTGCCCTTGATAATATGCCCCTAAGTACCTCCTGGGAAGTTGAATTACAGGTTGGTGTGATTGGCCCGTGGTGGTCATATGGGGATAACTGTGTCCAAGAAGAGATTACGTGCATTTACTGGTGGCCTGGAATTGATGCTGCAGTTGAGTCACCGATTGCATATGGCCAAGTACTGCCTAAGTCCCTTCTTGTATTATAAACCCCAGATATACCTCGGTTGAGAAGGTGCTCCTTCCCACAGGCAAGCATTTAAAACCACACAAATTTGTGGGATTAAGGGGAGTGACCCCCCTGGCCGTATTTATTACATACAAAACAATTATTAATTTACATTGTTACTTTTTACGCATAAAGTCCAGATACATTGATAGATACATAATATCATTTGTCTAACCTGAACATGTTCTATTACAAACTCAGTTCCTAACGTAATCTAACAATGCATATACATTACTTTCTGCGTGTCCCCTCTAGGCCACGGCAAGGTCAATGACAGGCACCCCCAGAGCTTGCTAAGGGTACTACTCCACTGGAGGAGGATTGCTAGGGGGTACAGCTAATCGGACGGATACTTTCCCCCGGGCCCTCCTATGCCCAGCGCCGTAACCTCCCTAACAGGGGCGGCAGTTCTACGTACTTGCGCCCTGATGCGCATGCACGTGCGAGGGAGGCCACAGGCCTTCTGGAAAGAGTGACTCTCCTGGCCCCTGCACACCGACAGCCTACTGACCGGCTGTCACTGCCCCTGGATTTACATGATGCTGGCCGCTCAGGGCCGAATACTAGGCTGACCAATCATGACCTTACCGCCTGACCAAGGACACACTAAATACGACATTTATTGCAAACAAAGTAGTAACTGTTATGCCATGTTACTGTAAACAGATTTTAGACATTAATTACGTAAACATGACATTGCACTGAACTCCACAGCATACAAAATGTATGTACACATACCTGCAAAATAAAACATCAAAATAATACCTAAAATCTTTACACCACCCATTACCTCTATTTTGTATCAAAAACCTACCCCCTACTACACCTTGAAAGGCTACCTGCCTTAGGGGATGGTGGGTGGGAAAACGAATTAAGGGGCTGCTGGTAGCCCGGGTACCCCTTGGTGCAGCGGGAGAAAACTAGGGGTGGGCGGAATTTGCGAAATTCACTTTCGCAAATTATCGCGAAAATGTTAAAAATCTCCGCAAACACGCGGAAATATCGCGAAGATGCGGAAGTTTTTTTCCCGCCCGTTCACAGTATTTTCTGTGTGGTCGTGGCTCGCCAATTTACCAATGCGGTTGCTCGCGGGCGCGGCCATCTTGTTTACACTTGTTTCGCGGTGCATGATTGCGAGAAGAAAGACGTGATCGCGCGATGCATGACGTTACTGCGGGCGCGAACTGTCGCGAGACAGCGCAAATGGCTACCAACAATCCAACATCTCGTGGAGAATGCGACCGGATCGGGAAAACTTGTCGGCGAATACGGGGATTCAGGTAAGGCGATCGCGCGCACGCGAGAATGTATTATTTTACAGCGCGAGCAAGAAACAAATTATCGCTAAGCTGCGGAATGCGGGAATTTTGACATTTTCGCGCTTTCCGCAGAACGCGAAAATGCCAAATTATCGCAATTTCCGCGAACGGAACGGAATTTTGGCCCAGACCTAGAGAAAACGAGAGACTGCTCTTGCACCCATTGTTAGTTTGATGAGGAGATGGGGCAGGGCCCTGTCATCAAGTGGCACGCGACCCCTGCCCCCTCCCCTCTCGGGGACTGGCTGGACCGCCATAATGGCGGCGCCCGCTTGTCATCGCTCACCTGGCCCATATGGCCTGGTACTGTCTAAGTCTCTTCTTGTATTATAAACCCCAGATATACCTCGGTTGAGAAGGTGCTCCCTCCCACATGCAAGCATTTAAAACCACACAAATTTGTGGGATTAAGGGGAGTGACCCCCCTGGCTGTATTTATTACATTGTTACATTTTACGCAGAAAGTCCAGATACATTGATAGATACATAATATCATTTGTCTAACCATAACATGTTCTAATAAAAACTCAGTTCCTAACGTAATCTAACAATGCATATACATTACTTTCTGCTTGTCCCCTCTAGAGCCTACGGCAAGGTCAATGACGGGCACCCCCAGAGCTTGCTAAGGGTACTACTCCACCGGAGGAGGCTTGCGTAGGGGGTACAGCTTATCGGACGGATACTTTCCCCTGGGCCCCCCTACGGCCAGGGCCTTAACCTCCCTAACAGGGGCAGCAGTTCTATGTACTTGTGCCCTGATGCGCATGTGAGGGTGGCCACAGGTTTACTGGAAAGAGTGACTCTCCTGGCCCCCGCACACAGACAGCCTACTGACTGGCTATCACTGCCCCTGGATTTACATGATGCTGGCCGCTCAGGGCCGAATACTAGGCTTACCAATCATGACCTTACCGCCACAGGCCTGCATAGTTGCCAGACTATTTGGCCTCCCCCTGAGCTAGCTAGGAGGTCATGCCCTGAGGCCCGTGGTCTCCAATTATGAAAACATTTCTTACATAAACGCCCCATTCCCCCTGGATGATAGATGAACACCGTCTTGCAGAAAAAACTGCTCACCTCGAATATACCCATGTCCTATGGATTTTAATTTTGTCGTCCTGAACAGTTTATCAAACTTATCGTTGACCCGCTTTACTGCGTGGTTCAACACCCGAACTGATTCCCCTCCCGTGGAACCTTGGGGTCATACTATGACTGCCTCGGGGCATTGTCTTGCTAACCACCCCACTTCGCTAAGCAGTTCCTCAACTAACCGTCGTCGCTCTAGGCGTGCTAAGTCGTTGCCCCCAAGGTGCAGGATCCAGATCGCTGGTGGTCCCTTACTTTGCTTTAAAGAGTGGTTCACCAGGTCCCTGAATTGCCCCACGCACAATCCACCCTCCCCATGAAAGCTTATCTTTGCACCTAACTTCCGCGCTCTGGCCTCGTGAGCCCCTGAAAAGTAAGTTTGTAAACGACACACATAGGAGTGGCCAATGAGCCAAACTTCCCGTTGTTGCGGGCACCAAGAGCGAAAGTGGGCCATGACCTGAGCCGTCCGTTCCTGTACTGTTGACTGCCGTCTGTCTGAGTAAAACTGTGGCTTCTTCTTATCATGAATGCGGATAGACGCAGGTTTCTCCCCTGAGTCACAGGATGAAGAAACTGTAAGCGAACACAAAATTGAACAAAGGTTAGTGCACCTGCTATATTTACTGGTTAACACATCCACAAAATATGTTGCCTAACGCAACCATATATCATTTTTTGGGAGCTTCCTCCTGAGTCACAGAAAGAAAAACATGCAGTTAACCTGACGCAAAAGGGGACCCCATGCGATGGGACAGCTATACTAGAGCATGTGCAGCCGCACGTAGCATTTATAGCAATTAGAGGACCAGCTGCCGATCCTTTTTACTTGTTCCCCCCCCTAGACCCATGGCCACTGCCTGCGTGGCTGCTCCAATCCTAAAGGAGTGAGTCCCAAACTTAGCTGAATCTAAGCCAGCGCTTTCCATGGCCAAAGCCATGACTCGTTTGAATTGAAAAATAATGAGGGGTGACCTGTCCTGATATATTAGAAGTGGCCCTGAGGCAGCCGAAACCAGCTGTGCCAGGAAGATGTCTAGGCTAGCAACATGGCATCAGGTGCTAACTTTAGCCCCGTGAAGCACTATGCTCTTGCCCTTTCCTCCCTGATCCATCTTAGACCTGGGCAAAGTGATCCATATGGAATCACTGATCAACTTGACATGCTCTACCTGTAGGCCCCCTGCCAGTCCGTCTTGTTTCTTGGTATCAGTTCCGCCACCCGGAAGGCGCCGTAAAATGCCAGACAGAAAGCCACCTGAAACAGCGGAACCTCTCCAGGAGAGATACACACTTGGTGCAAGGCGACCAGCAACTTAGTTAATGTGTTCAGACCTATTGGCCTCCGCCCATCTGGCTGTGCCCCTTACAGGCGTTGCCACCCCTTCAAAGCCTGGCGCACCACGAAATTCTTTGTGGGATCCTTCTTTCCTCTTGCCTTTGCAAAAAAGGATATGGCTGTGATGTGGCGTCTAACCGCCGCTACTGTGTGCCCTTACTCCCTCAAGAAACCGAGATAAGTGACCACCGCACCTGGGTCATGCCATTTTTGCTCCCAACTGTCCCCCAAAAACTGACAAAAAGAACAAAACGCCCCTTCATACTCTCTCCTGGTCCTTTGTGTTAGACTAGCTGCCATGAGGTACGATAACTGAGGGCACCAAGCTGCCAAAGTAGTTCGGGGAAAGGTGTTGGGTGTAGCGCTGCCTCTGGGAGGTGGGACCTGAAAGCCTGCATTTTAAAACAAGACAATGCATCTGCAGCATGATTTAATACACCAGGTACATGTTTATCTCTAAACAGTAAATTCAATCTCATACATTGCAACACAATTTCTTTTAAAAGTCGCAGGATCATGCTGCACTTAGCTGCTTGGTTATTGATGCATTCCACCACGTCTGTCATCAGACCCACTTCAGGGATGGACCTTGGTGGGCTAGGCCACACCACTCTACCATTGAAATTGCGCAGAAATGCCTTCCAAATGAGCATGTCCTGCTTGACCTCGCTGGATTGCCTAGTGTGGTGGTGCTTCTCTCTGAGGCCGGACATGGCATGTGCGATGGTGCGGGAAATGGGCGTGACATGGGAATTATGTGAAGTGCAAAATTCAATTGACTCACTACTCGTTGTAGCTGATGCAGAGTCACCTTATTCCTTGCTAAGCACTGCCGTAGCATTGCCCTGAAAGCTTCAACCTTCTCCTCAGGTAACCTGGACACCCCTTGGACAGAACTCCTGCATGAGTGCGCAGAACCCTGTCAATGCATCCCCGCACTACTCTGATTCTGGCGCCCCCAGAAAGAGAAAGTCATCAAGATAATGCAACACCCGTTGGTGACCCATGTCCTGCCTGAAAGCCCACTCCAAGAATGAGCTAAATTTCTCAAAATAGGCACAAGACACTGAACAACCCATTGGCAGGCATTTGTCCACATAGTACTGTCCTTGAAATTGGAAACCCAGCAGGTGAAAATCCAACGGGTGCACAGGCAACAAACGGAAAGCGGATTCAATGTCACATTTAGCTAGCAATGCCCCCTGCCCTAAGTGCCTGAGCATATCCACTGCTTGGTCAAAAGATGCATATTATATGCTACCCAATGTGTCAGAAATCGCTTCATTCACGGAATTCCCCCGTGGTGCTGATAAATTGTGTATTAGGCGGAATTCACCTTGCACTTTCTTGGGCACCACTCCCAGGGGTGAGCATACAAAATCAGTCATTGGGACGCTATCAAATGGGCCTGCCACTCTTCCCAGTCTGATTTTTTTCTCAATTTTTGCTGCTGCAATATTACCATTTTTCCTAACTGATATCTGGTTCCTGCAGTACGCCACCCCATTGCAACCCTGTGCCGGTATCCTAAAACCGCTCAGGAAACCGTCTCTGATAACTTGTGCAGCTTCTGGGCAGTTGTAAACATTTAACCAAGGAATCATGGCGGAAATGTTTATGGGGGAGCAGGCTAATTCTAGTGAAGTTCCTTCAATCCTGCTTCCTGGCACCTTTCTCCCTGGACTTTTTGAGACACTTTGACTCTGGATGTGATGCGTTTCCACAGAAGACACAATTATGTTTGAACCGACACGTGCCGGCAGCTCTGTTACAGGTCTTTTTATTGAAATCAAAACACGCACCTTTTTTCCCCTGTGTTTCCCATCCTCCCTGCTGCGCCCCCCGTATTGCCTGAGGGGCCTGCGCAAAAGGGCTGAAACCTACCATTCTCTGGCACTGGCCCCCGAGGGCCATCTGTCTGGCCCTGCACTAAATGCCTCAAATGGATAAACATGTCTGTCTGATTCCACCTTAAAGTTGGGTCATGGGCCTTTGCCCTTCTAAATTCTTTATCATATTGTTTCCAACCAACACCCACCTGCGAGACCTGCGCTACCGTTATCCTGTTCTGGTAGCACGCCATTTCGGACCCCATTTCCGGGAAACGTTACAGCATAATTGCTGTGTAAATGGTAAATGCCTGCACCCAATTTGCCAAATTTTCCTCAACTCTGCATTTCATGGCCACATTCCCCCATTCCTGGGGGAGAATCCACTCTTTGCTTTTCCTATCTTCCTCCCTGTCTGCCTCGTCTATTAACAAAGAAAATGTTAAGATACACCCCTTTCCATATTTTTTCCTTTGTCTCTTGAGACAAATGCCGCCCCAACTGTTCCCTAGACAAACACAGTTCTCCCAGACCTAGTGGCGGCAGGGTTTTTATCATACCTGCTGCAGCAGTGTCAGCCGGTTTCTGTGCTTCTGGGACCGGTGGCGTGCCCGCCGCCACTGGACTTCCACCACCAATAACCAGTCTTGTGGCCCCCAGGTATTTATGCTCCTGCTGGAACTGCCGGCGTTGTCCCTCCTGCAGGTACTACCGGCTCTGCACTTGGTTTTGCCTTTCCCATCTGAGACATTATTTGTCTTGCCTTCCCGATGGCATCGCCCCCACTGCCTGATGCCCCCGCTGCTGGCAGCCAGTTCCCCACTGTCTCGAGCCATGGCAATACTACCGCTAGGTTGGCTAGAATATCTGGCTGGACCAGCGTAGTCCCACCCATGCCTTCCACTGGGGGAACCCCTGGGGCCTGTGGCTGTGTCCTTACAGGAGGGGCCCCTGGGGCCTGTGGCTGTGTCCCTACTGGCACTTCAGGGATAGGGGGGAGTCTCTCCGGTATTCAGCGGATCTGGCGTGGGAACAGCAGGTTGGGGTACACTCTCTTTAGGGGCATTCCCTGTGCCACCCCTGGGCCTGTTACTGCCCGACTTGGGCCTACTTCTTTTTGCCACAGGTGGAGAGTACAGTCTAGGAGGTATAATAGGATGCCTGGGTCTCCCCCTTTCCTCTGGACCATCAACTTTGTCTTGCAATTGCGTCAGGGCCTTCCCCATAACCTGAACTTGTTGCATTAAAGCCTCCAATATAACATCCGTGCGGGACCGCTTTACAATACGTTACACCTTAGGAGCCATTGTGCCCCCACTAAGCATACTGTGCAATAGGTGACGCGCAACCCCCTTGCCCACTGATCTGGGACACTGCCCAAACCCTTACCTGACAGTAGTTGCACAGCACCCCCTGCACCCAAAGACACTCTCACCAATTACGCTTAGTAGTTTAGCCTTGCCGGTGTTAGCGCCTTCGCAAAAGAATCCGACCCAGCTGTATTCCAGAGTATTCCTGACACAAAAAGAGACACAAATGACCAGTACCTAGCCACACAACTAGCTGATGCACTATTGACAGTCAAAATGCCCCCCCCAAACGTTATATACAGTGCGGTACCAGCATTCATGCAATCCGCAACTTGTGAAAGAGGGTAGATCACCTTGTCCCACACCTCACTTGACTATGCAGATGTTATAATCAAGCACGATAAATTACATTACCAGGAATTGCAAGAAACATTCAAACATTGAGAGAAACCATTCTGTCCCAGCGACTCCCTAATAATTGAAAACAGACCTGACTAATGCCCAGGAAAAAACGGTATGCTGAGCGTCTAAACTCTGGCTGGAAGCAGCTGATGCCCCTTTAGCACCGCTGGCGGCATAGACACAAAAACGCACCCAATCACAATCCCCAAAACAAACAGTAGGCACAGCTGAGATCGGGACTCAAGACCACCCTTTTAATAGACGGCGCTTATATCAACTCAGCCACAGCACCTATTATCAGCGTTCCTGACAAAAACAAAACATTGGTAATTGAACACTTAGCTTTGAGAGTGAGAATCTCTGGCACAGACTATTAGGCCAGAGTGACTCGCTTAACGCTTCCCATGCGCCGACACAACCCACCCGATCGCACAAGCAGTGCTCCGGTTCCGATGCCCAACACTTAACTGTATTCTCCGTGAGCACGGTTGGTCCGTCCCAACACGCGGGAAAAGATACCCCGCAGCTATGCTCGTCCACGCCGCCTGATCACCATCCACACAGCAAGCAGCAGCTTCACGGGCATACGTGCCCTCGCCGATTGTTCCTCTCATATTCCTGGACACCGCGCCACAGAGACCCGATCAGCTGACACTCTGGCTGGTCCTGCACTCCAATGAACGAACACGACCTGCAAAGATAAAAAACAAAATACCCCTTGGTGCAGTGGGAGAAAACAAGAGACTGCTCTTGCTCCCGCTGCCCCTTTTTAAAGGTTGCCAGGGGCAGGCTGGTCTAAACCTGCCTGCCCCCTGACATTGGACGAACGCGAGAACCGGAAACACCTGAAGTGCTTCCGGTTCACGCCCTCGGCCAATTCACCCATTGTTAGGTTCATGAGGAGGTGGGGCAGGCCCACGCCATCAAGTGGCGCCCGACCCCTGCCCCGTCCCCTCTCGGGGACTGCACGGACTGCCATAATGGCGGCACCCGCTAGTCATCGCTCGCCTGGCCTAGGGTGTTTTGAATGTGACATGGCAGATAAATCTTTATGCAATTACAATACCCCTTTGTCAACAGTGGAATTTCCCACGTCACCATAGGAAAAGCTAGGCATGGATTTCATTGAGCCTGTTTATTCTCTTAACAGTGATTATAATTCTAAATTGGTTTGTCAAAAATATATGCAAGAGCTGAATATTAGAATGCTGATTGGAATTCTGGAGAAATTGTTTCATACGGAAGGAATTCTTAAATGTTTGGTTATAGAAAATGGTGTGCAATTTAAGTCTGAAGTAATGGAGTCAAGTCAAGTCAAGAAACAGTTGATAAAAACCAACAATGCGTCCAGATTTAAACAATCATAGTTAAAACATCACAGCGGATGTTTAGACGGAACTTTAAAAATGTTGCAAACAAGTCAATTCATTGAAAGGTTGCTCACATCTCAATTTATTCAAATACATCAGAGTTCTGGGTTCCAGCAGTGCAACAATCAAATGTGCAAGATGTCAAAAACTAACCTCGAAAGCATTTCCAAAAATAATAAGTTGTGCTTTTCAAAGGAAGGATTTAATCACTATATGCATAATAAATAGTTCACTGAAATTCAATATTATAAAAGTGCATTTGATATAACAGTCTCACAATGCAGTTTCAAAGTGTAAAATATTGGCAGGGTTCTTACTGTATTCCCTAACAGTATGCAGATATCAAACTAAACAGTCCCAGCAGTCAAATGGCTATAGCAGACAGTATAAATTCACGTTTATGCCATACAGGTGTCAGATATCGACTGACAGCGAACACAGTGGAAGTGCCGATTTTCAGGATCCTGTGTGTAATAAGATAATGAGTTACTCCAAGATTCAACCATACTGGGCATATCCATTTGCGCCGAGGGTGAAGGTATTCTAAGCAGAAGAACAGAATGTGCCCCTCAGTCTCGGGAGCCAAATCACAGGCTGGGCACAAATTAGAAACTGTCCTTTTACCCACCAGCTAGTGAGAGATTTCAGTGGTAAGCAGCCGAGTCGGAAGCAAACATATAAGCCCTTGGCAAATGCCGATGTATTAGTGTTAAGGAATGGCTCAAAAGATGGGGTAACCTTAGTTAAAAGAACTGATTGATTAGGCAACCATTGGTCCCACATGTAGCATATAGTTCATGGACATAGGCCCAGTAATAACATTTTAAACCACTAACATCTGTTTTGAGAATAGTACTAGGATCATCCCAGAATCTTTGAAGACCGAGCTTCTGAAATCAATTAAATGTGAATTTGAGCCAGGGGACCTGCATGGCATTGTTCAAGAAATCTAGTACCCTGAGGGAATCCCCATATTCGCTTATTTCTGGAGTGGCCCAAAGGCAGACCCAATACACCAAAGGTTATCAGGCTTGGAATTAGATTGATGCCCAAATCAAAAAAGAGGGGCATTAGAGGGGTAATGGCCTGGCATGCAAGGAGCGATCTCTGAAAGGTATTCTCTGCACTGGCCAGTTGCTGAGTGTCAACATAACCCCAGTTATCTGCACCAAAAACCGCAGCACTCTGAGTTTTCGCACAGTAAACCTCCAATGCAGGAGGCACTGAATGAGGACACTTTTTTTGTGCAGCGGCAGGATAGCCTTAGATCTGTGCTTGATAAGAAGTGAACTTTTATTGACTTGGGGTTCCCACCTAAGTTTATCTTACAACCCGACTCCTAGGTAGTTTATGCCCTGAACTCTTTCTAAGGGTTCATTTCCAACTCGCGAGATAGGGATACGATCTCTCAATTCGACCTTTGTTGCCCCAAAGGACCTGGGCATAATTCCCCACATGCAGTTTAGCTATGAGTTTGACCAAGTTGCCAGGAGCACCCATCTTGAGCAAAACTCTCCACAGATTCTCTCTAGGAACAAGATAAAACGCAGCCCTATGGTCCACAAAAGCCACATACAATTTTTGCATCAATAACAGTGCGTAGTTCCAATTGACAAGAGCCAGTCTAAATACTTGGTTGGAGTTACTAGTCAGAACATGATTTTCTTCAACCTATGTTAATAGTTTTTCAAGGGCTTGCCTATCAAACCTTTTTTTGCAGATTGTCAATAAGGCTTATAGGCCTGTAATTGGATGGAATACTGGGATCGCCCTTTTTGTAGACAGGGATTATCACAGCTCCCCTTCAGGTATCAGGGATTTCCCTCCCGGCAGATATAACATTAGATACAAGGTTAACCTCTCCAGATTTTGGGTTCTGATTTGAACAAGTCACTTGGGATTGTGTCATGGCCAGGTGCTTTTGCTAACTTTAGAAGGTGTAAGACATTAGTGGTGTATTTTAGGGTGAAATGCACTGGGTCTGTTTCCACAACCTCTGCTGCTATCCTATCTCTTCTAATGATTATCACCCCCAGTAATGGAGTTAATTCTTACCTCAATGGGGTAAAACATTTATTTGTTTCACTGTATTGCCCTCAGGAGAATGGTATAGTTGAAAGCGTGAACAGACTCATAAAAGAGACTATTCCGATGGTGTTATTCTCAGGATTGAATTTTCAATTCATGGTTGATAAGGGATTGTGGACTTATCACAACACTCCACACTCAACCACAAGAGTTGCACCTTTTGTTTTGCTGCAGAGTAGACACTCTTTGAATGAAGTATCCTCCGCTTGGGTGATGCATAAAAACGGAATCCGTGGCCAAGTTCCTGATATGTATGATGTACGGCAAAAGGTGGAGAAAATACAACATAATATCAATGCAACATATGATAATTTAAAGAAAGTTATGGTTGTAGACTTTGAAGTGGAGATATCATCAGGGTTAGACAGCCAGTTTCTGTGCAATGTGGCCAGTCAACCAGTAAAAGGTTATCCCAAGTTCACGGTTATTCAGGGTAGCAAGCATGCAATCAGAGTAGATAATAGACATTGGTGGAGTAAGAGGAGTGTTGCCAAGCTTCAGCCTGGTTGTGTGGTCTGAATTTTAGCCAAGCTTCCAATTCAAATGACTATTTTGGTGGTGGCCAGGATAGTTGGATATTTACAGACAGATCTGAAAGCACAAACTCGAGAAAAGGTCATGAGGCGTTTCTTTATATTTTCTGCAATAAATCCTGATCTTCAAACCCCTCCCAGACCTGCGAGTTCTCTCCCCTTTTCTTTTCATGGCCCCAATTATTATGCCCCTTTTCCCTTCACATCATTCGGAGGACACTCGTTTATGGTGTATAAAAGGCTGCAGTTTATTATTCCAACACATAACGTGTATCATACATTTCGCAACATATTGCTTGGTCACTCAAAACCCATGTTTTCTTGTCATACTTCACATCTCTCAGTAGAATTGCCCCCTCTTGTTTTGTTTCCATTCCTGGCTGACAGCACTAATCTTGCATGGTGGCCCCTTCTACAGGTATATCAGTGTTTACGGTTCTAGGCTTCCCTTGCTACTGACCTCATGGGCGGCTGTCAGACCTGGCCCAGGCTGCAAGTGCCATTCTGCTTGCCCTGGACCCTCGCTGACCACTCGCCTGCTCGCTGTGCCCCTGCCGTGTGGCATCCCAAGGACACTGTCTGAGCAGCCCTTCTATTCTGGCTTTCTTTGTGTGCTGTCGCCTGCCCCCTCATGCTCCTGCCATGAGGCATCCCACAGACACTGTTTGAGCAGCTCTTTTATCTAGGTTACTCTTTTCCGTGGGTACCTTTCTGTGCTGCCTCCGCCATGCTGTCAGCAGTTCTCGAAAGGTGGCAGCTCTCCCTTTACGTTTGCTCACCAGAAACCTAGCTGCTCCAGAGCCCTGACTATATTGAATAGGAACATATCCATGCTCATCCTGGCCAGGTGTCCCCCATCCTCTGCATGGTATCCTGGTGACTTAAGGTTGATCAGCTCATGCTGCACAAACTCCCACCCATTCGCCCTGCATATTTTTGCCATTGCAATGTTCAACTTACGGCTGGACTTTTCTACTGCGCCTTGATCAATAGCCCATCTCCATACCCATCATGCTATTAACTCTGACCATACAATGTCCGCAGGGCGGACCATCCTGGCCAGTTCCTCCAGCTCAGATGTCATGGTCCCCAGCAGCTCCCTTCTCCCAATGCTTGCCAAGTCGTTCCCCTAGGTGCATGATGATCAGATCTGGGCGCCCTCCTTGTTGCATGGCCCTTTGCATTGCTCAGAGCAGCTGGTCCCACTTTGTGCCCATTTGCCGCAGCTAGGTCACCTCCAAGTTCTTCAGCCATATCACCCTAAAGACCTTGCGTGCTGCCTTCCAGAGATGCACCTGTGCAATGTACGAATGCCCCATGATCCATACCTCGCACCGTCCCCTAAACAGACCTGCTGGGAGATAGGGAAACTTCAGATGCCTGCCGGCCATATGTGTCTTTTGTAAGTAACGATGCCCACCGGCCCAACTCCTTGATTCGCTCAGCACTTAGCCCCAAGTGGGCTACAGTGGTTGTTGCCGCTATGCGGAATGAGTGTGGCCCAAACTCCCTGGGAAGGAAATCTGTCCTTTCCAGGGCTTTCCTCAGCACTGCTGTGAATTTAAACTGCCTGAAGCATGTACCATCCTTGTGGAGAAATAACAGTCTGTGGATGTGTACTCCCTGACCCACATACTCCTGCATAAGGCATACATGGCAGCACACCCTTTCCTCAATACAGTTGATCCATGTGTCCTTCCCTTTGCCATTCTGATCTGACTTTGACCGTCTCAGATGTACTATCATGTACCCATCTCCCATATGTAGGTCCTCTGAGTATAAACATGCTGACCTCCGCGGTCCTTCTGGCCGGAGCCACAAGCTGGCTGATTCTGTAGGCTCCAAAAAAGGCTAGGGAAAAAGCTGCCCTGAACAGCACTCTCTCTGGATGTGATATACATATTTCTGCTGCTAATGTCGCCAGGACCGCCCTCAAACTCAAAGTCAATGGGCCTCCTCCAGTCTTTTTCCTTGGGCTGTAACCTCCCCCAGCATTTCATTACTGACCTAATGTAGAAAGAGCCCACTAGGTCGACTCCTGTTGCCATCCTGGCATAGTGTGAAACCACACTGAGGTGTATTTGCACCCAGGATTTGGACCTCCCATTCCGAAATGCCCCTTCTAGAAAAACTGCCACCTCATCCTGTGTGACCCGGCCAGGGGCCACTGCCCCCGTCTCAGTCTGAAATGCCTCCCAACACTTACGGTATCTACTCACTGTTTTGGATGCCAGAGCGTTTTCGACCAGCATCCTCAGCTCAGGTCCACGAGGATTCCAAGTTGCCCTGGTATAGGTGTCATGCTCTGCTCTGTCTCGGGAGCCAGTACCCTGAATTTGTCCCAGTGAAATCTCAAGAGTGTATCTGCTTTTGAGTTTTCAATACCTGCAATGTGTCATGCCCTCGCCATTATGTTTTCCTTCAGCTGCTCCCATGTTTACTGCTTAAAGCACTGCCTGATTGTATGACTATAGCGTAATCTGTCTGTTCGCTAGCCTGTCCTCCCATATGCTGAAGGCCACCACAATGGGGAATAGCTCTAAGAGTGTAATGTTGTTTGTTAACCCTGCACTATGCCAGTCACATGGCCAGCGTGCCACTTTCCAGGTGTTGCCCAAGATTGCCTAAAAGTCGTGGCTACCGGCAGCGTCTGTGGACAGTTCCAAGTGTTTAGAGGTCACCCATGGTGCTCTCCACGAGGGTGCCATTGAACCCAGAGAACCCCTCCTTCAACCCCTGTGTAAGGTGTACCCTGTGATGTTTCTTTTTCAGGCCCTTTGTCAACCAGGCCAATTGCCTAGCGAATGGCCGCCTTGCCGGGATCACCCTATTCGTGAAGTTGCGTTTCCTGAGCAGTTGCTGTAGCTCTCTCAGGGTCACCTTCCTTCTTTGCCGCAGCTGCCTCAATATTTGCTGCAAGTCTGCTTCTTTTTCATTGGGCAAACTGCATATCCCTTCTACTGTGTCTATCTCATCAGGCCCTGTGGTCCGACTTTGCCTTCCCGGCCCATGCTAGGACAGGTTGCCTGCATGTGTGGATGGATATCCTAACAGTTTGGCTGTTGGAGCTCTTAAGCACAGAGATGGGGGAAGTAATTCATAGAACTAAGGGGAAGTGAACCAAATTGATTTGCCCATGATCAGAAAGTCCAACCCTGTGCAGACGTCAAATTAGATCTTAGGTTTCTGGTTTTCACAGAAACTACCTCAGCAACTTGGAGTGAAAAAATGGTGTGTCAATGTAGTCAGCGTGGTGTACTGCATTAATACGCTCAGCAGAAGGATACCTAAACTACATTTACTTCAGTCGTTTTTAAAGTGACCAAAATGACAGTGCTATGCGGGTAAAAGCAAGCAGTTTTATTTTTCTTTGGTTGCATATATGGAAACCTTCTTTTTCTTCTAAACATGATTTTAAAATTTGTCCGCACACGGAAAGATGATGAATACGTCCAGAGCCGCTGAGAAACAATCGTTTGGAAATAAACCTTTGGATTTATTTTTTATTTTCAGTACTGAAAACAAGCGTAAAAAATGTATTAGTTTTGCGATAATTCCAATTGAAAGTATAGATTTAGATGTGGGGAGGCTTTCGAATATTGATTGCTTATCATTTTCAGGGTTGATGGCTGTATCCACTACTCCAGGAAATAAATCATCTAAAAAGACGTGTTCTAACATATTCTGCACAACAGGAAGTACTATAAAACAGACGATTACTCTCAAGGAAGGAACCACTATCTGGACTTGATGCGCATTACAACACTAAGGGCAAATCATTTACTTAAACATGTTAACAACAGGACTATAAAACGTGTAAATCCCTTTTTGCTCAAGATCTTTTAAATAATTTAGGAACTAGAATATGCGACCATGAAAAATTATGAACGTTAAGGAACTGGAGGGAAAAATCAACTGTGAAAGAAACAGAAGTAAATAATAGAAGTGAAATATTCTAAAATATCTTAGGAATAGAACATATTGGATGAGTCTTTATCAGTTTGCTATATTCTTATTTGAATGTATGAGAGGGATGAGATAGCAACCAACAAAATCCAAATATACTGGATTACCTTTTAGGGCGTAGGGAAATATACACATCATTTGAAGGTTATGACAAGATAAATACAAACGTATCTTTACATCTTGAGAGGAACCAGTAACCAGGGTCCTGGGTTTCATCAATCAAACGCAGAAAAACATGTGCTTCAGGGGAGATAAAGCACAAAGAATGTGCGGAAAGCAAATATGAGCAAGTGTATTTTAAACAAAAAAGAGATAGACAATGGAACGTAGGTACATACTCTGTGAAACTATAGAAGTCTGTTCATACTATCTGCGAGGTGGTTGGGACATTTGTTCTATGGCAGTCTCAAAACTTTTCATTGAAAAACCATGCATTTACTTTTGTAGGCCTATGCTTTTAATTTGCATGCATTTAAAACGTGGTGGGAATTCTCAACGAATTTTCAGACTACAACTCATAAACTGATAAGCTGCGCATGTTCCCCCTAGGAATACTCAGAGCCTAATTTATGGGGTTTTTTGCCACAGGGCAGCGCAGCAGGCTTTGCTGCTGTGCTGCCCTAAAGCAAAACAAAAGGGCAAGAATGCGCCGTATCTATTAGATACAGCACATTCCTGTTCTTTTCCCCTGCGCCGGTGCACAATGGGGTGCCATGCGCCAACGCAGGCACCTTTGCACCATGGTGCAGGGGTGCCTGCGTTGCAAGGATGATTATTTTTGTGCAGGAATGGAAACCTTCCTGCACAAAAACAATCACAAGAGGCTTTTTCCTCTTTCCATGTGTGCTTCTGCAGCACACATAGAAAGAGGAAAAACGAGGAGAAATAAAGATATTTCTCCTTGTTGTGCCTCCCCTCCATCTCGCCTGGGGAGGCGAACGTTTTGGCACGGCCATAGACTTTTGATTTCTCACACATCTGGGGCAGTGTCTAAAAGCCATAAATGTTGCTGGGAACGCCCCCAGCAACACCCATGGAACGCCCCTTTCACACAGTTTTCTGCGTGAAAGGGGCACATATTTATAAGCCTATGAAAAGCCACGTAACATGGCTTTATGTGGCTTTATAAATATGCCAGCTGCTGATTTGCCACCGGAACGTCAAAAAAGTGATCCTTCAGGCTGCACAATAGTCCCGGTAGGGCTTCATAAATGAGGCCCTCAGTGTTAGAAATTAGGTTGTAGGTTGAGAGTTGTAGGTTGACTGGGGTATGAGCCCTAATTAAGCAACAGCCACAATGTTAGCCAGGGTAAGCAGCAGGCAAAACCTAAATTACCCTGTGCTCTGGTAGCTTGACACAGAGCAGTCAGGCTTAACTTCGAGGCAATGCGTTAAGTATTTGTGCAACACTTCAAAAAATGAAAACACCACACAGAAAGATTACACACCAGGTTAGAAAAATAGAAGTTAATTTAATGAATAAAACAAGACCAAAACAGCAAAAATCCAATAAGTAGAACTTAGGATATGGATTCTTAAACAATAAACTGTAAAATTGCGCCCAGAAGCAATAATTGCTTACTTGAGATATCTAGTTGCGCCGGACGGTACAAAGTCAAAGCTTCAGCTCCGACCACGATGGAGCGTGGGCCTAATAAAAGGACCCAGTGAGGCCCACTGAACAAAAGTATGTTGATCCTGGCTGCAGGTTGCAGCCGAAGCGATGCGTTGGTGTCAATCCACACTGATCTACACAGTAGAGATGATGCGTCGGCTCCAATAACCGAAGAGCTGCTATGCGGGGATGTGGCATTGTCTTTGATGATGCCATTGACAGAAATGTGGAGACCTTGTGCAGTGGTGGTTTCATACGCGATGCATCGGGCCCAATCCGTGCAGTAGAGGTGATGCGCCGGTTCCAATCCACACAAGAGGAGCCATGCCCGGTTCCAATCCATGCAACAGGGGCGATACCGCATTTCAGATCATAGCAATGGCACCGATGCTCCGGTTCGACATAGGATGCATGGGTTTTGCTGATGGAATGGGTTCCAGGAGGTATCGTGTCCTATTAACTTCCGAAAGTAAGACCTGGAGTTTCAGGTGAGTGTCACCACTTGGCAGGGCAGACCCACAGATGGCAGAGTCCAGGTGCAGAAGCAGGTACGTTGGAAGTATTTTCTGTCCCTGAGATTACAGATCAGGAGGTCAGCCAGCTAGCTCTTGGATTCACTCTGTGTTCAAGTGATGCAGGTCCAATCCTTCTCACCCAGGCAGGGGAACAGCAGGCAGCAGGACAGCAGACTCCAGTAACGATTGAGTGGGGGAGCCACAAAAGTCGAAAGTTTGAGAACCACTGTTCTAGGTCATATTTTCATTTCTTATGCTAGAATTCGATTTTCAAACACGTTGCATTAGTCACATTTTCATATTGGATCAGCAGTGGTTGGTAATGTGTGTTCCCTCTCACACACAATGAGGCTATACAGGAATGACATACAATGCTGGTGGAGTCTATAGTGTAGAGTCCCTTCACATGTGCTGTCATGAAAAGTGGAGGTTCAAACACATTTCACTATCATAGCCCACTTAATAGTTTCTGTATCAGAATATTAGAAGTATTACATAATAGGTTTCCTTCCTGCCGATCTTGCAACTCCACAATTAAATCCATAGGTATTCTAGGCAGGATTTTATACAGCTTTGACGCCTGGAGCTATTTGTGTGGTGCAGCACAAGTTAGTGGATATGTTTACATCACATAAGGCTTCTTCCTCTGCTCTTCCTATCCGATCACTTTGTGTCTGGTGCCAATTAGAGATGAGTCTCTGTGTTACTAGACCTTACTTTTTTACCAACTGCCATAACTTTCAGTGGTTTAAAGAAGTACTTTGCAATATTGTTCTATTTTCACACCCTCTGCTGAAAAACAATGACTTCTGCATTCACAGAGAGAGATGTGAGCAAAGAGTGGATTGTCTGGTCAGTCAGGATATTTGACTATTGCAATTATATTAGACAGCTTGAATGAGGAGATATGTTACACACTATCACATAACTGAAAAGCAATGCATTCATTATTGTAATTATTCAAATGTATAAGAATGCAACGTATATTTCCTTCTGGCACTGTCTGTGTTTGAAGTTTGTCATGAGGTGCTCTCTAGAGTTTTGTGTTTAAATAAACTTGTTAATGCTTACTATGAGAAAGTGGTTTATTATTTTGGATGGATTGGTGACCATCACAAGTAATAAAGTCACTGTCTTACTAGGTCTAGTCAAAGGTTTCAATAATATAATCCTAAATTCAGACCCTGGTAGCAAAGTAATTTAAGGAAATGTGTAAAGCATTTAGAAGTAACATACCAATTAAAAAGTTAAGAACACTAACAATAAAAATCTGACTCCAGTCGAAAAACATAGAGAATCATTTAATGAACAAAATCACACTTGACTGACAAGACGCCGATAAAGGGAACCAGAGATATAGATTTTTAAAGTTTTAAGAGAAAATAGTGCAAAAAGTGCAAAGCACCAGTGATAGTCAATGGTCACAGTGGATCTGGACCTAGGTGAGACTGGACGCCAACCATAATGGGGTGCGGGTCAGGTACACCAAGAAGATTGGGTCCGCTTGGACCTGGAAGGAGAGAAATTCAAAAAAGTTTCTTATCCACAATCTGAAAAAGGGACTTTGTCCTTTTAATAAATAAAAACGTTTGCCCACACAGGATAAACCTGAAATTCAATCCGATGCAATGGAAGTACAGGTTGGATACTTTTGTGGTCAGTCCGCTTCAAATTTTAAGCAAATGTTTTGAAAAGGTTTTCAAGCTTTGTTTGGAGTACAAACAACCACAGGAGTACAGGAGGACAACTTAAAGACTCTCCGGGTGTCAGACAGATGGCAAAAGCAAAGTCCAGTTGCCTCTGGTTAGCTGGGCTTCTTCACAGAAATGTTCTCTTCAGCTTTGTTGTGTTCATGGAGTCGCCCATGGGATCAGCCTTCTGATCCCTGGAGATCTTTCTGACCTTGTATTTCTAGTGGAAGAGGGTATAACCTCCTAAAGTTACTTCTCACAGTTCACAAATGCCAGGTGCAGCAGGTTCAGTACACCTGGTATCCATATGCAAGTCCAGCAGTGTTCTGAGAAGGGCTGGGTGAAGACCAGCTTTGTAGGGTTCCCCAGCCCATGGGTGATGTACACCCTAAGACTCTTCTAGTTCCTCTCTGGCCAATGGAGTAATGGTTTGAAGGCCCTGATGTTCCTACTTGGATAGTAGTTCCTGTTTGCTGTAATGCAAACAGGCCTAAAATGCAATTTGTTTGGTCATAGTCTTCAGCCACACTAACTTTGGGCTCTGACTGCTGGGCTGGGGGTGTGTATGGGGAGTGTGCTGTAATAATCCTAGGTTTCTTCTAACAAAAGTATCCAGTTGGTAGCAGGCACGGTATCCATACCAAACCCAGGGACAGACATCGGATAGGACAAAGCATAGTCGTCAAGCAACCAGACAGGTGATACATAAGATTTGTGTTGGCATCCTGTTTGCTTCCTTTGAAGGGTGTAAAACTTCTACATATGCTTCAGACAGACCTGTAATTGGGGATTTGACACTGGTTTGTCAATTGGAGGAGCACAACCCCCATCCTGATTACTCTATTGATATCAGAAGATTCATTTCTACCCATTCAAGTCAATCTTTTGTGTTCTCCTGGTAGGAATTTCACATCTCATTCATACAAACCTCATTTAAGCTTGAGCACTGGCTCGAACTAGCTGGAGAGCTAATACAAATTAGCCTCCTGAAAGGTTACATTTCCTTAATATTTATTAAACTCATCATCAAATATCACCATTTCATTAGATTTTAAATAACTCTTAAACATAGCTGTTTAATGATTGTCTAGCTGGTCCCTCTCCCGATTTAGCAGTATTAGTATATAATCCGTAATCTAATATTCTACATAGAGCAGATAAATTTGCCGAAGTGAAAATAGCTGTTAGACCCTTGTCACTGTAGGGACAATGTAACATTAATTACTGCTATTGCGTAGCAGGAAAGTGAAATATTCCAATTGGAGATTAGCAAATTTCACCATGTTTGATTGCTCACAGCACTACACTGGGGATGTACCTCAGTACCCCAGAAGCCAGACTTCAAAAACAAACAGCATCGATCAACCAAAATGGGTCTGTTCACTCAAAAGCGGGCATTTTCTCACACCTATTAAAACTACCATGCACTGCAAAATTACTATTGTCAACCTACAGAATCAAATATAAAGTCTGGAAAGGGTTTTACAAAAGGTAATGCTTCCCTCAGCGGAGCATGATTATAGGCAAAGCAGGACATTTTTTTCCTGCTTGACCACCAATGCCAAGCGGCCTACCAATTTGTTGTTTAAAAAGGTATCTAAAATGGGCAGAGGGAGGTTATGTGTTTTCTCCCCTTGTTAGAGAGTTTCTTAAGTGCATCTGAAAGCGTACACAAAAACTGATGGCTGAAATGTTTGAATTAATTTCAGCCGCTGGTAGTTGCCCAGGCTGCATCCTAGTCCATGGTTATTTTGCACAACATGCCACCTCAGTTTGGACCAAGTCATCTGTAAGTCAGTGTTGATCCTGCTCAAATAGGAGTAGTCCAAACCAACCTGCCAAGCCAGGTCCTTCCTAAACCGGAACACAAGCAACCCAAGGCAGATTTCACCCTTGTTGTGGTACTTCAGTCTAGTGTGGCTTGGTTTCAGTGGCATGGTGTACCCGGGATCCACATCTGCAGATATCCACTGCACTAAGGGCGTCTCATTGAAGTGTACAGAAAAGTGATGGGTGGTACGCTTAAAACAATCTCAGCCACTGCTAACTATTTGGGCCACATCCCGCTCCATCATTTGAAAGGCAAGTCCTCTAGATGCGGTCCATGGCAAAACTGCACACTATGAGGGTGGGGAAAATGATCCCAATTTGGTATTTGGTGCTGGTCTTGGGCTAGGTGCAACGTTGAACTCAAAGATGGGTGGGTATTCTTGCCAGGCTGGATCCCTTCCATCGCTAAAGAGGCGTGCATATGGGCTGCTAGCTGCTTTTCTGCAGAATACCCCCGTGTTAATATGTGGATTTGCCTTTTGAGAACCAAGGCCCATACATTTTAGAAGTTGTGTTCCCATTGCTTGTTTGCCTGTTGTTTCAAACGCTGTTTTTCTTGTAACGGTGTTGGATGCACAAGAAATAACATTACTGTGAGAAAATTATTTCGCCAACGATGCGTGTATAATAGCATTAGAGATCAATACTGTGAACACATAATGTCCTTAGGGCGAGTAAGTATTACTAGTGTGTAAAATGAATTATCTCTGTGCACGTCGAAGGAGTTATTGCTCATTGACACGAAAACCTTAATGCAGCTTCCCTGCTTATAAGACAAATGTGCGCCTGAGCTTTGGAAAACGGTCACACGGCGTGGTAGTTTGGGTTCATTTGTGCTTGTTTTTCAATTCCAAGAGGACTCCCATCACGGGCTGCCTGCAGCAATGTCTTAGAAGTGAAATGTTTTGTTTTTGTATTTTTTGTCTCTTTAACAATTGTTTCCATGATAGCATTCGTGCAGCCGGGACCCTGCTCAGCAAGCACGATGCATTATTTCCGCTGCTCTGATGTGAACGTAAAGCCGGTGTTCAAACTGTATCAGGAACACTGCTGGGGATGAGTCATCTTGTACAAGGTATGAGCCTGCAGATAACCCTAGTCAAACAGCAAAGCACAGACCCTCGTCCGCCGACGATGCTGGATAATGTGCTGCATTAAAAATAGCACTGAGGTGGAGGTGTACGCTCGCTGATATCAAAGCAATCACCTACAAATTGGGGCCGAGCAACCATTTTAAAAATGACAGATTTATTTTATCTACTCTGCT
Organism: Triturus cristatus; assembly: GCF_964204655.1. Taxonomy (NCBI): domain Eukaryota; kingdom Metazoa; phylum Chordata; class Amphibia; order Caudata; family Salamandridae; genus Triturus; species Triturus cristatus. The sequence continues at coordinate 464,342,474 of NC_140589.1, forward strand.
GAAAGTACTCCACGGATATAGTGGATTTGTAAATAGCGGAATTTTATGACTAATAGATTCTCGATTAATAGACTGCAAAAACAATCCTGAGACATTTAGTATTCTTTTTTTTAACGCTGAAACATATTTTGAATATTAAATAGACATATACATTCAAATCAAATCAGGTTTCCTAAGCGCGACTACTCACCAGTACACCAGTAAGGGTCTCAAGGCGCTGGAGGGCGTTGGGGGGGGGGGTTCGCAGGTTCCAGTCCTGTCGAAGATGGGGAGCGATGTTATCTGTCTGAGGTGGAGCGGAAGGTCGTTCCAGGCACTGGCCGCGCGGAAGGAGAAGGAGCGGCCTCCCGATCTGGTGTTTCTGGTGCGGGGGACCACGGCGTAGATTTTTTGTTACCTAAACTTAAAAAAAGTGTTTCTACATTTCATCCACGCATACAGCTTCTTTTTGTAAGGTGTAGCACGTGTTTTACCAACAAACTAAGAGAAATCGTGAGTCCTTAGAGAGAGGCATTTGCGCCTCTCCTCTGTTGATCGGCCTTTTTACAGCATCAAGGTGGAGGAGCGTTGCCCCGCTGCTTGAACTGCAAGCTGAATACAAAGAATAAAATGAGAATACAGTTCGTTATTATCATTTTGTTTTCTGCATTGAGCTTGCAGCTGAAGCCAGGCGGACAGGGCTGGGCTCCCCGTGTCACAGGGGGAGGAGTGCACAGCCTGCCAGCATCAGTCTGAGTGCCGAATCCTGACACTCAGACCAATCACACCACAGCTGTAAGGCAGTGTTGTGATTGGTCAGGGAATTCTGGGAGGCTGTGTACTTCCTGCCAAGTGCAGACAGGAGGAAGGAGGAAGAAGAGGTGGCTGCTGGCGGTCGGCGGTATAGGTAAGTGCCTTTTAAGAAAAAATATTTCCCACCTCCTCCCTCTATCTCCCCACCACCCCTGTTTGGTAGCAGCTGCTATTGACCACAGCATTCGATGGGTCAGTAGCTGGCTGTCTATTGACTCCTCCATTGACTCGCTCTTGCATTTACCTACTCATAGTCAATTAAAAACTATTAGCAATTGTGGGTCAGATATATTGATTGGTTTCTTTCTGCATGCCATTGCAAACTTTAAATCCTTGAGTGCCCCGCCCTTTCCACGCCCTGTGCCAGGCGTTTCATTAGCGGGCGGGGCTCATGACGAGATAGTCTCGTCATGGGCACAGCGCAACCACGGCCCATGACGAGACCATCTCGTCATGGGCACTCAAGGGGCTAAACCTTAGAGACCACCGTGAACATCCATGTCTTTCAAAGGAGGTAGGAGTACACTGCCTGACATCTGAACACCCAATTGAGTTGATATACCGCACTGGCTGCACCAACCATAGTGAAAACAAAAGACATTTAATTGAAGTAAGTTCTATCATGCACTACATTTACCATAATGCATCTGAGCGAACTGGATGCGGAGATGTCAGACAGTGTGCTCCCTCCCCCTTTGTTTTATTAGGCTCCTTTGAGCTGCTGAGCTCACGATCTCTGGTTGATGCACTCAGTGAGTGATACAGAGACCAAAGAAGACTGTAGGCAGCATGACCAGCACCCTTAAAATGAAGGGTTACTCTACTAAAGGACAATTTTCCTGGTTGCGCTGTGCCCATGACGAGATAGTCTCGTCATGGGCACAGCGCAACCGCGGCCCATGACGAGACCATCTCGTCATGGGCACTCAAGGGGCTAAACCTTAGAGACCACCGTGAACATCCATGTCTTTCAAAGGAGGTAGGAGTACACTGCCTGACATCTGAACACCCAATTGAGTTGATATACCGCACTGGCTGCACCAACCATAGTGAAAACAAAAGACATTTAATTGAAGTAAGTTCTATCATGCACTACATTTACCATAATGCATCTGAGCGAACTGGATGCGGAGATGTCAGACAGTGTGCTCCCTCCCCCTTTGTTTGATTAGGCTCCTTTGAGCTGCTGAGCTCACGATCTCTGGTTGATGCACTCAGTGAGTGATACAGAGACCAAAGAAGACTGTAGGCAGCATGACCAGCACCCTTAAAATGAAGGGTTACTCTACTAAAGGACAATTTTCCTGAAACACTTGTCTAAAGATACATAGCACTGGCTGAACCACAGTGAAAACAAAAAACTTTTAAACAGTGCTTAAGTTGAGCCAGTGGTTTCCGGTGCTCGGCACCAACACTTAATTTTGAACACCGTCACTTATGACAATCTGCCACATGGTAGCACTGTCCGCGTAATTTAGAGATGAGCAGAACAGCAGTTATTAATTAATTTAATATAAATTAAGAATGACTAGTTCCTGCCAGCCAAGCCATTCATATTAGTTTGGGGGCCAGAAATAATCTGATTTGTCAGATTTGTAGTAGTGTTAAGGTTAGTAGTTGTGTAGGAACTGTCAATGGTAGCGCTGGCACGGGCAATGGGTGGTTCAAGCTGCAGTGGCCTTCTGACAAAGGAGTTGCCACGTATCCTATTACAAAATAAGCACTGCTATTAAACCCTTAGCTGTTGGGCCTTTTCCCCTAGTGCTGAGCCCTTTTTTGTTGGCTATTTGGGGTAGTTCGCTCTTAGGGCTCCATAACCTTCAATCCACACAAGGAATCCATTCCAAATTTTATCCTTTTCTTCCACCATCCTGAGGATTCTAAAAGTGCCAGAGTTTGTGGATTTCCCTGGAGGGGATGGAGAAAATAAGCAAAATATTGCTACATTTTGAGTTTTTGGGGAAAAATAGGAAAAAAGTGCTCTGAATAAAAGTGTTGCTTTTAAAAAGTTGCTATGCTGAAGTTACCATCTTCTCAGCTTCAGGCACATGCAAAGCTGAATAAAAAAAACACATTTCTTACCACAGTTTTGGCATTTTAAAAAGAGGTAGTCCATGTTACCTATTTTATGTGCTCTCAACCTACTTTCTGTTTGTGGTGAAAACCAGTGTGAAACTCATTGGTGATCCAGAAAAGCTATAGATTTCTGAAACAAATTGTTTTAAAAAACTAGACACCTAGGGAAAACCTCTCACCACGTTTTCTTACCAGGAATCTCTTGCAAATCTCATACTTTGATTGAAAAACACATTTTCCTCACATTTCAGGGATGAAAAGTTCTAGAATCTGCAGGGAGCCACACGTTTCCTTCTAGCCAGCGTTCCTCTGAGTCTTCCAATAAAAACCATACCTCACTTTTATGGGTAGGTGTAGTGCCTGTGACAGGAAACAGCCCAAAATTCAACATTGAGACATCACATTTTTCCACTCAAAGCTGACCTGTTTTTTGCAAAATGGGTAGCTGTGGGTTTTGGGCCCTAAATCCTCCAGCACCTTGGGAAACCTAGCAAGCCAGTACATTTTAAATCTAGACACTTAGAGGAATTTAGGATATGGTTTCTTACATGACTAACCAGGTTATTTTACCCAGAATCCCTTGCAAACCTCAACCTTTGACAAAAAAAAATCACACTTTCTTCACTTTTCTGTGATGGAAAGTTTCAGAATCTATTTATTTATTTTAGAGGGTTTATATAGCGCTATCTTGACCCAGGGGTATCAGAGCACTTTACAGAATTAAGAGCAAGGCAACAATCAATAGAACAGGTTACATATGAAATGGCAAAGGAAGTGAAAGATTTTGGAGCACAGCAATAAACTTAAGATCAATGTTACATACGGGTAAAAAATAAGGGAAATGTTACACACATAACATCAGTACAAAGAACGATTTGTAGGGACATGGGGGAGGAAGTTGCTGCAAATAAGGTCCAAACAATTAACAATTTAGGGGACATAAAGTGTTGGCTCAGCAAGAGCCAGCTGAAATAGAGTGATGAATAGACAAATTACAGAAATGAGATAAGAACAAACATAAATGGGGTTAGATTCAGGGGCTCCAGTATTTATTGAGGAGATGGTGTTTCAGGTCTCTTTGGAGCATGGGTGGGAAGGGTTGCAGTGAAGGTCCCTCGGGAGAGCATTCCAGATGCAGGGAGCATTGCCTGAGAAAGAGCGAGTCTGGGTAGAGTTCTTTTTTAGTAACAGGGGTACACGAAGAAGAGCATTGGAGCTTCTCATTGGTCCGGCACATCCTGCTCTTGTGAGTTTGTTGTTTAAGTAGTCAGGGGATTGTGAGTGAAGTGCTTTGTGGGTGACGCAGGCAGTCTTGTAGATGCATCTACCTTTGATGGGGAGCCAGTTGAGGGACTTGAGGGCGGCTGTGATGTGTTCATACAGTTTGCAGTCCGTTATGAGATGGGCAGCCATGCTGAGTACTGATTTAAGGGCAGCAAGGTGAATTTTCGGGGTCCCAGTGAGAATAGCGTCCCCATAGTCAAGTTTGGATAGGACTAGCGATTGGACAACCACTTTGAGGTCATCAGAAGGGATGAAAGGTTTGATTTTTTGGGGGGGTGTTTAAGTGTGAAAAGTGTTCCTTTGGCTGATGTTGTGATATGGTCCTTAAAAGACAGATCTTTGTCCAGGGTGAAGCCTAGGGATTTAGCCGTGTTGGATAGAGTGAGCGGACAATAGAGGGCTTTGAGGTCAGTGATCCAGCTTTGGATAGGGAGGTGTTTACTTTTGGGGGAGAATAGAATGATTTCCGTTTTGTTAGGGTTCAGTTTTAGATGGTTAGACTAAAACAAAGATTGAATCTTGCTCAGTGTGATGTTAAGAGGAAGGATGTCTCTGTGAGATTTGATTCTATAGTAGAGTTGCGTGTCATCAGCATAAAGGTGATACTTGATCCCAGCTTGTTTCAAGATGATGGTAAGGGGTTCCATGAAGAGGTTGAAGAGAGAGGGGGAGAGTATTGAGCCCTGCGGGACACCAAGTGAGACAGGAGTAGGATTTTAGAGGCAGGAATTGATTTTAATTTGTTGTGTTCGGTGTTGGAAGTAGGAAGTGAACCATTTAAGGACTGTGACATTTAGAGCCAGAACGAGACTTCAGAGATTCCAGTAAGGATGAGTGGTTGACTGTATCGAAAGCAGCTGAGAGGTCCAATAGGATAAGAAGACAGGCATCTCCGTTCTCTAAGGAACAATGTATTTTGTCAGCAATGTTAAGCATGGTGGTTTCTGTGCTGCAGCCTTTCCTGAAACCAGATTGGAAGGAGTCCAGTAGGTTGAATTTGCCTATGTGTTTGTCAAGTTGTTGTAGGACACATTTCTCCATGGTTTTGAATAGGAGCGGGAGGTTAGAGATGGGATGAAGGTTGTTGAGATCATTAGGGTCAGCCTTGTGGTTATTAAGTATAGAAGTGATTTGCCCAAGTTGAAGGGAATAAGGTACACACCCCGAGGTAAGGGAGGAGTTAATGATTTTGGTCCAACATGAGGTGATGATGTGGTTTAGGTTGTGTGCTAGTTTTGTCGGGAGAGGGTCTTTGGTGTGTGAGATTGGCTTTAACTGTCGCAATGATATTAAAGACTTCTAGCTTGGTCATGGGTTTGCAGTTTTTCCAATTGGCGTAATTTTTCAATTGGGTGTTTTAAAGGTTGTCTTCGGTTACAATTTTAGTTGATTGATTGAAGAAATGATCCGGAGGCCAGGCTGTCAAGGAGAGAGGGGAGAAGTTGAGAGAGATTTGCCGAGTGGCCAAGATTGAAGGAAGGATTGATCGATTTTAGCAATTCTGTCTGTGAAGAAGCTGGCAATTTCCTCACATCTTTCTTTGGAGGCGGTTATGTCAGGAGAGGCAGATGAGGTTTGTTCTCTGCCAATGCTAAAGAATTGTCTGGTCAAGTTGGGTACGGAAAAAGATGCTTTTTGTCTGAAAATGTGCTTCTTGTAAGCTAACACAGCAGTTCTAAGGAGAGCTAAATGTAATGAAGAGGGGTTTTGTCACCAAATCCTTTCAGCTAGTCTAAGTTGTCTTCTTTCATTGTTTAGGTCAAGGTTAAACCAAGATTTAGATTGGACTGCTCTTTGTTGTTTTAGTTTGAGCGATGCAACTTGGTCCGGAACTTCAGTTATCACGTTGTTGAAGTGGTCAGTGAGCTCATTTGCATTTTGAGAGTGCGGGAGACATTGGAGTTGAGCATGAATTTTGGACTCAAGCTCAATTGGAGGGACTTGTTTGAGGTTTCTGGTCTAAATCTTTAGTTTGTTAATTTAGACTGGGGGAGGGTTGACGATGGTCGAGATGTTGAACAGAATGAGATAGTGGTCAGACCAGTCAATGGGAACGATGTAATTGAGGGAGACCAGGTAATTGTTAGTGATGATGACGTCAAGAGTAGCGCCTTTGATGTGGGTAGGTTTGTTGCAGAGCTGTTTTAGGTCATTCATCTCAGGAAGATTTTCGGGATCTTCTGCATTATTCCAATGAATGTTATAATCGCCTAAAATACATTCTATGAGTCAGAGAGGGAGAAATGAGTAAGAAGGTCAGAAAGCTCTTCAGCAAAGAGAGGGAGCTCACCAGGAGGGTGGTAGATGTTGTGCAATTTGTTAGATGGAGAGCCTTTGACATTGATTTCAACATTCAAAGGTTGAGTATTCAGCATACTTTAGAAGGGAGAGTTGTATTTCAGATTTGTGGATTATGGCTAGACCTCCACCAGCTCTGTCAGGCCTATCATGTCTAATGATGGAGTACCCGGGTGGTGTAAGTAGGTCAAAACTGGCCCTCGATGGACATTGAGCCAGGTTTCTGTGAGGCAAGCAATGTCAATATCCTCACTGAGGATGGTTTCAGCGATCTCCATAGTATGTAGTGCTGCAGATTGGCAGTTAATGAGCATGCAAGAAAGAGGGCAGATAATATCCTTAGCTGAATTGAGGGGGTGGATGGTGGTGTATTGTGCCGGCGGTCTGGGCGAGTTGTGAGTTGCAGGGGCTCGATTAACGCCCACTATGACGGGGATGTTGGAGGAGGGAAATGGTAATTCACCTGGATCTTGGGAAGATAGGAATTGGAGAGGGCATTTAACTCCAGGGAGGAGAGTGCAATGAGCACGGTAAGGCCTGTGTGCCCACCTGCAAAGCTGGGGTGGTAGGCCACGGGGGGCGTTGAAGGGAATTAGGAGAACTAGTAGGTGAAGTAACGTAGGTGAAGGGGGGCCTGGGTATTCTGGTAAGAAAGATCTAGTCTAAGATATGTTAATTCTGTAGCTAGAGAGTTGAGTTTCAGTTCCATATAGTTCAGAATCTGTGCAAGAGAGTTCGAGGAGCAACAAGCTGTGAGGGAGGGGGGAGATGCAGGAAGGTCAGTGAAGAAGGGGGAGGGGATCGACACGTTAGGAGGTTGGTCAATGACATTTAGACTAGGGTTGAATATGCTCTGGGTAAGTAGCTTAGGGTCCGCCTTTAGATGGAGGTTAGTGCTGGAAGGGTGCTTGTTCGAAAGTGTTCTAAGGGAAAGTGCCTCATCATACGTATGCAGCCTGGCAAAAGGTGAGGGGAACCTCTAACCAGTTGCTGGTTTTAGGTACACTGTTGTTTATTCTTAGGCTTTTATGCTGGCATTTTAATCCGCTTTCATACATAACTGTTTAATCCTGTTTTTAACTTTAACTGTCTTCAATTGTTACCCACGGTAGGGCTCAACTTACTTACCCCGGTAGAGCTTATCAGCTACCGTCTCTGCTTCCCCGGTCTGCCACGGCATAGCCGATTGAGCTGAGGGAAGTGGACACTCCTTCTTTCCCCACCTGACTTCCGGCAGAACCGCATAGGTTAAAGGCCAGCTTTAAAAACTCAAGCTGGACAGGACGCGCTGCAGATGCGCGCTGCGGGCGCGCCACCGGCCCGTGAAAGGCAAGCCCGTCTGCACCCGTCTGCACTAAGATCGCACCGAGTGCTGGGAATGTTGCCCGTTTTCCTCAGATTAACAAAAGTAGGATAAAGTGGTCAGGTAGGTCTCTTCTATCTCTCAATAAATTCGACCGATGTTGCCCTTTAATGGATTTGAGTCAGGATTTCCCCAGCTTACTTTGCCATAGGTTTGGTTTTAAGACCACCAATCTTGAGTCCTTTTCTAATTGCCAAATGGCTGGCAGTAATAATAATTAACATCTTTCCTCCTTTAAATATCATATGGCCTTAATTAACTCCCAGCTTTAATAAAGTATGCTTTTGAAGCAGCTGAGCTAATTTTGAATGAACATCTTGATGTTCTCTTTATCACTGAAACTTGGGCTAATGAGCATTCTTGTCCTGATCTGCTGATAGCAACTCCACAAGGGTACTCTTTGATAAGAACAGATAGAGCGGGGAATAGGGGTGGCGGTTTGGGGATAATTTATAGAAATTACTTTAAAATTAAAATTGATATCCTACCGAACGCAGATTGTGAAATGTTATCTTTTGAGCTTGATATAACCAACAATTACTCCCTTAATGGCTTGTTCATCTATCACCCTCCAGGTACTAAATATAATTTTCTTCAATCTATTCATTCACTAGTTGAGGGGGGAGCATGTAAGAATGACTATACAGTACTTGGAGATTTTAATTTCCACTTAGACTGTACTGAGGACAAAGATACAGAAGCTATTCTGGAGATTATGAATTCCTTTAATCTTCCACAACTTGTTCATCAGCCTACTCACAATGGTGGACATACGCTGGATGCAATCTTTTCAAACACTAATTTTATTTCAGTTAAAGATATCTTTCCTCTTACATGGTCTGACCATAAAGTAGTATTATTTGAATCGGATCATGACTCTAGCCATCAACCTTCCTATCTGTGGTCTACAACCAACTTTGACACCTTAGAACAACATCTTGGACAAGCCATGTTTACTCAGCTGCCCAACCCAAATCAAGCCACAGAGCCCTACACAAAATGGCTTAAATCGGCCATCTCGAAAGCGGTTCCAAATAAAAACGTGCCAATAAAAACAAACTTAAAAAATCTGCACCTTGGTACTCAGACGCTCTTCGGCTCCAAAAACAGAGTTGCAGGAAATTGTAAAGGATTTGGAGATTAAACTACAGTCCTGCTGATAAAATAATATATTTATTAAATATCAATGGGGAATGGATCACTTGTACCTGTAACCAGGGTTTAGATGTTCTAGCCGTCTCTGCTTAAAAAACCCTCATTCACGTACACAGGTTGTGAGGCGTTATATCTTGGTTCTCCGCCTTGTTCGGATACGTGACAGCATCATCATCGGGTTTCTTTTTTATGCTTCCTCCACCTGGAGGGAAACCGCTGGTTATTTCAGTAGTGATCAGTGACAAAAAAAGCATTTGCAATGCAATTGATCTCGCATTTACGTTAGTTTAAGCTATTTGTATTGTAAATGACAGTGCATTTTATTTAGGTTTTAAAAACAAAAACATAAATAAAAAAAGCATTGTAATTTACAATGCCAATAGCTCAAACTAGCGCAAATACGAGACTTATAGCATTGCAAATGCTTGTTTTAGCACTTGTGCCCTGTGGGTAACCCCTGTGAGCTTTGGCCCTGGTCCACGTGATGGAGCAGACAAGTGCATAGCAGTCCCCTATGGTACAGATTACTGAAACTGGTGGCAGTTTCGCCAGGTGTTGGCTGAGGCATGAAATGGGGGGAGTTGATACCCAGCCTGATACATGGCTGTACTATGAACTAAATCCCCTATAACCGCTTCCTGGATTTTTAAATGGTGGTTAATATAGATCCCGGCTAAGGCCTAACCTGCACATGATTTTTACACCAGAGAGAAACATAGAGTTTCTTTCAGGTGCTCGGAGTCTTGCGTGCATAAAAACGGAATCAGAACTACATGTACCAAAAAGCAACGCAAAGCTAATATCTCGAATCTGGGTGGACTGCTCACAGCTGACATAGGATCTTCTGCAAGCTTCGTTTTCATGATACGGAACTTATAGTCTCTTATTTTTGTTTCGTTGTGTCACCCTAAACAGACTTTGCTGCCTGCTTTTTTTTTTATTTGATCTGTATGCCGATATTATTTGGTACGAAACAATATGTAGCAAGGAGAGGCCAGACAGCATGTGCAGAAGGATAAAGTGAAAAGAGGGAGTGGAAAAAGATAGAGAGGAGGGTTGACATATGTAGAGGAGGATGTCTGAAAAAAATGGTGGAAAAGGGTATAAGTGCCTTACAGAGGCTGCAGAGCAAAGTGGTGTGAAGTAGAGGACAGCAGTGACTGTGGCATTGAAGACCATTACTCCTTCCACAGGCCTCCTCTCACACTCATTTTCAAAATTGAAATATTTCCAATTCTATTTGTTTACGACAATATAATTGGAACTCATTTAACTGATGCTGAAAACAAAGCACTTGAAAGCCAATGGGTATTGGTTGCTGTAGGCATGAATCGGTTATTGCCTATTGTGTATGGATGATACAATAGAAATCTCTCAGAAATGCACCTCAGATGTTAGTCAGGTGGCATGCTGTGTTTAGCAATGGATTTCAATTTACATGATTTAGGCCACTCCCTTAAGCCTCTTGGAAAGGATTCAAAATGAAGCTTCCTTGGCCACGCCCCTTTTAAAGACTCCCCCCAATTTTTTTTTTCACCCCATTAAAGTCTTGGCACAAACTGCCTTTTGTATAACAGCACAGATTAGATAAAAAGGCAGCATAGTGCATTTCAGTAGTTTAGAAGTTTGGGACCAATCAAGTACAATTAATTCCCTGTAGTTGCTTGTTTGCGCTACCCCAGTCCTGGTCTTTCTAACCCGCGTGTGACCAAGGAATAAAGTTAAAACTAACACTCACGATCTCAGACTGTGCCATAACACGAGGGGCCACTGGGGTGGATGCTCCGCCAAAGTGTGCACTCCACTGGCCTTCCAGCTGTGGAACTCGCACCCACTAGTGCATAAATCCAAGGGAATGTCAATGGGGTTACAAGGCTCTGCTGACCAGCAGAATTTTCCTCACTTTAAATCTTGGAGAAAAAAAATATGACCCTAACAAACCAGAAACCTGTAAAGCAGTTTTATCTCTGCAGTGGGAGGGACTAACTTGCAAAACCAACGGGTTCAAATGTATTTGGGTGGTGCGGACCCTGCTGTATAGATTCACTGTATTTTTGCTAATTCAGTTTCAGGCACAAGCACATATTACAATTGCACTTCAGGCATGTGACACCCTCTGCTGCAATGTTGATTTGCTTGATGTAAAATCTAACAAGCATTTTTTTTAGTCCTCCAACACACGTGACAGTCTCTCACTTTGACCGACGGACAAAAACTGCCACCCACCATGGCCAGCGTTGAGAAGCTGACATGGGTCAGCCCGAGCTAGCCCTCTGCCTCCCTCCAGCACAGCAAGAGAGCCCGCGCATCTATCTGAACCCCTCAAACCTCATACACACACAGCAGCTTAATAAACACAGACAGGCAGTAACAGCCACCATCTTGGCTGCAAGCAGCTGCCATCAAGACAGAACTGCTGGTTTACCCCGGCTGAGACCCCTGAGAGCTCTGACGGTCTGTGTTAGATCTGAGCTGCTGCACTTCGAGCACTGTAGTGCTAGGGTCCCTGCAGAAGGAGGTCACTGGACGTCCATGCTGAGCGGCAGCACCTGGCACTTCTACACCAACCCTCCCACACTGCCCACATTAAAGACATCTTAAGTAGAAAAAAAAGCACAGCATATAAACAAAAAACAACGCAAAACTAAAATTAACTACTCAGCTGCAGTTCTAATAAAAAGACAGACTCCAGAGCAAGCAGCAGGCACACGATTGGCAGGGGCTGAATGAGGTTCAACTTCGTCAAAATCAAGGGCTTCCCTACCGTCTTCACAAAGGTTTTTACAGTTCTTTTAATCTTTCACAACTCGAAAAACTAAAACTCATCTATACGCCAAGCAGCAGCTCAAAAACTGTGTGTGTGTCTTTCCTGAGAGGCACGCGCTCGGCAGGGGCTGACCAGCATACAAATCAAAAAAACAGAAAAAAACTAAAATTAACTACTCAGCTGCAGCTCTTTTAAAAAGACAGACTCCAGAGCAAGTAGCAGGCACACAATCGGCAAGGGGCTGAAAGCGGTTCAACTTCATCAACATCACGCGCTTCCCTACCGCCTTCTACACAGGTTTTTACAGTTATTTTAATCTTTAACAACTGGAAAAAAAAATTGGTTTGTTTTCTTTTTCAATAACTAAAACTCATCTATACTTCAAGCTGCAGCTCAAAAACTATGTGTGTCTCTCCTGAGAGGCACACGTTCAGCAGGGGCTGAAGCTGTTTCAACTCTGTCAACATCACGTGCTTGCCTCAAACATAAAACGAAACACGGCACATTAAAGAAAAAGTCCCAAAAAGTGAACAGGCAAAAAAACCGCAGAACTAATACAAGTAAAGGGGCCAATAGCCATAGGCGTGCCCAACAGTAAAACGGAGGGACTAGTAACACTATTACCCAATAGCAAGTACTACATTTTGAAAGGCACACTCAATAACAAATGGAAAAAACGAGGTGGTGACTCACATACTAAAGCATATACGGCATGTCTCAGCGGGACAGCACATGCGCCGCCTAGGCAAGACCTAAAAAGGGGAGAAGGTGCTCAAGTGAGGTGAACTTAAAAAATCCTCATGCTACATAAACTGCAACCTTATTCAGTTTGGAGCATGGGGAGAATAAAACCAGTGTTGTGCGTAGTTGGGCAGGTTATGGGTCCACTGCACTTAATAGTCCAGATAAAATAATATAGAAAAACTCCCTGGCCAATTACAAAGCAGCTATCATCCAGAATAAGTCATCCTTCTTTACTCAGCAAATAGAAGCATAAAAAACTCGGCTAAAGAACATTTTTGGGTCATAAATAAATTTACTAAACTTCCTGAGACGAAAAGTAATAATATTAGTCAATCTTTTTGTGAAGAAATTGCCTCACATTTTTGCCACAAAGTGGAACAAATATACAATCAATTCTCTGCCTCTTGTGACTTTAGTACTAGTAAAGGTTCCACAAGTGCCTCAGATGTGGCTAGGGCTATTCCTTTTGCTAATCTCAAACAATTCACAGCCACCACCCCGGACGAAGTCTCTAAGTTAATTAATTCCACTAAGTCAGGATCACCATTCGACCCATGCCCTCCTTCCGTAATAAAACAGAGTCCAGCTCCGATTGCAACACTGTTAGCAGGCATCTTTCATGGGATGTTCAGCACGGGTATCTTTCCTGATCTTTGGAAGGGCCTCTATTCTACCACTCCTAAAGAAATCAAATTGAGACCCGGACAACCCAGCCAATTACCGTCCCATCTCTAGGTTACCTTTCCCAGCCAAACTTGTGGAAAAACTTAATCAACACATAATTATCAAAGTTCATTCAGGATAATCATCTGTTGCATCCATCTCACTTCGGCTTTAGGGCCAAACATAGTACTGAGATGGCACTAATAAAAACGACAGATGAGTTAAGAACTATCCTGGATAAGGGGGAGATCCGCAGCACTTATCCTACTGGATCTGTCGGCAGCCTTTGATACGGTTGACCATGTCACTCTTGTCAAGTCTCTCAAAACATTGGGCATTGCCGACAAAGCCTTGGCTCTACTTCAATCATTTTTGACTAACAGAAGTCATTTAGTCATGCTAGAGAACTTTTCATCTAATTCTTTCTCACTCCCATGTGGGATCTCCCAGGGATCTTCATTGTCCTCTGCTTTTTAATGTTTATGTTTCAGAGTTGGCCCCTCTGATCAGATCTTTTGGCTTTTTCCCTACTTCTTATGCAGACGACAACCAAATTGTGGTGTCAGCCTCGAGCAACACTGAAGTAACTACCTCTCAGTTTCACAACTGTATGAGAGCAGTTAGTGGTTGGATAGGAAAGCACTGTCTCAAGTTAAATGCAGAGAAAACCGAGGTGATACTCTTTGGTAATAATCCTTTATTCTGGAGCCCGGCATGCTGGCCAACAGAGATGGTAACTCTCCCCACCCCTGTACAAAAAGCAAGAAACTTAGGCATAACAATAGACGACAAATTGAGCTTTAATAAAAACATTAGCTTGGTTGTCTCAGCCAGCATTAACACTCTGAGAATTATTACAAAGATTCTTCCTTGTATCCCTCTGACCACCAGAAAAACAGTTCTTTCTTTATTATTCCTATCAAAATTGGATTACTGTTATGGTCTTTTTACCGAACTTCAAAAACAACATATGAAGAAACTTCAGAGTGTACAAAATGTGGTAAACAGGCTTGTTTTCGACCTGCATAAATTCCACCCAGTTTCATCGGCCATCAAGGAACTACCTTGGCTGACGGTAATTAACCACATTAAATTTAAGGCATTATGCCTTATCTACAAAGCCTTGCATGATGTAGGTCCCTGTTATCTAAAAAAAAATTCTCTCATGGTATATTCCAAATAGAGTACTTCGATCCCAAAATACTTTGACAGTGCCCTGTCCCAGGTTTAAGAGTTTAAAATGGGGAGGCAGTTGCTTTACCACTGAAGCCCCGGTCCTGTGGATAAGCTTCAAGGCAGCTCCAACACTGCTGTGTTTTAGGAAGCTAATAAAAACCTGGCTTTTTAACCTCTAGGTACCTAGTAACCTCCAGGCACCTAGTACTCTCATCTTACTGCCAATCAACCAACGCCAAGACACCCATAGGTATTCGAGCGCTTTAGAAACCTTTTTAACATAACATAACATAATCATGAACTTCCTTAGTTGCGGTGTGAGTGAGGAAAGGGGAGAGAGCAGGCAGAGATAATCTAGAGGGCAACTGTGTAGAGTGGGTGTTAGAAGGTGAATCAAGGGAATTGGTAGTGTCCCATGAAGATTGAGCGTTGGTGAGAGTAGGAGTGTGTGCAGTCATATTTAGGTCAGGGGTCAGGAAGCTCTAATCTATGGGGTGGGTCCATGTATGAGGTCCTGAGATTGTCCCACATCAGAGAGAGAAAAAGGGGAGTACTGATAAAAGGAGGGGCATCAGCTCTAGGGTTTGCAGAGGCAGGACTCGGAGGAGGGCCAGCGACCCTGGGCCAGGCATGCAAATTATCAAGGGCAATGTTAGAGAGGTTGCACATTAGGGAGGGCAAAGAAGTCGGTAAGGAGGGCAAGGATCGGCAGTGAGTTTTGGATGTGGTGATAGGGTTGATGGAGGCATTCCAGGGGGACCTAGATAAGGCTGGAGGATTTTCAGGAGAGAGACGATGGGGAGAGTAAGTTGTGACACAGGGGAAAGAGGCATTTTAGGTGTTAGGCCCAGTTGTGACAGTAAAGTGGCCATAGTACTGAAAGGTCGATGAAATATGTTGAGATGAGGGTCAGATGCTTGTATAACTATATTCCCAGTCCTGTATATGGATATATCAATTTCTCCATTGAAAGGAAAGGAGGGGGTAGTCGTCAGTTTTATTCCATGTGGAATTTCGATTGTTTTAGTGATAGGAAGGTGAAGGAGGAAAATGTTTTTCCATTTTAGTCAGAAGTTTGGAGTTGAATATAAAGTCTGTTTTCTTCAAGGCACTAGACAGGCGGTGGTGGGTGCCCGCTATTATAGTTTCCAGGTGAAGTTTCAATAATTTATGTTTGAGATTTTTCTTAGCGTTCTTAGAGATATTAGTCGGATAAACAATGCTCCACGAATTAGGGCCATGACTCACGAGAGCAGAGTTTGGGGTATTGTAAAGGGGTTTATATGGAGACATGATCATTACAAGAGAAGACTAGTTGTAGACTTATGAATGAAGGGCTTCTGTTAGAATGCCCCTCCGGAAGTGGAGAGCCACAACAAATGCAAAAGAGCTGGACAATAATTACAGAACATTATGAGAATTCAATAGTGAGCACCCCGGAAATTCTCTTTCTGCCTTCTTTATATCTTTATCTCGTTTTTCCACCATTCTCCACCTTTTCTTTTAACTTTATATCTTTATGCTGGAAATGTCTCAGGAGATGGGGCCAGTGTTATTATTATACTCCATAAGTGTTAGAAGTGGTGTGCTGTAGGAGTACTGAGGTCGTGCGCGACCCATCCTTCTCCAAAATGGCCATCACACTAGCTTTAAAAGACCCTTTGGTTCTGACGAGAGAAGAGCCTTGATTCAGATGGTCCTCTTTCTGTTGCTATTGAATGGCAATTGGCACCCAGGACGACGAGGAGGAACCTCAAAATGCTGACTTGGTACACTATGCCGGGTTAGGCGGAAGACGTGAGCAATGTTAGGAGAGTGTGTGTCCCTCGATTTATGTGCAGCCTTTTTCTTGAGGAAATGAAACTGAAACTCTTACCGGGGCATCGTGTCATCTGTCCATGTCACTCCCTGATGAGTTTCATCGACGAGCGAAGCAGCCATAATACAAATGTGTGCAATAGAGGGGGACCGCGGCTCAGGGGCCAGCATGGGTGAGAACAGAGAGAAACAGCTGTGGCAATTCGGCGGAGGCTGTGTCCAACAAAGTTAAGTAGCATCACATGCGGGCTTAGGGAGTCCACGAATCAGACGTTCAATACGTAGAGTGGAGTGCATAGAATGGAACGGGGTAGAGTGGCATAGAGTTGAGTGACGTACAGTGGAGTGGTGTACAGTGGCATAGCGTATAGTAGCGTAGCATACAGTGGAGTGGCGCAGTTGATTTAGAGTTGATTTAGATTTAGAGTCAGGATTTTTGTATTTAGGTTGCTCTTTTGAGTGTGGGGTATGTTATATTTCACAAGTGTATATAGTTTTTTTTACTTTTAGCGTTATGGTGAAGTGTAATTTATGACATATTAGAATATGTGTATATATATATTTAAGCCCCTAATATGCTATTATGGTACGTATTTATTATGTTGATGTTTGTTGGTTAGGTTGGGATTGTGTTTGGTGTGCTTCTTTTCATAGCTATCAAGATAACTTTTTTATTGCATTGCATGTTATTTTGGATTTTGGGGCGGATTCATATGTTTGCTGTATGCATATTCTGTCGCAACTGTGACGGAGTATATATACTGTCAACATAATCGTCCACATGCCTGATTTAGAAGCAGTCGGACCATAGGTTTGGCTATGGCGGTGACTAATCTGTCCACCTTTTATCAAGTCATACGACTTGACCAATGTGCACTGTAGCGCAGTGCAACTGCAATGTGTTTTTCAAAAACAAACTCAACTGTTCCTTAAACTAAACTTATCATAATGGTGTACACCATGAATTTTCACAACTTTAAAACATAATACATGAGAAATACTGTTTTTACAATAACTTCATATTTACTCTATACACAAAAACACTTTTTTTTAAACCAGATGATGATGATGATGCACATATCCAATTTTACAATATTTTTCAGCATTCCCAATGCATTTCGGGCCTAGGGCCCTTCTTCGGGGGCCCAATTCAACAAATAACAATAGAACATGTTTTGATGTCAAAAACATCTACATTGCGCAAGACAGTATTTTCAATATAATGCAATTAAACAAAAACAACTGTCTTCATACTTGTACATTGCCAAAATATTCTCTCAAACTAGAAAGTTGACTTGCAAGGATAGAAAAAAACGGACATGTATAAAAGAAAAAGGGAAAACCAGACAGATATATGAGAACAAGATGAGTGCTTGTGACGTAGAAACCATGGTACAATCGATGCAAAAAATGTGGCCCCGACCGAAGCCAAAACCGCCAGTGTACTGTGCTCAGCAACGATTTGTGAAATACTCACTCAGCCCTCTATTCAGATTCGTGCATCTGTTGGAAAGAATATGTGCAAAATAATTGAAGCTAAACACGCTAGGGTTTAAAGCCACTGGACCCAAACTGTGTCGTTCACAATAGTCACTGACCTCTAATAACAGTTTTTGCTTTAAAAGACTGTTGTCCCAGCGGGCACCTCAATGCTGTCTTCCCGTCTTCTAAGTCTAAAATAGAAATGGAAATAATCGCGTTTGTGGTTAAAAACACTCTACCTCTTCTGCGATGGTAGTGATCCAAAACCATCGACTCATCCTTTACCTTGCAACGTTCAAAGCTCTCGCTTAACCTGCTTAGTATTTAGCTTAGCGCGGTGGAATGAAGTCCTCTCTCCGTGAAAACCCTCCGTGAACCCGTATGTAAACCGCCATCTTTAAACATCAGGCCGAATCGGAAGTGACACTCACGCTGGCCATATACACAATTGACAGACTACCCCGATGTCCTACAATGGTCGCCATGATGCAAAGCCCTGAACTTTACCTTCACAATACTCCAATGCATACAATAAAACATATGGAAATTCAAAAAATTCGCTATACCACTATGACTACAAACGGATGGTGAATAACATAATCTTTTTAATCCAACCTATGAATGATGAAAAAAAAGTGATTAAGTAAGAAAGAGAGAAAAAATTATTTGGAAAAGAATGATACAAAAGATAGAAGTATGTAAAAGATTAAAACAACATAGGTCTAATCGATAACTTTAGTCCTCGTGGGATACGTTTGGCTCTATGATATTGTACCAAACTTGACGTGTGAAGACGCTGATTAAATTCTCTCCTTGTAAGATATTCAAATTGTTTTAACTGTTGTGCTATGGCGCTTCCTTGCACATTGAATGTTTTGACATCTTGCACATATGAGTATATATCCGAAGCTTGTTCAGCTGTGTACGCGAATTTTTTTGCCCTATTGTGAGTATTACCGATATGGTTACCTCCAATATTTGCCTGGTGCTGAGTTGTTATTGACTAGTCTGACTGGGATCCTGCTAATCAGGACCCCAGTCTATCTGCTTTCTCCCTTAAATTGTTGTGCTCCATACTTAGGTACATTCCAGATTGGATACTGGAGTACCCTTATCAGTCCCTAGCATATGGTACTCATGGGCTGAAGTATGCATTATGCCACCCCTGGGAGACCATTCAAAATGGAACTACAGGCCTGCTATTGAAGCCTGTGTAAGATGATGCAAGGACCACTTACTAAACCCCTGTAGCAGTCCTTTGCAATCATGAATTCAGGGTGCTTGGTTCTAAGTGTGAGGGTGCCTCTGCATGAACAGGTTACCCCTGTACCCTACGGAGTCCATTCTCCCGTGTTGTAAGTGAAGCAGCCATATACCATACAGACGGACACCGCTATAGTACGTGATGACCATCTTGAAATTGGCTGCAACAAATCCTATCGTGTTTGGTATCAAACATGTTGGACTCATACCCCCATGCCATAAACGGTGTGGGAGGTATGATTCCAGTACTGGAAGAGCCCTCTGTCATGCTCTCATTGTTCCCAGTGCCAGTCTTCTAGACCCGTACAGCACTAAATGGTTGCTGCCGACCAGAGATATGATTCTGCTCTCCTGCTGCTGAGCCAAGCTCGAGAAGGGAAAGGCAGAACAATAGGCATCCTGTCACAGGGAGGTGTGACCACCTCCCAAATGCAGGATTTATTTTATTGGGACTGGGTGGGCGCACTTGCCAGAACCACTCAGTCTGCATGAGGGGCACATTTGGTGTCCCAGTGCATAGTCCAGTTCAAACCAGCGGTGGGAGCCGTTGGCTCCCGCTCTGGCCCGAAACTGGACAAAGGACATGGGAGTACCCTCCCTCCTGTATAAGCCCTCCCCTGGGAGGGTCTCCTGAATCGTCCCAACCCTTTCCTAAGGGTACTTAGGAGCTTACCTGCGGGTGGGTCCCTAGATTCATCGTGGGACAAGGTTCAATTCAGACACCATTTCTTCTTCTACCGTCTGGGCACTCTGGACTTTGCTGGACTTTGTTTGGGCTTGACTTTTTCCCCCTTTCAGTCTGCTGCATCGTCTGTGCCTGTGCACCATATAGTAACCTTCCAAGGCCTCTGGGCATCAAAGACACCTGAAGGGATCTCCCTTGAAGCGAAGGAGTCACTTCCCGGCACCCGCAGGCATTGCAACTAAGCTGACTGGTCTGCTGTTCCTGAGCTCCTACAAACTCCAAAAGGTTCTGCAACACAGATGGTGGTTCTCCATAGCTCATGTGGCCTTCCCTGCCATCTCACCAAGTTTGAGGCCAGTATGCCTCGTAGGAGCTGTAGGAACCAAACCGCGTTGACTTGCAGTTGCAAAGGTTTGTTAACTTCCTTCCACCAAGATCTTCTGGCCCCAAGTAGTCCTAACCTCAAGCACCTCCACTGACCAAAGTCTTCACCCACATTGCATTGCTTGTACCGTGGTCTGCATCTTTTGGTGAGCAGCTTGAGGTGCTCTTGTGAGTCCAGTGCCTCCGGCCTGTGGGTCCTGTTGAGGGTCATCTTTGCTTCTTTGAGCTACCCTGATTGCTCCGGGTGTGCCCTGACTCCCTTGTGGTGAGTCCCCTGGACCTTTCTGGTTCAGACATTGCACCTTCTTCGACTTCTGCATTTGTTGCATTTGCCAAGGCTTCTTGATGCTCCGACGGACACAACCTCTCAGCACTAGACATCCGACGTGGGACAGCTCGTGCATGGCTCCTGGTCTTCCTCAGCATTGCCTGGTCATCACAGCTGCACAGTCAAGAGCCCTCGTCAACTCTCCTGCAACTTCCTACATTGGTGGGCATTTGTCTTCCAGATCTTCTGGTCACTCTTTAATCAATCAATCAATACATCAATCATTTGTAGAGCACGCTATTCACCCGTGAGGGTCTCAAGGCGCTGAGGGGGGGGGGGGAGGCTGCTACTGTTTGAACAACCAGGTCTTGAGAATTCTCCTGAAGGTCAGCAGGTCCTGGGTCTGTCGCAGGTGGATGGGAGGGTGTTCCATGTCTTGGCAGCGAGGTGGGAGAAGGATCTGCCACCGGTGGTCGTTCGGTGGATGCGTGGAACGGTGGCGAGGGCGAGGTCAGTGGAGCAAAGCTGGTGGGTGGGAGTGTAGAAGGTGAGTCATTTGTTTAGTTATGCTGGTCCGGCGTCGTGGAGTGCTTTGTTAGCGTGGGTGAGGAGCTTGAAGGTGATCCTCTTGTTGACGGGGAGCCAGTGCAGGTTCCTCAGGTGGGCAGTGATGTGGCTGTGCCAGGGGATGTCGAAGATGAGGCATGCGGAGGCGTTCTGTATGCGTTGAAGTCCAGCCTGCTGGTGACGACGGCCTGGGTGACCTTCCTTCTGGTTCCGGTGGGGATCCATCTGTAGATCTTGTGAAGCATGCAGAGGGTGTTGAAGCAGGAGGAGGAGATGGCACAGACTTGCTGGGTCATTGACAAAGATGAACCCCAGGTTGCGTGCGTGGTCGGTGGTTGGGTGAGTGACATAGACTCTGTCCTCTCTTTTTGCCGGTACCTTTGAACTAGAATCCACCTTTCTCCTTCTTCTGTTGCAGGGATTCTGCACATACACAGAACTATGCACAGGAAAACAGGACCTCAGTGACTAGGGGTGTACCAACCTACCACATCAGTGCCCAAAATCCCAAACCGACTAGCTATAGTGTCTCATTTGTTCTCCTATAAAGATCACGTAGCTACAAATGATTAGAAAACCCAGAACACAACACTCCCGACTCTCTCAGGAATCGCGAGAGCAAGACATATTCTTGTGCTCACTCACTCGTACTTGTCCACAATGAGAAGAGTCACAGAAATAGTTCAAAATGTTTATTGTAACTATCGTGCTCTACAATACAGTATACGTGCCACTACTAGCAGCAAAATGCATAAACTCAGCACAGTTAGCATGGTTACAATTCCATAGAATACAAAGGGAGAAGTCATTTTATAAAGACTGTGAAAATAAGGACCTTTAGGCCTGACCACCCTCCCCTTGACCAGAAGAAGTTTATTTTATAAAAAGGACGATCTCTGGGCTTTAACAGCAGACCCCATACCTTAAAGCCTGGTTGTAAGGTTTACATCATAGGAACAGCAGAGCTCTTCTCCGTGGAACGGCTTTCTCCAATTGTGTTAAAACAACATGCAACAATGTATTATTAAAGCACAAGTCTTCAGTACTGCAGCTGTGCGTAGCAAGTTCTGTCTAGGTGCTAGGCATTGACCAGAACAGAATAACAAGGGGCATTGTTGATCAACATTGCACATCGTGTTTAGACTAACCTCCAGGAAAGGCAGAGAACGCAAAAGCAGCCCGTTCTGGTGTGAAAGACACAAACAGAGTCTTGCAAAAACAAAGTCATGTAGTAAAGTGCGCAAAAGCAGCATCATGGCAGAGAAGCTCATGGTAACTTAGCAATGTCGTCAATGTCCTAAGAGCCCATATAATACCCTCTTCTTGGTAAGGTCATAGGACATAGACAAAGGATCTAAAAAGAGTTAAAAAGTCAAGCAAAGTTCAAAGCTTTTGAAACAAAAAACAAATTGGATTTTATTTTCCCAAATTTCCCCAAATAGTTTTTTCAATATAGTCAGTAGTTCATATTCAAAGAGATTTGCTTCATGAATAACATTTATTATAAAGTAGGTCTAATGAAGGAGGTGGGAAGTCCATCAAGGTGTGTGATCCGAGGAATGCAACAGTACATCTCTATCATTGATAGCATAAAGGGATGCCATCCAATTAAGTAAATCGAAGGAACAAACGTGCTCCTCATAATCAGAGGCCTGCAGAAGCATGAGTGGGCAACTTGCGTGACATTCGATGAAACTATGTTGTAGGACGTTCTGTGCAGCTGCACAGATATCCAATTCAGCCAGAAATCCAAGTGCAGCCACATGCTATATGACCATTCCCAGAACAAGCCTGGTCATGAGCCTCTAAGGGACCCATCAACTGGATAAAATCCGAGACTGGACGTGACGTGTTGGAGAGGCACACATCCATTGTCCAATAAAACAGGCATCGCTGGCAGTAAACACTGGTTGCACGCAAGTAAAGCAGGCAAAGCGAAAAGTTAGTCCATAACTGACAACAAGCGTTGCTAATGGCAAGCATCCAAAAACGTGTTGAATGCGATCACAGTGCAGCTGCAATTGGCTTGGTCTGTGCAGTACCACAAGAGGAGCACCCATTACGCTGCAGGAACAGGAGAAGTAGGATTCTAGCACCTAATGCCAATACTAAGGGAAAACCTCCAAAGAGGCTGACAAAAATAGAATGAATAAAAGCTGATATTACTCCAAATATTGTCTGAAAGGAAGTCACAAGACCAGATCCCACACGTTTAAAAAAATATGCAAGACCTTTCGAGTCATACGCATGAAATATTTGGTGGATTAGCTTCCCAAAATGTTATGGGAGGTTTGTGTTCAAACGGACTGTATCTCACTGGAAGTACTAGCCACCTGTAATTCGAAGGTCTCTCGGGCCGAAGTGAGAGACACTTCTTGTTGAAATAAAAGCGCTTTGAGCCTGCTCAACTTTTTGAAATCTGTTTTCAAAGTCGTGATAGAAGGCCACATTGAACTATCTAGACTCCCATGCGGGGGTGGAAAAAGCACATTGCTACAACAAGTTAAGCGCTGGAAAACTGTTACAAAATACGGGACTCCTGCCTGTAAATCACAACAGTCTTGGTTGTTCAAAATGACTACCATTTGTAAGCAATGTATACGCGGGAATTATTGATGGCACTGGGGTCCCTTTTTAGAAAACAAGCCAGATTCGGCACTGAAACGTTACAAGCGCCGTGCAACTTAATGTGTTTGCAAACCAGGGAATGTCCTATTGTGGAATCGCAGTCCTCCCCTGTAAGACAAACTTCCTTACCCTCCCTCTAATGGTTTTTGCCATCGAAGGAAGGACACAGATGAACTTGAGAAATCTGTGATCTGAGGTATAAAACTCCCATAAAGTGGAGGTAAATTCAAATTACCACCTAGACATTTGACCGGACTGCAGCTGGTACCATTGTCATAACTACCATAACAATGAAGTATGTTTTTTAAATATATTATTATTTTTCACTAATCTTTAGCAGAGTAACAACGTTTGAGGTCCTGATGAATGCCGCAAACTTTTAGCCATTTGACAGAAACATGTTGACCGTTGACGATTAGGACATTTTTTCAGTCCTGTACATCACTTTCTTTTTAATCCTAGCCCACGGGGTGATGTTTTAAACTTGTTTTTGGCACCCAGGAGCTAGTTTTAACACACGTTTTGCTCTTTATTTGCACTCTGCCCCTCACTCCCATTGCCTAAATTGGTAACATTACAAAACACCTCACGCTCCTCTCCATTTGGAGAGTCGTAGCCCACACTATATACCTTGCGGTTGCAGTGTGCAAGAGGGGACCCAATGATGAAGCATGTCACCCTTGGGTGAGTGAGGGTTCTCGTCTTTAAGAGAAAAGACTCCCTCTTTCCCCCTTCTTCTCCCATGATTCAATGATATATTTTGGTTGCGTTTGAACCAGCATCCCATTACTTTGTGTGAGGATCATATTCTGGAGTGGTGATGTGGATGCTACTACTCACTCCATTTGTTATAACCCTCTAGTGTGATATATCTGTAAGTGAAAGGCAAGGACCACAATTCATGTAGAAACGCACTACCCAGTCGTTCAAAACGGCCAATCGGAAAATGTTGCATGCATGATTTAAATTGAAATAGCGAAAAAGGGCGAGAGATCACCCCATGAATTAACCGAACAGCAGAGTCCGTTTCCGCTACCGAGAACGGCAAGGGCTCTAATTGTTGAAGATGCAATAGTGTATATGTAGCATCTTTCATGGACATAAATCATTGTTTATCAGTCAGATTAAATGGCAATAACAAAGCAGTGGCATTCAAATAATCCCAAGGTACTTTTCCCATTTTAAGAGCTTGCAATGTCCAAGCAAATTGCATTACAGATCTTAACTGATTTTGACCATGATATACCACAGAAACATCACTTTGAACAATATTAACAACAGATAAAACAATATTATCTAACTTATAAATGTGTGAGGAAAGTGTGTTTATGCTGTTGTCCACCATGGCAAGGACTTTCTCTAAATTAGTTTGATCAATTTGGCCCAGACAAAACGCAGCTTCAATCTGCAAAAGCTTCCATAATTCATTGTATGAGGCATATATAAATCGTTTAGCTCTAGGATTCCTAGGTCCTAAGAGGAAATCAGCCAGATTGATGTCAAGGACAACAGAGAAAGATGTTGTTTCACTGATGTCAACGTGGAATGTTCCAACCATTGTTGGCATAACTTACCCACCGAATGCGTGGTGACCGAATGTGTAACGGTATACCGAGGATCAGGTCTAGTCTCAATGAAACCGGGTGTAACATTTTAAAAACGCATTTGACATGCATTTGTATTAGTTTGCCACACCAACCATCCAGCAGAATCAACTTCAGAGACATTGGAAGTATCTTTTCTAAGTAAAGCTTGCAAAGTCTTGATGGTATAATTTGTCTGTGTGCACCAATCCTCATATTCCGCTAAGGACGGAATGGATGGAGTATTCAAATATTTAACAGTAGCGAGGCCAAAACAAGTTGTTTGGTACACTGTATCAATTAAAAACAAAATTTGAGCTGGGATCAGGCATGCACGATGTAAAGCTTCATTTCCCTGGACTTGCCAAGGCTTCATGCCCCAGATGGATTTTAAATCAACTGTCTCTTTCCAATGATCATAATCCTGCGTAGTCAATTTATTTCTGAACAAGTTGGCGTAAATCAATTTAGTGTGGGTCAACATAAATTTGGATTGCAAAGATGGTCGAATCTAAAATAATAGGATTCTGGATTAGATATGTCATATTCTGTAAAATAAGTAAACTTATCTCTGAGAGTTTTAGAACTCCCCTCTACAGGAGTAGGACAATGTTCCAATTGTGTATAATTAAAGTCAGGTTGTATCGTGTTGTTTTGTGTAGAAAATGATGCCCATAATGTTGATAACAAAATAAATCCCCATAGTCGGCAGAATTTAAATACAAATCTTAAGCATCAAAAGCAGCATAATATTTCAAATCTGGAAACAGTGCATGTACTGCTTGCACATCCCAATCATCCTAATGTATGGCCTGTGTCACACATCTCCTAAAGAGACTTGAAACACGTATGGTACCTTAAGTACCTCCATCGGGCCATGAATTTCGCAAGCTACTTTGTCCCAAACTATGCCATCTGCAACTGGGAATGCTGAAATGTTAACATGAGACTGATCACGTTTCATGATATGGGATGATGTGTGAGGGGCCAAAATTTAATCAACTAAGTTTACAGGAGAGCGTTCTGGCAAGTAATGACCATTGATGAGCAAAAAGAACACTGTCACAAATCCAATGGACATGAAGAGGAAAATCAGAATAAGCAGCAACCAAACGTAGGTCCATGGAGGGACCAGGTAAGTATTTTTGAACTGAGATAAAAAAAATACCTAATTTAGGCGGTGTGTCTGTCATACTGGATGTCGATGAGGACGAGCCGGAAGAGAGCTGGCATAACCTCCATAGTAGCCATTCGTAGGTTGATTGATCAGAGGTGGAAGTGTCGAGTCCTTTTGATGTTCTGCAGGACTGTTCGACACCTCACTCATAGACTCATCAGGGTGATATATCTACTCAGCATCCATAGTAGAAGATAGAGGTCGGATGGGTGAAAGATCAATAATAGTATCCATCACTTTCTTAACCCTACGAGGACCAGTGGAAGATGATGAAGTCAGTGGATCCAATGAGATAGCATTGCATGAAACTGCAGGCGTGACACTATTCAGAATCGGCCACATGTTGTAGCTTGTCATTGTCCACTGAAATATATATGTTGTCTTTGCGACCAGGTAAAGGTGGTAAAATGACTGCACGAGTACCATTCAGTCCAAGCACTGGAACCGGTGCACAAAAAGAGGGACCAAATTCTTTTTTGTTCTCCAACTTTTCTCGTACCAGATCTCCGACTTTTGGGAGCCAACCTGATACTGGAATCAGCAGTGCTGCAACAGTGGAAGAGGGTAAATGTTCAATCGCATAGCTGTCAAATGTCTTTTGTAGATCCTGTAACACAGTAGAATGATTATCTACGTCAAAACTTGCGGCAGCCGCCACGACGTCTTGACCATCAAGGTCTGAAACAAACATTTTAATGCCAAATAGCATTTTGTGTGGGGTCCACCCACCCAGGGATCATCTAGGAAGATTGTTAAGTGCACGTTGAACCCCAAGTAGGCCAGCCAGTTCCTGCCAGTACTTAAGACTCTAGCTGTCAAGGATTGCTTTAAGTCACGGTTTGTTTGCTCCATCAGGCCTGTATGGAGACAAAACTGCACCAGTACCCCATAAGACTTCATCACATCCTTGTACACCTCAGAGGTGAACGCTGGACCTCGATCAGAATGGAAGGTACCACAGGCAAATATCCCAACAAAGACACGCAAATCCCTGATGACATTTCAAGCATCAGCACTGTTTTGTAGCCAAACCCAAAGGAATCCAGTGCATGAATCAACTGGAATAAATATATATTTGTAGGCAGCATCAGAAGAATGAGGACCGCAGTGATCAAGTTAGATACAGCCAATAGGTTGATTCAAAATACATAGCTGTGTTTGTCATGGATGTGAGACCGTAGAAGGCTTGATTTGCTGACAAATGTCGCAAGAGAGTACATAATTACGAGTCTGTTTATATAAACCACGTACCAGATCTCCGACTTTTGGGAGCCAACCTGATCCCGGAATCAGCAGTGCTGCAACAGTGGAAGAGGGTAAATGTTCAATCGCATAGCTGTCAAATGTCTTTTGTAGATGCTGTAACACAGTAGAATGATTATCTACGTCAAAAGTTGCGGCAGCCGCCACGCCGTCTTGACCATCAAGGTCTGAAACAAACATTTTAATGCCAAATAGCATTTTGTGTGGGGTCCACCCACCCAGGGATCATCTAGGAAGATTGTTAAGTGCACGTTGAACCCCAAGTAGGCCAGCCAGTTCCTGCCAGTACTTAAGACTCTAGCTGTCAAGGATTGCTTTAAGTCACGGTTTGTTTGCTCCATCAGGCCTGTATGGAGACAAAACTGCACCAGTACCCCATAAGACTTCATCACATCCTTGTACACCTCAGAGGTGAACGCTGGACCTCGATCAGAATGGAAGGTACTACAGGCAAATATCCCGACAAAGACACGCACATCCCTGATGACATTTCAAGCATCAGCACTGTGTTGTAGCCAAACCCAAAGGAATCCAGTGCATGAATCAACTGCAATAAATATATATTTGTAGGCAGCATCAGAAGAAAGAGGACCGCAGTGATCAAGAGAGATACAGCCAATAGGTTGATTCAAAATACATAGCTGTGTTTGTCGTGGATGTGAGCCATGGGTCCATCAGACTGTTGGACAGGAATCATATCCCTAGAACGGCGGTGGTGCCTGCCAGGTTCTGCCATAGGGATTATCATCCTGCCTTAACCCGCCAAAAAAAGGCAGGCAGAAAGGGACTTTGGGGGCCTGCTCCCCTGCACTCTACATTTGGGCACTTACATATCCCTGCACCATGTGTCAGGCACCGCATGGTGCCTGCCACATAGTGCAGGGATATGTTACGTGTCCCGTTTTTACATTGCGGCAGGTGCTGCAGCCGGCAGCACCAACCCCATGTAAAATATAGGTATTGCGACCGCCGCAGTGGCAGTCACATTGCAAGTACCCCTGCGGGATCACCACCCTGTAGGCGGGCGGTCCTACTCTCCGATACGATGGCGGATGGACTGAAGTCCGTCCGCCATCTTAATCAACCCCTTAGTGCTTTAGTAAGCACATCAGCAATAGTGGTACATAGAGAATAGATACAAATATTTAGTAACAGTAAAAAAGAGTCAACGAAATACAGTGGGATATGTAAGCAGAATAGAATCAAGTACCTGAGTTACATATAGTGTAATTAAAAATACATAACGACAATAAATCAAAGGAGAACGTGATTGACAGTGTACACAAATGATCTGAGGTATTTGTGGTAGGGAGGAGTGTAGGTAGGGAGAGTAGATGTACAGTTTTCCCCGAGGTAGTGCTGCATAGATTTACGTGAGAGGTGTAGTGTAACATGTCTCAAGACTCAGGCATACTATGGTGTGACAAGAGGCAGCAGACAAAAGTAGATCGGGGTCTAGACAGGTAACGGGGTGTGGCCAAGTCCTCAGTGAGAGAGGAATTTGTTGGATAGAAAATGTTGTACTTGTTTCCTGAAGAGGGATGTGGAAGGGTTGCATATGATCTGAGAAGGGATAGAGAGACGAATATGTGGGGCCATTCCAGAGAAGGATTGGTTGTAGTTTTTCGTTTTCTTCATTTTTGTAGTTTGAGATGTAAGGAGCTCATACTTCTGAAGGGGTTGTTTTCATCTGAAAGGGTCACTTTCTGGGACAATTAGGAAGGGGTTTTATGGCAGTTGTGAGTTCAGCCGCGGGAGGAAAGGTTTTAGCTTCCCAAGGATATGCAGTTGATGGTTAGCTCCTATAGTGATGGTGCTAAAGTGATTTTGCATGCAGAGGTCTTTGCTTAAAGTAATAACTAGAGGTTCGGCGGAATCAGTGATATGTGTTGTGCAGTTCAAGGGAGAATTTCTGCATTATTTTGTCCTGTGTGTGTTTGCTTTGCAAAGGTTTTTATTAACTTTGCAATAAATAAATATATGTACATGAAGGAGTGTAAAAAAGAAACATATTGCTATAAATATTACCTTTCTGCTGTTCACTGTAAGCTAGAAAACAGAGCAGAAACATGAAAGCCCAGGTTTTGTTGTGTTCCTTGAACATCTGTTTTAATTATGGTTCATGACCTGACATGACCTGCCTTAACCAATGCTTGTGTCCTCTGGCAGTAGGTCTTCTGACGTTGGAATTAAACTATAATAAGTTATTACAGTTGAGTTTTGCCATCATTTCTTTATAATCAGTGCCTGGGTGCATCAAAATTCACCATCTATAAAGAATATAGAGACATGCTCTTAATACAGGGTTATCCAACTAACAGCAGAAGGTTGAGCTCGATACTCATAAACACCACCAGAAAGCCAATACTGATATCTCTCTAATCCATTATTTATGGAGGTGACACATGGAACTACTCAATGTGACAAAAAGATTCATTTAATGTTCTCCTTTCTTTTTAGGCAATTGTTTTTTTGATTCAATATTTTAAAAGAAGGTTTCAACAATTTACAAATGACAAACTACCGCACCCAACATTTTTCACATTACAAATAGAAAATTCAATTTCAAAGCATCAAAATATACATGACGTAAACACAACATATTACATAAAACAATTAATGACACACTTTTTAAACAGAAACAAAAACCATAAACACATTTAGATGAAACAATAAGACAAAACAACTTTAGCACTTTTAGAAAAGTGGCTTTCTAAGCCTTACATTCAAAGCAAACAGTGCACTATTCTTAATAAACCCACTGTGCTCCAAGCATAACAATGTGCTTTCTTAAATTCTCAAAAAATTCTATGCTTGAACATAACCAAGGGTAACTCCCTTTTCATAGCACTTGTTCGGAAAATGCGTGGTCGACGCATTTCGAACCCAACCAATAACTCATGGGGTTCTCATCAGGACCAATAGCTAGCAAGAACAAGAATTGAACATGTATTACCAACTGTGCTATACCATTTAAGGAACTTTTGCTATACTGACACCACCTCTAAGTCAAAAATGTTTACCTTTTATGAGATCAGCCGATCTCATGTGTTTAACTAATGCGCTCTATTGGAAGGCTCCCAGAGTCAAAAAGAAAAGGAGGCAGCAAAAACGTCAATGGCATCTGTCTTTTGTCTGAGTGTGCATTCAATATTATTCCAGTAACGGGGACCACTTGCTTATTGTATCAGGCGGTGGCCACTACTGCGGCCATTTTCATAGTAATTTATGAATATTTTAAGAGAAAAGAGAAGGAGTTGTTGCATGAGGATCTGAATAATGAAAAATGAAAAGAAATTCCGATTGAATGGTTGTCATGTAACTACATACCTTTCATTTTTCTTAAGGTGTACAACGTTGTTTCTGCTCTCGAAATCTATTTAGAAAAAATAATGACGCCATATTAACCATGATTCCAGACCCATTGTTCTTAACGCGTGTTTGCTCGTATATTGAAATGGTACTTCCGTTGGGTGCCCGGCTCTTACCTTGCGGTTCGGTTAAATTTTGAGGAGACAGCGTTTTCCAAATAGCGTTCTCATTCGGCGGGCGTGTGCTCCTGACTGCACGGAAGACTCAAGGCATTTCAATTTCCTGAATGCGTCATCTCCCACTCGCGCATTGGGTCTTGGGAAATGTAATTTTCAATGTCCTCAAGGTCATTTACCTTATTCCCTAATAGTATCTCCCATGAGACAATATCATTTTTTTTATGTCAGGGGAATATTAAATCATCCGCTTATCCTGCACGAGGTTATGCATATACTTCCAACATTCTTTAATGCGAAATCGCCCAGGGCTAAGTAGATAAAAACTGGTGCTTGGCCGGCATTAGTCATAATATTGGCTAAATTGTAAATTTCTCATAATTCATTGAGACCGTC
Source organism: Triturus cristatus (assembly GCF_964204655.1). Lineage (NCBI taxonomy): Eukaryota > Metazoa > Chordata > Amphibia > Caudata > Salamandridae > Triturus > Triturus cristatus. The sequence continues at coordinate 464,373,794 of NC_140589.1, forward strand.
TACTACTGTATCAAATTTCACAATTAACAAAGCTTCTCTTTACATCAATTTTCTTCCAAGGTCTCCTCCTCGTGGATCTTGCTCTATCTTAGATATTACTGTCCACCTTAAGTCTTTCTCCTCATGGTTATTATTGATCCAATGATTAACCAACAGTGCAGACAGCACTTTCTTCCAGATTCTGACACAGCATAAATCCAGAAATTGAATTTTGTGTTTGTAATGTGAAAAATACTGGGTGTGGATTCTAAATAGTTTGTCATTCGTCATTTGTAAATTGTTGAAACCTTCTTTTAAAATATCAAATTGAAAAAACAATTCCTAAAAAGAAAAAATAAAGGAGAAAATTAAATAAATCTTTGTGTCACATTGAGTAGTTCCATGTGTCACCTCCATAAATAATGGATTAGAGAGATATCAGTATTGACTTTCTGGTGGTGTTTATGACTTAATACAGGGTTAGCAGAATTCCATGTATTATATTAGATGTACCACCATTCCTGCTATTACTCATATACCTGGATATACAGTTGTTGATGTGTGCAGCATAATTGTATAATTTAAGGAATTTCTCATCACATATCCAATTTTAACATTGCAAAGGGCCATAGTGTTCAACTCAAAAGAGTGCCAAATTAGAATCTATAAGCTTTCTCAAGTTATATCAATATGAGGTAGGAGGGGCATGGCCAACTGCCGAAGATGGTTGATGCATGAAAGAAGAGCTCACGGGCTGTGGCCTAGCAGATCCAGAAAATCATCACCTTCTGTGGCCCATCCGCCCAGGTGCCCCAATGAAAAGTACTCCAAGCACCATGGGCATCGTGGAACCTTGTCTCTGAGCTGATTCATGGCCGCGAATCACAACAATCTCCTGCTACATTGGCCTCGCCAGGTAATGGCGGAACGTTAACACCACATTACCTACTTGTGATCCATGGGAGCCGGCGGGTGTGACAGCGGCAGCACCCACAACACCCTGAGATATATCTATGAGCATAGGGGAAGAAAGGGATAATCCAGAGCCTGTAATGGAGTTCAGAGGAGCACCATGTCAGACTGCATGGTGACTGGTGGGGATAGGCCTGGATGATCCTACTGAGACTGTACAGACAGCCGGCCCGATGCTCTGCAGATGATTATCCTACACCGAGTGGTGATCAGGGCTCAGGGGAGTGCCCTGGGGATTGATGTGGCGTTTACCTCAACCGAAACTCAGGAATGACGAGGAGAAGGCCCATCCAGGATCACATTGCCCCCAGAGGTTTGGGGTTGGCTGCGTTGGATGGGCCCAGCAACAGTCTCTCAGCACGATAGCACCACAAAGTGCACAAAGTTTGTAAATTAATGGTTTGACTATAGTCAATGACTATAGATAGATGTCCAGACATTGGGCCTAGTCACTAAATGTTTTTGATTGCTTAATCACTTTATCTGTTTTACCAGTTGTGCACTCTATTGTGGAATGATGTTTGGACTGCAGTGCGCCTCGTGGCATGATCCATTACAGTATCTCATGAAACAACTGAACCCCCCCACGGACAGCAATCTGTGTCAAGAACCATGTGGGAAGAACACATTGCGGGGTAAAGTGTGAGACATACCGCATATTGCCTGATGTGCAGTATTGCATCTTGGAGAGCAACATTAAATTCCGGTGGAGGACAGGCCTAACCTGCCCACATTGACTTTAACAATACTGAAGTATGGCTGCACCTCTCAGTGAGTATATTATTGAAGTGGAGAGTAAATGCTGACCATGATGACGCCCTAGATAAATGGCCAGCAACAACCTGTAATCCCACTGGGCCCTCAGTACCACGGAGGCTCTGTGACTCTTGCCACCAGAAACTGGAGTGTACCCGCCCGTGGATGTGCAAGAAGGGATGTGCTAGGCCAGTGACACTGTGCAACAGTATTACATCCCACAACTAACTGGTCGACGCTGCCCTCCTGGGTTGATATTTACCGTGCCATGAGGTGCACCAATGGAAGACAAGCCGACGTAAGGGAATCAGAGAGTACGCAACACAGCGAGGTGGACACCTCCTCCGTGGGAATGGAGGAGGACCCGGTGCCCTCCACCACAACGGGCCCCCCACAAGTCAAACCTGATGTAATACTAAGGGAGATTAGGGAATCTCGCGTAGTGTTGCAACAAAAATTGTGTTACCTTGCTACAGATGTTAGCCCCCACAGAGCAGACCACAAGAAGCTTGCGGACAGAGTGGGCACCAACACAGAGACACTACAAGACCTGGCCACTTGGCTGTAGGAACAATCAGAGATCGTTGAAAGGCTCCAGCATCAGGTCTCTTTGTTACAAGACAGAATTGAAGATGCTGAGTGGCGCTCACGTCAAAACATTTTTAAATAACTGGATTACCAGAGAATAGCGAGGGCCCTAACGCAATTCAATTTATAATGGCCTGGCTACATACGGTGGTGTCCCTGGAGGGGCTCTCAGAGTTGTTCTGTGTAGAGCGGGCACATAGAGTCATCATAAGAAGGAGTGTGCAGGGGGCACCACCTTGCCCCATAGTGACCCGGATACTTAATTACAAAGATTGTGATACGATCCTCCAAAGTGCACGAGAAAAGGCACTGATCAAATGCGACAATGCACGTATCTCACTGTTCCCAGACTACACCCTTAACATTCAGACACAGCATGCCTCTTACTATGGGATCAAACAACACCTACACTTCGAACCTCCCGTGTCCCTAGCCTCCTGCCCGCCTCTGACCACCCTGACCCCTGTAATCCTTACCCCCCCGACCGACCCTTTGATCCCACAGGCTCCTATCCCCGTGATCCTTGGGACGAACAGAATTCCAACTTCTCCATCGTCACCAAGACTTCCCCCGCAATTTACCACAATCCTCCCCTGCCCTCCCCCTACAACGAACCCTATTCCCCTGTCTTGCATTCTGGTTAACTGTCGTTCAGCGGTCCAACATGCGATTGCAATTTCGGAAACCATCATTAGTGAATCCACTGACATTGCTTTTCTTACTGAAACTTGGCTTAAATACCACACCTCTTCCATTCTTGATATACTCTCCCACCCTGGCTACTCCATCCTTAGAAAAGATAGACCTGTGAAAACTGGAGGTGGTCTAGCAATAATCTATAAAAATGAACTTCAACTCTCCCCTGTGCCTATCCACGATCCGTCTACTTTTGAATACCTCGGAGTGGAACTTAAAATGCAGGGCTTCCCTCCAATTAGATTACACAACATCTACCATCCTCTTGGAGACCCTCTCCCTTTTGTAGAAGAATTGTCCGACCTTCTCACACAATCCTCACTTTCCAACTCTAAAAACCTCTTCCTCTGAGATTTTAACCTCCATTGGAACAAAAAGGACGATCCTACGGTTAACGTCCTCACTGATCTACTCGACATCAATGACCTTAAACAACTATGCCACTCTCCCACTCACTCCAAAGGAGCCACTCTTGACGCTATCATTACTAACAAAAAGTTGGCCTCCCTTTCCTCCATAGTCTCCATCGACTGGTCCGACCACCACCTCATCCTTTTCACGATCTCTAACACTGTTCTACCCCCTCCACCCAAAACCGTAAAACAGATTAAATTGACCAGGAATCTTCACCTTATCCCCCCAGGTGAACTTGAGGCCAAAGTCAAAGCTCAACTTCAACTCTCTCCTCCCGCACATAATGCCAATGACCACACCGAACACTTTAACAAATCCATCGTCAAGGTCCTTGACCAAATTGCCCAGGCCAAACTAAAATGACAGAAAAACTCCTCCAATTCCTGATTCAATCCAGATCTCAACAATGAGTGGCGCACTCTTAGATCGACCAAACGCTTATGGAGGCAAAACTCTTCTCCAGGTAACCTCTCTCTCCTCAGATCCGCTAGATCCAACTATAAAAAACACATCCTCAGTGCTAAGACATCATTCTTCCGCTCCTAACTTGTCCGGGCTAAAAACCGACCTAGGGAACTCTTCAGCATTGTGAAAAACCAAACATCCTCTGCACCCCCCAAACAGATTGCCACCACTGAAAGATGCGAGGAAATTGCCAACTATTTCTTAGAAAAAATCTCCAAAATTGATCAATCCTTCGCCCTAACTCCCCTCCTTCTTAACCCTCTACCCTCACCAGACAATTCCTCAAATTCTCCTACACTCTCTACGCTCCCTCAAGACTCCTTATCGCTCCCTCTCATCGTCCCTATTCTTGAACCTGGCCCCATCATACCTGAACTGAAAAATAATGCTTCTTGGCACAACTTACATCCAGTCACTGAACTTGATGTCCTTAACGTCATTTCCAGACTGAAACCATCATCTCACACTAAAGATCCTCTCCCGTGCAACCTTCTCCAAGACCTAAAACATATCATTACCCCCTACTGGACCTCCACCATCAACTCCTCCTTTATCTCTGGTTGTGTCCCTGCATCCCTCCAACTGGGACAAATCACTTCCCATCCTCAAAAATCCCGCTGTCAACCCTAATGACCTAAATAACCTTCGTCCTATCTCTAACCTTCCTCTTCTCTCAAAAGCCCTTGAAAAATGCGCCCTGCTCCAATTAGATTGCACATTGATTCATTCAATCTTTTAGACTCGTTCCAATCAGGCTTCAGAAAGGGCTGTAGTACTGAAACGGCAATGCTAAACATAATTGATGACTTCCAACACGCCCTTGGCAAAGGCGAATCCTCCCTACTCATTCTTCTTGATCTCTCCGCTGCTTTCGACACTGTTAATCACTCTACTTAACACACTTAAAGATCGTTTTGGCCTTAGTGGATCAGTCCTCAAATGGTTCACCTCCTTTTTCCAAAACAGAACCCAGCAAATGAAAATCCATCACTACATTTCGAAACCTCTGCCCATCTCCCTTGGGGTCCCACAGGGCTCTATCCTCTCCCCCTCTCTATTTAATCTCTTCATGGAACCCCTCACCCTCATCCTTAAACAAGCGGGAATCAACTACCACCTATACGCCAATTACACCCAACTTTACTATAAGATTCAATCCCGCTCAGATATCCTTCACCTCAATTATGCCTTGAGTAAGATTCAATCCTGGTTCCACTACAACCACCTCAAGCTCAACCCGAAAAAGACCGAAATCATTCTCTTCTCCCCTAAGAACAACTCGCTCCCCATTCTATCCTGGATCTCTGACCTTACAGCTCTCAACTGCTCTCTCACTATATCCAACTCAGTAAAATCCCTCGGTTTTAACATTGACCAGAACCTTAGTCTTATCCCCCATATAAAAAATGTGTCCAAAAGCGCTCTCTTTACACTCCATCACTTAAAGAACATAAAACCCTTCATTCCAGCAGACGACTTTAAATTAGTAGTCCAATCGCTGGTCCTGTCAAAAATCGACTATGGGAATGCCATCCTCGCTGGAACTCCTAAAGCCCACCTCGCCCCAATCAAATCGGTTCTGAACCTTGCCGCTAGGCTCATTAGCGATCTTAAATGGTTTGATCATATCTCCCCTGCCCTTAAAGCCCTTATGTGGCTGCCCGTTGAAGGAAGAGCCTCCTACAAGACAGCGTGCATTACGCACAAAGCCCTGCATCAATGCTCCCAGCAGTACCTCGCAGATAAACTTCACAAAGCCGGCTGCTCTAGATCACTGAGGAGCTCCAACACCCTCGCTCTTATCCTTCTGTTTTGGTTTCTGAATACTACCTCATTGTAAATTTTACTATACTGCAATGAATACTCATGTAAAGCGCTCTAAAACCCCCGGGTCGAGCCAGAGCTAAATAAAACATGTTACATGAATAAATAAATAAATAAATGCCTAAATCTAAAGTATGCCCTATAGTATCCTGCATGACTAAAAATAATTAATATTAATGAGCAAAAAAGTACCTTCTTCGATACTCCAGATGAATTGTGGGAATGGATGGAACATACATTCCCTGAACTCCCCATTGCCGAGAAACACAAACGCCACACCTCACACATCACACAGCAAACGCAGACAAAGTCCCAGCACAGAAGGCAGAGATGCCGGGAGGAAGATCTATTGCCTCCCCCAGAACAGAAGCTGAAGGGTCAATGAGCAGCCCACTTGTCTGTCGCTACAAAATCGCTACATCTCTCTTTCGATTGGAGGTTAAGAAACAGTGCTACATAGTAAAGCAATTATTGGTGTGGATATTCGAATTTACTAAGAGGATTGCAACGAAATTGTGGACACCCATATACTTAAAAGATAAATAATTATTTCCAGACCAAATACAGGATTGTATTTGAAACACATGTCTTCTCCCTTTTTATGTAGTATAATTTAGAGTGGAAAAAGGGCTTCTAATACTGCAAGGTCGCAACATACCTACGAGTGTATGAGAATCAGTCCCAGATACACGAGCAGTATAAGAATTATATCAGTACTTCCTATTTCTCCCCTTATTGGCCCATCTTAAGTCTTCTAAACAACAAGTCCTGAAGAAGATGGCTAAAAAAGGAAAATAGGCCATCGAAACGTGCGTTGACCAGCTCTGTGTGTGGTACCCCAGTCCACAGCACAGCATTTGAGGCATGAGTTTTTCTCCCCAATGGTCTCACCTGTGTATGCAGTCTGGTTCTGGGATGTGTAGTATGTGTGTATTGAGTGCAAATGTGTGGTATGAGGTATGAGAGGAGGTGTGCATGAGCGACAAGGGGGATGGTGAGTGTGTATATAAATGTTTTTATTGATGAACTCTCTTGATATCATTTGTGGATAATATTGTTGTACATATTCATGTTTTGGAATGTTTAGATCTGTATATATTTTTGTACTCTTGCTTTAACTTTTGTGATATTTCATGTAACTATTTTCCAATGCTAAACCTGTATCAATGTGTAAAAAAGAATATGAAATGAATGATTTAGAAAATGATACAAATAAATTCAAATATGACAAAAATAAATAAAATCAGTTTTGTGTGCAGTTGAATACCTTTCCATGCCCCACGTTTGAGCTTATTATAAGCCACATGTAAAGAAATAACGACCTAGAGGGACATTATCTAATTATTATTATTGTTTTTCCCCCCTTTTCCCTGGCCTCTTGATCATTTGTTCCTTAGGGGGTTGCCTTTATCCCTATAGGCTTCCAATATACCACTTCTCGACCTTTCAATGTGGACTTATCCTGTGGGCACAGGCGGGTGTCACTGAGGGGATGGCACTGTTCAGTGATGGAACACTAATCAATCATGCAGATTTTATAAATGAAGAGGGGCTCACAAAGGCACTTTTTAACACCCATGCAAGTCTGGTAAGATACATCAAATGGTATTGAGCACTTGATGGGCATGAACCCACCACAAATGAACTGGTTTATTCAGTATATTTGCAGGGTTGGTTCTATCGAAGAATTCACACACACCAGCCTTTGCTTCTATTGCCATTGCGGATAAGTGGGAAAGGGACATAGGTAGAACACTCCTGGACAAAGAATGGAATACTGTATTAGACTACCCAAGTGGGTATCCTGCAAACCACGGCTTACATTCATAAAATTCATGATAATGCAGTGTACTTACCTAACACCACATAGGATACACTCCGCATGTCCGAGGTGTCCCGAGCAAGATGCCGATTTAATACATATGCTCTGGGCCTGCCCCGCCGTGCTCAACTACTGGAGGCAGGTCACTGCAGCCCTGAAGGAGGTAATTGGGGGTACTACATGGCACACAGCTGAAAGCAGTCTTCTGGGTCTCTACCCATGAAAGAAGAGCCACAGAGTCCATGATAGATTTGCGGACTTGGCGCTTATTGTGGCCAAATCAAGCATCACCAAGAGGTGGAAATCAGCAGCTTCACCTACGGCACTTGCATGGAAAGTGGGGGTGAAACCTTGGGGTCTAGCGGAGAGGGGCCCTCTCCTTAGGGAAGAACACTGTGGTTTACGGAAAAGACCCATAGCAATGAGCTGGGATCTCTTATTGGAGTCCTTCAAAGCTTTGGGCACTTCTAGCACCCCATAGCACGTCACTACTATCTCTCTAAGGCTCTGGGCGATAATACACAAGGATAAGGTCAAATATGAGTGCCTAAGCTACATGCTCCCTCACTCTCGTTGCTAGTATACATGACGTTCCGAACCAGATGGGTTATGGTAAGTATTTCCGACGTATACCCTCCCACGAAATCATAAGCTGGGTACCCATGTACACCCCCAGTGTTTGAGAGGTACCGCCTGAGCAGGTCTCCTAAAGAGTTGAAGAATCTTTGTTGCGCCCATCTATAGGGGGAAGGGGGGATAGTATTTACATGTAATTGTTAACTTATTAAACTAGGCTGGGCACTCGGACTCAACTGCAAATGACCAGACATGTTATCTGTAAATGTTATCTTACCGTTGTACTTGATGCGGACTTTCACCAGTAGGCTATTATGAATACTAGTGCACAGTGAGATGTTACCAAGTGTAATAAAAGTTGCTCTCTTACATCATATGTGTACTTAACTACATGACATTGTGTAATTTGTAAAACCCAATAACATTTGTTTCAACAAAAAAAAAACAAATATGAGAGAAATATTCTATTCAAAGTAAAAATGAGAACATTCACAACTAAATTAATATTCTTCTACTCATTTAAGTGTGTTTTCAAGCTGTTGCAAACTAATTAAGTAACGGAATTGAAAAATAAAATGGAAAACAAGTAAGCAAGGGACAGATTGTGACAAAAAGTATCAGCAATTTAATTATATACGGCTGCTGAGCTAGTGCCAATAATTGCAACTTTTTATTAAAGCAAATGACGGTTGATCAAGGCAGTCACAGCCAAGCAGCCTTGCACTGTCTGCAAAGGGACAATGAGTGCTGTGATTCGCAAACACATGCACCACTTCGCTGTCGCCCTTTGCTTGCTGTGGGGTAGGAATAGCTGTATTCCAACATGTCGTTCCAAAAATCCCAAAGATGTGGAGGTGTGGTTCTTCCTTATGCTGCTCTTTGCAGCCCAAGCAAAATTTAAAATAACGGCCTGTGTTCCAGCTTCTTTCTAACAGTATTCATTGTGTATTCAAATCTCCCTTTACCCTACACAACTGTTTTTCGAAAGAAACCACTCCCTGGGATTCCTAAATCTAAAGGTTAGAGGTATGAATGAACAGGCAGGCCACAAATAGTGGGTGCAAATGACACACTAACTTTTGCAATCTGCTTTCAATTTTGCGATGCGATATAAGTACTAATAAGGCACATCTGAAGATTTTCATTCACAGGTGGCCCAAAATGACTGATCTAATGTCTATTTACCAATAATCCGACAGGCCGCTGTTTGTGACCTCATGCATTTGTTTACCAATGCAGGAATGGTTTCCTGCAAGGGTCTGCAGACCTCCATCTATGTGGTCACATTCGCAAATGGGAAAGCGTTTTTGAGAAACAGGTTTGGATACAAAAAGTGTGTCCCACTTGGGGGGATATTGGGGGCGGGGGCTGACAGGCAGTCATGTTTGAGCCACTCTACCATGGCTGTCTGACATCATTCCCAAAGGAGAAGGTGTCTCAGAGAAACCGATTCTTCTTAGTGAATTGTTACCGCCCATTTGAGGTATGAGTGCATATTATATGGTTCAAATCCACAATAGCTTTTAAAAACCACTAATAAATAGTGTTGATAATAATCAGGAGGGGCCCACCTTTCATGTCCTTTCCTGATTGTAATTCCGAATAATTAGCAAGTTGGAAAGGTTTTTCTGACTTGCAAAAGTGGTTCAGTAAATGTTGGTTTAAAAATTACAATACTTGAAACCCCATTTTGTGTTCATCAACGCTGTGATTTTCCAAACAGCTGTGTTAGTGAGTGCAACATGTTTTTTTATTGTAGAGGATGTGAGAAAATCACTCTTTTTGTGTAATCATGCCCATTTTTTGCTGACTGATATTACTGGTTTTTGACCTCTGCACACTGATGTACTGCTGTCCAGTCCCAAGTATACATGCTCTGACCGCTACAAACTGGTAAACTTGCCTAATGAACAACAGGCATATTTGTCGAAGAGCATATTATTTGGTGCACAAAACTGTACCAGTGCTTTAAAAATTAAAAGGTGAACTGTGAACTGGAGCAAATGTTGTGCCACCAGATAAACTGCTAAGAAAAAAACATGACTGGCCTGTTTGGCCTGACTACTGCAGTTTTTAAACTTGCAGCCAAATCGGTCAAAGTTGCTCTTTGTGATTGGATGGAACCATACTTTTAAATATTTAATAAGGCACCGAAGGTACACTTTGTAGCCCACATGTTAGGGTGGCAAGTACTTAGGTTCTGATTTAGATTCCAGGGTACGGGTTACTCCCTCGCAACGGGGACGGATATCTCCTCCAGCGAAATATGAATCCAATAGCAACCTGTTGCATTTAGATTTCGGAGGACGGGATATCCGTCCTTATTGTGACAGAGTAACCTGTCCACCGAAATCTAAATAAGGCCCTTAGTGTTGGCTTGTGCATGCAGTGACTGGCCCCCATGATATAGTTTCGCAGTAAAAGGGAGTAGTAGTCCTATTAGAAAAACGAAAGGTCAGAATACATTTTAAAAATCCCCAAACTATGGTTTTGAACATTTACAGCAGCTATACAACGACTATTTTTTAATGTATATTATACATTCTATTTACATGTAACGTTGGATTAGTAATAAATATTCATGGTAAAATGTTAACACTTTTTTTGATTGGAAAACTTGATTTACCTTCTTCTGTGGCGGGAGTGTGTTGGGTTACTTGTTCTGTCGTACGCTGAGGGCATACTGTTTTCCTTTTACCCCCTGGCATAGCTGGAGTCGTCATTTTGGTGTAGTGTGCACTCCAGCTCTTTAAAGGGGTTGACCAACGGCACTTTAAAGCTGGGACTGGGGCGTGGACGCACCTGTGGAGGTGCTGGGACGGGGCCTGCGGCCTAGACTATGTGCCGGACCATAAGGTATGCGACTACTCAGTTGTACGCTCCGGCCGTAAGGTCACGTGCGACCTCGGCCCATTTATTATATACCCTCGGACCGAGCCCGGTCACAAGGGGTGCGTGCTCACGTTCGGTCGCGTAGAGGCCGTGTGGCCCTCTACATCCCTCCAAACCTTTAGCCGGCCAAACAACCAGCGGAACATCAATATGGAGAACCAAAATAGAGAGAGAGAGAGAGAGAGAGAGAGACGTAGCTATAACATCAGTGTCCACTGTTCTCATGGCGCCTCCGGCCCAGGCCGCGCTGGCATCTCCCTGCTGCCGTCCACTTGACAGGCGTAGTCCTTCAGTTTTTGACTGGGAGCCGGGTTTGGTCTTAGCTGGTATCTTTGACTCCGAGACACTGGCTCCTGGTGAGCAGGTGTGGCGCCGCCCTGAGGCCCAGTCGGGCCGGACTCTTCTGCGACCACACTGTGGCTGGGGCTCCTAGGACTTTCGCACTCGCATCCTGGCTGCGACGTTGCCTGGGTCTCTGGTCCTGCGATCCCCGCTTCCTGACTGTGCGGAGGGTCGGATTCCACACTATCCTCGCTGTCTTCCGGGTCAATGGGAATCCTTGGTGGTTTGCTTGGTATCACCCTGAACCATGACACATTCCACACGACTGTGTGCCGCCCCCTCTGTGCTGTGATCATTGTCCCGTTCACCCGGGTTACTACCCATCTTTCCGACTCATAGGGTGTGCGGAACTTCCAGCCGGGGTGCCTGTCCTTCAGGATCACTCTCGACCCCACCTGAATGTTCGGGACCCAGGCCCCTCGACGCACGGTGGCCTTGTCGTTGGTCTGCTGGCGCTTTTATGTGTCCGCACTGGGTCTCGGTCCGGCGGCATCCAGGTAGCCGCTTCAGGGATGAGATCCCGCGGATGGCGTTTCAGAAGGAGTGCTTCCGGGGCACATCCAGTCGTTACGTGTGGCGTTTGCCGGTATGCAAACAGGAACTGATGGAGGCACGTTTCCGGGTTTTGGTGTTGATCCACACCCATGCACATTGCCCTGTTGAGCGTCCTCATGAAACGCTCTACCTCCCGTTGGCCTGAGGCCACTGCGGCGTGATTCTACGGTGTCTGACCCCTCTGCGCTGCAGAAAGTCCTGAAACTCCTGCCCTTGAAAGGGCGGGCCATTGTCCGACTTTATCTCCTCCGGCAGACCAAACGTTGCAAACACCTTTTCCAGGGCGGGTTGTACCTGCATGAACGCCGTGGAGGATACCAATTCGACCACAGGGAACTTGGTGCACGAGTCCATGATGACCATCGTGTGTCGTCCGTACGGAAAACTGCCGAAGTCGAGGCTCACCTTCGTCCAGGGCGTGTTGCAGGGCTCCTCCGTAATTACCGGTGCAGGAACGGGGTCCGCCCCAGTTATTGTGCACGAGTGGCATGTCCGCACTTCCTCATCGACTAGCCTGTCCATGCCCGGGAACCATACTTTGGACCTGAGCCTCGCCTTCGTCTTCCCAGCTCCTTGGTGGGCCTGATGTGCTATGGTTACCAGACGCCTCTGGAGGTCCTGTGGGACTACGATGTTCTGGCCTCTCAGTATCAGGCCAGACTCTCCTGTGCTTAACTTGTGCCGCACTTTCCAAAGTTGCCTTCTTGCATTCTGCTCATCTTCAACCAGGCCTGCTACTCCGTCCAGGAACCTGTGCCAGCGACCCATGGCAAGAGCTTCTTTGACTCGCTGAAGCGTGGTGTCTTGCTCCGTGGCCTCACACATCTCCGCCTTGGTGATTGCCAACGGGCAGGCGTCCTCCTCCACCATTTGCACAAACGCCTCCATCCGTCTGCTGTCGTCTGAAGGGGCCCGCTCGTCCCCTGGTGGTGGGTGCCTTGACAGGAAGTCCACCGGGTTGTTGGCCCCTGGGCGAAAGATCAGTTGGAACAAATATGCCTGCAGCTGTACCGCCCATCGTTTGATCCTTGGTGGTACCAGTCTATTCGATCCGCTGAACAGCGGCACCAGAGGCTTGTGGTCCGTTATGACTTTGAACGGGTGACCGAACAGGTATAGATGAAAGTGCTGGCAGGCCCAGCGGATAGCCAGGGCCTCGCGCTTGATCTGTGCATATCGCGTTTCAGTTGGTGATAGTGCCCGACTGCCGTATGACACAGGTGCGTAGACTCCTGGCCTTGCTTCCTGCAGCAGCACCGCGCTGAGCCCCACCGGGCTGGCGTCCACCACCAACTCTGTTCTCTGCCCCGGGTGGAAATACGCCATCGTTGTTTGGTTCAGTAGCGCCTTCTTCACCTCCTGGAACGCAGCGTCCTCCCGTGGTATCCATGCCCATGGCGTCCCGGTCTTCGTTAACTGTCTCAGTGGCTCTGCCAGAGTGGCAAGATTCGTCAGGAACCGGCCGCAGTATGTCGCCATGCCAAGAAAGCTTCTTATCGCTGTGGGATTCTGCGGCACTGGAGCATTCCGGATGGCCGCTGCCTTCCGAGGGTCCACCTTGAGCCCATTCCTGGAGAACACGTATCCGAAGAAGTCGATCGAGCTTTGATAGAATGCACACTTTTTCCGATGTAGCGTGAGACCACAGTCCACCAACCGCTGTAGCGTCGCCCGAAGTCTGGCGTGATGTTCTTCCAGGCTTTTGGAGTATATGAGAATATCGTCGCTCAGATTGATCACTCGGACGAGTCCCGACAGGGTTTCCTGAATCACGTTCTGAAAAACCTCTGCCACTGGCGGCACCCCAAAGCTGAGCCGGGTGTACCTCCTCAACCCCACGTGTGTCGAGAAGGTGGTGATGTACCTGCTCTCCGGGGCTAACTCTAGTTGGTGGTATCCTGAGTTGAGGTCCAATTTGGAAAACCACTGCACCCCGTTTAAGTCCGCGACGATGTCGTCCATCGTCGGGGTCACATGCTGCTCCCGTCTGATGGCTTGATTGGGGAGTCGCATGTCCTCACACAGGCGAATGGCGCCAGGTTGTTTAGGTTTGGGCGCCACCACAAGGGGCGACACCCATGGTGTGGGCCCCGACTCCTTCTCAATGACTCCTAAGTCCTCGAGTGCTTGCAGCTCCTTCTCCACTAGCGGGCGGATGTGCAGTGGTATCCTGCGGTGCCGGAGTGGTCTTGGTACAGGATGAGGCGCCTCAGCGACACGGCCTTGCATCCGGCGATTAACTGTGCCCTGATCTCGTCGTTGTGGTCTATGCCAGTGAAGGTGGCCGCCAGTTTCCGGAGCCTCGCGTAGTACATATCCATTGTCTCTGTCTCCCCTTGGCGAGCCTGTCGCAGTTTGAATCGTTCGTAATCTGGATTCATTTGGGGAATTACTTGTTGAGAGCTGCAATCGCAGCATCGTAGTCGTCATCCTGTCCGGAGTTCGGTAGCGACTCGAAGAGCTCGTAGAGCTCATCGCCTCCAAAGTGCATGAGGAGGGACCTCTTCACCTTGCCATCGTGTTCTCGCGTCCCCACAAAGTTGTGGTTGAGGCGGCCCACCCATCGCTTCCACCGAGGCGCCGCAGTAGCCGGATCAGCCAACTGGCTGAAGGGCGGCAGGGACGTCACAGAGGCATGTGAGAAAGCTGGTGGGGCCGCTTGGTCATCCGCCATGTCATCGCTCTACGCGCCGCTGACGTGCAACACCAGACGCTGTGAGGAAAGGCTTGTCCGGAAGTACTGAGCAGAATACCTTGTTCGGGACGTGCAGATGGGTGCAGACTCTCGCACTCTCGCCAGGTCTTTTTTTTTTTTCTCTGGACCAGGACCAAAGGGAGGTGATATGCCCTTCTTCTATATCCCCTGTTACTGTCTGGGGCTGCACCCCGCTTGCTGGCAGTCTGGTATGCCTTCTCCCCTTCTTTAGTCCTCTGCTGTAGTAGGTGTATGTTGTGCCCACCAGTGGGGAAATAACCACCCCTGCACCAGCAGAACAGCTTCACAGTCCCTGCTGGGAGTCAGGCAGCACCTCCAACCCCCTGCCTCGCTTGAGCTCCTCCTCGCGGTGTTTCAGGCCGCACAGACAGCGTGTGCGCACAGGCGGAAAGAGCCGCCACCCCTTTCGAGGTCTGCGCGCTACTTACACGCTGGGCCGGTGCCGCTCTTCACCGCACATGCGCGCTACCACACCAGGAGATGTTCACGTCGGCAGGGACTCACGCTGCCTTCTTCGAACGCGCGGACTCACACCGGAGTCGCGCCACCTGCAGGGGATGCCTCGGCAGCTTCACAACCAATCGGATCTCGGCCACCTCTTCGACGCGCACCGCGTGGAGCGGGCGCGCGCGCTTTCCTCCCTGCGCCGGCAGACACGACGGGGCACTGCAGCGGGGGTTCGCACAACACCTTTGTCGCCAGTGTGGAGGTGCTGGGACAGGGCCTGCGGCCTAGACTATGTGCCGGACAATAAGGTATGCGACTACTCAGTTGTACGCTCCGGCCGAAAGGTCACGTGCGACCTCGGCCCATTTATTATATACCCTCGGACCGAGTCTGGTCACGAGGGGTGCGTGCTCACGTTTGGGCGCGTAGAGGCTGTGTGGCCCTCTACAGCACCGTCTTAGGCAAGCTTTTTAACAATGTATAGTAGCGCTTTTTACATTTGTGGTTTTTAAAAATTGATGATTTGAAAATTTGCTTTACCTTGTTCTGTGGAGTGAGGGTGTTTGATTCCTTGTTTTGTCATACGCTGAGGGCATACATTTTTCCTTTTACCCTCTAGCATAGCTGGAATCGTCATTTTGGTTTAGGTCGCACTCCAGCTCTTCAAAGGGGCAGAGCACCGGGACTTTAACGTCGAAACGGTGGCATGGACACGCCGTCTTAAGCAAGATTTTTAACAGTGTGTAGTAGCGCTTTTTATATTTGTGGTTTTAAAATTGATAATTTGAAAAATTGCTTTACATTGTTCTGAGAATAGAGGGTGTTAAATTCCTTGTTCTGTCATACAATGAGGGTGGCCTTTTTTCCTTTTACCCCCTGGCACAGCTGAAGGCGCCATTTCGGTTTAGTGTGCCCTCCAGCTCTTCGAAGGCATGGAACACCGGCACTTTAAAGCCAGGACCGTGGTGTGGACAAGCCAGTGGTGTGCCAAAGGCGCTTTAAAGGCAAGCCCATCTGCACCCTTCAGCATCCCATTAGCGGCCAGCCCCAGCCAATGTGCCCAAAACATGGAAAATCCTGGGACATGTGTTTTTTATACTTGAGAAGCGCTGACCTATTTACGTCCCAGGTCAGTTTGCTCACCGAACTTTGTTTTAAGCAATGACATTTCCACTTGTATTTGTCCCTCATGCAGCTTTAGTATAAAGAACAGCTTCCGTGGCCTGTAATTGCCTTTGCCAGTTGCAAATTTGAATTGGTCTTTTTCGGCTGACCTTCTCAATGTGCATTTGTTGCAGAAACATGCAACATATTTATTTCATCTACTGGACGATAATTCTCCTGATGGTCTATTTATGATGGAGACTTGGCTCTCTAGCCCTTCCTCCCCTGTTTTGGATATGGCCTATCCCTATAAAATCCATTGTTTGAACCGCCCTTGCCTGGAGGGGTGGAGGTATTGCCATTGATTTCAAACAAAATTATAATTGTTCAGTCTTTGAGCTCAAGGAACTGGAAGGAGCGGAGGTTTTTGGTTTTTATCTTTCCTTAATGCCTCAACAATCTGTGGGTGGTGTCTTAATTTATAGACCCCTAGGTCAGGCTGGAGCATTTCTTGCTTCTCTGTGAGATGCTCTTTCTCTTTGGGCAATAAAGTTCTCGCATTTCACAGTACTTGGAGACTTTAACATTCATATGGATCTGGAGTGCTCCAGTCATAAGTTGACGACACGCAATTCGCTCTCCCTTCATTGGACAGACTACTACTTGATTAGATTTAGTTGGTCAGCCTAGTCCTTTAGGCCTTACAACAAAATACAAAAAGGTGAGATTTTTTCCTCCCTTTGTATGACTATACCCAAGATTACAAGTAACATTGAGTTAGATACTGGCAGGTTGGACAGTTGGATTTGTGATTCTGATAATTCATTAGCTCCTATTAAAGTCAGGAAACTTGAGAGAAGCGAATCTTCGTCTCCATGGTTTACTGCTGGAAGAAAAGAAATGTTGCAAAAAGGATGAACAAGGGTGGCTCAAGGATGATAGGCTGAGAGAGAAGGAGGTGTAGCATGCCTTGCTTAAGATTGCTAAAAAGGAATATTTTGACAGCAAGAATGAAGGGGCAGGCAATCAGACATGTGAAGTGTTCAAAATAGTCAACAGCTTCATGGTCTCCGGTGGTCTGCACTAATAAAGTCCCATGGTCTCTAAAATGGTGTAACAATTTAACTATCTTATTTCAGGAGAAAATGGTGAACCTCCAACTAAGCCTTTCTGGCTCTGTGCAGGAACTTAGGGGCCAATTCACAGAACTAATCTGAGATAAAATCCTAAACTTACTACTTTTGGTATTCACAGAAGGCATTTAGCAGTAGTAAAGTTAGGACTCCTAACTTTACTACTACTAAACTGAGATAAAATCCTAAACTAACTACTTTTGGTATTCACAGAAGGCATTTAGTAGTAGTAAACTTAGGACTCCTAACTTTACTACTACTAAATGCCTTTTGGGATAACCGAAAGTTGCAAAGTTAGGATTTTGTCTCAGTTTAGTAGTAGTAAAGTTAGGAGTCTTGACTTTACTACTACTAAATGCCTTTTGTGAATACCAAAAGTAGTAAGTTTAGGATTTTATCTCAGATTAGTTCCGGGAATCGGCTCCTTAGTGTTTTCTCTCCTCTTGGGAGAGCGACCAAAGAGGTAGGGTGCTCCCTCTCGTCCTTTGAACCCACCTCTCTTGAGGAGTCACTAGCAGCCATCCTATGTCTTAAGTAAAGCTCACCCATTGACCCTTGCCCCATCAGTGGACTAATCATGCCGGCAGAGGTGATTAGTCCATGGGTAAATAAGTTGATGAATGAGTTGCTGACCTCCACAAAAACCCCCAGGCACTGGAAACAAGCTAATATTATTCCGTTATTGAAGAAGATCTCGGCCGACCCTAATTTGCCTAGTAATTACAGACCTATTTTCCTGTCGGAGAAATCAGGCAATAGGAAACTCTCTAGTTATCTGGAGTCTAACAATCTCCTTCATTTTAGTCAATGGGGCTTTAGGAAGAATGTAATTACTGAGACAGCCCTAATCGAGGTGGCAGAGGAAATCAAAGACATGTTGGGTGTCAAGAACAAGGCGGTGTTGATTTTGGTAGATCTATCTGCCGCCTTTGATATGGTTCCCCACTCCTCCTTGCTGAATTGCCTCTCTAGGATTGGAGTGAAGTGTCTGGCCCTTAGGTGGCTGACTTCCTTCTTAGACAATAGAGAACAGGATGTCCGGCTTTCTTTGTTTGCTTCCTGCAATAAGGCAATCTCACATGGGGCCCCACAGGGCTCTACCCTCCACCCAACTCTGTTTTATGTATCTCTTACTCAGACATTACGCAGATTCTCTTCTCCTTTGAAGATGGGAAGGCTATGGCTTTCAAATCTATTCAATCATGCCTAACTGCTGTGTTTGTCTGGTTGCATCAGAAGCAACTGATGTGCAACACTGAAAAACTGAAATACCCTTTTTTTGGCACTACGGCACCTACCAGCTGGTCAGCATGTTGGCCAGATGGCTCTGTTCCACCTGCATCTTGCACGAACACAGCCAAGAATTTGGGAGCTAAGTTTGACAATTGCTCATCTTTTCAACCCCAGATCAGTGCTATGACTGGAATGTGTTTTGATATACTGAGGGATCTGAAAACGTTTTTGTTCTTTCTGTCCTTTCTGGCCAAGAAAACAGTTAAACAGGCTCTGATAACATCTCACTTGGACCATACTAATGCCTTATAGCTCAGTCTTCCGGAGAGTGCCATTGAAAGACTTTAAATGGTGCAAAATATCACAGCACGACTTCTACTGAATTTGCCAAGGAAAATTTTGATTTCTAGGCAATTTACCTCTTTGCACATGTTACCAGTAAAGGAGACAATTTTGTTTAACATACTGGTGTTATTTTTTTGTGCTTTGCCCAATATTGGTCCATGTTACCTGGCTTTCCGTATTTATTTTTACAATCCTGCCTATAGCCCCTAGTCTTCGCATTTTGCTTTTGCTAGAGTGCCGAGAGTGAGGATTACAAGGATTGGCAGATGTTCTTTTTCCTTCTTAGGACCTTCTGCATGGAATTCTCCTTCGCTGCACCTAGGGCAGGAAACGTCTGAACTTTCTTTTATGGAGGGGTTCAAACCTTGGCTGTTCACTCTGTAATCTTCTACTTGCTGTTGGACTAGTGCCGGAACACTCTGAGGAGCATCTGCACGCTTTACAAACCTGATTTCATCATCATCATCATAAAGGAAGGCCCGAAGAAGAGAACCTTTTGTCTCCCGGGCCATCAATAGCCAGTTTGGCACCAGCCCAGAAGGAGGGGAAGCTCCCCCAAAACTAGTTTGATGTAGTTTGGGCTGAGGGGACTGCTCATTTTCCTAAGCACATCCTTAGCTAGCACATCAGCAGCTTCCAAGGATTGAAGGCTAATGACATGTTGGATTTTACTCCAATGTGAATGTGGGATACTTTGTAGTAAGGCTAACAGGAAGTGCTGTCAAAGTGGGAAAGGTTGCCCATGAGAACTTTATTATCATTGGTTGTGTAGCATCCAGGCATGACCACCCCCCCGCTCACAAACTGGCTGGTAATTCCTACAAATGCGGCACTTCATGCACAGGTGACAAGGTGAGCCCTGTTTTACCAACTGACTACACGGGAGCAGAATGACGACTAGTCCTCGTTGCCTCTCCCAGAACCCCCTTCACTCTCCAAGTGAATAATTGAAGACCAAGAATGCTCCAAGGGGAAGGGGTCTGGTAGAGAATCTGGATCTTCTGGGTTCTTCCCTCTCTCTGGGCCCGATTCACAAAGGTAAACTTATACTTAAATTTTTCTGTAAGTTTACTACTTTTTGCTATTTACAAGGGTAAACTTAGACTAAAAGTATTCATAAAGGCAAGTTACTACCAGTAAAGTTAGACTTTTGGTCTAAGTTTACCTTTGTGAATACCGAAAAGTACTAATATTAGACATTTGGTTTAAGTTTACCTTTAAGAACACCAAAAAGTAGTAAAGTTAGACTTTTGGTCTAAGTTTGCCTTTGTGAATACCGAAAGGTAGTAAATATTACACAAAAGTGTAAGTACCTTTGTGAATAGGGCCCTCTGTCTTTGGTATTAACCTCTTTTTGTTGGAATTAGCTGAGAAAAGGTAATAACTGCTAGAAAATACGTCAACAGCTTATTAACCAAAAACTCCAAATACTAGGGTTATCTTTTAAACATTTGTATGCTTAAATAATCTGACAGCCTGCAAGTCTACATACCCAATTAGACAATGGCCTTTGCTTCTCTTCTAGAAATGGTGTGCAACAATGTCATAACGATCACGCTTTACTTCTTCTTTCTGCTTTTCTCTGGTAAATTCTTACTTTTCTGTTCATATTGTTCACTCATAACTGAATGCATAAATAACTATATACTCATATAAATATACTTTTTACACAATTAACTTTTGACACTTTCTTTTTTAGGAAAACTTGCATGCCCAAAGTTTGTTTTCCACAGAAGGCTGCAGACTGAAAGCGACTCTCAGGTATTTTGCCAGTTAGTTGAGACTTCCAATCTTTTGCATGAATGTCTGTTCTCTCAAAATCATTTCGAACTGAAAGTCTTGTTATTTCTTCTTGTCTTTTTTCTGGAAACTAGGTGTTCAGAGACACCAGACTCATGACGAGAATTCTCTTGTTCAGTGGGAAAGCGGAGCGTCTTTTCTGACGCTATCTCCCTGAAGCGAGATGCTAGCTGAAATTAACTTTATTGTTAACTGAGTCAGCGCAACTCCATAACACAACTCTATGCAAAAAGGAGGGTAGAGGAGACACTACTCCAGACTTTGGCCTGCAGTAGTGTTTATTACTTACTGACGCAGAGTGACTCAAGAACACTGCTCCACAGAAAAGACATGAGCGTAGAAGAGATGCTACTCCTTACCTTAATAACTCCGCAATTAAACTCTACACAAATGGGCTAAGAAGGAAGACGGAGACACTAATAAACAACACCATAATTACCAACACCACTACCCTAACTATCTGACCAACAGAACACGGAGACTAGGGAAATGAGGTGTTATCTGTGGAAAATTTGCAGTGAAGCGAGCTGCTTCAAGGGCAGCGGATGCCTAACATTCTACTGATGGAGAAATGTAGAACCACTAGAGTGAGTCAGTGTCTTCTTCTATGGTGGCCTCTTCAGACACCTTGGTGCAGTCGAGTTGTCCAGCTAGGAAACTCTGTGTTCTATGTAAGTCAAGATCGTGTTCTAATACCATCATGGTACACACAATATGGGTCTTTTGACTTATATTCTTCTTCCAGACCCTGATAAAAGTCCAGCAAAACATCTCTGGACCGAAAATGACTGGACCTGCTGTCTGTGGCCTGTGTGGAGGGCCTGGACCACCTCCCACATGTTCCCAAGACAGAGACATGGTCTCCAAGGATCAGTAGGCTACCCTCCGTGTAGTTACAGGGACACAAGAAGCTGCAAGAGGCCTTTTTCCTGAAGTGACTAGTTGACCAGTAGCAACTGGACTTGGACTGGGACTGGACCCAGCTGGTGCCCTCTGCTAGAGTCTGTACTGGCCCCTAACTGCTGACCCTCAGGTCCTGGGAGCCTTAGAAGTGGCCAAGAGGAGCTGCTCCAGAAAATCTGAAATTTCAGCAAAGGTACCTGATTTAAAGCAGCCTTTGTGTGATACAGTTTAAGACTTTTCCCGCTGCAGGAGTTTGTCCTCCATTAAAAAGGCTAAATTCTGAAGCAGTAATCTTGACCAGGCAAAAAGGCAGAATAAGTGATTGACCAATTAGAGTATTTCGATAGGTGCAAAAGTTGAATTTTCCTGCTGTGATCGTTTCGGGCTAAACAAACTGCTTCAGCAGGAGCTTGTTCAATGACTATCCAACTTTGAGAGGACTTCGCTGTCTGCAGCCTTGCCCTGCTGTAGGATTTTGACTTCCATTTCAGAGAATATGTGCCTAATTTAAATTTTGGTGGATGGGACACTGTGTCAGAAATGTGTCTGCTTTATTAAAATTGCATATTAAACCTTTGACACTAGTAATTAGGCGGATGGGATATTCATAACATTGAGACGGAGTAACCTACATGCTAAACTTTAAATAAGGCCTTAAGTCAGAAAGTAAATTCTTTGACCACTTATGGTATATTGATTTGTATAGCTCACTAATCTCCCAAAAGGGTATTCAGGTGCTTGGATAGGTGTGTAAGTCTGCGGTCATCAAGGCGCGTATACGATGTGCCAGGTCTTTCTTCTTGCAGAACTCAAGACGTGAGGAGGAGGCTCTGATGTGTAGAGGGAGGTTGTACCAGGTCTTTTAGGCTATGTAGAAGAATGAGAAATCCCCAGTTTTGCTTTTGCAGAAAGTAGGTGAGAGTGAGAATGAGAGGGAGGCACAGCATATGTGCCTGGTGGGTTAGTGCGGGTATAAGTGAACGACCCGCTTGGGGTATACAACATCCACTCCATCATGATTGGCCTGAAATCATGCCTAAGTCATGGGTAATCATGAACAATAACTTCTAAATGGTGCTTTATTTATTCTTGGTACATTTTAGACTAAACCTCAAAAAACTCATACCTCTGGTTTCTGTTATTGGATTTTTGGGTGCAAGGGTGCCTGCTTTACAGGCAGGATTGTTTTGTGCTGGAAGGAACCCCTTCCTGCACAAATCAATCCTTAAAGGCATTTTCCTTTTACAATGTTTGATGTGGAATGCATCATACATACAAAAAAGAAGTATACAAAGAGAAATAAAGCTATTTCTGCGTGTTACGCCTGGGTGTTGGACCTGTATCATTTTCACACATTCCCACGTGTAAAACTCTTTGTAAAATTGGGAATGTGCAAAATCCATGGGGGGATATGTGGAAACACCCATACTCCACCCATGGAATGCCTCTCTGTCGCAAGGCAGCACTATGCAGTGCCTTGTATTACTTTGGATTTACTGAGCCATGCAGAGCCACAAAAGGTGGCTTTGTATTGTTTAGTAAATCGCACTAAAGTACTTGCATTGCCTTGCGACGATTTGCATCACACAAGGACAACAGAATCTCTTAGTAAATTTGGCCCCAGATGTCCTGAGTATAAATGATGAGGGATTTCCTCAGAGTGACAAACAAATGATTCTGTTCCTGTTGCACAGATTAGTAAAAACGTCACATTCTTTATACCGGTGTGAATTATTGTAGAATGTCCATCTTTGAGCTATTTACTTCATCTACATTGCGTGTCTTTGGATGCTTCGAGAAGAAACCCATTCTGCTTAAGCACATTCGCTTTCTTAGGGGCATATTTACAAGGGTTTTATCTCTGCTTTTTTGGCTTACAAAGTGTTACTGGGCGTACCCCAGATGGACTACCATGCAAAAATCACTGATGTTTACATTGCAATATTTACAAGGCAGCCCACATGATTTTAGCAGACGTTAGATTTTGGCGAAAACTGCAGTTTTCGCCAAAATCTAACGTCTGCTAAAATACTGACTTAGCCATCCCTAACATAGGGAGTGGATTATGCTGATACAACCCTATGGGTCGTATCAGCAAGGTTATCACCATTTTGCAAGGAACATCGCTGGAAAACCAGCAATGTTCCCTGCAAAAGAGCAATAACCTCGCTCTCTCTGCAATTTTTATCGCCCTGGAGAAACGCGTTGTTAATAACACGCTACCAGGGCGATAAATTCCAGAGATAGCCTGCGATAATATTATTATCGCTAAGCACGGCCAGCGATAATTATCGCTGGCCGTTGATAATATGCCCCTTAGTCCTGTATATTTTACAACTACTTTTTCACAGCCACATGAATTGTGCCTATACAAGTTGCACAGACTGGGAAACTTCGCCACAAGTACATCTTTCGCTTTTTTACACTGTGATTCCTATTTTAAGGGAGGTGCGAATTGCACTCGTGTGCTGGTGTATGTCCATTTGTAAGCATGGAAAATATTTGTGAATCTAGCCCAGAATACAGAGCTACAATACTACTTACAGTATAACAGCCTTAATCGAATCTAAAACAAGCGCCAGGAGACATTCGAATTGAATGTTTATAAACAATTAAATAAAACAAGTCTTAGTGAAGGGAATGCTTCATCCTTCCATATAGAAATCCTTTTTATTATTTCCTGTACTTCAATAAAAAACAAAATGACAGCCTTACGTGCCCTAAGAATTTCCAGGCAAGGTACATACCTATTTTCTAAACCTCATTATAAGGTCACGCTTGAGACTAATTTTTAATATGCATTTCCAAATACGTGCCTTCTAGCTGTTAAAAAGTTGAAGTTCCCTACTGAGGTAGCACTGGGCCACAGCTCTTCTAACTTAAAAAACTGCAATGAACCTACGCAGCCAAATACATTAAAAAGAAAACAACAACGTGACAGCTTGGTCTGGTTTTGGGAATGAGAAAGGGATGCCCGTTTTGTCTTTTATTATTATGTTCATGATAAAATATAATTCAACAAACATATGGGAAGAAAAGTAAGCAGAAAATTCATTTGGAAACAACATGAGGGTTTTCTTTAATGGATATGAATACTGAACTAGAAAACATTTCTTCACTGAGTTATGTGCACTATGATACCATTTGCATGCAAATGAAATCATGTATCTGTTTGAGGGAGATTATAAATGCTGTCAACAAAGATGACTAGTTGAAAAAGAGTCAAGCTTAAAATAGTTTTTGCAAAGACAATATGCTCAGTGATCTGGATAAGGATGCACATTCTTCGTACGTGTACAGAAAGACATAGGGCTATATGTACAAGGACTTAACGTCACCGAAACATCCCTTTTTAAGACATTCTGGTGGAGTTAAGTCCATTGCCTTAATTACAAGGCATCGTAAATAAGGCCCCCTTTCACTCTACACTCAGCGTGAAGCGGTGAGCGTTATGCTGCAACACCCATTAATTTTGATGCTGCCCCCTATTTACAAGGGTGGCGTAAATATGGGACAGCACCAAATTTAAGACCAACAAAAAACGGGACTTCACATGGTGAAACAAGGAGAGATAATTAGTACTTCTC
Source organism: Triturus cristatus (assembly GCF_964204655.1). Classification (NCBI taxonomy): domain Eukaryota; kingdom Metazoa; phylum Chordata; class Amphibia; order Caudata; family Salamandridae; genus Triturus; species Triturus cristatus. The sequence continues at coordinate 464,398,943 of NC_140589.1, forward strand.
ATTTTTGGTGAGTCTATATATGTGCTGCATTATGCAGCACACATAGAAACGGCAACTCCTCATGAATGATTCTTTATGTGTAGGAAGGTGTCCCTTCCTGCACATAAACAATCATTAAAAAATGACGATTTGCAACTTCTATGTGTGCTGCACAATACAACGCACATAGGAGTTACAAATCTCCATTCAGGATTGTTTATTGCAGTAAGTGACACCTTCCTGCCCATAAAAAATCATTCGTTCAATGCAGGCAGCCCCGCACTATGGTGCAAGGGTGCCTGCGTTGGCACTAGACAGATTAATTTAGCACCAACACTAGGAGAAGCGCAGGGGTGCGCTGTATCATTGTACATACGGCGCATTTCTGTGTTTTTTAACATAGCGAGGGTGGCATGAGCAATTTTGGAGCTAACCCATGCTCCACCAGTTCATTGTTCATATGCCCCATAGTGCCATACAACATTATCACCTAAAGTTATAATTAAAATCATTTTGGTGCAGGGATTCTGCCCAAAAACAGAACTATGCGCAGGATGTTAGGACCTTGGTTTATTGTCATCTTACTACCTTAGTACCCATAAGCCAATGACCGACTAGCTATATTGTCTCAATTGCTCTCCTACTCACTCACAGAGAAACACATGATTAGACACCCCAGACCACAACACTCCCAGATCTCTTAGGAATCGCTGTAACAAGACACACCCTTCCGCTCTCACTCTTGTAATTGTCCACAATAAGATCTGACAGAGACACAAAATGGTTTAAAATATTTATTGTAACTAACGTGCCTTAACATGCAGTATACGTGCCACAACAAGCAGGAAAATGCATAGTAGAAATACAGCCAGCATAGCAGCTAGTCTATATATCATGAAAGGGGCTGTCATAATGAAAATATAATAGGGCCTAACCTCCCTCCCCTTGCTAAGAAGCAGCATTATTATATATTAGAAGATCTCTGGGCTTTGTCAGCATTGGCCTATAGATGGTAGATCTACATCATAGGTGATCTACATCATAGGTGCTGTCTCGTTCTTCTCCCTGGAAAGGGCACTCTCCAAGTGTGTGCTACCTATTTCATCAAAGTGTGTTTGTCCGAACAACAGCTGCGTTGGTATGTTTTGTCTAAGGGCTGAGGCTTGGCCAGAACAAAATACAAGGGCAATGTTGTTCAACCTTGTACCTAATGTTTAGTGAAAATCCCAGGAACATGCATAGAACGAACACATCAATGAGTTCTCATGTGAAAACAGCAATAGAACAGATTGCAAAAATAAAGCTGTGTAGTAACGTGTGCAAAGCAGCAGGCAAGCTGCAGCGTGTATATGCTAACTTAGTGAAAACGACAATGGGCCACGTGACAATTTGGGAGTCAAAGAGCAACCCCAAATAGAAAAAAAACTCCTGTCTTGGAACAGCACTGGACTCCAGCATAAACTTGCAATCAAGAAAAATAGAAAATTGTCCACACCTGCAGTGTGTTGAATTATTTCAAGGGCAAAACCTTATTGGAAGGTGGCACACTGATTGAATCATATCATCAGTAATGCCATTTCAATATTTTCTTTTGTCTGAAAGTTGAACTCCTTTGCAAAGTGTTTTATTTTTTTTCAAAACAATACATGTTCGGCTCTCTCACACAGTAACTTAATAAATCTTCCTCTCTTTTTATAGATTGGATTCGCATTTTCATTACTTTCTGTCTTTGACTTTTTACCGTTTTTGGTATTTGTAAATGCTTTATGCATTGTCCCTAAATTAAGCCTTTCTGCTCTGTGCCATAGCTACCAGGGTGTTAGCTAAGATTTAAATTGCTGAAACCTATGGCTTGACCGAACAGGTTACTGACCATATTGCTCATGTGGACTATCAATATATATATATATATATATATATATAGATCTTCACAAAACGGCTCCGTTCAGTGGACCCCTGGCGATTCTATATCCGGTGCGAAACTCCAGCAGAGCCAGGCCGTCATTAATTCGTCAAAAGTTTCCTTCTCAGGAAGCTAAATGGAACGCACTCACAGATTTCTTCATTTATCCCAATTTTTCTTTATTTATTCAATAGCATCCAGTCTCGAGGCAATACCAACGCGTTTCGCTATCAGCAGATAGCTTGGTCATGCTATCTGCTGATAGCGAAACGCGTTGGTATTTCCTCGAGACTGGATGCTACTGAATAAATAAAGGAAAATTGGGATAAATGAAGAAATCTGTGAGTGCGTTCCATTTAGCTTCCTAAGAAGGAAACTTTTGCCGGATATATATATATATATATTACCTACTGGTAAGGTAGGTAGTTATAGTTAGGACCTATTTTCCATAGGAAATCCGCACATTCTATTTGGAATAACGTTGGCACCGATTGACGAATCTTCGTGAAATTTTCCAAACTTTTGGCCAGCTCCGGCCCGCTCCTATCCTGAAAATGTCACGGTGATTCGTCAATCGGGGGCCGAGAAAAAAGGGGGTCCCAAAACACGTTTTCCCCATGCATTTTCCCATAGGACATGTTGACGCAGCTACATCCCTAACTGCTGAACGGAATTACACCAAATTTGTCAAAGAGGTAGTCCTCAGTTCAGACTTGTGCCTTTTGCTTAAATGGTGTAAATCCGTTCAGTAGTTCCTCAGAAAATTAGAGTTAAAAAGATAGATATATCTGGGCGGAGCCTAACCACACATCTCATTGTGAGATCTGATTGGCTGTCAGTTCTTCATCCAACAAGTGTTGGCAGCCATCTTGGGACCAATATACATGATAGCACCTCATTAAAAAGCATTGCAGTTAATAAAAGCCTTATGCTGTGATATCATGAATCATGTTTGAGAGAAAACAATTTTCTCATGCTTTTCCCACAGAGGTTTGGAAGGTGATCTATAAGCTAAACTGAGAGCATATTTTCTGTAAATTCACATTATCTTTCTCAGTCATGTGAGAATGAAGTCTGACATTCTCAGTAAAACATGTACATCCAACAAGGGCAGAGACTGTCAGTTGATTCCTTTGTGTTCTACTGCAGCTTCCCAGAGTGTTCTAAAGAACAACTAGAGCGCTAACAGTCCTACTTATGACAAACGTATTGCACACCTGAAGCCATCTTGATTGGAATAAAGTGGTAACTCTTAAAACATTTAATTTAAAAAGGAACAAAATGAGGGGGTTCATTTTGCCATAGAAAGTATGATTAGTGCTGCAGAAAGAAAAATTAGGGCACATTTTGAGTGACTTCTCAAATCCTCTTCTATTTCATTAAAATATTCTGACATGCAGACTGAAACATGCACTTTCAATACCAGCAGCAGACTTCCCTGGTGAGCAGTAGCTTTACTACAGTGATCTAATAAGCAACTAGAGTGCTAACATTCTGAATTTTTGGCAAATGTGTGACACCTCCGAATGCCTTCTTGATGGAATTAAAGTAAAAAACTGAAAGTATTTCCCACTGAGGAGACTGTAGTAAATGAGGAAATTAGGAAACTTCATAACAAATAAGTCTCCCAAAATGGCCACCAGAGACAAAAGAGCCCAAATGTAGCACAAATATCACCCAGATGTAGCCCAAGTATAGCCCAATGACAGAATGTCCCAGAGTGTTCTAACGAACAACTAGAGCGCTAACAGTCTTACTTATGACAAAAGTATGGCACACCTGAAGCCATCTTGATAGGAATAAAGTGGTAACACTTAAAACATTTACTTTACAAAGGAACAACAGGAGGGGGTTCATTTTGCCATAGAAATTATGATTAGTGCTGCAGAAAGAAAAATTAGGGCACATTTTGACTTCTCAAATCCTCTTCTATTTCATAAAAAAATTCTGACATGCAGGCTGAAACATGCACTTTGAATACCAGCAGCAGACTTCCCTGGTAAGCAGTAGCTTTACTACAGTGATCTAATGAGCAACTAGAGTGCTAACATTCAGAATTGATGGCACATGTGTGGCACATCTGCATGCCTTCTTGATGGAACCAAAGTAAAAAACTGAAAGTATTTCCTACTGAGGAGACTGCAGTAAATGAGGAAATTAGGAAAATTCATAACAAATAAATCTCCCAAGATGGCCACCAGAGACAAAAGAGCCCTAATTTAGCCCAAATATCACCCAGATGTAGCCCAAGTATAGCCCAGTGACAGAATGTCCCAGAGTGTTCTTAAGAACAACTAGAGTGCTTACTGTCTTACTTATGACAAAAGTATGGCACACCTGAAGCCATCTTGATTGGAATAAACTGGTAACACTTAAAACATTTAATTTAAAAAGGAACACAATGAGGGGGTTCATTTTGCCATAGAAATTAAGATTAGTGCTGAAGAAAGAAAAATTACGACACATTTTGAGTGACTTCTCAAATCCTCTTCTATATCATAAAAAAATTCTGACATGCAGGCTGAAACATGCACTTTGAATACCAGCAGCAGACTTCTGTGGTGAGCAGTAGCTTTACTACAGTGATCTAATGAGCAACTAGAGTGCTAACATTCAGAATTTATGGCAAATGTGTGACATATCTGAATACCTTCTTGATGGAATCAAAGTAAAAAACTGAAAGCATTTCCTAATGAGGAGACTGCAGTAAATGAGAAAATTAGGAAACTTCATAACAAATAAATCTCCCAAGATGGCCATCAGAGACAAAAGAGCCCAAATGCAGCACAAATATCACCCAGATGTAGCCCACGTGTAGCCCAATGACAGAAGTGTGCAAAACACTTATTTTTTGTGTATTTGCAGTTTTATATAGTGCAGACTAGTCAGGTATTGTAGTGCTTTACATGAGCATTGGTTACATCACACAAGATCAAATTCATTTTGGTTGTAGACATGGGGAGATTAAGTGATTTGACCAGAATCCCAGAATGTTGAGCTGAAGCAGAAACTCCAACCTGGTTCCCCAGTTGCATAGTCTTCAGCACTGGAAGTAACACCACATCCTCTCCCCTAAGTGCAACATTTAATCAAGTGGTCAACTGGATAAAAAAACACTAAGATTACAAATAATTTAAAAGTTCTTTGTCGCTATTTGAAAACTCAGAAAATATTCCCTCATTTTAGTTTTTTAGAGCGCTAACCATAATTTTGATGCAAATAAGACCCTCTCATATATGTAATTTCTAAAGGAAATGCTTTAGGTATTACAGTTTTGATTACATCAAGATGACGTCAGGCGTTCCACACTTTTGTAATAAATATAGAATGTTAGCAATCTACTTGTTCATTGGGATACTGTTGAGAGGCAGAGGCAGGTAGGAGAGTGCAGAGGCAACAATTTGACCACACTGGGCAGGCAGGAAGGGCAGTGGCAGCACAACAGACTATGGAGGGAAGTGTAAAGGGGGGCAGGGGCAACAAACCAACAATACAGGACTGGCAAGAGAGGCTGTGGCAATATAATAGACCATTGTGGGCAGAAGGAAGAGGCAGTGGTAGTACAACCATACATGCCAACAGACCCGTTTCAGCCAGGAAACGTCCAATGTTTTAAAGCTCAAATGGGCTTTATTTGATCTGTCTCCTGTCTACAATCTCATCTTTTTCAATGTAACTCAAAGGGGAAAATCAATACCCCAGTTTTTTTTCAAAATCTCCCTCTTACCAAGTTCAAAATGTTCGCAAGTATGGTACATTGGATCATGGTAGGCAGGAGGAATTGGGGTAGGGACAAGGACTCAGATAACAGAGGACAGGAGGGACATGGAGAGGTGCACCAAACTGACCCTACAGGGCAGGCATCAGGGTTTGCAGCAGCACAATACACCACACAGGGCATGCGGGACGGGAGTGCAGCACAAAAATCCATAGAAAGCAATAGGGAGGGGACAGGATCATGCACATGGACAACAGAGAACAGAGGTGAAAGAGGCAATGGTAGCTAGCTGACCATAATGGACAGACAGGAGAGAAAGCTGCAGCATAACAGACCATAAAGGGCAGGAGGGACGGATCATGGACATTACAATGGAACAGATAAGCCAGGAGGGAGGGAATAGGGGTCTGCACATGGAAACAGAGGGCTGGGGGCAAGGGGGCAGGGCAGGAGCCTCAAGATGACCATGGAGGTCAGGCAGGATGGGCACTAGAAACAAGACACACCATAGAGAGCAACAGTGAGACTATGATGGCATACACACAGACCATGGAGGGAAGGTGGGAGGGGGTCAGGGACAGCTAGCTGACCACACAGGGAAGGTGGGAGGGGCCATGGCAGCACAGAAGACCATGCATGGCAAGCGGGAGGGTTAGTGGCAGCACAATGGCTATGATGGGCAAGAAGGAGGGTGCAGGGGCATGCACAATGGACCATGGAGGATAGAAGGGAGGGTCAGGACCTGGGCACAGACAAGAGAGTTCAGGAGAAGGGGCCTCACAACAGACCGCGAGGGGCAGGCAGGAGGAGCAGTTGCAGCACAACAGACCAGGGAGGGCAGAAAGGTGTGGCCTTAAAATGGACCATGGAGGACAGGAGGAAGGGGATAGGGGCATGGCATGTGGACAGGCAAAGGTGGAGGTGGCAGGGACAGGTTACAGTCATCTGACAATGCTAGGCAGGTGGGAGGGGAGTGGCAGCTCAACAGAACACTCAGAGTAGATAGGAGTGGCAGGTCCATGGAACATGGTGGACAAAAAGGATGGAGCAGGGGAAAGCACAAAGACATCGGAGAGCAGGGGAAAGGAGAATAGGGGCAGCAAGCTAAGCACAGAGGCTAAGCAGGAGGTCACCGATGGGCCATAGAATTGGGCAATGGAGGGCAGGAGGAGTGGACTGATACATCATGCTAAATGGAGGGCAGTGGCAGCACATCAGACTATGCATGGCAGGAGGGAGGAGGCAAGTTCATGGACTCAGACAACAGAGGATAGGGAGGAGGTGGATGGGGCAGCAAGCTAACTGTTCAGAGAAGGTGGGTATTAGGAACTTTATTGTTTTTAAAATGTGTGTCTGTGCGAACTACTTTAAATATGAACAAGTATGCAGCATAATCTCACTTTTATTCAGGAAGAAGAGGATGTTTGTGACTGTGACTCCGGGCTCACTTGGCAGAAACACCCCCTGACCCTCCACCCCCCATCGCAAAATGTAATGCCCCTGAAAAGGGTAGGTGGACGCAGTGTTATATAGAACATAGTCCTGAGAGCACGATTGAAAAATGAAAACTAGATATAGTATATGGTATAAACTATGCACCAAAAAGTGTGATGTAAGATGAACCTGGCGTGAAATATAATATGCAATACATTGTGCGCAATGACAGATTCATTGGAGAGCGCGACATAGCACAGGCACTAGCGTGTGCTATGCGATATGCGCCTTGGAGTGTAATATGCACAGGGCATTGTTGTGTAACCTAACTAGTCTCTAAAGTTGTAATATAAAATATGTGCTGGGAAGTTTAACGTTGCATATGCACTGTGACAAAGATATGGATCCCAGATTGCAATATGTATGGCATAGCGCTGTGCATTATAACATAGGCATCGAGGAAGGCACGTTAGATGGGGCAATATAACCCGTGCGAAGGCAAGTGTGGCATGACATATTCACGGGGTGGTGTTACAGTGCACATGGGCTAGAGAGTGTCATAGCATACGCACTAGCTGGTGGAATACAACACAGAGGTGTGTGGCACCCGGCGGGCACTTGTGGGTGTAACACAGCATTGGGGTCAGCCAGGAGCATGCTGTGACTCTCAAGTGAGGTTCGTCTCCATTCCAGAGAGTAAAATAAAAAGTATTACACATCCGGCGGTGGATGTGTGTTTTATTAACCGTGAGGGGGGTTTCTTGCATAGTTTGGTCAATTTTTTGTCGAATCCCCTTTGAATGGCTTGGTGTGCGTGTGTTTTAAATGTGCCCGTCAATAGCTACCCATGTTTGTATAAATAAACGACAAGGTTGTCTACTTGGAGAGTACCCACCGGCGGGGGCGCCGGGATTAGGCATGAAAGGGAGTCAGACACGTCAGAGCTTCACTAGCGGTGTAAATACATTTCACGTGGATTCATTGTATGCATAGCCGCCTTTTAATGAATATCACGCAAATCGTCATGGTGATAGGTACATACGGTTTGTCCAGCATGTCCTAGGTGTTTCTATAAATATATATTTTTTTAAATAATTTAAAAAGGCCGGCCCCGGAGGATGGGGTCCCTGGGGCCATAAGTGGCCTGAGGAGGGGGGCAACGCAGCCCCCCTTCTAAAGATTTTTTTTTAAAAAGGCCATGACCCTGGAGTTGAGGTCCCCGGGGCTGATTAAGACCTTCCAAATTTATTTAATTTATTTATATAAAAAAATGAGGGTTCGGGCCCTGGGGGATGGGGTCCCCAGGGCCAATAAATTAGAAAAAGAAGGGGGGCCACACAGCCCTCCTTCTTAAAAAAATAAAATAAATAAAAGACCGGCATCGTGCCGGAGGCCATGCCCCCTCCTTGCAGCACTCTGCGAACGAGCCCCCTGGCCAGTTGTAAGTTGGGGAATTAATTCCCCTTCAATACTGAGGGTCCCTAAGGGCCAACTATCCCAACAGGTATCTCCAGTATGCGCCAGGGAGCTGCTTTGCAGACAGGTGTTCTGAGGCCACGCCTCTTTTTACACCTCTATGCAACGCAGCTCTGTGGCGCTTACTGGAGGTACCTAGTGGGCTAGTTTCACCCTCGGGGCCCTAAGGATTCAAGGGGACTTAATCTCTCAATTTAGAATGGCCACAGGGCACGTTTACACAGTGGTGAAGGGAGGGGACGGGGCCTGAGGTGACGTGTGCAAACACGCCCTGTGGCGCGTTTTAAGTTGGAGAAATAATTCCCTTTCAATCCTGAGGGACCCTGGGGGCCAACTAGCCCACCAGGTGCTTCCAGTAAGCGCCATTGCTCTGCGTTACAGAGAGGTGGTCTAGGCCGTGCCCCTTTTTACATCTCTCTGCAATGCAGCTCTGTGGCGCTTACTGGAGGTACCTAGTGGTCTAGTTGGACCCTAGGGACCCTCAGGATTCAAGGGGACTTAATCTCCCAAATTAAAATGGCCACAGGCTGTGTTTACAAAGTGGGGAAGGGAGGGGACAGGGCCTGAGGTGACGTGTGCAAACACGCCCTGTGGCTCGTTTTAAGAGGTAGTTTTAATCCCCTGCCCTATTATATACTAGGGGCTTACAGAGGAGGTCATGCTAATCACAGGGGGAACCCAACGCATAGTGTTCCCTAGTGTATGTAGGTGTTTTCACGGTATTGTGAGTGTCTTTTAACATAGCATTGGCTCTAGGACTGGTTAGTCAGATTCAGTTTTGATATTTGATATTTGATATTTGTGGGGTATTTATAGAGCGCGACGTTCGCTCCGAAGGGAGCATCTTGGCGCTAATGAGTGAGAGAAAGCTGGTCCAGGAGGGGTTTAGATAGGAGGAAATTAGATGGAAGCCTTAGAGTGTTCTTCCGGGAGTTTGAAAATCCATGTTTTCAGGAGTTTTCTGAAGGGTTTTTCCTGGGTTTGATGTCTGAGGGTATTGGGTAGTTTATTCCAAGCTTTGGTAGCAAGGAAGCTAAGGGTTTTTGCGCCTTTCGTTTTCAGGTTGTATTTAGGAAGAATGATAAGATTGTCATTGCTTGAACGAAGGTGACGGCTGGGCAAATAGTGGGGAAAGCGTCTTGTGAGGTATTTGGGGCCTGTTTTATTGTATGCACGAAAAGCCAAGATCAGGATTTTGAAAAGAATCCTTTTGTGGAGGGGGAGCCAATGAAGCGAACGGAGAGCTGCAGAAATAGAGGACCTGCGGGGGAGACCTAGGACTAGACGGGCGGCTGTGTGAAGTACGCTCTGCAGTTTAAGGATGGTGCTCTTCTTAGCTCCTGCGAGCAAGCCGTTGCAGTAATCCAGTCGCGAGATTATGAGTGCGACTGTCACCGTCTTTCTGGCATCGATGGGGAGAAGGGCGAAAAATTTCCTCAGGGATCTAATAGTTCCAAAGCATTTGCCAGCGACGATTCTGGCATGCTGATCAAAGGAAAGTTCGGAGTCAAAGATTACACCGAGATTCCTAGCTGACGACACCGTCTGGGGGGGAGCAGCAGAGTCGTCAGGCCACCAAAGTGCTGGACAGAAAGTATTATTGGTGCCGATCGGGAGGATCTCCGTTTTACTTGAGTTACATTTCAAGTGGTTATTTGTCATCCAGGAGAATACTTCGGTCAAGCAGAGTTTCAGGTTGAGTTCAGCTTTGGTAGATAGCTTGTCCAGGGGTACAATGAGTTGTGTATCATCGGCATACGAGGTGACAGGTATGCCGAATGATTCTATCAGATTAAGGAGAGGAATGAGATATATATTGAAGAGGAGAGGGCTTAGGATAGATCCCTGTGGGACACCCGAAAGGACGAGTTTGTCTTTGGAGTGGAAAGGACCAAGAGTGATGGATTGGGAACGGTCGGACAGGAAAGACGTAATCCAGGAAAGGGCGGAGTCGGAGATACCAATGTCCCTGAGTCTACCGATGAGGATGGTGTGGGAGACGGTGTCAAACGCCGCAGTGAGGTCGAGTAGGATTAGAATGGAATTTTTTCTCTGGTCTTGTAGAGTTTTTATGGTGTCCGAGAGTTCGATGAGAGCAGTTTCTGTCGAGTGTTTCGAGCGGAAACCTGATTGTTGAGGGTGAAGAAGGTTGTGATCATCCAAATAGCGTTTTAGCTCGCAGTGTACCAGGTGTTCCGTAATTTTTCCCAAAGCCGGGAGTAACGAAATGGGGCGGAGATTGGTAAGTTCCGTCGGGGGTTTGTTGGCCTTCTTCATAAGGGGCTTAACAATGCCCTTTTTCCAGTGGCTAGGTACAGTCCCTGACCTGAGCGAGGAGTTGATCAAGTGGTTAATGATAGGGTTAACCTCATCAATTAATTGGTGAAGAATCTTGGGGGGGCAGGGGTCTGAGGGGGCGCCAGATCTGCAGGCCAGGATCGCTTTTTTCGACTGCTCCAGAGTGATAAATGGAAAGCAACTGAGCGTGCAGTCTGGGGGGGCCAATGAAGGGGGCGCTGTAGAGATGGTGGGGGGAGGGAAAGTGCTTTGGATAGAGGTAATTTTTTCCTCGAAATAACACAGAAAAAGTATTTACATAGCAACGCTGCATATCATGAAAATATACATGACTTCACTCTAAATTCATTTTGACAGGACACAGGCGGTAATTTAAATAAACCATAATAAAGTTAATACGATTATGGGTTTTGGTAAGAGAAAAAAAGTACAATTAAAGCCCCCTAACTGCTGAAGGCAATGTCATGAGTGATGTCACTGACCATGTCATGAGTGATGTAATATGTGACGTCATCAGCAGTGCATTGCGGGCGCGCGAGTTATAGTTAGCTGAACTAACTATAACGGGGGAATTTCAATGGTTTTGTACGAGTGAAAAGTCCAGCTAACTATAACCCCCCTGAAACCTATTGTTTTTTTCTGTGAATTTTTAAGGTTTTTTAAATGCTAATTCCTAACTATAACATGCCTGAAACCTATGGTTTTTTCAGTGAATTTCAAAGGTTTTTTAAATGCTAATTTCTAACTATGCCCCCAGTATCCCTCTGAAAAAGTTGAAAAAGTTGAGGGTACAGGATGATTTTGCAACAAGGCTTCTTTCTGCTCTTCTGTTTGTTCTTTCTGCACGTTATCCTTCTTCCTGCACTTTTCTTCGTCTTTGAGGACTTCTGTTGCTTCTTTCTGCATCTCTATTTTTTCTTTCCGTGCATTTTTTCTTCTTTCTTCACATGTCCTATCTCTGTTGGCATAGTTAGAAATTAGCATTTAAAAAACCTTTGAAATTCACTGAAAAAACCATAGGTTTCAGGCATGTTATAGTTAGGAATTAGCATTTAAAAAACCTTAAAAATTCACAGAAAAAAACAATAGGTTTCAGGGGGGTTATAGTTAGCTGGACTTTTCACTCGTACAAAACCATTGAAATTCCCCCGTTATAGTTAGTTCAGCTAACTATAACTCGCGCGCCCGCAATGCACTGCTGATGACGTCACATATTACATCACTCATGACATGGTCAGTGACATCACTCATGACATTGCCTTCAGCAGTTAGGGGGCTTTAATTGTACTTTTTTTCTCTTACCAAAACCCATAATCGTATTAACTTTATTATGGTTTATTTAAATTACCGCCTGTGTCCTGTCAAAATGAATTTAGAGTGAAGTCATGTATATTTTCATGATATGCAGCGTTGCTATGTAAATACTTTTTCTGTGTCTATTGACCCACCGATCACGTGATAAATGACTATGTTTGTTTCACTTTAAAAACCAATAGCTTTTCGCTATAGCGTCAAGTGATCAAGGCCTTCCTGAGGCCGAAACGCGTCATGGCGGTTTGTGGGTTTCCTATGGAATAAAGAACACTTTGCACTAAAAGACTGGGTCCGTTTTCGTCTTTCCTGACCAGCTGGATGTATGAGGCGGAGTTCTTTTAATATATATATTCATATATATATATATATATATATATATATATATATATATATATATATATATATATATATATATATATATATATGGTTTCCTCAGAGGTTTGGCTTCATTTGGTGAATCTTCCCTAAACTTCCCACAAAAGAAGGTTAAGCCAATTCTAGCTCCTTCCTGAAAAGTTTTGGGGAGGTCTGTCAAACGGATGCCTAGAGAAAGGGAGGCGGGTCCCATAACGCATTTTCCCCATGCAATTTTCAAAGGAAAAATGAACAGTGATACAGCAAAAATGGCTGAAAGTTAAATTTTGATCCAGAAAAGGCTTGATTTTTGTGATTCGGTGTGAATCTATTCAGTAGGTTTTGAAAAATGTAGTTTCAAAACTGTATGTATATTTAGCAATACATTACCTTCGTGGTCATCCCAAGTACTGCCACAGAATACCGTGGGCACGTGAGCTCAAAATGTGTGATCTAATTTACTGGTGCAGTAATTTCTTGGTACTACTGTAGTACTATGAAATCTAACACAAGGAGATCATGGAAGGAGTGCTGAAACTTTTCAGACACTCACCCCCAGTCACGGATCTGGGTTGAATCCTTCATTGTTCTTTAGCTCCCTTCACCACCCTAGTTCAGACCTAGCAATATGTAAATCAGCCTTGACCCTGTGCCTCATGGGAACAGTCCAGCCCGAACTGCTAAGCCAGGTACTATGAAATCTAAACATGCAATCTGATTGGCTGGCAGGAACATGAAGAGAAAGATGTGGCTGCCATTTTATGACTCAGGGGATCTGTCCCCATGTCATAAAAAACTAATAAATATAAGGGATAAGGGGGCAGAGTAGTGGTACCCTGACCCCATGGCCCTTCTGGGGGTTCAAATTAAAATGATGTTTTTTAAGCACTGTGCTACTGCAGTACTACTGTGATCCTCAGCTGGCCCTCATATGATTTTGTGGTAGTTCATAGGCAAAAAATTGAATGGGGCCTTGGGGAACTGCAAGACCATGAGGATTGGCCAGGAATAGGATTTTGGCCTTGTCTGTGCATGGTAGGGGGTTGGCAGTGGTTGGGAGCAGGCTAGGCTCTGTGCACAACCCCACACTGCACATAGCCACATGGCTGGCAGTCCACTGAACGTTAGCACATGGCCTGCAACCAACCCCTCATGACGTATGGCCACCCACAGCACGCTTTTTGGAACTTAGAATAAATCTGTTCATTGGTTTTTGAGAACATTAAACTTCAAGATTTAGTGACAGCAAAACTGCTGGTGTACAGATAGTCTCTGATTGGCCACTTTAAATGGGAATATTCAGTCCGGATAGGTTGGTCACAACTTGATAAATATGTTGTGGCAAACATTACAGGACTCAGGGACATGGTCCCTGTGTCCTGAAAATTAGTTAAAAAATAAATAGGAGGGCATGGTCAGCTCACCCTGATGGCAAAGAGCATGGGGACGTTTGTCAAAGGGGCTCCATCCTTGACAACATGCCATGGCAGCCATTAAAGGACTTTGGGACATGTTCCCTATTGAAATGCATTGTTGTGAAAGTCTGTTATTGAGGATCACATAATGGAGCACATATAAAGGGTGTAAACAGATATAAGTGACAATATAAACCTTTCGTTAGTGATACCAGGAATTCTGATGAGTTGTCAGGTAATCTCAACTTGTGAAAAATGCCGACCTTCCATCGGTATTTGAAGTACCCTGTTTGAAATAAAACTGTTTTCTTTCGTGATTTTCCCATATAGAGTATAGCAAGTACTCCATAAGCTAAAAAAGAAGGCATATTTTATGTAAATTCATACTACCTTCGTCAGCCATGTGAGAGTCAAGCCTGACGCAGTGAGTAAAGCCTGTTAGTTGATTCTGCAGTGTCCTTGATAAAAAAGTAGAGGGCTTACAATCTTATTTATGACAAAAGTGTGGCACACTGGAAGCCATCTTGATGAATCAAACCTGTAATACTTAAAATATTTCATCTAGAAATTAACAAAACAAAGGGGTATGTTTGGTCAGAGAAATTTTGGATTGTGCTGTATAAAAATTAGACATGTTTTGAATGAGTTCTCAAATATCTTCTTCATCCATTTCAGTAAAACATTCTGACTTGCAAATTGAAATAAAAAGTTTTAATACCTGAAGCCTACCACTCAACGGCCTGGTGATCAACCGCAGATTTAGAACAGTGTTCTATTGAATAACTTGAGTGCTAACTGTCTTTATGAGAACAGTGTGGCACACCTGAATACCATCTTGATGGAATTGAAGCTATACAACAGAAAGCATTTCCGAGAAAGGAAACTGCAGTAAATTAAGAAATGAGGGCGCTTGATAACAAAAAAGTCTCCCAAGATGGCATGGGGAAAGAGCCCAAATGTAGCCAACATATTGGCAAATTATAGAAGAGTGCAAAATACTTAAGTAATAATCAAGTGATCTGTTGGATAAAAACATAAAAATAGCAGCAAAGTTTAACAGCCTTTAGTCACTATTTGAGAACTCAATAAATGTATCCTTATTTTACCTTTTTAGAGCACTAACCATAATTTTATAATGAAAAAAAGAATTTATAATTTCTAAAGAAAATGCTGTAGGATTTACAATTTGATTCCATCAAAATTATTTGATAGGTGCCACACATTTGTCATAAATGCTTAGTGTTAACACTTTAGTAGATCATTAAAACACGATGGAGAGGCAGGGGACAGGGTCACAGAATCAGACAACATAAGGTAAGGGGAGGGAGCAGGGTCAGAGGGAGCAGGGCAAGGGCAGAGGCAGAGAGAACAAGTTGACACAACGGGCAGGTTTAAGGGACAGTGGCAGCATAACGGGCTATGGAGAGCAGGGAGGAAAGGGGTAAGGGCAGCAAGTCAACTATGCTGGATAGACAAGAGAGCTTGTTGCAGCACAACAAACCACTAGGGAGGGAGTGTCAGTGGCAGGACAACAGAGCATAGAGGCAGAAGGGGTGTGGTAGGGGCACAGACTCGGACAATGGAAGACAGGAGGGAGGTAAGAGAGGCAGCAAGATGACCACACAGGAAATAGTGACAGAACAATAGGGCACATTTGGAAGGCAGGAGGGCAGTAGCAGCAGAACAGATCATAGAAAGCAAGAGGGCAGGGCCATACACATAGACATTGGTCCATTAAAGAGCAGCATGGAGGCAAGGGCAGGATCATGCTAATGGACCTTATAAGGCAGGAGTAAAGGAATAGGGGCACAAACTCGAACAATTGAAGACAATGTAGGGGGCAGAAGAAGGGGCAAAAAGCTGACCATACAGGGCAGAAGGGAGAGCCAATAGCAGCACAAGGGATCATGCAGGGCAAGGGGAAGGTGGAGTGGCAACACAGTGGACTATGGAGGGCAAAAAGGAGGGGCAATGGCACAATAGACCATGATTGGCAGGAGTGAAGGGGTAGGGCAGTGCTTAATTTGAGCCAATGGTTTCCGGTGCTCAGCACCAGCACTTAATTGCTAGCACCGGGGCTTATTACAGTCTGACGCATGGTAGTGGTGTCTGCATAATTTAGGTGTGAGCACAATAACATCTGTTCATTAATTCAATTTACATTTTCAGTGATGAGTAATTGCCTCCCAAGCCATTCTTATAGCTTTGGGGCCCTGGAATAGTAGGAATTGTCACACTTTTAAAAGTGTGATGATTAGTAGTGTGTTGATGATGTCATTGGCAGCGCTGCCAGGGGCAACAGATGGTGCAAGCTGTAGTGTCCTCCGGTCGAGGGCCCCGGAACTCTTTTTTTTTTTTTTAATTAAGCACTAGGGTAGGTGCAAAAACACAGAAATATAAAGGTATAAAATAGGGACAGGGGCAGCAAAATGACTGCACATGGCAGGCAGGAGGGGCAATGGAAACACAGCAGACCACACAAGGCAGGCAGGAGGGGCAGTGGCAGCTCAATGGACCATGGAGGGCAAGGGGCAGGGGCACTCACACAGACAGCGAAGGGGCAGCAAACTGATTATACAGGACAGAAGGGAGGAGCAGTGGAAACACAACAGACCTCATAGGGCAGGCAGAAGGGGGCAGTAATAGCTCAAAGGACTAATAAGGGTAGGAGGGAAGGGGACAGGGAACAAACACAGGCACGAAGGGCAGGGGGAGCAGGGCAGGGGAGGCAAGCTAACCATGACGGGCAGTTGGGAGAGACAGTAGCAGCACAAGGCTAGAATGAGGGGACATGGGCTTGGGCCCAGACAACAGAGAGTAGGAGAAGGTTGGCAGGGGCAGGGTCAACAACCTAACCACAGAGATCAAGTGGGACTAGCAGGGGGGACAGTGGCAGCACAAAAGAGCACACAGGGAGGAGGGAGGAGACAGGGACAGACTTGGACAATTAAGGTCACAAAGGAGGGTGGCAGAGGCAGCAAACTGCCATGGAGGAAGGACCTGCAAGGGCAGAAGAAGCACAATGGACCTTGGAAGTGAGGAAGGAGAGGGCTGGAGCCTGCACAAAGAAAATATAGGTGACAGAGGAGGGTTGCAGGGGCAGAAAGCTGACTACATAGGGCAGGCTGGCAGGACCATTAAGCTCTTCACAAAGGGCTGACATGATGTAGCCAGGGCACTCTGTTGATGAACAGAGGGTAGGCATAGGGGGAACATGGTCAGCAATCTGACTATGGTGAGCAGACCTGCATGGTTAAGTTCAGCACAATTGACAATGCAGGGCCGGAAGGAGGGACTGGGCAAGTAGATGGAGAACAGAGGCTGGGGTGGGGTCAGGGTCAGGGTCAGTAAGCTGACCATTCAGGGCAGGTCAGCATGGGCAGGGGCAGCACAACAGCCTACCGGAGGAGGGAGTGTGAGGGCAGAAACACTCATACAAAGAATGGAGGGCAGGGCAGCAAGCTGACTATGGTGTGGTGCCAACAGGGACAGCAGGCTGACCACAGAGAGCACTTGGGAGGTGGAAGGGTCATGCATATGAAGAATGGAGGGCCAGTGGAAAGGTAGGGGTAGCAAGTTGACCACAGATGGCAGGTGCATCACAATGCACCAAGGAGGGAAGATGAAAGGGGGGATGAGCACACACAGAGAACAGAGGACTGTGGGGAGGCTGGTGTGGCAGTAAGCTTATAACAGAGGGTAGGTGGGGGGTCTGTGCCATGCCGATGGAGAACAGTGGGCAGGCATGTAGAGGGAAAAGCAATAGGCTGGCCACAGAGGTTAGAAGGTGGGGGCAGGGGCACACGGATGGAGAAAAGAGGCCCAGCAGGAGGAGAGCTGGGGCAGCAAGCTGACCACGGATTGCAGGCTGCAGTGGGTTGGCCATCAGCAGGGGATGGGCATGTGCCTACCCCAGGCTGCGAATTGCCAAAAGCTGTGCTCAATGAGGTGTTTGGTGAATATGTTATTAGCCCTCAGAAATGCATCGAAAAAAGCAATGAATAAAATTACGTTATAGTTTGGTATGGAAATAAAATCTTAGCTACCATTAAAACCCCAGAAATTGACTGATTAAAGTAATGTTATAGTTCAGTATTGAAACAGGTTAAAAACCACTGAAATTTGCCAATTAACTGTCACTTATGCCCCTGGCACACACTGCTTATGACCTCACATATTACATCACTCGTGCTAATTTGCAACATGTAGGGCATAAAGCATACATGTGAAAGGACTCATATTTAGCGAAGAATATGCTCTTTACTGGTATTCAGGTGGATAAGAAACACAATGTGTTTGTAGAGATTAATGTCAATTTTTAAAATCTGGGCACCATTCAAAAGATGGTTTGGTCAGTATTTACCTTAACAAGATATACATGTTAAATATGCAATCTAACATAGAATTTCAAGTCAATGGCTTCACATCTATGATTTAGCCTCTGAAAAAGCATGTTTATAAAAAATACCTTACACTTATTCTTGAAATGAGCAGAATGGGGTACACCACTAAAACAATGCCTAAAAAAAATATATATATTCACTGAAAAAAACATAGGTTTCAGGGACGTTATAGTTAGTTGCACATTTCACTTTTACAAAACCATAGAAATTTGGCCGTTATAGTTAGTTGAGCTAACTATAACTCACGCCACTGCAATGCATGATGATGATGACGCCACATATTACATCACTCATGACATGGTCAGTGACATCACTCATGACATCACTGATGCCATCTCAAATGACAACACTGATGACATCACTGATGACATCATCCAGTGACTATGTGTTTCTGTAAACTTTAAATATGTTTTATAAATATATTGGCCAAGGTATATTGAAGAATGAGTGGGTGTATAAGTGTGGGTATGGAGGATTTAGTAGGTGCGTGACTGACTGTATAAGTGAGTGATTAAGTGTGTCTTACTGAATTCATGGGTTAGTGACTAAACTATGTGAATGTCTGTATCAGTCTGTCTTTTGCTGTGTTAGCTGCTGCATTGGTTGATTAATAGCTACATGAGTGTCTATATGGGTTATTGATTTGTTGCCTGAGTATTTGTATGGGTGCCTGAGTGTGTGGGTGGGTGGGAGGTGTGTGACTTTGTGCATAGATGTGTGAGGTCTTTATTCACTGGGTGTATGGGTTCAAGACTGCACGTGGAAACAGCTGTATGGGTTTGGTGAGTGTGTGTATGGGTGTGTTGGTGAGTGAATGTGAGTGCTACATGGCTAAGTAACTAGATATGTAAAACGCAGTGCATGAGAGAGTTGGAGTATATAAATGACAATAGTGAGAGTCAGTGATTGTGAGAGTGCTGTATGGATGAGTGTGTAATTGTATCAGTGATTGTATAAGAGAGTAAGTATATGTTAGTATCACTATGAATAAGTGAGGTTGTGTATGTATAACTGTATAGCTGAGTAAATAGAAGTGTGATTGATTATTTGCATGACTGACTAGAAGTGTGAGTAACTCTGGATGAGTGGCGGTGTGTGAGTGTTTGTATAGGTGTATGAGTGCCTATAATAGTGTGGTATTGATGAGTCACTGCTTGTATGAGTGACTGTATGGGTGAATGAGTGGATGTGTGTGAAGACCTAGGAATCAGTGTGTGCGTACGTACTAACTGGTATTGGTGTCTCTATTGTTTCGAAAATGGTAGTCTGTATTTTAGAGTGGGTGTATCAAAGGTTTTATTAAGGCATGAGGAGGTGCATTAGATTTTCACATGGATGATGTCATGAGTGATGTCATTTGAGATGTCATCAATGATGTCACTGACCATGTCATGAATGATGTAATATGTGACATCATCAGCAGTGCATTGCGGAGGTGTGAGTTATAGTTAGCTCAACTAACTATAACAGCTGAATTTCTATGGTTTTGTATGAGTGAAATGTGCAGCTAACTATAACGTCCCTGAAACCTATGGTTCTTTCAGTGAATTTCAAAGGTTTCTTAAATGCTAATTTGTAACTATAACGTCCCGAAACCTATGTTTTTTTCAGTGAATTTCAAAGGTTTTTAAAATGATAATTTGTAACTATAACGTCCCTGAAACCTATGTTTTTTTTAGTGCATTTCAATGTTTTTTTACATGCTTATTTCTAATTATAATGTTCATTAAACCTATGTTTTTTTCAGTGATTTAAAATAGATTCCACCCAAAAAAATCGCCACAAATGACAGCAACAACTAACGATAATAATATGCAGAGTAGGCATTCCCGTGCAAAAATAACACAAAACACCACTTCCCAATATTTTCAACAAGCAGCCACATCTGGGGTGCGATCCAAAAACAGCCAATAAGCCTAGTTTGCAGTAGGAATCTAACATTTGCCTTTTACTGGTGTAAACCAGGACGACTACCTACAGTGTGAAAGGGAGTCCAGCCCAACCCAGAATCACATCTGAAGAACAACACATGTCATAAATTTAGTGATCATGCAGCTCTGGCACCCAAGAAGGCCTCAACACCAACTGCCACCAGCCTCACGACATCCGCCCCAGACCACCCCCTTCTCTACTACCACCGACGCAGCGCAGAACAGGACAGCAGGCCTTCCAAAAACGGCATGGTCCCTCAGCCACACAATACTTGAATGTTAGCAGATGTGGCAACCAAGCATGTGTGAAGGACGCAAGTCATCCATCAATAATAATGCACACAATACCAAGTGTAGCGGTGATGTGCTGAACAGACCTCACTATGCAGAGCACAAGCCTCTCCATATGTACATATACTGCCAGTGCTTGTAGTGTTGTAGACAATAGATGCAACCATGTTACCTCAGGCAGTGGGGAAGATCTCAGTCATGAGGCTGTGTTGTCCCCCCCTGGAAGCGGAAGCGGAGTGGGCTGCTCCATTGTACGCCACTCCAGCGCAGGAGTATGAATAAATAGGCCAGAGCTCTGGGCGTGGTTCACTTGTGGGAAGGCCAAAGCATCTGCCAGAGCGGCATACCTCACCCTGCCACATGGTTGCTGCATCAGGGCTCAGAATTAAAATTGAGTCTTCATTCATTAATTGCAGAGTGCAGTAGGCAACTAAGTATAACGTCCCTCAAACCTACACAATATCCTTTTAGTATCCTTCCTTCAAGAACTTGTTTTATATCTTTTGTTACTTACACTGCAGTCAGCAGAGCTCACAATTTATATTGAGATATGATTTATTAATTCCAGACAGAATTGTACTCTATGCCTCGGATTTTTCAATAGGAAGTGCCTTCCATCTACATTGCGGACTGCAGGGCTCACAATTCAGATCGAGTCACAATTGCAGATGACGCAGTCCAGTAGGCAAGAGACATTGCTCCCAGTGCGGCCCGCCCGGACCACGTATCATCGGTGGCTCCGCACACACTGAATGCTTCTAATGCCCCTATCTCAATGCAGCACAACTCATGGACCCTTTATGACACAATATTTTGTGTATAATTTCACATCTGGTGCCCCTACCTCAGTGTACCACAAGTCATGGACCCTTTACGATTGAATCTTTTGTGTATTATTTCACTTCTGGTGCCCCTACCTTAGTGCAGAACAAATCATTGACCCTTTAAGATTGAATATCTGTGTGTGATCCAATGATTACTGTTGTATTTGTTGCCAGCACCAACCATTCCCGAAGGGCTGTCTTACACTCACCCCACACGCATCCAGCACAGACGTCACTGGACATGTGATCCTGGTAATAAAAAGGTGTCAAGCGCACGTGCCCGTACCCAGTTCCACTATCTATCTGTGTCTGTGTGTTCATTATGTATGCAACATGCTGCCCCTTGGCCCTACCACAGTACATTGTGCTCTGGACAGCGTATGCAACCAACTTACCTTTGACAGTGGGAGAAAACTTTGGTTATGTAACTTTGTCTCGGTCTTTGTACAAGTACGTACATAGAGACTGGATGATTAGAGTACTGCAAGGAGAGTGTATAGTGAATTTATAAGTGCGAGGGGATTGGCGGAGTGATTGTACAAGTACATATGTTGGCGCAGCCTAACTCTGACAACGAGCTTGTCTCGAATTGGCTGCCCTCCATGTCCCAAAAACTGAAATTTGGGCTTTGCATGGCCCTGTATTGCTACAGCTGCAATACTCCACTGAATGTGCAATAAACATTCACATCCACACAAATGTGTCATGCCCACCATCTTTCTTGTCTGGAACTATGGATGAATGTAGGGTCAGTGATTCCCCGTACCTTCCATGTTGGCCATGTTGTGGGACTTGGCTCACAGAGTGACACATTGACGCTTGCAACCCGGGTGATGGCAGCACTACAACAAGAACACCCGCATGGCAGTGTTGCCAGATTTTTTAAGCATTCTCTAGACAAAAGCCAACCAAAAAGTAGCCCAAAGTAGCCCAATATTGCTACTTTAAGGAAGGGTGGGCAGGGACATCATCAAGCAGGCGGTGAATGCATTGGAATTGATGTTGCAGCAGGCTGCCAAGTAAATATTTGTCTAATAAAGCGCTTTAACATACTACTTTGCTGGAGCACTGTATATATATTTATAATCTGGCAACTAGCATAGACCAAAATTTTACTGCACAACCGGGAAAAATATAGCCCAATTGTGCGTGATCTAGTCCAATATGGCAACAGTGCCGCATCAGTTGATTCCTCATACAGCTCACGATGGAGCCATGCCCAAAACTCCTGAGTCATTCTTCACAGCCTCACCCAGAACTGGCATACGCCAGGCCAGCCCACTCTACTTACGCTTACAGGGAAGGACAACAACGCAACATGGCCCAGATTTTAACTGCAGTGATCTGCTGGTCACACCCTAGTTGTCAATACGCCACAGCCGCTCCCTCACAGCTAGTATACACCCACACCACACCCATCCAGCACAGGCATCACAGGACACGTGACCGTACCAATAAAAAAGATCGGGCGCACGTGCTCAACGCCATTTCCATTTCAGCGTAGGCCTGGGCCATCGAACAGCGTAGCCTCACTGGTCACTGAGTTAGTGGCACCGCAAGTGCTGAGCGGGTGTGCAACCTGCGATAATGATGGGTGCACTGGTATGTCCTCTGCCATGGCAAAATCAAGACACAGCACCAAATATGAGACCTGCTGGCCTGCGGAGCTGCATGATGTGGAGGGTGCCCTGTTCTTGAAAAGGTGAGCAGTGAGACCTGGGTGCGCAGGGGAGGGCAGACACCTGTGGGCGGCGGGAGTGGATGGGGTGCAGCAGCCTGGCTGTGCAGCGGTGGGTCAGCAATTCAGGCGTGTGCAGTCATATATACTCTGCCATTACTAATTCTGTACTATGTTTCAGATGTGGGAGCTTGAGGGCTCCACTAGGTCACGGAACGTGGTTGGAGACACAGCGGTGGCATAAAGGTGAGCTGTGAGAGTTTTGTCCACAGTACAGGCACTCACAGTCCCTCTTCATCTCTTCCTTTCTCTCCTTCACACTCTTTCTCTCTCTCTTCCTCTCACACTCTTTCTCTCTCTCTTTGTCTCTCTTACTCTTTCTCTCTGTCTTCCTCTCACTCTTTCTTTCTTTTTCTCTCTCTCTTCCTCTCACTCTCACTGTTTCTCTTTCTCTCTGTCTTCCTCTCACTCTTTCTTTCTTTTTCTCTCTGTCTTCTTCTCATTCTTTCTTTCTCTCTCTATCTCTCTTTCTATCTCCTTTGATAGACACATGACACACAATCTTATCTTGCTTTTAATCTAACAGGCTGTGATTCACGAATTGAGCCCTCCCCCCAACATGGAACTACCGCCACTAAGTGCCACCAGAGCTTAACTGGTGTGGAACCTGCGATGATGCGTGGCCATCCTGACAATCAACACCAACCCTGAATTGTGAGCTCGGCTTGACCGCGTGTACGCAACGGCTGAGGAGGTTGCTTCGGCAAGTGGTGGACCCTCTTACTCGAACGCCGGTAGCAGGAGGTGAGCAGAAAGACTTCTTTATGCAGCAGCAGGCATTCACCTCTGGGCGGTGGGAGTGGATAGTGTGCAGCAGCCTGGGCACCTAAGAGCACACAGACACCTCCGACCAGTGGGAGTGGATGGGGTGCAGCAGCCTGAGTGCGCATTGGCAAAACCGAGAATTAGGCGTGTGCAGTTGTATGTACTCTGCAATTACTAATTCTATACTATCTTTCAGATGACTAAACTTGAGGGTGTACTATGTCCCAGTACGTGGTTGAAGACACACCGGTGGCAGAAAGGTGAGCTGTGAATATTTTCTCCAGTGTCAACACTCCCTCTCCATCTCTTCCTTTCTCTCGCTCACACTTTCTCTCTTTCTCTGTCTTCCTCTCTCACTCTTTCTCTCCCTCACTCTCATTCTTTCTCTCTCTCTCTTCCTCTCTCTCACTCTTTCTCTCTGTCTTCCTCTCACTCTTTCTTTCTTTTTCTCTCTGTCTTCCTCTCACTCTTTCTTTCTCTCTCTCTTTCTCTCTCCTTTGATGGACGCATGGCGCACAATCTTGCTTTTTATCTTACAGGCTGTGATTCACAAATCGATGTCCCCCCCAACACCACCACAGCCTGACGTGTGTAGAACCTGCGATGATGCATAGCCATCCTGACAATGCCTGAGAAAGTTGCTTCAGCAGGTGGTGGACCATCTTACACACACGCCAGTGGCGGAAGGTGTGCTGAGAGGCTTCTTTCCACAGTAGCTGGCCGTCACCTCTGGGCGGTGGGAGTGGATAGTGTGCAGCAGCCTGGGTGCACAAGAGCACACAGACACCTTCGAGCAGTGGGAGTGGATGGGTTGTAGCAGCCTGAGTGCACATTGGCGAAACAGAGAATTAGGCATGTGCAGTTGTATGTACTCTGCAATTACTAATTCTATACTATCTTTCAGATGAATAAACTCTAGGGTCCACTATGTCTTGGCATGTGGTTGGAGACACACCGGTGGCACAAAGGTGAGATGCGAAGATTTTCTCCAGTTTCAACACTCCCTCTCCATCTCTTCCTTTCTCTCTCTCACACTTTCTCTCTTTCTCTGTCTCTTCCTCTCTCTCATTCTTTCTCTCTCTTACTCTTTCTCTCTCTCTCTTTCTCTCTCTCACACTGTTTCTCTCTCTCTCTTTTCCTTGTATCTTACTCTTTCTCTCTTTCTCTCTTTCTCTTTCTCACTCTTTCTCTCTCTCACTCTTTCTCTGTCTTCCTCTCTCTCACACTGTTTCTCTCTTTCTCTCTTCCTTGTATCTCACTCTTTCTCTCTCTCACTCTTTCTCTCTTTCTTTGTCTTCCTCGCTCTCTCACTCTTTCTTTGTTTCTCTCTCTCTTTCACACTCTTTCTCTCTTTGCTGGATGCATGACGCACCATCTTATCTTTCTTTTTGTCTTGCAGGCTGTGATTCACAAATGGTCCTGCGATGACACGACATGGCTGTACACAGTTTTATTTGTTGTTGTTTTGTTTTAATAAAATGTTTTATATGTAAATCCATACATGACTAAGATTCTTATGTGTCCAACCTCACAAGCCTCTTCTTATTAATAATTCTACAACATTACCCAATTTTTTACGTTCCAGATTCCCTAACGTGACTATCACATTTCTTTTTGGGGTTTGGGGGTGAGGGAGGATGGCGGACAAGGAGCTCCTGCTGGGGGATGTTGAAGCAGTGTTGGGTGTCTGACTTGCATGATCGTTGCCTCCATTGCATCTGTTCTCAGCGACTTACGAGCCGGCGGGCTGGCTCGTAGATGAAAAGCTGCGAGCCGATTGGCAGGCTCATAGAGGGATAACCGCGGGCCGTCAGTTCACAGAGGGAGAGCTGCAGGCCAGCTGGTATAGGGAAAGGTGCGGTCCATTGGCTTCCAAAGGGATAGCTGCGGAACAGTAATGTGGGGAAAGGGACCATGAAGAGCGTATCTTGCAGAGAGAGACCTGCAATATATTTCCAGTCTTGGCTTCACAGATACAACTGAGGGCCCGAGAACTAGCACCCAAAGAGCTGTGAGCCGACAAGTGGTTTGCAGAGGGAGACTTGCGGGCCAAAGAATGTTGTTGGAGGTATGCTGTTTATGGGGAAAAATGGTGCGTTACCTGCTGATGTAGGGAGACACAGCGGGAAAGAGGTATCTCGCACAGACAAAGCTCCGGTATATTAAATTGCCCCCGGGACCTTTTTTTTATATTTAACTCGATGTGAGGCACAAGATGGCTGCTAACACTTCCTGGTTTGAAGTGTTAGCAGCCAATCAGAGAACAATTCCTGGTTTGAAGTGTTAACAGCCAATCAGAGGCAAGCTCGTGCTCGGGAGATAGGCACCGTCCAGATATATATATCTTTTTTTCCTTCAATATCTCAAAAACTACTGAACGGATTTATACCATTTCAACAAAAGCGCACTTTCTGGACCAAGATCTTTCTCCCTGCCAAATTTGGCGTAATTCCGTTCAGCAGTTTGACTTGTAGCCTTGTCTAAAGTTTTTTATGGAAAATGCATTGAGAAAACACTTTTTCGGACCCCCCTTTTTTCTCAGCCCCTTCTTGACCAATCACCCTGTAATATGTCTTCGCAGCTGGATGGCTCCGGTCGTGGGTGCAAATATCTCGCAATAAACTTGCTTTCATTCAACAACAAACTTTGTATGTCCTCAATACTCCCCTAAACTTTCAAGATAGGAGCTGATCAAAAAAGAGACACTTTTTGGAAAATTTAATGAAGATTCGTCAAACAACGCCAAAGTTGTAAGCACATGGAGGACTCCATGAGGGGTGCTGCGCAACCCCCCTCCCAACATGAGTGAAGCCCAGGGTCTGCGGGGACCCCAGCGGGCCCCCACAGCCCCAGCAAGCCCCCGCTATTAATTTTTATGAAATGCCCCTGGGACCAAGCCCACCCCGGGGTCTCATTAAAATAAAACGCGACCCCAGCGCGAATTGCGCCGATATATTTAAAAAAATAAAAATAAATACTTTCTTTGTCCTTCTGTGACCCCCTGAGTAGGCCTAGGGGGTCAGGGTGTTTCTACCCTGCCCCCTTCTCTTGTTTTACACCTTTGTTTCTCTGTTTTCTGGTGACTCGCTTCTACAGAGTCACAAGATGGCTGCCAACACTTGCTGGTTTCGAGTGTTGACAGCCAATCACAGTGAAGTTCGTGCCCAGGACTTAGGCTCCGCCCAGATATCAAAACTTTTATTTTTCTAATTTCTTAGCAACTACTGAGCAGATTTACACCATTTTAAAAAAAAGGTCGCTTTCTGATCCAAGCACTACCTTTTTGCCACATTTGGGGTAATTCCGTTCAGTAGTTTTGTCTCTAGCCTTGCACAAAGTTTCCTATGGGAAATTGATTTTTTTACTCTTATTCTTTGAATTTCTCGAAAACTACAGAACGGATTTACACCATTTAAAAAAAAGGTCGCTTTCTGAACCAAGCTCTACCTTTCTGCCAAACTTGGGGTAATTCCGTTCAGGCTGTAGCTCGTCCCAAAATTTCCAATGGAAATTAACATGGGGAAAACTCGTTTTGGGATCCCAATTTTTTCTCAGCCCCCGCTTGACGAATCACCCCCAAACTTTCAGGATAGGACCTGACCTGGATAGACTTTTTTTGGGGAAAATTTCGCAAACGTTCTTCAAACGACGCCAAAGCTATTAGCAAATCAAAAAATGCTTTTCCTATGTAAACTAGGTTGTAACTGTAACTACCTACTGGCGACCGCCAGTAGGTAATATTATCTACTGGCGGTCACCAGTAGATAGTTATAGTTAGGACCTATTTTCCATAGGAAATCCGCAACATTCTATTGGGAATATCTTTGGCGCCGATTGACGAATCTTCGCGAAATTCTCCAAACTTTTGGCCAGCTCCGCTCCGCTCTTACCCTGAAAGTTTTGTGGTGATCCGTGAAGCGGGGGCTGAGAAAAAAGGAGGGTCCCAAAACACATTTTCCCGATGCAATTTCCCGTAGGATCTGTTGTCGCAGCTACAGCCCAAACCGCTGAACGGAATGACACCAAATTTGGCAAAGAGGTAGTCCTCAGTTCGGACTCATGCCTTTTGCATATTTGGTGTGAATCTGTTCAGTAGTTCCTGAGAAAATTAGGGTAAAATAGTTAGTGATATCTATGGCTGCGGAGGATCCGCGGACCGTACCCGCACTGTAAGCGCACCCTCCCGGAACGGAGCGCGCACCCTCCTGATCGCGTGCTGAATGCTAATTGGCTGTCGAGCGTCTCTCTACATTCAAAACCAGGAACTGTTGGCGCCCATTTTCTGCCTCAGTAGAAGCGAGGCTGAAGAAGCAAGGGGTATAAGTGCTTAAAACATATAAAGGGGGCAGAGTGGAAATACTCTGACCCTCTAGAGGTACTTAGGGGGTCCCAGAAGGACCCCCTGGGGACCCCCTTTTTAAAAAAAAAAAAAGCGGCGAAATGCGCATCCTATTGCGTTGGATGCACGGATCCTCTCGCGGTGGGTTCGCGGATCCAAGGGAAAAAAAATGAAATTGTTGGCAGATAAAGATTAAGCTTAAGTGTTTTGTTCTTGAGTGGCTCTAAAAAGAGCCGTTGTGTTCATTGAGAGTTTTTGGTACTTATAAGTAAGTACCTATACAGAGTCTAAAGTTGTTGAGGAAGACTCTGTTTCCTTCATCAGTAAAGTGTACTCCATCTCTCCTATACATCTCTTGCATATGAAAGCGCAGATTGTTATTGTAAATGGACCCCATTCTGTAGTCTCGGAGAAAAGCAGAAACAGATTTATTCACATGTTTCCTAGCTTTCTCAATCTGTGGACAAAAATGATCGGACCAGTTCCATCTCTGCCTTTGGCATATGTTAGAATACACAAAGGCAGTTTTAGGGAAAAGTGAAATCAGTTGTGCAAAGGTGTCCTTCATGAGCATTTCCAGACGTACCCCAGTCAAAGTGCCTGGATGTATGATGTTACAACGCGATTGTTTACGACGCGTGCCGTTACATCGCATTCGTTACAACGAACGGATGTAACCACGCTATGCCATTACAACGCAAGTCTTTACCTTGACTTGCACTAGATGGTGTGCTAACATTAGAAAAGTGTAATTAACTATTCCAACTCCAGTCCACTTAACAGTAGGGAAGGTGTTGGGATAGTAAACTACACTATTTCTAATGTTAGCACGCCATCTAGCGCAAGTCGATGTAAAGACTTGCGTTGTAATGGCATAGCGTAGTTACATCGCGTTCGTTGTAACGAATGCGATGTAACGGCACGCGTTGTACTAACGGCGTTGTAAAGGTTGTTCCCCAAGTGCCTAGGTCATTGCCACCAAAGTGCACTATTATGAGGTCAGGGTGTTGGATTTGCATGAAGGATTTCACCAATGGCATCAATTGGTGCCACTTTAACCCTCTCTGTCCAATCCATTTAATGTCTACATTTGGCAAACCTAGGTCTTTGTGAATGCCTTTGTTTTCTGCATACCTTTGGCTCCAGAAAATGTAGCTGTGTCCCACAATCCACACTGTAAGCATCTTGTAAGGAGGTCTGGATGCACTCAGATGGTCTATGTAAATAAAATGGCAGTTTGGAAACTAAGATGTTTCTAAAATGGTGGCTAAGATGCAATTTTGAAAAAAGACAAGAAATCATTGGTTGTTTGACAACCTTCGACACTGAAAGGTAGGGTGCATATTTCTGTTTTTTAAACGCTTGATTCTTATTGGTTAACAAAAACAGATTGCAAGGAACATTATATATGATAAGCTGATATGTTGAGAAGTCAAGCACACTTGCTGTTTTGATTAGCAACATTGTGTGTGCTGAACTTGTGACCTGTGTGCTCAGTACAGTGTTCCATGACCTGTTTCTATGGTAACGGGCAGAAGGCAGATTGGGGGAAGGGTTGAAGTTTATGTCATTTGGAAAGGGTTGAAATGTTTAACCAATAGAAATGTGTGTTTGCTTTTGAATTTATGTGGGAAGGAATGTGATTTGATGTTTACATGTATATGTGTGGAAAATGAGAGGGAAACTTTGCCATTCTTTGGTTTTGCTGACAGGTGCACAGTGCAGAGATTCTGTATAAGAAAATCTGGTGTGTGACTGATATCTGGTGTGTGACTGATATACTTCTTAATCTACAAAACATCTTGAAAGGTGAGTTATTTAATTGTGAGGGTATGTATGTAGACTATTTTTATTTTAATCAGACTAATGTATTTTTTCTGCTAAAGTGTAGGGAGTATTTTTTTTCTCTACAATCTTATTGACAGTGTGTGTGCATGTAGAAACCATTTTGTGATAAGGATTTGTGTTTTTTCATGTGTTTGTAGACAGATAACTATGCAGTTCTTATATTTTGGTAGATTTAGAAACCACTTATTGTTTATGAATTTGTGAAATGAGTTATGTTTCTGCAGTAAAATGTAGTACTCCTTGTAGATGAAGAAATGTGTTTTGGTATAGTGTAAGGGATAGTGTTGTTTGTCTAGAATCACACAGAGAGCCTGTGTGTATTTGGGAACCACTGTGGCGAACCGTTTGGTAACATCGTGCATTTGCTGACAGATAACTGTTTTGAAACCTGTCATGTTGTCAAGTTTTAGTAGCATTAGAACACAGTTATGGCTTATGCTTTCATTAAATGAGTTAGGTATTGACAGTAAAGTGTAGTCGTGAAATATGTAGATTGTGTACAATTCCTTTACCACTTCCAGTGTAGTGAATGAGTTTTGGTAAACTCCTAGGAATACTGGTGCTTGTCTAGAATCACACTGTGAGTCTGTGTACATTTGGGAACCACTGTCAGAGAAGCGTTTGGTAACATCGTGCATTTGCTGACAGAAAACTGTTTTGGAACCTGTCATGTTGTCAAGTTTTAGTAGCATTAGAAGCCAGTCTTTGCTTATGTGTTGATTAAATGAGTCAGGCATTGACACTAAAGAGCAGTCGTGAAATATGTAGATTGTGTGCAGTTCCCTTATCACTTCCAGTGCAGTGAATGAGTTTTGGTAAACTCATAGGAATACTGGTGCTTGTCTAGAATCACACTGTGAGTCTTTGTGCATTTGGAAACCACTGTGAAAGAAGCGTTTGGTAACATTGTGAATTTGCTGACAGAAAAGTGTTTTGAAACCTGTCATGTTGTCAAGTTTTAGTAGCATTAGAAGCCAGTCTTTGCTTATGTGTTGATTAAATGAGTCAGGCATTGACACTAAAGTGTAGTCGTGAAATATGTAGATTGTGTGCAGTTCTCTTACCTCTTCCACTGTAGTGAATGAGTTTTGGTAAACTCCTAGGGATAGTGGTGCTTGTCTAGAATCACACTGTGTGTATGTGTGCATTTGGGAACCACTGTCAGAGAAACGTTTGGTAACATTATGCATTTGCTGACAGAAAACTGTTTTAAAACCTGTCATGTTGTCAAGTTTTAGTAGCATTAGAAGCCAGTCTTTGCTTATGTGTTGATTAAATGAGTCAGGCATTGACACTAAAGAGCAGTCGTGAAATATGTAGATTGTGTGCAGTTCCTTATCACTTCCAGTGTAGTGAATGAGTTTTGGTAAACTCATAGGAATACTGGTGCTTGTCTAGAATCACACTGTGAGTCTTTGTGCATTTGGGAACCACTGTGAAGGAAGCGTTTGGTAACATTGTGTATTTGCTGACAGAAAACTGTTTTAAAACTTGTCATGTTGTCAAGTTTTAGTAGCATTAGAAGCCAGTCTCTGCTTATGCGTTGATTAAATGAGTCATGCTTTGACACTGATGTGGTGTACTTAAATATGTAGATTGTGTGCAGTACCATTAACTCTTCCAGAGTAGTGAATGAGTTTTGGTAAACTCCTAGGAATACTGGTGCTTGTCTAGAATCACACTGTGAGTCGGTGTACAATTGGGAACCACTATCAGAGAAGCGTTTGGTAACATTGTGCATTTGCTGACAGAAAAGTGTTTTGAAACCTGTCATGTTGTCAAGTTTTAGTAGCATTAGAAGCCAGTCTTTGCTTATGTGTTGATTAAATGAGTCAGGCATTGACACTAAAGTGTAGTCGTGAAATATGTAGATTGTGTGCAGTTCTCTTACCTCTTCCACTGTAGTGAATGAGTTTTGGTAAATTCTTGGGGATAGTGGTGCTTGTCTAGAATCACACTGTGTGTCTGTGTGCATTTGGGAACCACTGTCAGAGAAGCGTTTGGTAACATTGTGCATTTGCTGACAGAAAACTGTTTTGAAACCTGTCATGTTGTCAAGTTTTAGTAGCATTAGAAGCCAGTCTTTGCTTATGTGTTGATTAAATGAGTCAGGCATTGACACTAAAGAGCAGTCGTGAAATATGTAGATTGTGTGCAGTTCCCTTATCACTTCCAGTGTAGTGAAAGAGTTTTGGTAAACTCATAGGAATACTGGTGCTTGTCTAGAATCACACTGTGAGTCTGTGTGAATTTGGGAACCACTGTCAGAGAAGCGTTTGGTAACATCATGTATTTGCTGACAGATAACTGTTTTAAAACCTATCATGTTGTCAAGTTTTAGTAGCATTAGAATCCATAGATTGTGTGCAGTACCATTAACTCTTCCAGAGTAGTAAATGAGTTTTGGTAAACTCCTAGGATAGTGTTGCTTGCCTAAAATAACACTGTGAGTCTGTGTGCATTTGGGTAAGGATTGTGAGAGAAGCATTTGGTAACATCGTTTATTTACTGACAGATAACTGTTTCAAAACCTGTCATGTTCTCAAGTTTTAGTAGCATTAGAAGCCAGTCTTTGCTTATGTGTTCAATAAATGAGTCAGGCATTGACACTAAAGTGTAGTCATGAAATATGTAGATTGTGTGCAGTTCCTTTACCAGTTCCATTGTAGTGAATGAGTTTTGGTAAACTCCTAGGGATAGTGGTGCTTGTCTAGAATAACACTGTGAGTCTGTGTGCATTTGGGAACCACTGTCAGAGAAGCGTTTGGTAACATCGTGCTTTTGCTGACAGAAAACTGTTTTGAAATCTGTCATGTTGTGAAGTTTTAGTAGCATTAGAAGCCAGTCTTTGCTTATATGTTGATTAAATGAGTTATGTCTTGACACTGATGTGGTGTACTTAAATATGTAGATTGTGTGCAGTACCATTAACTCTTCCAGAGTAGTGAATGAGTTTTGGTAAACTCCTAGGATAGTGTTGCTTGTCTAAAATAACCCTGTGAGTCTGTGTGCATTTGGGCAAGGATTGTGAGAGAAGCATTTGGTAACAATTTTTATTTACTGACAGATAACTGTTTTAAAACCTGTCATGTTGTCAAGTTTTAGTAGCATTAGAAGCCAGTCTTTGCTTATGTGTTGATTAAATGAGTCAGGCATTGACACTAAAGTGTAGTCGTGAAATATGTAGATTGTGTGCAGTTCCTTTACCAGTTCCAGTGTAGTGAATGAGTTTTGGTAAACTCCTAGGGATAGTGGTGCTTGTCTAGAATAACACTGTGAGTCTGTGTGCATTTGGGAACCACTGTCAGAGAAGCGTTTGGTAACATCATGTATTTGCTGACAGATAACTGTTTTAAAACCTGTCATGTTGTCAAGTTTTAGTAGCATTAGAATCCAGTCTTTGCTTATGTGTTGATTAAATGAGTCATGCTTTGACACTGATGTGGTGTACTTAAATATGGAGATTGTGTGCAGTACCATTAACTCTTCCAGAGTAGTGAATGAGTTTTGGTAAACTCCTAGGATAGTGTTGCTTGTCTAAAATAACACTGTGAGTCTGTGTGCATTAGGGTAAGGATTGTGAGAGAAGCATTTGGTAACATTGTTTATTTACTGACAGATAACTGTTTTAAAACCTGTCATGTTGTCAAGTTTTAGTAGCATTAGAAGCCAGTCTTTGCTTATGTGTTGATTAAATGAGTCAGGCATTGACACTAAAGTGTAGGCGTGAAATATGTAGATTGTGTGCAGTTCCTTTACCAGTTCCAGTGTAGTGAATGAGTTTTGGTAAACTCCTAGGGATAGTGGTGCTTGTCTAGAATAACACTGTGAGTCTGTGTGCATTTGGGAACCACTGTCAGAGAAGCGTTTGGTAACATCATGTATTTGCTGACAGATAACTGTTTTAAAACCTGTCATGTTGTCAAGTTTTAGTAGCATTAGAATCCAGTCTTTGCTTATGCGTTGATTAAATGAGTCATGCTTTGACACTGATGTGCTGTACTTAAATATGTAGATTGTGTGCAGTCCCCTTACCCCTTCCACAGTAGTGAATGAGTTTTGGTAAAGTCCTAGGATAGTGTTGATTGTCAAAAATCACACTGTGAGTCTGTTTGCATTTGGGTAAGGATTGTGAGAGAAGCATTTGGTAACATCGTTTATTTACTGACAGATAACTGTTTTAAAACTTGTCCTGTTGTCAAGTTTTAGTAGCATTAGAAGCTAGTCTTTGCTTATGTGTTGATTAAATGAGGCAGGGATTGACACTAAAGTGCAGTCGTGAAATATGTAGATTGTGTGCAGTTCACTTACCTCTTCCACTGTAGTGAATGAGTTTTGGTAAACTCCTAGGGATAGTGGTGCTTGTCTAGAATCACACTGTGAGTCTGTGTGCATTTGGGAACCACTGTTAGAGAAGCGTTTGGTAACATCGTGCATTTGCTGATAGAAAACTGTTTTGAAACCTGTCATGTTGTCAAGTTTTAGTAGCATTAGAAGCCAGTCTTTGCTTATGTGTTGATTAAATGAGTCAGGCATTGACACTAAAGGGTAGTCGTGAAATATGTAGATTGTGTGCAGTTCCCTTACCTCTTCCACTGTAGTGAATGAGTTTTGGTAAACTTATAGGGATAGTGGTGCTTGTCTAGAATCACACTGTGAGTCTGTGTGCATTTGGGAACCACTGTCAGAGAAGCGTTTGGTAACATCGTGCATTTGCTGATAGAAAACTGTTTTGAAACCTGTCATGTTGTCAAGTTTTAGTAGCATTAGAAGCCAGTCTTTGCTTATGTGTTGATTAAATGAGTCAGGCATTGACACTAAAGTGTAGTCATGAAATATGTAGATTGTGTGCAGTTCCCTTATCTCTTCCACTGTAGTGAATGAGTTTTGGTAAACTCCTAGGGATAGTGGTGCTTGTCTAGAATCACACTGTTAGTCTGTGTGCATTTGGGAACCACTGTCAGAGAAGCGTTTGGCAACATTGTGCATTTGCTGACAGAAAACTGTTTTGAAACCTGTCATGTTGTCAAGTTTTAGTAGCATTAGAAGCCAGTCTTTGCTTATGCGTTGATAAAATGAGTCATGCTTTGACACTAAAGTACAGTACCATGCAGTATTGTCTTTACTGCCCCACAACTGAAAATTTAATATTTTTACACAGGCACTGTCGTAGAAGTAGTCTGATGATTTAGTCAGTTTCTAAGTACTTATGTTGTGAACCATTCATTACCAAATAGACTGCTTCAAATGTCCATGCAGTATGCATGTAGTTCTCTAACCACCTACACAGTTGTTTTTCTCACCTTCAATTTTTTAGACAGTTTCCATACACTTCCAGGAAACACCCTTTCACTCTCTTTGTAGTCTTCTAGTGACCCATTCAGCACCATGTAGTAATTCATTCACTGTGCCAAAACCCAAACATTTATAAATTCACCAAGACACTCTCTTTCCAGTACTCTAATGATTCAATTACTGTCTAAGTATTCATGCACTGAGCCAGGACTTAGCACATGGACTGCTTCAAACCCCTATGCACTATGCATGCAGTCTTTTAACCACCTAGAGATTTCTCTTTTATACTTTCAATTCCCTAGTCAATATCCATATAGTCCAGCAAACATCTTGTCACTCCCTTTGCAGTCTTTTAGTGACCTTTTTAGTCCCAAGTACTAATTCATTCCCTGTGCGAAAAGTCTACCAGTTATAAATTTATCCAGGCAGTCTCCTTGCTGTAGTCTAATCATTCAGTCAGTAGCCAAGTACTCATGCAGTGAGCCGGGCCATAGCACATGGACTGCTTTAAATGCCTATCCAGTATGCATTCAGTTCTCTAATGAGCTACACAGTTGTCTTTCGCAGCTTCAATTCCCCAGTTAGTATTCATACACTTCTAGCAAACACCCTGTTACTCACCCAGTGTGTCTGTTTTTATTACTGTAATCATTCAGTTAGTTAGCATGAAGTCTTTTAGTGAGGTAGGCTTTAGGACATGAACTGCTTCAAAGTAGTATGCATTATGTATGTAGTGTTTTAATCATCGTCACACTTGTGGTTCAGGGCTATAGTTTTTTAGTCTGTTTGTATATAAAATATGTTTGTACAGTAATGGAATATTGTAAATTTGAAAGTTATTAATATACATTTATTTGTGACTCTTTTTTGCAGATACTGTTTTTCAACGTTAAAATCGAGAAAGTATGCCAGAAAAAAAAGAAAAAGAAAAGAACAGAGACAGGAGGATTATTTGAAGAAACATCAACCACAAGTATTGAATGAAAAAGATAATGTGGCTGAAAGGAAAAAATCTTCTGGTAAGATCGCAAAGCAATTTATTAAAAATGTTTGTAGGAGCAAACAGAATGTAGAGAATGCTGCAACTTCAAATAATTTTTTAAGTAAGAAAAAAATCAAAACAAGAGGAAAAGTAAAAAAGCAAATGTTCAGTCAAAGGAGATAAAGTATGGTAAAAGAAGACAAAATCAGTATAAGGAATTATGCAAAAAAATATTTTACAAGAGAGTAGTGCATAATTTGCTGAAAGCTGTAAAGAAATATAAAAAGAGAGCTTTATTTTATAAAAAGAAGAAGCATATTGAAAGCATTGTGGAAAAGGCTTTTGAAGTAAAAAGGAAACTGTTTATTTTAGTGTTAAACAGAATTCCATCACTAGATAAATCAATATATGTAATGAAGGCCAAAAGTAGGAGGAAAAGAGTTATTAATAAAAAAAAAATTGTGATGTTTTTTGGGGAGAATGGAAACACAGTTCTAGTTCAGAGCCTTTTTGTTAATGAAGAGAGTTATTCACTAAGTGAAAAATTATTGTATGCAGTTGACACTAGTGGTAGAGGTTATGAGGTTAGTGATGGTTGTCCAATGGAGAAAGAGAAAATGGTTGAAAGAAATGAAGAAGAAGTGATAGCTGATGAAGTTTTAGGGAGACGTGCTAAAAACCCTGTGTACACTTGGGATTGCAGTAGTGTTTGTAGTGTACGACAGGAATCTATTGAAAAATTATGTAGTTTTTTACGAGTCTATACTAAAAAAAGTGTAAAACAAAAGATTAAACTGTTGCAAGGTCTAAAACCTTGCAGAGTGAGAAAACATACTGGTTTGCAAGGTCATTCTCTGGCTTGTCTTTCTAGGAAAGTTTGTGAAAGTGTTTTTCACCATTTCAGAATGCTGGCAGTACATCATACTCAAATGCGGAAGTTAGTGAGAAAGTTGTATTATGCAAAAAGTCCAGCACTAAAGTTAAGTGAGTTGAACAGTTCTCTTTTGCGTGGGTCAGTTTCAGATGTGAAGCAGGTCTGTGAGGATATTGAGTTTTGTTACTTTGGGCCTCAGCAAGAGAGTAAAGAAACTGACACATTAGTAGAACAAAATGTTGAAGACAATGTAGAACCTGTAATTACAGAAAAATTTGAGGATGAAATGACAAAGTTTAAGGTAATTTCAGGTGAAAGACCAAATGTTTCTTGTATTTGTTGTTGGCGAAGTCACTATAAAAATCAGACTAGGGGTGTCAATCTGTATTTAAAAAGTGAAATAGAAGATAATGATAAGTGGATGGAATTTGCAACTTATTTAATGGTAGAGGATTGTTTTGATTTGGGATGTGAGCAGCGTATTTGCAAATATTGTTATAATAAATTAGATGAGAATAAAATGCCTGCTAGAGCTGTTCATAATAATCTAGAGTTGGTTGCTATTCCTTCAGAGCTGATAGATTTAAATACGTATGAGTCTATTCTGATACAATGTGTTCACCCATTTCAGGCTATTGTTCGTATGGAGCCCAAAACAAGTAAATTACCTCCATCAGAACTATTGGTGTAGATCATGCAGAAAATGAGCCACTAGTCATTCTAATTAATGGTGTTCCTACTAAGAATAAGAAAATCTGGCAAGAGTTAGTGGATGTTAGAAAAGTGCAAAAGGCATCATTGTATCTGATAAAAAATAATGAGTACTATAGAAATGTGTTTGTTGGAGAAGAAGAAATAGATTTAGCAGAAGATAGTGAAACATGAAGTGGACAAATTGAAAAAGTGGACATGTCCAGATGTGAAGAGATCTATGAACATTACAGTGTACATCCACTTCATTCCAAAGAGGTGATGGGGAATACAATTGGGTTGTTTCAAATGAAAAAAGCAACAGGAAGTCCCATGAGTGTATGGGAAGAGAGTTTGGAAGCTCGTTGTTTCCCGCAGTTGTTTCCAACAGGAAAAGGTGGACGATATGATGAACGTCCTGTGCAGATTCCTGCATCTGAATATCGGACAACAAGATTATATGCAGAAGATCCAAAATTTCGATAATATATCCCTTATATATTTTATCTTCTGTTTGAAAGTGACTTGTCTGGACTTTCATATGCAGTAAATCACATTTTAAAAACTGGAATGCATCTGCAAAATGTAACTGCAAAGGATTTTATGGATAAAGTGCATCAGAGAGATGATCATTTGGAATCTCAGTTGATTAATCTGATGGCATGTCAGCGTGGGACTAATGAATATTGGTACCGTCGACATGGAGAACTGCAATGCATGCTGCGGAACTTGGGAACTCCTACATGGTTTGTTACACTAAGCTGTGCTGAGTATGCTTGGGATGATTTACTTGAATTTCTTCGAGAGGCAAATTCCAATATAAATAATATTGAATACACCTGGAGAATTGTGCTCTTTGGATCATGTCAATGTATGCAGATATTTCAATCATAGATTTGAAGCTATGATGTCTTTCATCTGCAATAAAAAGAATCCTCCTGTTGGAGAAGTTGTGGATTTCTTTTGGAGAAAGGAGTATCACGCAAGAGGTGCTCCTCACATACATATGTTGTTATGGGTCAAGGATTCCCCCAAATTTGGAACAGATTCAGATGAAAGTGTTTTGTCTTTCATTGAAGATTATGCTACATGTGCTGTACCAAATAGCAGAGAAGACAAAAACTTAAAAGAACAAGTCTTACGATTTCAAAGCCATAGATGTGGAAAATACTGTCGACGAAAGTACAAGTCAAAGGATAAGTTTTATACCAAATGTCGTTTTGGATTTCCACGTCCTGTATTAGCCAAAGGAAGAGTGAACAGTTTCATGTCAGCTGTACGACATACCATCACAAGAAAGTCTCCGAAAAGCACCTACAACTTAAGAAGAAGCGAAGAACAGAGAACATCAACAATGGAAAATATGGAGTGATTGGTTCTGAAGGATGTCTGGTGAAACAAAGGAAAGGAAATTTAATTAATCACAGAAAACTGAGTTGCGACACTGCTGACAAAAGGGAATTCTACTATTTAGCCCTTTTGCAAATGTTCAAACCATGGCGTTCTGAACTGGAATTACTTGGAGATTTTCCCAGCTATGAAGATTCATTTAATGCTTGTAAAGATAGCATACAATGCAGTGCTTTCACAAATTATGTGAAAATGTTGAATGATGAAATTGATCAAGAAGCTACAATTGCAGCTGAGATTGCTAGAGACAGTTCTCAAGATAGTCAAAGTTCTGCTGCACTGAGTCAAGATCCACTTGGACAACCAATTGTTGAAAATGAAGCAGCGATTGCCATGAATGAGGTGGAAACAGCAATGCATCAAGCACAAGAAGATGCAATACAGTTAGGAAACTTGGAAGAGCAACTAAATGTTGAACAGAAACAAATATATCAGCAAGTGAAAGAGCAGATTGACCATGGATTACTTCATGAAAAGAAAGACTGCTCATGTACCTCATTTCAACCTATCCTAATGTATGTGAGTGGTCAAGCTGGAACAGGAAAGAGTTTCTTAATTAAACTAATTACAAGTTATCTGCAAAAAACAACTGAGTCGCATTTGTCTTGTGTTGTCACTGCTCCAACTGGGTTGGCAGCACATAACATTAAAGGAATTACTTTACATCGTTTACTAATGCTGCCAGTAGAGCATGAGAACAAATTCGAGTACCACAAGCTATCTGGAAAAGCTTGTTGTGAAGTTTCAAGAGTGCTGAAGAAAATGAAACTTCTCATTATTGATGAGGTGAGCATGGTTTCAAACTTAATGCTTGCCTTTGTGCATTTAAGAATGCAGCAATTCTTAAAACAGAGTATGACGTGTTATTTGGAGGAAAACACGTCATAGTTTTTGGAGATCTACTGCAACGGACACCGGTAAAAGGACAACCGGTATTTAAAACACTTGCCCATGAAGATACTAGGAAGTCTCTTGGCAGTGTTGGTAATGTGAACATTTGGAGTAATTTTGAATTCAAAGAACTGACAACAAATATGCGACAGGCAAATGATGCTGAATATGGAGGTATTCTTCAAGATATAAGAATTGGAATTCTTTCAAAAAAAGGGAAAGAAGCTTTGGAGAGTCGATTACTTTGCAATGTCTTTCCAAATGAAAATGCAGTTGATGCAAAAGTGTACGTGGAAATTTCTAAAAATAAGTCAGTGATTTGCTTAATGCCAACACTGCGTGAGTGTTCAATATCCAACGAAAAATTATTAAAATTGGAAAATGAAGAAATTGTCAAAATGGAAGCCATCGATAAGATACAACATGAAGGAATCACTATTATTTAAACGGGTAAATTGAGATCAAAACGAGATTGTTTAGAAAAAAAAATATCTAAAACTGCTGGTTTGGAAAAGACACTGTATGTGTGTGTAAACTGTCGGGTAATTTTAAGGCGTAATTTGGATGTAGAGAAAGGTTTAGTTAATGGTGCAATGGGCAAAGTGGTGGATTTTGTGAATTATCAGAAAAAAGAACGAATTGAATTTTTAAAAATTTAATTTGATCAGATTGATGAAGTTAAAGAAATTGGTCGATGTTCAGTTTGTTTTTTGCTTGTTAAAGATTTATATGTCCGTAGGAAACAATTTCCATTTTCTCTGGCATATGCAGTGACTATTCATAAATCTCAAGGATTAAGTGTAGATAGTGCATTGGTGAACATTGGATCTACTGTATTTAAAGAGGGTATGGCATATGTTGCTTTGTCGCGAGTCAAAACATTATCTGGTTTGTTTTTGATTGATTTTGATGAGACAAAGGTTACTGCAGATGCAAACTGTGTAAAAGAGTATAATAGGTTAAGAAGGGTGTATGCTCCAAATTTAGGTCAATATCCTGTATTTGAAAAGCGCGTGGTTGGTTGAAAAAGAAGGTTAGAGAATATCTGTTCTGAAGGTATCAAGAAAAGAAAAGAACAAGATGATGTTGTGATTGCAGGTAAAAAGAAATTGGACACTGTTGAAGAGATTGTTGGTTATCAGTTTGAAAATAGTTCTGGTGTCAACTGCTATGCTAATGTAGTGGTCAATGTTGTTTTTTATCTTGAAGATTTGCAAGAGAAAATTATGGAGAATCAGCAAAAAAGATTTTGTTCTCTGTTGCACTCTGTTTATGAAAAATTGACAACAGATAGAAGTAAAATACAATCTGTTTCAGATGTTCAAAGTCTTTTGGATGTGTGTTCTGGTTCTACACAATTTACACAAAATATCCAACAAGATGCTCAGGAATTTTTAATGTATATGCTTACCATTTTTGAAAATGAAGGTGTAGAAATAGAAAATAATTTTGGCCTTTCTTACAAATGGGAACATCATTGTGAAAATTGCACGTATACATGTAGCACCAATGTAGACACTGAGAGATTTCTGTATTTAACATTACCAGACTGTAAATCAGTGGCTTGTGCAATTCAAAACATGGAGTGTAGCCAATGTAAATCAGAAATGTTATCCACATTATTGTTAACAAAATATGGAAAATACATAATTTTAATGATGCAACGTTGTACAGCTGATGGAAGAAAATTGGATACTTTAATAAAACAATTTGTAGCAGCACAAATATCAATAACAGGAAGGACTTTTGTAGCAATTGCAATAATTTTCCATGATGGTCCTTCCACAACATCTGGACATTACACTGCCTATCTAAGATGTGACAAAGGCTGGACACTTTGTAATGATGCCCAGTTGGTTTTCAAACAACGTTTGCCTAGGGAATTACAAAATTCCTACATAATATTTTTGAAGCCAAAGTTTTAGGAAGCTAATTCACTCTCTGAGGAATTTATTATTATAATTTAATAGAACTCCCATTGGACAGTTTACATAAAGAAGAAGTGCAAAAATACCATTTGGCCTCAAGAAAAGGTATATTTTTGAATTATGGACTTTTTGGTGGTCATTTATTCGGTGATTATTTTAATGTGGCAACATTTACAGTTTTTATAAGTTAAAGTTATAACATTTTGTAATTTGTAAGCATTTCATATATGTATGATTTGTATTTTCTGGTATTTTACTGAGAATAGTATGTTGTTTTTTTTTTAACAATCTTTTTGATTGTTTTTTTTTTTGCCCGCTGTTAAGTGATGAGTACCATTGAAATCACTATTTCGAGTGAAATTCAATACATTCTGAGAACAGCAAAAAAGGCAAAAAAATTACTTTGTGGAAATTATGTTGTGTTGTAAAAAAATTATTATTATATGTTATTATTTTTATTTTATTTTCTTTCACAGATGCAAATTTTAAAATGAGCAGTTTTTAAGAATTTATATTTTAATGAAAAATAGGCAAAAATGAATAACATTTTTTATTCCTATTACTGTGAAGGTAAGTTTAACTAAGTCTCAATATGAAGAATGAAGAGGCCTGCAAGAATCTACAAAGTTGAAACATGTTTCTTAAAACACTTTGTTTATGTAGTTTTGAAATCCAACCATAATCAGATATCAAGTGACCTGCAAAAAAAGAGATTTGAGGGGTTCATAATATTTCATCTTTTTAGCTGTTGAAGGACCGCAATCATTTCAACCATTCTTCTTTGAACATCTTTGCAGTCAAAATTCTGTGCTTACCTTCTATCATTCGCAAGGAAATTTAAAAACGGAAATATGTCACTTTTTGTAACATAGTTATTGTGTAAGATACTCTTTCATATTTTCAAAGAGAGGAAAAGGCACTCTGTGCACTTTTTATACTCCATGAAAATATAACCTCATCATGCAGACCACTTTCGGTTGAAAGGGTGTTCTATAAGTGTTGTTGTGCATGATTGCACTTAATACTCATAGAACAAGACACATGTCTAGATTTATTAGAAATCGTAAATCTCGATATGTGTGTGAATGGTGCACCATTCTACAATTGGTGTAGGAAAGCACAACAAAGAGAATTGTTTTAATTTCTCCACATTTTTATATCTTCAATGCA
Organism: Triturus cristatus; assembly: GCF_964204655.1. NCBI lineage: Eukaryota > Metazoa > Chordata > Amphibia > Caudata > Salamandridae > Triturus > Triturus cristatus. The sequence continues at coordinate 464,442,213 of NC_140589.1, forward strand.
TGCTGAAATGTTCAGCATACATTGGAGGAGAAAAATGCATTTTCTCATTGTTTTGTACAGGAAGGTGTGACTTCCTGTAGAAAAACAAACAGCACATGACACAGATATCCTTGCACAAATGTGCAAGGGTGCCTGTGTCATCACATGGCTGCAGTTTAAGCAGCCGTGCAGAGAGAAGCAGAGATTTGCAACACATTTAAGTACATATGTTGCATCCCTGTGCTTCGGAAGTACTACAGCACACTACAATTAAAGAGGTTACTGTGTGATGCTGCAGCACTTCCTTATAGTTCTGCACTTATACATTCACCATACACTACTAATGCATTCATTCAGTCAATTACGTACTACACATACATTCATCTAAACTTTCACACACTAACAAAGAAATTTAGCTCTTTTTTTAAACCAGGGAAGTTTTTATTTTCTTCTTTTATGTTTTTGGAGGTTTTCTGAAAAATGTTGTGATTTTTTTGGTTTTTCTGAAAAAAAAAGAAAAAAAAAAAGCAGGAGAAACCAAACAATGAACTTCAGGGAACAGTAAAAAAAAACAACAAAAAAAACTAGCAAATATGACTTTCCTGCCGGCGGCAGATGAGGTCGATTGACTGCTCGCCATAGCACAAAGTCTTATTGCACTTAGTGCAGAGCACTTTTAAAAATTGAAATTGAGGACGGATGTCCAAGGTTTGGTCTGAGGGATGCACTCTTGACGTGCTCGGCTGCGATGAGGTGGATGGCGCAGGAGCAGGAGTGTCTCTCATCCGTCAGCACTCTTCACATGCAAGATTGTTTGGATGAAGGCTCCTCATGTGCTTCATCATACTTGCCGTGCCGCAAGAGTATTTCTTGGTAGGATCCCCTCTCGTTAAGACTATTTTGCAAATCTAAAATAAATTCAAATAATATTTTTTAATTTTTAAAAGAATTAATTGAAGAAATATGTTTAAAAAATGGTGATACAAAAGTATTTTTTTTTTTAAAAAATCATGAAATTGACACACTGAATTCGAAAAATATAGAAATCCAATAAAAATCATTAAACATGATATCTTTAGAGATGAGTTATAGATAGGAATTACCATTTAAAAAACCTTTGAAATTCACTGAAAAAACCATAGGTTTCATGCACGTTATAGTTAGGAATTGGCATTTAAAAAATCTTTGAAATTCACTGAAAAAACCAAAGGTTTCAGGGGCGTTATAGTTAGGAATTGGCATTTAAAAAACCTTTGAAATTCACTGACAAAACCATAGGTTTCATGCATGTTATAGTTAGGAATTGGCATTTAAAAAACCTTAGAAATTCACTGAAAAAACCATAGGTTTCAGGGGCGTTATAGTTAGCTGGACATTTCCCTCATACAAAACCCTAGAAATTCCCCTGTTATAGTTAGTTCAGCTAACTATAACTCGCGCCCAGGCAATGCACTGCTGATGATGTCACATATTACATCACTCATGACATGGTCAGTGACATCACTGATGACATCACTGATGACATCTCAAATGACATCACTGATGACATCACTGATGACATCATTCATTGAGAATGTGTTTCTGAACAGTTTTATTATGTAGGCAGCAGCAGTGATTTAAAGTGTTTGCGCATGACGTAGGACAACGGAGGTTACCGGCATTTGAAAAAGCTGGAAGCGAAAGCGTCAGGCCGCTCCACGTGAACTAACAAGACCAAGAGGTATTACCGATCCCGGAGTGCTCCCCACATTGTTGGGCAACCTTGGAGCATTAATATATGTATATATATATATATATATATATATATATATATATATATATATATATATATATATATATATATATATATATATATATCTTAAGCTCCTGTTTTGCACCTTCAGGTCAAGGCACTCAGAGGCGGGTGCTTGTCGTGGCGGTGCTCCACGCTCCAATCAGCGCTCCAAAGACTTAATCACCTTTTCAAGTAAAGTCAAGCACTCGGGAAGTATCGTCACTGCTTTTGAATGATAACAACTTCAACCTGAGATTTACATATGAAATTAGTTCAGTGGCAGTGAACTATTTAGATCTCAGAGTGTATGTTAAGGATGGGACATTAGAGAGCGAATTGTATAGAAAACCTACTGCCGGCAATTCGATCTTGCATGCCGGCAGTTGTCATCCCCCCAAATTGATCAATAGCATACCGTATGGTGAACTCCTTCGTTTAAAACGAAGTTGCTCCTGTGACATGGATTTTGAAGTGGCAGCAGGCAGTTGTATAGCTAGGTTCAGAACGAGAGGGTATGAACCAGATCTACTGAATGCTGCATACAAGAAGGTGCAGAGAATTCTCAGAAAAGAGCTTTTAAAGGCAAAAGAAGTGGGGAGCACTGGAAGAAACTTAGATCTAGAGAGTGGCACCTTTCGTATGATAACTACATACTCAGATGATGCCAACACTTTGAGGAAAATGCTGAAAAAGAACTGCCACATCCTCTAAACGGATTCAGTAATAGGTAAGGACATTCCTCCAGTACCATTAATCACTTTTCGCAAAGCGAGATCGCTCAAGGACAAATTGGTCCAGAACCACCTGCCACCCACTGTACAGAAGACAGGAACATTGAAAGATATGAAAGGTTTCTTTCCCTGTGGGAAATGCAGGGCTTGTGCGAATAGTAAAAGAGTCCTGAACTATAACATCCCAGGTGTAATAAAACAAAAAGTGACCTAAAAATGTATCACATGTTTAACATCTCATGTGGTATACTGTCTAGCCTGCCCCTGCGGGCTAAGGTACATAGGGAGCACCATACATAATGTGAAGTTACGTATACTCGAACATCAAAGTGCCATTGCCAACAAGGATATCAATTATCCTGTAGCAAGGCATTTTGCATTTAAACATCAGAGCAACAGGGAGCTGCTGCAATATTTCGGTGTGGACCATGTACCGATTAGTTTGAGAGGCGGGGACAGGGTATTGAAGTTGCGGACACTAGAATCTCGCTATATAATTGATTTGCTGACCAAGGCACCACATTGGCTCAATAGTGGGGAGGAACTCATAGTCCACCTAGGGAGATGATTTTAATCCAATTTAATGCTTTACAAATTTCTCTTGTCATTATTTTAGTTATATTTGACACACATTGCACTAAAATGTTTATGTCCATATCTACATACAATTAGGTTTTGGAGCTTATTACAATTGTGGAATTGCTCTTGCTGTCACCGATTTACGGTGGAATATTTTAATCATCAGTACTTATAGCGTTCTTGGTAGTATGCAATTTGCAATATAGAATGTTATAAGATACATTTAGGCTGAGTATAATGTGGAATGCATACTTTTGAATACCGATGCACGGCGTAATGGCTGGTTAAAGTACGAGTGATGATTTTGGAGGCTCGTCGCATACAGCGATATATTTTGTATATATTTGATATACTATATTGAGCGGCACCACATTTGCCTAAAGTGATGAAATTATATAATTTCTCTAGCAGTGAAATTTGGGCTGAGAGAGGAAGATGTTTCCTAATTTACAGTAGCTATGGCATTAATGCATTAACTTGTATACACAGTATCGTGCCAAGATGGCAGCTGCGAAATGTGCAATGTGATCAGTATTGTATACCGTCGTCGATGTTGTTGCATGAATGATGTGAACAATTTAAAAATGCCTCCGCGCAGCGATCACTGTAAACACTGACGAAGGAATTTCCGAAACGCGTCTGTTTTGTGTGGCTGATTAAAAAGCAGTGACGATACCCCCCGAGTGCTTGACTTTACTTGAAAAGGTGATTAAGTCATTGGAGCGCTGATATATATATATATATATATTATCTAATGGCGGTCGCCAGTAGATAGTTATAGTTAGGACCGTGTTTCCATAGGAAATCCGCAACATTCTATTTGGAATAACTTTGGCGCCGGTTGACGAATCCTCGTGAAATTTTCAAAATAGGTGGGGCGCTCCGCTCCGCTTCTACCCTGAAAGTCTCGGGGGGATTCGTCAAGCGGGGACTGAGAAAAAAGGGGGGTCCCAAAACGCGTTTTCCCCATGCAATTTTCCATAGGGACCTTTAGTCAAAGGTACAGCCCGAACGGCTGAACAGAATTACTTGAAATTTGGCAGAGAGGTAGTCCTCAGGTCAGGGATGTGCCTTTTGCAGGTCTGGTGTCAATCTGTTCAGTAGTTCCTGAGAAAATCAAAAGTAAAATCATATATATATGTGGGCACCTATGATATGATATGATAGCACCTCATTAAAAAGCATTGCAGTTAATAGATGGTTTTAAGACTTTAGTTACATTATAAATCATTTGTTGATGGTACCATACTCATTTTAGGAATTGTGGTATGTTCTAAGGTGATTTCACCATGTGAAAAAGCCTTCTGCTGGGATATCATGATTGAGAGAAAAATATTTTCTCATGCTTTTCCCACAGAGGTTTGGAATGTGATCTATAAGCTAAACTGAGAACTTATTTTCTGTAAATTCACATTATCTTTCTCAGTCATGTGAGAATGAAGTCTGACATTCTCAGTAAAACATGTACATCCGACAAGGGCAGAGACTGTCAGTTGATTCCTTTGTGTTCTACTGCAGCTTCCCAGAGTGTTCCAAAGAACAACTAGAGCACTAACAGTCCTACTTATGATAAACGTATGGCACACCTGAAGCCATCTTGCTTGGATTAAAGTGGTAACTCTTAAAACATTTAACTTAAAAAGGAACAAAATGAGGGGGTTTATTTTTCCATAAAAAGTATGATTAGTGCTGCAGAAAGAAAAATTAGGGCATATTTTGAGTGACTTCTCAAATCCTCTTCTATTTCATTAAAAAATTCTGACATGCAGACTGAAACATGCACTTTCAATACCAGCAGCAGTTTTCCCTGGTGAGCAGTAGCTTTACTACAGTGATCTATTGAGGAAAAAGAGTGCTAACATTCTGAATTTATGGCAAATGTGTGACACATCTGAATGCCTTTGGAATCAAAGTAAAAAACTGAAAGTATTTCCTACTGAGGAGACTGCAGTAAATGAGGAAATTAGGAAACTTCATAACAAATAAGTCTGGCAAGATGGCCACCAGAGACAAAAGAGCCCAAATGTAGCCCAAATATCACCCAGGTGTAGCCCAAGTATAGCCCAATGACAAAATGTCCCAGAGTGTTCTTAAAAACAACTAGAGCGCTTACTATCTTCATTATGACAAAAGTATGGCACACCTGAAGCCATCTTGATTGGAATAAACTGGTAACACTTAAAACATTTAATTTAAAAAGGAACACAATGAGGGGGTTCATTTTGCCATAGAAATTATGATTAATGCTGAAGAAAGAAAATGAGGGCACATTTTGAGTGACTTCTCAAATCCTCTTCTATTTCATAAAAAAATTCTGACATGCAGACTGGAACATGCACTTTTGATACCAGGAGCAGACTTCCATGGTGAACAGTAGTTTTACTACAGTGATCTAATGAGCAACTAGAGTGCTAACATTCAGAATTTATGGCAAATGTGTGACATATCTGAATACCTTCATGATGGAATCAAAGTAAAAACTGAAAGCATTTCCTACTGAGGAGACTGCAGTACATGAGGAAATTAGGAAACTTCATAACAAATAAATCTCCCAAGATGGCCACCGGAGACAAAAGAGCCCAAATGTAGCCCAAAATCACCCAGATGTAGCCCAAATATAGCCCAATGACAGAAGTGTGCAAAACACTTATTATTTTGTGTTTTTGCAGTGTTATATAGTGCAGACTTGTCAGGTATTGGAGTGCTTTACATGAGCATTGGTTACATCACACAAGAACAAATTCATTTTGGTTGTAGACATGGGGAGACTAAGTGATTTGACCAGAATCACAGAATGTCGAGCTGAAGCAGAAACTCCAACCTGGTTCCCCAGTTGCAAAGTCTGCAGTTCTGGAAGTAACACCACATCCTCTCCCCTAAGTGCAACATTTAATCAAGTGGTCAACTGGATAAAAAAACATAAAGGTAACAAATAATTTAAAAGTGCTTTCTCGCTATTTGAAAACTCAGAAAATATGTCCTTATTTTAGTCTTTTAGAGCACTAACCATAATTTTGATGCCAATAAGACCCTCTCATATATGTAATTTCTAAAGGAAATGCTCTAGGTATTACAGTTTTGATTACATCAAGATGACGTCAGGCGTTCCACACTTTTGTAATATACATGGAATGTTAGCAATCTAGTTGTTCATTAGGATACTGTTGAGAGGCAGAGGCCAGGGGCACGGACTCTGAAAATTGAAGGCAGGTAGGAGGGTGCAAAGGCAACAATTTAACCACACTGAGCAGGTGTCAAGAATCAGTACCTGGAATTCCTTGTTCCGCAGGAGCCGTACCGCTGAGGATCGGTCCAGAAGTTAATTTCCCAACTCCCCGACAACTCTAACCCCAGTCTAAGCTGGCTTCAGAGATGAGGGGGAAAGGGGAATGGGACGACAAACAAGAGAGACTGCCACACTGGTGTCCTCACTTCTACTCGTTGGGAATGAAGGGAACCACCTGTAACAGAGAGCAGAGATTAACACACTTCTATCTTTTCTTTTCCCGTACACTATAGACCATCCCGCCTACCATCCAGACTCAGTGTTACCTGTGAATGTGTGGAAATTTGCCTCTCTCTAAATCTCTCTAGTGGACTAGCAACTCCTCGTTGACAGTTCTTGGAGGGTAACTAGTAATTGAAGTTTTCAAGTACTCTTGCTCTTCTTGCTGTTGAACAACTTGTATTTTGGGGCGAGAAAGCTGATACGCAGGTAAGTTCAAATATACATATATATATATATCTATATCTACTTTCACCTAAAAAGGTAGGTTACTGCTAGAATATTTCTAGTATCAACTGCGCCCCTTGAAGAAATGGAAATCCACTTGATGATACAACAAACAGCTGAGCGTCCACCGTCTGAGGTGAAATGTCATTCAATTTGGCAGGAAATATTCCAACAAAGAACTAAGAAAGAAAAGCTCCTCTCACGAAGCCTGAAAGCTTAAGAGTTTGTCTCAGGAAATAAACACTGAAGTCTAAAATTGTTCGCGGCTGTGAAATCCAACTGGTTACAATATCACTTGAAAGTCTTTTTAATAACTGCGACCCAGGAACAATGAAGAGAAAAACGAGCTTACCCAATCAGAGGTTCAAGGTAGCCCGATAACTCCGGTGGAGGTTTTAATGGGAAAAAACAATACCTGACACCAGGTATTCAAATAGAGCTCTTCCTCACAGGAACCAGACTACAAATGCGAGCGAAGGAACTCAGAAGAAAATGCAGGAGTCAGAAGGGTTCTTGTGGAGCTGACTGGAAACGCTGTTGATTCCGCTGATGCGACGGTTGAAGTGCGCAGCATTCTAATCGCTCGCGCACGAAACCGTCAGGATGGGCAAAAAGACTAGACCGCTAACCTGTAAATGTCCGCTCTTCCTGATGGAACTCTTCTGTCAGGAAATGGTGATGGAAATACTTGGCCACCCTTTGCGACCAACCCCTAGGGGAATGTAGAACTGTGTAGCCTCTATTGATCTTGAAAGTAGGGGCAGGCAATTGTGTCTTGGTACCTATCTGACCAGCCCTGACAGCAGGCAGGAAGGGCCGTGGCAGCACAACAGACTATGGAGGGCAGTGGAAAGGGGGGCAGGGGCAACAAACCAACAATACAGGACTTGCAAGAGAGGCTGTGGCAATGTAATAGACCATTGTGGGCAGAAGGAAGAGGCAATGGTAGTACAACCATACATGCCAACAGACCCGATTCAGCCAGGAAACGTCCAATGTTTTTAAGCTCAAATGGGCTTTATTTTATCTGTCTCCTGTCTACAATCTCCTCTTTTTCAATGTAACTCCAACGGGGAAAATCAATACCCCAGTTTTTTTTCAAAATCTCCCTCTTACCAAGTTCAAAATGTTCGCAAGTATGGTACATTGGATCATGGAAGGAAATGGGGTAGGGACATGGAGTTGGATAACAGAGGACAGGAGGGACATGGAGAGGTGCACCAAACTGACCCTGCAGGGCAGGCATCAGGGTTTGCAGCAGCACAATACACCACACAGGGCATGCGGGACGGGAGTGCAGCACAACAATCCATAGAAAGCAAGAGGGAGGGGACAGGACCATGCACATGGACAACAGAGAACAGAGGGGCAAGAGGCAGGACCAAAATGGACAGACAGGAGAGAAAGCTGCAGCATAACAGACCATAAAGGGCAGGAGGGATGGATCAGGGGCATTAAAATGGAACAGACAAGCCAGGAGAGAGGGAGTAGGGGTCTGCACATGTAAACAGAGGGCTGGGGGCAAGGGGGCAGGGCAGGAGCAGCAAGATAGCCATGGAGGTCAGGCAGGATGGGCACTAGAAGCAAGACACACCATGAAGAGCAACAGTGAGACTGTGATGGCATACACACAGACCATGGAGGGAAGGTGGGAGGGGTTCAGGGGCAGCTAACTGACCACACAGGGAAGGTGGGAGGGGCCATGGCAGCACAGAAGACCATGCATGGCAAGTGGGAGGGTTAGTGGTAGCACAATGGCTATGATGGGCAAGAAGGAGGGTGCAGGGGCATGCACAAAGGACGATGGAGGATAGAAGGGAGGGTCAGGACCTGTGCACAGACAAGAAAGTTCAGTGGAAGGGGCCTCACAACAGACCGCACGGGGCTGGCAGGAGGAGCAGTTGCAGCACATCAGACCAGGGAGGGCAGAAGGGTGTGGCAGTACAATGGACCATGTAGGACAGGAGGAAGATGATAGGGGCATGGCATGTGGAAAGGCAGGGTGGAGGTGGCAGGGACAGGTTACAGTCATCTGACAATGCTAGGCAGGTGGGAGGGGAGTGGCAGCTCAACAGAACACTCAGAGTAGATAGGAGTGGCAGGTCCATGGAACATGGTGGGCAAAAAGGATGGAGCTGGGGCATACACAAAGACATCGGAGGGCAGGGGGAAGGAGAATAGGGGCAGCAAGCTAAGCACAGAGTTTAAGCAGGAGGTCAATGATGGGGCATAGAATTGGGCAATGGAGGGCAGGAGGAGTGGACTGGTACATCATACTAAATTGAGGGCAGTGGCAGCACATCAGACCATGCATGGCAGGAGGGAGGAGGCTAGTCCATGGATTCACACAACAGAGGATAGGGAGGAGGGGGATGGGGCAGCAAGCTAACTGTTCGGAGAAGGTGGGTATTAGGAACTTTAGTGTTTTTAAAATGTGTGTCTGTGCGAACTACTTAAAATATGAACAAGTATGCAGCATAATCTCACTTTTATTCAGGAAGAAGAGGACGTTTGTGACTGTGACTCCGGGCTCACTTGGCAGAAACACCCCCTGACCCTTCACCCCCTATCGCAAAATGTAATGCCCGTGAAAAGGGTAGGTGAACACAGTGTTATATAGAACATAGTCCTGAGAGCACGATTGAAAATGAAAACTAGATATAGTGTATGGTATAAACTATGCACCAAAAAGTGTGATATAAGATGAACCAGGCGTGAAATATAATATGCAATACATTGTGCGCAATGACAGATTCATTGGAGAGCGCGAGATAGCACAGGCACTAGCGCGTGCTATGCGATATGCGCCTTGGAGTGTAATATGCACAGGGCAGTGTTGTGTAACCAAACTAGTCTCCAAAGTTGTAATATAAAATATGTGCTGGGGAGTGTAACGTTGCATATGCACTGTGACAAAGATATGGATCCCAGATTGTAATATGTATGGCATAGCACTGTGCGTTATAACATAGGCATCGAGGAAGGCACGTTAGATGGGGCAATATAACCCGTGCGAAGACAAGTGTGGCATGACATATTCACGGGGTGGTGTTACAGTGCACATGGGCTAGAGAGTGTCATAGCATATGCACTAGCTAGTGGAATACAACACAGAGGTGTGTGGCACTCAGCAGGCAATGGTGGGTGTAACACAGCATTGGGCTCTGCCAGGAGCGCGCTGTGACTCTCAAGTGATGTTCGTCCCCTTTCCAGAGAGTAAAATAAAAAGTATTACACATCCGGCAGTGGATGTGTGTTTTATTAACCGTGAGGGGGGTTTCTTGCATAGTTTTGGTCGAATTTTTGTCGAATCCCCTTTGAATGGCTTGGTGTGCATGTGTATTAAATGTGCCCGTCAATAGCTACCCATGTTTGTATGAATAAACGACAAGGATGTCTACCGGGATTAGGCACGGTAGGGCATCAGACATGTCAGAGCTTCACTAGTGGTGTAAATACATTCCACGTGGATTCATTGTATGCATAGTCACCTTTTAATGAATATCACGCAAATCATCATGGTGATAGGTACGTACGGTTTGTCCAGCATGTCCTATGTGTGTCTATAAATATATATTTTTTAAAAATAATAAAAAACAGTGGCCGGCCCTGGGGATTGGGGTCAAAAAAATATAATTAGGAGACAGGCCCTGGGGGATGGGGTCATCAGGGCCAATAAATTAGAATAAGAAGGGGAACCACACAGCCCCCCTTCTTAAAAAATTAAAATGAATAAAAGACTGGCATCGTGCCTGAGGCCACGCCCCCTCCTTGAAGCACTCTGCAAACGCGCCCCCTGGTGAGTTGTAAGTTGGGGAATTAATTCCTCTTCAATACTGAGGGTCCCTGAGGGCCAACTAGCCCAACAGGCATCTCCAGTATGCACCAGGGAGCTGCGCTGCAGACAGGTGTTCTGAGGCCAAGCCCCTTTTTACACCTCTCTGCAACACAGCTCTGTGGCGCTTACTGGAGGTACCTAGTGGTCTAGTTTGACCCTAGGGACCCTTAGGATTCAAGGGGACTTAATCTCTCAACTCAGAACAGCCACAGGGCGCGTTTACACAGTGGTAAAGGGAGGGGACGGGGCCTGAGGTGACGTGTGCAAACACGCACTATGGCACATTTTAAATTGGGGATATCATTTTCCTTCAATACTGAGGGCCCCTGGGGGCTAACTAGCCCACCAAGTGCTTCCAGTAAGCGCCACTGAGCTGCATTGCAGAGAGGTGGTCCAGGCCGTGCCACTTTTTACACCTCTCTGCAACGCAGCTCTGTGGCACTTACTGGAGGTACCTAGTGGGCTAGTTGGACCCTAGGGACCCTCAGGATTCAAAATGAACTTAATCTCCCAACTAAAAACGTACACAGGGCATGTTTACACAGTGGTGAAGGGAGGGGACGGGGCCTGAGTTAACGTGTGCAAAAACGCCCTGTGCCCTGTTTTAAGAGGTAGTTTTAATCCCCCTGCCCTATTATATACTAGGGGCATACAGAGGAGGTCATGCTAATCACAGGGGGACCCCAACGCATAATGTTCCCTAGTGTATGTAGGTGTTTTCACTGTATTCTAAGTGTCTTTTAACATAGCACTGGCTCTAGGACTGGTTAGTCAGACTCAGTTACCACCAGTATCCGTCTGAAAAAGTTGAGGGTACAGGATGATTTTGCAACAAGGCTTCTTTCTGCTCTTCTTTTTGGTCTTTCTGCACGTTATCCTTCTTCCTGCACTGTTCTTCGTCTTTGAGGACTTCTTTTGCTTCTTTCTGCACTTCTTTTTTTTCTTTCTGTGCATTTTTTCTTCTTTCTTCACATGTCCTATCTCTGTAGGCATAGTTAGAAATTAGCATTCAAAAAACCTTTGAAATTCACAGAAAAAACCATAGGTTTCAGGCACGTTATAGTTAGGAATTAGCATTTAAAAAACCTCAGAAATTCACTGAAAAAACCATAGGTTTCAGGGGTGTTATAGTTAGCTGGACTTTTCACTTGTACAAAACCATTGAAATTCCCCTGTTATAGTTAGTTCAGCTAACTATAACTCGCGTGCCCGCAATGCACTGCTGATGACGTCACATATTACATCACTCATGACATGGTCAGTGACATCACTCATGACATCACAGATGACATCTCAAATGACATCACTGATGACATCACTGATGACATCATCCTTGTGATAGAGTGGCAGACCTCCTCTCACCCTAATATAACCTTTGATACACACATTCAAAAATAGAGACTAAACTTTTAAAAACAATGGACATACCAATACCAGTTACAACAACCTCTTCAGTAATTCTAAGATCCACATACACATCCACACATTCACCAACAGTCCTATACAGTCACTCATACATGTATTCACTCATCATATGTACTCATACACCTATACATCCTGTTACACAATGCCACTCATCCATAGAGTTACTCACACACATAGTCACTCATGCTAATAAAGAATCAAACATACATTTATTTGCATATACAGTTATACACACACCACCACACTTACTTCTACGGAAACTTACACATACTTAGTCATTTAAACAATCACTTATAGAAACACATACTTATTCATACATGTAGCTACTCACCAACCCATGCAGCCACCTATACACAAAGTGAGAGACTGATACAGATATTTACATATTTAAACATTACTCACTAAGCCATGTATTCACTATGATACACTTAATCAGTCAGTTACACAATCAATTTTTCAAAAACAAATCATCCATTTAGACACTTTATTTATTCTTCCATCGACCTTGAGATATACATATATAAAACATATTTAATTTTCAGAAAAACACACATTCACTGGATGATGTCATCAGTGATGTCATTTGAGATGTCATCAGTGATGTCATGAGTGATGTCACTGACCATGTCATGAGTGATGTAATATGTGACATCATCAGCAGTGCATTGCGGGCGCGCGAGTTATAATTAGCTGAACTAACTATAACGGGGGAATTTCAATGGTTTTGTACAAGTGAAAAGTCCAGCTAACTATAACACCACTGAAACCTATGATTTTTTCAGTGAATATATATATATATAGATATATATATATAGATATATATATATATATCTATATATATGTATATAACGAGCAATAATATCCTTAAGAGGGGAACAACTTGTGCTGGTGCCGACGTCGAGGAAAGGAACTGTCCCCGTAGAAATTTCATAAAGCAATAGAAAGGAAACGCCGCACTCGCTCCAGTGTAGTCAGTTGATGTTTTTTGACTACATAGCTCTTCACCTACGCGTTTCAAGCTGAACACAGCTCCTGGTCACGGTAGTTTTACAAGTCTTTTTTCAATTTCCTCATTTTATACCAACATGTCACATGAGCTGATAGTGGTGCATTGTGAACTTGGTAGTCCATACACTGTTATAATGGCATTTGGTCAGTTGTATGGGTTCATATCTGTAATCATTGTTCATATTAAATTATATTAGATTGTTCATATTAAATTATTTGGCCTAAGTGGCCTGACATGAGCAAAATTAAATTCATTAAATTACGGCATTTAGCATAGTTGCTAATGTCTGCTCGTATTGTTGATCATAGTGTTAGGGGCTGAGTGCCCAATTACTACATGAAAAATGAAACCAATCAACAACAAAATAATTATACTGATAACTTAGCATATACATCTATTCACTCAAAGAGAAAGAAAAAGAAGAAAGGGAGAAGGATGGGTTGTGAGGAAAAGATTGGAACAAGAAGTGGGAAGAAAAAGAGGAAGAAAGGAGAAAGAAAAAAGATAAGTTAAGGAAACATGGTACACAATGGAAGAGGAGAGAAGTTGAATTGTAGCAATCCTTAGATTTGATTAGGCTTTTAGGTACAAAGTTCTACAAATGTACATGCATCTCCTCATCTCCATTAAGCCCAAACGGATTTTTGGTTTTGAACCGAATTATGAGTTTAGATTCTAATCGTCGCAATTTCTGAGTTCTGTTGCCTCCTCTTTCATGATTGGGTATCAATGCTAGACCTGAATATTTGATGTCCAACCAAGTCTTGCCCTCATGTTGCTGAATGTGCTTTGCTATTGCATAGGTGTTATCGTTATTCTGAATAGCTCGGATATGTTCCAATATACGTTTTTTCAACTGACAAATTGTTGATCCTATGTATCGTTGGCCACAACAACATTCAATCAAATACACGACGAATTGGGATTCACACGTGATGGTGCCCTTGATTTCAAAAGTTTGGCCTTTGGGGTCTTTGATTGTTTGTAGATTTCTTCCCACTCTACAAGCCTTGCATTTCAGGCATTTGGTGAATCCTTTTTGTCTTTTTTGAAGCCTGGTCTCTGTTTTTTTGGTCTCAAAATGGCTGTGAACCAATGTGTCCTGAATTGAAGGTGCTTTTCTATAAGAAGATGGTTATGGTTATAAAAGATTGAAATTCCTCTGATTTTCCACCAATGATAACTGTGCACCTGTTTGAGGAGTCACCACAAAACTTTGTAGAACTATTTTTCCTTTTACATTATCAGATAATGCAAACTTATGTGGTAATTTTTCCAGGGGGTGCAAATTTTAAAGAGGGGCCCCAAAATACATTTTCCACCAATGCTTTTTCTATAACTTTTCATATTTCACCAATCGTGAAAACGGGTGAAAGGATTAACATGAAATTCGGCAAGATTAGACATTATGGTGTGCTGATGATCTTTTTAGAAACTACAGTTAAGTAGGATAAGTATTTTTAAGTTCTAAGATATTTGATATATGTGGCTGCAGTATTTTTGTGAAATTTCACTGTATTTCGAGGACGTGCCATAGTACATAGTGATGACAAGTCATTATGTGATAGGCTCATGATTGACTTCACAAAATTAAAGGCAGTCATGTTTATTTTAGGTATACTGTGCCTGTGTTTCATGTTTTTCCCTTAGATGTAGGTAAGTATTAGGTTTTATATTTACTCTCTACTCTCTACCTAGAGTATTCGGGCTCTTGAAATTAGGGTTAATTCCATTGATCAACATGTACAGACAATACTACTCTCACTCAAGTCGATTCCAATACAACCAGTTGCCACTATACCCAACCCTGACCAGAGTAGGAGGATGCCCACACCTACCCCCGCCCCTGCCTCGCACGTATCTGATGGCACAAAGTCAAGATCAAGGGGGTCAGATAAACAAGTAGGCGCCCCATGTATCTTACCTATAAGCTCATGTAGTAGTATTGGCCGCCCCACTGATGTAGGGACTAGCGAAGATAAAGACACAGCTCCAGCGGAAAAGGTTGTAACATCATGAGCAGACGCTGGGAAACATGGGCCTCAAAAACCAGAGTTACTGAAGAGTACTTTTCACCATATAGATTATAAAAGTGCTAACGTACCATCAGTAATGAACCTTCCTCCAGAATGTGGAGCATATGTCGCGATCCTTTGTAACGTCCCTAGGTTACGGGAAGGGCAACTTGAGACCAATGAGATTCTGAAAAATAAAACTCTTTATTGGTTAACTAATAATTGTGGTCTGCCAACTTCACATGCAGAACAGATCCTACTCACTCAGCGAGTGGGATGGATAGGCCCCACAACTAAGAACTTTAATGGGGACTGTATTATTATTAGTTTTAGATCACCATTCTGGGCACACAAAGTTCTGTGTAGTGCCCCCCCTCCCTCTCATTGGGAATTTAATACTACCCTGTTGCCACTTGCCTACTTCTATAGACACCCATTAGCCAATAATCATGTCATGAAACCGATTACCCATTACGTGAGTGCACCACTACCACTATATAATAGGTTTCAATGTCTGACCTCAATGGAGGACACTGATTGACACACAAAACCTGTGGAGATTGTTGATGGGGAGGGAAATGGGACACCAAACCTGACACCTATACAACCGGAGAATAATCAAGGATTACGTACGGACCTGCTTTTGACAACCAAGTTCACAGGGGTAAATGGTGACAATGAGCCTGTTAATCCTATAGTTGATACAATTGATAAGTTTCACTTGTGTAAGGATGTACCCAAAAATTTGATTAATGACGAAGAAATTTTAATTGAAAAGGGGTACACATTGACTACATGGAATATAGCAGGTATTAGAAACAAATTAGGGATGCCCTTCTGGCAAGACTTTATTACTTGCGGCACTGATATTATATGCTTGCAAGAAACATGGAGTACAGAACCTATTTCGGTAGAGGGTTACACCTCGTACTATGTAAATGCGACCCCCTCGCCAATGGGTAGAGCAAAAGGTGGTCTTATGGTGTTAATTTCTACCAAATTGATTGGTTGCAAAGTTTTATCTCACTTACCTATTGACAATTATAGTCAAGTTTTACGATTATCTTTCCCGCAAGGCAAAGACTTGGTACTAGTAAATTTCTATAATAATAATTTCCAGAAAGATAGAGGAGCTTGTTTAGTGCCACTGGAAAAAGAGCTGGACGGACTTTTAAATTCACCCAGCAAATTGGCTGTAGTTTTGTGGGCCGGCGATTTTAACATTCAAGCTTGTCCCACCATATATACTAATTCTTGTGGTTATTTGAATACCTACTCCACCACTGATGGTAATAAAGATGATATGTTACATTTTCCCCATTGTGAATATGGTACAATCCTCAACAGCTTAATGGCCAAATTCGATCTTGAGCTGTTGGATTGCACTTTAAATGAGGACCATCTTAAATGTCCCACATTCACTGGCAGGGAAGCTAGTACCAACATAGATCATATCCTACTCTCCAAGAATTGCCCTTATATGAACCTTTGGATATCCGAACAGGTAGTTAGTGACCATAACAGTATTTCCATAGTTATGTTAGCCTGGGGAAACAGAATTACTAGCATTTCCCATACAATCAATGATATCCTCCCCATTAGACCAAACGGTAGCAGACTTAAGTGGACTGGTCTGGACCCACAAAAAATCCAGCGGGATGTGATTGGTAAATGCAGGGACAGTATTAATTACTGCCTCAGTGAGGAGGTTACCCCTGGACAGCTATGCATGGAATTTGATAATATAAATACTGTTATAAAAAATATCTTAACTAGGAACACCAAAGGTTCTAGGCAGAATGGTAAGAAGTGGTTCGACTCTGAATGCTCCAAGATTTTATCAAAATTAAAACTAGCACTAAGGACTAAACCTCGTAATCATTCTCTTGTCTGTAAACTACGCAAAGACTACAAACAAGCAATTCTTGCACAAAAAAAGGCACTGAGATCAGATGCTTGGGATAAACTAACCATGGCCAGTGAGTTGAATAACATCAAACTCTTTTGGGAAACTGTAAATAGCCCCTTTCTAAAAGAGGATTGCATCCCGGAGTTGATGTCCCATGTTAATTGCACTGAATGGATTGAGCACTTTTCAAAAATTTTTAACCCAGAACAGATCGTTTTAATTTTTCCTCTTTTAATAAATAATTTTACTTGGCCCCTATTATCACTATCAATTAGCGTTGAGGAGGTGCGTGTAGGTTTGTTAAATAGCAAAGGGGGAAAAGCCCCCGGCCCGGATGGTGTCCCGATTGACCTATACAAGGATGAAATGGATCTCTGGGCACCAATCCTTACAAGAATTTTTAATGCTGCCGCTACAGGTAATTTCCCATTGTCATGGGCAGAATCTTTAATTGTCCCACTTTTTAAAAAGGGCTCGCGCTCGGAAGCATGCAATTATCGCCCTATTTCATTGCTTGATTCTTCAATAAAAGTACTAAGTAGGGTGCTTTTAAAAAGATTGGAGACATGGGCCGAAGAATCCAATGTACTGACTCCAGTCCAATATGGTTTTAGGAAGGGCATTGGGACCATTGAACAATGTGTTAACCTGGAATTACTTATTAACAAATATACAGTGGTAAAAGGGGGTAATTTGTTTTTATGCTTCGCCGACTTAAGCAGTGCGTTTGATTTAGTGGATCATTCGCTCCTCTGGTCGATTCTACTGGAATCTGGGGCACCAAAGGAGATTGTGTTTTTCCTAGCTAGGATATATGAAAAACTCTCTTGTAGTGTGCGCTATGGTCCGATGGGTGAGCGAACCCCTTTTTTCGCTGTGCGCAGGGGCATCAGACAAGGATGCGTATTGGCGCCCCTTTTATTTTCTCTTTTTATAAATCAAATTGCCGAGGTTTTAAATAATACCCCTGCTGATGCCCCCAAAATTGATAACACTGTTGTGCCCATTTTGTTATATGCGGACGATGCCGTCCTAATTTCACGCACTCCTCTGGGTCTACAACGTTTAATTGATGTTTTTACTGGTTTTATTAATGACAGGAAATTGCTGATTAACAAACTAAAAACTTTTACCATGATATGTGGACGTAAAATCAAATCATCACGGTCCTTTTTCCTTGAAGGATCGAAGATACAAGCGGTTGATACCTTTTGTTATTTAGGCATCAATTTTGATGCGAATGGCAAATGGTCCAACGAGCAAGGAAACATAGGTCACAAAATGACTAGGAATTCTAATGGCATTTTTCGTTTTGCCTCAAAAATAGGGGATCACAGAATAAAAGATATGTTAACCATATATAACGCAAGATGTGTCTCTTCGGCCTTATACGGAGCAGGTTTATGGGGCTACTCCCCAATGGCCCAATTGCAAACAAATGAAAATACATTCCTTAAACGTCTATTATGTGTCCCAGTTGCAGCCTCATCTGATTTAATTCATCAAGAAACAGGCCTTAATTATTTATCGGACCTGGCTGCATTACGCCCTTTACTATTATGGCGTTCAATATGGAACAAAGAGGAAACTGGGTTCACTCAGTCTGTAATTAAGGATTGTCTTAAACTGGATTTCCATCTTCGCATTCAATGGCTGAATTACATTATTTTTTGGTATAACATTTTATTTGGAATTAAGATCTCCAAAGATTCAGTTGGTGATATTCTACCTTCTAAGAAGGAAATTAAAGACACATTCCATCTATATAAAACAGAAGAAAGGAATAAATTGATTAAGACCTATAAAACTTCTGTATTTTATAGGCAACTTAACCTAAAAAAAGGCCTTCAGACATATTTGGTGGAAGTGACTAGGAAATCTCACCGATATGTTCTTGTACGTTTAAGACTGGGTACTGTACACCATCTCGTATCATTCCCTGTGATTGGGGCTGGCTCTAGCAAAGTATGCCCATGTGACAATGTCTCCAAACAAAGTTGTTGCCATTTCCTGTTATTTTGTAAATTTTATACATTCTTGAGGAAATTTTATCTGAAACCGATCCTTTTAAAATATAACATTCGCTTAACAGCTGATGCCATGAACCTACTCTGTTCCTTAGAGAGTTGGGACATCTGTTTCCATGTAGCACTATATATTATAAAATGCAGAGCCGCTAGGAAATCCATAACTATCTACTAAATGATAAATGTCAAATTGTATTTTACTTTGATGTTATAGTTATGTATAAGTCATTCATGGAATAATCTATTTTATGCATCAGTCACTTTACTAGAATGAGTGGACTCATTTTTATGCACGAGTCACTTTATGTTAGCCATCTACTTCCCTCACTTACATGGTTATAGCTATTGACAAAAGATTTTAAATGACCTAATTTTACATGTCTTATTCATTTTTAAATATGTATATTTTTGAATATATCAATTATGACTCACCATTTAATGCCAGCTAAGTAGGGCTTGTATAGGAACAATTACCTGTCCATGATTTTGCCGAATTATATTTCATGTTATTTAATGTATTTTTAACCTGTTCAGCTTATATGGTTGTATTTGTACAAACCGAATTAAAGCTTATTTGATTGATTGATTGATTGATTACTCTCTACCTATTATGACTTTTTTAAAGTGGAAATAGGTAGAGCAAAATATATTCAAGTTTCTATATGATTTTAAAAAAAATCTATTGAGTGCTGCGGTACTGCGAAACAGAGTTGGTATGCAGTTCCTAATAGTGTCACAGGTTGTGATTATGGAAAGGAGACCCTCACACACCCAACAAGCGTGTGTTTTGCTTCATCATCGGGTCTAGCTCCTTATCGGGTCGGCGGTGCAATACCCGATCAGGCACCCAGACGGGGCCTTCTTTTTCGAGTTCTTTTTTCCAATGCCAATGGGTGTAGTGCGTGTGAGGGCCCTTATAATAACTAGTGTAGGTGAAGGTGATGTGTAGGGTGGGTGAAATAAAACAGGAGTTAGTGATCCACTCAAAACTATTTTAATGAATTGTGGTCACTACCCTGATTAAAACCAAAGTGAAACGCACATTCTCACTCTTAAGTGTATGAGGGTATGTGCTGAAAAGGTCAACAGGTTTCTTGCCTGTTTATTTATTACATGGCAATTCTTCAGGACCAGGATATTATCTACCTACACTTTTTGGTGGTGGTCCCGACCTCATGGAGGTATCAGTGGTGACCACACGTACAGCACCCTAAAAAATGTATGGTACCAGTAATTCCCCATTAGGCTTGTGGTAGCGTCGAAACCAGTGTGGGAGAGCACTAAATTATAGTGTCGGTTCCGTAGTTGGGAACCTTCCGTGTTCCTACCACCTCTCTCCACCTCGGTCCGGTACTGCCTCAAGATTTCTGCCATACCAAAAATAAATTAAAAAAATTATGAATATGTTAAAACATTGCAAATGTACTATAGTACCATATATTTTACAAATAAAATCTAAATTTAAATTTAAATGTTCTGTAAAATGTTTATGGAGTACTGCGGTAATACCTATAAAGTACTTTGCTACATAAAATCTTTTTTAAATATGTGCAGTTGTCACTAAATTGCTGCAAAATATATAGAAAATTATGAATACACTTCTCCACCTATTAACACTTAACTAAAGAGGTAATACATATGTATAAAAGTATAAAACCTAGTACTTACCTAGATCTAAGACCCTAAACAAGAAATCAGTGAAACACAAAATGCAGACAAAATGTGCTGAAAACAACATGGCTGCCTTTTACCTTTGCTAGACACAACCATTAGCCAATCACATACTGCCTTATCATGTGCATATACCGCAGTTTACAAAATTATACCTTACAAAACTATTTACACTAGTCACACATACTACCAAAATGTATCATTTACGCCAAGTAATATACTTTCCTGGCACATTACAACTACACCCGTCATCAAACTTTCATGGTATGTCCATTTCAATTACCACACTCCACAGAAAACACTCCACTCTATGCCACTCCACTATATGCGGCTCCACTCTATGCTAATCCTCTGTGCGCCACTCCACTGTACCTCATTCCACTCTACACCACTCCACTATACACCACTACACTGTATGCCACTACAATCTATGCCACTCCATTTTATGACATTCCAGTGTACACCAATACAATGTACGTGTTTCCACCCAATGCTACTCCACTGTATGCTAACCCAATGTATGCAACTCCAGTCTACAAAACTTCACTCTGTGTTATCCGCTCTATTCCACTCCACTGTATGCTGCTTCATTGGACACCACTGCACTGTATGCAATTCCTCTGTACGTCATTGCTCTTAATGCTACTTCACTGACCAGCACTCCGCTATATGCCACTCTGCTCTACAACAATACAATGTATGCTATTACATTGTACATCACTCCATTCTACAACACTCCACACTGCGCCACTCTACTCTACACCAGTCCACTCTACTGAATTTTACTCTATGCTATTACTCCTTAGGACACTCCACTCTATGCCACTGCACTATGTTCTCACAAAAGATATGATTTGCGATGTCATAACTATTATGGTAAATAATATTATTTTAGATTGTATAACTGTTATAAAAGGGAGTAAACAGTGCATGGAGGGCGGGTTAAGCCTGATTATCCCTGTTTGCGATTTCCATTCACATCATACATTGAGTGCTGAACCAGCAGGCCAGATGTTTTTCTTTCTGCAGTTTTGAAATTGGCATGCCACACTGTGGGTGATATTTCCTGTGGTTGATACCCACTGAATTGAAGATATCTAGACTGACTGCAGTGAAACCTTCCCTCCCACCCTGGTGACCAGCAGTGCTGTCCCAGGTCTTTGCTAACACACACACCGGCTGGAATCTCTTGACATGGGTGTTTTTGCAGACATTCGTTTTTTAACTATCAGGAGGGTCTTTGCATCCAATTAGTGCTCATTGTTGCTAACACCAGCCCTTCCTCTCTCTTTTTCTCCTTAGATACCTTAAACTTCTGTCAGGTACCCATAACTCGTCCTGTATGGTGTTATACATTGGTCCAGTTTCATTCGCGGGTCAAACTTCATTTATGTATTTTTCTTCAGGCAGCAGTCACCTCCATTTTCCTGATGATGACCTCTAGCCATGAACGTCAAAACGCTGTTGACGCGTACCAACTAAAATTGGATCTCTAATGATGATATGATCATGCATTTTTCTTTGTATGCAAACAATTCATGCATAACAATCTTCCAAATAGATTTCAATATACTGTTGTACTTTTACTTTTCACGTTTCACTTGCGTGTTTAGATATTTTTTTACGAGCACAATGTGTTCACCTTACACTTAGTGCACATTCTAAAAGCATGGTTGATGCTGCATTATAACCCATGAAGATTACTTGTGTGTCTCTGTTGACAATATAACTGCATCTAATCAAAAAGTCGGGGCTCTCTGTTTTTGTGCAATGAATTTGCTTAGTAAATTGTGACTTTTTACTGTCTCCCATTGAAACACTGTTGCATGATACTGAACTTTACCTTTTCTACAGTTTTTTCTTCTGAGTCTGGAGGTACGCCGAGACCAGGCCCAATCCAGCTCGTGAATCACTTTTATTTATTTTTGAATGTAAGGTTTATGTTTTCAATTGGCCACGGCATGTCCTTAAGGTGTGGGAGGAGCTTGTTTCTTTCCAATATCACAGAATATAAATTTTCAAATGTATATATTGCTTTATACAACAAGTAGGTGCTACAAGTGCGACAAGCAACGTTATGTCAAATTTTGGTTCAGAAAATGTTTAATATATATTACAAGCCAAAGAAAGATATATTAAAAACATATACATTGAATTAAATCATTCTGTCAGAGATGAATATTATACATATCCAATGTTGTGTTTTTCATTTTCGGTTCAGCTTCTGTCATTGCTCAACCAAGATGAAAATAGGGTGAAATCGTTCTAGAGTTATGAATGGAAATTTCATGAACCATTAATCCTGATCATTGTTTAAACAGGATTTTATTTTATACTAAAATACCAAGCCCGACCAAGTCATGTTGAATTAGTAAATCCGGGTGTTGCACAGAATCTCAGTCATGCGTGTGCCAGGCGGTAGCTCCTCCTCTAAGGTCGAGGAGTGTCGCCCTTATGATAGTGCAGCAGTTTAAAAAAATTAAATGAGAATACCATTTTTTTGGGCCAAGTTAGGCGGAGCTGGGCTCCCGTGATGTCCGGGAAGAGGAGTGATTGCTGCACACTCCAAAGTGCTCATGACTGCTTGGACGGCCCTCTCGGGCTGCCCCAAGCAGTCATGCGCACTTTACTTGTCCCTCACCAGGCCACATTACACAGCCTGGTGAGAAACATGCAAACCCTCTCAGGTCCTGTCATGCTCAGACAAATCCCAACGCTGCATTGCAGCCTTGTAATTGGTCAGGGGAGGGAGCCTAGGAGTCTCCTGGTTCCGAGAGAGGAGGGATGACACAACAGAGGAGAGGTGGCTGCGGACTCTGTGATGATGCAAGCACTTTTTTGGTTGTGTAATGTACCCCCCCAGTGTGACCCCCTTCCCTCCCTCTCCACTTTCGTTCCCTGCCAGCTGCTACTGCGTGTGCTGCTCCCAACACTTTACTCCGGCTTTGCAAAGATTATCAGAGATCTGCCACTACAATGCAATGACAGTTAGCGCTGAGCTTGTGTGAGCTTTCACTGCAAATAGCTTTTGCGTCTCAAATTTTATTTTTGCTCCTGCTGGGGCTGCTTCGCATAACTCAGCGTCGCTTAGCACCCGTGCCACTCTTTGGTAAATTTAGGCATTATGTGTGCAAAAACCCTCCATGTATCAGTTCTTAAATATTAGAGTGCCATGTTCATGACTAAAGTGGCCTAAAATGCATTGACGTATTTCTTCATTGTAACAGTGATGGAAATGAATCTTAATGTTTGAAACTCGAGTGTAGTAATTCATGGTCTAAAAAGTCATTTCTTGATCAAATTGTACTTTTCTGGTCTACATAAGGTATTCCTAAAACGTGTTCGATTTCTTGTGGTGCTGTTTCAGATTTACCTAAACAAAAAACATCAGGCAGCTCAAATGCTGAAATGCAAATACTAAAAAAACACTTTCCCAAAGCCGTTGTTAAAAATCGACGTTTTTGTGGGTTAGAACCAAGGTTTCAGCCCTGTTAATTTGTACAATCTGTTCATTAAAAAATCAATTTTCAAAATTGGTTGTTGTGATCAGATTCATTCTTGATGGTCAAGCTTGGTTTATCTCATTCCGCTCAATCTAATTTTATACAAGCAATTGCTTTTTCTATTAAAACTTGCTTCAACATTGTAAAACATTGTGTCATAGCTTGTGCACATATGTCTCTTTAAAGAATCTCTTTAAAGTGCAAGTAATGAAAGCTAATCTAATTATATATTGTGCTACCTTCTTAGAAATTCAGTTAGTATGATAATTTACTTTGCTAAAAGCATGTTGATGGTATGTGTCATAACTCTGGTCGGTCTAGGACAGAAAATATGTTCAGGCACCAAAATAAAAGAGGCCCTCAATAAAGAATCTGATAGATGAAAAAGTGCCCCATATTTGCCAGTGGCGGTTGCTCATCTATGGCCGAGGAGCTTGACCACCCTACCAGCCGGAAAACGTGAAAAATAAAACAATAATAAAACAGGTTTTTCAAGTTCTAAGGGCTGGGCCGAGACTTGGGAGCTGGGCAATCGCAGTAGCAGTCACGAGGGAAAGCATTGGGCACTGCTATCAGTGCACATGTTGGTTTGGCAGGCCATCTCAAGACAGTCAAACCGACGTGTGCACTGAGTTGTCTCCTACCCGAGCTGCATTGCTGGGTTGAGGACAGCAAGCTGAGGCTTCCAGCATCTCTGAGAGTGTAAATTCAGGGTACTCGAGCCAATCCTGAAGCTGCTTTCAAGATACTAGCGTAACTGCAACAAATGAAGGATGGACTGCTGAATGATTCAAATATTCTCCCCCAGTCAAGAGTCCCGGGTTAAATCCATTGTTATTTTGCCTACTACACCACCCCAGTTTGGACCCAGCCATATGCAAGTCAGTCTTGACCCTGTGCCTCATGGGAACAGTCCAGACCGAACTGCCATGCCATGTCATCACTGGACCAGAATCAAGCATCCTAGGACTGGTATGGGGTATGTCACCCATAACCAGCCAGGCTAGCTTGAATCCAGTGGCACAGTGACCAAGGGACCCATATCTGGGCATACCTGTCCCACTGAGGGCGAAAAGT
Organism: Triturus cristatus; assembly: GCF_964204655.1. Taxonomy (NCBI): domain Eukaryota; kingdom Metazoa; phylum Chordata; class Amphibia; order Caudata; family Salamandridae; genus Triturus; species Triturus cristatus. Next base: position 464,467,483 of record NC_140589.1, read on the forward strand.
GTAAATGCAACGAATGATGGACGGAATGCTGAATGATTCAAACTTTCTCCACCAGTCAAGAGATCTGGGTTAAGTCCATTGTTCTTTTGCCCACTACACCACCCCAGTTTGGACCCAGCCATATGCAAATCAGTCTTGACCCTGTGCCTCATGGGAATAGTCCAGACCGAACTGCCAAGCCAGGTCCTCCCTGGACCGGAAACAAGCAGCGGCGGGGGGCAAGTAAGTTGTTAGCGTTTTCTTCATCGTCCATCGTCATCTCTGTCCGCTATCCCCGCCACTCTGTCCACATACCAGCGCTTACTAACATTTGCAAATCAGGGCACTGCATGGGTGTTTTCGCAAGGTACGAGAGACTGCCTCCATTCGTGCTTGCTGCAGACAATGGGCCCAATTCAAAAAGGTAAAGTTAGACCCAAAGTCTAACTTAGACCAAAAGTCTAACTTTACTACTTTTTAGTATTCACAAAGGTAAGTTACTACTAGTAAAGGTGGATGTTTGGTTGAAGTTTACCTTTGTGAATAACGAGAAGTAGCAAAGTTAGCCTTTTGGTCTAACTATACCCTTGTGAATACTGAAAAGTAGCAAAGTTAAACTTTTGATATATATTTTCCTTTGTGAATACCGAAAGTAGTAAACTTACAAAAAAGTGTAAGTTTACCTTTGTGAATCACTCCCAATGTGTGTAATATCAGAAAACCTCCGGAAATCAGCAATAAAGTGTGTCCACTAGACCATAAAACAGGCCCACAAACAGCAAAACAAAATCCCGCAAACTGATCTGCCAAACAACTCTTCAAGTAGTGCCAGATTACCCTACACACCAGTCTGACCTTGACCCTCAGCACTGCTAAATGGGGATATAGGAAGTTCGCTGCTTGAATCCCAGCAAGACAGGCTGAGCTTTAAATACTTTGGGCCGGGGGAAGAAAATAATAACGCTTATTTGAGTAAAACTTTATGTAAAATACAAGTAATTTATACTAGCATTTCAATGTGTAAACCACTCTCTTTAGGTCTGACATAACATCTCTCTATTTACCATACCCCATGTGGCTGCCATAAAATAAACTCTAATCGGCCCTACTGAGAGAGAGCTTAAACATTCACTTACATGTAGTTCTTCCTCTTTACAAGCTTTGAGTGGGCATCATTTATGCTAGACTAATAAGAAAATAGTATCATTGCCTCTGCTGATCCACCAGATTGTGTGTTATTTGCTGCTTCAGCATGTGCGAGGGAGGACTCACACCCATTAGGTATTACTGCAGTGGCAAGTGCAAAAAGGGAAAATTTACCATAAAACTTTCCTTATTGTAATTGTAAGACGCCCACCACTAAAGATAGTATGATCACATAAGGGTTGCGGAGATGATTTCATCATCTATTGCTAGCTAATTTTATTTCTCTCATTCATGGTGTCCACCACATTCAGCTTGATGACCCATTCTGTTTTTTTTCATGACATCAGTAGGAGCAATAGTCATAGGAAGCAGCATCTGTGCCTGGGCCTTGGGGGTAGGTGTGATTCTGCCATGACTGGTTGCTCCTTCCTTCCTTTCCATCTAAAACAAAGTGATGGCTGGAATCCTTGAAACCTCAGCCACAGGTGATCATTTAATACGGATTTCAGTCCATCAGTTTTTTACCCACTATGCCACTCTAGACAAAGACCAATATTGTGCAAATCAGTACTCACCCTTCTCGTCCTGCAACAGTGCATCCCAAACTGCCAGGCAACCCCTCATCCAGAGTGGAACCGTGCATCCTCTGACTGGTTTCTGACTATTTGGGTATCATCAGTAGCATGCAGCTTGAGTCCTATGCCCCTGGACTCATGTCTGGGCATACCTGTTGCACTTAGGGTGTCAACTAGAACAAATAACGAGGTGGTAGATGGAATGCTAGAATTTATTTCAGCCACTGGTGATCACTTTGTGCTGAATTCCAGCTGAAACTTAGTTACTTGTTTTCCTTTCAGAGAGAACTTGGTTTGGCTGTTTTGGCTAGACTGTTCCAATGTGAGCAAGACCAATGCAGACTTGAATATGGCTGGTTCCTTTCTGAAAATACATGATGAACAAAAGAAATAGACTGGAATGTGGGCCACCAAAAAAGATAATGGGGAGGAGATAGAAGCAGAGATTTATTCGGCTTCCGAAGTTAGTGATACTATATTCAAGGTGGGGAGAATGAATCACATGCCACTGTGCCAAAGTCTCAAAAAGTTGTATCGGAGGCCATAAAGCACACTTTCACAGGATAAAGTTTATTTTTTTATTCCTGCTAGTGTGGTTTGGTGGGTACTGTCATCATCGGGTGTGTCACTTGAGAGCTCTGTTCTCCAAGCGACCTACTATCCTCTACCAGGAGGGAGACTGTCTGGGTAATGACAACAGTGAAAGATTAAAATTACCTTTTTTATATCTTACAACTGTTTATTTGACCAGGATAAGGTTAAAAGAAACAGCAGTGTTAAAGTGGATGAGTTATTGGTCCACAACACCTAGTTTGTGGTCGACATGTTTCGTCCGAGGAGTGCCTTTATGGGTCTGGTGGCCTTCATCAGGACCGGTATGGGTGAGGGCTGGAGTTTAGACCCTCTGTGTGTAGTATAGGTAAGTTGACTCACTTGCTGCTCTTCATCAGTAAACACATTTGCTCGAGCTTTACTTGTGTGATAGGTGCAGCCTTTGGCCCATAACTATAGGGAAAATGAAAAAGGAAACAAGGTCAACTAATTCATAAAAATAGTGATAGACTGATTACCTATTTGATTCAACGTGTGACATAATAAATTAGTTGTAAGTTACAACAGTGCTGTGTGAATGAGCAAGCACAAATGAAAAAAACGGAATGTAAAAGGGCCACGAAAAGGGATATAGTCCTTGGGGACCAGATGCTAGATGTATTGCACATCTTTATGGATAATACGGTATGTTGGACTATGTTGTAGTAGAATCGAAGTTTCATCAAAATAAGTATGAATAGCTTCACATGCGCCAATAATAGACTATGATAAAGAAGACGGCCATGCCGGTTGTAAACAGGGTGTGCTATTAACAGGTAGGTCCAAGAAATAAGAAAGCTGTTTTTGTGAGGTGAAGGTATGTAAAAAGTACTCCTACAAACACACAGGGAAAATTTTGTTAGAGACGCATTATGGGGTCTTATGGAAGTAAACTGTGTAGGCCATATTTGCCTTATGTGCAGAGAGTGGCGCTTAATATAGCATTTAATATTACAATAATTGATAGAAAGTTGCGTAAAGATTGGTTTTATTGCTTGCTTCTATGGATCTAAGTACTGTGCAAAATGTGTAGGGCACACAACAGTAGATACCTAAAATAGAGCTTTACACTGCCCCATGAGTAGGCAGTGTACACCTCATGTGTCAGTAATTATATTGATTTAGTAACTTTTGGCTTGGTGTTACAACAAAATGAGAAAGTGTGGCAGAGGAATCAGTTCCAATACAAGCCTCAATGGGTCTAGGTACAGTGCCAAAAATGTTTGAGCGTATAACAATGGCTACCTTCACTAGAGGTTTTTGTGCCCCAAAAGTAGGCAGTGTTTGCCTCAAGTGATGGGGATGGTGCGCTATGAGTGTATTCATACATTTTCAACAATGTTAGGCTTAATGTTACATTTAGTGACAGAAAGTGACAGAATAATCAACTGTAATGCAAGCCTCTATGGATCGATGTGTAGTGCAGAAAGTGTTCAAGCACACAGCAGTAGTTACCTTAAATATAGGTGTCTTGTGCTCCATGAGACGCAGGAAGAAATAGACAATACATGAAGCCTTTAATAACTTAAGGAGAAATTTACTCAGAGAAAATAGAATGTCCCTTGTAGTTAGAATTAGTTTCTCAGTTTTAAGCAATGTGAAAGGTTCTGTTATCTGATAGAATGTTCATCTTCTCCGGACCCCCTGCTGGTCTTCTTTGACCCAAATGTTAGTATGAGGGCAGGGGAGTGGAGTATTTATACTTTGTGGATGACCTTAATTGGGAGGAATTACTCCTAATTGGGAGCAGCTATGTTGAACGTGGTGTACGAGTGAATGAACGTGTATGTGTTGAGAAAAATGGAACTGGAAGAAGGATACTGTTTTGTTAAAGGAACCAAATTTTAACATAAAAAAAAAGATAAGATAAAAAACTATTGTATGATAAAGATTGTGATGTCAATTGGTTACCATCGTGTTGGAGCTCAGAATGAGGTGCTTATAACGCTATTGACACATATGGTCCACTATAGGGCTATGAAAAATGCAGTGATTTCAAAGCAGCGGTGTTAGTGTAAAATTTGTATGTAATGGGATTAACACAGCAGATAGAGCTATGGTCGCTGGTCCTGGCATGTTTTGAATATCTCTGGGGAGAGTAAAGTACATCGTGATAAAAGACATAACCAGTGAAGGTAGGAGTTATGCCTACAGGGATCATGTAGTGGTATATCCTGTTAGAAATGGGATCTCTGGTTGGCTAAGGCTTGCGCCAAAGCCAGGCAGAGACCACCACTCTAGTCAGGGTGAGGGAGTTACACCCCAAAGATAACCCCTGCTCACCCCCTTGGTAGCTTGGCACGAGCAGTCAGGCCTATCCCGGAGGCAATGTGCAAAGCATTTGCGCACGCACACAGCAACAACATACCAGGCACACCACAAAAGGAACTCTGCACAAGGTTATATCAAAAATAGCCTTTGTAGTCTCATAACACATTAGAATAGTAATCACATAATATACATTGTGCCACCTGGCACTAGGTAATATCTAAAGGGGATTATATACACCTGACAGGGCCAACTAGAACACTGTCAGAACCATCACAAAGTGAACTTAGTAAAAGTAGGACATCACATAAACGTACAACCAGTAATCACTGGTAACCACTGTACTCAGTATCATCGTGTAACATAAACCATATTATGCACCGTATCACATTTAGGCGTGAATTACATTCTGCGCCAACCTCACCAGCATAAACACATTATGCAATCATCTCATAAGTCTAAATGCATTAGACCCTAACCTCCTAAGCCTAACTCACATTAGGGGTAAAACTCACAGTAGGAAATAATCTCCCTAGCATAATCACATTATGCAAATAACCTCATACATAAACTACAGTTAGAGGCTTAAGACCGGGTGCGTAAATCATAGTACCTGAATTACATTTCCTAGCACCACATAAATCACATTAGGGCCTGGCGCCCTACAAACCCCACAGTCCCCCTGGCCAACTGGCCTTCTCAAGGGGCTCAAATGCCCTATGTTCCAAATGTCAGGGCTGCTGCCAGAGTAGCAGAATCCAAAGTGTGCCATCGCACTGGGGCAGAGGAGTGCAACTCACTCCTATCTCTCACAGAAATGCCCCCCAAAGAACTGTGGCCTAAACATTGCAGCTGACGCTACTTGCCGTGCAGCTGTGAAGAATAAGGCCTGGCAGCAGTGTGCCTTCCTCTCCTGTCCCACTCAGGGACTTCTGAATCAATTATACCCAACTCGCTGCAGCTGCCTGCTCTGGTGCGGTGCAGCTGTGACACTTTTCATAAAGGGGGCACGGCACCCCTGTTCCCTCTGGACCCCCATGTGGCTCTAAAAACATGCCCCCATTGTTGGGGCGGGCCGCTCTCCTGTGGGACCGCCCAGGCATGAACAATGGTCCTCGAAATGCCCCCAAAAAATAAGTGAGCCTCGTTGGAGCGGCCCGCTGCCAGACGGGGCCGCTCAGAATCTGACCATCAAGCCTGTGCCTTGATCGGCACCACCAAACGGAGAAGCCCCTACTCACCCGGCTCTCCATGTGGCTGGACTCTTGCTCTGCTCCCTTGCGCTGGAGCTGCTTCTCCTCTCCACGGGGCTTCCCTTTACTCTTGGGAGCCTCGTCTGGCATCGGCGGCCTGGGCCGCCTCTCTTCTTCACCCATGTCCCCTCCTGGGACCCGGGGCTTTCATTCGGAGCCTGCGAGGCTCCGGACACCCTGCCGCCTCTTCTCCGGTCGCCGGGGCTCCCTCTTGCTCAGAGGAGCCCTGCGTTGCATCTGGCAGCATCAACGCAGGTGGGGTGGGCTCCTGTTTGCCTACAGCATCTCCCTCTTCACCCGGGCCCTCTCCTGGGACCCAGGACTTGAATATGGAGCCTGAGAGGCTCTGGACTTCTTCTGGGCACATCCCAGTGCGGGGTGGGCTCCCGCCTGGTTCTTCCGGCCTCACTGCTCTTAAGCTTCCGTCCGCCAGGCCCCGCCTACTACCAGGCGGGCCGCGGATCGCAGTGTCTTTTCTCTTTGTGGCGGCAATGAAGGGTAGGCTCCCTCAGATTTTAAAATATAAAGCGGGGTGTGCACCCACATTAATAATGCACGCATAAGCGGGGTGGACACCAGCATATGAGATTCAAAAAGGCGGGATGGGCACCCGCTCCTCCGCAACTCGGAGGAATCCCTATGCTGGGGATTCCCTCTCCCTCTCATGCAGCGCTGTGCTGCAAAAGCCCACATGCTCCTCCTAATTAGGAATATAGCACTCACGAGGTGCTAGGGCAACAGACAGTCCTTCAGGTCCTTAGGAATCAAGGGGGCCATGCTGGGCCCAGGGAGGCAGCCCTCCTAGCAGGTCCTCCTGGGCCCTAGCAGCAGCACGCCCCCGCAGGTGTAGGAACAGGTACAGACTGAACAACATCATGGGGTCACAGCCCCTATATGTATACCCAGAATTCCTTTGTCTAAAGTGCAGGGCATGGGGGAACCAGATGCAACTGATTCAGGGGGGAATTGGAGCACTTGTTTTGCAAGCTCCTATTCCCCTTTGTCAGGTGGGGGCTAGGTGATCAGACGCACCACAGGCAGCGGAACCAGCATTCAATAGGGCAGGCACCATCCTATTCTTAGTCAGGGGATTACCCCTCCCACTACTCCTAGCCCAGATGTCCTATTCAGCCCAGCGCTGACTCCCCCTGCCCCTCCTGGAGCCACACACACCTCTCAGCTCCTGTCACTCACAAGCCAGCAATGCAATTCACATCAGGCAGGCAGACACATAGCACACAGAAATGCCAACTTCTAAAAGTGGCATTTCCCCACCAGTCATCATAAGTCTGCGCACACCATTGCGCAGCATTTATTCTCACGATTTCATACATACTAAATGTGACCGCGCTGCTCCTCTCATACCAGGAATTACCATGGACACACTTATTCCCAATGCATTCCTATGGGAGGGCAGGCCAACTTCACCAAATGTGCACTTTACACTGGACCACAGTGCTAAAGTGCCCAGAGGCCTAAAACCACCAACACCATGTCAGAACTTAAGGCAACAAGTTTAGGGGTGAACCTGCCAAAAAGGCCAAGTCCAACACATCCAAGAAGCAATATTTACAAAAGCAGAACCTAGTATTGAGTAGTGGTAGCATGATATAAGTTAATGGAGCAGTAGCCTGTACACCCCTCCAATGTCTTGATCCAGTAGGCAGAAGAGTGTGCAATGTTATGTAGGAGCCTAAAGGGAGGTCTCCTTGCAAAAACCAGGTAAGCAATGGTATGTGCAAAGTTGTCTGCTTTGAGTAACCCTATAGGGAATATATAGTCGTACACACAATAAGCGATGGTTGACATTTTTTGATGGTTCCCTAGCCATTATATGGTATGTGATATTTGCAAAACAGGAACCCACCGGGAGGAGTTATTGTTACCAAGTAGTGGTAGCATGATATAGATTAATGGAGGTGTGGCCTGTACAACCTTTCCATGTCTTGGTATAATAGGCAGGAGAGTGTGCAATCATATCTAGGAACCATCAGACAGGTCTCCTTTTAGCAAACATATAATGATACACTAGTGAAGAGAATGTGTGGCTGAGTGTAGGGAGTTTTTAGAAGGGGAAGTTGTATATCCTGACATCATCATAGTGTGTGAGATGTCGGGCAAAGTGTATTCAGTATTCTCAAAAGTTGCAATGTTACTGCAGGGTGGTTTCTTTCTAGAATTTCAATAGTGGTACATCTGAGATAGTTGTTTTTTTGCTTAACCGTGGGCCCAGATGTTTGCAAGTAAAGGATGATGTGGGGGAACACGTGGGAGGTGGACACTCAGTCACTGCTGGTATTTGAGAGGGTCTTTTAAAAGATGTCAACTGGTACGGGTTGCCAAAATGTATTTCATGGCTTATTGGTTGAAGGAAAACCAAGGTATATTGTCATTTATACCTTGGTCATAGGTCTTGAGTCGATACAACCAGCGTTGCTCTTATTCAAAGAGAACATGCGCATCATTACTGTTAATTTTATCCAGAGTTTCCATTGGCCGGGTATTTCAGATTGATAAAGTGGTTGCTCATACGGGTAGTTGCTTTTCTGCATCTAATGTTACTGCAATGCTCGCCGATCTGTATTTTCAGTTTACTGCGAGTCATGTTGATTTATTTTAACATACAGGGTAAGGTAATCATGTGCAGGTGTGGTGTTGCAATGTGTGTGTTGCTTGAGAGTCCACTCAAAGTTTTCATTCAGTTTGAGGCCCTTAGTTGCCTTTGTGAGATGGCAAACAGCACAGGATCAGCAAGGGTAATGTCCAGTTACTGGTGTTATTCCCAAGGTTGTTAGTACTGTATTGGCTTCTGTGCATTTTGGTATGGGTCTTGTAGGATCAGCAGGTCACGGATGTTTGTGTTCCTTTTATTAGCAAATCTCGTGTTGGAGGCGGACTTAGTATATGGTGTACACTTATTCAAGTGTAGCACCCTGCACCACTCCAGACAACCCTTATGGTGTTTTTAGTGGTTTGGACAACCTTAGAAAACTCTCTAAGTGGCAGCTGTGGAGAGCAAGCTTAGTCTATGAGGAGTGTAAAGCAGCTTGTTTCGCCAGTATCTAACCTTATAGTGCATATTAAATGAACTAGAACCACACAGTGTAGTTATAAAAATAGTTATTTATTACAGGCACTCACTAACTCAGTGCAATATCTCCTGCCCGAGATAAATAACTGTACACAATACTATAGAAATATGACAGGTAAGTAGCACAAAAATACAGTGGGCTCCCAGGGGAGACCAAACCATATGCAAAAATAGTGGAATGCGACTAGCATCCAAAGTCATGAGTGGACCCAGAGGACTTAGAAGTGCTGAGGGACCAAGGAACCACCAAAGGTAAGGACTCAGGAGCCCCATGGAGGCTGTGTGATAAATGAATACACGGCCACGTGCTCAAGGTAAGTCAATGGGTGAAGTCGCTGCTAAAGTTTTTAAGGAAAGGGACCCTTCCTAGAGCACTTGGAAGATACCCGATGGAAGATGGACGGTTCGAGAGTCACGCCACCCGTGGATACCCAGGAGACTAGGTTACCTGCCCCAGGGAAGCCGGGTGCATAGGTACAAAGCGACGTCTGGAACTGCTGTTGACCCCAATGGAGGACTTCAAGTAGATGCTTGTTGGACTTGCCGCTTTTTGGCAGGTTCACCCCTGAACCTTTTTGCCTTAAGCTCTGACATGGTGGTAGTGATTTTAGGCCTCTGCGCACTTTAGCACTGTGGCCCAGTGTAAAGTGCGTGCGCGCTCTGAGTGCGTGTGGTGAGATTGGCCTGCCCTCCCATAGGAATGCATGGGGGATATGTGTGTCCATGGTAATTCCCGGGATGAGAGGAGTGCAGGGTCGAGTTTAGTATGTGCGAACTCGTGAGAACAAATGCTGCGCAATGGTGTGCGCAGATTTATGGCGACTGGTGGAGAAATGCCACTTTTAGAAGTTAGCATTTCTGTGTGCTGTGTTCCTGCCTGCCTGATGTGAATGGCATGTCTGGCTTGTGATTGACAGGAGCTGAATGGTGTGGGTGACTCCAAGAGATAGGGGGAGTCAGCCCAGTGGTGAATAGAGAGATCTGCATGCAGACGGGAGGGAGGAGTTGCACCTAGGACCTAACTAGGGCTGTGGCTTCCCTCCCCAATGCTGGCTCCGCCCCATGTGGTGCATCTGATCCCTGAGCCCCACCTGACAAAGGAGAGAGGAGCTGAGCATAACAAAGTGCTCCAAAGCTCCCTTAAACCAGTTCTAACTGGTATCCCCCAAGCCCTGTGCTGTGACACAAAAGGATTTAGTAGTATAAATATAGGGGCTGTGACCCCATGAAAATGTTCAGTTCTTGGTTGCTGTTCCTGCTGGGGCGTGCTGCTGCTGGGGCCCGGGGGGGGGGGCTGCCATGAGGGCTTGCCTCCCTGAGCCCTGCATTGCCCCCTAATGCCTAAAAGACTCTTTAGGATCCTTCTGCTTTCCTTATTATCCTCCAGGATCTTCAAGACTTTATGCAGCCTTTCTGCGCACTGGGCGGGCTTTTGATTTACTTTTCCCTAAGAGAGGGAGAGCCTGGGGCTGCGCAGCGCTGAGCTGCGGCCCCTTTAGGAGGGCCTCCCCACCATAGGGATTCCCCCGTGATGCCTACAGCGGCGGGTGCCCACCACGCATTTATTGTTATTTCGCGGGTGCCCACCCCGCTTTTATGCCGCTTATACTTTTATTTTAATGCTGGTGCCCACCCCGCTTTATATCTTTAATTTGGAGAGAGCCTACCCCTCATTGCAGCATTTTTGATTTTAAAACTTAAGCGGGAGCCCACCTCACGTTTCACTGCCGCGGCCCGATTGCCAGAAGAGGAAGCCCGGCGCCCTCCTGACTGTGGGCGGGGCGCCAGGCGGAAGTGCGGCCGGAAGGGAAAGGGAGCATGGCGGTGTGCAGAGAGGACGGGAGCCCACCCCGCCTCTGCAAGTTTTGGGGAGCAAAGTCCCGGGTCCCAGGAGGGGGCCCGGGTGAAGATTAAAAGCGACGGAGGCCGTTGACAGCAGCGCGGGGCTCCCAGGAGTGAGGGGATGCCCCGTGCCACAAGAGAAGTGCTGCCAGCCCCGTGTGCAGAGAAGCTGCACCAGTGCAGGATCGGGCAAAGCAGGAGACCATGGGGAGCACCGAAGAGACCGGAGGAGCTCGATCCCAGCCCTGGTGAGTGGGGCCAAGGCCATCCTCTCTTTCTTTTGTTGTTGGTGCCTTGAACAGGCACAGAGTCTGAGCGGCCCCACATGGCAGAGGGCCGCTCCAACAGGGGCATGATTGTGTTAGAGCCCCGTGTGGCTCCTAAGATGGGGCAAAATTGGTTTAGGGCCCCCTTGTGCCCGTGCCTTTAGTTTTGGCCATCTCAGCTGCCCCACCTGGCAGTGGGCAGCGGCCATGCTTTGGGGGCAGGTACATGTAGAGAAAGCCTCAGTGGGGGCCCAGACGGCGCAAGAATGCCATTCCCCTGTACTTTGGTAATTCACAGTTGCACCGCACCATCGCGGGCAGCTGCAACGTTTTTGCATACCTGATTCAGAGGGCACATTGCGTGTCCAGGCCTCATTTGGTAGTGGGCAGCTGCACCGTTTAGGCCATTTAATCCTTGGGGGCAGTTCTGATTGAGTTAGGAGTGAGATGCACTCCTTTTCCCCCTTACATTCACAGCTGCACAGCACTAAGTGCCAGCAGCTACATTCAGGTTTGCACAGTGGCGCACTGTGGATTCAGCTGCTAGGCAGCAGCCCTGACTTTTGGGACATAGGGCATTTGAGCCCCTTTGAGATGGCCCGTTGGCCATGGGGACAGTGAGGTCAATAGGGCGCTAGTCCCTAATGTGAGTAATGCCTCTACTGTGGTCTTTTTAGGAGACCATGTGCTAGGAAATGTGATTCATGTAGTATGATTTACGCACCCTGTTTTATACCTCTAAATGTGTTTTTTATGATTATGAGGTTGGTTCACATATTATGGTTTATGCTAGTGAAATTATGTTCCACTGTGTGATTTATGCCCCTAATGTGAGTTATGCTTAGGAGGTGAGGCTCTAATGCGTTTAGACTTATGAGAGAATTGCATAATGTGTTTATGCTGGTGAGGTTGGCTCAGAATGTAATTCGTGCCTAATGTGATACTGTGCATAATGTAGTTATGTTACAGGCTGATGCTAGGTACAGTGATTACCAGTGGTTACTGGTTGTGCGTTTATGATTTGTTTTACTTTTACCAAGTTCACGTTATGATGGTTCTGACAGTGGTCCAGTTGGCCCTGTTGGGTGTAAATAATCCCTTGTAAATATGACCTAGTGCCAGGTGGCACCATGTATATTATGTGTTTACTATTCTAATGTATTTTCAGAATACAAAGGCTATTTTTGATATAACCTTGTGTGGAGTTCCTTTTGTAGTGTGCTTGGGATGTTGTTGCTGTGTGCGTGCGCAAATGCTTTACACATGGCCTCCGGGATAAGCCTGACTGCTCGTGCCAAGCTACCAAGGGGGTGAGCAGAGGTTATCTTTGGCGTGTAACTCCCTTGCCCTGACTAGAGTGGTGATCTCTGCCCGGCTTTGGCGCAAGCCTTAGCCAACCGGAGATCCCATTTCTAACAATGCTGCTGATGTAGAAGCTGAAAGTCTGTTGGAATCCAAGGTTGGATTCGAGAATAAGACTACCTGTAAGCAGAGGGAACAGAGTCTAGGTCACTCAGGGGTGACCCGGAGGCACGGGAGTCGAGTACCCAACAATGTCGGCTGTTACAGGAGAGTTGAAGGTGCCCATGTCCCTGCAGCTACATTTACCAGGTGCTGCTGAGGATGACCAGGAATGGTGTACATGCTGTCCCACTTCGGCTGTCGATATCCAGGGGGTCGGTGTCCAGAGAGAGCACCAATAGGCCTTGACAACGGCAACATCTGTGGTGTCGGGACCAGCAAGGCCCAATAGACTCACCACATTCAGGGAAGGCTCCGAGCAAGCAGGGGACCCTCCTGGAATCAAAAGCAGACCCTCAGCTGGGTCCAAAGATCATTGGAGATGAGAGTCGCCCAGCCTTAGCAACAGCCAGCTGACGCGATGCACATAGACTCGGTTCCGGAAGTGTCAATGAGGGATCCTAGTCTCAGACTCGGTCTGAAGACAGTGGCGGACCTCGAAGATGGTGTAGAACCATCTCGTTTGTCACTGACCCTGTTGGAGTCTGTAAGAGCCCAGGATTAGGGATTCGGTCAGCTGTGTTGTGGTATCTGCAGATACAGGGGAGTGACTCCTTCACTCCAAGGTAGATTCCTTCGTATGTTTTTGGATGTCCACAGGACCAGGATGGAATTTGTATGGAGCACAGAGAATGATTGTGCAGCAACTTGCAGAACGAAGAGGTCCAGAGCAGACAGAGTCTTCCCAGTTGCAGTCTTGGTTCCTGATGCGAAGTTTGATGCGGTCAGTCCGACTCGGTCAACTCGACCCGGTTGGAATGTCCAGATGGTTTGAAGAGGATGCGGATCCACCCAAGGTAAGCCGTTAAGTACCCTAAGGTGAGGGTTGGTATGATTCAGGGGTCCCTCCCAGAGGAGGAATTTGACAGAGGGGAGGATACTCCCATGTCCTTTGTCCAGTTTCGTACCAGAGCGGGAGCCAATGGCTCCCTGAGCTGGTTTGAACTGGAGTATGCAAGAAGGGCACCAAATGTGCCCTTCTAGCAGACTATGTGGTATTGGCAAGCTACGCCACCCCGGCCTAATACACTAAATCCTGTCTGGGAGGTGGTCACACCTCCCTGTGACAGGAGACCTATTGTCCTACCTTCCCCTGCTCAGCCCAGCAGCAAGAGGGCAGGATCATATATGTGGTCAGCAGCAGCCCTAGGTTGCTGTCAGGCTCTGCAATATCAGTCATGGGAACAATGGAGGGCTCCCTGGAGGAGCCCTACCGTGGATGGAATCATACCTCCAGCGCCAGATAAGGTGTTGGGATATGATTCCAACATGTTTGATACCAAATACGCACAGGTTCGTCCTAGCCGGGATAGTCCTCACGTAATGATTCATGGCCTCTCTATATCGTAATGGCTGATTCACTTACAAAGCCTGAAGAATGGACTCCGAGGATTGTAGGGGTGATCTGCTCATGCAAGGCCAGCCACCATCACACTCTGGACCGAGCACCCTGCCTTTGGGACTGGAGGGGTGAGTTTCAAGTGCAGTTATGTCAGATATAAGGAGTCATATTTTTTGTGAGAGGTGCCTGCACCAACTCACACAGGCTGCAATGGCAGGCCTGTAGTCAGAGTTTGGAGGGTCCCTTATGGGTGGCATAACAAATTCTGCAGCCCATGGGGGAACCCTGGTGTATCCACAGCCGCTGCTGATAAGAGTAGGGTGGCGGTGGGGCCAGGTAAGGGGGGATTTCGAGAGACCACCATGAGGTAAAATGAATTATTGTTTAATTTTCCCTCATGGTCGTCTCTTGAAATCCCCCCTCACCTGGCCCCACCTCCCCACCGCTCTTACCTGCAGCGGCCACAGCTGCCCTGGTGTACCTAGACCCTAGGTACCTTAGTACCATATACTAGGGATTTACTAGGGTACACCAGCAACCACTTAGGAATGTACCAAGGTACTCACCATAGCCAGTTTTGGGAGGAAGCAGAGTGACTGGGATCCTGATTAGAAGAATCTCAGTCAGACTAGTCAGAAAAACAGCATAACGGGGGGGTACCCATGAAAGCAGATCCTACTTTCCTACATCTCGGTTTTGGCCACTTTAGTATTCCTGAAGTTAAAATGTTCCAGTGTTTATTTATTGCTTATCTAATACCGATGGAGGCTATGCAGTATGTTAGACGCAAGTGAGGATATTTTTGTCCTGGCTTTGTAATGTGTTTTCCAATAAATTTTTTCTTTTTTGGAACGGGGGTCTCTAGTTGGCAATGATTTGCACCTTTGTCCAAATAGGGACCCTTGCTTCTAGTCAGAGTAAGGGGCTACACTCCTAAATAACCCCTGCTCAACCCTGTGGTAGCTTGGCATGAGCAGGAAGGCTTATCTCAGAGGCAGTGTGTAAAGCATTTGTGAACACATACAGTAATACAGTGAAAACATTACAGATGGACACCCCACAGTTTTTATAAAAATAAGTATTCTTTATATAGACTTAACACAAGACCCAAACAACAAAAATCCACAATACAGTATTAAGAAAATGACTTTAAGATGGTAGAAATAACTCAGTTCACTTTACATAGTAAATGCGACACGTTTCTCACAAAGTACCTTTGGATGCGTCATGCAAGATAAACAAAATGTTCGCAGGGAGAAGGATCCGTCGGCTACTTGCTTCGGGGGAGGCGATGCGTCTTTTCCTCAGTGCTTGCGCAAAGAAGGCGATGCGTTGGTTCCTTACCGGAGAGGAGGCGATGCGACGATCTCGAGGTGCGTTCCGGTTGTGATGCGACAAGATGGCGCCTTGATGCGATGTGACGATCCAATGTGATGCGAGAAGATGGCGCCCTTGATGTGATGCGACGATGTTAGGACGATGCATGCACACCCGGCGGCCGTGCGGCGACTCTGTACCTTTGGAGCCGCGACAGGCTATGCGACACACTTCTCCAGGTATGTGACAGCTACCTTTGCGGTAGTGACACACTTCTCCGGTGATGCGACGACACACAGCTGAGACAGAGACACTCTTCTCCGGTGATGCGATGGCGACCCTTACAGTGGCGACATGCTTCTCTGGTGATGCGACGGCAACAGCTGCAGATGCGACACGCTTCTTCTCGTTGAGTCGCGCTTCCAGCTCCCAACAACATGCAGGCTTCTGCAGAAAGAATTCCCAGCAAGGAAATTCAGGGGGGAGCTTGTGGTGAAGTCTTGTATCCCTCAGAATTTAGCAGGAGGCTAGTCATTATAAGGATTATAAGATGTTATAATCAAACTGCCCATTCTGGCCTATGGGGACAGGTAGCCTTGCAATAGTGAAGAACAAAATTGGCTGTAGTTCACTATCAGGACATGCCACACACACCAGGGCATGTCCTACCTTTCACATACAATGCACCCTGCCCTAGGGCCTACCTTAGGGGTGGCTAACATGTAGAAAAGGGAAGGTTTAGGGACTGGTAAGTGGGTGCACTTACCAAGTCGACATGGCAGTACTAGACTGCACACAGGCTTTGCAATGGCATGCCTGAGACACACTTTATAAGCTGCTTCTGTGGGTGGCACAACCAGTGCTGCAAGTCCACTAGCAGCATTTGATCTACACGTCCTGGGCACACATGGTGCACTGTACAAGGGTCTGACAAGTAAATCAAATAAGCCAATTATGGAGTCACTGATCCATTACATCAATTTACAATAGGGAGCATTGCACTGTGGCACTGAATAGCAGTGGCACAGTGCCCAAAGCATCTAATCAGCAAAAACATACTAAAAACAACAACAGAAAATAGAAGGGAGACTCACGCCAATAGTACCAGGTCTAACACATGTCCCCTCCAGCTGAAATGTGGGGAGAACTACCCATCCTCTTGGGAATTCTTTTCGCTAAGGCGGAAAAATCTGGACAGACCATCAGCATTGGCTTGTTCTGTACGAGGGCGGTGTTCCACTGTGAAGTCCATCCCCTGCAGGGAAATGGACCACCTCAACCATTTTGGGTTCTCACCCCTCATCAGCATCAACCATCTGAGGGGCCTGTGGTCCCAAACAAATATGGTCTCAACTTCTTCATTGCCCAGACCACAGCAAATGCTCACGCTCAATTGCACTCCACCTCTGTTCCCGTGGAAGTAACCTCCTACTGATGAAGGCTACAGGTTGTTCTAGGCTCTCCTTATTTATCTGTGAAAGAACAGCCACCACACCATGCTCAGAAGCGTCTGTTTGGACAATGAATTCCTTTGAAAAGTTGGGCACCTGAATCACGGGTGCTGTGCACATGGCAGTCTTCAGGGTGCCAAAAGCTTTCTGACAGGTGTCAGTCCAGTTCAATTTCTTGGGCTGCTTCCTGGAAGTCAGCTCAGTCAAGGGTGTAACAATGTTGCCATACCCCTTGACAAACCTCCTGTAGTACCCGTGAGTCCCAAAAAGGCTCTCACCTGTGTCTGGGTTTTGGGGGGTTCCCATGCCAGGATGGTATCAATCTTGGGTTGTAGGGGCGCCACCTGGCCGCTTCCTACCTGGTGCCCCAAGTACACCACGGAACCCTGCCCGATCTGGCACTTACTCTCCTTGATCATGAGGCCTGCTCTGCGCAGGGCCATCAACACTTCCCCGAGGTGGCGCAGGTGTTCTTCCCAACTGGCGCTGAACACTGCAATGTCATTCAGGTAGGCGGGACTGAAATCTTCCAGTCCAGCCAACACCAGGTTTACCAACCTCTGAAAGGTGGCAGGGGCATTCTTCATCCCAAAGGGCATAACCCAGAATTGGTAGTGCCCATCTGGTGTGGAGAATGCTGACCTCTCTTTGGCCCCATCGGTCAAGGCGATCTGCCAGTACCCAGACGTCAAATGATATGTACTGAGGTACCGTGCAGCCCAAAGCCGATCAATGAGCTCATAAGCTCTGGGGATGAGGTGCGCATCAGTCCTGGTGACTGAATTGAGTCCTCGGCATAAGCTCTGGGGATGGGGTGCGCATCAGTCCTGGTGACTTAATTGAGTCCTCGGTAGTCCACACAGAACCGGAGTTCGGGTGAGGCACCAGGCGCGGCAGCCTTTGGAACCAAGACCACTGGGCTGGCCCAAGGGCTGTTAGAGGACTCATTCATTGCTAAGGCAAACATCTTGGAGACCTCCTCCTTGATGTAAGCTCTGACCCTGTCAGTCACTCTGTAAGCCTTGTGCCTAACAGGAGGACTGTCCCCAGTGTCTACATCATGGTTGCACCACTCAGTGACACCAGGAACCAGGGAGAACAAATCAGAGAATTGCCCCAACAGTTGGCGACAATCATTCTGCTGCTCAGGGGTCAGGGTGGAAGAGAGGTTGACTTCATCCACTGCCCCATCTTGCTCTGTTGCAGAAAGGAGGTCAGGAAGAGGCTTAGTCTCCTCTTCCATTCCAGCATCTTTTGCTAGGAGCATGCCCACTTCGGACCTTTCTAAGTGGGGCTTCAGGCGGTTGACAAGTAGGACCCACAAAGGGTTCCTGGGAGATCGCAAGTCCATCAAGTAGGTGACATCACTTTTACGGTCCACCACCTCAAATGGTCCAGTCCACTTGTCCTGGAGTGCACAGGACTCCACTGGGGCCATGACCCAAACGTTCTGACCAGGCTGAAGCTCAATCAGAGTGGCATTCTGATCATACCACAGCTTCATCTCTTCCTGGCTGGCTTCTAGATTTGCCTGAGCCAGTTGTCTGAATCGCCTAGTCTGGTTCCTGAAGACCAGCATGTAGCTATATACATTCTGGGGAGGTTTACTGGGAGCTTTCTCCCAGCCTTCCTTAACCAGACTCAGAGAACCTCTTACCGGGTGTCCATACAGCAGTCCAAAGGGACTGAACCCTAAGGACTGCTGTGGCACCTCACGGTAAGCAAATAAAAGGCATGGCAAGAGGACGTCCCACTTACGTCTCATAGGTTCCTCAAGACCCATAATCATGCCTTTGAGGGTCCGGTTGAATCTCTCAACCAGCCCATTACCTTGGGGGTGGAAAGGAGTGGTGAACTTATAAGTTGCTCCTCACTCCACAGGGACTTCATAGACTCATACATGAAGTTTGTATCACGGTCTGACACCACCTCTCTGGGGAACCCCACACGGGAGAAAATCCCCATCAGTGCACGTCCCACCACGGGGGCTGTCACTGTCCTGAGAGGGATGGCTTCCGGGTACCGGGAAGCATGGGCCAAGAAGACTAGGATAAACCTGATGCCCATGGCTGTCTTGGGGTCCAGAGGCCCCACAATGTCAATACCCACTCTTTCAACAGGGGTGCTGACCACAGGGAAGGGCTGGAGAGGACCCTTGTGCTTCTGCCCACTCTTCCCACTTGCCTGGCAAGTTTGACAAGTCCAACAATGAGTATCTGAACTCTTGCGCATCTGGGGCCAATAAAAGTGGGTGACAAGCCTTTCAAAGGTCTTTTCTAGCCCCAGATGTCCAGCTAAAGGTACATCATGAGCCAAACCCAGTAGGAAGGCTCTGAAGCGCAGGGGTACCACCAGTACACTGGCTAACCCATGCTCTGCAGCCTTAGGCTCGCTATAAATGAGATCATTCTCCCAGAAGATCCAATGTGATCCAGACTGATTACCTGCTGTCTTGTTTGTGGCCTTTTGCTGCAAACCCACAAGAGAAAGGCACTTCTTCTGCTCTGCACAAAATTCATCCCTGGAGGCTCCTCCTTCTTGCTGCCAATGGGTCAGCTCAGGCAGGTCCCCCAGTTCAGCAACTTGCTCCCCGGTAGGCTCCAGGGCATCCCCCTCAAGGTCTGCCTCCTCCTGGACCGTGGGAACTATGGGGGTGGGTTTCCCCCGCCCCTACCTCTTCTCTTTAAGGCAGGTACCTAGGCCATACTTTCAGGCTCCAGGACCCCTTGAACACCCTTACTGGCTGCCATAGACCGAGTGGTCACACACGCCACTCAAAGGGAACCTGAGCCACCTTACACTGGCTCTCTGAGTTGTCCATGGCAACTACAGGGAAGAATGCATGGGGGATCACCTGCTCCTGAGACACCAGCCGACAACTGACAGCTGTCACACTGGCCCCGGTGTCTCTCTGAGCCTCCACCCTATGGCCATTGATGGTCACCCACTACCTGTACTTTTTTAGTGTTATCAGGCAGCTTGGTCCTAGGGACCATCTCACAATCTCCTAAAGAAACAAGGTTCATTTCTGCGGAACCCCACCCACCTTGGGCACCCATCTCCTCCTCTCACAGGGCTACACTTGACATCTTACAGGGTGGTGCACTGGGTGTGGTATTGCAGTCCTTCTGGGAACACTGGGGATCATACCAACGGTGTCCCACTTGCTTACACTGAAAGCATGTAGGTGGCCCCCTGTGAACAGGTTTACCTGTCAGGGGCTCTGACTTCTTCTCAGGGGGAGGCTGGGAACCCTTACCTTGGGAAATACTTTGGGGCCCTTTTTGGAAATCCCTCTGTTTACCCTTGTACCCCCCCCACTCTTCTGCTGGGGACTATGTACCCCCTTGGCAGAGTCTCCCACATGACCCTTGTGGACCCGGGTACTCACCCAACGGTCCGCCTCCTCAGCAACCTTCTTAGGGTTAGTTAGCTTGCTAACAATAAGGTGCTGGCATAGCTCTGGAAAACAATTAACAGACAAGTGCTCCCATGCAAACAAATCATAGAGCTCCTCAAAAGTACTCACTTTGCTACCCTTTACCCAACCATCCATAACTCTGCAAAAGAAAGATACATATTCTACCCAAGTGGTTGCCTCCAGCTTTTTACAATTCCTGAACCTCTGTCTATAGAGTTCTAGGGTCAATCCATACCTGGTCATCAGGGCTTCCTTCATGTGGGCATAAAGCATCCTACTCTCACTGGGCAGGTCTAACAATGTATCCCTCCCATCACTAACAAAGCGGCCCCACAACCCCTCTCCCCAATCCTTCTCAGGGACCCAGTGGTCCAACATTGCCATTTCATAGGCTGCAAACCTCTGCCCAATATCTTCATGCTTATGGAAATCTTTGATGACGTCCTTGGGGAAATATACCCTGCCTTCTGCAGGCACAGATGGTGCGCTGCCACCAGAGGGACTAATTTCTAAACTTTTAGCCTTAAGCTCCAATTCCCTAAAAAATCTCTCATGTGCTAATTTCGCTTTTTCCCTTTCAAAAGCTATTCTGTTATTCTCAAGCTCCAGATTCTTACTCTCTAGGTCCCTTTGACCCTCCAACTTGAGCTTGGCCATCTCCATTCTATGCAATCTATTTCTCTCCTTGTCCTCCAACTCTCCTGGGGACAGGCCCTTGGAAGAAACACTGCTGCCTATGGGGGAAGACACTCTCTCCCTGGGTAGACCCAGTGGCCCCTCTAGCTACCCTTCTGCATTCTCAGCCTCCTCAGCAGGCTCTTCCACATGCTCAGAGGCATTTCTTGCTTCCACCCAGGCCCTCAGCACCTTTTGGTACTCATCCTTCTTGGTGAGGCCTGGAGTAGCAACTTTAAATGTTCTACAGAAGGCTTTCAGCTGTTTCACATTGTAGGTCACCAACATTTCTCCCTCAAACTCTAGATCCATAGATGCAATAAATGCTGGTTTGCTCACGGAAATAAGAACTGGCAGTCTTTAGCAAAAAATACAAGTTCCAAGAAAAACAAAATTCTACTAAAAAATGCATTTGGTTGAGTTTGGTCTGCACTCACTAGTAGTGTACACCAATCACTGTACATGAGTCACAAATGCAAGTCCAAATCCTCACCGCTGACCACCAATGTTAAAACTGTGGGTCTCTAGTTGACAATGGTTTGCTCCTTTGTCCAAATATGGACCATTGCTTCTAGTCAGAGTAAGGAGTCTACACTCCTAAATAACCCCTGCTCAACCCTGTGGTAGCTTGGCACGAGCAGGAAGGCTTATCTCAGAGGCAATGTGTAAAGTATTTGTGAACACATATAGTATTACAGTGAAAACACTACAGATGGAACCCCACAGGTTTTATAAAAATAAGTATTCTTTATATAGACTTAACACAAGACCCAAACGACAGAAATCCACAATACAATATTAAGAAAATGGCTTTAAGATGGTAGAAATAACTCAGTTCACTTTAGATGGTAAATGCAACACGTTTCTCACAAAGTACCTTTGGATGCGTCACGCAAGATAATCAAAAGGTTCGCAGGGAGAAGGATCCGTTGGTTACTTGCTTTGGGGGAGGCGATGCGTCTGTTCCTCAATGCTTGTACAAAGTAGGCGGTGCATCGGTTCCTTACCGGAGAGAAGGTGATGCGATGATCTCGAGGGGCATCCCAGTTGTGATGCGACAAGATGGCAACTTGAAGGGAAGCGACAATCCGGTACGATGCGAGAAGATAGCGCCCTTGATGCGATGCTCCGACGTGAAGACGATGCGTGCATGCCCACCGGCCGTGCGGCGACTGTGTAACTTTGGAGATGCGACAGGTCTTGTGACACGTTTCTCCCTCGATGCAACGCCGATCCTTGCGGTAGCGACACGCTTCTCCGGTGATGATACGACACACAGCTGCAACGGAGACACGCTTCTCCGGTGATGTGACGGCGACACTAGCGGTGGCGACACGCTTCTCCGATGAAGCGACAGCTGCGGATGCGATGTGCTTCTTCTCATTGAGTCACGCTTCCAGTTCCCAACAACACGCAGGCTTCAGCAGACAGAATTCCCAGCAAGAAAATTCAGGGGGGAGTTGGTGGTGAAGTCTTGTATCCCTGAGACTTCAGCTGGAGGCAAGCACAGTTCAAGCCCTTGGAGATTCTTCTCCACGATGATTAAAGTTGCAAATAAAAGTCTTTCTCCTTTCCTTGGCAATAAAGAAACCACTGAAGGCCAACCCCAGAAATCAACACACTGGCACAGGGGAAGTCAAAAACTCCTGCAGATTCTCTGATTCTTCTCCTTGGCAAAAGGTCCATCTTGATGTCCAGAAGTGATCTAAAGTTCTGTGTCCCCCCTTTTATACACACAAATCCTTTGTCTCTGAAGGTAGAGAGTGTCTGTACCTAGTCCAAACCAGTTCTGGGGGCATTCTGACAGTGCACAACTTCTTCTTTGTCAGTGTGGGCCAGGGTCATCAGATGCACCACAGGAGGTGGAGCCAGCATTGTGGAAGGCAGGCGCAGCCCTATTCAGGCCCAGGTGATACTCCTCCCACCACTCCCAATGCAGATAGGTCTATTCAGCCTAGTGCTGACTCACCATGCCTCCTGGAGCCCCCTCAGCCCCTGTCACTCACAAACCAGACATTCAATACACAACCTAGCATAGACAGGCTGGATGGTTAGGCAAGAAAATACCTACTTTCTAAAAGTGGTATTTTCAAACACAGAATGTTAAAACCAACTTCACTAAAGATGTATTTTATCATTCAGAGTTCAGGCATACTAAATTCGGTTTTCTACCATGTTTCCTGGGTCAGTTAGGATTATAAGATGTTATAATCAAACTGCCCATTCTGGCCTATGGGGACAGGTAGCCTTGCAATAGTGAAAAATGAAATTGCTGTAATTTACTATCAGGACATGCCACACACACCAGGGCATGTCCTACCTTTCACATACAATGCACCCTGCCCTAGGGCCTACCTTAGGGGTGGCTAACATGAAGAAAAGGGAAGGTTTAGGGACTGGTAAGTGGGTACACTTACCAAGTCGACATGGCAGTACTAGACTGCACACAGGCTCTGCAATGGCAGGCCTGAGACACACTTCACAAACTGCTTCTGTTTGTTGCACAACCAGTGCTGCAAGCCCACTAGCAGCATTTCATCTACAGGCCCTGGGCACACATGGTGCACTGTACTAGGGTCTGACAAGCAAATCAAATAAGCCAATTATGGAGTCACTAATCCATTACATCAATTTACAATAGGGAGCACTCACCACTGTCTGCTCTTAAAAAATGAAAATGAAGCATTACATTTTCATTTTTTCAATGCCTCACATTATCCTTTAAGGAAAACAGGAGGCATTTAAAAAAAACTGCTTAGTTGAAAAAGCAGTCATAGACATGGTGGTCTGCTCACCCCAGCAGGCCACTATCCCTGTGAGTTCCGGCCATTCCCAATGGGTTGCAAATTTCACCATGCCTCATGAATATTGATGAGGTAGGTAATTTGCGACCCCATTGGGAATCACAAAATGTGTCTGCGTACATTAGTACATTTCCTATTGTGACTCACTAAAATTCGCAAATTGCAAGTCAGAATAGGAAATGGTTGTAGTTATGGCTCTTTTTTTCTTTAGTTCATCTAGTGCTTGTTGTTTTTTTTTGATTAATTGAAAGAAAAGTTACTTGTGTGCTTTGTACATGTTTTCAACTTCTTTGATTACGGCCTGTTCAAAGGGTAGAGTATCAATAGATATTGATGTATTTGTTGGGAAAAATGTGGATTTTCTTTTGAGGTCTGTATCTCCTTCTGATGGTTGATTCACTTGGTCCCTGAAGTAAGCTTTTAGTTTGATTTTCCATCAGAATTCCGCTATCTCACAATGGAATTTAAATTTTTCGAGGGCAGGGGTGGGCAAAAAACATAACCCTTTGTTAAGTAGTTTATGTTGGTCATCTGTAAGAATCCAATTGGTCAGGTGAAATGGTAGCGGTTCCTGGTTTTTCTTGGCCCTTCAACATGCTTCTTGTCTGAACGCCTTTGTTTATATCGCCCGTTCAAACTTCTTTCCTAATTCCCTCATGGTTTGCTCTGGCCTCAGGGGGCCTTAAGATGGAAAAATTTGGTTGGGGTCCTTAAAAATAGGGATTTATCCAACCTGTAAATTGTGGTGTTTAGCATGACTGATCTAGCTCTAACAGATGACCAACAGAAACTACTTAACAAAGGGTTAGGTTTTGTGCCCACACCTGCCCTCAACCAATTTAAACTCCGTTGTGAGGTAGTGTAATTCTGGCAGAAAATCAAACTAAAGGCACTTCAAAGACCAAGAGAACCTACCATCAGAGGGAAATGCAGATCTAAAAAAAGCCAACTTTTTCCCAATAAATACATCAGTACCTATAGAAATACTACCATTTAAACAGGCTTTATTCAAAGAAGTTGAAAACATCAGCAACGCACACAAAAAACCTCTCTCCAACTTAACCAAAAAAACAAAAAGGACGATGAACGAAAGAAAAACAAAGATCTAGGCATTCATTCAGCCGCCAATGATGGAGGTATCATGCTACTCAAATCCTCCCAATTAACGTCATCAAAAAAGTATAACTACTCCACTCCCCTGCCCCCGTACTAACATTCGGGGTGAGGAAGACTGGCAGGAGTTCTGGCGGAGACATTATTGTATCTGGTAATAGAACCTTTCATTTTGCTTAAAACAGAAAAACTAATTCCAACTGCAAGTGACACGCTACTTTCTCTATGTAAAATTATTCTTAAATTACTGCAGACTTCATGTATCATCTATTTTTTTCTGCATCTCACGGAGAACAAGAAACTTCTGTTTAAGGTAACTTCTCATGCATGCTCAAATACTTTCTGCACTAGACTTAGATCAATGGAGGCTTGCATTACAGCCGATTATTCTGTCACTGAATGTAACTTTAAGCCTAATGTTATAGAAACTGTATAAATCCCCTCATAGGTCGCATCACCAACACACAAGGTGAACACTTCCTGCTCTCGGAGCACAAGAACCTCTAGTAAAGGTAGCCACTGTTGTGTGCTCAAACATTTCTTGCAAAGTCCCTAGACCCATCGAGCCTTGCATTAGAACTGATTCCTCTGTCCTTCTTCGTCATTTTGTTGTAACATCAAGCCAAACGATACTTAATCGATATAATTAATGACACGTGAGGTGCACACTGCCTACTCATTGGGCACAGTAAACCTTTATTTTAGGTATCTACCATTGTGTGCCCAACACGTTTTGCACAGTACTTAGATCCATAGAGGCTAACATTAAAACTGATCTTTCTGCCACTCTCTATCAATAATTGTAATATTAAATGCTATATTAAGCACCACTCCCTACATAAGGCAAACTTGGCCTACACAGTATACCTCTATGAGCACCCATAAGACATCGGTATCCACATTATCTCTGTGTGTTTGTAGGAACAACATCTGGTCCACAAAAGTAAACATTATTTTACCTTTTTACTTACCTTCATTCTACAAACATTAGCATTTCCATTCCTTGGTCCTCCCTGTTAATAGCTCATGCTAGTTATAAACGGAGTAGCTATACACTGCCCACACAATTTACTTCTATGAGCCCCTATAATAAATCTTGTATCCAAATTGTCTCTGTGTGTCTGTAGGAGCAACATCTGGCCCACAAAATAGAACATTCTTTCACTTTTTTACTTACCTTCACCTTACAAAAAACAGCATTTTTATTCCCAGGGCCTCCCTGTTAATAGCTGAACCTATTTATAAACAACATAGCCATTGTCTTTATCATAGTCTATCGAAGGCACAAATGCAGCTATTCTAAATTATTTTGATGAAACCTCGACTTTACCACAGCAAAGTCCAACATACTGTATTATCACAATATTATCCTTACAGATGTGTCATACATTTGGCATCTTGACCCCAAGGAGTGGATCTCTTTTCATGTCCCTTCCAGCATTTCATTTTGTTCATTTGTTTTTGCTCATTCACACAGCATTGTTGTAACTTACAATTAATGTATTACGTTGTCACATTGAATCAAATAGAGAATCAGTTTATCACAATGTTTTATGTATTAGTTAACCTTATTTCCTTTTCAGTTTCTCCTATTGTTATGGGCCAAAGGCTGTGCCTTTGACATTAGTCAAGCTTGAGCAAATGTGCTCACTGACGAAGAACGGTAAATGAGTCAATTTACCTATACTACACATAGAGGGTTTAAACTCCCTCACCCATACCAATACTGATGAAGGCCACCAGACCCCTAAAGACACTCCTCTGCCGAAACATGCTCATCGCAAACCAGTATGTCTTGTGGACCATTTACTCATCCACCTCAACACTGTTGTTTCTTTTAACCTTGTCTCTCTCCTGGTCAAATAAACAGCTGTAAGCAGGAAAGAAGGTAATTTTAACCTTTCACTGTTGTTGTTGCCCAGACAGTCGCCCTTCTGGTGGAGGATAGTAGGTCACATGGAGAATGGAACAATCCAGTGACAGACACAATGATGACATTATCCACCAAACCACACGAGCGCAGATAAAATATACAATGCATCCTGTACAAGTGTGGTTGAGGGACTCCGATACAGATTTCTTGAGTCTTTGGCTCTTTGACAAGTGATTTATTCTCCCCTCCGGGATGGTGGCCAAGGCTAATCACCAGCGACTGTGAATAATGTAAGCATTCCACCCGTCACTTTGGTGTTTTTCTCAGTGCATCCTCCTCCCCAACACCAAAACCAGTACCCGGTTACTGTACTCCACCTTCCGACCCCCAATGTCGGTTCCACCCTTACTACCAGACAGAATGGATGGGTGAAGAGGGTGCAGGACATAAGCTTGTATGCAGGGATGCCTTAGCAAAAGGAGATGCCAAGAGGGACAGCAGACTTGCCCTTCAACAATGTCAGTAATTGTCACCAGCTGCATTGTATGAAGTTTGTGGGGTTCAGGGATACTGCACTGCACCCAGGGTGCTGCATCTCACTGACCCTGAAGGGACTTGGATTGCAGTGTGGGAGGCTGCAGCTTATAACTATGCTGGCTCTTATGGTTCTCTTCTGATCGTCGCATCTGCATGACCTTTTATTTATGTATTGTGGAATTACGTAAATTTGCCCTACTAATAATTTATAAATGTGCTTTAACAGTAACTTAGAAAATGCCTATTAAAACAGTGGTTAGAAAATGTGCTGTGATTAAATGTACAAAAGGGGAAAATGCTGCTCATTTCTGCAGAAAGCTCCCATTTCTATCATTCTTCCACTGCTAGGCCTCAATATTTCTTGATTCTTTCCTGCCCCTTTGAATAAAAAATGCATTTTTGCAAAACGATGATTTGATGGTATAACTGCCCTGTAGATCCTGAAATCTTTGTGAAATGTGTTGTCTGCTGCAAAATGTATTTCTTTCCTTCCTCACACCATATGACTTCATTATATTTTAGATTGTTTCCCTTTGCCATATGCTTAAAATTAACAAATACATTAATGAAAGAGATGCTGATTGTAGGGTTAATTTCTATGATCTAGCTAGGACATGCTAGATATTAATGTTTCATTTCATAGAGCAGACCATTGTTACGCAATGGGACACTGAACAGCTAACAGATTAGACTAGCAAAGGTTCTCTATGAATGCGACATATGAGCTGTTGCTGCGGTTGTGAGTGGATGGTGAAAGGTATGACTGTAAGTGTTTGGGTGC
Source organism: Triturus cristatus (assembly GCF_964204655.1). NCBI lineage: Eukaryota > Metazoa > Chordata > Amphibia > Caudata > Salamandridae > Triturus > Triturus cristatus. Next base: position 464,495,329 of record NC_140589.1, read on the forward strand.
TTGTGTGTACGTGTATGCATGCAGGGGGAGGGGCTGGCAGGGATGTGTGACTGGGGTGTGCTGCACCTGTGTGTGTCTGTGGGTATGGCAAAGGGTTGCGTCTGTATGTTTGCAGGGGAGAGGTCTTTCTTTGTGTGCTGGTGGATGGGTGCACATGTGAATTGGTCTGTGCACGCATGGTGAGATGTGTACCTGTGTGTACGCTTGAGTAGATGTGTGCCTTTCGGAGTGCAGTTGTAGGGGTGTACCTGCATGAATACAGGGTGAGTGGTGTGTCGGTGTGATTGCAAGGTCATAGGTGTGACTGTGTGATTGGAGGATGCAGCACATTAAAGCCAGGGCTAACTGGCATTTTCAATGCTTGTTTCTGATTTTTGAGTTTCTTAAAGCAATGTAACCTTCTTCTTACTACTGCTCCTTAGATTATACTTTAGTGTTTAGCAATGTGCAGCAGGTCAAAAGATTATTACTTCTTGATTCAATATGAACATACAGACAGTGGTGTGTAGTATGAATATATAACTTTTGTATGTTTTATATTACAATGTTTTATGGTGCAGTCTGTATTTCAGAACATTTGTGCGCACTAGATTGTACCTCTTGGCACGCACATCGTTTGTTGATGATTCGTTTTTCAAATGATTTCGTTTTTTCAAATGACTTGGCATTTCATCTAGTAATCTTAGTATTCCAGATGGCAATTAATTTTAACAACAATTAAATCAATTTGAATTGTTTACGTTGCGCTAATTAAGTAAAGTATAGTTTGATCCTGGGTATGGTCAAGCATCACAGTAAAAAATGCTTCGAAATAACACATTTTTCTTATTTTTAGTTTTATTGATCTAAAATGACACAGTAAACGTGCCTTGTATTTTCTTCTTTTTTCTGTATAACTGAAAATCAAGATTTGAAGAAGATAAGAATTTGGGTATGTATTTTGGGTTTCAGTAACGTAAAAATAGCACTTAATAGAGAGATTTTATCCAGATAATGATGGCAGTGGCTATTCCCTAGATGTGTCCGGGTTTTTCTTGTTAGCAGAAGATACAAAGGCAGACAATATAAATATTAAATAAAATATATATTGCAACCACTACCTCGGGGTAGCAGTAACATTCTTCCTATTACAGATAGGAAAAACCCTACATGGTTTTTAAAAATGAAAAAAAATATTTGCAGTGTTGCCAGCCATGGTTAAACGGTCACAAGCCGTAAATTCATCACCAATTGAATTGAATAGTAGTAATAATGATTCTCAAAGCAAGGAATTACTTACGTTTCTTGCCTCAATAGGTATTATAAATGCGTTGACTGCTTTAGAACCAAGCTCTACCCAGGTTCCCACATTTGGGGGCAGAGGAAGACACTCAATTATTTATTAGGTCTTCATTGCCTATAACTTGGAAGAACTATTACAACAGGGCATAGTCATTCCCTCAACCTTGAGCAATCACAACCCAATTTAATGACGTTGTCACTCCCCTTCAGGAGAAAATTTGGAAGAGATGTTGGAGCTCACGACCTCCAGCCTACAACTGATTACCTAAGAGGGATGCGGAGATTGCAAAACATTGGCCAGTTATTTATCATTTTAATCGGGACCAATCAAGAATCAGTTTTTACTTGTCTATCTGAAGTAGCTGAGAGCTCAGATGTGGTAGGAGCTTTCACAGACTTGTGCCTCAAAATCAGGGAGTACTTACTAAAACCAGACAAGAGTGCGGGCAATGTCCCAAGATGGTTTAACATCGAGTGTTCAGTAGCAAATAGGGCACTTCATACAGTGCTAGAGGTTGAACCTAGGGACCCCAGCTTGGTCCGTTTTTTTTACGCAAGCGATGTAAACAAGTAATCATTACACGCCGACAGGAAGTTATATCATCTCACTCGGAAATACTCCTACAGGCAACGCAGCAGGGTAATAGTAGTACATGTTGGTCTACTGACTCAGAATCTAGTTATACAGTATCTTCAACCATTTCTTGCAATATTATTGGTAGTAAGTGGAAAAAGCATTTCAGTGAAATTTGTGCTCACCCAACCACTGCAGACACCTTCTTAGTTTTGTGTTTAGTGTCACATTTTCTTGTGACCCTGCCTGAATTTGAGCCTGCTCAAATTACTCAAAGTACTGGGGTAAAACCCCTGGCCTGGATGAGGTTACCATCAATCTGATAAAATGTAATGTCCCATTCTGGGCCCACCTTCTTACAAATGTTTTAATGATCTTGCACATCTGTCTTTGCCTAGTACATAGAACTCTTCAATTATAATTCCCTCATTTAAAAATAGGGACCGCTCCTCACCATCATGTTACAGGCCAATCCCTCTTATAGAAACCACTGAAAAAATACTGGGCGAGTAATTTCTAATAGGATAATAGAGTGGGTGGATGCTGAGTCTGTACTATATGGATGTCAACCCGGGTTCAAACACAAACGAGGCACTACTGAACAATGCCTTAACCTTAATTTAGTGCTAGGTAAATATACGTGACTAATCAATCTCCACTTTAGCAAGTATTTATGTATCTAACATTGGCATCTGACTTTGTAAACAGGGACAACTTATGGAGCATCCTTATTACTTGGGGTCTCTATATTGCACTGGTCCACTTTCTTGCCCATTTGTACGAGGATATGAGGGCCAGGGTCTCTATTAATCAACTTGGGGAGGAATCAGGAGACGTAGGAATCAATCTTTTATGGCCCCTCCCTTCATTCTCTTTATACATAAATTATTCCCACCCCTACTTTATGTGCCACACAAGACGTGCCAATAAAAAGGGGAAACCCCTCCCTGCTCTTTTGCATGCAGATTACGCAGTGCTTATGGCACATACTCTAAGGGCACTGCATCATTTAATGCACAGTTTTGTTAAGTTTTTGGCTTCCCTTGATATTAAGACAAATTTCATTAAGTCTCACATCATGTCTTGTGACTCAAAGTGTAGAACTTTGTCAACCTTATTGATTGGTGCCAGTTCTTTGCCAGCATTAGCACTTAATTAGGTATTTTGCTTTCCTCCCAAAGATCCTGGTCGCCTAATATTTCATATAAAATGCAAAAATGTTCCCAGGCTAATGGGTCTTGATTTCCCTTCTACTGATTTACAAATCCCAGTGCCTTCTTATTGCTATGTATGGTGGGGTGCCGAGATATTGGAGATCTCACACTGTAAGGCAAATCCAGCACAAAAAAAATTGATTCCTCAAGAGGGTGCTATCTTTGCTCTTATCAGCCGCCCACCTTATCTGTCATAAGGAACTTGGGCTGCCATATCTTGAAGATCTGATCCAGGCGTGACTTGCCTTGTTTTTGTTGTCGATCTAGAAAACCCCTGAGGCTATTTTAACAAACAAAATTATACTGGACTGGCTTTCCTTGGAAAAGGGGTTACAAATCCTCTGGTTATCTTATGTAAAAGCTGTTTATTGTCAACTAGGCATAGAATCTGTTTTTCAGACCCCTCCACATGTGACAACCAAAGTAAGAAGTGTGAATGTCACATTTCTCAGTGATAAGAAATCCCAAAGGCTAAAAGACTTGTCAGAAAAACCTACTGTGATCAGATATCTTGATTCATTTCAGAGCAGGCACTGTTAAATATCTGCTTTGTTTTCCACTGGGCTTCACTCATCATCTTGAAGTTTTACCTTTCCCTTGTGATAATTCATCAAGACAAACAATGCTCCATTTTATTTTGTGAACATTTTATGCACGCTATACTAGGCTTATTTTAATCCTACTTTTTAAGAGACATTGGTATGATTTTAATCAATGCTGACCTGCTTTTAGATTTGTATTACTTGTTTTGAATTGTTTTAATGTGTTTTTCCTGTGATTTACTTGTATGGTTGCTAAAAGCTTCTGAATAAAGTTTGAAATTAAATTGTACTGAATTTAGTAAAATACCATTAAAATCCATATTATAGAGAAAAAATTCAATTTTTGGTTTTACCACTGTCCCTTGAAAATAAGATCAGCATTAAGATGGTATCAATGAAAGAACAAGTAGACCAATTTCCACTGCCTAAAGTGTGGGTCCTGTATGATCACTTCACACTTAGATAATGACAGAGTGATAGATTTTTCCACAGAAGCAGGAAGTTTAATATAAATACATTGTCAATACAGTTGAATACAGGGACTAAGCTGGAGCCCTTACAAATTCTAATTATTTTTAGCAGCCAGTTGTAATTGCTTACTTTCCTTTACTGATGCTGCATAAGTGCAAGTGCAATTTTGCTCAGAAAATATATATATATATGTGTCCTTTGTGCATGGTTGCTTCCATTTTGTGCCTAATTTTATTGCAGTCCAATGCCCAGATTATGTGCTCTGACCCCTAAAACATGTAGAAATTGGCTAATCCCTAAGTGAGGTATCTAGAGCTCCTTTAAGGCCACAGCATATGGTTTAGAAATGATACCCAAGGCGTGGAAAGTCAAATGTCACCTGTGGACTGCAGCAGTGATTGTGCCATCCACTAGTGGAACAAGTAGAACATGAATTAAGGCCTACCAGTGTAGCCAGATTGCTGCAGTTTAAACCTGCTGCCTGCCCTGTCAAACTAACTCTTTTCACAGGGGAAAAGCCTTTCCTTTAAGGAAAATTAAGTCACCCCTATATAGGCCTTGTAGCCCACAAGGGAGGGTGCATAGTAGTTAATAATGGAAAAAGTAGAAATTCAATGTTACCATGTTCCTACATTGGTAAGATCCGAAAAGCAATTATCACTATGGAGGACACGTGCTGTCCTATTACAAATCTGCAATAGAGATTACAATGTTAATTCTGCTATCTTGAGTTTGGGACCAGCTAGGAAAATAATGTAATCACTCTTTTTTTAATGCTCTGAAAAAGCTCAATTAAATGGTGAAGTTGCATTTTAATAAATATTTGAAAAAGTTAATTATAGAACGTTACATTTTCCCTGCCTGATTCTACACATTAGATCTTCAGCAGCTGTCAATCAAGTGCTTGACCTTAGTGAAATTCTACCCAGGAGCTACAAAAAGATCGCCTTGATTGACAGGTGAACCTGAATGGACAGGGATGACTCTTCTGAGCTCTGCTGTATCTTGAAGGTAGAGGCTACTGACCTGTTAGCATACTAGTGTCAAATCCTGCCTGACCAGTGTATTGAGACACAAATAAAACATTGGCACCATTGAAAGAGATCAAACAGAACCAGAACACAATTCTTGTCTATCCCCTGTCTGGTTGATGCAGGTGCCTGTTTTTGTCCTACTAAACATCTATGGCCTGTTCTATTGAGCGCCAGATCCTGTTGGATTTTAGTGTTACATCTAGGAGGAAACTGGTGATTTACATTGTACCCTCATCTACACACCACCAGCTCTCAGAGCTCAAAGACTCAAGACTGTGGCAATATTGGCATTGCCCTGGCACATGGCAAACAGGACTCACTGAAAAAGTGTGACGGTTTGTCAGCAAAAAGTTCCCAGCATTCACCACCACCCATTAGCTAGTGCCAACCATAAATGTGTATTACTTCTAGTCCTGACAAGGAACAGAAGGACTGCATTTGCTGTTTGAGGCCTTTGAGGAGACCAGAAAGGCAGCCCTCCTCCCATGTGTACGCACAACAAGGACGTGGACTCAAAGTGTTAGTTTTCTGTCCTCCTGTGTGTCTACAAGGACACAACAAGCTGTAAGAGACTTTTTTCCTGAAGTACCCAGCTAACTAATAGCAACTGGACCTGGACTGAACCCAGCAGTTGCAGACCTGCCAACTCACACGGTGCCACAACGTAGCACACCATATTGGCTCCCATCAAACAGCCGCCCTTTAAGGAGTCTATATTACACGGTGACAGGGAAAATGAGCTGAAAACAGTGGTTTTCAGCTTGTTTATAGAGGTGTTCAACTGCCGACATCCATAAATGGGTGTCAAAACGCCCCAGGAGATTGGAAAAAGTTTTTTGTTTAGGGGAGGGGTTTTGTGCCGGGTTCAGGGCAAAAGTGCCTCTTAGGTACTTCTTGATTGATGCCCTGCCCTCAAGGCCCCAGCTCCTCCTTACACAGTGGAGTTTTTGTTGAAGTTGACAGGTCTGCTGTTGGACACTGAGTGTTTCCAAGGGCCTTCCATTATGTCCTGGGGCATTAAGAGTGTATTCATGAGGCTGATTAGTAATGAAGAAAGTTTGCACACTTTGAAAATCTTTTTCTTCAGGGCTTCACTGAGACCCACCACAAAATGAATTTGACAAGCAGTTCCACAACACCTGATTGAATTTATCATTGTCCCACTCAAGCATCTCACATCTCTGAAAATACAACTAACTACTGTTAGACCTGTTAGACCTGAAATCCATAGTATGGTTTTACCCATAACCTTTTGTGCTCAGGCCTCCTGTTTGCTGACTTCATTTTTACTGGTTTTAAGACTCTCCAGACTTTTCCAATGCTAACTAGTGCTAAAGTGTGTGTGTTATCTCCTTAAAACATTGTAGATTTTGTTTATACCCAAATGGCATATATACTTTGCGTGTAAGTCCCTAGTAAAATGGCACTTCCTGTACCAAGGGCCTGTAAATTAAATGTTACTAGTAGACCTGCAGAACTGATTGTGCCCCCCACTTAAGTCGAATTTTCAACATTGCCAATGCAGTCTGTGTGTGCAGTTTTAAAAATGCCATTTCGACTTGGAAAAATGAACCTTTTGCCAGGCCCAAACCTTATTTATTTTAAATATATATATTACTCAGCAGTAGAGAAGGACCTAGACAACCTACAGGGCAGGAAGCAGTGTATTTAAAAGGTTGGACATGTACTTTTAAGTTTTTAACTTTTTTCACACTATTGCAAGGCCGACCTCTCCCATAGGATAGCATTGGAGCTGCATGGCCCCTGTATTCTGGCCAGGATGGCAGGGCCACTGTCTTTACTTCAAAGGCATGCCCCTAGAAGCTTTTCCCCACTTCAAAAGCACAACTGGGCATAAATATTGGACCTCAGACACCAACTCTTCAGTACACTTCTGGACCTATGGATACACTGCCAGGAATAAGGACTGATATGATGCTGAAAGGTCTGGCATTCTGCTAGACTGATCCTCTGATGAATTGCTGCCCTGCTGTGCTAACCTGCTGCCTGTTGCACTCTTACCTGGGCGAGGAAGACCGGACCTGCATTTCTTGAACCCAGAGCCACTAGAGAGACTCCAAGGGCTTGTTGCCTTGCCTCCTGAATTGAGGCTTAGGGGCTGAAGGATGCAACAACTTTGACCCCAGCATCTGCACTCTGTCATCTATGCGTCTACCCTGCCAAGTGCCCCCCCCCCGTCCATGACCCTTGGAAATGGGTTTAAGGTACTCTGCCAGCCTCGATGGACCAGCAGAATTGGCTCATCTCCTCTACTTAGCGGTGCAACCCCAAGCAGAACTGACACATCACCGCTGCTATTTGGAATTGACCTGTCACAAAGACATGCATCACCTTTGCTGCCAGTTTGGAACTGCTGCTACATGATGCATCCACAACAAAGGCCCTTGCATCTCTTATTGATGGCAGCCTCAAAGAAGACGTCAGACTCTGCATTTCAGTATTGCAGCTCCTCAGAAGCTATATATTGCCACAACTGCACAACGCATCCTCGTAGCCAGACTTTGCATTGTAAGCCCTCATCATCAGGATCCTCAACGATGATGCAGGACCTCGGGTTACATCCTCGCAGCACCTCAGAACTGATGCATCACTTCGGCTGTGTGACAAATCTTTGCTGCGGATCCTTGCAATGCTCAGTAAACCAGGATTTAAGGTACTTTGCCCTGCTGGCCTAACTAGGTCCCGGTAGCCAGCCTGTGCTCCATTGCCTTCTACCGGAACTTGTGACTTTTTTTGATCTGTTGCAATCAGATATCCAGAGCCGGCGTTTAGTGCCTTTTGGTGCTACTTTCACCAGAATCTTAAAAATTGCATAACTCTGGTTCTACTGATTGGGTTATTGTTGTTTTGGAATGTTTAAATTATTAAACATCACTATGTTTCCCAATCCAGTGCGGGATCCTTTGGTGGTGTGTTTTCACAGTTTTTCTGTTTGAAGTGTTGCACAAATACTATACACATAGGTCGTAATTTAAGCCTGACTTCTCTGTGCCAAGCCGCCAGGGGGTTGAGCACAGGTTAATTTGTGGTTTCCTTGTGCCTTACTCTGACAGGGTTGTGATTGGTGCCTCACCAGGGCTCACACCACAGTCAACTAACAACCCAATGCCTTACATTGGTGGTCAACAGTGAGGATTAGGACTTGTATTTGTGCTGTTTCATACTGTGATTTTGTGAACACTACCATCCCATATCTGAGACCATTTCAAATTTGATTGGCCTTAATGCTTTTTCTGAATTTTTTCCCTGACTTTTGTGCTTAAAACTCCACCTGCAACAATGGAGTTTGAGCTGCCCAACCTGAATGCCAAAACTGTGGCACAGCTCAAGGAGTTCTGCAAGGAGAGGAGTCTTCCAGCAAAGAGCACCAAAAGGTAGGTGGAGCTCCAAAAGGTACTGAGAGCTGAAGCCCACCAGTCATTGGTTGGAGCTACATAGGTAGATGATGATGAGGCAGAAGGGCCTGGAGACAACCTTTCTCTGGTGCCACCTGCAGTTTAGGGAAATGGCTTGACCCATACATAAAATGGAGTGCCATAGCAGTGCAGAGAGCAGTGTGTCTTTCTGCAGCTTGTCCCTAGAAGAGCTGGTGGAAAGGAGGGTGAGAAGACAGTTGAAACTGGCCCAGTTGACAATGGGGGAAAATAAACTGGCAATGGAGGCAAAGAAGGCTGAAGCAGAGAGTGGCTTAGAGGAAAAGAAAACTGTATCACGAGGCATATTCATAAGAGGAGTTGCATCGCTCTTGCACCACGCAATGTGAGGCAAGAGCAATGCAAGTCCAAAATGCGATTTATGAGGCTACGCAAGGCCACCTTGCATGGCCCTAAGTGGCTTCATAAATCATGGGTAACGCAGCACAGCGCAAATCTCTGCATTGCATTACTTTGCCCTGGGAAGGCATTCCATGGGCTTTGCGTGGGTGTTCCCACGCAACTCCAATGGATTTTGACTCATTCCCAGATTTACCAAAAGTAGTAGGCCTGGGAATGTGGCAAAAAATATGTCTCCTCAGGGGAGGCGTAAGGAGGGGAAATATATTGTTTCTCTTAGTTACTTACTCTTTTTATGTGTGCTGCGTTCTATTGCACTCGTAGAAAGAAGAATATGCCTCCAGAGATTGTTTTTGTGCAGGAAGGTGCCCCTTCCTGCACACAAACAATCCTGCTTACAATGCTGGTGCTAGGCAGCGAAAACGAAGCCGGTGTAGGGACAAAGACAGGAATGCGCTATGTTCTTTAAAATATGGTGCATTCCTAACTTTTCCTTGTCATGCAGCGCTGTAATGTGACCTGCTGCACTCATGACTTTCTAGTAAATGAGCCCCAGAGTTTGATTGAGCTGGACATCAAACCCAGTCAGGCAGAGTTCAACAGTGATAGTGGCAGTATCCCTACAGTGCCGTCTGGTGACAAGAGAGTTCATATTCCCAAAGTTCTGGTGCCTGACTTGGTTGTGAGGGATGACATCGAAAAGTGGTTTGAAGCATATGAATTAGCTTTGTAGATGCATAGGATCCCTGAGGAGGATGGGTGGCTAGCCTTTGAAAGTACATCCCTAGCGGGGAGAGGGATGCCCTAGATAAAGAAGACTGAATGAGGTATCCCTCCATGAAGGAAACGCTTGTCTGTATTTATGACCTTATACCTGAGAAGTACAAGCAGAAGCTTAGGGACAGCCAGAAGCTGTCCCAGCAGTCCTGGATGGATTGTTTTGACTCATTTTGCAACGCACTGAATGGTTGGGTGAAGGGCAGTGAAGTGAAGGATTATCAAGGGCTCTACAATTTGAATGCGAGAGAGCACATATTCAGTCTGTTTTCCAGTCTGCACCAGCTGCTTATTGACAAGAAGCTCACTGACCCCAGCGAGCTCGCTAAGGAGTCGGACCTCCGGCTTTGAACCAGGGTCCATAAGAAGGATTCTGTGGGGATCACCCCAAGGGTGGGCAGGGTCCCCACCAGAAGAAGTGGGGAGACAAACATAAAAACAAGAGGAGGAGATTGTTCCTGATAGTGTGGGAGACAACAAAGATGTTACCATAGTGTCCCTGGATGACAGAGAGATGGTGCAGAGAACTCACATGTTTAGTAAAACTAGGAAGTACAAGCAGTGAGTCACCATCAATGGGCAGAGAGGGAAGGCTCTCAGAGACACTGGAGCCAGCATGATAACTGTCAGATGTCATCTTGTGGCCTCAGAGCAGGTAGTCCCTAATTCATTGCACCAAGTTGTTGTAGGTGAAAACCATGAGAGTCACTACCCAGTGACTCTGGCTCCCTCTGAGTAGGAAGGTGGCCTCTCAGGTTCCTTGAGGGTAGCTGTTATTCCATCCATGCAGGTGGATTATCTGCTTGGCAATGCCATGGAGCACACCATTTGGCATAAGGGGGAGCTCAGGTCACACTTGGAGATGTTAGGGATGCCTGAGCGGGTGTATCTGACCATATGGGCCATGCATGCGAGTAGGATAGTTAGAATGAGCTGGAACCTCGAAGAATTGCCCAGGTGCCTGCCAAAAATAGGAAGGGCAATGAAAACCTGCTGCTGAAGCTCCCATGGACCGAGAGAAGGCTGAGCCTGAGGTTGATGCCCAGAGCCTACAGGGGAGGACATTGCCGCCCTGGGAGGCCTACCTGTGCAGACCAACTGGCAGCAGGAAGGGGGTTCCACAAGAGAGGAGTTATAAAAGACGCAGATTCAGTGCCCTACCCTTGAAGGCCTATGGCAGCAAGTCAAGTCAAAGGTAACTGGTGACACCTTCAGTGATCACCTGATTTACTGGGAGAATGTGTATTTAGCCTAAGGTTCGTGAACCTGGTGAAACCCATTTGTTGGTGGTCCCCGAGTGCAACAGGGCCTTCCTACTGGATCTGGCTCATTTTGTACCCCTGCCAGGTCATCTAGGGCAGGACAAGGCCTTTGAAAGACTTGTCACTCACTCTCACTGCCCTCGATGAGAATGACCTCAGATGCATTCTGCAGGTCATGTCCTACCTGCTTAAGGCTCCCCTGCAGCCATTCCCTGTCATTGGCATACCCTTTGAATAAGTGGGCCTCTGGACCCCAAGACAGCCTTTGGCAGCAGGTTCACCTTGGTCTTAGTGGACCATGCCATCTGGTACCCTGGAGGCTATATTCTATTCTCCAAAACTTGTAAAGTGCTTGGCTAACCAAATCGGACTTCCCAGCACTATCGAACTGAGGAGTGAGTAGATTAAACGAAGAATAGGACGGAGTTAAGAGAATATATAAGTCTTAAGTTTCTTCCTGAACCTCGCAAAATTGTCCTCCGTTCTCAGGCTGGTAGGCAAAGAGTTCCAAAGCCAAGGTGCGAGGTAAGAAAAAGAGTCACCCTACTTCTAGCTTTCTTCCTTCTGGGGACAAAAAGCAGTCCACAATTAGTTGTTGCAGGTCCCTATTGGCATGGTCGGTGATGGTCATTTGCTGCAGGACAGATGGATCTGTTATGCTTTGCCCAATATAAAATAAACAGTGCCTTAAATTGTACTCTGCAACTTATAGGCAGCCAATGAAGCATTTTGAGCACAGTGCCAGCCGACTGTGTTTTCTGAGTACCTAACATTATCCGGGCGGCTGCATTTTGAGTGATCTGAAGTTTATTGATTACTGATTTAAACACAGCCAGTTTCCATAATCAAAGCAGGACAGAATTAGCCCTTGAATCACGATACCTCTGAGATTGGTGACTGTTCCCATGGTGGTAAGGGCCCTGATGCTGATATTTACCCCTGTGGGTATCTGACCGTGGTTGCAACTTCATGTAAGCATGCATGAAACCTGTGCGGAAAGAGTGTAGAGTAACAAACAAGTTCTCTACATCTTACTACCCCCAAACTAATGGGGGTTACTGAGAGGTTCAAAAAGACCCTGAAGAGCATGCTTATGGGTCTTTGAGAGCCCGTGAGGCAGAAGTGAGATGTCTTCCTGCCATGCCTTTTGTTTGCTGACAGGGAGGAACCACAGAAGGATGTTGGCTTCAGCCTCTTTAAACTTCTGTACGGGCAGCCTGCGAGAGGACCTCTCAATCTATTGATGGAGGACTGGGAAGAAGCTCGTAGGAAGGCCCCTCAGGATGTGGTCAGCTACATGCTAGCCCTTCATGCCCAGATGAGGAGCTTCTTGAAGAAAGCCTAGGAGAACCTAAAAGCCAGCCAGGAGGTCATACATCAATGCTATGACTGGATGGCCACTCTGGTCAAATGTCAGCATGGCGAAAAAGTGTGAGTTATGGAGGCTCTGGAGCCCAGGGCCCTGCAGTACCACTGGTCTGGACCCTATGAGGTGAAAGAGTGCAAGTGTATTATCACCTACTTTGTGGTCCTCAAGACTCCCAGGTACCTTTAAAATGTTTTGCACCTCAATCACCTCAAACCCCACTTTGAGAGGCACAAAGTAACCATGCTCCTTTCACAAATGGTGGGGTCTAAGAGAAAGAGTAAACATTTCCCCAACCTCCTTTCTTCCACTGAACAGGTAGGTCATTAGAAAATGTCTGCCTCTCCCCTACACTGATCCTAGAACAACAAAGGGTCTGCCACCAGTTGTTTAGGCAGTTTGTCTCTCTCTTCTCCCTTACAATAGGACTCACTACATGGTGCACCCATGACATTGATTCTGGGACAGCATGCCTGTGAAGAGTAACTACTATAGGTTGTATGTTAAGGTTAGAGCCAGCATTAAAGAAGGGGTTATTGAGCCCTCGAGCAGCCCTTGATCCAGCCCAGTGGTGTTGGTCCTCAAGGCTGCTCCTATTGGTGCCATCCCAGAACTTAGCTTCTGTGTGGATTACTTGGAGCTCAATGTAGTCAACAAGACTGATGCGCACCCCATCCTCAGAACTGACAACTTCATAGATCGGTTGGGAGCTGCCAAGTTCCTCAACATGTTTGATTTAATATCTGGGTACTGTCAGATTGCCTTGACTGAGGTGGCCAAAGAGAGGTCTGTGTTCTCTACCCCAGAACGGCCCGTCCAGTTCCCAGTAATCCTCTATGTGTTGAAGAAAACAGAGCCACCTTCCAGATATTGAAGTCTTCAATTCCAGTTGGGTCACCACCTGTGCCACCTCAGGGAAGGGCTTCAGGCTCTGCAGAGAGCAGGCCTAACTGCTAAGGCCAGTTACTGCCAGATAGGGCAGCGTTCAGTAGTCTACTTGGACCATCAAGTGGAAAGAGGCAAGGTGCAGCCTCTCTAGGCCAAGATTGAAACCATTCTGACTTGAGAAACTCTGTAGGCCCAGACCAAGTTGAGAGCCTTCTTAGGCCTCACTAGTTATTACAGGAGATTCATCAAAGGGTATAGCACATTTTGCACCCTTAACAGAGCAGCCACGTCAGGTGATCTTGACAGAGGCATGCCAGAATTCTTTTGACACCCTGAGAGAAACCATGTGCTCAGCACCCATGCTCCAAACCCTGACCTCTCCAAATAATTCATTGTAAAGACAGATGCCTCAGAGCATGGCATAGAAAGCTGTGCTCACACAGCTGAAAGAAGAGGGTGTGGATCAACCTTAACCTTCATCAGTTGGAGTTTACTTCTCAGGGAACGGCGGTGGAGTGCAATAGAGAGGAAAGCCTTTGCGGTGGTCTGGGCACTAAATAAACTGAGACCATACCTGTGTGATGCTCACTTCCAGGTTCAGACAGACCACAGACCACTCAGATGGTTAATGTAGATGAGGGGTGAGAATCCCAAACTGCTGAGGTGATCCATTTCACTAGAGGTAAAGGACTTTACAGTGGAACACCATCCTGGAACAGACCATGCCACGCTCTTCTGCCTTAGTTAAATGAGCTCCCAAGTGGTTGGGTGGTTCTCCCTACTTTCAACTAGGGGACATATGTTTGAGACCTGGCATCCTTGATGTGGATTTCCCCCTAACTTTTTGCCTCCAACACTCCTGTTAGCTGACTTCATTTTCACTGTCTTTAGGACTCTGCACACTTTACCACTGCTAACTAGTACTAAAGTGCTTGAGATCTCTGCATGAAACATGGCAAGATTGGCTTATACACAATTGGCACATTTAATTTACCAGTAAGCCCTCAGTAAAGTGGTCCTACCTGTGATCAGGGCCTGTAAATTAAATGCTACTTGTGGACCTTCAGCATTGATTGTGCCACCTACTTAAGTAGTACTTCAAACATGCCTCAGGCCTGCCATTGCAGCCTGTGTGTTCAGTGTTATACTCTCATTTTGACCAGGCAAATTAAAACTTTTCCTAGACCCAAACTTTCCATATTTATACAAATAAGTCACCCGTAAGGTAGGCCCTGGTCAGCCCAGAGGGCAAGGTGAAGGGTACTTAACATTTGGACATGTACTTTTGTGGTTTACATGCTGGTAGTAAGAAACTCTTACATTCATTTCTTTCACTACTGCAAGACCTACCTCTCCAATAGGATAAAACAGAAGTACCTTATTACATTTTATAAGTGTACTTTCCAAATGGGAACAGGTAACAAGTTCTTGTTTAGTGTCTTTGGAATTGTAATTGAAGGTCCTAACTTATGATGAAGTTGTATTTTTTACAATTTTGAAAATGCTACTTTTAGAAAGTTGGCATTATCCTGCCTTAGCCATTTGGTGCCTGCAGCCTGTGTCTGGGTCACATGGCTGTGTGTGGGTGACAGTTGGGCTTTGTGTATTCTTCCCAGACAGGTACACACAATGGGGAGCTTAGGTGTGCCTGGATGGTCCATCACTTGCTGAATAGGAGGAAGGAGCTGGACCCACCACCACTTACACTTGAATATGCTATGTCTAGCATCCACACAAAGGGCTGCATACCCCCTGTAGTTAGTCTGGAACCAGAGCAGGGAAGGGAGGGCATCTGTGCACCTCAAAGGCTTGCCTCTAGAAGCTTCTCCCCACTTCAAAGGCACAATATATACACTGGACCTCAGACACTACCACTTCAGTACACTTGTGGACCTGTGGTTACTCTGGAAGGAAAAAGGACTGGTGTGCTTATGAAGAGACTTCCACTCTGCTGATCTGAAGGACTACTGCCCTCCTGTGCTAACTAGCGGCCTGCTGCCCCATCTTTAATGCTGATCCTGGCAAAGCTTTGCAAACCAGGATTTTATTTTAAAGTACTTTGTTCAGCAGGCCTAACTGGGTCCCTGTGACCGACCCACCCTCCATCGCAGTCGGACTAAACTTGTCATTTAGTCTAATTCAGGTGTGACCAGATATTTACAGTTGGCCCTATGTGCATTTTCGGGCTATTTTCACTAACAGCTTTATAACTTAATATCTCTGGTTCTGCTGATTGGATTTTTGCAATTTTTGTCTTATTTTATAAAGTATGTTATGTTTTTCTAACTTGGTGTGGGACCCTTTTTGTGTGGGGTTTTCGCTTGATTACTTTTTGAATAGTTGCACAAATACTTTAAACATTGCCTCTAAGTTAAGATGCTCTGTGCTAAGGCAACTGAGGTCTGAGCATGGGCTGAGTTAGGGTTGGCTTGTGCCTCACCCTGACAAAGACTTTGGTAGCTGCTTGACCAGGGCTCGCAGTCCAGTCAACCAATAACCTAATTCATTACAGCATTAATCTGGTTGAAGCATTACTACATTTTGTGCGGAAACATGGATGGCAGGCTCCTAGCACAAAAGCTTTGAGGGGAGATCAACGGAAAAAGAGTGGACTGCTTAAAAATGGCAAAGGCCATACTTTTATAGAAAACGTTCCCGTAGCAGCTCAATTCTATAAGTCCTAATACTCAGCATCACATCTGATTAGTTGAACACATAGTCCCCTACCTTGGCCAAGTCACCCTACCTAAACTAAGTGTTTCCCAAGCTGAATAACTAGATGCACCTATCATGAGATAAAAGATCATAGCTGCCATTGCCAGACTACAGCCCACAAAAGCCCCCAGACCAGACAAATATACATCCTATTTCCATACAGTATTCTTTCACACTCTGGTGCTCATCCTCACTGATCTCTTTAACTCCTTTATAGACAGTGGAACTATGGCTCTCTCAATGCACCAAGCCACAATTATCTTATTGTCCAAACCAGGCAAAGATGTTGCACTCTGTAGTTCTTGCAGACCTATATCCCTCATTAATGTCAAGTCTAGCAGACTGGACTACGGAAACGCACTCTATGCCAGTACCACACCCACCTCTTCAAACGACAACAGAGCGCGTCAGCTAGACTCATCCTCGACCTCCCCACATGGACCACATCACCCTCCACCTCAGAAGCCTCCACTGACTCCCCATCCAGAAGAGATGCATATTTAAGCTGCTGACTCACACCTACAATGCCCTGCACAATGGCTGACCCTCCTACATCACCATTGCCTAACCATCCACTAACCGACCAGATAACTCCAATCCGCAGCCCTCGCACACATCGCCTGCATTTGGCAGAGCCACATCGGAGGTCATTCTTTCTCATACCTCTCTGCCAAGTCCTAGGACGACTTCCCATTCCACTTCCGAACCTCCCCTTCACTTTCCAACTTCAGGAAGGGACTCATGACTTGGCTATTTGACTAAGGCACTCCACTGCTCAGGCCTGAATACCCCCTGGGGTGATAAGCCGTGGTTTATGAATACTAATTGAATGATTCATGCCAAGGTAATACTAGCATTCTGGCAACAATATTTAACCTGGGGTCAACCCAGACCAGTCTGTCTTCATTCTATAAAGCTGGTACTCTGACAACACTCCCAGACCCCTCCACCTCATTGACAAGGTCCATAAATTGAAAGCCAATGCTCTACTGCTTAGTATCGACTCTAAAAAAGAGTTGGATAGCATTGTTTGGCTTTTTCTAACAGCAACATTTTTTGTTTGGATTTGAGGCCATGTCAGCTATGTATTTGATGTGATCTTGTCTCCCTAAAAGGTTTAATATGAATAAATGGAGTCCTTTCTTCCCAATTCTCATCCATCAAGGGAAACAACAGTAGGGCCCCCATCACCCCTCTTTTGCACCCTCTATATAAAGCCTTTAGCACAAAGAGGATGGGCACATAATTCTAACCTGGGCATTCTATTCTGGTGAGAGATGCACAAGATCAACCTCTATGCAGACAATGTAATTCTGACTTTTGGTGATCCTCCGCTCACTTGAACCTGCAGTGAAGGAAATGCAGGCTATCAGGCAGATCTTTGGGTTTATATTGAACCTACAAAAGTCCCCGACACTATGCCTCACAGTTCATCCCACCAGCAAAAAGCTCTACCCGCTCTTTATTACCAACACTCTTTTATAGCCAGTACCATGCACACTCATATAAAGATTAACTATCAAGACCTCTTTAGATGAGTGAGAAGCAACCTGCGGTAATGTGCACTACAGGTACTCTCTTGGGAGGGCAAGATTACTGCCCTCAATATGACAGCTCTCTTGTAGATTTTATTTAAGTTCCAAACTCTTCCCTTACAATCTCCACCTACTATATTGCAAGCACCAATGGGAGGCAAGCACCTTTGTGTGGGCAATCAAAAGACCTGCATGTTCCTCACAAAGACTTACCAAAAACCCATGGAGAGGGTCTAGGCAAACAAAAACATGGCACAATACTATTGGGCCACATGCCTCTGCCCTGTGGTGGAATGGTCTAGAGCATGGGTACTCACAAACTTTCTGTCGGGGGGCAAAATTACAGTGTGGTTTGTGGCCGAGGGCCGCACCAGTAGGGGCGGCATCATTGGTGGCAGGGTCAGTGGGGGGCGGTCTACAGTAAAAAAAAATCAAACCTGTTTCAAAACATTAGACAATGTGACAATGCTGTATTTAAAAAGCAGATGTAACTACAAAGAGCACATTTTGACAATATATTCTTATTAGCAGACAATAGCAATCTTAAGAGGCATTGTATAGCTCCATACACACTTTGACCCCAATTCCATCAGTCTCTCTCTCTCTCAGCCAGTAAGTCTCTCCATCGGTTAGTCTCTCTCTGTCTCTGTCTCTGTCTCTGTCTCTCTCTCTCTCTCTCTCTCTGTCTCTCTCTCTCTGTCTCTCTCTCTCTGTCTATCTCTATCTATCTCTCTCTGTCAGTCTCTCTCTTTGTCAGTCTCTCTCTCTGTCAGTCTCTCTCTCTCTGTCAGTCTCTCTCTCTGTCAGTCTCTCTCTCTCTGTCAGTCTCTCTCTCTCTGTCAGTCTCTCTCTGTCAGTCGCTCTCTCTATCAGTCGCTCTCTCTGTCAATCTCTCTCTCTCTCTCAGTCAGTCTCTCTCTGTCAGTCAGTCTCTCTCTCTGTCAGTCTCTCTCACTCTCTCTGTCAGTTGCTCTCTCTGTCTGTCGCTCTCTCTGTCAGTCTCTCTCTGTGTCAGTCAGTCTCTCTCCCTGAGTCAGTCAGTCTCTCCCTGAGTCAGTCAGCCTCTCTCTCCCTCAGTCTGTCTCTCTCTCTCAGTCAGACTCTCCCTCTCAGTCAAACTCTCCCTCAGTCAGTCTCTCCCTCTCTCTTTAAATAGCAGTATTTCTCTACTATAAACAGACACGCAACAGAACCTAAACATAGATTTTTAGATCGAACTACAGCGATATATACACATAACTGACATGGATCGCCTGGTTACAGGGCTTTTAGTGGGATGAAAAACCTGTGGGGTTCTCTGAAAGGGCCACGACCGATAAAATTAAGGGCATTACTTAAAAACATGTAAACAAAAATCTGTGCTTAGCATAGTGTGCCACCCTACTGGTATGTTGCTGTTTGTCATTGGATCCAGATATATTAGATACAACCAGTAACATTATACCTGCAACAAGTCAGGACTATTGGCTTTGCCAATAGTTGTTAGTTGCATAAGATAAATAAGCAACAACTATGGCTTTGTTGTATATAAATTATAATATTGAAAATGCTTCAGTTCTGAAAAGATGAGACTGTGAAAGAACTAAAACCAGTCTATTTGAAATTACATCAAATCTTTGAGCAATGATGCTGCTACTGAGATGAGATTTTTTTTGTTCACCCTGAGGGCGAAAATGGAGACCCCGATAGTTAGTTGCATTAGATAAATAAGCAACAACTATGGCTTTGTTGTATATAATACATAACATTGAAAATGCTTCGGTTCTGAAAAGATGAAACTGTGAAAGAACTTAAACAAACCTATTTGGAGTTACATCAAAGGCTTTGTGCTGCTGTTGAGTTGAGATTTATCTAAGGGCGAAAATGGAGACCCAAGTGGTTGTGAGTTGCATAAGATAAATAAGCAAAAACTATGGCTTTGTTGTATATAATATTGAAAATGCTTCAGGTCTGAAATGATGAGACTGTAAGAATTTAAACATGTGGATTTGAACTGACAAAGGCTTTCTGAGCAGTAGTGCTGCTACCGAGTTGATATATATTTTTTCCACCCTGAAGGCAAAAATGGAGCCCCCCGATAGCTACCTGTCTCAGCACCTGGTTTGAAGCACCTGGCCCACTAAAAGCCCTGCCTGTTAACTCCGGGAAAACAAACTCGCATTGAAAAGTAAATTTAAGCTGATGATTAAATCACAATTGGTCACAGAATGCGGCAACAGTGCCATCTACTGTCGCATTCACTTAAATTAATATGCAAAACCACTCGCAATAAACAAAGAAAGGCAGCAACTTGCGTGCCTTCTTTTAACCTCTTCGACGCCGATGACGGAACGGTTCCGTCATGCACGTCGGTTGGGCTGTGCTTATGACGGAACCGTTCCGTCATGGCCCCGCCCGCGCTCAGAACTTTCAGCACCGCGCGGGAATCCGCGCAGCGCTGAAGAGGTTAAAAGCCTCACCTGCCCTGACGCAAGCCTATGACCTCACAGTGGCAGATGAGGGGGGGGGGGCCCAGGTGAGCATGCGAGACACTACTTGTCTGCGCATGCCCCTTTGACCTTTTCTCGGCAAATACGGCCCCCGAGGAATTACAACAGCAGTAATGGCGCCGAGACCCTGACTGCTGTTGTTTTCCATGGGGGCCGTAAGGGAAGGTCTGGTGGGCTGGAAGGGAAGGTCTAGCGGACCGCAAGTGGCCCGCGGGCCATACTATGAGTACCGCCGGTCTAGAGAAACCACAGAGAAACACTGGTGGATTACGGTCTAGCAAATTGCTGGAGCCCACACCTGAAAACTACTGTCATTACACAGGAGGCATACACCATGGGGATTCTACTCCTCACCACTGTCTAGATTGTCGACACAGGCGTGGGATTCAGTGGCACTAAAGTGTAGCCCCACAATTTCCCCATCCACATGCTGATCATTGATAATCAGGACTTCATGCTGGGTATGTCAAGCAACCAATTTCAGGCCTTACAGTGATCAGGGTGCAAACAAATTGGAGATGGGGTAGATGGGCAAGGAGTAAACACTTTGGAGCAACTGAAAGAAGATTGGAGCCGTTCAGAGTAAGAGCACCTCCACTACTCACAGATTAGACACTGGATATCTAATAAAACACTAAGGGAGGCAACAAGCAGACTCCCAACACCATATGAAATATGGCTCCTGATCATGTCAAAGTTAAACAATAAACACTTGCACTCTGAGCTCTACTCTTTCTTGCAGACAGACTCCTCAAAGGCTAAGACCTTGAGCCAAATTAAGTGGGAAGAAGAACTGGGCCGTGCTTTAATTGATAAAGAGTGGGAAGACATATTTTACAGAGCCTACATGACAGCACACTTTGCAGCCTGCAGGGAAACCATGACAAAGATAGTACCCTACTGGTACCACCCCATCCGAACAGAATATACAAGTGGTCTTTTGGATTGTCAGATCTCTGTTCGAAGAGCTGCAGTTAAACAGGCACACTCATTTTCTTGCTCTTGCATTGCCCAAAATGTATGTGATGCTAGCAAGAAACACTTGATGACTTTAAAAATATCGCAGGCCTCTGCATTCCACGCTTCCCAGCCTACACCATGCTAGGTTTCTACAATAGGCTGTCCAAGCTACTACATTCCTTAGGGGTAGGTGTAGGCAGCTGGCTGTAGAACTATGAACTGCACATCAAATGATTCTCATGCACTGGTGGATTGCCAAAACCTCATAAAATGATCAATGACTTCAACGTTTGTGGGACTTATTAGGAATGGAGAAGCTGATAATGTCCGAGGAAGAGTTGACTGAGGTTTGAGCTCCACTCATCCTGTTCCTCTCCAGTAAACTTCAAGAGCCTACCTGTCCTAGACATTTGAGGCTTCTGCATATTATGCATCTCTCACTAATGAATACAACACAACAAGAACCAACTGACTCTGCAGTAGGTTGACCATGGCATCAGAACACAAAGCTATATACAACACCAAGGGAGTAACTGGTGACATTTAGATTACACTAGGGACAGACAGTGCATCTTCTCAACTTTGTGTTTTGTGAGGTTAAAAGTGTGCAGGGAGGAAACCAGGTTGCAGGCTACATAATTTTGTTTGCAAATCTACTTTTCATTTTGCTTGTGAAACACCAATAACAGTAATTGACCATAAATATATGAAAAATGTCACTTGCATAAGGTTACCTTTGCCCAGTCTGAAGCTGCTGGAGATTAATTTTCATTAGATCTCTAGCCATTGCCCAGCCTGTACTTCGCCTGAATGAGAGGTGTGACAGATGAATAAAAACTGCTTCCACAGCAGGGACAATGGCCTGAGAGCTGGGAGTGTTTTCTTCTCTTGGCAAGAACACTAGTTTGGGTGGGCACAGAAAATGTATTAACTGTAAAGGAGACTATTCTGCCATAAGTAAATGTAAGGTGACACCTTGAAAGGCCCAGCCTTTGTACTCTGGCAGATGGCAGAAATGTATAGTCACCTCATTATACAATAGTTATAGAGAGTACATTTGAGCCTTAGTATTTTCAGATAGATACATGTGACTATGGGTTATGCACCTGTTTGAGTAGTCAGTGATGATCAATCCAATTTTTTATAATGTAACAGTCGGTACCATTTTAAGTTCATTTGGGTGGTCTATCCACATCTTTGGTGCATAGCCAGAGAATCAGAGAGTGTTTAATAATTATTTTTGAAAAACAAGGTTTCCAAACAAAGTAGTGAGTTGCTGTGAATTGCTTTCTGTTCACCCAACATGACTAGATTGAATGATAGCTATTTCAGAATTTTAGGGCCATTATAAACAATGATTGAAGAAGTAACTAGTTTTGAACGTTAGCCTTTTACCTACTGGTGGTGTGGAAATTTAGCTTGCAAACTGAACATTATCTGCGCCATCTTGCCTCTCCCCAGCGCCACGCACAGCGAGCACACGGCAGCCATTTTTAGGCACCCCACTCTCTCCCCGCTCATTGTCAATCGCCAGCGCGTTCCCCTGTCGCTGCAAGCATCCCCCGCGCACCGGCCACCCCCCGCTCTCTCATACATGGGCCATAAACCCTCTCATTCTGCGCGACCCTGCCATGGAACCACATCCCACGCCTGACCGACATCCCATACATGGTCATGCCTCTCTTTGATAACCCCCTTCCTCTGCGCCCCATTGTCCGACCCGATCCCAGGCCATCACCTAGCCCTGCGGATGCAGTTTATTGCCCCTACTGTAAGGGAAACACCCCACATCAAAGGGATTACAGTAGATCAAAGCCCCTACTCCCTGAGACCCGACCGGTTGCACACACCCCCGGGAATTGGCGGAATACCCTGCTGCGCGATAGCCCTCTCCTACTGCGGGTGAGGTGGGAACTTCTACTGTAGCTATGTGTGGGATCGGATCTGAGCCGGGGCTTCAGGGGGATGTTCTCTCATGCATCAAGGGAATCTCAAGAATGTACTATGTGTAATAAAGCAATAAACCTGTGTATAAGAGACCAGGTCTCAGAGATGCAGTTAGAGCACCTCGTGACGATACCTTGCTGTCTGATCTGATGTGTTCTGCTCCGACGGAATAAAACTTTGTTTCCTGCCTTCCAGTCTCCGGCGCCTGCCTCTTTCATTGGTAAATTATCGAGTGGTATGAGAGGCGATTACCGCCGGGCAAATACTTGAAAGGTTATCGATTGAAACTGCCGCTACCATTTAACAATTGGCGTCCCAAACGTGGGGCCCATCAGCGACACGTGGATCCAGTGGGAGAGGTCCCGACGACAGAGTGAACGACTGCAACGATCGGGAGAGCTCCTGCCCAATAGACCCTCGTCTGGCAGCCGATCATCCGAACTTCACTGGTTCCGAGCAGACCTCTCTCGAGTGATCTACGGTCCTGACTGGGAACCATCAGGAGTGCCGCGGCAAATACGGAGAGTAGAGGACGATCGGGCGCTGGAGGCGGAAGACGAGAAACTGTCCACGCGGTCCGGGTAAGGTCGTGATACACGACAAATTGCGAAATAATTGATTGATTGTTTGAAGTTTTGGAAATACTAGTATTGCTCATTGATTGTTCTCTTTGAGATATTCGCTGTCTACAAACGGGGAGGAGTAGAAATACTCTCTCTCTCTCTCCCTTTGCAGATAGTGAAGGGTAGGTAACGCAGACTTTTGTCCCCGTTGTAACCCGTCGTGCCTATCTTTATCTCCCCACTGATTGATTGTCCGAACATTGATTGTTTTGAAGAATAGTGCTCTTTGAGATATTCTCTGTTTGCAAATAACGTAGAATAGAAATATTCTGTCTAGTCTTTGCAAATAGTGAAGGGTAGGTAACGCAGACTTTTGTCCCCGTTGAAACCCGTCGTGCCTATCTTTATCTCCCCATTGATTGATTGATTGATTGTCCGAACACTAGTTGTTCGATATTGGTTCTTTGGAGGTATTCTCTGCTTACAAATAACGAGGAATAGAGATATTCTGTCTAGTCTTTGCAAGCAGTGAAAAGATAGGTAGTGCTGACTTTTGTCCCCGTTGAAACCCGTCATGCCTATCTTCTCCCCACTGATTGGTAGTTGGTTCTGCCCGGACCGCTTATTAGAGGTGAACCATCCGGCTCCACTGCAGGGCACCCCTAATAAGGACATGTTCACTAAATATGGACTAGTCGCCGTAGCTTATAGCAAGCTGTGGCATAAATATACCAAGAAGGACCCCGAGAGTCAGTGGCCACTGATGGGATCCTTCGACGACCATAAGATAGAAGTGCTAGAAATAGCTCTGCGTAGCAATAAGACGACGCCTACTATGCTTGACAGTATCGGCATGTGGCGCAAAGAAGCAACGCAACGGAAAAAGAGGGAAGAAGTAAAAGCAGAAAAGGAATTACGAAAGGCAGCTCACCTTGCCACTAGAAAGTTAGAGGAAGAAATAAAGGAGAGAAGGGAAACTAAACTAAGACAGGAGCATGAAACATCAGGCCAGTTCGCTGTTAGGACCCCTTCTTTGCTCTACCCTGAGTTGTCCTCTAAGCAACGAACGAATGACGAATTACTATTAGGTCCCCCGATCATTTACATGCCCCCTCCATACGCACCCTCCCAATCTGTAGTGCAACACCCACCACCCCCAAACACGAGTGAAAGCAGTACAGGGGCCTCGGTCCTCACGGCCTCCGCGCCGGCTGAGCCTCTTGTACTGAACCCAACTTCGGCTATAACGTTAGATGACCCTGAAATGAGACAGAAAGAGTCCACCAGAATGAATCGACTAACGAAGGACGAACGAGCAGGAATCGACAAAATAGTAAAGACACTAGTGGAGCGAAAAGAAAGTGAGGAGTATATAACAGACGTGTATAACTCGTATGCCGACAGCCGCAGACGACACTTTGTCGTACGGCTCTGTTATCACGCCCTGAATACATATGAGGATAGATACCACGATAAAGGTCCCGAAGGCTTAGCGGCCCTATATAGGAAGGTAGACATCGGAGAAGAAAGAGAGGGCGACGTGACGAACCTCTTCACTCGTACACTCGAGGTCTACCGACACCTTAAAGAACATAGACAGACCACCAAAGCAGAAACCCCCATAGCGACTAAGCCCCAGGAAGGAAGGGCTGATGCCATGATGCCCATCAAAGAAGCTGCCCCCTACTGGGTCCCCCCACGAGGTCAGGGAACACATGACGACATCAACCACCAAGATGCGAAGGGAAGGGTTGTATATAACTGGGTCTACCAGCCGTGGGATCGGCAAGATATTTTGACCTTTAGAAAAACTCTACCCGACTTGAGAAAGAACCCGACTGCCTTCTACACTGAACTGGGTACAGCCTTAGGCTCAACGATAATGACTTTAGCAGATATCGACTTGTTCTTTGGGCTATGCCTGCCGGCTGATGTGTGGAAACAAATCCGGAAAGTTGACCACGCTGAGCCGTTCGGATATACCTGGGTACAACTCGATACCATAGATAAACAGCGAGAACCAGGACAGAAACCCCCGAAAGCCATATTAGAGCTCCCAGACAAGATTGTACAAAAGCTGAAGACTCTAATCCCAGAAAGAAAGGTAGACTGGTCGATAGTGACGGCTTGCCGCCAGAAACCCCAGGAGGATGTGTCTGAATACTTCTCCCGATTCGAGACTGTGTTTTCCGATTACAGTGGCCAAGACATGACCACCGCAACCGGACATCACCTCTTTGTCCAGAATTATGTGAAGGGTCTGTCACAAGAAGTTTCCCAGAAACTACAGACCAGCGAGAGTAGTTGGGCAGCCTCCAAACCCGCAGCAATTCTCCAGATGGCCCAATACTACGAAAACCAGAAAAACGAGAACGATAGGGCGTCAGAGAAGAAGAAAAAGGAACTAAAGGAGAGGGTAATGATAGCACAGTTGCAAGGGGTGACCATAGGAAGGGAACCCCCGAAAGAGAATTACCAACCAACCGCCCCTAGAAAGCTACCCCCTAGAGACCATACCCCTTCACCCTACAACGGACGGAGAGACTTAGATGGGAACCAATGTGCGTTCTGCAAAGGGTTCGGACACTGGAAATCCCAGTGCCCGGTTCTTCTGGAACTGAACAAAAATAGGGACCCCAATAGACACAACCGGAAGTTTGTTGATACCCACCATCAACGTCACCAAACTTGATTAGGATCACGTGCAATCGAACAACGCCATTTTTTTCGAATACACTAACTAGATCACTGATACGTACAATGCTCCAACAAAATAGTATGGTCAAACATTTTTTTTTAATAACTTATAGGTATAACAACATTCCGACAAGATGAACAGGTTAAAACATGTTTTAAACAACTATTTACATGACAGTCTGCTGCGACCTGCATCCCAAAGCATTTACGTCCACGTGACACCGTCCTCGCCTCTCCTTCCTCGAAGTTGCAACATTGGCCTGTTTTGGGCGGTCCTTTTTAGTTGACTTAGGGCTATAAAAGCCATGCAAAAATCCATTGACATCAGTGGCAGACGACTGTGCGAATAGGCCGGAGGCTATACGAAGCGCCGAAGTTCTGGCAACACCAAGGCGGAGTCCGCCACGCTGTGCGGACCTTCCCGTTTTCTTTCTTCTTTCTTCAATAACGGCTGATGCCCTGACGGGGGGAGGCGATGCGGACGGGCCTCCCCCGCCTCCCCAGGTGGAGGCTCACCAACAGATCAGGGCACCCCAGCCGTCTTTTTCATCGGTCTGCTGAATTGCACCCTGGCACGCTGTGCGGATCTTCCCATTCTCTTCTTTCTTCAATAAGGGAGGGTGCCCTGACGGGGGAGGCGACGCGGACGGGCCTCCCCCACCTCCCCAGGTGGAGGCTCGCCAGCAGATGAGGGCACCCCAACCGCATCTTTCACATGCCAGCCAGCTGAGTTGCGCCCTGCCACTTCATTCGCCGTTCGGCTGAGCTGGCGCCCCTGCACGCGGCCGCCAGGCAACCACCCAAGCACAAGGTTCACCAGGACTGCCGCTAGCACCCGACGCGGGGAGTGGGCCCCCCGCAGCCGAGTAATCGGGGACCCACTCCGGTGGCAATACCATCTGAACTGCTGCTGTCGCTGCTGTTGGCTCCTCTCCGATGGCCGTACCGAAGAGCTGCTGCTACTGCTGCCCTTGGACTCCGGCGGTTGACCCCTCAGGTTCCAGGCCTGGCCCACCGCGAGACAATTCTGGACTCGAAAGCTTGTTTGCTTGGGCGTGGGCCCCACCCTTGACAGAACGCTCCCCTCAGCTTTGCAGAAGCGGCTGGAGTCATTGACACTCGACTCCCGCGGACTTCCGGTAAGGACAAACCACCACCATTGTTCCTTGCCCCGGGCGGCAGCCACCTTGCCTCCGCTTGGTGCAGTGAGAAAGACTGGTTTAAAGCGTCGGCGGAAGAACCCGCCTGCCGCCCCGCCCCAAGAACGAACCATGGCATTGCTACAAGGTCACAGTGACGCCATGCTGACGCAAAGTTGACGCTAACGAAAGTTCTCGAACTACCGAAAGGAATTCTGGTTCAACAGCTAATTCATGGAAAGACTTAGACTGTACACTGGCCCGACCCCGCCCCAAAATGGCGCCGATGTAGGAGAGGCCTGCAACTCCTTGTGGCGTTCCAGTCACGTGACATTTGTGTTAAAAAGAAATATATATATATATATACGATGCTTTCACACATGGGGGGGGGAACCGATTTTATGCTAATATAGTGTTACTCATGTTGCTCGACGCCTCTCACGCCGTGGCCGGCCTATAGCGGTTGTAGGCCCGTATTTGTATACTGACATTGTCTTAAATAAAGGGCTTCTTAAAAAGGAATTACGGAATCAGTGTCATGACAAATCATCTAGGTTGTTGAAGGTTTTTCTTTTGAATAAATGATTGTTACTCCTAAGCGAAAGCATACAGATAATACAGACTCAATTTGCCTAAAATCTTTTTGTTTAACGGAATTTGTACCCATCACGCCTGTCCTTTTCCAAGAGTTGTCAAATCAATGATCAACTATAACTTAAGGTATATGCCGAACGCAAGGTATGGTATCTTGCACCATAATACACGACCGATTGAGAAATGCATGTACGACCAGGGAACCCGAATTTAGGAGATGAATAAACTAGAGCATCTTTGCCTCGAACAAAAAGAATAATAGGTCTGTGGTATTACCCACTCCTGCGGCTAGCCTGGTACATGGTAGGTAGAACTTTTTCGTGTCTGCGCGCGCTAGGGTATTTTGAATACTGCACCTCCCCTCCCCTCTTTTTCCCCTCTATAGGTCACGACGAAGTTCCGACTGAAGAATGGAGTGGACATGGACCGCACCGAGTTCAATATCAGGGAAAGCATAGACAAACGTTGTGAGATAGTGCGTAAAATACAGACCACCATTGGGAACATGAAAAACTGTATGATATGATTGTGCGTGTGTGCTACGATTATACGGCATGAATGTGTATGCATTTTATGCTTGGGTCACTTGAAGAGAGCGTCACTGTATGATTGAAGTGCTCGTCCACCGATCAAAGGGAGGAGAATAAAGAGTCCGACACCCCCTAAGATGAACTACAAAATACTGAAAGTACGCAGCATAGGAAAAGAGGACAGGAAAGGAGAGGTCCCCATACTCAACGTAGCCCTGAGTCTCCGTCTTGATGCATGTACTGTCACACCCTATCCGGCATTTGTGTGTGCGTGATCACCGAATTTATGTCTTTTCCCCGCTTGTGTTTTCTTACATGGAACAGACCCATGCTACTCCATGTTGTGTGTGCACCAAGTGGCCTATTATCTTACCCATGTCTCTCTCGTTTTGTGTCGTATGTATGCCAAATAGCCTACTTGATGCACACGTCTCTCTCTCTCTCTCTCTCTCTCTCTCTCTCTCTCTCTCTCTCTCTCTCTCTCTCTCTCTCTCTCGCTCTCTCTCCCCCTCCCTCACAAAAGGCTCTTTCTTGCCCTCTTTCTTCTTGAATAAATTAACGACACATACCTCCTCGGTAAGTGTATAATTGGCCTGAAACACGGTGGTGTTCGAACAAATTGACAGAAACAAAACGACCATACTTTACCACGTTACTACCTCTCCTTTTTGCAAATGTTGAGCTTAATCGGCTGAGAAAGAAAGGACAGGTAAGACGACTGATGTCTCCCAATCTGGCCCTCATCACGGGGACTATATGTCAGTGGTTTTTGTTTTTAGAAGACACCATCTCCACCGCCCAGAATTACCCCTCCCCAATTACCCCGAAATAGAATGTCTAAGGCACCCCCAGCCCTATACTAGCCGTCTCAGAGTATTCCGAACGAAACAGCTGATGACCTTGTTCTCTAATAAATACATCGCCTAAACTGATAAAGGGTTACCTATTGTCGCCAGCAAAAATAATGCTTAGCTTATGTTCCTCCCCGAAATGGATACTCGTGAACGCATGACAGTAGCACCTCGCACTCTTTCATAAACTTAGCAGTCCGCGGAGGAAAATATGTATTAACAAAACTTGTGTTGAGATGAACGAGTCTCTACCGGAGGAGCCGGTTCGAATTTTTTTAATAGACCAGAAGGTTGACAGATGTCAGGCTTCCTGCAACGATTGTAGGACGCAGGAATCGGCACCCAGAAGGCCAGACGATGGACAGGGACACCCACAGAAACCTGCACCCCAGCAATGATTAATAGATTGGTAACACGCACACAAACATCAGAGTCAATAGACACCAATTATACAGCAACCGATAAAAGCATTTCCGCAACTACTCGGTGGTTGGGAGAGAGGATGAAGTATGTAAATGTCTTCCCTGCCAACTCTCTAAGATTTTTGTTTCTTGTACCCATTCAAAGATAACCTGCGGCCATCGGAAGAGAGGGGTCGGACGTGACGCACAGCCTGGCTGCGGACCATGGAACATCTATGGCATCGACCAAGGGGGAAGCATCGAAGCAAAAAGGGCGTGAGACGAGGCACCAATATCAGGATGATAAGTGATAAAATGAAGGGCTATATCAAGGCCCCCTGCTCACTGACCAGCGTGCCTGAAGTCCCAACCCATCGGGCCCGATTGATGGGCCCAGTGCTGGAAGATTCTGCTCTCCTTGGTCCGCATTTTGATCCGATCCCACTCCACCCCCTCTTCCCTCGGCATCCCGAAGCACGTCACACCCTTCTCTCTCCCTCTCCCCCTTTTATATGGATTATGAATTTGACTTAACTACAGAAGAACAAAAAGCAGGTACCCTGTCTCAAAGTACCTATGATGAACTGTGTTAAGGAACAGGACTGTGATCGGAGAACAGCGAATGGTCACACCCTGCCACGTGAGAAATTGGATTTGAGCTGGACCTTAGCTCCACCGCCGGTGCTCAACAGCGCCAACAAAAGAAGAACAACAATAAGAGCTTACCAGTGATGGCTCTTTATAAAAGGACACTGGAAAGAAGAACCCATGTTAAATGAAAATCCTCTCCCAACCACCCCTTTTTTTCTATATTAACTATCTTCCTATTGAGTTTTCATGATGTTGCACCAATCACTTCCGACTATACACTGGGACAGTATCCTATTCATACTCAAACAAGCTCACCTGGGCCTGACATGCGGCGCAGCTAATGTAATTTTGAATGTACTTCCTCCTCGCCTACTTTATCAAACTGTATGAAACAATGTACAAATGTGTCAGGTTACTCCTGCCAGCCCTAAGAACTCTGTATCTCTAAGGAATGTATGACAAACATTGACGATATTATAGCTGAAGGGCTAACGAAGGTGAATGTTGGCCAGGCAAGCTGGCGAGATATGTTAAAAGGGAGGACTGTGGAAATTTAGCTTGCAAACTGAACATTATCTGCGCCATCTTGCCTCTCCCCAGCGCCACGCACAGCGAGCACACGGCAGCCATTTTTAGGCACCCCACTCTCTCCCCGCTCATTGTCAATCGCCAGCGCGTTCCCCTGTCGCTGCAAGCATCCCCCGCGCACCGGCCACCCCCCGCTCTCTCATACATGGGCCATAAACCCTCTCATTCTGCGCGACCCTGCCATGGAACCACATCCCACGCCTGACCGACATCCCATACATGGTCATGCCTCTCTTTGATAACCCCCTTCCTCTGCGCCCCATTGTCCGACCCGATCCCAGGCCATCACCTAGCCCTGCGGATGCAGTTTATTGCCCCTACTGTAAGGGAAACACCCCACATCAAAGGGATTACAGTAGATCAAAGCCCCTACCCCCTGAGACCCGACCGGTTGCACACACCCCCGGGAGTTGGCGGAATACCCTGCTGCGCGATAGCCCTCTTCTACTGCGGGTGAGGTGGGAACTTCTACTGTAGCTATGTGTGGGATCGGATCTGAGCCGGGGCTTCAGGGGGATGTTCTCTCATGCATCAAGGGAATCTCAAGAATGTACTATGTGTAATAAAGCAATAAACCTGTGTATAAGAGACCAGGTCTCAGAGATGCAGTTAGAGCACCTCGTGACGATACCTTGCTGTCTGATCTGATGTGTTCTGCTCCGACGGAATAAAACTTTGTTTCCTGCCTTCCAGTCTCCGGCGCCTGCCTCTTTCATTGGTAAATTATCGAGTGGTATGAGAGGCGATTACCGCCGGGCAAATACTTGAAAGGTTATCGATTGAAACTGCCGCTACCATTTAACAGTGGAACTTGTGTTCTTTTTTTCATAGTTCTTTATGTTCAAGATGAATCCTTCTGCAGCATGACATACTTCGTGAAGCAGAGCCATTGGAACTGTATAGAGGACCATGAAGTACTTCTTCAGTATTAGCGATCTTGGAATGTCCCAACTGAGAGTCTGTTTCCTCATAGAGATTTTGAGCCTGTGTGAGAGCGGGCCACCATGCCACTTCCCCACACGCACCCTACCAAAACTCTCTGCTGGCTGCCCTCTAAAGTTATGAAGAACCTCATGGTCTGGGGGGCGGTCCCTTAGCGGTCCCACAGCGGTGCCTATTAAAAAGGTATCGCAATGGGAGGGCCAAAGCCCGTTCCTGCACAGCCTGCACTGTGCGGTCCATGCTCTGCAGGAAATTGGGTACATGCAGACAGGGGGACACACCATGTGCCCCCCTTCATGCATTTCACTGACCTGAGGCAACTGGGGGCATTGTAGGGGCCCCTTTGTTTCTTCACCGTCAAAGTTTTCATGGCAGCCTCAACGTCATGAAAACTGTGGCGGTAAGGAAACTTCAAATATGCTTGGCAGTGCAGCAGCGGCACTACCAAGCATATTGAAGCCTCTGACCACTGCTACGCCACCACCAGGGTCCTACGGCAGTCCACCAGCCGTACCTGTATTACGGCGGGCTGACTGCTGGTGCGGCACTCCCCGACTTGCACCACACCTCAACCGCAAGTTTGGCAGTCTGCTGGACCGCCAAACTCGTACGTAGGCCCTTTATATTTCTTGGTATTTATCTCCCGCTCCAGTAGAGTAATTAAATGTTTAGCATTAGTGAATATATCTGATAAATACAATCCAGTATTAAACCAATAAAAAATAATCAGCTATGTTGTTTAATAGCATGAGGAGAGAGAGAACATTTTAAAATTCCTATCAGCCATTTACTCTTTTATTAGATTGACGCACTGTTTCAGCTGCAAATCAGGGTCTATGCATTTTTAAGTACAGTTGGATATCAACAGTGTATTGATGGTATGCACTGCCTAAAAGACCCATAAGGTCTCCTAATGTTTATAGACAAGATCTAAATAAAATAGGGGACAAGACTGATCCTTGTGGAACACCACATGGGGTTAGCAATCATGGGCATCGAGTGTTTTCAATGTTAATCATGTGGGACCGATGGAATTTGAACCATTCCAAAATCTTTGCCTCCACATCCTTGCTACATTACTGAGTGTTTTTAGAAGATGTTGTGGTCTAGATTACTAAAGAAAAGTATAGGAAGAAAAGTTTCCTTTTTCATGATTTTTAAGGCATTATCAACTGCATTTGTGATAGCTATTTCTCTGCTATGGCTTTCCTTGTAATCGGACAGATGTGTGTTATGCAAGATATGTTCCGCCTGCACTGTTTCGGCAATTCCATGACACATTTATTCAAAACTTATCACTAAGAAGGGAAGACAAGGGATGGGACAGTCATTTTTACTTATGTTTGGATCCGCTTTGACATGTTTTGAGAATTCATTTGAATAACCTTGTTTTTAACATTGCCTGTACAATATTTTTACAGAAGTAATTACTATGGAATATCCCTATGGCCAAGTATAGGGAAAAGTAAAAAGGCCGTTTAATTCAAAAAAGTTAGCAAAAACAATTTTTGATCAATATTATAGTAAATTAATTCTATATAATTATTTAAAATGTAGAACAAAAGAGAAAGAGCACTACAGCTCTAATAACTTAATTTTGAATAAAATCTTGAATTAATTTAAATATAATAAATAAAATTAACATTATTTTTCTGAAGTTTAAATTAAAAAATAAATTCCTACCAAAAGTAAATAAATCTTTATTTTTATGCATTAATAAATATTAAAAGTAATGCATTATATTTCATTAAAATGTAATCCTACATTGATATTTAAATTAAAAAATAGTTGTTAAAATATTTTATAATTAAATAATACGTATGTTTCATTATTATACTTGTAATTGTTATTAGCAGGAGAATGTTCATAGTTACACAATAAACAGAGCTGTACTTATATACAGAAGTGTACAACACATCATATAACTTTGTTTTATATGCCTAGCATTCATTGGAAGCGTACAGAGAGGGAACTGAAACAAGAGGTGCACATCACAAAATTCCTAGTTGATTATTGCGATCTATGGCACCGCTTTTTTGACAAGTAATCTCTTTCCTTTTCCACCTTTAACCAGTTGGAGTACAGCTTCGATTTCATAAATATAATACATTAAATCCCAAAATTTGTCGATGCTCAATGGTCTAGGATGAATCCTTTCAAAAGCAATACATAATTTAGCCACTACCACCCCATTGAAGACTGAAGACTGGAACTTTGCACTAATTCCTCATTGAAGCCTAATATAATAATAGTCTTAGTAGTTAACAAAATATCTAAACTGATAAAGTCTGACATTGCACTTTCTACTTCAACCTGAAATTTGGCCAGGAACCTTCATTGTACACACATGCAATTCATAAGCCTCTTCAGTGTTACATCGTATACATCCAGAATCTTCATGACAGTTCCATTTAAACAATTTCTTTGGAGTATAGTTAATCATATTCAAAATATTTTATTGTTGAAATCGAAGACTTGCTGTCCTAAACGTTCCAAACCCCACTTTAATAATATTTTTGGTGGTATCTGCAGTGCTGATTATTTGTTCAGGTTTATAAAACTACTTTTCGTACAGAGCTTCTAAATAGTCGGCATGACCTATAAACATAGTAGAGTCAGAGTCAGAAACAGCTTTATTCGATTTTAAAAACAAAACCATAAAAGCACACATATATAAACATAGTATAAAAACCACTGATTTAAATTTTACATTGCTGTTGCATAATTATTCCAGTAGTTCTGTCTTATAAATGCAAATATTAGATATATTTCCTAGAAAATAGCCATGTATCTGCGGGTACTTAAAAAAAAATACACATTTAGGCAGTTGAAGCTCATTTTATATGTCCATTAAAGAGAGTAAACCACCATTGCAAAATAATTACTCAGTTATAAGAAGTCCCTGCTTAGCCCATGTCTTCAAAGTGCGATGTGAAATATACCAAAAGGAGTGGATTTCCTAAAAAGGTTGAATAGCCATTTATCAATGTAATGATGTAAGAGTTAGCCCATTTGCTATAACTGGCTATGTCTTAAATCACACTCTTCTGTATTAGTTCGGATCATTTATGGCTAACCACAACTTTTGGACCGAGCTCCATCTGAAACATTATTGAATATTTGTTATATGTGTTGGTACAAAACCCTGGGATTCTTTTTACCTGGTAGACCAATAATATATTTTAAAGTTTGGTAGTGATGACTCCCCCTTCCTATAAGCAATTTGATAATATCCATGTAAATCTGTGAAATGCTGCCTCTGGTCACCTGAAATAAATATTAGGTTATTAAGGATATACTAAGAAATTGGTCTAAACAAGTAAAAAGGTTTAGAGAGAATAATCATTCTATTAAAAGTACAGGAACCTATTCGAGTTCTGAGATGTCTGTGCCAATAGCAAACTGTGCCAATCACAAAACTCATACATTTTTCAAGCAAGATCTCAACATTAATTTTTCGCTATTTGCCCAAAATTCCTTCACATCTGTATGCCAATATATGTAGAGCAGTATTGACTAGCCTTGAATCATTACCTGTGGCTAGGTAATTCGGTATAATTTGTGTCTTGGCGACATTTAATTTATATACAAACACCTGCCCAAATTCTCATTTACTGATGTCTGTCCATTGTCGAAGTAGGCAGCAACATTGTCTTTATACGCAGAGATCTCCATACTGTTTCTATTAAGGGCAAGTAGGCATTGCGAACAGTAATGGGGACAGTCACACCGGGCACCCCTGTTGGGTTGCCTGTGTTTCGGAAAAAAAACTCTTGTGCCGCCTTCCCTAGATGGCAACACTGGACCTTGGTTGTACACATAGATCATGTACCTTGTTCAATAATCTTCCCCATTACCAGCCAGTACACAAATCTAATCTACAGGCGCGACAGAACCACACATATTGCATTACTCAGCAGAGCCAGAAGTGAACAGAGCACCTGATATACACTGACCCTCACTCACGACCTGTTCAGGCCAGACAGACATCGAAACTGAAGAATGCTGTGTACGAGGTTGTGCGAGGCTGGTGTAACGGTCTAGTTGTTACGCTAGCGGGAGACCCCCGGAAGCACACACACACTATGTATCACTCTCTGGCCAGGCGTGGCCAGAGAGAGTATAAATAAAAGGGCGGAGGTCGCTCGGGACCTTCCGGCCCAAACTAGTACACCTGCCTCATGTGTCCTTATTTCTCCACCGTCCTCACCACGTGGCCCAGCATCAGTAGGCCTCACTGGTAGCGGTGTCCCCACGCTGGCGCATCTCCACACTGGCGAAGAGGGTAGGCCCACACCCTCATCATCTTCTTACCCCGCAAGGCAGAACCACGTCCCCGAGTCCGGCGAACGCGCCGAGAACTGTGCGTACCGGCGTTGGCAAGACAACCGTCTGTGGGAGCAGCATTGTATCCTGTACACGAGCGGCGGCTGCCCAGGCACAGAGCACGTCAGTGCCCATGCTTGAAGCAACGTGCTCCGGCGGAGGACTGTGAACGCAAGGCTGGCGCTCCCATCACCGTGACGGTGCAGTGCCGGTAAGCAGAGGAGCTGACATGTGCGCTGCAGAGCGCTTATGCTGCATGAATCGGGGGAAGTTTTCTGAAGCCGAATAGAAGGCACGGCCCAACACAACAAGCACTGGCTGCCACAAGGGAAGTGTATGTCTGGCGTGACCTTATGTAATCCTGTAAGCCTGTGAATGAGCGCCTAATAAGCATTGGCAAAGACAACCAGCTAACTTCACATACACTCCCAGTGAGGTGCACTTAGAAGGGTCTCAATTAGCGCATACTCAGAGTGTTTTGTCAGCAAACAGCGCAGGGTGACTGAAACAGACCGCCACCCAGACTACAGATACCACAAGCGTTGGCCACCACAAATATCAATATCGGTGAGGGGTAAACCACGCAGCTGAGACAACGCAAGGGGGCACAGCGCGTGCTAAATCGTGCTGTTAGAGACTTGTGAAGGAGCGCTGGAGGTGGCACGACAGTGAATCAGCAGTCAACATGGTAGACCAAGCGGTGGCAGGAACGAGCCGGCAACCAGTGACACCAGCACCACTAGTGACGCCCACACACTCACAAGTAAGCACATTACCCCCATTTAGTGAACTATTTGACCCTGCAACGGCATCTCCAAGATGGAAGGTATGGCTGGGCCGCCTCGATAACTATTTCAGAGCAACGAGGGAAACCGACGACAAGGTCAAAAGATCGCTTCTATTGCACTTCGCAGGGGACGAAATCTATAAATTGTTTGCACACCTGCCAAACACAGGGCCAGCAACGGACTATGACGCAGCAGTCAGAGCATTGAACGCACACTTCGATCCTCAACTAAACCCTGACTATGAGCGGTTTAAATTACGACAAGCACGTCAGCGAGACGGTGAATCTATCGATGCATTTCACGCCCGTCTTCGAGAACTAGCTAGTAAATGCACAGAGGATGACCCAGTGAAGGAGGCACGTGCACAGTTAATTCAAGGGTGCCGGAACAAAACCTTGAGGACCCTGATCCTCCGCCAACCCCGCATCTCCCTAGAAGACATCTTGATGTTAGCAAGGTCGCACGAACTATCAGATGTCCGGGCATCGGCAATGGAAGCAGCCCTTCATACCGCAACAGACCAAACAGTCACTGTCAAGACAGAGAGAGCCGATGTGCTGCGCACGATGCCGCGTGGAGCCCGTGGAAGGTGGCCCACCAGAACACCATCAAGATCGCAGTGTGGGTACTGTGGAAAAGAGGAGCACCCGCAAGACAACTGCCCGGCAAGAGGGAAAACATGTACCAAGTGCGGCATCCCTAATCATTTCGCAAGTGTGTGTAGAGGAGGTGCAAGACCGAGAGGATCGTTGGGAAGGAAAACACCGTACAGACAAGTAAAACAACTATCGTTAGACGAACTGACTCAAGCAACCACACACAGCTCAGGGCCTGCACATTGACAATACCTGGAAGACTCATCATCAGAGGAAGAAGAGGAGTGCCACTTTGTGTCATTTGTAAATGACCTAAAACGACGACGTCACCCACAGCCAACCTGCGAGGTCAAGATAGCTGGTACACCAGTCACTGCCTTAATAGACACGGGAGCATCCGTTAACGTCATGGGTTACCAACACTATCAGACACTCAAGGCCAAACCTCAGCTAACACCTTCGAAAGTGAAAACCCTCACATACGGGAGCCAGCGTCTGCTCCCACTGAAAGGAAAAATACTAGTAGCAGTCCAATCAGAAGATCAGGAGGTCACCACGACATTCCATATAGTGGCTAAAGAAGCCGACATTCTACTTGGGAGCCACACAGCTGAAGACCTAAGTCTAGTCTTGTTCGCCAATACTGTGAAAACCACACAAACGGAAGACATCCTAGGACAGTTCCCACAACTATTTCAAGGACTAGGAAGTATAAAGAGGCCTCCTATAAAACTACATATTGACACAGCAGTGAAGCCGGTAGCCCTACGACATCGACGGATACCCTTCCATATGAGACCACTAGTCGAACAAGAGCTACTGAAACTCGAACAGCAAGGAGTCATAGAAAAGGTGTCAGGTCCGACACTGTGGGTGTCCCCGATGGTGATTGCTGAGAAACCTCGTCAACCAGGAAAGATCCGGATATGCATCGACATGAGGATGCCTAACCAAGCAATCAAAAGGGAACGACATTTGACGCCTACCGTTGATGACTTCCTAGCAGATCTGAATGGATCAGAATGGTTTTCCAAGCTAGATTTAAACACAGGATACCATCAGCTGAAGCTGGACAAAGACTGCAGATACATAACAACGTTTTCGACACACCTGGGCCTGCGAAGATACAGGTGGTTGAACTTTGGGATATCCTCAGCCGCTGAGATATTCCAGAATGCCGTAAAGGAGGTATTAACAGGTCTGCAAGGAGTCATAAACGTAAGCGACGATATCCTGATACACTCAGCGATGCTGGAAGAGCACCACCGCAGACTCAAAGCAACTCTAAAGCGGCTAGCCGAACATGGGGTAACACTACATAAGGACAAGTGCCGGTTCTTTCAGCGCTCTATTGAGTTCTTCGATATGTCTTTGGTCCGGAAGGAGTGAAAGTTGACCCGAAGAAGTCGGAAGCAATTCAGCTAGCACCTGCACCCAACACCACCTCAGAGGTTAGGAGCTTCATGGGTATGGCCACATACTGTGGTAGGTTCATCCCGAACCTAGCCACCATCGCCGAACCTCTACGCAGGCTAACAAGGAAAGACGCTGTGTGGCAATGGACCAAAAGAGAGGAGGAGGCATTCCAAAACGTTAAATCAGCCCTGTTAGCCAGTACGACAATGGCATACTTCAACACCAACCGACAGACGGAACTGATAGTGGATGCTAGCCCCGTAGGGCTGGGGGCGGTGTTGACTCAAGAAACAGAACCGGGAACCTGGGCACCGCTAGCGTTTGCCAGCAAAGCGCTCACAGCAACTGAAGCCAGATATTCTCAGATAGAGCGAGAGGCTCTCGCCATCAAATGGGCATGCAATCATTTTCACTTATATGTCAGCGGGCACCCGTTCCGAGTGGTGACGGATCACCAACCACTCGTTCCATTGTTCCGAGGGTCGGCGCCACATCCCCCACCGAGGATCGAACGATGGGCGATACAACTCCAACAATACCAGATGGAACTAGTATACCGTCCTGGCGCCAAAAACCCAGCTGACTTCCTGTCACGACACCCGGCACAACAGGAAGAAACAGATAGAAATCAAGAACGGAAAACCGAAGAATTCATCAATATGATATCTCAATGGGCCTGCCTGCAGACAGTCTCACAAGATGAAGTAACGTCGCATATGGAATCAGACATGGTCCTCAAAAGAACAATGGACGCGATAGCGAGAGGATCATGGGATGGTTTTCTCCACAACGTCCATGGGTGGAATGATGCAGAAAGGACACGACTAGGAAAGATATGGAGAGTTCGGGACGAACTAAGCACGACATAAAATGGAATCCTGCTAAGAGGGTCACGTATTGTCATCCCTCAGAGCCTGCAAGACCGAGTCACTGTCCTGGCACATGAAGGTCATCAGGGCACCGGAAGAATGAAGTCCCAACTGCGGGAAAAACTGTGGTTCCCCGGGCTAGAGGAAGCCGCGGAGAGGGTAGTCAAAAACTGCTGAGCATGTCAACTGACCGGGAATGCAGAAGCTCCGGCCCCGGTGATCACGGAAGACCCTGCCCCAGCTCCCTGGTCGTGGGTGAGCCTGGATTTCGGGAGCTTCCCCGATGGGAGGGTCACTGCAGTGCTAATGGACAGTTACACAAAGTACCCCTGTGTCGAGATCTTACCATCCACAGCATTCAATCATTTAGCGACGGCACTCTTTGGCCTACCACATGTCATCAAGACGGACAATGGACCTCCATTCCAGGGAGGTGAATTCAAAGAGTTCCTGTCGAGGTTAGGAATAAAACACCACCGCATAACTCCACAATGGCCACAAGTCAATGGCGAAGTGGAACGGTTCATGCGGACAATTAACAAAATCTTGTGCATAGCCGTAGCGGAACAAACAGATCCAGAAGTAGAACTACAAAAGTTCCTGAGGGAGTACCGCAGCACACCACACTGCACAACTCAGAGAACCCCGTGGTCGTTGATGCTGGCCGGGCCCCGGCGGGACAGTTTTCCAGTAGCAGACAACTGGGAGCCAGAGCCGTACAATGCATCAGCGACGCAGTGCCGAAGAACCACTACCAATGAAAAAGCAAGCCAACGGAGGCGAGCCAAAGACCGTACCCTGAGGCCAGGGTGTAAGGTACTAATAAGAAACTGGAGAAGTGGAGGAAAATTCCGAACACCCTATGAAGATGGTCCATGGTCGGTGCGGGAGGTCCGAGGAATGGCAGTAACGGTGGAGCGGAATGGAGAAGTGATAACCAGGAACATCTCGTGGTTCAAAGAAATTCCAGAGACAGAACATGAACGTCAGGTGTCTGGACATGCACCAAGTCCAGATGTGACCCTGAATGAATCGAGACTAACTCACACCGATGAACCACAACAAAGCTTGCAACCGGCAAGAGAAGAAGGGGAGACTGACGTGCCAGGGACAAACATCGAAGCTGGAACTGTCAGTCCCACTAGAGGAATGAGCGCAGTGCGAAACAGGTACAACCTGCGTCCCAACCCACGACCTAATAGCCAACTAACAGAATTCGCATGGAGTGCGCAAGTTGGTCGGAAAAGAAAAGAACTGATTTGGAATGGGATGTAACGGTCTAGTTGTTACGCTAGCGGGAGTCCCCCGGAAGCACACACACACTATGTATCACTCTCTGGCCAGGCTTGGCCAGAGAGAGTATAAATAAAAGGGCGGTGGTCGCTCGGGACTTTCCGGCCCAGACCAGTACACCTGCCTCATGTGTACTTATTTCTCCGCCGTCCTCACCACGTGGCCCGGCATCAGTAGGCCTCACAGGTAGCGGTGTCCACACGCTGGCGCATCTCCACAGCTGGCTCCTATCAATTTAAAACAGAGTTCAAATTCAGTATGTCATAGGACAGGAAAGTGGGTTGTAATGCCTTTGAGATTAGGAGGTTAAGATGTTTTTGTTAAGAGAATATTACATGCACTCCAGAATGCTAATACTACGGCCTCGCCACGTGCACGGAAGGTCTCTAGGGTCACTGCGGAAACTTCCCACATTTATAACAAGGTTTAATGTTAGTGCAGGGCTATTCAAAAATATCTTTTAAACACATTAATGTCAAACACACAATAACTGTTCAGATTTGACCTATGTTAATACAGTTTCCGAAAGAATTTTTGAATGCTAAGACTTTTCTCAAGATCGGTAAATTTCAGTTAACTCATAAATGATTCACTAAAGAAGTCAATCCATTTCGGTATTAAGCCGCCTTCAAACGTCAGACGTGCAGGTGCGCGTGTCTATATTTGGATTATTGTCCTGTCCGACGTTTAAACCAATACATTTTCCTGCAAAGAAAAACAAACCTCTCTTTTGGAAGGGAGGGTGGCAAGCCAAGCCAAGACCAATTTGTGTGTGAAAAGGGCCGCTTTATTGAAACAGGTGCATATAAAAAATTCCAATCCTGGCAACTGCTTTACAAAACTAAAAGCTCCCTATACATCGAATAACTGCCCCCTGATCCCCCCCTTGCCCCTACAATACCCTCAAAGTTTCCCCCACCCTGCCATTTACATAAACAACAACATTACACAGTATTGCAGTTAAACATTATGCACAATAGGAACCCAAATGCCCCACCTGCCTTTCTGCAAGTTTAACTAACAAACGTCTACCCCGAAAGTTAGACTACCTGCCTACCCTTAGCCTGCCCCTGCTCCCAAAATTCCAACACTTAACCAAAAACCTCTGCCAACCCTGGCCAACTTTTCCAAACTCCGCCAGCACCTGTTCCAAGCGACAGCTTACAGAAATTGCCCCAATGCTCCTGTCCAAACAAATGCGGCCCCCAGGGATATGCAAAAAAGGGGAAACCACCCCAGAAATGTTCTTCTACCCTACCCTGCTCCCAGTCACCAGGTCACCAGAACCTAAAATGGTGGCTGAGATAGCGTGAAAGAGCCCTTTATTCAATTGGGCTATAATTGGGCTACAGCACGATAACAGCCCAAATTCCAAACCCACCCCAAAACTACAAAATGGCTGGCCCGGCCAGCCAAGCCCCTCCCAATCTGCCCAGAGGGCAGACCTCCCTGCACTCCGCTGCCCCCCAAACCCCCCTTGGGAGGGGGGCAAGCCAAGCCGAGACCAATTTGTGTGTGAAAAAGGGCGCTTTATTGAAACAGGTGCATATAACAAACTCCAAACCTGGCAACTGCCTTACAAAACTAAAACCTCGCTATGCATCTAATAACTGCCCCTGATCCCCCCCCCCACCGCTATGATACCCTCAAAGTTTCCCCCACCCTGCCATTTACATAAACAACAACATTACACAGTATTGCAGTTAGAAATTATGCACAACAATAGAAACCCAGATGCCCTACCTGCCTTTCTGCAAGTTTAACTAACAAACGTCTACCCTGAAAGGTAGACTACCTGCCTACACTTTGCCTGCCCCCAAAATTCCAACACTTAAACAAAAACCTCTGCCAACCCTGGCCAACTTTTCCAAACCCCGCCTCCCAGGAAAAAGGAAAGGTGGGATTACCGCTTGCCCCCTTTTTTCTGCCCCCCACAACCCTAGTAGGCCTATATCCACATGGCTGGCTTTGGACATTTAAGGGCCTATCTGAAACCTACCTAAATTCCAAAGAGCTATAAGTCCATGCCAATCCTGTAGAGGTGAAACCCCGTCCCCTCCCAAAACTTTCTACTGTGTCAAAACGAATCTGTTTGAGCCCAATCCTGCCAAAACCTACTTCTCTCCAAACACCCATCTCTGTGCTCAACTTACGTCTCGTCCTCTCTCCTGCTCCAGGCGTAAGTGCCCCGCAAACTCGGTATAAACTCAGTTCACGAACAAAAACCGCCTGACTACTGTTGTTTAATCAACTCCAAGTCCCTTATCATGCTTCTCCTTAAATCGATGCCCTTCTCCTTACACAAATCATTTTCTCATAAATGTAAAGCCAGGATATCCGGGCACCTATTACCCATCATCAAGCTGTTCAAGCATGGCACCAAATCTCTCCAATATATAACCCTTTCATTTTCCACAACACTATAAAATTCTTGTCATTAAAATCAATACTCTGTCCAAAGTAAATCTTGCAGGCCTGAAGGTGAACCAATATCAAGAAAGAGTGCCCCACTACTCATATTATTATCTCCTCTGAACGGGGGCCAGTCACCGAACCTGAAATGAGAAAAAAACTTGTGAGCTTATATATAACATCAGTTACCGCGCCAAACCCATCAACCTTTCGCAATTAATGTTTGTAGCAGTCTGACGACCAACACCCCCAGCTGCCGAATGTCAACTAACCCCCACCTCTCCTCCATCCCTCAAAAATTCTGATACCCAAAATGCCCGGAAAACCTCCAGACCATCAATGTGAAAAACAAACTGGTCTCGAAACTATCTGTTTTGGTAATATCTGAAGCACCCTGCCCAACAACCAC
The DNA here is from genome assembly GCF_964204655.1 of Triturus cristatus. Taxonomy (NCBI): domain Eukaryota; kingdom Metazoa; phylum Chordata; class Amphibia; order Caudata; family Salamandridae; genus Triturus; species Triturus cristatus. The sequence goes on from NC_140589.1 coordinate 464,539,183, forward strand.
CACAACAAGGTTTCTTAACATGCGTCACGTGTACTTATTTCATTGCCCATCCCTCTAGCCTACATGTCCCCCATTTCCTTGCCGACGGCACGTAACCTCGCAGCAGCTTACCCACCCAGGCAAACCCGGTAATTTTTCTTGCAATCATGACTTTGAATAAGCCCTTATCGCTCATATAGCATCCTGTGTTGTCTACGTACTACCACTGAACCGGCATGAGCGCTGAAGTTCTGTCGGCATCTTTGGCTATCCCACGTAATCTCCCCCCTGCAAATGAGACAAAACATCCGCTATGTCATAGTCCACACCTGTGTCATGCAGTGCCCTAAAGGCTATGTCATGTTGCCAACAACCTAAGGCAAACACTGTTAACAACCTCAGCCCTGCTCACAATTTCTTCTACCACCAATATTCCTACTCTAAATGTAACTTTCCTGTGTGCTAGCCTCAATCCCCACAATGACACTGCCACTACCATAGGAAACAACTCTAGAAATGCAATACCCCTATCTCCAGCTCTCCCATGTGCATGCCACAGCTCTGCGCACACCTTCTCTTGTCAAAACAGGCCAAAACCCTTCCCGCAGCCTCAGAGGAAGTCTGTACCTCCCAAATCGAATCTTTATCCCTTGCAAGTGGAATCCCATTCAAACCTGTAAAATCACCCTCCACATTCTCAATTTCTCATTTACTCCTGCTGACAGTCTGGCGTAGTGATGAGGTGGTCTTTGTCCCACCAATGCCCGTCCTAATCTCTCAGAGACAGTCCTCTCTACCCTCACTACTCTGCATGTGAAATCCAATGACCAAACAAGACCTGTACCTTCTTGGCTGTCACTTTCCCCTGGCCCAGCATAATATCAAGCAGTTCCAGCATTTCTGTTTCTTGTCCTCCATTAAGCATGCCTGCCTAACCTTGAATCAATCTCTATTCCTAGAAAAACGCCAGTGCTGTGTTGGTTCCATCATCTTTCCGGGTGCCAGCGGCACCCCCAATTCTCCCATCAGCTCTTTGAAGTTTTCCAGTGCATCCTGGCACTCTCTGGAGCCTGCAGCGCCCACAAAGTAACATTTGTCCACAGAATGTGTCCCCAGCTTGTGGACCTTGCGCTTTGTAAACAACCACTGTAGGAAGGTGCTACAACATTCAAATGCATCTGACACATAAAAAGCCCATCTATAATACTTTATCTACGTACCATTTCCCCATGAAATGTATGCCCAGAAAATTCCAATCATCTGGGTGGACTGGAATCAATGGAAATCTAATTTTTATGTCAGTTTTTCCAGCTGTGCCGTTGCGCCGGTGGTCACCACATGTGACATGGCCACCTCAACCACTGTAGCAAGGAGCTAAAACTCTCAAATAATGCACATGACATATAAATAGCCCATCAGTAATGCTGTATCCACGTACCATATCCATGGAAATGGATGCCCAAAGGATCCCCATCACTATTGTTTTATGTCTCATTTTGCCATTTTTTGCCGTTGGCCCATGATCACCGCCAGTGACATAGCCACATCAACCACTATAGCAAAGGTGCTTTTGCTCTTCTGAACAGGCCCCTGCCCCTGCCCTCCTCCCCCAAACCCAAAGACCCACCCTTGGCCAAATCCTGCGGGCTCGCAACCCCAGGGCCTCCTTCTCCCTCTACCCCCCCCCCGAGAAAGCCAAGAAAGAAGCTCCAGAACGCCCATAGCTTCGACCTAAACCATGTTGCTGGAGTCCTGTGTAGAACCTGAACCCCCTCTCCGGTTGTAAAAATCTGGAGTGGCCCATTCCCCCCTAGATTCCTCCTGAGAGTGTTCCCAAATGAGCCCCTCTTGTAACCTCCCTCCCACCTTCACCTCCTTTTCTTGGCTCTGTGTCCCCCCCACAGCACCCCCCGCTGGCAAACATAACCTCCTCCTCCCTCTGCTCCGTGACCCCCCCTCCTCCCAGGAACCCCAGCGGGTCTATTTACTTTAAAAAGCCCTGTCCCTGCTGTTCCCAAGGCCTCAAACAGACTCATCGCCAGCCCTGGAGCTGACGCGACCCTTCTGCGTGGGCTGTATGTTGACACGCTACGCGCAGCCTCGCAGCCTCGCAGCCTCGCAGCCTGTCCTGACCCTGCTCCCCTGCATTCCCACCAGAGCCTCCGACTGACAGCGAGGCTCCGGCTTGGCAAGCATAGCGGGTTCGTTCTACGTGCATAAGAGCGGCCCTGAGTACTTACCCGCTTCCACTAGTGCCCTCTTGGGGGAAGCGCAGGCCGCGACAGTGGACGCCACCTCCACGGACGCACGCTGAGGAATGCGCACCGGATTCCCTACAAGCGGTCTCAATGTATCAGGACACGCCGCGATAACAAACGCACTGCCTCGCGTATGTTATAATCTTCCCTCACTAGTAAGAAATATCAACTTAAACTGCTGCCTACCTACCACAACATTTTCTTCAACCCTACCCTGCTTCCAGGGGTCACCAGAACCTAAAATGGTGGCTGAGAGAGCGTGAAAGAGCCCTTTATACAATTGGGGTATAATTGGGCTACACCACAAAAACAGTCCAAATTCCAAACACAGCTTAAAACTACAAAATGGCCGGCCTGGCCAGCCTAGCCCCTCCCAATCTGCCCAGGGGGCAGACCTCCCTGCGCTCAGCTGACCCCGATGCCCCCCATCTGGGCGCATCCGTTAAACAGATTTTCGTAGTCAGAACAGAACTCATGTTCTGCGTGGTGTTTTGTAACCACTACGTTCTTTGTTAACATGGCGTTTATTTCATGATTGCAACATCACTTTATATTTTTTCACCTCTTCCAGGTAGAAACGTATGATTAACTATTCGCTGCGCATCTCACAACACATACATATCTTGCTGCGAAAAACACGCCATGTGCTGATCAAATATTTTACCCCTGGCCTTAGCTTTGTCGAACGAGCAGAAGGTGAGTTACTTGCCTTTGGTTGGTATGTAGCTCTTTAATGTTTTTGCACTGGACAAGGAAGAGGGATATGTGTTTACAAAACATGTGCAAGTGCATTTTATTTTTTGTATCGTGCTTCTTACTGTAAAAATAAGATGCTATTTTTCATGCATGTGATAGTTACAGTCATAATTGTTTCGGCGACCTTCCCCGAAAATGGTTCTTTTTGAAGAAGAATTTGTGTTGATGTTGCTAGAAATTACATTGACGTGGATATGTCTGATATATTAGTACTATGGTGAGCTTCAGCTCACGTCTAGGTAATGTACAACCCGCCCATGAGTTGTTTCCCCTGTCTTTTAATGTTTCCATGTAACAGAGACCTCTCTCAAAACAAAACCATACACAAATGTATTGTTGGAAACACATGACATCTCCTGTCAAACCCTGAGCTTGAATCTAGTTCATCCTAGCTGTACTGGTTCAACTGCCTAACATTTGTATCTGCAGGCATTGACCTATTACAATGTTTTGTTGCCCAATACCTGAGTTCTTGTGCCTCAAATGATGGCAAAACATTGTATTAGCTTGTCAGCCCTCTTGCTGTGCATAGTTGGTGCATAATGAAATGCGCTCACAAACTAGAAAAATCACTCAACCTGACTAAACAACATTATAAATAAATGCAGTAAGTGGGATGAAAAAGGGGCATGTCCAATTTAATTAAGGGCTTGGCTTAAAACACGTAAACTAAAAATCTGTGCTTAGCATAGTGTGCTGCCCGACTTGTATTTGGCTGTTTCTGTCATTGCATCCAGATATATGAGTAAGTAAATACAATCTTTATTCGATAAAACATACAGCCATAAAAGATTCAATACGTTAAAATAGCAGGGTCGTAACAGGGCTAATTCATAAAAAAAAAAAATCATCACTACAAACATGACAGCACAATAGACACTCCTTTTACAGGGCCAATAATTTATACATTAGATCTAAAAGCTAACTGATTTAAACAAATTGCACTTCGCGTAGAACTCCCCTCTGTCTTAATCATTCCTAGATTCCCTGGATCTCACCATAGCTCTTAAAAAATGTCTAACCACGAATAAAGTGCGTTCATTTTGCAAAAGTTGCAAGTGCAAAAGCGCGATTCGAGCCTTTCTAAAACCCATTTCTTTTAAATATAGTTTAAAGGAACAGTCATCGGGGATACGCAAAATATACACATAAAAAGACAAAATGTAAAATATCCTGTAGAGACCTATTGTTGCTGCCACAGGGTCCTCTATCTTGAGTTCGCGCTAAAAATCCGCTGGGGGAAGCCACTAATTGATGGAACAAAATAAATCTAAAATGGGTAGTCAAAAAACGGCTATGAGAACTAGTTGAAATGGTAAGATAGTGTTCTATTCCGCACACAGATTTCACTGGGGCGTGTCATCTGACTGTTGATTTTTACAATTCCTTTTCTTCTCGTTCTGCATTAACCTTGTTAAAGAAAAGATCATTCATTTGTTTTTTATCGCTTTTCCTCACTGATCTGAAATTTGTAAACATATCTGACCTCCCCGGGGAACAGAATGTTTCTTTGATATATCTCAGCCATGGTATTTTTAAGGCATGCTCCAATGAGGGGCAGTCCATAATTATCTCATAATTAAGGGAGGCCTCCTCCTTTGACCAAATATTCACCCAACAGTGCAGAGGCTTAATTGCAACTAAATCCAACACGTGCTCATCTCAAGTTCTTCATGGACTGAGTAGGCAGGGGTACCTTGAGGGACCTTTAATAGCCATCGCAGGTATTTGTTATGCGTTTTCTGTAGCTCCCCCACACCCTTATAGCCCCAAATTTCACTCCTGTACACGGCTTTAGAAATGTAAATTGATTGGTATAGTTTTAAAATCACCCCAGGCGACCATGTACCAATCTATGTGCAAAATTCACTATAGCACCCATTGATTTCTTCAAGTCCATCACTTTCTCTTCTTTTGGACTTTGGCTATACTGTGGGAGCCTGCCTTGTAAAATGTTTTGCTCTTCCATCGACAGCCCACTTCCATCACAAACGACTTCACATAATTGGGAGATAAGTCCAGTCCCTTCATAAAGGAGACAAATCCATCAATTAAAATTTGCAATGCTCTTGGAGTACGTGCTATTAACACAGCATCATCTGCATAAAGCAGAACGGGTAATGGTCTAGTAATTGTTCTCAGGGTATCGGCATTCAAAGATGTCATCGCAGATTCCAGCCCATTGATGTACAACGTGATTAAAAAAGGGGCAAGAATACAACCTTGCCGCAGCCCTCTGGAGCATTTGAAACTATCAGTCAAATCTCCCTCTTGTGTGTAATGTACTGCAGCTGAGTTATGGGCATGTAAAGACATCAAGGGATTTATTATTGATCGCTCTACTCCCAGGTCGTCTAGCAGGGCCCTTAGTTTACTACGGTTCACCCTGTCAAACACCGCAGTGAGATCCATAAAATCTAAGTAAATGGATCCCTCTTTGGCGATTGTGTATTTAGCTATCACTAGGTAGAGGTTCAGACATTGATCCACTGTGGATGTGCCTGCCTAAGAGCAATATAGGACCTCCGAGATGACTTGATTTTTATCTGTCCATTCCACTAACCTATTGAGTATGACCCGCCCTATATCTATCTATAGTAGTTAGGATTATCTTTATCCCCTTCTTATAGATAGGGACAATAGTGGCTGTTGACCTCGACTGGGGCATAACTGTTAACACCGCCGCATTCAGAAGCCTGGGGAAAATAGGGGCCCACACCTCAGTGTTACTTCTAAACAAGTCTGGAGAAATCCGATCTGACCCCGGCACCTTGTTCTTATTCAATCCCTCAATACCTATTATTACCTCATGTAACTGGAATTCAATATGAGAATCACAAGGGAGAGGTTCCCAGGAGTTATTGCAGACAACTTCCTCCCCATAATTATAAACTGACTGGAAGTGACTCTTCCATTGATCTTGTGTGATGTGAGGACATATAGATGGTATATCAGGTTCGGAAAAACAGGGTCTATTAATAACACTCCAAAATAAGGAACTATCTTTCTAGTTGCTGGCCTCAACCAGTTCGTCCCAAGCCTGTTTTTGTCGGGCAGCCCTCCGTTCCTTTAGAGCTTTTTTATAAATGCTACGACAGTTAGCTACCTTGAATCTTCTTCGAGGGGTCTCTTTCAGAGCCACTTTAAGGGACCTCAATGCTTGGAAGCATTCCCTATGTAACCACCTTTGGCTATCTGAGTGGGAATTGACTGCTGGGGCGGATAGAAATATTCTCACTGTTTTTGCTATTGTGTCAAAAGAACTGGGTACATCACCTTCTGAGGGTGAAGTATCTAGGCACTTCAAAATCTCCTGTTGCCTCTATTTAAAAAGGAATGAATAAAAAGCATTACTATCCACCTGTGACGATCGCAGGCGCCTTCCCTGGTCGCTTTAATGTCCCTACCACCCCACTACTTTTGGCTATTTTGCCCACTGTGTCTGCATCCCCAGAGCCAAAGGGTTGTGATCGCTGAAAGGACTTTCCATAGTCCTAAAAGATGTTATAATATAGTTCTGCGCTAGAGACACAAAAGTAAAATCGATAGTGGATGCACAACCCCTGCCTTTATAGGTGGTTGGATAGAGGCTTTTGGGTGATATAACGGCCTTGTGGAGCGTTAACGTTAGGTCATAAGTGTTTATAAGATCATTTAATTCCTGACCCTCCACTGAATGCTCCATGTGCCAATCTTCTGTTTCCATACAAGCAGAGGTAACCTCAGTATTTTGCCCAATATTCGAACATAAATGACAAATAAAATCCCCTAACACAATCATATTGCCCAGTAAGAAATCATCCCCCTGCAGCTGATCTATGAGCCCAGCTAACTCCTTCACGCTTGACAAACTCAAATTCCTATTTTTGGCATTATAGAAATTGATTGTTGTAGACTTTTCATTCTGCCCACCACCAATTTTATACCTAAAGCCACTGTTGAATTCCAGTTCAGTTGTTTCACTGCCCCACACAGATCGAGGGAAATAAAGATAATTAGACCTCCATTAGCTTGCCTGCGTCTCGATCCTTCCACTGGGAGGAAGAATGACTTGTAACCCTAAACAAAATGTGTTTTCTACCTCCCATGTCTCTTGTTAGGCAAATGATCATATACTCGGATATTGTTAGAATCCAGCTTTCATCCTCGAATTTTGCAACCAGCCCGCCACATTCCAGAAGATCAGATTAATCTTGCTCCCGCCCTGGGGGCTGTGTAACATGGCCGGTATAATCTTGTCACCTTGGGTTCCTGTTAGATGGTTCTGGTTAGGATAACTTGTGGGAAGATCTACACTCTCTCTGCCACCCCCCGAGTGCATGCCTGTCTAGATTTGAGGGTCAGCCACTATTGGCTGTACTAGGCTGTGTTCGATGCCTGCCCCCTGGTCTAGGTCATTGAGATCCGACAAAGGGGCAGAAGTGTTTAAGCACCCAACCCTCCCCTACTCAATCAGAATGCCTCCCTCTGTCTGTCTGCCGTTACTGGCTCCTCTATCAGTAGAACCTGGTCTGTAAAAGAAGCCTAGGGGGAGAGGTTTAATATCTGAGTAGTAAAAAGAGATATCTGCTGAGTGTCTCAGTATGTTACGGGCTAATTCTGGGAATCTGAAAGCAACAATCACAACATCGCCCTTAAAGGACTTTCTTGAGTTCCCAATCCAGGAGACACTTCTTGCCATGAGGATGGTCCCTTATGTTGAATCTACTATATTCCCCTAGCCTGTGGGATACTTTGTTGATAAGATTATCTATGGACTCTTCCGTTTCCACTCCCAAACTGTGCACTCCCCCTGAAACTATAGTATGAGGGCAACCGTCTGGGGGAAGATCAATCACTTGGAACCCTGTCCAATAAATGTTCTTCAAACTTGTCTATTAAGCAGCTCTGTCACCTGAGCCCTCAGTGCACTTTGGGCCCATGGGACCTATTCATATTTGGTGGATAGTTTTCAGACTCATTTTTCCCTCGTAAACTAGGGTACACTGACTGTGGATGGGCTTCACTGTGGGGTGGGGCATTAGAGATAATTTTCAGCTATTCTCCACATTCCCCAGTGTGTCTCTAGTGTCAAATAGCTCTTTTCCTAACTTGTCCCAGAGCTTCGATAATAGATCAGTCAACAGGTTCGTGATTGTAGCTCTCAGCTTGTTCCAAAAGTTTTCCATATCAGCTTGGCTGAATAGGGGTTTAAGGGCCTCCACTTTCCTTGTAGGCTCACTTTTCTTTTTTCCTTTATGTTATCTCTCGAGAGCTGGTGACACCTCTTTCTCTGACCACTTACTATCCCTCGTTTGGGGGGGTCCCTTGACCCTCACCCATAGCAGTCAGAGATATGACACTTGTACCTGATTCGCCTCTCTTTTACGCCACTGCCTCTGTAGCCAGTGTGCTATGAGTTGCAGTGACCTGGAGGCTAGTGCTAATTACCTCTACTGAGTCTAGCAGGGCTAATACTGGGCATTGCAGGGCTCTTGAGACCCATCGACAGTCTCCTCTCAGCTTTGTCGATCTCCTGTGTAATAGCCCCCACCATTTAGGCTAGGTAAGAGTCAATAGTGGCCCTTTTGCTATTGGACAATTGGTCCAAGGTAGATGTTTTTCTCTTGCCCATAATCGACAATGGTTGAACTAAATGGGTTCCCCCAAGACTCTATTTCGTCTATAGTCTGCAAATGACAAAGTTATACAATCAGCGAGCTGCTTACCACAGTCCTGGACTTCCTCTTACTTGCAATGGGCCCGGCTCACTTGAATTGGAGACTGTTCTGATACTTTTCCAGATAATGGCCTTGAGTACAAAGTGACCGTCCAAGAGAGTGGGCCCAGCCCAGCCTCATTTGGGCTCGGACGGGCACAGACGGGCCTGCCCTTGGCCTGGGCATCTCCGCGTGCGTTCCGTGCTGCGGGAGCCCCTGATGATTTTTAAAGCGCCTCCTGGTGCGTCGGTGGCAGCAGGCTGGCTGCAAGGAATGCTGGGGAGTGTGGTCCTGGCTCCCGGTCTCCTTGCCCCCAGCAAGGGGCATAACAGCAAAACAAATGGGCATCCTGCGCTGCTGGAGCCCCTGATGATTTTGAAAGCGCCTTCTGGTACTGTGGCGTGTGTGCCTCGGTGGCTGCAGGCTGGCAGCAAGGGATGCTGGGGAGGGTGGTCCTGGCTCCCGGTCTCCTGGCCCCCAGCGAGGGGCAGAACAGCAGAACAAGCGGGTGTCCCCCCATGATACAACAAGTAACAACATACCTACAACAAGTCAGGCCTATTGGCTTTGTCAATGGTTGTTAGTTGCATAAGATAACTAAGCAGCAACTATGGCTTGTACATAATATTGAAAAAGCTTCCACTTAAGCCCTTGTGACACCTCGACAATGTTGCTGCTCCTGAGTTTCAAAAAGAGAAGGGATATCCAGAGAGAAAATGACTCTCTTTGTAGGGTTTCCCTTCCTCTACAACACTCACCTGGCATGACGTCATGCCGTACCTTCTTCACCAGTGAGGTGTGAGCACGCACACATCGATGTGCCTGCTGTCACTGCAGTCCGGAAAACAGACTGCCTGTGCACAAAACAGAGCCCGATAAAGACCCGTTTCGAGGCCTCCTTTAAAAAACTGTCTGTGCTCAGCACTGGTGAGACCCACTTAAAGGCCTGAATGCATCACTCTGACTTTCAGTGCTAACCCACAGCCTTCTTTGCGCCTCACAGAAAGGACATTGAGTGAGAGGACTCTGAGCTCCAGCAAACCAATGGGAAAAAAGCACAAAGCAGCTGCAGCAGATTTAGTCCAGGGCCTTGATCTCTCATTCCAGTGATAATCTTCCAGCCTCCTCTGTTCTTATCACTCTACCATACTGAAACAAGGATTTTAATGGCCACCTTCTCATTTGAAGGATTTTTTAAATTCATTCCAGGTTAGTGGGGTAGCGGGGGGGTGGGTTCCGCCCCGGGTGACTCGAGTTTTGGGGACGGTGCGGACCTCCTCATCCCCTGCTCTTACCTGCGTCTGTCACGGATGACAAATAAAGGTACCGTCGCCACCAACCCCCGCTCTCACCTGCGACCGTCGCGGGGCGAAAACGCCCCGATCGCCACAGCAACCAAAAGGTCTAGCTACGCCACTGCTCCAGGTCACACGTTCTCATGTATTGTGAACTTGATGAATAATCAAATCATGTAACATTTGTGTCACGTTTATTCTAGAGGCTGAGTTGTATTGTCGTAGCCTCATCCTGAGGACCAGTACAGCAGGGACAATTTGCAACATTAATTGACACATTTTAAGCCACAGGTTGAAAATTTAGGGGATGGAAACTGAATTTCAGCTCTTTACTCCTCATTCGGACAACCACGTGTGTCTCATGAGAGAATCGGATTATCACGAGTTAGTTCCCACAACTCAGCTGAGGCATTGTCCTATCAGTGTGACTCGGAAAATTGTACTAATTTGGACATGAGATTTCATTACAAGACCGGAGGCTGCCATTATGCATTATCTTTTAATGCAACTTCAAGTACAGCCACTTTAAAGTTACATCATAAGTTAAAACTTCTAGAACAAACAAGTGTATCTAGGCAACGGCAGCACAGAGATCAGCCTCTTTTAAATGCGGCTTCAAGACAGATAAGTTGGCCTTTAACATATCTCCTGTCCTTCACTGCTGTTTGCTATTTTTTGCTTACTTATTCATTATTAAGATTTCCTACTTCTCTTTACTGCTTTGATACCGGCATCCATTTCTCTTCATTCCATACAATTTTTTTTTTTAAAAGGGTAAAACCGACCTAATAGAATTGCTGATCCTTCGACCATCTTCTACTAAAGCAGATAATCGCACTCTTTTGATCGCTTTCTTTTTCCATTTGTTTTGTCGTTTATGACTTGCCAGTATATGTGTTTCTGACTTGCCAGTCACTTGCCAGTATATGTATTTCTAACTTGCCAGTACATGCATACCCCCTAATTCCTCACTAACCTGGGTTGGTGTTTAATTATATCCACCTTTGCAGTGGTTTCAGGTCGCCTACCAGTGCCTTCCCTCTTGCTTTCCCGTGCCACCGCCATGACTTCGCAGCCATTTTACCATCTGCCGGACGCTCCCCGCACTCCGTCTCTTCCCTCTGCACTGCTGCCATCGTAACTTGCCCAGCCTCACACGTGTTCTGGTGCCATTCGGCCGTCGCAGCTGTAACGTTCAAGCTGCGGGACGCGCCGCACCTTCGTCGTGCCTTCTGCTTCAGCGCTACCCTCTGCATAAATTAAATCGAAAAAAAAAAGGAGAAAGATGGGCCTCCATATTAGAGGAAAGTCGCTAGCAACGACTCCCTTAATTTTTAGGACGTCCTCTCCACACAATGCTGTTTCGTAGCAACTGCATTCCAACAGCTGATTACCGACGGTTGGCAGCTTCAAGTTCCTACCGGTCTACACAATTATTTAGATACATTTTTTTCAAAATATACCTACCTTTTAATACCCTTTGATTATTATCAGTTTAAGTGACTCACAAAAAAAAAAAATAACAATAAGATGTCTGACTCTGATGATTCTCAGACCCTTACACCCGCTCCCTCTAACAAGGAAGAGCTGATCAAGCAATTGAGTCATAAAAAAAAACATTCCTGCATGAGGGAGACTATTGATAAGATTGTTGCAGGTAAGAGACCCCCTGCACTCCTCGGAGCGCAGTCTAATGAACCACCTAAAATTGGGGGTAAAAAAACAAAAAATGCAACAACTTAGAAAATGAGGGCACTACGGGAGGTCAAAGCACCTCATTTATATTGGGAGGTCCATGCGCCTTAAGCCCTGAAGGAGGACTAAGCTCCTCAAAAGTTACGGGAGGACTACGCGCCCCAAAAAGACTACGTGCCAATAACGACACATCTCTTTTGGATGCCCTAAGCGGCTCACAATATCAAAGTGCCAATACAGACCCTCTCTTGCCGAACGAACCCTCTAATGAGTCACTTGACTAATATATACTGGACCTGGATCAGATCGATGATGATATCGACCCTGAATTCTCGGACGAGGAACTCCCCTCCTCATCTAAAAAAATTATTCTTGATTCCCTTGGCGGGGAAATGTTTTCCCTTGACAACATACAACACCCTAGGAGCTCCCAGTGGTAGCCCCAAAATCATGTAGCTAAATTTATTAAGAGATGGATCAAACACCCATTGGAAAGAGAGGCAAGGAACATTCTTAAGGCAGAATGCCCACGTCCTGTCATCCAAGACAAATATTGCCTTACTCCTAACCTAGATCCAGAACTTATTAAGTTCTTATTTAAATTGGGCAGAGACCCTAGAAAAGGTATTGAACGCTCCCTCAAAAGTTGCCAGGATCGCATGCTTGACATGCTCGGCCCCCTATGCCGTATGATCGATCTAATTGAGGAGAGCTATATCAAGGGCACTCAACCTAACATTGACCTCCTACGGGGATGGAGTCAAAGGGCTCTTATCCTCCTGGGTAATGCCAAAGCATCTCTCTATACTGAGAGGAGGAAAGTAGTCCTTTTTAAAATTGACCCTAAACTCTGCGATATGGCAGAGAAAGAATCCTATTCTAATCCTAATGGACTATTATTCAGAGAGGATATGATTGAAGGTTTGGGGAAGTATGTAGCAACCTTTACGGCTCTGGATAAGTCGCAGGCCATCATGCACAGAGTTTTCAACCCTAACTTTTTTTGCAAGGGCCGGCAGAAGGGGTCGTTCTGCCGGCCGCTTCTTTAAAGACCCTTTTCAAGATCAAGAGGCTTCGGACGAGGTTACCAACGCAACTCCTCATTCTTCCCTCAACGAGGTCGTTCCTTCCGTTCAAGAAACTTCAGATCCAGAGGCATCAACAATCAAAATTCAGCAAGTAAGTACTCTTCCTCTTCTCCCTTCCTCTTTAACTCGAAAAGTAGGGGGTCGCCTAAAACTTTTCATTCACGTTTGGGAGCAAATTACACATGACCCTTGGGTTTTAGAGACAGTACAAGGGTTCAGAATTGACTTCACGGAAAAACCCTCCCAGACCTCAACTCCCCAACTATTAAACTTGACGCAAGAGCAACACTCTATTGTCGACGAGGAAGTAACTTCAATGTTATCCAAAGGTGCAATTCTAGAAGTTCCTTGGGATCACAAGAATTTCGTAAGCAATATCTTCCTTGTGGACAAAGGGTGGAGACCTGTAATAGACCTAAGAGAATTGAAGAAGTATCTCACTTACAATCATTTCAAGATGTAAGGTATCCATCTCCTCAAGGACATGCTCTTAGAGAAAGACTGGCTAGTCAAATTAGATCTAAAGGACGCCTATTTCACCATTCCTATGGCAGAGGAATCCCAGTCCTTCCTTCAATTTGCTTGGAACAAGCATCTATACCAGTTTCAAGCCCTTCCCTTTGGCCTATCTTCGGCCCCCTGGTGCTTCACCAAAGTTATGAAGGCAATTACCACGGTCCTTCGGAAGAGAGGTGTCCGTCTCATAATCTATCTAGACGACATTCTCATCATGTCTCAAGACAACTCTCAAATCCTGAAAGACTTAAAAACTACTGTGGATTTGATAGAAAGCACAGGGTTTATTATAAACAGGGAGAAATCCATCATGACTCCCTCAAGATCTCTAGAATTCCTAGGCTTCACGGTAGACACCGTGAAGTATATGCTTTTACTTCCCCGAAAGAAGATATCCAAGATTCGCAAAGAGATACGCCACATCCTAAAATCAAACCTCCTAACCTTAAGGGAACTAGCCAGACTTCTGGGCCTCCTCTCATCATCTATCCAAGCCATCCTTCCAGGCCCACTTCATTACCGAGCCCTTCAGAGACTCAAGGGGAGAGCTCTCCATTCCGGTCTTTGGTACGGAGACCAAATTCACCTGGACCCAGAGGGAAAGGAGGAACTGACCTGGTGGCTGGAGAATTTAGACGCATGGAACGAGAAAGCCATTTTTGGGACTTCACCGGACCTCATATTAGAATCGGATGCCAGCCTTCATGGCTGGGGTGACTATTTTCAGAGTCAGAGCACCGGGAGTTTATGGTCCTATTCGGAGAGTTTACACCATATAAACTTCCTGGAGCTAACCGCCGGGCTCTATGCTCTAATGAGCTTCAAGGAATCCCTTCAAGGGAAGTCAGTCCTCCTCAAGATGGACAACATATCAGCTGTCGCTTACATAAATCGCCTAGGAGGAACAAGGTCTCCAGACCTCTCCAACCTGGCCAAAAATTTATGGATGTTCTGCTTGAAACACCAAATCTCACTAAAAGCAGAATACCTTCTCAGCCTAAAAAATGTCTGTGCGGATTGGAATTCAAGGTTCCTCGTAGATCACACCGATTGGAAATTAAATTCAATCATATTCAACAATCTAGACTATGTTTGGGCTCCACTAGAAATAGACCTCTTCGCAAGCAGACTCACAACCCAACTTCCAAGATACTTCAGCTGGCTACCAGACCCCGGGGCTCTAGCAGTGAATGCCTTTCTCCAACATTGGAAAGACATTCGGGGATACGCCTTTCCCCCCTTCGCGATGATCCAACGTGTCCTTCAGAAGCTGAGGACAGAACGGTCATCAATAGTCCTAGTGACCCCCTTTTGGCCGTCCCAAGCTTGGTTCCCAACAACATTGGAATTAGCTTACGAAACACCCTTTCTACTTCCAGCTTCTCCAGGCCTCCTAAAAAGACATAAACGATTTTGATCACCCCCTCATTCTGAACGGGACTTTGAACATTCTTGCCTGGAAAGTGTCAGGCGAGCCAATGAAATCTCTGGACTTTCGGCGCAAGCTTCTTCTCTCCTCCAAGAATCTTGGGTACCTGGTAAACACTATAGGTACAACGGAATCTGGAAAAGATGGGTTTGTTGGTGCCTGGAAAGGAACCTGGATTCCGTGGAGGGCCCTATTGTGCTTGTAACCAATATCCTTGTAGAACAATTTGAAAGAGGTCTTTCCTACAGATCCATTAACTGTTATAGATCTGCCATTTCCGCTGGACATTCCCTCCTTAATGGTCGAACTATTGGCAAAAGCCCTATTATTTGTAGAATTATGAAAAGTATCAGACTTAAAAGACCTCCCAAACCTAAATATGACTCCCTTTGGGACGTTAGATTACTTCTTGATCTATTTTGTAATTGGCCGGATAATAACTTATTAAACTACAAATTTCTCTCCATCAAACTAGCTTCTCTCCTTTGTCTAATATCCTGCCGTAGAGTGTCGGACGTTAAAGCCTTAGAGATATCCAACAGATCCTATGACGCGTTCGGTGCCAGATTCGATATTTTCAAAAGAACTAAAACGATGTCTGATATGATTGTTTATCCTAGGTTTGACACTTGTAAAAAATTATGTGTAGTGGATTGCATGAGAGAATATGATTTAAAAACGAATCCTCTTCGCACTGTTGGCGTGACCCAACTCCTAATTTCATTTGTTAAACCCTTCAAACCTGTCTCTTCTTCTACAATAGCTAGATGGGTTAAACTAGCTATGCAATTGGCAGGCATCGATTTGTCTAGATTTCAAGCACATTCCTTAAGGGGGGCTATGGCTAGTCAGTCTTTTTGGAAGGGAGGAAAATTAGATGACATCCTCAAAGCAGCAGACTGGTCAAGCTCCTATACCTTTGCAAAACATTACTGCAAACCTGTCGAACACATGTCAGATGTAATTCTGATTGACTACCAACATGCATAATGGCAGTCTCCGGTCTTGTAATGAAATTGCGATTCTCCTATTACAATGACCAGAGAATCTGGATTTCATTAAAGACACGGAGGCTGACATTATCCCAACCCTCCCTCCCGGGAGTGGATTTTAACATCTCTTTATTTGTCATATGTAATGCTTTGATTTATTATATTATAACTCAATTTGTTTAACAATTGTGCCTTTTATTACCTAATGTGGATTATATTATCTTTAACCACTGTTTTCTTTACCCCTTCAAAGGGTGATAAGTACATTTCCTAATATTTCTTCCCTTTTCGGATAATTCGTCTTGATTGACTCTTCTTCATCATCCATTGTAACAGCAGCCGACACCTCCTTCCTCTATTCCATGGAGTGTCCTTTTCTGCATGATGCCAGCTTATGGACTTCGCTGCCTCTGAGGAACTGTTTCTTATCTTCCTGCGCTCAATGCATTTAAAAGAGGCTGATCTCTGTGCTGCCGTTGCCTAGATACACTTGTTTGTTCTAGAAGTTTTTACTTATGATGTAACTTTAAAGTGGCTGTACTTGAAGTTGCAATAAAAGATAATGCATAATGTCAGCCTCTGTCTCTTTAATGAAATCCAGATTCTCTGGTCATGGTAATAGGAGAATCGCAATTTCTCTACGTTCACCTCCCAGATACAATTTCACAAGAACTGCATGATACATAATTTTATCTGTTTAAAATTTACTTCTGAAGGGGGTGTGGCCAAGCTGGTAACTGGGTACGACATGCCTGGTGGCTTTCTGTCTAGGTCCAGTCATAAACAGATGAAATCAGGGTCTGGGGCCCTTGATTTCCCAGAAGAAAAAAGTCAGAAAACTGCAGGATGGCTTTAGGGGTGGCTCAGCACAGATGCCTACAGATCCCACCCTGTAAACAGAATCAGGTGAAGTCTGTGCCACCCAAGGTAGTGTCTGCCACATGAACCAGTGAGGCTTAGCAGCCTCGGAATTGACAGTCAAAGTCTTGGAGAGGCATGTTGTAGTTGAACCTGGATTTAAATTAACATTTTAATTGACTTGAAAACTGCACATAGAGGCTGAAATGGCACGCCTGAGACATGTTTAAAGTGCTCCTTAAGTGGGTTTGCAAAAGGAGTCCTGGAGGTCCACAAGTAGCATTTAATTTACAGGCACTGGGTAGCGGTGTTAGCACTTTACTAGGGGCTTATACGTGAATGAAATGTTCCAGTTGGGTGTAAGACAGTTTTGACCATGTTTGAACGTGAGAGCACAAGCACTTTAGCACTGGTCTGCAGTGGTAAAGTGCACAAAGTCCTAAGGACAATTAAAACGCATTCAGCAAAAATAATTGCAGGAAGGCCACACTAAGGCTGACAGATCTAACACCCAAGCACTGAATGGAAGCAAGGGACTCAATGTGGGCAGCTCTGTGAACATCTGGTAGATGCTCTGTGCCAGTGCCGATGATCAGCTTCAAAGAGTGCCTTGTATGGAGACAAAATAAAACTGGCACCTGACCCAGCATGCGTTAGATCTGGGCTGAATAACTGGGTGTGACGATGGTGCTGTGTCCTGAAATCGATTGATTGCCTGGGTGCCAAGTGCCCTGCAACGAGAAAGATCAGCACTAGGAATAGCTAAACTGGGCAGGCTGTGATAGGCTGGGGGTCCATGGGGGAACAATGTCTGTCGGGTGAAGGGGCATTGCGGTTCTGTTACTCTAAACACTGACCAGAAGCAAGTAACGCATCAGAATTGGCTCGTGGTGACGAGTGACCTAATACAAATATGCAATTTCTAGTGTTACGAGAATCGATAAAATAGTGAGTAAAAAGAAAGAAAGAGAGATAAAAATTACATTGTACAAATAGATACTCTCATAGCAATGACTGTGCATTGTAATTTGTACAATTAAACCCTATATGACAAAAACAGTGTTAATGAAATGGTTACCTTGTTGTAAGTACACTGAGATTCACCCAAGATAAGCTTTCCTGGACTTGGGAATCACCTATAATTTTAGATTATTGGGATTAATAGATCCTCCCTGGAGTGGAAAGCATAGATTATTACTTACAATTTCAGAGACCCCATTGTGTGTATCTATCCAGGCCAAGCAATTAAAGGATCCCAGATAACAAGACCCTTCTTTTTTACCCGCTTCCCTTTCTGGAGAATATGGCCTTTTCCATAAAGCAAGTAGAAATCAATCGAGCTAGCCAGTAAGAAAATAATGGAGGATTTGAGGCTATCCAAGATGAGGCTATGCAAAGATGTAGTATGGTCATAGCCACAAAAATAAGTGCACCTCGATTCTTTCTACTGATCCTATCTTGCATACCTAATAAAACAATTGTGGGAGTTAGCTGGATTTCCTGGGAAAGAACTTTAATAAAGAAGTCTTGTATCTGATCCAGCAGAAGTGTAAGTTGGGGACAAGTAGCAAAGATATGTATTGAGTCTGCACTAAACTCTTGCTGGTAGATTAGGATTAATATTGAGAGGAGGATAGTAATTCAGGCTGCCCAGCCCTAAAGTTTTGCGAAAGTTGGAAAAAACTTTATAGGTGCTTATTAGGGTCTTACATTTTATTTGTTTATAATATCCGAAAGAGAGCTGCCGCCAGGTCTCTTCCCCCAAAAGCAATTGATAAGGAGACGGGAGGCCAGCATTTGGAATATTTGAGTGTTCTTGAAGCAGCTCCACGCTATATTGCATGACCGAGGCCCAATAATAAAATCTTAAATTAGGAAGCCCAGCCGCCCCTCTCCCGAGGGAGGGAGAGAAGTTTGAAGGCTCGTCTTGGTCGAGAATACCTCTTGGGAGAAAATATGGTCAAATCTCTGTAGTATTGCTTTGCCAATTTCTAAAGGGATAGCACTAAAGAAGTATAGCAGTTTAGGGAAGTAGGCCATTTTAATAACATTGCATCTCCCCACTATGGTAAGATGTAGGTTATTTAACCGTTTAAGCGTCTGTTTAGTCTCTGTCGCCAGTGGGATCAGGTTTTCCCCTCCTATCAGGTCGGTGTTAGCAGCTAAGGTGACCCTCAGATATTTTGCGGTCTGAACCACCTAACCATCTACCCAGTCAATTTGATTGTTAATAAAAATCTGGGTTTTGCATTGATTGAGGGCATACCCCGAGATTTTCCCGAATGTTTTGGCCTCTTATAGCACTTATTGGATCAGGGGTCACTACCGCCAGGTCGTCGGCATAAGCCATGATTTTAGTATCTAGCCCATGTCTGTTCACCGCTCGAATAGATTGATTTTTTTCCATTGCCTTAATAAAAGGATCTATATAAAGAGCGAAGAGCAGAGGTGAGCACGGACAGCCTTGGCGGGTCCCATGTGAGATTTTAATCTGCTCCGTCAGGATCCCATTAATTGATATATTATCTGTGGGATTGTTATAGAGAGCTTGTATGGCTTGAATTGCCTTAGGCCCAAAGCACATTTTTCTCATGACAACCCAGAGAAATGACCAGGAGACCTGATCAAATGCTTTTTCAGCGTCAAGTAAAATTAATGAGATCAGGTCTGCTGATACCTGAGCTGCGTCAAGCAGGCTGATAGCCCTGCGGATATGTTCCATCGTGCCTTTTTTAGGGATAAACCCATGTTGCCACTGTGATACCGGGGACTCTATTCTTAGGGAGAGTCTTGTTGCAAATATTTTTGCATATATTTTAGAATTCCAGTTGATTAAGGTTATTGGTCGGTACAATCCCATTTCCAGTGGAGATTTATCTTTTTTTGGGAAGATTACTATCTTGGCATTGGACCAGGAATCTGGTATAAGTGCACCAATAAAGATAGAAGCTACCAATAGAGTAAAAAGGGTATTTATCTGAGGGGCGAATATTTTGTAAAACTCAACCGGGATATGATCGGCACCGGGTGCTTTCCCATCCGGCAGGCTTGCCAGGGCTTTAGCTGTCTCATCCCATCCGGGAGATTCCACAAGTTGGTCATGATCTTCTACACTAAGCGCCGCTAGAGTAATTTGGTCTAGATACTCCAAACCTTCATCCTCTCTCAATTTTAAGGGCCCTACATTGTCTTCAGAGTAGAGATTCTGGTGAAACTCACAGAATGCCTTGCGGATCTTAGTTGCATCCTTCGTGATCTCGCCAGAGCTGAGTTCAATTGAAAGAATTTCACTGGCAGACACCTGTTGTCTGATTCTGAGGGCAAGTTGATGGCCAATGTTATCGCCACATTCATATATTTTTTCTCTAGCAGGAGCCCATTTTGTGGCGGTTTTATCAGCAAATATGGACCCTATTTTTGCCTTACTTGCTATTACTTCTATTTGAGCAGCTTCAATTTCGACACCCGATTTGACTGACAAGATCAATTTTTCCTCTGCCTTCTTAATCTTACCTTGAGCCCTCACAAGCTGTTCTTTTACTTTTTTGTTCTTCCTTATAGAGTACCGCAGGGTTTCCCTACGGATACCCGCCTTCATTGCATCCCACACTGTTCTCACTGCTGCGGACCCTATATTAATTTCCAAAAACTCTTTGATCCACCCCTGCCTATGTAATCAATATCCTTCATCATAAAGTAAGGCTTTTTCGAAACTCCAGTTCGAGGTTTCCTCCCTGAGACCAGCCCGCTAATGTTTAAAATGAGAGGATTGTGATCCGACATAAAGCGCGGGGTGATCTCTATAGAGCAGCTTTGGAGTAGTGAGGAGGAAACAAGAAAGTAATCTAATCTAGCAAAGGAGAGGTGCGGGACTGAGAAGTATGTACAGCCTGGAAGAGTCGGTTTTAGAGTAGCCCAGACGTCACTGAGCCCATGAGTTTGTATTAAGTTGAGTAGGGCCTGATGAACTTTGGGCTTCCTCCCTGTATAGGGCCTGTGATCACTTGCTTTCCAATTACTAGGTAGATTGATTTTTAGGTCCCCAGATATTACCAATGGTAGAGGTCAGCGGGCAAGTTCTACCGAGATCCAGTTAATAACCCCGGGATCATCAGTATTGCTCCCGTATATAGAGCATAGTGTAAAAACCAAGTTAGGGGGGAAATGGCATTCTGCAATAACCCACCTACCAAGAGGATCGGATTTCACCCTGCTTGAGATCAATGGGTGCCTATTTTGAACCAGAACCCCTACCCCTCTTGTCTTTGCCCCCTGTGTGGTTCCTTCAATAACCCTATAACCCAAAGAGTTCAATAAGTGCTTCTGGGATCCCTCCACATGTGTTTCCTGAAGGGTAATTACTTCAGCTTCCAAAAAACGCAGACCCTGGGCTACCTTCTGTCTTTTCATGGAGTCATTCAAACCACAAATGTTAACAGACACAATTTTTAAGGAACATTGATTATTCATATTGATTAACTCTTTTGCTTTTCTATTGGGTATACATCTTGGGCCATCATATATTTTATGTACACCGCAGCATCCTGGTCTTTACTTGTTTGTGCATTTTTTCTTTTCCTATATTCTTTTTCTTTACTTTGTTTTTTCCCCTTCTTTTTCTGCATTTTAGTATCACCAGACAGTACCAAACTTTCAAATATCGTGATCCCCACCACCATCATATCGTGACCCCTCGCCCCTCCCCCATAAATAGAGCAATCAGGGAGACCCTGAATGATGGTTGTCAGTAAGAGCTCCTTACCGCTAGGCCGCACCTTATGTTTAACAGAAGAAATTATCGGCCTTGGACTATTGTACTATATATGTTTGAGCCCAAAAAAGGGGGAGAGCCCAAAGTATCAAAGTAACCCGAATTATATATCTTGTAAGTGACTTCCCCATCGATCAGGTGTAATAAAGAAAAGATATTCCATTAAACTGGAACTACTTCCATAACTTATCGTACTTCACTTATACTAGTAGAGTATCTAATGGCAGCTAGATGCTGGCACAGATGCCCATTAATAAAAAGAGAAACCCCAATCAGGAATAACATTAATTTGTTGCCTGACCCAGCAGAAGGTAGTGGGCCTGAATAATTGCACTAACACACAAATAGCACCACAGCACCAAGCGCCACAACAGAGGCAGTTCAGACAGTGAGAACAATCTAAAACAGTCTCCTAGAGCAGAAACACCAGCCCCAAAAGAAAGAGATGCTGAAGCCTGAAGCACAGAGGTGAAAATTCGATTGCCCACAGGCCAGAGACTGCAAGACAGCATTGAAATCTGTCTGAGATAGCAGTTCTATGTACAGCCACTTAAGACTGTATGTAAATCCATCCTGGGGTGGAGGAGAGAAGTGGCCAGGCCCCCAAGCAACGGAGCAAGATTCATCAGGCTGGGGCACCTGACAGAGGCCTGGAAAACACAGGCCTGGAGGTGAGTGGGAGACCTCTGATGGAGAAACCAGAACTGAGAAGCTGCTGAGTCAAAGGACTATGCCCCTACTCTGAATATGGCCCCAGGAAAAGACATGAAATATTTCAGTCTAAGAGACATACTGGCAAGGTGTGCAGTATCAAAGCCAGAGCATACCAAGAAGGAGGGCCCACTACTTTGAATTTCCGTGAGTGCACAGTCTAACGATCTAACCAGCAGCTATGTGATAGTGATCCCTGAAAGAAATGGGATTATATTTTGGGGTGGGCGACTCCCCACCTGAGAGAATAAAAACAGCTCTTGCCAGTTCGACCCCTTAAAGCTACTAATTAACTTAAGATCGAACCCCTGGTAGCTATGGCAAAGACAGTTGAGAGGCTTAACTTAGGGTAATGTGTAAAGTATTTATGCCATACCAATACAGTAATAAAGTCAAAACACCAAGTAATAAAAATCCCAACCTGAATTAGTAAAACAGATTAAAATTTAATGAATACAGTGGCACGAAAATGACAAAATACAAAATAGGAACCCATAGATATGAATTTCTAAAGTTTCAGGCGAAAATAGCACCAAAGTGTGCACAGCAGAAATGCTGGTCAATCGTCGTAGTGTACTCAGACTGTCGCGTGATTTGAGGCCACCCCCAATGGAGTCCTAGTAGGATACACTGACTAGGTTTGGCCCGATAGGAGATTTTACTTTGGCCATAGTCTTTATTCTGGAAGTCAAACTCCTTTAACAGAGTAAGGCAGCAGGATGTATCAGAGGAAATAATCATGCAATCAGATAGGCATTGGACGAGGTATCCATGAAGCATTTGGTTTTGTTCCCAAAGAGGAAATTCAAATTTTACACCCAGGAAAGTACTCTCGTCGGTCAGAAACGTTTGGTGCCTTTGACCAGTCAAGATTTTTACCTTTGGGATTTAAGAGACTTTTTCACTAATCATTCAGTGGAGCAAGGTAGTGACTGTATAAGACATTGAGTTTCATAAGACCGGATACCTTTTCACTAAGGATCCAGTGAATCAGATTTGTAGCTGAGAAGAAGCTCCGGATCAGAGAAACCTATTTTCTTAGCCAAGCAAGGTTTTGCCTTGATCAAATAGGCTGGGATGCTTTGCCCCAGCCATCTGTCGGCCTGGTAGTTCAAAAACATTCTAATTCCTAGGTTTTCAGGGGTGGTAGGAAAAGTCCAATTAGATACAGGCACGTGTTCAAGGACCTTAGGAGCAGTGGTTGAGGGACAAAACTTGCTCCAGTAGAGGCCATCAGCAAGGCGTTACTGGTCAGCTGGAAACGTCAAGAAAAAGGCCCATTGTATATTTTTACAGCTCTGTAGTCACACAGCACATCAACCAACTGACCTTTGAAGTCTACTTCTTTGCCCTGGAAGCAGGTCCAAACCTTCAGGATTCCTTGCCATTCACACACAGCAGCTTCAGTCATCCCCTGTTCCTCGACTGGTTCAGGAAGTGATCACTCCCACTGTCCCTCAATCCTAAAATCCAAGATGAGAAGGCCCTTCTCCAGTTGTGTAGAAGTGTAATGAGCAGTCCACTCCTCTGTAGTAACTTCAACCCTGTTCTATGGACAGCTCTCCCCTCTGAGTTTGGTGCCCTCCTGACTGGGGAGACAAAAGCTTGGGGGCTATCCAGGTTGTCACCTAAATTTGCTTGTAAGTGAGGAGGCCCCTTTTAAGTAAATTAAGGTCCTTGGTACACCCCAACTGGACTTCCTGCCAGGTGAAGAGAAAACACTGCTTCACACTCACGGCATTGTCTTTGCTCTGGGACGGTTTTCACACTTCATCAGGGCTAATCACTCATTGGACTACTGCTGGAGAACTAATGCAGATTAGCCTCCAGGAGTTTCAAAGAGGGAAAAGGTACCTTTATAAAAGGTTGCGTTTCCTTACTATCTGTTAAAATCCAGACTTCACCATTAAGATGGACTTTTAATAAATATTACAAAGAGTGGTGTAATCCAATTTCTAGCTGGTCTCAATCCAGAGATAGCATAATTAATATGTAATCCCCCTTTCCATTACTTTCTATGGGCCAGCCAGAGTTTTGTATAGTGAAAATAGCTTTTGGGTGCTAGTCACTCTAGGGACATGTTAAGTTTATATTTCTACATGTCCTACTTTTAAATACCATGCACACTGCCTTGTGGGCTGCAAGCCCTTCATTAGCTGTCATTTATTACTATGGAGAAGGAAGCTTTTCTCTAGCCAAAAACAGGAATTTGGATATGTTGCATTGTTGGGTTTACACTACAGAAGTCAGGCTGGTAGGCTAGGCCTGAGGTCATATTTGGTTTGCCACTGTAGTAGATGGCACAAAAGATGCTATGGTTCCCAAGTTGCAATTGACCTCCAGGCCCTGGGTGCACTGTCTACACTATATACAAGGTACATAGAGGCAATTTAAATGTGCCAATTGGGAATATGCCAATTCAAACATGTTTAAAGGAAAACACACACACTTTACTACTGGTTATCAGAGGTGAAGTGCACAGAATTTCAAAGCCAGCAAAGCAGATAAGTCATAAATCTGGGGATATCACGCAAAGAGTGGCCATTTCCTTCAATCCCCTTACAAGAGCATTCAAAAAGTCTCTCTTATAGTCTATGAGAACAGATCCACACACAGTAGCAAGACCGACCTAACAAACTTCAGGATGTAAAGCAGGATCTCAATGACATAGGTCACAGAAAATCAATACATGAAGGCAACAAGGTGACTCACAACAAAGGAGTGCAAATTCTTTAACAAGGAATAATAACCCTGAAAGAGCAGCATCTAGTCTTACAAACTCATGCATAAGATTGCACAGCATAAGAGCTATGGTTGTACCTATAAACAAGAATGGGCCTGACATTGAGTGCTCTTTAAGCTTGTACCTTCTGCTGACAACAATGTGGTCAGCAAACTGTGCAGAGTTCACAGGGCTGGCTCCACAGACAGGAACGCCAGTAGAGTACTGGATATCTTAGCCTGTTTCCACAATTACAAGCTAAATTAAGAGATTCTTCGAGAAGCCAGATACACAGGTCACATTGTTTTCCAGGTTCATGGAGTATCGCCATTTCAGAACCTCTCAGTGATCTCTCTTAAAAAATTCAAATAACTGACTTTCTAAGAGAGAAAGACATCAAATGCAGATGGGAGCACCCATTCTGTCTCATTTTTCAATGGCAGAATCATCTCTTCCAGCTGCATTCAGTCTGTGAGGCAAGACAAATCAAGGACCTCCCAGGCTACGAAACACAGCCTACGATGCAGCAAACAAATCAGTTGTCCATTTATAGGTGTTGCGAATGGCAGAAAGTAGCCAGACCTAAGAATGAACTGAGACCGGACCCGACCACCATCACTCAAAGAAGGCAGGTGGTTCTTGATAATCTCTCCAGAAGCAATAACCCAAATGAGATGCAGTCGACCCTGTAATGACGAGGAGAAATGCAGATGGAGGGAGCTCCATGTGTGTAAAAATGGGAGCGGGCTGGGCAAGCGCACACTGTTTCTGATAAAGATACCTAGATTGTGCCACTGTCTCCTCAAGTCTATGTTGCAATCAATGGATAGAGATACATGGTTCCTCTATAGACTGGACTTAAGGATTGTTTTGTTCTGTAAGTTAAGTTTTGGATTACTATTGGTCTATACACTCACAAAGCCACAACATATAGCAGTTCAGTTCACTCTCCCATTAAATAATGCTGGGTACATAGACTTCCGCCTCATGCCTTTACTTCTATAACTGCAAATAGGTCAACAGAAACTAAGAGAAGTAGGTGCTATGTCAATAAACTAGGGGTGGCTCCTCTGTTTAAGTGGAGGAGCCTCGCCCTTCTTCAAAATCTTCAGCGATGAAGATAAGATGGTAATTAATTACCATTTTATTTTATATCCCCCCACCCGAGCCGAGTGTAAGAACGGAGGCAGCCGCTGCTAAGTGACAGCATCAGGGAGGTGGGTGGGCTGGACTGTTTAAAATGTGCATGTCTTTTTGGCAGGCTGTCTTGTGACGGCCAGTCACACATGGGCACTTTAAACAAATCTAACCCAGCTGTCTTAAGACAGCTAGGTTAGAGCAAGCCAAAGTCTCCAGAGCACTGTCGAGCGCTGACTGAGGTCACTCCACCAATCCTACGACTGCTCTCATGCTGGTCAATGCAGCCCCAGTATTGGACAAGGGAGTTGCTTCATCTGGTTCCATTGCCAAAAGAAGAGGTCCGGAGTGAGGACATCGCAGAGTTCAGGTAATTTTTTGATATACATACTATTTTAAGCGCACGCTTGACCGCACGCCCCTCCCCAGAGATGCCAGACGCCAATGCAATAAACCATCAATATCAAAGTAAATACTCAAAATGCCTGTGGCCTGAATAGCCTGGCAAAATGACTGGTGGTGTTATTAATGCTCAACAGGGATGTTTGTGATATCTCCTCTACAAGGACTGGCATAAGTTTAAAATCATGCTAGCTCCCCAGATAGTATTTATTCTCTAGAACATAAAAAAGAAGGCGTGAGCATACTTCTTTGACATAATTTTAGAGGGATCTTGGAAAGAAGGTGGCCAAAATGAGAGGCAGGACAATCACTTCTTGAATAAGACTGGGTGCAAAATCATTAACTCTAGCCAATATCAATTTACCCATTGAAGGCAAACAGTTATTTCTGAAACAAGTCATCTCAAACATCCTACAGACACTAGATACAGCAGTCCTGAATTGGGGGGACTTCAACCTAGTCATGGACACTGAGAGTGAGAAAGAAGGTCGGGTCAAAGATTCGGACAGACAGAGGTATTTTCTAAGAAAGGAATATAGTGGCTTACAGAGGCTGGACTAGAGCATATGTGGAGGAAGGCGCAGATGGACTTTTCCTACTTCCCGGTCTCACACAAGACATATGTCCATATTGATTATTTTCTAGACTTGGCACCCAAACAAGATAAAAAAATAGGGGTAAACATAGAGGCTATGTCCTTATCCAGTCATGCTCGAATATCCATCCCTCTACAATTCACAGGTGATAGGGGCCAACCTGGCACTCGGATGGTCAGAGACAGCATAATACAACACAACACAACACAACACAAAAAGGATAGCTATATGGACCACAATGCCCCAGAATCTGTCTGACAACGTCACAGAAAAGATCTCCTTGAGTACTTTAGAGGACACCCTAAAATCAGGTACTAGAGGAGCTATTTTAGTGAAACAGAACAAAACCAAGAAAAAAAGGGATAATCTAAGGAAAAGAAGGAAAGAAGCATAGGTACCACAAAAACAAATGGGGCCCAAATTTATATCACGCACTAAGCCCTGCACATGCTCAAGGAAATAAATCCACAGACTTTGCGCCAAAATATCTAAAAAAAAGAGTAAAGTCCACAGTAAATCAACAACACAAGGAGGTATCTGGTGATGGCCAAAGAGCTTTGGAATTCAGGGTATACTACTTAAAACAGGATTAAACTGCAGCAAACATTGGACTTGACAGCAATCAGATCCCTATGACCAAAGTGACTCAACAGCACGTCAAAGTTATCAAAAAATTCATTGCCTTAGAGGGCATTATCTTCACTATTGACAAACTAAAATCTAATAAATTCCCAGGTCCTGATGAATATACACCATATTTCGATAAAACCTTCTGCAAGACCTTAGCACCAATTTTCATCAGTAGCAGCTCCTGGAGGGAGTGCTGCGGGGCTGTGAGGTGGGGCGGGGGAGGAGCAGGGTGGGGGGTAGTAAACTCCGGCATACAGCCGAACGAAGGTTAGTACATAAATAAATAAATAAAACAAATTACATTGTGCACGCTGCATCGCCATTTGGCGTTGCAGAGTGCGCAATGTAATTCATTTAATTTATTTATTTTTGTACTTACCTCGGTTCGGCCGTATGCCGGAGTTTGCCACCTCCAACCTGCCCCTCTCCCGCCCCACCCCACTGCCCCACAGCATTCCCTCCAGGAGCCTCTACTGATTTTGCTTAGCCTATATAACTTCTTCGCTGTTAGGGGCACTCACACACCATCTCTGCTAGAAGCCTTCATAGCAGTCATTCCTAAGCCATGCAAAACAAATCACTTTGCAACCTGTACAGACCTATGCCACTCATCATGATAGATGCTAAGATATTTGCAGATACAATATCATGTGCAGATAATATGAAAAAGATACTCCATATCATTGATAATGTGCATGTGTCGGCAAAGAAATCCTTACTTGGCCATCTATGTTGTGAAACTGTTCAATAGTGTACACTGGCCTTACTTAATAGAGACTCAAAAGTGCATTGTTTAAGCAACAGCATTGTTCCCCATTCTTTCCTGTCTGAAGAGGGACACGGAATGGCTGTCCCTTATCACTGCTGCTGTTCACTCTATGCAAGGAGCCGCTAGCCCAGGTGCTGAGAGCCAATGCAAACAACATCAAGGGGCAAAGTTTGTAATTGAAACACACGCAATTAGTTTGTGCTCAGATGATGTGATTGTCATACTTATAAACCCGGTTTATTCCTCTGTACATGAGTTGGACCATGGTAATGCCTATCCATAGGTGGAAACAAATGATTTGGCTACACAAGTCTGCCATCTAATGAAACCCATATTTCATACTCATTTGTTTAACACAACCTCATTTACCCTCCTCTACTGTTCTTCTTCTGACACCTCTTAACTTCCTACCAAGTATCAGCTGCTGTAAGCAAAAGATTGGAATTGGTCTTGTCTGTTCCTTCATTTATATACTCTCCATTAAATGTACAAGCATTGCAAGCACAGTACCTTGCAACCTCGACAGCGTATCTGTTGCTGACTTCCACATAGTCATCTCCCTTGCAATGTGAGGAATATTTCACAACTGCAACTTGCACAGGCAACTGCACAGCCTCTAACAGTTGTATCACCTATTCACAGTTATGGATGGGGATCCAGATGATAACATACATTCCTTCTGGGACCATAACTGTCCAAAGTCATGCACCACCCCAAAGCCATACTCACTGTCTGTAAATATATTTACATATAATCAATCTCAAATGTGGCGTGCTCGTGCAGAGACTACTCCCAAGTAGCTTCCACTACTCCTGAAACAGTACAGACTGCAAAGCAGCTCTCAGGTTTCCTTTTTTGATCTCATAAGCATAAGCCATCCACAAACAATATGCAATCTGTTTCAGGTAGTTGTTCGTTTTGTATATTTGGTCTCAGCTTGGTGCATAGTTCAGTGACGTTGAGTCAGTCATGCTCCACTTCACCATCATGATTGTAACTCTCAGAAAGGGGTAGGATTCAAAACAGAACACCTCTGTAGAGACACATTGTCAGCCACCAGTATGATTTGCTCAGATCGCGCCAGGCAACTGTTCATGAGGTATTTTGTCCTTTTTCTAGTTAGCAAAATCAAGTCAAGTCAGTCAAGTGATAACCCATTATTGTACTTTCACTCCTTTCAATGCTGACACCTGTTGCTGCCACCACTTTAAGGCAGCCAGGCAGCACTGCATCCACTGGATCTAATGTGGCTGAGAAGTAAGCAACTGGTCTTCGGGCACCTCCATGATTCTGTGTTACAACTGGAGGAGCACAGCCCTCTCTTTCACTGCAGAAAATTGAAAATGCTTTGTTGTAATCAGGCATTCCTAGTGCCGGGGCACAGAAGAGGCTTTCTCTCAGCTCTAGGAAGGCAATCAAACAGTCATTGTCCCATGGCACAGGATGTTACACATCCTTGTGTGTCAGCCTTGTAAATGCCTGGCCACTAGGGAGAAGTTGGGATCCTCTGACAACAGTAACCCACCATTCCCAAAAAACATCCTAACTTCTTTCTGTGTTGTTGGTAGATTCATTTGCATGATCACCGAAATTCTCTCTTGTGACACCCTTCTCGTGCCTATCTTGATATGATAACCAAGGAATGGGACTTCTCTCAAACAATACTGCAACTTATTAGGGGATGCTTAATGTCCACTCTCAGCCAACTGTTTTAGCAATGCAAGTGTCATTTTTGCACGTAACACAAGTATTTGACACAACCAGCAAGTCGTCAATATATTGGACTAAGAAAGAATTGCAAGGCATAACAAGTGACTCCCCCCCTGCATTTTTGCCTTTACCTCCTTTATTTTTGCTCTTTGTTGGACTCCATTTTTCTGGTCTAGAGGCTTTGGGTACTTTGCCACTGCTGTTCAGTGCCAAAGTACAAGTGCTCCCTTTGTAAATTGTTGTTATGGTTAAGTGATTCCATGATTGGAATATTTGATTTACTTGTCAGACCCTAGTATAGTGCACTGTGTGTGCCCAGGGCCTGTAAATCAAATGCTGCTAGTGGACTGCAGCACTGATTGGGCCACCCACATAGGCAGCCTGTAAATGTAAACCCTGGCCTGCCATTGCTGAGCCTGTGTGCAGTCTGGTACTGCCATGTCAACCTGGCAAGTGCACACACTTGCCAGTCCCTAACCTTCCCTTTTCTTATATGTTAGTCACCCCTATGGCAGGCCCAAGGTACCCCTGTAGGCAGGGTGCATTGTATATGAAAGGTAGGACATGCCTTGATGTGTGTGGCATGTCCTGATAGTGAAATAATGCCAATTTTGTTTTTCACTATTGCAAGGCTACCGGCTCCCATAGGATAGAATGGGGAGTTTGTTTATACCATCTTATAAACATAACTACCCCTGGGAACACAGTAGGAAAATAAAGTTTGATATGCCTGAAGTCAGAATGTTACAATGCATCTTTTAGTGAGGGTGATTTTTACATTCTGTGTTTGAAAATACCACTTTTACAAAGTATGTATTTTCTTGCTTAGCCATCCAGTATGCCTCTGCTAGGTTTGTGTATTGCAAGTCTGGCTGGGGAGGAGCAGTGGCTTCAGAGAGCCTGATGAGTCAAGGCTGGGCTAAATAGGTCTGGTCTGCATTTGTAGTGGTGGGAGGAGTAGCACCTGCATCTGGATAGGGCTGTGCCTGCCTTCCACAATGATGGCTCCGCCCCCATGTGGTGTGTCTGGAACCAGGGCTCACACTGACAATGGAGGTTGTTGTGCACTTGCAAAGTGCCCCACAGAACTGATTTTGGCTGGCGTTCCGTTTTTCCGACGCCCACCCTTCACACATTAAACCTGATGCAGGTTTAATATAGCGCAGGGCTTTACAACGTGACGCATCTCCCTAGATGTGTCACGTTGTAAATAAGGCGCAACATGGCACATGGTTTACGCCGTCTCTGCGTCACAGAAGTGACGCAACGGCAGCGTAAATGTTTCGCAAGGGGCTTCTGCCCCTCTATCTTTATAGGGACATCCTCAATAATAGGGTTCTTCGTTTTGTAGATTAGAAACTCCAACAACTTGGATAGTTCTTCTCGAGAGGGGTAGGTTTGGGAATTCCACTGATCACACAGTAGAAAGGGTAGCACTAGTATCAACCAAAAATGATATGTCATAACCATTTACCTCAGCATCTGTGAATGGGCCACTCTGGTCTATCTCCAAGTTTGCCCCAAGCACGCAATCTTCTGCTCCCCTCGGGCACCATCAGAATGACTGATTAATGCCAAGATTTTCACTGTCTCAACCATAGGAAATGGTTGGTAAGGATTATTATACAAGAAAGCATTCTGATTCAAATTCAGGACCTGATTTGAAGAAAATCTGAGAAAATTAGCAGTGTGCTGTCACATCAGGGGTTGTGGAACCTCCATCACTGTGGCTTGTGGCACATTAAAATTCTGAGCTGTAGGTCGGGGTACCCTATGTTGCTGCAAAGAATTACTGTTCTGAGGTGGTACAAACCCTAGATTTTGACCCTGATTTGTGGGATTAAGATGATAATATCTCTTCCCATGCCTCAGCCTATTGCAGTAGTACCATGAATTAGACTTTTTCAATGCAGATACATCCATTCCAGTAGTCAGGTCAATAGGGACACCCCAACCTCTACCTTGTGACTGAGAACCACCTCCACCCTGAATCGCAAGCGCACCCTGTTGATACACTCCGTGCATTGCTGGAGCATTACCTACAAATGGTGGATGTTGACTTCCTCTCTGAGAAGCCTTCATTTTTACCACTATCAATTTTTCCTTTAACTTTTTTTGCCTCATTTCAATTGCATATCATAGAATCTCATCAATCAACTTATACTACCAATAAATCAGGTGCTGTTGAATCATCATACCAATCTCAGGCCTTAATTCTATCATAAACGTGGACACAAAATATTCAATATCTTTAGACTCCAGTGTTTCTATTCAACTATACTATTTGAATGCCTGTAACAATTTCTCATACTATGCATGAATCGTCCCTTTCGGTTCCTGGGTCGTCTCACTGATCTTGACCAGTTAATATCCTGGGAGGGCACCTTAGACTTCAACCACATCATCAACTGATCATACTGCCTCATCACTATAGCTGAAAGACCATTAGTCACAGGATCTCTCATCAGCTCTCTCTCTCATACCATTCTATCAATCAATCAATCATGGTTTTGTAGAGTGCACTACTCACCCTTGAGGGTCTCAGGACACAGAGTGGGGGGTTTGTGTGTGCAGCTCCGTTGAGGTCATGCGAAGAGCCAGGTCTTGAGGTCCTTTCTGAATTGGTGCAGTGTTGGGCTTTGTCGGAGGTGGGGGGGGAGTTTGTTCCAAGTCTTGACTTCGAGGTAGGAGAAGGATCTTTCACCTGCTCTGGTCCTGTAGAAACAAGGGACAGTGGCTAGGATGAGATTGGCTGAGTGGAGGTTTTCTTGGAGTCGGTCTTTGAGGTATTGGGGTCCGGTGTTGTAGAGGGCTTTGTAGGTGTTTGTGAGCAGCTTGAAGTTATTCTTCTTTTGACGGGGAGCCAGTGGAGGTTGTGGAGGTGTTGGGTGATGTGGTTGTGTTGTAGGATGTCGAAGATAAATCTGGCTGGGGCATTTAGATGGTCTGGAGTTTGTGGAGGAGTTTTTTGTTGATTCTGGCATAGAGAGCATTGCCATAGTCTAGGATGCTGGTGATGAGTGCGTGGGCGACCGTTTTCCTGGAGTCAGGGGAGATCCACTTGAACAACTTGCAAAGTATGCAAAGGGCTTTGAAGCATGTGGAGTATACAGCATTAATCTGGTGATTCATGGTAAGTGAGGAATCGAGTATGATCCTTTTGGGTGGGTGGGTTTCTGAGGGTGGGGGGCCATCAGGTGTTGTTCCATGTAGATGGGGTGGAGCTGAGGATGAGGACTTCTGTTTTCTCCGGGTTAAAATTCAGGCAGCTGGTCACAACGGCTTTCATCCCTTCTTGAAGGTTGTGCCTGGTGATGTTGGGTTCCTTGGTAAGGGAGAGGATGAGCTGGGTATCATCGGTGTAGGAGACAATGATGATCTCATGGTTTCTGACGATGGTTGCGAGGGGGCGATGTAGATGTTGAAGAGTGTGGGGCTGAGGGAGGATCCTGGGGGTACCTATCTGATCTCTGTTGGTTCAGAGAGGAAAGGCAGGAGTCTTATTCTCTGTGATCATATCCAGTCTAAGGCTTTTTCCTCAGATGCCGGCATTGTGGAGTCTGGGGGCTAGTGTGCAGTAGGAGACAGTGTTGAAAGCTGATGATAGGTTGAGGAGGATGAGGGCTGCCGTGTGGCCTTGGTCAAGGAGGGCATGGATGTTGTTGGTGGTGGCAAGGATGGTGGTCTCAGTGCTGTGGTTGCTGTAGAATTGGGATTGAGAGGTGGTTAGGATGGTGTTGTTTTGTATGTAGTGTGCTAGCTGGGTGTTGATGGCCAGATGGGCCTGAGGTTTTTGAAATCCTTCGACTCTGCATGATGGTAGTGGTGGCCCTGTGGAAGATGTGTAGTGGGCAGGAGTCAATAGGTGATCCGGAGTGGATGCTCTTAATTATCTTTAAGGTGTCTTCTGTGGTGAGAATGGTCCTGGTGAGAAGGGTCTGTTGGATGGTGTCGTTTGGGGTGGGGGTTGAGGCGGTGCTGTGGTCGAAGTTGTCGTAGAGAGTCTTGATCTCGAGGTGAAAGAAGGAGCTGAGTTTGTTGCAGAGGTCTTGGGAGGGAGGGATGTCCGTTATTTTGCTGCTGAGTTTGGTGATTTCCTGGATGATGGTGAAGAGTTCCTTAGAGCTGTGGGTGTTGGAGAGGATTCTGTTTTGGATGAGGTTTTTCTTTGTTGATTTGATGAGTTGGTGGTGTGCTGTGATGGCTGCTTTGTAGGTGGGGTGTGCTTCTGGTGTTTTGCTGTTTCTCCACATTTTTTCTAGTCATCGGCAGGAGCGCTTGGATTCTCAGAGGTCTGTGGTGAACCAGTTGGCTTTCTTGTCGTGGCGTCTTGTAGTGTTCTAATGGGGACGACAGTGTTGGTGCAGTTCATGATCCATTGGTGGAGGTTTCTTGCTGCTGTGTTGGTGTCTGTCATAGTTGGGGGAGGGGTGCAAGGTGTTCTTTGGAGACTTTGTTCCAGCTTCTGTGTGGGGGCAGAATGTATGCTTGTGTGTTGTGGCGCTCGTGAAGGAGAAATGGATGCAGTGGTGGTCTGTCCAGAGCAGCTCTGTTGAGTGGCTGAGGCGAATGTTGTTTCCTCTGGTGAAGATGGGTTTGAGTGTGTGTCCTGCTGTGTGAGTTTGGGGTGGATACAAGTTGCTTCAGTCCTATGTTGGTGAGGTTCTCCAGGAGGGTGGTAGTGTTGGGATTGCTGTGGTTGTCCAGGTAGATGTTCAGGTCTCCAAGTAGTATGTAATCCATAGAGGCAAGAGCGTGGGGTGCAATGTGGGCTGCGATGATGTTGACAAAGAGGTGTGGGGCTCAGGAGGTCTGTAGGTGAGTGTTCCTTGGATCATCGTTCTGAGGTTGGGCTGGATCTAGAAGTGGATGTTTTCCATGGGGGGCTAGGTGTCATCAAAGTAGGTGGTTGTCAATTGGAGGGAGCTTTTGTGGATTACGGTGAGGCCTCCTCCTGGGTGGATGGGGCGGTCTTTTCTCAGGATCTTGTATCTGTCGAGGATGGCGGTTGCGATGACAATTTTGGAGCTGGTATTGGTTCTACTACAATTTTACATGCTGTCCACAAATCACTTGGGACTTCAACATCCAAGGTAGTCAAATCAGTACACAAAATCTTCAAAATCCTCACAAACCGCTCAACTTGCTTATACTTCTCCACAGGTTTCTCGCTTAATTTCGGAAATTCATTTGTAAATGACACAAGATCATGCCTACTTCAAAGTACAGATATGTAACCTCCACTAAGTACCTCCCGTAAAGGAAAGCTCATAGCTCCTGGCCCCTTTGACCCCCTCCCCCACCGAGAGGAGACAGCTCTCCTGTTATTCATTTGGGAGTCATTTTTTTTACCATTTAACCTAACAATTCTCTAATTCACTCCAAATTCGGATGTTGTGGATTAATTCCAAAACCTGCATCTTAATTCCGAGTATTCTCATGTTCTATTTCATGATCAATACAAGCAAGTCAATGGCTCTTCTGTAAAGCCTTTGTCCACTCCAGATCTAACCAATATTTCTGAGCTAATTCAGATAATTTGTCATGAGCTTGTCTCGCTTTCCTAGTAACATCCTTACTCATAAACAAAGTTCCCTCTGCTAAGTTTCTATTCAGTCCAATGCAATACAACCACTTATCATTTCATCCAATTCCAACTTCAGTTTTCCTACATCCACGAAATTTACTTTTTAAGTGGATTGCAAAGTTCCCTGATTCACTTCTCTATTCCAACTTTCATTCGATGTAGCATTTAGGACTTTCAAAAAGTCTTCCAATTCCAAGAGATTAAGACCAGGATGTACCTTTAGGAGCTTTAGATACTGCCCTTACTTCAGGTGTGCTGCAATACATATATTTTTTTTTTTTTTTTTTTTTTTGTAAAAACCTTTATTGACATTGCAACCAAAGACAAGTATGGGCCTACAACCCCCGGGGCCGGCCGCTAAGCAGTTGGATTAACAAAAAACAAATTTTAATCACAGGCAGCACCTCGGGGAGCAGAATCTCCATGCTAGTATACTCTTGGCCACTTAGCAGCCCAAGTAGGAAACCAGGATATAAAAGGTCTTCATTTTATAATAGAGAATGGAAGGATCAGGTGCCAAACAATTTCCGAGTAGCGAAAAATGGCGGGCAGAATAGTAAACGTCAACAATAAACAGCAATCTATAAGTCCATGGCGCACAAACAGGAGGTTCAGGATGTGGAAGAATATCACGAGCCATTTGCGCCTGCAGTCCCCTGCCCTAAGACCCAGAAAGCACCACGGAAATTGAGGCACAAATGAAAAAGCAGCGATTGACAGCGAAGGAAACCTACTGTACTGACCCCAGAAAAGAAAGACAAAGAAAGATAAGAGAAGAGGAAAGAGGCCATAGAAACAAAGTAAAAAGAAAAACTAAAAAATCTCCTCCCCCAGCCCCCCACCCTGCACCTCTGCAGATGACTACGGCCCCCCCCCAGCAGTGTGCCCCAGAACCAGACCCGAAATATAGAAGAAACAGAGAAAAAGGAGAAAGAAAAGAAACCCCACCTAACGGTGGAGTGGAGAGAGTATTAATAAACTGGAGGAGGGCCTTCAAACATGCCCCCGGCTTCTCCCTCCCGCACAATGTGTTCCTCCCCAAAGCAGACAATAATCAACAAAAAATTTTCCCCATGTCAAAGAAAAATGGGGAGCGTTATGCACCTATTACACTATTAGTTATGCCGTGAGAGCACGCAACCCCTGTGCCCGCCCGCCTATTAGATGACACCCTCTGAGGGATCAGTCTTATCCTTGGCCTCTCTTTGCGAATCCACCGATGCATACCCATCGACCCAGTGCCATGTCCAATGTTACAAGGAAAGGGAGCGTCCAAAAAGGAACCAGAAGCGACACGCACATGTAGAGTGGAGGTCTCTGAATACCAACACAGTCATCATCGTGGAGGATCATCTTTCCCAGTACTGCCCCAGGACATGCCCTGCACACAAGGTCCAGGATGTAGAAATCAGCCAGAGCAGGCGAACATTGCTTGATTATTGCCTGGGTCGCCGGAGGCTGCTCATGAGACAAAGCCACCACCTTCTGCTCAACTCTAAGATCTCCGGAACAGACCCGACCAACAGCCAGCCGACCACACGTTGGCACATTGTCAGGAATTTCCAGCTGTCCCCTATTCACAGGGGCGGCCACGACACTGTCCTCCTGTGTGAAGTAAAACGAGTCCCTGGTTACCTGGGGACAGGCAGCTCGCAACTGTTCCGACGCTGACGCAATACCATCAAGCTTTCTCCCCAGTACCCAGGCGCCGTGGACCAGGGTGGAACGAAGGGCACCGAGAACTTCGAGAAGGTCACCGTACCCCAGAACAGCTCCTCGCGCCCGCTGTGCTACGCTCCTCTTAGCCACACACTCCCAGTCTTGCTGCGACCCAGCGTACAGGATGATAGAATCCATCCTATCAAGATGGCCGCAGGGTAGTTCCACCCCAGATTGGGACCGGGAATTAGGCACAAGCGCATCAGGTTCCATGGTACTGCAAACAGGGTTCCGGGGGCAGGCAAAATATGTATCCGGTGTATGGTCACAGAGAACAGTTATCCTCACCCTGGACGGGCGCCCGCAAAAATCCGGGAGCAGCCCGCGAAAATCGGGACGAGTTACAAGCAGCGTCCGAGCAGCTCACCGGCGAGGGCTCAGGCAATTACCGAAGAATCTTGGAATTGTCACCTCGGGCATGCACTCGTTCCGCTACGCCCAGTGGTAGGAGTGACCACGGCGGAATTCAGGCCAATATCCGCACCGCTCCGGTATTCCGACTCCACCCAGTCACCAATGGCCGCTGTTGTTGAACTGCCGCCCGGCCATGTTGTCCACTCGAGGTCCCGGTTTCAGGGTTGCACAGGCCGCAAACTTCAGGTGAACATTTCTCCGGCGGTACCGCCGTCAGAAACTTCAGAATCACGCGATCGGTTGCCGCTCTCAATCACCAACACGGGCATGTAGTGCAGGCTAAGGATCTCATGCAGGATATCTGTGCGGGATGCGGAGGTTCACGGAGCCGGGAGCCTACGCTGCCGTCCCGATCGCCATCTTGGCTCCTCCCCTCTGCAATACATATTTAACAGTGGTTCCCAAGTAAGTGAACCTAAATCCGGCAACCCAGGGCTCGATATTAAAGATCCAAATGCAGTCTGATGTACAGACTGGTCTGCACTTGCACCACAAGGAGAACTTGCATTAATCACATTTTTCCACCCTCTGACTAATTTTTAATGTTTGTTGTAGAGCGGCAACCACTGAAATTTGAATTCCCTTTCCCTCAGAACCAGATTTATATATAGAAACACTGGTCCAATGGTAACAGGAACTGTAAGTCCATCTGGAACTGTGCAGCCAATGGACGTTCCAGGAACCCTTGTCCCTGAATTTCCTTCTATCAAGTTTTTATTCACATTAATAGTCCCCATCACGCTCTGGTTCTGCTGCACAGGAGGAACCCCTATCATACCAGGACTCATACTTACTGGTGCAGTGGGCAATCCAGTATTCCCATCTGCAGCATCGCTCCCACTTCCCTCCGTTCCAATCTTATTATACAGAGGTGGTCGCTCAGACATTAATAAATCTAAAAGACTATTACTCCTATCACTATTTTTATCTTTCTTTCCAGATTATCTTGTTTAATCCTTCTTTCTCTTTTCAGTCCCCATTTCCAATTCTCCCCTTTACAATAATGGGTATCATTTTGCTCCTTCTATCATGTCAATTCTCCACCTTTTCTGTTCTGAGTTCCACCTTGCATCTGCGAAAGTATGCACTGCCTTATTCACTTCCCCCTGATATCTCTCTTTTTCTTTTGTGAAAACTGCATGCTCCTAAGTGTTGAAGGGTTCACCTTGCAAAGGTCTAGGTTGTGGTTTCATCTCATATAGAATTCTGCTAAAATTTTCAATGAGTCTCAGATGAAATGTACCATAATGTGGAAACGCCAGTGACCCTTCTTTCTCAGTGATCTTCTGCCATTGTTCAAGCCAAAGTCATGTGTGCAATTCTACATTTATCACCATATGGCCTACAGTGTCTTCAGGCAGGGCTTCTTTCCCCCTCTAAGAAGTATTTGAACATCTCCTCTAAACAAATCTCATACAACTTTAAAACATTTAATTTTCAATTAAAATGTGTTCATTTCAACACAAAAATCAATATTTTAATCAAATCATCAACCAATAAAAGCACTGCACCTTGTGATGTAGATAGCCAATACCAGAGCAGCTTTATACCAAACAACCTCTAGCACAGCACTCTGTGACAGCAATCTCACTCCTCACAGCAACTCACCCTTGATTAGAATTTACACGAGCACTCTTTTCAGAAATACACTTGCAACTAAATACAATGCAATAGCAACAAACGACAATTGTCTGCTTTAATAAAGAATGAACAGAAATCAATCAGACTAAAGTAACACAAAGACACATTCAAATGAAACCTCATCCGGGGGGTAATCACTCTGATCAGTGCAGCTTTCCTCTGCTCAAAAGGTCTGCCACACTAATCATACCTCACTTTCACATAAAAGATAAACGTCCATATCTCAATTGGGCTGTCAATGACATCTCACGACAATGCCCATAAAACCCCACCAGACCATTACAATACAGTGTCTTCTACACTTTTTAATGCCATTTCGGGATCTTAGGCCATTTTGGACCCGATAACAACTTTTCCACAATAAGTGCTACACTCACACCATCAGCTTACCGATTAAAACATCATATCACGCAATCTCCGCGAGACACCACACAATTGCTACAAACACCGTAAGCTAGGCATAAGCCATCGACCAACAACCCTATTGATACTCACTTCTTCACCGTTACAACTCAATCCCAAACCACTGTAACATCACCAATGTCCCCAGTTGAAACATGGGCACTAGGGACTGAGATTGGGTCGGGACTAATTCTAAAATAACAGTTCTCTAACCCCTCCACATCAGGTACTAACCATCTTTGATATGCTACCATCTGATCACTCTCTGGGACGTTTCTTCCGATTCGACTCTGGTCAATAGACTTTTGTAGTAGCCTGAGTCGAAAAGGGGTTGACAACAGTTTAGATTTTAAGGAACAGCGTGATCATTAGGACCACATAATAACATTCTGAGTCAGTAACTTGAAGTTAAAAGATTTATAACAAACTCAAAGCCAGACTAATATAAATCAATCTCCAGAACATACTGTAAAAATATAAGATTATCAAAAAAACTCCAAAGCAACGTACAATATTGGTCCTCTACTGCAAAGTGCATATAAGGATGCCTGTTGCAGCTATGCAAAAAGTAAGAAAAAGGATTTGAAGACTGACAGATGGTTTCAATCCTTTTTCCTATACATGGAAAAGATGTGCAGCAACTACAAATCCCTACACTAGAAATATGACCTCATTCATATCACAGTATCTTTCCATTTGCCAGAAAAGAACTTGGCACCTTCAACACTACTCCAATATTCCATTCCTTGGCCCTTAGTGGTGAATGGGGGGAAGGACAGGGAGAGTGGTTGGAAGAAAGGGCATACTTGCTACTTGATGGCAGGGGCATAGGGAGGAGAAAGAAAGGATTTAAAACGGGTTAGGGAAGGCTTTAGGGAAGTATATGCATCCACCCACAAAAGAGTAAGCCCATCCCTATTCATAAACTGCCCATTTGGGGTGACAATTTCTCTGTGGTATGCTGCCTAAGCTTGAACTTTCAGGGGTACGCACATGAAATTTCAATGCTATTAAATTGTCTTAGATAATTAGATACATTTTGGTGTTTTTCTCTGTCAGCAACATAGATGGAAGAAGGGCAGTCATTAATCTATATGGATTTTTACCTTAAAGGCATCAATATTATCCTACAGGTCTCTGCTTCCGCACAAATGCATATCTATTCCCATGCTATTTACTTTTAATGCTTTATATTACCATACAACATTCCTTGAAAGCCAGATCTATTGACGTTGCCAAGGCTCGTTGGAAGTAATAACTTACACCCGTACATTTGACTCCACTCCCTGTTTTTGTATTGCAATAACTCTACCCTGCCAGGAAAACAGATGTTAGCAAGCTATTATAAAATAAATTAATGGTATGAAAAACATCCCTTAGTGGGATCTGCCAATCACATACCAGCCAGGCAAAACAAAGGGGCACAGTGTTATAGTAGTGTCCTCGGATGCTGGGCTAACATTACACAAGTGAACCTCCACCAAGGGCCTTGTGAAGAGGGCCTGCAAATATGTACCTGTTCCAGTTGCTGGAGGACAATACCAAAAGGGCCCCAGACTTCTCCAGTATTCATGCCACCTACTCCCTCAATATCACAAATGTTATTCTGATCTAGCAATCTTGCTCTACAGATGAAATGAGCCCTGCTAAATGTTTACTGTAATAAGAGGTGCAGCTATGATTGAATTGATTAATATGGAGCTGTCTTAAGGGAAATGAAATGTAAGCTGTCACAAAAGTCATAGGTTTTACAACTTTATTACATGTTCTACTCAAATGTTGTCCCAGAATCTCATTAACATAATAGATCCAATGTCACCAACAACACCTGCTTTCTTTTCTGCACTGGTTGAAACTGAAATCTTTAAATGGTTGCCTGTATACTTCTTGGATTCTAAAACTAAGCAACGTGTTTCTCTTACAGACCAATATTGACGCATCTGATTTGATGGAATCAAAACCGGTCCTCGTTGTTCATGGTGGTGCTTGGGCAATACCGGATTATTTGGCAGAAGATAGCATTCTAGGAGTGAAGAATGCAGCAAACCATGGATATTCCCTTCTAGAACGAGGAGTAAATGCTGTCAAAGCTGTGGAAGCAGCAGTAAGGATTCTAGAAGACAATCCTGTATTTGATGCAGGTATTGATGATATTCTTTTTTAATTAGAATTTTGATCAAAAATGACTAAGTAAGTGAGTTATTAATTAACACAACAAAAATCCCACATCCCATTGAGAAAAATAGAGTGTTATGAGTAAAAGTTTACCAAAAATACAATAACGGGAACCAGCGAATTATTAAAGATTTAAGGTAAAAAGTGTCAAATAAAGAAAAACAAATAATGTGAGGCTGACAGTGATCTGGTGTAGGTTACATACACCAAATGGGTTTGTCCCAGTCAAAGATTGTATCATCTGATTTAGGGCCTACTCTAAATTTTGGCAGTTGGCCCATCCTCTGCCATGGCCACTGAGCAATTGACTCTGTCACCTTGGCAGAGGTGCTGAAGGCTACATTTATAGTATTATTCAGATGTTCATATTGCACCAAGAGACACATGCCCCTATGTAATGATGTTGTGCATGTGTGCTAAAATGATGCAAAGAAGCAAAAGTGACGTGATAAAATGTTTCAATCATCCAAATGTTTTTTTTTTGCCGAAGGGTTGGTGAGAGCTGAATTGCATTGTGTAGTATAAACTCATGATAAACAATGCAAAATGGGTATTACAGGATGAGTACTAAAGACAACTGTTCACGGCATATAGGACATAAGTAGGGAAAGTAGAATTGTATCACTTATAACTCTCTAAAATGTTAGGGATGTGAATTATAGTCTGCCTGAGCACAGCTATGTGTATTTCAAAGTCTGAAACATTTCTGTCTGCTACCATACTTTTCCATATGTTATGGAAAGCTTGGCATGCCATCTGCTATTTCATAGAACTGGGCACATAATATTCAGTTTGTGAAAAAAGGAATTCCAGATAAGTCCCTTGTGGGTGTCTACTTACAAATGTGCCCTTTCATTCTCATTGGATTTTGGCACACTAAAGCTCTGAGCTCTGGAGAATCGTAGTGGCTCCACATAAGCTCTGGGCTCTGGAGAAGAGATCTCCTGTGAAACGTTCCTGCGAAGCATAGTGGCTCCAGCTTGGAACACTGTGTTTTGAGTTCTGTGTGTAAATAGGGCTTTGCACAGCTGAGTCAGCAATCTCTCCCTTAGTTGTCTGGGTACATGCAACTGAGCGAAACATTTATTAACTCAGAGCAAGACTCAAGATGGAAGGTGTGGCAAAACTCTGAAATGCTGAAGTAAATAACTTGGATATATTACTAGGAATGGTATCATTACAAATGGCCAACTTGTATTGCAGCATTTCAGAGTTGTTAGGAGAAGTCCATCTAGTACAAGCCAAGGGCCTATGTCAGTAACTGAGGAACGCCACTTGGCAGTTAAAACTCACTACAGCAAAGGCTACTAGCATAGTGCAGTCTTGGTCCATTTTCTATTGGTCAGCTGAACACTTCAGGAAAAGGCCTCTTGCAGTTTTTCTTAGACCCTGAGCCATGTTGGTGCTAAACCATCTGACCCTCAGAGTTCACTTCTTTGTCCTGGGCACAACTGGTAGCAGGCCCAACCCTTCAGGTCCCCTCACTGATCTGAACAGCAGGTACAGCCCTTCTCTTCTTCTACAGACCCAGAAGTCTTCCGAGGAGGGAGCCTTGGAGTGGCACATTTATGGCTGGTGTAGGAGTGACTTCTGGCTCTTCTCTAACAAAAGAGGTTGATAGGTCACAGCGGCACACCTACCCACTTTTGCAAGAGTTCCCACTTGCACAATTGCAATCAAACTCACAACACACCTTACTTCTAAAATTCAAGATATTGAAACCCTTCCTCCCTTGTGCAGAGAATTTGTGACCACCCAAAGATTGGGCATGGAAAATGAGCAGTCTTCTCCTCTCTGGTGACTCAAAAGTGGTTCTGGGGGTAGCTCCATTCCGACTGGGCTTGGTGTCAGCTTGACTGGGCGAACAAAAGTTGACCTTTATCAGGACTCATGTGAGATTTACTTGTGAAAGTGCAGGCCCCTTTACAAATTGAGGTTCCTGGGTTCACCCTAACTTGCCTTACTGCCTTACTGCGAGGATACTTGTGATAGTGCAGGCCCCTATACAAATTGATGTTCCTGGGTTCACCCTAACTTGCCTTACTGTCAGGAGAAGAAAAACACCTCCTGACACCCAGGCCAATTTCCTGCACTGCAAGGAGTTTTCACACCGAATTATGTTCAAATACTTGTAGGGCAGAAACAAGTTAGCCTTCAGGAGCTTTAGGCAGGAAGAAGTTTACTTTCTAAATGTCACTTTTCTTAAATATTTAATAAAAACCTGAATTCACCATTAGATTGTATTTTTAATAAAT
The DNA here is from genome assembly GCF_964204655.1 of Triturus cristatus. Lineage (NCBI taxonomy): Eukaryota > Metazoa > Chordata > Amphibia > Caudata > Salamandridae > Triturus > Triturus cristatus. Next base: position 464,583,389 of record NC_140589.1, read on the forward strand.
ATAAAAATAGTTTCTGAATCATTTTTGTAGCTGGTCTCAAACTCAAAATAGAGGAATGCATATTTTAATCTGTGCTCTAGTTTTTTTTATAGGAAAGCCACAGTTTTCCAGTGTGAAAACAGCTTTTGGAGCCTTGCCACTCCATGGACATAGTAACATTACATTCCTATATGTTTTACTTTTCAATAAAATTCATCCTACTTTGTAGGCTGCAAGGCCTATATAGGGATAACTTATTTATATTTGAAAGGGTCATTTTCTCAAGAAAAAAAGGGTTCTTTTGACTGGTTGGATTACAGCTTTAAATTGTATCAGTCAGGCTACAACGGTAGGCCTGACTCCATGCCCTATTTGGCACACTAGTAGATTGCACAATAAGTGCTACAGCCCAAGAGTGACATGTAATTTTCCATGCCATGGGTACATTTCTACATCATATACTATGGCCTTATAGAAATGATAAATATGTTATTTAGAAGTGAGCAAGTTTTACTACATTTTAGGGTCAGAACACATGCACTGTGGCCTGACTAGCAGTGTCCCAGTGCACAGAGTCAAAATAACAGCAGTGGCAGTCCAGAAAATGGGAGTGATCATACCAAACTGCAAACTTACTCACACAATCCCAATCCTGGCAAGAAAATTCCAGAAGATTAGTCTTTTTAATTTTTCAGGGATCTGTTATCCCAGTGATACCTCAATGACCACACCCCAGAAGTCGGTTAAAATTACCTCCAATCATGAGAACTGACCCTGGAGCATCTCTTGAGGGGTGCTTCCATCAGCATTATGGCATCTTTGAAACCCCCACTACACCAATATCAAGGTGGTCCTCAGATGAGCCTTCCTTCATGCCACAAGGCAATCAGGATATAGGATGCATTCAAATGGAATGTGTTATAAATTCATCCCATAAGTGTTGTGACCATGTGTGGCAACTGCAGGTTCAGGAATATCCAAAAAGAAATCCTTCTGATTGCCTGGAGTACCACAGGAACAGAGCCTGTCTCGTTCATGAATAGGACGAAGTGCATGATATTTGTCATACCTGGTGCTAGTAAAAAAAATAGCACTCTGGTGGGATGTCGCTAAGGAACTTTCAGCTGAAGCTAGATAGGGAACTTTCTGTTATATATATATATATCATTAAAAAGGATGATAGATATTAAGGAAGTAAGAAAGGGAAGTCTTAGATCCTCTCAGAGCGAGGTCCAACAGCAGTGAGAAGACTGGGAAGAAAACACAGTCCATGTGTTGTCTCCACATTGTAATGGGAGGCTCTCTAATCTGAATGTAAAGGCTTGGACCTTGGTGAAAGTGCTTATTACACACATTGATCATTTAACTTTCACAGAGGCCCCATCCAACTGTATATTGACCTATACAGCAAAGAAGAACCATCACCGCAATTAGAAAGGGGAAGGAGAAGTGTTGAATATATTTATCCAAGTGAGAAATTTCTATATATATCCAAACAAAACCCCTCCAATTTGAAGAGAAGTTGGAGGTCACACCAGGGAATACCTTGGAAGTCTTTAATAGGGCAACAGGCATGATGCATTTCGGCGAGTAATCGCCTTCCTCAGATGCCATTGAAATCCCGGCACTACTCCACCCACACCTTTAAATGCTGTAAAGAACTCCCATTGGTTGAAGCTTTCACCCCCACGATCACATGATGACATACCCTCTGTAGTTGCTGTAATAGACTACAGTTCCCAGAGGTCATCATAACGGGAGGGTTGTTGCGTGGGGGAAGCTAAAAATATGTCCAGCCCAAATTGACATCTGTTAACCAGGGAGGGTGTGACATGTCCAGATGGATGGCCATGGATTAAAATTGTAGTCCTCAGACTTCCTCGATTCCCCTTTGACGTCCCAGCCCCTCATGCAGATGACGGGCGGGCTGTGAGTCGAGATATAGTGATTCTTAGCTCCTCGCACAGTGACGAGCTGCTCCAGGCAGCAGCCCTTTCCTTAATCTGCAGTCCAAGGCGGGCCGAAGCTACCAATACCTTGGTGAAAAACAAACACTGCAACAGCTGACCCAGAAATGCTCCGGCATCTTTAGTGGAATGGGGCCTCCATAAGACGCGACTGGGAAGCGTGTAAAAATCCAAACAAAACCCCTTCGATTTGAAGAGAAGTTGGAGGCCACACCGGGGAATATCTTGGAAGTCTTCTATATTTATTATAAAAAATAGAAACACAAATTATTGGAAACATTTCCTTCTGAAAATAGATAGGAATAACAAAGTTGGTGATAGTGATTCTGTTGTTATAATCAGTCCGTAAGACAATCATTGATTTGGTTGTTAATAACTTTGGCCCTATGTACAAAAATTGTAAAAACTGTTTAGATTAATATTTGATAGATTCCTGAATGGTTTGTGCAGAAGTTTAGGAATGGCTACAGAAGTGAATCAAAATGTAGCAATTTTGCATTCAAATTCCCATAAGAATTTGCAGACAAAATAATTATTGAACAGGCTTACACAACAGTTGTCACAAAATTAGAATTTGTATAAATATATGAACAGAACACATATTACATGAACATTATAAAAAATTAGGCTTCTTCTTAGAACTGCAAATTGAAAGGGTATTATAGCTTTAATCTTAAAAGAACTATAATTTATCACTTGCGGTGAGCTATGCAATCATTACTCTCCCAATGTGTTGCTTATGACCTCATAAATAATTTCACAAAGGATATCATGAGCAACAACAATGATGACATCATTAGTTGAATCACAGAAACTGCTAGGATGGATGGGGAAATAAGCGCAGAGTGCAACCAAAGACAAGGCTATTGGGCATAGTGAATGAAGCATTCAGAAGACTCCTGAGCGGGTGTTCTGGTGCCCTGTAGTGCAGATCCTACAAAAAGTCACATTTAGTGCTTATATTCAACCATGTCCAGCCTAAGGATGTGCTTAACAGATTCTGGGGATAAGAGGTGCAGGGAGCAGATTATGGCATCAGAGTATATTTGTCAGAATTTCATCTGCATGAATATTGTGTCCTACATACTTTGCACCAAAATATTGCTACAATATGATTAAACAGTAACTTGTACTAAAGATCCAGCTAGAACATGTCACTTGAATGGTATTTATAGAATGTAAAGAAGCTCAGAGATTGTGCAGGTAATATATCTGTATAGAGCCTTAGTAACATGACCAACAGCCCATAAGCCACTAGCACATATTCATAGGGCATTCTAAATTCTATACAGCATTCTATAATTTAGAACCATTATAAACAGACGTGCAACTGAGAGCAATACATCTTTCTATTTACAGCAAACATAAAATGTTACGCACGGTTCACTGACACATCGTTGTCAAAAATATCAATGTCAAAAATATCACTGAAAAAATATTCACTACAAAAATATAGACTCCCTATACTTAAACAGGTAAGTACAAAAATATCGACAACAAAATATTGATGTAAAAATATAGTTGTGCAAAATATCGATTTTTACATATATAAATAATAGAAATAATAAATATTAAATACATTAAATAACAACATTATTTTTAACAAATAAATTAAATGTAATATACATTTTAACAAAATATAACAAATAAACTTAATTAAAAGAAGTTAAACACACAAACATTATATATATATATATATATATTCCAAAACAAAAGGATGCCCAACTTGGAGAAGCCACACCAGAGAGGGTTAACACACAAATGCTGCCGGTGGTAAAATGCCAGCCTGTCACATACCATTCCGCTGGCTTGCCAAACGTGTTTTGGGCGTCATCTCGCCCTTGATCACTGGCTGCTCAACGAAGGACAAACATGGCTTAATTTCATGCACCTGATTTGTTCAGCTATTCAAGTCCCGCCCACATGGGCTCTGGCAAGGCATTATGGTATTTGCAGTACATGCCACGAACTCAAGGTGATGAGTTTGTGGCATGTACTGCAAATACCATACCTGATTTGTGAAATGTACTCCATCACTTCTGTATATATCCGCCATATCAAAACGTAAGTTGTTGTTGTATATGGACCCCATTTTGTGGTCTCTGGGGTATGCAGAGACAGCTTTGTTGACTTTTTCCGAGATTTTTCAATCTGAGGACAAAATTGTTTGGACCATTTCCACTTCTGTCTTTGGCATATATTGGAATATACAAAGAGAGTTTGAGACAAAAGTAACAGCAGTTGTCCAAAGGTGTCCTTCATAAGCATTTCCAAATCTACCCCAGTCAATGTGCCTAGGTCGTTTCCACCACAGTGCACAATCATGAGGTCAGGGTGTTGGAGATGCAAACAGGTTTTAACCAAAGGCAACAATTGGTGCCACTTCAATCCTCTCTGTCCAAACCTTTTAATGTCAACATTTTGTAAACCTATGTCTAAGTCAATACATCTCTGTTCCGCATACCTCTTCCACCAGAAAACATAGCTATGTCCTATGATCCACACTAGCATTTTGAAGGTATGGCTGGAAGGTATGGAAAGATGTCTGTAGCTCATGCAGTTCCTTCGTAGAATAAGAGATATGTTTAAAGATGGGGAACTAGTTTCTTTTCGCATACAAAACGGTACCTGATTGGGAGATGAAAAGCATTGTTTTTTAAAAGTACGGTGCACATTCGTTTTGTGGAAAAGTATGTTTGTAATTGGTTAAGAAAAAGCAATTTGCATGTACATATCATAGTACATATTATAGGATAAAATTTGCTCAACTCAACCACACCTGCTACTTGCATTTGGAAGGCACTGTTCGAACTTAAAACAATCGTGAACTTTTAACCTGCACGTGCCGTTAAATGTTCGAGAAAATGTTGCAAAAAAATATCGTTAGGTTAAAAAAAATTGATGAACTTTTAACCTCCACGTGTTGTAGAATGTTCTAGAAAGTGTGTTGATAGAATACGTTGCATTTCTGACTTCGATGTGTACTTGAATATTAAAAAAACTAGTTATATGGAAAATTAGAAAGACAGTAATAGAGAGAATTTCTGAAATCTAAAAGAATCAAGGAACTACTGTAATTTGTTCTTGAGTTATCACTGTTAACTGTCTGACTGAGTGGCATGGTGGTGATATGATATGGTGCTACACTCGGGTATGAAACCGAGAGTCTAAACCGTGAGATCATTGCTGTAAAGTGATGTGGTCTAGTGTTTGTAGCATACGTGTGCAAATAGTGTTAGTAGGCGTTTATACCATAGAGGGAGTAGGAAGCGAACTACTGACCGCTACTGTGTGTTGATAGTATACCGGAAGCAGGAAGGGAAGTAGTTATGCCTACCGGTGTGAAGACTTGGGGATGAAACTGAGCTGATTGTTGTAAAATGATGGGCTCTGGGCAGTGTTGGATACTAGCCGCTGTAGTATAAGTGTGTAAGTAGTGTTAGTATGCGTTTATAGTATATAGGGAGTGGGAAGCGAACTACTCATCACTACTGGTCTCAAGACTCAGGGATTAAACCGTAAGCCTAAATTGTCAGCTCATTGCTGTAAAGTGATGATCTCTGGGCACTGTAGCATACTTGTGGAAGAAGTGTTAGTTTACGTTTACACAATATAGGGAGTGGGAAGCGAAAGTCTTACCCCTGCCAGTGTCAAGACTCGTGGATGAAACCATTAGCTCATTGCTGTAAAGTCATGTGCTCTGTGTAGTATTCCATTGTAAGTCATAGTAGAATGTTAGTATTTAATTCTACTAGAATCTAAGGGGCATATTATCAAGGAACGGCATTAAAATTATCGCCGCTTTAGCGGCAGGAAACTGCCGCTAAAACGACGATAATGGGCTTGATAATATGCTGTTGAGAATTCCAATAGAAGCCAATGTTAACATGAGAACATGGGCTTCTATTGGAATTCTCTACGGCATATAATCAAGCCCATTATTGCCGTTTTAGCGGCAGTTTCCTGTTGCTAAAGCGGTGATAATTTTAAGGCCGTTCCTTGATAATATAGCCCTCAGTATGTAATGTTAGAATGTAGGGCTGTCATGAGGGGAACCCTGCGGAGTTTGTACACGGTGCTGGATTAGACGGTTGCTTTGCTGTCTGCTCCTGTTGGTGGTTGTTTCAGGTGTCTTGTTTTCTTGTAATAAATCTACTTATTGGATTCACTGCTGTCTGCCTCTTCACTACATAAATTTGGCGACGAGTGGGAGAAGGCCAAAAGAAGGCACCACTCAGTAATATTTCAAAATTGCTTCCGTTGTGCTGAAGACCCGGTTTGTTCGTGTAGCTGTTTCTACTCATGCCAGGGTCATCGGCTCATTGAACTGTCATCCGACTTCAGGTAGGATTTATATTTTTAGATTTTGCGCTTCCTCTGCTTTTTCACTACATTCTGGTCGCTGTACTACATGTGTGTAAGTAGTGTTAGTATGCGTTTATACTAACAAATGCATCATGGTAGTAGGGAGGGCAACCTCTCAGGCGCAGCTCATACAACGTCCCGGGGTGTGCATTCGCTGGACATTTGTGTTTGCTATTAGAGGGTGGTGCATGGCTTCCACCCTGTGATAGCAAATACTTGTTCGACTACTTGAAGCGAGTGGAGGAAAACCTTGTATCGCTCTAATAGAGGGGATGCGGATGGTAAAAATGGAGAGAAAAGAACAAGAAAAAAAAAGGGGGCTCACCCGTTATTTTAAATGAGGCCCCTGGTGGGTGGGTAATGTTCCGTGGCCAATCCAATTATTATATTGTGGGATCTCTGTAGGACTGGGGATCTTAATATCACATGTAAATTAGGCGCGGAAGGGCACAGAGACATTTTGCAGCCTAGGGGAGCGTCACCTTCCCGGGTATTGTTTACTAATTGTTCTGGGGGTTCGAGGCCAACTGAAGTCTGGGGATCGCCACACTCCGGGTCTTTATTTAAATATGGAGGGTGGGCCTCAGCAGTCCCTGAAGCCTCGGTGGTCCTAGGCAGTGCCTTATTTGTTCTGTAATCACACGGGTAGTACTTATGGTGTTATAAAGTGATACACTCATAGAACTCTTGCAGTTGTACAATTACCCAGGCTTCATTTGTCTAATAGTCAGTTAGATTATGTTTGGTAGGTGCACTCTAATATTAAATAATGTTGTCCTTAAAATCTCCTATAAACAGATGATTTTCACAATAAACAATAGACAAGTGTCAGCAGAAAAAGAAGACCTATACACTCAGTTATTTATTTGAAAAAATAAGTAACATTTATTAAAACAGAAATAAATAGAAATGTACCTTTAATAGAACAGTATATTAAAAAAAAAAACGCGGGTTGGACTCCAGTGGAAGCAGCGTAGGAAACCTGCAAGACAAAAATGAAACATAAGTATGTGTGCTATGTGGAAGGGATAAAGAAAGGTATTCCGAATGAAAGGACCATAGTGAGAATGGAATGGAGGGGGAGTGGGTGGATCAAAAGAATAGAGGGAGACAGAGCATCGGCTTATTGCACCCAGCCCTTAGTGTTTACCCTCCGTTACCCGTTTGTCTAGGACGCTGGGGTCTGCGAGGAACAGTGTGGTTCAGCAAGTCCTTAGAATTAGATTATGGGCCATATTATGAAGGAAAGGCGATAACATTATCGCCGCTTTAGCGGCAGGAAACTGCCGCTAAAACGGCGATAAGGGGTTCACAATATGCCCTTGTGAATTCCCCTAGAAGCCCAGGTTCTGGTGGGAACCTGGGCTTCTGTGGGAATTTACAAGGGCATATTATCAACCCCTTATCGTCGCTTTAGCAGCAGTTTTCAGTTGCTAAAGTGGTGATAATGTTATCGCGGTTGTTTGATAATATAGTCCTACATTATTAGCTATGGGAAAATCGCTTGCATGCACCTTTGCACCCAGGGTGCAGCACCCCAACCCCTTCCCCCGCACTGTGCTCAATTGTAGGTCTTGCACACCGAGGCTTCACTGCTCACCTGCCACCACTGGTGTGTCCCACGACGTGTTGTTGCAAGCTCCTAGTCCAGGGTATGTTTGGACGATAGACCAGGTCTCCGGTCGGGGACGGTGTCTTGATACCACGATGGAAGGTGTCCGAATGCCAGAGCATCATTGCGGGGTCAGCTTCTGCTCCGCCCTTCTTGTAGCAATCAATGGAATGTCTGAAAAGGGAAAAATAATTTAATGGTGGAAACGTCTGGAGGTAAATGAAGGTTTATTTCAAGCTTGATAGAAAATAGGAGTTGAGTGCACCCTTCATTTTTGAAGTACGATCTACCAACTGTTAGTGGTAATCGTGGTTGAAAGAGGAGTTGGAGTGCATGAGAATACACAAGGTTAAATAATAATATGTTTTGCCAACGTTCACATACAAAGGAACAGAGCGCATGGTAGAAGCATAATGTGCGCGTGTAATGCAGTGGCGGGAGCCTGTGTGCATGTTCACTTAGTAAGGAGCTCACTACAGTGTCCTAAAAGCCAACACCACGTGTCTGTAGGGCAGCGCTGCCCGCTGGCTCAGGCCTACAGTACGGTCCAGCAGGTCCATAAAATTAGACTGAGGTGACTGAATGAGGTCAGAGATTACTTCATTGCGCACGGCAACATCACTTTTTCGCACGTGCGCACTCAGGGTGATGCACCCCACCCCTCCCGCAGAACCGCCCTCAACAGGTGTCTGTAGGGCAGCGCTGCCCGTAGGTTCCGGCCTACCTTATGGTATAGCAGGTCTTTAAAATGAGACAGAGATGTGACTGAATGAGGTCAAACATCACATCATAAGACATGGCAATATCGTTTGTTCGGACCTGTGCAGCTAGGCTGAAGCACCCCACCCCTCTCGCCACAGCGTGCTCAATTGGAGGTCCTGTGCACCCAGGCCGCTCTGCTTACCTGCTGTCACCAACCACCAACAAGATAAAGCCCCACTTTCCACAACAGAATATGTAGATTCAACCTCATTTAAATTCCTTGAAGTAAATGCTACCACTTTATATCTGACATCCCTAATTTGAAGCAATGCAGTACCAAGGCCATACTAACTGGTATCAGTAATCACAAAACTGTGATCATGAGTGTCAAAATGTTTGAAAGGTATAGATCATAAAATGTTTTTCTCAGTTTGTGATAGCTCTCTCTTACATTCATCATCCCATATACATCTATCACCTTTCCTATGCAATTCATTTGTTTAGGCCACATCGGAATATACTCAAAACTCCAACATGCCAAAGAAAGATTGGAACTATTCTTTGCTGTTAGGTGTGGGTGACTCACTAATGGCCCAATCCAACCTCTTTAATGGAGAAGCCATTGGTCAGAAAGTCAATACTCAAATTAAACAATACTAGACAAAATAAACCTGAATTTCAGGGCTTTCTTTTTAATTTTTTTTAAATTTAATTTCATAACGTTTCATTATACAAAATACAAACATTCTTTTAAGAAAATAGAAGCCTATAATAACTAACTAGGTAAAATGTAGTACCCAAAAAAAGGGATACCTTTCAAATTCATTTAGCTATTTCATATGCGCAATCATGGGGCCCCATATATGTACACCCAGTTTTCCTCTTTGTGTGCCCTTAAGGGAATATAGGCTATATTCAAGATTGCAAACAGCACAAAATCTGGCTCTCCACATCTCAAAAGTAAGAGCATCCTTTTGTAACCAAACTGAAGCAGTACATAACTTTGCCACTGCTGTGGCTATGAAGATTAAATAATGAAACGTATGCACTCCCTGCCCCTCCAAATGCCTCTTCCCAACACCTAGTAACATTACTTCTGGTGAAATATTGATTCCTACCCCAGTAATCTCGGTCAAACACCCTTCAATGTGTCTCGCCAGCTGTGCTAGATAAGTGCACAATTAAAAGATATGTACAATGTCAGCCTGCTCCTCTCGACAGCAAAAGCATTTCCCATCGTTCGTCCTACCCCATTTGAAATTTTTTTTGCAGGGGTGTGATATAGATAAATATTGTCTTATAATGTTGTGCGTTTAGCTTGGCTGATACTAAGATTTTTTCGGCCATATCACTAGCATACTCCTTAAAAAGCCCTTGCCGCCCCAACCGATTGCTCCATTTGAGATTTTGAGTTGCCAGGTCATCCTGCTGTGTATCCAACAAACAATTATATAATACACCAATCTTATCTATTCATTTTATGGCCTCCATAATGAGATTAGGCTTGACCACTCTCTGCTTCTGGCTTCTATATAAAAAAATCCCAGAACTGCAGATATTTAAGAAATTCTGTTTTAGGTAGTGAAAGTTTTTCAGCCAGGAATAAAAAAGAGGAGAGGCCTTCATCGTTGTAAAAATCACCTATTTGTCTTATTACTTTGGACCTCCATCTATCAGTTATCAAATCCCAAAAGACAGTGGATAGTAGTGTCGAAGCAACCGTAGGTATGGAAATACATACCCCCTTGATCTGAAGGTTTCTCCGCACTGCCTTCCAGACCTTAAAAGCCGTTAACACAACCTTAAACGTTTTTTTCTTTTGTAGTAGCTTGGCTCCAAAATCTTAAATAAACAGTTCTTAGCTTCTGAGCCAAGCAGCATCTGATATATAGATGGTGCTTCAGCATAATTTCCCACCTCCTCCCTGTTAACATCATTTGCATGAGCTGTAGAATACAAGCATAAAAATAAAATGTGAAGTTAGGGTATGCCCACCCCCCACGCCTACAAAGTAATGTCATGTATTTCAGTGCTCTGCAAGACTAACCGTGACCCTAAATAAATCTACCACAAATTGATTGTAGTCTTTGCAGCTGTGCCCTAGTTAATTGGTACTGCTCTAAAGTAATATAAAACTTTGGGTAGAACCTTAATTTTGAGGACATTACATCTCCGAACCAGTGAGAGATGAAGACGTTCCATTTGATCTAATTCTTGCTTAATTTCAGCAAGAATGGACCCCCAATTGACCTCAACTAATTCCTGCAGACGCACCCTGATTTTAACACCTAAATACGTTACCTCATCAGTTATCCTCGGATCACCTGGACAGGCTGCCTTGGTGCAGATAATCTGTGTTTTAGTCAGGTTGAGTTTATTCCCCGATACCTCACCAAACACATTGGCCAGTCATTCTATCTTAGGGATAGCTGTAGCTGGATCTGAAGTCACAACTGCAATGCTGTTTGCATAAGCCAAAACCCGGAACTGCAGCTGCGCACATAATACAGAGGTGATCCTGTTACTACCTTCCAACGTTGTTAAAATGGGATTATTATACAGAGCAAACAAAAGCGGGGAGCACTTGCAGCCCTGCCTTGTTCCTCTAGTTATACAAACTGATTTAGGCTCCTTACCCATTATGCATATTCTGGCAATCAGGGTTTTATACATAACTTGAATGGCCTTGATAAAACCTGACCCAAACCCCAACCGTCGCAATACCACCATAGAAACCACCAGGAGACACAGTCAAATGGCTTTTCGGCATCTACTAGCACCAAACCCAAGGTAGTATGTTCTACCTTTGCCAGGTCCAACAGGATCACTACCCTATTTATGTGATTGACCGTGCCCCTGCCCGGTATAAACCCATGTTGGCGGAAGGAGACCAATGAGGTAATCACCAGTGCCAGTCGTGATGCCAAATTGTTGGCATAGATTTTCCAATCGCAATTTAATAAGGAGAGTGGTCTATAGGAACTTCAGTTTATAGATTTTGTAAAAGAATCCTCCCCACTTTGACCTCCGGAATTGCTCTCGGCATACAACACCTCAAAGAATGTGTGAAAGACATCTAGAATCACATCACTCATTTCCACTATCCTCCCCCATGAATCAGTCATAGCGCCGATTCTTTGTGCAGCTTCTTTGTATAGTAACTTTTGTGCCAGACATTGCCCTGTAGCTTCCCCATACTCATAGCTCTCTTCACTGAATAATTTATATTTACTAGCAATTTCCTTGCTCCAGACTAGATTGATTTTAGCCTTACAGCAGGCTATTGCAGTTTGCAGCTGAGTTATGACAGCATCAGCCGAGATCCCTTGCATAAGCTTTTCCTCAGTGTTTCTAAGATCATCCAGAAGACCCTGCATGGTAGACTTAAGTTGTTTCTGTTTAAAAAGTCAATAGCTGAGAGCTTCCTCGCTGAATCCGGCCTTTAAGACATCCCAAACCAGAGACATGGAAGTTGAGTCCCTGTTAATATCAAGAAACTGCACTAACCTGACCTGACTTCAGGTCATTTTCAAAATTGCTTTTGCTATTTTACAAAGATCTTGGTTCAATGTATCTGAGATGTTTTGGTTTTTGTAATGTTATACTTTCTGTATTAACTTGAATGTTGTATGACACCTTCAGTTTCAACAATAAAAAAAAAAAAAAAAAAAAAAAAAAAACTGCACTAACCAAGTTTTAATGTGGTTGAAAAACAGAGTATCCAGCAAGAGCTTCCTATCAAAGGAGAAGGATCTTGCCGGAGCAATTCTGCTAATGATGGGAATATCCAACAACAGCGGACCACGGTCCGCCTTGATCCTCGGGCATACCTGAATTTTAGCCCCAGATATAGGCACCCTTGACATAAAGAAATAATCCAACCGGATCAATTTATTCTGTGGGTGTGAATCAAATGTAAATCCTCTATCTGGATGCTTCAGAGTATGCCACACATCAACCTATCCATGATCAAACAATAGCGGCTGCAATGCCCTAAAAACCTTGGGTTTTCATCCATTGTAATTGTTGAAATCCAACTCCGATTCCTGACAGCCCAAGATAATGTTAAAAACACTGCATATAATCAGGGGCATAGGCCACGAAGCCAGTTCTACATTCAGCCCTTCTATTACTAATGTCTCATATAGGTTTGACCCACAGAACGTGCACAAAGAGAGAGTGTTGCTTCTTGTTTCCTGCTTTTAAAAAATCTCATTGCTGCTAACTTTTTAAAACAATTGCTTTCTTTTTAACCTGCAAAGTGTTTACTTTACCGGCAAGCGCTTTGTGTATGCGCTACTTCCTGATTCGAACGCGGGAAGGGGCAGTTTCTGTCCTGTGCAGCCGTGCTCTGATTGGTCTAGTTTAGCTAATCAGAGGCATACCTGTGAGGAGGCTGTTGTAACCCCGGCTATTTTAGACCCGCAGTAACCTGCAAAGTGTTTACTTTACCGGCAAGCGCTTTGTGTATGCGCTACTTCCTGGTACAAAATGACAGCACAATATGTGCACAGTATATGCACCAATGCATCCACGCAGGCTGCCTCCCTCAATACCTTAACTTAGATATGGGTCTTGTTCACACCATCCTGTTAAACACTGCCCTATTAAAGTATGCCTGCTGCTCTGGTATGAAGATTAATACAGTAGACTGCACCAGTTGGGCTTGGTCCAAACTGGGGTCAATGATGGATACCAAACTGCAGTATTCAATACTTGTGTAATGTACTGGTAGGCCACTCAAGGGCTAATGGGTTTTTCGTCTTAAAATGTGATTGTATCTGTTTCCCTGTCTAATTTGTGCCTGCTGCTATTTAGTTAATATACATTTGTGGCATGTACATCATGCCCACATAGTGTACCACAAGTTTATTTTTAGAATGGTCACACTTTAATCATTACCTATGACTGCCAGCGCACATGTTAGCACACACGCGTGAGATGTTATGCTAGATGCTTGACAAAAAAAGCAAAAACAACTTTTATATAAAAAATTGGAAATTCAACTAATTTAATTTGATCAGTAAGAGTGAAGATCTGAACTCCCAATATTTAGATAGTCTATCCTGAAATGATGCTTTTTCTCCTTCTATCTCTCTATTCACTCAGCAGTAAGAATTAACAGACACACCAACCATGGTGGTAGCAAAACATAAGTTCACAATATTGGAGGTCAACTATATTACACAAAAAGGTTCCATTAACAGCTTGCATGTCCCTTACTGTCAGGAAGCATGGCTAGACTCATGGATTACCATATAAGACTTAACAACCATGGAGTAACGATATGTCAAACCCGCCTCCATTGAGTTCACCTAAGGGAAGAAAAGACTAACAGTTCTTGCATACTGTTGCTGCTGTCTGGAGAGAGGCGTTGCATGCATGGAGAGCATATTAAGTGTTAGAATCTCAGTGATTAACTACACTCCCCAGCAGGCCATGAACTCCCATGCAGTTTGGAAGAACAGAAGCCATCTTGGATTACTGGGTATAACTTTCTTTGTGGCCCACAGTGTCTTTGCTACACACTTGTGATATTATGCTGCTTCAGCCAGGACTTTGCAATGGGGATCTATGATTTAATTTGATCAGAACTGTTGATTCCTGTTGGAGTTGTTTGAAGGATTTCTGGGGAATACAGACAAATATTCAGAAATTCATGTTGTGAAAATGAAATTTGAACTATTTGAATATTTCCAACTTTTCTAAGACTGTAGGATTCTCATTTTTCAGTCAAGGTTATTCAGTGATAGAACATGAAGGATTCGTAAATCTGATCTATCTTGCACATGGTATGCATTTATGATGACGTGTAAACTATTAGGAATTCCAATAATGTTTATGTGAATTGCCGAGTTAGAAATCACAGGATATTAATGTCTGCACATTACTTTCCCGTGGCATATGAATCAATTAGAAACTATATACCTTATCTTCCACAGAGAGGGTGTAGTGATCAAATTTGAGGAAACAAACCTATGCACAAGGAGAGTGCCGATAAGCACAAATTTCGGATAACCATCACTCATATATTTAGCTTCAGAAATAACACATTTATTTTAAAGTATAGAGATTAAGGGCCTGATTACGATGGCGGTGAACCTGCTACCGACAGGCTGTTGGGGGCGGGTTCACCGCCATCATAAGGCCATTCACCACCCGCCAGATTGTGATGGCGGGCGGTGTGCTGGCGGGCGGAAGGTCCGACCGCCATGGGTCCGACAGAGGCAGTTATTATGATTGCCTGTCAGACCCGCCCACAACCTTAGAATGGTGGCGGTGTCTATCAGGCACCGCCCGCCAGATTTGGATGCTGGATCCTCACCAGCCTTTCCATGGTGGTTTCCCCATTGACTTTGGGGGCCCGTTGCGGGCCCCCGTGGGCTTGGGCAGTTTGGATTTTGACATTTCCCTGCACCATGTGGCAGGCACTGCGTGGTGCCTGCCACATAGTGCAGGGAAATGTGACCTGTGCAAATTTAACATTGCAGTGGGTGCTGCAGTTAGCAGCACCTGCTGCAATGTGAAAGATAGCAGATGTGACCGCCACGGTGGGGGTGGCATCGTGATGCCCCCTGTGGGGCCTCCGCCTTGTAGGCGGGTGGTCCCACTCCCTGGCACGATGGTGGACGGACTGAAGTCCGTCTGCCATGATAATTACCCTATTAGTTAAACAGAGATATCACTAAGGTATTTTCATTCACTGTTACATTTAAGTGCAGGACTGCTATTGACAGTTCCTGAAGTATACCATATCGTATTTAAATTACCTCCTATGCCTTGCAGACCTAAGTACCCAGCAGAAGTGATGAGTTAGAGTGCTGGAGTCCAATGTCTCTGTTTTAATATTGATCCCTTTCCCCTTTTCCTGTATCTACCACTGTCCTCATATTGTTATGTATGTGGTTATTTCTAGAGATGGTAAGAGACAAAAGACTGCATTGCTTATGTTATATTTTGAGTAGAAGATTAGTGGTCTCTGACACTTGATCACTTATATGTTACATGCTTGTTAACCATTTAAGGAATCTATTGTACAAGTGCAGGATATTTTTTGCAGTGCACTACATCCTACATTGGGCATTTATTGGCTACAAAATGTTGGAATGGTACTGTATTTGATTAGGATGCAAGTTGCAATGGGTCATTCTATCTCTGAAGTGGTCATTGAGACAAGAACAGTTATGATGACAGAGATGTTCTTACACTACAGAAGGGCCTTTATGAAGTGGTTGACACTTCATTTATACAGTGCTGGCATTCAGTGGTCTGTTTTACCTAGAAGACCACAGTGATTATTTGCCCCAATATCACTTTTTGGAGACACATTAAGTGAGCCAGTGGAAACAGAGCTGCTTGTGTATGATTATTCATAGTTAGGCATCCCAATTATAGAGAGAAACCCAATTTAACCCATAAAGTGAAAACATGTGGGCCTTGTAGGAAAGTAAGATCTGCTTATGGTTACCCCCACTTTTTGTTTGATGGTGCACTGTTTTTGACTAGTCTGACTGGGAGCCTGCTACTCAGGACCCCAGTCTATCTGCTTTCTCCCTAAAATGTAATGCATGTACTTGGGTACACTCCAGATTGCATACTCGGATACCCTTGTCAGTCCCTAGTATATGGTACACATGTACCCAGGGCATAGGTACCCCAGATGCCTCCTATGGGCTGAGGCATTTGTTATGCCACCCATGAGAGGCCTTGTAAAATGGAACTACAGGCCTGCCATTGCAGCCTGTGTAAGCTGGTGCTTGCACCACTTACTTTAGATATAGGTTTATTATATCCATAGGTAACTACACTTAAAATGTATAAGTCACCCCTATAGCAGGCCTTGCCAATCCTGAAGGGTGCTGGGTTTTACATAAGAGGGTGCCCCTGCATGAGCAGTGCCTCTCTGCAGCTTTCGGCGACCCTTCTCCCGGGTTGTCTGTGACACAGCCTGACATATAGGTAGAGGTGCATTATAACTTTGCGGTAAATGCTAACTCGAAAACGGCTGAAACAAAACATGTTGTGTTTGGTATCAAACACTTTGGAATCATACCTCCACACCGGTAACCGGTGTGGAGGTATGATTCCACCCTTCTGAAGCGAGCTTCGTGGGGTTACTGGTCTGTCCGGTATGAGCCTTCTCGATGCGGGCAGCACAAAATGGTTGCTGCCAACCAGAGACACAATTCTGCCCTCCTGCTGCTAAGCCAAACTCGAGCAGTGGAAGGCAGGACAATAAGCATCCTGTCACAGGGAGGTGTGACCACCTCCGAAACATGATTTAGAGTATTGGTGCTAGGTGGGTGCACTTTCAAAGTGCCTGGAAGTCTGCACGAGGGGCACATTTGGTGTCCCTGTGCATACTCCAGCTCAAACTAGTTCCAGAAGCCATTGGCTTCTGCTCTGGCATGAAACTGGACAAAGGACATGGGAGTATCCTCCTCACTGTCCTGACCATTCCTGGGAGGGTCCACTGAATCTGTCCAACCCTCTCCCGTGGGTAGAAAAGGGCTTAACCGGCTGTAGGGCCCTATATTCTTCATGGGCAAGATTCTGAACAAGAAACCACTGAACTTCTACCGTCTGGACACTCTGGACTTCGCTGGACTTTTACTGGGCCCAAATTCGTCTCCCTCTCCATCCAAAGCATTGTCTGTGACCATGCACCATACAGGCTCCATGCAGGACCTGTGGAGCATCAAAAACATCTGAAGTATGTCCCTTGGGGTGAAGGAGTCCCTCCTCTGCATTCACAGGCACCGTAATGCAACTGACCGGTCTGCTGATCCTGAGCTCCTGCAAACTGCAAAGGCTCCATCAACACAAGAGGTAGGTTCCTATGTTCCTTGAGGTTGAGCTGCCCTCTCACCAAGTTTGCGGCCAATATCCCTCGTGGGGACGGCATAACCCAAACCCCTGTGCACTGCATACATTTGCAAGTGCATATTCTTGTTGGTGTTTCCCAACTTTGTGCATTGAGCTATCAATAGCCCCAACCTCTGTGCACATTTTGTACAAAAGACTCTAGGCTCCTTGCACTCTGTGCCCTGCTAGCCATTGTTTTGGGAAACTGCTAGAGGTCCCCTTGCGACTCCTGTGCCTTTGGCCTGTGGGGCCATTTGAGGAACAATCCTGATTTTCTTGGACTTCCCTAGTTGCTCCAGGCCTGCCCTGACTCCCCTTACTGTCGTGAGTCCTCTGGTCCTTGCTGGGCCGGACCGTAACCTTCTTTGGCCGTCTTCGTGGGTTGCCATTGCCAAGACTTGTTGGTGTTCCAGCCGAACACCAAACCCTCAGCACTCGACATCCTTCATGGAACAGCTCGTATCCTGCTCCTGGTTGTCTTCAAAATTTCCTTGTCCCTGTGGCTGCAGAGTCAAGGTCTGCTTCTTCGCACCTGAAGCACCCAACATCGGTGGACATTCATCTACCGAGCCCCTGGTCACTCCTGAGTGACCCATACTCTGTTCCCTCTGCTTCAGGTTCCTTACATCAAGAATCCACCTGCGGATTCCACCGGACACTTTTCTTCTTTCCAGAAGTGGCATTTCTTTGAAGACTCCCATTGAGAACGACTGTGGTTTCCGAATACACTTTGACCCTAGGCACCCGGCTTCCCTGGGATAGGTAACTCTGGTACTACAGTCTCCACGGGTGGGGTGGCTCTCCAACCTTCTATGTTCCAAAGTTTTTCCTCGTAATTCACTGGGAAGAGTCCTAAAACATCAACCACGTCTCTTGCATTGAATTGTATGTAGCACATTGTTGTGTTCTGACACTGCACCCATCCTCCATGGGGTCCCTAGTTACTCACTTTGGGTGGTTCCTTGGGGCCCCAGCGATTCTACACTCTCTAGACATCGTCTTGACTCGAGTCGTGGTTCTAATACCACTATTTTGGTATATGGTTTGGCCTCCCCCTGGAGCCCACTGTGTATTAGTGCTACTTACATTTGTTTCTGTGCTACAGTATTTAGTGATTTGTGTTTATCTGTGTGTAGCAGATACTGTGAGGTATTTAAGGTGTTATAATAATAAATATATATTCCTATAACTACTGTGTGGTTCTCCTTTCATTTAACCAATACAATAAGGTTGCATCCTGGTAAAACAAGCTGCTTCACATTCCTTCAAGACTAAGGCTGCTCTCCACAGCTACCACTTGGATAGCTTTCTAAGGTTATCTTTGACCTCTTAGATCACCATGAGGGTTGTTTGGACTGGTGCAAGGTGCCCACTTTAATTAGAGGACATCATATACCAGGCAAACTTCTCACAAACGTCATTTTGTAGTGCATTTTTATTAATACAAAACGTATTACAAAATGCTATTCACAAACCTGTTCAGAAGTTACACCTCTGCCTCTCTTATCTTTTTTTGTGCAGAGATCTCCTCCCCAAGATCTCTGTGCAGTAAAACATAGGGAAATATTGCCTATACTTTACCATAGGAAGATCACCCGATTCAGGTAAAGTATAGGGAAAAGTAAAAAAGGGTTATTCAATTTAGGAAAAGTACGTTAAAATATTTGTGTGTAAAGTATTAATGTAAATGTTTTATATATTTTTTTTTAAATGAAAAACTAAAGAACAAAATACTACACCATTATTAACTACATTTTTAATTAGAAATAATGTTATTAACATGTAGTAAATAACATTAAAATTATTGTTCTCAAAACTCACGCCTAAAATAAAAAATCTATTTATTATATGCAATAATAAATATTAATAGTGTTGGGTATAATGAATTCAAAGTAATTTACTCATAATGAATGTATTTTTCCTCAAATATTTAAATGCCCAAAAAAATAATATGAAATATTTTATAATTAAATAACAAATATGCACTGTTTTAAACATTTGTTTTAAAATTAAACTGTACTAATTTATATTTTTAACCATTGACATAATAATTAAAATCACCATTCATTCTTATAGTGTTCACATTAAAGTCCCTGCCTCCATTACTTTCCTTGTTATGGTTTTGCGCCACCAGGGGTTGGCCAAGTGTGGTGCTAGACTTACTACTGTTTTTTTTGTAGTAACTTACACTTGTAAGTCAGGATTCACTCCCTTTTTCAGAAGGTGCAGACCTGTAAGTCTTCACTTTTGAGTAACTTTACACTCATATTTTGTGACTAGCTAAAATTAGTAAAGTTACTCAAAAGTGTAAGTGTAAAGTTACAAATACAAATTACTCACAAGTATAAAATTACCTTCATGAACAACTCCAATAGCATGTTTTAGGTTGATGTGACGTGTTGCCTTCATTTTGAGATTTAAATGAAGTGACAATGTGATATGATGCCCGCTGATGTGGCGTTCTTCAGAATCTAAGTATATATGTTTCTTGTTGGTATTTGTATAGCGCAAACCTAGCTGGAAAGCAATGGAGCACTCAACAGGGAAAATCTATTTAACCAGAAACCTTTAAAGGGAAACATGCTTATTTAAAGAGTTAGCTCTGTGCCAACTAGCTGCAGTCCGTGGGCTAACGCGTTGCCATGCATGCATTGATGTCACTGTGGAATTATTTCTTGATATCTTTTGCCTGCCATAGTGCCATTGCTGATGTCAGCAGTGATGCCATTTGAAATTGTAATGGTGGCATGTGTGAGGTTTTATACAGTGCAAGGTGGGAGGGTGAGCTTTAGGAATATCAATGATTTGACATTTTTGAACAGTTTTTTGTTTTAATGCAGCACTGTCCTGAAAAGGTTTATACATCTTATGAATGTAAGCTATCGAGCAAACAGATTAGTTCTAATTTCACGACGAAAGCTCTCACTGTGTCCTTTACTGTGTCTCTCCGAGTAACATCAGCACAAAAATTCGTGAAGTAGATGCTTAAAGAACGTTGATGTTCTCAGCAGCCCATTATTTTTGGTGAAACACTATGAAAAATTAAATCTTGATGTCAAATGTTTAAAGCAGCACGATTTTCCGAGGATGACTTTCAATTTAATAAGGAAAGTCAATTGCAAAACTTTACTGCAAGCAAAAAAAATCAGTTTATTGAACATCTTCTGTGAGATTGTAAAGTGTGGCTCACTATGTTCTCTGCAGTTGATGTACTGCTTCGGTAATGTAAATTCAGAGTTAAATATTACTTTTTATAAAAATCAACATGAAAGGCCAGACTGGAATATCCAACATCGATATCAGGTATCGTGAAAGCGCACCAGCATAATTACCAAAACTGTTTTGTCAAAAGATTCGTCTTCCTATATTTATTATGCACAAACGACTTGGACTGTTTAAACAATTAACTACTTCACATACAGTGCCTGGGTATTTGCTACTACCACATGGTCGAAGTAGTCCTCTTAGTATTTTTATCACCTGAATCCAAGTTTTCACTGTAGAAATCGGGAAATTAGGACCAATTATTGACTAGTCTATCAGACAAAGACTGAAGTGCGCCACATTGGAGACCTTGCAAGAGCAACATTTTTATGGGATTGTGAACTGTAATAATATTCACATTGATTGATTTTATTTTTACAAAAAAGAGTATGTAAAAGGGGTGTCACCCATCCATTGAGAACAGCAAGGCTATGTATCAATGATTTTTGGCCACTGTTGTGGTTGTAAACCACTGAGTGGATAGATGTTAAATTGAATCCCTACACATCTAAGAAACTGGCATCCATTCATAAAGTAGAAACTGTCTATTCAACAAAGGAAGATATTCACAAGGAAGTGGCGGAGAGAGGCGTTATCCTTTTTGGCTTAACATCTCTCTCTGCCACTTCAGAAAAGCAAGGCTGGACCATATTCACAAGGACATGGTGCAGCCTTGCTTTTACCCCTGCGTTTCACAACTTAGCGCCAACACAGGCACCCTTGCACCAGAGTGCCAAGGTGTCTGCAAGCAGGGAGATTTGTTTATGTACAGTAAGGTGTCCCTTCCTGCACATAAACAAACCTAAAATGCCAGTTTGTAACTTACATGTGTGCTGCTTCATGGAGCACACATGTAAGTTACAAAACTGCATTTTTTAAAAAAGGTTTCTTTACGTACAGGAAGGGACACCTTCCTGAACATAAGCAAAGCATGGCATTTTGCATTTGCCATGTGTGCTGCACAGGGCAGCACACATGGAAAATGCAAAAAAGCATTTCTCCTCGTATCGCCAACTTAAGACCAGGTTTTTCATGGTCTTAAGTTTGGCGTTAGCGCCTATTTACGCTGCCCTTGTGAATAGGGGGCAGCGTAAATATCAATGGGTCTTGCGGTGGAACGCCCACCACAACACCCACTGTACGCTCCTTTCACGCTAAACACAGAGTGAAAGGGGCCTATTTACAAGGCAGCGTTAAGCCACTTTAAGGGCCATATGTAGATAAATAATATTTACCGATTCATAAATTCCGAATTTTACAGAATCGGTATTTATGAATCGGTAAATAGTATGTAGGTAAACATTCGGTATAAATTACCGAATCGGTAAAATTCGGTAAATGAATACCGAATCCACAATACCGGCCGGAATCATGAAGCGGTATTTACCGAATCGGTAAATACCGAAGTGGTATTTACCGAATCGGTAAATACCGAATCGGATTTTACCGAATCGGTAATTCAAATATACATCACTTGAGGAATCAGCCAATCCTGTGCAAGGCCAACCCCACCCAAACAGGAAGTGGCCATACCCAGGCAGGTGCACACAATCATCAGATTCTGGAGAGGCTGGTAGTGCAGAGCAGAGCAACAGAGCCAGTGCCTGATTGTGAACAACAAACTGACACAATGTCCAGCCAGGAGACAGAGAGAGATGGAGGGGAAAGGAGGAGAAAACAAAAATTCAGCCCAAAGGAACTGCAGGTACTTGTGGAGGAGGTGGTCAAGCAGCACCAGAAGCTGTTCGGAAAGCAGTCCCTGCAAGTGGCTGAGTCCGAGAAAAGGAAAATCTGGCTGGGAATCCAGGCGCAGGTGAATGCAATAGGAGTGACCCCCCGCGACATAGACATGCTGAAGAAGCGGTGGTACGACATCCGTATCGTCACGAAGAGGAAGGTGGGGGAACTGAAGAAAGAGGCCAGCCAGACAGGAGGGGGAAGGAACAGGGCACCTGCCCTGACAGAACCTGAGGAGCTCGTGGAGTCAACAATTGAGCCCGAGAGTGTCGTGGGGATTGGGGATGCAGACAGCTCTGCCAGAGCCGCCACCAAATAAGGTAAGACGCATGCACAGCAATGTGGCCCCCCCTACCCCTATCCCAACTCCCCAATTGGGCAATGAGAATCCCACTCCAGTACAGGTGTTAGTGCATACTAGCAAAGCATTATGGGAGATGTAGTCTCTGAAACCCCAAACATGAGAAGAATAGCACAGAACAACAAGGCATGTTACACACATTAGCGAAAAGCAGGCAGAGGACAATGAGAGAGTGTTTTAGAAATGTATTGTGATGCTAGCAATGCAGGGCTTCAGGTACACTGAGCTGATGTTGCATTTCTGTCCACAGACGATACTTTGCGCAGGACTGCACATGAGAAGGGAGAGAGGGCACCCCGGAAGGACAGCTCAGAGAAGGGCACCACAAGTTCTGGGCAGAGATCAGCACCACAGCCAGCCTCACCACCACAGCCAGCCTCACCACCACAGCCAGCATCGCCAGCCCAGCCAGCATCGCCACTCCTGCTGGAGTCACCGGCATCAACACCACCTGCATTGCTCAGGTCGAGGAGGCGTGCTGCTTCCAGGTTAAATGTCTCGGAGTCCTCATCTGAAGACTCGAGGGGGGCGGAAACATCCTCTGTGCCACTGGATGGTAGCCATGCCAGTGTGCCCTCCGCCTCTGAGGGACCACACACAGGTGCCAGACGTCGCCGCAGGGCTCGGGTCCAAAGTCCACCTCCACAGGGTGAGAGCCATGGAGTTTTCTCAGGGCTGGAGGCCACCATGGTCAAGATACAGCGCCTACAAGGCAAGGCAATCTTGTCAGTACAGCGCCAAATGAAGGGCCTTAACGACAAAATGGGGAACATTGACAGGGGCATAAGCGCAATGGCTGAGGGCATGAGGGAGATGGCTGCGGGCATGCGGGACATGTCCCAGTCCGTCATGCTGCTGTGCACAAAGATTGATGAGGACAGAGCAGCACGGCGCCGGGAACGCCAGAAAAAAGATCATCACACAAGGGCAGTGAACCGGCTGGCAACTGCCACTTCGCTGCTCTGCAGGTGCTTCGTGGCAATGCAGGAGGGGCTTGCGCACTGCAGCAATGACGTGTCAAGGGGGATGGTGAGGGTCACCAGTGCACTTGAGGTGCTGCTAACAAGCCAGTCAGCCACAACTGGTGCTGTGGATGCTGGGGACAGCGAAGAAACCACCAGTAGGAGCAGCATTACCCCCCCTGTCCCAGACACACGGAGGAGCAGCAGGCGGCATGGGGCTGCCACTGATCCCACAGCCAGTGAGGACACACAATCAATGGCATCCCACACTGTAGTGCGTGGGCGCAGACACTGATGCTGCACACAATTGCATGAGACAATTGGGTGAAGTAACCCTTGACTTACAACTATTGATTGCACAAAATTGATAGGACAGTTTTTCCTTTGTGTTGTGGCGTAGTGCCGCATGATTAAACTACGTCATGGCATCCAACTACTGGCTGTGTCCCCTTACTTACTTAGAAATAGTTGCATGTGATCTCTGCCCGTCTCTCTCTCCCATCTGTTGCTGTTGCCACTCCTGCTGCGTTGGCCTCTGGCTGTGCAGACTCATCATCATTGTCCTCAAAATCAGTTATTTCCACCTCTGTACCTCTCTTCGTGGCAAGGTTGTGCAGCATTGCACAAGTGGCAATGATCTTGCAGCAGATGATGGGTGTGTACTGGCGTGCGCCTCCACTTTTGTGGAGGCAGCGGAACCTGCTTTTCAATATTCCAAACGTGCGCTCCACCACGTTGCGTGTTGATTTGTGTGCCACATTATATCGTCTCTCACTCAGGGTTGATGGGTGTAGGTAGGGAGTGAGGATGAATGACCGCACGGCATATGCACTGTCGCCTAGGTGAGTAAGAGAGTACCATTAGTCACATGCCTCAATACACATTCATTTGTGATTAGTAGTAGGGAGTGTCACAGTTATTTACCTAGCAGGTATCCTTCTCCAAAGTCGCCGGCAACCAGTCGTGTGTAGATCCCACTGTTCTGGAAGATGAATGAGTCGTGGGTGCTCCCAGGGAACTTAGCTACGATATCGGTGATTATGTTGGCAGCATCGCAGATTACCTGCACATTTATGGAGTGGGTGGACTTTCTGTTCCTGTAGATGTGCTCAATGGCTGCTGGTGGGCAGATTGGAATGTGTGTGCCATCAATACATCCTATGACATGCAGGAACTGTGCCATCTGGTAGAAGTCGGTCTTTGTTTTCTGCAGTTCAGCCTCTGTGTTTGGGAAGCTGATGTAGTGTTGCATTCTCTGCATCATGGCATCCAGGAACTTCCTGAAGAAACGGGACAGGCAACTCTGGGATACCCCGCCTACCGCAGCTATCACCCCCATGGTAACTGCCAGATGCAAGTAGATGTAGGCTACAGAGCACCTGCACATGTGGTGGTATGGCATGTGCCCGTGTTGTTGGATGGTCCAGGAGTGGGTGCAGGTCCCTTATCAGGTCCATGATGGTTTGGGGGTGTAGCCTGTACCTTTCATGTATCTCAGCCTCAGTCAGTTGAAAGAGTGTGATGCGCTGTCTGTAAATGTTTTCCTCCCGTCTCCAAATCCTCAGACCTGCTGCCTGTAGACGTAGGTGCCTTGCAATCACATACAGAGCGGCCATGGTGTTCACGCTGTTGCATTTTGGGATTGCATTTATGCACTGTGGCTGATTACCACCTGCTTTCACTCAGTGTTAATTACCGACTCTTAAATACCGAATTTCATGGAATTCAGTAATTTCCACTGTACCTACATCTCTTGTGTCATTTTACCATTTCATATTTACCGAATCGGTAAATATGAATTCGGTAATTTAGAATCGGTAATTTAGAATTCTGTAAAGATGAATCGGTATTTACCGATTCATGTTAACCGAATCCTTCTTTTTGGACTCCTACATCTCAAATGCATGAATACCGGTCGGTAACGGGATATTTACCGAATTTTGGCCGTTACCGACCGGTATTTCGCTACCTACATGAGGCCCTAAGTGTCTTAACGCTGCCTTGTGAATAAGGCGAGGTCCCTATCGCCACCACAACGTCACTGAAAGTGACGCTGTAGTGGCAATTGGGGCTTGTGAATATGCCCCAAAGTTTCCTCTGAGAATATTGGCTGCGGGCATAAGAGGAAGGGTAGTCAGACAAAATATCAAAATTTTAATATCGGCCTCCAGAACTATCGAGCTGAAATTATCGTCAGGCAGAAATATCAGCAAATATATCGGTGACAAGATTATCGATTTTAAGGTAAGTAATATTGATGTTAAAAATATAGAAAGTGATTAATATCAACTACAAAAATATCTATGTTGTTAATAGCCATATCAAAAAAATTGTTGTTAATAATATCTATTTTTAATATTTTATTTGTATTTTACTACATATTTTAATTGTATACATTATAAATTGTACAAATATTGTTAAAGTTTTTAATATAGTTTGTGGATTTTTAGTACTTAGTAAATTTAATTTAATAGTTCTTTAGAATTTTTAGTACCGTAGCGGGTTGTGGTTTTTATAGGGGTAGATGGTGGGAAGTAAATTCATTGTAACTAATTAATAATAATTATTTAATTAGAAACTATTTATGGTAATTGTATAAGATTAATTTTTTTAATATACATTTTAGGTGTGGGTTGAGGGTTTTGTAGGGCTATAAGGTGGGTCGTTCATTATCATTAATTCATTTTTAATTTATATTTCTTATTTATTTGATACTTATTAATGCTAATCATATAATTACAAAAATTACATTCTGTTTTAAGTGCAGGCTGTGGGTTTTGTATGGGATATATACGATGGGAAGTAAATTAATTATAAATAATTAATAATTATTTATTTTATTTATTATGTAACATTATTATGTATTATGTGTTCACATTTATTTTTGTATAGTTTGTTTTTGTAAGGATTAAGGATGTTCAGGAAATTAATTATAGTATTTAATTAATGTTATTACATATATTTATGTAATTGTTAATTAAAACAATATGTGTGACTTATTAAATACATTTTTTTAATTTAAATTTTAGGTGTGGGTTGTGTCTCTTGTAGGGGTATAAGGTGGGAAATTAATTATAATTAATTAATGTTTAATTGATATTTATTATATTTAATTGTTAATTATTGAATTGATGCTAATTATATAATTAAGTTAAAAAATTATTTAGGTGCAAGTTGTGGGTTTTGTATTGGGTATGGGGTGGGAAGTAAATCAGTTATAATTAATTAATAATTATCTATTATTTTAATTATTATTTAACATTATTATGTATACATGTATTATGCGTACCCTTTTTTAAATATGTTGGTTTTGTAAGGATAAAGGGTGCGCAGGAAATTAATTATAGTATTTAATGTTATTTCATAAATGTATTTAATTGTTAATGAAAACGATGGATTAAACCCAGGTCTTTGTGACTGGGGGTAAATCATTTGTTCCTTTTGCATCTGTCTCCCTAAGTGGGAAGGGGATGCTCAGAGGGGGGTCCAATGCTCACTGCACCACTGGATTCAAGCTAGCCTGACTGATGAGGGGTGATTCCCCGAAACCTGTCCCAAGATGCTTGTTTTCTTTCTAGGGAGGACCTGGCTAGTGAGTTCAGGCTAGACTGTTCCCATGAGGAACAGGGTCAAAACTGATTTGCATATGGCTAGGTCCAAACTGTGGTAGTGTGGTGAGCAAAAGAACGATGGATGAAGCCCAGATCTTTGTGACTAGGGGTGAATATTTACATTGTTCAGCATTCCATCCATCATGTGTTGCTTTTGCGTTGGTACATCCATTGCAGCACAAAATATTTTTAGATCACACCCCAGATACCGTACAAAAGATTTGGGACACATTGATGCAACCCAAGAAGTAGTACATAAATCTCAGATTGAAGTTACAGTATTGGCAATTGGAAAACCCTCACATTGTTTCACTTTCTCTACTGTTTTACCATGCAAATTCCTCCAGGTAGATCCTTGCTGAAATTGTGTGGAAAAATCACAAAGTGAGAAATATTTGCCTACAGAAGTAATTTGATAATGGGTGCACCCACTTTGTGCACCTGATTTCAAGATTCCCGCAACACTCTATAGGAGACTGATCAAGTTTGATCCTAGAACATTTAAAAGTTAATACAGACTCAGAATATTTAAATACAATCAACACTCATTCCTAGTTAAATATGTGTGCATCTTCAACAAATGCAAAACAATTAAATATAGCTAAAATTTCCAAAATCCACAGAAAAAGATTCACAGTAAAAGATTCACATGTTTTTTTTTCACCAATAGAAATACTAATTTCTTTGTAATTTCATCTCTTCTCTTACTGTAGCCATCTCCCTCCTGTTTGATTCAGTACCAATTAGGAAAAAGTAAACTATTCTAGAGGAGGAAGAAGTACCATTAGTAAACAAATATTTAAATGTGTGTAGTGAAGAAGGATTAAAGTTAGTAAACTTGGGTTACTGGTTCCATAACGTCAGAGCATAGTTGTAACATAAGCACTACAAATGCTTTACACAATACTGAGTTGGTAGTAATGGAAATACAGGTCGCACATCTATTTCCCAATTGCCTGAACAGTTCTAGGTGCCCATCGGGATAGGAAATACATCCCACTACCATGGATGTGACCGATAACAAGACCCGGGGAGGGGCACTTGTTATCACTAACGTTTTTTAAAAACTGGGTACTACCCCGGCACTCCAATGTTAATAATGACAATGTCAGTCGAGTTGGTTTGAAATATCACACGAATACACAGTACCAATACAAGTAGTCCTTGCTGTCCCCTAATGTTATCACTCAAATAAGAATTAAAGCACTTTTTTTGATGAATAGGAAAAAACAGTAATGTCCCAACATATATTCTTCTTAAGAAATCATTAAATTTAATGTGTCTTGTAACAAATTATATACAGTTCAAAAAGGACCTATTCTCCTTGTTGCATTATTGTATTGGAACAGTACATTATGCACTTAAATGTATCATATTTATATACAAATTCCAAAAGAAAACCTCTCCTTGTTGGCTTAATACATCCTGACAGTATAGTCTACACATTTGGTCTCCTAATAATGAACCAAATCCCCTTGAGGTGGAAAGAATCAGATGTCGTGACCTCCTCGAGGAAGTAATCCGGAACAGCCGACGTGTTTCATTACGCAATGTAACTTTTTCAAGGCTTCGGTATAGTGGAGATTGTGAAGAATTTTGAAAATATATTCTAGTCCATGAATATAGTCATCTGACGAACGAAAGTGTCTACCAGAAGCTTTCCTGTTTGCTGGGTTCACCCTTAAGTTGTTTCTGGCTGCCGTAATCCAGCAGCAAATCCGTAATAAGATCGGTGGAGCTGTCACAGTAGGACAGTCGGCGATTTTAAGGACCCTATAGGCCAGTTTGTTTTCCAAAGTTTGAAGATGGCGTCCAACCCTCAGGGTAGCCCCAATCAGTCGGTGCACCTTTCTTTTGTGTTTGTTTATTTTATGAGAAAGAAATGTATACACTTTGGCCGGAACAGGTATGGGGACTATGAGTTCTCTAAGTGTTCCTCATGACCCACTGACGAATTGTTCCGACCTGAAGCACTGTGATAGGTGCTTCAATGTCCAAAGTGCAGGCGATCGTTCGAACGTCCTCCGTCAGGGGACAGCTAGGACTACTTGTATTGGTACTGTGTATTCCTGTGATATTTCAAACCAACTCGACTGACATTGTCATTATTAACATTGGAGTGCCGGGGTAGTACCCAGTTTTTAAATAAGCACTACAAATATTTACATTTCATGTCTTTGCAGAATAAATAAAATATTGTATTATATGGGCGTGGCCCCAGCATATGCAGTCAATTCAGTATGAAGACATGAGTGATTGATCAGTGTAGTTTCAAGAGAAGGGCTATTTTCCATCTTACGAGAACTTCCTGTCTTTTGATTGATAGATGTTGAAGTTAGACTCAAGCAACAAACACAATCCTTGTCATGGTGAACCACAAAAGTCACTAAATGAATCTGTGCTGAACACCCTGGTAGCTAGGTACAAAAGCAGTCAGGCTTAATTTAGAGGCAATGTGTAAATAATGTATGCAGCAAACAAACAGTATTAAAGTGAAATCACAACACAAGAAAAATACCAAATTAAATTAGAAAAATGTTAATAAATAAAAGCATACCGGAGTGACAAGATCCAATCAGTAGAACTGAAGATATTAAACTTTTAAATGTTAAGTGAAAATAGGACATAAAAGCACAAATGCATAGTATATCCTGACATATGAAGCCATAGGGCCTACGTTACCAGTGGACTAAAATTATTGAAAAGGAAGTGCATGGCCTGACAAAAGGTTTATTTTTCCAGGTCGAAGTAACAGGAGGAACCTCTGCTACAGGCTGCAGTGGCAGGTCCGTGACATTTTTAAAAGGCTAATTATAGGGTGGCACAATGAGTGTTGCAGCCATGTAGCAGCATTTATTTTGCAGGCATGTACAAGTAGTGCCGTGTACCAGGGATTTAAAAGTACATTATTCAATCAGGAGTGTACCATGTTTGAAGGGTAGAACACAAGCCCTTTACCACTAGTTGGCAGGGAAGACGAGTCCTAATGCCAACAAAAATGGGTTCAGCAAAAGAAAGCTGGGGGTGACCCTGCAAAAGCAATTACACATGGACACATGGCAACGAGTGTACTTGAGATCCTCTCTCATGATCAACATTAATTCAATAACAGTTCACAATACTGAAAAGTTCACTCAATATCATGAATGCCATATCATTATTATGCAAACGCAGATAACCTTGGATGTGCTTCTCTTCATCAGCCTTCAGGAAGACTTTGAAGTTATCTGAAATTCGACAAAGTAGGGATATCTTGAAAGTAACTGTAATCAGAAAAGACTTAAGTACTATTCTAACCATTCTTGTAAATCGCATAAATTGGAAGCGAGGAGGTGATTGTGCAGTTCCGAGGAACCAAGCGTACAAAGTCATTGTCCATCAGTAATTTAACCAAATTCCCCCAGCATAGAAACGGATCCTAGTGCTTCTAACTTGCATTATGTGATAAACTTCAAGTAGTGAAAATGTCAGTACATAAGGAATTTGACTACACTTGTGTTTTATAGACAGCTCGGGGCATTCTTGCTCATCCAATTTAGCAGAGACTACAGCTTTTTTCTCAGATGAAAAATGCACACACCTGAGAACACAGATTGCAAATATCGTATTTATACAGTGTCACGTCCCTCCACATATGTAAAGCTTTGAAAAAAAGACTACCGTCAAATCAATATCCTGAACTTGTGAAATCAGTGACAAAATATTATCTGTAAGAAATTGCCGACATTATATTATAGAAACATTTCATGCCAGTTAAGCAGTGCTTTAAAAAGACGCATGAAAGCTTAAGTATACTATATACTTGGCTTTCCCATGATTAATTCTGCCGGAGTTGGAAAAATGTTCTGCTGAGTGTACTGAAGTGCTCTCTTTCAAGAGTCTCTCACCTCTTTACTTTTAATCACTCTGCAAAGTGCCTAATCTTCAGAAGAGCTCTGCCATGTACTTAATGGAATTTCAGCATTTTGAAAGCTGGCATATTTTCAAATGTTCAATTTAGATTCTGAGACTTACATTCATGATACTTAATCTTACCTTAAAAATTACCCTTCGGTATTAGCTGTGCATGAGAAAATATGTCTTAGAAGGACTTTTTCTTGCAAACTCCATTTATGTACTCTAACTGCAACTGGGGTTTAAGCACACAGCGCTGAGCACCAGACCTTTACCCTCCCCCAGTAGAATACGTTTGCTTCCTTAGGATGCAGGTGCCTAATAATACTCCCCTAAACCCTTATCTCTCATTGGTGTTTGAAATATGTTCTAAGTGTGCAAATGTTCGCATAAGTTAATTGACATTGTTGGAGAACTGCGTGTGCACATGCTATCTGAAACATTTACATTAATGCCATTAATAACAATGGTATTGGGTCCATGCATGGGTGTGGATATCACATTACCTCACATTGCACCAGGCTCCTCTCGCCCCATTTTAGTCCCCCTGCATTCTTTGGCACTGTACTCTCTGTGCCTTAACATTTTGCTCTTTATTTTGCTGTTTCTCTACAAGTCAGAGTAATCGCAGTGCTTTGATTGTTTCCCTTTTCTCTTGCTAGTGTACATTACCTCCCTACATTGCATTGTCTCCTCTTTTGGCTTCTCCTGTCATCTTTATATTGATGATACTCACATTTTATGCGCTCTGGGAGAGCACTCTTTACGGTCAAGAACTATCTAGCTATGGTGGTAGTATACCGGTGCAGCGGAGCAGGCAAATGCATATGCCAGGAAAGAATAGGCACTAACAATGCTACCTGTAACACAAGACGATGGTCGGGGAATCATTTGCCCACTGGAATCCGAGAGTTACACAGTGTACAAAATGAACACACTCCTTCACAGGGGAGGAAAAAATATGACGCTCACCAGACACCAAGAGCAAAAGAGGAGTGCAAGGCGAGCAGCAGAGCTAAAACTGGTGTATGTAATCAAGCAGACAAACAGAGGACACTTTAAGCATAGGACTACTAGACAAAACGGTGATACTAGAGCAAGTTATTAAGGAAAAACTAAAGATGGGACGAGTTCAAGGATTCTAGGGACTTTAACAAGCAAGAAACTAGAACTGCAAGGGAACTAGAGAAAGGGCATATGAACAAAGAACAACTTTGAGGAGACTGTAAAGAAAATACAAGAGCCAGGACAAACAAAAAAGTAAAAGGAAAACGATAGGAGTAATAGAAGGCACAAACTTTGAAGAATTAGAAAATGAGTAGTGACAGGGGCTGAAACTGAGACAAAAGGCAGAAAAACTAAGCAGAATGCAATCTAGACTGGGAGAAAATCTGTACCAAACTGCCGAGGAATAGGACGCAGGATCTCGCTGAAGCAAGGCAAGAATTGACCAGGTTGTTCAACTTTAATGCATGAACAAGGAGCATGAGGAAATAGTAGCTTATGTACAAATCCAGGCTGCAGAAAGCTCTGGATGGGTTCAGATGATTGGGCTGCACAAGACTGGTCACAGGTGTGTGCAGTTCCCCTCTCACAAGTCAGGGAAGACAGAATCCATTGCTGAGGAACAGAAGGGTTAGTCTCATAGCAGATATTGCACAGTGGATGTCAGATCTTCATGAATACTTGGAAGTGCATCATGGGATTTGTAGCCCAGAGAAGCAAATAATGGTTTTCCAAGGTGCCAACACTGAAATGGGAAGCAGGCAGAAGTCATTTAGAGACTTAGGATGAGTCTTAGTGGGGATTCCCAGGCTGTATTTGGTCCATGTACAGCATTCCCCGGAGATGCGATGATGGAATCATAAAATGAATATTGTATCTACCTTTCTGGCTACACCTCATTTTGACACTAAAATTGCAGGGTACATCACAGCCATTAGGCACTAGACATTACTCTACTTCCACTGCTCAGCTCGTCTAATTTTGTGATAATATACTTTCCTGCCTCCTTGGCACCAATAACCCTTTCAACCTTTCTCACTAATTTCTGTCATAGGCTCCTTTATCAGGACATTTGTTGTACAGATGTATGGCCTTAGTATGTGCTGTTGTGCATCCACATTGTGTGCAACCAGTGTAGGCTGCGGCAGCCACTGTTATTAGCTAAAATACGTGGTCTCTCAAGTGCATGGACTACTTCTCAGAGTTAAGCCATGCACTGATTAGAGTACTACAGGCAAACATTAATGCTTTTAATTTCTCTCTAAGACATTCCACCCAACATTTGATGGAGCCCTGAAGGTGCTTTGTTTGGTGGAGGGGATTCTAGATGCACATGCAGAGATACTAACAGCATTGTTCATGCAATAATCCCACTGCCTATGAAATTACATCTCTAAACTGCTTATGGAGGAGGGCAGAGGTGCCTTTTGAAGAGGTGTTGGCTGTGACTTCACACCAATGTATACAATTCCGAGAAGGTTCTTGAGCCTGCTATCTTCCCTTCCAAAGGATGCGTGTATGAGAGGAACACTAACTGTGCCTTACTTCCTCAGTGAACAGGCAGCATGTCACTCAAAGGCTTCAATAGATCAAAATAGACCGACAAAAGAAAGTTGAGTGAGGGGCTAAGGCAATGATGTTGGACAATGGAATGGTTCAAGACTTTCATTTGGGGTTCCAATTTTGATCTATTCACAGACCACAAACCATTGCTCCACCTGTTGAGTGGCAATGGTTCAGGGAAAGTATCATCACAATTGGTCAGCTTGCTATCAAAGTTGCCAGAATTTCATTTTATGATAAAATACATACCTGGTGGGAAGAGCGGACTGTCTCTCCAGGCTACCTATCAAAGGTGAAGAATCCAACACACTTCAAAATAATGAGAATGTGATTGCTTTTGGAGAGGATATATTGCGTAACGAAGGGAAGATCACACATAAACAGTGATTAAAAGCTTCCACACAGGATGCCACATTACAATCTGTTTTCAAATTCATGAAAGAAGGTTGGCCCAAGGAAAGAACGTTTTAGGCCTCTTCGAGGCCTTTTGTACAGATTTCAGAGGACCTATCAGTTGTTAAAGGGGTGATAGTGTGTAATGATGTGATGCGCCTCCTTTTTCTATCAGATATTATAATATTTAGGAGATACATAAGGGCCATTTAGGGTTCAAATATATAAAACAATGTTACTGATGGCCTGAAGACATTGCAGTAATGTATGGAGTTCCCAGTACCATTAGGAACTTGTTAGCAGCGAGCGAGCGAGCTCCAGATTTCTGGCGCGAGCAAGCTCCAGATTTAAGGAGCGAACGAGTTCCAGTTTTCGGATCAAGCTCACTTGTCAAAAGTAAATGAATTCTGGTTGCTATGTTTCCTTTTAAGTTACTGCCTTATGGCGTCTGGTGCACAAGTGCTGGATCTATGTGGGCTCTTTATTTACTACCTTGTACATCATGAACTAAATTCTATACTTATCTCTGCTTGGCTCCCAAAGTCTCTATGAAACAAATGCCCTGGCAGGTGACATCTGTGATGCATCTGAACAGGGAGCCAGTCAGAGCCCATCCACTGCAAATGTGGATGAAGGTGCTAGTGCAGGCTATATCAATATTCTAAAAGCACCATTGACAGAAAAGGAGGGAAGAAGAGAGTAAAAGAAAAAGAACCTAGAAATCACTCTCCCTCATCACAAATAGCAGCAAGACAAGAATGGATAGAATGGATAGAAAAATGCATCCATAGCCTACGGTCACCATCAGATGTCTGATTGTCAAACAAAACAAGCCCCCTTCAAATATAAGTCATGGTTCTTTCCAAAACTTTGCTAATTTTTACACTGTACTTGAGCACTGTTATGCATAGGGTTCAAGCATTGTTACTTGAGATGCAGGTCGTCAGGATTGCTGGAGAGCTTCAGCAATGCTGCATTTCTGGGTAAGACTGAGATCTGTGCAATTACAGTGTGTGTAAAATATTTTGGGAGCAAAAGCATCTTTTTAGAGATGTATCTCATCTATGTTTAAAGTGAAGAAGAAAGTGAGCAAATCTGACCTGTTTCAGAATGCATCTCCAGCGCACGAGTTCATAACCAGAAAAGGGTTGCCTTCGGTTATTTTCCACTTTGCACATTTTCGTTTCGAGTCTGCAGATAGCTTAGTGTGTTTCTTTGACATCTTGAAGTAGTTTTTATCTCAGCCAGCCTAGGGGCATATTGTTTGTTAGTGCATTGTAGATCATGCAACAAAAACATGCGTTTGACATGTGAAGCCTTCAATATGGTGGCAACGAAGGAACATATGTGTTGTGGATGATTATACTACTTCAAACCTTAAAAAGTTACATGCAATCTCTCTTCATTAAAGCAAGATGGGAGTCAGCAATTAGTAGGAGCAGAGAATTGCAGATGTCTTAGAGGGAGAGGACCACAGCAGGAACAGTGGCTCAGAAGTTTGTTTCAGAATGGTAAGGTACACATGTTCTTGCATAAATGGGGATTAAAGAAGAGGCCGCTGTTGCTACTAAATTAGAGAAGATTTTTCCAGTGAAATATGCAATAATTCTATCCAAGATTTTGAGAGAAAATCATTTCTGGATCAGGGCTTGTTTGCAGCTATTGGTGATGAGAATGAATTTGGGCTTAATAAGTAAAAAAAGAAGTCTTGGTGCAATAAATGTTTTCTGCTGCCACTTCTTCCAGTTGTCCGCCCAGCTACATTCCTGGCACCATCAAATTGCATTATTTGTCATGTCCATCCCCCATATGGGCAACATGAAAACAGCTAACATCAAAAGAATACTACTGCTTTAGAATCATGACATGGATTATAGCAGTCCACTTATCTGACAACAGCAACATACATTAAAACAAAAGGTCTGTGAACAAGGGAAAGGTATACTATCTACCAAAAACGACAATGCCTGAGCAGAAACCAAATGCCTGTACTATGAACTGTGGTCTGGTGCTCTATCAACTTCATTACAGAGTGCTTGCATTAATGCCAGAGGCCCAGTTGGCGTGGAGAAAAAAGCCATGAAGATCAAAACTAATTAAGGAAATACACGAGCACAGGACACATCCATAGGGGAATTACATTTGTCAATTGGGGATGGACTAACCATTAATCTAATCTGTCACTTCACTGTAGATCTTAACTTTCCTGGTGATTACTATCTCAGTGATAATAATTGCGTTTTGAATTTGCATTTTTCAGGACATCTCCTTAGTTGATGCTTATATCCCTATTAGTTATGTGAACATACACTGGCACTCTTTACAGCACCTCTGCAAAGCTATCTACACATACTTGTACCCAGTACAAATGGCAACATGTACAGAAAACTGCAACATCTTAGAGTGTGTGTTACACTGACTGTGTAACATTTACAAACCTTTAATCCTGTTTTCTTGATAGAAATCAACTGGCATACAAATACCAGAACGCACATGTCAATTCTGAACTGAATGCATCACGCATTCATAAATATGGGACTCTTAAGAGCTCTACATCACTGGCAGCCAAGCGGCCAACCCTTAAGTCATCTGACGATGTGAGCTACTCTGGGCTTTTTGATTACCACTGGAAATTAATCTACTAACCTCCTGGCATTGGCTCTCTGGATTGCTTGTAATGTCTGCATGTCAATTGGGCCCAGTTTCCACACACTTCGCTGCTGCTCAAACAGTGCTGGAATCACTGGGTTGTGGGAGATTCAGATTTGTGAGGCACACTGGAAACTTAAAGCCAACCTTAGTCTCCTCTGCTACCACTCCATGCACACCTCGGGATGGAGGGTCAGAGCAGGTCATCCAGGTGCTGGTGAAGGTCATTAATCAGTCCAGGCCTGGTATCCGGATGCCCAGTGTTCGTTCCCCTTGCCCAGCTGCCTTGCATGCTGCACAGTAGTTGTCCCAGTAATGCTACCAGAATCCTGCAGCTCAGCAATTAGGAGTGATGCAGCGGCTTAACGCTTAATACATTGGGCCCGACTGCAGAATCTGTGGTGAGAGCCACCATTTCTTCCATATGTTACA
Organism: Triturus cristatus; assembly: GCF_964204655.1. NCBI lineage: Eukaryota > Metazoa > Chordata > Amphibia > Caudata > Salamandridae > Triturus > Triturus cristatus. The sequence goes on from NC_140589.1 coordinate 464,620,750, forward strand.
GATTGGCTAGTCGGCCTTGATGAATGGGGTGCCGTAGAAGGTGTGCGGGGTACAGGCACGCACAGTCCTTAGCAGACTGCTAATAGGAGGAGTTGGGGTGCTGTGAACCATGAGCACCACTTGTCGCTGACAGTTGTAGGCTGCAAAGCGAAAGCAAAGATTGCGCTTTTACTTTTTCCTCACGTGCCTTTCCGTTATGTTTGCCTGTGCTTTCACAGTCTACCTTGCCTACGTTTAGCGAGGATCCAGCCCTCATCTGAAATCCTCCAATAGGAGGGCGTAGACAGGCTGCATCAAGCAAGGACATGGATGATTGGATGCGCAAACACTGCTCTGTTTATTCAGTGATTGACGAGGTCCGAGACACGAAGGCATGATGGCATCACTTACAGAATACAAATACACACTCATAATGCCTGAACAGTAATGCGGTGGGCCAGTCAGTAAAAAAACGATGGGCCAGTCTGTGAGGACATATCAGGGATTCTCTCAGGCAGTTATATTTGCAGGTATTTTTATTTTAACACGGGTATCAGAAATTCTGACCACAAGTTCTGACCGCAAGAAAAGGAATTTATAGTCCAGGCCCTCTGAAATAAGTGCCGGTGCTGAGCACTGGAAAGCACCGGCACAAATTAAGCACCGGGTGTTGTTCAATTACTGATAAGGACTTGCTTCTCTTACTTGCTAGACATGCTTCGAGTGGCATTATGTATTCATTGAAGAAAAAAGGAAGATTTTGTTGTTTTTCTCTGTACATGGCAGCTGGCATATGAAAGCATTCTTATGGATGGGCTGATGCTAGAAGGAGGGAAAGAAAGACATTCATTTTTTTTTACCAACGTTCTTTTTATTGTTCATCAAAAGGATAAAACATGTACCTGACAATATCAGCAATGACATTTGAAGACAAGAGGCAGATTCGGCAGAACCTCAAAACAGCAATATCCACTTTAACAATCAAAAACACTTAAGTGCATAGCTATGGCTAATACATTGGAACATTATTGTTAGGCGACCTCTCATGGCATGGTACACACATTTTAAAATAAAACAATTGCACTAGAACCTAAGATACAGAAAAAAAACTAACAGATACGGGTCTTAATCTGTCAGAGGGCAGAACTTTATTAGAGCTGTGATATCCTTCAGCAAGAAAGAAGTAGAGGGTCCCGTTGACCTAGCAGGGTTCACTACATTAGGGGATGGCATTAAAGATACCTTCAGTCAAAGAGCTGAGGTGTGCAGAGTTTCATGGGGCTAAAGCAGGTAAACTCTATACGCATAAGGAAGTGGATCAGGGGCTTCCACAGATTATGGAATTTTGTCTGTGTTAGCTAGATTACAGGATATCTGCTCCATTGCCAAAAGGTGCCAGACATGGGTGAACTATTGCGCAATAGAGGGAGGGGTTACCTGTTACCCCATGAGTGCTATGAGTTGTTGCAGCTGTTAAAAGCAGGTAACTGATGAGTGTCCAGTCTGCATGAGTTATTGCAGCCAGAGTGGAGGGTCAAATGCCCAGGATAATCGTAGGATGGGAGAGGGGGAGCAGGTAGCCTACAATATCCTTAATTTTGCGCAGTATCTCCTTCCAGAACATGGTAATCACTCTGCAAGACCACCAGACGTGACAAAAGCCCCCCTCCCCACAACGCCAGCTAAGGGGGAGTAAACACCCAAAGAAATGGTGGATTAGATGGGCTGGTGTATAATACCATCGAAACATCAATTTATATGCGGTCTCACAAAGGGAGAGACTGCGATAGGTTTTGGGTATGTCCCGCCACAGTGTCTCCCGCTGTTTAGGTATTATTTCTTCCTGTATGGTGTTGTGCCGTGTAGATTGATACATATGGGTGCGAGTCGGCATAGAATGTTGTAGTGCGTGATACGTGTTAGTATATTAGTCCTTGTGAGCCAACATAAACTCGCACAAGCTTTTGTGGGGGCAAATAACTGCCGGGTAGACCGAGGGCTGGGGCACCCACTGTGTAACTGATGATATTGGAGTCGCGCCTGGGATATTGAAATCCACCCTACATTCAGCAAAAGACTTCATGACATCTCCCATAAAGAGGTCCTGGAGTGTTTGAAATTCCCCCTCACTCCAGTAGCGGAAGGTGAGAGGCAGAAGTCCTGGGGAAAGTCTGGGTTGAGGGCAATGGGCATACGGGGAGAAGGGAAAGTTGTTAGTCATCTCTAAATGGCTACTTTGTCCCAGATCTCGAACATCATCCTGGTAGGAGTGGCAACATATGCACTCCTCGATCGGGCATGCTTGGGCAGCCAGACAAGTTCCCACAGGGGCCTACACGCCATAGCATGGTCCTTGTGGAACCAGTGCTTCTTAATTTCCCCAACAACCCACTCAGAAACATACTGCAAATGAACCACCCATTAGTACTCCAAGAGATTAGGGCACTCTAGGCCGCCACTGTTTCACCGCAACATTAGCAAGGAATGGCCTACTAGGGGTTGTCTCCCATTCCATATAAAAGTGTGAATAAACCTATGTAGATGTAAGATATACTCCGTGGGGTCGACATAGGCAGTGTCTGACATAGGTAGAGGATCCTTGGGAGCGCATTCATAATTATAATGTTTATTCTCCCAGCTAAGAGATATGAAGAGGTTTCCACCTCTGAAAATCAGCCAGGATGGAGCAACAAAGGGAGCGCCAGTTGAATCGAGACTAGGGAGTAAGCGTGGGGGTAATATTGAGGCCCAGGTATTTGATGGTGTCTGAAGACCATTGGAAAGGTACTGGGCTGTGCAGAGTTATTACATTGTGGGCAGGGATAGTTAAGCACAGATGACTTAGCCATATTTATCTTGAAGCCAGAGACAGCCTTGTGGGCCTGCGAGCACGCTACAACACTAAGCTGAGACTCCTCGGGTTGAGAGAGTGTGAGGAGGAGATCATCTGCGAACAGGCTTATCTTATGCATCTGGCTACCAAAGGTTATGACTTTAACAGAGTCTGTATCACAGATTCTGATAGCGAGAGATTCAACCCCCAGGGCAAAAAGTAAGGGCAATAGCAGGCACTCCTGTTGCGTGCCCCGACATATAAGTACAGATCTTGTGGTTTGTCTGTTAAAAAGAACATTGGCCATGGGTTCCAAGTATGAGGCCATAATCTTAGTGATTATTCCCTGTCCGAAACCCTATTTTACTCAGCACTGCATGGAGGTAAGACCAGTTCACCCTATCAAAGGCCTTCTCTATGTCAAGCAAGAGGAGGCACACCGGAATGTCAAAACTATGCCACTTTTCCACCAAGTGTGCAATGCGGGGGACATTGACCGCCCCCTACCTGTGGCAGATGAAGTCTACCTGATCCGGGCTAATGATGCTCGGTAGGTATGGTTCCAATCGATCGGCTAGTATTTTGGTGAAGGGCAATTGAGTGAGGCTATGGGGCGGAAAGAAGAACACAGGGCCGGGTTTTTACCGGCTTTGAGTATGAGAGAGCGATCTCGGCAGCCACCATCATAGGCGAAAGGCCCATTTCCTGCGTGAAGGAATTAAAGAGTTGCATTAAATGGTCCTGAAAGTGGGGTAGAAAGAGCCAATAGAAGAGGTCCGAAAGTCCATCAGGCCAGGGCGTCTTACCCAGACGAAGGGCCCAGACCGCGGCGAGCAATTCTTCAGTGGTAAACGGTTCTTCTAGAAGGGCATCGTGGCCCGGGTGCAGGGGGTCCCACTCACATTCTGCTAAGTACGAGTGAAGCAGCATGGGGAAAGGATCCTCCCAGGAGAAGAACTTTGTGTAGTAACCATGAAAGACCTCCCATTTGTTCCGTTCCGCCGTAAAACATCCCATGTCACCCGTCTGAATCTTAGCAATATGTGCCTTAGCTCTGTAAAAGGTAGCCTGCGAGCTAGGGGTCTACCCACCTTGTCTCCCCCTTGAGCCAGGAGCAGCCTCTCCACCCTGCTCTCCCTATGGTTTGCAATTGGTCACGCAACACAGCCAGAAGCCGCTTGTTCCAGTGGGAGGGGGCAGTTTTGTCCAAGTGCTCTAATTTCTTAATTTCTGCCGACAAGATAGAGTCCACCAACCTCACCTCCCTCCCCGCACAATGGCTATAGGCGTAATCGTCCCCTTAATGGTGGCTTTGAATCCATCCCAGAGAGTCTGGAGAGCGGTTTTGGGAAGTGCGTTGAATGCAGAGTAGTCAGTAATTTCTAAACATTTCTCAGTCACATCTATTGGGTCACGCAGAAGGAGTGGGGGCAGGCGTCAATGCAGTGGCTCTCCCGGGTGGGATGCAGTACTAACCCATTAGAGCTCCAGATGTGCGTGGTCTGAAATGGAAATGTCAGAGAGCTCCACTGTATCTAAGCGATGGAGGAGGGAAGGAGTGATGAAAGCGTAGTCTATGTGAGAGTAGGAGTTGTCTACGTGTGAATGAAAGGAATAGTCTCATGTTTTGGGATGCTTATAACGCCCATGCATCTATGAGGCCCCGGTCCTCTATATCCTGCTTTAGGTGCAAGGACATGGCCCCCGTGTTTTAGAAGGTAGCCCTGCTTCAGTCTAGGGTGGGGTCTCACACTAGGTTAAAGTCTCTGCACACTATAATGTCACAATCCACCGTCTCTAGTCGTTACCACAGGATACGCCTAATATAGGTGTCTTGCGAAGTGTTCGGGGTAGAGATTGGCACCTAGGTGCTAGAAACCAGCTAGAGGAGTCACCCTCCAGAAGAGAAAGCGGCCATCGTGGAAGGCACTGGAACGCAGGAATTTGGAGAACAGTGGGGCCCCCCTAGGCCCAGTGCTACTGGCAGTATGAAAAAGGAAGGACCAGGCAAAGTCAACTCATGCAAGCTGGTGCAGACCAGTGCAGGGTGGCATCTGCATTTACAGGGAGCCTGTGCTCGAGCCAGCAGCGAAGACACCCCCACCAGTGCTACGGAGGTGATGAATAATGTCCCGCTTGGCTTCACGTGAGGTCGCTTCTACTTGTCATTTGTCAGGCCGGAGTGATTTCACAAAGGTCCATTTGGGCTGGAGATCCCTCCCAGCAGGGTCCCAAGATGGAGAGGCATCACCTTTCGGAGAGTCATCTGGGAGTCCCAGCAGATTCTTCGCCTCCATTAAAGACCGTAGTGAGCAGTGTTTACCTTCCCATTGAAACAAAAGAGCAAATGGGTGGCCCCATTGACAGCGGATCCCCAAGGCGCGTAGCTTATCAGTGACAGGCTTGAAGTCATGCCGCTTTCTCGAAGTGATGGGTGAGAGATCCTGGTAGAATTGTATTGCATACCATCTGGCTGCTCACAGGATAGCTCCTTTCTCTGTAAAGAAATGTATTCAGTCAGGATATCAGGAGCCACATCAATGCGACCTTTGGCAGTGATCACCCTTTGGACCCTATCAATGGCAGGTAGGGAGGCTTCATTATCCCCACGGATCGCCTGTAGAAATTCTGCTGTGAAAGTCATGATGTCACTGCCCTCCCTACCCCTAGGCACCCCACGGATACGGATGTTATTGCAGCAACTTCTATTTTGTAAATCTTCCTGCTTGGTTTGTAGGTCAATATTCTGCTCCTCCAGGGCTCTTACCCGCCGCCACAGCATCTCCTGATCCTCGCATCGAGCATCTACCATCCACTCAAGACCATCCACACGTTCACCTATTTCAGAGACATCTCTCTGGATGTCACAAAGGGAGGATTTAAACTCATGTTTGAGTGACTTAATATCGGTACGAATTTCTTGCAAGAAGCAGTCCATATACCCCTGAGTAATAGGGGCTAAGGATGTACCTTCTGCCGCTGGTGACGGGGGGTTGGTACTTCAGAATATGCTTGTGGGGCCTTACTCCAGAGGGACATTACTGGATTGTCTTTCGCCACTTTAGAACATGGCATGGTGGGAGGATGTGTCTAATCCAGCACAAGGCTGGTGGGGGCTATGAGGCTCACCTCACATCACTCCAGGCTCCGGCTGTGTGGACCGTTCCCGACAATGTACCTGAGCTGAAAAGTGTTGTGTGATAAACAGGGACCCACTGTGCTCCCCCAAAGCAGTCCTCGCCATCAGTAGGGCAGTGGTTTGGAAGCACAATGGCCCCCTACCAACACACGACCTCAGAGAGGCATGCGGGGTGCCATCTAGATCTTCCCAGAGCATGGGTCAGCCCTAGTCCAAGACCCTGCTCTGGCTCTCAAGAAGCCCCCACTGAGACCACCAAGGAGGAGTCGAGAGAGAACCTGCACCCCACACAGTGTGATAAAAGTCTCAAGCAATGTGCCAGCAGTGCGTGAGTGATGACTTTGGATAGACTCAGCTGGGCCCCCACAAGGTCCAGGCACGGCCAGCCTGGACAACTGTTGCTTGATCCAAGGAGGCCACATCTAGTTTATGGTAACGGCTCCTGACAGAGACCAACATGGCTGTTCCTCAGCTTGCCAATTCACCCCCAGGTGATGTCTTCCCATTAAACCTATGGTTATGGTATGGAGAAGAGCAGGACTCTGGGAGAAGGGGCTAGAAAGGTCCGCTCCCCTCAAAGTTCTCCTGCAGGCCGCTGCAGTGTAGGGCCTCCTTACGGCCTCAGGCCCCCAAATTCTCCATAAGCTGCCACCCGGCCAGATCCCTGGGCCCCGCTGAGCAGGTGTCTCCAGCCACCCACATCACCACACCTCACTTCTGAGTTCTCCTGCAGGGGCCGCCCTGCAGGCCCCAGGCAGCAGATGAGGCCAGGCAGAGGAGAAGTTGACTCACTTGTAGGCCCCCGAGGGGCAAGCACCCGCACACCACCTCCGATGGCCCCAGCAGACACAGTGCCAGTCAGCAGGGTGCCCTCCCCCCTCATATATCATGTGGGCCTTCCCCACCACCAGGCTTGTGTCAGAAATTGTCTGCCAAGCTGTCCCACCTCGTCCACAGTGAGGGACGTGGAACAGCAGCCACCGATGCAAGATGGCATCTAGGATCTGTCTCGGTCAGAGCAGGCCTCTCTTGGGTCCTCTGGCAGCCCCCCAGCAGCAGGTGGGGCAAGTGGTCCAGGCAGTCAAGTGCCCGGTACTCAGGCAGCGGGGGCTCATCCTCAGGTGGCAAGGAGGCCAGGCAACACTTGGGCGCACCCGAAGATAAACACCCACACACCTCCACCATTGCTGGTGGGCACTGCATTGGTCAGCAGTAGGGCACTCTCCCCTCTGTCGATCATGAAGGCAGCCCCCACAACCAGGCTTGGGTCGAGAAGGGTCCGCTTCATCACACCTCTGTTGTCCCAGCTCCTTTTTGAGTAAAACGTATGGACCAATGGGAGAAGAGGCACTGAACTCGCTTAGTTAGCTACAACTCAAAAAGCCTTACCTGCACTAAGAGTACTTGATGCTACGTTGGGATACCCAATTCCTTCGCCATCTCTGGAGAGCGCGGACCTATTCCCACTGATTTATCAGATCCGGCTGCTCTGCCCTCCACTGGCCTAGTCTGCTTTGAGCTTACGCTATGGCCCCACCTAAGGTCAGCGTGTCGAGGAGCAGGCGTCCCGCTCGGAACTCTGCTGCTACTCATATCGCTCCGCAGAGAGTGAAAATAACGGAGGATAATGCAATTGCTGATTCATATTCACAAGAGCATGTGGATGGAGCGGACAAGAAAAATGCATCCTGTATGGGGAGACTCATCTTAAAGCTGCTCCATTCAGGAAAGTGAGCTGACATCCTCTCTGCTGTTACTGAAGCGGCCATGGTGGATACTATTCTTGGGGCAGTCGAGCTTGAACATAGGGAGAGATCTGATGGAGGAGAGGGAGGTCCTGCCAGTTTGGATTCAGCCTCAGCCTGCATGAGCACAGATATAGAGAACTCAGTGGGCATGCATCCTGGGGGCACTTTGGCTCCAATACTAAAGTCAATGCTGCAACAACCGCTCACTCTGCCAGACAGTCAATCAGAATTTAGTGGTAACACTACTGCTGTGTGTTGAAATATCACTAACCCTTCATTGTTGTTACAGCCGCTGCCACTGTCACAGTCGCTTACTTGGAACAAAACTGTGGGTAACAATGTGGCCTGTTTATATTCAGGGGATGACCTGTGGGCTGCAGACCAACCGCTGGCATAGATACTCTCCTTTCAGGTATGACACTATCCCCTTAAAAAGCTGATACAATGTGTCTGGGACCTGTTGAGCAACTAAATGATTTATCTATTGAGCAACTTGGGGAGGCTGACACTGTGCCTCCCTCACTTTTACTGTTGCAGAACATGAGTTACTCATTGCCAAATATTTTAGAGGACTCTAACGATTCAGCCAGTCTTCCCTTGGTTAAGAGGAAGTACAATCTTAAGCTTACCAAGTCTACCAGATGCTCTAAAAAGAACGTGGAGCTTTACAGGAAGGCGTGACCCTATGGTACTGTTATAGCACATGAAAGGGGGGGGCAGAGGGCAGACCCCTACACAAATTGGTCACTTCTAAAGTGGAGGTAAAGGCAATTATATTGAGGCTTTCTGATTCTGGGTTGGCCGGTGGGCCTAGTGTCAATCAGACCCTTCTCCTTCTTTAGAAATACAAAATACTATAGGCTGTCTATTGAAAGATGATGTGCAACCATGTGGCTCTCCTCTTCTATCTGGTCTTTCTATCCGGACAACAAAGGAGGCCACCACATCCAACACCAAGGCACCAGAGGCACTAGAGGCATCAGAACCATTACTCCAGTCAATCTTACAAGTACTACAGACACAAAGAGCTGGGGTGCAGGAACATTACGCTCAGCTAGCTGACAATCTTATGATTCAACAATAATTAGCAGCACTGACCACAAAGGTGGCTTCACTTATCAATGATATGGTAAAGCTACAGCAATGCTTGGCAGATGACGAAGAGGCAGTCACATCTTCTACTAGTCTTATCCAGACCCATGACAACCAGCTAGCTACCTTACAGGGGAAAATAGAGGACATGGAAAACCGGCAGCGGCAGAACAACATAAGAGTGTTTGGTATCCCGGAAGGCAAGGAGGGCTCTGATCCACGGACATTCATCATGCAGCTGTTCCAGAAAGTCTTTCCTGATCTGGCAGACTGGTATACCCAAATTCAAAGGGCTCACAGGCTACCAATTTTTCTGAATCAATTAGGCCAGACCAACTTACGACATCCCCGTCCACTTCTCGTATATGTTGGTAACTTTCTCCTACGACATGCTATTGCTATTAAGGCCCGACCTACTACACCAGTGATCGTGAAATCAGTCTCTTTCTCTGTAAGATCGGATCTCTGTAAAAGCACGATGGATAAGAGGTGGAGGATGTGACAGCTCATTGATCCTTAGAAAGCAACGGGGGCCCAGGTGTTTCAGCAGGAACTGACCCACTTGAAGGTTAATAAAGATGGACATTCGCAGATCTTTCACTCGGATCAGCCAGCGAAAATGGCGCTTTGTAGATGGCTGCAACATATAGAGAAATTACATTCGCTAAATGAATGCTACTATTCCATTGAAAAGTAGAAAACATTTATCATGCTTGTTCACTGTTTCTCTGCGTTCCTCACCGTCTCAAATTACATTAGGCACTACCTTAACTTAGCTATGACTTTTGGCCTTTCTTCTTTTTCTCCCTGCTCAAGGCTTTTTTTTCTCTTTGGCTTCAATTTCGTATCACTTCTTCATATAATGGATACTCACTAGAGGGGGGGCTCTCTGGGTTCGTTTTCCTCTGTGGCTGTCAGTCTTTGACAGCCGGGAAATAGGAGTGATTCCTTTTCTGGAACAGTGGGAGGGAGGGTGGATGGGTACACAGGGGAAAAGGGAGGGGAAGGGTCATCAGGGGGCCCATGCTCTGATGAGAGGGAGGCCCTGGGGGTAGAAAAAACAAGGGGTACTAAAGCTATCAACCAAAAATTATTTTGTCATTATACAAATGCTATTTTTTTTTTTTATCGGTTATCTTTTTTCTTTCTCTCGAAGTCTTTCTTTTCTAAAATCTTTTGGTGGACCATATTGAGGGGAATTTGAAAAGAATATTGTGCTCTGTCCTATGCACTCTTTTGAAATTATTTCTGCTTAACGATGGGGACAGTTAGAAGCATGAGTTGGAAAGTAGCAGGACTGAAAGCGGCAACTAACCTCCAGCTGGTCAGGGAAGAGCTCAAACTTTATAAGCCCCATATGGTACTTCTCACGAAAACACATCTGGCTTACAAAGATAGAGGTTTTCTAAAACAACTAGGTTTTGAAATAGTTTATTGTACCTCACAGGGTGTGGTAATTAGAGGAGTAGCGATACTCAAATATAAACGGCTAATTTGCAAAAATCTTAAGACTTCCTCTGACCAAAATGGTAGATGGGTAATTACACAATTGGAAATTCATGAATAAAAAATATGTATTCTGCGCAGTGTATGGCCCAAATGTGGATGACCCCACTTTTTAAGATACTTTAACGTTGGAACTGTTGGACTGGAGGGGAAATTAATTATTGTGAGGGATTATAACTATACGTTGAATTATGACACCTATTCTACTAATAGGGCGGAATATCCGAGAATGAGAAGGGTTTGAAGCTCAATTTTTGAAATGGTTCAACTACATTGTTTATCTGATGTATGGTGGACACTCTATCCCACACTATCTGTATATACTTACTACTCTGCCCATCATAAGCAATGCTCCAGAGAAGATCTGGCCATGGTCAATAGAAGGATTTTAACAACTGCTAAAATTAAGGTATGTACTCGGATAACTTCTGATCGCAATCCCATTCTGCTTAGTTTTCAATTAGGGGCAGCAGATATGACTAAGCAGCCCTTCTAATTTCCTAGACATCTGTTGGCAGACCCAGAATGTATCTTTAACTGAGTTTTTTAATTCCAATGTTGGTTCCACCTCTTCTCCTACAGTCTGGCACACAATGAAGGTCTAAATACGAAGCACCACCCAGCAGTATGTCTACCGCCTAAATGAAATCAATGAGAATAATATAGGGTATCTTGCCATTCATTAACACTGTTACTGATTCTTCACGCTGAGGTGATTTGGTTCGGGGGTTAAATCGAGACCAGTTATATGCCTCACTATTAGATAAACGCTTATTCATCAGCAGGATATTTAAATAAAAGATTGCAGCTGTTATAACAAAAAGCGCTCTGTGCAATATGAATACGGGGATCAGGTGGAGAGGATAGTGGTGTACCAGGTGGGGGATAGGAAATCTAAAGGGCAGATAAAAGTTATAAGAGGCTAAGAGGGAATTCTACACACATACCCTATTCAATATTAGAACAATTCTCTCAATTTTATCAAAGACTTTACACTCCGTCCCGCACTTTGGATAAAACAGAGCTTGATAATTACTTAAAAAGCTGCAACCTCCCATTTCTGAATGAAGAAGCAGCTGTACCTTCTTCATCAAGATATTACCAACAAAGAGATTTTGACCGCCTTAGCAAGGCTGCTGGGGATTATACCCTGCAAATAGAGTTCTAGAAAACCTTCTAGACCCTTATCCTACCGCTATTGAACAATGTCATCAATCAGATCGGGAACTAAATGAAGGTGCCTAATTCTTGGGATATTACTAATATCGTCTTTTGTCTAAAAAAGGGGAAACCAGCTGGTGACTGTGGGCCCTACCGCCCTATATCTCTTATTAAGTCAGATGCTAAAATGTTTGCCAAGGTATAGGCTTACCGATTAGCCCCTCACATGCCTGGTTTAGTCTCTGATCAACAGAGAAATTAGCTCTAAATGCAAGGTTGCGCTGCTTGCACAATTCTGCATAATCTTGCATGATTGTCCCGTAATTTCACATAATCACACTACAACAACTTTAACGCAAGTTATGCCCACCCTTATATTTAAGCAGAAGGGTGTTCATTTGTTCATGCAGTTAGAGTTTGATGATAAATGGGCAGTATGGTTGTATTTATTTATTTCTCAATTTTTTTTAAATTAGGTTTTATATTAACCAGTTGGGCAAAACAAACATTAACACGTTCTTGAACTACATTACATTTTCCTCATTTATTGACCTCCATGTTTAAAATGATAATTTTTCATCAACGTTCAACATTACCTTATTAATCTAAAAACTTGCCATACATTTTGATCTACCAAGAAAACAAAAAATCATCTCTCCAAAATTATCTAGAAATACTGCTATATGATATTTTCCGGCAATTAATGCAATTATGATTCCTCATTCCTCCTCCAATATGTGCATGTAGAATAAGAATGCATACCACAGGTATACACTGCAAACTAAATAGAACATTCTACTCTATTCTATAAGAATATATCTGTGTGTTATGTCCATTTATTTGGCTCATTACTCCTGAATTTTACCCAAGCTGGTCTACCAAGTAATTTCATCATATCACTCTGTAATTTAATAGTGAGTCCTATAAAATGCGTAACTATTTTAGGAGCAAAATACTAGGAAATATCAAATCTTGTGTTTAAGATTGTGTCTAGATAACAGCCACTCTATACATTCATCTACAATATTTAAACATTTCTCAAGTGTGAAGCACAATCTCACAATTTCACATTTCAGATTTCATAATCATAAAAAGCAATACACCAATTCTTCCGATATCCAATTGTCTAAAAACAGGGAATAATAGTTTTTATCCCTCTGTTAACAAATATGTGCAAAATACAATGACGGGCAAAAGCATGAAGGGAACATTCTTACAGAAGAAGTACAAGAATGGATAATCGTACACATTTACATTCTTCATTTTTTATCTTTAGTATGATAAATATGGGCATTTGCCCTGATCATAATTAAAATATCCACCTTCTAAAGTTCCTATCTTAAATATTTTTTAGATAGGCTATCGTTTTGCCCTTATATTCCATACCCATTAAATGCAGACCTTATTCCATTTCCACATCCCTCAAGTTCTTTTTGACTTTGATCTCCATTTATTTAACCACATTTTTATTAGCATACAGCTGTATGTGGCATGCGTAAAATAGTTTATACAGAATAACAGTACAAACCAAGTAAGAAGGATACAGTGCATGTAACAGGCCAGCCATTGACCAGCGTGGGAAATGAGTAAACACCCATCCTTTTTAAATATAAGGAACACACACTAACCATACTCCCCCACCCACCTATGTATCCAATATACTAACCAATTGGAAATAAACAGGAAGGAAAAGGAAGCACCCACAAGAGTATGCTCCATAGAACTTGAAGATACTATGCTACGACCACGCAGATGTCCTGTACGGGGGGCACCAACACAATGAGATCCCTTCATGCCCAACTAGCATGTAGCAAGTGGTATAAACAACAAATGAGAACCCTTAAGGTGGGAGGGAGTCATCTTTTGGTAATGGTTGTAAATTATTCAAGGAGCATGTCCCAGGTCTGTGAGATAAGATATTTCAGTAGATCTACACGCTCCTCCCTATGCAACAGTGCACTCTCCACACTCCCCCACAAAAGCACTGCCTGGGACCAGGAATATAGTTTTAGGCCGTACCAGAGAGAGTGACACGGCAAAAGGCCAAGATGCAAGCCTGCTGGGGAGTCAGGGAGGTTTAGGGCTGTTGTGGTCTACATAATTTGAGCCCAGTACTGCCACAGGGAGGGGCAAGCCCATAACATGTGATGGAGATCTGCTCTGGCTGGCATGAGATAAGCCCTGTTAAGGTCTCCTTCCCAGGCTGCATGTAGCGCAGTGCAAAGCCAGTCCCTCGGCTGCAGTAAGGCTCTGTATAGTCATCAAATGAGTTTGCCCCATAAACCAGCAATGTGGAGGGTTTGGAAAACTTTGTGCATGGAGATAATATACCAATAGTTAGTTGTATTGAAATATAATTATCAATCCACTTCCATTATTAGTGTGAATTCGACTGTACAACCCTGGGTGGCTGAGCCAGTTCTTCCAAACACTCATATCTTCCATCTGGACATGCCTAATATCTATTATTTCTAAAATCTCACTACCATATAACAAACTGTTTACAATTTTTATACACAATGTTTCCTTCAGCACATCCAGCAATTTATGCCCTAATTTATGTCTCATTCTTCTCAGGGATCCAGCCACTGCTTTACCGCATTGCTCCAATGCACCTATGTGCCTCTTAAAATTAAGATTACTTTTAAAAATCATTCCGAGTTTTGGGTACTTACTGACTCTAGTTTTTGTGCCTTAAGCACCAACGTCCACTTGTTCTCCTTTATATTTGAAAAACAACATGACTTTCAGTTTGGTAACCTTTATTTTCAGTGCATGCACCTCACAATATTGACAAATTTATTTTATTGTGTCCCCAGGCCTAACGGTGTAAGATATGTTAAATCTATATAATCTGCAAGTTGTCAAGTTGAATATGTGTCCAAGACACATCAGACAATTGGATTATCAGTTTGAGGAGTACCAAGAGGAATCCCCATTCACCATCTTATTCCATAATCTTGTTCTGTTGATGGTACTGAATGGGGTTGTGCAATCTATATGGGCCATGCAGATCAGTAGGCCTTTCTTTAGAGTACATTCCTCACCCAATAATTGCAGTATAAAATAGTTATCCACAGTCAAATATTCTTCTGTACATATCTCTAGATCGTTGTCTTTAAATTCTGCCTCACTAGTAGAACATTTATGGGATCCTATTGCCATTTTAATACATCATTGTTTGTCTTTCTATGTGGGGCAGAAGCATTAATTGAGCAGTTAGATTTAAGTGTAGTATCAGGCTCTTCAATGCAGATCTTATTCTGAGACGTATTATTTAAGCAGTACACTCTGTCCTTTTTTAGGAATTTCCTCCTCTTCAATTTATGGGCACTCTTTTTTTGCTCTTTTATACAGAAGATCAAAGCTATCTTCTTACTTTCTTGAGTCCCATCTTTCCCTCTCCTGTTCTCCTTAGTTTCATTTCTGTTGTGGCTTTGAAAGTCATCATTATCAGTCTTATTATCCTCAATAACCATGTGCAAATCTTCCAGTATACAATTGAATTACAAAATTCCTCTCTGGACTAATATTTCTGTTCTCCCTGTCAATGCTATCCATTTGAAACATTTTAACACATCCTTAGGGGCATAAAAAATCAGTTACTTCCCGAATTTGTAATCTTTATCACCTTCAGAAAGATTGCATAAAACAGCATTTTCACCCGCAGGTCTTCCTAACATTAGTTTCAATGAAAATTTCAGTATAGCTGTAACTAGATCAGTATTATGATCAGAGTCTTTCACCATCCTAGACAATAAATTCAGGATGGACTGCAAGATATTTTGAATTGCCAACTTCATGGAAGGCTTTATTGTTGGATCATTTATGATCTGGGGCGAGGGATTGCTTCCTAATCTTGTATCCGAAGATAGTCTGATTTCATCCAGTGATGTATAGCCATTTTGTATGAAGGAATCTACCATGCACAGGAAAGAAAAATCTTCTTTGTTTTGGGAACGAGATCTAATCACAGGTAGCATTCTTTTTATGTACTTTTAATACGGGACTAGAAGTCACTTTTATCTCAAATAGTCCAATTTCCCCCAATGACCTCAAACAGAGGAGCATGTCCATCTGTTCCTTTTGGCCTGGATCACATGTAATTGTTTAGAGAATAGATGTATCACTAGCTATCTAGTAATCAACATTGTCCTTAGCTATTACAGGGTCTCTTTAATGTAAGATATACACTGTGGAAGACCTTTCATCCTTAGAGAGGTCTTCCCCCATACTTTTTGCCTCCTTACCTCTTTTTGCTTTATCTTTTATTTGGACTTAGGACTCTGAGCACTTTGCCGCTCCTAACCAGTGCTAAACTGCATGTGCTTCTCCCCTAAACATGGTGACATTAGTCTTTAGGTGAAGGGCATAC
Organism: Triturus cristatus; assembly: GCF_964204655.1. Lineage (NCBI taxonomy): Eukaryota > Metazoa > Chordata > Amphibia > Caudata > Salamandridae > Triturus > Triturus cristatus. The sequence continues at coordinate 464,636,583 of NC_140589.1, forward strand.
TTAGTTTACTATATTTCTCGAGTAAAGTGATATAACATATACCCAGGGCCTGTAATCTTAATGCTACCAACACAAGTGGCCTTTCAAACCTGTCTCAGGCCGTCCATTGCAAGGCCTGTGTGTGCAGTTTACTGCCACTTTGAAGGGTGCTGTGTATCTAAAAGGTAGGACATGTACTGTTAAGTTTTGCATGTCCTCATAGTGCCAAACAGCTAAATTTGTTTTCTACTAGTTTCAGGCCTACTCGTCCCATAGGCTAGGATTAAAAGCTACACTTTGAGCATTTCTTCTAGACAGCCAAAAGCACAGAAACAGTGGGTGTGACAGAGAACTAAGCTGCATTCATTGGCATTCTGATAGCTCTTCCTGGGCAGGTAGAGGGAAGAGTGATGACACTTACACCTGAATAGGCAGTGTCCTGTTTCCCACACAAAAGGCTGATTACCCCCCACAGATTGCCTGGCAGAGAGGGCCGGGATGAAAGTGGACCCGTGCACTTCAAGGGCCTGCTTTGACGTAACACCCATTTCAAATGCAGATTTGGGTATAATTACAGGGCACCCGATTTACAAAAGTAATCTGAGACAAAATCCTAACTCTACGACTTTCGGTATTCACAAAAGGCATTTGGGAGTAGTAAAGTTAGAATTCCTAACTTTACCACTCCTAAACTGAGACAAAATCCTAACTTTACGACTTTCGGTATTCCCAAAAGGCATTTAGGAGTAGTAAAGTTAGGATTCCTGAAAAGTGGTGCCAGTCCAGTACCCTTGAAAGGTGATTTCCGCTGTCCAGAACCATCAGAAAGTATGCAGTGACAACTTTGCGCCAATCAGCACTGAAGATTTGTGCTTTGATGCCGAGGCAGGAGCCTATCGATGACATTGCCTCGACGGACTGGGCATTTCGACAATGATGCAACACCTGCATCGTAAAGGGGTGCATCCACTAAGCCTTCATTGAGTGCACTGGTCAGTGCTGATGCTTCTCCTCCATCCATTGCATCGATTCTGATGAGGCGCCTCATTGATTCCCCGCATCGAGTCACCAACATCAGTAATTACTCCATCCAAGGTATTTTTTCAGCGGGACCTGCATGAGTCCTGTAGCCGGACGATCACGATCAGCCTGAACTTGAAATTTTCCCCTAGGCGTGATCTCAAGCAACCCCTAAGCGTTATTTGACTCTGAACCCTACTTTTTAATTTATTCTTTAAAAATTAATTACTCCAGTTTTACTTATTGGATTTTTGTTGTTTTGGTATTGTTTATACAATCCAATTTTTTTAACCCTGCATTGTATGCATTAGAATGCACTGTGAGCTCCTTGCCAGAAGCAGCATTAAGCAGAGTTTCAAGGCCCCCCTCAGTGCATAACGATTGCCTTTAGTGTGGCAACATCCAAGCGGCCACACTTTCACCACCAGCACAGAGCAGGAGAACAGGTCTAGACCAAAGAATCAGAGCAGGGCTGTGGTAATGGCGGCAGCGAGGCAATGACCAGTGCTGGCCCACTTACTGTTGGGCTCGGTGCGACTCTGGTTTGACCTTTGCTTTCCTGACGGGGACTGGCATGTCCAGGGCCTAACAGCCTGCATGTCCCGGGCTGAGGATCAGCACGGCTCTCCAGGTTGACTTTGAATCTGCGGTTTCTCTCGAAGGGGTGGGCCCTCGTCGGGGCCTGGTGATCTGCCTTCTTTTGGCGTGCCTTACCTGGAACCGCCTACATGGATGCCATAGCTAGAGGTACCCTCCAGGTGAGACGGTGGAGCATGCAGTGCCAGAGGCATAGAATCAACGGCCCTCTGCTCGGGGCTGCTTTCTATGGGGTGCCAGTGAGAGTCACCTCCACTTGAGGCAATACAGCAGTTGGGTCTGAGATATTGGAAGTATGATCACCTCACAGTGTGACTCCCTGTTTTGATTCGAGGTGAACCTTGGCTACTATAGCTTACACCCTCAGTGTATTTTTCTCGGTGGGATAAAAGTAGACAGCATACTGTTGACAGAGTGGTAGAATTGACCCTGCTGGCACTGGTTATGCAACACACAATGTGCATAGAGACAAATGATCTAATTGGGAGTGTGGGGGATGAATAGCTCCTGGGACACCTTATCGGTGAGTGAGGCATCATCCATGTATATACACCACCCTTGACACCCTGCCTGTGCTTGTTCTCCCCCTTCTTAGTGGCACCCTCGGACTTCGACATCTTCACAGCAACAAAGAGTCCCACCACTGACTTTCTGACCCCAATGTACAGTGCCGGTGGCCGCATCTGCCCGGAGCCAGGGCTACCACTGGCTGCCGGCTCATATATGGACTAACTTGGTGTCACCCGAACTTCCTCCAATATGGCGGTCTCCAAAGGTGGGAGAGAGCACTCAGTGCGCAATATGTTCATGCACTCCACTCCACTCACCTTCAAAGAGCCTATGCCAGGCACATAGACTCTCCTCCAGATGGCTTCAATGGATGAGGGGGACCAGGAATATGCCCTCATGACATGAGCCTTCCTCATCTCTCTGCTTAACGTCCTCAAGGCTGACATACAGGAGCTCAAGTGGGACCTGTCCCAGGACCTTAAAGAAATGCAACAGGATCTGAGTTCCATGGGTCACAGAGTGTCAGCACTAGAGGACAATGAACAGGTGAAGGGTGAAGAGGTGAAAGTACTGCAACAGTAGGTTCTCCATCTATAGGAACACAAAGTTGCTCTCCAGGCCCATGCTGAGGACATACAAACGCAGATCCTGGTGCAAAAAATAATCCGACCAATAAAGGCAGTTATTGGTGAGTTAATAGACCATTATATTTGGAAAATTATAAAAAACATAGTGTGAAGGATAAACTTTCTAGATGATACTCTTTTAGTATCACCAACAGATAATTTATAAAAATATGATAGTGCGCACTGAACCAAACCCACGATAGGAATGACAAATAATATATTCCTCTCTTTTTCTTTTTGTTTTAAATTGTTTTTAGTTTAATGTGGTTTGTAACAACAGAGAAATATATGATGTACAAGTCCCAAAGAAGGTAGAAATATAATTGCCGAAATGCTGCGTCGACTTTTGTATCATTCAATGTGAATTATTGTTTAGATAATTGTTTTTATATAATGTGAATTATTGTCTCAATTGTGTGTATAATTGTTCACAATTATTTTTAAAGAATCAGAATTGATATGTATGTGGTGATGAGATTTTGGAATTTTTTGCTGAAAAAATTGCTGAAGTAATACTAAACAAAGCAAATCCATCTCCATTAGATTTTAATTAAAAATATAAAAACTGTATTAATGAAATATGATAAATATGTTTTCATATGAATTTTATGTAATACATTTTTTGAACAAAAAGTTTTTGTTATAATAGTTATTCACAATGAAGGTTTTGGTTCAGTGGTTAGTATTTAATTGTCATTAATTCTATAATTTAAGCACAGAGGGGAACTTTGTTTTGTGGTGTGCTACTTCATTATTGGCCGTATAGATGAGTCCACTCTGCAGCTTGGCATGGTCCACTGGGTAGGCCACCTCAGTGGGAGTAATGCAAGACCCCTAGACATTCTAGTGTGTGTTCATGACTTCCAGGTCAAAGAAGAAATCCTCAAAAAAGCTGTAGCCTACACCCCCTTCAGTTTAAGAGTCATAAACTTTCATTTTTCCAAGAACTCTGTGCTCTACAGTGACGCAGAGCCTTTAAACCAGTCATTGAATTTCTGCCCACTAAGGACATCTCTCACTGCTGGGCATACCACTTTAGGCTGGATTTTCACTCTGATGGTCGTTTTTTGTAATTCAAAACCCTCACAGAGGTTCACTGTCTCCTGGGTCTGCGGGGTGGGTCCCCCTCTCACTCTACCCAGGATGCCCTCGGAGCCCCCCGACATTGGTATTAGTAGAAGGTATCCAAAATGCTAAAGCATCCTCAACCTTACATCAAATTGTGTTTCCAGGAGCACCAGGCTGCACTGGCTAAAGTGTAATATGAAACAGACACATGCTCTACATGACTCTGCATAGGTGCAGACACTCATCTCAACTATCCTGTTTAGTTGTATGGTGTCTTCGCTCCAAGGTTTCAGACTGTAGTGGTGGAGGGGCGCCCTCATTGTTGATAGATTATTATTTATTCTTTATTGCTTGGTAGTCTGTTTGGTGTATAAGTGTTACTCACTCTTCTTACATTCCACAACTGCACTTCATTGTGTGTACTTGCCGGGACCTCAATGATGCCCCTCCCAGGCTCTTCTTGTTCCCCAATCTGTGAGCATTTCCAGACAGTTCTGTAATAAACACTCCTTTAATGAGTTGAGGCTTTGGTGGTTAAATGTACCTGCCTCAGTGTGAGGGGCTTAATTAACCCAACCAAGTGAGCTGCAGTCCTGTCCTTTCTGCAACGTAGTGGCAGTGACATCTGCCTTTTTCAAGAGACTCATATGCTGCCCAGGAATAAGAACAGGATGGTGCCCCGCTGTTTCCACCAGCTTTACTGGTCCTTGAGGCACATAAAAAAGGGTGGAGTGGCAATACAACTTTCGACTGCCTTTCGGGGTGAAGTGGGGTAAACTGGCAGAGATCCCCAGTCAGATGCTGGCTTATTGGATACAATTTCATTGACAGTTGCCTTCCTCTATGCTCCAAGGCAGGCAACTGTTCAACTGGAACAATTCATTGAGGAAGCCCTGACATTTATCTTGCACTCTCCAGATACAGCTTTATTGGTGGGGGGGGATCTAAACCTTGTTATGTACAATGCCCTGGAAAGGTCAGGCCAACATTTTGACCAGTCAAGAGCCTTTTCTGCTGAGTGTTTGCGGAGGCTACAGGACTGTGGCCTGAATCATGTATGGTGGCACCTCCACCCTACGATTAAAGACTGCACATTCTATTCAGCAGCCCACAAAAGATAAACACATATTGATTACTACCTTGCTTCTCCCAAACTACAAGTTCTTATTAAAGATGTGAGCATTGCTCCTATAGCCCTATCAGACCACACCACCCCACTTATTCCTTCAGGTGGGTGGCACAGGCGCCTGACCTTCTAGTTGGTGGCTGCATTGTATCATCCTCCAGAACGAGTTCAATATTGTAGCTCTGCACAAGACTATTTCTGACTTACTCCAGAACAATTTCTATGGAAAGACCTCACGATCATCTGGGAGGCTTTAAACATAATTGTTAGAGGGGAGCTCATGGCCTTTTCGGCATCAGAGAATTGCAGCTGAACTGTGATGAGTGAGCAATTGGAACAAGAGGTGCTTGAGTTAGAGGCCATACATAAGGGCACAGGGACCACCAGGGTCTGACGGGAATTAGACAGATCGTGGACTCATCTCAGTCTAAAATGCAATCAGAGGCCGTCCTGGTTATACATAATACTGGAGGGGACGGGATAAGTGGGGAGATGCATATAGCCGCTGTTTGCATGACTATCAATGAGCCCTTTACTCTGCCTCCAGCAGTGCTGTCAATTGTATTTATCCTTACATGGAGGTGGCATGGGTCGCTACACTGTTAGGTTTGCAAAATCCATTATCGTTATGCAGCCGTTATATGTTATATTAGGTGTCATCTTCACATGCTGCCTATGTGTAAATTGTCTTCCAGCATACTGTACCTATTGTGTGGGAAAGCTCACCCCTACCCCTAAATTACCAGGACGAAATAATAAAGTCTCCAATATGATGATGTAGGACATACAGGATATGATGCTAATAGATGATGGAATTTTTGAAAACTAAAGATATTTTGATGTACCTGTGCTGCTTTGGTTCCCTATGCGCATTGAGTGACTATACATTTATTTTCTCCCTTGCTTGGATTTGTAAAGACCGTGCCTGATAGCGCCAATAAAGCATTTAGCCATCCCTGCTAAAAGGAGGGTCTGCCAGGTTTGCAAAACCCATTATCGGTATGCTCCCGTAATATGCTATTTTAGGTTAGCAATGTGCGGCTAAATAGAAGCCATTCGTATTCACTGCATGAAACCCGCTGAGTTATCCATGTAATGTGCAAGCTTCAGTTAACGAATGTGACTCCATTTTGTATTTCGTAATCCCTCTCCAGCTGTGTCTGAACTAGGCCTCATGAATTGTATTGCTTGCCTCAGCAGAACCTTGTGTTCAACAATTATTTTTCTTAGTTGCTCAAGGTTGGATCCTGTCTCACTAATGAATAGGCCATTGTGCCCTTGCATAGCTGTCCTTGTGTATAACTCTGCAGCCAGGAGACGCTGAGCTCCAGCGCGGCAACCTTGAGCCCGAGATAACATGTACCCATCTAGCAGGTGGTAGCTCATTTCCCTGTGCCCCCTTTGTTCATGTTCGGCCTGAGACGGTAACTTTCCACTGTGGGCGTGGTTGGGGGTTCTTGGAGGAATGATCATGCATTGCAGACTGTTGGGAAGTCCAGTCCCTTGGCAGACATCCTAGGGTACAGGTCAGATTGGACTCCTCTGCAGAGTATTACTAATAGAACATTGGTTTGTATTCTCTACTGTCTGCCTGACTCTTCATTTGTTTGGAAGGCGATTAGGTGGTTGTAGATAACCCGGGTTGCCCCTAAGGGCCACTTCCTTCAACACTTACTTTAACACAGGCAGAAAGCTTGGAGAAATCTATTAAACCTGAGAAGGTGATCCAAGCTAATACCAAGCAAAAGCCACTTATATTAAATCCCTAGGCCCTGACGGCTGCATCCCTGAGCTCTACAAAACAGTCTGTCATGCATTAGCCCCACTGCTCACTAGACTTTTTAATTCCTTCATCGACACAGGGACAATTACTGAATCCATGCTCGAAACCTCGATTACAATTATTTCCAAACCTGATAAGAACAAGACACTGTGTTGCTCCTACAAGCCCATCTCCCTCCTGTTGATACTAAACTATTCTTTGCAGGCCACCTCGGCCATCTCATGCCAGGTCTGGCCGACTCCGACCAGTTTGTATCCATTTCCAGTAGGCATATCAGAGACAACACTAAAAGCATCCTCCATCTCATCGACAAGATACATCATCCTAAGAAGGGAACGTTACTCCTTTCTATTGACACAGAGAAAACATTTGATAGAGAACACTGGCCTTACTTATTTGCTACCCCGGAACACTTTAACTTTGGGGATAAATTCTGCTGATGGGTTCAAAGTGTCTATAGTTCTTCAAGAGCCACTGTGAGGGTCAATGGTGTGTTGTCTCAACCTTTCCCTATCTAGAGGGGTACCCAGCAATAATACTTGCTTTCCCCTCTACTATTTGCCCTCTACATAGATCCCTTGGCTCAATGAGTGAGGGCAACTCCTGAGTCCTAAGATTGTGGGTATTCCCTTCGGAGGGTCCACACACACCATCAGCCTATATGCAGAGGATGATATCATTGCACTCACTAAATCCATGTCATCACTGCCTGTGCTGGTGGCTGAGCTCCACCGTTTAGGGAATGTTTTTGGGTTCAGGGTCATTCTCCAAAGATTTCAGATTCTTAAACTGTCACTCTCCCTGCCTTCCCGCTTGCTTGGGCAGGGGGTGACCGTAGCATATCTGGGAATCCAGCTGGGTCAAATTGTAGAGGTTAATTATTGTGCCCTTACATCGCAAATGTAGCCAGAACTGACTCTTTGGCATTGTCTTCAATTATCATGGTAGGGTAGGATTGTAACTGTAAAAATTACAATACTTCAGAAGATTCTCTTTGTCTTCCAACCACTGCCTCTGAAGCCCTCTAAAATAATGTTGTGAATTCTCAAATTAGAGATTTACACCTTCATCTGAGGCAGGGAAAGATTTCAACACCACAGGCCGTTCCTCTACCATAAGCCACTTCAGAGCACCTTTAACAGGCAACCAGCTCCGCTTTCTTGTGAAATGGGGCAGACTTACAACCCAAAAGCACTGGTGCTTTATGGACCAGACAGTAGCTGGTACCCATTTTTGTAAAGAACCCTAGCTACCCCGCCATCATAGGGACTGGAGCCTCTACTCATCGCTAGTGACTAGGTCCATCTTATGGGTATGAGATAGAGTAGCGCTCCATGCCAAATCTACCTCCTTTCCCTCCCCAATGACTCCCATAGTCTTCAATCCAGACTTTTTCCCAGGTTTCCATTGAGATGATTTCCTTAGATGACAGGAAGTGGGATGGAAGTTCATAGGATGCCTGTTTGAAACTCATGAGATTATCCCTTTAGACAGCATGAAGCCCGAGAATGGGTTGGAGGAAGGGGACCGCCATCAATACTTACAAGTTCGACATTGGGGAACGCACCACTCTGTTAATCAAATGCTGCATGGCCCTTGACAGCTTTTGAGTGATGGCTATTTCATAAGTGCGAATATAGCCTCATTATAGTGATCTATGTCCTGCTCGGGCAAGTGCCCTTATGTGATAAATCCACAGGGCAGAAGAGGTGAGCGGAGGAGCTAGGCCAAACACTCACCCTCAAAGACTGGGTTAAATTTATGATTGAGTGAAGCACACTGCACACAACATGGCCAGCATGGAATTGGCTTATCAGATAGGCTCATACTCGTATCTCACTCCTGCCTGCATGCAGAAGTGGAGTCCGGGGAGGGCAGGGCACTCTTGGAGAGGCTGTGGAAGGACGGGTACATTACTACATCTACTATGGTACTGCCTGAAATTTGTCAGATACTGAGGGATGGTGCTTGATGATATTGATAGGACCTTTAATACACAGCTCCTGAGGTTTCCTGCATGCACCATACTTAGGCTCTCTAACCCTCTGACATGCCCCCTCAAGTCAATGTGAATTCGGCAGATGGTCCTAAAGTTGGGAGCTGCACACCAGGGAATTTTTTACCTTTGGGGATCCGATAAACCTCCTGAATATACTTCTTGGCTGCATAAGTTATGGTAATTTTTGGGAATGGCAATACTGTCCTTGCAACAGAGTCTAACAAAGATACCTACCAAGAAATGGGGGCAACCTTTCATCAATATTCTCTCTACAGAATTTAATGAGTTTACCCATCCAAAATATCTTAGGCTGCTACACTTGATTCCACCTCTGACTTCACCCACTGGATCGCCTACTCCTGCCGCGGAGTAGGGCACAGGGCTCAAGCCTCACTTTGCTAACAGCGCCGAATGGATTGCTAGACAGCATGCATTTTGTTGTGTATTATTTTACACAGGAGTGATGGGCGGGAGTTGCCTTTGGGGTTAAATTGGATTACCCTGTCTACTTGATTCCTTTAACTTAAAGCAATAGAATTCACACTGACAAAAAAGCAGAACATTATAGCAAATGTTAATATTGCATATTCATGACAACTAGATATCACTAAATGGAAGGGAATGAATTTTAATTGTTTGAAGATATAAATATTGTCTTTTGGGAATGTAAAGGAAATTGGTCCAATGAAATGCCCGTATAGACAAACAATAGTTATGGATGCAGTTGGTAAGGGATAGGGAGAACAAATATAGATGCACTTCAAGTTCTGTTGGGAGTGCAGTGGGATCTGAGATAAGAGGAGCACAAACCAGGAGCCTGCAATCTTTGAGCTCAAAAAGAGCACCATTCTGTGTACCGAGCCTTCACAACTGGTATTGGAAAGTAGATGCCAGGACTAGAATCTTCCTTTTTAAAGGATGTCATTCTGTCACTGGGAATGAGTATGGAGAGGATGTGAATTCTGCAGGAGCAGCAAATATGGAGAACAGTGGAGAGAATGGAGATGTAGTCCGGTTGATCTGAGAAACATTTAAGGAGGAAGAGTTTAGCTCATATCGGAGCGTAGATGATTACTTACTGGAGAATTGGAGAAAAAGCTAGATTGGCTTTGGTTGAAAACGTGGGGCTTTTAGCATTTCTGGTCTTCTTACATATGGGTTTACCAGTCACTTTTCTCCTGAAGTCTGGTGAATTTTTGTGTGAAGGGCATGGCTTTCATAGAGGAGGAGTGGGGCTTAGGCATCTGCTGTAGTTTGTAGGCAATAAGTCATCTAGTAGGGCATTGGCACGGGTCATGGGATAAGGCAAGGCTGCCAGTCTCATCAAGTAGCTGAGAAGTGCTTGCACGTTCTGTTGATTTTCTTTGATGGCATCTAAATGCCAAAGCTCAAGAACACCATTAGAGATGTCAGTTGCACTACTCTAAAGATGAGCAGAGGAAAGTCTACTGAGGAGTTTTCCAAACTGTGGGTTTGGTCGCAAGCTGATTTTTGGTGTGTTGTGCAAGTCAGAGATGCTTTAAAAATCATGCCTTTAAAATCTGAGTGTAACTTCACACATTTGCTGGTGCTTCAAAGACAGATGTCAAATGTAAGGCTGCTTTCTTAGGTTTCACCTGCACAGTGCTTTTGAAATCTATTGTTAATTTATATCTGAAAAAAGGGGCTTACATCATACCCCGTTGCTTTTCTTTGGTTACTGTGCTTGCCACTTATTTTTCGTCCACTTCTATTGGTTGTTGCATGCTAATTCCTGTTCTTCCTTGTGTGTTTGCTCTTATCTTTCTCTGCCATCACCAGATTCTAAGCCCAGCAACCCTACCATTTTAAAACTGTGCCAGCATACTCTGGATTGCTTTCGCATTCCGGATGAGGAAACATTTGATACCTTAGCCAGGGGTGCCTCCTCTGGGTCCCCCCTGGACCCCCTTCCCCACAGAATCTGGAAGGAATACGGGGCCTGAGCTCTTTCCCTATTTACGACAGATCTGTGGTCTATCCTTAAGTACGGGGGAGGTCCCTAAAAACTGGAAGGAAGCAGTTGTGACCCCTCTTCTAAAAAAAACCAAGCTTGACCCCGGGTGTGAGGCCAACTATCGGCCAATTTCTTTATTGCCATATCCTGTTAAAATTCTGGAACGCATCGTCAGTAAGTCTCTATCCCAGTATCTTGAGGAGTATTCGCTCCTTGACAAGATGCAATTTGGCTTTCAGCCCAAGCACGGTACTGAAACAACACTTGTTACCGTGCTTGACGATATGAGGATGCGGGCAGACAGTGGCCAGTCAGTGATCTTGGTGCTGTTGGAGATGTCAGTGGCTTTTGACACTGTAAACCACGGTATACTGTTGGAGAGACTTAAAGACCAGGGTGTGACCGGTCGCGCCCTTGACTGGCTTTGTTCTTATCTGTGCCTTCAGCCGTTCTCCGCTAACAAGTCTTCCTTACGGCAGACGTCCCGCAGGGCTCAGGCATTAGTCCTGTGCTCTTTAACATCTATTTGCAGCCTCTCATTCATCTTATTAGATCTTTTGGAGTGGAGGTGGTGAATTACGCGGATGATAACCAGCTCGTGTTTTCCTTGGAAGGGAATGATTCCATTTCCTTGGAAAGATTTCACGAGTGCATGACTAGCACCACGAAGTGGCTTAAGAAGAACTGGTCACAATTTAACAGCTCTAAAATGGAAGTGGTCCTGTGTTCTTCCAGAAGATCTGATCAGCCTGTTTTACCCATCTTTCAGCTGTCCCCTACTGGCGCACCTATTACCCCTTCTAGCACAGTACGCATTTAGGGGGTGATGGTGGATCAGGATCTCCAACTGAATTCTTAGGTTAACAAAACGGTTGGCACTTGCTTCTCGCTAATCCGAGTGCTGAGGAAGATCCTCCCTTTCTTGCCTAACTCTGCTAGAATGCAGGTTGTGAGATGTGTAATTTTCAGCAGACTTGATTATTGCAACTCTCTATATCTCGGTGCGCCTAACACCCTTATCGGGAAGCTGTACAGAATACAGGCCATTGCAGCGAAACTCGCTTTAAATAGGCAGCGAGGGACCTCAACCACATTAGCCTTGCGAGATTTGCATTGGCTGCCGATCCACCAGCGAATTCAATTCAAAGCTCTATGCACTGTCTTTAGGGCAGTCATGGAATGGGCCCTAAGAACCTGCAAAGAAAATTCACCTGGTATTCTCCAACTAGAAACCTTCGTTCTGCTTCTGCATTTCTGATGAATGTAGTCAGGTTCAGGCGGTCCAGAACAGGTGGCAGATCCTTCTCTGCCATTGGTTCTCGGTTATGGAACACTCTCCCTTTGGATCTACATCAGGTCCAAAGTCTTATGGATTTCAGGAAAAAGTTGAAAACGTTTTTATTCCCTAGGCTGGAGTAAATTTTCCCTCTGATATTATCTCTCTTTTCCTCCCATCCTGTGTCACACCTCGGCTGCCCCTAATAACTTCTGGTGGGGACTCTCCTTTTTAAGTGCCAGGATACCCATCGGGTGATAGAGCGCTATATAAGCACCTCATTACATTACATTACATTACATCAGTGTCCTGAGGGACAATTACTGTTTTCATCTGCTTTTGAAAGAGAACTTTTTTTAAATGTTTTGCCTGCACAGCGCTTGTGCGCATATCTGATAGCTCTCAGTATGGCCCCCCTCTAATACCTCTCTATGAGGTATGTGCATTCCGATGCTTCAGTTTTAAACATCGCCACCGCTCAGTGTTAGCAGCCACAGTCCTTATAAAATGGGACACAGCAAGTTGTGGGGTGTGTATGGCTCTAGCTTCATTCACCAGTTTCCCTTGTGAGTGTTCATACAACAAAACACACTCCCTGTCACATCTGGCTGCTCCCTCTGGACTGTTCCAGGCAGGTATTTATTTCACACGCAGTTATTACCACTGCGTCTGGGTTGTCTCTTTCCTCCTCTTGCAGATAACCTTATTTCTGTAGTAACAAGAACTGCTCTCTTTTGTCATACTTCCTCTACTTATTTTCATCAGAGCCTGCAACCCCCTAACCGATCGGACTGCACCCATCCAGGTCATGCTTACTTTCCTTGTAGCAGCATATTCAACGCTACAAAAAGAGAAGAAGGGCTGCTTAGCAACCATCCTTGAACAAGGAAAACAAGGAAATAATAGGCATACATACTCCTTGCTGGTTTTCCTTACAGTCATTGTGACCATAAGATGCACGTTTTATAAGCTTGCTCTAGTGTTAAAGGTAGCAGCGACATAGGGTGTGATCACGTGGTAATCCAACATGGCAGCGCCCAGTTGTTTGTGTGCTGATCCTGAGCTGGTGTCATGTGATCAGTAATTGTGGTTTTTTTGCTGCTACCATGTTACCAAGCCTCTTCCCCTTGTACGTGGGTCAGAATGAATGTTTGCACGAAGGTTACAGGTGATCACCTGTGCAAACAGACATGCAAGTTTGAAAGGGTAATCCAGTTCACACACGAGAATGGAGAAATCCTAATTCTCTGTAGCTGTAATAATGCTGCCTTCTCTTTTCCTGGACAAGCTCAGTCTTGTTGACTTCTAATTGGCACGTTCTCAGATAGGGAATGTCCGGTTTTACATGCACTCTGTGTCCTTTCTGCAAGCTACTGTTCTTTAAGACCAGATTATTATATGAAACTGCTTATTTAGCTAGCATATAAGATTGTTGCTGTTTTATCCTGTATATGCAGATTGCTGACACAACATGCATATTGCAAAAGGTATTTTGTGTAATGTGCTATACTTAAAGAAATCCCCACTGTTATCCATTCACCTACATTTCCTTGTGACCCAAATCAGATATTGCCAAATGTTTCAATGTTGTTGTTCTACCGACTATTCTCTTTCGTGTAGTTGTCGATGTTCCTGACACCTCTCTCTGTGCTTGTTTGGTTTTACCGCTGACCTTTACCTAATCTCCCCATAGCTGCACCATTTCAAGCATACTTGTCTGGGGGAATGTTTGTTTCTCTTTGTCCACTGCCCTTTACCTAATCTCCGTGGTATTTTGTGCCACCAGGAGCAGCTGAATTAACTTTCTTTCTCAATTAACGAGTCATAAAACTTTCAATGAGTTTCAGTAACTTATATTGCACACCTACTCACCAAGCTACAACTTACAACAAAAAACAGCTTATTAATAATTACATACGCGAAATCTAATACATTTACCAATGCTTGTTCTTCTAGCATGGAAATTGATGTTTACTTTTCTTTCTCTTACAGCAAAGTCAGAGAAGTTTTTAAAGTGAATTATGTGATAATGTAGAATTTTGTTTTTTGCAATACACAACTGTTAGAAATGGGGGTCTCTAGTTGGCAGGTTGTTACCCTGTCCAAGTAGGGACCCTGCTTCCTGGTCAGGATAAGGGGGATACACTACTGAAATAACCCCTGCTCACCCCCTTGGTAGCTTGACACGAGAAGGCAGGCTTATCTCAGAGGGAGTGTGTAAAGCATTTATAACCAACAGTAATCCAGTGATAACACTACAAAAGGACATTACACCAGTTTTAGAAAAGCAACCAATATTTTATCTGTGCAAACAAGACCAAAAACAATTAAATCCACCATACAGTTCTTAGAAATATCCATAAGCAAACATAGACTTAAACTACAGTTGCTTGAAGCCGATAACTCTGTCTGGGCTATCACGGTGTCGTGAACAACAAATCCAAACAGTTCCGGCTGACCACGGAGTCGCGAGCCAGCTATGGTGTTGGCAAGACCTGCAAAACAGTACCTTTAGAATTGGAGGGTTTCGGCAATCTCTCGTTGAGCTCCTGAGAGCCGGTGTCAGCAGGCGCCGGTTACGGAGGTCCGTGCAGATGTTGTTGGGCACTTGAAGTCATACACGTTGCAGATAAAACTCCTTGCGGTTAACGTTGAGTGCGCCAGCGTCAACAGGTGCTGGGGCTGCAGTGTGAAATGCCGCGGTGCGGCGTGCGATGCCCTCAGGTTGTGGTGCAGGCAGTGGCTTGTTGACGGTCGTCCAGCAGCGTCGGTGAGACCAGGGCTGCGGTGCAAAGTAATTCGGTGCTTGCAGCGGTGCTGGCAGCTCATGGTGCAAGCAGCAGCTTTGTCGTTGCGGAAGTGCTGTCGTTGGCTGACAAACCGGAGGCAATGTCGCCAGCATCGGTAGGCCATGGCTGCGGTGCAGGATGAGGGCGGCGCATCATGTAACTTATGAGCAGTGTCCCCGAACCATGGTGCAAGCAGCGGCATCGATTTCGGTGTGGCAACGTCGGAGATACCAGGGTGGCAGCGTGAGGTGAGGCGGTGCAGAGTGTAGGGTCCACAGGTCACGGTGAAAGCAGCGGCTCGGTGGCGGTGGTGAACGGTGACGTTGGTGAGACCAGGGTTGCGGTAAGAAGGGCGTCAGTGCCCTCTGTGGTGCCTTCAGGACATCGAGCCAGCAGCGGCGGCGTTGATGGCGTTTGGTTGCTTTTTTTTCTGTTTCAGCACAAAACCCACAGTTTCCAGTGCTGAGAGCAGCTGAAGTTTAAGTCTTTGCTGTTCCTGAGACTTCATGGACAGGGGGAAAGCTCTACCTCAAGCCCTTGGAGAAACTCACGCAAAGAAGTTGCAGAAAGTTCAGTCTAGTTCCTTTCACTACCCAAGACAGAAGCAACCACTGCAGGCCAACACAGCAAAGTGGTAGTCCTTCATCACAGGTTCTCCAGCTCTTCTTCTTGGCAGTCTTCTTGGTCCAAAAGAGTTCTAAAATCCTGGGGTCTGGGCCCCAATATTAATACAAAATGTTCCTTTGTCATCTTGTGGCAGAGATTGTCTGTGCTCAGTCCAAAGCAGCTCTGTCCTCTCTGGCCCAACTTCCTGATAGGGCGTGGAGACGACCTAGTCCACGGAAGACCAGGCCCATTCAAGTGCAAGGAAATCTCCTTCCACTAATCTAAATGCAGCACAGGTGTATCCTGCTCAGCCTTGACTTATCCAGAAAAGGCTGGAAAAACCTCAAACAGTGACTGTCTGAAGAGAATGCACATCCCCAGCCCCTGTCACTCCAAAGCCAGGCAGTCAATCCACAACCCAGCATAGGCACACATGATAGCTAAGCAAGAAAATACCCACTTTCTCAAATTGGTATTTTGAAACACACAATAAAAAAATCATCTTTACTAAAATATGTATTTTTATATTCTGTTTAGTCATACTAATTTCCAGCTTTCTAGCTTGTCCCCATGGGAAGTTATACTTTTATGATGTTACAAAGTATCACCCTTTCTATCCTATTTGCCTTTTAATAGTGAAAAATGAAGTACACTGTATTTCCTTATCAGGGCATGCTACATACAGCAGTATATGTCCTACCTTTCACATACACTGCACCCTGCCCATTGGGGTACTTTGGGTCTACCTTATGTGGTGACATATGTAATAAAAGAGATGCTAAGGGTCAGGCAAGTGGGTGCACTTGCCAGGTCGACATGGCAGTTCAAACTGTGTGTAGACACTGCAGTGGCAGGTCGAGATACTTTTACAGGGCTACTCTTGTGGGTGGCACAATCAGTGCTGCAGGCCCACTAGTAGCATTTTTAATTTTAGGCCCTGGCACTCTCAGTTCACTTTACTATGGATTTACCAGTAAATTAAACATGCCAATCATGGAAATATCAATCCATAAACTAATTTACAGTAGGAGCACTTATGCTTTAAGACTGAACAGCAGTGAGAAAGTGCGCAGAGACACTAAACCAGCAAAAACCGAGTCAAAACCAGGAGGTCAGAAAGCAAAAAGACGGGAAACACGCCAAAAGATGCCAGGTATAATAACAACAAAATGTAAATACCTGTAAATAAACTGTATGCATCCAGCAGTTAGGAAAGCAAAAACTAACACCTTTTTTGGTACTTCTATAAGGGATGAAAACAAATCAAGACACTTACTTTGTGATGCACAAATGATTACTATTAATAGAAACCTGATTATCACACATTGACGTTTGTGTGCTATATAGTTTTATTAGTAAAACGGTATGACCGTGCATATTTTGGGCCTCATTTATGAAAAGTAACGCATCGCTGCGTGAAAACAGCGATGCGTCACTTTTCATTGCGCCCTTCTTGCGACATGCTGGATGCGTCATATTTATAATATGACACATCATGTCGCAAGGAGTTACAAGTTCAGTAGGCGCAACAATGGCGCATTGCTGGAGTGTGTCACAAAAGTGACGCAACTTCAGCAATGAGTCATTTAACATGGGCAAGTCCCATTTCAATGTGCCTGCGTCAGTCTTACGCTTGCTGTGAGGCAGGCGTAAGATATTGACGCATTTGCGTCCGAGAAGTGGCGCAGTGAAATCTCATAGATTTCACTGCGTCACTTCTACGAGGCTTACTTATGTCAGAACGCCCATCCTGCATACATTATACCTGGTGCAGGTATAATGTGGCGCAGGGATTTACAAAGTGACGCATCTACCTAGATGCGTCACTTTGTAAATATGACGCAACATGGCGCATTTTTACGCTGCTGATGCGTCACAAAAAGTGACGCACCGGCGGCGCAAAAGTGACGCCAGTGCTCATAAATAAGCCCCTTAGTGACTATTCCACCGGTAAATGTGTTGTCTGTAAATGCAAATTCTCTACCACGTGATGCTTCAGTTACATTCAAAGACTGCCCCACACCATGCCCATTAAAGATAGGGGGTTTGCAAATGTTTGTTGTTCTAAAAAGTAATTTGTGATTCGTGAAGGTTTGGGTACCACTGGTCTACAGACTTTGCTACCACTTTGGAGGAGGACTTGGCCGGGTGCATGACTTATGAGGAACTGGCAACAGGGAAACCTCAGATTTTGTCATCTGATTGGAGAACAGCCACTGAACGTAAATAAACTCTCCAGTTTAAATGCACTGGTGAAGGCTCACCAAATACCAAAAGTGTGAGGGAATTTAGGAAGTTGCATTTTTCAAAAATGAGTCCTTTTGTGTTATTTCATGTACGCTATGCCTATATTTAGTTTACCATTTAAATCTTACTGCTCTGACTTAATGATATATTCCCAGCGGGTAGGGAACAGCTGTAAGGGTCACTATAGGATACTTTACTCCTATGACACACTCCTTTATTGGATCAGTTCACTTTAAACAAAATGTGGTGTCATAGCTCTCAAACATCAAAACTACTATTGAGCAGCCAAAGAATAACCGATACTTTAAAATTCACTAATTAAAAGAAAAACAACACTGAAATATAGATATAATACAGAATGCGTCTAATTACTCTATCAGTCTCAATTTTAGATGTAACAGTTCTATAAAAAAGTGAATCATGCTGCGCTGCCCTTTATGTTGCACAACAGGCCAACCACTCTTATCAAAATCACCTGAACAGTGTGCCGGAAATGCAAAGTGCCGTTTTAGCTGCTCGACAGAAATA
This sequence comes from Triturus cristatus, assembly GCF_964204655.1. NCBI lineage: Eukaryota > Metazoa > Chordata > Amphibia > Caudata > Salamandridae > Triturus > Triturus cristatus. The sequence continues at coordinate 464,654,712 of NC_140589.1, forward strand.
TTAAAATACCTGTTTTCAGATCTCACGAAGAGTCCTGTTTAATGCATTGCACAAGTCCTCCTCCATTGCGTGGGCGACGCTAACATCACCCGCGCCCCTTCCTGACTCCCTAAAATGTGTGGAAAGGACATCAGTCAATAGCAATTGAAAGACGCAATGCCTGGTGGGCTTTATGATTTTAGAAACAAGATAAAAGCTTTATGGCTTGGGAAAGCAATCACATGCTATTTTTTGTAGCCACTAGCATCATATTTACTTAAAGGATCGTGACTATAAAAGCAAATATCTCTTTCGGGGAGCCTGGACAAAAGCTGTCAGGGAACAGTGTAGTAAATAGCTCTGAAATTGTTTTCTCTGCTTCATTTCAAACACTTAAGGCTAGGAAAGTTTGACCTTTTACAAATGGAATGCTTCCCCGCAGGTCACGGGGCTGTGCTGAATGCTAGCGGCGATGTGGAGCTCGATGCAATCATCATGGACGGTAAAACTCTGGCAGCCGGCGCCGTCTCCTGCATCAGGAACATTTCCAACCCCGTCTCATTGGCCTGCTCGGTCCTGGAACAGGTACTTCACCTCTTGTTTCTCATCCTGGATGTTGTTTGTTTCATCTTGGTCTGATATGACTTGGCAAAATGGAAATGGAAACTTAGCTTAATTGTTGAAATGAATCCAGTGTTGTGAAAAGGGGTAATATAGACTAATTTTCGACAAGAAAATGTATTAGGAACACGCACTGCTCTATTAAAAGACAATTTGAAGGACTACCGACACAACATCGAAACCAAAAATACTGTGATATAGAAATAACATATGAAAAATATTGATCGCAAAAATATTGTTTTTCTACACATATAATGGTAAGTAATAGAAAAGCGAAAAAAATATTATTTTTAGACTAATATCAAAGAAATATATACAATAATATTATTTTAAAATGTATAATGATTAAAAAATATTCAATATTTTAACATCTAACATTAATAAAATGTAAATTGAATATGTTTAAGTAATATTCAAACATATACATAAATACAAACATCCCTCAAGGAACACGCACCATTTGTCTACGTGTAACAGGCCACACCATTATGCTTTTCAAATTCTTTATTTTCGGGCAGAAAACAGCATGACGCGTTTCGAGGTCAACACCTCTTAATCATATGCCACAGATCAGCGGTGGGTTCGTTAGCTTTTAAAATAACGTAACTTAGACATCGAAGAGGGACTTATAACCATGTGTTTGGTTTAAAGAGGCAGTCCGTAAATACAAGTTTTTGCATGTATATCTTTGCACATAGCAGGGATGGTGTTTATTATTTCTTGTTCATTTCCGAAATAATTCCTCTGTTAGTCAGATATTACTTGCTTTCATCCGAATTTCCACTCCTGCATTTTCATGTTGCACTCTGTCATTACTAGGACCACAATGCCCATAATGCCTCAAATAATGTCTCACAATATTTTATTTCTCCGATGATGCTTTTGGCAAAACTTCACTTAATTTAAACTGTGTCCCAACGATGCATAGATTGCCTTCATTCCGATTAGTGCCATATTTCGGCTGCATACAAATGGTCACAGAAAAAAAGGGAAATTCGGCTACCACCCCTTTTTTTTCCTTCAGTTCGTTACTTGCCTTCAAGTCAGTGTTGAACAGCACATCGTGCTTAGGGAGATCCCTTCGGCAGACCCTGGCTGATTGCAAGTTCATCTCACAGGTGAGGTGGGCCTCTCATTGTGGCCCTTCCATTCTCCGGTTCCACGACAAGTATCTCAGCCGGCGGGTGCTCCTTTCAACAAAATCCAAACGTTGTTTCTGACAAAGAGGAGCGCCTCAGCCTTTTGGGTCGGGGCCTGTTTCAGGTGTGACAGACACCTCCAAAATTCCTCAAGGAACACGCACCATTTGTCTACGTGTAACAGGCCACACCATTATGCTTTTCAAATTCTTTATTTTCGGGCAGAAAACAGCATGACGCGTTTCGAGGTCAACACCTCTTAATCATATGCCACAGATCAGCGGTGGGTTCGTTAGCTTTTAAAATAACGTAACTTAGACATCGAAGAGGGACTTATAACCATGTGTTTGGTTTAAAGAGGCAGTCCGTAAATACAAGTTTTTGCATGTATATCTTTGCACATAGCAGGGATGGTGTTTATTATTTCTTGTTCATTTCCGAAATAATTCCTCTGTTAGTCAGATATTACTTGCTTTCATCCGAATTTCCACTCCTGCATTTTCATGTTGCACTCTGTCATTACTAGGACCACAATGCCCATAATGCCTCAAATAATGTCTCACAATATTTTATTTCTCCGATGATGCTTTTGGCAAAACTTCACTTAATTTAAACTGTGTCCCAACGATGCATAGATTGCCTTCATTCCGATTAGTGCCATATTTCGGCTGCATACAAATGGTCACAGAAAAAAAGGGAAATTCGGCTACCACCCCTTTTTTTTCCTTCAGTTCGTTACTTGCCTTCAAGTCAGTGTTGAACAGCACATCGTGCTTAGGGAGATCCCTTCGGCAGACCCTGGCTGATTGCAAGTTCATCTCACAGGTGAGGTGGGCCTCTCATTGTGGCCCTTCCATTCTCCGGTTCCACGACAAGTATCTCAGCCGGCGGGTGCTCCTTTCAACAAAATCCAAACGTTGTTTCTGACAAAGAGGAGCGCCTCAGCCTTTTGGGTCGGGGCCTGTTTCAGGTGTGACAGACACCTCCAAAATTCCTCAAGGAACACGCACCATTTGTCTACGTGTAACAGGCCACACCATTATGCTTTTCAAATTCTTTATTTTCGGGCAGAAAACAGCATGACGCGTTTCGAGGTCAACACCTCTTAATCATATGCCACAGATCAGCGGTGGGTTCGTTAGCTTTTAAAATAACGTAACTTAGACATCGAAGAGGGACTTATAACCATGTGTTTGGTTTAAAGAGGCAGTCCGTAAATACAAGTTTTTGCATGTATATCTTTGCACATAGCAGGGATGGTGTTTATTATTTCTTGTTCATTTCCGAAATAATTCCTCTGTTAGTCAGATATTACTTGCTTTCATCCGAATTTCCACTCCTGCATTTTCATGTTGCACTCTGTCATTACTAGGACCACAATGCCCATAATGCCTCAAATAATGTCTCACAATATTTTATTTCTCCGATGATGCTTTTGGCAAAACTTCACTTAATTTAAACTGTGTCCCAACGATGCATAGATTGCCTTCATTCCGATTAGTGCCATATTTCGGCTGCATACAAATGGTCACAGAAAAAAAGGGAAATTCGGCTACCACCCCTTTTTTTTCCTTCAGTTCGTTACTTGCCTTCAAGTCAGTGTTGAACAGCACATCGTGCTTAGGGAGATCCCTTCGGCAGACCCTGGCTGATTGCAAGTTCATCTCACAGGTGAGGTGGGCCTCTCATTGTGGCCCTTCCATTCTCCGGTTCCACGACAAGTATCTCAGCCGGCGGGTGCTCCTTTCAACAAAATCCAAACGTTGTTTCTGACAAAGAGGAGCGCCTCAGCCTTTTGGGTCGGGGCCTGTTTCAGGTGTGACAGACACCTCCAAAATTCCTCAAGGAACACGCACCATTTGTCTACGTGTAACAGGCCACACCATTATGCTTTTCAAATTCTTTATTTTCGGGCAGAAAACAGCATGACGCGTTTCGAGGTCAACACCTCTTAATCATATGCCACAGATCAGCGGTGGGTTCGTTAGCTTTTAAAATAACGTAACTTAGACATCGAAGAGGGACTTATAACCATGTGTTTGGTTTAAAGAGGCAGTCCGTAAATACAAGTTTTTGCATGTATATCTTTGCACATAGCAGGGATGGTGTTTATTATTTCTTGTTCATTTCCGAAATAATTCCTCTGTTAGTCAGATATTACTTGCTTTCATCCGAATTTCCACTCCTGCATTTTCATGTTGCACTCTGTCATTACTAGGACCACAATGCCCATAATGCCTCAAATAATGTCTCACAATATTTTATTTCTCCGATGATGCTTTTGGCAAAACTTCACTTAATTTAAACTGTGTCCCAACGATGCATAGATTGCCTTCATTCCGATTAGTGCCATATTTCGGCTGCATACAAATGGTCACAGAAAAAAAGGGAAATTCGGCTACCACCCCTTTTTTTTCCTTCAGTTCGTTACTTGCCTTCAAGTCAGTGTTGAACAGCACATCGTGCTTAGGGAGATCCCTTCGGCAGACCCTGGCTGATTGCAAGTTCATCTCACAGGTGAGGTGGGCCTCTCATTGTGGCCCTTCCATTCTCCGGTTCCACGACAAGTATCTCAGCCGGCGGGTGCTCCTTTCAACAAAATCCAAACGTTGTTTCTGACAAAGAGGAGCGCCTCAGCCTTTTGGGTCGGGGCCTGTTTCAGGTGTGACAGACACCTCCAAAATTCCTCAAGGAACACGCACCATTTGTCTACGTGTAACAGGCCACACCATTATGCTTTTCAAATTCTTTATTTTCGGGCAGAAAACAGCATGACGCGTTTCGAGGTCAACACCTCTTAATCATATGCCACAGATCAGCGGTGGGTTCGTTAGCTTTTAAAATAACGTAACTTAGACATCGAAGAGGGACTTATAACCATGTGTTTGGTTTAAAGAGGCAGTCCGTAAATACAAGTTTTTGCATGTATATCTTTGCACATAGCAGGGATGGTGTTTATTATTTCTTGTTCATTTCCGAAATAATTCCTCTGTTAGTCAGATATTACTTGCTTTCATCCGAATTTCCACTCCTGCATTTTCATGTTGCACTCTGTCATTACTAGGACCACAATGCCCATAATGCCTCAAATAATGTCTCACAATATTTTATTTCTCCGATGATGCTTTTGGCAAAACTTCACTTAATTTAAACTGTGTCCCAACGATGCATAGATTGCCTTCATTCCGATTAGTGCCATATTTCGGCTGCATACAAATGGTCACAGAAAAAAAGGGAAATTCGGCTACCACCCCTTTTTTTTCCTTCAGTTCGTTACTTGCCTTCAAGTCAGTGTTGAACAGCACATCGTGCTTAGGGAGATCCCTTCGGCAGACCCTGGCTGATTGCAAGTTCATCTCACAGGTGAGGTGGGCCTCTCATTGTGGCCCTTCCATTCTCCGGTTCCACGACAAGTATCTCAGCCGGCGGGTGCTCCTTTCAACAAAATCCAAACGTTGTTTCTGACAAAGAGGAGCGCCTCAGCCTTTTGGGTCGGGGCCTGTTTCAGGTGTGACAGACACCTCCAAAATTCCTCAAGGAACACGCACCATTTGTCTACGTGTAACAGGCCACACCATTATGCTTTTCAAATTCTTTATTTTCGGGCAGAAAACAGCATGACGCGTTTCGAGGTCAACACCTCTTAATCATATGCCACAGATCAGCGGTGGGTTCGTTAGCTTTTAAAATAACGTAACTTAGACATCGAAGAGGGACTTATAACCATGTGTTTGGTTTAAAGAGGCAGTCCGTAAATACAAGTTTTTGCATGTATATCTTTGCACATAGCAGGGATGGTGTTTATTATTTCTTGTTCATTTCCGAAATAATTCCTCTGTTAGTCAGATATTACTTGCTTTCATCCGAATTTCCACTCCTGCATTTTCATGTTGCACTCTGTCATTACTAGGACCACAATGCCCATAATGCCTCAAATAATGTCTCACAATATTTTATTTCTCCGATGATGCTTTTGGCAAAACTTCACTTAATTTAAACTGTGTCCCAACGATGCATAGATTGCCTTCATTCCGATTAGTGCCATATTTCGGCTGCATACAAATGGTCACAGAAAAAAAGGGAAATTCGGCTACCACCCCTTTTTTTTCCTTCAGTTCGTTACTTGCCTTCAAGTCAGTGTTGAACAGCACATCGTGCTTAGGGAGATCCCTTCGGCAGACCCTGGCTGATTGCAAGTTCATCTCACAGGTGAGGTGGGCCTCTCATTGTGGCCCTTCCATTCTCCGGTTCCACGACAAGTATCTCAGCCGGCGGGTGCTCCTTTCAACAAAATCCAAACGTTGTTTCTGACAAAGAGGAGCGCCTCAGCCTTTTGGGTCGGGGCCTGTTTCAGGTGTGACAGACACGCACCATTTGTCTACGTGTAACAGGCCACACCATTATGCTTTTCAAATTCTTTATTTTCGGGCAGAAAACAGCATGACCTCGAAACGCGTCATGCTGTTTTCTGCCCGAAAATAAAGAATTTGAAAAGCATAATGGTGTGGCCTGTTACACGTAGACAAATGGTGCGTGTTCCTTGAGGAATTTTGGAGGTGTCTGTCACACCTGAAACAGGCCCCGACCCAAAAGGCTGAGGCGCTCCTCTTTGTCAGAAACAACGTTTGGATTTTGTTGAAAGGAGCACCCGCCGGCTGAGATACTTGTCGTGGAACCGGAGAATGGAAGGGCCACAATGAGAGGCCCACCTCACCTGTGAGATGAACTTGCAATCAGCCAGGGTCTGCCGAAGGGATCTCCCTAAGCACGATGTGCTGTTCAACACTGACTTGAAGGCAAGTAACGAACTGAAGGAAAAAAAAGGGGTGGTAGCCGAATTTCCCTTTTTTTCTGTGACCATTTGTATGCAGCCGAAATATGGCACTAATCGGAATGAAGGCAATCTATGCATCGTTGGGACACAGTTTAAATTAAGTGAAGTTTTGCCAAAAGCATCATCGGAGAAATAAAATATTGTGAGACATTATTTGAGGCATTATGGGCATTGTGGTCCTAGTAATGACAGAGTGCAACATGAAAATGCAGGAGTGGAAATTCGGATGAAAGCAAGTAATATCTGACTAACAGAGGAATTATTTCGGAAATGAACAAGAAATAATAAACACCATCCCTGCTATGTGCAAAGATATACATGCAAAAACTTGTATTTACGGACTGCCTCTTTAAACCAAACACATGGTTATAAGTCCCTCTTCGATGTCTAAGTTACGTTATTTTAAAAGCTAACGAACCCACCGCTGATCTGTGGCATATGATTAAGAGGTGTTGACCTCGAAACGCGTCATGCTGTTTTCTGCCCGAAAATAAAGAATTTGAAAAGCATAATGGTGTGGCCTGTTACACGTAGACAAATGGTGCGTGTTCCTTGAGGAATTTTGGAGGTGTCTGTCACACCTGAAACAGGCCCCGACCCAAAAGGCTGAGGCGCTCCTCTTTGTCAGAAACAACGTTTGGATTTTGTTGAAAGGAGCACCCGCCGGCTGAGATACTTGTCGTGGAACCGGAGAATGGAAGGGCCACAATGAGAGGCCCACCTCACCTGTGAGATGAACTTGCAATCAGCCAGGGTCTGCCGAAGGGATCTCCCTAAGCACGATGTGCTGTTCAACACTGACTTGAAGGCAAGTAACGAACTGAAGGAAAAAAAAGGGGTGGTAGCCGAATTTCCCTTTTTTTCTGTGACCATTTGTATGCAGCCGAAATATGGCACTAATCGGAATGAAGGCAATCTATGCATCGTTGGGACACAGTTTAAATTAAGTGAAGTTTTGCCAAAAGCATCATCGGAGAAATAAAATATTGTGAGACATTATTTGAGGCATTATGGGCATTGTGGTCCTAGTAATGACAGAGTGCAACATGAAAATGCAGGAGTGGAAATTCGGATGAAAGCAAGTAATATCTGACTAACAGAGGAATTATTTCGGAAATGAACAAGAAATAATAAACACCATCCCTGCTATGTGCAAAGATATACATGCAAAAACTTGTATTTACGGACTGCCTCTTTAAACCAAACACATGGTTATAAGTCCCTCTTCGATGTCTAAGTTACGTTATTTTAAAAGCTAACGAACCCACCGCTGATCTGTGGCATATGATTAAGAGGTGTTGACCTCGAAACGCGTCATGCTGTTTTCTGCCCGAAAATAAAGAATTTGAAAAGCATAATGGTGTGGCCTGTTACACGTAGACAAATGGTGCGTGTTCCTTGAGGAATTTTGGAGGTGTCTGTCACACCTGAAACAGGCCCCGACCCAAAAGGCTGAGGCGCTCCTCTTTGTCAGAAACAACGTTTGGATTTTGTTGAAAGGAGCACCCGCCGGCTGAGATACTTGTCGTGGAACCGGAGAATGGAAGGGCCACAATGAGAGGCCCACCTCACCTGTGAGATGAACTTGCAATCAGCCAGGGTCTGCCGAAGGGATCTCCCTAAGCACGATGTGCTGTTCAACACTGACTTGAAGGCAAGTAACGAACTGAAGGAAAAAAAAGGGGTGGTAGCCGAATTTCCCTTTTTTTCTGTGACCATTTGTATGCAGCCGAAATATGGCACTAATCGGAATGAAGGCAATCTATGCATCGTTGGGACACAGTTTAAATTAAGTGAAGTTTTGCCAAAAGCATCATCGGAGAAATAAAATATTGTGAGACATTATTTGAGGCATTATGGGCATTGTGGTCCTAGTAATGACAGAGTGCAACATGAAAATGCAGGAGTGGAAATTCGGATGAAAGCAAGTAATATCTGACTAACAGAGGAATTATTTCGGAAATGAACAAGAAATAATAAACACCATCCCTGCTATGTGCAAAGATATACATGCAAAAACTTGTATTTACGGACTGCCTCTTTAAACCAAACACATGGTTATAAGTCCCTCTTCGATGTCTAAGTTACGTTATTTTAAAAGCTAACGAACCCACCGCTGATCTGTGGCATATGATTAAGAGGTGTTGACCTCGAAACGCGTCATGCTGTTTTCTGCCCGAAAATAAAGAATTTGAAAAGCATAATGGTGTGGCCTGTTACACGTAGACAAATGGTGCGTGTTCCTTGAGGAATTTTGGAGGTGTCTGTCACACCTGAAACAGGCCCCGACCCAAAAGGCTGAGGCGCTCCTCTTTGTCAGAAACAACGTTTGGATTTTGTTGAAAGGAGCACCCGCCGGCTGAGATACTTGTCGTGGAACCGGAGAATGGAAGGGCCACAATGAGAGGCCCACCTCACCTGTGAGATGAACTTGCAATCAGCCAGGGTCTGCCGAAGGGATCTCCCTAAGCACGATGTGCTGTTCAACACTGACTTGAAGGCAAGTAACGAACTGAAGGAAAAAAAAGGGGTGGTAGCCGAATTTCCCTTTTTTTCTGTGACCATTTGTATGCAGCCGAAATATGGCACTAATCGGAATGAAGGCAATCTATGCATCGTTGGGACACAGTTTAAATTAAGTGAAGTTTTGCCAAAAGCATCATCGGAGAAATAAAATATTGTGAGACATTATTTGAGGCATTATGGGCATTGTGGTCCTAGTAATGACAGAGTGCAACATGAAAATGCAGGAGTGGAAATTCGGATGAAAGCAAGTAATATCTGACTAACAGAGGAATTATTTCGGAAATGAACAAGAAATAATAAACACCATCCCTGCTATGTGCAAAGATATACATGCAAAAACTTGTATTTACGGACTGCCTCTTTAAACCAAACACATGGTTATAAGTCCCTCTTCGATGTCTAAGTTACGTTATTTTAAAAGCTAACGAACCCACCGCTGATCTGTGGCATATGATTAAGAGGTGTTGACCTCGAAACGCGTCATGCTGTTTTCTGCCCGAAAATAAAGAATTTGAAAAGCATAATGGTGTGGCCTGTTACACGTAGACAAATGGTGCGTGTTCCTTGAGGAATTTTGGAGGTGTCTGTCACACCTGAAACAGGCCCCGACCCAAAAGGCTGAGGCGCTCCTCTTTGTCAGAAACAACGTTTGGATTTTGTTGAAAGGAGCACCCGCCGGCTGAGATACTTGTCGTGGAACCGGAGAATGGAAGGGCCACAATGAGAGGCCCACCTCACCTGTGAGATGAACTTGCAATCAGCCAGGGTCTGCCGAAGGGATCTCCCTAAGCACGATGTGCTGTTCAACACTGACTTGAAGGCAAGTAACGAACTGAAGGAAAAAAAAGGGGTGGTAGCCGAATTTCCCTTTTTTTCTGTGACCATTTGTATGCAGCCGAAATATGGCACTAATCGGAATGAAGGCAATCTATGCATCGTTGGGACACAGTTTAAATTAAGTGAAGTTTTGCCAAAAGCATCATCGGAGAAATAAAATATTGTGAGACATTATTTGAGGCATTATGGGCATTGTGGTCCTAGTAATGACAGAGTGCAACATGAAAATGCAGGAGTGGAAATTCGGATGAAAGCAAGTAATATCTGACTAACAGAGGAATTATTTCGGAAATGAACAAGAAATAATAAACACCATCCCTGCTATGTGCAAAGATATACATGCAAAAACTTGTATTTACGGACTGCCTCTTTAAACCAAACACATGGTTATAAGTCCCTCTTCGATGTCTAAGTTACGTTATTTTAAAAGCTAACGAACCCACCGCTGATCTGTGGCATATGATTAAGAGGTGTTGACCTCGAAACGCGTCATGCTGTTTTCTGCCCGAAAATAAAGAATTTGAAAAGCATAATGGTGTGGCCTGTTACACGTAGACAAATGGTGCGTGTTCCTTGAGGAATTTTGGAGGTGTCTGTCACACCTGAAACAGGCCCCGACCCAAAAGGCTGAGGCGCTCCTCTTTGTCAGAAACAACATAAATACAAACATATTTAATCAAATACACACACATATATGAATGTGCGTATACTTATACACACATATATAATATAAAACTGTTTAAAAAATATCAATTATAATCTATATTTTAATCTTAGAATGTTTCTAAATATACCAATATAACAACCTTATATATATTTACATACACATATACAAATTATTAATACATGTAACAAATAAACTGCAATTTCTTTTACATATTTCAATTTTAATTATCCATAAAACAGTAAACAAAATATAAAAATATGTGTAACTAAAAATATGGTAAAAATTACATAAATGTATATGTATACAAATATAACATGAAATGCATAAATACACAATAATAATACATATGTAAACGAATACTAAACAACTATTAAACTTCAAGAATAATAAATATACTATTCCCATTCCTGTATGTGCAACAGTAGGGAAAGCATTAGACACCAAAGGAGGAACATTTACTATTCCCACTCGTGTGTGCAACAGTTGGGAAAGCGTAGAACTCAGGAGGGGTAAAATGTACTATTCCCGCTCCAGTGTGTGCAACAGTAGGGAAAGCGTTGGACTCAGGAAGGGTTACATTTATTATGCTCACTCCAGTAGGTGCAACTGTAGGTAAATTGATGGACTCAGAAGCAGTGGAGGCTGCCTTGGAATGCGGCTGATGAGGCAGGGGAATGGATACAAAATTAAATAAAAGAAACTTACCTTCGCTGCTGCTGCACGCCTCTCCTCCATCCTCATCTCTCTGCAATGACAGCACCGGAAGCAACCATGCTCCCAGACTCTCCCAGTCAATCACGATGCTGCTCATGCAGCGTCGTGATTGGTCTGCGTGGCCTGTTTGGCTGCTCAAGCAGTGCCTGGGATCCTGGGCATCTTCTCCACTGGGGTGTGCAGCACAGCAAAGTGGAGAACATGCTAAGTGCACATGATTGCTTGGCAGGCCCAATAGGGCCGGCCAAACAGTCATAGCACTTACGAAGGGCAAACCAAACCTCACTCTGCTCCGGCGTGCCCAGCCCCGGCTCACCTCGACCTGGCTCCAGTCCTGCACAAACAAATAAAATGATAATAACGTCTTGTCATTATTATTTTCTTTTTCTTATTTGTACTGCTCAAATAGCATTGGGGTGATGCTCCTCTGCCTTAGCGGAGGAGCTGCCACTGCTTAGAAGGAGTAAAATGTACAATTCCCACTCCGGTATGTGCAACAGTAAGGAAAGTGTTGGACTCAGTAAGGGTTAAATTAACTATTTCCACTCCAGTGTGTGTAACAGTAAGAAAAGCGTTAAACTCAGGAGAGTTAAATTTACTGTTTTAACTCAAGTCTGTGTAACAGTAGAGGAAGTGTTGGAGTCAGGAAGGGTACAATTTATTATTCCCACTCCAGTCAGTAAAAAATAGGGAAAGTGTTGGACTCAGCAGGGGCTACGTTAACTATTCCCACACCAGTCAATGCAATAGTAGGGTAAGTGTTGGACTCAGAAGGGGTGAAATTTACTATTCCCCACCACTGTGTGCAACAGTAGAGAAAGCGTTCTACTAAGGAGGGATTCAATTCACTATTCCCTCTCTAGTAGGTGTAACAGTAGGGAAAGCATTGGACTCAGGATGGGTAAACTTTTCTATTCCCACTCCAGTCGACACAACAGCAGGGAAGGCATAGGACTCAGGAGGGGTAACATTTACTATTCCCAGTTCAATGTGTGCCACAATAGGGAAAACGCTGGACTCAGTAGTGGTTACATTTATTATGCCCATCCCAGTAGGTACAACAGTAGGGAAAGCGTTGGACTAAGAAGGAGTAAAATTTACTATTCCCACCCTAGTCTATGCAACAGTAGGGAAAGCGTGGGACTTAGGAGGGGTTACATGTACTATTCCCACTCCAATAAGTGCAACAGTAGGGAAAGTTTTGGACTCAGGAAAGCTTAAATTAACTATTTCCACACCAGTCTGTGGAACAGCAGGGAAAGGGTTGGACTCAGGAAGGGTAACATTTACTAATCAAACTCCAGTCAGTGCAAAAGTAGGGAAAGTGTTGGACTCATGGGGAGTTAAATATTCCCCCATCAGTCGATGCAATGGTAGGGAAGTGTTGGACTCAGTAGGGGTAAAATATACAATTCCCCCTCCACTGTGTTCAACAGTAGAGAAAGTATTGGACTCAGGAGGGGTAAAATTCACTATTCCTACTCCAGTAGGTGCAACAGTAGAGAAAGCGTAGGACATATGAGAGCTTAAGTTTGCTATTCCCACACCAGTCGGTGCAACAGTAGGGAAAGCATTGGACTAAGAAGGTATTAAATTTATTATGCCCACTCCAGTAGGTGCAACAGTAGAGAAAGCATGGGACTCAGGAGGGGTTACAATTACAATAAGCAAAAAAAAAACAACAGCAAAATTGCAAACTATATTAAGAAACATTAAAAATAATTATACAATTTATAACATATAGAATTAAAACATACTAAAATACATAAAAATAATTTTTAAAAGATAATAATGATATTTTTGTAAACGATATTAACAACATAGATATTTTAACATTGATAATAACAACAGAGATATTTTTGTAAACAATATTAACAACATAGATATTTTTTACATCAATAGTACTTACCTTGGAAAATCATTATTCATGTCAATTATATTACTGCATCAACATATTTTTTACTCGATATTTCATCTGAATACTAAATCTTATCCACTCAAATGTGCGTTGTGCACCAAGGCATTCCCTGAGCATTGCAGTGGGTTTTCCAATGCAACACCCATGGATTCTGATGCTGCCCCAAATTTACAAGAGAATGTAAACCTGAGGAAGCCCCAAATCCTTGCGCCTACTGAGGTGAAGCGTGACAAAGAGAAATGTATTTATTTCTCCTCTTTCTATGTGTGCATCATTCTGAAGCAAAAATAAAATGCCTTGTAGGATTGTTTCTGTGCACAAAACAATCCTGCTGGCAACACAGGTACTCTTGCACCATGGTGAAAGGGTGCCTGGATTGGAGCTAGGCTGCCGAAACAGCAAAAGTGCAGGGGGAAATGATAGGAATGCACCATTTTGAATAAATATGGTGCATTCCTTCCCTTTCACTTTGACGTAGGGCAGTTCAGCAAGGTTTCTTGTTGCGCTGCCCTATGCCAAATCCTATAAATGAGTGCCCTAATGTACAACATATAAGAGTAATATATAAAGGGAAACAATTCGAAACAGGCATTTAAAGTAGCTCTTACTTGTCAGTTATATGTTAATTACAGATGGGCCTGTTAGTGGATATATATGTGGTTTCAGATATGTTTTGCTTGCTAGTTTTTTGTTGGTTGTTGGTTGTATGTGTTGCATATGGTTAGGGTATGGGTAGCCAGACATACATCCACTCTTATAAATGTATATGCTTCACACACCTTAATATCAAAGACATACCAAGGTCCAGGTTTAGTACGGGTTTCTGTCGGTGTGTGTCCAATGCTAGGCTTTGATAAGCAGTGCTCAAAAACAGAAACAATAATGACAAAGTATTTTGCAACTGAAATTTGATGTAAGTAAATCTTTAAGTTCCATTGCAAAATGCAAAACCCTGACAATTCATGCAAATTGGGAGCAACAGGTAAGGAACAGCACAAACAGCCCTAACATTCCACAAAAAACGCATATCTGCTCACAGGCAAGAGAGCAGCATGTACTTTTTGTGAAAATTGTACATATAATACAGTTTACCTTGGGCTGTCGTTCTTGTGAAGAAATTTGAGGAAAAATCGAGGACAATTCTCATGCAAGACCCCACTCACTCTCCTGTTGCTTAATGATGCAATGCAAAATCATGCTTAGCATCGCACAAACACTGTATTATTTATGTTTGCATGGCTGGTCACAGCATCGTGTGTTTTGCATGGTGCATTAGTCACTGCACAAAGTTTGGTCACCCGCTCAATAAAACAGGGAGATATTGGCACAGTGTTGCATGACTGTTGTTAAAATTGCACTTCTGCATCACAAAAAGGTACTAGACACAATGGATGTTTTTAAAAGGCCCTCAACATCACCGGATGTTTGCCCAACATTGTTTCTGATATTTTTAAACCTTTTTTTGGGTGAGAGGGCAAATGGGAAAGTTTCAGAAAACTCTTGCAGGACAGTGCAGTAAAGTACAGGTTCCTAAGCTCTGGGAGGTGGAATTTGCCCCTATTGGGAAATATTGCATATTTTAAAAAATACTGCAGGGGGAAGGCAGGCTCCTAGAGATCCATGCTGCATACTTATTTAATAAATTGATGTGGTGGAAGCCAGACCCTCGAAGGAGAGTTAAGTATTTAATTTTAATACTAGCCAACGATATAAAACAGTTGACATTCTCTTTTATTTTTATTTTTTATTTTTTTTATTTTCATGTTAACATAGAACAATACAGTCATGGCTTTCAGTACTAATATACAAGTACATTGGATATTACATCTCATATTCAATGACATATTCAATGGCAGTAAAAAAGAAAAAGAATAAAGAAAAAGGAAGATAAGAAAAAGGTAACCAGACAAAAGGTGGAGAAAGGAACGCACTATAGAGCCTTATCCTAACAGCAACATAGACATAGCCACTATTTAATCAATGGGGTATATGCATTAAGCTGGTAAATGGACAATTTCTGCCGAATTTTCTGCCTGATTAGGAACATAGCATTGATTACCTTAAATCTAGTCCTTTTGAAATAACTCGGCTCTAGAATTTCGACCAAGATACCCTTAGCCGCAGTACCTAGGCCAATCTCAAAATGGTAGGGCGGTTGCATAACGGAACTTCAAATCTGTCACCTAGAAGCGGCACTCCGAAAGCCTGTACAATTGCCGACCAATCATATAACACCAGATTGGGTACCGCCCACCCACCTCGATTCCGAGGGAGACACATCCACTTGGCAGCCCTACGAGAGCGCCTATACCCCCACAAAAACCTATAGCAGATCCTGTCTGCCTTTGCCAAACTACTTTGTAACAGTACTAAAGGGATTGTCCTAAAGAGATATAGAAACTTTGGCAGTATAAGCATTTTAAGAAAACTACAGCGGCCATAGAGAGACAAGTGTAGATGATCCAATCGTTCTAATTTGGTATTTACTGCATCTATTACCGGAAGAATATTTAAATCCGGTATAGTATCAACTGCCGTTGAAATTCTTACTAAGGGTGGGCGTAGTGGGCGTAGTGGGGCTACGTGAAGCAGCACGTAGTGTGCCCAAATCTACGCACACTACGCGCTTCGCGTAGCCCCACTACGTGCCACCCGCCACCCACCCACCCTACTTTTAAAAGATAAAATAAATTTGTAATAAAGCAAATTAAAGGCACTTACCTGACGCGCGGCGTCTCCCGGGGCTCCCGCTTCCTGTTTTTCAATTTTCCTGACAAATGCGCATGCGCAGACGCCCGCGCATGCGCATTTGTCAGGAAAATTGAAAAACAGGAAGAGGGAGCCCCGGGAGACGCCGCGCGTCAGGTAAGTGCCTAATTTGCTTTATTATAAATTTATTCGAGCTTTTAAAAGTACGGCGGGCGGGAGGCGGGTGGTGGGCGGCAGGCAGCTACGCTTCGCCCACGTAGTGTACGTAGGCGCTGCCTGCTTCGCCTACTTCGAAAACTGCGAAGCAGGCAGCGCTACGTACACTACGTGGGCGAAGCGTAGTGTCGCGCCCAGGGTTAATTCTTACCCCAAGATACATTGCTTCACTGACCACTGGGGTCCCGGAGTGTGGCATATCTGGTGTTTGAACAACCTGGGTCTTATCCACATTTAACTTATACCCAGACAATAAACCAAACTGCGCAGCAGACACCTTAAGTACCCGAAGTGCAGAGGAAACGTCCGAAGTTAACACGACGATATCGTCTGCATAGGCCAAGGCCTGATAGTCTGTGACCCCAACTCTTACGGGTACAATGCTCCTATCCCCTTCAATTTTACCCAAAAACGGATCGATATATAAGGCAAACAATAGGGGTGAGCACGGACACCCCTGTCGAGTGCCCCTACTAATATTAAAATAACTAGTTTCCTGACCCGAAATACGAAATGCTGCCTCCGGAGAGATATACAATGCCCGAATAGCTTGTATGAATTCATTGCTAAACCCCTTCCACCTAAGCACGGCCCACAAGAACCCCAAGGAGACCCTGTTGAACGCCTTCTCAGCGTCCAACAGGATCACCCCGAGGGGAGAGGCCGTGGCCTGAGCCCAATCCAATAAGGCAATAAGACGCCGAACATGGTCTACTGTGTCACGGCCCGGAATAAATCAATGTTGCCGCAGAGGTACTAATGGGAATATTACCTCGACAAGTCTAGAGGCTAATATTTTAGAAAATATTTTAGAGTCACTGTTAATGAGGGAAATTGGCCGAAAAGATGACGGGCTCAACTCTGGCTTTTCTTTTTTTTAAACAGAACAATCGTAGTCCGCCACCATGAGTCAGGAACCGTACCTTTCTGAGCAGCCCTAAAAACAACAAGGAGATCGTGCTGAATCTCTGCTAAAAAGGTCTTATAGAACTCAAGGGGTATCGCATCTGGGCCTGTGGCCTTGCCATTGGCCAAGGCTTTGACCGCTAACACCACCTCCTCCCATGAAATAGGGGCCGATAATATTTCATTCTGTTCTGATGATATCTTCATAGTGTCTTGGCCCAATAGAAAGGCCTCAATCTCTGACTCCACCTGAGCACCCTCAATATCTTCCCAATAGAGCTTTACGTAGTATTTTTGAAATACTCCATTCACGCCTTCCTGGGTATCCTGAACCGTACCATTTTCGTCCTGAATTCTCGTGACACTTTTCTGATGGAGCCTCTTCGCCAGTACCCTTCCAGAATTTTCACCAAATTCAAACATCATCGTAAGATATTGAAGGTACTTAGCGGCCAGGTCCAGGCTAAAAGACTCCAAAAGTTTAGATTTTATTATAGCAACAGCCTGCTGGGAGTGCCCTATATCACAAGCGTTCTTAATTTTAGAAGCCAGTTCTAATTCTGCTAATCTAAGCTCCTCCATACGACCTTTCAATTGCTCTTGCCCTTGCTTCCACCGGAATGAAGAAAAACTTTTAGTCTCTCCACGCACTCCGGCCTCTAAGGCGTCCCACACCACCTGATCAGGGGCAGTACCCCTGTTGATATCAAGGAATTCTGTTAGCCATTTTCTTATATGTGCCTGGTAAGCCTCATCAAGCAGAAGCTTCCTTTCGAAAGACCATTGCCTGGGAGGCTTCCTATTTCGGGGCCAAGAGCACTCAACAATTAATGAATTATGATCAGATAAGATCCTAGGAGAGGACTGGATAGAAGAAACTTCGGCAAGCTGATCTGAAACAAGTAAATAGTCAAGCTTGACCAATTTATTATGAGGGGCTGAATGATATGTATACCCATCATCCATTTTATTGTGTCGATGCCACAGGTCCGTCACCCCATGCTCTTGTGCTAATGCCTGAAGTGCCTTGAACACTTTAGGTTTCCTGCCGCTATAGTTACGATCAGCTGCCAAATTAAAATCACTAAGTAAATTGATATTCAAATCCCCACAGATAAAGAGTGGATAGGGCCAAGTAGCTAATTCAACATTTAGAAATGTAAATACTTCCGGATCATCACTGTTGGAGCCATAAATTGTGCAGATGGTTAGTGATCTTTGACCTACTAAAATTTCAGCTATAACCCATCTGCCCATTTTGTCCTCTCGAGATTTTTTACAGAACCCTACCCCGCACTTCATAAGAATATTCACTCCACTGATCATAGATGTCTGTTTGGAGCACGCTATTAAGTCATACCCTGGCAACTTCAAACAATCACGCCTCCCCCAGGGTATGTGTGTCTCCTGTATACATAATACATCAACATGCATAGCATGCACAATTTTACAAAATAATGCTAGTTTTTTAGGATCATTAAGACCGCATATGTTCCATGAACTAAAAATAAGTCTATCCTGCCCCATGGAATCTAAAGTAACATTTCCACCTAGACTGCGCTTTTTCCAAATTTACAAACAAAATAGCCAATATACAAAGATATATACCAAAAACTGAAGCCATCACTACAGCATCTTTCCAGTAACAATGTGCCCAAAACCCCCGCGATCCCCCCTCCCATTCCCTTCCCCCCCAATGCACCCCTCCACCTTCAGCCACCCACCCCTTATATGGCAACACGACCTAAGTCCTTGTGATGAGAGAGCTGGTTGGACATACTCCCCTGACTTCCCTCACCCTTCAATAAAAATAATAAGACGGGACTGGAGACAATTAATCTCACATGCGTTTATGTCCCATAAGAAAAGAGGAAATATTGATATTTCTTTCACCCTTTTTCTTTATGGAAATCCCAAGATATACACCCAGGTAAGTCACACTTGTCTATCGTTGCACCGGCCCCCAAACTCTAATAAGGCTATTAGGCTAAGACACCTCCCCCCAAAAAAAACAAAAAAAGGCAAAGAGAAAGCACCAGAGTTAAACCTTAACTATATAGTGCACAGATATTCCTTAGCCTGAATTTCAGACAAAAAAAATCTTGTCTGCCCCTGAAAAATAATTTTCAATTTGGACGGGAAAAGCAAAAAAGCTTGTGCGCCCTTTGCCTGAAAGAGGGATATCAGCTGTCGAAGCTGCCACCTCCACTCTACTGTAGCAGGGCAAAAGTCTGGCCGCACAAAAAAATCACAATCTTTCCCCCTCCTCTTTCTATCAGGCCTCGCTAGATCATAAATCTTCTCCCTTGCCAGACAATTATTGAGGCATATCAATATTGCACGAGGTTTGTCCCCAGAGATTCCAGACTTTTGCCGCTGTTTTAACGGAGAGCGATGGGCACGCAGCACTTCCAGCTGCCAATCCCACTCCTTTACTTCCGGGAATGCCTCAGAAAACAGTTCGACAACGAATTGCCTAGTATCACCACCTTCCCGGCCCTCAGGTACCCCTAGGATCCTGAGGTTTTTTCTTCTGGCTTGATTTTCTAAGTCAGTTAATTTCCAGAGAATGTCGTCTTTCTGAGCACCCATCAAATCCGTTACGCACTTCTGTGCTGCTAAGGCATCCTCTAAATTTGAAATCCTCTCCTCGGCTATTCCAATTCTGGTAGCAATGTCAGTACAAGTTTTGGCGACTCTGCAAATAGAATTCTGAACTCTCCGACAGGCCTCCTTGGTTCGGATATTTTCCTGCCTTGCCTCCTCCCGATCCACCATCATTGTCTGATAGATTCACGCAAGTGTAATTTCTCCCGGCGGCAGATCGAGCTGATTAAATGAAGTGGAGGAGCCAGGCACTATACCACCGCCTGGACCGTGCTGCTTAAAAGAGCTCTCCCCTGGGGATAGTACAGAGGCTTCAGGATCCCGAGAGCTTGGCCCATTTATTTTACGTACCGTGCCAAGGCAGCATGAAGTTAGCTCCTCGTTGAGAGCCTCATTCTGCCGCCAATCTCCAACTTCGCTGTCGTCGTCAGTCCATTCAGGTTCATGCTCGTCCTCTTCATCCAGGGAAGAGCCAGTATGCTCTGACAAAGAAAAGAATTTATCCCTCTCAGGCTCCTTGCAAGATTCATTACCATCAGAAACGTAGCGAGTTGGAGGATTGATTACCTTTAAGGCCAGAGCGTCGGAGGTAGAGAGAGAGAGCCCAGGACAGTTGACATTCTCAACGTATATCATGAGGTAAAGCACAGGCTTGCTAGCCACGTTGCTATGTAAGCGTAGTCTTTCAACTTTTTTTTATAGCTGAAAGATCACATTTTTAGTGCAAAACAGAGATAGACAGAGACTTTATAATGTGCTTGCTTATTTGTAAATCCACTAGTTGGACCTCAAAGGACTTAAACATGTTTTTACCAGCAACAGCCTGCCCACATTTACTTGTACAGGGCTATATAATAAAACATAATCACTGTTCTGTGGGCATGCTTCCCCCAACTGGATTTATGTGTTGACAAAAGGTGACACAACTAATGGCTAGTTCATCTGACATTTTGAGGTCAGATGCATGGACTAAATCACTAATGTGCCACTGTTTTGCTGTTATTCCAAATGTCGGTGCTAAACATGGTTATCATGCTAGACACTGTTCATAACTTTAAAAAAAATGTTGGGGCAAAATTATGATACATGTGCATTCAGGAGCTGACACAGAAAGTGGAATTATGAGTTGCGTGATCATCATCATAACCTGCTGAGTTTCCAAGAATGCCATCATACAATCTCACACCTGAGACAGTGGCCGGAATCCCTCCAGTGATTGAATGAATATTAAGACAAGGGATTTTAAGAGAGATAGATGGAAGTCCGTGCAAATAGCCAATCATGAGCTTGCAAAAGCTAAACGGCAAGTATAAAATAGTGCAGGACTTATAAAAAATTAACAGTATAGTCATTCTATGTTGTCCCACGGTTCCAAATTCAGGTACAATATTATTTCAGATTCCCTATGACGCTGAATGGTTCACAGTGGTTGATCTTGCCAGACCTTCTTTACGATTCTGTTTCATGAGGATAGTCAATTCCTATTCTCTTTTGCTTCCAAAATATAGTTTTGGCATGGTGCTGAGTTCTACACGAGTATTCAGTGAGCCTATTGAGCTTTAATCAGATATTGATAAAGTCTTGAGTCTTTACAAATGCCTTATAATTCTGTTCTTGTGCAGTCTATTGACAACCTGCTTGTGGTGTCCGATATACAAGAAGCCTATAAATAGGATACAGTTGCTATGCTAAATCGTTTTCCTGACAACAGACACAAGGTGCCTCTGAGCAAGTTGTAATATGTCAAAAAGAAGTCCTAAACCTAGGATAACTCTTTGAGAAGGAATCAAGGAAAGTGTCACATGAGAGAATTACTGCTATTTTGGAAATTAATCCACAGAGAGAAGTCAGATTGTTTTTGGCAATGGTGGGCTATTATATAGAGTGGATACCCAAATTTTCCCTAATTGCCAAGTCTTTACTGAGGATGAGGCACAAAGATGTGCCTGATCAACTTCATGGGGCAATGATTGATTAAAAAGCATTACTAGAGCTGGGAGAAAGTATCTGTCATGCCCAAGTACTAGGAATGCTTGATTACAGTAAAATGTTCACCTTGTTTTGCAGTGAGAGAGAGGGCTGCAATCGCTCAGCGTTTGCTCAATTGCATGGAGACTCTGAAAGACCTGTGGCATTTTTCTGGACTACACTTGACCCTGTAGCTGCATGACTGACTGGCTGTCTTAAAGCAGTTATAGTGGCTGGTTTCAGTACTGAGACAAGCAAGAATATAACTATGGGACATCCTCTTATAGAGATGGTCCCAAACTGAGTAGGAATTTTTCTTACTGGTACTAAGACTCAGAAATGGACAAATATCAGACTCACAAAGTACAAACAATTGATTCTTGCTGCTGAAAAAGTTGTTTTAAAAAGATGCCTGAATCTTTAACCAGTTATATTTTTACTATTTCCTGAAATAAAATTGATGGGGAAGAAGTTGAGCATGGCTATTTCAATGTCATAGATTTATGCACGAATTTAAGACTTTATGTTAAGGATGAACCCGAATCACTGACAGAATATCGAACATCCTATCTACATTATGGTAAGAACAAAAATATCGAAACAAAATATCGAATGTCAAAAATATCGTTGTTATCGTTGTTAAAATTATCGTTTTTTATTTAAGTGAAAAAAATAAAAAATAAAAAAATAATGTAAAATAATGTAAAATAAAGTACATAATACAAATAATTACAATAAACATAGTTAAAATTATTCCAAAATGTTTAAACATTATAAGTAATATATATATATATAATATAAAAACAAATTAAATATATACATATAATATTTATGCATGCGCATTAATGTTTTAATAATTATATTAATAACTTATAAATTGTTTAAAAAACTTATAAATTATAAATATATTTATCCACATAAAACAATATTATAAATACAAATTTAATAAATATATGTAACAAATTAAAAAATTAAAATTATTTTTAATCTTTTTAACATTAATTATATACTACATTAGCTAAAATAATACAAAAAATATTAGATAGCGGATTGAATGAAATTATTATTCCAACTCCAAACAGTGCAAAAGTAGGGAAAGTGTTGGATAGTGTAGGGGTAAACATTACTATTCCCACTCCAATGAGTGCAACAGTAGGGAAAGTGTTGGATAATTTAGGGATTAAAATTACTATTCCCACTCCAGGGAGTGCAACAGTAGGGAAAGTGTTGGATAGCGTAGGGGTTAAATTTACATACTTATTTATGTAATAATTTTTGTAAAATAAACAACAAATTAATAACTAATTAACAAAAATAACAAATACCAATACAATTAAATTTATATTTACTTGTCCGATTACGATAGGGGTTCCTTCCCGGGAAGGATTTCCATATTTGGATACTGAATCTGAAGTTTGACAATGCGGCGCAGACGTATCATGGTTCAAGTTTACCTGTTGGATAGCGTAGGGGTAAAAATGACTATTCCTACTCCAGTGAGTGCAACAGTAGGGTCAGTGTTGGATAGCGTAACAGTTAAAATTACTATTCCCAATCCAGTGGGTACAACAGTAGGGAAAGTGTTGGATAACGTAGGGGTAAACATTACTATTCCCACTCCAGTGAGTGCAACAGTAGGGAAAGTGTTGGATAGCGTAGCAGTTAAAATGACTATTCCCACTCCAGTGAGTGCAACAGTAGGGAAAGTGTTGGATAGCGTAGCAGTTAAAATGACTATTCCCACTCCAGTGAGTGCAACAGTAGGGAAAGTGTTGGATAGCATAGGGGTAAAAATTGCTATTCCCACTCCAGTGAGTGCAACAGTATGGAAAGTGTTGAATAGCGTAGGGGTAAAAATTACTATTCCCACTCCAGTGAGTGCTACAGTAGGGAAAGTGTTGGATAGTGTAGGGGTAAAAATTACTAATTCCACTCCAGTGAGTGCAACAGTAGGGAAAGTTTTGGATAGCGTAGGGGTTAAATTAACATACTTATTTATGTAATAATTTTTGTAAAATAAATAACAAATTAATAACTAATTAACAAAAATAACAAATACCAATACAATAACATTTATATTTACATGTCCGATTACGATAGGGGTTCCTTCCCGGGAAGGATTTCCAAATTTGGATACTGAATTTGAAGTTTGACAATGCGACGCAGACGTATCATGGTTCAAGTTCACCTATCGTAATCGGACAATATACTTTTGGAGACGTTGGTCGTTGTTCGAATACGTGACAACAGACATTGCCATTGTGGCGTATGTTATTCTGATTCATTGACTATTGAGGCAGTTTGATTTATATGGAATAAAGCAGGCAACTTTTATCTTGTTCAAATGACTGACTTGGATAACCATACTGCATATTTACTGTTATAACAACGCTTGGGAAAGTCCAGGAGGATGAAACGTGTGTTGGCTGCCATTTGGTATCCTGTTTGGAATAAAAGTGATTGATTGGACATCACAGCTGTGGTTCGCTCATTGGGACATTATCTTTGTAACTCCATTGACTGACTGTATTTTTCTGGTTCACAATATTTATTGAGGATTACAGTAACATTTCTCCAGTGTGCTTTGGTGTCTATGGTAGTACACTTTACAAATATCGTTTAAGAAAAAAACATCAAAATAAAAGAAATAAGAAGATTCCCTAGGTCCAAGGCTGTAGTAGAAGAGTAGGATTGCCATTCTTAGAAGAAGATGGATTGTAGTAGAAGAGAAGAGTGCAAATAGCCAATCATGAGCTTGCAAAAGCTAAATGGCAAGTATAAAATAGTGCAGGACTTATACAAAATTAACAGTATAGTCATTCTATGTTGTCCCACGGTTCCAAATTCAGGTACAATATTATTTCAGATTCCCTATGACGCTGAATGGTTCACAGTGGTTGATCTTGCCAGACCTTCTTTACGATTCTGTTTCATGAGGATAGTCAATTCCTATTCTCTTTTGCTTCCAAAATATGGTTTTGGCATGGTGCTGAGTTCTACACGAGTATTCAGTGAGCCTATTGAGCTTTAATCAGATATTGATAAAGTCTTGAGTCTTTACAAATGCCTTATAATTCTGTTCTTTTGCAGTCTATTGACAACCTGCTTGTGGTGTCCGATATACAAGAAGCCTATAAATAGGATACAGTTGCTATGCTAAATCGTTTTCCTGACAACAGACACAAGGTGCCTCTGAGCAAGTTGTAATATGTCAAAAAGAAGTCCTAAACCTAGGATAACTCTTTGAGAAGGAATCAAGGAAAGTGTCACATGAGAGAATTACTGCTATTTTGGAAATTAATCCACAGAGAGAAGTCAGATTGTTTTTGGCAATGGTGGGCTATTATATAGAGTGGATACCCAAATTTTCCCTAATTGCCAAGTCTTTACTGAGGATGAGGCACAAAGATGTGCCTGATCAACTTCATGGGGCAATGATTGATTAAAAAGCATTACTAGAGCTGGGAGAAAGTATCTGTCATGCCCAAGTACTAGGAATGCTTGATTACAGTAAAATGTTCACCTTGTTTTGCAGTGAGAGAGAGGGCTGCAATCGCTCAGCGTTTGCTCAATTGCATGGAGACTCTGAAAGACCTGTGGCATTTTTCTGGACTACACTTGACCCTGTAGCTGCATGACTGACTGGCTGTCTTAAAGCAGTTGTAGTGGCTGGTTTCAGTACTGAGACAAGCAAGAATATAATATGGGACATCCTCTTATAGAGATGGTCCCAAACTGAGTAGGAATTTTTCTTACTGGTACTAAGACTCAGAAATGGACAAATAGCAGACTCACAAAGTACAAACAATTGATTCTTGCTGCTGAAAAAGTTGTTTTAAAAAGATGCCTGAATCTTTAACCAGTTATATTTTTACTATTTCCTGAAATAAAATTGATGGGGAAGAAGTTGAGCATGGCTATTTCAATGTCATAGATTTATGCACGAATTTAAGACTTTATGTTAAGGATGAACCCGAATCACTGACAGAATATCGAACATCCTATCCATTATGGTAAGAACAAAAATATTGAAACAAAATATCGAATGTCAAAAATATCGTTGTTATCGTTGTTAAAATTATCGTTTTTTATTTAAGTTAAAAAAATAAAAAATAAAAAAATAATGTAAAATAATGTAAAATAAAGTACATAATACAAATAATTACAATAAACATAGTTAAAATTATTCCAAAATGTTTAAAAATTATAAGTAATATATATATATATAAGATAAAAACAAATTAAATATATACATATAATATTTATTCATGCGCATTAATGTTTTAATAATTATGTTAATAACTTATAAATTGTTTAAAAACGTATAAATTATAAATATATTTATCCACATAAAACAATATTATAAATACAAATTTAATAAATATATGTAACAAATTAAAAAATTAGAATTATTTTTAATCTTTTTAACATTAATTATATACTACATTAGCTAAAATAATACAAAAAATATTAGATAGCGGATTGAATGAAATTATTATTCCAACTCCAAACAGTGCAACAGTAGGGAAAGTGTTGGATAGTGTAGGGGTAAACATTGCTATTCCCACTCCAATGAGTGCAACAGTAGGGAAAGTGTTGGATAATTTAGGGATTAAAATTACTATTCCCACTCCAGGGAGTGCAACAGTAGGGAAAGTGTTGGATAGCGTAGGGGTTAAATTTACATACTTATTTATGTAATAATTTTTGTAAAATAAATAACAAATTAATAACTAATTAACAAAAATAACAAATACCAATACAATTAAATTTATATTTACTTGTCCGATTACGATAGGGGTTCCTTCCCGGGAAGGATTTCCATATTCGGATACTGAATCTGAAGTTTGACAATGCGGCGCAGATGTATCATGGTTCAAGTTTACCTGTTGGATAGCGTAGGGGTAAAAATGACTATTCCTACTCCAGTGAGTGCAACAGTAGGGTAAGTGTTGGATAGCGTAACAGTTAAAATTACTGTTCCCAATCCAGTGGGTACAACAGTAGGGAAAGTGTTGGATAACGTAGGGGTAAACATTACTATTCCCACTCCAGTGAGTGCAACAGCAGGGAAAGTGTTGGATAGCGTAGCAGTTAAAATGACTATTCCCACTCCAGTGAGTGCAACAGTAGGGAAAGTGTTGGATAGCATAGGGGTAAAAATTGCTATTCCCACTCCAGTGAGTGCAACAGTATGGAAAGTGTTGAATAGCGTAGGGGTAAAAATTACTATTCCCACTCCAGTGAGTGCTACAGTAGGGAAAGTGTTGGATAGTGTAGGGGTAAAAATTACTAATTCCACTCCAGTGAGTGCAACAGTAGGGAAAGTTTTGGATAGCGTAGGGGTTAAATTAACATACTTATTTATGTAATAATTTTTGTAAAATAAATAACAAATTAATAACTAATTAACAAAAATAACAAATACCAATACAATAACATTTATATTTACATGTCCGATTACGATAGGGGTTCCTTCCCGGGAAGGATTTCCAAATTTGGATACTGAATTTGAAGTTTGACAATGCGACGCAGACGTATCATGGTTCAAGTTCACCTATCGTAATCGGACAATATACTTTTGGAGACGTTGGTCGTTGTTCGAATACGTGACAACAGACATTGCCATTGTGGCGTATGTTATTCTGATTCATTGACTATTGAGGCAGTTTGATTTATATGGAATAAAGCAGGCAACTTTTATCTTGTTCAAATGACTGACTTGGATAACCATACTGCATATTTACTGTTATAACAACGCTTGGGAAAGTCCAGGAGGATGAAACGTGTGTTGGCTGCCATTTGGTATCCTGTTTGGAATAAAAGTGATTGATTGGACATCACAGCTGTGGTTCGCTCATTGGGACATTATCTTTGTAACTCCATTGACTGACTGTATTTTTCTGGTTCACAATATTTATTGAGGATTACAGTAACATTTCTCCAGTGTGCTTTGGTGTCTATGGTAGTACACTTTACAAATATCGTTTAAGAAAAAAACATCAAAATAAAAGAAATAAGAAGATTCCCTAGGTCCAAGGCTGTAGTAGAAGAGTAGGATTGCCATTCTTAGAAGAAGATGGATTGTAGTAGAAGAGAAGAATTACAATTTTGAGAAGAAGATTGAGTAGAGCTAGGGATGCCTCACGAAAACTGTTGTATAGATATTTGTGATCAAGACCATTTTGGTGTGGCCGAAACACGTCATGGACAGTTCAACTAATATGTAATATACTCTTTATTAATTTTTGCACCACGTCATTTGGAGTCAGTGCCCGCTTCTTACGAAGTTCGACATTATTGGGAATACTTTTGGATATATTATATATACATACACATACACACATATATTTATTCACTGAAAATACCAAAGGTTACAGGGACGTTAGAGTTGGGAAATAGAATTGAAAAAACCTTAGAAATTCACTGAAAAAACAAAAGGTTACAGGTACATTTTAGCTAGGCTTGGATTTTACTCATACAAAGCCATTGAAATTCAGCAGTTATAGTTCCTTGGCTAACTATACCACATGCCCCCACAATGCACTGCTTCTGACCTCACATATTACATCACTCATGATCTGGTCAGTGACATTACTGATGTTATGTTATGTTAATGCGATTTGTATAGTGCAACAGCTGCCCCAGCAAAGGGGCGTCCCGGCGCTGACAGCAGAACAGCTAACACAGAGGGAGAGGGAGGCTACACGGTGGGTAACAGGTACGTTTTAATGGCTTTCCTGAAATCCAAGTAGTTAGTGTGGCTCCTGATGTGGATGGGCAGTGAATTCAAGAGGTGGCCGCCCTGCTGCCACCTCTGCTGCGGAAGGAGCGGCCTCCTGCCCGCACTCTCCGAAATCTAGGGACCCTCACCCGGTGCTGGCCAAGTGAGCAGAGCTGGCGAGTAGGGACGTAGGGGGTGACTAAGTTGGTCAGAATAGTGGGGGAGTTGAGTTTAAGGGCTTTAAAAGTGATGCAATGGGCCTTAAACTCAATTCTCCTAGCCACCGGTAACCAGTGTAGCCGGTGGATAGTGGCCACTCGGCAGGACTTCCGCAGGCCAATCAGACATCTGGCTGCTGCGTTCTGGGCCCATTGGAGCCTCGCAATCTCGGCCTTATTAGCTCCTATGTATAGAGAACAGGCATAATCCAATCTGGACATTATAGATGCCTGAATGATGGCCTAGCGCGTGGGTGGGTCAAAAAAGCCCAATAGGGGTTTGAGCCCCCGTAGGAGCCCAAAACAAGTCCCTGCTACCTTTTTGGTTTGGACTTGGTAGCTAAGTGATAAGTCCAGCCATTCCCCCAAATTTTTGACGGCCTGCTTGGGAGGAGGGGCGCTGCCTAGGCTATCTGGCCACCAGAGTTCACTCCACAGACCATGGTTCTTCCCCACCAAAAACACCTCAGATTTGCTGGCATTCAGCTGGAGGCAGTTGGTGGTCATCCACTCTGCGACCGCAGCCAGGTCGCCCCGAAATTTCAGGGCGTCCTTTTTGCTGTCACTAGAGAGTGCCACCACCAGCTGAGTGTCGACGGCGTAGGAGACCATGGTCAGACCCCTATTTCTAGCCACCGTGGCCAGTGGTTGGACATAAAGATTGAATAGAAGGGGACTGAGGAAGGAACCCTGTGGGACACCTTGTTTAATAGGGTGTGTGCCGGAGGCAAAAGGGGGAACAGTGACCACAAATGACCTCTCACTGAGAAACAATGTGAGCCACTTCAAGGCCAGGCCAACAATCCCTGCTTCCTCCAGGCGTTGTAACAGGATGGCATGGGACACTGTGTCAAACGCAGCACTGAGATATAAAAGGATCAGTGCCGACGTTTGCCCAGCGTCTAAAGCGGACCAAAAATGTTCGGTCACAGCCAGGATGGCAGACTCTGTGCTGTGACCAGGTCGAAAATCATTCTGGGAGGGATCCAGCGTGTTGCTCTTGGCCATGAAGTCTGAGAGGAGTGAGTTGACATGCACCTCCGTGATCTTGGCAACCCAGGGGAGTAAGGAGATTGGGTGATAGTTTTCAGGTTTGGCCGGGTCAAGCAGAGTTTTTTTAAGTAGAGGTAGCACCATGGCCTGCTTCCATGTCTTGGGCACAATGGCGGTGGAGAGCGATATATTGATAACCTGCCTCTGGGTGGGCATAA
Source organism: Triturus cristatus (assembly GCF_964204655.1). Taxonomy (NCBI): domain Eukaryota; kingdom Metazoa; phylum Chordata; class Amphibia; order Caudata; family Salamandridae; genus Triturus; species Triturus cristatus. Next base: position 464,684,506 of record NC_140589.1, read on the forward strand.
TCGCAGGAAGCACTATCCTAAATTGCTCAGGTTTAAGAGGATCAGAGGTGAGCCAGATTTAATTTTCCTGCAAAGAGCTGGCAGCTGGTCTATGGAGATTGGTAGGAAAGACACCAAGGTATTGGCAATTTGCTCGCACCCTGCAGCTAGAGGGGTGATAGCAGTAGTGGGAAAGGATTTATAGATGTTATCTACTTTCCTAATGAAGAAAGAGGCGAGGTCCTCGCACTGCTCGTTGGACTGGATCTTCTGTCCTGTATTGGTCTGCTGAGCCTTCAAGCTGGAGAGTATCGAGAATACTCTCTTTGCCGGGTTGTCGCTGTTACGGATTTGGTCGGCATAGAACATTGCTTGAGCCGATTGAATGGCTCTGTGGTAGCCTTTGACTGCCGCTCGATAGATGTCTTTCGCAGCAGTGTTGAAATCCCTTCTCCAGATACGTTCCAACTTTTTGCGCTCTTTGCGTAGATTAGCTAGGTCGCTATTATACCACGGTCTGGTTCTGGATTTACGATTGAGTGACCATTTCTCAGGGATAAGGCCATCAAGTGGCTGACTGATCCAATCTGTTAAGGCCTTGTATGCCTTATTAGGATCATTGGGGAAGCTTGGGCAAGTGGTAGACAGGCGGTCCTGAAAGGAATCCCAGTTAAGCTTGCACCAGGGGCGTTTGAGTGAGGATGTTTGGTCCTTATATTGTGGGGGAATTATCTCTAGAAGGAACATAGGGACCAAGTAGTGGTCAGACCACCCCGTAGGGATGGGGGCGAGAACTGACAGTGTAGGTATATTAGAGAAAACTGGGTCCAGCAGATGACCGGCCGTGTGTGTAGGGTTCGACACCAGTTGAACCAGCTGGCAAGCAGCCATATCTGCTATGAAATTTGTCACATCAGGGTCGTTTAATTTGTCTAGATGAATATTCAAATCCCCAGTGACTGTGAAGTGTGCGGCATTAACTGCCAATGTGCTGACTGCCTCTGCAAGAGCTACCTTGAAGTCTGCAGATGGCCAAAGGGGCCTATAAATCAGAAGCCCTGACAAGGTATAATTTGGGCTGAGTGTGACCTAAAAGAGGGTACATTCGCTTCCGGGTATAGTCTGCCTAGTGAGGGTGCAGGGGTAAATGGATTTGTGAATAATCGCAATGCCCCCTCCTCTCGAAGCCCTAATGAGAGTGAGAATGCTATAGCCTGCAGGAAGCGCCAGACTAGGTTCTGCGATCATGTCTCGGTAAGAAAGAGGATATCAGGAGAGGCGTCCTCCAGCAGGTGGTAGATGTCAGTATGGTGTTTGGCTAAAGAACGGCAGTTGAGGTTATAAATCTTGATCGTATTTTTATGCTGAGAGTGATGTTTGCGTGATGACAGCATAGGAGTGGCACTAAAGCCACAGCTCAAACAGCAGAAAGGCTCCTCGATAGTGACACCGCAGGGCGATCTGCAGTTGTTCAGTCCATTTCTAAAAGCTAACAGCTCGTTAGTGGTGTAGGTTGGCTCACCTCTGGTGAAAGGGGCAGCGTTTCTGGCGTCTGGCGACAGACTGGCACGGACGGGCGCAGACAGACTTGCCTTGGCGCACTTTCGGCATGCCAAAGGCGTGCCCGCTGCGCGCATCTGCTGCGCTTCCGCGCCATCGGCCCCTTTTCACTGGGCTGATAGAAGAACTTCCTGAAGCCTAGACCGTCACCCTGCTAAAAATGGCAGCGGGGACAGCTAACCGGATGTGAGTATTGTCAGTCACGCCCCTCTCCACTCAATCAGCACGGGCTGGCTGCGGTGGACCGGGGAGGGACTGTAACATGCTGGCCCCCTAAATCGGAGTCAGATCAGGTAAGAACATGTGCAAAGAATGTTTCGTGACAGTATTGTTATTTTTTGAGCGCACAACGTTTCCCAAATCGAATGGCAAGGTAGCATTTCAAATAGTGCAGGCTTCAAACACAGATTTAATAAGTGCACGTTTAAAAACACATTCAGTTAGTGCAGGCTAAAACACAGTAACAGTTGGTTCTGGCTAAAAACGAAGTTTGCATCACAAAAAAGGCGCTAACGTAGAAAATAACTAACCAGCTTCCCACCGCTAAGCTAACCTTCAATGTGAGTAGCTGTGAGCTGAGAACAGGAATTAACTGTCTCAGATCAGGTAAGAACATATCTTTCGTGACAGTATTGTTATTTTTTGAGCGCACGTTTCCCAAATTGAATGGCAAGGTAGCGTTTCAAATAGTGCAGGCTTCAAACACAGATTCAATAAGTGCACGTTTAAAAACACAACATCTCAAATGATGTCACTTATGACATTATCCACAGAACCACTCCTATACCCACTCAAACCCCCATACAATCTCTCATATGCCCACTCCCACTCCCACACAACCACTCATATGCCCATTGACAGACCCATACCAGTACTCACACATCCACGCACTCCTATATAGAGCCACTCACACACCACACAGTCACTCATACAGCAACTCACACAATGATTCACTCACCCATACAACCACCCATACAAACAGTCACTCACCCGTACAATCAGTCACATTGCCACTCACTAACCCATACAGCTACTCACACATCCACTTATTTACCTACACAGTCACTGACACACCCGTTCACTCACCCATGTAGCCTCTGAACACAATTACTCACACACCCATACAACCATGTACATACCCATTCACATATCCATACAAGCACTCACACATCTACTCACTTAGCCATACAGCCATTCACACAAACACTTACTCTCCAACACAGCCACTCGCATACCAACTCACTTAGCCAAACACCCAGTAAAACCGCCACACACTCACCCATACAGCCACTTACACACTCAGTCATTCAGTCATACAGCCATTCAGACATCCACCCACTCCCCCATAGAGTCACTACACACCCATTTACCCACTCAGAGAGCCAGTCATACCGCCGCTCGCTTACCCATAAAGACACTGACACACCCACTCACTCACCAATACAGTCACTCACAGAGCATGTCACTCACCCACTCAGCTACTCACGCACCCACTTATACAGCCATACAGCCACTCACACACCAACTTATACAGCCATACAGCCACTCACACACCCATACACTCAAGCATACATACAGTCATACAGCCACTCACATAATATATGTTAGAAGTAGTATCACTTAAACGTAGTGCACCTAGTATACTAATTTAACTTTAGTAGTAGGTTTGTATATACGTTTAACACCCACAAACTATTATTAACACTTACACTCCCTTGATCATGTCATCAGTGATGTCATTTGAGATGTCATGAGTGAATTCACTGACCATGTCATGAGTGATGCAATATGTGAGTCCTAATCAATGCATTACCAGGGCGTAAGTTATAGTTCACTCAGGTAACTATAACTGCTGAATTTCTATGGTTTTGTAGGAGTGAAATCTGTGCCTAACTATAATTCCCCGTAACCTTTTTTTTTTACAGTGAAAACAATATATATATAGATGTGTGTGTGTGTGTATGCATAAATATGTGTGTATATATATGTGTGTATGTATATAAATGTATATGTTGGACAAGTAGAATCAAAACGCAGAATATTTTAAGTCTGTTTGCTGCTATATTCTACTTAACGTCTGACAAGGAACAAACATGTTTACTTACCAATGATAGATATAGGGTAGTGATTGCTGTGACACTAATAATTACTGTGTTAAGGCCTGATTTAGATTTTGGCAGACAGGTTATTCTGTCACAACGGTGACGGATATCCCGTTGCCAAATTATAAATCCTTTAGGATAATATGGGATTTATATTTCGGCATGCAGGATATCTGTCACGGTTGTGAAGTAGTAACTCGTCCGCGTAAATGTAAATCAGGCCTTTAGTCTTTATAATCCTTTTAGTTGGTATGCATATTACTCCTCAGATAGCTATTCTTAGATCTACCCCTTCACCTTCATCACCTGTTCATTCGATAGATGAGAGAAAACTAAAGGCTTCTTTATACATGCTTCAGAGGAAGGTTTTATATCGAAGTTTATTCTAGATTAGCACAAAAATACACACATGCCTCAGATGCTAAGGATTGCTATGTTTGTGCATACTTACCTACTTCAGTTACTAGGGATGTGACATACTACCACATTCCACTTTCATATACAGTTACCTGCAGTATATTGCTTTGTTTATTTTGTAGGCAGAATCTTTTGAATGCTGTTTCTCCAATTATAAATGTATCCTTTCCAAAGTTCCTCTTCACAAAAGAATAAATCGTCACCCATAGGCTAAGGAGATGGAAGCAGCTTGGATTTTGTTTGGTTCCCTTACTAAAATAGACATTGTTAAAGCATATGAACACAATTTTGCATGTTTAATGAATACATTTTAGAAGATAGTCATACAAAATTAAGAGGAAATGAGAGCGCACATGCTTTATAAGTTACCAAACAGGGAAGATGTTTCAAAAACTGTGTTGAAAAAGGAAGAAAATGGTGTTCCTAGATTGAAATTAGACAGACAAGAAAAGCAGAAGCTATGCTTTTACAAGAGAAGAAATCACATCAGAACCAGACAAGTGGGAATAAGTAGTTGTGATCGCACAATCGATGTTCTTGGAAGGTCTGTTCAAATATTAACCGATGACGAATCAATTATCCCTGGAGTATACTATGTATGAAGACACAACACTTATTTCCAACTACCCACTGATTACGAAGGTGTTTGTTACTTAGCTTTAATATTCACAAAAATTTACCATGTGAATAGTAAAGAGGCTTTGATCATGAATCCATCTAATAGACATATATGTAGTACTAATGATGTGGCATAATTAGTGGGAGATATTTTTGGTTCAATTATTACCCCAATACGAGTAGCCCTAAATGATGAGAAAATAAGAACGCTTTCTACAGTAATGGCTAAATTAGACACAAGTACATCTGTTGCTTTGTTAGCAGTAAAAAGAGAATCAATAGCTATTAGTTCAACGGTTTTACAAGACCGATTAGCTTTGGACATATCGTTAGCAGAAAAAGGCTGAGTGTAAAAGATGTTGAAAGCACAACATTGTTGCTCATACTTACCAGATAAGAGCAAGAATATAGGAGAATTGGAGAAAAATATTTCTGATTTAAAACCTGAATTAGAGAACTTAGAAGCAACTAGCATTTTATGAACCTTGGGTAAGGGAGCTTCTGCTATAGGTAGTTGGTTTGGAAACATTTGTAATGGATTTTTAGGTGTTATATTAAAGACTATTTTGGCTATCGGCATTTGTGTGATTTGCTTATTTGCTTTATATAAGCGGTTCAGATGTTTCTTAGCAAGGAAAAAAAAGGCGAAGGGGAGGAGAAATAGAAAAAGAAAAGAAAATAGAAGGGTTACACGGAGAAGAAGGAGATGCAAGACTCAAAGGGTAAAATGGATGACTCAGCTGGGAGAGGAAGTGTATTTTGAAGATTCATTAGTGTTTAATGTGATGGCTATTATTGCCATCAGAGTGGGAAATTGAAGAATTGCAATTTTTCATTTTGCAAATTAAATGCACTCATTAACAAAGTGTGATTCACCCCCTTGAATAATATATGAATATTTACCATAAAATTTGTAGTAGGTAACCAAACTTAGCTATTATAAGAAAATATTTGAGTTAACATGTTTATTATGTTTAGCCTGATGTTCATGCCATTTTGAAGGTCAACGTTACAAGTTTAAGGCTAAGAGACCTGCAGGCATATTTACCTGGTTTCTTTGCACAAGATGTTTTTTTTCTTTTCCTTCCCACTGCAGTTGCTGTATTTTTCCAGATGCATTCTGTTAGCTACAGATTAGGAATTTGATATGTAGTAGACAACTGAAAGTGAGCTTCTCACTGGGAGGAGAGGAAGTTGGCAGGAAGTGTGACTCTTTTGAAAAGCTGTCTCTACTACAAGATTCTGTCCAGAGTAACAGCTCAAGGATGTAGTCGTGTTTACACCATTGTCATAGCCTGAGAAATATGGAAGTTCACCTTCTCCCAGAGATTGGTAGAAAATTATTGGCTCAATAACATGGGAACAACCTGAAATTTTGCAACCAATACTTTTTTTAATTAAAATAGTGTGTGTTCCTTAGAATAGTGAGGGGGGAGCTTATACCGACTTCCTTACGGAGATCCTGGCTGTCTTAGAGTTGAGAAGACCCTTCTAGCCTCTGCTAATTTCTACTGCCTGTGTGACAAGGCTTCATGCCTATGCCTTCCTTTTCTCTAATCAGAAACATTCATTTTGTGTTCTGAACCTGGCACCTTACTCTATTTGCTTGAACCAAATTCTCAACCTAGCTTTCCTTGATTTAGATTAGGGATTTTGCTTTATTATGGCACACACTTGTATATTTTGCATCTTATTTGTAATTCTTACCAGTGTTCTATTTCACCTTTTTTTGAAATGTCAACTTCTAGATTTTCTTAAATCTGTAATAATGATGTCTAAAATGTGAAAACTTAATGAACTAATAATCTGGTTTTGACTCATTTGTTAATACATGTCCTTTATCTCACTTCAATAAACTTTGTTGTTTTCTGTGAAGTCCCAGTTCGTCTACCCTGTCTATGGAAATGAATGGAAATGATGACTCCCTTAGAACATTCTTTGTCCATACGACCAGTGGCGGAGTTTGCATAATGTTTATACCTGACATTTGAAATGCAAGAATCCCCACTCAAGCACCTGCATGCCCGAATGCACAGAGGCAGCTCATCTGTGGCAAAACAGGTGATAAATGTGAACACACCAGCTAAAAGAAAATTGGGATTATTTGATAAAACAGAGAGAATCGCTGCAACACGTTGCTTAGGGTAACAGAAGCAAAGTGCTAATGACATTTTCCAAGTTGTAAAGCTCTCTCCTTTGTCATGATACTTCTTTGATCTGCTGCTGCTGCTTTAGGCACATTGCACAGCTCTACGGATCACCACACTGTCCATTTTATTTTGCACCAAAACCTACACAGTGCGATGGGCGATGTACAGCGGGTCATGAATTCTTTCTCGCTCTGAGGGGATTATATTCATCACAATGCAAGCTGCTGATCGCACTGGGCAGAAGGGAACCTGCGAGTGCCCTTGTGAGCGAACGCCCTCACTGTACTCCACTTTCACTGCTGCACCAACATCAAGAAAAACCAACCTCTTTGTGCAGCTCCGGGAATGTTGCCAGTCAAAAGTGCCAAATGAACACTACACCGCAAAAGGAAAAACAACGGGGGATATTCACAAGGATCTATCGCCGAGTTAATGGCACATTATCGTAGCCAAAGATGCGATAAACTTATCGCCCCAATCACAAGCTGGTGTTAACAGCCCACAGCACCAGTTTACCTGCAATAGCAGCCGCAAAGAAAATCGCCACAGAAGACCCCTGCAACTATCGCTAATGAGATGCAGAGTAGGCGTTCCCGTGCCAAAAAGCCGCGACAACACCACTCCACAACATTCACAACGACCAGCCAGAACTCCGATAAGAACACAACACAGGCGATAAGGCGCGTTGGCAGCAGGAAAATAACCCATGCTCTGACCTGGTGCAAAGTCGGACCACAGCCTGCACCACGAAAGGGAGCCCAGCCCAGACCCACACCTGAAGAACAACAGATGCACCCGGGCAACTGAACATGCAGCCCGGAGGGCCAAAAGGGCAACAACACCTGCCGCCACCACCCCAGGACCCCACTCGCTGCCCCCCCGACCAAAGACATGGCACATCAGCTACACCTAAACATGTACAAAATAATCCACTTGATGTCACACAATCACAACTGCTGACATGCATGTGTCATCACAAAAATGAGCATCACACATTCACTTTCGAAGCAACAAATGAAATTATATTAAAAAGAACACTGAAATGAAATTAAGACACATGGAGGCTCCCCTCGGAACAATCCTTAGGTCACAGCCTGCAAGACAAAAATCATGATGAGAAGGTGTGTCCTGCGCAGATCAAAGGACAGAGAGAGAGAGAGCGAAGGAGAGAGAGAAAAAGAGAGAGAGAGAGAAAGAGAGAGAGAGAAGAAGACAGGGGAAAGGGAGAGATAAGAAGAGAGGGGGAGAGAGAAAGAAGAAGAGAGGTTGAGAGAGAGCGAGAGTGTCACCCCTGTGCACCCAGGCCACACTGCTCACCTGCTGCCACCGGTGTGTCTCCAACCACTTGCCGGTATGTATAGTAGTACACCATGTCACACATCTGAGACAGAGCAGTCATCTGAAACAGAGTCCAGATACATGATTGGCACAGTACACACACTTGCACAAGACAACATCCCCTGTGCCCATGCACACCCAGGCAGAGGCAACCCAGCCCCTCCTGACGCCCATCGGAGCATGCCCACCCATACAAACCAGGCCTCACTGCTCACCTTCCACCACCGGCGTGTAGACAGGAGGTCCCACCATGTGCCGCTGCAAGCCACAAGCCCGGGTCCTGCAGACATGGCACCCCCCACACCATGCAGCCCAGCTCCGCAGGCCACCAGGTCTCACGTTTGGTGCTGGGTCTTGATTATTCCATAGCGTACGACATACCAGTGCACCCGGCATCATCGCAGGCTGCACACCCGCTCAGCCCAATGGGTGCCACTAACTCTGGGATCCAGGAAGCAACGTCACCTGGAAGAGGAAGGGTATAGTCCGCAGTCTGGTCACTGTGTCATTGGTCATCAAACAGGATATGGCAGTCCATTTCGATGTCCAAGGTGAGTGCATCAGAGTGTATCGGGGGTCATTGGAAGGTCATGAGGCCATGTGCGGCACCAAGCAGAAACAGGCCAGGTGGCGGAAATGAATGCTAGTGCCTCCTGATCACAAACCCATCCATGTCCTCATCCCCGGATGTGTGCTCTGTCCCACTTGTGGGTGTTGCAGTATCGGCTGAGGCACTGTGTGCCACTGAGACATCAGGTGCCGGAGTAGATACGTCTGCAACACTGTGAGGCAATGGCACACCAGAGGGCAGAGATGTGGATGGTGTGGGGGCAGCAGAATTCATCTGCGCCAACCCTTGTGGCAGCAATGCCATGATGATGATCTGCAGGGCATTGTAGATCTCAGCTACATTTCGCTGATGTACAGCGGTGGATGTCATCCTTTCCGCCTCCATCCGCATTATGTCCTCCATGAGCATCCGCATGTGCCCCAGCTCACGGCTGGTATCGCTCGTGCCCCTCTGAGCGGACAGGTGTTCTTCTCTCCACGTCAGGACTCCAGCAATGAGAGCAGGGCTCATTGGAGACCATGGAGCAGGCCTAGACACCCATGGATAGCATCCAGTTTGGTGGCCATGAGGTCGAATGCCACCCCCACCTGCTCAGCCGTCTCTGTCTGGGCCTCCAGCACACGGCATTGGAAGGCTGTGTGTTGCTCCTGGGGCTCTTGGGAGACTGCTGGGGCCGTGGGTGCCTCCTGCTGGGTGGTTAGGGTGGTGGGTGGTGTCTCCTCGATGCAGCTGGTCAGTCCTGATCCAGGAGGTGAGTCGCGGATGATGTCAATGATGTTTAGGAGGGCTTGTGCGTCGATGCTGGGGTTGTCTTCCTCGTCATCAGTGAAGAGTGGCTGGGACTGCTCTGCAGGGGGTGTTAACTGTTTTCCTGCAATGTGAAGGTGAGATGGTGTATTGCAATGTGTTCATGTGTATGTAGCCGCATGGTACATGTTGACATTCAGACAGCATGGCATTGTACACTGTGACAGTCTATAGATCTGGGCAATGACCCAGAGTCATTGAGGGTGTGCACTGTGCTCAGCTTGATTGTGCATGTGTGCCATCTTGGCTATCTCCACCCGTCCCCCAGTACCTGGTGGTAACTCATCCTGTTGCGGTTGTGTTGTGTCCTATTGAGCAGTGTACGGTCTCCCGACTCCAGCCAGAGTATCCACACTGATGACTGTCGACACCAGCTCCTCCATATCATCCAGCATGAGCTGTGGTGTTGGGCCCCCACCTCCAGTCTGCATTGCTGCCTTCTGGTTGGCTGCGATTTTCTCCTTGGTCTTTCTCTTGATGTCATTCCATCTTCTCTTGACCTTGTCCATTGTCCCCTTGTGCTCTCCGTCGGCATTCACCTTGTCCACAATGTCCTGCCTTATTCCAGTTTTGGTGCACAATGACATGTTGGAGGTGATGAACAGTTGTTGATGGTGTTCCATCCCCTCTGTGACTATGATCCTGTTTGCCTGCGAACTGAACTTTGTCTTTCTCTTCATTTTGTCCTTGCCCTTCCCTGTCTCCGAGGTCCCGGGCTGGTCGTCCGGGGTGCTTGTGGGGTTGCGCTCGTCCTCTGCGCCTGTTCCGGCTACCTCCATGGTGCTTGGGTGTTGGTCAGTTTGTGGTTGGGTGTTTTTTCTACTTTTATGGTGATTTTTCCCGCCTGCCAATTGTGTGTTGCAGGCCTGGCGCTGCTTATCGCTTATATCCTCATCGCGCTTTGGCTCATCGCAGGTTTTTTTGTGTTGTGGTTTGTGTTTTTATCTCCATCGATGTGGTTGTATCGTGGACATTGTTCGTGGTTTAGGCAGACTATCGCATGGTACCACCTTGTTGTGAATTCCACGTTGCCACAGGGTTATTTTCCCACAATGGGCTGCTATGTTGAGAGTTGTGTTAAACTACTCTTGCGGTAGTTATCACACGTTCTTGTGAATATAGCCCAACATGTATTAACCCCTCACCCCGTTCCAACCCACCGACCTCTTCCCAAGTGTCTCAGACATGCCTGCTGTTCGAGCGTGGCACACCCACCTTGCTGTCCCATCATAAAGCCGTTGCATACTGCACCCAGCCACTTGGCACTAAAGCTCCACTCACATCGCAGTCACACCTCAGGGGGCGATCCAGCAGAGTGCGATGCGATGTTTATGTCGGATGAATATTTTCTTTTTCTTGTCATTTTGACTCATGTTTTATGGTTTTTACAATGTTTATGTCATTAAACTTTTATCGATAGCTTATGGATTTTGAAGTGTATTTATTTGATTTAGCAAGAAAGGCCTTTCTCAATTTTTCAGTGTATCAATTATTACTGTCAAAGTATTACATTTTGAGAATGAAGGGGAAAGCTTACAGTGGTTCTGAGGTAATCTCATCTACAGAGTATTCATTATATTTCACATAAACATGCAGGGCAGATTTACTAGCTTCTTGCGACATCTTTACGACACCTTTGCGTCACTTCTGTGACACTGCGGCATCGTGAACAATGTGCCACTATGGGACTTATTTACAACATGACACATCTAGGGATCTACAAGATTTAACTGAGTTACGTTTACAACCCCGCTGCGTCAAAACCTTACGCCTGATTGTAGCACGCTAAAGGAGTGACGCAGCACAGCAAGTATAGGCCTCCTTACTCACCTTTACTCCAAAAGATGCATCACGCATCTGTCTATCCTTGCGCCACGGTGCACCACATCGTCAATGCGGCCCATCTCTCGTGGCACCAGGGTTTTTTTACGGCACGCAAAATAACTGGCACGTCCCTGCTAATTTGCAGGGATGCCGCAGTTATTGTAAATCTGCCCCTTAAAATGGCTCACTGCAAAATGACTTGCTTTGTTTTTCATTTTTTCTGCTCTCTCTAGATGGTATGTCATGTGAAACGTCTCTCAAGTGTGTGGGAGCACAGGTCATAGTCTGGGCCTCTCGATGTGGCAGGATTAAACAATGCAGTAGGGCAGATTATTATTGCGGCATATGTATCAAATCACTTACTATCTGATTAAAGTCAACCTAATCGGCACATTCAATGGAAATTCCGTACATGTATCGCATTTATTACACTTATGTGTCGATACAAACTCTCACGGTTTTATAAAATGTATATTTCGTTAAAGAAAGAACTTTATGAAATGTAATGTGACAATGGGGATTTTTCATCAGAGTCTGGCGCTGTGAACGACTCTCCTTAAGAAGAGAACTGATATGCACATCCTTATTGCCATTCATGATGACAAACACTTTCACAAAGAGGCTTCTTCCATTTTAAACTTGAGGTAACTTCCTGCCCGGGGTTACCACACAACGTGTTTCCGGAGAGGCTTTTTCCTTGTTTACAATGTAGTGGATAGCTCATGGAAACCAACTCGCTGGCAGAGCAGGCGCAGTGCTGAGTGAGGGAAGTATAATGAATGCAGTGAATGACCAAGTACGCCAAGTCACTAAAACACATTTCCCGAATATCAACAACAAACAGCGATAATTATCGCTTAGCGCAGTTAGCGCTAAAAATGTTATCGCCTGCGAAGTCCTTTTCTTATCGCCGCAGTAGCGACATATTAACAAGGCGCCGCTAGCCAGCGATAACAATCAGTTCCAGCGCCCATGGATGGCAATAAAATCTTAGCGCCGGCGATAAAAAAACAACACACGCTAAACCGCGAAAAGTCGCGCTAAGCCAATTATCTCCAAAATCAGCCCGACAATTGCCAACAGGCCTGCATTTTGCACGCAGCAAGCGGGAAAATGCACTATAAAAGGCCCCCAAGCAGGCCAAAAAACAAAATGGATTCCAGAGACCAGACCAGAGACATGGAGGAAGCGGGGCTAAGCACGGAGACCACAGCAAACCCCACAGCCAGCCAGGAGGAGCAGGGAGAGAGCATGGGGAAGGAAAAGAGGAGGAGGAACCCCAGGTCCAGCCACCAGGAGAATCAGGTCCTTTATAACCTGGTGGCTGAACACCAGCAGGAGCTCTTTATCCGGAGGACAGTGCCATTGTCCAGGAAGAAACAGATCTGGGAGGAGATCACAGCAAAGGTCAATGCTGTGGGAGAGAGGAAGAGGAGGACCATGGAGGAGGTAAAGAAGCGCTGGAACGACAGCAAAAAGAACACTAAGGAGAAGATGGCTGCCAACCGAAGTGCAGCCATGGCCACTGGAGGTGGTAGCCCTGTGCCCCTGCTGGAGCAGGATGAGCAGGAGGAAATGGTGGCACAAGTCATCACTGAGGAGACGGTGGTTGGAGTGCCGGGTCGGGACACCACTGCAGGTGAACAGACACAACCACAGGGTGAGTACAAACTATGGAGTGGGTGGACGGGGTGGATGGCCACAATGGCACACATGTACAATAAATAGCATTGCATACCCACAATTACTGTGATTCAGGTCCCAGATAGCCCTGTGCATGGTGGCATGGACACACATCAACTGATCCAACATAAACATTGCTAGACACACTTTGACGGACACACTGACATTGAAATGTGCACTGAAACGTCAGAAAAACACAGTCCAGCTACATCATCAGACCACAAAATAAGTGCCACATCACATACCAAAATGCCACATCACATAGAAACGCAGCATGCTGCCAAAATGAACCCCTTGCACCATCACAACCCATATCCAAATCATCTCCACAAGGCCGCAACTCACATGTGCCAAAATGAGTATGCAGTGTGAATGTGACTGATCACGTGCATGTGTAAGCATGCCAACAGCAAGACCAGCACACCTGCAAAATAGCACATGTGGCTGACAGGTGTGCAAGGATGTGCGTGGCCAACAAGGGTGACTTGGAGGGCCACGCACAACCTTGCACACAAGCCAGACACATGTGCATTGTTGCAGGTGTGCTGAGCCTGTCGCTGGCATGCTTACTCGTGCACGTGACCAGTCACATTCACAACGCATACTCATTTTGGCACAGGGGAGTTGCGGACTTCTGAAGAAAATTTTGGATAAGAGTGGTGATGAGGCAAGGGGGATATTGTGACAACCTCATGCCTGTACTTCAAAAATGCCCCCTTGTCTGTACATGCTATGCAGCACTGTGTACAGCAAGATGAGAAAGTAATGAGTGACTCTGCATACCGACAACACATGCAAAGTCACACCAAACATACGGATTATGGGGCATATTACCAAGGACGGCGTTAAAATAATATCCGCTTGAGCGGCAGAAAACTGCCACTAAAGTGGCGATAATGGCCCTGAAAATATGCCCTGGAGAATTCCAATAGAAGCCCATGTTCACACCAGAACATGGACTTCTAGTGGAATTCCCCAGGGCATATTATCAAGCCCATTATCACCGCTTAAGCGGCAGTTCTCTGCCGCTCAAGTGCCGATAATTTGTAATGCCGTCCCTGATAATATGTCTGTGAAAGCTAGATCTTCAAATCTAACAATTGCGCCAACCTAGGGACATATTACCAAGATCAGCATTGAAATTATCACTGCCTTAGCCGCAGGAAACTGCCGCTAAAGTGGCGGCAATGTGCTTGATAATATGCCCCTGTGAATTCTCATAGAAGCCCATGTTCACACCAGAACATGGACTTCTATGGGAATTCCCAGGGTATATTATCAAGCCCATTATCGCCGCTTAAGCGGCAGTTCTCTGCCGCTCAAGTGCCGATAATTTGTAATGCCGTCCCTGATAATATGCTCCTTAGTCGTGTGCCCTCCATTGCAAAATGCGATGCAGGGCACACCATGAAATCCATTCAGTCATCCAAAGGCAACTTACCTGCATTCACACATATCCCTGTCCATAATACTCAACACCCTCTCCCGCCCCACGTCAACGCATGGCATGTACTATTTTCTCTAGCAAATTAAAAAACTCTTCATGTCTGCGAAACCTAGATCTTCAAATCTAACAATTGCGCCAACCTAGGGACATATTACCAGGATCAGCGTTAAAATTATCGCTGCCTTAGCGGCAGGAAACTGCCACTTGAGTGGCGGCAATGGGCTTGATAATATGCCCCTGTGAATTCCCTTAGAAGCCCATGTTCACACCAGAACATGGACTTCTATGGGAATTCACAAGGGCATATCATCAAGCCCATTACCGCCGCTGTAGTGGCAGTTACCTGCCGCTAAAGCAGCGATAATTTTAACGCTGATCTTGATAATATGGCCCCTAGTCCCTCTCCCCTCACTATGATATTCAACTTTCTGAGCATAGGATCCTTGGCTTGTTACTATGACATGTCTCCTCTACTACCTTTAATATTAAGAACCATGTAAAAAGGGGATTAACAACCAATTCACAACACAGGCCATATAAACAAACATCATCATCACAAATCCATCCAAAAGTCTATTTCACACTGCCTCAAGGCATGTCACTACCCATGTTGCTCTGTACTCCTTGATAGCCTTAGCAGTGCGTAATCTGTGGTATCCAGAAGGTAAACACTAACAACTCAATATACAGGCTGCCGCTGTAGATTTACCCATCATGCATGTCTACAATGGTGTCAAATGGTCACATCTACGGGCTATGGGCTATAAAGGCCCTACCCTGGTAACAGCTCACCTGGCTCAATGTTGACATCGCTCTCGCTGTCTTTGTCTACCAATGGTCCAAAGAAATGGTCCCATGCCATAGCCGCCTCAAGTGATGCCTTGCTCACTTTACCCTTGACCAGTAGCAGCCTAACTATCCCATCACACTCTGCCCATTAGGTGAACTCGCACTCCCATTGATCTAAACTCCAGGCCCCACTTGCCTTCCAGTGCATTGTAATATCCCCTCATGGCCACTTATAATCCCCTATCCATAAACTTGCGGCAAGCCCACCGTGTGTGGGAAGCAATGTAGGATACAAGCCCCCTACGACAGATCCACCTCCCTGTCCGTCAACACCTTCAATAGTGTCATCACTGCGGTCCAATAAGTAGCCCAAAGTGGTCACCCCAAATCAGGTGAGGGAAGTTTGCCCCCTCCCCCTGAACCCTTGTGCATTCCTATGAGTCAGTGTAGAAACATGCATTGACTTTTTGCCGGTGTGAAGTAAGGCGATGTAAAACATTAAAAAGAAGCCTTTGTAAGCGGATGTGCCTGGTTCACCTCCATGCTTACTCTACAATCTCAGCACAAGCCCTTTCTGGTATCTCTCTCCCTACATCTACCTCCCATTTCAATTAAGTATGTCCAAAGGGGGCAGCTCCACAAGACCCATGCGCATGTACAGGCATGTGACTGCCTTAAACTTTACAGCTGCTGTCAATATGTATAGGCACCCTAAAGGAAGCTCAGGTCCTGCTTGGTCTCCTTTACAATGTGCACGAATATCCGCTGTGATCGCCGCATGGAGTATGTAGTCCCCCCTTCTAAAATCAAAGCGCTCATGCAGAGTCTAGAAGGTCGGCGCCTGGTATGATGCACAAAACGGCCCACCACTGCCACACACACTCCACATGTGGGACCAAATCTGTGGGTAATGGGTGTGGACACAGTCTGCTCAGACAGCAACAACAATTGCTATACATGCTGCACCATACTCTGGAAAGGGTAATCCAAAAGAAGTGCAGGAAGCAAACCATGCAAGATTGAACATGACAGACGCAATGCACACAACACAAATTGCAAGGAGCCAACGTGACTTAGAGGCACATGTGTCCTACACAGTGCAGCTTTGTAGAAAAAACACGGTGTATATAATCAAGGACATTCTTAAAATTATCGCCAATTCAGTGGCCTGAAACTGCCACCAAAGCGGTGATAATGTGCCTGATAACATGCTGCAGAGAATTCCAATCAAAGCCCATGTTCACACCAGAACATGTGCTTCTCCTGGAATTCTATGCTGCATATTACCAAGAACATCTTAGCCGCTTGTAGCGGAAGTTTCCTGCCGCTAAAGCACCGATAACACCATAGCCGTCCATGATAACATGCCCCCAAGTAGGCTCCCATGGCCGATGTGCCAAAAGTGGCCACTCATCACACATTACTAATAGCACACTAAACACATGCACATGTGCAAACCCCTGCAATGCTGCAACTCCTTGAGCCACACTGATAATGCATGTGATAGGGCATGATGGATAGCATGCCTGCAGGACAAAGAGATTCACATGGTGCAGGACACCTCACTGATGTTGCGGAGTGTGGAACTCATCCTCAAGGGAGCATGTCACACCCTGTACACACAAACCCTGATGTGAACAAGACACTTGATGAGCACAAGTGTCACAACTCTGACAAGGACACACAATCCACACAGATTTCCACATGTCTGCATTGTCCATACACGGAAGTCAAAGGCCCATTTCATGAAAGGGACAAGGGGCAGCTAAACAAAGGCAGCAGGTGCCACCATCACACAATGCAGTGTACACACATACTAATCTGAGTACATAAACATTGCCTAATAGGTGTTGTGGACTGCATTAGTCACATAACACAAACCAGGACACAGCAGGTAGCATTTGTGTGTAGACACTATCAAGACACATTTTTCACCTGGGCAACCAGCGGCATTGCGCCCAGCCCACCCCCTACACAAACCACCCAGCAGCAAACACCTCCCACCACAGCTGCCTCCCAGGACCCACCCAACCCATATGCGGCCTTTCACACCATGGTGCTTGAGGTCCAACGGGAGACACAGGACTTTGTGCAGGTGGGCTTGGAGAGCCTGGCAGCCAAATTGGAGGAGCTCTGTGGGTGTCTGAATCGCCTCGACAACAACATCCTGAGTATGTCAGACATCCACACAGCCCTCAATAACATCCAACGCACCCTGGATGACATTGCTGGGGTCCTGATCCGGAGAGCGGACACGCTGTCCTGGCAGGTTAGCTCCAGCAGTGTCTGTGCCGCATTATCCCGACTGTCAGGGATAATGGAGGCCAGGGAGTGGAGGGAGCTCCAACAGATGGCTGCCACAGCTCAACACCAGCGTAATCTGGAACGGACATGGCAGGCCATGCTTCTCCATATGACATCTTTACCTCCCCACGGTCTTGCAACAACATCTGCAGCTTGCGCATCCACATCCTCAGCTCCGCACCCTGATGTGTCTGTGCCTCACAGTGCTGCTCCCACCATACCACCACCCACATGTGAGACACATGACACATCATCGGACGAATCTGAGGATGAAACTGCCACCATGGTAATGCGCAAGTTCAGCTAGCAGTGATGTACAAAGGCCTGTTGGTCTGTACATACCATCATTTCACTGCCCTTCCTCTCCCACTGTCTGCCGACGTCCACCAACACACAGCTTGGACCCACACATTGACCTACAGCAAATCTCCTCTTGTTCATTGACAATGGCACTGCAAAATACACCTCTTCCCCTGGCTCTATCACTCACAATAGACTGCTACTCCAACAGGCATCCTGCCAATCCCATGTCCTATGGGCCACTTCTGGTACATGCAAAACCTTGGGCCCGATTCACAGAATTAACTTAAGACAAAATCCTAAACTTACTACTTTTGGTATTCACAGAATGCACTTACTACTTTTGGTATTCACAGAATGCACTTACTACTTTTGGTATTCACAGAATGGATTTACGACTACTAACTTTACGTCCGCACTCGGGCCGGAAATTCTGGCCTGGAGGCAGAGCTTCCGGCCCGGAGGCGGGGCTTCCGGGCCGGAGGCGGAGCTTCCGGCCCGGAGTTGGGGATTCCAGCCAGTGGCGGAGATTTAGCCATTGCCAAAATCTCCACCTCTGGGCCGGAAGCTCCGCCTCCGGGCCGGAAGCCCCACCTCCGGGCAGGAAGCTCCGCCTCCGGGCAGGAAGCTCCACCTCCGGGCCGGAATTTTCAGCCCGAGTGTGGACGTAAAGTTAGTAGTCGTAAATCCATTCTGTGAATACCAAAAGTAGTAAGTGCATTCTGTGAATACCAAAAGCAGTAAGTGCATTCTGTGAATACCAAAATGGTAGTAAGTTTAGGATTTTGTCTTAAGTTAGTTCTGTGAATCGGGCCCCTTGTCTTGTAAATAAATTCCCTTAAATCACACAGGTGCATGTTTCCATGAACAATCAAGTATTTAACTAAGGCAATAAGTAAGGGGCTGTGAATTCACAAGAAGGTCCAGCAAGGCTAATTCAATCAATGTACATGTGTCACCTGACACGGATAGGCAGTGAGATGGCCGTGTATGTGCAAAAGCAATATAGATAATTTTCCTATGACAACATCTTTAAAGTGCACCACTAACCCGTGAGTGTCTCAAGGAGCGGGGGGGGGTGGGAGTCTGCCACTGCTTGGAAATCTTGTTCTCGAGGAGTCACATTAATGTTAGCATGTGCTGTGCCTGCAGCAGGAGGGTGGGGAGAGTATTCCAGTTCTTTGCGTTGAGGTGGCATAATGATCTTCTGCAGGAGTTAGCTTTCCAGATGCGGGGTACTGTGGTGATTGCAATGTCAGCGTAGTGGACCTGCTGGATTGGGGTGCAGAAGCTGAGTCGTCTGTTGAGGTATGCATGTCCGGTGTTGTGGAGTAGCTTGTGTGCGTGGTTCTGGTGCGTGGAGGTGATACACTTGTTGGCGGTGAGCCAGTGCAGGTCTCTCAGGTGGGGTGTGATGTGCTGTCGGCGAGGGATGTTGAGGACCAGGTGTTCAGAGGCATTTTTAATGTGTTTAAGTCGTTTTTAGAATATGGTCGAGGCTCATGCATAGAGGGTGTTACCGTATTCCAACTTGCTGCTGCTGAGTGCCTGTGTGACTGTTCTCCATGTTTTGGTGGGAAGCCACCTGTAGAACTTGACAAGCATCTGGAGGGTGATGAAGCAGGAAGACGAGACAGCGTTTACCTGCTTTGGCATGGAGAGAGTAGAGTTGATGTTGAACCTCATGTTGCGTGCGTGGTTGGTTGGTGTTGAATCTGTTCCCAGGGCGGCCGCACACCAGGAGGTGTCTCATGCGGAGGGGGTGGATTAGAGGATGAGCATTTCTGTCCTCTCTGATCTTTATCTCCTGTTGGCAGTTCTTCCTCCACTCAGCAACTTCTTACAGTCCTACATGGTGTATGGTTGTGTAAGTGAGGGTGGCCATGGTGAGGGAGAAGATCAGCTGGTTGTCGTTCTCGTAGGAGATGATGTTGAGGTTGTGCAGTCGGGTAATGTGTGCGAGTGGTGACATGCACATGTAGAACAATGTTGTGTGAGGGATGAGCCCTGGAGTAATCTGCTGAAGATTACTGTGGACCCTGAGCAGGAAGGGTGGAGGTGGGCGGACTGCATTTTGCCGTAGAGCAAGGAGTTTGTTCAGTCACGAGCCTTGTCTCGGATCTTGGTGTTGTGTATGCATGTGCATAGTGTGCGGTGCAAGACAGTGTTGAAGGCAAATCACAGGTCCTGGACAATGAGTGCCGCTGTTTCACTGTTGTCCATCCGTGGAATTATGTCATTGGTGGTGGAGATGTGCCCAGTTTGCTGCAGGAGTTGCTGCTGAAGCGTGAATGGGACAGATCCAGGACGCTGTTCCCATAGAGTTAGTGGGTCAGTTGTCTGTTGATGTTCTTCGCAATGACACCTCACAGGAATTGTAGCAGGGAGATGGGATGTAAGTTCAGGCAGTCCTTGGGGTCAGTATTTTGTTTGTGGAGTAAGGGGTTGATATCAGCGTGCTTCCAGCTCTACGTGAATGTTGAATTCACGAGGGAGATGTTGATGCTCATCTGGAAATGGGGTGCAATGGTGGGGCTGGCTTTGAAGCAGATGTGGTGTGGGCATGTGTCTGACGTTGATCCGGAGTGGATGTTGTACCAGATGTGCATTGTGTTTTTGTCATTTACGTTGGTCCAGGAGCGCAGGGGGTTGGTGCATATGGGATCCGTGGGGATGGAGGTCTCAGTGCTATTCGTGGCAGTTGTGGCGTTGTAGCTGTCGTCGATGTCTGCACCCTTGCGATGGATGAAAGTATCAGAGGAGTTGCACAGGTCTTGCAAAGGTGGGATGGTGTTGGTGTTGGAGCTGGTGTTGGAGAGTTCTTTCACTAGGTTGAAGAGCACTTAGCTGGTGTGTGCGTTGTTGGCAATGCGGTCTTTGAAGGAGGCCCGATTGCGTATCTGATGAGGTGATGGTGTCTGCGTGTGGCATCTTTGTGGGTTGCGTAGCTGTCCAGTGTCTGTGCACGGTGCAATGTCTTCAATAGCTCATGGCAGGTCGGCATTGAGGTCTGGTGTTCTGCATTGAACCAGCTGGCTTACTTGCTGGTGTGTCTGTTGGAGTGTGTCTTAATCTGTGCGAGTGTGTTGGCGCAGTTGCAGATCCCTTGTCTGAGGTCCTGGGCGGTGGAGTCAGTGTCGGTGGTTGTGCTCCAGGCAAGGCTGCTGGTTAGCTTTGCTTCTGTGACTTTGCTCCAGTAGAGCCAGTGGATCTATGGGGTGTGGTGGCGCGTGGTGTCTTCATGGAATGCGAAGTTGATGCATTGATGGTTGTTCCAGTTGAGAATGGTTGTGTGGTTGGAGTAGATGTGAGAGCTTGTGGACAATATGTGGTCAAGCGTGTGGCTGTTGTGGAGGGTGGGTGTTGTGACAAGTTGTATGAGGCCGAGGTTGGCCAGGGTGTCGATCAGGGTGGTGGATACGGTGCCGTTAATGTACAGGAGGTTGAAGTTCAGCTCAACGTGAAGGATGTAGTCTGTGTATGTGAGGGAGTGTGTACTGACAAAGTTGGTGATGGAGTTGCAGAACTGTGTTAGGGGTCTGGAGGCTATATTGACGCGGGTTACTCTGAGGGTGGTGTTGGGATTGGTGTTGACCTGGAAGTGCAGGTGTTCGGCGTTCATGAGGATGTTGTTGTTGGTTGAGACTCTGAGAGTGTTCCTGTTGACAATGGCAATTCCTAGTCCTACTCCGTTGGTGCGGTCCCTGTAGTTGATCTTGTAGCTGCACAGGATGGCTATGATGAGGTGGTGTTCCGAGGAGGGGTACAATTAGGTCACTGTCATGGAGACCATGTCTGGGGAGGTTGATTTGAGGAGGTCCCAGAGTTCACCTGTGTGTTGGCGTCTGTGGTGGGTGTTGGGGACAAAGCATCTGAGGTAGTTGGCTTCCAACACAGTGAGTGGATTTGCAGATTGGATGCTGGTGACAATGCAGTTCTGGCTGGAGAGGTGTCCTTTCGTGTGTTCGGTTCGGGGCAGGAAGCTGGTGTGTGATCGTCCTATGCTGAGGGCATTGAGTGTGCTAGCATCGTAGTGGCAACTTGTGTAGTTGCGTTTGCGGACTCAGGATGTTCCTGCACTTTGCTCGGACCTGGCGTTGATGTACGCCAGTGGAAGGGGAGGTGGGAGGATCAGCCTGGCATGTGGGCGGTACGAATGTGCATATTGCTGTGTGGCTCAGCAGGGGATACTGTGGCGGGAAGGGAGAACGAAGGCGGTTTGAAAAACACGTGTCCGAAAACAGGGTAAGAAATGTAAATGAGCAATACAACTAAACCCGGGGGCACAGTGTGGCAAACTAAATAACACTTGCAATGACGGCACAGATGAGACAACCGGAGTCAGACAGTGAAGAAGGGGCACAGGGGGTCCCATGAGATTACACAGGCCACATTGCACTGACAACATTGTCCAGATAGCACAATCTAGCAATATCCCAACTCTGAGCCCCCGACATGTATGACATATGTGTGAGGAAGTAGCATCTTTCCTGCATGGTATTCCCCCACTTTTTGAGGAACTGCTGAATGGACTTTGACTGAGTGTGCCCTGGACTCCTGCCAATCAGGTGCCAATCAGGTGCCCAGGGCCTATGTTACTTCCCTAAACACTAACATTCAAAATTGGCAAACCCTGGCCACATGTCAGCCCCTGGTAAATGGTACCCTAGGTACCCAGGGCCTTGTGACAAGGGAAGGCCTCTAAGGGCTGCAGCATTTATTGTGACAGCCTTAGAGGCCCTGTCCCCTAACACAAACACACTGCCCTAGCAGGCAGAGTGTCTGGGTACAAGGCAAAACAAAGAGTCGACATGGCACACATCCCTGTGTTGCATGCACACAACCTACACTGCCCTGGCATACATCATCCACCCCTATAGCTGGGTGCCCTATGCCAGTGGTGTGGGCACAGTAGCATTATCCCTCTGCACCTACAGTACTCCGGTCCATTCCTGTAAGTGCAGTGCTGCCATTTAAAAGTATATGGTGCAGAGAGCTCGTCGAAAACGAACTCCACAGCACCATAATGGGAACACTGAAGAATGCGAAGTTCGGTATCAAACTTCTCAGCACATCAAACCTGCACTGATGCCAGTGTGTGATTCAATGTACAAAGCACTACTGAGGGCATCTTAGAGATGCCCCCTGACAACTAACCTACAATCCATGTCTGGTTTGGAGGCTGCCACACATCAGACATGTTGCTGGACCCCAGGGTGTAGAGCCCCCGCTCTCCTGGGCCTGCAACAATGCACATGCTGGGCGAGTTGCTAGGTCTCCTCCGCCAGGGGGAAGCTTCAAAGGCATGCAGACTATGTGAGCTTCTCCAGGCCACTTGCTGTACCCAGAAAACTGCCCCCATCCCCCCGGTTCTGACACCCACTCTGGCAGGAAGACTGGCCGGAAACACCAAATAAGGACAGGGTATGTGCCAGCCTGCCCACCCCAACCTTCAGGTGGGGGAGGCGAGGTGAAGCCCATCTCCGGGCGCTCTCCATCTTGAAGATTTGAAGCCCTGCACAATCAGGACTAGGCTACTGGCCCACTCCCACAGGTGAGTGGCAGGACAGTGTGTGTATCCACCCCAGGGCAGGGACCCATTGGTCCCTGCCCTGTACCTACCTGTAACACAACTAAACCTAGTATTTAGAGGTACCCTGAACCTTCCTTCTCCAGATTCCGAAAAAGCAAGAAAGAGCAAGAAGAAAGAAACTGCCGTCCAGCTGCTAAGAAGAGGAAGACACCAACTGCTTTGGCCCCAGCCCTACCGGCCTTTTGACCCTTGAACCTGTTCCTGCCACAGCCCAGACCCAATTGTGGCCAGCAGCCTCACAAACCCCGGCGGACCTGGTTACCGTGTGACTCTGATCATCTGGGAGTCCCACGAGGAGTAGCACTGCTCAAAGCAAGTTTATAACCCCTGTCATCATCCCGGAACCGCAAACCCTGCACACTCTGCACTGGACAAGCCTGGCCTGTGTCGGAGTGGACAAAGACCCCGATGAAGTCCCCCCCTGGCGACTGTGTCCCCGAATATGGCCACCAAGGTCTCACCTCGACGCTCATGATGACGCCTGCAGCCTCAGAACCAGGGATCCCCCAACTACAATCAACAGAGGGTAATATTTCCCAAGACCAAAAGTCACCCCAGCACCGGCACACTGCGGCCCCTTGTGCCCGACTCCTGGGTCCATACCCACCCTCCAACTACCCAATTTACCTCCCAAAGTGGTGGGGACACATGAAGAATCTGCGACCCCGAGCTTGCAGCCTTTGTTTGTCCAGAAGGTTTCCCATTGCAATCCATTGAGCGCACAAAGGGTTAAAGGCACCCTGCACCCACACGCCCGAGTGGCCCTGGCAGTGTAACTTCTACTCCTACCTACTTCCCATTTGCCCTGAGCAAGTGACCAGGAGCCCAGCTCCCACAGCCGTGTGGCCTGCTAGTCAGCAGCCACCAACCAAGGTCCCCCTGCCTCCCATAGGATAACATCGTGCCAAACTCACTCTTCCCCCATCCGCCACACAGGGTGTAACAACTGTACAAACCTGACCCTGGGGGAACCCTGAGTCTGTGGCCAGAACATTAACTCTGCCAGTCGAGTACTTACCCAAAAGCCGATATGCCAATTGTATTCCATAGGGTAACATTGATTGGTTTCATCAGAAATTTCTTCTAAGTGTGGAGATTCTAAAAGTTAAAATATTTGCCTAAAATCAACCAAGTAACAAAAACGGAAAAACTCAACTGCTATTAGGAGAGATCCCAATGCTGGATCTTGGTGCCCTGCACTGATCCTGAAAAGCACTCACAACCGTACTTACCAATAACACAATTTTCTTCCATCGGAAATCATTGCCAGTTTCTCTGTAAACTTTCTTCTTAGTGTCAAGTTTAGAAATAGCAAAATATTGCCTGAAAATCATAACAGCAACTGCAACGGATATACTCACATGTTTCCACGACCTTGCACAGGACTGAATATAGGATCCAGTCCATGACTTAGAAAAGTTATCCTGGAAGTAATATATTGCAAATCACTTCAAACTCACATTGAGCTCAATGTATTATTGTGTTTGAAATTGTGTTGCCTATTGCAACAACTTGTAACTATTACCTACCAAAGTCAATTGCATATTGCCGAAGTATGTAACTAAAGCCTCGCAATCTGTATATATATTTTGATACTTATTGTTGGTTATAAAATAAAACAAACATATATTTTTATATCAAATCTATTGGCCTAGAGTTCAGTTATTGAGTGTGTGAGACCATCTGCTGACTGAGTGTGTACAACAAATGCTTTACACTGTCCTCTGATACTGCCTTACTGCATGACCAAGCTAACACTTCATAGAGTAAGGTTATATCTAACTTTAACCTCTGTCCATACTCTGGTGACTGTAGACTCTGTGCACACTGTACCTATTTGGGAACAGTATATACCTAGCCACTTTCTCACAATATGCATGTGTGTCAACATGTACAAGTCTGTTGCAGGACACAAGTAGTGTCGCCAAGAATGATAGCAAAGCATAATCTCCTGGCATATCGCCAAACACAGGACGTGTTGGTCAAAGATTGTTGTGATGTAGCACATTGCATGTCACATCTCTAGGTGTTCACAACAGATTCATATTGCTGAGGAGACCCAAGGGCACAGGTCTAACATACATACATGGAACTACAAAGTAAGCCACACTGAAGTTGAGTCCACAATACTTACTGAAGCCAAAGTGCATTGCGTCAGTCAGCCCATACCTGTGCACAAACAATGCCAAAGCAACTTCTGAGGACTGCCATAAAGTGCACACATATTGGCCAATGTGCCCACGGATGTCAGTTGAACTGCACTTAGCATATAGTCTGAATCAGTGGCAAGATTAAAAGGGTGTCATCACTATGAGACAATGCGAAAGTTACAGCTGGGATAAGTGGCTATGGCACTGTTGCTACAGGGAACAATGCAGCATGTCACCACTTGTGTGCAGCAGAACTGTGTATCTGCAAACCAACATCATCAGGTCCCAAGGCATAACTCTAATGATTACGTGTGTCACAAAAGCAAGAAACTCGAACTTAAGTCTGTGTTCCGGACAGTGCTAATACTCCAAGACACCTGTGAGTGACCTCTATTCCAAACTCATTACTCAGTCTCATATAACTCATGTGACTCACTAACACTGTTTTGCCATGTGACGTTAACAATGGACCCACAAATGACCAACAGCATGCATGGAATGGAGATCGATTGGCCATGCCCAGGAACATGTGAGATGTTGGAGGTCACAATGAACTGTCACCAGAGTAGGCCGTAAACCATAATTGCTAATCTATCAGACCTGCAAGGTCATTGTGCTCACATCTAAGGTATCTGGCCTCAATCCATCCTGCAAAGTGACAGGTCACGACCATAGTTACACATACAATGATTACTCCAGTGATGGTATGAGTTGCACACGATGGGGCAAGCCCCACTCCCCCGCATCAGCCATGATATAAGTGCAAGCAGAAATCTATAATTAACAAGATTTATTCTACAATTATATATATATAAAACAACCCTACACTAATCTATGTTCCTAACTCTAGCCCTAAACTAACTACAATTATTTATTCTAACTAAAACTATCTTACCTTACTATTTACAAACACAGAAAATGAATAAATACATCAACCCCCCCACCCAAAGATAAATGAAACCTATCCCTAAGTCAAGGACTGACCTGTTAAACCCAATGTCTACGCATGATTAAATAACTACATGCTGTTGAGACTGACATGACATTGCATGGCATGGTACATGCACTGACACAACTGAAAGCTAAGGATACGCTACAAACATGGCACAATTGGACAACCGGGCTGTGGGTGACCTTTACAATTGACTTCATTAGGGAGGCATAACCCCTACGTGCACAGCACAACCCTCTCCCATCCTGTGACAGACAGCTGCATCAGAAGTACAATGCACATGTGCAGCCATGTGTGTCCCCCAGGAACTGTGTGCAGTACATCAAGTCAGTGCCAAGACAGGCAAGGGTGTATGTGTGCAGGTGTGAATAACTACCTATTGTAGTCTCACACTCCATGCACAATAACAGGCCTGGGACTGCCCTACTCACACTTGTAATCATGATGCATCATGCCGCACACATGGAAACATGTTTGGGGTATGAATGCTGACTTAGGCACTTACTCCACCATTACTATACAATTGGTGATAGTCATCCACTGCGAGGGGGATACATAATTGACCCACAACTGCCAGTCATGCATGTGTTGTAACCACCAATCTTACTCCATAGTAGAGATGAACAAGCATGCATTAACTACGCAAACTGTCACAATGGATTACTTATTGTAATGGCACCCTGGGGTCATGAGGGTTGTGTAATTGTTTTGGCTAATGTGTACACACAGATATTGTTTCCGCAGTCCTGATTTGCAAATCTATGTGACATCAAATGATGCATAGCTAATGCATGGGCATGAAATGTGTGTTGAGTGATGTCACCAATTGTGTCAGATGAGTTGGCACACATGATCCTGATTCCAGCATGGAATGTCCACACGGACATAGCCTGTCAACACCATTGCAGTGCACAAATATCAATTCTCAATTGACGTACACATCTATGGAATGTGTTTGTGTAACACGCCATTGACAAAATTGGATCTGAGCTACACCCTGCCACTTCTGCTTCTGTGCTATGCAGCATACCTTAGGTATCACTGTGCCAAGATGTCTGACCTTGTACGGACATAATAGCACTGCCTCATTGTGCACAATGCTACACCCACTGCACGCCCCTTGGACGATGTCTACCGCATGTAAGTGTGCCATCTTGACTAGGCTGCGCAAATGAACATGGGAGTAAATGCTAGTGGCCTATTGAGAACACAACTGCAGTGTAAATGCCTAGTTGGCAGCATTATTTGCTCGGAAATAGGCACATACATTGACATGTGTATCAATGACTGTTGATGGACAAACTCACAACTCTGAATGAGATGCATTGTACCCCTTTAAACTACCATATTAGACACATTTTGGAAAGGCTGAATAACTCTGCACATCATAGGCAATTGACATGCGACACACACCCATACTGCTAATCAACAACGTGCTGCATTTGGCACAGACACACATGACCACGCAACATGCCAATATTTCTTGTCACTACTCACCAGTGGCGTGTGGGTCCCGGAAACGGTCAATGTCCCCCTGGGTGATAGGTTGGCGTCCATCTGTGAGAGGACAAACACAAATAGGTGTTCTTAGCAAACCCCAGAAAACGTGGCATATTCACAATGTGAATTGTTACAGTGACAGACAATGCTATATCCCTGTGGTGTTGACTTCATGTTGGCCACATGACTGGGCCTACTTTGAATGGCATCCACACATGAACATGTGGAAGCAGAGGCTGCACAGCCAAAACATCACTGCTGGCCGAGCTGCACATGAGTTGTTTCACGCAATATCAAGGCACTTCATCCACACGGAGCGCAAAACAAAACCTTTTTCTCATCATCCTTGACCGATCGCTGCGGCATTCAGCACTGTCTCCCAAAGCCCACCAATATGCAGACTCCACAACAAAGGGATCCAAGACAAGGCCCTCAACTGGATCTGCTCCTTCCTCAACGTACATACGTGTGGGTCAGACTCCCCTCTGTTGTATTGGAGCCTACAACAACCAGCCGCGGAGTCCCCCAGAGATCCTCATTCAGCCCTACAATCTTTCACATCTACATGTCTCCGCACGCCACAATCGTGATTAGCTATGGACTCAACATTGTATCATAGGCATACGACTAGCAACTCCTCCTCGATACATCCAGCCAACACAACTCCAGCAAACACAAGTATTGCGAATCCGTGGCAGAGCTTGCTAGATGAATGTCAAAGAGCTGCATACAAGTGAGCAACAACAAAAGATAAGTACCCATCATATGCCAAAACATCCACGCATGTAATTACACAGGCTCCTCACACAGCATGGGGAACCCACACCCCAACACGGCCAAGGCACGCAACATGTAATCCATCATGGACTCCGATGTCCAAGATAATTGCAAGATCTATCCGGTCTCATCATCGTGCTTCCACACACTCTGCCTCCTATGTCAGACACTCAAATGACTCCTACTCAAACACACATAGACACTCACTCATGCCCTGTGCAATAGCTCACCCTACTACGGCACCACAGTCCATGACAGATTTTACATGAACCACATCCGCAAGCTGCAGGACATCTCAAATGCAACCACTTATACCCACACTGCCAGGACCCTGTCACACCTCCCAGCACCTGTGCACACTCCACTGTCTCCACATCAAAGCTAGAGTCACATTCAAGATGTGCACCCAGGCTCACACAGCCATCCAAAACACTGGCCAAACATACCTTAACGTACAACTATCTTTCCATGGCACATCAAAGGACCCGACGATCCGACCAGCTGGCCTATGCCATGTTCCCCCGCCCCAGAGAGACCAGATTGTGAGTCTGCTCCTTTTCCTACCTTGCAGATATGGCCTGTGGCAACCTTCCGCTACACCTCTGACAGGCAACGCTGCTCCCAATTTCCAAGCACTAACTCTGAACATTGCTCTTCGACAGACACACCCCTTGCTATACTTCAACATGCAAACACCGCCACACCCCTGCAACCCTTCCTGCTGAGTATTCACTCACATTAAGCATGTGTATTTTGGGATTTTTAACACCGGGCATCTACGTTCCTATGTGGTATTTCCAGTGGCAAACGTAATCTACGCAGTCATTGCAACGCCAATCGTCACTCCACCTTGCACTGCATGGCGCACATCAATAATGTGTATTTTGATTGACTATCCCAACACCTTCCGTACTGTTGCACACACTGTAGTGGGAAGAGTGAGTAATGCAAATCCAAGGTCAAGGCCATCATGCGCAAGTATTTTTCACAAGTTGCATAGCATTAACCACGTTGTTACAGTGTCACGGTCTTGGGACAGCATTAAGACATCTTATCTTCTTCTCACACACGTCACTCATATATGTACATAACATTAATTGTGGACAACAAGGGAATTGGTACTTACCACCCTGGATGCCAGGCATGACTCTGGTGTAGTCTAGCAGGTCTGCCTCCCGTGCCAGCATGTCCTGCCAGCGGTGCTTCCACTGGCGCACGGTCCTGTTCACCTTGAAGCAGTGGAGCATCTGCGCCCGCACACGTTCCCACCGCAACTTGCGCACAGCCACACCATAGCCCTGGAGAATACGCCCTCCCCCCCTCTCCAGCATCAGAGGCAGGTAGCACCGCACCAGCCACAGGAAGCCCCCCAATTCCCCCTCTGACATCCGCCCTGACCTTCCCACCGCCGGCATCTCCACACACCCCAGTTCTCACCCCAGACTACAAAAAGAAAACCCAATAATGACAATAAAGGAAAATAACCCACAACAAACACAACAAGACTGAGGACAGTAGACAGTAAAAAGTAATTAAAATGTGAAATAATCCAATAATACACGTTAGACAGGACACAGCAACACAGCAACACTCCAAAATACGCTCTCCACCAGCACAATCCCCAAAACACCTCCTCACTCAGCCAAATCCAACACAATGTGCTCAAAAGAGAAAGTGAAAGTGAATGCCACACACAAGGAGACAGGAAGCAGGCATACATAACTTCCTGTGTGTTAGAGGCATTTTTTGTACAAAGTGACAAGAAAATGCATGCTAAGGGGCCGCTAATGTACTCAGGCTGATACTGTAATGTGTATGCGGCCCGTTTTATGATATGCGATCATAATCTGAACGCTAAGGGGCCGCTAATGTCATCAGGCTGAATACATGCGATCAGAATCTGCACGCTAAGGGCCCGCTAATGTCCATAGGCCTACTGTAATGTGTATGCATCCAGTTTAATGAAATGCGATCAGAATCTGCATGCTAAGGGGCAGCTAATGTCATGAGGCTGAATACATACGATCAGAATCTGCACGCTAAGGGACCGCTAATGTCCATAGGCCTACTGTAATGTGTATGTGTCGAGTTTAATGAAATGCATTCAGAATCTGCACGCTAAGGGGCAGCTAATGTCATGAGGCTGAATACATGCGATCAGAATCTGCGCGCTAAGGGCCCGCTAATGTCCATAGGCCTACTGTAACATGTATGCGTCCAGTTTAATGAAATGCGATCAGAATCTGCACGCTAAGGGGCAGCTAATGTCATGAGGCTGAATACATGCAATCAGATTCTGCACGCTAAGGGCCCGCTAATGTCCATATGCTTACTGTAATGTGTATGCAGCATGATTCATAGTTTGCAATGGGTTTCTTCTCGCTAAGAGGCTGCTACTGGCATGATGCTGATACAGTATTGGGGAGTGTGTCCAGCCATGTCCTTTTAAATGCGCGGGGGACATATCATCGTGTTTGCAATATGAATCTCATGGCCCGGCATTTTTATAGCAATGATGGACATTCAGGCAAAAACTCCGGTCACAGCACAATAATACAATGTGAAGATAGGTTTGCACAATGAAGGCCGACTCCATTTTTACCAGGGTTACCTATTTTTATAGGAAGGCAGGCTAATGTGGCAAACCCAGCTTGCTGGCTACATCCGGATGCCGGCCGTGCTAGCATTGTGGGCATTTACACAGCGTTTAAGCTGCAACCCGGAGGTCGAACGCATACCGGAAGAGCAAACAAGCCACTAAGAGCGTCTTCCATTTTCCAAAGAATAAGCATGTAAAACAGAGAAGTGGAACAAGGGAGGAAAGACACCCCTCGCCGAATAACCCTCCCACAACGCCACCTTCTGCACTGGTTGCAACCTACCTAGATGATAGTAAGCATACACAATATGTGTGGAAGGGAGCCCCCTCGTCACTCCACTGGGTGAGCGGCGGAGGATGATTGCCTCATCGGTGGAATGCGTCAGACCTGCAAGTACTTTGGGCATGTGACTTCCCTCATATGTCTGGACAATGAAATCACAAAGGGGCAACACGGAGTTGCAAAATCTCTCACCCTTCCCTCTGCACCCTGAGACAGGCGCTCCAGAGCTAATAGGTTCCTTAGACGTTGTAACCAGGACAAGAGCCCTGGAACTGCCACTGTAACCCACTGTGCTAGGATAACTTGCCTGTCCGCCAGCAACGTTGGGACTATTTGCCTACCCCTGAGGGATGGTAGTGGGCAGGCCTTCGGATGTGAGAGGCCAAGAAGAGTGTACTCTGGTGTGCCGGGCATTGCAATGTCGCACACTGTATCTGTTATCTTAGGACTCACCCCAATATCTCTACAATTTTGGACAATGCCAGAGTAAGTGCACGAGGGTACCAGTCATCCAGCATCCCCGACAGCAGTGATGTGGCTTGCTTTTATCCCAGACATGTAGTTGCAAAGGTGTGAAACACCAATGAGAGCAAACCTTGAAAGGTGTTCTAGCCCTCGCTACAATGTGCGCAGTGTGGTGTGCGCAATACAGGATACGTTACCATTCCTTGGCTGAAATTGGCCTCACCAGCTACATTTCCCACAAAAATTGCACTTTTGTGCACTGACCACTCAGACTGGTGAAAAGCATTTTGTACAGCTCAGATATGAGGGAATGTTTGTCCTCCTTACGCGCTAACCACTTCGCATATGACGTAACCAACGTCGAGTCCCGTGACCCAGTGTGTTATTTGGCATTATGAATACACAACAGCAGCGGGGAATTCATAATCCTGTATGGGCCACAGATATGGCACAAGCCCTTCTAGATCAAAGATAGACCCTATGCTCTTGCAGACCTGTTTTTGCCAACGATGGAATATCGCTGATTCCTGATCCTTGGGCAAGTCCGGGCTATTCACGCTGTAGTTCATCGGTGAGGGGAAAGAGGCCCACCCCTTCCATACTGCCACCCTGTCCAAGACCTTGTGGGTGGTTGCCCGAACCAGCAAAGAGTACAAGCCCCAGGGCCAGTGCTTAAGGGCTAGCCACAGTTAGATCCAGAGGTTTTTGGCCGCCACAGACTGGTCCATGAAGTTACATTGCTTCTCCCATAGCAGCCTATTCCATTCAACTATATATCAAAGGCATGTAGCTTGTTAGTAGCCACCAATGAGAGGCAATCCCAGGCAACCTTGAATTTTCGGCCGTGTAAGCTGCACAAGTGAGAGGCAAGTCCACTTGCCCTCCCTGACAGACTTATTAATGATGGCTTGCAATTGTGTGAGTGCACGGGGGTGGGACACCATGTGTACAAATTGACATACATAGGAAATGCATGGAAGACTCTACATTTTCCCTCCCGCTATGCATCAACACCATGTGAGGCTCAGTTTTGAGCAGGCATCCAGCGCCTTATCCGTCTCATCCAACAGTGTTGAATATTTGAGCTTCGCTGTACAGGCAAGAGTCGGAGCACGTTGTACGCCCAGGTACTGTGTATCCCCCTGCATCCAACAGAATGGGAATTGTTGTTCCATAGCCAACACTTCCTCACGGGTATACACAGACTACCTTTTATGTTCCAAGACAGTTGACACCCAAAATGGCATGTGGAATTACTCATCCCCACATCTTTTGGTAATTTCACAGACATTCATTCAAAAAAGAGATGTGAATTGTAAGGGTACTACTCCCCTGGGGTGGTCTGTAGGTAATGAGTATGTGTGCAGATCAATCTGACAATAAGGGTGGGCATGATGTGCCCTACTCACACGTGAGGCTCCCAAGTCGCTGTGGGGGAGTGGGAGTGCAGCTCCGCCTCAGCCAAATAGCCATGTCTTGTTGTTCCGCATGTAAGCATGCTAGGTGTGAGATTGTTGGAAGTTGACTTTCATCTCGTCCATGGCTTTGCTGGTGGCATAGGTGGCAGCTCTTCCTCTGCCTTGTGGTTTTCCGATCCCGGTCGAGTCTGCAAGGGCAAGGTTGTCCGAGCAGCAGTTCCTTTTGGGGATGTTGAGGTTGACTCTCTCATGGATGTCTTTGTGGCGGATGATGTGTAGTGAATTGTATGTGTGTGTGAGTAGTTAGCGGCTTACTTTCTCCTTGTTGGTGCTACATTGGATGTTCTGTATGTGTTGCCTCTTGTGTTTGGGATGTGGGTTTCTGAAGACAGGTGTGTCTGCAGCTTTCAGGCTGTGTTACAACGTGTGTAGTGGTGTTTTGTATCTCTCTGCGTAGATTTTGTTGCAGTAGTCCAGTCTGCTGTGGATGAGTGCGTTTGTGCCAATTTTAATGCATCCTGGGGTTATCCATTGTGATGGATTTGGTTAGATCTGTAGACAGCTGTAGCATGCAATGGAGTAGATCTGGCTGGGCAGGATGATGGTGGATTTGGGATAATGCCAAACTTGCGTGCATGGTCTATCAGTCAGGGCGGGCTCACAAGGGCAGACAACCACCAGAGGTTGTCCCATGCAGATCTGGATGGAGCGGAGATGAGGAGGTCAGTCTTCTCACAGTTGATCTTTATGCAGAGGTGTGTCATCCAATCTGCTATTTCCGACGTTCATTCCTGGGAGCTGGCTTTTGTGTCTTCTGCGTTATTCGTGAGGGGGAGGATGAGCTGTGTGTTGTCTGTGTCGGATGATATGCTTACCCGGTGCTGTCTAGCAATGGCCGTGAGTGGGGACATGTGCATATAGCAAAACGTGTGCCTTAGTGACGCTCCATGTGGTACTCAAGCAATCAATCAATCAATCAAATAATATTTCAGGCGCACTACATACCCGCAAGGTTTTCAAGGCGCTGAGGGTGGGGAGAGGGGGGATGCTGTTGCTACTGGTCGCACAGTCAGGTCTTGAGTCGTCTCCTGAAGGTTAGAAGGTCTTCGGTTTGTCGTAGGTTGAGGGGGAGGGTCTTCCAGGTCTTGGTGGCGCGGTGTGAGAAGGATCTGCCTCCAGCTGTGGTTCTACGGATGCGTGGGATGGTAGCCAGGGAGAGGTCTGCTGAGCGGAGTTTCCTGTTGGGTACGTAGAAGGAGAGTCTACTGTTGAGATAGTCCGGTCCTGTCTTGTGGAGTGCCTTGTGTGCGTGGATCCTGAGTTTGAAGGAGATTCTTTTATCGGAGGGGAGCCAGTGCAGGTTCCTCAGGTGGGGGGTGATGTGTTTGCGGCGCAGGATGTTGAGGATCAGGCATGCAGAGGCATTCTGGATTCTTTGCAGTCTGTTCATGAGCTTGGTGGTGGCTCCGGTGTGGAGTGCGTTTCTGTAGTCGAGTCTGCTGCTGACGAGGGCCTGGGTGACTGTTTTCCTTGTGTCTGTCAGGATCCATCTGTAGATCTTGTTGAGCATACAGAGGGTGTTGAAGCATGTGGAGGAGACTCCGCAGTTGTTGCCTGTGGTTTAGGAGATAGGGGTGGGTGAGGGGCCTTTGGCAAATTGCAGGGAAGATGGAGTGGATCCAGATGAGGGCTGTTCCTCGTATCCCCTTGTGGTGGTGTCTGGCATCTGCGGTGTGGTGTGTGAGAGGCTGTTTGTGGCTGCATAGAGGTGTAGTAGGATGTGACACAGGTCAAGTGGCATACATATTTAAGCATTGTCAGCATGGTGTATGTTCTTGGTGCTGTGCTTGATACCCAAACAAGACTGGGAGTGGTCCATGATGGAGTTCTCTTCAATGTAGCCAGTCAGCTGGGTGTTTATGTGTCTCTCAGTGACTTTGTCCACCACGGGTTGCAGGGAGATGGTCAGATAGTTCATCTTGTCTGTTGGGTCATACTGACAATGAGCCGATTTGTTCAACGTAGAGACCGGTCTTGACGGTCTTCCTGAAGGTGTCCAGAGATGGTGTGCATGTGAGCTCTGCTGGTGGCTCATTAAATGTCTTGGATGCATGCAGAGATATATTTTAAGAATTGGCACCATTTCACACCCACTTTTCATATTTGCCCCCAATTTAGGACCCATACTTACAATTTGAGCACCACTCAACACCCACTTCTCAGATTTGAGCAACATTCCACACCCACATTTCAGATTTAACCAGAAAATGTAACACCGAATTAACCATGAAACTCATTATTTGGTACTTACAAACCAATACATTTTAATTTTTAATAATAAGTACACCCTGTGAATCATGATTTACATGGTATTTGACACACCCATTGATGAATTGTGTGCCAGATTTTACTTCTTGTAAAGTCAAGTTGTGCACGATTGACACACCATTAAATCTCTGTGATGATGAAACATACACACCAGGATTTTATTTTTGGTCTCTTACTTGCAATTATTGTACAATGGTAACATTTCATAGTGAGATACTGATACAGGAAAGTAACTTGCAGACAGGGTATGTGTGTTGAGTTTGTTTATTGTCACAAACAGTTCTTGAGGTAATTTTACATATACATGTCTTTGTTTTTGTCAGTCACAATGTGATGTGCTCAAGTGAAGTAATTGTTTATTATCCAGTCCCTTCGGGCAATTCCAGCAGCAGTGGCTGTGGTGTGTCGGCCACCTCGTTGATCTTCGTCATCATCCTGGTCATCGCCCGGTGCTGCAGGCACTTGGATTCAGGGTGCATTTGTGCAGACACAAATGTTGTGCAATACACAACATGCTAGTATGATTTTGTTGACCATTTCTGGGCTGTACAGCAGTTTGCCACCTGTAATGTCCAGGCAACGGAAACGTGACTTGAGCACGCCAAATGTACGCTCTACGATACCACGTGTGCGTCGATGTGCAGCATTGCACTGCCTCTGTGCCTGGGTGGTGGGGTTTCGTATTGGTGTCATCATCCACAGGCAGAGAGCATATCCTTGATCACCTATGAGATGTAATAGGGAGATGTGTACATGATTCATTAGGCATACTATGTTGGCAGTGTTGACATATTTTTCTATTGTGATTTTTGCTATTTTTTGACTTAGGTTAGACATGTGTTGCTTCTGGCTATTTCGCGGCATCAATACTGTGTACATTGCCTCAGTTTTGATCCTCCAACCATCCTTTTTACTGGTGTTTGCTGCACGGTTGCATAAGTGTCACTACAAGTGTACAAAATGGGAATGATACCAGCACAAAAACCACAGACACCAACAGGCAGCCTGACTCTCCTAACATCTAGCCATGGCACTGATCCACACTCGTTGCAGTCACCGCCATGTTAATGTTCAAATGACATAGGCCACACATGGCACAGCTAACATTCCGACATGCATCTCATGCTGATGGCAGACCTGTGACACCATACTAGCCATGCAATTGTATGTCCAGAGCTAAAATGGAGGAACATACCAAAGCCACCTCACCTGCAGGGCCCACTGGGGAGAGTGAAGGTTGGCACACACCATCAATAATAACTTGGGACACCACGTAAACTTACTGGCCTGCCTCATCTGTCACTAGCAGAGCATGAGACTCACATGACACAACTTCTCACAATCATTTTCACTATGTGGTTTATTGACAAGATCAGACTGTCCACACACTTCACCACGCTGATACACATGGCATGGCTCACCTGTGCACACTTCTTAGCATTTGTAATGGATTAGCATTTGACAGATCAATTACAACACACAAGTAGTGACCGAAAACACATCCACTTGCTCATCGGGAAACCACATGACACACCATATAACAGGGTTGAGAATGAGAAATATGTGTGGCAGAGTGAGAGAGGAGATGCTACTAGACACCATCAACAGCAGCACCAACATCACTGCAGTAAACACCAATGGCGCTGTACGGTGGTTTCATGACACATTTTCCGGCATATGCATGCACATTTGCCACACTCTGCACTTCCTACAATCAAAGTGCATTGTTACAACCTTGGTCACAACAAACCTCAGAATTGACACACTGATTGTACATGTGTGAGTACCTGTGAAAGGTTGGGTCACCCTAATAGGTCACCGGCAACAAGAACTGCAACATGATCATCTTCATCAACAATGCGACCATATCCCAGTCCGGATGACTTTAATTAGGTAAATAGATGGCCAGGTACTGGGGGTTACTCTACACCATGCCTACTCACATACTTTCTCTTTGGTCCCAAATTTTCTGTGTGGTTTGTGTCAGTGTGCCGCATGGGTGGGTCGGGGTCAGTGGGGAAGGGGGCAGGGCTAGTGAGTAAGGGAACTGACCATGTGGTTGAACACAGGCCCCTGGTGCGGACACCCTTGTTCACTGAGCCACCAGACCTGGCATACACACATCTTTCTCTCTCTCTCTCTCTCTCTCTCTCTCTCTCTCTCTCTCTCTCTCTCTCTCTCTCTCTCTCTCTCTCTGCCTCCCTCTCCCTGTCTCCCTCCCTCGCTCTGTCTCTCCCTCCCCTGCTCTTTCTCTCCCTCCCTCTGTCTCACTCCCTATGTCTCTTTGCCTCTTTCTCCCTCTGTCACCCTCTGTCACCTTCCCCCCGGCAGCCTGGGCTTGGAAAGCTTCCTGGGCACACACACAGCCACACCCCAGTACTTCACAGGTCTTTCATGGACCATTTACTTGTTAACAAGTTGTTGTTATATTTCATCTCTTGGTGCACATGCATCTCCACTCTGACTATCGCTGGACTCGCACAGCCCCCATGGTGCAGAGTCTCTCAGAGTTCGCGCTGGTGCGGCAGTGTTTGGTGGCACTCTTATGAAATCTGCAGACATGGCACACAGGTACAATGTCTGCAAGGTCCACGGCCAAACAAGAAAGGCTTGCCAGGCCGCTGGCAGCACGTGGGCCATACTTTGAGTAGCCGTGCTCTACACAGTGGAGCCTGTATACCTCATCCTCGTACACAATACATCAACATGTGCCCATGCATTTTGTGCACCCCCCAATCAGTACCTAGGCAATGTATTTACATCCTCCCTCTAGATGGGTCAACATGATAGTGTTTTTTGTGCATGTGGTGTGTTCAGTTGGTACTTACCGACAAGCAATGCATTTCCATATGTGCCATCCTGGAAGCGCTGGTTTATGATGCATTGTCGGAAGATGAATGCATCATGCACACTCCCTGGAAATTTGGCAACGACATTTGTGAACAGTCCGTGGTGGTCCACTATTGCCTGCACATTCATTGAATGGGTGTGCTTCCTTTTGCGGTAGATGTGTTCGCTGTCCGCAGGGGGCACAAATGGTACATGTGTGCAGTCAATTGCACCGATCACCTATGGTATGCCAGCAATGGCATGGAATACTTGCTTTATGGCAATCTGCTCCTGCACAGTATTGGGGAAGTGTAGGTGCTGAGGAATCAGGCTGAGTATGCCATCCAAGACAGTGGGGAGGAAGGTTTAGAAGGATGCCTGTGATACTCCACCGACTCTGGCTGTTGTTGGTTGGAATGTCCCAGAGGCCAAGAAGTGCAGCACAGCAAGCAGTTTTGTCTGCGGAGGGATATTGGCTGTCCGCTGTGTTGGTGGTGTCAGCCTGTGGGCAATGAGGGTCAGGATGTGCTGGATGGATGTCCTTTTGAGCCTGTAGTGGGTTATGACTTCCTCTGGCCTTAAGTCTGTGAAGTAGACACGTCTGTGCAGTGACCGCTGTCTTCTTCGTCGCTGCATGGGTGGTGGTGGTCCTGGTGGTGGTGGCATTGGCGGTGGTTGTTGTTGTTGCTGCATTGGTGGGACTCCAAGCTGCATGATGACTATCTCCAAGGCTTCTGTGGCTGTTCTGGGAAGGCTCGGGCCAACTCTCCCTTATATACACCCACTTATCAGGTTTTTATCAGGTGTTAAAAACTGGAGTTAGCGGGAGTTAGCATGGTTTTTCAGTCAGGAACGCCTACTTTGCATGTCATTTGCGATAATTATCGCTGGCTTGAAATGCGATAAAATTCCGGTCGCTATCGCCGGAAAAGTAACGCTAACAGGGGTTAGCGTCGCCTTGTTGATCGGGTGAAAAAATTATCGCCGCTTTATCGCCAGAAGCTGGCGCTAAGGCGGCGATAATATTTTATCGCCGCCATGCCCCATACTTCCCAAACTGTAATGCACAGCTTATTACAATCATTAGATATTATTTTATATATTGCAGGGATTTCTTTTCAGTTCGCTGAATTTGTAGCGTACAGGTTGAGGTATATTTTCTTGTACAGAGGATGTGGGCTAACAGCTAGGGCAGTCGACCTCAAATCTGGGTAACCGGCTTAGAGTTTCGGCAAGGTCGTGCAACATCCTGGGATTCTGGGCAAATCACTGTGGGGCAGATTTACAAATCCCTTGCACCTCCTTGCGCCACCTTTGCATCACTTTTTGATGCAACGGAGGCACAAACGATGCAACCAATTTACATTGTGACGCATCTAGGGACATGCATCACGTTGTTAAGCCCAGCGTCACATTATACCTGTGCCAGGTATAATGTACGCAGGGTGGGCGTTCCCATGCAAAAAGCTGTGTAGAACTGACGCAGTTGCATCACTGCGTCAAAATCCCTACGCCTGCTCAGGCGTAAGGATTGACGCAGGGCTTTTTGTATGGGACTCACCTATCTGTTGTGGCACATTACTGGAGTTGCGTCACTTTCATGAGCAACTCCAGCAATACGTCACTTTTGTGCCAACAGATGCGTCAGTATTTCTGTCACATCTGTTAATCCTTGCGCCATGGAGCACTGTATTTTAAATACAGTGCATCAATGGTGGCGCCAGGACATTTGCCACTGGCGCAAGGAAACTGACGCATCTATGCAGTTGCGTAATTTCCTTGTAAATCTGCCCCTTAATCTCCCCGTGCCTAACAAAAATGAATTTGTCCTCATGTAACGCAACTGGTGCTCGTGTAAAGCTCTCTGATACCTGATACCTTTGGGTCAAGTTCGTGCTATATAATACTCTGTAAAAAAAAATAGCTTGACAGGATAGTGCTCTAAATTGCATAACTTGACAGGACCATACCATTTTATTTTTTTCAGTCCAGATGGTGACCAACCCGTGCCATTCAAATATCACAAACCTAACTTTGCATGACTTTGACACCCTGACTTCCTTTAAAATACCCATTACCTCACAATCTTGTAAGGCCGCCTAAAACCGAGCCACTAATTATTCATGTATTTCCAAAATAGTGATACACGAGTTTACAAGAATACCTTTGAGAGATAAAAGGTTTTCAGGGACAGTGCATGCATGTCATTGATAGTTGCAATAATAGCTTTAACCTTGGCAGTCGTATGGTGTCCCCTGTGTATCTTCACATCCTTCATTAGCCACCAAGTGCCTGCCTTGTTGTGTTGACTTTTTATTAATGGCCTGCTGTAATTAATATTCTACTGGCAGTCACATCCATCTTTCTCTCTTCACACAAACATGACAAAGTGGGCATTTTACTTCATGCAGACTTCAGTATTTTGACTCCTACATCTTTTCTGGTCTGACTTGACACTGATACCAGACCTTTCTTGAGTATTTTTCCCATATTTGCTACATTTTTTTTTCGTATTCTAATATTTTACTATTTTAAAAGAAGAGTGAATACAATTATAGTAAAATGCAATTCAACATAGCATTGTGGTCCATCAATAGACAAGAATTGAATAAATATCAATACGTTATATATGATATCGTTGCTACATTTTTAAGTTACAACAATGTTTTAAATTCGTAATTCCTAGAGCACAGCATATGACACTTGGAAACAAAATATACCTGTGTTTTTAAATTTAATTAGTTTATTAGCCATTAGTCAAACACGTGAAATAACATATTCTAATCTATAAAAAAGAGCCATCAAAAAGGCCTAACAAGGGGAATATATCTACTATTAACAGTTCATTGTACGAGGAACAATGGGCCAGATGTACTAAACACTGGTAGCACAATATTGGTCGCAATTTCCAAACATTCTCTTTTAGACCAGTATGTTAGTTTGCAAACCGACCCATGTACTAATAGCTCTGTTAACAAAATACTGAATTGTAGTGGATCACAATTTGACCTACCTCATGATTATTATTCAGGTAGGCTACAAATTGCCTCTCTCCACGATTTGCTGCCATTGCACGGATGGTGGCCTGACGAGGTCTGCAGAAAACATGCCTGTGATAGTTTTTTAACTCCAGGTGAACGTAGAGGTGAGTTCTTGAGAACTAAAAGCTGGGTTTAAGCATTGTCCAAAAATGATCTTTTGGAGTAGGATTTTAGACTGTTGCAGTCACAAATATATTTTACAAGCCATCCCTGTGGTGTCACAATAGGTGGTAGTGTGCACAAGTGGCATTCCACTACCAACCCCTGAGTTTTCTGCCCCAAATGCTAGGGGCATATTGGCAATTTAAAAATGTCAATCAGAGATAAGAAAATCTAATTATTTTTAAATGAGAAGCACATCCAATTTACTCCTGTTTGCCATAGGTAAAGTGCACAGAAGTCACTCCCCCCCCCTTAAATAGTGTTAAGAAAAAGCAAAACAAGCTGGGATGACCAGGTGTTTTGTTAACATTATGGAACATATTTTACATTGTTTAAACAACACTTATCTTGAGGGAAACAACAGACACTTTGAGCCTCATTTATGAAAAGTGACGCATCACTGCGTGAAAACAGTGATGCGTCACTTTTCACTGCGCCCTCCCTGCGACTCCAATGATGCGTCATATTTACAGTATGACGCATCATGTCGCAAGGAGTCACAGATACGTCAGTATTTCTGACGTATCTGTAGGCGCAAAAGTGACGCATTGCTGGAGTGTGTCACAAAAGTGACGCAACTCCAGCAATGTGTCCTTTCACATGAGGCAAGCCCCATGTGAAAGGGCCTGCGCCAGTCTTACGCCTGCTGTGAGGCAGGCGCAAGATATTGACGCATTTGCACCCTAGAAGTGGCGCAGTGAAATCTCATAGATTTCACTGCGTCACTTCTACGATGCTTACTTACGTGTGAACGCCCACCCTGCATACATTATACCTGACGCAGGTATAATGTAGCGCAGGGGTTTACAAAGTGACGCATCTAGGTAGATGCGTCACTTTGTAAATATGGCGCATCATGGCGCATGTTTCATGCCACTGGTGCGTCACAAAAAGTGACGCACCAGTGGCGCAAAAGTGACGCAGGGGCTCATAAATGAGCCCCTTTCTTTTTAATATTTACATTTTTATGTTAATATGAGGTAACTCCAATTTTAATCCTCTAGGGAATCTTAGAACATAAGACAATAGCAAAGTCCAAGGGGTGGGAAGACAGTTAGTGTCCCATCACAGGCCAACAAACAATTTTCTTATAACTCCAGGCATAATCCTTGCATTCCCAACAAATCTAGGTTTATAGTCCTCAAGGAGCTCTCAATTCTTCTAGAGCTCATGTCTTTGGGTACCTATTCCTTAGGAGGGGGACCGGTATTTAAGATTTTCTTAGGTGGGCAAGGGCTAGGTGATTCTCGGGAGGAAGGGCTACAGCAATGGGGAGATTTGGGTGAACATGGAGGTTTTCGTGTATGTGAAGGTTTTTGCCCTATAGAAGAGTTTGAAGTACTGGGAATTTTAAGCCCAGCGGTGCAGGGGAACACACCCTATGACTTCGGGTTCTTCCTGTTTCAGACCTACAGAAACACAGAGTCTTCTGGGTGAAGTCAAAGATCAGTTTATTGGCTGCAGACCAATTACAGGTATCCTAGAAGTACAACAGCGTGTATGTTCTCAGGAGACTGCTGAAAATCACAGAAACGGGCTTCTCCTTAAATACAAAATATCATGCTTCAGGCACACATTCCTTGGTTTTATGATATGGCCATATACATGTATACATTTCAAACGAAAAGGC
Source organism: Triturus cristatus (assembly GCF_964204655.1). Classification (NCBI taxonomy): domain Eukaryota; kingdom Metazoa; phylum Chordata; class Amphibia; order Caudata; family Salamandridae; genus Triturus; species Triturus cristatus. The sequence continues at coordinate 464,728,122 of NC_140589.1, forward strand.
AGAGTCATGATGACCATCCCACATTCCAGTTAAGCCAGCCCGCAATTATTTACCCAGCAAGGCTCAGATCCCACATCAGAGATGATAGGCCCCAATAAACATGAGCATCTCCTGTTTGGAAAACAAGCCATAAAACAGGAACAGGCAGGTGTGAAAGAGATTAGCTGGAGGCTCGTGTAGGATGAAAAGGCTTTATGGTGTGTCAAGCCCTGATGCTAATCACAGGTGGCCAGAGGACGGGGAGCTCGTGAGACCGGACTGACCTGGGGCAGCGGAGCCAAGCTGCCCAGGTCACAGAAAAGTCAAAGGGGAGCACATGTGCTCTAAAAGGCCCGTATTTGCTTCATGTTATGTAGCCTATGTGAGGGCAACCATAAGATGGCCACCGCTCTAAGATGGAACCCACGTAGTTATGTATAATAACGCATACACAGTGCATTCATAGCTAAAACGTTACACAAAGCACTTGTACATACCGCATTAACCATTCGCGGTTCACTAACACCGGGATAGACAGGGGTAGGCCCTGCCTCCTACGCGGTCCCAAATTCTAAAGTACGACAAGTTTAGGATGTGGGAGAATGTGTGTGCATGGGCGAGTTTGGGGCATGGGAGAATGTAGGTGCATGGAAGGGTTGGGGTGTGGGAGGATGAAGGTGCTTGAGAGGGTTTGGGTGTCTGGGAGGCTGTAGGTCCATAAGTGGGCATGGGGGAATGGGAAGATGTAGGTGCATGGAAATGTTAAGGTATGGGAGGATTTGGGGAATAACAGGATTTGTGAGAAAGTGTGGATTTGGGGAAATAGCAGTGCTTTGGTGTATGGAAGGGTGTTAGAAATTGGGGTCTCTAGTTGGCTGAGGTAGGTTCCTTTGTCCAAATAGGGACCCTTGCTTCGAGTCAGGGTAAGGGGGACACACACTTTACAGTAAGACAGTGAAAACACCACAAAAGGACACCAAACCAGTTTAGAAAAATAAAGTATCTTTATCTAAATTAAACAAGACCAAAACGACAAAACTCCAGCATACACACTTAAAAATATGACTTTCTAAAGGTTTCAAGAACTTGTACCATTGAAAACAGTGAATGTGTGACTTTTCACCAAAGTACCTGTAGATGCGTCAAAGTTCCAAAGCCAAACAGCCACAGAGTTGGAAAACAAAGAGATGCGACACTCCTGAGACCTCGGCGAGGTGATTTGACAGTTCTGTGACACGTAGAGGATGAGTTGCGTCGAATCCGGTCTGTATGGGGAGTGGTGCGTTGATTCTTCGTGACGGTTCTGGTTCGCAGGTGATGCGTCGGGGAATCGTGCCTCACAGGTAAGATGTGTGGAAATCCGGGATGCGGCGGCGAGCGATGCGGTGGTGTCGAATTGTGCTGCGTTGGTCCTCTTCAGCAGCGATCCCTCGATGTGGCGATTTTAGCAGTTCTTCACGTTTCTTCTTTCTTCCAGCTCCCAAACAGCAGCAACAACCTCCAGAGGCCCAAAACTGGCACAGGCTCCTCTTGGCAGGCTAGAACTCACCACAGCAGAGTTCAGGGGAGCTGGGGGTGAAGTCTTCATGTCCCTGAGATTTCAGAACAGGAGGCCAACTCACTTCAGGCCCTTGGAGATCTCCTTTAAGCAGGGGACACAGCACACAGCAAAGTCCTTCTCCTTTCCTTGGCAGAAACAGCAGCTGCAGGCCAACCCCAGACACACAGCAAGGGCAGTACTTCTCCTCAGTCTCTCCAGCTCTTCTCCTTGGCAAAGGTTCCTCTTGAATTCCAGGAATGATCTAAAGTCTGGGGATTTGGGTCTGATACTTGTACTTCAAGATGTCTTTGTTCTCTTTGTGCAAGTGCTCTAAGCCCAGTTCAAGCCAGTTCTGGGGGCACTCTGCAAGTGCACAACAACATCCATTGTCAGTGGGAGCCTTGGCTCCAGACACATCACAGGGGGGAGGAGCCAGCATTGTGGAAGACAGGCGAAGGTGCAGTTTCTGGAGGTTTTCACTCTCAGAGATGTTTGAAATCTCCTTCTTCCCTGCCCTGACCCAAGCATGTCTAGGGACACAAAACACTAGTTTATAAACTCTTTGTGAGTGTTCTGGTCACAGCTTTTTTAATGTGCTAGGGTGGTAGGTGACAGCTCATCTCCCCATCAAGTCAGGAATGGCCCATCCCACCAACACCTATGGGGAATAGGGGTTGGAACAGTCTGGGAGTAATGCACAACTGCCAGCTGCATCTAGTTATGTGGCCCAGAATACAGGCACCAAATGGTTGGGGCAAGAAAATGCCAACTTTATGAAATGGGAATTTTCAGAATTGTGACTTAAAATCTGACTTCCACCATTAAAGGGGGTTTTAAATTACAATTCTTTAAATTAAAATCTCAGCCTATGCACCTTACAAACCCCGCAGCCCGCTCCTAATATAATATGATACCAGTTATATCATTCATAATCAGTTACATAGTTAATAATACATTTATTATGAATTGTTAATTAATTATTATTTAATTAACTTCCCACTCTATACCCCTACAAATCCAGCAGCCTGCACCTCATATATAACAACAAATAGAATGATTACATTACACAATTTACTCAATTGATAATCAATGAAATAATTGATAACAAATTAATCATTAATTGTAAATTAATTATTAATTATTTAACTACTCAATCAATGCCCCTACAAACCCAACAGTCCACAGCTAATATGTAACAAAAAATATATAATTATCACACAATTACATAATTAATAATTGTTAGAAATGGGGTTTCTGGTTGTCTAGGGTTTGCACCTAAGCCAAACAAAACCCACCACTCTAGTCAGGGTAACGGAGCTACACACCTAAGATAACCCGTGCTCACCCCCTTGGTAGCTTGACCATAGCTGCCAGGCTTATCCCAGAGACAATGTGTAGAGCGTTTGCACAGCACACTCACTCCAGTGACACAATAAATACATCTAAAAGGAGACTCCACACAAGGTTACCTAAAACAGTGATTACATAGCCAGCTAGGCAATTGTAAAAACATCACAGTTAGTGCAATAAGATAAAGACGTATATGTTGCATTCATCATGAAGAACTCCGTCACTGCACATACAATGTTCATCCTGGAATAATACTTGTTATCCTAACAATGCAAGGAAAAATTGACATACAACATCAGGTCATGAAATACAGCAGTTAGGTTATTGGGAGAAAACACATGAATCACCAAACATCATTGTAGTACATAAACACATTGTGGGCAGAAACCCCTACGTGTCTATTACATATAGTACGGTAATTCAGGTCAACTCTGGGGGCACAAGAGCCTCGGTGCACCTACACCAGTTAATCGGGTAACTATAATAGTCATCAGAACCTCAATCACTCAAACAGGGGTCCTCCGTTGATGACTCTCCCCTGAATTGCCTCCAATGCAGAACAGTGTCCCCAAGGGATATGCCAACACGGGGAGGGCAGGGTGAGTCCAGCATCAGCAGGGTGGCGATCTGGTTGGTGCCTCTAGTTAGAGTCAGCCTCATTCAGCCTCAGTAAAGCCCTGAAGGCCCCCGATATCTTGAGGGGAAAGAAACTTTGTGGAACTACTATCCATTCTCCATTGTGGGAAGTCCATTGACGTAATGGATATCACTCAGCAACCAAGGGTTTGCTGGGAGTGGGGCTGCACTGGTGAGGGATTTCCCTCTGGCCTACGGTGATGCGGTGCATATAGAGCGGGGTGTACAGACAGCGCTTGCCTCTAAATGGTACTCCTGCTTTAAAGGACACCTTGGGATGCAGAAGGGCACTCAGCATGCACTGGTGTAGAACCCCAGAGAGGGAGCAATCACAGGCCCAAAAAACAGTGAGAGTGAAGTGCTCACCACGTGCTGGTGCAGGAGAAGCTGGGAGTAGTACACAGCGCTCCCAATGCACTAGGCTCTTGGGAGAACCCTTGGGAGGCACACAAGAAGGGAAACATGCAGCAGGCCAGCACATCAGGCAGTGCAAGGTGGCCGGCCCTCCTGCAGCCCAGCAGGCAGCAGGCCACCCAACAAAGCAGGCAGTCCAAATGGTGGTTCCTTCTGACAGCAAAGCAGTCCCTTCTGGCAAGGTGCAGTCTGTAAAGCCAGTAACGTCTGATTACAAGTCCCATGCAGTGTTTAAAAACATGGGCTCAGAGCCCCTGTACTCATACTCAAAATGTCTTTGATGTGGAGGTAACTTCAAAAGAAATTGTAGAATTGCACAACACCCCCATTTAACCCCAGCACTGGCCTCAGAAGTCATCAGGGTTTTAAACGAGCCCTTTGTATGAGGGAAGGACACAGCCTATACAAATGTAAAGGCACCCCACCTCCCTTTCTTCAAGCCCATTCAGTATGCAGATGAATGCAGATGCAACCCTGTTACACCCAACCCATCCTGTGGGATGGCTGTCTGGAAAGTATGCAGAAAGCCTAGCTGTCACTCGACCCTAGACAAGGATTGGAGTCAGGCTACAAAACACAAGAGTCATAAGCAGTGAAATGGCCACTTTCTAAACATGATGGACAGAATGCTGAATAAATCATACATTCACACCCAGTCAAGAGATCTGGTTTAAATCCATCATTCTTTTGCTCACCATGCCATACCAGTTTAGATCCAGCCTTATGCAAATCAGTCTTGACCCTGTTCCTCATGGGAACAGTCCAGCCTGAACTACCAAACCAAGTGCTCTCTGAACCAGATAAAAGCATCCTGCCACCAGTTTTGGGGTGTTACCCTCATCAGCCAGGATAGCTTGAATCCAGTGGCACAGTGAGCAAGGGACCCACGTCTGGGCATACCCATCCTACTTAGGGCAAAAAGTGATTCTTTGTTTTTGTTGTTTTGTTATGAATAATAGTCTTTGCTCTCCTGACTATTCTATTGTTTGAGTTACATGTGTCAATCAATGTAGAATTAATATGTTATTAATAGACAGCATATTTAACTTACATTATTATATTCTGCAGCATGATAATCAAGTATTGTTTGAATATATTCACAGCATTTAATCTAAGTACTGACTGTTCTTTCTTGCAATATTTTTTATTGATTTTTGATGAGTTTCTAGAATGTTGATAACTATGGGCCTGATTACGATGTCGGGCAGAATGACCGTCTGACCGACATGGCCACAATAAGATTCCAATCAACTAATCCGCTGTATCTCCAACCGCCATATTATGATGTACGCAAGTCTATTCTCTGACTGCAACAGGACCGCAGTTGTCAGATATGACTCTGACAAATCTGGATCAGTTGGTCGGAATGTATGCATTCCTAAAACTACACAGCTGATGCCAATTGGAAGAGTAGACACACCTACCAGTCCACCTATAAAAAAGAATGGGACCATGATCCTTTCCTTACATACTTCTGCAGAGTTGGACTGACCATACTGCTTTCTCCAGTCACACAGCAGCCAGCTCTTCACAAAATCATGCACTGTCATAGCACCATTCACTGCATATATCATATTTGTCTTCACTTTTTGTACACCCCTTTCACACTCACATTCACTATTTCACACACAATGTAAAAAAAAAGAAGCAGCCATTTTTTTCAGATTCGGGATCCAAGTCCAATAAAGTTTCATCACCCAGAAAAACCTGATGTGGGACAGGATAGTCAACAATGTAAAAGCAGTAGCTGCCACCCTGTGCACAACGGAGATCTCAGAAAGAGGTGGCACAATGTCAAGAAGAGGGTCAAGGCCCTGGCCAACACGAACCACCTGGCTGCACAACAGAATGGCAGTGGCCCTTCCCTGACACCAGTACACCTTACTGCCTGGGAGGAGAAAGGTGCTTGCCATCCTGCCGCCGGAGAGCTTGTTTTGAATACCTAAAGGAATTGAGTCTGGTAAGTAATACCTAAACATTTGTCGCAAGTGATCCATTACACCTAAGCACACATTACTGTAATGGTCAAAGTCTTGTAAATCTGACTGTTTTCCAGAAAACTGTAGCCAAAGTATTGGAGATGTGTAAATGATGCTGACAACCTGTATGCCTGCCCATAAGATTAAAAATAACCTAATCAACCGCATTTTCAAATGTCTACATGAAGGCTATAAGTGCATACCCATTAAATCATTATAGCAGCAACAACAACATGTGACAACATGCCAAAAATTGTCCCGTAACTAGAGTAAGAAGTTAACAGGTATAAAACGCTAACCAGTTCATCAAGTAATCAGATCTCACAAAAGGAAAGGACTACATCAACGATCCGCCACTCAGACTCCACCTAAGAACAACAGCCACATGTGTCAGCCATCTCTCTACTCAACTTCCTCTCACTGGTAGGAAGCAATAGGCCGAGGTAGGTTGGGTAGGCTGGGAGGGAGGACTCTCTGCACTAACCACAACTACCATCATGCTTTGTACTCCAAACTGCAGGCACCTGTGTCAGCCATCTCTCTACTCAACGTACCCTCACTGGCAGGGAGCCATTGGTCAAATGGGGGGAGGAATGTCTGCAGTGACCATAACTACCATCAGGCCTTGTACTCCTAACTCAAAAATACAGGTACCTGTGTTAGCCATCTCCCTACTTAACTTACCCTCACTGGCAGGGAGCCATTAGTCAAGGGGTGGAGGAGGAGTGTTTGAGCTGACCACAACTAACATCAGACTTTGTACTCCAAACTGCAGGCACATGTGTCAGCCATCTCTATACTCAATGCACCCTCACTGCAGGAAGCAACAGCCCCAGATGTGCTGGGTAGCCTGGTGAGAGGAGGACTCTTTACACTGACCACAACTCCCACCATGGTTTTTACTCCAAACTGCAGGTACCTGTGTCAGCCATTTCTCTACTAAACTTACCCTCACTGCAGGGAGCCATTGGTCAAGTGGGGGGAGGAGTGTCTGAAATGACCACAACTACCATCAGACCTTGTACTCCTAACTCCAAACTACAGGCACCTGTGTGGGCCATCTCTCTACTCAACTTACCCTCACTGGCAGGGATCCATTGGTCAAGGGCTGGAGGAGTGTTTGAAGTGACCACAACTACCATGAAGCTTTTTACTCCAAACTACAGGCATCTGTGTCAGCCATCTCTCTACTCAACTTACCCTCACTGACAAGAACCAATAGCCCTAGGTGGACTGGGTAGGCTGGGTGGGAGGAGGACTCTTTGCACTGACCAAAATTGCCACCAGGCTTTGTACTCCATACTACAGGCACCTGTGTCAGCCATCTCTCTACTCAACTTACCCTCACTGGCAGGAAGCAATAGGCCCAGGTGGGTTGGGTGGGTTGGGTGGGAGGAGGACTCTTTCCACTGACCACAACTACCCTAAGGGCTTGTACTCCAAACTACAGGCACCTGTGTCAGCTATCTCTCTACTCAACTTACCCTCACTGAAAGGAATGCCATTGGTCAAGGAGGGGGAGAGTCTGAACTGACCACAACTACCAAATGACCTTATACTCCTACCTCAAAACTACAGGCGCTTGTGTCAACCATTTCTCTACTCAACTTAGCCTCACTGGCAGGGAGCTATTGGTCAAGGGGTGGGAGGAGTTTTTGAAATGACCACAACGACCATCAGACCTTCCATCCCAAGCTAAAAACAGGCACCTGTGCTGTACCTCAACAACAGTTTTCCTCACATCTTGCTATGGAGTGTGAGCTGTGTATACACAGTTATATGCTCTTACACGTTTGCCTACTTAGGCTGATTTACCCCAGACTTTTGAGTAGAAAATAATGAGCACATTACTGACACCATGACAATTTAGTACATAAAATACCACAAATATTTTAAGGTAAGGTTGTCACTTAACTGTGCCTGGTGATACATTGATAATGCACAGCACACAGAGTTAACATTACCAATGTATGTGTAAGTATGTCCTGCAAATATATTTGAATTTGAACCCACTAATCCTCAAGAGTCATTTGCAGAGAGTCAGGTTCAAGTCATTGTCAGTAGCCATGTCACAATCCAAATGATTTTGTGAAACAAGGAGAGGGGATCGTATATTCCAAAGGGACAGAGCATCATATAACCAAACTTTAAAAAATATGTTTTACCTTTCAAAGAACTCTAAATGATATCCGCACACTTATTCACCACAGTCATTCACCAATTCTCACACTGTTTTCTCTTAAAGTTCCACTCAGGATGCTAAAGCACTCATAAAGATATTTAATTGATCAGGTCACAATAATATATTTAAAATATACAAGAAAACACAAAAAGTCAGTGTAAAAATCATTACATCCACAATATATTAAAACCAATGTGTGTCACAATGTTGTAAATTCATTACACTACCAGCTCCTTGGAAAGGAATATGAGACAGTTATATTTGTCTTATCCTTGTTAATTTGAAAATAATAGACAGCACCCTGCAGGGTAATTAATCTCCTGTCTATGTTTCGCTAAAGTCCTCTATCAAATGTAACAAACTTCAAGCGTCAACACGTTTCGGTGGGGTAGCTTCAATCAGACCACCTTCTTCAGGACAGAAAGTTTAATTCACTCCTTTCCATGATTGAAAATATCACATATAATTTGATCCTTTATGCACCAGTGCAGAAGCTCTCAGTTGAAGATTGCTTCTAAGGAATTTTTTAATGATATTGTGTTCAATGGATCTCCACTGTGTCCCTGCATGCGGTTTTGTCAATTCTTTCAGGAGTCCTCTTCCATTTCAATCATCCTCTTTCTTTTCTATTAAACTGGGTCACTTTGCCTCAGGGGTTATTATAATACAAGAACATGTATTCGTGGCTTTTCTGGCTCACGAATTCAGCATATTCTGGTGCCTGCTCTGTGTAGTGGTTCGATAAAAAAAAAACGCTACGCAGAGCAGGCACCAGAATACGCTGAAGTCATGAGCCCCAAAAGCTACGAATGCGCGTTCTGGCAATGAGAACAACAGCAGAATCACAATAAATTACAATAAATTACGAACACACGGCGGAGGGGCAGGGAGCAGCGAGGCAGGCAGCTAGGGTGGCAAAACAGCACAACGAGGCACAACGAGGCTGCGTGCAGGGGCGAGGGGCACTCACACAGCTGGTGGCCGTGCGGCGATGGGGTGTCCTGAGAACAGGTCACACTCACCTGCGCCGCGCGGTCGCCATTTATGGACAAGTGGGAGGGAGGAGCAGCTGGGAGGCGGGAGCGGGGAGGACACAAAACGAAAGGGGGCGTGGCCGCGTGAATGGCGGCGGGAAGCGGGGAGCGGGGTGGGCAAGGCACAGGGGGACAACACTAAAGTTTAAACAAGGCAATATAAACGCACACAGGCACAGGGGGACAACAGCAGAGACAAAACAGAAGGCAATGAGAACAACAGCAGAATCACAATCAATTACAATAAATTACGAATACACGGCGGAGGGGCAGGGAGCAGTGATATCTGTACCAATAGGGAGATCTGGCAACACTTCAAGGATGAATGATGAAACTAGCCAGCCTCAAACTCCAACCCTGAATGAGCTCTCCATCGATGATGACTCCCCTAAACACTTGGACGTGGAGGAGGAACGAGGCCCATCAGGTTTGGCTGGGCAGACAGCACCACTGCCACGTCTCCCACCCCAACTTCCAACTCGCAGCTGACCCCTACCCCAACAGACACACAATCAAGCACGGGCTACATGATCACCAGTACACCACAGTCTACTCTGGAGTTGAGAATCCAAAACCCACTCAATGAGGATTGAGGAGCTGGTTCGACTGTGCAAGCACAAACCGTGCCAGCCAGTGGGGGTAGGGATGGTGGGAAGGGACATGTGGGCCCACGTCGTCACACAGCTGGTGTTATGGATGTCCGGGCCAACCATTCCCGAGTAATGCATGCCTATGATGGGCACAAGGGAGCAGCAATGGCCCAGATATTCCAAGAACTCAGGGACATCAAACAACTGTAGCCATCCCTAGACCACAGACTAGAAAGACACAATGACCAAATGGATGATGTCATAGGGGTGCTGAGGGACATCAGTACCACCCTCTGCCAGGCCTTTGTCCACACAACTACCCCTCCCAGTGGAACAACTACATCTGTCCCCTCAACATCTACGCAAGCCACAGGGAGGAACGGTGAGCTAGGTAGTGAATCCTTAGTAACCCCAGGGCCTGCAGGTATGGATTCCCCATCCAACGTGGGTAGTACATCAAAGGAAATATCCAGGAGGATCAGATGGCAGTGCACCAACCCCAGCCAGTAAGAAACAGTGCCCCTGATATTCTTGTTTGTGCGCTAACTGTTAATTTTGTTGACTATTTATCCCAAATGTTCCATCTCAGGTGGGATTTCCCTGTTGGACTTTGGACTCCAGTAACTGTGGCTTTGATCTGTATGATTTCAACCACCAACACTGACAACTTCCCTCCATTGTGTTCACTTTTGTTATGATCCATATTGTGTTATTTCACCTAATCACCATGTCTGAAAAATAAAACCACTTAACACAACAATACTAGCTCATGTGGTTCCTTTGACACATATTCAAATATGTTGTAATTACCATGTGATCGTGCTGAAAAAAGTGTAATCAACTTAGGTCAACAAGTACATGTAAAATGTAACTCAAATGCAACAGTCACTCAAACATGGCACCACAAGATAGACATACAGATGTACTTTATCTTACAAATGTCTTTCTACAGTACCTAATAACAGATCATCACCTGTACAAGCAATCATCACAAGTTGACATCCCACTCAAATATTTCTGCAACTAACCTAGTTTGTCATGTACAATTTGTAAAACAACAATGTATGAGTCACATCTGAAAATGCAAAAATATATTTGAAACACTCATTTATTTTGCATTACCACCTGGTACCAGATCCCATTTGTCATAAATGGCATACATAATCAGTAGATAAAAGAAAAATAAACAGGGCAGTACTACTGATCGGGAAGCACAGGTCTCATACAAACATGTCTTGCAGCATCTGTTGGGAGTCTACAAGCATATGCCAGTGGTGTTGCACTTGCACGGTGTGAAACAATTATGACACACATCTACGACTACATCCAGATTTCACATATGGATGATATAGGTAATGTGAACAAAAGTAGCATGTTCTGTCTCCTCAACCACATTGTTTTGGAGCACATGATGATACTACACATATTGCAAAACAAATAACACAAGATAGGAAAGAAGTCCATTGGCAATGTAGCAATTTCCATCTCTTTAATGTGCAAGCAGGCATCATAACAGATCTGCTGAGGTTCTGTGACAGACATTCCCAGAATCATTCCATGTTCAGGTTTGGCTCAGACACAGCATCCTATGCCTGCTGATGGCACAACTCTGAAAATCCTGTCAGTTGATGACATGGCAAAGTTCACTGAAACCAAAATTTGAATTAATATTAGCTAGGAAAAATTAAGTATCACAAGTAAGAGTCAACTTAACCTTCAGCCAGCACAATGGTAATTTTCACAGTAGTAAAGCTTTCATATTACAGTGTGCATGTGGAATTAACAATTTTTGAAACGTGTTTTGTACAGACATTAGCACACTCTGATGTGTACATACATATAGTCCTCACAGCTACACAACAAACACTGTAAAATTGGAAATACACCCCAGTGCATACACACAGTCATGAATAGAAGTTGTTGAAAAGCTGTTGTCGCAAGTTACATCCCTCATCATCACTACTCTCATCATTTACGAGTCCAGGATCCTCAACCGGTGGCTCCTGCTGGTCTCCATCTGCTTCAATGAGAGGGATGTTTTTCCTTACTGCCAGGTTGTGGAGCATGTAGCAGGTGACAGTGATCTGACACACCTTCCCAGTTGATTATTGTAGGGCTTCTCCAGATTTGTCCAGACAGTGTAATCTTGCCTTCAGCAAGCCAAAAACCCACTCCACTGACCGCCATGTTTTCCCATGGTCCACATTGAGGCAGACTTCTCCTGGGGTGACAGGACTCCTCAATGGTGCCAGTAACAATGGCTGGTTGGGGTATCCTGGTTCTCCTACATGGAAGATTGACAGTTGTTCAATGTTGAATCAAACATTTACCGTATATACACACAATACCAATCACAACAAACATCTTAAAAAAATGTAATTGCCAACAAGCCAGGCCCTCTCTGGAAGTAGTTGTGTCATCAAATAGGGTATGATGCTGTGGTGTAGTATGTAGGAGTCATGGGCTGAACCTGGACATTTGGCACAGATGTGTGAGACGTACAAATCTGTCAAACAAACCACCTGTACATTGATTGAGTGGAATTGTTTCCTATTCCTATTACACCTTTTCATTGGCCAGTGGTGGGATTAAAGCAATATGTGTGACGTCAATAGCTCCAATCCCATGTTGAGTTAGACCAAAATCATAAAATTACTCTTTAATATTGGCCAATTATTCACGTTTGGGAAACTTAATGTAGCTGTCCATTTGTCTTGTCAATGCCTGCTAGTACATCACGAAGTACGTTGCTGAACATAGGCTGGGACATTCCACCAGATGTTGCTAGAGTGTACTGGAAGAAATCTGTGGCCAAGTAATGTAGTACAGCAATCACCTTAACTTTTGGTATCAGAGATGTAGGACAGTTTCGATGTGGATGCAATGAAGGTTCCAACTGCTCTAACATGGACCAATACTATTTGGCATTGCAGCTTTAGTGGGTGGCAAGGTGGGTGGTGGGGCTACAGCTATCTGACACTACCACGGTGGGCCTATCTTTGTGTAGGAGACATACTGTGCGCATTCCACCTGTGCACCAGACACAAACCACCTGAGCAGCTCCCGCTTCAAGTCGCACATAAAGTATATCGTAGAAGTTTGTATACAACACGCACAACAACTCCGTATGCACTAACTCTGCCACTACAGGGCACACCTCGTAGAGACGGTCCAGTAGTTGCTGCAGAATTGGCGACCTGGCTAAGTGCTGGAGTACAGACACTGGGAGATCTTAATCAGGACAGGGTGCTTCTTCCATATAAGGAGCTGGCGGAGGCATACGAACTACCACCGGCCCAGTGCCTAAAATATTACTCAATTCTAACAACGCTTAGAGACAGATGAGGAGACATGAGTGCAGAGTAGCCCACACATCTTACCGTGCAATACTTACATGTCATGGGCAGCGGTAGACATCTTACCATATGTTTTGCAGAGTCACTCCGGCTCCACACAGCGGTATGAATGATGCCCATTAGACAGAAGTGGGAGCCAGATAGGGGGCGCCCATTCACATACAGGAAATGGGCAGAGGTGCTGCTCAGCCCGACACACATAAAACTTAATTCATGCTTTAGCTTATCCAACACTATATAGTCCAGAGGGCCTATCTCACTTACAAATTCTATGGGAGGACTGATGGGGCGTGTCCCAGATGTAAGCGCCTAAGAGCTGACTTGCTACACATGTTGTGGATCTGCTCATCCTTGCACACTTGCTGGAATCAAATCTGTGGTGCCCTTGCAGCATCCATGGACCGCCAGTTGGAGCGCACTTGGGAGGAATTCATACTGCACCTCTACCCTGGAGGCAAGAAGCTAAAAGCAACTTCCTGATATGTCGATCTAGGCATTTTAAATGCAAAGCGCCTGATAATAAAAAAGTGAAAGAAACCGGACCCTCCTCTAGCATCAGCGTGGAGTCAATCACTTCTAGTATGGGCTAGGGCAATGTGCAAAGCAATCTGTATAGAAGACACCCGAGGCCTCTGCAAAGTACCTATTGCAATACAATGGGAAGCCATACTGCAGGAGTTTCAAAGGTCACTAAAAGTTGGTGGTGTGGGGACCCCAGCTCTGACATCTCCTGGAGCCGCCACTCATGTTGAGAGGCCACAACCAGCAGTCCCCCTTGAGACACAATAGGCCTGCAATATTTCCATCTCCTCACCCGCACACTACTGTTCCTGGGATCAGAGTATTGGGGGAAGGGCACTGCTGGTACAAGGCAGGTAGCAACAGCCCATGTCGTAATGTGTGCAATACCCATTCACACAAAAAAAGTACCATACTAGCAGAGTATGTCCTACTTGCTGCAACAGCGATGCATCCCCCCTCTCAGAAATAAATCAACCAGAAAAGCCTGACAGCAGAGATCTGTATGTGTAACGCTGCACACAACATCTGCTTCGCAACTATAGTATTGTGTAAATCCAAAGGGGAACTGGAAGCCATAGACGAACAATATCATGCGTGAAACAACATTGTAACTGAATGCTCAGAAGTTCTTGGTAGTCTTGTTAAAACCTGTTGTACAATTGTCTGTTTGGAGAGCTTAACAATGTAAATCCTGGCTGACTTTATATAGAGTCATTGGTAATTTGGCTGAAGTAGCACATTCCGCAGACAAGTGGGATAATGTGAAAGCATGGCTGTAACAAACAGTTGGAATGAATCAAGTCTGTTAATCTCCTGTAAAGACAAGCAAACGCTATATATCTAACATGTACGTAAGTACAACAAAATCTATAAATCAAAAAACAGAACTTTAAAAAAACATAATGAAGCTTCCAACTGCTGACCCAAATCATTGATGGTTGCCTTATTGACACGCTATTTGCTGACCATGTCTCTCTCTACCATGGTTTGTAGGTCTGGAAAAGGCCTGTATATGGGAGGCTGTCTTCCTGCTCCTCCACAGTACCTATGTGTGGATTGTATGCACAGCAGGTGTTACTTCACAATGTCCCCAGTAACATGTACTTAGACAAACACAAAAGACCATGTCAATCAATCAAATAATCTTTATTCGGTGTGAAAAAATCTCACCATAAAAGAATACACTCACAGAATATTTATACATATGCAAATACATCGTTAATTCATGTGAATACATTAAATGAATTTTAAAAATACGTAAAAGATAAAATAGGGAAGACAAGGTATCCCATATTGTCACAGGGTGCAGTATAACGTATAAGATTTGTCCAAGGAACAATACATTTATCTTTTGGGGGGGAAAGTGCTAGTGCTAGGATGTGCAGAGTTGGATCAAAGTAGTGCAAAACATTACATCTCAAAATTACAGTTAAAAAAAAAATCTTAAAATTCATATATTTACATTATAGTTAAAACAATTAACCAATTAAAAGGACATTATGTCTATACATCTTACATTTGGATCGATTTCCTACAACTAAAAACTTTTTTTAAAAAGGTTGTTATAGAGGCTATCACATAAGGTGTCTCTAACTGTTGTAAAGCTATAAGGGCTGGTCGACATTGCCTTAGACCAAGTAATTTTAACAGAGGAATAATCCATAGGTTCCACTGCACTGAATAGAATTTACAAAAGAATACCACATGAATGGTCGATTGATCTGGCGTATCATCGCACGGACATTTACACAGTGCTTTTGACCAATCATTGGCTGTAGGGAAGCTTGTTAATCTATGTAAAATACCTAAACGAAAACAGATTAAAAGGAATTTATCATAATCAGATACTGTCAGGTCTAGGTATGGTTGCAATTTTAAAGATATTAAGGTAAGATTATGCGCCTGGACCGTTTTTTTGTTCATTTCTATGCAGAGCCTCTGGTCGCTGAGAAAACCTAAGGACTCTCTCTTAAGGTCCTTCCTGGTTATCCTAAGCATAGTAATAGGATCATCATAAAATTCTTTGTGACCCAAATTATATAAGAATGTTTTAACATAAAGCAACCATTTAACTTGTTTCACTCCATCTAGACCCATACAGTCATTGATAATCAGGCGGTTAAGTTTCATCTCCTCTATTGTCCAAACCCTATGCCACAACAGAATCGGTTGAATTTTTATAATGTCTTCCAAATATGTCAACCCTAATTCTGTATGGCAAATAAAAGAGGAAGTGCTGTTTGGGACCATCAATAAAAACCTTAGAAAAATATTCTCGGCTACCTGGATGGGATATACATCCATGTATCCCCAAACGCCCGCTCCATATGTGGCTACAGTAACACATTTTGCTTTGTATATATTTAGTAGTTCCACCGTTGGTCGTCTGCCCATTTTCCTACTAAAGTTAGAGAGGGCAGAAAGGGTTCTTATAAACAGTAGTCTTCTAATTTTAACCGCCTCCAACCAGGAACCCGTACGTTCGAATAGGATACCCAGGTAGGAGAAATTTTTAGTGCTTTCGATCCGTTTTTTATCAATAAAAAATGGTCTGGGGCTTTACGCATCTAGTCCCACAGTTCATTATGAGTGTCTTAGATGAATTAATGGTTAAGCCCCTCTCTGACATAAAATTTGCAAAACTATCTACAACCCTTTGTAATCCTTGTGAGGTGCGGGCCATTAAGACCACGTCGTCTGCATATAATAAAGCAGGGATGGGTCGTTTAGCAACTAGTGGTAAATCCCTGCACTCCTGTGTTAAAACCTTTTCCAAACTGTTTATATATAACGTAAAAAGAAATGGAGTAAGGACGCAGCCTTGTCTCACACCACGCCTCACTTTAAAGTGTCTAGTGCATTCCCCCTTTACCCCATAATGAACCTGCGCCTTAGCCCCGTGATATAACTGCCTTAAATAGGAGATCAAATCCACTTCCACTCCCATCTCCTCGAGTATGAGCCATAATTTATTATGTATTACGCAGTCAAACGCTGATGACAAGTCAACGAATGCCATGTATAAAGGACCTTTTTTGACTTTGATGTATTTATTCATTAACAATTGAAGATTAAGGCCCTGCTCTATTGTGCCTAATTTTTTACGGAACCCATATTGCAAGTCACTTAACACTGCCTGTTCCTCCGCCCAGTCCTGTAGTCTATTCAGGATCACTCAGCCCACGATTTGTACGGTGGAATCCAACAGGGATATTGGCCGATAGCAGGCCGGATCAGACCTATTGCCTTTTTTAAAAATGGGTACCAAAATGGATTCATACCATGTGGGAGGAAGGCCTGCGGGGCCACAAGCATTAAAAACTTGTGTCAACAATGGGGCCCAAACTTCCAAATTATGTTTAAAAATGTCAACTGGGACGCCATCTGGGCCGGCGGCTTTTCCGCCCAGGCTTTTGTTAATTGCAAGGATTACCTCATTGAGCTCAAAGTGCAAATGTGAACCCTGACCTGCTATATTCTCTAGATCTCTTTCCTGTTCAAGAGTGGTCTGGGGTCCTGCAATGGGGTCATTATACAGAGCAGAAAAATGCTCGATCCACTCCTGTTCGGTTATTGCCACCTCTATTGTAGCTGTATCTTTTGAAATAAAAAAAGGGGCGTTGACTGCCTTCCAGAAGGCGCTAGTATCACTACTATGGGAGGCTTCACGTAAAGTCGACCATGCTTCCAATTTAAGGGCCTTTTTTCTTTCCTTTAGGGCATAGTTGTACTCTTTTCGCGCCTTACTAATCCTAGGCTTGTCTTTTTTTTCCAAGTGGAGAGCCTTTTTAAGATTGCTATGGGCCCTAGAACAATTAATATCAAACCAGCCCTCATTCTTCTTGGTGCCATTCTTACTTTTAATTTTAACAGTGAGCTCCTCCTTAATTTGATTTGTGATAGAAATGAAACCGTTAATGATTTCATTGCTTGTGGAATCCTCATTCAAGCAAACCAGTAACTTATCGTTACATTTCGTTAGGACATTGTTCATTACCTCATTTGGATCTATTTTATCCCACCTTATCGCATAGCCATTTAGCCTTGAGAGACAAATATCCCTTAATATGGGATTAGGGTTTTTAGATCTCAGAGCTTCGTTTCCAGACAATATGATAGCAACACTCTGGGGAAAGTGATCACTTATAGCGATCTTATGTATGTTGAAACTATTGATCCTAGAACAATGCCTATTAGTGACCATAATAAAATCAATTGTAGAAAAGGTTCCACGACCGTTGAAAGTTGGACCAAAAGCAACCGGAGGGGAGCACAAGATGTTCGCAAAGCCCAAATCAAAATCAGACGCTATGTCGTTTAGGCTCTCACCATACTTTGAATGAGGGAAATGAGGAAAAGTTGTTTCCGTGTCGTAACTCATGCCACAGTTCACAGTATCCGAATGTTGACCCAGCCCAGAGTTAAAGTCCCCACCCCAAATAATCAGTAAGTCCGTAGATTCAGATTCCTGTAACTTATAGATATGACCAGATATGGCTTTAAGAGTCATTACTATTTGGTCTAGAGGCGCATTGTTATAGTAATTCACTAATATTACTATTTGGGATTTTGCCAAAGATAGACTAATAATAGTATGGTATAGGTCCTCCGCTACCGTATAGATATTACCAAGGTTCAGCAAGTTAGAAACATAAGTACATAGGCCACCTTTAGCTCTGCCATGCTTTGAAGATATTGCTGGCATGTGTATGGTTTTATAGCCATTTATATGAATCGGCTCCACTGACCAAGTTTCTTGTAGGCATATAAAATCAAACCTATGTACAAAGATGTTCCATTCTACATTCCTTATTTTTGATTTTAAACCTGCTACATTCCAGAACAGGAAGTTACAGCTGTTATTAAGTGGATCGTTTGCGCAGACATCTAAATTCTCCCCTGGTTTGGGTACAAGCTGATTATCCTCCCGTGTTAAACATGGTGTTATAATATTTTTACCCAGCAGTAACGTAGAAGTTGATATTTTTGCACAGGCTGCTAAAGGAGGAATATCATACAAATGATGTATCAGGAGGGGATCCGATATCTCCTCCTGACTCGCATGATCATATAAAGCCAGTGTGTCCCTTCCCTCTATATTATTGTCATCACTCTGTTTCCTAGTTTTAATAGACCCAATAGTGGGATCCGGGGCTGGTCTATCCACACCTAGTTCCTCCTTGCTTTTACTGGGGTTAAGCCTAGTTGTATTAAAACCATTTTCCCTCAGTCAGTCCACTTCTTCCAGGTTTGTTAATGCCTGAAAGCGATTATGTGTACTTACACCAGCCGAAAAATTCTGTGCCACCAGTGGAGCTTTCAGACCTTGTCCAATATGTCCGTGGTAGCTGGGTTTGTAGAAAAAACCTAAAGGTACAATATTGATGTGATGTAATGAGATCTGATTACTTCCAACCCTATTTAAGATTAAATCAATTAGCTGGGGGTTTTTAAAATTTAGTATAACGCAATCACCAGCCAGGTCTTTAGTCTCCCTGCCTATCCACCTCACCCTTCTTGCCATTTTGAACTCTTGAAAGAGTCTCTCGGTTAACCCGGTCCTGCTCCCCAGCCAAGATATCGATTTATTTCTTAGGCTCTCACAGGTTTCACTCATACCCTGTTGCAGTCTAGGGACATTGGCTAAAATAATTGTATATGGTGTTGAAGCTGGAGGAAGGTCTATATTCATATTTAAATTTTCAGAAACCTCTTCAGTCACAAGTCCCCTTGTGCCGCCAGCCGTGGGCCCATCCTTAGAAACAAATCTAGGCCTACTTTGGTCAGATGGGTTATGATGCGTCCTAATAGCGTCATTACTTATTGGCCGATGTTCATGCCTGATTGGGATATTTGACTGGGTAACAGGATTGGTAATTATATTTCTGTTTTTCGTGGTATCCTTAGGTTCAGGGAGCTCTCGTTTAACCAATTTTGCCAAAACGTTTTCCATTTCCCCCACCCTTCTTATTAGGTCAGTTACAGAGTCCCTTAAAAAGCTATCTAGGGTATTGAACTTATTTTTCAAATCCAGAACTTCACTCTGCATCAAATCACCGTAGATGTTAATTGCTGACTCCCCCCAGTTTGTTTGTTCGTAGCAGAAGCTTTAACCTTTTTGGGTAGCTTTCTTTGTGTTAGGCCCACACTTGTCTTGTTCTTTAATCCTAGTTCCTTGCTCTTTCTACAGATAGGATCTGGATTTCTGGGGCGCTTCGGGGGTGGTTGGAGGTCACTCTCTGGGTCGCTATCACTAATATGGTCGGATATATTCACCACACAACAATTACTCCTACCTGGCCCACTGATCTTATCCACTAAGGGGTCCACCGGGGGGTCAGTTGCACCTTTATCAGTAGCCGATGTAATCAGACCCGCACCCTTATCAGAAACAGTTTTATCAGGTTTCATTGCTTCCTCTACTGTTAGTATTTGTTTTTCTATGGCACCCACATATAAATATGTCAGTAGTGACAAGCAAGGGTCTCCCCCATCCTTACTCAATTTTTTCTTATTTGCTGTGGAGGAAGCAGTGGAAGAGGTTTTTCTCTTCCCCATAGTGTGCCCGGTTTACAATCCCTTTCCCAGATCCTAAGAATCAGTGTAGATAACTATAATACAACAAGGGCTGTAATCAGCCACACCAGTACACTGTCTCTGTGAAGACCATGTGTGAATCAACAAGTTCTGATTCCGGAAGAACACCTCCTTTAAACTGCTAACAGTCACTGGGGACCATGTAGCTTACAGAGCTATTATATGTCACAGTACCTCCAAACGAGTAGAACAGCGTGAAACAGCCAAGATACCTGGCCCAGCCCGGCCCCCTCCGGTCAGCGATTCCCCTCACGGCGTTTCCGACCTTCAAGCTCAGGTAGGTGTTCGGATGTATCGCGTCCCCACCATGTAACCACCCAGAACAGTCTATCAGTGCAAACCAGCTTTTACAAAATATTTTGCACTAAGCATAAAACAGCATACATACCATTTCATTTCATTTACTAATCTTTATTCGATGTAAAAAACCATAAAAGATACAAATTTGTACATTTCACACATGCATGACAATTAAAATCAGGATATGTAGCAAATTTTGGGAAACACAGGAATGAAAGGACAGTAGACTCATATTGCACTGGTGGCAGATTTGCTAGAGGCCAAGTCAAGCAGTAGACAGTCCAAATCTTACAAGCAAACAACACATGACATATGTATGTTTACTGGCTGAGCAAGGTTTTTGGTAAAGACAGTAGGATCATGTTATGCATACCAATCTGTGCACTACATACGTCTGTAGTTGCAATCAGCACTTCATTCACACAAATGTGGTATGTTGTGAATTCTGCATTGCACATTCAATTACACACACTACTAATTTACAATATACATTTGCATCAATCTGCAGATGTACACTTAAGTACAGAACAAAGCTACAACATTGGCAAATGCATTTGCACTGATCGGACCATTATTCAAAAGTCATGGGAGGCAGTTCTGAACTGAGGCAGACACTGCCATCGGCTGTAACTTGTTATGTGACAGTTGCGGCTCACTGAATGTGTCCGCCTACAGTGAAGACTGACAGGGTGAACTTCCATTACAAATGGAACAAGCTTACTCACTGACTGCCGGCTATTTTGAACCACACAGTGGGTTGAGTGTCATCCAGCAATTACAGCTATTGGATAAAGTCTGAAAATGCGACCGATGCTGACATATCCATTTGACTGCCTACACAGAAGACAGTCTAGGCAGTCTACATATATGTCTTGCAAATTGAAATGCAGATCCATTGCCTAGAGAAACTGAACTTTCACAGACTTCCCCATCTCTCTGCTGCTGTTCTCATCCTCTGGGAGCTACGATGAAATGATGTACAGGGAGCAGGGCCTCTGCTTTCACACCTGAGTAGCGGGAAACGCTGGTTGATTTGGTCCTTCCCCTGTAAAAGCAGCTGTATGGCAAAGCAGAGGAGCAGGTGAGTACAACGCATACAGGATTACTTACCTACATGTCACGTAACCATACACATAGGGCATATTGTGGCAGTGAGGCACAGAAAGGATTCTGTTTCCAATCGTATGAAAGTGTGTTGGGAAATGTTATGGACAAGTTCACTGCTCTATGTGTGAAAGTACTGTTCTGGAAATTACATCAATATTGTCATGTGCTCATCTCATCATAGACCACATACATTGTGAGGTGTTTTAGTTATGCATGCACACATCATTCTTTCACAATGTTAATTTTGTTTAATGGTAATTATTACCAAAGACTCGCTTGTGGAGTCATAGCTCTTCAAACTCTAAAGGTGATTGTAAACTGTCAGTTGCATATGTGGATACGTTGTTGATGTCTACAGTCACAACAGCAACTCAACACTCATGAGGCAAATATAGTGTTATGTCAGCCATATCACTACACCTTGCACAGTAATTCACAGTGCTCAACATTGGTCATGGCAGATGTAGTTGGCAACTAGGTGTATAGCTCATTATGTTCAGTCAGGCCATATGATGATCATGTATAACAACAGTGCAATAATGCTGACCTGATATACACAGGCCAGGTTCTAAGTCCTGTATGGACCAGTACCCAAGCTGGAGCACAGTTATGTGGCCAATGTTAATGTTGTACAGAGTGTTCCATCTGTTGATTTACATAGCCTCTGTTTTGGCTTCATCACATCTCATTGGACTATGGTTTGGCAATTATGCTCTTAGTGTAGCAATATCTGTTCAAGTACATGCTGTGGGCACAGACCCAGTTGTCCGGGACATATACACCCAGTATGTTTGCTCGAAAATAAAACACTTTACCATACCAGTTGGCAGTCACACTGTCATGAGTGATGCCAAGATTTATGTGCACATTTGTGATCTCAAACATGTCACCTGCAGATATTTTGGGATAAATGCAGTGCAGAGCATGTGTGCATCACATGCACTGTTGTACTACAGCAATGATTACTATGGCAATGATTGTTGTACAATGGCATGTTGATGGAGTCCCCTCCACTCTGGAACATATGGCATACATTCTTTTGGTGTAAACATAGTTTCCAGTTTTCACAGGCTAAAACAGACAGCTGTGATTTGTTGTCCAATTGTGTCAGGCACATGATCATTGTTACACCGAGGGTGAGCAACAAGTTACACATGTGTACTACCTTACATGTGCCCCCAACAACATTAACTGCAAGAATGACCAGATGTCAATGTTATTTTTGCCAGTGTGATTCTGGTTAATTGTCCATACTAATTTGGTGTATGTCCAGGACCGAAGTGCTACTGCTCCTTTCCAGGGGACACAAGGGTGTGCTGGGTTAACTGGTAAAAAATTTCATAGACCTGTGGTGTGGTCCCATCCACAGTGTTGTAATAGGTATGGCGTACCGACTTAGGGCAATGTCAGGATGGAGGGTGATGCCAATGGGAACTTAATATGTTTTTAAATGTTAATATGTTGGATTTTTGACATGTGTAGTGTAGAGTTATGTAGTCTGCTAACTTGTCAAATGCTTAAGCTAGCTGTATATGACCTATGTGAAATACTAGTTGGAGATGTACATCTTGCATACGTACTAAGTGTCTGATACCATGTCATGCGTACAGGTCAACACCCATCAGAAGAATTTCTTGTGGAGAACCATTGACCAAAAGGTACGGTCCCTGGGGGTCACACGTGGATGCAGTGTCCACTGTTGCAAGCGGCGGCAGGGTTTGCAAGGCTGTAGTAAGAAAATAGCTGAAGTCCAGCTGGGCCTGTCACCTTCAGGGAGATGGGGCACATGTTGGACCCCGATCCCCCCTAATGGCTCACATACTGGTGGGGGCCTATCCCAACCTCGATGGACAGTTGAGAGCCAGAGAGCAGCAAGGACGGGGTGAGTATGGGCCCTGATGATCTTTGAAAAAACAAAACAAAGAACTGGGGGTCTTTTCAAATCCTGCGAATTGAGCGGAAATGCAAAATAGAGGGCTGATTAGTCCCACAAAACAGAGGAGGGAGTAGAAGAAAAAGAAAGAGAAAGAGACAACCAGATGCAATCTAAAAGGACCTTAGAGCGGAATTTTGGATACCCATCAATTGTCTGTGTGATCAATCTTATCATCTGGTCATCCAATCCAAAATGAGATGCTTCTCTTGATCATAGAGAGCATCTAAATGGAAGTGATTTCACTCAAGGATGGTCCAAGGTTGTCGGAGGATTGGAGTAAGAAAACCAACCGTAGTAGGATGATAGAACAATTGAAAGGAGTGCAGTGCTAACAAAAGACAGTGAAGTGGTGTATTAAAATAGAATTGTGAGAAAACACTACTAATTTAATATGTGTCTCACATTCTAAATAAAACAACAGTGCAAAAAAGCAGTGTTAAACAAATAACTGCTGTATAAAGAGGTCGACATGTTTCAGCCAAATGAGATACATTTACCCCTGCGGCTTTCTTCAGGACCTATGTTGTTAGATTTTCGCTACTGCAAACAAGTGAAATGTATAGTGATAGAAAGGAAAGATAAAGATAATAAAGTAAATTTATCTCACTATTATATAAACGTGGCACTGTGTACCACCTTAGGTAAATCCTCCGCCTCAAAAGGATGCTGCGTGCATCTGTAGTGATCGAGGAACGGACCTCACCTCGCCTGGATCCTGGCTCAGGACTAGGAGGCCCCGCTCTATCCGTCGTTGCCTCGTTGTGGCTGCAGAGTCAGGACTCTGCAGCCACAACGAGGCAACGACGGATAGAGCGGGGCCTCTTGTTTGCAGTAGCGAAAATCTAACAACATAGGTCCATGTTAGCACTGCACTCCTTTCAATTGTTCTATCATCCTACTACGGTTGGTTTTCTTACTCCAATCCTCCGACAACCTTGGACCATCCTTGAGTGAAATCACTTCCATTTAGATGCTCTCTATGATCAAGAGAAGCATCTCATTTTGGATTGGATGACCAGATGATAAGATTGATCACACAGACAATTGATGGGTATCCAAAATTCCGCTCTAAGGTCCTTTTAGATTGCATCTGGTTGTCTCTTTCTCTTTCTTTTTCTTCTACTCCCTCCTCTGTTTTGTGGGACTAATCAGCCCTCTATTTTGCATTTCCGCTCAATTCGCAGGATTTGAAAAGACCCCCAGTTCTTTGTTTTGTTTTTTCAATTACAGATTTAGGGGATTAGAACTGAGGCAGGTCACTAAACTCTCCCTTAGACCCTATCATACTCTTTTAGTGCTTGATGATCTTTGTACAATACCATGCACATTCATGTATTGCAGACAGTTTTTCACAATTTTAGTTGTGGAGAGACTCCAGACCCATGTAATGTGTAAAATGGAGCAAGTGCAGCAATAGTAGTAGGTGCATGGAAATGCCCATTGATTATGAGACAGAGAAGGCTAAAATAGGCAGGGTATTGTCAGTTGTACTATTCCATTGTAGAATGGGCACATGACTACACAATGTCTCAGAACATACCCTTTACATATTGTAGCCATAAACAACATAGTTCCCGGAAAAAGTCACTTTTTATCCTTGTCTCTGTATTGAGGCAACAACACTTCAGTTGTGTGTGATGCTGGAGCATTTGACTGTGACATGCCATGCAATACATTCAGGTAGCAGGCAATGTATAATTGCAGGCCTTGGTAAGTGGTGAATGGTCTGTATGGAGAAAATTCTACCACCTCTTGTGCTATCTGTTGTACAATGTAGCAGCTGGTAGGTGTGGACTTATGTGTATTGATGTCACATGTTAGACTGGCCCTTACCTTAAGTGAGGGATTGAATGCATCCTATCTCATTTCAAGCTGATTACAGGTTAAAGCCAATGTGTGGATGACAACATATGCCTGTGATCGGCTAACAGAGTAGGTGTACCTAGTAACAAGGTGGGAACTACATAGATGCGAGAGTAACACATTTCCAATGGAATTGATGGGTATCACAAGAGGGATCAACATGTTGATGGCAAAATATCCATAGTTTGGAAACATATGCCTTAACATACCTCTGGGAAGGCCAGATTAATTCAGGTGACGAACACATTTGCACCTATGAGGGTCATGATGATATATACCAGGGAAGGATAGGCTGACTAGTCGTGGTGAGATGTGGACATCAGCAGTATTCACAGGCTTGTAAGTAGGTATAAAGCTATATGATTTCCACTCCTGTTATGGGGACAATTAAGGATTCTACATGACCTGGGAGTATTGTGAGCCACATTTCCTCTACGTAATCTGAAATCATTGACATTGGCAGTGTAATAATCTGTGTTCACATGCACCAGTGTTTACAGTGTTGAAGTTTTTGGGCGAACTATTTCATTGCTGCACTGTGCTGACATGACACACTACTTGTAGACATGAATCTTGGCTTTCAAAGCCAATATTCTATATGTGACTTCTATATGAGTTACGCATGTGACACTTACAACTACATTATCTGCCAGTGGACAGATGTGCAAGTGTAATGTGAACTATGTAAAAATTACCTATTCCATGTACCCTACATATTGATAGCTACATATCAAAATAGGGACACTGCAGCAGGGGACCTGCTATTCAACAAGGTCTGCATTAGGGTGTGGTGAGCAAAATAACGATGGATTAAACCCAGATCTGTGACTAGGGTTGAATGTTTTGCCAATGTGCAACATTACGTCCATCATCTTGTGTGTTTTGCTGTTCGCCCTATGTGGGAAGGGTATGCCCAGACGTGGGTCCCGTGCTCACTACGCCACTGGAGTCAAGCTATCCTAAGAGGGGAAAAGCCCCGAAACCGGTCCTAGGATGCTTGATTCTGGTCCAGTGAAGACATGGCATGGGAGTTCGGTCTGGACTGTTCCCATGAGGCACAGGGTCAAGACTGATTTGCATATGGCCATGTCTGAACTGGGGTGGCGTCGTGAGCAAAATAACGATGATTAAACCCAGATCTGTGACTGGGGGTGAATGTTTTGCCAATGTGCAACATTGAGTCCATCATTTTGTGTGTTTTGCAATTTGTAAAGTTGTCAGTATTTAAATGTGAATCTTGCATCAAAGGAACGTGGAATTTCATTTTGGCCAAATGTGTAAGAATGCTCTGTCTTTTTAACACGATTCCATACGCCCTTGACATTTCATGTTGCTACACAGAAACCATGCATTTGTACTTTAGAAAATGAACCCAGAGAACCTGCTTACAATAAAATAAATATGTTCTACCCAAACATAGAAAATAGAAGGACCCTCAAATTTTGCAGTCATCCACATTCCAGTTCACCAGCCTTCCTGACAATTCAATTTGCATAAATGGAGGCATCCAGTGCAGAAAAAGAAATGAAAGTGGATAGCTCTTTTTGTACAGTGGACCTATTATATTTTTAGAGATATACTCAAGGACACTATCTCTTTTTGCAGTCTTTGATTTGCATTGACATGAAGGATTAAGCAGATGTCCTCCATTGTCAATCGTATTGTCTCCTTTCGCAAATGGTCCTGCAAAGTCTGAAGCAGTTGGATGGCTTGGCTCATGGTACAATCCTGCTTGGTGTCTTTCCATGTTAAAATCTCTTAAGGCACTAGAATTTGGACCAGGCAATCCTCTTGCCCCCATTTATCAACCTCTATTGTCATGGCTTTGGCAGTTGCATAACGTCTCTTTTGCAGTAAATAGCAATTGATGAAAGTGTACTGCTTTAATTGTCAATGCAGCATGTAGGACATTGGAATCCAATTAGTTGGGACCTCCTTTTTTAAACCTTTAATGGGGACTCATTTGGCATGCTGAATAATCCTCAATTGCTTCTGGGCTTGAAGGATTGGGCATTGCCAGTGGCAACAAATCAAATACTGAGACCCCCGGGTTTCACAGACTTTCACATTGAGGTTTTCATGGATGTTACCTGCTGCATGTGCTTTCTCCATTTAGAACATTGCAACTGTTACATGCTGATGAATGGCTTGAAAAGCATCATCTAGCCTTTGCTTACCCCTTCTGAAAGATACCCAGTATGGAGTGATGTATTTGTAGTCTTTTGCTTGACAACTGGTTCACATATCTTTTGTCAGGTTATAGATTGAATATGGTTCATCAACCAATTAAAAAACTTGATGGTTATGCACTAGCATAGTTACAGTTGAAAAATGATTTGGCTTGGAACCTTCACATTTGGAGAGAGGGTCTCCACAGAAAACAGAAACCCTGTTCCTTCTACCAAAGGAAGAGGGAAGCAATCAATAACTAACACTTTAGCTACCTTCTTATTCTATAAATGGACTAGCCAAGAGTTCAGTAGTACAGTGACTCATTGATAGCGAGAGTGGGTTGGTGTGTTTTTTGTTTTTTGTAACAATACAACCTTAAGTTACCGACTGGAAGCATGGAGGGTGCTTGAACGCTTTGGAATCTTTTCCTTGTGCCATGGTAAGGTTACTGTGGGTGATGACTGTGCACTAAGGCCCATAATTATGAAGTCTTTGTGTTGTCCTTGTGTCACACAAGGACAATCAAAAGGCTTCATTAATATTTACAGATCTGTGCTAAGCCTCATTTACGTGGCCTTGCATGGCTTTGCAAAGAAATGTCGTGCACGGCAGCTGCGTGCACTGTGATATGTTATATTTCACCTTGGGAGGAGTTCCATGAGTGGAGCATGGACGTTCCCATTCATTCACCCATGGAAACTGGTGTATTCCTCGATGTAGGAAGACTTGCAAGCCAGGAATGCGTCAAAATGCAACGACTTCCCAAGTGAGGCGTGACTGGGAGAAATATCTTTACGTTTCCTCTCTGTTTTCACTTTCTATGTATGCTTCATTCTGAAGCAAACATAGAAAGAAGAAAATGTCTCTAAATATTGTTTTCGGGCAGGAGGGTGTCCCTTGCCACACAAAACAATCCTGCCTGTAAGGCAAACACACTTGCAAGGGTGCCTGCACTGCCTCTAGGCTACACACAGTGCACTAGCACCTGAAGAGAGCCGAAATGCTCTATGTTGTAAATATGGAGCTTTTCTGCTCTCTTCCTTTCATGCAATTCAGTGCAGTAACTTTGCTTGCTGCCCTGTGTTGCGTGAGAGTTTAATAAATGTGCCTGTTGGACTTGGCCCTTGGACAGTATTCCAAGAGCCTAGAGGGCTCCAAGGATTGGCGCAGTTTGTTCTGAAGGGCTAATGAGAGCCCCCCTGCGCCAATTTGCCTCCCCCAGCTGCGCAGCACTTAGTGCCAGTTGCAGCGTTTAGGCCCTGTTCTTGTCCCCAGCTGCCCAGCAAGTAGTGGGCAGCTGCTACGTTTAGGTTCTGGCGCAACCTGGACCCTAATGTGATTGAGGTGTCATTGTGATTCATGCTAATGTGATTGGGTGCTAGGAAATGTACTGTGTATAGCATGTTTTGCGCACCCTGTGTTTTATACCTCTAAATGTGCTCATTTCTGTCTAGGAGGTTGTTTTACCTGTTTAGGTGGATGTTAGGGAGATTGTACTTCCCTGTGCGATATACGCCCCTAGTGTAGGTATACTTAGGTGGTTAGGTCTAATGAGTTAGACCAAAGAGTAATTGCATAATGTGTTTATGCCCCTGTGATGGATGCAGGATAGGTTTTATACCTGTTGCTAGTGTGATGACGCTGAGGTCATTATTGCGCCAGTAGTTACTGGTTGTGCTCTACCGTGCTAATTTGTGTTACAGTTAGTATATGTCCTATATGTACAAATTGGTGATTTGTGCTAATTCTAACAGTGGTCCATGTGGCCCTGTCCCGTGTAAATAGTCCCTTGTAAAATTCTGCCCAGTGCCAGTTGGCACAGTGTAAATTGTGTGAATATTATCTAATGTGTTTGGTATAATACAAAGGCTATTTTTATATATAACCTTGTGTGGAGTTTCCTTTGTGGTGGGCCTTGGGTGTTGTTGCTGGGTGCGCGCGCAAACGCTTTACACATTGCCTCCGAGATAAGCCTGACTGCTCGTGCCAAGCTACCAAGGGGGTGAGCAGGGGTTATCTTTGGCGTGTAACTCCCCAGCCCTGACTAGAGTGGTGGTTTCTGCCTGGCTTTGGCGCAAGCCCTAGCCAACCAGAAATCCCATTTCTAACAGTGCCCCTAAGAGTAACAGGGTTTCTTAGCATGACAATGAGATCCTTTTCATCATCACCACCTACTTCTATCTGTTTGACTTCTTCTCTCTACACAGCAGCTATCTTTTTCTGATGCTGATCTCACACATTCTCATATAGGGTTTTCAAAAGGGTTAATTGGTCCCTGGTACCATATTTTCCATCTCTTGTGGCAAATTGTGCAATCTGTGATATGGTCCTCAAGACGTCCAAGTGTACAGCATTCCATTACTACAGAAGAAAGCTGCCTTATAGAGCCAATACTAGAAGAACGTGTTGTGGTGAAGCTAGGCAGTTGAGTTTTCCTTTCCCTAGCGTGAGCTGCTACTGTTGTAGTGATTGCAGTTTGAGTAGGTTTTTTGTTTTTAGATTAGCAGATACTTCTTGCTTTTTGTTTTCTTGGGAAAATTTGGTTTGCTACTGGGACAATTGCATCTTGGGCCCTCTGCTTTCAGCCATGACTGCAGTCACTACAGTGCTGAGAGGCATCTGCTTTGGTTTTGGTGGTGGTGGTGGTCCCGTTGTTGATCCAGAGATGGTTCTCCTGCCTGAGCATTTCTGTACAAAAGAGGATACAGCAGGTACATCATGTTGTACAGCTTCCTGGAAAAAAGGATGAGGGCTTGATTGTAGTGGTGGAAACAGCCTTCTTGTTCTCACTGGCACTTTCTTTAAGTCCATTTACTTTTATTCAACTATTGTTGGTCAGCAGCACAAGTAATAGCACATAGCAGAGAGTCTGTCTCTGTATCGGCTTGTGCACCTGCAGGCAGTGTAAAATAAGATGGAAGACAGTGCGACTTGGCCATTGTAGTCAATGCAATACAAGCGATCATCATCATCATCAGCTTTATTATCGTCCATATCATCACCATAACACTGATATAACCACATACAAACTATCTGTTTTTTTTGGATAAGACTCTACTTAAATTAAAAAATATATATAATACTTGATGTCCCTACAAGGTCCATGAAACCCTAAGAGAGCCAGAGGAAGACAATCGAAAATCAGTTATATGAATTAATAAACACCTGGTGTCCCTCTATGGTTATTGGGACCCCTATGAAAGCCATGAGAAACCAAGCAAAATGAATGAAATTATTTGAAAATAAAAACATGCACTACTACATACTGCTACAATCAACCACAAACACAAAAAGATATAACAGGAACTACACATTAACAAATCAAATATAATCAGAAATCATGGACTTCTAAAAGGTCATAACAATCAATGCTGATATAAAAAAGATTTAAAAAATGGCATAAAGTAATTAATAATCAGACACACAAACTGTCTGAAAGAATTAGGGGTTGTTTGCATGGCACACAAAGAAGGATGCATGTAGAACAAAGTCAAACTGGTCTTCTATGGCCCACACTCACTGGCTCCATAAAATGGTGGTCGTACACATGACAAGCAAAGAAGGAGGCATAGCAAACAAAGAAAACATGGCTAATGTATCTTGCCTTGAGCCCCTTTTCCCCTCACCAAAATCTGGTCACATTGCAGGGAAAATCTAGCACAAATATTTAGCCAAAATATGTCTGAGCCATTCATGTGTCTATTCTAGGGCAAGTGAAATTCATATAATGTACTTTTGTGTAATTACACAAAATGTCCACAAATTTCTGTGGAATTAAGCATAATTGCATGAGATACAAATCCATTATGTCACACTATAATGTGGAGTGAAAGCATCCCTGCATACATTTTTGATGCAAGGATGTATTTCACACTAAAATAGTGCCCAAGAGCACCCACAACAACAGCTGCTTGCATTTTGCTGTTTTCATGCACTTGCACTCAAGGTTTACTACGAATGGTTTATTCATGTTAAATCTTTGCAGCGAATGTTGACACATAATTAATCCAAGTGGCATAAGGGCATCATTTCCAGAATTCTGCGTAACAAGTATAAAACGCTTTGCCCAGGCCTAGTCTATTAACACCACCAATAAAGCAGCAAAAATACTGGGGGAAAAAAGCGCAGATGAAAAACATAAAAACAGCACAGTAATGTAAACTCTCATAAAAGATAAAATAACTTTAAAAATGTCTCAATACAAAAACAGCCATATGCAACAATCATCCCTGCAAAAGGCTTTCAAAAGTTAAAGAAGAAAACATTAATCGAACCATCACACACATATACAAACACTCACAAAAGGGTGGACAAGCATAAGGTCAAGAAGGAGGATGAGAACAAAGGAAAATGTCTTGCTCCATGCACCTGGACATCTGGAGACACCTTCACCCTTGTCGCCGTTAGGCAACATGCAGACAAAGCTAATCAAAAATTGGCTAGAATACAAGGCCATGCATAAGCTCTGAAAATTTTAATAATATCTCTAGAACAACAGCAGAGAGAACATGAAAAATACATAAAAAATGCCACTCTGTCACAAGTCACAAAAATACAAGAAAAAGGAGGTTATATATTTTACCTGATGGCGGTCCATCTCCAGTATGTATTAATAGTTAGGACCATGTTTCCAAAGAAAAAGCATCTTTTGACTTGCCTATATCTTTGCGCCGTTCGACAAATCTTCATAACTCTTTTTTAAAAAGTGTCCTAGTAAATCTTGTTCTGCACGGAAAATTTCAACTTGATCCGTCAAGCGGGGATGAAAAAAAGGGGGGGGGGAGGGTAAAACAAAGATGCACCTTTAGACACACATGCAGCCCCAATGGCTGGACGGAATTACACCGAATTTCGCAGGAATGTAGGTTTTGGTTGGCAGATCACGCTTGCATTTATTCAGTGTAAATCCTTGAGAAGTTTAAGGAAATATAATAAGGGTGTGAATAATAACAAGCTTGTGCAGGGAAATGTAATGCTCTGATTGGCTGCAAAAACTTCAGCCAGGAAGAGTTGGCAGCCATCTCATCCCAGGCCACAAAAGCATTTTTTTAAAATAAATTTGAGGCAAAATTGAGAAATTCATAAATTCATGGCAAAATGTCTTGAAAAACAAATGCTGAAGAAGCCCCGGCGGCTCTTTGAGCCCTGGGGACAACCACCTCCTCGGAACTTTATTAAACTTTTGAAGGGGGGCCACACAGACCCCCCTCAGTAGGTTTAAATGAGCTCCAAGGACCAACACCTTCCTGGGCCTAATTTTAATTAAGATGCGGTGGAGTGCGTGGACCCCCCGAGCCCTGGGTACCACCACCTCCCTGGCCTCACTTAAATATGGAGCTGGGAGCCACATGGACTCCCCCGCAGCCTCAGGATCACCACCTCCTCTGAGCTTAAAATAAACTGCTTTGGGGGGACGCGCAGACCCCCAAGCCCCTTGGACTCCTACCTCCTTGGGCTCACTTAAATATGGAGTAGTGGGCCATACAAACCCCCCTCCATGCCCCAGGGACCATTATCTCCCTGAGTCTTTCTTTTAATTTGAAGTAGTAGGAGGCTGTGTGGCCCCTATCCAAGGCCATTCATGGCCTTGGGGTCCCCCACCTCCTTCAGAAAAGTGAAAGGAGGGGGCCACATGGCCCCCCTCCTAGAGCCAATAATGGCCCTGCGGACCGCCACCCCCAAGACTGGATCCTGCTATGTCCCAGAGTGCCCAGCCCAGGCACATAGCTGTTTGTCAGAGCAAACACTCTGCTTCTAGCAAGCGAGAGCTGACAAAATGCTATTCGCTTACTGGAAGTGGAGGTTCCATCTGTTTCCCTGCTTGTTTCACAGCAGTCAGGGAGTCAGACAAAACAATTGCTTTCACACACAGTAAGCTGCATGTTTAACAGCTCCCTGTCTGGGAGAGCAATGACGGCTCCCGCAGGAGGCAGGTAACCAGCTGGGACTGCAGGGGCTTTGAGGTTCGCCCAACAGTCCCAGAGGGAAAAAATGAGAAAGCGGCAAAACAAAAGAAAGAAACAAGCATAAAGAGGCAGAAAAAGGTTCAGCAACAAGCAGAAAGAGGTAAGATAAAGGTAGGGAATGAGCAGAAAGAGGCAGAGGAAAGGTCAGAAACGAGCAGTAAGAGGAAAGATAAAGGTCATCAATGCACAGAAAGAGGCAAGATAACGTTGAGAAACGAGCAGAAATAGGTGGAATAAAGGTCAGAAACAAGCAAAAAGGGGCTGAATAAAGGTCAACAATGAGCAGCAAGAGGTAAGATAAAGGCGAGAAACGAGCAGAAAGAGGTACAGTAAAGGTCAGAAACAAGCAGAAAGAAGCAGAATAAGGGTAAAAAATGAGCAGAAAGAGGCAGAAAAAAGGTCAGTAACGGGCAGAAAGAGGTAAGATAACTGTGAAAACCAGGCAGGAAGAGGCAGATAAAGGTCAGAAATGAGCAGAAAGAAGCAGAATAGAGATCAGAAACAAGCAGCAAGAGCGAGGATAAAGGTGCGAAACAAGCAGAAAGAGGCAGAATCGAGGTCAGAAATTAGCAAAAAGAGGCAGAATAAAGGTCAACAACAAGCAGAAAGAGGCAAGATAAAGGTGAGAAACAAGCAGAAAGAAGCAGAATAAAGGTGAGAAAGAAGTAGAAAGAGGCCAAAGAAAGGTGAGAAAGAAGCAGGAAGAGGCAGATAAGGTCAGAAAAAAAGCAGAAAGGGGCAAAATAAAAGTCAGCAATGAGCAGAAAGAGGCAACATAGAGATCAGAAACAAGCAGAAAGAGGCAAAATAGAGGTCAGAAACAAGCAACAGAAGTCAAAATAAAAGTGAGAAGCAAGCAGAACGAGGCAGATTGAAGGTTAGAAATTAATCAGAAAGAGGCACAATAAAGGTGAGAAACAAGCAGAAAGAGGCTGAATAAAGGTCAGAAATGAATCGAAAGAGGCAAAATAAAGGTGAGAAACAAGCAGAGAGAGGCTGAATAAAGGTCTAAAAGCAAGGAGAAAGAGGCAAAAAAGTGAGAAACGAGCAGAAAGACGCTAAATAAAGGTCAAAAACAAGGAGAAAGAGGCAAACTAAAGGTCAGCAATGAGCAAAAAGAGGCAACATAGAGATCAGAAATGAGCAGATAGAGGCAAAATAAAGGTCAGAAATTAGCAGAAGGAGGAAAAAAAGAGATCTGAAACTAACAGAAAGAGGCAAAATAATGGTCAGCAATAAACAGAAACAGCTAAAATACAGATCCAAAACGAGAATAAAGAGGCAAATATAAAGGTGAGAAATGAGCAGAAACAGGCAAAATACAGGTAAGCAACAAGCAGAAAGAGGCAAAATAAAGGTCTGATCAAGATCCGATAAAGATCTGATAAATAAAATAATGAGGAGAAACGGGCAGAAGGAGGCAGAATAAAGGTCATCAATGAGCAGAAAGAGGCAAAATAAAGTTCAGAAACGAGCAGCAAAGACAAAACATGAGCAGAGAATGAGCAGATGAGGGCAAAAAAGAGAGCACTCAGACACTCACTGATCTACTTGCAGACCCTTTCAGACACTCTCACACTGACTCATACCAACTCAGTGGCTCACACACCCACTCACAGACTTACTGAGACCCTCATGCAATCACTGTTAAAGGTTAGTGGTTACATTTAAGAAATACAATTTAAAAAACCTTAGAAATTCACTTCAAAAAACAAAGTTTATAGTGACTTTATAGTTCTGAAATAACATTATAAAAACATAGAAATTCACTGAAAAAAACAGGTTACAGGGACATTATAGTTAGGAAATAAAATTAAATAAACTTTAGGAGTTCACTGAAAATAACCAAAGGTTACAGAAACATTATAGTTAGGGAAAATTATTTTTTAAAAACCTTAGAAATTCAATGAAAAAAGCAAAGGCTACAGGGATGTTATAGTTAGTCTTAGATTTTACTCGTATAAAACCATTGAAATTCAGCAGTTATGGTTACCTACGTTAACTATAACTTACACCCCCGCAATGCACTGGTTATGACCGCATATATTGCATCACTCATGACATAATAAGTGAAATCACTGATGACATCGATGATAACATGTCACATGGCATCACTGCTGACATCATCCAGTGAGTATGTTTCATAAAATTTCAGAGATTTAAAGATATATACTAAGGTACTCCATGAGTTAAATTACTATTCTTTTTGTACTACCATTGAGTGATACTGTTTCTGATATATGTCATTTCACTGGCACTATGAATGTCTGTATGCGCATGGGAGTGGGGTTCGAGTGGATGAGTGGGTGTGTGAGTAGTTGTATGGGTGAGTGAGTGAGTCACTGTGGGAGTGGCTGTATGGGTGGGTGAGTGTGAGTATGAGTGGCTGTATCTGTACATAAAGCGACTGGGTGGATGTGCTATCTCGATCTGCACATCATCATATGTACAAAGGTCATGAGAATTATAATCTGTCACTGCCAAACCATTCAATATCGGGTGCTGAAACAGTGCCAAATACTCATCCACCTAGAGTATTACACTTTTGCAACTACAAAGTATTCCAAATCCAAATCCGCCTCGCAAGCACTGTAGCACCCCAGAGCAAAGTCACTGTAGAAGTTATTCAAACGATTAAATCCCTATCACTGTAAAGATGTTCAGTGTTGTTCTTTCCATTAAAAGAGTGTACTAAATGACACAAAAAACTCCAGAGTGTTCCAAATCTACTTTGCAATTTCAGTAATCAATCTTTATTCCAAATTCGCACAGCAGCCGACACGCGTTTCACCCGACAGGGCTTCCTCAAGGCTTGTAGAGGGAAAATTCTTTCTTTGAAGTAATCAGTCGATCTATTATAAGACGTCTGTTTTTGATGAGAACAAATCTTTAGGATTCAAGTGTAAATAATGGTATGTGTAGTGATAGCTCCAATAAACATCAATCATATTTTGTAAGTTCCCAACCGTTTTGATGAGGACAGATCATCACTGATAGGACCATGTTACGTCCTCACTGCTGTTCTAAGTACCAACAGCTTCTCCCCGTGTGTTTCTAACCTAGACAAACACGGGGATCACTACGCATACCATCGTTTACACTTGAATCCTCAAGATTTGTTCTCAGTGGCAGTGATAGGAAATAGCCCAAAATGCAAAATCCATCCATCAACGTGTCTGACTCTCATCAGCTTTTTTTCATCCAGAATCTATTACAAACCTCAAACTTTGACTAAAAACATGTTTTCCTCACAGACTTCCCTAAACCCAGATTTCCTCCAAGTCGCCTGATAAAAATGGTATCTCACTTGTAAGGCCTAGTGCCCACACCGGGAAACGTCACAGAACACAACATGGATAAATATAATTTTTCCACTTACAACTGGCCCTTTTTTTGCAAAGTGGATAGTTGTAGATATTGGGCCATAGCTCAGTAGGCACCAAGGAGAACCTTGCAAACCTGCACACTTAAAAAAATTAGTCACAGTGTGGAATCCAAGATGAGGTGACTTGCATGGCTCTAGCCAGGTTTTTACCCAGAATCCCTTGCAAAGCTCAAACTTTGACCAAAAAAAAATGTTTTCCTTACAAAGTTCTGGAATCTCCAGGGAGCCACAAACTTCCTTTCACACATTATTACCCCATGTCTTTCAATAAAAATGGTACCCTACTTGTGTGATTAGGCCTATTATCCATGGCAGGAAATGTCCCAAAATGCAATATGAATACATTATATTTTTCAACTCAAAACTGACCCTTTTTTTGCAAAGTGAGTAGCTGTATATTTTGGGCCATAGCTAAGCTGCCACCTAGAGGAACCTAGCAAACTTGGACATTTTTTAAATTTAGACAACTAGGGTGGTCTAGGGGTGCATGACTTGTGTGTCTCTCAATAGATAATTTTACCCAGAAGCCCTTGCAAACTCCAAAGTTTGGTAAAAAACACAAATTTTCTGCACATTTCTATGACGGAAAGTTCTGGAATCTGTGGGGAGCCACACATTTCCTACCACCCTGAGTTCCCCAATAAGAAAGGTACCCTGTTTGTGTGGGTGAGCCAAGCGACCACAACTCAAAAGGCCCTAAAGTGCTACATTGATAGGTAAACAATAGGGGTAGCTGTAGTATTTGGGGCCATGCTGTGGCATCACCTATGTAAACCTGAGAACCACAGACATTTTTTAAAACTACCATCCAGGGGATTCCATGGTGGGGCACTTTGCATGTATCCCATAAAGATCTCATACCCACAATGCCCTGCACACCTCAAACTTTACCTGAAATCATACATTTTCCTTGAATTTCTTTGATGGAAACATCTGGAATTCACAGAAATCCACAAAATACCTACCACACGTGTGCCGATTAAAACGCTCCACCACTTGTGTGACTGGGCCTAGTGCACACGACAGGAATGGATCAAATCGAGGACACTGGGAGTCCACTCAAATGTCTCTCATTGACCTTGGTTTGAGTCGCTCCTCTCACTGGCACTAATCCTACCCCCACAAGTGACACCAAATCTTTATTTGCACAAGTGGGGTAATGCTGGGAGGTAGGCTTTTTGTGGATTCCTGTAGATTCTGGAGGTTTCCATCACAGAAATGTAAGACAAATGTGTGATTTTAGGTATAGTTTGAAGGCATTGGAGGTAGGAAAACCCTCATGTGATCCATGCACGCATGCCACCCTGGAATCCCGTGGTTGTCTAGTTTTCAAAATTGTCTGTGGTGCACAGGTTTTCATGGGTGGCAGCCAATCAAGGCCACACATCTCACAGCCACCCCTATCACTAATCTCTCTATGTAGCGTTTAAGAGCCTTTAGTGTCAAGGTCTCTTGGCCCAACCACACAACAGAGGTACCATTGATATTGGGATGCTTGGGGGAATGCTAAGTGGTAGGAAATGTTTGGTTCCCCAAAGATTTTAGATGCTTTTCTCACAGACATGTGAGGAAAGCGTGTGCTTTTAGTCAAAGTTTGCAGTTTGAAGGGCATTGTCGGTAGGAAAATGCTATCCATGCAAGGCACACCACCCTGCACTCCCCTGAGTGTCTTGTTTTTAGAGCTGACTGGGTTTTGTAGGATATTCCAGGTGCCAGCCTATCAAAGCCCAACAAGTGCAGCCATTTACCATTGCAAGTAGGAGGATGTTGAAAGTTAAGCACACTGTCCTGGCACGTATGTAAAAACAACCCCCAAAGGACTCAAATGTCCTGTTTTTTGTTGTATTTCTTGGTGCACAGGGGAGCAGAAAGACAGTTAAGGCTTTAGGGGTGAGGGTGGGGCAGATGTTAAGTTGGGCCAGAACCAATGCATTATTAAAAAAACATATATAGTCCTGCCATACAGTGTGATTTCTTGCCCACAGGGGCAAATTGGGGCAACCTCCTGTCTGCCCCAGGAAGGGCAAAAAGACTTGTTTGTTCCTTTTGTGAGGTTAGAGGTGCAGCCACTGCAAGAGTGCAACACCTGCACCATTTTCATTTGCCCCAAAGACAAAATCCCTGGTGCTCCTTCTGGGTAGAGGGTATAACTCGATGCGAGGGTAGACAGCAACCTCCTTTTGTTTGTTTTGGCTCTATTTTGGAAGGCCGGTTGTGTATGGGCATTCTGTCCCCCTGGGAAGCAGATTGGGGTGAACACCCTTATCCACCCCCCTGGGTGGCAGAACGTCTATTGGGCCCCAGAGTGGGGAGAACATGCACCCATGCCTGGGGGGGGTCCTTCCCCTCCTCCTCCTCCAGCCCCTCCACCTCCCCCTCAAAAATACTGCATAAATGTAGTCTCTGGTGTCTAGTGTTTTTTTGCTTCGGGGGGACATTTTGGGATAACTGCCCCAATCCACCCCAAGGGGCGGCAGAAAGACTGCCTGTGCCCTTTTGCCATGGCCATGGTAGGCAGTAACCATCCCAATGTTTTTGTTTTGCTAGTATTCAGTGGGCTTTCTGCCCCCCCCAGGGGAGCAGATTTGGGGCAGTCTCCCCATCTGCCCTCCGGGGGGGAAAGACTGTCACCATATTTTTTTAGGGGTGGGGGCATTGCCAACCCATTTTTTTTTTCCCTAGTTTCTAGTGGGCTTTCTGCCCCCTGAAGGGTAGATTAAGGGTAATTACCCCTATATTCCTTCCTGAGGGGCAGAAAGACTGTCTTTCTACTTTTTTGGGATGTGGGCATGGCCATGCCCATGCCCATGCCCATGATGGGAAGCCTCTATCCCTATATTTATTTTTTGAAAGGACATTCCCTGGTGTCTAGTTAGCATGCTTCCCCCGATGGGGGCAGATTGGGGCAGTCACCTCCATATGCCCTCCAGGGTGGGCAGAAAGACTGTCACCATATTTCTTAGGCCCACAGTGGGCAGCCCCACCCCATGATTTTATTTTATTAACCATGGTGTTTAGTGGGCTTTATGCTCCTTTGGGGGGCAGGTAGGGGGTAATTACCCAATCCGCCCCAATGGGGCAGGAAGACTGTCATATTGTTGGTGGTGGGGGCATGGCCATTACCATGGTGGGTAGCCCCCACCCCTATATTCTTTTTAAAAAAGGACTATCCATGGTGTCCAGTGGGTTTTCTATCCCTCTGGGGGCAATAATCCCCATCTGCCCTCCAGGGTGGCATAAAGACTGTTGCCTTTTATTTTGTTTAGGGGTGGACAGCACCCACTCTTATGTTTCTTTTTTGTTTTTTATTAACCCTGATGTCTTGTGGACTTTCTACCCCAGAGGGGGAAGATTGGGGTAACTATCCCCATCTGCACGCACGGGGGAAGAAAGACTGGCATTTTATATTTTCCCCTAGGGGAGCATAAGTCATTGCCTAAGGGACTGCATCTCCAAACTTGAGGACTAGTGGGTGAATCCCTGCTTGGGGATCCCTCTCTTGTGGCAATACCCAAGCAGAGATCCACTGGTCAGAGGTACCTATAGAAAAGGGAGATTCTCCCCTTTCCAGCAACACCTCTCCAAGAGAATTAGTGCTCATGGGGTTGAGAAACGCTCACGCAATGATTCAATGAAATTAAAACTAGTCCATTGGCTTATTTTACTTTCCATTCTACTGCAATGGTGTTGGAGCGCTGTGCGTGCCGATGTCATTGCAGTAAACAAAAAAAACACTCAGGCTGCTCCGGAAGTTCTTCCTGAGCAGCCCAAGGTACAAATTTAATAATGCATTCCCTCTGTTGCCGAGCACCACAGGGGCCGAGCACCACAGGGGCTGACAGACACTCTGGGAAGGTAGTACGGGCTTCGGCGATTAGTCGAAACCCACACTAAAAGGATAATTTTGTCACTTTGCCCCTTTTTTAAAGAGGCTTCCTTCCTCTTTTTTCTTATTGATTGGGCTTATGAGAAACATTAATCTCTGCAATAATTAAGAAATAGTGGTCAAGTGTTAGATTTAAGTGAAAAATTGGTAGCTGTCATCTAAATTGATTGGTACAGCAATAACTGAGAGCCAAAAGGTAACTGCGGCTCGAATTTTCACCAGAGTTAAATTAGAGATCTAGGAAAATGTATTCGTGCTTAGATGTACATTCATAATACAAGGCTATTGTATAATAGGGATTAAAATCAAATAGACTACACCCTCAATTAAAAATGGCATTGCTGCTTTGTAAAATGATCAAACCTATCAGTGCTTTAATACCATATAATATAATAGAATGACCTTCTATAGATCACAGGTTCACAGATCCCAGGTCTGGTGGCTTAGTGGACTAATGCAACCACTCAAGAAGCCTGTGTTTGACCTCATGTTCAAATCACAGTGGGTCTACTCAGCCTTTCATTCTTCTGAGGTCAATAAAATTAATAGCATTGAGGTGGGCAACAATAAACATATGTTATTCAGCACCAAGATACTTGTGGGTGAAAATGTGCTTTACAAATACTTATGTTACGGTTCCTACACACTGGTTTTGTGCTTTATGTTCTTGGCAGCAAATAAATAGGTACATTTGTGATCCATTCAATCACTTCAAAGAAGAATATTTTAAAACATCTATCGACATGCAAACATAAGAAACAATTAGTAAAACTCAATGGGTTTTTTTTTGGTTGTGAGTTTATAGGATTAGGGATTGTTACTGCCCACAATGAAACTGCAGTTACTGTTACCAGCAAACAGAGAATCTAAGGGGGCTATGGGACTAAGAGGTATATTCACAAGAATGTGTGCTAATCATCACCAAAAAATGTCAATGCAACTTTACACATCGCAGCCCATCGCGGGAAAATAACCCAGTGTCAACGTGGAATTCACAACAAGGCGGTACCATGCTATAACTGCCAAAATCGCAGAAAACCACCTCGATGGAGATAAAAACACAAACCACAACACCAAAAAACCTCTGCTGGGCCAAAGCGCGATGTGGAAATCAGCGATAAGCAGCACCAGGCCTGCAACACACACCTGGCCGGTGGTAAAAATCACCATAAAAGTACAAAAAACACCCAAACACAAACTGGCCAACACCCAAGCACCATGGAGACTGTCGGAGCAGGCGCAGAGGACGAGCGCAACTCCACAAGCCCCGGACGGCCAGACCAGGCCCGCGGGGATAGGGAAGGGCAAAGACAAGAGGAAGAGGAAGATGAAGTTCAGTCCGTAGGCAAACAGGATCATAGTCACGGAGGTGATGGAACACCATCAACAACTGTTTGTCACCTCCAACGTGTCATTGGGCGCCAAAACCGGAATATGGTGGGACATCATGGACAAGGTGAATGCCGTCAGAGAGCACAAGAGGACAATGGACAAGGTCAAGAGGTGATAGAATGACATCAAGTGGAAGACCAAGGAGAAAATCGCAGCCAACCAGAAGGCAGCAATGCAGACTGGAGGTTAGGGCCCAGCGCCACAGCTTGAGCTCGATGATATGGAGGAGCTGGTGTCGACAATCATCAGTGTGGATACTGTGGCTGGAGTCGGGGGACCAGACACTGCTTGACAGGACACAACACAACTGAAACAGGGTGAGTGACCGCCAGGTAGTGGGGGGACGGGTGGAGATGGCCACGATGGCACACATGCACAATCAAGCAGAGCACAGTGCACACCCTCAATGACTCTGGGTCATCGCCCAGATCCATAGACTGTCACAAAGTACAATACCATGCTGTCTGAATGTCAACATGTGCTATGCGGCTACATACATGTGGACACATTTCAATGCACCATCTCCCCTTCATATTGCAGGACCAGTGTCAACCCCCCCTGCAGAGCAATCACAGCCACTCCTCACTGATGATGAGGAGGACAACCCCAGCATCGACACCTAAGCTCTCCTAGACATCATTGACATCATCTGCAACTCACCTCCAGGATCAGGGCTGACCAACTGCATAGAGGAGATCCCACCCACCACACAAACCACCCAGCAGGAGGCACCTACGGCCCGTCAGTCTCCCAAGACCCCCAGGAACAACCAATGGCCTTCCAACGCCGTGTGCTGGAGACCCAGAGGGAGACAGCTGAGCAGGTGCGGGTGGGGTTCGACCTCATGGCTACCAAACTAGATGCCATCCATGGATGTCTACACCCGCTCCATGGCCTCCAATGAGCCCTGACTGACATCGCTGGAGTCCTGACACAGAGAGAAGAACACCTGTCCACTCAGAGTGGCTCCAGCGATACCAGCCGTGAGCTGGCACACATGCGGAGGATCATGGAGGACATGGTGCGGATGGAGGCGGAAATGATGGCAGCCACCGCTGCACAACAGCAAAATGTAGTTAGGATATACCATGCCCTGCAGATCATCATCATGACATTGCTGCTACAAGGTGCGGCGCAGATGAATGCTACTGACCCCACACCATCCACATCTCCGCCCCCTGGTGAATCAGTGCCCCACTCCATATTACGCTCTTCGAGCAGACCGTTCCAATGGTAGGAATGGGGGCGGCGTAGCGGTTATCGCCCGGACCGACCTTCCCTTCCAATGTCTACCTCTGCCAGATATTGCTACAACAGAGTACCTTGCCATTCGCACTACTTCTACCACTCCTCCTCTTACTTGTGTTCTCACTTACCGCCCCCCTCAATCACCCTTATCTTTCTTGCCTGACTTTCAGGAGGTACTTTCCACACTGACGGTCAATAACTCTTCCATCCTATTACTGGGAGATTTTAACTTTTGGCCTTCAGACCCAGCGGAATGTCCGTCCTCCAGAGAATTTTCAGATACACTCCAAACCCTCAATTTCGTATCACATGTTCACTCTCCTACTCACGTTAAAGGACACATCCTAGATCAGATTTGGTCCTTGAACTGTCCGGTAGACTCTCTGTCCATCTTGCCATGCACCTGGTCCGACCATCATCTGATCTCGTTTACCCTTCCCCTCAATCCCACTATCAGGCCCCCGCTTCCAAAGAATGTTTGGGTCCGC
The DNA here is from genome assembly GCF_964204655.1 of Triturus cristatus. Lineage (NCBI taxonomy): Eukaryota > Metazoa > Chordata > Amphibia > Caudata > Salamandridae > Triturus > Triturus cristatus. Next base: position 464,772,044 of record NC_140589.1, read on the forward strand.
TCATGGAGCCGAGTGGACCCGGAGAATCTATCTACATTATTAGCCTCCTCCTACCCTACCTTACAAGGCCTTTCCACTCATTCCCAGGCCGTTGCCATTGAACACTGGCTCTCCTCTAGCTGTGATTCCATCGCCCCGCTGAAGCGGGAGCCCTCTAAACGGGAGAAAGACGCCAACTTGTGGTTTAACGAGAATCTTAAAACCACCAAACTTGCAGTACGCCGTGCCGAGCGTGCCTAGAGGAGGAACTATTCTCCCTCACTTAGAGCTGAGTTTACCACTCTTCTAGCTCAATATAAGAAGGCCATCTTGGTTGCAAAAACGGCTTATTTCTCATCTAAGATTCTTGCAGCTGAGAATCAACCGAGGGAAATCTTCTCGATTGTCCACAATCTGGCATTTTCTGACAGGACATCTCTCAAGCCTTTCCCTTCCCAGGACCTCTGTCAATCTTTAAATAATTTCTTTATCGAAAAGATTGCTACTATTAAAGCCAACATCCCCTCGCCCCCCCGACTTTTGTTGACCTTCAGCGTCCTCCACCTAACGGCAAACTTGACACTTACCCTCCCCTGACTAAAGATTCCTTGACTTCAATAATTCCTCTTGTCAAATCTGGATCCCCATTGGACATTTGCCCTGCGCATATCCTTCGCCACATTTATACATCCTGTCCCCCCTTCACTTCCTTAACAGTTCCCTTTCCCAGGGGGTTGTTGCCACACCACTGAAAGCCGCTGTCATTGTCCCCATTCTAAAAAAACCTGGCGCAGACCCTTCAATCCCCGCCAACTATCGCCCTATCCCCCTCCTACCATTTCTGGCTAAGGTCCTCGAACGACATGTCACCAGGTCCCTGAGCACCTTTGTGGAGGAGTATGGGATTCTGGCTCCCCGCCAGGCTGGCTTCCGCCCCGCACACTCTACGGAGTCCGTAGTTCTCTCGGTCCTAGACAACCTTAGGGAGGGAATGGATACCAACCAGGCCCAGGCCTTGGTTCTACTCGATCTCTCAGCTGCCTTTGACACGGTTGACCATACCATCTTACTCTCCCGTGTCAGGGCGGCGGGGATCGGGGGTACCGCTCTGGTATGGCTATCCTCCTTCCTGAGGGACCGCACCCAGGCTGTTCGCCTGGGTGTCTTTTCTGCGGACTTCTGGAAAGTTCAGTGCGGGGTTCCCCAAGGTTCCTCCCTTTCACCCCTCCTGTTTAACCTTTATATTGCCCCTCTTATTTTCTCACTACAGCAAATGGATGTCAGCATATACAATTATGCGGACGACCTTCAACTTGTTTTCAATCTGTCTTCTTCCCCTGCTTCCATCTCTAACTTTCAGTCTATCATGACTTTCATCCAGGACTGGATGAACTACAACCACCTGAAACTTAACCCAGATAAGACCGAGCTGGTGTTGACAGGTGGTAGCACCAGTCCCTTGTTCTTCACTTTTCTGGCCTCCCTCACTAGGCTCATCCCCGGTCCCCTCTACCTCAGTTAAAACTCTAGGTATCAAACTTAACTCTCAGCTCACTCTTCACTCCCAGGTTAGTTCTGTGGTGTCCTCCTCCTTCCTGTCACTACGCACCATCCGCAGGGTATCCCGCTTTTTTACCTTCGATGCCCTGAAAATGATCATTTTGGCGATGGTCATCTCCCGCCTGGATTATGGCAACGCCCTATATGCGGGTATTCCTGCATATAGTCTACGGCGTTTGCAGCTGATCCAGAACCAGGCGGCACGGCTGATATTCAATATTCCGAAATTCCACCACGTAACTCCCCTCCTCAAATCCCTACACTGGCTCCCCATCCGTGAACGCGTCCAGTTTAAGCTTGCCTCTATCACCTTTCAAGCACGACTGGGCGCAGCCCCGGCCTTTATTACATCTGAGATTGTTCCCTATGTGCCTACCAGGGAACTGCGCTCCTCCTCGCAATCCCTGCTGTCAGCCCCCCGTTTTCAGAGAAAGAAATGAGGAGGATCAAAGTTCGCTACCCATGCCCCACTCCTGTGGAATTCCCTTCCTTTTGAGCTCAGATCTCCAACTCTGTACCCTCAATTTCGGAAGAAACTCAAGGCCCATTTTTTTGCCAAATGTTTTAACTAGACCACTTATTTTCTCTCCTTTCTATTCTGCTTTCCTTCTCCTACTCTGAGAATCTGTCTGTTGCAGCGCCATGAAACCGCCGGTGAAAGTGCGCTATACAAATACTTTAAACTCAAACTCAAACAATGCGGCAAACGTATCCACTCCGGCACATGATGTGTCACTGCCACACAGTGCAGCCGACAACCCTCCTCCAGCCCCTGATGTGTCAGTGGCACACAGTGCCCTAGCTGGTACGGGACCACTCACAGGTGGAGCAGAGCACACATCCGGGGATGAGGACGTGGATGGGTTTGTGATCAGTAGGCACTAGCTTTCATTTCCGCAACCTGGCCTGTTCCTGCTTGGTGCTGCACATGGCCCCATGACCTTCCAATGACTCCTGATACACTCTGATGCACTCACCATGGAGAGCGACATGGACAGCCATATCCTGTTTGATGACCAATAACACAGCAATCTGACTGCAGACTGTAACCTTCCTTTTCCGCAGTACTTATCATCCCCGGATAGACTCTCCACGGGCCCATATTGTATAGTGTGCTAGGCATTGCCCTGTACCGCTCCAGCTGCAGAACTGCACTGGATGTGCAATAAACGCACTGCTGCGTCATGTCTTTCATCATTCATGTATGAATCTGTGGGTGAATGTAGGGACAGTTATGTCCCGTGCATCAATGATGCTTATCCTGTGGGATGCCAGTCAGAGGGTGCTACATTGCATATTGTGTACCGGGTCCCGAGAACACTACAACAGGAACACACGCATCAGTCACTTCCATGTCTGGACATGGACTGAACCACGGCCAGATCCCAGGAGTCATTGTTGCAAGCCTGGCGCAAGTCCGGTGTACGGCAGGCCAGACCACTTCGCTTACGCTCCGTGGGGGGTCCTCACTGCTACCCATCGCAGGCGTACTCGCTGGTGGTGTGCAGGTCACTGGTCTGGTTGTCAGCATGTCACAGCAGGTTTGCACGCACACCACACCCATCCGGCTCAGGCATCACAGGCCATGTGACTCCGCCAACATAAGGCAGCTGATGACGGCACATTACCCTCTGCCGGTGGTGACTGGATGATGGATGATCCGCGGTTCTCAATCATAAAGGGGCCATGAGTTGTTGCGCACAGGGTTAGTGGCAACCGGGGCCTTGCGGCCATCACGGGCCTACCACCACGTGGTGCTGACTGGGGTTGCACAGGATTAGTGGCACCCGGATCATTGCGGACGGCACAGGCACCCCACCACGGGACAGTAACTTTGGGTGCACTGAGTTAGGGGCACCTTGAGCTGCTGAGTGGGTGTGCAACCTGCGATGATGCCCCGTCTCAGCGGTCCGGACAGCTCAAGTTTTGTGTGCCCTGCTGGACCGCAGTGTAGGCCAGAGCCAGCGGGCAGCACGGGCCTACTGCCAATTGGCGTGGCCTCACGGGTCACAGAGTTAGTGGCACCTATTGGGCTCCTCTACCATGGAGTAATGAAGACCCAGCACCAAACGTGAGACCTGGTGGCCTGCAGAGTGGAGCTGCATGGTGTGGACTGGAGTGTGCCATGTTCGCGGGCCCGGACTTGTGGCTTGCAGCGGCACGTGGTGGGACCTCCTGTCTGCACGCCGGTGGCGTAAAGTGAACAGTGCGGCCTGGGTGTGCATGGGCGGGTATGCTCAGATATGCGGAGGGAGGGGCTCGGGTGCCTCTTCCTGGATGTGCATGGGCGGGCATGCTCCGATGGGTGGCGGGAGGGGCTGGGGTGCCTCTGCCTGAATGTGCATGGGCGGGCATGGTCCGATGGGTGGCCGGAGGGGCAGGGGTGCCTCTGCCTGGGTGTGCATGGGAGTGCATGCTCCGATGGGCAGTGGGAGGGACTGGGGTGCCTCTGTCTGGGTGTGCATGGGCAGGCAGGCAATGCATTCTTGTGCAATGGTGTGTTCTGTGCCAATCATGTATCTCAACTCTGTTTCTGATGACGGGTCTGTCTCAGATGTGTGACCTAATGGACTACACAACATACCAGCAAGTGGTTGGAGACACTCCAATGGTAGGTGAGCAGAGTGGCCTGGGTGCGCAGGGGTGGCACTCTCTCTCTCCCCCTCTCTTCTTCTCTCTCTCTCTCGCCTTCTCTTCTTCTCTCTCTCTTTCCCCCTCTCCTCTTCTCTCTCTCTCTCCCCCTCTCTTCTTCTCTCTTTCTCTCTCTCTCTCTCTCTTCCCCTCTCTTCTTCTCTCTCTCTCCCCTCTCTTTTTATCTCCCTCTCTCTTCTTCTCTCTCTCTCTCTCTCCCCTCTCTTCTTATCTCTCTATCTCCCCCTCTCTTCTTCTCTCTCTCTGCCTCTCTTCTTCTCTCTCTCTCTCCCCCTCTCCTCTTCTCTCGCTCTCTCTCTCCCCCTCTCTTCTTCTCTCTCTCTCCCCCTCTCTTCTTCTCTCTCTCTCCCCCTCTCTTCTTCTCTCTCTCTCCCCCTCTCTTTTTATCTCTCTCTCTCCCTTTCTTCCTCTCTCTCTCCTTAGCTCTCTCTCTGTCCTTTGATGTGCGCAGGACACACTTTCTCATCATGATTTTTGTCTTTCAGGCTGTGACCAACGTATTGTCCCGAGGGTAGCTGCCATGTGTCTTCATTTCATTACAGTGTTCATTTTAATAAAGTTTTATTTTTTGCTTCAGAAATGAATGTGTGATGGTCATTTTTGTGACAACACATGCATGTCAACAGTTGTGATTCTGCGACATCAGGCGGATTTTTTTGTACATGTTTGGGTGTAGCTGAAGTGGCATGTCGGGGGTGCCAGGGAGGAAGGGTCCTGGGGGTGATTGCGGCGGGTGTTGTTTCCCTTTCGGCCCTCCGGGCTGCATGTTCTGTTGCCCGGGTGCATCTGTTGTTCTTCAGGTGTGGCTCTGGGCTGGTCTCCCTTTTGTGGTGCAGGCTGTGGTCTGACTTAGCACCAGGTCGGAGCAGGTGTTATTTTCCTAGTGCTAACGCGCCTTATCACCTGTTTTGTGTTCTTATCACAGTTCTGGCTGTTCGTTGTGAATGTTGTGGAGTGGTGTTGTCGCGGCTTTTGGCACGGAAACGCCTACTCTGCATCTCATTAGCGATAATTGAGGGGGTCATCTGGTGCGATGTGTTTTGAGGTTTCTATCACGGGTAAACTGGGGTGTGGGATGTTAACACCAGCTTGTGATTGGGCGATAAGTTTATCGCAACTTTGGCTGCGATAAAGTGCTGTTAGGTCAGTGATAGATCCTTGTGAATATGGCCCTAAGACATGGTGAAATAAGAAGGAAGCAGATTTACCACATTTGATTTCCTTGATAATTCCCAATTCGTAGCTGCATTTCATACAGAGACTTGAGATGCATTGAGCTGCTGGAGTCCCCATGAGAAACTGTACCAGCCTGTTGTGTTTCTTCATAATTCATAATCCTGATGGGTCTGTAGTGATCTATGGGTTTACAAGGGGACAATATGGTGGCTCAACTCTGAACTGAGCTGCTAGTTGTTCCTCTGGCTGCTCCCGTTACCTGAAGGCACACACAAGTCTACATATTTACATATCTATGCACCCTTCTATTTTTAAACATTTTAAAACAGTTTAAAACATTTAGTTTAATTTAAAATTATTTCCTATGAGTTTTATTTTATTGAATACCACCAATATTTTTATGAGAGGGTCCTAGAGTACCAGTGGTTGGCCATGTGTGGTGCTAGACTTACTCCTGTTTTATTTAGTAGTAACATACACTGAGGGTTTGTGAATAACAAAATGTAGTAAACCCACTCAGAAGGGTTAATTACTCAAAAAGTGATTAATTTCCAACAACCTTATGAAGCCTCACTGGAAATATGTCACAGGGGCTTGCATGGGACTTTAGACCTCCAACCGAGCATTCAAATCTCCAATGTGCAGGCATTGTAATGACCAGCTATCAAATAGACAAGAGTCACAATATCATAAAAAGAGGCACATTTATAACAGGAGATTGAGGGACTGTTGGACTTGACACTTTCTGCAGTCATCCCTAAACTGTTTGACCTCATCCTCTTATTTTCTGAACCAGTTTTGTGGTCGCTTTTAGGACCATACCTCTGCTGATCAGGGCTAAAGTGATTGCTCTCGTTCCTTAAAACATGGTAGAATGGCTTACACCCAAGTGCACTCTTTAGTTTGCTTGTAAGCCCTAGTAAAGTGGTACTACATGTGTTCAGGGTTTGTAAATGTAATGCTATTAATGGGCCTACAGCACTGATTGTGCCACCCACATAAGTAGCCCTTTAAAAACGTTTCCGGCCTCCTATTGCAGCATGTGTGCATTTTTAAACTGCCATTTCAATCTGGCAAAATAAACCTTTTACCAGGCTCAAACATTCAATTTTAATACATAAAAGTCAACCCCATGGTATGCCCCTGGACAGCCCCAAGGGCAGGGTGCAGTGTATTTTAAATGTTGAACATGTACATTTAAGTTTTACATGTCCTGGTAGTGAAAAAGTCTTACATTTGTTGTTCACTACTGCAAGGCCTACCTCTCCCATAGAATAAAATTAGAGGTACATTGTTGCATTTAATAAGTAGTAAATTTCAAATGCAAACAGGTAACCAGTTTATTATTGGTGTCTTTGGAATAGTACTGAAAAATTCTCTCTTATGGTGAAGTTGAATTTTAAATTACAATTTTGAAAATTGCACTTTAAAAAGTTGGCATTTTCCTGTGTTAGCCATTTAGTGCCTGCAGCCTCTCTGAATCACATGGCTGGGTGTGGATGACAGTTGGGCTTTGTGTATTCCTCCTAGATGGCCACCCACAATGGTGAGCTTAGGTGTGCATGGATAGGTCATCACTGGCACAAAGGAAGTGTAGAGCTGGGCACAGCACACCTTACACTTGAATAGGCTGAGTCCTGCCTCCACATAAAGGGATGTATGCTCCCTCTAGTTATTCTGGAGCCAGGGCATGGAAATCATGACACCTGTGCACTTCAAAGGAAGGCCTCTAGAAACTTTTCCTACTTCAAAGGAAGACCGAGATACAAATATTGGACCTCAGAAAGAAACTCTTCAGTACACTTCTGGACCTGTGGACTCTGCCAGGAAGATGGACTGCAGTGCTGCTGAAAGAACTGCCACTCTGATGGACTGCTTCTCTGAAGGACTGCTGCCCTGCTGTGCTGACTTGCTGCCCTGGTGCCCTCTTGCCTGGATGAGAAAGACTAGACCAGCTTTTCTAAACCTAAGACCCCATAGTGTCTCCAAGAGCTAGTTGGTTGGATTCCTGATCAAAAGCCTCAGGGATAGAACAGGCTTCCAACCACCTTGATCCCAGCCCCATGGACTCTATCATCTGTGAGTCATGCCCTCCGTAGTGGTGCCACCTGAGTCCTGGACCTTTGGAAGTGTGCCTGAAGGTGCTTCTGCCAGCCCAGCAGTGGCCTCCATCGGAAAATGACAGGAAGCAACGCAAACAGCATAGAACCCCACAAATCCTCACTGCACAGCTGCCAGCCCCATCAGAGTTGAAGCTCCATCGGAACTGACCCAAAGTGACATAAAGCCCCGCCAAGCTATACCACACAGCTCTACGGAACCCATGCAAAGTCTCCCAAAGCAACATTGTACAGGCTGTGTACCTGGATTTAAGGTATTTTGTTCAGGGAATCTGAGTGATTTCCTGTAGCCAACCCATGCTTTATCCCAGTTGGCCTGAACTTGTGACTTAGTCGCTGTCCGGAGCGACTAGATAACCACAATTGGCCCTTTGTGCTTTTGGCACTATTTTCACTGAAATCTTTGAAATTGCATATCTGCGGTTTTACTGATTGGATTTTTGATGTTTTGGTTTAGGTATATTCATTCAAGTTTACTCTATTTTTCAAAATTGGTTATGGGGATTTAATTTGAGTTGTGTTTTCACTTTATGATTATTTGAAGAGCAGGGATGCAGATGTTGTTGCCAAGGAGCCACTTGACAAAGTGACTGTGAAGTTTTCCAAGTTTGGACATAGTCTCTATTTTGGAAGTTGAAAAGTATGTTTGGCAGATAAACCAGTAGGTTAGTCTCGGCCTATCCACAGTTCTCAGAGCAATTTTAGCTAAAAAAAGTTAAATCCTAAGTCTTGGGTTTTGGCTATCTGGGGACCTTTCACACCACCAGCAAGGGTAGAGAACTGGAGGGGCACCACTTGGGGGGTTAGCAATCACTCAGACTGGGTTCTGGTGAGGCTCACGATGTTGGGAGAGGCCCTGATCAAAAAGCCAGCAAACTTGCGCTTGCAGTCATTCTGGTAGTCCAGGGTTCATGTGATGAAGCAGGGATTAAGCAGGAGGGCAGGCCTTTGAGGGTTTAAGGTAGGCTCCAGGCAGCAAAGCAGTCCTCCCAGGTGTAACAAAGTAGTCTAGTGAAGTACATAGCAGTCCACAGCAGCAGGCTGTCCTTTAAGAGTCCTCCCACAGGTCAGAGAGTGAACTGAAGAGTGGGTCCGAAGTCCTCTTTTTATTCCTAGTACCTTCTTTGAAGTGGGAAACGTTTCGAGAGGTTTTCCTCTGAAGTACTGGGATTTCACTGACCTGGCTCCAATCTGGCTTCAGGGACAATGCAGTGGTGACAAGTCATTTGTGCGAAGGCAGAGCACAGCCTGTTCATTTGCAAATGCTGGTTGATGGTTGCATTTAGGGACACTTAATCCCTCTATTGTGTGACCGGCTGGCAGGAATTAACAAAGTTCAATTGCCAACTACACCCAGTCATGTGACCTTGGACAGGGTGCAGGCACCAAATAGCAAAGTCAGGAAAATCCCAACTTTCTTAAAGTGGCATTTTTAAAATGGTAATTTAAAATCAAAATCCAGCTTTACCATTAAAGAGGATTTTAATTACAATTCCATAGATACCAAACATGAACTGCTCACTTGTTCCTAATCAAATGCTAGCACTCATTAAATGAAATCTGGCAACCCAATGCTATCCTATGGGACAAGTAAGTCTCACAGTAGTGACAAAATAATTTCAGATTTTTTCACTGCCAGGACATGTAAAACTTGAAAGTACATGTCCAACCTTTTACTTACAATGCACCATGCTCTCGGGGTTATCTAGGGCCTACTTTAGAGGTGACTTATATGCAATAATAGGGGTGTTTAAGGCTTGCCAAGGAGGTTATATTGCCATGCTGCACCAGCAATTTAAAATTGCATTCAGGCTGCACTAGCAGGTGTGGGACGTGCTTTAAGGGGCTAATTAAGTGTGTGTCACAATAAGGGCTGCAGGCTTACTGGTACCAATACATTCACAGGCCATTGTTGGTGAATGGTATACCAGTCTACATGGGAGTTATAAGTAAATTAAATATACTAATCTAGTGTGAGTCACTTTTACCATTTTTAAAGGACAGAGCACATGTACATTAGGACTTGTTAGCAGTGGTAAAGTGCATAAGGTCAACATCAACAAATTCAGCAAAAAAAGGAGGGGTGAAGGCACTATGTTTGGGGGTAACCCTGCATAGAGGGCCAAGACAAACACAATGGACCCTATTAGGATGTTGGTTGGATGAGCGGCCGACCGGCACCGAAGTGGGAATTGAACCACCCAACTATTAGTCATTTGTTCCACCTGACGTATTAGAATGTGATGGCCCTATGGCCGGTCTGGAAAATCCATTTTTTTAATACAGCTTGTGCAGCGGCCAGAAAAGGGCCGCAGCACAAGTTGCAAAAGAAAAAAAGATGTTTTCAAGCATCCCTGCACCATGTGGCAGGCAACATGCTTTGTCTGCCACATGGTGTAGGGATGTTCAGCCCCAGGCCCCATAGCAGAGGGCCAGGGAGCAAGAGGGCCCTGCTAGGGGCCCTCAAAGTCACTTTCTGCCTGCCTTTTCATGGCAGTCAGACCACCATGAAAGGTCAGGCTGAAAGCGACATCGTAATCCCAACAGCAGCTGAGCCTCCGCTGTCATTTTGGGACTACGATTCCGCCGGCCGCCCTGACGACCTCTGTGAGCCTGTCGGAAGTGGAGCGGAATTCCCCTGCAGGTTTCATTCCAACTGCCAGTGTCATAATACGGTGGTTGGACGGACACCTATGATGTTAACGGAAAGCTCCCGATGAGCTGTCAGATGGCTTTCCACCCTACATCATAATAAGGGCCAATTTAAATATATGCATTGGAAATTAGCACTTTTCATTCAGAAAGAGATCTCAGCTGTGTTTGCAAATGCAAAATATATTCACCAGGGACACTATCCTAAAGCCTACCATGAAAGTAGAACAATCTTGAAAAATGTGGATACTTTGTTAGCCACCCTGTTTCACACACAAACCCCAGGCATTGCAGAATTCCAGAGAGACCAAGCATTTAATCACCGGAAAAAGCAGCACTACAATAACGCTTCTTTCTGATCTGCTGTAGCTACCTAGCCCTTTATTTTGCCCTAACTGCAACTTCAACCAAACTCTTTCCACTCTTGTGGTCTACGCCTGTGATTATGACACACTGCACCCTTTAATTATTAATTTGCATTCCTACAAGATCATCACAAACAGCTTTTCTGTGGTTTATTCTAAACAGTGGTCAGACCGTTCAATCTATAAATAAAAACATTTAAACTCTTAAAAGTAAATAAACTACTAACCCATCCATCAGCTCTCCTTCCTTGGAAAATATATATTTTTTCATTTCAGTTCCACATGAACTGCAATAATATCCAACCCACAACAATTACAATATCATTGTTTGCAAATATAGCCCATGTACAACAACTAATCTATTGATCATTAACAATTTGAATATAACCAAACATTTAGACCTCTGACAAACTGAGGAGTTAGACCTTTCATTGGCTTTCAACATCATAGTCCATCAAGCCCTCCTACCAACCCTATATTTAAACCTGGTTATCTGGTGAAATACCTTCAAATGATTTATTTCCTTTCTCCGTGTCCTCATCCACATGGAAATGTAGAATAGCACACATTCTGAGGCTTCTGCTAGATTCCACATGGTTAAATTCTGACAACCATTCAGTTCAAACTGTACATGAAAGTTCCAAAGACCTTGCTGGGAATTACACAATATTGTATTGAAACTTAGAATTTTTTGCACTCACGATTGTCCACCTAACATTTTGCCTCTGCACTGGCCAATACTGATTGTAAACCATTTACCTCAAAACTGAGGGTGTCATGCATTAATTTGCACATTGTTCAAAGGCTTACTGCTTTCGGAGTGATTGACATCTTAATTCAAGACCCGTGTTAAAAAGGCCCAAGTAGCTTGTTAGTAGAATAGCTTGTAAAGCAAGGTGAAATTCTACTTCCCTCTCCAGGACTTCTGATCCATGATGCATGCATCTACACACGTACTCATTGACATTTGCAATGCCCTGTTGAATCATTTACCAGACTCAATGTTCATTCCCTGAAGAGCATCCTCTGTGATACTGCTCACTTAATCACTCAGAACAGAAAATATGAACTCATGAATCCATCCTTAACAATGTAAATAGATCCCCCCTACATCCAGCATTGCATTTAAACATCATCTACAGGACATTTCACACTAGCTGTCAGCCTCTGTCACAAATAGGCATGTTCCCTAAAATGAGAGAGTAACCTGCAGACTTAACATTTCCCAAGGGGTTAATTCAGGGTGCAAATAAGAAAAAAAAAACAGAAATAGTAATTATTTTGTGATCCACTAAAAATCCAGAATGACCTGCCTCTACACAGATGCCTGTTTCAATCCTTTGCTTCTGCCTTCTGCTTAAAAAGTCAATGACTCTCCAAGCTACATTTCTGATGGTGTGCAACAAGTTCTCACCATTAAGTAAAATATCCATTTGACTGGGAATATAATACTTTAACCTTGACAGAGTTAGCTGGTACATTTCAGATCTATTGCAAATATTCAATACTTGACTAAACCCATAAAATTCAATCATACTTATCCAATGTTTCTAAACACTAGCTTTGCAAATTCCTTCTTTTCCTTCTGTGGCTAGGTAAATGCTCAACAACAAATTGCTATATTAAGTATTTAGGAAGCAAAATAATAAAAAGAGCAAGCAAAAGAGTAATGTAAAACTTGTTCATGGAATCCTTGCTTATAATTGGGCCCTGATTACAATTGTGACACAAAAGGGTTTGGCATTAACTGTGCCTGGTAAATACTGTTAACCTTGGCAGAGATATTTACTGTGCATTGTAAATACATCCTGTAGGAAACTGCCTCTTTTTGCATGTTTGGCCCCCACTTTTTGCCTGATGTGATTTTGAACTGTAAGTAAACCGGGTCCTTGCTACCCAAGTTCTTAGTCCCAGATCTCTTTCCCCAAAACTGTATCATGATTGGCACAACTTCAGATACCCTTACAGGTCCTTAGTTAATGGTACCCCTTCAATCTAGGGCACGGTAGCTGAGGAGGGTCCTCTTGGGCTGCAGCACTGAATGTCCCACCCCAGCGCCCCCTCACTGAGACTATGCACTCTGCCACAGCAGGCTGCATGTCTTAGTGCAGGAAAATCTGAAGAGTCGACATGGCACACAAACTTGTGTGCCATTACTCCCATGCACTGCATAAGATATAGGTAAGCCAACGCTACTGCTGGCCTTCAGCCCTAAGGCAGGGTGCACTATATCCTATGTGTGGGAATATCTGCCTGAGCAGATAGGCCCCTACAATATCCAGTCTATTCTGTGATGTTGTAAGTGAACATGGAAGATATAAGGAATACATATTCCTAGCTTAAGGATGGCTTCACTGATTTCTAAGGTGTTTGGTACCAAACATCTTTTATTAATAAATGCTCCCTGATGCCATTGATAGATATGAATAAATTCACACAGGAGACACTTATAGAGGGCACCCCGAAACCCAACCAAGCACTACCGTGGTTTCTCACTGGTTTTCATCAGTCTGCCACCAACTGACATGTTTCTGACCTCATGGGGTGAGAACCTGCGCGCTTGAGTGGACAGAGACAAAGCCTGCTCTGGGCGGAGGTGTTGCACGCATCCTCCAGGACAGGATGGCCTTCCTGGGCATGAAGCTTCAAAGGCCATGTCACCTTTGAAATGCCACGTTTGGCAGAAGTAAAGGTGGAAAAACTAGCAAGAGTAGAAGTTGTGCCCACCTTCAGCCTGCACCACCCCCTAGGGTGGGACAGGTGAGGTGGACCCCACGTTTTACTTTCCACCATTGTGAAGATGGAAAAGATAGCCTGTCAGACGTGGGGTAAGCATATAGACGATGTAGTCCCCCTACAGGTAAGCAGCCCTTTGACTACTACCTTGCTCTCTCTTAATACCCCCACAATACATGTAGTATTTAGGTGGCTCCCAAAGACCTTGGCTTCAGATTCCACAGACCAAAAGAAGTCAAAGAAAGAAGACGTACTGCTGATCCAGGAACTGTGCCCGGCTGCAGAAGAAGCCAGTGCCAAACCCTGCCAACTACAAAAGGACTCGACAACTGTGGTCTACCATCCCTACCTGAAACGTGTAAAGTCTTGAAGAAACCCAGAGCCCTGCCAGCCTTCGCCAAATGCCTGGGATCTTCCTTTGGACTAGTGGCACTTTTCGGAAAAACAGTGGGGATTGATAAACCCTGCTGACTGTAATCTGGTTGCTGCACAAGGATCAAAGTTTATCTCCAAACTCAGAAGCAGGTCTTTGATACTTAATATTGAGCCAGTATGACTATCAACATTTCCCTAACTCCTAGTAAACTCTCTTCTCATGTCACACAAGGGCCACGACCAAGAGGAACTGTCTCCCCCAGCACAAAGTTGGGCTAAAGACAAGACACTGGCTTGTGGAGGGGGACCAGTATAAATGAATGAATACATTTTATTGCTGGTTACTTAAAACCATAACATAAAACTTTGATATAGAACAGAGTTTATAAAAATATCAGCATTTAAAAGAAAACAATAGTTAAAATCCGTGGACGTCAAGCAGACTTGCAGTTAACTGGGTCTCTAGGAGGTAAAGCCGTCAGCAGTAATCGAATCTGTTTGATGAATTTGCCAAACGAGGCCATATGTTTTACTGTGTTTAGTGTGTACAATTGATGAATCGCCTCATTGGCTGTGCGGGTGCCCAGTTGTAATAGAATTGGCCGTAGGTGGAGACTGCGGGCAGTGCGCAGGGCCAGGCAGCAAAATAGAAGGTGGGCCAGAGACTCGTGTTTGTAGCCGCAGAGCCGGCAGCCCTTGATCGCCGATGTTCTCAGTTTGGTGTTATATATTTCTTGAAGTGGCAGGGGGTGTAACCTGAATGCCAAGATCCTAAGTAAGGCTGCTCTGCCCACTGCCTGCGTGAGATGGTGTTTAGGACTGAACCCTTTTTGTGGCAGGGTTTGGCTTTCGTGCAGGCCTTCATTGTCCAACAGTTCCAGGTCAAGTGCACGAGAGTGAATGCGAACTTGTTTTTTAAGTATGCATTTGATGGCGGAGTACTTTATAGTCTTAGGGTTCCAGTTCTCCAAGGCTAGTTTGAGCTGGGCTGCTCCAATTGCGAGAGCGGTTGATCATGGATTCCCAGGTTCGCAGAAAATATGTTTTAAGACCGCCTTCAACGATTTCTCTTGGGCCGCTGTGGTAAGGAAGTAATATTTACACGGAAAGGCCGTCTCTTCCAGCGTTTGATGGTTCAAAGAGAATTCTAAGCGCACTAAAGTGTTTCGGGTGCACGCAGGTAAATGAAACAGCCTTTTGTGAGCACTGCAATGAATTTTTTCTAGTTCTTTTGTTAGTTTTCCGGGGAAAGCTAGTTGAGCGTAAGTGAGGGCGGGCATTAATTTTGCACGTAAAACTCTACGGATGGCCGTCGTGGTTGGGCTGTGCAAAGTAGCTTGTAATTTGCAGAGAGCATAAGTGATGCATTTCCCTTTTGTTTGAATTTTGTGCAGTTGAGCGCACGGACGCCCCGATTCAGTTAGCCAGGCGCCCAGGTAGTTGTATTTTTGTGCGCTTTCCAGTGTCAGCTGGCCAAGGCTCCATCTTGCTAGTTTCTTGCTCGGGTAATGGCCGAAGATGACAACTTTAGATTTTGATTGGTTGGCCACCAGCTTGTGGGCCGCGTTATAGGTTGCCAAGGCCGACAGTGCTTTTTGTAGACCTATTTTGGTGTGGTCTAAAAGTACCAGATCGTCAGCGTATTGAATAAGCTGTATCTTGATGTCCCCGATCCTCGGTGTGGCCAGTGCTGCACCTGTCAAGGCTTGGCCCATGTCAGCGGTATACAAATTGAACAGGAGCGGTGCTAAAACGCACCCTTGCTTTAAACCCCGATCTGTTTTTATTTTCTCTGTTGCTGAGGTGTTGGAGAGTTTAATTCTGACCCACGTTTTATGATATAGCGATTGTATTGCTTTCAACAGTGCGGGGTTAATGTTCCAAAGTGCTAGCTTCTTCCAAAGGATTGTTCGGTCTACACCATCGAACGCTGCAGAATAGTCGAAGCAAGCGAAGAGAGGGAGACTTTTGCGGCTAACTGCTTGGTGGGCCAAATAAGAAAGGGCTATTATATTATCAGTCGTCGAAGCCCCAGATCTGAACCCTGTTTGGAAGAATGGTAAAAGACCTTCAGAACTTGCCCAGTGGGTTAACTCTGCCAAGATGGAACTGGCGTAGGCCTTGCCCTCGATGTCCAGGAGAGCAATCATACGGTAATTGTTCGGGTTGGATTTTGGACCTTTCTTGTGAATCGGGTGTAGAAGCGACCCTCTCCAGGAGTCTGGCACGTCCCCCAGGAGCCGACATTCTGCGTAGAGGGGCGACAGAGTCTCCGACCAGAATTCTATGTTTGCCCTGAACAGAGAGCCGGGCAGGCCATTAGGGCCTGGGGCTCCATTATGCCTGATTTTTTTTAAAATTCGGGCGACTAAGGCTGTCTCGAGGTCCGCGTTAAATTTGGCGGAAGAGTCTAGTTCGCCAATTCCAGCGGGGTCGTTATTTGGATGGAGACTATGTTGATCTTCTTGATATAATGTCTCTACGTGGCTAACCCAGGACCGTGCATCAAGTGAGTTTTCTGTGTGGTTGTGACCTTGAGCGAGGGTGTTTAAATAGCTCCAGAACTCTTGGGTTTTACAAGGTCTTAACAGTTCAAAAATCCGCAGCCATTGGGCATCTAAATGATCGCGCTTTGCAGCCCACACCGTTTTTGTGTGACTTTTTGCGGCTGTTTTTAATCGCATTTTGTCTTGAGAAGAGCCAGTTTTTCTGAATGTTCTACGTAGGGCGTTTAATTTTCGAGCGCTTTCTTTAATTATTGTGTTGGTTCCTGGTTTGTGGGGTGCATAGATTCGGGCACAACCTGCTGAGTTGTCACGGAGCGCAAGGGCTAGATTCGGAGCTAGTCTGTCCCATTCTTTTATGGCACCCCCAGGATTGAGACTTAATGGCCAACCTTCCCAGGCTTGTTTCCAGACCTCGAACTTAGTGGCCGGCACTGGCCCCCATTTCATTCGTCTCGGGAGGTTGAACAGTTCTTCGCCAGTAGAAGAGTCCCGAGGCAGTTCGTCCTAGGGCAGATTTCCATTGTAAGGTTCAAGGTGATTATTAGGGCAGCATGGTTGCTTTCATTGCGTGGGTGGACTATATAGTTTGACAGTAAGGGTTGTAGGTTTTCACTTAGTATGATGTAATCAATTGTTGTTTGATTGTTGAAAGTGGGGGCTACGACGGCCATTGGATGAGTTTTTAAGTAGACCACGTGGGCAGTAGCCAAGTTATATGATTTAATTAAAGCATTGAAAGCGTTTGTTGCTCCAGAGGCGTGGCTTTGAGTGGCCCCTATGTTATGAATGTTAAAGTCCCCAAGGATGATGGAGTCCAGTAGGGGGTATTGCAAAAGTAAGGCTTCTAGCTGGCTTGTCAGCAGTGACCTAGAGTCCGTGACCCCCTGTCTATTGGGGTTGTGGTAAACACTGATTAACAGGATGGAAAGTGGGCCACTGATCGAATGAAGCCCTTTAAGGATGCCCGCCAGGAACAAGTGTGAAGTAAAAGGTATTTCGGTGAATTCAATACACAGCGAGTGCTTGATATAAATCATAATCCCTCCTGAGGGTCTTCCGAATATGTTAGCTTTTATAGCTGGTTTACAAAATTCGGCGTACCCCCTTAAGGATATGGGTTTAACTGTCCAGGTTTCTTGAGTACAGATTATGTCGGCTCCTTCTAGGAAGTCCACTGCCGCTTGATCTTGAACTAATTTAGTGATCCCTGCAACGTTCCAAGACATGATGTTTAAGCTACTAATGGTCGGTGGTCGTGTGGAGTGCTTTTTGTGTGGGCGGCCATTAGGCACTGGGGTTTAGAGCATGCGGCAACCAGGACCAATCTTTGCTAATGTTTCCCATGACGCAGCAGGAACGTTTGCCCTGTCCCAAGTTAGTTGTAATTTTAATTGGGGTTTCATTGGCGGGATTGGAGGTCGTCCCCCCTTTGGATCCAAGAAGGACAGAGACTACATGCGATGCTGGTTCCCGCGCAGCACTCATGCCCTCCTGCCGCCCTGAGTTCCCCTCTGGGGAAGCCAGACGAGTCTCCAAACCGCCGGTTTTCAATATCAATGGGTATTTTTCTACAGGTTGAGTCTTTATTTTTATGCCCCAGTTGTCCAGTAGCGTATGGTGTTTTTTCATAATCTCTGCCGAAATTGGGCTGGTAAAGGTTAGCTCGGTGGTTTCGTTGGTCTCGTTAGGGCCTCGAGATAGAAAGGAGACGCTCTCAATGTCTGTTGTTTTAATCTTTTCCAGGCCGGGGATATTTGCACAGAGTTTCAGCAGGTTGCTGCGGTTAAGGGTGTCCCATTTGCCTTGTGAGACGTACTCTGGGTATAGCAAGATTTTCCGTTCCTGGAGTTTTATATGAGTCTGGGTCTGGGTCCCAGTTACCGGGATATGGACAGTGGCCTGTGTAGAAGGGGTAGTTTGGCGGACTACCCTATCCTCGGAGGCTCGTCCCCAATGGGGCGTGGCTGTTGTTGTCACTGTGGCAAGCCCTGGCATTGTCCTAGATGACACTGAGTTTATGTCCGTCGAAGTAGCCAAGTTGGTATTAATTAGCAACTCATGTGTTTGTCTGTTCTTACTTGTGATTAATTGATTTCTCAGCGAAGGGTTTTTCGGCTCTGCTATATGATCTCTAAAGGAGTCCTGTGACGCCTGGATAGTTTGTGACACTGTCGATGTCTGTTGAACACCCGGACCCGAGGGGGTTGCCCAGCAGGTGGCAACAGGGGTCGCTGGGCCCGGAATGGGGTCAAAGGTAGTCTTGCCGAAAGCGTCATGACATGCTGAGTTTGTTACAGTTATATTGGTTGCGATTTGCGGCGTAGCCCCCTGGTGCTCGATAGAATATTCATGCGGCTCTGTGCGGGCGGGCAGTAGCCATTGTCTGATTGAACTGTTCGAGACGGACTTGTGTTTACACTGTTTATTGAGTTTTTTTAATCTTTTTTTATTTTTTCGAGAGAGATGTCGAGTGGCTGGACTTGCCAATTTTTCAATATTGTGTTCGTCGTTGTTTTTGTCTCGTGAGAGATTTGGAAGGCGGGTGGTCTCATCAGATTTGGCGCTAGGCTCCAAGCCGAGTCTGTTGACTGCTTCAGCTAGATTAGCTGAGTCAGGTTTGCCGGGGTGAGCGTCTGTGATGTAAAATGGCCCATCTGTTTTTTGGAGGGCGAGGTCGTTATTCCGTGATCTTCGGGCTTCATCTTTGAGGTCGACAATTAGCGTGCTCATTATGTCTGGGAGTTTTTCTAACTTGAGCAGTATGGGGCTGCAGCCGCAGCTCACTGGTTTGATCGAATAGGAAGTGTTTGTCTGTGCTCTGTGTATTAAAGAGTTCAAGTTGTCCAGTTTAGTGTCTATCCCAGAAATCAGGCCAGCCACTGCCTGTAATATGGTTATTTGAGTATCAAGTTTGTCGGCGTGCATTATGGCTGCATTTGACATGGAAATGAGGGCCTCATTGATTAGTGTTAAGTGATTAGTGATTGTCGGAGGCTGCTCCTCCTTGCATGTGTCTCTACTCCCAAAACAAGGAGGCTGGGAGTCGATGGCTTGGGCCGGGCTGCCGGGCGCTGAAAAAGTAGTATCCTGAGGATGTGTAAAATCAGAAGATGGACTGGTTGTAACTCTCATGGCAGCATTGAGCCCGTTACCCCCGTCTGTAACCTGACTCGGGGTTAAATCGGCCAACTGTTGCGTGAAAGAACTGCTTGGGCGTGTATCGATGCCTGTTTGGAAACTCATTGCGGTGGGCTCCGTTGAAGTTGGCCCTTGGAGAATGGTTATTGTGGGGGACAGTGGGGTGATCGGCCAACTGGATGCAGCTAAGCACAGAGATGTTTCTGAAACTGTAGCTTTAGCGGTATTGCTAGGTGCTTCCGTCAAGGTCGGGTCCGCTGTAGGGTGATTGGCTGAGAGCACTGTTGGAGCCGTAAGGTAGATAAAGTCTCTTATGTCTCTGTATCCTGTGGGCTCAAATGTGGTCTTTTGGGGCTTTGGGCTGAGCCCACTGGCCAGGTAATTGACTCTTGTATCTCTGTATCCTGAGGGCTCAAATGTAGTCTTTTGGGGCTTTGGGCTGAGCTCGCTGGCCAAGTGATTGTCTAGGATGGAAGCCCTTGCTTGACATAGCTTAATTGGTGTCGCCAAACCAAATGTGAAGGCGCCGTCTTGAGCAGCTTCCCCATGGCTCGAGCCTTGGTCGGAGTTCGTTCTGCTAGTGGGGTAGAGTAGCTTTCTTTTTTGCCTCCTTGGTGATTTATGGGGGCGAGGCTTCTCAGTACGCTGGACCAGGGTCGAGTTTCTAGTCCTCATATTAAATATTGAATGTTAAATGTTCAATGGTCGGGAGGGAGTGTAGTGTAGTGAGGTCTGTGGCTCCCGAGGATTCTTTATTTCTTAACTTTACTTCCTCCCTAGCCCCCGAACTCCCTTACATAACTAGAAGTCAAGGCACAGATCCACACGTCGGGGGGCTTACCTCGGGCGTTTTGAGACGGCCTCCGTTTCCAAAGGATGGTAGTAGCGGTGAACGAGGTGATGATTGTCAGGCTTGTAGTCAAACGGGAAGAAACCTCCTCAGGGCTACCCGCGAGAAGAAGCAGCCTACGAATGTCCGAAGGGGGCTGTGTGCCCACCCAGTCTTTCACTTTAGTACCCCGTTGATGAGTTCTGTCGTGCCTTGGAGTCTGAGACCCTGCTTGCTGCTTACTGTTCGCTACGAGAGTTTGCGAGGTCGAGTCGGAGACCAGGGGCTGCGCTGGAGCGCGGTAGGCAAGATACTCCCTGTGCCGGTCTTGTGGCCCCCCCACGCTCCCAATCCTGTTCCCACACCTGCAACCCGCCACCGGCCGCTAGGTGTGTAGGGGGAGGGAGTGGGGAGCCAGCCAGTGAGTGGCGCCGGGGCTCGATTCCTGCGTACTCCGAATCCGGGAGGGCGGTAGCAGCAGCCCGACAGGACACCGACGGCCCACCAACAGGGCCGACGCGGGCTTGTAATTTTAACTTTGATTTTGGTTTTTAGCGGTCTTGCTCTCGCCGCATGTACTCGGCTTGTACTCGGTGGCTTGTACTCGGCAGCAGCGGTCGTGAGTGCAGCTGGATGCGGCACGAACACTCAGGAAGCCGGGTGCTGGGGGGTGTCCAACTGCCTGTCAAGCAATAGAGGGACAGTACCTCAAACGCTGAGCTGTTATGCAGTAGAAAAGGATTTGGTCCCAGAACATGCGTAAATTGAAAACCTGAGCAAAGTCAGCAGAATAACAATTGCAACAAATAAAGCATACCAAAGTGTTATTTAATCACACTTGGGACAGGCACATGAATGCATATAAAAAACACATTTACAAAAGTGCAGGGTGCCACAGGGAAGGGGAGGGTGTGATGAGTTAGGTAGGGTAATAGGATAAGTGACATATAAACATTTGTAACGGTTGTACAAATCAATTGCTGTGCACGTTGCTATCGTGCCAAATAATCAGAATGAAAGTCAATCATAAGCAGAATTGAGTGTTCAGCCTAATGAGCCATATACAAGCAAAAATACACAGTGCTCAATGCACTATTGTAGGTACTGGCGTAGTGAAATGTCGACGTTTCGACCCCTCATCAAGGGTAGGTTGATTTGATCCTTACGAGTGGGGTCTTCCTCAGGACAGAGAGGACGGTGAAACCGGAAGGGTAGGCACCTATAAAAACATTGGACCAGTATTAAAAAAGGGGGTAGCGAAGCCAAGCAGAATAGAACAGCGAGGCTGGAAATGGAAAGGCATAATTACCAATTGAGAGAAAGGACATCTAATCAGTGTCAGCTTGGCGTCCGAAGGCGCAAAGGCAAAAAGGCTCCAAATACAGGTGGGAGTGATAAACACCTATAACAAATTAAAGGTGACAATGGAATCATTCAAGTAACAATTCAATTGATAAGTCGGGTATAACTCCCTGAAGATGGGAACTTACAATTTTTAGTCGAACCACAAAGGAGGGATTGATTGCTCCATCATTACACGCCGCAACGTAGATCGGTGCGTTTGAGTGAAATAAATCACTAGAAAATCAGCCTCTATAAATAAATGGAGAGGGGTGCTCTTTTAATGAAAAACCTAGTAGGTAATCCAAAGCTAGAGAAATAAAGAAATAAACTGCCACAAGGACCTGGTCCCCCAGCCTATCATCCGTGTGCTAGGTTGTTATATAGTGAAGCGAGAGAAAGAGTGAAGCGAGCGCTACATCAAATGATTAAAAATGAATAAACAATGGAAAGGTGAACCGTCATTGAAGACAGGTATCGCTTGCACGTTATGAAAGGAAAAGTCATCAGTTAACAAAGCAGCAAATAAACCGTGTAGGAAATGTTAAATCGATTTAACCAAATAGAGCGGAGGTAGGTGGCGTGGTTCCCTTAAGCAATTGCTTAATATGAATTCAAGGGATACAAAAACACTTGTTTGTGTAGGAGCAAGCTATTCGTGTAGATAATAAAAAGAGCCAACGTGTATAAGCATAGGTCGAGTTGGGCCAAGTTAAACGAAGGGAAGTGGAGGGGTTCCCCTACCTTTAGACGTGTCCGTGTCTTCAGCGCTCGAATCTGGCAAAACACTGAGACCGCGGAACGGCTGCCTCATATGGAGAACGCTGCCGCCGCGTGACGTTAGAACGGGTGCAGACGCTAGATGCTGTCCGTGACGGTACAATGGAAGAAAGACATCCCGAGTAGTTCGTTGGTAAAATAAGACTAATAGTTAAAAATTATATTTAAGAAATTGCAGTCGTAGTCTGGAATTAAATAGATATGACTCGCAATGGTATCTCAGACAAAAGGGATGTTAATCATGAATTTTTGGAGTGAGACGTGACTCAAAGAGTTACACGCTCGAACGGAGTAATCGGAAAATAGATGTAATCAACCAGGGGATGCTCTGAAGGAGAAAAATTCTATACATTATAAAAACGCATAACTGTGGAAAATACAAAACATAAAAGAAGCATTATTGTTTGGAAATGCAAAGTTTGTAACAAAGCAAGTGAACTCATCTAGATTGATATTATCTTAATGACAGATTAGAGTGCAGCAAAGACAAATGGTGGATTCTTCTAGAGAGAAAACAGTCAAATTATCATACATACATGGTGTACACTACTCGTATGCATATGATGGTCAAAAGGACAGGACGTTCAAAAATGACATTGACAGCAGGTTAGGCTACCAGCTGAAATTCTTTTAGAGAGAAAACAGTCAAATTATCATATATACATGGTGTACACTACTCATATGCATACGATGATCAAAAGGACAAGACGTTCAAAAATGACATTGACAGCAGGTTACGAGCTGAAACAACAGAAGAAAAAGAACATTGTTCACTAATTGCTGAGAATAGCTAGTTGGGCATTACTGGGGTCTTGTTCGTTCAAACCCGTTAGAATAGTATCAAATCGAATCATCATTTTAGACTCTCTAATGAGAAGGATAGAGGATATATTGCCTTCCCTGGGTCCCAGTTCGGTTTTCTCCAAAACAATCCATTGCATTTCATCTGGGCGATGTCCCAGTTGGTGATAATGTTCAACCAGAGGTGCACCTGTCACATTGCATCTTATCCTACTTTGGTGTTGCAGAATTCTTGCTTTTACTTTTTGCTGTGTCTGGCCGATGTATAGTTGGCCACATAGGCACAGAATCCCGTAGATGACGTTACTGGAATTACAATTTGTATGTGATTGCAATGTAATGGTCTGATGTTTGTATTCAAAGTTTTTTGATTGCATAGTTGTGGGGCATGCTTTACATGACCCACATTTGAAATGACCTATGATTGGTGGTAGATTCCAGAGCGACTGGATAGTCGGTTCAACTGGGTCCTCAAGGAAGGAATGCACCACATGATCCTTAATGCTCATCGCTTTCTTAAAAGAATGCATCGGTAAATTTGGTTGGTCAATCTCGGAAGATACAATGCTCCAATGTTTGTTGATGATCCTTTTCACTGCATTACTTCGAGTGGAGAATGTTGTGACACATATCATCTTATTGTTTTGTAATGATGTAGCGGGATTTTTGGATGAGAGCAATGTGTCCCGGGGGTTGTACCAGGCCCTCTTCTGGGCCCTTTTCACCAGTCGCTTCGGGTAACCTCTTGAGATTAACCTGGCCATTAAGTTCTCAGACTCTGTTATGTAGTCTGTTCGCTTCGTGCAGTTCCTGCGGATCCGCAGGAACTGTCCGACTGGGAGATTGTCGCGTAATCCGCGTGGGTGGTGGCTGCTGTACCTCAGTAGGGAATTTCTTTCAGTTGGCTTCCTATATAGGGTAGTTAGAAGTTTCTCATCTTCATAAAAAAAATTTAAATCAAGGAAGGGTATCTCCTGCGTACTAGACTGTATAGTGAACTGGATATCTTGGTCGCACTGGTTTAGCCATTGGTGGAACAGGTTGAGTTGAGTAGTTTCACCATTCCAAATTATTAATATATCGTCAATATATCTTTTCCACATATTAATATGGGACGAGAATGGGTTGTTATTCAGGACGAAACGCTTTTCAAAATTGTCCATATACAGGATCGCTAAATCTGGAGCAAAGGCAGCCCCCATCGCAACTCCTTTCGTCTGTACATAATACTTGCCTTGAAAATAAAAGAAGTTCTTTTTCATAGCGATGGTCAAAAGAGCTATGATGAAATCCGTGGGTACCCTTGTTGGTGCTGGTCTCAAATCCAAAACTTCTCGCATAACCGCCAATGCTGGTTCCTGCGGGATGCTGGTGTATAGTGAGACGATGTCGCAGGTGACAAGTATCTGCTCACTAGAGTTGAATGGTTGTTGGTCAATCATTGCAATGACTTGCATGGTGTCTCGCAGGTACGTTTCTGTTTCTTCTGCTATTGGTTTTAGGAAAAAATCTATGTATTTGCATAGAGGTTCCAATAGTGAACCGCAACCGGATACTATAGGGCGACCAGGGGGATGGAGGATGTCCTTATGTATCTTCGGTAGGGTATAGATGGTAGGTAGTCGTGGGTGTCGCTGGTTCAGATAGTCATATTCTAATTTGCTTAGAAAGCCACAATTCAAGGCATCGAGAGTTATTTGGTGGATTTCCCCCATCAGGTCCTTTGTGGGATCAGATTTTAGTAAGGAATAGCTGACGCCATCTTGTAATTGCCTTAGAATCTCCGACTTGTATGCAGTCGTGTCTTGTACCACTATAGCTCCGCCCTTATCAGCAGACTTGATCACAATGTCCTTGTTATTTTTAAGGGTTAGGAGTGCCGCTTTTTCAGACTTGCTGGTGTTAAGTATAGTGTGTTTGTAGGTCGAAAGTAAAATGTTAACATCGTTGAGAACTATGTTCTCGTAAGCCAAAATCCTGCTACTCATAGCATTTGCAGGTGGAACAAACTTGGATGGAGGCCTTAGCCCGGTGAAAGACTTGGAAGGACTCTCTTCAGTGTTCCTGAAGAAATACCTAAGACGAATCTTGCGAAAGAAGCCATGGAGTTCAGTCTTTAAGTTGAATGAATTCGGGTGTGCAGTTGGAACGAACGACAGACCCTTGGAAAGTACAGCTTGTTCATCAGTATTAAGATTATATGTAGAGATGTTGACCACTGGGTTGTCGCTGGGCTCTACCATCTGTAGACTTTGCGCCTTGTCGATATCTCTCCGTGGTTCTCTTGTTGGAATCGGACTTGCTTCGGGGTTGTACCTCGGCCTCTGTCCCAATTGGTACTCGGTGGATTCTGCTGGCCTCTCGGAGGTCCTCTTGGCCAGTTGCCACCTCGTCCTCGGGGTGGTCTCCATTGGCCTTCCCCTAAAAAAGGAAAATAACCTTGGGGAGGATACCAGTTGTCCCGGTAGTTGTAGTCGTAGCTAGGGCCTGGCGCCTCTTGATCACTATCTGAACTGACCGTAGAATCGGAAAAAGTAGTATAGTTCCTCCTTCCTCTGAAGGCACCTCTACCTCTCCCCGTGAAGCGACCAGAGTTGTCCTGTTTGTAGTAATCTTCGTTGAGGTAGGGATATGTATTCTTTTTTTCATAAAACCTAATATCCTTGGAGAGTTTATCTAATTTTTTTACTCTGCGTGGTGGTTTCAAAGTCTTTTAAGATTTTCCAAAGCACTTTTGGCATTGATCAGAGTTGAGTCACCTGCAATTTCTTGTTTGAGGGCGGCTATTTCTCTGGTTAAGACTTGAACCTGTTCGGCCGCGGTTTCTACTCCGAGAACCATCCAATGTCGCGACGCGTTGTTTGCAATAAAACTGAAGCCTTCTTTGAATTTTGGTAAATCTACGAAGATGGCAGGTTCATTTTTTATCTGTAGTCCAACAGGTATTATACTGGCCTGTAGATATTTAGTGAGCAAATGACCATGGAGTTTTGTACGAATTAGTTTATTTTCCAGACGCTCGAGTTTTGCTATCTTGTCATTGAGTGTGAAGTCAATATTGGGTGTGTCGGATGACAGGAAGAGATTCCTGGGGTCCTGTAGCAGCTGGTTGATGTATTCCTCAGTATAGGAGAGGGTTTCACTCTCCACCATTTTATAGAAGAAGGGAAATTCACAAGGAATACCTCGCAGGTGTGCACCTGCTCGTTTAAGAGTTAGAACAAAGGGCAAACCCAATAGTCACTGGGACCTGGGTAACAAACAGTAGAAAAGGATTTGGTCCCAGAACATGCGTAAATTGAAAACCTGAGCAAAGTCAGCAGAATAACAATTGCAACAAATAAAGCATACCAAAGTGTTATTTAATCACACTTGGGACAGGCACATGAATGCATATAAAAAACACATTTACAAAAGTGCAGGGTGCCACAGGGAAGGGGAGGGTGTGATGAGTTAGGTAGGGTAATAGGATAAGTGACATATAAACATTCGTAACGGTTGTACAAATCAATTGCTGTGCACGTTGCTATCGTGCCAAATAATCAGAATGAAAGTCAATCATAAGCAGAATTGAGTGTTCAGCCTAATGAGCCATATACAAGCAAAAATACACAGTGCTCAATGCACTATTGTAGGTACTGGCGTAGTGAAATGTCGACGTTTCGACCCCTCATCAAGGGTAGGTTGATTTGATCCTTACGAGTGGTGTCTTCCTCAGGACAGAGAGGACGGTGAAAGGGTCTGTCGTTCGTTCCAACTGCACACCCGAATTCATTCAACTTAAAGACTGAACTCCATGGCTTCTTTCGCAAGATTCGTCTTAGGTATTTCTTCAGGAACACTGAAGAGAGTCCTTCCAAGTCTTTCACCGGGCTAAGGCCTCCATCCAAGTTTGTTCCACCTGCAAATGCTATGAGTAGCAGGATTTTGGCTTACGAGAACATAGTTCTCAACGATGTTAACATTTTACTTTCGACCTACAAACACACTATACTTAACACCAGCAAGTCTGAAAAAGCGGCACTCCTAACCCTTAAAAATAACAAGGACATTGTGATCAAGTCTGCTGATAAGGGCGGAGCTATAGTGGTACAAGACACGACTGCATACAAGTCGGAGATTCTAAGGCAATTACAAGATGGCGTCAGCTATTCCTTACTAAAATCTGATCCCACAAAGGACCTGATGGGGGAAATCCACCAAATAACTCTCGATGCCTTGAATTGTGGCTTTCTAAGCAAATTAGAATATGACTATCTGAACCAGCGACACCCACGACTACCTACCATCTATACCCTACCGAAGATACATAAGGACATCCTCCATCCCCCTGGTCGCCCTATAGTATCCGGTTGCGGTTTACTATTGGAACCTCTATGCAAATACATAGATTTTTTCCTAAAACCAATAGCAGAAGAAACAGAAACGTACCTGCGAGACACCATGCAAGTCATTGCAATGATTGACCAACAACCATTCAACTCTAGTGAGCAGATACTTGTCACCTGCGACATCGTCTCACTATACACCAGCATCCCGCAGGAACCAGCATTGGCGGTTATGCGAGAAGTTTTGGATTTGAGACCGGCACCAACAAGGGTACCCACGGATTTCATCATAGCTCTTTTGACCATCGCTATGAAAAAGAACTTCTTTTATTTTCAAGGCAAGTATTATGTACAGACGAAAGGAGTTGCGATGGGGGCTGCCTTTGCTCCAGATTTAGCGATCCTGTATATGGACAATTTTGAAAAGCGTTTCGTCCTGAATAACAACCCATTCTCGTCCCATATTAATATGTGGAAAAGATATATTGACGATATATTAATAATTTGGAATGGTGAAACTACTCAACTCAACCTGTTCCACCAATGGCTAAACCAGTGCGACCAAGATATCCAGTTCACTATACAGTCTAGTACGCAGGAGATACCCTTCCTTGATTTAAATTTTTTTTATGAAGATGAGAAACTTCTAACTACCCTATATAGGAAGCCAACTGAAAGAAATTCCCTACTGAGGTACAGCAGCCACCACCCACGCGGATTACGCGACAATCTCCCAGTCGGACAGTTCCTGCGGATCCGCAGGAACTGCACGAAGCGAACAGACTACATAACAGAGTCTGAGAACTTAATGGCCAGGTTAATCTCAAGAGGTTACCCGAAGCGACTGGTGAAAAGGGCCCAAAAGAGGGCCTGGTACAACCCCCGGGACACATTGCTCTCATCCAAAAATCCCGCTACATCATTACAAAACAATAAGATGATATGTGTCACAACATTCTCCACTCGAAGTAATGCAGTGAAAAGGATCATCAACAAACATTGGAGCATTGTATCTTCCGAGATTGACCAACCAAATTTACCGATGCATTCTTTTAAGAAAGCGATGAGCATTAAGGATCATGTGGTGCATTCCTTCCTTGAGGACCCAGTTGAACCGACTATCCAGTCGCTCTGGAATCTACCACCAATCATAGGTCATTTCAAATGTGGGTCATGTAAAGCATGCCCCACAACTATGCAATCAAAAAACTTTGAATACAAACATCAGACCATTACATTGCAATCACATACAAATTGTAATTCCAGTAACGTCATCTACGGGATTCTGTGCCCATGTGGCCAACTATACATCGGCCAGACACAGCAAAAAGTAAAAGCAAGAATTCTGCAACACCAAAGTAGGATAAGATGCAATGTGACAGGTGCACCTCTGGTTGAACATTATCACCAACTGGGACATCGCCCAGATGAAATGCAATGGATTGTTTTGGAGAAAACCGAACTGGGACCCAGGGGAGGCAATATATCCTCTATCCTTCTCATTAGAGAGTCTAAAATGATGATTCGATTTGATACTATTCTAACGGGTTTGAACGAACAAGACCCCAGTAATGCCCAACTAGCTATTCTCAGCAATTAGTGAACAATGTTCTTTTTCTTCTGTTGTTTCAGCTCGTAACCTGCTGTCAATGTCATTTTTGAACGTCTTGTCCTTTTGATCATCGTATGCATATGAGTAGTGTACACCATGTATATATGATAATTTGACTGTTTTCTCTCTAAAAGAATTTCAGCTGGTAGCCTAACCTGCTGTCAATGTCATTTTTGAACGTCCTGTCCTTTTGACCATCATATGCATACGAGTAGTGTACACCATGTATATATGATAATTTGACTGTTTTCTCTCTAGAAGAATCCACCATTTGTCTTTGCTGCACTCTAATCTGTCATTAAGATAATATCAATCTACATGAGTTCACTTGCTTTGTTACAAACTTTGCATTTCCAAACAATAATGCTTCTTTTATGTTTTGTATTTTCCACAGTTATGCGTTTTTATAATGTATAGATTTTTTCTCCTTCAGAGCATCCCCTGGTTGATTACATCTATTTTCCGATTACTCCGTTCGAGCGTGTAACTCTTTGAGTCACGTCTCACTCCAAAAATTCATGATTAACATCCCTTTTGTCTGAGATACCATTGCGAGTCATATCTATTTAATTCCAGACTACGACTGCAATTTCATGAATATAATTTTTAACTATTAGTCTTATTTTACCAACGAACTACTCGGGATGTCTTTCTTCCATTGTACCGTCACGGACAGCATCTAGCGTCTGCACCCGTTCTAACGTCACGCGGCGGCAGCGTTCTCCATATGAGGCAGCCATTCCGCGGTCTCAGTGTTTTGCCAGATTCGAGCGCTGAAGACACGGACACGTCTAAAGGTAGGGGAACCCCTCCACTTCCCTTCGTTTAACTTGGCCCAACTCGACCTATGCTTATACACGTTGGCTCTTTTTATTATCTACACGAATAGCTTGCTCCTACACAAACAAGTGTTTTTGTATCCCTTGAATTCATATTAAGCAATTGCTTAAGGGAACCACACCACCTACCTCCGCTCTATTTGGTTAAATCGATTTAACATTTCCTACACGGTTTATTTGCTGCTTTGTTAACTGATGACTTTTCCTTTCATAACGTGCAAGCGATACCTGTCTTCAATGACGGTTCACCTTTCCATTGTTTATTCATTTTTAATCATTTGATGTAGCGCTCGCTTCACTCTTTCTCTCGCTTCACTATATAACAACCTAGCACACGGATGATAGGCTGGGGGACCAGGTCCTTGTGGCAGTTTATTTCTTTATTTCTCTAGCTTTGGATTACCTACTAGGTTTTTCATTAAAAGAGCACCCCTCTCCATTTATTTATAGAGGCTGATTTTCTAGTGATTTATTTCACTCAAACACACCGATCTACGTTGCGGCATGTAATGATGGAGCAATCAATCCCTCCTTTGTGGTTCGACTAAAAATTGTAAGTTCCCATCTTCAGGGAGTTATACCCGACTTATCAATTGAATTGTTACTTGAATGATTCCATTGTCACCTTTAATTTGTTATAGGTGTTTATCACTTCCACCTGTATTTGGAGCCTTTTTGCCTTTGCGCCTTCGGACGCCAAGCTGACACTGATTAGATGTCCTTTCTCTCAATTGGTAATTATGCCTTTCCATTTCCAGCCTCGCTGTTCTATTCTGCTTGGCTTCGCTACCCCCTTTTTTAATACTGGTCCAATGTTTTTATAGGTGCCTACCCTTCCGGTTTCACCGTCCTCTCTGTCCTGAGGAAGACCCCACTCGTAAGGATCAAATCAACCTACCCTTGATGAGGGGTCGAAACGTCGACATTTCACTACGCCAGTACCTACAATAGTGCATTGAGCACTGTGTATTTTTGCTTGTATATGGCTCATTAGGCTGAACACTCAATTCTGCTTATGATTGACTTTCATTCTGATTATTTGGCACAATAGCAACGTGCACAGCAATTGATTTGTACAACCGTTATGAATGTTTATATGTCACTTATCCTATTACCCTACCTAACTCATCACACCCTCCCCTTCCCTGTTGCACCCTGCACTTTTGTAAATGTGTTTTTTATATGCATTCATGTGCCTGTCCCAAGTGTGATTAAATAACACTTTGGTATGCTTTATTTGTTGCAATTGTTATTCTGCTGACTTTGCTCAGGTTTTCAATTTACGCATGTTCTGGGACCAAATCCTTTTCTACTGTTTGTTACCCAGGTCCCAGTGACTATTGGGTTTGCCCTTTGTTCTAACCCTTGAGCTGTTATGCAGGGCTGATGTTGCTCTGGCAGGTTCCAGGCATATCGGGTCTGTCAGGTCTAAGCTCTCTCCAAAGCTCTCAGCTCTCAGCGTTCTCCCGCGGCACCTGAAGCTCGTGACTCGCGGTGGCCTGGCCCCCCCGCGGCGCTGCGCGGCTCACCGGGGCTCACCGGGGCTTCCTGCAGCCTCCTGCGGCTCTTGATGCGGCTCCGGTTCGGCTCCTAGTTCGCGGAGCACGGTTCTATTCCGCTGCTGCTTGCTCAGGACCAGTACACAAGGCATGTTTGCGTTTGCTGCACAAAAAGGTAATTAGAGTAATTATGTTTTGTGAGTGAAGAGGAAAACTTTGTATCTGTTGATTAGACAGTAGTAGAGATAAAAATCCCAGTTGAAGCTGACAGGCAGCACAGTGCATCAAGAGTTGCTGGCAGATATAATTATTTACCTCTGTAAAAATATAGTAGTTGTAACCCCCCGCTTTTCTTGTTTCAAAAGTCTCATGACAAGTAGACATGCTTGCCACCACCACCACCATGTGACAGCCTCACCTATCTCCATACACTGTATCAACATCAGTCATTTTCAGCAGTTTACAGGCTAGCATGATGAGACTGTTGCCATCACCTGCAAGGATGCTTATTCTGGCCCCCAAGGATAATAATAATAATGCTTTTTTTCTTTGTTACAAGCCTAAACCTATGTAGTGTAAACAGATAAATCATTAATAAAGTATTTCAAAGTAGGACATCTTTGATGTTTCTGCTTTTACTAATTAGATTGAGAAACAAATTATGTTTATGTCATAGTCTACCCCAGACACGCTGAAAGCTACATTTCTCATCTCTATATTAGTTGCAGCAGCAATGTGACTCATGCAAATCAGGGCCTTATTAACCGGTATTACTTCATTAGTGGGAAACTCTCCATCATTTGGAGGACTAGTAAACAAGTCTAAGGACTATAGAAAGCATGCACCCATATTTCACCAGAGGCTTTCTTGCCAGGCTAGGAGGAACCCTGCTCTCACTAATAGGATGCCTCTCCACCTGAGTACAAGCTACATCCTGGTGTTAGAGCAGCCACGGATGTAATAAATCAGCTTTCTTCTCAATTTGGAGGGGATTATTCACATAGATTTTCCTTTGGTTTAGATGTGAATATTCGTTTTCTTTTCTCCTGGGTATTCCACTGTTTGAGTTACACGTGTCAATCAATTAAAAACAAATCCATGTTAATAATAGAAAGCGCATTTAGCTTACATCATTATGTTCTGCAGCATGATGAGAATCAAGTGTTGCTCCAATATATTCACAGTGCTGACTGCTCTGTCTTGCATTAGTGTTTTATTGATTTCTGACGAGTTTCTAGAATGTTGATTACTATGTCTCTTGTTTGATGTTACTGTTCAAAAGAACTCATAGAAGGAAAATAAATAAAAGGGCATCACAGCACTCTCTTTTAATTCCTAATCTAAAGAGTACTAACAACAGTGTGATAAGATTATAAAGGCTGTTAAAGCTGAACACAAAGAGGGATGGGTTAGAGAAGAAACCATCACTCGAGGCCATGCATAACCATATCAGCAATTTAATTAAAGGCTATTGGTGAGGCACTTATTCTTCACATTGCAGATGGCACTTAGCAAAAAGAATAGCAAGCCTTTCTATTGTACTGAATAAAAGCTCTAGTGTTCAAACAGGTATGTTCGTTTGAACCATCCAAAACTAAAATACAGTTTTATTTTCTGCTGTGGTAGAATTACCGTAGGGCCTGATTGCGAGTTTGGCAGTCAAACCACAATACGGCTGAGGCAACGGTCAGAAGAAGACCGTCGCGGCAGCGCTCTCCTACCCGCTGTATTAATGTCCCCGATGGGCCAGTGGCAGTCTTTCTTACGGCAGTGAATGTTTTTCATATTTGTCGATGCATGTGTGTATATTTTGACCTCACAAGTTCCAAATGTACACATAGGCACACCCATGTGAAAATAAAATCTACTACCCATTGCTGGAGTCAGGACCATACGTGCCCAGTCTAGTCAATGGGCAAATGGTACAAAACTGACTTACCTGGATTTCAGCGCCCAAAAGTGTCTTTATCTTCGGGCTCAAGATGCTGCTGTGAAGGGGGACCTGGAGAAAGGGATCCATGTTGGAAAGGAGGAAAAGCAAATAGGTGAATATGCACCTCAAATCCTTTGTTTCCAGTGACACGAAGAAGGCGGTCCCACCACCAAAATCGGCTCATCAGAAAGACAGCTCGTAGTTTGGACAGTGGAGAAACTTTTCTGTACCGCCCTATGACAGCTCCTTTTCCTTGAACGATGCTGCGGCGGTCAGCGAATGGCTGTCAGTGTCGGCAGTGCTCCGATGGTCTTTCAAACAGCAATCTGACACCATCGTAATACGGCAGGCGGACTGCTTAGTCATCGGTGGTGAATTTGATGCGACCGCAGTGGTGGGACCACCGAACTCATAATCAGGTCCTTAGTTCTTAGAAGCAGCAGAATGTGGGTGGAATTGTTGTAAATGTATAACAGCAATCATGTTGGAGTGATTCCTATTATTCACATTTTTAGTAAATGTTACAGCTGCCATTTTATTAGTCGGCATTGTGGTTACAGTTCATATCATGTGCACTAGACTATGGCTTTGTTATAAAAATAAATCTTAAACTGTATCCCTCTGTTCTGGTGTCCATTAGTGTGTTATTCCCCAATGAAAGAGGACTAACTATCCCTGCAATGTCTCATAGGGTTGATTGTTATATGAAATACATTTCACTCAACTATTGCTCAGTGGGTTGTGGGGTGGTTGCAGTACAAATGCATTTTCTGAATGGGGTTTCCTCATTGACAGACTCCTTGTTGTCAAGGAGTCCAGAAACCAAAAGCTGCATTTCTAGAAAATCAAGTAAACTGGTCAGCTCTGGGTACAACATTTTGTATTTTACTGCAGAATCCAGTATTATCAGGTATGGGAATTTCAATGCGGTGTCCTCTTGCTGGCTATGTAATCTGCTCCTTGCCCTTCATTCATCTCCACTTTACAGGAGGTCCATAGAAAAGTTCAGGAGTCAAGTGATATACCTTTTGAATTCTGAATGAATCCTATTCCAGGTACTATTCTTCTAATGGCAATAGAATATTTCAAGTCTTTTCTAACTGTTCTTCAAAATGGAAGACAACAGATTAGGTCATCTATGAGTGGGACATTCTTCTAGTTGTCTGATCTCTGCAGGGGTGTTCTTCCTTATTATCATTAGGTTATCACAGTGTTTTGTAAATATTGTGGTATCCAAAATATCATAGAACATAACATCGAAGGTATTTTGTATGCTTTGTAAAACTCATTGATGTTTAGATTATCATTTTTTTAATCTTAATTAGCTTTTCAGTGTTTCATGTTAATTAAGAGTTAGGTTTATAATGATTTAAAGAAAAGTGTGCAATTTGTCTTGGTTCGTATTTGTTTTTTTCATTGGTTGTTGGATTATAGCAGAATAGATTGGAAGTGTTTTAATTTACAAATCAGTTCAGTTTATATCTAAATAAAATTGTATTAATTAATTTACGAAAATACGTATTATGTTAAGAAAGTTGAGTCATCCTAAAGTCTGTCTTATTTCTAAACTGTTTTGTCATTTTATGTGCTGTTACACACAGGGCCTGCTCTAGGGCGATAAGATCGGTGCCACTGCACTGGGCGCTGACTTGGGGTGGGGGCGCCCTGTTGCAAGTATATTTTCATTTTAAAAGCACCTGCTGCCGCGTTCCTTGCTTCAAGCAATTTTCAGGCATCAATACAAAACGTCAGGATCACTCCAGAGATTAATGTTCCCGCTGAAGAGAGATCGTAGGTTTGGTTTGTCTAGTGGAAGTTAATTCATCGTAAGGTAGTGCAGTGGGTTAATATGACTATTGCAAAGAGTGTGTACCATGCAGATCACAAAGTAAACATAATGTAAACAGGTCAGTGGGTTACTGCTTGTGTCCCGGGGATCCTTTGTTACTTGCAGTTTCTAAGTGAAAATGCTAATATAGCATAGTGACCTATTAACTGTCATTAAAGAGCTGCATGCAAACTACAAGATATGTATTAGTGCAATATGTCTTTGTGCCCTGTCTTTTGTTATCCTAAACTTGCAAAAAGGGTTCATTTGGGTAGAAGAAATCAACTTTTATTATTTAAAAAAAACCCTAACAATGATGTTATGTTTTAAATTCTGAATTTGTGCTTTTCCAGACCAAGGACTGAAACTATACTGCCTACCAGTATAGGTGAGATGTGACTCCTACACCTTGTAGTTCTCTGCCTTATGTAACATTCCCTATACACGTATGATTGTCGCTGTGCCAATGTGTGTGTGATTTAAAGTGCTCTGACACCCTAAACTGCTAGGAGTGGTGCTATAAAACTAAATCAGTCTGAGAGTGGTTATAAAGACTTGAGGAGCGCAGTTAAATGGTGATTGAGAGGGAATCTGTGGTAGATGTGGTCATTGGAGGGCGCCAACAAACATTGTCGCACAGGGCGCCACCATTGCTAAAGCCGGCCCTGGTTACACAAAGCATCTCACACATGCTCTCTTGCACTATATTGCTTTTTTGATGTAGTAACTGAAGGGGAGCCAAAGTACTGTTAGGATAACCTGGTTTCCTCTGTGGGTAGGACTGCTGAACAGAGCCCAAAAGATTAGTGTTATAAATTGGGTTCCTAGTTGACTGGGGTATGCGCCCTGATCAAGCAGCAACCACAATCCTACTCAGGGTAAGCGGAAGGCAAATCCTAAATGAACCTCCTGGTAGCTTGACACAGATCAGTAATGCTTAACTTAGAGGCAGTGTGTAAAGTATTTGTGCAACACTTCAAACAGGAAACCAGTGAAAACACCACACAAAATTATTCTACACCAGGTTAGAAAAATAGCTCATATTTTAATAAATAAAAGAAGACTAAAACAACAAAAATTCAATTACTAGAACTGGAGATATTGAATTTCAAATGTTTTAAGCATAATAGCGCCAAAAAGCATAAAATGTCAACTGTGGCTATCTCGTTCCACCACTCTGAGACAACGTCAAAAGTTCAGGCCGACTGCAATAGAGCATGGGCTGACTACAAATACCCTCTTAGGTTGTGGAGCGTTGTGTGGATCTGCCCCAAAGATGACTTGTGCAGCAAATGCGATGTGTCAGTTCCGAGAAGCGTCTATACTAATGTGCGAAGTCCTGCTGTGTCAACATCGAGGATCCTGTTGATGGGGCTTGCGATACAAACTACAGTGTTGAGGGTGCGAGGCACAGCAGAGGGGATGAGTTGAAAGAAGATTTCTATAAGAAGAATACACCGGCAATCAAAATTTCAACAATCAAGGTCATCAAGACAAAGATTCATTACATTCTCAGAGACCTCATCATGTTCAAGCCAGAGAGGGATTAAGGGACAAGTCTAAATTTTCCACATTCAGATGCTCAGTTTTTTTTAGCAAGAGGAAGCAGGAGAGGAAGGGGAGTAGGCAAAGGATGAGCAAAGTGTACAGGAGAGAGCAGCACGAGGAGAAGGAAATCCAGTTGGTAAAAATGACTGCCCAAAACAAGAAAGATATAATTCCAATTTATAATTTGTCTCGATATAGCCTAAATACAACAGAAGAATCTCTGTTAAGTAAGGGTTTCTCAATTGTAACTTATATATTTGCTTTATGGCTTAACAGCCAGGGTACCTTGGGCCTACCTGAGGGGTGCCTTACATGTAAGAAAGAGAAAGGTTTAGGCCTGGAAAATGGGTGCAATTGCCAGGTCGACATGGCAGTAAAAAACGCACACAGACACTGTGGCTGTGTCTGTCTTGAGCAGTGAAGGACTGGACTGCACTTTCTGCATCTTATTTTCCTGAGTTTCTCCAAGAGCTTGAGGTAGAGGTAGCCCACTGTTCAAGAAGTCTCAGAAACAGCAAATACTTCAAGTTCATCTGCTTCCAGCAGCAGGAACTGTGGGTTTTGTGCTGCAACAGAAGAAAAAGCAACCCAGCGCCATTCATGATGCCACTGCCGGCTCTGTGACTTGAAGACACCGCAGATGACACCGCTGCATCTCGCACCACAACCATGATCTCACCGACGGCTTCGAATGATGCCACTACTTGCGGTAAGATTGGAGCCCAATATTTAAGGTCCTGACGAAAGCCACGTACCCAAGTGGACAATACAGGCAGAAACATGTTGACCCCCTATTAACAATCACTGATTCACAGCGGCGACGGGATGATAAGGTCCCCACTCACCGCACTTATATATTTTAATCCCACATAGTAACCCCATGGAATAAAAATTGTTCAGGTATACTATGATGGTTTTTAAATTCACTCACTCCTTTTTTTGTTTGGGCCCCCACTTAGTTTAGAAGTGCATCCCTGTCTCCAGGTGTATGCCCACCCTCTATCAACCGCGGTTTTTAGAGGGCGAGGACTGGCAGATGATGAAGCATGACACCTGGTGGTGTGTGATGCCAGTCCGTCAATTTTTGTGATTTGCCCCCACTAAATTGGGCATCTCTTAGACACAACTAGGGATGCTCCAGTACACAAGCCGACCATGTGACATGCAGGCCTGCTTTCCGGTCTCCCATGACTTCCAATATTTAATCCAACATCTTCTTTGTTCTGGCACGTTTGTTTCTATGACCCTCAGCCCCAGCTGCCCTGAGGGCCGTTTTAAGAATTTTGGAGTTCTATAGGTGAGTGGCTTCACTTTTGAGACGCCAACTGAATTCTTCCATACACAGAGCACTCAAGTCAAGTCAAATGGTCTTTATTCGGATAAAAATATCCATAAAAGTACAAGTCATCACCGCCAATAGGATAAAAATACAGCATAAAAAGGTAAAAACATGATTAATTACATGGTGATGGTGTTGAAACATAGGCAGAAAGTGCAGGGTGACAATAGAATGCAAGTAAATTCACTTATATAAACAAGCATCTCATCAATGTCATAAAAGTTGTGCAAACTAGCAATAAAGTGCTCACAATTTCAGTATGCACACTATGCATACGGCAGCCAAACTGTAACCATGTTCAAATGAGCAAGCTGTAAGCAAAAAATGACAGGAAAAACAGGAATAATACAACTATGAGGTTTCCATTGTTTTCCGTGAGCGAACC
Organism: Triturus cristatus; assembly: GCF_964204655.1. Taxonomy (NCBI): domain Eukaryota; kingdom Metazoa; phylum Chordata; class Amphibia; order Caudata; family Salamandridae; genus Triturus; species Triturus cristatus. The sequence goes on from NC_140589.1 coordinate 464,810,366, forward strand.
GCAGAATATAAAAAAGAACTTACTCTAAAAATCATCAAGTCACTTCCTAACCGTAATATTTCATTATATGCCGTTTTATGGTCAGTGATAGCAAGTGACTTAAAATAAGGGATAAAATACTGTTTAGTATAACTATTGTAAAAGTTACAGAAGAGAAGGAAGTGTAGAGTTGTTTGTTTTTGGCCGTTCCCACAAGGGCAGAGTGAATGCTCTAAGTTTTTAGTAAAGCCAAGAGGGAAACAAAGGGAATATTTTATGCTTCCATCCCTAAGGCGGAAGAGCAGGCTCCTATTCCATCTTCCGATATTCTTTTTAAGATATTCTTGTAGTGTGTCTTTCTTGTAACCTAAAGTAGGCAAGAAAGAAGTGTATCTGATTATTGAAGGTTTAGGAAGCTCTGAACGTTCTCTTTCCCTTCGGTATAAGTCAAATAATGCCTCTCTCAGTGCCTTAATACTCATGCCCTCTGTGTTCGAACGGTCAGAAAAGATATGTTCCAACCCCACACTAGCTAAACTTTCCTTCACAGCGTTAAGCCACGGAATGGAACTGCCCCTATCGCATTTGAGGCAGTCAATGATTATTTCCTGTGTTAAAATTGCAGCCGGATTTTGCCATATCTTCAGCCAAAACAGAGCTGGCCGAGACTTGATAAAATCTTCAACATAATACAGGTTTAGTTCGTTATGGCATATATAGGTAGGAGAAGAAATTTGAGCCCCCAGAATCTTTCTACAGAATCTATTTTCTTCTCTTTGAATGCCACTGCTATTTGTGTACCCCCACACCTCAGCGCCGTATGTTGCGGTAGGTAGGCATTGGGATTTGTAGATCTGTATTAGGGGCACCATAACCTCAGCTCTCTTTGGCTGTTGTAAGCTAATAATAGAATTAACTGCCTTTGCGAGTTTGTTTCTGCCATGTGCTGCATGAGCAACCCATGAACCAGTGTCTGAAAAAATCAGACCCAAGTATGGAAAAGTGCTAGTGCTTTTTAAAATGTTTTCTCCTGAGACTATGTGATTAATGCGATGTTTAGTTGGACCGCACGACATGATATATGATTTTTTGAAGTTAGTGCATAAGTCCAAACCAGCCATAAAGGAGACAAAGCCCGTGATTAAAGTACGTAGTGCTTTTGGTGTGCGGCCTATCAGGACCGCATCGTCTGCGTATAACAGTACTGGGAGTAAGTTGCCATTAATTTTCGGCACGTCGCATGTGGATTTAGAGAGGGATTTATTTAATTCATTTATGTATAGAATGAAAAGCAGGGGGGCCAGGACACAGCCTTGTCTGACCCCCCTGCCGATTAAAATATCACCGGAGACCTCTCCGTCATTGTTTATCCTAACACGAGCTTTGAGGTCTCTATGCAGATGTGCCAGGAAATAGACAAGTGACTCGTCTAATCCATAATTCAGGAGAATCTCCCATAGTTTTGAGCGATTGACCAGGTCGAACGCTGAAGATAAATCCATGAAGCCCAAGTACAGGGGGACTTTTTTAGCGATGGTGTACTTGTCTAATATGAGGTTTAAATTCAGACATTGTTCCACGGTTCCCACTTTACTTCTAAATCCCAGCTGGCAGGAATGTAAAATTTGGTTTTCCTCTGCCCAAAATCTGATTTTATTAAAAATCACCCTACCCAAAATTTTCAGTGTGTTATCTATTAAGGATATAGGGCGATAACAGCTGGGGTTTGATCTATCGTCCTTCTTGAAGATAGGTACGATAATGCTGGTCGACCAGGTTTCAGGGATTTTGGTGTTAGACAGTTTGTTAAAAACGTTACAAAGCAGTGGGGACCAGAAATCTATTTCAGATTTTATAAGATCGATGGATAGGCCATCTGGGCCTGGGGCTTTGTTACCTGCACTTTGTGTAATTGCATCTTCTACCTCAAAAATAGATATGTTAACCTTTGGTACAGGGCAAGAGAGAGCGATAGTTGTTACAGGGGCTGCATATATTTTCGCGAAGTGCTCCTCCCATAATTTACTTGATATGTTACAGTTAATGGGGGTTAGATTGGATCCCATGGACCTCAGAGCTTTTACCTCGCCCCAGAACCCTGTAACATCTTTGAGCGCGGCAGTGCATGCCAGTGAGTCCCACCTCTCCTTCAGGATCTCATCTGTGCGTAATTTGATTGCTTTTTTATATCGATTTCTCAGGGCCGAAACCAGCGTGGTGTTCCGAGGTTTTTCGGCCAATGCTTTGCGTAGGTCCCGATTTGCCCGTGAACAGGACCTATCAAACCATCTTTTGTTTTTGCTCTGTTGTCTAATAGGTTTTGAGATTTCCTTTTTAATCACAGAGCACAACCCAGTAAAGGCCTCGATAATCTCTATATCTTGACAGTCGCTGGACAAGCACGTTTCCACCATTAAGGGATAGAGTTTTATGATTCGCGCAAGTAATGCTTTATTATCTATTCCTTTCCAAACTACTCTAAGTTTGTCGGTGGATGCGGCCAAGTCCCTAGCCCCTATTTCTTGTCGTTTACTAATTTTATTTACAAATTTAATGATTGTCAATATAGGGTTGTGGTCGCTATAACTAGTTGGCAGGACCTCAGCCTTAACTAGGCAATTCTCAAGGGCTGATGATATAAAAACATAATCAATGATTGAAGAGCAACCACGACCTATAAAGGTAGGCGGATGCTCAATATCGAGTGTACCACCAGCTTTTTCCATCACATTGGTTAAATCCCTGGAGGATAGATGGTTAAACAATTCTTCTCCTCTTTTACAGGAAATTGTCGTAGAAGATGAGGCTGTAATATTATACGGTTTTTTGTACAAATGAGCATTAAAATCGCCCCCCAAACAAATTCCATCCAGTTTCCCAGACCCATTACCCTCTATCATGTCATCAATAAAATCAAATAAGGAGATAAAATTCCTATTTGGCAGTGATTTAAAATCATTATTATAAAAATTTATAAAACATATCGTGATCCCGTTTGAATATATTGTAGCTTGAAAATGACTGTCATTTGTTACCAGAGGTTTTATACTACTTCCTGAAGTAATTTTTATCCAGGTGGATAGGCCCCCACTGGGTCTACCAACATCAGGAATAGAAGCAGTGCTATTAAAGCATACGAAACCCTCAAGTAACAGGCTAGTAGTACTCCATGTCTCCTGGAACATTAAAACATCAAAGCTACTGACCATTTGTGTCCACTCTACTATATTCAACTTTGATTTTAGTCCTGCGATGTTCCAGCTTAAGATTTTTAATTGTTGGTCAGGGGAGATGGATTTACAGATGGCCGGTTTCATGAAAGGGGGCTCTGCCGGACGGACTGTTTGAGTGTTCTTCGATAGGATGGTTTTATCCATAGGTAGCTTAGCTATTAATGGCTCCCCTACAGTATTTAAAGATTTGCCCGGGAGTCAGTCCTGACCCTCTAAGTCCGTCAGGACGTTGAATCGGTTTTGTACAGGATATATTGGAGTAACGGGATGGCGATTGATTTGAGGTGGTCTATAAAAGAAGCCTAGTGGTAAGGAAGTTATAGCAGTTACAATGCTAGGGTGAATAAAATTGTATTTTAATATGCTTTTTACCAGGGAGGGATACCTAAAATTCATGACTATACAGTCACCTGTGATGTTTTTTATCGAAGGTCCAACCCAGCCCACCCGTCTCACCATCAAGATTTCATTAGCAATCCCCATATTCATCCCCTTAAACTTGCATCACAGAGCACTCATTGTGGTGCTGTATTGTTTATTCATAGTGGGATGTTCAAGCGTTCAAGATGCTGATCTTTGCACAGAGGATAGTGAAAAAAAGGATTTCAGTTTTTCTACCGGAGTGCCTCAGGAAGACTGTTGTGGTAAGCTGTAGGCCACATGCCCGGTGCTGCATCACTATTTGGAGTCTTTTGCTTCGTGGTGCTCTTAAAATTTGAAGGTGCTTTGGAACTTTTCTTTTTGTATATTCTCTCACACCATTATTCTGATTTGCGTGTGGGTTCTAAAAAAAGTTTTGAACTCTCTATTCTAAATTGGTTTGACTCTTCTCTGGAGATAGCACATGGTGGGAGTATGGTGAATTATTTTGGCTAGCATGCGGCGGTTATTATTTATTTACTATTTTGGGTGACTTGCCCCTACCTCCACCTTTAATGTGGCAAGTTTGATTATAAGGCACTTTATGTCCCTTATAAGCACCATATATACGTATACTTTCCATGTTCTCTTTAGGCAAAAAGCCTCTGATCTTTTCTCTTTTGTCCTGAGGAGGCCTAAAATTGTAAAGTCCGAAACGCTTCGACTGCTTGTAGAGAGGAGCCTTGGTCAAAGTAACTTATTTGCACCAATGTTTTTGGGTGAAAAGGAGAAAGATATTAGGGACGTTTTTTCTGGATTCTCCTGGTCCTCAGATTGACTATCTTTTTGATGAACCATTTCATGGATTTATTATTTAGACACCAGTTATGGAAACAGTTCAGGAGAGACAAGAGAATATGATTTATTTTTGATGGTGTATTTAATAGACATGTGCTTTGTGGTCTATGTTGCGGAAAATGTGTACATATATATGAATTGAGGGATTTTGGGGTCCTCTTGAAGTAATGAGTGTTAGCATCATAATATTTTCATTGATTGCAATAATATATTTGATTAAATCAGATCGCAATCAGAGTTCGGGCTATAATTACAATGCCGGTCGGACGCTCATTCGAACGGCATCGTGACGGAATGGAAACTGACCGACAAGCATTCAGCGGTTCCATAGTTTGAATTTGGATGCCACTTCGCATATGGCGGTTGCAAGCATCCATTTACCTAATACGGCTTGTGCAGGGGGCAGGAAAGGGTCGCTGCACAACCTTCAATAGGAACATGGATGTTTGCAAACATCCATATAAATGTTTGTGGGGCATGCCTCTAAGTGGAGGCCAGGGAGGGACGGGGCCATGCTAGGGGACCCCAAATTCCGTTTTGGCCAGCCTTTCTAAGGCAGTCGAACCGCCTTAGAAAAGCCGACAGAAAAGTACATCGTAATCCCTACGGCGGGGCCTGAGAAGGCACCGCTTTATTTGTAGGGATTACCTTCCGACCGCTGGGCCGATGGGCTCCTCAAGCCTGTCGCAACAGCAACAGGGCAGGACTGAACGCAGGGGCAGATGTCAGTCAGATCGCAACCGGCACGCCGCCGGTTGCAATCCCACTGACATCGTAATCAGGCCCAAGGTGTCTTATTGTGTGAAATTGATTATTTGTGACAGATCCCCATTAAATACCATTCTTTAATTATTTTGATTATTTCAGCCGATGTTATGTGGGGTTATATGGGCAAACCCCTTTATCTTGTGTGCCCTGGAAAACTGGGAGGGTGTAAAACACTAGCAATAATTGTGGTGGTGCAGAAATTCAGATATAGGATGAGTGCACAACTTCAAGACCGTTGAAAGTAGAGAGAAAGCATTTAGAGAGGATAAAAGGAGAGAGAGAGACAATGGATGAAGGGAAAGAGAGATTGCACGAGGAGGTGAAGGGAGCGGGCTGATTTGAGCATTTCTGCGAGCTCTGCTTTGGTTCCTCAGCCCTGCCTGCCCTAAAGGCTGTCTCAGAAGCGTACTAATGGGGTTCCCCTAGACCTGCCTCTATATTATAATAGTAATGAGTGTGTGGGGAGCTAGGGGGAGCTGTCATTTGCACCATAAAACAATGTCCTTTCGGTGTACCCAGCACAATATTTCAGCTTTTTTGTTTAAATTGACATTAACTACATGATTATATATGTGTCTGTTTGCAACACATCAATTGTTAAGAAGACTAGAATGTATACCTTGAAGATTTCAACAACAGTATAATGGAACTTTTCAGTTTACGAGCACTGCCAGAGCATCACAAGTGAGATTGTGATAGGGAGGCGGACACACAAAGGCTGACATCAGGAGTTGAGACAAAGAAGAACACAACTTCACTTGCTTTTGACTCTGTTTAAGAGGGATGTTGTGGGCTTGCTGAAACCAAGGGACAGCTGTTTTGGGAAATAACCAGGGATATTGATTTTTGATGCAGTTGTAAACTTGACGTTTGAACAACAAAAACAAAGAATATATAACCTGCAGGGTAGGCCCTGACGGAACACAAGCAGAAAACAAAGCATTTGTAACTTCTAGCGCCATTGCTTGCCAGATTGAGAAGTGCTGCGTTTCTATTTAGAGAAAATATTAACAAGCTGGTGGAAGCACATTTGGATGCTGAAAGCGTTTCTATTAAGAGAATGTTGCACGTCAGAGTAGTTTTGCACATGATGAAGGCACTTAATGAAATGGATTTCACGATATAAAGCTTTACTTGACAGATCAATCCGCAGAATGTGAAGGCGGAGAGGGGTCTGCGGAGCGCGAGGCCATCGCTTTGAAAGGTATCCAAATGTCTCCGTGAGCCGGGGGAAGCCATGGCAGAGGGCACTGCGGACACTCGGCAATACTCGTCATGAAGAGTAGACCTAAGTGCCAAAAAGTCATTAAAACGGGTTCCGTATGAAATGCATGCCCTGGAAACACAGCGCTTCTGAGAGGTGATGTACGGGGGAGGTATAATCAGGAAACACGTCATTTAAAAAACGGCGGCGAGTAGAAGCTTAATATTTAATAGGGGTGCTAATGGTGTGTCATTTGCATTAAGGCAAAGGATGGATCATTTTAGCATCATCAAACAAAGATTGAGGTGACTGAGTAAAAACATCTAAAGTACTGTAGGTATAATTAATTAGAAGGTCCACAGACCAGTTTTATCAGGTGTGACTCCGATCTCTTAAAAATCACGCCATGGAAACAGGTACACGCTGCAGACAAAGACACAGTCGCCTCCTCTCTCCTTGAGCACTGCAAGGGGGCAGACAATACTCGCCTTACATTGTGCACCATCTCCTCACTGGACAGAAGGCCTCCCTGACTCCCACCCAACATGCACAGAAACAGCCTTTGATACCTGTGAAGCTTTACAGTTTAAGGAGCAAATTTAACTTGTCCACGGACCAACCAAATGGAATGACCATAATGCTTAAGCACAACACAAAAATTAACATATGTGCTGTGATCTGACAGAAGAGTTCAAGTCGATTTTACTTCTTGTCATAAACCAGGCAAGCAATCAAGGCAGACACAGGTGAACGGTCAGGCCCAACTGTCAAACACTTGAACCTAGATCATAGAACGACATTCCAGAGAACAGAGTAGCACAAAGGGGCAGCTGTATATACAACTGGTTGCAAAATACTGGTTGCAGTATACAACCAGTATTTTCTGACCAAATAGCCAATTTGTAGTGGGTCGCAATTCTACCTACCTCATGAATATTAATAAGGTAGGCCACATATTGTGACCTTCTGGGAATCACAGCCATCACAGTGATGGTGGCCTGCTGAGGTAAATTTTCTATAAATGCAACTTGTTTTCCTTAAACGAAAACGGGATGTGTTTAAACAAAAACAAAAAAAATGAAAAGTGTCGTTTTCATTATTTGAAGAGTATATCAGTGTTACTTGGGACCGCTGCTTACTCATAAAAAATATTTTTTTCAGCATTCACAAATGGTAAGCGGTCCCTTGGGGCTCCCTTCCCATTTGTGAATGCTTACCATCTCCATTGAGGAGGTAGAAAGATATTCATGTTTTGTGACTGGAAATCAGTCGTAAAACATTATAACATACCACTTTATTTTGATATTTGGAAGGGATGCCCTAAACACGCCCCTTCCAAATACCGAATGGTGGCAAACCTAAATTGAGATTTAATCACAATATTTAGTTTTTTCATTAAAAAAAAGCATTTTTGTGGTCACAAATGGTACAATTCTGAAAATCGGGGGATTTGCGACCTCAAAAATGCTTCGCATATCTGGTTAAAAGTTCTAACACCAAATGAAATAAAAAGCATAACTCAGAAGCGCTCTATATGGAAATAGGGGAGGAAATCCAGAGTGAAGAGGAGAATAATCCATGGAATTTCCCATTCTTCTCTCAAAAAAGAAAGAAAGAAAATGCCAGAAGATGCATTACTTGTGTCTCCCACTCCAATACCAGGATTAACTCCACACAAAGCCGTGACAGTTGATCCACACTTTCATTTCAGGATGCGACGTTCTATTTCAAAACCCAAAACTCTCAAAACCAAAAAAATAATTAATAATTCATTCACAAATCATAGACACATCAAATATTTTGTTAAATATACATATATACAACATTAGTGAAAACCAATAAAACATGTTTACTTCACAATCTCAACTCAAAGGTACACCAAATAATCAAATATTCATGTTTACAATATTGATTAAAGCCTTTTAAACATAATCACTTCACATTTTATTAGCACCAGCAAATTCATGAGTCCCCCATACGTTTGCTTATTCATAGTGCATGCCAAACATATGATACAACACTTGCACACACTATGGATTGTTGTAATTGCTGTAAAAACTTCAGTACCAAATTACATTGTCAAAACCTTTAAAAGAGGCTTAAAAAAGACATGCTATGAACAGTGTAAAAGCCTGGAAAAAAAAGTGCAAAATGCCTTGAAGTGAACAACTGTCACAAGGACATTTATCTAATGTTCTAGACCAATAAATCGTGCATGGGACGGTGACCATACGATATATCATACTTAGTCTAAATCTAGTCAAAATGTATCTTTGCTTGCGATTTGTAATTTCTGCCAAATGGGTGTATAGGCCTATCCCAGGTGATAGTCCTGAGTATGCATTTTTGGACACTTTAATACCAATGGCAAAATCTTTCTCCTCTTCAGATTATTGAAGACACGGATGTTTAAGTTCAGACCTGCCCACCTGCGACAAGGATGCTGTGTCATAAAAATAATGCAGTCTGTCAAATGTATTACATAACTTCTTCATATTATTAATCCGTGATGTGATAAACTGGGTTGTTGGTTGACTCGGGTGTAAGCCTTGGCCAAGTAACAGCCACAATCCCGAGCAGGGTGAACCACAAAAAGTCACCAAATTAAACTCTGCTTATCCCTGGGTAGCTTGGCAAAAAAAGCAGTTAGGCTTAACTTAGAGGCAATGTGATAAGTATTTATACAGCACACAAACAGTAATAAGGAGAAAACACTACACAAGATAAATCCAAAACCAATTTAGGAAAATCGAGTAAATTGAAAAAAAAATTAGTTGACACCATGGGGTCCTCATTTATGAAAATTGTTGTATCGTTGTTTGAAAACAGCGATGCAACACTTTTCATTGCGCCCTCCCCGCGACACCTTAGATGCGCCATATTTACAGTATGGCACTCCATGTCGTAAGGATTTACCAGATACATCGGGAATCCTGACGTATCTGGTGGTGCTGTAATGACGCATTGCTGGAGTATGTCGCAAAACACACACAACTCCAGCAATGTATCATTACACATGGGCGAGTCCCAACCAAAAGGACCTCTGTCAGTACTTACGCCTGCTGTGAAGCAAGCGTAAGGATTTGACTTAGTGAACTAGTAGAAGTGGTGCAGTAAAATCCAATAAATTTCACTGCACCACTTCTACAAGCCTTTTTTATGGGGGAATGTCCACTCTGCATACATTATACTTAACATAGCTATAATGTGGCACAGGGGTTTACAAAGTGACGCATCTGCCTAAATGCGTCACTTTGTAAATATGGCACAGAGTGGCACATTTTGTTTGCACCCCGCAGCATTACAAAAAGTGCTGAAACGGAGCCTTATGGCCTTCAGAAACAAGACCCAAAATGACAAAATTCCAATCAGTAGAACCGCAGCTATGAATTTTTAAAGTTTTAAGTGAAATCTAGCGCCTAAAACATCAAAGCACCAACCATGGACTTCTAGTTACGTACGACCGGGTCAAAGTCGAAAGTTCAAAGCCGACCGCGATGGAACATGGTTCGGATACAAGAAGTGGATTGGGTCCAGTCAGCGATTACAGTCAGACTTAAATGAAATTCCGAGAAAAAGTTTCTGAGAAGGTTAAAGTTTAGGGGCACATGCATCAAAGCTTTTTGCGATCGCAAACGGAGCGAATCGCAAATATCGGCTGTTTGCGATCGCAAAAATAGCTTTTGCGATGCATGAAACAACTTGCCACTCGCAATTTAAGAAATCGCAAATTTTTGTGATTTCTTAAATTGCGATTCCATTTAAGGAATCGCAAATTGCGATTCCTTAATTGCAATGCAAGATGCCTTTAAAAATAGCGATTTCGCTATTTGGGCCCGCTATTTACCGTGGAATCATACCACATGGTAGTCGTAGGTTACACACACACATGTCCTTTGGACATGTGTGTGCGCAACATTTGTGCACAGATCGATTTCAGGGGTGCAACGGGGTGTCGTCCTGACACCCTTGCACCCTTGAAAATGCATTCTCAATTTGCGATTCTCTAATTGAGAGTCGCAAATTGAGAATGTCTTCCCATTGATTCCTATGGGCCTCTTGGCCCATAGGAATGAATGGGGAGGTATTCCTTAATTGCGACTCGCAATTTGAGAGTCGCAATTAAGTAATGTTTACAAATCGCTATTTTTCCAGCGATTTCTACATGCATAGGCTTTTGCGATTCCTTAATTGCGATTCCTTAAAAATCACAATTAAGGAATCGCAACAGCCAATATTGATGCATTTGCCTGTTAGTGGGGCAAGGCTGCAGGCGGTGTCTGATCAGGGAGCTTCATCGTCGAATGGCCTTGGGAAGAAGCCATGATGAAGTTTTCTACCTTCAGACTCAGTCACCGAAATGGAAGTCAGATACCACTTTGGTGAAGAACCACTGAAACGTATATGCTGCTGCGGAGAAGGTCGCAGCGGGGGAAGTCACAAATTCAATCCGACTGGTGATGCACCTTGGGTGGATAATGAGCAGATCGGTTCCAGTCTCCTCTTGGATCTCAGAGCACTTTTTGGCCAAATCTCTTTCCTAAATCTATACCACGATTGGAATAAATTCAGCCACCCCTGTAAGTTCCTAGTAAATTGTACCCCAGGTACCTAGGGCATGGGTTCTGAAGAGGGTCTACTGGGGCTGCAGCATGAATTTTGCCACCCCAGGGACCCCTTACCAAAACTATGCAAACTGCCATTGCAGGCTGCGTGTTGTGGTGCTGAAACTGAAGAGTCAACATGGCACACAGCCCTGGATGCCATGCCATCATACACTGCATAAAGTATAGGTAAGTCACCCCTACTGCAGGCCTTGAAGCCCTAAGGCAGGGTACACTATGCCCCATATGTGGACATATCTGCATGGACAGATATGACCCTACAAAATCTGAGCCATTCTTAGATAGTATAAGTGCACAGGAAAGTCATACAGAATACATGGGCTGGATACTTTTTATTATGGGTTTCCTAGCTCCATGATGGCTTCACAGTACCCCAAGATGTTTGGTACCAAACATCTTGTCTTAATAAATCTCATTGATGCCAGTGTTGGATGCCTTAAATGCACTCAGGAGACCTTTTAGAGAGTCCATTGAAAACCTACCAGACATGTTTCTGACCTCCTGGGGTGAGAGCCCGTGCCCTCAGAGGCCAGAAACAAAGCCTTCTCGGGGCGGAGGTGCTTCACACCTCCTCCAGGCTGGAATAGTCTTCCAGAGCGGGAAGCTTCAAAGGTGCTTCAGCAGTTGAAGTGCAGCTCAGCCTTCCCCAGATAGTAGCGGATGCCAACACCCCTGTTCTGCTCCATATTTGGTGGGAGGACAGGTAGGAAAATTAGTAAGATGAGGAGGAGTGTCCACATTTGGCCAATACCACCCCAAAGGTGTAGCAGGCAATGTGGACCCCTCTTTTGAAAATGTATCGTCTTGAGATTGCAGGAAAACAATCCATCAGGGCTAGGGTAGTGCCTCCTTCCACAGGAAGTGGTCACTTAGAGGATGTAGGAACCCTAAAGGTAATTAGCCTATTGGCTACTACATGTCTCCCCCCTTTAACACCACTACATTTAGTATTTAGGTGGCATCACTGGACCTTGAATGAGAGATTCAACGGACAAGAAAAAGACTTAGACAAAGAAAAGCTGCTGCCTGAAAACTGAAGCCCTGCTGCAGAGAAACTGGCACCAAGCCCAGTCTGCTGCCTCAAGATTGTTCAGTCTCATCCTGAACCTGTAAAGACTCCAAGATCCCCAGAGATCCTCCAGCTTTCAAGAAATTGCCAAGAACCTCCCTTGGAGTGAAGGTATCACTCCCCTGCACACTGTAGGTACCGAAACGCTAAGTCCTGTTTGTCAACTTGCTACTCCCTGGTGACTCTGAAATGGCACCCTAACCAGAAGAGGTACATCAGCTCTAGAGGGTCAGCTCTGTCTCCCCACCAAGGTTTGAGACACCAGTACCTACTGGAACTGCACTGTATCAAAACCTGGATCACTGGACCCTCTTCAGGAAACACTGAGACGAAGAGTCCGTTCCTGACTCCAACTACCCTAGAAGCAAGCACCCCACAAGGGACATTGAGAACCCTGAGACCCACATTATGAGTGGCCCAGCTGTCCTGAAATCACCTCTCCAAGTTACCTGCTCCTAACCGTAAGGACATCTTGATGCATGGTGCCTGGCAGACCTATCTGCTCTGCACCTGGCCCGACCAGCAGCAGTAATGATGATACAGCCATGCTTCTATGGTCCCTTGTGACTTCCTTCCTCAAGTGGGACCCCCTACTTACCTTTAGATCCACCTGTGTAGTGTCCTTTCAAGTGGCCTGTTCCACTGTAGTGCACCACCTACCAACACCCTCAGCACCCTGCTCACGGCTGAATCCGGGACTCTCTCGATCTTCTGCTGCTGGAACATTGGACCTGGTCCTGCTATCAACCTAAAACAAGAAGGTGAACTTTGTGAAAGTCCTGCCTGATCTTCTATGCATTTTTTCAGTTTTCCCCATTGCCTTCAATCGGGTGTAACTGCGCACAAACGTAATATATTTTGCGAACTCTGAAAAATCGTAAAGTACATAAAAATCGATACTATTTTTATAAATTGGTCTTGGATTTATTCCTGAGTGTGTGCCTCATTTATTGCATCTGTGAGTACAACAAATGGTTAGCACTACCCTCTGATAGGTCTAACTGCTCGACCACACTACCACAAATAGCGTGTTAGTGTTATCTACTTCTACCTTTGTAAACAAATATTGGATCCACTGGACTCTCTGCACAAGGTACTTTGTGTTAGTACACTATATAGAGAGCCAACTTCCTACAAGGTTGAAGGCAGGCTCCAGGCAGCAAAGCAGTCCTTCCAAGAGCAGCATCAGTCTAGTCTCAGCAGCAGGCAGTCCACAGAGATTTTTTCCATACATCCAGTAGTTAATTGAAGAGTGGGTCTGAAGGTCCTATTTTTATACCCTTTTGCCTTTCTTGTGGAAGGTGGGAGAAGCCTCTGGAAAGATTTGTTGAAGTTTATGGAATTTCCTGACTCCCCTGCCCTGGCTTCAAACTGGCTGCAGTGACAATACAGGGTTGTTAAGGCAGAGAAGAAACTATTCAGGTATAAGTGGGGATATGCTCAGCTACACCCCTGCATCCTGCCAGCCGATTGCCCATTCAGGCACATCTCACTCCTCTGTAACTGTCTGGGAGGAATTCACAAAGTCTAACTGTCAGTTACACCCAGTAATTTGACCCTGGCCAGGCTACAGGCACAAAAGACCTAAGGGCAAGAAAATGCCAACTTTCCAGTGGCATTTTCAAAACTATAATGAAAAATCTGAATGTACCATTAAAAACGGTTTATCATTAAACTTTCATAGGTCACAAATATGACATATCTACCTGCTCCCAGTTAGGAATTACAACGTATTGAATGTAATAAGAACCCCAATGTTATTCTATTGGAGGGGTAGGTCTCACAGTAGCGAAAAGTGAGTTTGGGAGTTTTTCACTACCAGGTAATGTTAACCTTAAAAGTACATGGCCAACCTTTTAATTAGACAGCACCCTACCATATCAGCTACCTAGGGACTACCTCAGAGGTGGCTTATATGTAATAAAGGGGAAGTTTAAGGCTTGGCAAAAAAGGTTATATGCCAAGTCAACATGGCAGTACAACACTTCATTCATGCTGAAATGTCAGGCCTGGGGCATGTTTTCGAGTGCGACTTAGGTGGGTGGCACAATAAGTACTGTAGGTCCACTGGTAGCATTTAAATTCCAGGCCCTGTGTATTTGGTATACCACTCCACAGGGCCTTATAGGTATATTAAATACCGCTCGCTGAACTGACACTGTCATCGGGATACTCTGGAGCTGGTGTTTGACCTACTACTGTTCATCGACCGGAGGGGAAGCTGCGCTGCCTGTGGAAGGGCCGACGCTGAGCCTGAGAAGCCGGGACTGCGAGGACCAGGGTGCTCTTTGATTGACTAACTTGGCACACCTGGAGACTCTTCCCGGCCCCGCCCCCATCATCTACATTACCCCTCGCGGCCCCCGCTTCGCGGGAGCCGCTCGCTGAACTGACACTGTCATTGGGATACTCTGGAGCTGGTGTTTGACCTACTACTGTTCATCGACCGGAGGGGAAGCTGCGCTGCCTGTGGAAGGGCCGACGCTGAGCCTGAGAAGCCGGGACAGCGAGGACCAGGGTGCTCTTTGATTGACTAACTTGGCACACCTGGAAACTCTTCCCGGCCCCGCCCCCCTCTTGGACCCCTCCTGTAGTATAAACATTTCGCTCACACGCGCCAGCGGAACGCGCCCGGGACGTAGCCCGGGGCGAAGACCGGGCAAAGAGCAGGCCGTTTGAGGCCGTTCGAGAACGGGCGAGCCAGGCCCAGGGCCCCACTATTGTTATATACTGTGGTAATCTAAGGGCCTCTTGAGGTTCCGTGCTCGAATTCATTCATGTCTGCCAGGGAAACTAGAAGTAAATCTGCGCTTGCTGCTGGAGCTGCCTCTGGCACTTTGGATTTGTATTTCGCCAAGGCTGGCTCTTTGCTGATTGACGAGATTACTGTCCTAGAAAGACGCATCTCCCAGGAGATTGACTGGGTTAGAGGATCCTCTTTGGGTCCCCTCGCACAGGCTATCTCCCCAGCTCGTGCACAGGAACCCATGGTAGCTACTGTCGCCTCTGATTCCACTATACCTGAGTATGTCACCCCGACTACTTCTGTCACTGATTCTGATATTCCAGCCCCAACTGAATTTAGCATTTTTTCCCTTCCACCACCAAGGCCAACCCCCGCTCAACCTAATCTTACTCTTTTAACCGCCGACCAGACTAACTCTCCTCGTAGTAATTCTCCAACTAAACTACCCAGCCAGGGGGAGCGGGAGGGTGCAATCTTGAAGAGAAAAAGAAAGGCACAAACAACTAAAGGGCAAAAGCCCAAGATTCCTAAGCCTAACCCGAGGAGTGCACTCAATCACCCAAGACTAACCGAAACAGGGCCAGATCCTATAGACTTACCTGCCCACACTTTTCAGAGCCATAACTCAACACCATGTGCGGTCGGCTACTCCCTCCAGGATTTAAGTTCTC
The DNA here is from genome assembly GCF_964204655.1 of Triturus cristatus. Lineage (NCBI taxonomy): Eukaryota > Metazoa > Chordata > Amphibia > Caudata > Salamandridae > Triturus > Triturus cristatus. Next base: position 464,825,879 of record NC_140589.1, read on the forward strand.
TCCTGAAGAACTCACTTACGCCACTACTGGACCGTTTGATTCTAGTAGAAACATCCCTAGTGAATCTCCAGAAGGGAATCCAAGCACTTTTAGAAGCACCTAGATCAGATAGGCAACATGTAACTACTTCCCAAACTCCCCCTGCAAAGGAAGGTCGCCCTCCGCCTAAATCCTTACAGCCATGTATCCAAACCGCACCCATCCTTCACACACCTGAACTTCTGCCTGCACCTTGCCCCACTGATTTTAACTCCTATGGGAAGACACCGAACCCTTATCAGGGACACAAGGCATCGATCCTGGATACAGGTCAATTGACTTGCCCCCGGAAGCTGCCCCATATACCGTCATCTTAACGGGCATCCCTGAACTTCGTCCCTTTGCCAAAGAGCCAGTCGATGCCTTAAAAAATAAGGTTATCCACTGGCTCTCTCTAAACAGACCCCTACCTCAGGGTATTCATAGCGAGGTCCTTATGGTGAGGAGGGTTCCGTGGCTAGGGTCCACCAGCAAACTTATCAAGGGAGACTGTGTACTGATTAACTTCCGAGATCCCCGGACGGTGGCACATATATGTAGGTGGCCCCAAAACATCCAGGGTTCTTCTATCCAACCCCAACCACTTACATTCTTCTATCCGGATATATTGCCCGCCCAGGAGCAAGAACGCTGGACATTGGTAGGCAGGAGAGGGAATTGGGATGGCCAAGGGCTTAGCAGGGACCCCCGTCCCTTGGTTCCTCCTTGCTTTGACTATCTCCCCACATATAATAGGTTCAGTTCCTTAGATATGGTGGATTGACCACCCACTAGGGGGGGTGGCGTAGCCCTGCACCAAACCTTTTCTTGCATCTCCCCTCTGCTTTCTGACACTCCGATTGCGCAGGAGCATCATTCTACTTATTCAAACGTAGACGGTCCTGTGGGGACTACCTTCCCTTTGCCCATCTTGGCTATGGCCAGCAAAGCTCAAATTTCTATTCTCCCTTCCAATCTGCACTTGGAGCCATGTTCTGATCCGGCCTACAGCCCAGTTCCACAACCCGCGACGGTTGCTTTGTCTCCCCTCAAGATTTTATCTTGGAATGTCGCGGGCTTAGCCACCAAATGGATCAACCCGGCCTGGAGCTCCTTCATTGGGGGCAAAGATATTTGCCTCCTTCAGGAGACCTGGGCAAGGGAAGATGTTTTCCACACTGGCTTCGCCACATTTTCAGCACATGCGACCTGGGGGGAAAAGGCCGCCCGTCTGGAGGATTAGCCATATGGGTGGCTATTGACTTGGGGTGCAAGGCCTCTATTTTTCCAACTGACTCAGAAGATATTCTAGCTGTATTGTTGGAATGGCCCAACCTCCATAATCTCCTTCTGGTCAATATCTATGCACGGCCAGTGAACATTGCACAGGAATCGTCTACCATCGCGAAGCTAGTGACTGTCCTGGAAGCAATTCCCGAGGGCACCCCATTCATTATCGGTGGCGATCTAAATTGCCAGTATGAGCCCCTCCTAGGCATATTGGAGGGGCTGACCTCGGACGAAGATCTCCTGTGGTCCATTCCCCCCCCACAGGCCCCGGCCGTAAGAGCATGCTCCCCCCTAGTTTTACAAATCACCTCCTTGTCCTTGAAATTTGGTCTTAGAGCCTGTAATGGAAGGCTAAAGTCAGACATTCCCTCCAGGTGCCCATTTAATCGAAAGGGCAGTGAATCCTGTATAGACTATGTCATGGTCCCCCTGTCTTCATGGATATGTCTAAGGGATTTTAGTGTTATTGCCAGGGAGGACAGTGATCATAACGCCCTTGAACTAGTTTATGACCACCCTGGGCTGGAGGCCAGAGGTACTCCAGGGACTCCTGTGGAGAACTGCTTGGACATTGCTAATAATAGGCGCAGACTAAAATGGGAACACTTAGCCTCACACCAAGAGAAGCTCCCCTTACTATACGCACAGGTCATTCCTATTTTTGAAAAGCTTGAGGCACTTAAAATAGAGGAAGCTTCCCAGAATACTTTTATGCAATTGGGTCAGATCCATGACGACCTGGTTAAACACCTTTTTGAATGCCTAACTCAAAAATCAAATAGGCTAGGTAGGAAAAGTCCCCTTCCCCTATGGTATAATAACACTTGTCGGAAGGCAAAAACCGAACTCTTGCTTTCCATTAAAGAGGGAAAGGATAAAGATGAAATCAGTGCAAGAAGAGCAGCCTACAAAATTCTGATTACTAATGCCAAGGGGGAATGGGAGCACGATAAGTGGGAAAGACTGACTACTTTTTTGGCCAGAGGAGACTCTCGCAAATTTTGGTGTTGTGTCAACTCCGGCCTAGAGGAGCTGGCTCTGGCCACACTTTCAAACATATCACCAAAGGTCTGGCAAGACCATTTTCAGTCCCTTTATATATCACCACAGGATGCCCCCAATAGTACGACTCCCACTTTTCACCAAGGAGGGACGATGGAACTTTTCAAGGTCGGCGAGGTGCTTGCGGTTGTAGTTGGCCTGGCATCTGGGAAGGCTCCGGGGCTGGATGGCATCCCCGGTGACCTACTTAAACAGGAGCCGGATGTTTGGGCGCCCTATCTCACGATCCTTTTTAACGCTATCCTTGAAGGCATGGCTGTTCCTGGCAGTTGGCTGGGCGCAGAGATTGTCCCAATCTTTAAGAAGGGCTCTCCTCTGCTCCCGGCCAACTACAGACCTATTAGCCTCATTGATGTCCCCCAAAAGATCTTTGGTAGACTCATGTTAAACCGCCTCCAGGATTGGATCGAAGACAACGAGATTATGAGCCCGTACCAGGCAGGGTTCCAAAGGGGGATTTCGACTACTGACCAAATTTTTCGCCTGCACCTCATTTACTGGAAAACGGTTCTTTTCGAAGGCGGCAGTCTATACACGATTTTCGTGGATCTGCGGGCCGCCTTCGATTTGGTCCCAAGAGACAAACTGTGGGCAGTCCTAGCGGACCTAGGGGTCCCGCCTGACATATTAACAACTTTGAAGAGACTGCACCAGGGGAATTTTGCCAGGGTAAGGTGTGGCAGGGATGGCTCCCTGTCTGAGGCTTTCCCCGTTGACAGGGGGGTACGCCAGGGGTGCGTTCTCACACCTACTCTCTTTTGCCTCTTTGTCAACGGGGTTATAAGCTTCCTAAATGAGCTGAGTAACACCGATGCCCCTAAGCTAGATGGCAGCAGGGTTCCCGCAATTATGTTTGCGGATGATACCCTGCTGCTTTCTAAATCTCCCATGGGTCTGCAGAGAGTTCTAGATGGGTTTTTGTGTTTCTGTGCGGACCGTGGATTGGAGATCAATGCCGCAAAAACGAAATACATGATCTTCAATCCACCCCCCAGGACCCGAGCACCGCCCTTTATAGGGATAGTTAGGCTAGAACGGGTATATACGTTCGAATACCTGGGGGTGGTATTAAATCAGTCCATGACATGGGACCCCATTTAACCAAGATGAACATGAAACTTTCCCAGCTTGTGGGGGGCATTGCAAGAATGGCGAAGGGACTAACGTACAGGCCGTTTGCGCCTCGCTTGCAAATTTACAAAACCCAAGCAAGAGCATCAGTGACATATGGAGCTGAGTTATGGGGTCATACTATGGGCCAGAAACTCCAAACCACGGAGAATGACTTTCTCAGACGTCTGACTGCTTTACCGATTAGCACCCCACTCATACCGCTTAGATTGGATCTGGGCCTAAGACCAATTTCAGAGGTCCTCGGTCTTAAACCCTTGACCTTCTGGTGCAAACTTTGGTCGTCTCAGGATCTCTTGAAATACAGAGCTGAGCTGATGGAGATCCTGCGGTTGTGCAAAAGTACTCAAATTCCATGGCTCAGCTATATCAAACGAATTTGTGAGGCACTCGGCAGACCGGAGCTATGGTCTGATCCGGCAACGGCCTGTCTCAAAGTTTCCCGCAGGTCTATCTCCAAGGATTACTATGAGTACCATCTGAGTGTTGCCACTACAAGTGCCCGAGTGGGCTCTCAAATAGCATATTTCCTAGGTTTTAAAGACTTTTTCCAACTAGAGCTTATTTATGACGATATGGGCCCGCCCTTAACGAGGAAACTCTTTATGCAATGGCGCTATAACACACTGCCATTAAGGGCCTACACAATCCGGTGGGCACATTCAAACCACACCGCTCATTGCCCCATATGTTTACTCCCTGAGGAAACAGATCTCCATATTATATTTTTCTGTCCGACCTACCACAGAGCAAGGAATTACTGGCTCCGGCCCCTCCTCAGCAACATGGGTTTTAGACATTATGCCCCCGCTTTTAGAATATTAAAAACAGACCTTTCCCCCCCAATAGTATTTGCGGTTGCAAAATTTTTAACTTCCATGTGGTTTACTCGCATGCGCTACATCAAGTCTTTGTAAACGAGCTAATTGCCTGATGTTCTTAAAAATGCCACTTAGGTATATGCCAATAAAACCATCTTTAGGGGAGTGAGTGAGCACAAGCACTTTAGCACTGATTAGCAGTAGTAAAGCTCAGAGTCCTAAAGCCAGCAAAAATGAAATTTAGTAAAACATTGAGGTACGTATGAAAAATGTTTGGGGGAAGACCACCCTAAGGCTGGCAGGACCAACACATGGGATATCACTTCCACTGTCAAGAGGGATAGAGTCCTCTATTATTGATCTATTCATTTGTGCCTCAGGTTTGTCCATACCCTGTGCAATAGGAGATGAGGCTGTTTTCTAATCAGGTCTTTTAGATAAGGTAATCCAAACCCACTGTGAAATATATCAGCCATACAGCTCGAGGGGACTGTCAGAAGTCTCTTCAGAGAGGAGTTTTCATACAGAGTAAGCTTTACCACATTAGAATATCCCCATAACCCAGCCCCATAAGTATACCATAAGCATATCAAGAAACTAACCATTACCCTGAAAAGGGGGGTTAGTGGCATCTATAGGTTGGCCTGTCTCTGCTTTCTTCCATGGGACTTCCTTGTGATGACCCTGGGCACTGCAGAGGTTGTAGTCTGGTTTGTCTCAGACAGCTAGTGGCTGATATCTTCTCCTATAAAGATATGTGCTTGGGTTCTTTATGAGAGTAAGGTGGCTCACCAAGACCATCACCAGAGCTCTTTATGTTGTGATCTGACTAGAGTCTGAAACTGCAAGAGAGTTCAAGTAGATTTTATTCCTGGTCATGAAGCAAGCAAGCCACCAAGACGCGCAAAGGCAAAAGGCCAGATCCTGCTGCCAAACAAACTCTTGAAACCTAGGGTATTGAACAGCACTCCATATAATATTGCAGTACTCATTTCTATCATAGAATTAAGTAAAACGCATAACTTAGTATATGAGAAAAGGTGAGGAAGGAATTTGCTACAATATGGCAACATGCCAATGAGAGAGGCTTGTTCTAAGAAATTATCCAAGCAGAGTAAGCAGTGTAGGAGTTGGAGCCCGCCTAGATAAGAACATTTGTAATCTAACGTTAACACATTTTCATGTAAGGCTTGTGAGAGGCATAGTGAATATGTTATTAAATTATGATTTACTCATTCAAAAGTCCACTCTTCACTGACACATGTCTTATAACTGCTGAGTGAGATGCTGCCATTCTGGATTTCGGATCTTGTCATAGGTACTCATCACCAATGATATTTGAACATTTAAACCACCTTTAAAGTTTGAACATAAACCTTGAGAAAGTGGTATACTCCTGAAACATATATTGACTATAAATGCAGTTAATGGATGGAATTCCGGGTGTTTGGACTTTGATGTATGGACAGTACAGAAAACAATAAAACAATATTTTAAAGAAAGAAGTTTATGGATAACAGCAATAATAATATTTTTTAACTATACTTTTTATCTGAAGTATGACTATTAATGGACACCATACTAAAGTAGTGCCTTGAAAGCTAAACCAATTGTGAATACAGTTAAACCCACCTGTTTGGATCCTTGTGAAGCGAGGCTTCTGATGCAGGGCTATGTGAGACCTTGAGGTTCATCTGCACCTTTCTGATCACCTCCAGATGTGGAAATTACAACCTTCCATTCCAGAAATGCTAAGCAAAAAACTGGCGTATTTTAGGAATGCTTTTATCTGTGGACCTTTGGCTTTTTGTTCCTTATTGATACCACACCCATGTGCATTGGAAAGAATACTTCTACAAATTATCTTTCCAGGTGTAAGTGCCATAAAAAGAGTTAATCATTTTTTCAAGTATATTAATTTTTATTGAACGATTAAAATGAAGAGCAATAGCAACACTTGGCGGAAAAATAAAAATAAAATATTAATATGACATATTACTTGAAAATTACACACATTTGTCATTGAACTAATAAGCGTGCAGTGTAACATAATACAATTTGGAACACAAGAAAGAAAGATAAGAAAAAAAGGAAAGGGAGAATTCGAAATAGGGGAAGATGAAAATAGTCAAATTGATATAACATCAGAAGGTACATTATATAGATAATTAAATAAAGGCAACCGAACTAAAAAATTTTTAATCAAATCCTTAGCATTGAATGCAATGTCTGTATCAATTCTACAATTATAACAAGTTCCACCATGCAGAAAAGATAATTTAGGTAAAATGAATTTGCTTAAATGAGGTAATGATAATAATAAATCATAAATATATTTGTTTTGAAAAGAAACATCATTAGGGAAAGCTACCAAAATAAGGAAAAATAATATATAACAATTACTCCATATATATATTTTGCCAAAAATACTAAAAATAAGAACAGTTCATCAACATGTACAAGTTTCAATTTTATAATATCAGCAAAATCCATTCTCATTATACAAACATTTATTCAACTTAGCTGGGTATATATTAGTACGTAATAAATAAACAAAAAGTCTGAGTCAGATTAGCAGATGCCTTTTTAATATGTGTTTTTAAACATCTAGATTACTGATGTTCCAAATTTCTTTGAAATAATAAAACTCCTTGTTTGGCATTATCACACCTTAAACATTTTAAAAATGAAGATAGTATACAAATCATATAGTATTTCCTTTATTCTGAGATGTTTGTGTTCTGTGCTGTCCTGAATGATTATACTATATCTCCCCCTCCTACTTGGGTAACTTTGAAAAGCAATTTCTAGGCAATTTTTCTTATAAGGAAGTAGTTCATATGTCCTATTTCACTGTCATCAAGAACATACCTACCCTGAAATTGTCAACGGAATTCTTACAAAATTATTTATTTTAAAAGTATTCCTTCTATTTGTATTACAATACATTTCATGAAATTCATAATTTATGTTTTTGTTGGACTAAATAGTGAGATCTCTTGAATGGGGGTGAATGTTTTGATTTGTTCTGCATTCCGTCCATCAATTGTGTGTCTTTTGCTTCCTAGCCCTAAGTGCGCCGGGTATGCCACTGTGCCACTGGAGTCAAGCTATCCTGGCTGATGAGGGGTGAGACCCCGAAACCGGTCCTAGGATGCTTGTTTCCAGTCCAGGGAGGCCCTGGACTGGCAGTTCGGGCTGGACTGTTCCCATTTGGCGCAAGTTCGAGACTGATTTGCATATGGCTGGGTTCAAACTGGAATGGCATGGTGAGCAAAAAAAATATGGATTTAGGCCCTGATCTCTGTACTGGGGCGAATGTGTGACATTGCTCTGCATTCTGTCCATCAATTGTTTTTTTGCATTTGTCACCCTGAGTGGGACGGGTATGCCCAGACGTGGGTCCTGTACTCTCCATGCCACTGGAGTCAAGCTATCCTGGCTGATGAGGAGTGAAACCCCGAAACCGGTCCTAGGATGCTTGTTTCCAGTCCAGAGAGGACCTGGCCTGGCAGTTTTGGCTGGATTGTTCCCATTGGGTGCAGGGTCAAGACTGATTTGCATATGGCTGGGTTCAAACTGGAATGGCATGGTGAACAAAAAACAATGGATTTAGGCCCAGCTCTCTGTACTGGGGTGAAAGTATGACATTGCTCTTCATTCTGTCCATCAATTTTTATTTTTGCATTTGTCACCCCGAGTGGGACGGGTATGCCCAGACGTGGGTCCCATGCTCTTCATGCCACTGGAGTCAAGCTATCCCGGCTGAGGAGGGGTGAAACCCCAAAACAGGTCCTGGGATGCTTGTTTCCAGTCCAGGGGGGACCTGGCCGTGCACTTCTGGCTGGGCTGTTCCCATTAGGCGCAGGGTCAAGACTGATTTGCAGATGGCTGGGTTCGAACTGGAATGGCATGGTGAGCAAAAAAACGATGGATTTAGGCCCAGATCTCTGTACTGGGGTGAATGCATGACATTGCTCTGCATTCTGTCCATCAATTGTTTTTTTTGCATGCTGGAGACCTGGCTGGAGAGAGACCTAGTGCCCAGATGCCTGCCAGATTCCTGCCCTGAGGGGCTATGGCTGCAGGACTGAACAGCTTGAACATGCCAATTGGTCAGTGACTAAGGGCTTCATTTAGAATTTGGCCAACAGGGATGTCCACCACAAACTTGGCAGAGTACCCTATACGCCAAACTGATGGTCCACCAGAGATATTTAGACAGGCATGTTTTTGCCAACGGTGCCCCAACTGTTTTTGACTACAGAATCCCTATACCGACGGTTCGATGGATTTAGGGTCAATGGTGTAAATACATCAGACCATCTGCCTTGTTTAGAGAAGACAGACTGATTTACTTTTTCATGTGTTTAGAAACTTTGAGGTACTCATCAGGAACAAATAAACACAGCCTGGAAGAAAACGCTGTAAGGGTCATTGTACAACAAAATACTTTGCTCAATGGCCACATGAAATTGGTGGCCGTTCAGAAAAATGTCAGTGCATTCAGAGAACCTAGATTGGTGGCAGCTGATTTGAAGGCACAGGCCGATGGGAAATCTCAAAATATGGCAAGTGATAGTCCACCAATGATGTCTGCCAGTCAACCTTGAAATGAGGCCCTACGTCTGAAAATAACATCTTTGACCATGATGAGTTGCTTTGTATATCCAAAATCTACTCCATCTCAATTAGCCTGAAAGTGCGACTAGGTTCTTGTCCAACGTGAAGGATTGTCTTTCAATGGTGCTTTTCTTTTTTTACGCTCTGTGGCTGACAGCACTAAAAATTATAATCTCTGGTTCCTATAACCTATTTTATTGATCTTGGTGTCTCTTTGCACATTAAATTGTCTCTATTTTTTGTAAATCGGTTTGAAATTTTTAAAAATGTTTTCTTTACTTTAAAATTGTTGGTACTGCTAGAACTGCCCTCAAACCTCTCTGGTAATTGCCTGCTTCTTGTGAAATATCTGCCAAGGTTTAAGCATAGATTTTCTAAGAACTGTCATTTAACCAAACCAGTGTGGGGAATATTGATTTGAAATGGGTATCCCCTACCCAAATTAATACTATAGAAAATAGTCACATTTACTAGTTACACATAACCATTTTGGGTTTTTGTTGTACTCAAATGCGATTACAATTACTACTCCCACCATATCTAAGCCATTTAGAGGAAGGTGTTGGATAGTAAAGGGGTGTCATCTACTATTCTCACTCCAATTTAAGACATTTAGGGGAAGAGATTGGACACTGAAGTGGTCCCGTTTACAATTCCCACTCCAGTCTAGCCTTTTAGTCGAAGGTTTTACACACTGAAGGGGTTGACATTTACTATTCCCACTCCAATCCAAACCATTAAGGTGAAGGTCTTGGACACTACAGTTGTGACACCTACTATTCCCACTCCAATTTAAGCCATTTATGGGAAGATGTTGGACACTACAGGGGTCACATTTACTTTTGCCACTACATTCGAAAGCATTTAGGGGAAGGTGTTGAACATTAAATGGATGACATTTCCTATTCCCACTCCAATCTAAGCCATATAGGGATAGGTGTTGGGCACTAAAGGGGTCACATTTACTATTCCCACTCCAATCTAAGTCATTTAAGGGAAGGTGTTGGATACTAAAGGGGTGTCATTTATGATTTCCCTTTGAATCTAAGGGCCTTATTACGAGTTCGGAACCCACGGTGGCGGTCTGCGAATGCCAGACTTGCGGTCCGCCCACAGCATTAGGACTATGGCGGTTGTATTGCCACGGGTCCGCTGCTGCAACAATCCCTGGTGGTGGTGCAGCAGTCTAAGGCCACTAACATGCTGGCAGTGCAGCTGCAACACTGCCATGCATATTAGGAGTTTCCTCACGCCACACTTTTCATGGACTACTGCTCTACGTCATGAGGTGCAGACATGGAGGTCTGCCTGTGTGCATGCCCCCCCCCAGTTCCTGCAGGGCATGGACTTCACAGTCCAGGAGATGATAAGGAATTCCAAAAGATTAAACCAGAGTCCAGATGGCAGGAAATACAGGTAACCACAACCAGGAATGAGAACCCTGCCCCTACAATTACCAGACCATTTGTGACAAATGTAAAGGCAGGCTCCTTAAACAGAACTTGAATTTATTGACAGTGTTTTTTTGCCCACTTGGAAAGCAATGTAGCCTTTTACATAAGAAAAATACTTATTTTTAAAGAAATGTTAAAGCAGCACTATATACCAAATATAAAAAGACTAAAAGTCACATTAAAATCATTGATTAAACTATATGAGTAAAACACAAATAATCATTCTTTGACTTTGTAAAAGGCAGCATTCCTCGTCTGCCTCTAAAATGAATCAAACCCTCTTCCCACAATATGACTTAAAAAATCTGGGGAAGGGCCTGTGTAAATCCTCCTTTGCAACAGTTTTGTTCTCTGTTGCGAGCAGCTTCTTAGAAATCTTCCTGTCCATTTTGTTGCCTTCCCAGACAAGTCACTTCAAAGAAAGAAATGTTGCTCATCTGGCTCGTCAAGGTGTTCTTGTTTAACCAGCTTGGTAATGGTACTCTTTCTCACGGAATTGTATAGGGGGCTGTCTAGTAAGAAACATTTTAGATCTTCCGTAGTTCTGCAGAGAAAATTGGCAGGTATTTCAACATTTCTTTTATTCAGAGGTTTGTTTATAAACAAGCAGCCCCCTCTTGCCAGTTCAAAAATACTTTTTTTCTCTATTATTTGTCAGCAATGTTCAATATTGCTATGCACTTGGCAAGAAGTGAAACATACCTCTGAAGTCCATGTAGGAAACATTGTCCAATGCTTTCATTATTTTCTCTTTCACCAAGTGTGCAGAATACTTAGAATGTTTTTAATGTATTTGCCGCTTTGAGATCATTTGAAGATTCTCTGGTGGTTTGTGTGATATCAAGTTAAGTCTCTTGTATTCTTTAAGCCAAAGGGTAGCAAGCGTGGATTTGATGTTTAGGTTGAAGTGTTCGATCCAGGCTCATTCCACCAAGTTGTTTTGACATGAGTCTTGTCTTTTTAGACTGTATTTCATAGGAGCCTTTGGCATGTATTTTTCTATAGAAGAGTAACCCAAATATGGTTCTAGGGTAACAGTAGAAAATCATTTTCCCTCAAAATGGCCCACCATATTGACGCTCTTACCAAAGCCCAGAGCTCCGAGCCATAGGCAATTTGGCTTCCTACTTTAGCTAAGAAGACTTTATCGATATAATTGAAAACATGATGGCCGTGTTTCCCAAGCATCCTTTCAATAGCATTTACTGAAGTGTGGTTTGAATGTGTGTTTTCCAGTTTAGTCTCTTCCCAAATATTGGAAGGATTCCATTTCTTCTAGGGCAGACCCGTTTTTACAGAACATATATTTCGTCTTTCAATTGGCCTAAATGTCCTAATTTTTATTTTCCAGGTATTTATTTTTAGTTGGTTTGTTTTACAATAGGTTTCCATAACTGACTGTTGAGATTGTAGGTCCCTAGCTGTTCTGGCAATCAAAATTGAATTGTCTGCATATAGTAGGACTGCGATTCTGTTGCCATTTTATCGTCAGAATATCCTCTGTGGCCATTCTTACTGAATCATAGAGGTCATTGATATACAGGGAGAACAGGAGTTGGATCCACAACCACCCTTGTTTAACTCTATTCCTGAATTTGTGCTGATTTGCCAATGTTGGGTGAGAAGTACTTGTGAGGAAGTATCTGTATATAACTACTATATTGCAGACAAGTGGCTATTTTAGATCCCTGTAGATGTTAACGTTTGGTGTAGGTATCACCTAGGCACCAAATCGAATGCTGAGGTGAAGTCTAAAAAGGTGAAATAGAGAGTCATTTTCCTAGAGGTAAAGAAAAATGTGCCCAATATGAGGGAAGGTGAACACTTTGCTGATGGTTGGCAAGCCTTCTCGAAATCCACTGTAGATCGGAGAAAGGATGTTTTCTCTAGAGACTCAATCATCTGATTTCTTTAAAATCACGTTTGAAACATTTTTACATTCAATGTCCATTAGACGGATTGGCCTGTAAGATTGTAAGATAGGGTTGTCTTTCCAATTTTGTTAAATTGCGACAATGATACTGTTTCGCCATGATGGAGGGCACTGTGCCTCTACCTTTAATTCTTGGAAAAATTTCTGTCAGGACTTCAGGCTACCAATCCAGATCTCAGAGCAATACTTCTGGGGGTATGATGTTTGGATGTGGGGCCTTGCCATTTTTAAGGCACGTTATTGCTGCTATCACTTTTTCCTTGTTAATGTCCAAAGGTGTACACGTGATCTTTTAAGTACCCATCATATGTTGCTCAAAGTCATTTATTTGTCTCATATGGACTTCAGGTACATGGCTCATGATTGCGGAGAAATGAGCTACTCAAACCTTTTTGCTGATATTTGACTCCAGGTAATTTATCCTGGCTCCCAAGCTTTCACCTATTTTGAGCCAGAAAGTCCTTGCATTATTTCTTATTGCTGCCTGTTCTATTTCCTTACAGTGTTTATTTAGGGTTTCCATCCTTTTCCTCTTTATGTTATGTTATGTTAAAGGACTTTTATATAGCGCAGATTCACCAACTGGTCTCTTCGCGCTTTGGAGAGGAAGATAGTGTCCTAATACCGTGCAATAACATAAGAAAAAGTGAGGTGTTATTCTAATGACTCTCTAAACAGGATAGTTTTAAGAAGTTTCCTGAATTTCAAAAGAACGGGCTCCTTGCGCAGATGTTCCGGCAGGTTGTTCCAGAGATGTGGAAGAAGAGTCGAACAAGCCCTGCCCCCCTTGGAGGCGAGTTTAAACTGAGGGGGACTAAAAGACCCGCCTCCGAGGACCGCAGAATACGTCTCAGGGTATATATTTGAAAGCGCTCCTTAATGTATGCAGGGGCCTGGCCGTATAGGGCTTTATGAGTGATGCAGAGGCCTTTGAAGATGGCTCTTTGCTTCATCGGCAGCCAGTGCAGTTTGGTAAGGAGGTCAGAGGCATGCGCCCTTCTGGCCAAAAATCAGACGGGCTGCATCGTTCTGCACCACCTGCAATTTCCTGATCAAGTTTAATGGCAGGCCAATGTACAAGGCATTGCCATAATCCAGCCTTGAAATAATGGTAGCAGACACAATCATCTGCAATGAGGTCGTAGACAGGAGGGGCACAAGTTTACGTAATTGCCTCAGGAGGCCAATGCATGTCCCCACAACTGATGTAACGTGCCTAGCCATGGTGAGATCAGAGTCTATTTTAATACCTAGACTTTTCACCACAGGGACTGGGGAGGGGACAGACCCCAGCTCCCGTGGCCAAAAAAGATCCCACCGCGGGCTGTTTTTTGGGGGGACAGTCAGGACCTCTGTCTTGTCGGGATTGATTTAAGTGAGTTAAACCGTAATATATTCTGAACTCTTTCCTGAGCTAGTCTCGAGTTATCAAGTTGTACCAAAAGTTGTGTATCGTCGGCGTAGTTAAAAACTTGACAATCCATGTGTGCCAGTCTCTCCACCAGTGGTTGGAGGTATAGATTGAAAAGGAGAGGGGACAAAGCAGAACCCTGAGGGACTCCACAGGTCAGAGAGCCCTTGTCTGATATCTGTGTGCCCAGTTGGACTCGCTGGGTACGCCCCGACAGAAAGGACTCCAACCATTGGTATGCTAGTCCCTTAATACCTGCATCCGTAAGGTGGATCAGTAAACTTTTGTGGCTAACTGTATCGAATGCCGCTGATAGATCAAGTAAAATCAGGGCATTCAAAGTTTTCCTATCGTCAGCAATTCTCAGCTCATCCAGGACAGACAGCATCACCAGCTCTGTGCTTTGATGGGCTCTAAAGCCCGCCTGTCTGACCTGGAGCAGCTTATGGTCCTATAAAAATGTTGAAAGAGTTTTGAGGACATGTTGTTCCAAAAGCTTTGATACAAAGGGGAACTGAGAAATCGGCCTGTAGTTTTTCAGGTCAGTCACATCCGCTCCCATCTTTTTCAACAAAGGTGTAACCCTGGCTTCTTTTAGGTCAGCTGGTACATAACCCGTTTCCAGCGAGGAATTTAGGAGACAGAGAGTCTGTTTCTCCATGCCCGCGATAGCCATACGAAAGATATCCGGGGAGCAAGGGTCTGCCGGAGAACCCGATTTTACCCTGTTTACCAAGTGTTTTAAGGCTAGGGCATCAAGACAAGGGAAATGGATAAGTTGAACACCCAGCGGAGCTGGGAGTGACTGAACTCTAACCGGCATCAGGGAGCTTCGACTGAGATCAGTCTCTTCGATCTCTAAGAGGATGTCCTTAACTTTACGAAGAAAGAACGATTGGTAAGCGTTACAATCACTGGGGGCGTCTTGGGATATACGTGCCTTGTAGTTTGATCTCAAATCTCCTATCTGGTTTCTAACATGCTCCCAATGCACGGTTTGCTGGAGCTCAGTTTTTTTATTTTTGCAATCCTGATCAAACCACCTATCATCTCTGATTGTGCTTCTTTGTGTTTCTTGCTTGTGCTTCTCCTGGCAACAATAAGTGTTAAAGTGTTTAGCAAATCATCGTACATGGCTAATTTATCTTCCTTTTTTGTTGTTCCAAAACAGATGCATGTGGGACGATTGTAGTGAGCTCATTAAACCAAGCTGTTAGCTTTTCTGCAAGGTCGGGACTCTACCTGACACTTTCTTGGCCACCCACATCACTTTAAGATTTCAGGTCTTGTTTTTCTTTTGATTTCCAATTGCTGTTGTGGATCAGCATGAGCATCAAAGAATTATGATCGTTCTTGATCCGTCAATGCAACATCGAGCTTTCAAATTTGACCCAGTCTGATATCTTTAACAAGATGTAGTCAATTACAGTTTGAGCCTGTTGAGCAATTTACATTGTTATATTTTTTTAATTGTTATCATAGGCATTCCGCCCTGAAATGAGGCCTTCACCTGCACAGAAGCTTATCTGGTGTTTGGGTCCATTTTTGGGAAATAGTGGCTGACAAATGGGACCCCAGTGTTGAGATCTACTCACTTCATCATTTACTCCCCATTCACCTATTGTACAGTTAAAGTCACCACAGATAATACTTATTATATCTTGATGGTCTGAATTTTCCAGCACATCTTTGATGATCTCTAGACATTTTTGGAAGCCTTGCACCTTTCTCTGTGATATATACATGTTGATTATTTTCTGTGTGGAGTTGTCAAAGAGTTTGATATAGAAAATAGAAGGTTGTCATGTAGAATTTCCCACTCTTTAGATGTCACAAATATATATCCTGGACGCTATCTGCAGGCCTCCAGTATTTCTTGTTTTAGCTAATGCAGTTGTGCATTTTAAGTGGATAACATAATAGGGGAGTATCCATGGAGTTGCTAACCATGTTTCTTGGAGAATTATTATATCATAGGTGGTTAGGAACTTCACAAAGTCAGTATCTCCAGGCTTCTGAGGGATGCCAGTCACATTCCAGGAAATAATTGACGTGATTATTTTTCACCCCAGGAGATTGCTTCTAATGTCCTCCTTGTACTTAGCTAGTCAGTCCAAGTTTTCTGAGATTCTCAATTTTAGACATTCCTTCCTTTTTGCATCCAGAGGTTCCTCCATCTGCAGATACTGCTAGTTTTGACCCCCTTGGTCAGGGCATGGGTTTATGTCTCAAATCCCTTTATTTGCAGGTTGTCTGGTGTGATTGTTAGCAGGTTTTCTTGCCAAGGAGAATTGGCTGGTCCTACGGGGGTTACAATTGGTAGATTTGTATTTTCCTTCTGCAAAGCCAGCAGGACATTTGTCATGGTTGTTGGTGATTTGATTCACACCAGTGGGACATCCTGTCCAACAGTAGTTCAAAGCGGTGCATTGTTACATTATTTGACATTCTGCTCTTTCTGCTGTGCCTGAGGGAACATGTGCTCCTAAGAGACCCATGCCTGAATTCCTTGATTGTTTAGCAGATGATTTACAAACTGCCCTCCTTGCCCTTAGATTGAGGACAATCTTCACTGTGGAAAATTAATTGTCTAAGGGTTGAGATTTCTCATGTACTCGGTTAGCTTTGAGGCTC
The DNA here is from genome assembly GCF_964204655.1 of Triturus cristatus. NCBI lineage: Eukaryota > Metazoa > Chordata > Amphibia > Caudata > Salamandridae > Triturus > Triturus cristatus. Next base: position 464,842,256 of record NC_140589.1, read on the forward strand.
CAGTGCTCACAAGGATACATCGGGTGTTATTTGAGCTATTATGTCATCTCACTAGCTGAAGATCTCCTGTTTTGCCATTTTGTCTGTTGAATTGCCCAGTCTGTCACACAGCCATTTATAAGCCTTATTCCATGGTGCAATTCTTCCTTCGTTGTTTGTAGATGGAGGGAGGTTATAGATTGCAAGATGTCTTTTGTCTTTGACCCGCTTCATAATTTCTGGGTCTTGTGTTATTTACATTGTAATAGTGTAATCTTATCTATATTTTCAATGGTGTCGGCACCAAGCCACTTCATAACACCCAGTTCATCCTTCAAGACAATGGCAATTTGCTATTTTCACTTGCAGCCTTCTGTATCCACCTCTTATTATCTTTACAAGAAACTGCAGATGAGGATGGGTGGTTCTTAGCCTTTGCTTGGTTGCATGGACTTTGTTCATTAAGAATATCCTGTGTCGCTACATTGTGAGGTGGGCAGTCGATCTAAGTGTTACCTGCAGTTCAAACAACAGGCATTTGAGCCTGATATGAAGCATCAATGGCTTTAGGCATGTCTACTCTTGCATGAAGGTCCAGCACCGCTCTACACAGCATTGTCAGTTCTGATTTTAGCAGATTTAACAGTGGTATTATGTCTGCACAGTTGCAGGCTTGTGTATTTAACTTATCACACGGTGGGTCCTGAAATCCTTAGTATGACAGCAAGACCGACATATCTTTGGTTAGAAGTAAGTTGACGTGCACTGATGTTTTTTCTCCCTGCCGACTGACTGTAATTGATAGATGTAGTACTGTTCGAACAAAATTTACTTGATGCATTGTCTGGTTTAGTTCTAATGCTTTCATGCTTGAATCCACCTTGGAGTCATGCCCATCTTTGTTTACCAAAGATGACTTTGTAAACTCTTCACTGCCTCTGTGGTTAGTATTTATTATTTGTGATGGTGAGTGTTTTGGGATTTGGACAATTGTCTTTTTTGTTAACGTTTCTTTCTGTATTTAGTCTTTCTTTCCTCCCCATCCTTTTTTCGAGTACTCTATGCAGGGCTTTTATTCTTCTGCACTTGAGTTCCCTGCACTACGGATCCTGGGCATCCTAGGTTGTTCCTCAATAATGTCTTTTGGGTCAGTCAGGATGGGTTTCTACTTTAGCCAGATGTAAATGCAATGAGTCACGGTTTCAAGCACATCATTTACTAGAGCACTCATTGGAGTCTCCTTTGTTAACAATGTTCCCAATGCGGACATGATTGGCATTGCTTGGATTTGTTAAATTGCATGCCTCTCTTGACGGGACGAATTCCCTGTTAGCAAAATCTAGTTTTGTTCCTGCCATGGCACATGCCCTTATTATGTTGGTGTTCTGTGTTGGCAAAGAGAGATTAGGGGGCATATGTACAAGGGAAGTGGCGGAGTGAGGCATTAGCCTTTCTGTCTTAACGCCTCACTCCTCCACTTCACAAACGCAGGGCTGCACCATATTTACAAGAATATGGTGAAGCCCTAAGATTCCCCCTGCATTGACACTATGCGTAGCACCAATGCAGGCAACTTTACACCAGGGTGCAAGGGTATCTGCGTGCAGGGAAAGATTGTTTATGTGCAGGAAGGTCCCCCTTCCTGCACATAAACAATCTTTAAATGCGATTTTGTAACTTCCACGTGTGCTGCTTAATGCAGCACACATAGGAGTTGCAAAACTGCATTTTTGAAAAATGACTGTATATGTGCAGGAAGGGGAACCTTCCTGTACCTTAACAATCATTGGCCTTTTGCTGTTCTCATGTGTACTGCACAACGCAGCACACATGACAACAGCAAAAACGAGTAGAAATGAAACATTTCTCCTTGTTGCGCCACGGTAAGACCAGGTTTTGCCTCGTCATAATATTGGCACTGCCTCCTATTTTGGCCTCCCTTGTAAAGAGGAGGCAGCGTCAGAATCAATGGGTATTGCAGCGCAACGCCCACAGCAACTTCCATTGCTATGCTTAGCGTGAAAGGGGGCTTTATTTACAAGCCACATTAAGTGTTTTGAGTCTTTCCTTTGCATGATCTTCCCTATAGGGATTTTCCCATTAATTTCTTTAAGGAATTTTCATTAAACATGTCAACACCAAATAAATCTTATTAGGAGGCAGGTTCTTTGGCATTTTGAGGAGAATACATTACACTAGAATCTGCACTGGTATCAACTCAAAGTTTTTGCAAAAGCAACAGTAGTTTCTGTGATTGCTCCTTTCCAATCCTTTCAATCCTCGGATAGGTGTTGCAGCATTTCCCTGACTTGTCTTAATCTTCGTCATTTCTGGAAACTTCTTCCTCATGATTCCAAAGCTGCTCCTATGTCCATCCTCATCTTTTGTGGGAATAGCAACTCGTGGAACTGAGATATTGTCCTCACTACCCTCAGTGTCCTCAATGGTCTCAATTACCTCCCCTTGATGCGGTAGGTGGTGGATTTCCACTTGAAAAATTAGACCCCTTTGTCTGATATTTTACCTAGCCCTCTGTTCCTTGTGCTTCCATTTTTGCTTACACCCTCAATAGCAATATGCTTCGTTGCTTTCTCCCATAGCTTAGGGAGTTTTGTCTGAGCCTTCACTGTCCTCGCTGCTACAACTGCCCCCTGTGCCATCACTGGAGGGATCAACTATCTGTCACAGATCTCTGATTTCTCTATATCCGTTATCTGTCATCTGTTGTCTGAACAACTGCTGACTGGCTGCTGACTGGTCACAGATCCTGGACCAGATCCAGACCCAAATTCAGATTTCAGGCCAGAGCCTGGAGGATTGCTGGTCAGTCTATTTTGTCAAGGAATGTCGATGGTGGTGATAACTATAGCTTTTGGCAGTGATTTCTGGCAGCTCTTTGACTCCCACTGTGCTGCCCACTGTGCAGCAGAGTACAGCGAAGGTTGAAAATTGTTGTGGGGCTTGCACTTCCTCCTTGGTAAGCCTGGCACTCTTGGGAGACACTGCATCCATCCAAGGCCACCAGTACAGTGGAACTATGGTAGTATGGCAGTAAAGCAATATGGTGCTACTGTCTCATTGATCACTGCTCCTTCATGCTCACTACAGTTTGCAGATTTGAATTGCATCCCTGGAGTGTCCTCCAATTGCCAGCCTGTTCATGACATAGACCAGTAAACCAGTAATAGTAGCTGGACACCGACAACACTGTCACAACACCTCCCAGCAACAAAACTAAGAAGATCATTAAAGCCACTCAAGGAGAAACAGAGAGGCATAAAAGGTGAATTTGTGATTAGATGTGGTAGGTGTTAGCTGCGATATAAGCTTGCAGGTGGGAGAGTAGAGTAAACATGGGCGTAAAAGAGCAGGGATGTACAAGTATAAATGTGAGTATTCAAAATGTACATAGATGGACAGGCGAAGCTGGAAAAGCTACAGCCAAAAAACACAGAAGCTTAATCCTGTTGCACCCGACGGAGTGGGCCTGCAGTTGTGGCACAGGCTGAATGGGGCTGAACACTGCAGAACACAGGATGCTTCCACTTCTCAGGTGATGTCTGAGGCCACTGAAACTGGTAAACTCGGCAGGGTCCAAAATGCGCCCAATGTGTGCCCTATCTCTCCATGCTTCCATCGTCCTTCTCCCTCTCTTAGCGGCTTGCTCACAGGATCCCACCCTGCACCTAGGTGGCCACAAGATCGCAGGATTAAGGAAAGCTGGGAGTGCGGTGCCCAGGCAGAATCAACAGCTGTGCTGACCACATGGGCATACCGTCGCTCTCTGAAAAACACAAAAACATATTTTAAAAATCTCTTCAGAAAATCTCAACAAACATGTTCTCAAAAGTTCATATATATCAGTTATACAGCAAATTCCACACAAGAAAGAACACAAACATACTTTAAAAATTCCCCTTTTCCCCTATAAACTCAACATCCTGCTCCTATATCATTATACAACTTATAACGTTAAAATCCTTCACTTTATGCTTAAAAACTAAGTAAAATATTTACAAATTAACAATAACTAACTACAAAAAACATAAAAATAAACAACAACAATGATAATATACTCAGTGATAATTTAGATAATGATATTTTTTACAGCATTTAAAACAATATTCTCACCTTCGATAATTCTGTCCACGATATTTTTCACAATATTTCTAATACGCTATTTTGTCCAAGCACCATGGATGTGATGGCCTCACCTTCCTTTGTCACAAATATCATGAGTAACGTTGATTCCTTCTTGAAGCGATTATGGCTATACATTAACACAAAGAAGAGAATAGTAGATGAACCTGGGACTCACAAATGCTGATCCAGAGAATATAAGGACTGGATAAAACTGGAGCAGGATTCCAGCAGATAAGCAGGAATTCAGGAGTTAAAGCATGGATTACAAAAAATTAATCCAGAGTTCAGACAGCAAACCACAACCAAGTTTGAAAGAGTGACAAACTGTTGTTTAGTTCCCACTAATCCGTAGGACCTACACATTTGTGGACAACATAAACTTTGGGTGAGATGCCTAGGCTCATTCCATGCACCCGTAGTATGTGTTGGCCTAGAGACCCGCTAGCTCACAGTGCCACCATAAACCCCATAACTCAAACAGGGAGCGAATGGTTTCTGGCAACCACTGAACATGTCAATCCTGACCCTCAGGGATCATGATAACAAATCAGAGACTTTTCGCTTAGGCACATGTGCACTCTTGTTCTCAGAGAAACATACAGAGCATACACAATGGGATGTTGTCAATATATTTATTGAACCAAAGGTATTACTGTATAGAATACATGTTCTGTGATAATCAGTAGACAGAAGCAGATGAAGGTGATTACGAGCACCAAAAGAGTCAATAGCAGATATGGTTCCACCATGGTGCTAAGACAGTGTATATATGCAGGCACATAATACAAGGTAGTAATCAGGCATACTCCTACTATGCAATTCCTATTGTATGTGTGTCTAGAGTGTAGGGAGGTGTAGAGCTAAGAATCCAACCCCATTACATGGCAGGAGAGAATGTAAGACCTTGTCACGATTTGGACACCGCTCGCAGAGTAGTCAGGCAGCTGCTTGGCGAAGTCTCAGCAAGCAGGGAATCTCGGTGTCAATTTCTGTGCTAACCCCCAGAAATGCTTGTTTATTTATAATAAAAAGCATCCTTGCGATGTATACGTAGATTAGCAATGTTACGTATATGTGGGTAGACCTGTCCCCCCTTGGATGAAGATAGAAGGATGTTTGCACATCAAGTGTACAGGTCTTGTACTCAGTGTTCGAGGCATTATGATGTTTTGTGAAGCTAGATGTATAAGCAAAGTCATTTCAGAAAAACCAATCCAACAGTGTCATGGATGCGAATATGTGCAAAAGGTCACAGCAATAATGCTATTGTGCAGAGAAGAGGTCAATGTTTGAAAATGTGCAGCGTTGCTACACAGGCCTAACTAGGGCACATTACAACCACTCCTCATCATAAGGGTTGACCTAAAAATCTGTCTAAAAAGGCAGCAGGCTATATAAAATGTAAACTAACTAGTCTATAGCCCCTTTAAAAATCATCTAAAAGCAAACTTCCCTTTAAAATACTTCTAAAAGCAATCAAAAATCAATATACTGTTTGAAACCCCAAGCATTCAGAAAGCTATGGTGCCTAGAATAAAAGCATACAAAATATTGATTGGTGCTCAAATTCAGTTGAATCTGAAGAGAAATCATTGTAGTCCACGAAGTAGCCAGACGCCGTCCAGTCTATTTTTGTCAGCTCAGCATGTTTTCTGGAACCAGAAGATCACTCAGTCTTTGGTATAATCAAGTAAATCTTGTTTTCTTTGAGTTGTCGGATTGAAACCTGTGTCTATGTGCTAGTCAATTGTACAGTTGCTGGTGTTTCAACAGGGAGAAGTAGAATTTAATTGTTGTTTACTGTTTCTTTCTGGAGAGAGGAATTTTCTTTAGTTATTAAAGCTTTCATCTAAACTTCCAGTACGGTAGCGAGAGAAGAGAGATGGTTACCCATGATGCCATATGGCCTACTGTTGAGAATTGGCCACATAATGTGGTTTGATCAGCTCAATGGAGACAAACCTTTTGTCTTGTCTACCGGCAAGGGGCAGAAGAAGTACAATTCTGGTACCTTGAACAGCTAGGACAGGTACAGGCACTCTGTAGGATGACCCAAATTCTTTTTTGCTTACAATGTTTTCCCTGACTAGATCCCCGATCTTCAGGTCCCAGCCAGGTCTTGCTGATACAACCTTCATTTCACCAGTGACATTGAGTTTTACTTGGATGTTGCTTTGTTCGTCCTGGAATTCAAATAGTTCCTGTAAAACAGCCAAATGTTCATTGATGCCAAATGGTGTGTCTCCCACCACTGTGCCGACATTATTGTGGTCTGGGACCCACATTATTGAGTCTGGGACCAACATTCTTACCCCAAACTGGCTTTCATATAGAGTACGACCACCCAGGGATTTTCCTGGCATAATATTGAGTGCCCTCTGGACCACATATGGGTAATGGACCAAATTGCGACCTGATTCTAGTTCTCCTGCTGTTAAGGACTGCTTTAAGTCATGGTTTTTCTTATCAACTACCAAATTTTCATCAGGATAATAGGAGATGGGGTACCACAAGGTCACACCCATGCCTACCATGGCTTCTTTGTAAGCCGAGAGCAAAATGCCAGACCCTGTCGGAATATTGCGTGCCAATTGCATATGTCTCAATAAAGACTTGCAAATCCTTGATAACAGATCGGACTTCAGCCAAACAATGTGGCCATACCCACAGGAATCAAGAGCATGAATCTACTGGCACCAAGATGTAATTGTAAACCCCATCAGATTGTAAGGTGCCTCTGTGATCCAAATAGACACAGGCAAGAAGCTTGTTAGAAATCAAAAGAGGTGTCTGTGGTGGATGTGCTCCTGTGGAGCCCTTCATCTGCTGGCAAATGTCACATTTAAGGACAATGTCTTTGGTCTGTTTAGTAAGGCCAGGCTACAAATAGCACTGTTTCAGTAACAAAACTGTAGCAGCAATTTCTGCATGTGCTGAACCCAGACCTTTATGTGCAACTAATATTAACTCCAATCTGTGATCAGTGTGTGTTATAACTCTATCCCCCACTCCTGGAATCTGAGCATACAGTATGCTTTGAGCAACTAATTTGTAGCAGTACTTGAGTGGAAAGCCTTTCGGCAGGTGTGTGTCGTTGCACACAGCATTGACAGCCACCATGATGTCTCTTACAAACTGTTGCCTTAGTGGGTTCATCAGCCATGGAAATCCCTGCACTGTGAACACCAACAAGTTGATGACTCAATGTGTGTATTACATGATCCCGTGGCAGGGCATCTTTCAGTTTTGCCTAATGTTCCCAAAACATCTTGTGCTTTATTAAGCCACCCTTGAAATGTCAAAATCCATTTTGGCCCCAATATTGAAGGTATTCATTATATGACTGGACACAGTAATATGAATCATGCACTATAAGAGTGGGGAATTTAAGAGCCGTATTTTGTAGTGCCAGTATCAGGGCTTGGAGTTCTGCCAGCTGTGCTGTACAGTCCCATAGGGACTGCATGTGTGTTTTTTCATGATGGAACTTTCTAAGATGCATGCACCCGTTTACGATTGCGCACACTGCGGAATATTAGTGTTTAGTCCCTACAGCAGGCTGGACAGACCCATCAGTGTAGATGATGTAATCATATAGGTCTAGAGGCAATATTTCATTTGGTAGAGGATACTGCAAAAAAGCTTGTGTTTGTAGAATAGAATCAAATCTGTAATCTACATCTGTTGCAGTGAGAGAATTTGCCCATTGAATCCATCATGTGTGTAAAGCTTTGGCATTTGGAACACTCGCTTTGGTAACAGCCTCTAAGGTCGGCACCAGTGTTATGACAATTATGCATTTACCCAGAGCTAGTGCTCACTCTCTCACTACAGCAGTCTGTACCGCTGTGAGTATTTTCTCAGTAGGTGCAAAACGCATTTCAACATTTGTGTACAAACGTGTTTTGAATGCAATGGGTACTGTATCACCTTCATTAAATGTGATGTAGGTAAGCCCGGTTGGTCCAGGTACTACGCAGATCACCAGGTTAGTCACGTTTACACATGTTTGTAAATGTTTGGAAGCTATCATGTCAGCTTGTACAGAATGTACATTTTTTGCATGTTTCTGTGTCCCATGTGTTATTATAAAGTCAGGTCTGATTAAATGGTAGAACAGTTTTATCCATTCTGCGTAATCCAAAATTAGAAAAATAGAACATTGAGATGGGCAATTTTCGATTTTTTTAAATTAAATATGTAGCCCAGGTGAGCAAATCTGAGAATCATGCGGTCTACTTTGTCCAAGTGTTCCATTAATTAATCATCCAGCAGGTACATATAATCTAGATAGAGCAACACCTCCTCATCAAATATTTTAAGTAACTTCAGGGCTTTTCCTAAACCCTTGAGGCAGATGACAAAATTACCTCTGCTAGCCTAGCGCTAAAAATATCTGCTTTCAGGCACCATATTTTGGCTAGAAAATCTGTTTGAGATACCTAGTTTTTTTGTATTTCTTCTGCAGAGTGTTATTCATTAGTGCTGCTCTGTGTGCATTTTGTACTGTAGATGTGCGAGTAGATGTGTTTAAATGTCTATAGTCTAAATACTAGATGGTATGAATTGTCAGGTTTCATTACAGAAAACAAGAGATTATTCATTGATGAGGTGCAATTTGCTATCCCACCTTTGAATTCAAGTTGTTCTAGGATTTCCCTAACTTGTTTTTTCGTTTCATGTTTTATTCGGTATTGTCTCTGGGGTTGAGGAGTTGAATTCAACCTGATCTCGTTATGAGGTGACTCATCATCCCACCCAACATGATTGTAGTATAATGCAGGAGCTAGCTCTAACACCCACTCCTTGGTGTAAGAATGTTTAACTGCTTCTGGAACAAGGTGAGACAAAGCAGGCAAGATTACCATTTTCCCGTTTGGGCATTCCATTATGAACTCAGGTGGCCAGTCTTTTTCAATCAAAAGAATATCTTAACCATACATCAAGTTCTCCCAAAAAAGAGCCTCGATGTTTCTGGATGTGTCCTCCTCCAATTGGAGTGCAAATTTGTGTAAACGATGGGGAACACTTGCCCTAGTATCTGGTGTTTCCAACGTGATATGTTCACTCAGCGCTACTGCCGCCAGATAATCCATCAGGCTCCATTGAACTATTGTGACTTCTGCCCCACTGTCCAGTATCATCACTAGCCATTCCCTTTTCAGGAGCACAGTCCTCAGTTGTCTGGGCATGTCTTATTTTGATCCCAGCTACCTTTTATTTTTTTTTGAATTGAGGTTTTTTATTCTTTGATCTCTCTTCTTTATTAATGATGTAGTCAGACAAGTGTTGTGATTCCTTCTTCGGCTTCACATGCTCTTCTGATATACAGTTTGACCGTCCACCTCTCTACGAACATCTACTGGATGACTCCTGAAAGGAACAAGTGGAACGTGTATCAGTATCCTGAAACCTGTCAGGCTTTTTAATGTTATCATGGTTTCTAAGATTGTGTCTTTGTTCAGTGGCTCCCTGCTAAGGAGACCCACCCAGTGATCTTTGTTTGGCTTAATTTTTTTTTTTATTATCCCACTTCCTCTTTGTTAAAGATTCAGGTGTTTGCATAGAGTTATCCATTCCAGAATTACTCTTCAGTTGTGGTTTGCCAGGTCTGGCAACCAATTTATCTTTATCTAGCGGGAATCACCTAAAATTATCTAAGAAACCTACTGTATATAGGTTTCTTTGATGATTTTAGGTAATTACCGCTCCTGTTGTACATGAGTGAAATCCCTTAAACGTTGAAGTATACTTAATGCAGTTGCTTCCCATTTTACGTTAATCAACATAATTGTGGATACTGTGGCAAAATTGCCCATCAGTTTCATTCCTAAGTCCAGGGCAGGTGCTGCCTCATACTCATTCATAAACCGCTTCAATACATCGGGAAAAACAGCCAGTGAAGGGGTACCATGTGTTCTGGTATAAACAGCAGCAAAGAATGTACCCCAAATGTCACAGTCCTCCACTGAGTGAGCCATCCCCATCGGCAAGAAAATAGTCAGTATTCTGTGTTTTTCCTGTGGGCCTTAATGGGTAAAAGCTATTTAAAGCTGGCTTGTTTTTTGTGCCCTCCAGGCTGGAATTTGCTCCCAACTGGTGGGAATCTTTCCCATGATGGCATTCAGTGTTTTTGGGCTGATACCCATTGTGGCAAATTGTAGTTGGGCTGCTTGAGCAGACCGCGCAGGGCTAACTGTGAATGTTCGCATTATGAACTGTGTGAGATTTCTGTACATTTTCATTAAACCTCTGTATAGTGTATGCATTTCTGCTGCAGTTAAATTAGCAGTGTCTGGATGCGGTGTATTTGCAGCTAAGACCGTCCATGTCATTTCCTCATTACTGAGCGGACCGAGACTCACGTTTTCTGTTGTGTGTGGCAGGCTACCTTTAAACGCATATATATGTTTTTGGTAAGAGGGAGGAATTTGTAGTTCTTCATATTGAGTGTATTCCTCTGGTGTTTCATTCTCAATGTATGTGTGAAACATTGTGTACAATCATGTGTAGCTGGGAATTTAACCCAGAAGTAGAATACCTCTGTCTTGCATGCTTCATGTGGCTCAACCACAAAGGTAACATCTCCACCCTTGGCCAGGAGACTATACTTTAATAATTTCATAGTAACTGAATGTCTGTAATTCTCTGCTATGTTTAGAGCTCCTTCGTAATGTTTTCTCTGTTTTCAGACATTGTTTGAAGAAAAGGAAATTAGTAAATGAATTTATTGAGACAGGGTAAGTGCAATGTGAGATATTTCCCCTGCAAGCTTGAAAAACCTACAGCCAATACACAGGGTATACCTACTCAGCTATGGCGGATTTCCCTACTACCACATACATTCAGAAACAACCATTACAACGCATGCCATTACCCCACATGTCGTTACAACGCGAAAGGCTTGCTGCAGGGGGTAGAAGGTGTTGGATTTAACTCCAACACCTTCCCTACTGTTACACACACTGGAGTTTGAATAGTAAATTATACTATTCCAACTTCTAGCGCACCCCGACAGCAAATCGGGGTAAAGGTATGCGTTGTAACAGCATACGAGGTAATGTCATACAATCCATACGTCTCCAGTTCGGAGGTGAGTAGGGCTCTCTGAGATTACACGATTAAGCTACTTAGGTTATCTGTAAAATAAAAACCTAACCAACATTGGTGGTGCATGAGGTGTAGTTCCAAACTAGTCTGTAGGACCTGCACATTTGTGAACAACATAAAATTTGGATGAGATGCTTCTATTGATTCCATGCACCACTGTAGTATATGTTGGTCTAGAGACCAGCTAGCTCAGAGTGCCACTATAAGCTTCCCTTACCAAACAGGGAGCAAATGGTTTCTGACAACCACTGAACATGATTACCCTGACCCTCAGGGATCATGGTAACTGATCAAAACCTTTTCGCTCAGTCACTCGTGCACTCTTGTTCTCAGGGAAATATACAGAGAATCCACAATGGGACATTTTCATTATATTTATTGAACCAACATTATTCTTGTGCTATGATAATCAGAAGACAGAAGCAGATGAAAGTGATTACAGGTACCAAAAGAGTAAATAGCAGATAAAGTTCCACCATAGTGCTAAGACAGTGTCTATATGCAGCCATATAATACAAGGTAGAAATCAGGCATACTCCTACTATGCAATCCCTATTCTAAGTATGTCTAGAGTGTAGGTAGGCGTAGAGCCAAGAATATTCCCACAGGATGATCCCACCCCATTATCTGGTGGAAGAGAATGTAGTACTCAGTCCTGGTCACAAATTGGACAACCCCTCATGGAGATGTCAGACAGCTGCTTGACAAAGCCTCAGCATGCAGGGACCCTCCGTATCAGCTGAAGTGTCTCCTCTGCTACCCTTGGAAATGCTTATTTATTTATTTAAAAAAAGGATTCTTGCGATGTATACATAGATTAACATGGTTATGGATATGTGGTTATTTGGACAGCCCTCATGCCCCATGGATGAAGATAAAACAACATTTGTACATCATGCATAAAGGCCTTGTACTCAATATATGAGGCACTATGATAATGTTTTGCGAAGATAGATGTATAAGCAAAGCATTTTCAGAGAAACTAATCCTACATAGTCATGCACTTGAATATGTGAAAAAGGTCACAACAATAATATTATTGTGCAGAAAAGAGGACAATGTGAGAAAATGTGCAGTGTTGCTACATGGGCCTAACTCGGGCACATAACAAAACCTGCAACCACAGTTACTGGAGCATTTGTGACACATGGTAGGATCAAGCTCATTAAACATTGTCCATATCCTGTATGTCCCTTCTTGTTTCTTGTACTCTTCAAATTCCCATTCTTCAACATTGAAACCTGTGTTCTACTGTTGTTAGTCCCCTGTCTGAAAATTCCCCCTATCAAACAAAGGGGCATATTTATGAGCCCCTCACACCACATTTTGTGCTGATGCTCCGGCAGGGCAAATTACAAAATCATATCTATGTGGCTACGCAAAGCCACTATGTATGGCTTTGAATAGCCTCATGGATATGGAGTAAGGCAAGGCAGTTTAAGATGTTGACACTTCCCAAGATTTACGAGAGCATCTATACCTGGGGAAGCACCAAAACCTTATGCCTCCTGAGGCGAGACCTAACGAGGAGAAATAACTTTATTTCTCCTTGTTTTTTCCTCTTTCTGTATCACTTATAGAAAGATAAAAAAGCCTCCCAAGATTGTTTTTGTGCAGGAAGGTGCCCCTTCCTGCACAAAACCAATCCTGCTGACAACACAGGCACCCTTTCACCATGGTTCAAGGGTGCCTGTGTTGGTGCTAGGCTGCTGAAATGGCATTAATGCAAGGGGAGAAGAGAGAAATGCACTGAATTGCGTAAATATGGTGCACTCCTGCCCTTCCACTTTGGCGTAGAGCAGCACAGCAAGCTGACTTGCTGCGCTGTCCTATGCCAAATCTCTATAAATGAGGGCCAAGGTATACAATGAATATCTTGGCCTCGTCACTTGATCCCTGTAACTTTAGAGTGCACCCATTAGTCTCCATCTTGAATCCCATCTTCCTTTTTTTCTATTATATAACTCTAAAATGATCAAAACTATATACATCTTTATGTTGCCGCAATATGGGCAGACTGTGCTGACCTCAGCTTCATCTCTTACTGTGCTAGGTTGATCAATCTCTCTACTACCTTACATTCCAAACCACTTCTACTTCGCAATTGCTTGCAAATTCCATGTCAACCATAACTGCCCTGACTCTGTTGCTGTTTATTTGATCCATGTTCCATGCCCTATAGGAAGGATCTCTGCAGTTTTCTCTTATGCTGTAATTTGTGTCATTATGTTTTCTAAAATGTCGTGATCCTTGATCTCAGATGATTCCTCTGGTGCCTGAGCCCAGCTGGTTTTTGATTGGTTTAATAAGTTACCTCCTTTATCTCGCGCTCAGGTTTTTGAATGCACTGCGCCAGCTTCTAGTATACATGCATTCAATGGTATTCCTCAAAGAGACAGTATGCAAATCTTCTCTTTAAAGTCTGTATGCATGCAGTGTTCTTGTAGGTCAGTGGTTCTCAGCTTCATTGTTATTCAATATTCGGATCAGGATTGCAATAAGAAATATTCCAGTGACTTGTACTCCACCTGATTCTTTCTATCATGTGCAATAATTTGGCTTAGAAATTTCACTCCGCTAGTGTGACTGAAAGGTTAGGAATTCCATAGTCATACATAATGCAGGTTAAGGCCATTTATCATTTCTCCGTCACCTTCTGTGGTCTATGCAAAGAGACTGTGATGCCACATATCAAATCCCTATTTAATTTGTGTTTAAATTGACATTTGAGGCCTTTATCATAATGGATAATTTAGTATTCGTTCGGAGCAGCTTTATCAAACGTGTGAGCTGGTTTCTGCAGTTTTACATAGTCAAATGATACTGATACATTGCTTTCAGCAAAATCAATCTTTTCAAACAAACAAAAATACTCTGTAAAAAGTATTGAAGACTGTAAATTCTAAGCTGCATTGATCCGGGAAATTAATCCCTGTTGAGTTTATGCAAACTATAAAAGAAGACCACACAGGCATAATTTACAAAGCAAATTGACTTGTAGCAAAAAAATCAATGTGAACATTTTCATTTTGTGCCGATGCGTAAGATACACAGTATTGTTAATTAACAAGAACTAAATAAGCATTGGAAAAGCCGAGAGATTTATGGTGTTTTAGTTGAATGCTTTGTACTGGCTGTACAATGATATTTATGTGGGATGCACAAATATGGCAAACATAAAACATATACTGTCCCCTACTGCTATTTTCACTACACCAATACATAATATGAGAAAAAACACTACAATATTGAAGCACCAAGAATTTATTTACATACATATTCTGTCTTTCTTCGTAAATATTTTTTTATGTGCTTTTGTAAGCAGGAGCCTAATATCACAGGGTTACCATTAGTGGTGCCTGTTTACTATGATATGCCAGAGGATTTTTGGGAAACATACTTTTTTTGTTTTTTATTCATGCCATTTGCAGTTGATAAAAATAATATTTACATACAATACAAATAAAAACACATTAAATATTAGTCTCTCAGTTACAGCAGCTCCCATTCAAGATGCTTCTTTACAATGGTTTACATGAAGTCAGTGTCTGGAGAGGAAATCACTTACCATGCGCCACGTGGAATTAAGGATTCGTCAAATGGGAATGGGGGGTGATGTGTAAAACTGATGAAGCACATCTTCGGGAAAATGGTGAATACTGATTGTAAAAACGTTTTCCCGTGCAGTCTAATATGAGGTCTTAGGTATCAAAGAAGATATCCCACTGATCAGAGTGCTCTGATCATTTAGGGCCCAATTATGAGTTTGGAGGTGCGTCGCCTGGACCGTCTCGCTGCCGCAAAGCCAAACCTGTTATGAGTTTTTCTGATTAGCAGTTTCCTCCTGTCTGGCGGGATTTTTTTGCTGTTCCCCCAGTGGTGCCTTAAAAAATCGACCAGAACTGAAAAGTCCATGCCGTGCAGGAACTGGTGGACCGCCAGACTCATAATCAGCCCCTTAGTTAGTCGTCTAACTAGGATAGACACGACTTTCTTTCCAAATCAAGTAAGGAATCACCAGTGTCATGATCCTGGTAAATTCAGATAGCCAGAACTGAGGTGGACGTTGATATACTTTTCCTGATGACGATATACTCTTCCTGCAAATAGCTGATGGTGCAATATGTATCATGCACGTCTATGATACAAAGAAAATGCTTCAGCTATTTGTGGAGAATGTATGCATTCAAATCATCATCTTGAACCCCTTTGTTGGAAAGTGGAGATTACAAAATAATATTTAAGAGGCGCTTAGGTGCCATCGGCATTTTCAGCAATGACATCCCAATATTTGCACAAAACCTGTCAAATCCAGGGACCTAGGAGTCCTGTTAGGCCAGTGCGCTGAAACGTGTGCCGGCTGTGGAAGGATAGGATGTTTTTACCTGTGTCTAAGAGATATTAAAGTTTACTGCCTTCTACTGCGGCCAGCATGTGCAATCCCGTTCAATAGGTTGCAAGGTGTGACTGTTTTCAGTGGAGAGCTAGGCTCTTTACTAACTGCCATGTAGGTTAATTTAAGAGTGCATGGTGAGGTATAAAGTCTTGGAGCTAACTATTAAGTAGCGAAAAATGGGTGTGGTGGGACCAATGTCCAGGCATGGATTATTTACAGAGAGGATGTGGCAGAAGGTGTCAACACAAAGACAGACATGTCCGGGGGAGCGGGGGAGTAATCCCATGACAAATCTTCATTTGCAAATAATAAAATTTATTGTTCCTTAAATGGAAAGCGGGATCAAACAAAAATATGTAAATTGCATCTATTTGTCAGTTCATGACTACCTACAGGGATACATTAAACCTAAGGTTAAATATAATGCTAGGTGCAATCCAGTATCCACCTTCATATGATTCTTTTATTTTTTATTCAATAATCGGTTCAGGAGGGCTATACCTTAATTAATGTTTGTGGGTCAGTTATTATTGGTTTAATAGAATGAAGTAATCTATTTGTTGACCTCTTGTCTGCATAAAAAAAATCAGTGAAAAACTTACTGTGGTGGATCATCTTGGTTACATTCAATGAGCATTTATTGTTGCTAAACTATTTTAAATGTCAATTATTTGATAATAATATACTTAACACATTAGGTAATTCCAAACAATAGTTGGAGATGTTTTTGCAGCAAAGGTACCTATAATCTTTGCCTTCTATAAATAAGATATTGGAGAAGGTTTCCCTCATGGCTACCCCATCAGCACATCAGTGTTGCACTTGCTAGATGATCCTCTCAATATTAGAACCATCTCATAGATGACACTGCATCCTCTACCTGTACTGTGTCCTTTCACGTAGGGCATAACCTTGCACTATCCTATCAGTGCCTCAAGTCTACAAGACATGGATAGTCTCCGGCCACGCCTGGCAAGAGGATGTGCTCAGTGTAGTTCTGGGTAACAACAGATAAATCTGGATTGCTGACCTGCTATATCCCTCCCCAACTCAATCTCGAAAACCAATGACTATGTTAGGCAGCACACAAAGTCACTAAACTGTTAGCTTTGTGGAGGATTGGGCCAAAAGTTATACTGTTGATGTTGGATCCTGCTCTGCAGTCTTTAATTAATGGGGTCAGCTTGTGTGCTATTGCTCAGCACCCTGCATACTCCCACTAGGCTCCGGTCCATGCCTGGGCCAAACGCTCATCACCTTCTTCAGGCTCAGGCCAGTCGGCTTCCCCATCGTTGTCTGACTGATCCATCTGTTGGAGTGTGGTGTCAAGACTTTTAAACCAGGTGATTTTCCTGGCGACAGTTTCCCCGCCTTTACTTGCTGTCACCATGGCCCCTTCTCTCCTCAGCATGATCCAGACTCCTGGCTCATTGGGTGTCCTGAATTTCCATTCTTGCTTGTGATCTCTGATCACTACTTTGTCTGCTGGCTCGATTGACCCTACTCTTGAACTGTGTCTTTGACTCATGCCGATGTTGTGCTGTGAGTGCCAAGCTTGGGCTTCATGGATGTCATTGGGCTGTGGTGCCCAGCCTGGATATGCTGGGATGCTATATGGGTGGTGCAGTGGGGAGTTCCTCGATAATCGTGGTGAAACACCGGGAGGTGCCGTTTAGGACTGGCATGCTCAGCCACTGCAATTTGTTTAGGGTGTGTATTAATCTTTTGGCCTCGCCATTGGCTTGAGGTTACTGTGGGATGATGCGGCGGTGATGTATTCCTAAGTGTTTGAGGAGGTCCCCAAACTCTGCCCCAGGGAAGGGGGGGCCTTTTGTTCATCTTGATTTCGGTGGGCAGGCAAAACTTGGTGAACGTCTCCTCGAGGACATGGTATTCATGCGTAAGCGCCGTTGACTCGACCACCTCAACAATATGATACTTGGAGCAACTGTCTATTAGGACAATCATAGCCCTGCCGTCTGGAAAGCTCCCAAAACCCAGACTCAGCTTGGACCACAGAATGGTGCATGGATCCTCTGTGATTATGGGTGCTAGCTTCTCAGGTATGCTTGTCAGGTGGCTTACTAGGTAATTCTGGACAACCTCTTCAGCCAAGGCTTCAAGCAATGGAAACCACACCTTTCTCCTCATGAACAATTTCATCTTCATGGTACCTTGGTGTCCTCCATGCGTCAACTGTGTCACATGGTGCTGTAAGGTAGCTGGGATTACTATGCTGGTCCTTGCAGGTGGAGTCCATCTTGTGTGGTGCTGAACTTGTCCCTTACCCTCCACATTTTTGTCAATCTCGCCTTATTTTCACTTGGCATCTTGCAGGAAGTATCACCAGGTCGATACACCACCTTTACATGGTAGTGCTATAACTGTACGGCCCATCTCTCAATCCTCTGTGGTGGAAGTGGCGCGGATCCACAAAACAGCAGGACGGAGGCGGCCTAAAGTTAAGAAAGTTTATCGGAATGAGAAAAAGCTTGACCAAGTCATAGTACTCATTAATTTTCACAGGATTGTATTTGAAGAAAGAGATGGTGGTAAGGATTATTTGGTACACACTAATGCCTTCATTCTTGACATTGTAACTTAGTAGATTCATATCATATTCACCACCCAATGCTGACCCCAATATTTCATTATGTTTTTTGGATAAACAAACGTGATGTGGGTGCCTGTATTGAGGAAACTCCAGAGGCTGTTAGTGTAGGCCACATGTCATCCAAGATATCAGTGAGATGACTGAATGCAACAGTTATATCTTTGGCAAGGATTTAGTTTGAAACTATAACTCAATATATTTAGGACACTCTTAATGTCTATGAATGTTTTTTCTTAAGTCCCTGTTGCAAGTTGTCGATAAATGAATTAATATTTACACAACTGTTTGTAATATTCTAAAGATTTGTATTGACATCTTGCAATCTAAAATATTAAAATAGTAAGGCAGAAAATCATTGATTGCACAGAGAGGCATATGGGTGTCATTTATGGTTCTCCACAAGTTGTTATTTGGGCTCAGACATCACTTTCTCTGGACTGTCGTCATCCTTTTCATGTCATTGACATTGCTGTCTTAAGTCCTCAGAATGCTCATATCAAAGTTACATGTTTGCTCTATAGCATCCACTGATTCACAAGTTTATCTTTTGGGTTCTTTCAGTTGGAGGTTGATTGTAAGGAGATGATCTCACACTGTTATCCATTGCCTGAACTAGTAAAGTGTTGTCTAAATCATTCATCAGGTTGAAGAAAGTCTTGTCATCCATGGACGTCAGGTATGGCTCTAATGATGTAAAGGTTTTTAGGTCTCGCCTAGACAGCGCTTGCGCTGTCTCTCCGAGACATGCAGTATACACTTTAGTGAGGAAGTTTATGTGGAAGCTCCGCCCATCTTTTGTATTGGCTTAGGTCAGTAACTACAGTATTCCTATTGGTTTAAGGCTTGTTAATCCCTTCTCATGACGATTATGTCGTCATTTGTATCCTTCCAAGGCTACTGGCCCCTTTACCGGTGCACTTTTTTCTGATACGCGGCCTATTCCATCTGAAAGCGTGTGTGAGCGCATGCCCAGTCCTTGGAAGGAGAGGCGCGTTGATGCATTGTCACTGCCACACTAAGTGTCAATTCAATGACAAGACCAAAGACTAACAAATGATGCTTATCTATAATTGATTAATGGAACCATCTCACAGTATACGTTACCTAAGACTGTTAGAGCGAAAATGATAAAATTGTTAACAGGCAAAGTGTGACAGCCCAGTTCAAGTACTTTGCTGCCTTACACCTAAAATAGTGCGAAATATCATTAAGTTGTTTGTGAATGGAACATAAATACCTGTCACAGTGCAGAGGATTGTGGGTATGCATATTCCCTGCTCAAGTCCCGCAAGACGCTATCAGCAGGTCAACGCACCCATTAGGGCAAAGTCGCGCAATGTCACTGCGTTCGCACTGACAGCTCCAGCATTCAGTGAAGAGAGAGGGGCGTGGCCGTGCAGCTACGCCCCCCCCCCCCAATGTGTGCGCATGCCCAGTCCCCAGGCCTCCAGGAGGAGGAAAGACGAGAGACAGCACAGACCGTTCAGAATTCCTGCAATGCTTTGTATCTAGCATGAAAGCAGCTTGGAGAACGCCCCCGGACACCTTTCAGGCGGTGCGCAGGGTGGCAGACAGCACACAGGCTTCTGAGCAGTTCCTAGACTCAGAGCACGTAGCACAGAAATGTAACTGCCAGTGCCTGGCCAGAAAAATGCCGCAAAAGACTTCCAGCACCTAAATTAAGCGTTACCGCTTGTGTGTTCATGCCCAGTCCTTAGAAATAAAGGCACGTTGTTGCGCTTTGTTGTTTGAGTCAAGAAAGCCCAGCGTATTCACTCACACTAAGTGCTAGTGAAGCCAGTGTCATTTCACTGACAAGACCGAAGGCAAAAGCAATATGTACATCTATAACGGGTTAACGAACCAGCTCATAGTATACGTTACCTAAAACTGTTAGAGCGACATTGATAAAATTGTTAACAGGCAAAGTCTGACAGCCCAGTTCAAGTATTTTGCTGCCTTACACCTAAAATAGTGATAAATATCGTTAAGTCATTTGTGAATGGAAGATAAATAACTGTCAGAGTGCAAAGGATTGTGGGTATGCGTATGCCCTGCTCAAGTCCCGCAAGACGCTATCAGCAGGTCTACGCGCACATTAGGGCAAAGTCTCGCAACGTCACTGCGCTCGCACTGACAGCTCCAGCATTGAGTGAAGAGAGAGGGGCGTGGCCGTGCAGCCGCGCTACCCTCCCCATGTGTGCACATGCCCAGTCCCTTGAGGCCTCCAGGAGGAGGAAAGACGAGAGACAGCACAGACCATTCAGAATTCCTGCAATGCTTTTGTATCTAGCATGCAAGCAGCTGGGAGAGCGCCCCTGGACACCTTTCAGGTGGTGCGCAGGGTGGCAGACAGCACACAGGCTTCTGAGCAATTTCCATAGCACAGAAACGTAACTGCCAGCGCCTGGCCTGAAGAATGCCGCAGGAGACTTCCAGGGCTCCGCGTGTTCTTACGCTTCTTTGTTTGAGTCAGGTAAGGCCAGCATATTCACTCACACTAAGTGCTAGTGAAGCCAGTATCATTTCACTGACAAGACCAGAGACTAAAACATTAAGCACATAGATAATGGGTTAAAGGAACCAGCTCATGGTATACGTTACCTAAAACTGTTAGAGCGACATTGATACAATTGTTAACAGGCAAAGTGTGACAGCCCAGTTCAAGTATTTTGCTGCCTTACACCTAAAATAGTGAGAAATATTGTTAAGTCATTTGTGAATGGAAGATAAATAACTGTCAGAGTGCAAAGGATTGTGGGTATGCATATGTCCTGCTCAAGTCCCGTAAGACGCTATCAGCAGGTCTACGCAACTGATGACGCATCCTTGACTCACTGACTGAACGCTCAAGCTGACTGCTGGTAAAAGCGGCTGCAGTGACTGTGCACTTAACGATTCTGACATGAAGGCATTATAAAGACTGCACTCATAAAGGCTACGTAAGTAAAAGACTTTCATAAAACACAGCAATTTTTTTTTTGCCAAACACAACGATGTGATTTGCTGTATTTCAACGCCCTCCTTCCGTTCGCCACTCTAGTTTACTCCGGTCTCTGTCCACTACTGAATCAACACTGTACACCCTCCTCTACTGCAGTTTCTGTCCTGTTCAGTGCATCCGTTCTGCAGGGCCTCACCTTCAACGCTTTCTACCGAGTTGCCTACATTTGTCTCTGCCCTGATTTGCTGCGTTTTCTGCCAAGATTCCCCTCCAAGAGCCCTCTTTTAGTCTGTGTCATGAGACCCCTGCTTCCCACTGCTGCCATCTCTTTTTTTTCCAAGTCTTGAATTTTCTGTGATATGACCACCGAAGGCCCTCATTTTCTATTAAAAACAGAGATTTGGACTATACCATCTCCTGCTGAAAGGCAATATTTCTCTCCATGTTCCCATACCTGGTGCGTCACGCAGTTTGGTGCTTACTTTGCCTCCATGTTAAAGAACAGTAGATGTTTCAGCACCCAGGCTAATGTGCTGCATAGCTAAATACATTTAAGGTACCAAAAGCGAGACCGATGCATTGCAAATGCTTGTTTCCTAAATCTCTAGTTGATTAGATGTATTTAATTGTTCCAAACATTTAAAAATACATAAACAAGATTGTAAACAAAATATATTATAATCTTTTTATTTAGCATAATTTAGTTTTCTATGCATTCATTCTACATCCCTGGTTTTCTCTCCTTTGTGGGCCTGAGTGCATGTGTCTGGTGTTCTGGTTTATGATTTTGGATCTGGCACCAAGTTAATATATTGTGTGAACAGACCTAACCCTATAGCTTGACATGAGCAATGCCCTGCATCTGTCCTGTGGCATTGAGGGACACTACAAGCATGCCTTCGTTGTTACACACAGTATTACTGCCCAATGCGAGGATTTTACACAGAGAACCATGGTTGTAAAGTAACGTATTTTGTTAATCCACAAATATGGAGAGACCATTTTATCATTGTCACTGGAATGGAGGCCTACGGCTCACTCAAGTAAATTCCAACTTCTATGTATTCGCCTAGTCTTTTGTACTAACATCCTGAGGATGTTCATGATGTTGTTCTGTTAGGTGTGTATCTGACATACATGATGTGCAATTGATCTAGAGTATTGCAGCCACTGAATTCATGTTCATATCCCTTGCCTTGAACAAGAAGGAATGTGAGGAGTCTGTTTTATACAGTTGATATGCATTCCTGCTGCTGCACAAAGGATACATGCACATTGAAGTGAGAAGAGGGGATACATGACTTCTTTAGATATCCTATGAATCCTTTTGTTTTGCATGGATGTGCTGATTGGTCTTTTTCTATCTTACATCTGAAGGGGTTTGATCCTGTTTAGGCTTATGGGGGAGGGATCAAGTACACAATTGCTAGGCCTAGCATCTTTAGCATGATATTCTCTCAAACGTTTTGGCCTCCACTCCCTTACTTTGCTGAACTCTTTTTTTGTTGTTATTAGGGCTCTGTGCTCTCTACCCCTGCTAACTAGTGCTTAGGTGTTTGGGATGTCTTCTTAAAACATGTTACATCTCACCTATTCCTATTAATCATCTTTAATTTACTTGTAAGTCTCTAGTAAATGGTGCTTCCAGTACCTAGGGCCTGTAAATTAAATGCTACTAGTGGATAGCGGCACTCATAGTGCCACACACTAAAATAGCAGCGTAAAACATGTCTCAGACCTGCCATTCCGGCCTTTAGTGTAGTTTTAAACTGCCATTTCGACCGGAAAAAGTTAACTATTTGGCAGACCTAAACTTCCCTTTTTATTAGTAATACATCATCTCTAAGGTATACCCTAAAAGCTCATAGGGCAAGGTGCATGGTAATGTGTGTTTAGGTTCACATGTCCTAGAAGTAGAAAGTAGAAGTAGAAAACATCCTAACATCGTGTTTCACTGTTAAAAGGCTATCCCTCCCATAGAATAACAACAGAATACCTTATTTGACTTAATACATGTTTACTTCAGATTAGGATCAGATAGAAAACTCAAGTGTAAACTCAAATGAACTGTAATTTAAAATCCTCCTTGATAAGAAAGTCTAATTTGAAGTCATAATTGTGAAAGTGCCTCTTTTAGAATTTTGGCATTCTTCAGCCCAAATCAACTGTGCCTTTCTACTAGTGTCCTGGGTCATATGACTGTGAATGGCTGTGCTGTTGTGGGTTATGTATTACTTTTAGACAGTGAGGCAAAGGAAGCCTAGGTGTGAGGGGAGAGGGTCTCATGGACAGGTTGGGGAGGAGCTGTGCCCTGACTAGATTCCCCTTCAAAAGGGTCCTGCCTGCAGCACACACTAAGGAACCTGACACCAGGCATCCCTTGCCTTTGTCGTCCAAGTCAGTTAGAAGCGAGGCCTAGAAGAAGGAGAAGAACAGACCAGCACCAGTTTTGGGAGAGGTCAGATAATTCCCCCACAGAAAGACTGGCACAAGCTGTAAAAAGGGGACATTAAGACCCTTGCATCAGAACACTTCTGCAACTCTGAAAGATTCAGGAGGACTGTTCGGCTGTCTGTGGGAGAGGGACTGCCCTGCTGACTGAATAAAGTAGGCTTGCCCTGCTTACCTTGAAACTAGGCTACCAAGAGTGACTCCAAGGGTCAGTTGGCTAACCTCCTGTGTAAGCTACAGGGATACAACAAGCTTCCAGAGGCCTCACTGCAAGTGCTTAGCTGACCGGCAACAACTTGTCCTTACTGAACCTTTCTGAGCCCTGCTGTTGGCCTCTGCGGGAGTTAGTCCTGGTCCCAAGATATGACCCCCAGGGCCTGAACTCTTGGTTGGCATCAGTGAGAATTCCTTCTGAATAAAAGGTGGAGATACAGAAGTTTTGGGCTCCTCACAACTGCAAAGTGCCCTATTTATGTCAATAACCAACTGCCTGTGTGTGACGACAGCCAATGTAAAGCTCCAGCAGGACCGACGCTTGGCACCATCAGCAACTGTCCGTGATGACTAACCAGCGATAAGCTCCAAAAATTACCGTTTTTTGCTGCTACAGCAAGGATCATCCCAGAGCTCAACAGACCCCTCATGCTGACAGCCTCTGTCATGGTTGGCCTGAATATGTGACTTTCCCAGGTCTAGCATGACCAGATAACCATGAGTGGCTTTTTGTGGTTCTTAGTGCTATTTTCACATGCATTTTAAACATTTATATCCCCAGTTCTACTGATTGAATATTTGTCATTTTAGTGTCATTTTATATACTCTATTTTTCTAAATTGGATTGAGATTTGTCTTGTGGTGTGCGGTCTCACTTTATTACTGTTTTCGTTAATACTTTACACATTGCCACAAAGTTATTCCTGACTGCTTTCTGCCAAGCTGCCAGTGTGTTAAGCACAGGTTAATTTAGTGACTTTTGTAGTTCACCCTGGTAAGGATTGTGCTTATTATATGTTTGGGAATTCCACCCCTGTTGGTCTTGGCCCTTTTGGCAGGCTCACCCCTAAACTTTTTGCCTGTCTCTTTGCCTTTTCCCTGTGTAGTGTTGATGATTTTTGGCCCCTGCGCACTTTAGCACTGTGGCCCAGTGTAAAGTGCGTGTGCGCTCTGAGTGCGTGTGATGAGATTGACCTGCCCTTCCATAGGAATGCATGAGGGATATGTGTGTTCATGGTAATTCCTGGTGTGAGAGGAGTGCACAGTCGAGTTTAGTATGTGCGAACTCGTGAGAATAAATGTGGCGCAATTGTGTGCGCAGATTTATTGTGACTGTTGGAGAAGTGCCACTTTTAGAAGTTGCGAGAAGGTCAATGTGCCAACAAGGGATTTTGTTTTAGAGTGATCTGTTAATTGTAAATTTTAAAGATTTGAATCAATAGGCATGTTAAGATAAATTAACATCAAGGACTCTTAGAGGTCTCAGTAGCGTTCTCAAGTAACTTTGTTTAAAATCATGTGGATATTTACACATGTAGAATCTTGGCATCAGCAACTGCCAGATCGTACTAATGCGGGAGTCAATCCTGCCGTAGTTTTATTATTTTCTGTCGTTAGTCTTCAAAATGCAAATGTGGTCCGTCTGAATCAAAACAGCCTAATTATGCACTGCGCTGTCATGTGCTTTTAAAGAATGGCTGTGGTTGCAATTCAACACAGCTGAGAGTATTCTGACGTTAGTCTTCAGAAAACAGATGGAGGTCCGCCTGCATCGAAACGCTACTGAGACCTCTAAGAGTCCTTGTTTAAGCAATCATTGTCCTGAAGATGGTCTGACGGATTGACACCACCCAAGACCGAAACGTCGACTTTACCATCTAATTCCAGTTTATCTGTTATGTACAGTAGATTGTATGCTCAAAAAGAGTTTCATCTCTGTTCAAACTAATCAGGAATAGATGTGTGTATTTAGATGAAATGAGGACTTAATTCCGTCCCCTGTTTTCATGATATATTGCTCTAATTTATGTCTCTTTTGTACTCTTTTTACTTTGGATAAAACTATAAAAATTATTGTGTTTAAATCACAAAAGAAACCCCCGTGTGCGTTGTTATCATTATATATTTATGATGTTCAGTTCATTGAATTGATTTCACATTGATGTTAATTTATCTTAACATGCCTATTGATTCAAATCTTTAAAATTTACAATTAACAGATCACTCTAAAACAAAATCCCTTGTTGGCACATTGACCTTCTCGCATCTATTTGCCCAAGCCCTCAAGGGTATATTGGGTTTGACCCCTATTTAATACTTTTAGAAGTTGCCATTTCTGTGTGCTGTGTGTCTGCCTGCCTGATGCGGAGTGCATGTCTGGCTTGTAATTAACAGGTGCTGGATGGTGTGGGGAATTCCAGGAGCCAGGATGAGTCTGCCTGGTGGTGAATGGAAACATCTGCATGTAGATGGGAGGGAGGAGTTGCACCTGGGACCTGAATAGGGCTGTGCCTTCCCTCCACAATGCTGGCTCCACCCCCTGTGGTGCGTCTGAGCATCTAGCCCCCACCTGACAAAGGAGAGAGGAGCTGAGCACAACAAAGTGCTCCAAAGCTCCCCAAACCAGTTGCAATTGGTTTCCGCCCAGTCCTGTGCTTGCAGACAAAGGAAAAGGGTGTATAAAAGAAGGGGCTGTGACCCCATGAGAGTGTTCTGTTGTGCTTGTGTTCTTGAGGGGACACTCTGCCAGGAGGAACCGCCGCGGGACCCAGCTGCTGTGTCCTGTGGGTCCCTGTGTGCTGGCCTGTCTGGCTGCGCCTTGCTGGGGTCTCCCCAGCACCAAAGATCCTCTGATTCTGCCTTCCTGGGGACTTTGTGGAACCTAGAGGCTGGGAGCGCTTTTGTGCAGACTTTGAGGAGCAGCGCTTCTGTTTTTCACTGCTGCATGGAGCTGGGAGCATTTTGGAAAAGGGGATTCACCCGCTTTTGGTGATTATATTAATACGGGTGCCCACCCCGCATTTGTGCCGGTTTTTGGTCCTATTTTAAAAGCGTGCGCCTACCCCGCAGTTACTTTTCTCAAAACGGGAGCCTACACCATACTGCGGCCAGAAGGATCCACTGACACATTCTGAGGGCCGCTGCACTGCCCACGGCGACCCAGAAGCTGAACCCTGCAAGCCTTGACTGTGGGCGGGGCCTGAGTGTGCACGGAAGTCAGTGCCGGCGGAAGCGGGGCTCCCATGAGGAGAGGGAGAGCCCCGCGTGGCGCATGGTGATCTGTGCAAGAATAGAAGACCCAGGAAGAGAGCCCACCCCGCGCTGGGACGGACCGGGAAAGAAGCGCCACCCTCTAGACCCAGGCGGGAGCCTACCCCACGCTGGGACGGGCGTTGGGGCAAGTCCCCGGTGCCCAGGAGAAGAGCCAAGCAGGAGCCAGGCGGGAGCCTACCCCTCGCTCCTGTGTATGCCGACAGCTGGAGCAGAGAGGTGCTGCTGGTCTTGGCGGGACTCCCTTGTGATGTGGGAGCCTCGCGGACTGCCCCGAAGGGAAAGGAAGCAGAGCCTGAAGTCCGGAGGAGTTTCCCCCACCCCCCACAGGAGACCGGAGAGAGCACAGGAGTCCCGGTGAGTGGGGCTCCGATCTGGCATTGTTGGAGACATTTTTCACATTGTGTTAGAAGTCCCAGAGGGGCTTCGGTGGCACAGTGGTGCCCGTGCTAATTTCTTCTGGGGGCATATTGTTTCTAAAGCCCCAGTGGGGGTTCAGGAGCACCGCAGTGCCAGCCCCATATTTCCTTGGACGCATTTTTCATTTAGAGTCCCAGACAGAAGGCTCAGAGGGCACGCTGCTGCCCATGCTAATTTTTACAGCTGCCCAGCAAGTAGTGGGCAGCTGCCACGTTTAGGCCTGATCTTTTGCTTTTGCTGCGTGCGCAGCCAGCCCGGACATTCTGGACATTAGGCATTTGAGCCCCTGTGAGAGGCCAGTTGGCCTTAGGCCAGGTTCGGTGTGTTGTGCCCCGATTGCGGCACACTGTTTTTTATGCTAATCTGTTACCTAAGGTGTTTACGCTTGTGATGCTATGGTGCTGTTGCATAATGTAGTTATGCCCCTGAGGTTCATGCAGGATATGTGTTATATCTAATGCTAAGGTCATACTTTTACCAGTAGTTACTGGTGGTGCTCTACAGTTACTATTTGTGCTACATCTACTATTTCTACTAAGTGATGATTCGGACAGTGGTCCATGTAGCCCTGTCATGTGTATATAATCCCCTGTAAATATTGCCCAGTGCCAGTTGGAACAGTGTATATTATGTGATTATGATCTAATGTGTTTATTATAATACAAAGACTATTTTTATATATAACCTTGTGTGGAGTTTCTTTTGTGGTGTTCCTGGGGTGTTGTTGCTGTGTGCGTGCACAAACGCTTTACACATTGCCTCCGGGATAAGCCTGACTGCTCGTGCCAAGCTACCAAGGGGGTGAGCAGGGGTTATCTTTGGCGTGTAACTCCCTTGCCCTGACTAGAGTGGTGGTTTCTGCCTGGCTTTGGCGCAAGCCTTAGCCAACCAGAAATCCCATTTCTAACAAACCCTCTCAACCAAAAACTTCCCTACGTCAAAGTGAAAGGGGAGGAATGCACCATATTTCCTGTCCTTTCCCCTAGTGCTGGGGTTGCTTCGGGACCTGGCTTGGCAGTTCGGGCTTGACTGTTCCCATGAAGCACAGGGTCAAGACTGATTTGCATGTAGCTGGGTCTGAACTGTGGTGGCGAAGTGAGCTAAAGAATGATGATGGATTCAACTCAGGTCTGTGATGGTGGGTGAGTGTCTGAAAAATGTCTGCGCTCCGTCCATCATCTCCTTGTGTTTGCTGTAATCAGCACCAAAGACATCTTCACCTGCCTCCTTGTGTTTGCTTTGTTCGCCCAAAGTTGGCAGGGTATGCCCAGACGTGGGTCCCTTGCTCACTTTGCCACTGGATTCAAGCTGCCCGGTCCCAGGATGCTTGTATCTGGTCCAGGGAAGACCTGGCTTGGCAGTTAGGGCTGGACTGTTCCCATGAGGCACAGGCTCAAGACTGATTTGCATATAGCTGGGTCTGAACTGAGGTGGCAAAGTGAGCTATAGAATGCTGATGGATTCAACCCAGATTTATGACTGGGGTTGAGTGTCTGAAAAGCTTCATCTCCTTGTGTTTGCTGTAATCAGCACCAAAGACATCCTCACCTGCCTGTCAGAGATCTCCCTGCATTCAGTGAAGTCACTGTTAGGAATGCACTGAAGTGTTGATGTGTGACCACTTTGTTGTGTACCCACACAGAAAGGTTTTTTTGTTTTTCAAAAACAAACTCTTAAAGCGGGAGTTTGAAATTTAAAAAAATACATCACGGACACTCTCAGAGTTATCTCCTAGTGCAGATGGGGGTAATTTATTTGTTTTCCTGTTTGGGAATGTCAAGCTTGTGGTCCCAACCAGGAAAAAGTACATTATAATATCCACAAAAAATAGGTTGAAGGGTCTGAGGTGATTCATGTCCTCATATTAATCAGGCCAACCATTAGAGGTTCTTACCAGAAGAGCCAGTGAGGCTATTGGCTTAGTAGAAACATTACAGTTCACCAATCTCTAGAGTCGGTGAACTGGGAGTTTGGAAGTCAAAGTACTCTCCCATATTTGTACCCCTTGCGACAAACTCTAAATAAGTCATTAAGTCTGAAATGCTGCCAGAGAACCATGAGCGTGAGCAAAAACAATGTTCAGCTGTCAGCTGTGAACAGCACAAATCTTGGATAATAACAAATTAAACTATCATGATGGATTTCCTCTTCAATCTAAGAGCCCCAAATGCATTGTTCTCATTTCGAGATTTCTGAATTACGTAGCATGGTTTCCTGCACAAGAGCCTTGTCTACTGAATCTCCTGGCACGTGATGCACCTCTTTAGGTATATTCTCACCACTAGCAGAGTATTCAACATTGCTGAAGATAGTTTTACCCAAATGCACCTTAGTCTACCTTATATCAAGTTGGATTATTGTCAGCATGACACAACTAATGATTGGAGCAAACTAATTTAAAGTCACAGGGTGTGTGGCTTTTTCCTCCTCCCATTATATTTGCAACACATTGGTTTTCTATGTTAGGATCCATAGCATTTAGAATCGTAGTTCCTCCTCTCATATTAAACATCCCGGTTCTGTGCTTTCCACACCACACCCCCTGCAGAGGCCATTGTAACTAGATTTTTGAGTGTCATTTGAATCAATCCAGTCTTCAATGCAACAGGGAAGGATTTGCTTTGCTTCTCTCACCACAGTTTTACCAAATAATCTCATGACCTTCAAATACTACTGTAACAAAGACTGTCACTGCTATCACTGAACATAAGATATATGTAGACATACTCACCCTCTAAGTTCAGTACTGGCAAAGAGCTGAAGAACAATAACTGTCTGTCATTAGCTGCAGCTCAAACTTACCAATTCGCTATGGCCTTGTGCAAAGGTGTGATACACCAAAGAGCATGAATGCATGTTCTGTCAAAAGTAGGAGATTCTGGCGCTATGTACAGAGTGTGGGCACCGCCTTGAAAGCTGCTTCTTATCTCAGATGGATGTGCTATGCAAGACACTTGGGGGAAATCAAGTAAGAAGACATGCCCCAAGGATTCACAGGACTCTCACAAGATTGCTAATGATGCAGCCTTCTTGAACTCTAAGACAAACAGCATTGCGTGGTACATTTGGTAGTACTACAGAAGTACTACTCATGCACTAAAAAATGCTATTCACAAAGCCACAAGTTAGGAGACCTTCTACTGTCTTATATAAACACAAAGATCTCAACCCGATTGCAGTGACCTCCGCACATGTATATCCACAATTTAGTGATAAATGCTGGACAGATAAGGAAAGTGGTTAGAAACTGGAGAATAGTTGCTACAACAAGGGATGGAAGGAATAAGGAGGGGTCTAGGGAGGGCTAAGGAGGGATTAGGGAGGAACATGCACCCACCCAACCACCCCCCCCAAAAGTAAGCACATTCATATTCACAAAATGCACTCCTTAAACTGTTACAAGTGAAAATGTCCCAAAAGAGTTTTAAAAGTACTCCAGCTCAGACCTGGAGTAAGTCCAGCATCACACATGGTCAGCAACTGGTACTGCAGCACTCCTCATTTGAACATTATGAAGGCAGTGATTTTAAATGCACTTCCATAGTAAAATAATGTTAGACTAAATTAAGATATTTTAGCTTTTTAAATGTAAATAAATATAATGTAATAATAATACATTAGATGTGAATATAACAAATTCTTTATTATTATAAAATAGTTAAATAATTACATTCCCATTTAAATGTTTAAAAAAATAATACAATTATTTCTGTGGTAAGTTTTGTAAATTAATCTTTAGAAAATAATTTTAATTCAATGAAATATATTTAAATTAATTAACTCTTTAATGCAAAATTAAGGTAATAGTGTTGGAGAATGGTTTATTTTTTGCGCTATATTTATAATAAATACATAACATTGCTTTACGATAATATTATGCTTAAAAACATATTTACAATTTATTTTTAAGTTTAACACACTTTTAAAATTGTTCTCTGTACTTTACTCTAGGGAAATCTCCATCCCTTGGGGTTTACCTCCACCTACAGGTGCAAAGTTATTAATAGTAGCTTTACAATCATAAATTTGTCTTCAATGACATGTAAATCTATACTTTGTAGTAAATTTATGTTCGGAAATGGAGACTAGCCAAAAATAATGCATTTACTACAAAGTATAAACAGAAATTTGCACAGATAGATTTACACATGCATACATTTGCCTTTGTTAATAGGCGCCTTAGAGTTCCTTGTGGTGCAGCACATCCTTGCCAGGCAACAGTCATACATAGTTGTTTCTGCCTGGACCTTTTTCTCAAAGTTTTGAAATTGTTTTTATCTCTGGAAGTTGATGAATGACAGCAATGGATACAGAGAAGCGTTCTAGGATAACTCTTGTGTTTCAGGATTTAGGCCTTGCAATTGGGCACAGTTTTCAGACGCCATTCTTTAAAAATAATGAACTGTTATATTTGCACATGTTTGTTTCCACAAGAGGAGGGTATAGAATCCTCACATTTGCACAGATATTGATAACCTTTCTTTTGAGACACTTGGGGTGTTAAGGATAGACTCAGGTGTGATAGAGATTCCTGTTCTTAGGTGAACACTATTATACTAATGTGCATTTATCACATTTCTTTTTGCAAACCTGTCACTTTGAAAATAAATTGAACCAAAGAACATAATCAGAAAACATTGAAGAAAGCTGTCAATAGTAAGAAATGCATAATAGTTCAGAATACTGTTTGCTCATGTTACATATATTTTGAATGTGTTCCAGCTCTAGGAAGACACAGAGTTTCACTAGACCATAGACAGTTGCATATATAGAGGTCACTAGACCATAGACAGTTGCATATACAGAGATTCTTAAAATGTATACCATATGCAATAGTCATAACTAGGTGCTGAGTTGGAATGATAAAAGCACTAACAGCTTCCTATTGTCAACACAAATCAATGAACCTGTGGTGCAGATCATGTCCAGCTGTGTGACCAGATTGAATAATGATGTCTATGTCTCTCTTTCTTATTCAATTCCTCTTTTCCTGGGTCTACATCTAACAAACATATTATCAGTGTATGGTTGCCGGTGGTTTCAGAGAAGTGTGGAAGCATGTATCATTCCTGGTCGATCTGGCTTGCAGGGTTTTGACAGATTGCCCAGCTCGTGTTATAAGTCCAGCTTGACCAAAGGATCCCTGCACTGCCCTGTCTCAAATCTTAAATGTAGTAACCAATCTAGAACAGGAGCATGGTTCGGTGAGATTGGGAAAAAAGACATTTCAATCAGAAGAAATTCAATTCAAACAAGAAAGAGGTTTTCATGTAAAGTCTGAGAAGAAAGACACCAGACTGATCCTCTTAACTTACCATGCCTACTATGATACTCTAAATTCCCTCTGAATTCATATCCTCAAACACTGCCTATAATATCTTTATAACCTCCTAATTCTTGATAATTCCTTTATCAGGATGTTCCTGAATTTACTATACAAAGCTATTGCCAGATATCCAAATCAATATAGCCTTTGCTTAATCATGCATAGGTGAGAATGGTGCCAATTGAAGTATTCCATTAATAGAATATAATGAACCATTGCTACATACTTTTCCTGCCCTCTCGAAAAATGTGGAAGTTATATGATAGGAAGAAACATACTATCTCTCTAGAAAATGAGTTGGTCAATTGGAAACAGGGTCATCAAGGCCTACTAAACAATATGACAAACTTTAAAAGTCTAACAGTTGACACTACTTAGCCTGAAGAGAAAAACAATCACATTATTCTATCAGTATTTAAAAGGAAATATGAAAGATGTAGTGGCACAGATTGCTAATCCTGCTAGTTAGGGTATTTCCACAGAATGGTACCTTATGGCTGATATACCTCTACTCTTAACTACAAGTTGAATCCACACCCCAAAACACTGAGTGTGGTAAAGAAATAGTTTTATCCTTGTATTTCTCAACAGCTGATATTTCCACATGCAGCTTTTCCACTGGTAAATTGTGATAGGGGGGTAGAGATGAATATTAATGTTGAAGTGGATGGCATAATATTTGAAACAACAGTATATTTGGTGGTGCTTGTTGTTGATATTGAGGCACACACTATCCACTTGAAGGAATTACAACAGTTCTAGCAGGTGCTGTTGGTGCATCAATCATTATCTGAGTGGAACCTTTATGTGACCTGCTACTTCTTGCACTTCGTCTATGAGTAGGTTGTTGGCATAGTAGAAGGAAGAACTTTGTCATTAGAAACTTCATGATCAGTTTTACCTTATCAAAAAAATCTAACCCATATACATAGCTGTGAAAGGGACATACTTCTTGATCAAAGCAAAATTTCAGTTAATTAAGGCTTGTGCATCAATAGTATTGTTGGAGTTCCCTATTAATATGTTGTTTGTTACTCAAAAACAGATTTTATGTTTTAATAAACATAATTAATAGACATTCTAAAGTTGAAATGTCTCTATATTACATACGGTTACATTTAAAGTTGTTGCAATTTCACATTTATTCACCTTTCACATGTTTTCATGATCTGTGAGCGATGTCTTTCTTAGAAAACAATACAGTGGTAGCATTTATTATATTCAGATGACATTGAACCTACCTGTTTCCTACTTTGGCACAACATCTGGTGCTTCGATACTGCTCATGTCTATAATTGTACACAGTTTTTACTCCCATGGCTCAAGCTTTACTTTCGGGAGTATGCCCCCACTTGTTGCAACTCTTGCCTCCAGAGCTTGCTAAGCAGATCACAAACTATTTTTTTGAAATTCATTCAATACCTCTTATCAGTCTTTCACCGATCTAGGCTGCGTGGAAACATACATGAACTGTCTCAGTAATCTGTTGCCAAATCCAGGGACCCACATTAGGAACAAGTTTCACCATTAGATGGTTTATGAGAATTGACTCCTCTTTAACAACTTCCTCTGCTAGAACAGATATTGACTTCCTTAGGTGGTGACTGCCACGTCCAAAAGAACATTGCATCCTATCCTGCTGCAATGTTTACAAAGAAAGAGCATAGCCCTGGATTGCAGTGAAGCAATACATGTTTCCACTGGGATAAAATGGCTGGCTGTAATAACTATGCACGATCCCTGTGGAGAGCTTCAAACATGCACCTTCACTGAAATGGAGACAGAAAGTGGTCATATGATACTATTTCCTGTTGTGTGTGATGTCAGAAAGGAAAAGTGCAGTTTTTTTTCCTGTGTGCTGCTGCCGCCCAGACGCCATTTCATTGCAATAGTGCTCTAGCAGCCGAGACAACTGGTGCCCCCCCTCCCATCTTCTGATTTTGGTTCTTATTTAAGGGGGCCTATGCTACAGACGCACAGCCGATGCTCACAGCAGCCCCTCGCATGCCAAAAGAAGGCCTGCCTGTGCCCATCCATGCCTGGATAACGTCTAGCATCAGAACCCCTGCCTGATTCACTCCTCACCACCTCCCAATTACTAGTTACTCGTAGGAGGAGCTTCTGTCTGTCAAAAGAATGGTAGGAAAATGAATTGTGCCATGTTAGATTTTAGTACTGCTGGTTACATAGGCCATTTAGCCTGCAATTACTGTGATTTCTCAGTAAATAACAATAGCGGTGAGGGTAATCACAGTGGACAATACTCTGAGCGCTAGAAGAAAAGAAATGGGAGGTATCGTGGGTATTCAAATGGGGAGCTCCAAAAGAACTAGAGATAAAGAAATGGGAGGTAGTATAAAATGTGCACTAAGTAATGCACGTTCCCAAATTTTAAATACATATGAATTTGCGGACTTCCTAAAGAATTACACAGCAGAGATTGCATTTGTTATTGAAACCTGGGCTGACATTACTTCTGGCCCTGATCTTGTGTCTGCCATTCCAGTTGGCTACTCTATCCACAGAGTTGACCGTAAACTCAAGCGGGGTAGTGGCATAATGGTTATCTACCTTAGTTATCTGAAGGTCAGATTTCAGACTGTGACCTCCATTGACTCTGGAGCCTTAATTTTTAGAATTGAGTTGTCTAAGAATGATTCATTTAATGGTATGTTCATTTATAGGCCTCCAGGTCCTTGAGCAAAAATCAGTGCACAAATGGAATTGTGCTTACACATGTCTGATTGCACTGGATTAAGAGATTTCGGGGCATATTAGAAAGGGCAGTATCGCCGCTTTAGTGGCACTTTTTGCCGCTAAAACGGCGATATTTTTATCGCCCTATCAGCAAGCTGTCGATAACAGCTGTTAGCGACAGCTTCATGGCGAAAGCGACCGTTTTGGGTGCCGCTTTGTATGTCAGCGATATTTATCGCTAATGACATGCTAAGTAGGCATTCCCAACCAAAAGTCTACAAAAACGGCAGCTAACAGACCTACCCCCTATTAGCAATGAGGCCCCGGACCCGGTTAGCGATGACAAAAGTCGCGCTAACCGCATTCATCGCTGGAATGTTTACACCTGCTCAGAACACTTCTTACCTATCTACACAATGGGAAGTGGATTGTGGGGCTAAATCCACCAGGTCATATCAGCAAGCATTCCCCTATCGCTGGCCTATTTGCGCTGGATTCCATGCGATGAACAGGTATTTCGCCGTTATCGCTGGATTAATTATCGCATTGGAGATATGCGTTGCTAATAATGCGCTATCTCAGCGATAAAATCCAGCGATAGCTGGCATTAAGAAAATAAGCGCTA
The DNA here is from genome assembly GCF_964204655.1 of Triturus cristatus. Lineage (NCBI taxonomy): Eukaryota > Metazoa > Chordata > Amphibia > Caudata > Salamandridae > Triturus > Triturus cristatus. The sequence continues at coordinate 464,878,225 of NC_140589.1, forward strand.
TTTATCACAAGCGTTGCTAATATGGCCCATCAAGTTTCATCTTGGTGTTAAAGATACGGAACACTTAATTCACAACATGCTGAGTTTTGGTCTTTCCCAATTTGTTAGTGCTACTACTCACACGGCTGGATATATCTCGGATGGCATTTTCTCTACTAACTCATTATTTACTGAGGTATCTACCACACTGCTTAATTTGTCACACCATTATGCAGTCTTTTTCGTCTTGATACTGTCTAATCGAGCAACACCAAAAAATAACCTTCCCAATATTGTTAAATTGCAAGCCAGGCACAAAAGTGATGCAGATACGTTTAAAGTGACTGTTGGACCTGTCATCCTTAGGGTGGTCTGTCACCCAACATTTTGTCTTTTTACTCCTACTTTTTGCTACATCTTTTTATTGGCTTTAGGACTCTGAGACCTTTAACATTGCTAACCAGTGCTAAAGTGCATGTGATTCTCCCCTAAACATGTTGACATTGCTGTATACCTGATTGGCATATTCAGTTTACCTGTAAGTCCCCTGTAAAATGGTAATTCATATGCCAAGGGCCTGTAATCTAAATGCAACTAGTGGGACTGCAGCATTGATTGTGCCACCCACAGAAGTAGACTTTCCAAGCTGTCCCAGGCCTGCCATTTTAGGGCCTATGTGTGCCGTTTACATCCCCTTAGACTTGGCACTTAAAACCATTGTCCAAGCTTTTAAACTCCACTTTTAGGGGGCGTGGCCAGGAGAGTCAAGATGGCGGTCATACTTTAGAAGTGCTCCGGACCCCTCCGTCATCCGCTCTACGGCCCTGAGCCCTGGGGTTCCACCTAATGTGACCCAGAGAGAAGGATCCAGGAGAGTTGCTAGCGCCATTCCGACTGGTGTTAGCGGTGTTGCTTTCCCCCTCTGGCAACGGATTGTGCCAGGCTGGACGGGAGGTGCTGGGGATGTCCTGAGGAGACCCTGCCCACCGCGCGTCCTGAGGCAGACCTTGAGCTGCTGAGGTGCTGCAGCGTGCGATCGGCCGTCGACTGGGCAGCAGAGAGAGAAGAGAAGAACAATGCTTTCCCCGGTGCTCCCTTGCTGCTCCACCCTGGGGGGGGCCTACACTGGTTGCTGGGCCAGAGATCTGGGCCTGAGGCTGGCAGCCTGGTGTGGCTGGGCTCGTGCATCGGCTGGGTGCTGCGGCATTGGCGGTGAGCTCCGCTGTCAGTCAGACAGTGGCGGCAGGGGTGCATGATCCCTTCCTACCCACCATGCCATCATACAGGAGCCTGGACCAGTGCTGCAGGAGCCCTGTGCCGGACGCAACCCCATCCCGGGAAGTGACTGCATGCTGGGAGTGGGTGCAAGGCCTGGTGGTGGACTGCAGCATTGCCCAGCAGCGGGCTGACGAGGTGAGGAGCTGGAGTGTCCGCTTGATTCTGGGTGGTGGGGGTTCAGCTGTCGATTGGGCAGCAGGTGTCCGTATACTTGCGCAAACCCTCCCCCGCCATTGTGCCCTGATGTCCCTGGATGTCCTGCTCCTCTGAATGGCAGCAGTGGCTCTAGGCTGTTAACATTGACTGAGGCGGCCCTCTGACCCGAAAAACCCCCCGCTGCACTGGTGGTGTGTGAGGGGCACCTCAGATGCTGACTCGAGTAGCAGTGCCATTCAGGGGGACTGCTTCCTTCTTGTGGGTCACTGCAGACCCAGCAGACGGAGCTTCTTGGGGGAGTATCGGTCACCACATCGGGTGGCAGGCTGTGAGGAGTTTTCTCGTTTCCCACCCCACCCCCTGGCTGCCCCACTCCCTGTGCACCTCGAGAGCTGTGCCCTGTCCCTTCATCTGTGCTTGCATTGCGCCCTGACTCCAGCATTGACCTCGGCCCACCTGTGAGACCCTGCATGCCTGAACTCGTCCTGGGGACACGGGAGGGCCTACTGGAAGAGAGCATCAGCCGTCGGTCAGACAGCGCGGTGCGGAGCGGCAAGGTCCTCTCTCCTCATCCTCCTCCTCCACTCTTCCTTCCTCCCACCAGGGTGCCAGAGTCCCATTTAGACATCCTGCCTTGCTGAGCGGCTGCCATGGGTAGAGACAGAGCATTGAAACCCCCTGCCACCCAGACTAAAATGGACCGATTCACTACCACGGACTCTGGGGCGGCTGGGGGAACTACAGACAAAGACGCCCCCTCCTCTACTGACCTGTCCACTATCCTCCATGCTATCCATGCCTCGCAGTCTTCAGTGGAGGGCAAGATTGCTAAAGTCCGGGTTGGTGTGACCCTTATCCGGCAGGATCATTGCAATGCCACGGCTCGGATTAAAGAAACCCAATCCCGTATATCCACCGTAGTAGACGAGGTCCAGCAAATTAAGGATCAGGCCGCCCGCCTCCAGTCCCACACCCAGGAGCTTCACCGACAGGTCAAAGATGCCTAAAACAGGTCCCGTCATAACAACCTTCGCTTGGTGGGATTTCCGGAGGGTGTGGAGCAAGGCCTGGTGTCGGACTTCGTGGAGCACTGGTTGCGCTCATGGATGCCCGAGGACTCCCTCTCCCCATGGTTTGCAATCGAACGGGTGCACCGCTCACTTGCGCCCAAACCACCACCGGCAGCGCCTCACAGACTGATAATAATGCAGATCCTTAAGGATCGAGACTCTGCACTGACTGAAGCCCATAAGCAGCAACACCTCAGGTATGAAGGCCAGACGATCATGATCTTCCCCGACTATACTCCTGAGGTCCAGGGCCAACGCCACTCATTGGGAAAGTCAAGCAGAATCTGCACGCTCTCAACATACAATACAGGCTCCTCTTCCCGGCTCGCCTAAGGGTTGTGTTTCAAAATAGAACCCTCTTGTTTGACTCCCCTGAAGAGGCATGGACTTGGGTGACAGAGGTGTGCTCCTTAAGGTGCAATGCCGAGAATCCGTCTCCCATAACTGGTGTGGGAGGTGCCTGCCGGGACATCCCTGCCCCCCCGGTCACAGCGCAACCGCTCACGCAAGCGGCGAGGTCAGAGACTAGTGTTTCTGAGGGACGAGATTAAGCAGACCTCCCTGGAGGCTGCCAAGCTGCTGTGGAGGTCCTCCGTGGCGCGAGTGTATGGGTGGGGAGACAAAAATGGGAAACTCCTTCACCATCTGGCCACTTACCCGATGGCCAACTGTATCATCCCTGAGGTGATTGGCTCAGACGGAGCGATCCAGCGAACCCCTGTTGCAGTGGCCCAATGCTTCGCCACCTACTACGCTACTCTTTACTCTGCACAACCTCCCACTCTCTCTGCAGGTAAGACACCAGGGCCGGACGGACTCCCGCAGGAGTTCTATGCATGCTACCAGGACACGCTGATTCCCCAACTTCCAGAGGTGTATTAGGAGGCGTCTGATCAAGGCTCATTCCGACCCGAGATGGATATGGCCACTATAGTGGTGATCCCTAAGTCTCAGCCTCCCTCGAAGTACTGCCCTGATTACCGCCCCATCTCCCTCATTAACTCGGAGGTCAAAATATTCGCCTCTGTCCTAGCCAATCGCATATGACCCTACCTGGCCAAACTTGTCCACCCCTACCAGTTCGGATTTTTGCCCTCCAGGGGAACCCGGCACTGCCTCAGACGTCTCCACATTGCGTTAGCGAATCGACAACAGCTGATCCCCTACTTATCTCTCCTTCTCGTAGATTTTGAGAAAGCATTCAACTCAGTGGATTGGCGATACCTGGAGGCAGTATTGATGGAATTGTTTTTGGAGCTCCTTCCCATGGCCTGATTAAGGCACTCTATTGCAAACCAAGGGCCCAGGTAATAGTCAACGGAGCCCTGTCACACCGCTTTCCCATCAGAAGAGTCACGAGGCAAGGATGCCCCCTCTCGCCCCTCCTATTCGCGTTGGCGATGGAGCCCTTTGCCTGTCTTGTCTGATCTGACCAGCCCCTCATGGGATGGAGATAGCCCGGACTGGAGGAAGATAAGATCGCCCTCTATGCTGATGACATTCTGCTATTCTTAGCAGATCCAGCTCGGTCAGGACCCCGATGCCTCCGGGCCTTGAGTCTTTTCAAACAAACCTCTGGCCTTCGATTGAACTCGGCCAAATCCATTCTTGTCCCCCTTCACCTTTCGAGAGAGTGCTTTGATTGGCAGTTGTCGATACCTCTTCTGTGACAGTCCTTCAAGTACCTGGGAAACTGTAAATGTAGTTACCTAAAAAGGAGCACTCACATTTTTTGAGCACTGTGATTCTCTATGCTTACGTGATGAGCTAATGTAAATAGCTGACCCCTGCCCTGAACCCTCAAACTAGACCCCAGTGCGACCCCCTGGCCCCCAGCCCTTGTTAAAAATGCATGCCTCCTGCCCTGAGTCTTCAAACTGAACCCAGCCGACGCCCTCTGACCCCAGCCCTTGTTCAAAATACACTACCCTACCCTGAGCCCTAAAAGTCAACTCCAGTGTGGCCCACCTCTGGCCCCAAGCCCTTGTTATAAATACCCATCCTCTGTCCTGAGCCCTAAATCCGGACCCATGAGTGACTCCCCAGGCCTCCAGCCCGTTTTTCACCCACCCCCTTTCCCAGGTTCAATCCCCCTTACCTCACCACAGCAACGAGGCAGCTCTTCTCAGGCATGGTGCAGGTCGTAAAGAGAAAGTGGAAGGGTCTAGCTGTTTCCTCTACCTGCATATGCCCTTATCATTCATAACTTTACAGCATTAATTTGTTGTTAAGGTAATGCGTGTTGAAGGCAAATGGGTGGTAAAGGCGATACGTAGTAACAGAGCATGCATTGTAGCGCCTTCCTTGTAAAGGCTCTGCTTGATAACAACTGCGTTGTAATGGCTGTTTCCCAGTACGTTTTACAAGTCCTGGCACTAAAAAACTTCGAATGTCATTTTATGTCACTGTGGTAAGGCCTACCTCACCCATAACTAAAAGTTGGCTGCCTTAGTATATTTTTTTAAAGTCCTAACTTTGGACTAGGAGCAGATAGATATGCTGTTTAGACTCAAATGAATTGTACTTTAAAACTCTCTTCACTGGTAAAATTGGACTTTTAGAAAGCTAACATTTTCTTGTCCCAATCAGTTATGCCTTCTGACAGTATCCTGTGTCACATGACTGTGAACGGTTCTGCTGTTCTGGTTAGTGTATTCCTTCCAGACATTGACTCAAAGTAGACTAGGTGTAGGCAGGATGGGCCCCTCTGCCAGAATGACTGGACTTGGAGCTGTACCCTACCCGACTTACACTTCAAAGGGTTTTGCCTCTAGCGCACACAAAGAAAACTGAAGTCAGCCCCAACAGTTTTGAGAGGTGAGAGTGAAAGGGGAGAAGATTGAAAACCAGTGGTGGGGGTAGGACAGGGTATCCCCCAGACACAAGGGGGCACTTGGAGCTCCCAGAACCATTCTTCAGATCACTTTTTGTTGTGTGTAGATTTAGATTTCGTATATAGGTTTCCCGATTTATGCCCTTATATAGGTACAATTCATATTGCCCTTATTTAGGCATAGAATATCCAGCCCTTATCTAGGCATTGTCCATGCACAGGCATGGTCTCCTACATCCCTCCATCCACGTCACAACGAGTTCTTGGAAAACCAGACTCTTTAGCCTTTAGGAATTTCCCTTGCGTGGATATTAAATTCTCCAAGAACTCATTTAGTATGCATGAACATCTATTCCTTAGGGGTTCATTCATGACGTTCCGATGCCCGACTTTTACGTCAATACAGGCATTCCTAAATGCCTTCAAGGTATAAATATACCTGCACTTGCCCTGGCAAACCACGGTTCCGATATGGTCCAGTTCGACTGCCTACTTGCGGTTCACCACAGCAAGTTCGGAAGGAGATCGAGTTCCCGCCTGATGCACTGACCAGACGCTGTCATCCTCCTCGCAGAGAATCCAGCTCCAGTGTTTCTGACTACCCTTGCGGGGTGTTAGAGAGCGAGTTCTGGAAAGAGATTCCAACCTCACAAATTCTAAGGTATGGAGCAGACTAGAACTTAGAGAAACTGTTGGCAACTCTTGGCAAAACTAAACTATAGCTAGCTATACTTTAGAAAACATCACCTACTTCTTACCTCGTACTACACCTAGGTTAGGTACACTGGGGTAGAACTATTTAGAAGCATCAGATGAGTGTTCACATTTTAGCCTGTGTTATTTATGTATATATTTTAATTAATATATGTCATAGCTACAAACCATGCTATTGCACTATTATTTTATCTTACTGCTAACTCTGTAAATATTGTACTTCGCAGCCTGTCTTACAATTGTAGCAGTCCATATCTCTTGCACGAGAAATAAGACTGTTCAATAAACCCTTTTTATTGGAACGCCCGTTTCTCTATTTCTATTCAACTCTGTAGAAACGAAGCATGCACGATTGACTGAGTGAAACTGTTATCTATTGTTTCCACGATTCTGAGATTGTTCCGACTCTAAGGGAAACAAAGTTGTCATGTTTATGCGGTTGTCAGAAACGAATCCCTTCTTGTATATTCGTGAAGTTTCTAGAGACCTCTGAGTTAGATGGAACACACAAGTAATTAAGTTTAATGTACTTGATAGAGACATACTGACCTCAGTCCTATGTCAAAACTATAGTGTATATTATTCCAAAGCGCATAGCCTATCAGGGATATAGTAACTACACTACATGGCGCCCAACGGTTTGGTAAGGCAATAATTTAATGCTAGATCCTGAAGTAACTCAGTCGTGCTTTTCTCAGAGACCCTCTACTCATAAAACTCCATAAGACGTCTGGAGTGGGTAGGGATAATATCCTCCATAGCTGAGTAGGACAAAAATCCTATGTATTAACTGTTTGGTTTGTTCAACGTTGAATGATACAGTGTTCCAAAAATATTGTGCACCTTATCTTTGTTCCCTTGAAACTTGCTCTGCAACTTTCATTAAACAATGTCCGAAAACGGCACAAACACCGATACTGGTGGAGCTGTACCTGACAAAGTCGCAGTAGTTTTTGATTACACAGGTTTGAATGAAACCAATGAAAATGGCTTAAGGAGAGCTATCACTCTAAAACTTATAAAACATGGCCTAACACCAAGAGGTGGTAGAGCAGTTTTTGTGATAGAGGCACATGAATCTCACCAGACAGAGGTATTCTATTCATGGATAGTATTCCCAGAATCAAATCCAGTAACTAAAACGTTTCACTTCTACAAAGAAGATGAACCACCTGAGGAATATATTCCCTTCGAGGATATTGAAATTCCACTCACATACCAGGAGCATGATCTCTGGTTTAAAGGCGCCCTAAAACATTACAATCACATTACCAGGCTTGGTCCACTAGGTAGACCAGGAGCAACATGGCCGATTTTTGCCGGCTACACACCTGACCCTGACATTGAATCAATGTCAGACAAGGAATTACTTAATAACATACAAAAGTTAATAGAAATATACAGTTAAACCACAACTGTCTGAAAGTCCTGAAAAGGCCTTTACTAAAAACAATCCTACCTCTTCTAGAAAATAGCAAACAACATTCAAAAGAGAAAGATTCTCAATCCCGAGGTAGGTCTCCTCAAAAGGAGCCCTCTGAAAGGAGGTATAACCTCAGGAATAGGGATAATTTGTGAAAACCTGACAGGTATCAAGATACTGATACACGTTTCTCTCGTACCTTTCAGATATCATCACAGACATCCGAAAGAAGAGGACGGTCAGAGAACATAGAAGAACGCGTGAAGTCCAAAGACGATCAACACGTTCAGGAAAACAAACCAAAACCTCAATTCTCCAAAAAGAAGGTAGCAGGTCTGAAGATCAGACATGCCGAGGATTCTGAGAAGGCAACTCAAGAACGGAGAATGGGCTCAGACAATGTTGAACAGCGCAGCAGAAGTTACAGTAGCTCGCCAGAACCTGAAGAGGCTTCTGGAGACAGTGGACCTTAATGAGGACATTCAAGTTGAAACTGCAGACACCAGGGTTAGTTCTCTGCATAGGTTTTATGAAATAACACTCCGGATGGAGGGAGACATACCAAGAAAAGTGAACGCACTCTTTTGGGAGCGACTTTCAAAGGGTTATGATATACTTCTAGCAGAACAAGACTGGCCACCAGAATTTGTCAGAGAGTGCCCACATGGTGAAGAAATCATTATGCCAGCCTTCTCTAACCATGTTCCAGTACATTTAAAACATACTTATGCCAGGAAATGGGCAGTGGCCCAAGCCCCAGCATCATACAAAAATCATGTAGGATGGGATGAGGACTCAACTCGCCATAAGATCCAGTTAAAAAATAAACCAACTGCACAAAGGCAGTACCCAGTTAAGCAAGAAGCTAAAAAACAGGTCAGGGAGATCTTAGATGAACTTGAATACCAAGGGGTGATTGAAACATGCACCTCATCAATGAACAATCTTTTGTTTCCTGTCTCCAAACCAGAAAATACATATTGTCTAGTTTTGGATTACACACACTTGAACTCTTGTTGTAAAACATTTGCAGTGCAAAATGCACATAGTACAGCATTCATGAATAACATTGTGCGTAAAAAGTACAAAACCACATTAGACATTTCTAATGGCTTCTTTTGTCAAAATATTGCACCTGAAAATAGATATTTGACCGCTTTCTCAATAATGGGGACTCAGCGTCAATTTTGTTGACTCCCACAGGGGTTCAAAAACAGCCCAGGGTTATTCTCAGCAAGAGTAACAGAGTTACTACAAATTTATGATGACGAGGCATTGTCATATGTCGATGATATATACCTGACAGACAATGACCTTGACAGGCACTTGAACAGGGTGAACACCATTATATTGGGCTTCGCCTCTGAGGGTTACAAATTAAAATGTAAATGTAAATTTGATACTTGTATAGCGCACTACTCACCCGCAAGGGTCTCAAGGCACTTGTACAAATACCGGTGTGGAACCCATCCTGGCTTTCCCTGTGAGGCGTCCACTCCTGGGCACCCCCAAGGTGGAGGCCAGGCATCCTTAGCATTGTGGGGGCCGTTGTGGAGATTAAGCAAGCTATTGCCCAGAGTTGCAGAGTGGGACTCCATGATTGGAATAGGCACCAAGGTGAGAATTATCAGGTCTGTGGAATTTTTGAGCCCAAGACCCACCAAGGCGCAGAATTGAACCCTGGTCCCGGACTAGACCTCTGCATCAGGGTCTGCCGCTCTAATCATTGAGCCACACTTCTCCACTTTAAAAAGTCGAGAACTGCCCATCTCAACGTCCTTTTCCTAGGATACGAACTTTCAAGTGAAGGCAAAAGCCTGGCAGCCAACTTTTTAGAAAAGTGTGCACTGCTCCAACCTCCAGAAATGCGGAAAAACTTACAGTTGATTCTAGGTTTCCTGGAGAAACATACATTTGAAACTATGCAGAGAGGGTTAAACCTCTCTACAAATTAATCAAACCTGATTTCAAAGCCACAACTTGGACACAAGAACACACAGAAATTCTGCGTTCACTTCAAACAGACATGTTAGCAACAAAACACTTGCAAACACGCGTAATTGTATGCAACTTAGTGATCTGAATCATTCCGGATCAATGCAGATTCACATACTTAACTTTTAACGAAGGTGAAAAAGTACCAATTGCATACAAATCACACTTGTATACACAATCAGAAATGAAATTCACTTCTACAGAAAAGATTCTAACAGCAGTTCAAACCGCTGTAGCAAAAGAAAGAGCCCTAGCACAGGACAAACGCATTATGGTCGTGACTCCTGTACCAGCCTTAGAGGCAGTTACTAAAGCTAGCATTCCGAATGCAAAAGCTTTACATCCAAGATGAATGCAATGGGTTAATTCTCTTTCTGCAACTGATGTTAAATATGTTGTTGATCCTTATTTGAAAACACAAGCATTCCTGCAATACGAACATGAATATCCTCTGCCTACTGAAATTCTCCCTCCTGATCAGTACAAATGTATAATTTATACTGACGGATCTGCACAACCCGCTATGGCGAGTAAACAAGCTTACAGTGCAGGATGCGCGATCGTTAAAGGTCGTATGCGCAATGGCAAATTCAGACCAATGGTCACAAAAACACGAGATTGTACAGCTCAGCGAGCTGAACTACAAGCTTTCAAGATGGCACTTGAAAATACGGATGGCGAATCCCCCACACTCATAGTGTGCGATTCTTTTTATTGTGTTCAATCTTATAATTAATATTTACAGAATTGGTTTCAAAATGGTTTCAAAGATGCAAAAGGTGGCACAATCAAGCATAAAATGCTTTGGGAACAAGTAGTTCATTTGCAAAATGGACTACAAAACACTCACGTGATACACACGCTGAGTCATCATAGACAGTGAAATAATGCTGGCTGTCAATGCTTCAAGCAAAGGCAGCGGTGCAGCGTTACCTAAATATTTCCACTCAAATACTCATATATTATTGATGCAAAAAATGTTCAGTTTGCTCGAATCCCTGGAGTAGGGGATAGGGTAATACCTCACATGGAACATAGATTAGGACTAATCCTAGCAGTACATGAAGGAATCGCCTCTGCCAATGCAGGTGTTTCCGCCACAGTATCGTTATTAAAACAGAGATACTGGTGGCCAGGCATTAGGAAACAGACCAAGAATTATGTTTTGGAATGTGAAATATGCCAGAAGATGAAAGTTTCTACTGTGAAACACCCTGCGCATACGCCCCTGTTAATTTCAGATAAACCATTAGCATGTGTTTACCTGGACCACTGCGGTCCCTTACAAAGGGATGGTAACTATAAATATATCATGGTCGCAGTGGATTCATGTTCTAGGTTCCTATGGATGTGGCCTCAGCGCTCGGCTGACGCTCGAACTGTTATAAAAGATTTGCGAGTCTTTATCGGCACATACGCAATTGGCACACTACATTCTGACCAGGGTCCTGCGATTAGCTCTCGAGCTTACAAAGAAGCCATGGCCAGTTTAGGCGTAGCATTGCGGTATTCTTCTCCATTCCATCCTGAGGGAAATTCTGTTGTGGAAAGAAAAAACCGGGACCTAAAGCAGTCTATAACAGCTAGGGTATTAGGTTTGGGTGATGGGTGGGTCAAACACCTTTATGGGGTTCAGCGCGCACTTAATAACTTGCCAAGAAGTTCTCTAGGGGGGGTCACTGCATATGAAGTTCTATTTGGAACTAGAATGTTGGTACCAGACCTTGATATGCAAGGCACAGTGAGGGAAAATAAAAAGTTTGATATCAAAGATCGTTTGGCTGTTTTACAGAACTTAAATGAACTAAGAACGAAACAGAGCAACGTGCTCCTGAAGCCAACCATCACTGGGGAAAAAACAGCCGTCCCAGCAAGGCCTGTCTGGATCGCAAAGCTTGGTGATCTAGTCAGAAAAAAGATCACGGACAAGAAGGAATTTGGGCCTTCTTAAAGACAACCAGTACCTGTTCTAGCAATCCACGGATCAAGAACAGTACTTTTGCCGCCCCTTGCTGGTAAAAGGAGAAAAGATTTGTGTCCATCGACCTGATCAAACCACACTATGTGGCCGATACTAAGCAGTAGGCCAAGTGGACCCTGCCAATGTAGCAGACACACTCTGCTGGCTACAATCCAAGAGGTTCAAACTGAAAGACTCATCACCTTTGAAGATTCTACAGTGAGAAATAAAGGACTAAGCAACAATGCCATGGAACTTATACCTCTTGAGACCCAAATAACAGTTCATCCTGATACACATGTCTACAACGAAGTAACAAGTGATCAACTGGTTCCAGCGAATTCAACAAATACTGATGCAATTCAAACCTTTGACAGAACTGCCTCTGGCTATTTCATTAACTTTGATACGTTTTCTGAGGATCCCAGCGAACCTGAAACAACGCCAGCTCAAAGAACTTTCAAAGAACAAGCAACTGAGTTTTTCATCTCCTGAAAAAGACTTATCTGGTTTCACCATGCATTGAACTATGGATTGTTTTGGGAATATCCTTCTTTCTACTTTGGTTAGCTCTGGTAATAACTCTGGGCATGCTGATAAGTGGAAGATATATTCAAATGGACACAGCAAGTCAAAGAGTGAACTTACTTCTCCACCCACACAAATCATCCCATCGTGAAGCAAGAGACTTGTGAGCAGTGAACATCACAGCTGTTCCTATACATGATGGTATAGTTTTGGACCAAACTGAATATGACATTTTTGGCCCGTCGGAGCTTTTGAAGATTCCACATTTATTTAAGATTTCATTAAGTGACTTTATTACCTCTAGTACCTTTTCTGATGATTGGGACTTCGAGACTGTTAATAACATGATGTCTGATCTAGAGATGTCTGCAGTATTCACAAATAATGAATAATTAGAGTTTTAATCAGAATATGAACAAATGTATTATTATAACCACTATGGTCATCATTACTTGCATAAATCTGCAACACCTAGAAATGTATATATGTATAACCAATGGGAACATTGTCCTACACCTCCAAAGGGTAGCTCAAAAACTTTTGCAATGAAATTTCCATATTTTTCAGGGTTCAATTTATCAAATCCAGAATCGTTTTATTTTAAAAATGTGAACAAGACAGGAATGAAAAATATGTTAACCAATGCAAAACTGATTTATTCTGAAGACTTTATTGCCCAACTGTCTAGACAGGGTTTCGACTTTTGGAAAGACAACATTGAGACAAAATCTGTCTTGGGTACAAAAGATTGGCAAGTGCAGGGGGTAGAATCTTTGTTTAGAGCCTGTATCATCCCTGAGCAAATTATGTTTTTGAATGACACTGTCCAACAATCTTCTTGCCTTGGGTTAGCCAAGATGAAAGACATGAACACACCGACCATACCTATACCTGCAAGTAATAGGACTACACGGGGGGAGGTCGACGTACATAATATTTTGCATCACATCAGATCAGATCCAGATTGGAAACAATGGTTGCTTTGGCCCACAGACACGAATAACTATCAAGATCGATTCCTGAACAAAACACAGGATTTCACTATCAATAGGCCAGACTCACGCTATGTTCAAAGACAGCATCCAGGGGTAGTAACAACATACAGTGTATGGAAACTCTGCCTTGATTGGCTACAGAAAGCTACACTGAAGGATGTAAAAGTACACTTAACTTCATTTCAAGAAGGAGCAGACCTTAGGGAATTCTTGCTAGGACCAAGAAAAATGCGTCAAAAACGTTTCATATATGCCGGAATCTACGCTGCTTATAATGAAGCATGGAAGGTTACCCAAGCAGAGACTGCAGAACGAATACAAGAAATTGATCTTATTAATTTAGAGAAAACTCTCTCTGTCGTAAACAATGGGTTAACGACTCTGTCGTCCAGGATATATTCATTGGACAGCATTGTGTCTTCTGTCATAGACATCATGGAACAGGACTTGGTCATGTTGCAATATGGTCAGTCTCAGCTATGTTCTATCATTCTATCATGCTATTGGGCTGGATGCTACAAAACGTGCGTGCAGGCTATGTGCCTTGGCGTTTAATCAACTCTACGTCACTGTTTTCAGACTTCAATCTCACTGATAAACAGAGCAGACTGGCACAAAGGGGAGCAGACTACACTATGCTGAGCATTGAAAAACTGGAAAAATTACCATTCACAGTGGCAGAAAAACAAGCTACTGAGTGGATCATACATGGCAAAATTACTCTGCCTGTTACAACTTTCCATTTTCAATATTGCCTAAAACATATACCAGTAGGCAAATATGAAAGGTTGGGTAAAGGATACATCAAGACATCCTGGGATTTACCTTACACAGATAGATGTTGGAGTGGGGAACGTGAAGTGTTTCTTAGCAGTGAAAACTGTGAACACACACTAAGTGGTTCTCTCCTTTGTCAGGGTATTAACTTACACGTGGCCTGTGATGGTTCCACTACAAACTTATCCTGTCACCGGCAAGCTTCACCGGCTGCAGTGATTAATCCAATTTTTGGCCAACTTTCTAACAGGAGTTACATTATGTTGAATGATCACAGCTGCTGTGGCATGTTGCCAGTTATTCCATATCTAGTTACGGTTACATCCAGGGTCACTTGCTGTATGCAAGTCTTGTTTCCACAAATAGACACAGTCAGGGAGTCGCCTTTGTGGCCTTCACTGAACATCTTTTCTATACGAATTGATACTCTAAGGAGAATGCAAGCCATTCTTTTACAGAAAACAGTGCCACTGACCTTGGCCAGAGAAACCTATGATCTTCAAGTCGCAAGGACTTCTGCCGAGATACATACCCTTTTGTATACAAACTGTCCTGTACATTTCTCAGAAATGTTAGGTTATATCTTAAACATGTCTGATACGAGCGGTATTATACATGTATTTAAGAACGTGTGTGCAGGACTGTTAGTACCTTTTCAAGCAGTCCTCGGAATTTTTCCAAACTTCGTGCACTCTGTGTTTGGCGGAATGCCGCTCCTTTTAGCACTCGGTGCAGGGATTCTATTTTTGCTCATACTGTTACGATATGGCAAGCCAACTCACCATCGACACCCAATTCACCATGGAGGGAGCTCTACTGGAGATGAAGTATCGTGAGCACATCGTCCAAATTTTGGGTTTACCTCGTCTACGAGAATTAAACACCACATGGTTTCTGTCATTCAGACCAATCTGGCAAGATTGCATCTTACCTGTTCTACGCTGCCTGCTTTGAGGTGAAGAATGCGTGCTAGACATCTGTCTAGCACTCCCATCAGTCATGCCTACGGATATCGATACTCTGCTGGACCTGGTAACGGCCCATGCTCTGTGTTGTCCCCAGCGGCTACCAATCCTGATGACGGCATTCATTGAGATCTCAAAAAAGCAAATTGCTACTGCTGAGGTACGAGACGAAACAACAGGTACGCAGGTAACATCCGATTCGAACATTGCTGATGCGACCAATGCTGAAGGCGATAGTTCACATCTATGTGCATTGTCCATGCTAACCAAATACAGGCATGGTCTCCTACATTCGTCCATTCACTGTTTCCCAGTATGTTTTACAAGTCCTGGCACTAAAAAACTTCGAATGTCATTTTATGACACTGTGGTAAGGCCTACCTCACCCATAACTAAAAGTTGGATGCCTTAGTATATTTTTTTAAAGTCCTAACTTTGGACTAGGAGCAGATAGATATGCTGTTTAGACTCAAATGAATTGTACTTTAAAACTCTCTTCACTGGTAAAATTGGACTTTTAGAAAGCTAACATTTTCTTGTCCCAATCAGTTATGCCTTCTGACAGTATCCTGTGTCACATGACTGTGAACGGTTCTGCTGTTGTGGTTAGTGTATTCCTTCAGACATTGACACAAAGTAGACTAGGTGTAGGCAGGATGGGTCCCTCTTCCAGAATGACTGGACTTGGAGCTGTACCCGGCCCGACTTACACTTCAAAGGGTTTTGCCTCCAGCGCACACAAAGAAAACTGACGTTAGCCCCGACAGTTTTGAGGGGTGAGAACGGAAGGGAAGAAGATTGAAAACCAGTGGTGGGGGTAGGATAGGGTATCCCCCTGACACAAGGGGGCACTTGGAGCTCCCAGAACCATTCTTAAGATCACTTCTTGTTGTGTGTAGATTTAGATTTCGTATATAGGTCTCCCGATGTATGCCCTTATATAGGTACAATTCATATTGCCCTTATATAGGCATAGAATATCCAGCCCTTTTTTAGGCATTGTCCATGCGCAGGCATGGTCTCCTACATCCCTCCATCCACGTCACAACGAGTTCTTGGAAAACCAGACTCTTAAGCCTTTAGGAATTTCCCTTGCTTGGATATTGATTTCTCCAAGAACTCATTTAGTATGCCTGAACATCTATTCCTTAGGGGTTCATTCATGACATTCCGATGCCTGACTTTTACGTCAGTATAGGCATTCCTAAACACCTTCAAGGTATAAATATACCTGCACTTGCCCTGGCAAACCACGGTTCCGATACGGTCCAGTTCGACTGCCTACTTGCGGTTCACCACAGCAAGTTCGGAAGGAGATCGAGTTCCCGCCTGATGCACTGACCAGTCGCTGTCATCCTCCTCGCAGAGAATCCAGATCCAGTGTTTCTGACTACCCTTGCGGGGTGTTAGAGAGCGAGTTCCGGAAAGAGATTCCAACCTCACACATTCTAAGGTATGGAGCAAACTAAAACTTAGAGAAACTGTTGGCAACTCTTGGCAAAACTAAACTATAGCTAGCTATATTTTAGAAAACATCACCTACTTCTTACCTCGTACTACACCTAGGTTAGGTACACTGGGGTAGATCTATTTAGAAGCATCAGATGAGTGTTCACATTTTAGCCTGTGTTATTTATGTATGTATTATAATTAATATATGTCATAGCTACAAACCATGCTATTGCAGTATTATTTTACCTTACTGCTAACTCTGTAAATATTGTACTTTGCAGCCTGTCTTACGATTGTAGCAGTTCTTATCTCTTGCACAAGAAATAAGACTGTTCAATAAACCCTTTTTATTGAAACGCCCGTCTCTCTATTTCTATGCAACTCTGTAGAAACGAAGCATGCACGATTGACTGAGTGAAACTGTTATCTATGGTTTCCACGATTCTGAGATTGTTCCGACTCTAAGGGAAACAAAGTTGTCATGTTTATGCGGTTGTCAGAAACTAATCCCTTCTTGTATATTCGAGAAGGTTCTAGTGACCTTGGAGTTAGCTGGCACACACAAGTAATTAAGTTTAATGTACTCGATAGAGACATACTGACCTCAGTCCTATGTCAAATCTATAGTGTATATTATTCCAATGCGCAGAGCCTATCAGGGATATAGGAACTACACTACATTCTGGACTGGTGGAGAACTTATCTGCTGCCTTGCTGCTGAATAGACTGACCTGTTGCCCTGCTGCTGGGAGGACTGTTCTGCGTCCTAAGGAAGGAGGACTAGACCTGCTCCTTGAACCCAGGTCCATCAGAGTGACTCCAAGGGCTTACTTGCTGGCCTCCTGTGTGAGTTACTGGGACACAACAAGCTCCAGAGAGCCTGCATATTATATGCCTGCTGCTGCTAGTCCATGCTGGAGTAAGTCCTGCTCTCACTTGGTGCCCATCCAGGTCCTGTACCATTGGTGGGGTGCTAAAGTGACATCCTCCTACCAAAATATAAAACTAGGCACTTCGAAAAAATTTCAGCAAAAGCTGCTCTGAGACTTGTCTAGAGATCGGAACCTACCAGCAAGCTGATCCAATGAAAGTGCATCACTAGTGGGATTGGCTTTGATGCTGTTCCCACTACATTGTTTTCCACAGCAGCAAATTCTCTTCATCAGGATCTTCGAGTGATGGTATCCAGCCTTGTTGAGCCCTCTTCAGCTACTGCTTAAAGCTTCATCTCGCTGGGTGAGGCAAAGCTCCCGAAAAACGTCTAAGTCTTAATGTTGAAATCTTCACCTGGCTCGATGACAGCCAGCCCCGAATCGACGAGGACAAACTCCTTGGCCTGAGAATTCATCTTCTCCTGCTCTGAGCTTTCTCCACCCTCATCAATGTACTCCACCGAGACCTCGTCCACCAGCTCCTTTTCGTCGATGACCTATCCTCAGATACAGATTGGGGCCTCGCTCTGCTGAGAGATTATCTTCTGAAGAACTTTTTCTAAAGTCCAAAGGTAAGACGAGACCAAGTGCAACCCACCCCTTGTATCCAGCGCACTAACCATTGCTATCATACTTTGTTGGGCTTTGATCTTTAGACACTGTTATTCAGAAAAACTTTTAAAAATGATTTCTCAAATTTTACTGTTTGGACTGAATTCATTTTAGAATAATTTTATTTATCAAAATGTACTCTTTTTCCTGAATTGTTTTGGGATTTTTCCTGTGTTGTGTTTTCGCTTTATTACTATTTGTGTGCTGTATAAATACTTTACACATTGCCTCTAAGATAAGCCTGACTGCTTTTGTGCCAAAAAACTACAGGGTTGAGCACAGGCTAATTTAGTGACTTTTGTGGTTCACCTTGACAAGGATTGTGTTTATTTATTTTTTGGATCGGGGCTTCCTAACCCTTTCAACTAATAGCCCATTTTTTTTACAGTTACATAGTAACTCCTGCTTTTATTTTAAGTAAAAGAAAATGTGCCAAGAGAATTGAAAATACACTTTTCTTTGCCTTGACTTTGGTGCTTCTTTACACAGAGACATGACAGAGGATTAGAATAGGTTTGTGATTGGAACAGCAACCGAAGATAGGCAAAAGAGTGCTTTGTCTTGACATAGAGAGTGGCAATAGGGCAGAATGGGTGGGGGGCAGGACAGGGATTGGGGATTATGGAGATGAGTAAAAATAGAGTACACAGGTGTTGATTGACGAGGAAGAGTTAAAGGAGAGATAGAGACATAAAACAGAGGAAAAGGAAAAAAGAGTCCTGAGAAGGATAAACACAAGTATAGGGAGAAAAGCTAGTGAATTAGAAGCAGGGTAGTGAGATAAACATCATAGTAATCCAATCATCAGCAAGCGGCTGACAAAAAGCCGACTCTTAGTATAAGAGAAACAGTAGGACTTGTCAACAGACAGCTAAAGCTATCTATTACCGAGATTTAAAAACACTCTCACATTGTCTTATTGTTCTATATCATGTACTTCCAAGTGAGCTCCCTATTCTGAGATCTAACGCTTAGTGTTTCCTTTTGCATACAGTAATTTTCAAAAGAAACCTACTGGCCTTATAAGTACATGGCTCTCTACAACATCTCTGAAAAGCTTTCATAAAAAGAGACATATCAGAAAACTGTAAGATGACCATCCATTTCAGAATATGAAAGGTCGCATCAACAATCACTAAAATATCAGAATTCTAAGAGAAGATAAGGCACTCCTTTACTAGCAGACAAAATATAATAGCCATTCAATATTGGGTACACCAAAGTTCTTCAGCTGTTGGAGTTTGTGCTTAGTAAGTAAAGGTAAACAAACATTTATGGCACCTCTACTATTTATTTATTTATTTATTTAACTGACTTATAGCGCGCATAGATGCCCCAGCAATGGGGCGTCCCAGTGCGATCAGAGACACAGGAGAGTGGCATATCAAGAAGTGCGTTATACAACAGAGGGGTAGAGCCAGGTCTAAATCGCTGTACGGAAGGTTAGATGAATCTGGATCTCTCTGATTGAAAGAGGAAGCCGGTTCCAAAGTAGCGCCGCAAGACAACGAAATGAGCGCCCCCCGGCTTTTGCTCTCACAACCCGGGGGACAGTAGCCAGCATCTGATTGGCCGATCTAAGGGGACGCTGAGGCAGATATGGTTGAAACAGCTTAGTCAGTCCCATAGGGGCCTGTTGAGTAATAATTTTATGAGCGACACAAAGAGTTTGAAATTGAATTCGTTTCTCAACAGGCAATCAATGTAATTTGGGTAGAATATGGGCGACCGACGCAGATCTCGGGAGTGCCACCAGCATACGTGCTGAGGCATTCTGTGTCCTCTGCAAACGCAGGATACAAGATTTGTTTGCCCCAAGATACAATGTATTTCCATAATCCAGTCTGGATAGTATTGTCGCCTGGATGATGGTCTGACGAGCACTAGTGGGAAAGAAGCCCAATATTGGCTTCAAGCCGCGCAGTAGGCCAAAACAGGTCCCAGCCACAGCTTTGGCTTGCGTATCGAACGTCAGCCTGCTATCAATCCAAAAAGCAAGGTTTTTAACTGCCTCTTTGGGCACAGGGGCAGGCTTAAGGCTGTCTGACCAACATTGTTCAGACCATAGGTCTCGGTCTTTCCCAAATAATAACACCTCAGATTTACTGGCGTTTAATTGCAGGTAGTTGTTAGCCATCCAGTCTGCCACCTCTACCAGATCTTCCCTGAACCTGCCTAAATTGGCGTTGTTCTTCTTAGAGTAGGCGATCACCAATTGGGTGTCATCGGCATATGACACCATTGACAATCCTCTCTTCTGAGCCACCTGGGCCAGACGTTGCATATAGATATTGAACAAAAGTGGGCTCAGAATGGAACCTTGAGGCACTCCCTGTTGTAAGGCACACCTCTGGGATTGAAATGGTGGCGTCCAGATCTGGAAGGATCTTCCTGTCAGAAAAGCTCGGCACCAGTCTAGAGCCAGATCCCTCACTCCGATGTCATATAAACGCTTCAGCAGAATTTCATGGGAGACCGTATCAAAGGCAGATCGAGAAGAACTAAGGCCGCTGAGTTCCCAACATCCAGAATCCCTCGAATTTCCTCCGTCACTGCCAACAAGGCAGACTCTGTGCCATGTCGGGCTCTGAAACCGTTCAGTGACGGGTCAAGGATTGCATTCTGTTCGATGAACTCAGTCAGAGTAGTATGTACATGTAATTCCACAATTTTTGATAGAAGAGGAAGTTGCGAAATGGGGCGGTAGTTACCTGGCTCGGCTGGGTCCAGAGACGGTTTTTTCAGCAAGGGGGTGACTTTCGCATGTTTCCATGCTGCTGGTACTGTAGCTAAAGCCAGGGAAAGATTCACCAATTCCAGATATACTGGCAAGATCGATGGCATAACTTGACAGAAGAGCTTTGGGGCCAATAGGTCAATTGGTGATCCAGATTTAATTTTCCTACACAAGATCTCCAAACCTGCTAGAGATAACACTGGGAAAGATAGCAAGCTATTTGGACCTTGGGAGGCCGGGGCAGCAAGCCCAATCTTCCTGTCAGGATTGACCGTCAGAGGGAGATTTTGATATATTTTTTCCACTTTGTTGATAAAATAGTTAGCCAGCTCATTACATTGGCTATTAGAGGAAATAGAGAAATCCTGGACTCACCACCGTTCTTCATATTCTTGAGCAGGGAGAATATTGTTTTAGCTGGGCTAGAACATGGTAAGATTTTATTGCCCACATACTCAGCCCTGGCTCTCCGGATTAACTTATGATAGTGATTAATGGCCGCTCGATAATTAGATTTCCCCACTGCATCGTACAAGCGTCTCCACGTACGTTCCAGCTGTTTGCAGTGTTTTTTTGCTTTAGGTAGCGACTCGTTAAACCAAGGTTTGGATTGGTCCCGGTTTATCCTAGTCAGCTTAGCTGGAATACAACTATCTAGGCCTGCTGCTACGCAGTCATGGACTAGCATATCCGCTGCCTCCATGTCCTGTGTTAGTTGAGGCCTATGGCTAGACCAGTATGCAGACAGCCTACTGCTGTCTAACTTGTGCCAAGGTCGTTTTAGTGCAGAGGTCGAGCAATGCTCTCTCGGCTGGCCCTGCCATCGTAGTGTGAAGGTCACCAAAAAATGATCTGTCCAACACTGTGGGGCTGGAGGATCCAACATCAACCAGGTAAGATTAGAGAATAAAGGATCCAGTAAGTGCCCAGCAGCATGTGTATGCTCCTATACCCACTGGACCAGTTGGAGTGCTTCTAAATCGGCCAGAAAACTCGCGATTTCGGCCTTCTAAACATCATCGCAATGGAGGTTCAATTCTCCTATGATGCTGAAGTTCGCCGCTTGACTGGCGTGCAGCGCGGTTTTGTTCACCAGGTCTTCCCGAAAAGCAATGAGAAAGCCAGAAATGGTGAGGTTGGGATTCAGCCTAATTTTGAATAAGGTGCTTTCGCAGCCCGTCACATTCTCCCTATTGAGAATACAAGAATAGATGTTCTTTGTGATAATAGCAATACCTCCCCCTCGCTTCCCAAGTCTATTTATATTCTTCATACCAAATCCTGGAGAAAGAGCCAGCCAAGATTCAGTGGTAGAATCTTGGGTAAGCCAAGTTTCTGTTAGGAAGAGGACATTTGGGGATTGATCCTCCAAGAGATCGAAAACTTCAGCATGATATTTCGACAAGGACCGGCAATTCAGGTTCATGAACTTGAAGTCCGTGTGGCCAGGGGGGCAGGGTTCTGGCATCACCCCGAAGAGTTGGAACGCACATCCATTACATTTAACGGGGCCAGCTAAAGGGTGCCATGAAAAAGGAAGGCATTTAGGTTGCAGCCCCAACAACTCGGCGCGTGAATAGCAATGGAGTGTAGAGGGAGACAGGACAGGGGGACTGGCACCTGGCGACGGCCCGGCACGGACGGGCGCAGATGGGCTTGCCTTTGGCGCGCCCGCTGCGCACGTCTGCTGCACGGTCGCGTTAGTGCCCCCTGAAGTAGCATTCCCTCCAAAACCACTAGAGCGCTAGATGAAGTTTCCCCCAAGATGGCGGTCGCACCTCCACTTCCCACTTCCTTAAAGCAACTTCTCTTTGCTGCCAGCACCCCTACGCGAGCGGAAGCAGCCCTTCAGCCCTTCAGAGCATGCAGCAGAGGATGTTACAAGTAAGACGCAAATTAAGTGATTTTTAAAATCGTGAATACAGCGCATTTTTAAATAGGCAAATCAGTACACAGATATAGCAGTGTTTCAAACACAAGGTAAAACGCACTACCTGACTCCCGGCTCACGCCTCACGAGTCTCTGAATCTTCGCGGTCGCGTTAGTGCCCCCTAAAGTAGCATTCCCTCCAAAACCACTAGAGCGCTAGATGAAGTTTCCTCCAAGATGGCGGTCGCACCTCCACCTCCCACTTCCTTAAAGCAACTTCTCTTTGCTGCCAGCACCCCTACGCAAGCGGAAGCAGCCCGTCAGCCCTTCAGAGCATGCAGCAGAGGATGTTACAAGTAAGGCGCAAATTAAGTGATTTTTAAAATAGTGAATACGGCGCAGTTTTAAAATAGGCAAATCAGTACACAGATATAGCAGTATTTCAAGCACAAGCTAAAAAGCACTACCTGACTCCCGGCTCACGCCTCAAGAGTTTCTGAAACTGCGCGGTCGCGTTAGTGCCCCCTGAAGTAGCATTCCCTCCAAAACCACTAGAGCGCTAGATGAAGTTTCCCCCAAGATGGCAGTCGCACCTCCACCTCCCACTTCCTTAAAGCAACTTCTCTTTGCTGCCAGCATCCCTACGCAAGCGGAAGCAGCCCTTCAGCCCTTCAGAGCATGCAGCAGAGGATGTTACAAGTAAGACGCGAATTAAGTGATTTTTAAAATCGTGAATACGGCGCAGTTTTAAAATAGGCAAATCAGTACACAGATATAGCAGTATTTCAAGCACAAGGTAAAAAGCACTACCTGACTCCCGGCTGACGCCTCAAGAGTCTCTGAATCTGCGCGGTCGCGTTAGTGCCCCCTGAAGTAGCATTCCCTCCAAAACCACTAGAGCGCTAGATGAAGTTTCCCCCAAGATGGCGGTCGCACCTCCACCTCCCACTTCCTTAAAGCAACTTCTCTTTGCTGCCAGCACCCCTACGCAAGCGGAAGCAGCCCTTCAGCCCTTCAGAGAATGCAGCAGAGGATGTTACAAGTAAGACGCGAATAAAGTGATTTTTAAAATAGTGAATACGGCGCAGTTTTAAAATAGGCAAATCAGTACACAGATATAGCAGTATTTCAAGCACAAGGTAAAACGCACTACCTGACTCCCGGCTCACGCCTCAAGAGTCTCTGAATCTGTGCGGTCGCGTTAGTGCCCCCTGAAGTAGCATTCCCTCCAAAACCACTAGAGCGCTAGATGAAGTTTCCCCCAAGATGGCGGTCGCACCTCCACCTCCCACTTCCTTAAAGCAACTTCTCTTTGCTGCCAGCACCCCTACGCAAGCGGAAGCAGCCCTTCAGCCCTTCAGAGCATGCAGCAGAGGATGTTACAAGTAAGACGCAAATTAAGTGATTTTTAAAATCGTGAATACGGCGCAGTTTTAAAATAGGCAAATCAGTACACAGATATAGGGACTAGGGAACTAAGAACACTTTTCAACCTCACCTTGGAAAATAGGGTGATTTATCAAAATGTCATGCAACACAGTGCAGCAAGACACCTTGCTGTGCTGTCTTGTGTGGCAGGGAGAGGTCAGGAATGTGCCAGATTTAACATTATATGGTGAATGTCTGTCCTCTCCTTGTGCTGGAGCGCTACCTGCTGCCTATCACCATTGCATGACCATTGCACCATTTTATTTATTTATTTATTTGAAACTTATAAAGCACTCAGCTACCCCCGACGGGGGGGTCCCGGCGCTACGACAGTCAGCAGTTGTAGGTATCACTAAGTGGCTAAGAGTTGGTAAGCAGCCAAGTCTTCAAGTTGCATCGGCAGATGGATTCAGATTCTGTCATACGCAGGGACAGCGGTAAGCTGTTCCAAGTTTTAGCTGTAATTACTGCAAAAGCTCTACCCCCCATTCTGGAGCAACGAAACCGAGGAGTCCTCATGAGGCAAAGGTGGTTCGGTCTGAGTGATCAGTTGGACTGAGCATGCTTAAGTCTAGCTCTGAGATAGACTGGACCCTTACCCTGCATAGCTCTAAACGCCAAGACCAGTGATTTAAACTGAATGCGTCTTGTCACAGGAAGCCAGTGTAGCTTCTTTAAGTGTGATGAGATCGAGTTGCGATATGGAATGTTATAGATCATTCTTGTTGCCGCATTCTGCACAATCTGCAGGCGTTTAATCAAGTAGGCTGGTGCCCCAGCGTACAGACTGTTCACGCAGTCCAGATGTGAGGTAATCAGGGCATGAATAATGGTCCAGCAAGATTCCAAAAGGAGAAAAGGGAGAATTTTGCGGATCATGTGTAATTTACCAAAACATGCAGAGGAAACCATGAGATGTTACACAGGCAACGTCTGAAGTTTGAAAAGACAGTAACATAGTGATCCCTAAATGAAAACACCAGTTGTGTGTCGTCAGCATAAGAGATCACTCTGACCCCACAGGATTCTGCCACAGTGGCCAGCGGAGACAGATAGACATTAAAAAAAGTGAGTTCAGGGCGGAGCCCTGAGGGACTCCACAACTGAGTGGTTTCTCTTCGGAAACAAAAGGCTGAAGGGAGACCTGTTGGGTGCAGTCACTTAGAAAGGATCTAATCCAGGACAGAGGGGTGCCCTGAATCCCGAGACTGTACAGTCTCTCAAGCAAAATAGCATGAGAGACCGTATCGAATGCCGCGGACAGGTCAAGGAGCACTAGCCTCACTGCATCACCAGCGTCCACGCATTCCCGGATGATCTCTGAAACCTCCAGAAGAGCAGTCTTGGTACTATATCCAGATCTGATTCTGGACTGCGAGTCATAGAGGAGTTGACAGGACGAGATAATTAGATAGTTGCTCCTGAATTACTTTTTCCAGGACTTTAGGTGGTTTAGGTAGGATAGAGATGGGACGGTAATTATTAAAAACAGACGGATCAGCTTTGGGGTTTTTCAGAATAGGAATTAACATGGCCTGTTTCCAGGTCGAACAGAAGAGACCAGTTTTCAGAGAGGTGTTCCAAATCAAATTCAAAGGGTAAATAATAAGGGGAGCTAGCGAGCTCAATAGTTGTGCCGGGCAAGGATCCTTAGGGGAGCCTGATTTGCAGGCAAGCAACTTTTGAGATGAAGTATCAATGGAGATACATTTAAAAGACATAAATGCATCACTCTTAATTACCCCGGTGTCTAAGACCGGGAAATCCGGGGTAGGGCTAAAAGTGGAGAATATGTCTAAAATGTTATCATGAAAAAAGTCTGATAGACCATTACAAAGTTCTTGAATGGGGGGAATCGTGCTAAATAATGCAGGAGGTTTGGAAAAATCTTTCACTATTTTAAAAAGAGTTTTAGAGGAGTTATCGGCGGAGTTGACTTTCTTAATAAAGTACTCTCTCGTTACTGAGTGCATAAGTTTGTGGAAGTTCTTAATGGTAGCTCTATAGATTGAGTTTGCCTCTGAGCCATAGAATAGTCTCAAACTCCGCTCAAGTTTTTTACAGCGCCTTTTCTCAGCACGCAGAGCGGGGTAAAACCAAGGGGCTGACGGTTTTTGTCTAGAGGAGACAGTAGGTTGCAAGGGGGCAATCGTATTTATGGCTGAGGAGACCCAGCCATTAAAATTCGACACATCAGTTTCTAAATCCCCAACTGACTGCCACAGGGAGCAGGAAAGGGCGGGGGCCATAGTTTGACAAGTAATTTTAAACCATTTCCTACCATAATCCTGGGTCCTAAAGGAAGTAGTCGGACATGATGTTATGGCCAGACTGAACGGGATTAGGAAATGGTCTGACCACGTAAGAGGTAGGGGCAGAGCTGTGGTCAGAATGGGATTATTACTGAATAATAAATCCCACGTATGGCCAGCCTGGTGAGTGGGACCCTAACCCGCTGGATCAAATTGAGCCCCTGTAGGGTTTCTAGGAGCAGACCCGCTTTGGTGCAAGGGGTATCATCCACATGCAAGTTAAAATCGCCAAGGATTGTAAAATCTGAGTTTTTAAGCAATAGGTCAGCTGCAATAGTGTACAGGTATGTAAGGTATAGGAGAGGGGAACTGGGGGGTCTGTAGATAAGAATTCCAGCCATGATTAAATTCAATGCATCGTAGGTACTAAAATACATGGCTTCTAAGGGGCCAATGTTAGAGAGTTTCCTGGAAGAGATATTCCAGTCTGAACATAGGATCACAGAAATCCCACCTCCCACCTTATTGTTGGCACGATTAATACCCACAAAATGATAGTCAGGGGATAGCAAGATGAGGTCTGGATTAGAAGAATCCCTTAAACATGTTTCGGTAAGAAACATTAAATTCCAGGCATGAGTTGCAAGGGAGAGCCAGATGTCGCCCGAATGGCTGGGTAGCGATCTACAGTTAAGTAGGCAGGCTTTGATGGCTGGTAAGAGATCAGTTTGCTCCTTTATGGGTCTAGGAGGAGTAGGGGATAGCAAAGATGGAGCTGTAGGGTCTAACTTAAAGGTGAATAGACAAGCTGCACATTTAAAATGGGCCAAAGGCCCAGAGAACTCACATAACGTCGGGGCACTGCAACATCTATATTTAACTTCAAGCAATCGGGACCTGGACCACTGGATATGGGCTCCGAGGGGCAACCAGCAGCCTGGCTGGTGCTGGCCGCGGAATAGGCATGGACAGGCTGCGCGACGGAAATGCCATAGCTTAAGTACTAACCAGGCGCTAGAGCGCTAACCCGCTAGTACCGCCCCCAAAAGAGATCGGAAGCAAAGAGCCCAGCAGTCCTCACTACCCTCCACAGCAAACGGGCGAGCCCGCGGTGGACAGGGGTAGGGGCTGAAGGTAGCTGAGGTGAAGTTGTGAGTAATAATAAATTAAAGTGCAGTGTGCCAGCGAAGTATAGTAAAAACGAAGGTTAAAAGGAATTAAAACATCAAGTCTCAATTTCTCAGTAGTAACGCAGCTAGCGCGAGTGTCTCACAACTGCGCGCATCCGTTGCACGACGGAAATGCCATAGCTTAAGTAGTAACCGGGTGCTAGAGCGCTAACCCGCTAGTACCGCCCCCAAAAGAGACTGGAAGCAGAGAGCCCGGCAGTCCTCACTACCATCCACAGCAAACGGGCTAGCCCGCGGTGGACCGGGGTAGGGGCTGAAGGTAGCTGAGGTGAAGTCGTGAGTAATATTAAATTAAAGTGCAGTGTGCCAGAGAAGTATAGTAAAAACAAAGGTTAAAAGCAATTAAAACATCAAGTCTCAATTTCTCAGTAGCAACATAGCTAGCGCGAGTGTTTCACAACTGCGCGCGTCCATAGTGCGCCTGCAATTAACTAAACCAGTCCTATGAGGTTTTTTCCTGTTTCTATGTGTGATGCAGAATGAAGATGGTTTCCTGTTTCTCTATCTCAAACTAATGCCTTTATTTTGTTTAATTGTCTATGGACCCCTTATAAACTTTTTTAAGCTAAGCTTATAGATTCCCCACTTTGTTGGAACTGCAAAAGTTATGATGGTACTTTGAAGCATATGCTTTTTGACTGTAATATAATATCTCAATTCTGGCAAAATGATTGGGATATTGTGATTAAAATACTTCCTAGTTCTGAAACTTTCACGTATAACATACTTATTGGTAAATCCTATTTGTTATCCTCTACCCTCTCAGAAGCCCAGGTAAAGCTCTTTAATCTCCTTATCTCTATTACTGTTAAATCCATTACCTCTAATTGGAAATCATCTGAAGCAATATCAATACACGCATGGTGGTCATATGTCACTTTTATCAGATCGGGGGCTCATCTCTACTTTAAGGGACCATTACAAAATGCACTATCATTTCAGCAGTTATGGAAACCAATCGAGGATTATATTAATATTTATTTATGAATTACTCAATATCGTGATTTGTTTTTATTAACTATATCATACAGCTAATGTTTAGTAGCCTTGTTTGTTTCATTTTTCCAATCTTTATAATTTCTTATCTTTAAGACAATAGTAAGTTTTTGGTATATTATCATTCTCATGGTAATACTTTTTATAACTGCATTATTTCCCTATGTGTACCAACACTGTATCATTTTTTGTTTGTCCTGTTTATCATACAAATGTAATTAACTATTTTGAACAGAAACAAGGTCAAAATTGGAGAAATAAACATATTTCTCCTCGTTATGCCTCGCCTGAGACGGCGGAGCATTTTGACGCATTCCCAGGTCTACCACTCATTGTAAATCTGGGAATGCATCAAAATGCATTGGAGAATGCATGGGAAGACCCACTCGCCACCCATGTAACACCTTCCCGGTGCAGAGTAACACAAGGCAGCAACTTACACTGGCCTGAGTTACTCCAGATTTACCAAGCCACGCAGCTTGATTCTAGGTTTTACATTGCACTGCGTCCCCATATTTTATGTGCAGCAAAAATAATGCAAAACCATTGAGACATCATCTAGACAGACCGTGTTAATCAGAACCACCAGAACAGGTCTAAAAGCTGGGGTGCTGATTTATTGTTCATAATCTGTTTCACTGTTTATATTAACACGTGCACGTGCTATGTATATATTTACATTCACGCAGTTGTAGGTTGATCGGGCAATAATAATGACCCAAGCCAATAAGTGGGGTAAAAGGCCGCTTTATTGGACAGGTGGCAAATAAATCACAATATCACAAAATACATATTCCGACCTATCACCCCCCACCCCTACAAAATTTCCCCAACAACCAACTTCCCCTAACGTTGTTCGGCCTAAACCTCCTCCCCAAACCCCTATCTACCTCTCGTGCCTACCCCTTGCCTCCAACCTCGCTCCCTTGCTTCCCTCTGTCCGAAACTATTCCTGATGCCCCCAACCCTTCCTGCCTGTCTTGCTCTCCTCCAACTCTGCCACCTGGCCAAGCGACAACCACCCAAAAGGGTTTTTTATTTATATATATATATACATATATATACATATATATACATATACATACACATACACACACATTTTTTTTTTTTTTTTTTTTTTTTATATATCTATCAACATATTCAGAACAATATAACAACTCATATGTACACAGGGAGGGTGGGTGGGTCAAAACGCGACCGCCACCTCCGTAACCCTCAGGAGCTGTGTGTGACGGTTATGACGTCACCACAGCGCTCGCGCCGCCCCGGCTCCCTACCTAACGCGCGCGTCACCTGTCAGGGCATACCATTGCCCGAAGCAACCCGGGGGTGGACAATCTGCGATTGCCACCCCCAGGAGCCCCCATCGGGCAATAATAATGACCCAAGCCAATAAGTGGGGTAAAAGGCCGCTTTATTGGACAGGTGGCAAATAAATCACAATATCACAAAATACATATTCCGACCTATCACCCCCCACCCCTACAAAATTTCCCCAACAACCAACTTCCCCTAACGTTGTTCGGCCTAAACCTCCTCCCCAAACCCCTATCTACCTCTCGTGCCTACCCCTTGCCTCCAACCTCGCTCCCTTGCTTCCCTCTGTCCGAAACTATTCCTGATGCCCCCAACCCTTCCTGCCTGTCTTGCTCTCCTCCAACTCTGCCACCGGGAAAAACCCTAACACAGGAGTTTTTCCCCCCCCCCCCCTTCATCAAACTCGACTCACCATTGACTGGACGCTTGTCATCAGTTAAGAGAACACATGCCACCGCTGTCGCCAAACAGGTGAAACTTTATTTATACAACAATCGTTTGACTCTTAGACTCTGTCAACCTTTGTCATTACCCAACATCCCCTCCGTATGTGACAAAGTTTGCTTTCCCCCAAGCCGGACATTGCAACACCTACCACCCCTTAATGCACTAAAAAAGGGGTTCAAGTGAAATGTAAAACTTTTGTGAAAAAGCGGGGGGGGGGGGAAAAAAGGGGGGGGGGGGGAGAGAGAGAAGAAAACACACTTGGATGGGTAAAAACTGTTTGAACTTCAGCCTCAAAATAACTCATCTTATCCATGAAACGAATGTCGCTAAAACATCGTGAACTAACACCATGTTTCAATTTGGAAATTCTTTGAAACTTTTTCCCTTATATTTAACAGATAAATTTCATTACCTATAAAAGATAAATGGACCCCATCGTGCCTAAAAAACTGATAGTCATCTTTTGTAATGGAGTCATGAGACAACCAACCTATCCCAGCATTGTGACAAAAACGATGAAGGTCTCTATTCGCTTTTCGCCTTGATCTTTCAACTGCAGAAAACTTTTCTGCTCCTTTCCAGACTCTTCGAGGCATTAGTGCCGTTAAAACCAACCGTGTTTCCGGCCATGTCTTTAACAAAATGTTAAGATCTGTCTTCATGTCGATAAGTAAACCCAGACCTGACAATTGAATTATATCATTTTC
Source organism: Triturus cristatus (assembly GCF_964204655.1). Classification (NCBI taxonomy): domain Eukaryota; kingdom Metazoa; phylum Chordata; class Amphibia; order Caudata; family Salamandridae; genus Triturus; species Triturus cristatus. Next base: position 464,908,838 of record NC_140589.1, read on the forward strand.
TCCCAGGTGAATCAGTAACAATGCTGGTTTACCTCTACAAGACAGTTCGCTGATCAGAGGCAAAAGCTGACCCCACCTCATGCCGCTCTTACCAAACCATGACAACAGGATCTCTTCCGAACGAAACCCCAAATTCCTCCCAAAATGCCTTTTCTCCGCTTGTTTAGCGGCCCATTTAATGAAAGAATGTCCAATGATCCACACCCGGTGCTGAGACAATGTTTCGTTGGCACAAACACCTGAAAAGAAAAGGCAAATTAGTATCGTAACTTAGGGAAATCGCTCTCCAAGTTGCGAATGTAGCGCAAGCAACAATCAGAAGTCCAGCGACCCAACTTTTTTACATCACTGAGCGAAAAACCCCACCTGGCGGCTTCTGAAGCCGCTCCTATTCGGAAAGAATGTGTCCCGAATTGAAAGGGGTCTGCTCCCACCTTTTCCAAAGCTCTGCGCAAAATCATTAACGTCTGGTAGGCCGTTAGTCGGGAACCATCCTGGTGTATGAAAACAAAATTTGATGTTGCCCCCCCCACTGACATGAAATCTAACCATGCCTGCTTTGGGCATAATGGACCCGTAATTGCTTGCAAAACCACCTTTGACCCTTTACCCACTTGGTCTGTTTTGGACTGTGCTAAGAAAATAGAAATAGAAGAAAGGGAGAGAGAAACTTTATGCACTTTCAGGCCCTCAACATGCGCAGTGCCCAATAATTCTGAAACTCGGAATGCCCCAAAGAAAAGCCAAATCATGCATAGTTTCAACAACATATATTCAAATTGAGAAAAACATATCCCCTCAAGAACGCCTGTAATGCTGTATAATAATCTGAGCGATATAGGCTCTCTGTGGTACTGGCCTCTCTTTTTCGTTTTCGCCCAACCTTGCAATAGTCTCCGACCCATTTCCCCAGCTGACGGCTCATAGCCCCAAAAGAATTTTCCATAGAATGATACCCCGGCCAATTTCCCGGCTATGGTAGTGGAAGATATGTTCCCATGGATATTACCCATTATGAACCTGATTGTGTCATCCCTACGCTGTCTGAAACCTGCCCCATGAGGGGATCTATACTTAGCTCCTGATTCTAAAAACTCCAACCAAGCACGTCTGTAGGCCAGCTTGGTACTGGTAGCTAAGGAGCTCTCGATGAGACGATGCGTGGTCAATTCGCCAGATCCCAGACCTCCCGGGGAACCGGTGTCTTCTGCCGGTCTGCTCCGGGCGCCAAACCACGGAATCTCGCCCACTGGAAACGAGAGAGGGCATCTGCAATGTTATTTGCCACTCCCGCAATATGTTTGGCCTTGAAAATCATATTTAACTGCAGGCATCTTAACATAAAATTTTGTAAGAGCTTCAGCAACTTTGTGTCTCTGACCTTCTGCCCATTAACCAGATCTACAACGGTCCTGTTATCCACGTTGAAAATCACTGCCCTGTTAGCCAACTGTGGACCCCAAATGGCCAAGGCCACTATAAGCGGGAAAAACTCCAAATAAGCTATACTCCTTTTCTCAGTAATCCATGCTTGAGGCCACTGCTCCGAACACCATTTCCCCTCCCAGAATATGCCGAAACCATTTGCACCGGAAGCGTCAGAGTATAACTGTATTTCCCAATGAAAATCCGCCTCCAACGACCAGATTGTGACGCCGTTGAAATCTTCCAGAAAATGCAGCCATACCACCAAATCAGCCCTTATAAGAGACGTGACTCTGATCCTGTGATGAGGCAGCAGGATGCCCGACATGGCAAACCCCAATCTTCTGCAAAATGACCTGCCCGCCCTGACCACCCTGCAAGCAAAGTTCAAATGACCAAGCAAGCACTGTACCTCACACAACTTCAACTTGTCGGCTCTTATGGCATATTCTAGAAGCCTGGTGATCTCGGTCACTTTTTCCCTCGGTAACCTAGCCTCCATTTTATGGGTGTCCACTTCAATACCTAGGTAAGTTAGGCAACAGCTAGGCCCTTCAGTTTTTTCTGGTGCTAAAGGAACACCCATCTCCTGCGTGAATGTTTGAAAATCTTTCAACGCCTTTCCACATTGCTGGGAACCTGCTGAACCCATGAAAAGAAAATCATCTAAATAGTGTGTTACTCCCGTGTGACCTGTCACCCATGAAAAACACCACTGTAAAAATGAGCTAAACGCCTCAAACAGCCTGCAAGATGTTGCACAACCCATGGGGAGGGCCTTATCCACAAAAAATTGTCCCTCAAAATGAATGCCTAGTAAACAAAAATCTGAGGGGTGAACAGGTAATAGCCGGAAAGCCGACTTGATGTCGCATTTCGCCAGTTCTGAATCTTGCCCTGCCAGCCTTATCATACCCAGCGCTGTATCCACTGATGCAAACTTAACCATGGAGTCTTCCCTGGCAATGAAGTCGTTTATAGATGCCCCATGTGGCCACGAAAGATGTTGGATCATGCGGAATTCGCCTTCCGCTTTCTTGGGGACCACACCCAGAGGTGACACCATAAGATCTTCCAACGGCCATGTAACAAAAGGGCCTGCCATCCTACCCTCAGCCACTTCTGTGAACAATTTCTTCCTCACCACATGTGGAAACTCTTCAGCAGACTTAAGATTTTTTGCAAAACGGCGAATTCTGGGTCCCTGATACCCTAGCTTGAACCCTTCTTTAAACCCCCACTCGAGCAGAGCTGCCTCCTGCGTGTCAGGGTAATGCGCCAAGTATACCCCCATTCTGACCATGTTAATTGGTGTAAAAGCCTTTGATACCAGGTTGTGAGCCTCCTCCCCTCCCCCTACCTGGCAAACTGCTCCCCTCCCAATGCTGCTGTTCCCCAAAACATTGAGTAACTGCGTGTCTACCTCCACATCGAGAGCATTCATGTTTGTATTTACAGGGGTATTTATTACAAAATCCCTTGTTAAAGTTCCAACAAGCGCCGGACATGGAATTTTGTTGCTTGTTCCAACTGCCCACCCCCCCAAGGGTGGGCTTATTTTGAAAGGGCCGATTGTGAACTGCTAAACCACTAGCTGTATGCATGGCTGCCGGGGGCCTTTGTGGATACATCAATTGCACCCAAAGCTCGTTGTCCACCTCACCCCATGGTTTTTCGGGTATCAGCACCAATCGTGCCCTGAATTCTTCGTCATACCGAAGCCAGGCATACCCCCCAAATTCAATGGCCGCTTTCCTGATTGTATCCATATATTTAAAAATTGCCACTGATCTATCGGGGAAACGTTCGCAATATACACTTGCGAAAATGAGGAATGCCGAGGTCCATGAATCTATGTTGGTGGGCACCCTAGGCCTCTTGGCTAACTCCCATGCCTCTTCTTTGGAGCCCTCTTTCGCCTGGACCTCTCTGTGGAGTAACTTAAGTACATCCACAAACTCCCCCTTCCAAATTTTCTCTTTCGTAACCTTCGACAAGTGAGAACCCAATGGCATAGAGAGACCCATGTAAGGCAAGCGCTTCAAAACGGATGACTGTGTTGTGCTAACCTCCGCTTTTGCCCCCGTATTGTTACCCACAGGCCCCTGATTTTTTGCGTCAGAGCCCGCTGTATCTGTAACCACCTGACTAACCGCACATAACGTTGACTTGGCCTCATCAGCCGTGCCCACACTTTTATCAACGCACAAAATCTTACAACGAGACTTCCCAAATGCCTCACCTGTAGGTATAACCTGTCTGTCATCCGGCAACATCCTCCTCTTTCTCCCAGCGAAATCCGTACTTGACTTGGTCCCCTTTATCGCGTCAGCCTGTGTATTTCCCTGTGAAAAATAAGTTCTGGAAAGCTCTTTAGTAGACCCCCCCCCAAGAAACAAGGAAAAGTCCTGCGCCTGGATATCTTCTTCCCCAATTTCCCCCTCTTCTAAAGACACATTGTCAAATTCAACGGACTTGTCCTTCAAACCCCCCTCCTTTCCTACTCTACCACCCCGTGAGCTACAACCAGGAAGCTCCCCATCCCCAACACCCCCATCATAAACACTCCATTTGATCCCTTGTGCAAAACGAGACGCTTTCTTAGGATCCAACGGCGTGGGGAATTTCGCCAAAAAATCCCCTTCTCGTCGATTTCGGTCGTTGCAGGACGCCAAAAGCCTGGTCGGTCTACTCCCACTGCCCTTTTTTGTGCATGGCAGCGTTTCGCCCACGGAGGGCTGCAAGGCGCTTGACCCCGCAGCCGCTGTCGCTCCAACTCCTTTAAAACGGGAGAGCCGCTCCGTATCTCTAATTTCTTTAGGCAGCCAAACCCACTGACCCTCTTCTGCCTCTTCAAGGCCGCCTTGCCTCTTGCTTCCCCCCATGTCGCCGGTGTAAACATGTGAGGAAACCCCCCCCCCAGATGCCAACCCCGACCTCCCCGCTAAAAACGACTCCCCTTCATTGCCATGTTGCGTCACAGCATCACCTGTACCACCCGTACGTTCTCCATGCCCTGAGCATGACAATAACTCTCCCCCTGCACTGGAAAACACAGGTGATAAACTCCGTTCCCCAAGAGGTTTGGTAGCGAAAACTGAACCACCTAACTTCTCTTTATTAAATATACAAATGTCATGTTTACGTGGCGCCAACGCTTGATTATTTCCTTGAGCCACATGTAATTCTTGACAATGCCCACCAGATGGCGTATTTTCTTTCCCCTTCGAGCCCTCGACTGAATTCAGGGAAACAAAACCTTTACTTGCTGTGACCTGTTGCTGAGGTAACAAGACCTTATTAGCGCGTGTGCGCGGCCTGCCCCTCCCTCTCCTCAACTGCGCCGTTGCAGGCACAACACCCTGAGCCTGAGGAAGCGAAGCGCCACCCTCCTGTGGTAAGGACAAATCTTTCGCATTCTCCCCACAAAGCGAAGGGGCCGGGGAACTTTCACTAGACAGGCATGCTAACACGGCCGCAGACACACCTCCCGCCGCCCCCCGTGTCTTCCTATCGAGCCCCACCCAAGCCTGTGATAACACTCCGGGCCTGACTAAATCTTCCCGGCCCGCCTCACATATCACACGCAGCGCTTCGCGAACTGAAGCGGCTGCATCCATACTTCAAGCTGACAAAAACCCCCCCAAAGGAAATACTTTCCTCACGCTACCTCCTCAAGAGACACGACCGCCCTCAAAACGCGACCGCCACCTCCGTAACCCTCAGGAGCTGTGTGTGACGGTTATGACGTCACCACAGCGCTCGCGCCGCCCCGGCTCCCTACCTAACGCGCGCGTCACCTGTCAGGGCATACCATTGCCCGAAGCAACCCGGGGGTGGACAATCTGCGATTGCCACCCCCAGGAGCCCCCATTCTCCCACTAGAAACGCACACATCGTTTCCCAATGTTTGTGCGTGTGCCCTGGCAGCAATGACAGCTGTGATTGCCTGCCCCTAGGAGACACATTTCTCATTACTGCCGCAACGAGCACTGTGTCCTCTAAAGGAAGTAGCTAACCTCAGATTTTGTTTCTGCGCCATTAAACAAACAGCATTAAAGGAATTCAATCTACCAGTCGCATGATATTTTAATGGATGTTCATTTAGCAAGTCAGACAGATGCAACTGCATGTTAGTCTCACAACGCAACGCTGTTTGTTCAATAGATTGCCGAAATTATTGTTTAAAGCCTTTGATTGTGTAAACACTGCACGCCATTCACCTTCTGTGTATTTGTGTCTCCCAGATGAAATGTGGATGAGGCTGGCGCTGACATGCATCGGGAGAAGTTTGAACCTTGACATACATTATGCCCCCGGATTAAAAGCATAAATGGGGTATTGGGTCAACTAAGTACTAATATATTTTACATTCCTGCGAGTATGCTAATCACAGCTTCCACAATGTCCTGTTGAAAATGAAAGGCAAAAATCACGAACAATGCAATTCTAATATGTTTCCTCCTGTTACTAAGCAGGGAGCACAATTTTATTCTTCGGTACAAAATCGAAGCCCCTTAACGTCCCAAAACAATACCAGCCAAGTCCTTTTTCCGTATCTTTGGCAATAAGATGTCTCAGGTGCTACAACTTCCCCCCAAAATGAAAATGTCTAATGAAAGTTCATACGATGGTCTTCATAATCTATGCAAACTACGGAAAGTTTAGTTCTGGGTACACCTCTACTTAGTTGATCTGTTTTTGGCATCGGCTGTGATCAGTTTTAGCTGTATTTTTGCGAGAGCTCTCGCATCATCAGGATAAACAGAACCATAAAGGAGGATAGCAAGAGTCGGCTTTGCAGAATCCCTTTCACCCTTTGACTTTCCACCATTAGCTATTTCTTGGATACTCTGCCAGTCAAGCTCAAGGGATCAATGACACAATACCGTGGCAACACACATCGCTGTCAAAAATAAAGTGTCAAAAATCTTGCATCCCACTATATCGTACTCCTATAGTTATAATGGTAAGAATCCATATAGCGAACAAAATATATAATTGACACTAATCCAAAAATATACAAATATATCGATTAAAAAAAATATATATATAGAGTTAAAAGTGTTAAATGTTAAATATTTTAATATATGAATTTAATATAATGTAAAATAAATACATTTCAGTAATATTTAATACTTTATAAATGTATACTTCAAACACATATGTACACACACACACATATATATATACACACATATACATATTATAAAATAAAATATATTATATTATACATATATATAATTATTCACTGACATTTTTATCATTATTATTATTATTATTGTTATAGGTAGGCTTGCATTTCACATGTACAAAATTGTAGGACGCTAGCTCTCTATATAGTGTACTAAAACGAAGTATACTGTGCAGAGAATTCCTTATTGGTGCACAGAGGCCAAAGTAGATAATACTAACCCTCTATTTGAAGTATTGTCGGAGAGCAATTAGGCTTATCAGAGGCAAGTGCTAAGAATTTGTTCTACTCACAGGGGCAATAAATGAGACACACACTCAAAATTAACCCAAGACCAATGTATAAAAACAGTATTAATTTTTATGCAATTTTGAGAACCTATAACTTCGATATACAGTAAGTACTTTCAAAGTTACGATTTGTAAGAGTTTGTAAAATATATCACTTTTGTGCGCAATTATGCACCATTGAAGTCATCAGGGAAACGCAGAAAAATGCATATAAAATCAGGCAATGCTTTCACAAAGTTCACCTTCTCATTTTAGGTTTATAGCAGGATTAGTTCTAATGTTCCTGCAGCAGAAGATTGGGAGCGTCCTGGAGTCAGCCGGTAGCAGGGTGCTGAGGGTGTTGGTAGCTGGTGCGCTATGACAAATGGGGCCATTTGAAAAGACACTGCACAGAGGGACTTAAAGGTACGTCTGGTGGGTCCCACAAGAGGGGGGAGGTTGCAAGGGTCTCAGAACCATGGGAGCACAGCTAGGTCATTGTTACCTGGGCCGGTCGGGCCAGGTGCAGAGATGATAGATCAGCTGGGCGCCATGCATCGAGATATCCTCATGGTTAGGAGCAGGCAACTTGGAGAGGCAATTTCTGGACAGCTGGTCCACTCATGATGTGAGTGTCAGGAGTCTCAATATCTTTTGATGGCTGCTTGCTTTTAGGGTAGTTGGAGTCTGGCTCGGACTCTTCGTCTCCCTACTTGCTGAAGGGGTCCAGTACCCTGGGTATTGGTGTGGTACGGCTTCTGTAGGTCCTGGTGTCTTCAAACATGGTGGGTAAACAGATCTGACCCTCCAGAGATGTTGTACCTCTTTTGATGTGGGTGCTGCTTTGGAGTTGCCTGGAAGCAGAAAGTCAACAAATCAGACTTAGCGGGATCGGTGCCTATAGCGTGCACTGGAGTGATACCTTCACTCCAAGGGAGGTTCTTGGCAATTTCTCGAAGGCTGTAGGAGCTCAGAGGATCTTGGAGTCTTCACAGGTTCAGGACATGAACTGCACAACCACAATTGTTGAGTCCTGGAGCCAGCAGATAGAGCTTGGCACCAATTTTCTCTGAAACAGGGCTTCAGTTCTCAGGCAGCAGCTCTTATTTGACCTAGTCTTCTTCTTGTCTGTTAAGGTCAAGGTTAAATGTCCAGGGATGCCATCTAAATACTAAATGTAGGGGGCTAAAGTGGGAAACAGGTAGTAGCCAATGGGCTGCCTATCTTTAGGGTGTCTACACCCTTATAAGTGACCACTTCTAGTGGGAAGAGGCACAACACTAAGCCTGATAGGTATTTTTCCACCATCTCAACATAGTGTATTTTCAGGAGAGGGGTTCACATTGCCTGCCACACCTTAGGGGTGGGGCTGTCTAAATGTGGGAACTCCTTATCTAACTAGTTTTCCCACCTGTCCTCCTACCAAAGGTGGAGCAGGACAGGGGGTTGGCATACCTCACTATCTGGGTAAGCCGGGGCTGCACTTCAAAAGCAACATTGCCTTTGAAGTTTCCCACTCTGGAAAACCATTCCAGCCTGGATGAGGTGTGAAACACCTCCGTCCAGAGCATGCTTTGCATCTGGCATCTGAAAGTGCAGGCTCTCACCCCATGATGTCAGAAACATGTCTGGTGGTGGAAGGCTGGCTATGGCTGATCAGAGACCACACCGGTGCATGGTAGGTTTTCAGGGGACCCTCTAAAAATTGTTAATAAATCCAAAACTGACATCAGTGAGGATTTATTACCACAAGATGTTTGGTACCAAACATCTTAGGGTACAGTGAAGACACCATGGAGTTAGGAAACACGTAATGACAAGTATCCAGCCCATGCACTCTCTATGGTTACCCTGTGCACTTACAATATTCAAGAATGGCTAAGATATTGCAGGGTTATATCTGCTCATGCAGATATGTCCACAAATGGGATATATTGCACCCTACCTTAGGGCTGTAAGGCTTGCAGTAGATGCGACGTACCTATATCTCATGCATTGTATGCGGGCATGTGTGCCATGGCGACTTTTCTGTTTTCTCTGCACCAAGATACACAGCCTGCAGGGGCAGTTTGCAGGGTTGATGAGGAGTCTCTGGGGTGGCACAAATTCTGCTGCAGTCCCAGTGGACCCTCTTCAGTACCCAAGTCCTAGGTACCAGGGGTACCATTTACTAGGGACATGCATGGGGGGCTGAATTTGTCTTAAATGTAGTTCAATTTTGGGACAGAGATCTGGCACTGAGAACCTAGTAAAAAGTGGGGGATAGCCATGTCAAAAGAGGCAAAAAAACAGTGAAAATCACTCGTTATAGTTACCTGAGCTAACTATAACTTGCGATCACTGAGTGGTTCTGTGGATGATGTCATCAGTGATGTTACTGACCATGTCATGAGTGATGTAATATGTGAGGTCATAAGCAGTGCATTGTGGGGGCGTAAGTTTGTAGGTAGCTCAGGTAACTATAACTGCTGAATTTCACTGGTTTTGTACATGTGAAATGTGACTCTAACTATAACGTCACTGTAACCTTTGGTTTTTTTATTGAATTTCTAGGTTTTTTAAACTTCTTTTTCCTAACTGTAACATCTCTGTAACCTTCAGTGAATTGCTAAGGTGTTCTATATTTTATTCCCTAATTGTAACTTGTAACCTTTAACTGTTTGTGTGTGAGTTGCTGTATTAAGTCAGAGAGTGGGAGCGTGAGTGGCTGTGTGTCTGTGAGTGAGTATGTGACTCTCTGAGTGGGTTTCTGAGTGGATGCGTAAGTCTCTGAGGGGGTTAGTGAGTGGGTGTGTGAGTCCATGCATGTATCTGTGAGTGAATACGTAAATGTCTGTATGGATCTGAGAGCGGGTGCCTGAGTCTCTGAGTGGGTTTGTCAGTGGGTGTGAGAGTGTGTCTGTGAGTGGGTGCCTGAGTTTCTGAGTGGGTCTGTGAGTAGGTGTGTGAGTATCTGCCTGGGTCTGTGAGTGGGTGTGGGAGTGACTGAGTGGATCAGCGAGTGGGTGCATCAGTGTCTGAGTGGGCCTGTGAGTGGATCCATGACTAAGTACATGCATGTGTAGTGTATAGTTAATTAGTTTAAGTGTGTAAAGTGAGTGTATCTTTGATTCCTGGAAATGTTCTTATATTGTTCAGCATTTCGATGCATCTCAGAAATCGATGGGAATAGAGTTTGCATTTCTCTTTGTAACATACTGATCTTCCTGGCAAAGTGCAGTTAGCCCTTTGCATAATACTCATGGAAACAGGTCAAGACCAAATGAGAGTAGTTTGGTTCAGATTGCTAGACTTGCATATTCCTAGTTATTTAAAAGGAGAATCATAGACTGTGCTTTGACCAGAAGAAGGCAGCAAAGAACTTACTTATTACAGCTACTACAGGTTGCACTGTAATAGATGAATAATGCATTGTTGTCCATGAAAGATTTGAGATTGCTTTTCAATCTGAAATTTCCAAGAAAATACATTTACTGTACTTTTGTGAAGCTGAGGACTTACAATAATTTGTCCTTTATAGAGGTAGATCGTCTTCAGGGACACCTGCTTTGTTTACATTTTTAACTAGTGCTTGTTGAGCTTTATTTTCTGTGAAATATGCATGAAGCTTATAACAGAATCTCAGTTGCTTGAATATTGAGCAAGAGTCTACACATTTCCACAAAATGTCTAGCCATTTTTTCTACTTTCTAGTAGTTATTTACTAAGTAGCAGCAAGTTTAGTGAATGTATAGTGTTTCCTGCTAATTATCTTGGGATAAAGTGGAAAGAGTATTGTATGTGAGGTGTTTTGTGTGCTTGTGAGCTGTGTGCAGAAATATATTAATTTATTAACTATATATATATATATTTTTTTTTTGTATTTGGGAGTCACACACCCGTTGTGAATGCATCACGATTCCAGTTTGGTTTTGATAGAACTGAAGCAGATATGTGGACACTTTTATGGTTTTTAGATATGTGGAATACTAAGAAACTAATAAAAGTAATATAATGTTAAAGAGAAACCATTTCAAAGATCGTTTTATCACTTTTTAGGGTGTTGCGACTTGCCGGCACGTACTTCTGGATTTGCACTGGGTATATGACTCTGGCATAATTCTTTCAGTTGTAAAACACTTACATAGACACCTTTAAAGTTTTATTTAAAGGGTTTAGTAAAACAATACTAAAAGTATTGTAATCATAGTAGAAATAAATTTTAAAGTTATTTTTAATACATTTTGCAGATTCACGCTGGTGAAGCGGTGAGAGTACGAAGGCGTCACGCACACCATGTGACTCAGAAACAAATGGATATCATTGGTTAAACATCATTGCATAAATAATGCAGTAAGCCACACGTGTTTCTTCTATCTTTTTGAGCCTGTGGATGGGTTTTACACAGCTATCTTTCACGTCTCAATTTTGTGGTTTTTTTAGATGAAAATGGCACCTGCTCCACTACCACCAACTAAAAACAACGAGAGCAGTTGTTAACATGAAGAGACGCCAACACCTCTCAAGAAGCAAAGCATTGTCTGGGAATAGTTTACCATCCCTCCTGGGGTAAAAAAAAAGTCAGTGCTTTTAAGGTGACCTGCACAGTGTGCAACAAAGCCCTGTTTTGTAGGTACAACTACACATACTCTTGCAGAAACACGAGTATGATGAAGTATCTGCAAACCATTCATTTTACTCATTTATCAAGAGCTCTGATGGAAAAAGAGAAGTGGGATAATCCACCATCTTCTTCAGACGGTGCTCAGCCACTTACGTTGTCTAGTTTGACTCTCACAATGCCTGATCCAGCATGGGTCCCTGAATTTGCAGCTGTTGGACAATTCTGTTTAAGATGCTGGCTATTCCTTCTATGGGAGAACAGTCCACCCCTGCACTTGTGTCTTCTATTAACAGTCACCAGTATTAGTTTATTTGGGTTAAAAAATACTACTGCAATTTTTGTGTTTTTAGACAAAATTGTTTAAAAAAATCAAAATCAATTTCAAAAAGTAAAAAAAAGGTTCTCGTTAGAACCACCTATTCTGGTTAAAAAAAATGAATATGTGTCTGTTATATGTATGTTTGCAATACTGTAAATAACTTGTTCATTCTGTTGGTGTGTGTGCTATTGTCTGGGTGTGTGTGTAAGTGTATGAGGGAATAACATTCTGTGTGAGTGTCTGTATGTGTGACAGAGTTTTTTGTGAGTGAGTGTGTGGGTGTGCAATAGACTGTATAGGTGTCTGTATGGGTGAATGTGTGGGTATTGATTGGGTGTATGAGTGAGTGAGTGGGTGTGTGAGTGACTGTATGAATGAATGAGTGGGGGTGTGTGTGTGAGTGTATGAGTGAGTGAGAGGTCAGATGAATGGTTTTATGGGTGAGTGAGATGGTTGATAAGTGGCTGTATAGGTGAATGAGTGGGTATGTTAGTGTCTGCATGGTTGTGTGAAAGGGTGTATGAGTAGCTGTCTGGGTGAGTGAGTGACTGTGTAACTGGCTATATGTGTGAATGGAGTGAGAGTGAGCATGAGTGCCTGTATGGCTGAGTGAGTGAGTTGGTATTGATGTGGCTGAATGGGTGAGTGAGTAGATGTGTGAGCGGATCTATGAGTAAGCCAGCACATAAGTGACTGTATGAGTGAGTGAGAGATTGCATAAGTGGCTTTATGGGTGAGCGAGAGGGTGGATGAATGACTGTATTGGTGAATAAGAGGTTGTGTGAGTATTTGTATGGGTGTGTGAGAGGGTATATGAGTGGGTATATGGGTGAGTAAGGGACTGCGTGACTGAGTATATGTGTGAGTGAGAGGGTGCATGAGTGCCTGTATGGATGAGAGTGTGGATGTTGAGTGACTGTACTGGTCAGGGAGTGGGTGTGTGAGTGGCTGTATGAATTAGTGAGCATGTATGCAATTATATGAGTTACAGAGGATGTATGAGTGACTATATGGATGAGTGAGCGGGTGAATGAGTGGCTGTATAGGTAAATTAGTGGGTGTGTGAGTAGTTGTATGAGTAAGTGATGGGGTGCATGAGTGGGAATATGGGCGAGTTAGTGGGTGCATGAGTAGCTATATAAGTAAGTGAGAGGAAGCATGGCAACTGCATGTGTGAGTGAAAGTAACTATATGGGTGAGTGAGTGGCTGTGTGAGTGGTTGTATGTGTGAGTGAGAGTCTGCATGACTGTTATATGGGTGAGTGAGACAGTAAATGAGTATCAGTATGGGTGAGTGTCTGGGTGTTAAGTAGCTAAATGGATGAGTAAGTGGGTGTGGGATAGTTAAAGAGTGGATGGATGAGTGATGTTATGACTGAGTGAGAAGGTAGTTGAGTGGCTACATTAGTGAGAGAGAGGCTGTATGAGTGGCTATATGCATAAGTGAGAGGTTGGATAAGTGGCTGTATTGGTAAAAGAGTGAGGGTCTGATTCACAAAGGTAAACTTAGACCAAAAGTCTAAGTTTAGACCAAAAGTCTAAGTTTAGACCACCCTAGCCTCAATTGCAGCGCGAAAGTCACATCACATTTCCAGAATGCAAGTAGTAGTCAGACTAAAATTAGGGATGAAAGCACCTATGTCTCAAAACACAAGGCGGAAGGACATCTGCACCTCTGACCTTGGTCTTGCATGCGGTTGCCACCCCCTGAGAGAGATACAATGGCAGATGATGACGACTCCCACACTACGCACAGCGCTAATGAAAGACCAACTTATCCACACCCCACACACAGAAGTCCTTGCTCGAAGTACTCTTTCATGGAATGCCCTTGACACTTACGTACACAACAACCCATATGTACAGACGTTGCACACACATACGACTCATTGGTCCGAGCTGTGGCATATCATCCACATAACTGCCGCAGGTCAGAAGAGTGCCGGTTCTACATGAGCCACCAATGCAAGGGCAGAACATCCCGGGCACATGCTCAACACCTGTCATGTGGAACTGTACCATGTCCAAATGCTGCTAGTTAGTGTCTGATGCTTTTGATCTGCATGCTGTGGTCCTTGTCTTGCCCATACTGACATGCACATGCTAATTAAGTCTACGCAACTTCACTAGTGTTCAACTGTGATGAGTGTTGATTAGAATGACAAATCGTGTGCCTCAATGAGCATTGTCCATACACAGTGAGGGACTGACTGACACATGTCACTCAGGGGTGAGTCCCTATTGCCAGCTCCACCTCTGTGAGCCAGACATTGTGGTTGGGATAGTTGCTGATAGACCTGTGCTCTTACGTGTCTTCAGCAATGATAGTATGATGTCCATCTTCTTGCCATGTGGATCAATGTGATCCATCACTACAGGCTGTGTCCACCCAGTTGAGTGTGAGTAGGTATGCGAAGAGATGTTCTGTTGTCAAATGTGATGGAAGACACTACTTTAGTCCTGCCAATTACTTTGACATTTCACACACAGCCCTATTTCTAAGATTGCATGGGGCAGAGTTGTGAAACTGTGCAATTGTTGTTTCAGAGCAATGATGCCACAGCTAGTGCACACATTCCCAGTCATCTCACTGCCTCTGTGTGTCACAGTCACACATGTGCACTGCTTTCATTTCCCAGGGTGTACCTTTTTTTGCAACCAATGTCCTTACATTTATCTTTACTTTCATACTTGATCGATTATGGACATGACACATCTGTGTGATTTTTATTGATTTATTCACATTCGGTGGAGTGTCGGAGCTGGAGCAGTACATGGCCATGCAAACCCCACATTACATTGTAGCCCAGTGGAGGGCCAGCCAGAGTCATTTAGGGATTGACAAGTACATCGGAAGAGGAAGAGTACAGTCCGCAGTCTGATTGCTGTGTCATTGTTAAGCAGACAAAATATGGCAGTCCCTGTCGAGGTCCAAGGTGAGTGTCGCAGAGTGTTTCGGGGACATTGGGAGGTATTGTTACAGGGCATGATCCAGAGGGCAGAACCAAGCTGAAACAGGGTATATGGCAGAGAAGATTGCTACTGGCTCCTTCTTAATACACAGGTTGAATCACCTGCATCTTCGTCTTCTATGTCATCTGTCTGACATGTGGGTGTTTGGTCTGCAGCACTGTGTGCCACTGACACATCAGGGGCCGGAGATGTGTGAGTGGAAGTACCAGCAGCATTCATCAGCGACTGCCTTAGTGGCAGCAATGCGATGATGAGGATCTGCATGGCATGGAAGATACCAACAACTTTTCGCTGGTGTGCATCCGTGGCAGCCATTCTTTCCACATGCATCCGCTCCATGTTCTCCATTACCCTCAGCATCTGTGACAACTATCGGCTGACATCGCTGAGGCCACTCTTACTAGACAGTTGTTCTCTTCTCAGAGGCATGACTCCAGCGGTGCCGAAAATGGATTGTTGGACATCATGGAGCGAACTGTTGGTGTCCGTTAGGGAGTGTAAGTGGTCACTGATGTGACTTAGACACCCACGTATTTCATCTAGTTTGGCTGCCATGTGGTCGAACCCCACTGCACCTGTTTAGCCACCTCCTTCTGGCAGTCTAATACCTGGCCTTGGAATGCAAGGTGATGGGAGCCAGCCGTGGTGGTGCTGTGTGGTCTGTGCAGGGGGTGGGGTCTCCTTGATGCAGCTGGGCTGCCCTGCTCCTGGAGATGGGTTGCCGTAGCTGTCCATGAGCTGTTGGGGGGCATCAGTGTCGAAGGTGGAGAGGTACTCTTCATCATCAGTGAAGAGTTGTTGGGTCTGCTCTGCAGGAGGTGTTGATTGTCCCTCTGCAAAGTGAATGGGAGATGCAGTTTAACATTGTGTTGACATGTCTGTTGACACATTGTTCAAGATTACATGCAGACGGCATGACAATGTACATAGTGACTGTTTGGGAGGAGCTGACTATTTGATGTAGGACAGTGGACATTTGAACTACATCAAAGATGTGAGGTTGTACACGTATATTATCATCTCACAGTTTCCTGCTATGCCAGATGTGATTGGCCAGTTTCTACACACAAGCGGAACCAGTTGTGCACTCAGTAATGTGGTGAGAGTGTTGCACTTTGTACCACATTGTTGTCAATTTCGATGTGCTGTTATTGATATGTGTGTGTGCTGCATTGTGGCAGAGTCGCCCCTGCAGCTGTGATTTTACTGCCCCTTATCCCTTTTATGCGGTGTGACTTTGACTTCTGTGCTTCTACATTGCTGAGATGATGTAGACTTGGCTATTTTTGACTCTTGTTCGGATCTTGTACTCTTGGGCATGGTTTATCCGCAGATGTGTTGTTGATGTCAGGGGTTGTTTGTGCACGTGGATGTGTCAGAGTGTGGATTGCTCCTTTCAGGATGTGTTCCACACTCAGCCACCTCAGAGTTGTGGCGTGCACTGATGACTTTGGACACCATTTCCTCCATCTCATCCAGCTCCTGGTGTTCCGCTGGACTGCCACCTCCAATCTGCATTGCTGCCTGATAGCTCTCATCTCTTCTTGGTTTTGCGTTTCGCGTCATTCCAGCGCCTCTTGACCTCTCTAATTGTCCTCCTCCTCACTCCGACTGCATTTACCTTGTCCATGATGGCCTGCCATTCTTATTTGCCAATGACACGTTGGAGGTGATGAGCAGTTATTGGTGGGGTTCTATCACCTTTGGGATGATGATCCTGTTTTCCTGCAGACTGAACCTCGTCTGCCTAGTCTTCTTCTCCTTGACCTTCCGTGACCCCGAGGTCTCAGAATGGTCCTCCTGGGGGCAGGTGGGGTTCTGGTCGTCCTCTGTACTTGCACAGGCTTCCTCCATGGTGCTACGCAGTTTAAATTATTTTGTTTGTGGTTTTCGGTGCTTTTATAGTGCATTTCCCCGCATGACGCGTGGGAATTGCAGGCCTGTCGCTGGTTATCACTGATTTTTGTATCGCGATTGGCCACATCGTAACTTTTTTCTCGTTTGTGTTTTTTCGGTGTTGCGTTAATTTTAACGGCGTCATTTGACGCGTTATCGTGAGACTATCGCATGGTACCGCCGTGTTGAGAATACAACGTTAACACGGCGTTATTTTCCCACGATAGACTGCGATATGTAAAGTTGCGTTAAGCTAATTTTGCGATAATTATCACACGTTCTTGAGAATATGCCCTTAATTTTCTAAATTATTGTTGTGAATAATATCTTTTTTATGTTGTTTTTGTAGTATTTAATTAGTGTTGTATGTTAAAACATTTATTTTGAATTTGTTTTAATTTTATGCACAATCTGTAATATATTTTGGTACAATTTATATCTCTGCTGTTTAATATCAAATTCGGTTTATTTCATTATGTAGTAATTCATATTATTTACAATGTTTTCCTTAATTTAATGTGTATGTTATAAAAATATAAATTATAAAAAAAAATATTTAAAATAATATATACTAGGTGTAGATCCATTACAAATATTTATATTATATTAATGTATAATTTCAAGCTTTTTAGTTATTTATTAAGTTGTCATTATAATTTTTTTTATATTTGATGAAAAAATATAAATTATATGTGTAATTGATTAACATTGGTTCTAAGTGTATTTTAGAAAATGTGAATTCATTAAAGGATTTTATGCGTATTATATAAATTTACAGTTAGTTCTTTTTTGTAAATAGTCTATGAAAAATAATTTATATCATTCCTACTTTTGTATATTTGTTTCTATAGTTGGTTGTATGTTGATTATATATTTAGTTAATTCTTGTGTTGTTAATGCACTATTTTAATTTTAATATGAGTGTTGCAAAATTATTATATATTATATAAATGTGTTAAATAATTATTTAGTTTATTGTTGATTTTTGTATACAATCATATTGTATGAATTATTTATTTTTAAAGATTTCAAAAAATAATATACAATATGTACGATTATAATATGTTTTTTAAACTAATATTATTTGGTAATTAATATAATGTTTTGGCGTATTAAATATATAATGTGTAATATTAAGGGTCTATTATGATGGCGGGAAGACAAAGTCAGCCCACCACCGCAACGGCAAAAGGGACCGCCCGCCATAGGTGCGGCGGTCCCGCCATACAAATTAGGATGCGCCCGCCACACTGGCGGGAGCATCCCGCATTTTGTACTTTGCGGCGGGCGGTGCTGTAAGCAGCACCCACTGCAATGTAAAAAATGCATGTTGTGCATTTGCATGCACAATGTGACAGGCACCGCGCGGTGCCTGGCACCTTGTGCATGCAAATGCTGGGGGGTACCATAGGTACCACCCATGTGCACCCCAACCCCCCAACGCAACGGGCCCCCAAATGCAGAAACTGCATGCCTTTCCATGGCGATTCACCCGCCATCCTAATGGGCCCCTAAGTGTTCAATACTTTCAAAAAATGTATTTAGATTGGACTACAAATAGGTAAAGTGGCCACTTCAGTGTCCGAAAACTTCCCCTAAATGACTTACATTGGAGGGGACCCCGCGATGAAAAGGGTGGCGGACATGCAGCCGAATCTGGGTCTGGGAGTGTGTGCAGGTGGGTACATGTTATACCCCCCTGGAATTGCATCCTCTTTCCTCCACATTGTGGCATGCACTATATGGTGCATACCACACCATGCAGAAACGTGTTGCAGGCCCTCTTACGGCAGCTGTGGGCTGTTTAGGCTCTCCCATGAGCCTAACACGGCTGCCACCATGAAATTACCACCACATCGCCCACGCACTCTGGACTAAACTAATAGTCCAATGTGTGAGCTCACCATGGCCTTAGCGGTCTTCCTGCGACTGCCGCGATGGTGATCCCATTGGAAGATCGCCAAGGTCATAATGAGTCCCTGGAGTGTCCACTAAATGTCATAGATTTGTAGTGAGGAAAGCAACTGTCACAACTTCAGTACCCAAACCCTTCCCCTTAATGGCTTGGATTGGAGTGGGAACACTACATCTGACCACTTTGGTGTCCAACCCCTTCCCCTAAATGTCTTAGACTGGAGTGGGAATAGTAAATGTCAATTCTTTAGTGTCCAAAACCTTCCCCTATATGGCTTGGATTGGAGCAGCAATAGTAAATGTCACTACTTTAGTGTCTAAAACTGTCCCTTAAATGTTTTAGATTGGAGTGGGAATAGTAAATATGACAAATTCACTGTCCAAAACCTACCTCTACCTAGTTCGGCGTTCCAACCTGTGGTGGTGGTCCAACTGCTGCCACGCTGCCAGACCACCCACAGTATTACGACTCAGGTAGTCGGACTGCTACATTATGGACAGAACCACCGGGATCATGGATCCTTCTGAGCAGGTAGTCTTTCACCTAGTATATTCCAAGTTGCAATTTCACAACCCTTTTCATGGCAGTAAACCCGCCATGAAAAGAGTGGCGGAATGGCAACAAAGAGGGACCTAACAGGGCTGCCTTCCGTATTTGGGCCTGGGGTCTTGGGTGCGTGCGGCAGGGCACATGTAGTGCCCCACTGGATTTGTACCCCCTTTCTGTACGGTGTGGCATTCTGATTGAGGTGGTCTGCATGATAGGTTCTTCTATGAGCTTAGCAGACTGCCACCATCAGACCTCAGGAGGACCCCCCACCAGACCAGTATTTAACTTCTAATCAGGAGGGTGGTCACATCACGTCTTTGGTGGTCCTAGAGCGTAGGATTTTCAAAGTTGTAATAAGGCCCTTAGTGCCCAACACTTTTACCTAAATGGATTAGATTGCAGCAAGAATAGTTATTGTGATCCCTTTAGTGTCCAAAACCTTCCCCTAAATAGATTAGATTGGAGTGGGAATAGTAAATGTGACCACTCTAGTGTCCAACATCTTCCACTAAATGGCCTAGATTGGAGTAGAAATATTAAAGGTCAGCACTTTTCCCAGAATGGCTTACATTGTAGTGGGAAAGAATAGTAGTAGTAACACCTAAAATGGTTTTAATAGTAGTGGGAGTAGGTACTGTAACTATTTTAGTATATAACACATTAAGGGCCTTATTACAAGTTTGGTGGTCTTCCTCGGGGACCACCACGGTGACAATCCCAGGAAGACCGCCAACCATGGTGAAATTCATGGTTGGCAGGCTGTGCAGAGGAAGTGTCATGGTAGCGGGTATGTTGGGTTTATAGGAGAGCCTAAACAGCATACCTCTGCGAGAGAGCCTGCAGCACGTATGTACATGGTGTGTCATGCACCATGTTGTGCATGCCACACAGTGCATGCACGAAGGTGCAATTGTAGGTTGGCAAAACATGTGACCCCCACACACACCACCATGGCCAGATTCGCCCAGAGGCCCAGTTAGGGCCCCTTCTCTGCATTTCATGGTGGGGTCCCCTCCATGAAATGGGCAGTGGAAATGCAGGTCGTAATATGCTCAACGGTACCGGCATCGTCAACACCATGACCACCAGCATGCTTAGCTCAATTTCAGACTGCCACTGCAGTAGGATCCTGAATCCCAGTGAAGGCGATGGTCTTGTAGTGGTCCCACTGCTATCATCTTAATAGGGTGGTCGGACTGCCACCGCGAGTAGTGCGAATCAATGATCGCCATGCTCTTAATAAGGCACTAAATCTAATATGTTATATTAAAGTGTGAGTATTAGATATAAAACTTCAAGTACTGCATTTTTCACATACACCATGAGAATAAACTTTTTTCAATCATGTTGTTTTTGATATTTATATTTTTATTTATTTAGTTGTTTCAATTTAATTTAGTATATGTTCACATTTTTGAAAACTCATATATATATTTTTGAAAAAATAAAACATGCAGAATATTTTTCCAGCATTATTTCACATATTGGTATTTGTCAATATTTTTGCAATTATGGTAAAATTTTTAACCATATAGATTTGCTATACATCCCTTTTTTTATACCAGGTTTGATATACTGTTTTAAGGATATTTTAAATAGTGCTATCATTTATTATTTGTATAGTAGTACTTATTTTTTACTTTGCATAATTATTAGCATTTTCCTAATAAACGTAGTTTAATTTTTAACACATATATAACATTGTTACATATTTTATAACCAATTTTTATCATTTTTACTTAAAGTCCCATTGTTTTCTATAGGGAGATAGGCTACTGTACTTTTGTATTCAATCCTAGTCATTTTTCTGCAGATTTGCTGGGAGCAAGTCATGGCTGCTGATCATTGGCTAAGGTAAGACATTTTTTAAGCTTCTCTAGAGGTTTTGGCGGTAGGCAGGATGTGGGTAGAACTAGTTCAAGGTAGTTATAACATTCATTTTTATTTTGAGGGTCAGTTAGTCATAGTTTGTTTTCTGTTGTTTAGAAGTGTTGTGCATTAAGCCTATTTAGAGTCTGATAGTGGTCTAGTCTTATTTTAGATATTGTCATGTTATATTTTGTGTTTATTACAGTTGTGTGGGTGGGTATTTTATGTTTTTTGCAGGTTTATGGATACAAGTCATCCAATGGACCTGTAGTGTTTTTAAAGGAAATTAGGGCCCCATTAGGATGGCAGGTGGACTAAAGTCTGCCCGCAACCCTAGCAGTGCTGGGACCGGCCGCCAGGGGTGCAGCGGTCCCGCAATGCCAATTTGGATGCAACCGCCACCCTGGCAGTTGCATCCCGCATCTTTGACATTGCGGCGGGCGGTGCTGTAAGCAGCACCTGCCAAAATGACAAAGAGGCATGTTGTGTATTGCCATGCACAACGTGACAGGCAACGCGCAGTGCCTGCCACCATGTACACGGCAATGAAGGGGTACCATAGGTACCCCCCATGTACAGCCTCCCAACCCCCCATGCCCCCGGGCCCATTTCCCGCATGCTTTCCATGGCAGAGTCTCCGCCATGGAAAGGCATACCCACCGCAACCATCCTAATATGGATGGCGGTGCCTGCATGGCACTGCCACCATATTGTGGGCTTTTTCCACCGAGCCGGCAATCATGAAAATTGCCGACCCGCAGAAAAGCGGCAGACGGACTTTCCGTCCGCCGGGGTACCCCCCGCCATAGTGACGATCCGCCCGCCATCATAATAGGCCCCTTAGTTTGGTTTCTAGTAACTCAATATTATTATTTTTTGAGTCCTTAGATTATTTGGGTTTCATGGAATGTTTCAATTTTTCAATAAGTTGGGTTCTTAATGGTTTCCTGTGACTTTGGATTACTTTGATGCCTTTACCTTAGATGTTTTTTCATTTTTGGGGCTTTTTTGGAAATGTTTTCTTTTTGGTTGATTATATTTTGACAAAATGGACGTGGAGGGAGAACTATAGCTACAGAACAGTTTTATTTATGTAGGGAAATCTTACATTTTATTATGCATTTATATTTACTATAAATTTAATGTATTATTTTACATTTTTATGTGCTGGATTTACTAGTTCCATGTTATGTTTATTTCTAATGATGTGTTTTGTCATTCTTGATATGCATACTTTCAACTAGATATTAAAAATAATGTATTTATAGGTCTTCTTTTCTATGGCTTTTGTAATTTTTGACTATTAAAATGAATTACGTTATATGTATTTACAAATGCTTAAGTAAGATAGTGTGTACCTTTGTTAAGGTTTCTTGGTTAGTGTGCACGTAAATAGGTGTTTTATAATGGGGATTAAGCTATTGATTCTAAGTTGTGTATTCCTTTGTTGTTTAGAAAGATTTTAACTTTACATTGTAGCATGTTATATATTCTACTGGTTTCTTTCCTTATTTTAAGTGAAATTAGCAGATTGATTGATTCTTAGTTGTTGGCAGCTTTGTTCTTTTTGTAGAGCCTCTATGCATTTGTAGAGTGGAGGTTGAGTACGCCCAAGTGTGGCCTAGAAGACATTGTGCCATCCTTCTATTGCGCTGTTAGTTTTGGCATCTTGAGCCATGGTGCTGTGTTGGACATCCCACCATGGCATTTGGAATTTGTGCTGACATCTGTGTCTAGAGCGGTGCAGTCTATCAACTAAAAAGTCTTCAAAGTAGTCCAATAGGGATGTAGTTTGTCTTTGTTTTTTGGGTAAAACTGGCTTTCTATAAGTTAGTTGCAGTGGTTAGCTTAGCTACCGCTGTTACTGGGAAGTAGGTTAGTGCAATAATTTTTTTTTATTTCAAAAGAAAACAGGCTGTTTGTTGTGCTATTCATAAACGCAGTCCCCAGCACACGCAAGAATTACAATCCACATGTATGTAAAAGCAAATTAGACAAATAATGAATCTTCTTTCATTTCTCTTTTCTTTATTTCTTTATTCTCCTTTTTCTTTTTACTGAATTCGTAGCCAACACGTGTTTCGTCGCCTGGTGGGCACACTGTCCCGCTACTTTTTCAAGGCTCAGTCTTCTATTTGTGAAATCTCTCTTTTGGTGATAATTCCATCCCAAATGATAGTCAAATTCAAATTTCATCCATGTATTATAAGGTAGTCATCAATATGGTTTTTGCTGGTCATCTACATTTATCACAAATATGCCCCGTTGCTAGTGATAGTGTATGCAAAAGGATCTGCCCTGAAATTGCTGAAGAGCAAGTAGGCTGTACAAATCCCTAGGGCCTCTCCGCAAATGAGGCCTGGCACTGCCCCCCTGTACTGGGGTGCATATCAGTCCAGTTTCGGGAAATGGGGAAGCCCTTCATCCCTCTCTTTTCCTCTCCGAGTACTTGAGATGGAATTATCGCCATAAGAGAAGTTTCACGAATAGAAGTTTGAGCCTTGAAAAAGTAGCGGGACAGTGTGCTATCCAGGCGACGAAACATGTGTTGGCAAAGAATTCAGTACAACGAAAAACGAAAATAAAGAAATAAGACAAGAGAAACAAAAGAAGATGAATTGTTTGCCTACTTTAGCTTTTACATGCATGTGCATTGTAATTCTAGCGTGTCCAGGGGACTGCATCTATGTTGTTCCGTTGGCCTAAGCCACACCATAGGGAGAAAGGTGGCTCTCTCTACCCTGCAGCACTGCTGACAGTACTAGGTACAGGGCTTATCAGCTTGTGCATTTTCCCGAGAGGCGCCAATTCCCTATAGAAGTACCACCCACCCATAATGAACTGTTGTGTTATACAGTTCCCACTAGAATAGATAGGACTGCGTATTACGATGACAGGATTTCAGAATGTGGGGAATGAGTCCATCTACACCATCAGAGACTGTCAGCCTCATTCCTAGCTAGCTCACAGTGCCTTACCTGAAACCCTAATATTCCTGGGTGGCAAATGATTTTGGCAGCCCTGAACATGACACTCAGATCCCCAAGGGAATCGTGCACACAGATCTGAGCCCTTTCGTTGTCTACTTACGCATGTTCTTGCTTAACACAAAAAAGTTACAAATAAAGATTTCAATACTTTTGTTGAAATATTCGTAATCTTGCCTACAGAGAGTGAGCTGCAATTATTAGGCGGATTAAATAAATCTTGGTAACCAGCAATATGAACATGGTGAAAAGAATAAACAGTCCAACCATGGCAGTCTAAATTCTATATATTCCTACCTATCACTACCCCTACTCTAAGAGCATAGTGGAGTTATCCTTCACCCGATCTCTTAGGTTAGCCTGAGCCCCATACCTAGATAGCTGGACCAGGGAATCAGCTTGGAATATGATTGGCAATCCTTCTATGCAGGATGGAAGACAACCATCAAGGACAGTCGTGACCGGACTGGCCCTCTGACCCAAAAAAACTGACATGCACTGTTTATATAATAAAACCACTGTGTTAGAGGTACAGCTTTAATATAATGATGTATCTAGATGTTAGAAGCTGTCTCCGAATTGGCAATGCAAGCACTAGAATATCTTGTTCGTTGTTCCTAGACGTGTACAGATTATGTAGCAGGAAACTCTACAACTTGTAAAATGTAAAAATAAAATGGAGGACTAAAGAGGATCTAAGAGAACCTCTCTATAGTTACATATTCTACACTTCGGGCCTGATTGCAATGTCGGGCAGAAATGTTATGCCCAACACCATCTCGGAATTGTGACCAACCGACTCGCAGTCGGCGCTTCCTCCCAACCGATTACGATACGACCAAACACTGTTCGGTCGGAGTCCAGTTGTTCCCTATGGAAGCTCGTGTACCGCCCGACAATACAGGCTCCTATGGGGAATTGCCGTGGGTATGTAAAACCCTGCACCCTGTCGCAGGCACCCCATTGTGTCTGCCACACAGTGCAGGGTTTTACAGGGGGTCCCCTAGGTACTCCCTCGACCAACAACCATAGACACCAGAGGCTGACAGGCCAACTCGGAAAGGCTGTTGGAAATCGACGTGGTAATCAGTCAGTTCGAAACGCTGTCCCTAGTGGTGAATGTTGCTGTTCTGACCGACACGAATACTCTGAGAGCCAGTCGGAACTACCAACCGGTTTATGTTCCAATCGCGAACATCTTAATCGGTCAGTCTGAATGTACACCGACCAAGTTGGTCGGAAGGGTTTCGACACTGTCGAGGAGATACCGACTGTCGTGAGGAGGCTTTTTGTCTGACATTGTGACCGGACGCTAAGTGCAGATTGTTGCCAATGTCTCCAATTGCTTTGATTAAAGTGGTAGTAGCAACCTTGATTGGCTGTCTGTGGGTACAGTTCAACTATTTTTGTATCATGGCTAGTTCAAAGTCAATTATTACATTATGTGGGGAGTAGTCCTTTGTTTCAATTTTAATGTGGTTTAGTAGTTTTCAGTAAGTGATACTTTGTTTATTCGATAGCAAGGTGCATATTGTGTGTATGAAGGGTATATTGGTGTTTTGGTATTCACCATATAAGGTGTATACCAGAGTGAATTGTTAAGGGCATATTTTGAATGTTCCATCCATCATTCATGTTTGACATTGGCTTAGTCTTGATAAATTATTTGCTGAAGCAAATATTATAATCTATTTGTCATTATGGAAGAAGGGTTCACCATTATGTGTGGTAGTTATGTGTTCAGGAATTCGGATGTGTTCATATCTTCTAGGGGCAGAAGGAGTATCATGTGTGGCTCACTTAGTTTTTGCTGTAAAGCTTTTTAAAGTGGCTATAGTTTGTAGCTATCCTGTTGGGTACTTTAAGGATATATCTTTTAGAATGATAGTGGTAGGCTCTTGGGAACTAGTGCTACCCTCTTATAAATCTTGAAGTACATGTCTTGCTTGGATGTTGGTAACATTTGAGGGTGGTTGTGTTCTCTCACACTAATAACAACATCATTGTTTGGAGTAGCCTTCTCATAACATGCATTAGAGTAGTATTTTGTACATTTCCAAATACATTCTTGGTGCTTATGCTTTCTTGGCTGTAAGTGTAGGCTATGTGCAAGAGTAATTGTTTGCCTTTTTATTTTTTCCCAGAATTTTTGCTTTGTGGCCTTCTATTTCTGACCTGATTTTGTTGGTTTTATGACTCTGCACTTTACCACTGCTGATCATTGCTAAAGTGCATATGCTTTCTTTGTAAATTGTATGTATGGATTTCTGTTTCCATAATTGGCTGATTTGATTTACTAGTCACTCCCTAGTACAGTGCACTGTGTGTGCCTAGGGTCTGCACAATAAATGATGCTAGTGGGCCTGCAGCACTGATGGAGTCACCCACATAAGCCGCCTGTAAATGTAACTCAGGCCTGCCATTGCAGAGCCTGTGTGCAGTCTGGTACTGCCATGTTGACTTGGCAAGTACACACACTTGCCAGTCCCTAACCTTCCCTTTTCTTACATGTTAGTCACCACTAAAGTAGGCCCAAGGTACCCCTGTGGGCAGGGTGCAGTGTATGTGAAAAATCAGACATGCCCTGATATGTGTGGCATGTCCTGATAGTGAAATACTGCCAATTTCGTTTTTCACTATTGCAGGGCTACCTGTTCCCATAGCATAGAAAGGGGAGGTTGCTTATATCATCTTATAAACACAACTACCCCTAGGGAAAAGGTAGGAAAATAAAGTTTAGTATGCCTGAACTCAGAATGTTAATATGCATCTTTTAGTGAGGGGGATTTTTACATTCTGTGTTTGAAAATACCACTTTTAGAAAGTATTTTCTTGCTTAGCCATCCAGTGTGCCCCTGCTAGGATGTGTGTTGACTGTACGGCTTTGGAGTGACAAGGGCTGGGGATGTGCAGTGGATCCAGAGAGTCTGGATGAGTCATGGCTGGGCTGAACAGGCCTGGGCTGTATTCAGAGTAGGGGGAGGAGTTATCACAGGCACCTGAATAGGCCCGGTCTGCATTTAGAGTGGTGGGAGGAGATTTCCCTTGTACCTGAATAGGCCCTGTCTTCCTTACACAATGCTGTATCCACCTCCTGCCAGGCAGCTGCACCAGAGAGGACAGAACTGTTTTTGGCTGGGCAAAGAGCTTCACTGCCACCAGAGAACAAAGGAATTTGTAGTATAGAACGAGGGGCTCAGACCCCAGACTTTTAGATCACTTCTGGGAAATCAAGAGGAACCTTTACCAAGGAGAAGAGCTGGCGAAACTGAGGAGGAATACTGACCCTGTACTGTATGCTGTCTGGGGTTGGCCTGCAGTGGCTACTCTCTGCCAAGGAAAGGGAAAATAACTTTGCTGTTTGCTGTTTCCCCTGCCTGAGGAAGATCTCCAAGGGCTTGAAGAAGAGCTTGCCTTCTGTTCTCAAGTCTCAAGAAATCGCCGCACGCCGCATCGAGTGCACCAATCTCTATAGTCTAGGATCACTGCACCGATTCTGATGCAAGCTCTGCTATGCGGCTGAGAGAACCCACATATCATCCCAGATCGTTGCATCGCATCGAGGCGCCAAGTCTGTTGCATCGTTGGGAGATGCAGAAGAAACCGACGCATCACCTCCCCAGGTAGTAAGAAACCGAAGCATCACCTCCTCTCCGGTAAGGAACTAACGCATCACCTCCCCTGTGCAGCAGTAAGGAACCAACGCATCACCTCCCCGGAGCAAGGAACTGGTGCATCACCTTCCCTGACTGTGA
This sequence comes from Triturus cristatus, assembly GCF_964204655.1. Taxonomy (NCBI): domain Eukaryota; kingdom Metazoa; phylum Chordata; class Amphibia; order Caudata; family Salamandridae; genus Triturus; species Triturus cristatus. Next base: position 464,936,592 of record NC_140589.1, read on the forward strand.
GCATCCAACACATCACCTTCCCTGCGACCCTTTTTGTTTGTGTGCGCGATACATCCAATGTACTTTCTGTGAAAAGTGACACATCTACAATTTGCTTTGAACTGAACTATTTCTACCATTTGAAAATCATATTTTTCTTACTCTACTGTGGATTTTTGTTGTTTTGGTCTTGTTTGGTTTAGATAATGATTACTTATTTTTCTAAACTGTTGTGGTGTCCCTTTGTAGTTTTTTCACCGTATTACTGTATGTGTTCACAAATGCTTTACAGACTGCCTCTGAGATAAGCCTGTCTGCTTGTGCCAAGCTACCAAGGGGGTGAGCAGGGGTTATTTTAGAAGTGTGCCCCCCTTACCCTGACTAGAAGCAAGGATCCCTATTTGGACAAAGTTACCTACCTCTGCCATTTCTAAAAAGCTGATATTTAGAAGTTGTTTGATTTCACTTGCTTTTTATGTGCCTTTCTCCAGGGTTACGATTGTTGAGTTTTATTGGTGGGTCTGTAGGTTGTAGATGGTGTTGTACTTTTTTCTGTTGTACCTAAAGTTTATTAGGTAAAGATGAATAGAGATTGTTTAGTTATTTGTGTTTTTTTTACATTTTTTGAATTTTTTTTCCAGGATGTTACAATACATTTCTTACTTGATTGTAAAGGTAGATTTTTGTTTTTCTGTTGGAAAACCAGCATAGAGTCGTCGTCTTGCAGCTTTAGTGTTTTTGATGAGGTAAATGTTGACATTTTGTGCTCCTTTTATATTTTATTTTCAGTAATTTCTTATTTTTATTAGTTAGTTTGCTCTACGGGTGTTTTTATTGGTTAGTGTTCATTTAGTTTGAAATCCCGCCCCCCAAAGCGGGAGTTTATTTTCGGAAAAGAAAAAAGAAATAGCCCCCCACATGCTGGAAGTTTTCTCCCAGGATATCTGGGTCAGTATTTACTATCCTGTCCCTTACAGGTGGTTTTGCTCTTAATAGGGTGAACAGTGTAAAGTCTATCCTTTGATGACCCCTACTCTGTCAGGCTGCCAGGGGAAATATTTTGACACAATTGATGGATGGAATGCAGAACAAATCAAAACATTCACCCCCAGTCAAGAGATCTGGGTTAAATCCATCATTCTTTTGCTCACCATGCCACCTTAGTTTAGACCTGGCCATATGCAAATCAGTCTTGACCCTGTGCTTCATGGGAACAGTCGAGCCCCAGCTGCCAAGCCAGGTCCTCCCTGGACCGGAAACAAGCATCCTAGGACCGGTTTCGGGGTTTCACCCCTCTTCAGCCAGGATAGCTTGATTCCAGTGGCACAGTGAGCCCTGAACCCACGTCTAGGAATACCTGGCGCACTTAGAGCAAGAAAGCAAAAGACATACAATTGATGGATGGAACGCAGAACAAATCAAAACATTCACCCCAAGTTAAAAGATCTGGGTTAAATCCATCATTCTTTTGCTCACCATGCCACCCCAGTTTAGACCTGGCCATATGCACATCAGTCTTGACCCTGTGTCTCATGGGAACAGTCCAGCCCGAACTGCCAAGCCAGGTCTTTCCTGTACCAGAAACAAGCATCCTAGGACGGGTTTCGGGGTTTCACCCCTCTTCAGCCAGGATAGCTTGATTCCCGTGGCATGGAGTGCACGGGACCCACGTCTGGGCATACCCTTCCCACTCGGGGTGACAACTGCAAAAACAACAGTTGATGGACAGAATACAGTACACTGTCATACATTCACCCCATTACAGAGATCTGGGCGTAAATCCATAATTTTCCTAGGATGCTTGTTTCCAGTCCAGGGAGGACCTGGCTTGACAGTTCGGGATGGACTGTTCCCATGAGGCACAGGGTCAAGACTGATTTGCATATGGCTGGGTTCAAACTGGAAAGGCATGGTGAGCAAATAAACAATGGATTAGTCCCAGATCTCTGTACTGGGGTGAATGTGTGACATTGCTCTGCATTCTGTCCGTCAAATGTTGTTTTTGCAGGGGAAATATTTTGTCAAGAAGCCCAATGCAAAGAATTTGGTCTATCATTAAATGTACTGACTATCATTGAAATATGAATAAATGAATCATACATACAGGCATCAAAGACAGAAGAAAAGAAACTCCCTGAATTATTTTATTAATTACTTTATAATACATTTTGTACGAAATAAGAAACTCAGTAAACCAAAACATTCTGTTACCTCCACTCTTGCAAACTACGATCATTTTACAGTTCCACTTTTGAACTAATTTTTCAGACAGAGGATGTGGATCGACTGTTTAGGTTTCAGAACTGATTTGGTGTGATTCTCTTTTAATTGCAAATTCCAGAGTTGGATGGAGGAGCATAAGATACTTAGTCCTCTCCAGGCAGGGTTCAGAGAAAAAATGTCCTCACTGGATAAAATCCTCAGGCTACAGATATTACACTGGAAGATCATGTGTCTGGAGGGTGGCAGCCTCTACTTAATATTTGTAGACCTGAAATCTGCGTTCGATCTGGCCCCAAGAGACAAGCTGTGGGCAGTTCACCATGAGATGGGGGTCCCGTCATACCTGTGCCAAATCATGAAGCGGTTACATGAGCGAAACCACGCCCAAATTAGATATGGCAAGGAAGGAAAACTCACGGCCCCCATTCCCGTAAGTAGAGGTGTCCGCCAGGGATGTGTCCTTGCCCCAACTCTTTTCAGATTATTTATAAATGGGCTAGTTGATTTTTTACTCAGTGAGAAGGATCTGGAAGTCCCTAAGTTGGCATCACGTAAAATCCCAGCCATGATGTTTGCCGATGACACCTTATAATTATCAAAATCGCCCATGGGGAAATAGAGGGTACTAAAGAGATTCAATGCATTTTGCAGAGTAAGATTGCTTGAGATTAACCTCCAAAAAAAGAAATACATGGCGTTTAACTCAGCCAAAAGTACCCAACCAAATCCAAGCTTAAATGGGAAACCCCTAAAGAGAGTAGCAGCTTTTGATTATCTCGGCATAACTATCACAGAAACAATGGACTGGGGGGCCCAAATTAAAAAATCAACCATGAAACTGGCACAATCATCAGGGGGTTTAACAAAGGTTTTCCGAAAATCCAACCATAAACCTGTGAGCCCAGCAAAAGAAATATGTAAAGGTCCAAGCCAGGGAAGCGGTGCTGTATGGTGCAGAAATATGGGGTCACCACAGTTCTGAAAGTCCCACACAAACAGAAAACACCTTTCTCAGGCAACTATTTGGCCTCCCACGGAGCACCCCTCTCACGCCGCTCCGATTGGACCTGGGTGTAAGGGCTATCGCTGAAGAAGTTAATCTTAGACCCCTTTTATTCTGGAGACGTCTGTGGGTTACCCCAGAACTCTCAGAATACAGGGAGGAACTAAGAGAGGTGATAAGTCTACCGGGGCGGGAAATTACCCTGGCTCTCTTACATTTGACACACTTCTAGAAAACTTGGGACGGGGCAATCTCTGGGCTGACCCAGAAGAGGCATGTGCCACAGTGTCCAGGAAAGAGCTAAAGGACTGCTATTGGGAGTTTAAACTGGCCCAACTCCAGAGCAATCCTTTAGTAGGTAAGTTAACTGCAGTTTTCTTAGAAATTAAGGACTGGTATAGCTTAGAGACGGCATTAAATGACATCAAGCCGGCAACTGCGAGAAAGCTCTATCTCCAGTTTAGATACGGGGTCTTGCCACTCCGCTCCTTTACAAATAAATGAGCGGGCTCACAAACTCTGGGGTGTCCGGCTTGCGACTGCCCACAGAATCAGATTTCCATGTGTTTTTTTGTTGCCCCGGATACCACAAAGCAAGAAAACGGTGGTTGGTCCAGATATGTAGAAACCTAGGTACCAGGCGCTGTTCTGAGGCTTTTAGGATACTGAAACACGATACTAGCCTCCCTATAGTATACTCGGTAGCAGGTTTCTTATTCTCTATGTGGTGCACTCGCAGAATATTTTTAAAACCAACCCAGTAAATAAGGTCTATATTCTTGCATAATAGTCATCAAATGAAGGAATTCTTAAGGGTTTACCTGTTTTATAGTTCAATCAAGAATGATTTCAATGATGAAGCGTATTTATATTCTGAATTTATTGTTTCTACTGGTTTGTTGTTTCTGAGCATTGACCGACTTTAGCGACGAAGATAAAGCTCTGACCTCTCAAATTTGGACTGGTGACTTGTTCACATATATTGCACATGCACTTTGAATCGTTAATACTGTTCCCATCTTTGATGGATAGAGCGACCTACATGAATAGTACTCCCACTTAGTGAGCCGCTACCATAGATTGATTTTAAAGTAAATGAACTGTATGATACTTCACATGTGCTTCTAAGGTCAAATTGGCTGAAATAAATTTATTTAAAAAAAAAAAGAATAAATAAATCATGCATATAGGCATCAAAGTCAGAAGAAAATAATCTCACTGAACTATTTTATTCATGACTTTATTATAAATTTTGTACGAAATAGGAAACTCAGTAAACCAAAACATTTGGTTACCTCCACTCTTGCAAACTACGATCATTTTACAGTTCCACTTCTGAACTAATTTTTCAAACAGAGGATGTGGATCGACTGTTCAGGTTTCAGAACTGATTTGGTGTAATTCTCTTTTAATTGCAATTTTCTGGCTGTATTTTGGACACAGCCTTAGTGCCAGGTGAAGTCTCTCATAGAAATAGTAATAGGACTGGCTCCAGCCAGGACTACCTAAACTAAGGGCACAATGAACGAAGGGATCTCAACACCTGGCTGTATTCTGCATTTCTGAGCAAGCACCCTGCACAAAAAAAGGGAAGCCCTGCTTAGAAACTTTGAGGATGATTTAAAAGATGGCAAAAATGGTATACTGTTGCAACCATGACAGGGTACACTTTCCACTAACTGGAAGGCCTGCCTGCCTCATTAAAAGTCGGGTGGATCTTCAGTGTGTAGAAAGTAGAGACTAATCCATCTCCAACACCTAACACACCTCCAATGGCCAGTTTGAGTTTTGGCCATGTGTTCACGCTCCTTATTTAGATTGGGCGGACACATGGCAAACTTTCACTGCCTGTCACTGCTTTAAAACAGTTTGCATCAAAGGGCAGTGAAAATGTTTAAATCAACCTCACACCATCGGAGAATTCTCCCATGGTGACGGAGTCATTTTTTATTTTCCATCTATCAAGGCTAATGACCGTCCTCTAATCAAAATAACCAGAGCGGTCTACAAGGCCAGTGTCATTGAGGCAAAAAAGGATGGTAAAGCGATAAGTGGGACACCTTGAGAAATTCCCTGGGCACCCGTGATATGAGGACTTTCTGGAAGGTGGTCAATACTGGCAGCTCTGAGGCTAAATTGCTGATAGAGCCAAACCTAGAGGCAGACGTGTGGAGGGACCACTTCGAGTCCCTCTACTTAGGGGCAGATACACTGGACGACCCAGCTGCTCAAGGCCATTCCCAATCAGTTGATTGGCCGATTGCATCCATGATTAGCCCCAGGAAAATTGACGGCACCCTGATAATAACTCTCAAAGAGATAACGGGTGCCCTTTCCAAAACAGCTCCGGGCAAAGCGCCAGGATTCGACAAAGATCCCAGGGGATTTATTTTGCAGTGAACCCACTATTTGGGCTCCAAATCTCTGGGTTTTATTCAATGCCATATTTCAAGGCATGAAGATTCCTGCCTGCTGGGCCGGAGCTGAAATAATTCATATATATAAAAAGGGCTCCCCACTGCTACCCATAAATTATAGCCCTATAAGCCTTATAGATATCAGCCAAAAAATCTTTGCATGGGTGTTGCTGTTCCGGTTGCAGAGTTGGACGGAGGAGCATAAGATACTTAGTCCTCTCCAGACAGGGTTCAGAGAAAAAAATTCCACACTGGATCATATCCTCAGACTACAGATATTACACTGGAAGATCATGTGTCTGGAGGGTGGCAGCCTCTACTTAATATTTGTAGACCTGAAATCTGCGTTCGATCTGGTCCCAAGAGTCAAGCTGTGGGCAGTTCTCCATGAGATGGGGGTCCCGTCATACTTGTGCCAAATCATGAAGCGGTTACATGAGAGAAACTAAGCCCAAATTAGATATGGTAAGGAAGGAAAACTCACAGCCCCCATTCCCGTAAGTAGAGGTGTCCACCAGGGATGTGTCCTTGCCCCGACTCTTTTCAGCTTATTTATCAACGGGCTAGTTGAGTTTTTTACTCAGTGAGAAGGATCTGGACGTCCCTAAGTTGGCATCAGGTAAAATCCCAGACATGATGTTTGCCGATGACACCTTATTATTATCAAAATCACCCATGGGGATATAGAGGGTACTAAAGAGATTCGATGCATTTTGCAGAGTAAGAGGGCTTGAGATTAACCTCCAAAAAAAGAAATCCATGGCGTTTAACTCAGCCAAAAGTACCCAACCAAATCCAAGCTTAAATGGGAAACCCCTAGAGAGAGTAGCAGCTTTTGATTATCTCGGCATAACTATCTCAGAAACAATGGACTGCGGGGCCCAAATTAAAAAATCAACCATGAAACTGGCACAATCATCAGGGGGTTTGACAAAGGTTTTCCAAAAATCCAACCATAAACCTGTGAGTCCAGCAATAGAACTATATAAGGTCCAAGCCAGGGAAGCGGTGCTGTATGGGGCAGAAATATGGGGTCACCACAGTTCTGAGAGTCTCACACAAACAGAAAACACCTTTCTCAGGCATCTGTTTGGCCTCCCACGGAGCACAAAAACGATACTAGCCTCCCTATAGTATACTCGGTAGCAGGTTTCTTATTCTCTATGTGGTGCACTCGCAGAATATTTTTAAAACCAATCCAATAAATAAGGTCTATATTCTTGCATAATAGTCGTCAAATGAAGGTATTCTAAAGGGCTTACCTGTTTTATCGTCCAATCAAGAATGATTTCAATGATGAAGCGTATTTATATTCTGAATTTATTGTTATACTGGTTTGTTGTTTCTGAGCATTGACCGCCTTTAGCGACGAAGATAAAGCTCTGACCTCTCAAATTTGGACTGGTGACTTGTTCACATATATTGCACATGCACTTTGAATAGTTAATACTGTTCCCATCTTTGATGGATAGAGCGACCTACATAAATAGTCCTCCCACGTACTGAGCCGCTACCATAGATTGCACTACATTTTATATTGTTCCAGGCTATACCTGGGTATCTTTTAACCAATTGTTTATATTCTATGTACCCGATCTCGTTTTTTCTTTTTATCTACCTTGATTTCAAAGTAAATGAACTGTATGATACTTCACATGTGCTTTTAAGGTCGAATTGGCCGAAATAAAGTTATTAAAAAAAAAAAAAAATCATACATATAGGCATCAAAGACAGAAGAAAAGAAACTCACTGAACTATTTCATTCATGACTTTATTATAAATTTTGTACGAAATAAGAAGCTCAGTAAACCAAAACATTCGGTTACATCCACTCTTGCAAACTACGATCATTTTAGAGTTCCACTTTTGAACTAATTTTTCAGACAGAGGATGTGGATCGACTGTTTAGGTTTCAGCAATGATTTGGTGTGATTCTCTTTTAATTGCAATTGTCTGGCTGTATTTTCGACACAGCCTTAGTGCCAGGTGAAGTCTCTCATAGAAGTAGTAATAGGACTGGCTCCAACCAGGACTACCTAAACTAAGGGCACAATGAAGGAAGGGATCTCGACACCTGGCTGTATTCTGCATTTCTGAGCAAGCACCCTGCACAAAAAAAGGGCAGTCCTGCTTAGAAACTTTGAGGATGATTTAAAAGATGGCATAAAGGGTATACTGTTGCAACCATGACAGAGTACCCTTTCCACTAACCGGAAGGCCCGCCTGCCTCATTAAAAGTCGGGTGGACCTTCAGTGTGTAGAAAGTAGAGACTACTCCATCTCCAACACCTTACACACCTCCAATGGCCAGTTTGAGTTTTGGCCATGTGTTCACGCTTCTTATTTAGATTGGGCGGACACATGGCAAACTTTCACTGCCTGTCACTGCTTTTAAACAGTTTGCATCAAAGGGCAGTGAAAACGTTTAAATCAACCTCACACCATCGGAGAATTCTCCCATGGTGAGGGAGTCATTTTTGATTTTCAAAAAGAAAATTCCGCCTTGGAATTTTCTTTTTTGAAAACAAAATAAAATCTTGTTCATTTAATGTACGGCTCTGTCATGTTGATAGAACTTAAAATGCTTCTCCAGGAACCATTGTGACAGACGTTCCTGGAAATGCGAGAGATGTCCGCGGGAGAAACGCACATCTCTACATACGATGGGTGGAGTACCCTCACCATGGCAGGATTAAAGTACACCCCACTGAGACAGTAATTAGTCTGTCTGCCTAAATTTAAATCAACCTCTCTATCAAGTGAAATCTCTTAACTACACCTCACTCTTAACATCTACCCTAATTTGCCACGCAACAAGAACTAATCAGAAGCTCTTTGCCAACAAAGACGTCCCAGAATTTGTGTGGGTAGCCTTTTATTCATCCTCCTTCAATGTATGGTACTCCACGCTCCAACCACAAGGATGCAATCAATAAACTTTCACTTTCTAAGAACACTAGTTACTCTTAACCACGTCATACAAAATGCATTCCAATGGTCCATGCACTTGGATATTTACCACTCACGGAGTTTACTATTACGCACTTGCGGCATATACACCGCACATGTATCCACATGGAATGTCAACTCAAAGGTTGGAGTCCCACAGGCTATTCTACCAGTCTTGACACTCACTGCCTCTTTGCTGAGCCGCTAAACGCCTCTGCCATATACATATCTCCAGCACCCTTCAACTAGCCCCTAGAGTTCCACAGGCCACCACTCTGGTGCAATAACTGCTGGCAATTAGTGCCTTTTGTTACTCAGAATCCCTCAATAGGCCATCTGAGATTATCTATTTGGATCTTCCCTCTTCTGCTCCTCTGAGTCACCGTATGATCTTGAGCTCCCCTTTGCTGATTGTCATAGCCCTTTGACCCCCCCCCTCCCTTTTTAGCCATTATCCATTGTGGCTGACTCTAGCCATCTGTATTTCTCAGAACCTTTCTGCCATTCTTCACAAACCACACTCTTTTTTGCCCATCCATTTAGACCCTCTTTGCAAAATTTCAGTTCCACTGTTACCCGATCCACCCTCAGCATGCTTTGCCAGCATCAGACAGTTTCTGCTATCACTTAGAGGTTAGAGTGTGACAGTCCTAGCTTTTTATTATTCCATTTACAGGCTCTGATTTGTCAGCAAGTATTTGCCACTTTCTACACATGGGCTAAGAAAGGTGGAGGTTTCTGGGGGTTGACAGCATATGAAGCATGTATAAGAACCATTTACAAAAGGTGTATCCCGTAAAATGTGACGTAGAATCACATAAGTGTCCTCCTGCTCCCGGTCTTCTTCCTTCCCTTCTAGCCCCTTCTGTGCCTTCTAGTGTTAGTCCTCCTCCTTGTCCTGTCCCAAGTCCTCCCTACCTGTGTTGTTTTTGTCCTCCTGATCATCATCCTTGCCCTGGTCCAACTAGATCTGGTAACTTTTATGCTAGTTTCCTGAATCTAGTGCACCTTGCTCCCATCTTTTCTAACCCTCATCCCCTCATCTTCCTTGCCCTGCTCTTAGTCCTTTCTTCTATTAGTCTTTCCTAGGCCTCCTGATCATAGTACTACTGTTCCCCACTCAGATGGCCTACTGGTTCCTTCTCCACTTAACTCTGTTTTCCTGATTCTCAAAGATCTGCCACTTATAGTTTTCCTGGTTTGAATCATCTTGTTTCTCCTGGTCTTGATCCCTATCTTCATGGTCCACCTGAGACTATTCCCATGGGTCCTGGTCCTCCTTCTTAGGTGATCTTGGACTGGGCAAGCTCATTTTGCTCCTGGTCTGGTCACTTTGGTTCTTGTGACTGTTGTGGTCCTGGTTCCCTGATTGTTGCCATCCTGGTCATGAAACCCCAGTTCCTGGTCCCCCTACTCCATTTGGTACTTCAGGTCCTGATCCCCTTGGTTGCGTCCACTCTGGTTCTGCAAGCCCTGCTCAATGTCCTGCTTATTTTCATTCCTCTAGTCCACCTAATCATCCCCAATCTGGTCCCTGGTCGTAATGGCCCTGGACCACCTACTCCTGTCCTGACTAGTTCTCCTGGTCCTCCTCCAACTAGTCATAATACTCTAGGCCCTGGTCCTCCTGCTCCAAGTCATCCAGATTCTGTACAAACTTTTCCACTAATGGCTTGATTAGGACTGTCCAACTCATAATGGCTGTACAACCACTGCCACACTGCGGGACTGCCCGCAGTATTGAAACTGTGGCAGTCGGACCACGACAGGACCTATGCAACCACCAGGGATCACGGATCCCGTGGCATTTGCGGAGTGGTCAGAGGCAGAAATGTGCTGGCAGCGATGCAGTTGCTCTTCCGAGCATATTTTGAGTTGCCTCACAACCACCCTTTTCATGGCAAATCGGACTCCCTGCCAGATTTGGGCCAGGGGGTGAATGTGGTGGCCCCCTGTATTTGCACCCCCTCTTCCTGCACCATGTGGCAGGTGTACCACACCAGGTGCAGTTGGCAGTCTGACTGTGGCAGTCTGCATTATAAGCTTTTCTATGAGCCTTGCAGACCATCGCAGTCAGACCACCATAACACTGCCCGCCAGGTGAGGATTCATTTCCTGATCTGCTGGACGGTGGCACCACAGGTGTAGCGGTCCTACAGTGAATGGTGTAGGATCGCAACAACTGTAGGGCTGCAAAACATCAGGCCCTCTGTCTTGATCCTCCTTGTTGATGTCATCCTCTTCTTAGTCACCTGGCTTGGTCATCCTGGCTTCTGTGATCCTGGTCCTCCATTTTCTGGTCCTCCTTTCCCCAGTCTTAATTTTTCTCTTGGTCCTCCTTGTCCTGGTATGCCAGATCATGTTACTCCTGTGCCTCCATGAGTTGTGCTTCCTTTTCCCCTTGCGTGTGGTCCCACTGGTCCTCTTGCCCTGGTCCTCTCAGGTCTTGTCCTGCTGGCTCTGATTGTCTGGCCATCTCCTTCTGATTCTCCAGATCCTGTTCCCCTAGTCTTCCTCACTCTCAGTCTCATTTGCCTAGCACTGGTTGCAGGAAAATAGATTTCTGTTGCATTAACCCCACCCTTTTTGACAGACTACTGATGCATTTTGACTTGATGTGGCCTGGGTCCCTGCCAATCAGGTTCCCAGGGCCTGTGTTTATTCCCCAAAACTAACCCAATTGGCATCTCTAGCCACAGGTCAGCCCCTGGTAATTGGTACCACAGGTACCCAGCGCACTGTGACCAGGGAAGACTTCTAAGGGCTGCAGCACGTATTGTGCTCCCCGGTCCATGGTGGGATTCTCCTGTTTGTGTGGAGGGAGCACAAGGCAACTTCTGGTTTTTGGGAGGTTGGAGGTCTAGTCCACCAGCCCCCTCCATAAAACTTGATGCAGAGCAGAATGCGCAGTGGACGCGCGCGAGTAAGCTGCTGCACGGCGATCACGCCAGTTTCTTTTTAAACTAATTGCCATTTTAGAAGCATTGTACTGCACTGTATTGTTTTGACTGTCCCTTTTTGAATTGCACTGTTGGTGTTCCCCTCCTCACCTCACTCTGTTGCCCTCCCCGGTCCATCGCGGGATTCTCCCGTTTGTGTGGAGGGAGCACAAGGCAACTTCCGGTTGTTGGGAGGTTGGCAGTCTAGTCCACCAGACCCCTCCATAAAACCGGATGCAGGGCGGAACGCACAGCAGGCATGCGCAAGTAAGCTGCTGCACAGGGATCACGCCAGTTGCTTTTTAAACTAATTGCCATTTTAAAAACATTATACTGCACTGTATTGTTTAAACTGTGCCTTTTTAAATTGCACTGTTGGTATTCCCGTCCTCACCTCACTCTGTTGCCCTGCCCGGTCTATCGCGGGATTCTCCCTTTCGTGTGGAGGGAGCACAAGGCAACTTTCGGTTGTTGGGAGGTTGACGATCTAGTCCACCAGTCCCCTCCATAAAACTGGATGCAGAGCGGAACGCGCAGGGAACGCGCGCAGCGGGCGCGCCGGCGGCGTGCCAAAGGTGCGCAAAAGGCAAGCCTGTCTGCACCTGTCCGTGTCCTTCCGTCACCAGGAGCCAGGATCCCTGCTAGTTTTTCACCGGACTGAAATCCAGGCCCCAAGCTAACTTATTCAGGCATGGAACTTTTGACCTTAAGAGAGGGTTTCCAATTTCGGAGCCTCTCTCACTCCCATGACTTGGTGGAGAGTTTCAGCTCTCTGGAGGGCCCTTTTTCATGTAAATCATGCCAGTATCAGAGTATAGGAGCTGACCAAGAGTATATCAACTCCTGTGGTCTGCCTTCACTCGGTCAACCCTACACTCTTACCAAAGCTACTTCCTATGACGAAGGTACAGGGCAACCACGAATCAACCCCAGACATGACTGGAAAGGTTTCCTAGGCAATGATAGATCTTTACCAAAAAATGCGACTGAGAATTGGGACTTGCTTACTTCAGAGAAACCGGATCTAAACTTTCTGACAGAGACATCGCATCAGGCCATCCTGTCTATCAAATCAGGCTCCCCTTTTGATCCCTTTCCCCCCATGTTATTATCTGCTCTTATCGATATCGTTAACCCCAATATAAATAATAGAATAAACTCTTCTCTAACAACAGCCAAGATTCCGGTGGATTGGAAGCTTGCAGCTGTGAAGCCTCTCCAAAAGAAACAACTTGCGGATCCTGCTACTCTTTCCAATCTGTGCCCTATTTCTCTCTTACCAAGTCTGTGTAAGATAACAGAACCATTTGTCAATATTCAACTCACAACATATCTGGAGGAAGCAAATCTGCTCCATTTCAACCAATCTGGTTTCAGAGCTCAACACGCTACAGAATCTGCCTTATTGTATACAGCCGAAACTCTTAGAGCAACCCTGGATCAGGGAAAAAGAGCAGTCCTGGTGTTGTTAGACCTGTCAGCTGCTTTCAACATGGTCTTGCACGCCATTCTTCTAGACCGTTTGGCATCTTTTGGCATTTCTGGTATTGTCCTAGCTTGAATAAAGAAGTTCCTGCAAGATCGCAGACAAGTGATCACACTAGGCCAATACACCTCACAATAAAATGCACTGCTCTCAGGGGTACCCCAGGGGTCGAGTCTTAGCCCCACTCTCTTCAATGGCTATATGGCTGCACTGATCAGGCTGATATCGTCCTTTAATATAGAGACTATCTCATATGCGGACGATACACAGCTTATTCTGGTCTTGGACAATAACACCACTCAGGCAGTGCCTTACTGCGACTTTCAGTTGGATGAAGAATAACCATCTTAAGTGTAATTCCGAAAAAATGGAAATTCTACCTTTAGGCCAAGAAAACTCTTTTTCTCCCAAACTCTGTTGGCCAACGAATACTACCCCTCCTCCAAACACAGAAAATGTGGTCAGGAACCTGGGAATAAAATTTGATACCACTTTATCTTTTAAACAGCAATCCTTGGCAGTTGCCGGCACCTGTTTTCATATCATAAAAAGCCTAAAGAAATTCTTCGATCTGATTCTCATCTCAGCAAGGCAAACAGTTGCCGTCGCCTTAATTACTTCCAGGTTAGACTATTGTAACAGCCTCTATCCAGGTACCAACAATTCGGTCCTACACAAACTGCAAATGGTCCAGCATGCTGCTGCACAGTTAGTGCTGAAGTGGCCTAGGAGGTCATCTGCTTCTGCGGCACTAAATATACTCCACTGGCTGCCAATCCATAAACGCGTCCTGTTTAAGGTCCTTATAATCACTTTTAGGGCATTCCATTTCTTGAGACCTCAATATCTGAGAACAAGATTCAAGCGTCAAGTTTAAGATCATCAAATGCCAATCTTCTAAAAATGCCAGCTTTCAGACTGGTATCGAAGGGAGGAAAATCGCTCACAGTGATAGGCTCAAAGGCATGGAATAAACCTCATCTACAGCTCTGCCATATCACATCTGAGTCCCTTTTTAGGAAGTCCCTAAAAACCTGGATTTTCAGTGCTCCTGACACTCTCTGCAAAACTGTGATCTGATTCCCTGTTTTTTACCGTCAGCAGTTAACCAGGCCTTTTGTTTCCATCACTGGGTTCCATTTTAGCGCCATGATGCTCCTCGGAGTGACAGTTGCGCTCTATAAATGTCCTATTACATTACATGACATTACATGGCTGAAACCTGGTACCACCCCTTCAATCACATTAGCCCTTCCGGAGGGCTATTGGATTAAAAGATTAGATAGACAGCCTAAAGTGGGTGGCGGGATAGCCATAGTCTATATAGATAGTATTGAAGTCACCATATTGGAGCAACGGTGCAATGACAAGATCAAAATCCTAGTATTCCGGATAGATCTACTCTCACAATATAGTTGGAAGGGTGCTTTAGTCTATCGGCCCCCAGGTCCCCTTGCTGACTTCTCGCTTCAGCTCTTGGAACTGATAGCACCTCACGTTATCTCCACCAAGAATTTTCCTACTGCTTGGAGATTTTAATGTACAGAGTGAGTGCTTGGATAACCCTGAGGCGGCGTCTCTTTTGGCTGATCTCGCCTCCTTAGACTTAGTTAAAATCAATGATGGTCCAACGCATGAAGCAGGTCACACACTGGACATAATTTTTTCTAAATCATCCTATATTACATGCGAAGCCCCATGGCCGCTAAGTTGGTCAGACCACGCACTTATCGATTTTCAAGTTCAGGGCCCTAGAGTACATGCGGCACCTGGCCTAGGTCCCAAGCGTCTCTACAGACAATGGCATAAAATCACCCCCTACTCTTTCTCAGCTGTTTTTCCATCGTCATGGGACATTGAACCAGAGAATGTCGAGGAGGGTCTAGTCCGCTTTAATGCTTTGACTAGAGCTGCTATTGATCAACTTGCCCCTCTGAAAGTACTACCCTGTAAGACCAAGCAAGCTCAGGCCGCCTGGGATACACCCGAGCTCCGCAGTGAAAAATGTCAATGCAAAAACCTGGAGAGGCGCTGTCGATGTAACCCATCAGAGAAATATAGGATATCTCTCTCTCAGTATCATACAAATATAAAAACGGCACGGAAAACCTTTATTGCCCAACAGCTAAATCAGACAGGGAATGCCCCCAAAGCTCTATTTCAGATCCTTAAATCATTTATTAACCCTTAAGCCTGCGATCAGGAGCAAGCCCCATCTCAAGCCCTTTGTGACACAATAGCTGAACACTTCATACAGAAAATTGACCTTATTTATAACAAGATTATCACAGCTGGGAGCCCGCAGTCAGCTGATATGAACTATAACTCTTCTACCTGCATGAAGAGGCAGTCGCTGGTGAGCTTCCCCCCCGACTCATGAGGATGTGGATGTCTTACTACGCACTGTGAAGTCAGGCTCTCCTCTTGACGTTATACCAGTTAAAATCTCCTCCTCTCTTGTTAACCCCTTCAGTGCCATGCCCTTTCCCCCTCCTGTGCCGGGCGTTGCACTAGTGGGTGGGGTTCATGACGAGATAGTCTCGTCATGGGCACAGCGCAACCGAGCTCCATGACGAGACTATCTCGTCATGGGCACTGAAGAGGTTAAACAACCTTCAGCTCCCATCTGTTCCCTTCCTAATCTCTCTTTGAAGGAGGGTCATCTTCCGCTAGATTGGAAGGCTGCGCAAGTCATACCTATTCATAAAAACACTAAGGCCTCCATGGAAGATCTCTCTAATCTACGACCTATTTCCCTTCTTCCTCTCTTGAGCAAAATTTTGGAAAAGTATATTAATAAACACCTGTCAGACTATGTGGAATCTTCGGGCAGCCTTGATTCTTTGAAATCAGGCTTTAGGCCCAAACATAGCATGGAGACAGCTCTGGTGGCTGTAACAGATAACATCAGGCTAGCCTTAGACAGTGGCCAATCTACTCTCCTGGTGTTGTTAGATCTCTCGGCCGCATTCGACATGGTCGATCACCAGATTTTGCTGGAAGAATCTGGAATTGGTGGATTGGCCTTGCGGTGGACGACAAGCTTCCTCTCCAACTGCTCTCAGACAGTTAACCTGGGACCTTATCTATCTAAAACTATGGAGCTGACCAAGGGAGTGACTCAAGGCTCATGTTTAAGCCCTACTTTGTTCAATATCTATGTCGCTCCCTTTGCCGGTCTTCTAAAGACCTATGGGTTTTCGCCAATTTCATACGTGGACGACACCTAGCTTACCTTTTCATATAATAAATATACCCTCTCAGCCCAGTCTACCTTCTCCTCTGGCATTATAGCAATTTCCCAATGGATGCCAAATAATTTTCTGCAACTTAACGCCAGGTAGACTGAGATCATGCTATTTGGAAAGGCTCCACTGTTGTGGTCACTGGAATGGTGGCCAGGAGATCTGTGTGCTTCCCCCGCGCCTAAGGTAGCAGTAAAAAATCTGGCTGTTCGCCTTGAGCAGGCCTTGACCATGAAAGAACATGTGACCCACACTGTTGGCTCCTGTTTCCACGTACTTAGTCTGTTGAGACGAGCTTTCCCTTTTCTGCCAGTCTCTACATGAAAAACTCTTATCCAGACAATGGTATTAAGCAGACTGGACTACTGCAATGCCTTGTTGGTCTCAGCCAATGAGTCTTCACTGGACTACCTACAGGTAGTCCAGAACACAGCTGCTCGTCTGGTACTAAATGTCCCTTATAGAACGGCCTCCCTTCTGCTTCTTCAACAGCTTTATTGGCTTCAGGTGCGCAAACGTATAAAGTTCAAAATTTGCTGCATCGTCCACAAAGCGGTGTATGGTAATGGCCCAGTTTACCTCGCAGAGAAATTTAAATGTTACACTCCCTCTAGAGATCTTCGATCCGGATCCAAGTCTTTTCTTGTGGTTCCTTGGGTCAAGAAGTCAAGGACAGGCGGGAAAGCCTTCTCGTATCTTGCTTCCATGTACTGGAATCAACTTCCTACCTCGCTGACGCAATGTCTGGACCATCTTCAGTTTAGAAGGCTTCTGAAAACTGTTATGTTTTAGACTCGCTATGCATCAGCATCCTCTTGTATGTCCGCAGTGCATCGATACCCCTTCAGGGGTGATTCAGGCGCTATGCAAAACCCATAAATAAATAAATAAATTACACACACACACTGCCTTTGCAGGCTGTGTGTTTTGGTACAGAACAAAGTGAAGAGTCGACATGGCACACATATCTGTGTGCCATGTCTACAACCCACTGCCCTGGCATAGGTCAATCACCCCTCTAGCTGGGTGGTGGGGGTACAGGTGCATGAGCCCTGTGCCCCTACAGTGTCTAAGTCCATTCTTAGACATTGTAAGTGCAGTACTGCCATTAAGAGTATATGGTGCTGTGAGTTTGTTATTACGAACTCCACAGCACCATGATGGCTACACTGAAAACTGGGAAGCTTGGTATCAAACTTCTCAGCACATTAAACCCACACTGATGTCAGTGTGGTATTTACTGAAAAATGCACACAGAGGGCATCTTAGAGATGCCCCCTGAAACACTAACCTACCACTAGGTTCCAGGCTATGTGGCTGCTTTCAGCTGCCACCACCAGACATGTTTCTGGACCCCTGGGTTGAGAGCCTGCTGCTCTCTGGGGCCTGAAACAATGCACATCCTGGGACGAGGTACCAAGCCTCCTCCCCCAGGATGGGCAGGGTTCATGAAGGGGAAGCTTCAAAGGCTTGCCGCCTTTGTGAGCTTCCCCAGGCCAATTGCTGCTCTCAGCAACTGGTCCCCACTGTCTCTGACCCCCATTTTGGGCGGGAGAACCGGTGGGAAAAACAAGTGAAGAAGAGAGGTGTGCCCACCTCTGCCAACTCGACCCCTCAGGTGGGGGAGGCGAGGTGAAGCACAACTCTCAGTCCACACCATCTTGAAGATAGGGGGACTCAGCCAACCAGGGACAGGCTCATGCCCCCCTCCCACTGGAGGGTGACATAATAGAGGGTGTACCCACCCCAGGGTAGGGACCCATTGGTCCCTGCCTTTTATCTACCTGTAACACCCCTAAACCTAGTACTTAGGGGCACCCCTGAACCTTGTTTCCTCAGAAAAGAAGCAACTACAAGAAGAAGAAGAAGAAGAAGAAGAAGGACCGAACAGCCGTGCAGCAGCTAACAAGAGGAAGACGCCCACTGACTTGGCCCCAGCCCTACCGGCCTGTCTCCACCTGGAACCTGCTCCTGTGAAATTCCGGTGTGTCCTGCAGCCAGCAACCTCGAAAATCGCAGAGGACCTGCCAGTCTTCATCTACAAAGACTTTGTCTCCCATGAACACCGAATTTGTTCATCTGCAACCTCTGGCCTTGGCTGGATACCACAAATCCGCACCACTCTGCACTTGCCGTCCATGGCCAGAGATCGAGTGGGCAAACACTACAAAGAGGTCACCCCAGCAATCCAGACCAGAGATCCAGTGACCCCTGACTTGCCTCAAGCCTCCAGCTGACGCCTGCAGTCTAAATCCAGAAGCCCCCCCCTAACCACGATCAGGAGCTGGTAAGAAGATCTGACCCCAGAAGGGACCCCTGCACCTAACGCCCTACGGCCTTGTGTGCCCAAACCGATGATGCCTAGCCAACCCCTAACTTCACAACTTACCTCTCGAAATGGTGGGCGCACCCAAAAGACCTTCATCCCCAAGCCTGCAGTGCATTTGCAAACCAGAGGTTCCCCATTGAAAACAACAGGGCGCCTGACATCAAAACAGCACCTTGGTCTTACTCTACCTGGCCCTGCTACCTTCAGACCCCAGCCCTTCTGCTCCACATGATACTCTGGGCCTTGGTTCGATTGTCATGATCCCCGTGGCACACCTAGGCCTGTTCCTCTTAGAGCTGATCATTCTAACCCACCGTGCTCTGGTCCTCTTGGCTCCCTCATCTTCTTTGTTTATTTGCCCCTTGTCCTATTGGCCTAATGCTCCCAATCTTTCTAGTCTTCCATAATCTGGTCCTGATGCTCCTCCTCATTGCCTTCCTGCTTCTAACTGACTGATCATGGTTCTCCTTGGTCTGGTCATCCAGGACATGGCCATTCTGTTCTTCATCTTCTTGCCATCAGGTTCCAAGCCCTGTGCTCTGGATCTCCCTGGTCCTGATCCTTCTTTCCCTACTCATCTTGATCCTCCTGGGCCTGATACTCAAGGTCTTGATGCGTTTTGGCCTAATCTTCCTGGTTGTCCTAGTCCTTTGTTTCTTGATCCTCTTAAAACATTTCCTTCTTGCCCTAGTTTCCCTGTGTCTTTTGTCTTACCTTAATGGCATCCCGGGCCATGCCTTTCTGTTTTTCATAGTCCTTGTCCTTCTTGAGATTGTGTGCCCATTGGCCTGATCTTCTTGGTCCTTGTCTGTATAGTTTCTCCTGGGCCTAATTTTCATGGACCGGGTTCACCAAACATCCTAGCCTGGGTCTCCTTGGTCTAGGTCTTTCTTGACCTATTGTGCTTGTTATCAAAAACCTTGTCTTCTTGGTTCCACCAGTATTGGCCCATATAGCTCTATTCCTTTCTGGTCCTTCTGTTCCGCGTCACCTTGTCTTGGTTCTTCTCACCCTGGAACTCCTAGCCCTGGTACTGCAGGTCCTGGTCCATTTGGCTTCTTGTAGTCTGGCCCTCCTTGTCTGGGTTTTGCTGGTCCTTCTGCATCTGTTCCTTGTCCTCTTTGTCCTACTGGTACTGCACCATTGATCGTGGCACTCTAGATCCAGGCTCTCTTTCTTTGGGTTCTCCTGAGCCTGGTCATTTTTGGTTCTGGTTCTCCTGGCCACCATTGCCCTGCTTCTCCTGGTTGCCTGGTACTACTGGACATTAATCTCCAGGTCCTGATCTTCAGAGTCCTCTTCAATTTGGTCCTGATCCTTCCAGCCCCAGTCGTCCTGCTCCTTGCCCTCATGTTTCTGCATGAACTTGTTCTGCCCCACCATAGATACTCCTAGCCTTTCCTAGAGTTTAAGTTCCTTTACATCTGGTGCATGTCAGTCTTAGATCTTCCTGGCCATGTACTTCCTGGTCTGTCTGGTCATCTTCCCCATCTACTCTCACACTTGTTATGTTATGTTATGTTATGTTAACGGGTCTTGTAAAGCGCCTGGTTACACTAGAACAGTGTGTCCCCGCGCTGCGGTGGGGCTGCTAGGGCAGAACCGGTAGATTAGTGGGGGAACAGGAGGGTCTTGAGCTTCTTCCTGAAAATGCCTTCAGCTGGTTCGAGTCGGAGACACACAGGTAGTTTGTTCCAGGACTGAGCTGCCAAGAGACGGAAAGAGCGGCCCCCCATCCTGGCTCTTTTTATCAAAGGGACACAGAGTAGGCCCAGTCCCTCAGACCTGAGGCTTCGGGTGGGAGTGTAGGGAGTGATGAGGTTACGCAGGTAGGTGGGAGCGGTCCCCTGCATAATGCGGTGGCACACACATAGTGCCTTAAAACGGGCTCGTTCCCGGATAGGGAGCCAATGTAAAGAGGCTAGAGCCGGTTTAGAAGGAGCTCTCCTAGGGTGCTTTAGGATGAGACGAGCCGCTGCGTTCTGGACGCATTGGAGTCTCTGAGTACACCTATCAGTAGCCCCTAGAAGGAGGACGTTCCCATAATGGAGGCGGGAAGTCACAAGTGCGTGGACCATAGTCTTTCTGGCCGCAGTGGGCAAAATGTCAAGGGTTTTCCTGTCTTTTTAGAACCCCGTAGCATGTGCCAGCAAACCGCCTGGTATGATAATCATACGAGAGGTGGGTGTCGATCCAGATTCCGAGGTTCTTCGCTTGGTCACAGGGTATAGGGGTAGGGCCCAAATCTTGCGTCCACCACGCAGATGACCTTACAGAAGGGGCTTTCCCCACTATCAGTACCTCAGTCTTATTACCGTTGAGTTTTAGGCAGTTTATATCCATCCAGGCTGCAATTTCTCGGAGGCATTCCACCAGGTTCAGTGCTGCTGAGAATTGGTCTTGAGACAGGGACCCCACCAACTGGGTGTCATCGGCATAGGACACCACACCGATCCCATAGCCTTCAGCAATCTCGGCCAAGGAGCCACGTAAACATTAAACAAGGTGGGGCTCAGGATTGAGCCCTGGGGTACTCCCTGCTGCAGTGCCAACACTTGGTGCTTTGTATCCTAGGTCTCCGGGTTTACAGGTTCCCAGTCCTGAACCTTTTCACCCCCTCATCCTAATTCTCTATCATTAAGTCTTCTGGTCTTACTACCCTGGTTTATCTATTTCCCTGGTTTGCCTGTTCTGAACCCCTCTGCTGCTCGTTCTCCTGGTCCATGTAGTCCTGATCTTAGTTTTGGTACTCCTTTGTCAGGTTCTCATGCATTGGGCCTTCTGGTGCAGGTCACACTGGTTTGGTTTCCTTAGACTTCCTTGTCCCAGGGTCCTACTTCCCGATCCTACCCCTTCTGACTCTGGTACCCCCTAGCATGGTGCTCCTAGTCATGGTCCTCTGGGATCTGGTCCTTTAAGACCCCATGTTGTGGGTAAACTTGGTTCATGTAATCCTTGTTACCCTGGTTTAGGATCCCACTAGAGTCTGACACTCATGGACCTTCTGATCCTAGTCCCACTGGTCCTAGACTTTCTTTTCCTTCCTATTCCCTCTGATCATTCTAATCTAGAGTATCCATGTCCTACCATCACTGGTCTTTTCTGGTTGTGGTCTTCCCGTTCCTGGTCCTTTCGCTTCTGGTCCACCGGTCTGCATTGAACTGATCTCTGTGATCTTGGTCCTGATGGCTCTCTTCCATCTTTCCATTGGTCACTTGATACTGGTCCTCTTTGGTCTGTCTACAGGGTGTCTGCTACTCCTGGCCCTGGCAGCCCTCTTCCATTTTATCCTGGTCTGTACTTAGATCCTCCTAGCCCTCCTCATCCATATGGTCCCTGGCCTTCTTGTTCCTTCTATGTTTGGTCCTTCTGTTCCTTCCGACCCTTGTACACTGGGTCTAAACCCCCTGTTCTGCATCCTCCTAGCCCTCCTGATCCTTCTCACCATAGTCCTGGTATACATACTCCTACTTTTCCTTGTCCTGTTCCTCATTGCCTATGCCTTCCTGGTCCCTTCTGGCTTTGGTAACCCCGATCTTTGTAGATCAGGTCTTCCTGAACCTGGTTCTTCTTGTTCTGGTCTTTGTGGCTCTGCTCATCCAGGTCCTTCTGGCTCAGTAGAGCTAGAACCTTGCCCACATAAAACACTGCTTAGCATGTTTGCAATCGAAAATACCATTCCAGAGGTAAATTGCGCAGATGGCTGAAATAGTGTGGCTGAAGGGGCCACTCGCGACATGGGATGAATGAGCATCTATGCCTCATTCCCACTAAGCTGGGTGAATAGCAGGAAAAATGTATTTATTCACAGGCAGCAGAGTATACTTCTCCTGAGATTTACCCAGATGCATTGCTGACCTAGCTCCTACTTTCACTTCCCATTCCACAGAATGCCCACTACTGTGTCTCACTGAATTTACCTCCTGTAAGTGTCCAAAGCACTTTGCTCCCAAGCACCTATCGCCTACTGTACATGTTCCTCCATCTGCAGCCCAGATACCACATGTTTGCTGCTGCTTGTCAACTGCTACTAGGTTGTCAGGTTTTAAATACTGGGCAAGCACAACCTCCCTGAAAATGAAGACGAGAGCTAGCACAAGGCCTTCTATAAGATTCCCAAAAAGTGTCCAGCCCTCAAAAATCATGAAAAGGAGGATCATGAAGATTTATTAAACAACATCTTCTCATGAGCAAATAAAACATTTAGGTAACATCCTTTAAAGCAATACTTATTTTTATATGCAGCCAGTCAAATACTTCACAATTGCAGTTAAAAATATGTGTGTGCCATATCCTGAAGCTCTTGAAATAGAAGTTTAATTTCTACATTTCTTATTTCAATAATAAAATGATATAAATGTGTTTATTCAAAATTGATTTACTGTTTATTTATCTGTAAATAGCTTAGCCTAATTCATGC
The DNA here is from genome assembly GCF_964204655.1 of Triturus cristatus. NCBI lineage: Eukaryota > Metazoa > Chordata > Amphibia > Caudata > Salamandridae > Triturus > Triturus cristatus. The sequence goes on from NC_140589.1 coordinate 464,959,582, forward strand.
ATTTAACTTTGAACAAGCTACTATGCATCTGTATATGCACTTACTTTCGAATGCCTCACACGTTGCATCCACATTACCAGATGGCCACTGCCCTACCATTGCCTGCTGTCCCTTTTTTCTTCATGGACAATTGAATAAAGGCCTCACATAATTTATATGGATGCCAGCCAAGCTGTACATCATCTCTTCTATTTAGCCTTGGGCTGGTTAAACAGCAGAGTACTTTTGTGCTGCTCACTGGAAGAATAGCACGGATTATGTACTATTTGGCCAGCTGCCAAGTAAATAGCCACTTTCTTAACCTTAAAACCAGGAAAGTTGAATACTGTGGAGGAAATGGTTAGAGAAGTGGAAAGTTTAAAATTCAGCTGGGTGTCATATGCATTCATATAATGTTGTGTGACACTTATATCTAAAAGTGTCACTAGAGGCAAATCCAGAAGTTAAATATTAGTGGGGAGAGCACTGATCAACTGCTGATGTGCCTGGCCTACCTGGTGATGGTGTGACTTCTTTCTTTGGATAACGCTATGACCACTAAACACATTGTGGACCCTTTCAGAGTAGAAAGTTGGCTAATAGTGCAAATAATCTGAGCAGAATTGTTAGTATGCCACCATCATGAATAGGGGTGTATAATATTTGGATTTCTGAGAGTGTACATGCATTCAATTTCGAGCATATCAACCATTTCCCAGGCTTAAATCTACAGCAGCAGACATGGGGAAATACTGAGAAGGGGTGACCTATATGCAGTATGTTATAATCCAGAAATATAAATGGATTTAGAAAATCAATGAGATGTTGGTTAGAAAATGCTTAATTAGAGTAGTCGATTTGCATAAACGTGGTAAACTGAAGTTTTTCCAGAAGAAAATAAAATCTCAGCTACACAAAATGAAAGCCATTTTGGAGACATTTTTGTGGGGATCAGAATAAGGCAGTAAAATATTTGAAATAATCTTTACAAAATTATTTAAGCCTTTATTAAATATCATATTTATAAATGAGCTTAAACTAATTCACAATGAATGTGTTCCCAAAAGATTGGAAGGAAGATTTAGCTGAAGACATAATTGAGAGATAATCCTTTATCACAGATTTGTAAGTAGGACATCACTCAGAGCAAGATTTTTGTTTAGACTGCAGTGGATCCCTGCAAAGATGAAGATGTTAAAGCTGTAGGGCATTTTTGATGCCATATACACTTTTTATGTTATACAGCAAATATCTGTGAAAAATATTTGAGAGAATGAACGAGAGCACTGGCTGAGAGGTCATCCTAATAAACAATGCCAAATGATATTGGATGTGTATATATTTTCCAAGAGCAAAAGGCATCATTTTTCAAAAATGGAGTGTTAAAATCCCATGTAGGGGAATGGATGAATTAAATGTTCAAATATGCAGCAACGAAAAGAGTTCGGTGTACTAGCACAAGTACACCAAGTGTCAATGATAAAGGGTGGAAACAACTCATGGAGTCATGTGAGTAACGTTATTATAGGTTATCCACTGGGTTGTGACATCTTTAATATATGACTGACATGGATGCATAAAGTGCTGTGTAGAGGAGGAGGAAAAATCCTGAAGACTGTACCATCAGCAAAATCCTTCAGAAGGCAGATCACACAAACGTTTACATATCAGTGAATATCTATTGGACCTAAACAATAGGACCTTCAAGCCGGGTACTCTTTCCAGAGACTAATATACTGCTCTCATGTTGCTAGTGGATGGAATTAGGGCAATGGCTGTTAAATGTTTTACATGATTCAATCATGAAATTGCCTCAAAATGCTAAGGGTACGTGAAAAGTGCACTTTCTTCTGTCTTATTGGAGGAGGGAGTAGTAATCGTTTTTACTTTTTGGGGAGGTGGTGACTGCCGTGTATCAAGATGCACTGCGAGTCTGTGATCTCATATCAAGTTTTTGCACATTAATCCTTTTAATGCACTTAAAGGAATCACAAACCAAACACTTAACATATTGATATGAAACACGTGCTTTGATTTAGTCAATAGTGTATTTTTTAAAGCGCTTACATCATCGTCTTTATTTTACAGACACCGCACATAATGCTCACTGGAGGTGGTGCTAACCTTTATGCCGAAAAGCTGGGAATTCCCCAAGTGCCTTCTGACGAATTAGTAACTGCTAATGCCAGGGCAGAGTGGGAGCGAAACCAGAAGTACAAGCAGGCCGTAACAAGCCTGTTCAGCAAGTCCATGTAAGTAGACGTCATACATTTAAATCTTATTCATTTGTGGAAATATGGATTTTTTATGATCAGTTATGTCCCCTGTCTTGGACCCCAACGGTTTCATGTATAAATCATAAGTACATGTATGTTTCCTCCAGTTCCAGTTATGAAGACGCAAACACATGTGCGTCCACCGTCAACATGTCCTCTTTCAGATCCGCCATGAATGGGCCGGATATTCTATTCCTAAGTATGAAAGGCCACCGGCTTTATATGGTTCACTTATCCCATTTTACAGTCCAGGCGAGTAGGCCCTGATTTTGCCATCAAGCCTTTTCTGCCTTCTGCCTCTGAAAGCTCCAGTCTGAGCTCGCATCTGTATCCATGAACTTTGTCCTACTCCCTGTGCGGCTAACGGTGCCTGACTCGACCTGTCTGCTTGCCAAAAACTGTATTTCACCTTCAAGATTATCTGCTCTGCTCCGCTCTTCACCCAATGCATTCCTGTCTAGTAGTTTAAGTAAACATTCTTTCAGCTACCGAGCAAAAGGCCCGGCTTCTCTGTCTTTATGCAAGTAATTCATAGCCCTGTTACTATGGAAGATTTCTGCCCTCGCATCTAGTGTAGACACTTAGACGCTTGTACACGCACTAACAGTCAGTATAGTCAGTATAGAATAAGATTCTATCCTAAGAGACCTCTCTCTTTGGATAACACAGTTCTTTAAACATAGGATGTTAGATATGATTTGGGATTAGGTTGACATAACCCCAGACTTCTGTCTCCACATGTAGAGCTAAATGTCAAGTCCCCTTCACCCCCTAGTTGCACGTCAATCACACGTCATGCTGCTGCGCGCGCATCTCTGCCAAGTATTTCTGCTGACATTGCGAAATTCTTCCGTGGAACCACCCATTTATGACATCATATCCAATGACGTTCTTTAAGTTACGCCCAGTTACACCTATTTTAGTTACGCATGTATGTTCTTATCTTTGTTATCAACTGTTACGCCTCCTGCATCTATTTCACTGTAATGCCTACTGTATAAAAATGATTACTTGTCAATAAAGTTTGTCCTTCACTTCCTGAACCTTCGTGGTGATGGAATATGGAGTCCATCGATTCGAATCGATTTTGGAATAAAGCCCGTTCCGAACCTCTAATACCACGGATTCTGCCTCTTATTTTACTGACCTATTATTATAGATTTTCCGCATCAAATTAAGTTCCGGTAATTAAATTATTTACCACAGAAATGGCGCCCGAATAGGGACACTTTCTCATCTCACGCGCCGGAGGTGCGTTGCAGGCCCGGTCTCCTGTCACAGCTGGACGGACAACAACGCGTACCCACAGGATTTCCTGTATCTCCCTCCTGCCCAGCGGGGGTAACTGAGGCTGCGATCAACACCCAGACGAGGCGGTGAGAAGTGCGAAGTATCCCGACCAGAGCCTAGCTGAGAGAGCAAGATCCGAGGTATACAGAGGCCCACCAGGTTCCGAAGTTCCGAAGTTTCGAGTCGAGTCCAGTCCGGTCCGAGTCCAGTTCAGTTCAGTTCCGAGGCCTTCCGTTCCGAGCTACCCGGTGAGTACCATTGTCGGGGAGACGTTCTGACGTGCACATAGGTTGTGCCGGTCAAGACGGGTTTGGGTACACAAATCCGGTCTGCACTGTTTCAGCAGTGTATCTGTACTGTTTAGCAGTATATCAAGTATGTCTAGTATATAATCCAGAATTACCTAAGTTAGTGTCGAGTATTATGCTTAGTGACTAGTTCCTTAAATGGCCATCATTGTTGTTCATTAAATGTTAAATGTTAAAATGTTTTAAATCCGTTCTGCATATTGTGGTGTGAATGACTGTTCAGTATTGTGTTTTGTTGTATTAAACGTGTTCAGAATTAGGTATCAGATCAGACCAGTTCTCAAAAATGCCGCTCTTTTCGAAATTAAGACAGATCAAAACTAGAAAAGGGGTACTCGAAGAAGCTGTTCCCATTCCTCCTAGGGACACTCCAGGGTACTTCATGTATCATAAACATGGCCTAGACGCCATATTATTTCTTGATTTATGGGTAGACTACACTAAGGAATTACCAGAAAGTCAGAGGTGGCCCGCAGCTGGGACCTGGGATGCAGATTGCATCGTGAAAGTAGAAGAAGAATTATGGAAAAAGAAAGCTAGACAATCACAGAAAGATGCCATCGAATTATGGCGTAAAGAATCGTATAGACGTACAGAAAAAGCACGTAGACAGGAAGAGAAGAGTAAGGAGAAGTCAAATAAAGTTCGAGAAAATCTATTAATTGAAGAAGGTACTCGAGTAAAATCAGAACAAGTAGACAGACAACGAAATGCCCTTATGAATGGCATGTATCCTCTTCTGGCCGAAGGGTTACCTAAGGCTACTCCGGAGATACCAAAAGACTTGCCACCCCCATTGTTCCCGATAAAAGTACATCCCAAAGGGCATCCCAGAACCGCAGAAGATGTTTTTCTTTCCTCTTATTTAGACGACGCAGCTCCCGAGTATGCTAGTGCTGCGCCACATAGACCGCCTGCAGAGGGGGTTCAACGCCAAGACCCTCCTCCGTCTGTACCGCCGCAACAACAAACTCCGACACAAGTTCCGGCAAGCACATCTGTTTCTACAGCTGTACCTACATCTATGGTTGCTATATCACGTTCAACGAATCCTTTCACATCCAGCACCCCAGGCGGTGCTACAGGAGGTGCATCCAACATTTTTTCCACGCCACCCAGAGTAAATAAACTTTCCTTTCAAGAATTAGCCCACCAACGTACGCCCAAACTAGTAACTCCCGACGCGCTTAAGGAACTTCTAATAGATTGTAGATATGATCCTGTGCCCGGCAAAAAGGATGATATGCTGCTGGCATCATTACGTATCCGACGAGCTGCAATATATTTAGGGAGGCTACCAGGAATGACTACACATTTAGAAAATATATATCACTTTGTCCAGTCAGGACGAGATTCTGAAAGTATTAATAGAGCCTTGGAGTACCAGAAAGTGGAGATACAGGGGGAACTGTTACGTTTCCTCATAAATTGTGTGATCAGAAATCAAGACCGACCAGGGGTAAATCCGGAAGAAATGCAAATTCTTACCACCTGGAGTCGGAATATATCAGAAGGAAGACATGATAAAGGATCATGTATAGTAGCTATGTGCCGCAAGATCCTCAAAGAAGTAGAACGAATACACGAAGAAAGATTAGCAGTAGACGAGCCTGAACTAACAGAGGAGGAGGAAGAATTAGAACTACCCACAGGACAGTTAGAAACCATGGCCTATGTAGGTAGAGGAAGATCTTGTAATAATACTAGAGGCTTTACTGATCCGATACGTCCAGATAATAACAGAAACTTCCAAAACCCAATAATAAATATAAGGTCCCCCGAACATTCATTCCAAGCCGCTGACAAATTACTCCGAGAACGAAGGGGTTATCATCTACTCGATTCTATGGACGAACAAGAACTAGCCAGGTCAGCCGTTCATTGGGTTGACAGTCCCGGAAAATATAGTGATGATACATTAGCGCACACGTTTTTGAACCTCACCCCAGATGAACAGCGTTTAGCTGGTATCTATATGGTTCAACAACTCCTTATATTATATAAAAGCCAACACTCCGATCCTGGTCCCTTACCTGATATATTGACTGAATTACTCACGAATAAATGGAGAGGTTCAGGTACTGAGTTAATTAGAGAAATACTAGAATGCAGAAAGCAGTATATTCTTTTTGTATGCCCCGAACATGTCTCACTGCCCATCAAGAAAAGAACGACGTATTATATGGATAGACAGAATCCCTTACGCGAAGTGCACCCGATAAAAGGTGATGACAATCAGTTTAAACGTGTGTTTGTATACACACCCATATCTAAAATAGAACTATTAGAAATGAAGAAAGTGGTACCCAGTCATGACAAAGACCCAGCGGGTTTCCACCGTGAAATTAAAGACATGTTGCTCATGGGAGAGTATACCTATCCAGACATTATGACGATATTGAAGGTATTAATGCCTGCGGGCATTTATGAAAAACTCAAGGAAAAGGACTGGGAGGTGGGAGACCAGAAGATAGATTGGACAGCATTAGAAAACGAAGAAAAAGCTCGAGGTCCAGGTTCAGGGCTTGGGGAAAAGACCAAAACACTACCAGGTTTACTAGTACAGGTACTGCCACGTTTATTAACTACGAAAAAGGAAGACTGGGGTGCAATCTCAGCCTGTAAACAAAAGCACGATGAGGACACTAGTGATTTCTATGCCCGATTCGAAAAATGTTTTGGTATAAATAGTGGAATAAAAGCAAGTAGCGAATCATATCCACATCTGTTTGTGACAAAATTAGTTGAAAATGCCCTGCCCCAAGTTAAGAATAGAGTATTGAAATTCGAGAGTACCTGGCAAGGTAACACTCCGTCACAAATGTTACAAATGCTACAGTACCATCACAATAGAATTAGAGAAGAACAAGAACATGAACAAAGACGCATGAAAGACATGAAAATGAAAATGCTAGTTTCCCAGACAGTTCCGGCTGACGGTCATAAAAAGGGTATGACACAGTCCAGTGTTTCAACCGGTCCTGTAAAAGGGACATGCAACTATTGTAAACAGCCAGGCCATTATGTACACGATTGCCCAGTTTTGAAACATAATATCGCCATAGGTAATACCAAAGAAAGACCACGGCCACTTAGACAGGATCAGAACCAACAAGGAGCTCCGCAGCATGCACAATCCATGCCAGCTCCGCAACAGTCTATGCCAGCTCCATCACAGCAGCCTATTGCTGCTACACCAACAACGACACGACAGATGTACCAGACTGTACAGTATGACTACCCTGATTATCAACGATACTCATGAAACAGCCTAGAGAGGGAAGTTGGCTTACCCCTTATCGAGGTCCCTGTAGATCAAGAAGGACCTTATGTACACAGTGAACTATTAGGCCAGGATAGAAAAATTTTACTTGATACAGGGGCAAGCCGAACAACCATAAAACGTAGTGAAGTTCCAGGGGCACCCCTCTCAGGCTCACAGAATATTTCCCTTGGGTTTTCAGGAAAACCTATCGTTAATGAAGTATCACAGCCTCTTCCCCTTACGATTGGTCCTTTGACACGAACTACAGATTTATTGCTTACTAAATCATGTCCAGAAAACCTGTTAGGTATAAAAACTTTGAAAGCTCTAGGAGCTATAATATGTTGTTCTCCGGAAGGAGTAAGATTGTTTTTACGTGATTTCAAAGGGCACTATGTGTCCCGAGACATGGATCACCGACTGCAGACTTTACCCACACATTTATGGGCACAAGGCCCTACAGATGTTGGTTGCATGAACATTACACCATATCGAGTCACACTAAAGGCAGGAGTGGTACTACCACGAATGCGACAATACAAGTTACCCCCAGATGCTGTAGTGGCTTTACTGCAAATCATTGACGAGCTCATTGGCCAAGGAGTGGTTGTGGAAACTGACTCCAATGTATGTAATTCACCGATAATTCCGATTCTTAAACGAACTGATCCGAAAGCCCCGCCAGTATATCGATTGGTTATTGATCTGCGCGAATTAAATAAATGTATTGTACCACAATACCCCGTAGTCCCAGATATTTCTTCATTACTGACAGCCATTGATTCCGAAGCAACATTCTTTACTGTAATTGATCTCAAGAATGCCTTTTTCAGCGTCCCAATAGATCCGGAAAGCCAATACTTGTTCGGATTTAGTTTAAATGGACGAAGCTTTAAATTCACACGCGCACCTCAAGGATTCACAGAAAGCCCCAGCATCTATAGCCAAGCACTGAAACGAGAACTTGACAGTATCCACATGCCAGTCAACACTGCCCTGCTTCAATATGTCGATGATCTGCTGATCACCGCCCGAAGCGAACCTGAATGTGAAAAAGCCTCACTGACGGTTTTAAATTTTTTGGCCGAAAAGGGGCACAAGGTGTCCCCTTCTAAGCTGCAATTCTGTGTCCAGCGAGTTATTTACCTTGGTCACTCGCTGTCCAAGGAGGGAAGGCAGCTTACACCCGACCGCATACAGTTAATTGATAACATGTCAGTACCCAAGACACAAAAGGAGGTGCGGGCTTTTATAGGCCTCACTTCATATTGTAGGCAGTGGATCCCTCAGTATGCATTTCTAGCAAAACCACTCATTCAGTTGACAACACAGGAGGCAGCCACATCGACTGTCCTCCCTTGGACTCAAGAACATACACACGCCTTTGAAAGCCTAAAGAAAGCTTTATGTCAAGCACCAGTCCTAGCAACACCATGTTACAGCAAACAGTTTACACTCTTTGTCACAGAACGCGAAGGTACTGCTTTGTCAGTACTCACACAGGAACAAGCAGGATCACACAAACCATGTGCTTATTTTTCTAGTACATTAGATCCCGTAGCTCAGGCTCTGCCTGCGTGCCTGAAATCAGTGGCAGCGACAGCTTTAGCAATCAGACAAAGCGATGCCATAGTGTTAGGACATCAATTGACAGTACAAGTACCACACGCAGTAGAGGTTCTCTTGAACCGAACGCAAACACAACACTTGACTATAGCAAGACTCACTGGTTACGAACTAACATTGTTTCAGCCACACATAGAAATCAGACGTTGTAGTACATTGAATCCTGCCACACTGTTACCAGTGAACGGAACAGACCCATTAGCACATGATTGTATTGAAGTTATTACTATCACGACGAAACCTAGACAAGACTTGACAGACGTCCCATTGTCAGACCCAGACCTGACGTTGTATGTAGATGGGTCATGTATGAGAACAAGTACAGGAGAGTTAGTGGCCGCGTATGCAGTTACAACAGACACTGAAGTCATTGAAACAAATCGTATTAATACCTTGTCAGCTCAAGCAGCAGAGCTCATCGCTCTGACACAAGCCTGTATTCAAGCCACAAATAAGAAAGTCAACATATACACAGATTCACGTTATGCATTCGGAGTTGTACATGACTTCGGCGTGCTGTGGCGAGAGAGAGGTTATTTAACTTCTCACGGTGCCCACATTCAGCACGGACCCCTCATTCATGCCTTATTAGAAGCAATACATCTACCCATTGCAATATCAATTATGAAATGTAAAGCTCATACGAAAGTTACTGATATCATTTCCCAAGGCAATGATCTAGCTGACAAAACAGCTAAACAGACTGCTCAAACTCACACATCTGACATGACAAAGACAATAGTTCCGACACCAACACATTGCATGATGGTTAAGGATCCCGCTCTTGACGTAATTGACATACAGACACATGCTACACCAGACGAAATAAAGAAATGGACTGAATTAGGAGGGATCCAAACGGATCAAGGATGGATGACGAAGGAAAAATCTATATGGTTTCTTCCCGACTCAATGGTCCAAGTCATCATTAATACAATACATAGTCCAGCGCACCTAGGAGAAAAGGCTATGCTAGACAGCATTCAACACATTTGGTTCAACAAACATTTACGAGCAGCAGCTAAACAAAAAGTTCGTACCTGTATGATCTGTTGTCTGTTTAACCCAGGTAAAAGCATTCCCGTAGAACAAGGTGGATTTCAGCCTCCTGATCACCCTTTTGAAGTCCTCCAGATGGATTATATCCAGATGGAACGATGTCGAGGATTCAAATATGTTCTCGTAGTTGTTTGTGCTCTGTCCCGTTGGACAGAAGCATACCCGGTTTCAGATTACACTGCCCCGACTACTGCCAAACAGTTAGTTCGAGAATTCTTCCCACGGTACGGTTTACCACGTGCTGTCTACTCAGATAACGGCCAGCCGTTCTCATCCGAACTAATGAAACACGTTTCACTTTTGTTAGGTTATCAATGGAGATTTCATTGTGTCCGACACCCCGAGGCAGCAGGTCTCGTGGAACGACATAATCAAACTCTGAAAATTAGATTGTCCAAAATATGTAGAGAGAAAGGTGTCGACTAGGTAGTAGCCTTACCAGTTGCACTCTTTTACATGAGAATGGTAGCACATTCTCGAACAGGGCTATCTCCATATGAGGTGATCTTCGGTAGACCACCAAATATGTGGGGGACGCCTATACCACGCAAAATAACTGACGTTGACTGTAATATGCTGACAGATTACCTAGCTTCCTTGATGTCTGCACTACAATCTTGTCGTTCACAGGTAGCTGCAGCCTTTCCCGACAACACCGAGGTGAAACCCCACGACGTAGTTCCGGGGGATTTGGTGTTAGTGCGGAACTTTGACCGGAAGTCTCAGCTGGATCCTAGGTGGAAATCGCCTCAACTCGTACTGTTAACCACGAGGACAGCCGTGAAGATCGAAGGTCGAAAAGGCTGGATACATTCAAGTCATATCAAGAAATTTCATGGACTACCATCCGATATAGAGACTAAACCCTGTATTTCCTCAAAGACAGACTCAAAGCTCCCCTTGGTTGAGCAAACGAGCTCAGAACTATATAGACTAAAATTAAGGTCCAGACAGTCAGACAATTTGATTGTTTAAGTCCTCTCCAAGGTGAATCGGTTGAATTTGTCTCTGACATGTATCCTCTGGACCGGAATAGAGAAGGAGATAATCAAATCCAGTTGAAAAAACATGCGTACTGTAAATCACTGCGTAGTCATTGCACAGTGACGTTATTAATTCTGTTTTTCTTATGTCTTTTAATAATCGCTGCAAGTATATTGTTGCACATATATTATCCTATTTCTAAACATGTTTATAATGTTACTGCTGAACATTCTTTTAGTGAATTTCCCCCGCATGAGTTGTCCTATAGATTTGCGCTGCGCAATAACACTTTTATTAGTATGTTACATCATTCCCATCAGGCTAGCAATGCTACAAATTGTTGGATATGTGGCCGACTCCCTCCCTATCAGAACTATAAGGGAATTCTGCCTCTCTTTCCATATCCGTTCACACACAATGGCTCCTGTGGAGCATGGTTTAGTTTAATTAATTCCCTAGATTCGAATTCCGCAGTTTATCAAGACAACTGGGTTTGGGGAAACCTGAACTTAGTCCTGCTTAAAGTCTGTTACCCTAACAAGGAGGGACTTCCCAAAAGAACAGGAACTGATCTAGAAAATGAAGTATATGGATTAGGTAATTTCACGCTTAATCTCATGATCCTGAATGTCGAATCCGAAGCTGCACCAATTTTGCCCGCTATGTCAGTATTTCCAGTTAAAGGTGAATTATGTATAAAAAAAGAATGGCTCCATACACATGGGCCATAGTAAATGCATCACTGTAATAGAATTCAGTGATCAAGGCAAATCTACATTTAGAGCTTCTCGCCATTCCTACTTTGTATGTGGTCAGACTGCATATACACGTTTGAGAAGCTGTATGGGTGGAAAGTTCTGGACTTACGGCGCTACAGTTGTTAGGGCCCAATTTTATATGTGGCACAATCCTCGTAAATGGCTACACCCAAGAGCCATTGAAAAGGTAAGGTTAGGAAACGGTGGAGGGTGATGCCTTCTTAATTGGTCCACGTCAGTGGATAATCAACATCAAGAGCATTGCTCAGAATGAAATTACTTGTGTTGTTTTTATTTCTGGCAGACAAAACAGGTATAAATTGTGAGAGGAAAAGCAACAAGCCGACACGTGTTTCGCCCTAGTGGCCCATTGGCCTTGGGCTTTTTCAAGGCTAGAGTGATTAGAAAACCAAGAATAAGTTGAATACAAAATGGGTGAGAAAAGTGAGAGAGAAAGAGAGAAAGAAAGAGTGTGGCAGATTTACCAAGAGTGTTAGTTTGGGGAAAAGGGAGAACGGGAAATTAGTCAAGGGAAAACAGATGGTGATAAGGGAAGAGGAAATCGACAATGCAAGGCAAGAGATAGAAAGAGGGAGAGAGAGGGAAGAAGAATGCGAGGGGAAAGAGAGAGACGATAAGAAAGACATGATGGTTCAAGGAAGAAAGAAAAGATCAAACATAAGGCTTATTAGCGGCGACATTCTGTTTTAACATAAAACAAAGTATGAAAGGCGAATAAATAAATAATCGGCACAATATTAATACAAATGTCTTATTGAGTGCATTGTCACATTGCTAATATGGTAGAATCATAGCATTGGAAAAAAAAAAAAAAAACATCCTTGGCGCACCATCATACCCGGGACAGAACCAACAATGCTATACGAGAGGTGAATTGTGAAAAGAGAAAGTATGTGTCATAATTATAGGAAACAGAAGGTGAGATGATACAAAAGTCAATGAACGCATAGCCTGCAGGTTAATACGGTAAGGTCGCCAATAACTTTTAATAGTGACACCAGAAAGGAAAGTCAAAAGAAAATTGCAGGTGAAAGGAGGGGAAAAATTCACAAGAGCAACGAAAAAAACGAAAAAACAAACAAAAGAAAAAAAAGAAGAAAAAAGAAACAAACAAAGTGTCTCATTAGTTGTACACGTGGCAAGAAAGACTGCTCACCGGTTTTCAGTAAATAACAAGGTCTTCCTATATGAAAAAGCAAAAAATTCAAGAAATCACTCTTAAAATCGGGATTTATAATAAGAGTGCGCAAAATTGGGGGCTTAATTTGAAGGTAAAAGGAACGCTGCAAGTTGCAAATTAAGGGATTAAAAAAGGTTTAAAGAAACCGGCGCGCTAGCCAAGGGGGATGTGAGCGTTTGTCATAATATGTGATTTGCCAGTGAAATAATATAGGAGTTACATGGAAGTTAGATGGAAACGAAAATACATGCTGCATGAGGCGTTAATAATTCCAAAAATGGTGGCATTTAAGTTAAAACACAGTGATTAAAGGCTGCGCAAAATGTTGGAAGCCGGTTAGGTAATGAATGAAACTGACGCGCTAAGCAGGAGATCAAAGGGAGCGTTGTGACAGGGGCGCACGGAGATAAAATGTGATTGCCAGTGAGACAATCTAGGAGTTACATGGAAGTTAAATAGAAACGAAAATACATGCTGCATGAAGCGTTGATAATTGCAAAAACGGGTTGTCTTTAAGTTAGAACACAGTGATTAAAGGCTGCGCAAAAAGTTGAAGGCCGGTTAGGTAATGAATGAAACTGACGCGCTAAGCGGGAGATGAATGAGAGCGTTGTAACAGGGGCGCATGAACATAATATAAGAGGTTGCAAGTGCAGGGTTGCCTTTTGTGTTGAAACGAACACAAATATAGTTAAATATCCCAGAAGGGGAAGCAAAGCGGGCCTCTCTCACCTGCGGATGAAATAGATGAGTCTCTGCGGTCTCAGGGAAATCGGAGGAATGAGCTGTCAGAAAGGTTCTGGCTCGGGTTGCATTGACGTCAGCAAAATAAAGAATGCTGACGTACGAATGAGGCCACTGAAGAGTTACTATGTTACTAGTGACTATTGTCAGTAAAAAATTATGGGAAATATTATAGCAAAGGTTAGGCTTTAAGAAAATAATGCTAATATTAAGGGAAATGGTCTTGACGAAAATTAAGGGAAAGAAAAAGAAAAATTATATATAAATGTATATGTATTAATATAAATTAACACAAAAAACGGCTTCTCTGATTTCTGGTGTCAAAGGGGGGCAATGTTTTGAAAGTTTAGTATGAGTCTCTCTTGGGTCAGTAATTAATGTTAGTTTAGGTAAAGAAGGTCCGAAATGATAACAAAAGTGTGTTGCAGAAAAAGGACACGGAAACACATCAAAGTAAGGGATGGCAGATGAAAGTAATTAGTAATGGAAAAGAAACAGCATAGTATAAAGAGGTATAACCAAGTGAGAAACTCGGAGCGACTAACATGCAAGGAAGTTAGTGATTGTTTTAAGGTCAGTCTTATTATAAGTTCACGATTCCCTCCTCGTGAATCTGCCCTTGTAACAAATTCTACATAGGGAGCACGATCAGGCCGCTCAAAACCAGAATCTTGGAACACTATCGCAACATTAACAAAGAAGAGATAGGACCACCTTTAACTGAACATTTCCAAGAGTTGCACCCACACCAGAAGACTTTCAAATTCTTTGGATTGGAGATTATCAAACCAGCGTCACGAGGAGGGAATCGTGAACTTATAATGAGACGCAGAGAGAGTGAACACATCATGCGCCTTAATGCGACAACCTTGGGCCTCAACAAAGATGCAGAAATGCATTATTGGCTGTATTAATTCTCCTCGTTGTTTTCATGAACCTTTTTATAATAAGACTGACCTTAAAACAATCACTAACTTCCTTGCATGTTAGTCGCTCCGAGTTTCTCACTTGGTTATACCTCTTTATACTATGCTGTTTCTTTTCCATTCTTTAATTCATTCACAGATTTCGTGATGTACTGTGTAAACCAGTTGAAAACTCAAGATTTATATTTGTACGCTAAGTATGTTTTACATTACTTATAATGCAAATAATTATGTTTTGCATGAGCCATTGACAACCTTTCTCCCTTATTTGTAGACTATACTAATTACTTTCATCTGCCATCCCTTACTTTGATGTGTTTCCGTGTCCTTTTTCTGCAACACACTTTTGTTATCATTTCGGACCTTCTTTACCTAAACTAACATTAATTACTGACCCAAGAGAGACTCATACTAAACTTTCAAAACATTGCCCCCCTTTGACACCAGAAATCAGAGAAGCCGTTTTTTGTGTTAATTTATATTAATACATATACATTTATATATAATTTTTCTTTTTCTTTCCCTTAATTTTCGTCAAGACCATTTCCCTTAATATTAGCATTATTTTCTTAAAGCCTAACCTTTGCTATAATATTTCCCATAATTTTTTACTGACAATAGTCACTAGTAACATAGTAACTCTTCAGTGGCCTCATTCGTACGTCAGCATTCTTTATTTTGCTGACGTCAATGCAACCCGAGCCAGAACCTTTCTGACAGCTCATTCCTCCGATTTCCCTGAGACCGCAGAGACTCATCTATTTCATCCGCAGGTGAGAGAGGCCCGCTTTGCTTCCCCTTCTGGGATATTTAACTATATTTGTGTTCGTTTCAACACAAAAGGCAACCCTGCACTTGCAACCTCTTATATTATGTTCATGCGCCCCTGTTACAACGCTCTCATTCATCTCCCGCTTAGCGCGTCAGTTTCATTCATTACCTAACCGGCCTTCAACTTTTTGCGCAGCCTTTAATCACTGTGTTCTAACTTAAAGACAACCCGTTTTTGCAATTATCAACGCTTCATGCAGCATGTATTTTCGTTTCTATTTAACTTCCATGTAACTCCTAGATTGTCTCACTGGCAATCACATTTTATCTCCGTGCGCCCCTGTCACAACGCTCCCTTTGATCTCCTGCTTAGCGCGTCAGTTTCATTCATTACCTAACCGGCTTCCAACATTTTGCGCAGCCTTTAATCACTGTGTTTTAACTTAAATGCCACCATTTTTGGAATTATTAACGCCTCATGCAGCATGTATTTTCGTTTCCATCTAACTTCCATGTAACTCCTATATTATTTCACTGGCAAATCACATATTATGACAAACGCTCACATCCCCCTTGGCTAGCGCGCCGGTTTCTTTAAACCTTTTTTAATCCCTTAATTTGCAACTTGCAGCGTTCCTTTTACCTTCAAATTAAGCCCCCAATTTTGCGCACTCTTATTATAAATCCCGATTTTAAGAGTGATTTCTTGAATTTTTTGCTTTTTCATATAGGAAGACCTTGTTATTTACTGAAAACCGGTGAGCAGTCTTTCTTGCCACGTGTACAACTAATGAGACACTTTGTTTGTTTCTTTTTTCTTCTTTTTTTTCTTTTGTTTGTTTTTTCGTTTTTTTCGTTGCTCTTGTGAATTTTTCCCCTCCTTTCACCTGCAATTTTCTTTTGACTTTCCTTTCTGGTGTCACTATTAAAAGTTATTGGCGACCTTACCGTATTAACCTGCAGGCTATGCGTTCATTGACTTTTGTATCATCTCACCTTCTGTTTCCTATAATTATGACACATACTTTCTCTTTTCACAATTCACCTCTCGTATAGCATTGTTGGTTCTGTCCCGGGTATGATGGTGCGCCAAGGATGTTTTTTTTTTTTTTTCCAATGCTATGATTCTACCATATTAGCAATGTGACAATGCACTCAATAAGACATTTGTATTAATATTGTGCCGATTATTTATTTATTCGCCTTTCATACTTTGTTTTATGTTAAAACAGAATGTCGCCGCTAATAAGCCTTATGTTTGATCTTTTCTTTCTTCCTTGAACCATCATGTCTTTCTTATCGTCTCTCTCTTTCCCCTCGCATTCTTCTTCCCTCTCTCTCCCTCTTTCTATCTCTTGCCTTGCATTGTCGATTTCCTCTTCCCTTATCACCATCTGTTTTCCCTTGACTAATTTCCCGTTCTCCCTTTTCCCCAAACTAACACTCTTGGTAAATCTGCCACACTCTTTCTTTCTCTCTTTCTCTCTCACTTTTCTCACCCATTTTGTATTCAACTTATTCTTGGTTTTCTAATCACTCTAGCCTTGAAAAAGCCCAAGGCCAATGGGCCACTAGGGCGAAACACGTGTCGGCTTGTTGCTTTTCCTCTCACAATTTATACCTGTTTTGTCTGCCAGAAATAAAAACAACACAAGTAATTTCATTCTGAGCAATGCTCTTGATGTTGATTATCCACTGACGTGGACCAATTAAGAAGGCATCACCCTCCACCGTTTCCTAACCTGCATATACACGTTTGCCTCTAGATTGGGATGGTACCTGCTACATCGGATTCCTTTTGCCACCTGTTTTCCTAGCTCCTCCTGATTATCATAGAAATACTCATTTAGTACACAATAGAGAACAGAGAGATCTCCCAATAGTCGATTACACTGAAACAGCATGGGAAAAATACACAGATTTCAATAAGGGTTCCCTAATTGAGATTCCTTAAATGCAATGCATTACAGTTTAAAAAATAGCGATTTCGCTATTAGCGTGAGCAAATTACCATGAAGCTGGACTTCATGGTAATTTGCGAAAACTTAGAAAAATGCACTTATTTGCATTTTTCTAAGTTTCATGTTGCCCACACACATGCCCTTAGAGCATGTGTGTATGCAACATTTGTGCAGAGTTAACATACATGGGTGCAATAGGGTGTCATTTTGTCACCCTTGCACCATCGAAATTGCGGAAGCAATTTGCGATTACCTACTGGTACTCGCAAATTGCTCCCGCAATCTCCAATTAATTCCTATGGGCGCAGGGGCGCATAGGAATGAATGGGAAGACATTCCTTAATTGCGACTCGCAATTTGCTAGTCGCAATTAAGGAATTTGTGGGAATCGCTATTTCTTTAGCGATTCCTACATGCATAGGGTTTTGCTATTCCTTAATTGCGATTCCTTAATAATCGCTATTAAGGAATTGCAAAACCCTATGATGATGCATGTGCCTGGTAATCTGTTAATGAACTTATTTCAACTGCAGTGAAAAGCCCTCAAAAATATTTTTTATTATGGAAGGCCATGATTGTCCTATGAGAAAATTAGAGTACAGATTTAAATATTAATTCATTACCTTGGGGTTTGGGACTAGCTAGAAAAATAATTCAACTAATCTTTTTAATATTTATTAAAAAGCCAATTCTGTGGTGATGTTGGACTCTATTTGTAGGAAAAATACGTTTTAAGAAAGTTATACTTTCTTTTACTGAAGCTCCTGGTGGGTAATTAACATTAGCAGTTCAGCAGCTGTCAATCAAGTGGTTGCCCTTAATGTGGTGTGAGAACTGGTTCCAAAAGAAGGGCTATGGCCTGGGAATGGGGTGGTGTTTTCTTTCCCTTTCAGGAAGACCAGCTAGTGTGGGCCACAAAACTTAATAACTCCAAAGAGTTATGCTCTGTCACAAGTACATTTAGCACCTTAATAGGCCCAGCCTTTATCCCAGTAGTCAGGTTGGCACAAAACCCACCGGAAGGTAAGCTAGCCCTATTATCCTGACCACACTCCTGGGTGGCCACAGAGGCTTTACACAAGAGGAGAAGAGTTTCCCCATCTTGAGTATTGAGAATCAGGTGCATTGAGTGATTGTTTGCAGTATGGCAAATAGCAACTGCTGCAGAAGTGGCTAAGATTGCCCCTGGGACCTTTTACCCATTGGTTAGGGAAGAGCCAGGAATCACCCCAATCCAGTAACTGTTGCCAGGCATAAATGTGAAACCCCCAAGTCAACATCCTCAGAACATTTTCTGGACATGTGGAAGAACAGAAGAACTACAGCTCCTGTTTGAGACCTGTGAGGAGACCTTCCAGGGCTGGACTTGCTCCCACTTGTACACAGGACACTGACAGTTGGTTGATCTCCTCATGTGTGTCTAAAGGGCCACAACAATTGCAAGAGGCTTTTTTCTGAAGTGTACTGCTGACCAGTAGAAATTGGACCTGCAATGGACTGGACCTTGCATTTGACATCTGCCTGACACCCTGAGAGTCTCTAAGGGCCTTATTATGAGTTTGGCTGTCCAGAGGACTCCCTTGCCTGTGGAGATAGCCTGCCTGTGGCTCTGTTGGAATGGGGCATGCTACAATCTACGGATATGTGGGAACTCAGTCAGAGTCACAGGTAGGCTATCTCCACAGGCAAGGGAGTAGATTTGATGAAAGTCTGACTAAAAGTCATTAGGAGGTCCTGACGAAAAGCCACGGGGTAGGCTTGAAACATGTAGGCCCATGAAATACATTATTTTCCATACTAAGCCAGGTATTTTTACTCATTTTTCTACCTAGATTGGAACCTCCCCATTGCACATAGTATATGATCACAATGCTCCCAAGTATCCGTAGGTTGCAGCACACCCTGTTCTGCAGCGGGACGGAAAGGACCCTATGATGAAGCATGCAACCAAGGGGAAACCCTGGGGGGTGAGGGTTATTTTAAGAAAACTTTGTTTTCTACCTAATCCAACGAGTGGAAATATAGTCCAATCAAACGGACATACTCTCTTTGGTTACTACAGAACACCTAAGAGGCTGAGTCCTCTGATTTTCTGACCGCCACCTCCCCCTTTTTCTGACGAATATTATATTTTCATTTGTGATATATATTTTGTACATTTTTGTACATTTGTATAAACATTAATAAAGGAAATGTATTTCTTTAACATTGATTTCTTTAAAATTGTAGTCTTTTTTATTTTTGTTTTCTGCCATTTTTCCTAGTTGCTTTAATTTTGGACTGTTGCTTTATGCGATGTTCAGGGAAGTTGTGGTTGTGGTTTCCTGCTGCTCGTCTCTGGCCCAGCTAAGATTTTCACAAGCAAAGAATCTTGGACATATACTTTCACTAGAAAAACTGAGATAATATCCAACATAAGAAGTAAAACTTGCATTCCACCATTCCTCTCGAGAAATATAGGTAATGAACTTTCCTAGACTCAAGGGATAGCTGATGTTTGAATTGAATTTCAGACCCCATGATATATACATAGAGATGACTCCCGGGACTCAAGAAGAATGTTGGATATCATGACTGTCTGGTCAATACATTATTGTGTTACAGTCAATAATGTTGAATGCTACATTTCAATTACTTAATGTATTCTGTGTTTAAGCTATCTTTTGCCTTATTCATTATCAGACAGGATGTCTACACAGTGCATTTATGTCTAAGCAAGTGTAGTTTTTTTTGCAGTTATGTTTCGTATAAAATAAAATACATTATATTTGTACTGGTTGAAACAGATTTCAAATGTTAGATATATATCTGGTATATGTTTTTGATCTGCTCGGTGATATAAAATGAAAGAATGCTTATTGCATACATTGTTTGATGGGAATCATTTGGTGTGGTCTGTCTGCTAGGTTCCAAGTTACTGTTTGCCGAATATAAGATAGGTAAGATGTATGGATACTATATATATGTTTATAGAAAAGTGTGGGTTTCTTGTGTATTTTTTAATTATAAAAAGATAAAATGTTGTGTTTGGCAAAGTCTTCATGGATTCAGAATGCTAGATATATAATATGCTAGATATATAATATATGATATGATTCATTTATTTCTGTGTGTTATAATTGACTGTTAGTGATCACATTGCAGCCCAGAAAAGCAGGATTTCCCACAAAAGACACGTTGGCTGCTAACATTGAAGTTTGAACATTGTACAATGTAAAATTTGAATAATTTGCTTCTTATGATTGTGTTAATATGCTATATGTAATTGAACAATCGATCTGTCTATTTTGATACTTGGATTTTGTCATAAGGAACGATGCTAAATAAACTGTCCTTTTTAGATATTAGGGTTTGATGATTCTGTTGATATCTAATCTAAGAAAATCATTGTCAGTACCTCCCTGAAATTAATTTAATGTGGTGATTAAAGTATGACCAATAGGGTTTACATTCTGTTTTCAGGTAGAGGTCTACAGGGTCATTTATATTCTCAATACATCCCACTCCTACTTTAATTTTAGCAATAATCTTTCTTTCCATGCTAGGGGGCAAACTGAATTAAGTAGTGCAGCTATATAGTACTATGAAAGTACTTAAAAATGGTACTTGCAAACCTAAAATGGTAGATCTCTACCTTTTCTATCATTTCCGTGGGGAGATCCTCACACATGTAAGAGTACTACTTAGCATTAAATGTGGGAGGAACTGGTGGAGTGTCTGGAAAAGAGGCATACTGACTACTAAATAGGAGGGGTTAAGGAAAGAGAAATGAAAGGATTAGGAAGGGATGGGAGGACTTTATGGAAGGACATGCACCCACATACACAAGAGTAAGCCTGTGGCTATTCACAAACTGCACTTTTAAATTTACTACACCCAAAATGAGACCCAAAACAGGAGTAAATTGTTCCATTTTAGAGCTTGAGTAGGTGCAGCTCCACACAGTGCCAACCATGGGTACTGCTACACCTCCCCGTAGAAAACAATGGTGGTAAGAACTTTAAGTAAAACATATAGGACAGTAATGTTAAATGAAATGAATTAATTAAAACATATAATTAAATATATTTTAGTGCTAAAGAAATCTAAAACAACAAATGTAATATTTAATTCTAACATATTTTAATACCCTTTTTTACTTGAGAAATTAACAGAACATTAATATTTATCTGAATATAAACTGTATACATCACTTTCAATTATTTTTTGTTATCTCAGGTAGGAATTTATTTTTTAATTTAAACTTCAGAAAAATATTTGTTATTTCATTTAATCTATTTAATATAATTAATTATGTAATTCAATATGATATAAAATAGTACTGTAACTTTTTTATGGTGTTCTACATTTAAAATAAGGGTCTTATTCCAAGTTTGGTGATTCTTCTGTCGGCACACCACTGCCGCGCTGACAGGAGGATTGCCAAGACTACTGTGAGCCCACCGATCAGATTATGAGCGTAATCCAGGGCAGGCGAGCAGTGCTGGAGCAATCTCACGGTGGCAGCTGTATAAGTCTTATAGGAGAGCCTTAACAACAGACTGCCGTCATGACAGCACCTGCAACATGCTCCTGCATGGTGTGGCATGCATGCCACACTGTGCAGGAATGGAGGTGGAATTCCAGGGGGACACCCCGCATGCCCCTCCAGGCCCAGATCTGGCAAGGGGCCCTGTTGGGCTCCCTTTCCTGCATGTCCTCCACCCTATTCATGGCAGGCTCACCACCATGAAGAGGGTAGTGGATATGTCGGTCGTAATATGCTCGGCGGTGCCGGTACAGGCACGGCTAGCATATTGAGGTCAGTTGCACAACACCAGCACTGCAGTATCGTGATCCTCGCGGAGCTGGCAGTCTTGTGGCAGTCCGACCACCACACTCATAATTATGTAATCAGACCCGCAATAGTGGTGGTGGTCAAACTGCCACTGCAAGTGCAACAGTCTTGAGGACCACCGTACTTGTAATACAGCTCTAAATATATTTAATTCTTTAACATTATTTTTAACATTAAAATATCTACAATTTTTATTGCCTTGAATACACTTTTTTTTACTTTTCACCTCACTTTACCGTAGAAAGAGTCAACTATAGTGTGGTATCCACTTTTTCAGTAGGAACTGTTTGTTTGTTGGACAACATAAACTTGGGAGGGTGCCAGACTGATTCTATCCACCCCCTCAGGAAATGTTGGCCCATAGTCCTGCTAGTTCACAGTGTTACCATGAGTACCCCTGAACCTAGTAAGGTAACAAATGGTTTGGGCAACTTCAAAACATGACAACCCTAACTCCCCATGGATTTGTGGTAACAGATCTAGAACCTTTTTCGCTTAGTTGCTTTTGCAAACTCAGAAATATTCACAAGAAATACACAAAGGGGCATTTCAATATTTATTGAACCATTGGGATTCTTGTATAAAATATATGTGCTGCAATGATTAATAGACAGAAGCAGATAAAAGTGATTAGCAGCATGAGAACAGTGAACAGGATAAGCGATTCCACCATTGTGTAAAACAGTGTATATATGCTGCCAAATAATGCTGTGTATAGTGTACTGCTTTTATGTGCTCCCTAACCTAGGTGCCTAGGGCAGGTGTTCTGCCAAAACTCCCCTAGTGGATGATCTAACTCCCCATTATCTGGAGGTAAGTGTAAGCAGGTCCCTGTCATGGTCACAAGTTGTACATCCCACCTCGCAGAGGGTAAACAGGAATTACCATGGCTGAGACTCCGACAACAGTGACCTTGCAATATCAGCACAGTTCTCTTCTGATTTGAACACAGAAATGCATGTGTATTTATAATAACAGTATCCATGCTTCTGCATGGAGGCTTCAGCCAGGCTGACATTGTTTATTCTCTTGTGATAGCCATGTTACCTCTTGGACGAATATCAAACAATAACATTTGCACAATGTGTCTTTAGGCTTTGTACTAAAAGTTCAAGGTGTCATGATAGCGTACTTACGAAGTGGAATTGAAAGCAATGTGGTTTCAGAGAAACTAATCCTAGAGAGTAACACAAGCAAATTTGTGTCAAAATCAATGTGTAGAAAAGAAGGCAACGTAAGAAACGTGCATGTAAAATAGACGTGTTTTTTCTCGGGCCTAACCAATCCACGTGACTCAACATTCGAGGTGGAGATAATGTTTTAAAACTTCTATTACAGGGTTGAATGCTAAAACTGTTTGCTTTTTATTTACTCTGCAACTTCTAGGTTGGTTGATTATTCTTTACTCGGGGTAGATTTTAGTAGGTGGCTCTATATGCCAGGGTTAAAGTGATAGAGCACCGCTACACTGCAGTGTGTGGGTAGAAATTAAGTATGATCAAAATCTTTACCTACTCAAATTCCATTTTTGTTGCAAAGGCATCCGGTGAGCCCTGTGCACCTCATTTTTTGCTGGCTGGTACTGGTGGCAACTGACTCTGTCTGTCACTGAGCTCTTTTTAACCAAACCCCGGGCCAGTGCTTTGCTGAAAACACATGTAAAAACACACATGCTTTGGAGTACACTATATATTAGTGTACACTTAGAATTGGCATGTCTTCCCCTATAAGGTCCTAGTACATAATAGGACAGGGGGGTTAAAATGACCTATAAGTCCCTAGTGTATAATAGGACATGACAGTTTACAGGCCAGCAGCCCTTTCTGCACTTGCATGTGTGCACTGCTGAGTTCCTGAGGTCCTTTTAAAAGCAGCCCAGTGTTTCAGCACTGCTTTTAAAAAATAAATTTACTGCAAACTCGACTTTGGCAGTGGGGCACTTAAAGTGATAATCTTCTATTTTTGTGCATATTCAGAGCCCCAATGGTCTCTCCTAGGTCTCCCAGTATCCCAAGGGTGGGGGTCATGTAATTATAAGGCGGGCTCTTATAAAAGATGTTTTATATGCCCTGGTGTTGGAGGAATTGCATATTTCATCATCCCCATTGTAGATCCCAAGCCACATAGGATAACATTGCAATAGTTCATGAACGGATAAATATTTCTAGGAATCAACAAAAAAATCTAATTCAAGGACTTAGGAGAATGGTAATGATAAATCCATTAATATAATATTGTTAAATCTATCTTAAAATATACAGAAAAGCAGCTTTAAGTCTTTCTTGTCTGTAAGCCAAAATGCAACCTTTCTGTGGTCTTCCTTGATTGGTTAACAGGATTAGCCAGGCTGCTTTAATGAGGTGATAAGTGTCTTACCTAGGGAGAAGCTATCTGGAGAGAGCTCTGATACACAGGAATGCCAGAGCAGGGGAGAGGGGTCACAAAGTATGAAGCTTCAGAGGAGGAATAGGACAGGCTGGGAATGCCAGGTGCAGCTACCCCATCCTCTTCTGACCCAGCCAGATGGGAGGCTTCAGAAACGAGGGAGAGGAGAGCTATGGAAATAAATGATACTGGAGGTTGGTTTAACTAGTTTTAATCCTCTGCTGAGATTACTGCCATGTTGAATTTTGGAGGAAAAGTACTTTCTGTGGGAAGATCATGCCACACTTTGGAGAAAGTGGTCAAGCTCTGGGGTGTTGCCTTGCACCTCATTGGACAGGAGTGCTCTCCTGCTTGACTCCAGAGAACACTGAATAAATATGTGAGAGGTGCAGAGCCTCTTAGATCTGCTGCTTGAAACTGAGAGAAGAAGAAGGTTTGAAAAAGATGGAAACTTTGATTTGCACCATCAGGCCCTGCATTCTTAAGGACTGCGCCTGCTGCATTATCTGGAGCAACAGCCTGTGGATGTACCTTGCTTCAAAAGGATTAAATAGTGGACTCCCTGTAAGCTACAAGTTAACAGAGTTCACCTGGAACATCACCACCAATTTCCCCCTGCCTGGAGTGCATACAGTGGATTTGTAGGGGTTTTGTCCAGGTGCATTGTGGGAATTATGGTCTCAACCTTTCAATTACCATCATGAAGCTTCCAGACCCTTGGATTTTGTTTTGAAAACTTTGGACCCTCAGGAGGAACATTAGGGGAGAAGTTTGGAGAAGTTTGGAGCAACTTGGGGAAAAAGTTACATAAGGGGATTGACTCAACTGCGAGAGCCAAGCCGGCCACCTTCAACCGTGAGTCAGCCCGACCTGCAGAGGAAAGATTTCCAGAGTTTGACCGGAAGCTCCCTGAAAAGCAAGCTGGAAAAACCCTCACCAAATCCGGCCTGGTGAAGAGCATCGAAGAAACACAGCAGAAAAAGCTTCAGAAAAGTTTCTAAGTCAGAAGGTAACATTTTGACTAAGGCAAGGCAGGGCTCCATCGTGGTAGGCCTGAAACTTTGACATTTTCCAGGTCAAGCGCGATCAGATGTCCCACAGTAGCGCTATAGGCTTTAAGCACTATAAAGGGATAATTCTTAATAAACTCATATCTCCTGTTTCCTACATTGAATTTTTGTCAATTTGGTGTCATAAAATATTTCCTATTTTTATAAATTCGTGTTGGATTTGTATTGTGTGCGGTGTCTTATTTATTTACTGAATTAGTATTTTAAAATGCTTTACATACCTGTCTCCTAAGTTAAGCCTGCCTGCTCGCAGCCAAGCTAACAAACGTTGGGCATGGGAATAATTTTACTGAGACCTATTCTGAGCCCTAGACTGTGTTAGTGGCCATATTGCCAGTGGTAAATACATATTTAGCACTTATAATTAGCCACTTTCCAACAATAATGCTTTTTCGGGGTCATCATCTTTAGTTTGTTGTTTTATGTGGGTTACCACGTCGATGCAAGTTGCACTTTTTTGCGTTAGGTAACAGTTCGTATTCTAATGGAATGTTTGTATTTTGATATTGACCATGTATTATGCATAATTTACTGAATGATGGAGGGCAAGGCATAAATGTACCATCCATCATCCATGTGTTATTTTGTTTTAAGGTTAGTAAATTGGTATTAGTAGCTTAAATGTTCACTCTTGTAGATTTATTGAGGTATTCATATGGTAAAAAGGTGTTCTTTGTATGTACGGTTAGTAAGTGTTGGGATATGTCTATATATTTATATTTTAATGTGCTATTGGTGTTTCCCTGACTGTTCCATTTGTTCTGACAACTAATCTTTATATGGTTGGTATGCCAGGGAGTTTCCTGTTGTTTGTTCAGAAACATTTGGTATAATATTTTTAAGAATTTTTCCTGTTGGCTCTTGTGAGTTTGTACTTGTCTTTTGTAGGTCCCGTAAAATGTTTCTGGCTTCTATTTCAGCAATATTAGGAGGCTGGCAATGTTCCCTAACTTTTTCAACTAATTTATTTTTAGTAGTATCCCTGTCATAGCATGCAATTGAATAATATCTGGTGAATGGCAGTGTGTTTTCACATTGATGGTGCTTTCCTTACTGTAAGAATTCCCTATATAAAAGGTTATTAAATATTTTGTTTAAGTAATAATATATTGATTTTAGCATTTTTACATTGCAGGAGCATATGTTGGATGTTGTCTTTCTTTATTTTGCTTTTGTTGTAGACCTTTGCTACACCGGAATGTTTTGTGTTTTTGGCAGTTTCTTTTGCTAGATACGTTTAAAAGAAAGATATTTGTTAGTTGTATTGGTTTATTTTTTAATGTAAAATTTAGGGAACCATTACAATGGCGGGCCCGTAACGGAACACGGAACCGACCGCCAGAGGTGCAGCGGTACCGCCAGGCCAATTAGGATGCGCCCTCCACACTGGCGGGCGCATCCTCTACTTTAACATTGCGGCGGGCGGTGCTGTAAGCAGCACCCGCCGCAATGTTAAAGCCCATGTTGTATGCACAACGTGACAGGCACCGCGCAGTACCTGCCACCTTGTGCATGGCAATGATGCGGGGTAACATAGGTACCCCCCAGTGCAGCCACTCCCCTGGGGGCCCGCAATGGTCCCCCACAGTGATTTCCCACATGCCTTTCCATGGCGGAGTCTCCACCATGGAAAGGCATTCCACCGCAGGCATCATAATATGGATGGCGGTGCCTGCAAGACACCGCCACCATATTGCTTGCCTTTTCCACCCGTCCAGCAATCCGACCGGAGGAAAAACGGTGGACGATCTTTCCGTCCACTGCGGTGCCCCTCGCCATACTGATATGGCAGGGGGTGACACAGGAACATTTGGCGGGCGGATCGACGCAGGCAGTAGCCATCGCCGGCCCGGCGGTTTCGATCCGCCCAAGATCCTAATAGGCCCCTTAGTTAGGAGTTTGTTTTACTTCAGTTTTTAAATATGTTGAAGTGTTATTTTTACTTTAATTTTAGTTTATTGCTTTAGTTACAGGACTTACGTTTGAGATGGTTATTTTTGTATTTCAAGTCATTCTGTTTCCCTGTTTGTATTTGTGTTATACCTGCTGCTCAGCCAGTGTGACTGTGGTGGCGGAATGTTGGTGTGTGAGAGAGTTAGTTGGAGGATGGGCTGAGCAGCAGGAATGCTGCTCTTGGTGGGGCTCTTGATGATAACATCCCTCTTAATAAATCAACCTATAATCTACATGGACCAGGCGTCATTTATTCCCAACATTTTGGCGACGATTTTAAAAAGAATCTACCCTTGCGAACTGAGAGAGAAAAAACATAATCCTACCCTACAAGAAACAAACATGAGAAAACTATTGGCAGAAGAATTTTAAGGGAACTTAAAAGGAGTCTAAAAGGAATCTACCCGTGCGAACTGGAGTAAAGGGAAAATTATAAAAAAACAACTTTGGTAAATAAGAAATTAAAGCTTGAAGACCATTTAAGAGAATACAAGAAAATTCAATCGGATTCTGAGGAGACTAGAACTGAGTAACACATAAAACCCTGCAGCCTCACCAGTGACCTAAAGATCGGTCAGCCCAGCAGGGTGTGCTTCAGTCAACCAAAAGGCTTTCATTGATTACAGGTGCTTGCCGACACCTGGCAGTGGTTAACGTATCAGCTGTTGGGATATGTAGCACTTAAGGGACGATTGTTTGCACAGCAGTCGTTATGTCTCCAGCCTAACGGCATGTCTGTTTATTTGGGAACTTCTCATGTGGAGGATGCGAGAACCAGCAAGGAGTTGGAGTACAACTAAGGGGAAAACATCGCCTTAACCAACTTCTTATTTTTTTCATCATTCGGTGTTAAATGAAATGGCGGTTGGTACAGTGTCATGTGCGTTGGAGGTGCAAAGTTTGGCTCGCGTGCCTCTTACCTGGTAATCGGATCTCGCGGAGCGGTTTGCAAGCGCAAGCCTAGTCTTTGGCAGCTCGTGGTGTGTTCATCAGCTTGGGAACGTGGCGCTGTGCAACACGTACGAGCCTGGAGCCACCCGGCATGCTCCCATTGTAGGTGTGCTGTCTTCAGGTTAGCTCTGTGTTCTTGGCAAATTGCTCTTTTGTCACAGTAACGCCGGGGGCACAGAAAAGGCCCTGTTACCCTTCATTGAAAGTGCTGAGGAGCAAGAATACTGTCGGGCGCATAAGACAATAAAGGACAATAAAGGGTAGTCCTGCGCTGTTTTTTCTCCTGGCCATCGCTCTATATTAAGGGCATTGAGAAGAGAAGTGGATAAAATGGGAAAGCATGTGGATATACGGTGAGACCCACATCTCCTGCCTCCCGTCATTCACCGTCATTCAGCTTGGGGCATTTACAAGATCTGCAGACTGGTTTGTGGTATCTTCAATTGTATATTACTATTAATAATAACTTAATTGTGGGTTTTGCCTGCGCCAACTTTGTGGGAAAGTTAGTGAATTGATTTTGCTTATGAGGCGACAACGTAATCGGGCCCAATGTGACTGGGATTATTTTGGTTTCCAATGTCTACCACCATAACCTATGGTGGAAATGTGATGTTAAATGAATGAATTTGATTTCAAAGAGCAGCAAATGTTCAGAAACTGAAGAGGGGTTTTGGGTGAGAGCTCATTCACTGGTGTTCTAGAGTGTTCCTGAGGGCTGATGTTACATGCCATTTACATTATGCGTCTGTGTGTCTTTACTGGTGTGCTGCATGGGTTTTTGGTCTTTAAGGGTGTTGTGTTTACCCATAATGTTTCTGGGGTTTGATGTGTACATTTTTGGGCTAAGTTATGAATGTACTGAAATATGGGCCCTATGGTTCTTATGTTCCACCCTTCCTACGGGGAATGGGTGAAGGGCACAGAGTATGCCAAATGAATGTGTTCTTTCTACTCTTCCTAGGGGTAAGAGTGAGGGACAGGATTAAGCCAACTCATTAGTGGTTGCAGATTAGTAGGGTTTTCAAAAATGTGATTCCACCCTCACTACAGGTTTGGGTGAATGGCAGGGTAGATGCCGAATTTTGAAGTTTGAGTGAAGCCATATTACTTGTGATTGCAGTTTCCATCCTTACTATGGGTTTGGGTGAAGGGCAGTGTAGATGCCAAATGGTTGGTGTGGAGTGGTGTTTCACACTTACTAAAGTGTTTCACCTTTCATTGATGTTTCAGTTGTTTGAATGGTTCCCTACCGCGCCCTGTGGTCAGTGCAGTATGTGCTGCTTTTTACGTTAGCCTGGCCAGCTGGCATGTTTTGTGGTATCAGGGTTTGGATTGAGGTTTTGTGGTGTGGTAAAGTGTGTGTTTTGTTTGGTTAGAAAAGGAGATGATGTATGTGAGTGTATTCTTATTACTATTTACCGTGGTTTTGTTTGCAAGTAATATGTTATGACATGTTGTGCAAATTTGCATTCAATGTTTTCTATCTGTCTTTGTATGCACCTTTGCAATTAGTGTGTTATGACATGTTGTGCGTGAAATGTTTCCCACCTATTATTTTCATGCATTCGCATGAGTTCTCATTGCTACATTGTATACATGCATGCAATAGTTATAATGTTATTCTTTCAAGAGTTCTAATGTTATTCTGTGTAAAGGAAGGAGATGTGTGATACCTGCTGCTGAGCCAGTGTGACTGTGGTGGTGGAATGTTGGTGTGTGAGGATGCTGTGGAATGTTGGTGAGTGAGAGAGTCAGTTGGAGGATGGGCTGAGCAGCAGGATGGCTGCTCCTGGTGGGGCTCTTGATGATAACATCTATCTTAATAAATCAACCTATGATCTACATGGCCAGGCCAGCCGTGGTCCGTGCAGGTAACAGCAGTGGGGCAGTGGTGCCATGTAATGGGGGATTCCGAGGGACGATGCAGAGGGAAAATGAATTATTTATTTTATTTTCCCTCTGCATCGTCCCTCAGAATCCTCCCTTACATGGCCCCACCGCCCAACCGCTGTCACCTGAACGGACCGCGGATGGACCAGGCATCATTTATTCACAAGAATTTGCTTTCCCTTTTCGCATGTTTTACTTCTTGTAGAGTTTGTACCTTTAATTTGCAGAAATAGAAATTTTGTATAGTTTTGATACTTTGTTATCTTCACATTATTTTTGTTATTTATTTCTTTTTTAGCTTTCATTTATTGTTAAACTTACTTTTTTGAATTTAATAGTTTGTTGAATCTGGCAGAGTGATACTATCCTGCTGTAATTCTTTTTCAGAGAGCATTTTATTGAGTGTTTTTTGCGGCTTTTACATACTGGTTTTATTGGAAAATGTCCATTCAATTTGTGGACATATTAAGCAATTGTAAAATGTGGTTTCTCTGATTGACCCTGTTTTAGCCCAGATCTGGCCAAAATCCTGGGTAAGGGGTTACGTATCTTATTAAACTCGTAGAGCCTGATTTTGAATAATGCTGAATTTCATGAGGAAATTCCAAGCAGCCACACTTATCAAAACCGGATGAAATGTCCTCATTTAATTCCTGCAATTGCAAATTAATCACCATGGAATGGGGAATATCTCTTGATATTGCCTGGCCCATGGTAATTAATGCTCACATTTACCACCTGCTTGCAGTGGTGGCTGGCAGCTGAAATATTTGGAGGGACTGCCACTGACCAGCAGTGCCTGGTCAACGCCAAAGCTGTAAGTCATGGCTTGTTATAAACAAAGTTTATAATGAACCACGACTGAAAACTCTGGCATTGAGGCTGAAGGCAGTGCGAGTCTTACAGTGCATCAGTGGATTGAGAATAATAAAAGAAAAATGCTCTCGCCCACTGCGTGCGCTGGCTCTCCTCCTGGGCTCCTGCTTCAGTTCCTCAGCACTGGTCCGGTCTCTAGGCTGCAGCAGTTCTCCACACCAATCCAAATTCTGCTTTCATGCTGCTGATAAAGCAGCATGAAAGCAGCGCTAGTATTGACTGGAGCAGGCTGCCTCAATGCTCGCGCAGCCACTGAGGGCCTGTGTCTGCTCTCCACCTAGCTGTCTTAGACAGCTGCGTGGAGAGGTTTACACTGCGCATGTCAGGCGGGCCAGCAAAACAGCCAGCTAAAGTGACATGCGCACTGTAAACTGGTGGAGGGATCACCACTCCCCGGCTTCCAGTCAGCAGCAGTGGCACCGCCTCCAACAACAGCTTGGCCTGGGCAAAGGGAAAAATAAAATGGTAATAAATTCATTTTATTGCAATACTATTTTTCACCTTTTGCGGCGCTGGCAGCGGGGGCAACGCTCCTCTGCCCTAATGAAGAGGCCACGGCTGCTTGCATGTAGTAAGTGTTAAATGTGAGCTGGTGGGGGGCCGAGGTGAGGGTAAAATCTGGATTACCAGTGCCGGAATCCGAAGAAATGAGTTTAACTGAATAAAATTACCAGGCCTGTCACGGGACCATTTGAGATCGCTGACATTCCGATTTAAGATTTTATTGCTTTGAGCCCAACTTCATATTATCTCATGCAAATATACCGGAATGAATATACTCTTGACTGAAAAGAGACCATTGGCACTTACGAGACGCTCATAAAAACTAATTGCTAATTGCAGTAGAAAAATATTCTTGTAGGCACTAGAGCATATGTTACAGTTTTTAATCAGGCGACATAATAATTGATAGTTGTATTGCTTTCAAGATTTACAGGACTTGTAACAGTGGGTAGAGTGGCAAGATTTGTGCTGTTCTTCAGGCTGAATGTCTAATAATGCGAGGTGCAATTAGATAACAATAAAGGCAGCACGCCTCATAAATTACTTTCGCTGCAGCGAAGCAGAGTTTAGAGCAATGGGTCTGGGGAAAAAAAAAATATATATCTGCAGAGCCATAACAAGCCCAACACTTGTTAGATGGGTGCATTTATTAAAAATCCATGGAAGGAAACGAGTCATAGACTCATCTCTCTATACTAATGTGCCCACTTCATATTCCGCGTCAGCGTCCTCCTCTGTTTGATCTCGTGCTTACAAAGCTTTAATCGTCATGTTAAGCAGGCAGGCTCCTTTAATGTATAAATTGGAAAGGCAGCTGAGTAAAAAACGATTCCCAAAGCCAGGTGCCTTGGGGTTGGGCCCTAAAGCGCCGCGTGCTGCAACCGGGAGCGACGTCAGACAGCACTGCTTCGGCTGGGGCATATGGCATGGGATCACACAGCCCAGCAGGACAAGTGGGAACTCTGCCAAGAGCATCTTGCGGAGGCTGTATCATTGTCACCTTCACTTCATGAAGATGAAGGCTTAACAGAAAACAAGTGATAGGTTCTGGTGCTGATTATAGAGAGGAAGATGGGCGCCTGTTGGGAGGCTATAAAAACAGCTAGCGGGAGGTCCTAAGTGACATACGGCTAATTTGGAGGCTCCCACCCGCTGTCTAAATTTCATTATTGATGACACCGCCGTGACTAATGTGTTTGTGCACGGAAATGTCTCTGTCTGAATGCAGACCATTGGCGACTCAATTACCCTCTGCGTTAACGTGGTCTGATTAGCCAGTGGCCTGCAACCAACACAGTGACCCGGGTCATTACCGATAGCCCTCGAGGAAGGCAGCAGGCGGCGTGCAGGTGCGCAGGCGCGCAGGCGCGCGCAGGAGCCGCAGCTCAGCAGTTTCTCTTGTAATTGCACATAGACGAGATGCAGGGCTTTCTGCAGGCTATTGGCCACATCATACACAAGTGTATTGTTTTGTTACTTCTCTTTTCAAAAGAAAGTGCCAAAAACAGATTGCTATATTGTACTTACGGCCTTGTTTTCTTCTTGATCATTATCTCAGCCATTAGTTTGGGGAGAGTGCTCTGGTGACGCTTTTGAATGAACCATCCACGATTTTTTTCTTAAAGTTACATTGGAATTTCATAGCTCTTCTCCCAAAAATATGGACGTTTTGATGGGGGGTGGTCTCTCAAAACCTGTCTTCAGTAGAAATGCGCCTCGCTGGTAGTTGCTGAGTTATCTTGATTTTCAAATGCTCTAAAGGATGAAAGAATCTTTAAGATTGTGATGCGAAATCACTTGAATTCTTT
This sequence comes from Triturus cristatus, assembly GCF_964204655.1. NCBI lineage: Eukaryota > Metazoa > Chordata > Amphibia > Caudata > Salamandridae > Triturus > Triturus cristatus. The sequence continues at coordinate 464,993,007 of NC_140589.1, forward strand.
TAAGCAGTGAGGCGATGGGTGGTGGAATAGAAGAGAGTTACAGAAGTGATTGGTGACCATCTCAGAGTCAAAGGCAGGGTCCCATAAAAGAGAGATCTGTGCTATGAAATTAGCTAATGGGAAGGATTTGCATTTTTAAACAATTTGAAACCGGGCTGCTTTGTTTCCTCCAGCAAGGGACATGATTAAGGAAAAAAGAGAGGTAGTAGTGTTTGTCTTAGGGATGTAGCAGTGCGCCATCAGCAGGCATGTGTCATCTATCAGACATCATCGGTACAGTTGGCACCACCAGAAGGTTCAGGTAAGCATTGAAGAAAACAAGCGAAACTGAGAATTTCAGGCAAGCATATTCTTTATATTTAAAACCCGTTTGTTTTGGTGAAGGTTAAAGAAAGATTTTGTAGTTGACTGAGTTAAACAGCATAGAGCTCAAGAAGAATTAGTACAGCAGGAAGATTCGCATCTTGTGCCATTAGAAAAATAGAAAAAAATCTTAGCATAACAGAAAGTTATTTTTTTACTGTGGAAGCTTCAGATGCCTGATTGTCAAGTCTGAAGTAGGTTGTTGAAAATTAAATTATTATTTAAGTTATCTAATCATAAAACATTGGTCCGGTGAAGACATATACACTTTGAACAGAGAGTACTGGAGATAGTAATAGATCGTATGGGTTTCCCTCCTCCCCATTTAGTTTTTCTGTTTTTTCCCACACTGGATGGCTTTCCTCATATTTTTTTTACGTTTATTCGATTCGTAATAGTTTTTCTGTTTTTTTCCACACTGGATGGCTTTCCTCATATTTTTTTTACGTTTATTTGATTCGTAATTTTATTTCCCTCACCTCAGCATTCACAAATCCTGTTCACACATGTGCCTTTTTTACCTGTTAAGATGAAGTTCACCCACCTTTGCACGTGATCTAAATCATTGCTGCTCTTTAAATACTAGTCAGTCTTGGTCCAGCAGGATCTGACTGAGACGTCCCCTGGACGCCATTTGCAACACTTGGATTACTGAGCCAAGCACACACAACAGTCTCCATTCTCACTAGTTTGGTCATTCTACCTTCATATGTATTTTTTGATCTACTTTATCTAATTAATTTGTCACGTTTTGTTTTTCGTTCTACGTTGGCATCGCCACGATGCGGTGTTTTGCGGTTCCTCACTTGTCGGTTTTGTTCACTTTTCACTCCCACCAGATGCTCCTCATAATGTTATGAGTGTGCGTGCTGCTCTCCTCCATGGACCCAGCTGCTCTACTGCCAATTGCAACTGCCTGATTCTGCCGTTCTTGCTGGCGGCTTCTACAATGTACAAAGCACTGTACACAGCCCTCCTCTTCATGCCCAGCTGCTTCTATGCTGATTGCACCCGGCAGGTGCTACTGTTTGCTCGGCAACTTCTCTAGTGTTCAGTACGCAGGTGGAGCTCTCCTCCCCTGGCTGCGTTTCTTTCTGGTGACTATGCCAGGTAGCTGAAACTTCACATCAACATTTGTTACCTCCTATGATATTGTTTGTATTAAACAACAGTCTCACAACCAATCATTCATACGCACCCTCATCAAATACTAAAAAGCATTTTTTATATACATCACAATAGTTTAAGGAAACAATATTTTAAAGCAAACAAGACCTAGGGTGAATAAATTTAGAGCATGGCAATTACCCCAAGACTGTCCTGGTACTGGGTATAAGGAATGTAACCATTCAGGTAGATTTAGGATAATGATTATAAGTTACAAAAGACAATGTTGGTAATGACCACCTTTTGTGTGGTTTTCCTCCAGTTTTGTGTCTTCATTTGCTGAATTTGTATGTGTTGGCCATAGGACTCTGTATACTTTGCCCCTGCTAACCAGCGGTACTTGTTGTCTCCCATTCAAACATGTTAAAATTGGTTTACATCTGATTGGCACATTACATTTATCTGGTAGCCCCTAGTATATAGTTATAAATGTACCTAGGGCCTGTAAATTAAATATCACCAGTGGGTTGCAGCAGTCTTTGTGCCACACACTAAATTAACGTTTTAAAGCATGCCTTCATGTGTGCCACTGCAGAATGGGTGTGCATTGTTAAACTGCCATTTCAACCTGTCAAAATTACCCTTTTGACAGGCCTAAACCATCCTTTTTAATATGTACAAGTCATCCCTAAGGTAGGTCTTATTTCCCAGAAACACTGGGTTATATTATAACACCTTATAATGCTTAATTTCAGTTTGGGATCAGCTAGACAATGATTCAAGGGCTCATTTTAGCAGTCATTTATTATCCAACTTAATGGTAAAGTTGGACTTTATATTACTGTTAAGGAAATGACATTGTTAGAAAATTGTCTCTTTTCAGCCTAAAACGAAAAGGCCTTTCTGCCAGTGTCCACCTGTCACCTGACTACTGATAGTTCCCTTGTGGTGAAATGTGTATTGCCCCCACACAATGGACAAAGGGCACTTAATGTGGGCAAGACATTTCCCTCATTGACAGGATGGCCTAGGGGGCTGTGCCCAGTCCCTTCCTGAACTTGAAATGGTGCCTACCCTGTCACTTGAAAATCAAGCTCACACATAGACCAGCCTCCCTTTTGTATTGCTAGTCCGACTGGCTCCAAACCCAGTGGGAGGAGAGGAGCTTTTCAGATCTGGTTTAGAGGGTGGGTACCACAGATTGGCACTCGGCATAAAAATGGCATTCCCAGAACTCTCCAAACGAATCAGAAAGACTACCATAGTGCTTGAATCCTGTAGAAATATTGGACCTGTTTGCTTTGAACCTAGGAACCCAGAAGTGACTCCAAGGGTCAGTTGGCCTATCTCCTGTTTTAGTTATATTGACACCAAGCTTCAAGAGGCTTCCTGCTTTCCATCTGACCAGTCCCAACTGGACCTGATCTGGTCTCCTCTTTTAGCTTTTGTGGGAGTGAGTCATGGTGCTCAGGTACTGTACCCAATGTCCCACACTCTTGGTTCTGGCCTGAGTGTACTTGCCCTAGTTTAACTAAAAGCTTCACCCGGCTCAACACCAAACCTTTGCACTGACAACATTCATCAACGTCTTACCCAGACTCAACTCTGCCCTGCACCCATTTGAAGGCCTGACCGGACTCTCTGCCAAGCAGCACCCGAGCATCGCTGACAACCTTCATTGACGGTTCCACCAAGCCTGATACTGGGCAGCCTTAAATCAACTCTGAGACCTCGTGCTGCAGCTCCTCGTCATTGTTGAGCCCTTCCTTGGACCAGCCTGCTTCCCTGCCCTGCTAAAGAGTTTCACCCACCATAAAATGTTCTAAGATCAAAGGTCTTTTTCCACTGAGAGGATCCTGATCCTTGGACCTGATGGCAATCCATTGCAGACGGCCTAAACCTTTGACTTTGACTTGGTCTAATACAACCAGATTTCCACGATTGACACTTTGTGATGTTTGTCTTTATTTAGAATCAAACTTTGAAGCTACTATCTTCTGTTCTACTTACTAGATTTTTGTCAATTTGGCATCATTTTATCTTTTGAAATATTCTTTATTCTTCTAAATTGGGTCAGGTTCGTGTGTTGCTTTTTCACTTTATTACTGTTTGAGTACTACATAAATACTTTATACATTGAAGCTAAGTTAAGTGTGACTGCTCTGTTCTAAGCTACTAGATAGTTAAGCACAGGTTTATATAGCAGCTCAAATAGATTATCCTGACAAGGATTGTGATTATTATTTGAGATGGATTTTCAACCCTCTTAACTAATACTCCAATTCACTACAGAAAAGTTTTAGGGATTGCTTAAAAGGTAGATGATTCTGAGTGGTTTATTAAGCAAGCAGGTAGCAAATTCTTTAAAGTGTGGAACTGTCATCTGTGCTAGAGCTCCAGAGCAAAATGATAGTGTGAGGTGGGAGATAGGGAGTTACTTTTTAGTAGATAGCCTGATGAAAGATACATAAGGGCGTATTTACTAACTTTTAGCACAATGCACCACAGTAAACCCAGTTGCTGCATCTCATTTCACACATGGGAGAAAGCAGCACAGAACCATATTTATAAAATGTGGAACCCTGCTTCTTTCTTCCCCTGTTTTGCCTCACAAACAGGCTATCAAACATAGGTTTTGTACTGGAAGTTTACCCTTCCAGTACAAAATATTATGCTTAGACAAATGTTAAATACATTTCGGGCATGGGATGTGTGCTGTACAGTGTAGCACACATGCAATATGTGAAATGTTTAGAGAAATAAATATATTTATGCAATGTTTTTTATGCAAAGCCTGGTCTGACAATTGTAGTAGATGATGCTTTGTATAAAACACATGAGTGCTTGCCACCTACCACCTTTCCTAATGCCCCCTTGATTGAAAGTGAACAAAGCATTGCAAAATGCTTTTTGAACTTAAAAACAGGCACTTTTCTAGTGTGGAAAAAGGTTTGCCCTTTCAAAACTTTCCAGCACTTTGAGACATTTTACATTACTTTGTGGCAAGGCAAACGTTTGGTAAATCTTCCCCAGTGACCTTTGAACATGATTCATGCATAACTGGAAGCAAATAAAATGCAGCTAATATAGGACATAGGGTAAATCAAATCAGTCAGGTAGCAAGCTGTAAGGTATTGCAAAAGATGAAGTCTGTGGATGTCTCTCATGAAGACTTTGAGACAGTGTATTGCAGTAATCTAAACAAAAGAGTAAAATGGCGATTGGGAGAACATGGCGGCCGCAGGCTAGGCGGTGCGCACGTCCTGGTACTCGCCCTCATCCTTACCGCACACCTCTTTCTCTTCTTCATGTCGGAGGAATGAAGACTTCGGGTAACGGGATTGTTTAACATATTGGTCCGTTTCCCAGGTCCATCGGCATTCTCTCCGGTGCGTTTGCCGCCGATGTGTTTTGGTACGGCTCTACAGCCCCTCCACCCCGCCTCCCTGCCACGGTGGAAGCGTGCAGCCGTGGAGCTGAGGCGCGGCCGCAGGGCGGCGGCTCGCGGCCTCTTCACTGGCGGGGACAGAACAAGCTTTGCAGCCGGTCAGCGCCCGGCGTTTTCCAGTTCTTTTTTTGCTCCCACGAAGAGGTTAGAGACGCCGGAGCATGGGGGTGTTGAGACGGAGACGGATGGCGTGAGTAGGGCTGGGGGTGCAGCCACAGAAACGGTGAGTGTCCCCTTGACTCTCTGTAAATATCAAAATAAGAAACAGGCTGTAAGGAAGGCAGCAAAGGGCAAAACGCGGGGGAAGGCTATTAGAGGCTCTAATAACCAACAGGGATTGGGGGGCTCACCGGCCTAGATCCATGCTTCAACTCTGCGGCGGATGAAGACGAAGACTTGGTGGACGAGATAGGCTGGCGGAGTCTTCACCGTAGGCAAGCTCCCAGGAAGGTGGAAGCAGATACAAGCTTAAACTTTTGTTGGGGATCCCAGAGAAAGGAGGCCCAGAGAGGAGCGAAAAAAGATCACACTATAAGAAACGCAGTTCGCATCACCCTCTCACTGCGCTCCTTTTTCAATGTTTTACCTCAGGTATTAGACATACACCCTCTGTCCTCCATAGATCTTCCTATTACACAAAAAAATAGTATGGCTGAACCCTCCCTGGTCTCTTTAGCCCCACCGGTTCTGGTTCCATTGCGCCCTCCTGTAGAGGTCATTGATACAGGGGGGGGGGGTACATGCAAGGTGAAGGCCTCGCTTGCCCCCAACCCAGAACAGGTGACTCAGAGGGTCCTGAAGATGATATATCGGGGGCGAAGAACCTTACGGTCCCTAGTTCTGTCTCCCCGGTTACTCAGCGCGAGATTGTTGAGGTGGAGACAGAGAATGGGGGTGGAATTTCGCTGGGGGCTCTTCTCACTTCTATGATGGAAGATATAAGGAGCGGTTTTTTGGTCACGAAGGGAAATCAGAATGAGATTAGGGCTGCATGCGAAATACTTGAGAGGAAAGTAGATGGTCCCTATGCAAGAACTGAATCTCTAGAGGGTTCGGTGGGCTCTCTTAAAACTAGCTTGGAGTCTGCTGAAGTAAAGATCCAAAGTCTCCACAGGGAAGGGGATGCTCTGCGGGAAAGAGTCGAATCATTGGAAAACTACTCCCGTCGTAAAAATCTTCGTCTCTTGAAGGTACCGGAGGGCAAGGAAGGGAGTGACTTAAAGTCTTTTGTGGTTTTGTTGCTAAAAGATTCTTTAACCCCTTCCCTGCTCATGACGGAACCACTCCGTCATGAGCCACGGGCGCCGTGTGCTCATGACGGAGTGGTTCCGTCATGCTGCGGCCGTTGGCGGCTTCTCCACCCACGCGGCGCTGATTCCCCGCCTGTGCGGGCGATTAGCGCGAGTGGGCGGAGTCATGACGGAACCACTCCGTCATGAGCACAGCGCGCCCGTGGTTCATGATGGAGGGGTTCCGTCACGAGCATGGCGGCGCCGCGCTGCCCCCAAACCCCCCAAGCACCGCGGCAAAATTCATGCCGCGGCGAAGGGGTTAAAGCTAGACGAGACATCCGATGCCCTGCTAAAAGATATCCAGCGGATACACAGGGACCCCTTTCATCTAAATCCTGGCCGAAGTAAACCTAGAAAAATTCTGGTTAACTTTCATACGTATACACTGAAGGAGACGATCCTAAATTTAGCACTGAAAGCTAAATCATTAAAGGGCCCAGATTTTTCCTTTGAAGTTCGGTCGGACCTTTCCAAATCCACCTTGGAGCGGCAGTGGGAACTTGGCCAAAGGATGGACAAATTTAGATCATTGGGTGCAACGGTGCAAATGAGGTTCCCCGCTTTTTTGTGGATTATGTTTAACAACAAAATGTATAATATCAGATCCCCCTTGAATGCAGATCAACTGCTGGAGTTTATCAAGGGCTCCTCGGATGGCCCAAGTTAGTCTACAGTACAAGTTTGGTATAAGTTTGGTATAAGAGCGGTATAAGATCGGTATTTTAGACAGAGAAACACTCAATAGCTCTTATCCCTTGTCTCGGTCCCTCTCGGAGGTGAGAAAAAGATAAAGTTTCAAAACCTAAAACTTAAAATTTAAAAATAATACAAGAAAAGGAGAAAAAGGGGAGCTCTAAAAAACAATAAAAAAAAAAAAAAAAAAAGAAGCTGAAATATAAGAGGCGGGGGAATATATATACAACCATAGAAGGGGAAAAAACAAAAAAATATATAAAAAGAAATAATTTACACTGTTTATGGGAGTCTTAATACATAACATAGATGTTAGGTGTTACAATTAAACCAATACTAGTTCATTTTTTTTCTCTCTTACCACTTTTCCCAACACCTCATTCTTTACTCTTCACTTCTCCGACAAGTACTCTTAGTAGCGTAAGGTGTGTAAGGAGGGGGAGGACTGCTAGAGGGCGTCAAACTGGCCATACACCTAGCCAGTCTAAGAGAGGAGGGGTTCTCTAGGGGAGGGGAGGGGTGGGGTAGAGGAACGGGGACACTGGGTATACTGGGGAAAGGGGAAAAAAATAATCCTCACATGCCAACCCTCTTTTATTATTTTTTAGGGTTAGGCAAGGGTGATGTTTCACCCCTATATTTTCAGAACATGTTACTCTTGGAGGTAGTGATATGTGACTTAAGGTCGGTTTGCTGGTTGGGCGAGTTGCGGAGGGGGAAGATTTGACATGAACTCCCTTCACTATTTATCCTGGAATGTCAATGGCCTGAGCGGTAAAGATAGAAGAGATCGCATTGTTCAATACCTTAGGGACTCTCCCGCGCAGGTCATTGCCTTACAGGAGACACATCTTCTCAAAGCTGAGATTACGGATATACTAAAAAAACAGAGATGGATTGATAAATTCGCAGCCACAGATCAATCGGTGAATATAAGAGGGATTGTCCTTATATTTAAAAAGAGTGCTAATGTCCAAATCTTAGAGCATAAAGAGGATCAGAGCGGGAGATGGCTCCTGTTAAGAGCCTCATTCGGTGAGAGGATATATTCACCGGTCGCCTACTACGGCCCTAACCAAGATGATCCCTCGTATTTAGACATCATTCGGAATCACTTGGTAATAGTCAATGATCCGATTATTTGGTGCGGGGATTTCAATGTCGTGCTGAACCCTACGCTTGATAAGTCTCCAAATTCGAGAGCTTGTGTGGCCTCTAAATCACGGCAAGCTTTAGTGTCAATAATGGCACAATTGGGCCTAGCCGATATATGGAGGGAAAGGGCGGGGGATAAATTAGGAGTCTCATTTCGGAATCTTAAATTCAAGCATAGATCTAGAATTGATTATGCTTTGTTCAGTTTCTGTCTTAAAGACCTATTAGTGGAGATATCATATCTCCCTTCTCATCTCTCCGATCACTCAGCCATCTGCTTTACTTTGAAATCTGGCCAGCAGATAGGACACGCTTCTTGGTCGTAGTAGTAGTATAAGCTTTATTCGATATAAAAATATCATAAAAGCAGTACATTTCCGAATAAAAATAAACACATTATTTACAAAGTGAAAATTGTTAAAAAGTGATTAAATCATCATCTAACACAGCTTATACAATACAGTTTCCAATACAAATTTTAGTTCCTAGTTTTTTTTTTTTTTTTTTTTAAAAAGACCTTAAAAAATCTAAAACTACATGTGTGGACTGGAACCCTGTAAAAAAAAAAGGGACCCAATCCTTGAACCTTAGCTAAGTGGATACTGATCACAATTAATGTCTGCACTGATTAAACAGGGAGGCTTCCTAGTCAGTATCTTACTTCTAATTAGCCAGGCAGAGCCCAAGAATTTAGCCACCCCGCATATCAGTGTAAGGGAAGAGGTATCTGTACATAAGATGCGGAGAGCATTACGATGACTCATTGGGGCCAATAGTTGGCAAACCGGCTTTAGCCACCTCTTTCTAGGGAGCCTGTACGTCGGGCAGGCAAACAAAAGATGTGCTGTCGACTCATTATGATAAGCACAGCCCGGGCAGGGTGAAGGTGTCATGGTTGGCCCTTTCCAGCGTGCAACAAAGCTGTTGGTCGGAAGAGTCCCAAATCTCAGCTTCATGTATAATATCCTGTGTCTAGGGATTTGGATAAAGTCCAAATAGGGTTCCAATGAGCAGGTGTGTTTGTGTTGAAAGAAACCCTCCGCCAGTTTCCCCAGTCTAGGATTTTGAGTAACCTGTAACTGTACCCATTCCCAGTATATTTTTTTTATAACCTGTTTTGTGGGTGGTGTCTGGCAACGCCAGGCCTCATTTAGACCAATGGCAGATAGAAGTTTCCGGAGGTCTGTTAGCCATTTTATCTTGCTCCCAGAGTCCGCTGCGACAAGTTCATCAAAAGCTGCCGCATAATGGGACAATTCGGCAGTCCTTTTGATGCGAGCCCAAAACAGAAGGGGGCGCAGACGTACTATATCTTGGAATGAGTGTCTCCCTAGGTCAAAAAATAGGGGCTTCAAAGGCGTCGAAGGGGGTAAAGAGAGCATATATCTCATAAACTTATTTTCCGACGTGGCAAGATCACTCACATTCTGAAAGCCCCAAAGCTCAGAACCATACAGGGCCGATGAAAGCGCTTTACCGGCATAGACCGCAAGCACAGGGGCCACAGGCCTACACCCAGCAAGACGCTGTTCTCTCAAAATGGCACCGGATGTCCTCTTGTGATTTAAGAGCATCTTGGCAAGGTGGGGACCCCATTTCATATCTTTAGCGAGGCAAATTCCCAAGTAATCAAAACCCTCCACATTGTCCAGCGGAACAGCATCCAGGGTAAAGTGGTTTTTAAAGCGTTCGGACGGGTTAATACACATGGTCTTAGTTTTGGTGGTGTTAACTATCAGACCCTGCGAGTCGCAAAAAGTGCCAAACCTATTCAAAAGCCTCTGAAGACCCCCCGGGGATTTTGAGATCAAGAGAGTATCGTCTGCAAACAGGAGGGTCGGGATCTTCTCCCCGGCCAGTGATGGAGCATTGGCCGGGTCCTGGCGTAAAAAGTCAACCACCCCGTTGATGTAAAGAGAAAACAGGGTGGGTGCCAGTACACATCCCTGGCGGACACCCCTGTTCACAGCGATTCTCTCAGTCAGTTGCCCTTGAGACCCCCATCTTACTTTGGCATAATTGCCACTATGTAGGCGCTTGATGATGTCAAGGACCAGAGGGGGAGTGCCAAGTTATTGTAGGGTAAGCCAAAGTTTCCCCCGGGGTACTAGATGAAAGGCGGTCTTCAGATCTATGAAAGCCAGATACAAACTGCCCCTTTCCAGAAGTACTGTCTTCCAATAGATCATAAGGAATCTGAAGACCTGATTGATTGTTCCCACCTTGGTCCTAAAGCCAGCTTGGAAGTGGGACAGAATATTATTGTCTTCGATCCAAGTTCCCATCCTGACTAGTAGGACCCTGCCAACCACTTTCTGTATCACGTCGATTAAGCTAATCGGTCGGAAGTTGGCAGGGTCTTCCCTGTTCCCCTTTTTAAAAATAGGGACCACCTCAGCGCCTTTCCAGGAGTCTGGCACAGGTGATCCTCTTGCTATCAAATTCAGGGTCAAGAGGATAAAGACTGCCCATATCTCAGAAAAATGCAAAAGCAAATCACCAGGAAGTCCATCTGGACCCGCCGCTTTACCTGGGGCTATGCTTTTAATTGCTATCATCACCTCACCCAAGGCAAAGGGATCCAGATGATAGCCAGGGGCACTAGTAAGGGGTAGGCAAGCCGTTTCGGGAGAAAGGGAAGGATTAACATCATCAGAATACAGTTTAGAGAAATGAAGCGACCATTGGCTGGCAGTTATATGATTGGGCATTAAGGGGTAGGTACTCCTAGCCCTCTTATTGATAAGGTCCCAAAAGCCTTTCGAGTCTTTCTCGTTGGATGCATGTTTTAATTTATCCCAATGAATCTCGTCCCAGCTTTTCTTGGCCTCCCTCTGGGCCTCGGAGTACTCCTTCCTAGCTCTAGAGACTGCCAGGGGATCTTTTTTTCTGACTTCTAAAATAAGAGCCGCCCTTTTTTCCTTGCATTTGGTAGAGTACCAAGGGTTCCCAGCCTTTGCCTGTGTGCCTCCGTTGCTAGCATTACCTCTAACGATAAAAAAGGCACTCAAATTAGTCATTTGATCAGTCTATTCTATATGCCAAGGAGGAAATTCGTTTTTTAGTAGCCGAATCTAAGTTTTTTTTAGAAGTAAATTTAGAATCCACTGTAATCCCCACAGTATGGGATGCTCTGAAGGCATTTTGGAGAGGCACTATTATCAGCACAGCCTCTCAGAGACGGAAGATATATAGGGAGAAGATCACAAACCTAGAAGTCGAAATGAAATCTATCGAACAACAACTTAGTACCTCTATAGGGGCTGAAAGAGAGCAAGAAAAATTGGCGGACTTAAAAAGACAATTGGAGAGTATCTTACAAGAAAGGGTTGCTAGGAGATGGGAGACAAGTAAAAATTCCCACTTCGAGTTCGGGGAAGCAGCAGGGAAGGTGTTAGCCTGGAAAATAAAATCAGAACAGACAAAAAAATACATTAGAGAGATAAAGCTGGAAGGCGAACAATCCCCCCAAATCTCAAATTCTGATATCGGGAGAGCTTTTCAGGACTTTTTTCAGGCCATTTACAAAGAGGATATCATAGAAGACCACTTCGTAAGAGATTCTTGATTGGATAAAGTATCCTTGCCAAGTCTCACACATGTTCAAAGTACCTGCTTGGAATCTGAAATTTCAGAAGCAGAAGTTAGAGAAGTTATAGGACAACTTAAGCAAGGGAAGGCGGCTGGCCCCGACGGCTTACCAGCAGAAATATGTTGTGCGATGAGAGAGGCTATCATACCAACCCTGATGATCCTTTTTAACAGCATTCTTTTAAGAGGTGATGACCCTCCAAAATCGTGGAGTGAAGCTACTATAGTTTTGATACTTAAATCTGGGAAAGATCCGACTGAGTGCGGATCTTACCGCCCGATTTCACTCCTCAATAATGACTACAAAATATTTGCGGCCATTATGTCCACCAGGCTGGGGAAGGTCATCGCCTCAATCATACATCAGGATCAGAAAGGATTTATAAAAGGTCGACAGTTGGCAGACCTCACGCATGACTTAGTCGGGCCATTGACATTGCTTCCAATTTCTCCCTCCCGTTAGCAACTCTCACTTTAGATGCAACTAAGGCCTTTGATAGGGTCAGCTGGCCCTATTTGGCTGCGGTCTTGAAAAAATTTAAGTTTGGTGATAACTTTTGTCGGGTGATCTCTCTTTTGTATAAGGCCCCAGCTGCTAGACTCTTAGTAAATAACATTCTGTCAGAACCCGTTAAAATCACAAGGGGGACAAGAGAGGGCTGCCCCCTCTCCCCCCTTCTCTTCAATCTGTACATTGAGCCTTTTGCTCAGGTACTACGAGAGGAGGTCAATATTCCTCCCTTTAAATACGAGGGGTGGGAAAGGAGGGTAGCCCTGTATGCGGACGACATTCTTATATTTACAGCTGACCCGGTCTTAGCGTTCCCAACCGTCATTAAGCGCGCAGAGGAATTTGGGCGGGTATCCGGATACGAGATAAATGCAAGTAAAATGGAGATAATGGTGTGGAATATCAAAAACACACAACTTGATGTGACTTCCTCTATGCGATATCTCGGTATTCGTATCACCCAAGAAGTTGGGAATATTGCGTAAAATAACCTAGAACGGGTCTTCAAAGAGTGTCAGAAAAAACTAAAAGCTTGGTCTTACCTCCCTTTATCCATATTGGGGAGAGTTAATTTAGTTAAGATGTCTATTCTTCCTAAGTTTACATTTATTTTTACACCATTCCCCTCGTCTTTGACAAATAGATAAATCTCAGCGAGAAATTAACTCCTTTATTTGGAAATATAAAGCCACTAGACTGGCATGGAAGAAATTGAGAAGGAGGAGGGAAAAGGGTGGGTTGGCTTTACCCGACCTGCAGTATTATGCTTGGGCCTTTCAATTGTCCTATTCCAGAATGCTTCTGAAATCGCCAACTAGCTCTTCGATAGGATTAATGTTTCAGGCCATGTTAGCTGGGGCTGAATTACCATCTCAAGGATTTTTGTTTAAGTTTGGAGACCAAAAGTTCTTCAAGAAAGTTAAACTAAAGAGCCTCCAATCTATGGCCAGACTTTGGGCTCAGATTAAAAAGAAAATAGGGTTGTCCTATTTTTCAAATTATGCCCGGTGTGGGACTCCCCGGGCTTACCAATGTGTTTGAAGGACGGCCTGGCGATTCCTTTGAAACATGCTGGAATTGCAAGGTGGGGAGAGTTGTTGGTAAAGGACTCAATGGTCTCATGGGACGAACTACGGGACAAGGTTAGCCCCGGGCTATCGAGGTTTAAATATATGCAGCTTGATAGTTGGGCCCGGGCTCTTGGGAGTAAAGCTGTCCCGCTGGGAAAATTCAGTAACCTGGAACATCAGCTTGTGGTAAGGCAGGTGGGCGGTAAAGAGGTGGCCTTTTGGTATTGGAGTATCTTGGAGGAGGTGGACGGAGACTTCAATCTCCCCGATCAACTATGGGGGGAGGAGATGGGCCGTCAGTGTGAGCAACTATGGCTTATCTCATTTACTCTTTTACATAAAATAGTTAAACCTGCTTGGCTAAGGCGTAACCACCTTTTTACTGTTCACCATGCATACCTCTCTCCTCTATGACTATCAAAATTTCTGCCAGGAAAGAGGTGTAACAAATGCAATTTCCCTGAAGCATCATTGCCCTTCTATCTGTATTTTTCGGGAGAAAATAAAGGTGACGTTGGACTCCATACTTAACTCCTCCGTGCCCATCACCTTGTCACTAGTTATTTTTGGCATAGATGATCATATTTTGGGCCAGGCAAGATCCTTTCTTTTTTATGCTATCCTTCTGGCAAGACGACAAATATGCAGGTTTTGGGTAGACGCCACCGCTCCATCACATGAAGATTGGTTGACATTCCTATATGAGGCTTCTAAGGTGGACCTGGCTAGATGTGGTAGCAAAAAAAGTTTGGCTTTCTGGGACTTTTTGATAAAGTGGAAATAGGTACACCGGGGTTTTTTTTTTGTTGTTGTTTTTTTTTTTCCCCGGGTCCTATGATTATGCCTACTTTACTCTATGGATCTTGAACACCGGTCTCCCCGTTCAATGATTCAGCCCAACAGGTTGAAAGACACCTTGACGGAGTAACTCTGCTAACTAGCATCCCTCCTCGTGGATCTATCTTCCGCCATTCTGTAATTTGTGTCCTGGAACGAGAGTTAACTTTGAAATCTGGAGCTGTTTTCTCACTTCGCGACACACAAGGTGGATGGTGTTTCCTACAAGAGGGTAACGGCAAATGAGGACAAAAAAAAAAAAAGTAAAATGGCCTAACATACCACCTTCCTACAACCTTCCATTGGTAGGCATTGTCAGATAATTTTTAATAGTTTAATATAGCAAAAACAATTAAAGAACAGTTTCTTGATTTGAAGTCTCAATGACAGAACATTATCAATTGTAGATCCTAGATCTGTTGCAGAATCAACTTAGACATGTTAAGTATCTAATTCTGATGATCACCAGGTTATAGCCCAAACAGAGTTATGATTGCCAAATTGGGGCTTAAAGAACACCCCTGGGCACCCTTTTGATTTACTGGCTTGAAAGCAATTGGAATGATGATATTTTAATCTTCACGTAATCTGATGCTTATGATGTCATTAAAAGTGCTACGAAGATGCAAGAAAATTAGTGTTGCTATTCCACTCAATGGATGTTAACAGCAATGGAAATTAGAGCTGTTTCGTTACTGTGCATCAATCTAAAGCCTGATTGTGCTGGATCTAGTGCTGCTTTGTTCATCAGGCAGGCAGCAATTTGACTCAATATTTTTTACATTGTTACTGTCATTCGCAGATGTTAATTATTCAGGGACTCATTTACAAGCTCCTTGCGCCACCGGTGCATCACTTTTATAATGGGAAAAGTGTCGTAACGGTAGCACAAGGGGCTTGTAAATACGTCTCTCCGTGTATATGGGTGAGCTCTTGGCTTTTTAAATGAAGGGGGAACAATCTCCTGCTTCATGAAAGTGGCAAAGAAAGTGTGGTCATGGAGGTATTTAGCATCGGTGTAAAAGATATGACTAAATAAATCAGGTAACCATATCAAAAGAGATGTCATAACACTTGGAGTCAGCAGTTCAAATGATGTTAAAATCTGATCAGAGAGAACCACATTTATATAAAGTTTACCCTGTCTAAAAAGGACTAAAATGTCATTACCATTTAAAAAGCGGTGAAAGTGTTATGAGTCTTATAAGAAATCTAATAAAAAATTATAGAAGGTCTGTGATTAAGGGAGCAAATTCCTATTGAATTCTGGTTATTGAGGGAATCAATTGTTTTAAAAATGCCTTGGAAGAATTTTAATTAAAAAACAACAAGTGATGGACAGAATGTAGAACAATGTCATACATACATCCTTGTACAGAGATCTGTGCTAAATCCATTGTTTGTTTGCTCACCATGCCTTTCCAGTTTGAACAGAAGACTTTTTATATAAATCTTTTTATTAAACAACAAAACAACATCTCATTCACAAGAACAGAAGAATTTTAAAGCATAAAAATGTGCAAACTCTCTGGGGAATGAATGTAATCATTTAATTTAATCCAAAAGGGAAGCCAGAGTAATTCAAAATCAATTTGGAATCACCCTATATCCAAACTAATTTCCTTTCCATTTATACAGTATCCAATCCTCACTATTAACCGTTTCTAGCAATATGTTATATGAGATAAATGTGTACAACTTCTAGTGATAACATAGAACACATTCCTTACACATATAACATTTAACACAAACATGATTTTAAAATACACAAATATATTACATTAATCTCAAAACTCCATACATTATACAAGAATTAATAGAGAATGAATTGATATATACAGAGTCCTTGTCAGAATGTCAGTTGATAGAGACCAGTATGTTGATTCTTGCTGGTTTGATCGAATTGAAGGCTGAACATGATTTCAACAGACTTTTTTTTAATCAGTCCACTTCTACAGCACCCGGAGCTAAATTTATTTGTCCATAGATAAAGGGAAGGTGGTCTTCGCCTACGCAATGATGAAGTGATTTAGCCTCCTTATTTTCTTTTTATGGGTCTCAGCAGAACAAATAAGGATAAGTAACATGATCCAGCACCAATCACAATCTGAAAATGAAGTCTGTCCCACAAGATCCCTCGATTTCGGGGAAAATCTAATTATCATGCGGTTCATCATGAAGGGTTCATCTGCTTCCCTCCAGTCCCCGTCACACTTTACAACTTAAAAATTGGAAATCTGTAGTGGATGAGTCCCGCACAGTCGGGACTAATGAGTGCCATCAAAGCAGCCCATCCTGCATCATATTAGTTTTGATATAGGGTAATTCTCAATTGATTTGTGAATTACTCTTGATTCCCCCTAGGATCCCTTTGAATATTTTAGGAGATAAATACTTTTTTTTGATTGCATTAAAAATCATAAAAGGGTGGGAAACCACCGTACAAAAAATGTACATTGTAAAGAAAAACACGCAGAGGAACGTACTCAGCAGTTAGGTTAAAAAAATAAATATAATGTGTACATCGGACAATCTCACTAACCTTTATTCTCCTGACCCTGTGAACATGCCCCCTCCCTGTGAAACTTTTTCCAGTTTTCCTCTTCTTTCGGTCTCCGACCTCGAGAAACTGCTGGATTCCCTTAGATCAGGCTCTCCCCTTGATCCCTGTCCGCTTAAGATTCTAAAAAACTGTAGGGCCACCTTAATTCCTCCCATACTGGTGGTTATGAATAGGGCTATTTCCAGCGGAACCTTCCCTGCCTCCTGGAAAACCGCAATCGTGAAGCCTCTCTTAAAAAAGGCCACTCTGGACCCAGGGACTTTAAAGAACTTTTGTCCTATCTCCCTCCTCCCTGCCCCCGCCAAGATGTTGGAGGCTCACATGAATTTCCATCTCAGCTCCTTTCTTGAGAAATCTGGCCTGCTTGACCCTTCCCAGCATGGCTTCAGAAAGGAGCACAGCACTGAGTCAGCCCTCACAGTAATGGTCAATAACATCCGTGCCAGGGTCGATAGGTGTCAGACCATGCTTCTGATCCTGCTCGACCTTACAGCTGCATTTGACACCCTGTCTCCCCCCATCTTGGTCTCCCGACTAGGTGAGATGGGGGTGGAGGGGCTGGCGCTCAGTCTCCTCACCTCCTTTCTCAACAACAGGGAGCAAAAGGTAAAGCTGGGCGACTTCCTCTCCACTGCCAAGCCATTGCACTGCGGGGTCCCTCAGGGCTCCTCCCTGAGCCCTACTCTTTTCAACGTTTATGTGGCCCCTCTTGCTAGACTTGTTAGATCCTTTGGATTGGAAGTTCTTTCCTATGCCGACGATACCCAAATTATGGTATCACTATCACAATCGGTCGGCTCCACTGCCCTCAACTTTAGGAACTGCATGGGAGCTGTGGCAGGCTGGATGACATCAAACTTTTTAAAGCTGAACGGGGAGAAGACTGAAATCCTTGTCTTCGGGGAAAACAAAGAGGTCTGGTCATCCGATTGGTGGCCGCCGGCCTTGGGAGTTTGTCCACAATCCTCGACTGTTGCTCGAAATTTGGGAGTCCTATTCGACACCTCGCTGACTTTCGACAAGCAAGTGAACAGGACGGTTTCCACTTGCTGTGGGGTGTTGAGGGTGTTGAGAAAGCTCACTCACTACATTTCCCCCGACGCCCGGAAACAAGTCTCGGTTGCCCTTCTCTCCTCGTGCCTTGACTATTGTAATGCCCTCTATCTCGGGATGAGCAACAACCTGGTTCATCGGCTGCAAGTCGTTCAGAACGCGGCAGCAAGGTTTGTTGTTAACGCCCCCAGACGCTCCTCTGGGACTGCCATTAGGAAACATCTTCACTGGCTCCCTGTTCAAGCCAGGATAAAACTTAAAATCCTGACCATCATCTATCGGGCTCTTCGTGATGCAGGTGCAGAGGGCATTAGGTCTCTGGTGTCCTATTACACCCCAGGTAGAGCCCTTCGATCCTCCAGTATGAAGTTGCTCACGGTCCCCCGTTTTGCCAAGGCAAGGTGGGGAGGCAGGGCCTTTTTTGCCCTTGCCCCTAGACTCTGGAATGAACTTCCCCCTGATCTGAGGAATCAGGATTCCCTCTCTCTGTTTCGTCAAGCTCTTAAAACCTTCCTTTTTTCTGAATCCTACCCCTAAATTTTTCTTTGTTCTTTCTTTTTAGATGGGGCTGATTGTTGTTTTCCATCATTTGCGCCTTGACGCCTTCGGGCAAAGTGGCGCATTATAAATTACCGTTCAATCAATCAATCAATCACAGACCATACCATAAGTGGATTACAAGACAGATTATGCCAAGACTTTTTAAATCAATTAATATTTTCTTTTTTTCCAATTCTGTTGCCACAGTTTTCAGGAAATTGATGGCTCTACAGGACAGTTGGATTGATGGTCCTCCAAGGCATTGGATGACGGCTACTCTACATGACCTTATTTGTTTCTTTCTAAAGGCTTCCCAAAGGACCGTTTCTGCCAGGAAGGGGCAGATACATAGTTAGTGTAGAAAAGATTCTTCCCCTCCTCTGCATAGGCGGCATTACTTGGATGGCCAGGGGTATTTCCATTTTGGTATCAGGTCTTTTGATGGAAAAGACCCCAGCCGCAGTAACGTTAGGTAGTGCTTTTTCTGCGGAGAGAGATGGTCTAGCAGGTATGGTTGGGGTTTCAGCCGCTGATATCCCTGGATCACTGTCCAGGCATTTTTTTTTTTTTTTAAGGCTGATTTGTCTATTAGTAGAGAGGCCCGATTGATTGCCTTGTTGACTACAGTTTCGAAACTCGAATAGGTGGGATGAGTGAGCCAGGCTTCCTCTAGCTGCAATGCTGCGAGGGAATCCTTCAGAACTCTGAACGTCGAGTTAATTTGCCTGGCTTGGGTTGCAATTTCCACCCAGCAGTGATGCGCAAGGGTGTTATCCTCAGCATCCCTCATTCTCCAGTAATATTTGGCTAATGCTCCTTGTCTGTCAGGAATCTGGTTTCTAAGTCCATACTCTAGTTGGATTTGGGATTGTTAAATGTGTCGGGGGATCGAAAACAGGTTCTTAAAAAAGGTTGATTGTACTGTATTTAAGGAGATGGCGTCTTTGAGGTTTAACATTTCTGAGCCGTATGATACCAAAAGTAGAAGTTTGGCTGAAATGGCTTTGAGCAAATGACATGTAGAACAACCTGTAAGTTTTCTCTTTAAAACTCTGAAGGCAAACTGCAGTTGTTTTGCTTTGGTATGACCTTTTTCCAGTTGTAGTTAAAAATTAAGATTGCGGTCTATTTGGAAACCTAGGTATTTGTATGAGTCTACCCAGGACAGAGGTTGCTCATCCAGGTGCCAGAGGAAATTGCGATTTGCCTTTGTTTTGACTTGTCTGGCTAACCACATCACCTTTGGTTTTTGATGGTTAATGGTTAGTTGGGCTGAGTTGGTATTAGCTCCTAGTTTGGTGATGAGTCCCTGCAAGCCTACAGGCGTTTGTGCAAGGTGCACGATATCGTCCGGGTATTGTATGCAGGGTGTGCGGACTTTGCCCAAGTTTGGGGGGTCAGATTGCATTGACCGTAGTTGTTTATCAAGGTCGGCAATGTAGATGTTAAAGAGGCAGGTTGCCAGCACACACCCTTGTTTTAACCCATTGAGAGATTGGAACCTTTTGGTTATGCTGTGCCCGTCTCCTTTCCTGACCTGAACCCACATCTGGGAATACAAATTGATTATGGCGCCCAGGAGTTTAGTTGGGGCACCCCAGTTTTTGCATTTTTGCGCATAGCTTGATTCTTGGGACTTTGTCGAAAGCTGCTTTAAGGTCTATAAAGTATGCAAGAAGAGGCCTGAAGTTTGCGAGAGCTTGATTGGCTAGCAGGGTGACTGCGGATATATTCGTGAGTGTGCCCATCCCTGCCCTGAATCCAGTTTGTGTGTAGAAAATTAGTTTGCATCTTCTGACCCAGTCCTCCAAGTCAACCAGCAAGTTAGATGCATAAATTTTTGCCTTCACGTCAATTAGGGCTATCAGACAGTAGTTGGAGGCGTCGGAACGAACGCCCAACTTGTATATTGGATTTAAAACACTGCCCCTCCAAGAGTCTGGGATGGTACCGGATGCTAGGATGGAAGAGAAGAGTGGTGTAAGGAGGCTGGACCAGAATGCAGGATCATGCCAAAACAAAGCGTTTGGCAACCCGTTTGGACCTGGAGCTCCCTCGGATCTCCGTTTTTTAATGATTTTTAAAACTTACTCTATCCGGATTTGTGGGGAGTATTCGGGTGCTTCAGGGTTGGAGGTGATTTTGACACAATCTGCAATGGTTGCTCCTTCGCCTGGTGCCGAACCACAAGTTGCCGGACAGACAAATGACGTTTCATTGTATAAAAAATCGATATGAGCTCTCCAGAAGTCCTCCATTATGTCTGAGTTGTAATGCTAGTTTTTGCCATTTGTTAACTGGTTAATTATTTCCCAGAAGATCTTAGAGTCCCTTTGTTTGCAGGAATGATGGAGTTTGGCCCAGAGTGGTTATTGGAACGCTTTTTTTGCCACCTTGGTGTCTCTTTTTAGGTTTTGTCAAGCCATGGTAATTGATAGCAAGAGATCCTGAGAGGGGGCTGAACTCTGGGTGCGTAGTTTTCTAAGGTGTTTGCTCAATTGTCGTTTTTGGCTCCTGAGATTTTTTGTGAACCAATCGGCCCCTTGATGTCTTCTTACTTTTTTTCCTGTAGCCTGGTTGCAAAATGTTTGATTTAGTTCTAGGATTAAGTGCTCCCATGCCTGTGTGTTTATGGGTTCGATTTAGAATCTTTCCAAGAGGTGGGTGCATGTCCCCATGATGTTACCAATTGAATCCGTTTTCCATGCAAGGCGTTTTAAATTGTAGCATTGCAGTTGTTGGGATGGTGCTGTAGCTGGCACTGGATTAACGATATTGCTTAATAACGTGAAGGATTGCGGTTGGTGGTCACTTTCTGTCCTATCCATTATTTGGAAGTTCGTGATCAGTGGGAAGAGATCTTGATCTGTGAAAGTATAGTCTATTGTTGAAGCTGATGTTTGAGTAATCCTTGTGTACGCTGCAGGGCTGTCTGTCGGGCTGCTCCCGTTCAGCATGCTCATTAAGAGGTCAACCAAACTGGCCGCACATCTCTTGCCAAGGGTGTCTCGTTGTTTCGGGGCCTGTGTGCGCTCCATAGTGACTTTGTTACCATTTTGCAGTATGTTCATATTAAAATCCCCTGCCAGGATGATGTTTGCGTCCTGATGGGCAAATTTTAATGTTGCCAGTGTTGCTAGTAAGTGGTAAACTCTTGTCCTTTTTCACTTGAACACTGGTTGAATATAGATATTGAGGATAATCAGACAAGTGAGGAGCGTGGCTTCAAGTTTTACACATTGCAGCCAAGAGAACTCAAGGTCTATTGTAGAGACTTGCCATGGAATATCGGTTGAAATGAAGATTGAAAGGCCTCCTTTAGCTCTCCCTTGGTTGGCGATCTTTTTTGGCCGGCCTCAGAAATTCCTTGTATCCGATTATGGGTGTGCCGTTTGTCATCCAGGTTTCCTGAAAGAGAAGAATGTTATGCTTTGAGATAAATTCCATGAAGCCTGGATCTTCTAGTTTAGTACTAAGGCCGAACATGTTCCAAGAGCAGATGTTACAGCCCGGGAGTGAGTTGATGGCTACGTGAGTTTTGGTTCATGCCATATCTAGGGGTGATCGGGCAAAGATTAGATCCCGATATCCGGGGGACTTAGTGACTTCTAGGTTAGCAAAGGTGATGGTGATTTTATTAGTTGTGGACTCTTTCTTCTTTTGGGGGATTTGGTGGTGTGGGCCTTTGGCTCCCTTTAACAGGCCCACTGGTTGGTTAAGTGGTTGGAGCAGGTTGGGATGGCAAGGGGGATCGATCTTTTTTAATTTAATGCCCCACTTTCCGAATTGGTACTGCTGCTGCCAGATTTGATCAAGAAGAGGAGTGGATGAGAACAAAGCTGTGGTTGGTTCTTGGCCCATGAAGTGCGTGTTCTGTTTAAACGCTATACTAGCAATGTCACGGGTGGTGATGTGGCTCAGAGGGGGCAATGCTTTAAAGAGTTTGAGCAGGACGCTTCTGTTTAAGATATCGAGGTTTCCTCTTGATACGTAGTAGGGGATAAAGTCCAATTTATTGGTGTGTGGAGAGGAGTCCCACTGCGACACTAGATGTTAAACCCTTACCGATGCTTTATCGGCCGGTATTGGCTCTGTGATTGTCAAAGGTGTGGTTAAGATAGCGTCTGTGTTGTTTATTGTTAATTGTTCATTGACCTTTATCCAAGTTGCTTTATTGTTTCCCGGGTTTAGGTTATGGGTTAAATCCGGATGGTTTGCTTCTTTCCTCTCTTTGTCAGTACCTACGTTTACTGCACATGCGCCAATTGTGCTTATTTCTTTCGTAACTTTCCTTGGTGTCGTTGGAAAGATCTCAGATTGTAATACCTGGGTGGATGAAAGGTGTTTCTCTTTCCTTGGAGGCTTAAATATGCTGTATACTTTCCTAGACTGCGGTAATTCCCTTTCGATATTGTTTAGACAGCTGGGAAAAGTGGGTAGGGTAGGTAAGGGGTTCGGTTGGTCCTTGTTTGTAATTATTTCCGGAGGAGGAAGGGCCGTATCATGGGCCTTCTGTTTCTAGTTTTTCTTAGACGTTTTCTCTCCCGCTTTGAATAATTTAAATCCATCCCTGAGAGAGAATATACAATTATATTCTTTATATCTGTTCTTTTCCTTGACTTTCGGGGATTACCTGCAGGATCTAATACTTGCTATGGTAGAATTTTAGGCTGCTTGAATGGTCTAAAGAATTTTGTTGGCATCTCAATTATCCATTTTATGTATGTTCCATGCTATACTGAATTTTGGGCCTTATTCACAAAGGTAACTTAGACTTTTGAGGAGGTTTACACTTTTGAGTAAGTTTACTACTTGGCAGTATTCACAAACTCGGAGTGTAGGTTATTACAAAAAAAAGCCTAAACAGTAATAAGTCCAGCAACACACATGACCAATCACTGATACTGATTCAATGACTCATTTGTATGATAATGGCAACAACCCTTCTATAGAAGATATTGGACAATGACTTAAATGAAACCCCAATGGAAATAATGTTAAAATCAATTACCTTTTTAAAATAGGTAAAAATATACATAAATATAAATTAATGGTAAAAATAATGTATAAAAATAGTACCTATTTCTATTTTAATTATAACATATTTTAGTAGTCATTTAAGAGGAGGTTGAAGTCAAGTTTCTTTGATGAGTTTATTGGTTCACTCTGACAATGATTGAGATTAGTACTTGAGGTGAGTAGTTACCCCCCTCAACTAATACTCCAAATTCTTACACGGGACAAGTTGAAAATTAATGTTAACATGTTCCTACCTCGACAATGGCCAAAAAGATGTTTCACTGTGGTAGGCCTAGGTGTGAAATGTAGAACATAAGAGTACAGATTAAAATACTAATGACGTATCTCAAGAATAGGAAATCACATTTTTTTTTTTAAATAAATGATAAAGGAATGTACCTTTTTTTGGGGAGAGCATGACAAGCACCTGAGGAAGATGGCCACTTAAAGCTGCTCCTCTGTGTAGCCGAGTGGTCTTGAGGCTCACCAAAGGCCCAGATGCTGCCCTAGAGGGTCTACCTGAGTGCAAAATGACAGCATACATGATTTACCATTTTCCGTCACATCAAATTAATAAAACCTTTCAACCCTTTCAAAGTACTATACATTTCTGGGCATATCCAGTTACTGACACTTTTCAAAGCTGGTCACTTGTCTTTCATGGTACCCTTTCTCTTAACTCTCATCCTTATCCAATATTATCAATCTGAAGTGCCCCTAGTTATACTGGCAAATAATTTGTGTTAGGATCTGATGCAGGCTCAGGATGCAATTATAAGAATTTTTTAATATTTTGTGGTTATGCTCCACTGTAAGCTGCCTGATTCCTGTATCACATAAACAAATTGACCCTCTTGCCATATATACCTGACATGGCAGAGACCTGAGGGAATAAATTGAGGGACATCAAAGATGCAAAAGCGGGTCAGAAGAGGACTTCATCTACACCTCTGCTACGCAACCCTCCTCCTCTGATTACTCAGCCGATATGAATATACTACTGAAATGCTTATCAATGCTACTTGACTTAGTCAAATACAGACCTATTGCAGTTAGACATTCAGGGACTAAGGAAAGATTTTAAAGATCTGGCTGGTCACAGCCTTGAGGCAGAATTGAGCATCAGTTATTAGGAAGATGACAGAATGAAAAGCCAAAAAGCATTGCTAAAGTCACTGCCTTATCTATAGACATGACAGACTTAGAAAACAGGAATTATAGAGGTAATCTAAGAATATTTAGACTTCCTGAGGGAGTTGAAGATTCACAGAATTCCTTGAGGCCCGGATCCCACTCACATTGGTAATACCTTTCAACAAAGATTTTGAAATAGAGAGGGCCCAAGCAATCTGACTAGTAAACACTCTGCTGAATCTACGGAAACTAAATAGTTTGCTAGGGCCATAAACTTTAGACCTCTGAGATACAAACACACTGAAAAAACTCTTCAATACATGAAAAAGCACCAACAAATGATTTGGGAAGGCTCCCAGACCTGCATTGTGCAAGATTTAGCAAAAGACACTATTCATCGCAGGAAACAACTTCATGAAGTTTTAGGACCACACCTTTTTGTTAGGGGTGGGCGGAATTTGCGCAATCGCGTTACGCAAATCTCCGCGAAACGGTAAAAAATCTCCGCGAACACGCAGAAATTCCGCGAACACGCGGAATTGCTTGTTCGCGATGCTTTTTTCCTGTTCACAATCACTGTTTGCGTGCTCGGGGAGAAATAGCTCACGAACACGCATTTTGAGAACGTGAACAAGCAAAAATTTCGCGAAGTCGCGGAAAGTGGATATTTTGGGCAATTTTGCGGTCTCCCCGCAGAACGCGAAATTACCCAAATTCCGCGAACGGAACGGAATTTACCGCCCAGCCCTACTTTTTGTTGGTCTGACAAGATTCAAGATTATCTTTAATGACACTGTTGTACATTTCATACTTTCTCAGTAAAACTGCATTTGTTGGACAACATAAATATCAAAACTACACGAGTCCACGCAGACTATCAGGACATGTCCTTATTCCTGGCTAGCTCACGTGCACCATCTGTATAATTAACCTTGCAAGGTAACAGGTGGTATGTGCAACCTCAGAAAATGACAACCCTGACTGCCCAAATAAATTGTGGAAACCGATCGAAATACATTTTATTTTGTAACTCATGCATGTCCAAAGGGAAACACAAGAAATACTCTAATTGGCATTTCAAATATTTATTGAAGCAATTAGATTTTTGTCTAAAATACATGCCCAAGGGTGCTCCAAAAGAAACATTGTTCTCTCACAACACAGTAGCACATGTGGTAGTACCGTCCCATGTGGCCACATGATGGAACATCCATTGAGGAGCAAATCAAATAAAACCAATGTTCTGTCAACCAGGAACAGGAAAAGCAGTAAGCTTCCAAAATTGTTTTCAAGCACAGAGTTTGCGAAAAAGTTAATAACTCCAAAGATCTTCTTTAAGGTACTAACCAACCAAGAGCCAATTGTTTTAAAAATGTGTGCAATCACTACAGCATTTGAAATGTTAAAAATGTGGTGCACTAGCTCCCCAAAATGGTGTCGGAGATATAGCAACTGTATCGCACAGGAAGACCTTGCAACTTGATTGGCAAACGTCTCTCGTCTGGATATTAAGGCCACATCCTTCTGAAACAATAAGGCTTTCTGTCTGCTCAAACCATCTAAGTTCACATTCAAAATTTGAATAGAGGGCCAAATTGTTGCATCCCTAACTGTATGGGCAGGTGGAAAAAGCCCTTATGTGAAACATGTCATGACCACAGAAACAGTCACTAGATATGGTATTCCTAGTTTCATCCTGCAGCAACCTTGATCAGACAACATCAAATAGCTCCCTTTGGAAAGCTATTTGAATGCTGGACGAATTATAGCGGCTGGGGAACCTTTCAGATAACATGACAGGTTTGACTTGGACTCATTGCATGCTTCATGGAGTGCAACCTCCCTACAAACCAGAGAATGGCCTAAAGTGTTCTCACAGTCTGTGCCACTAAGAAAAACTTCAGTCGCAGCATTCCTACAATGATAAGTGAAAGGTAGGATCAATGCCTCGTCTGTACAAACCCTTCCCTTAGTGCTTCATATCTGCCTACTTTATGGTGTTGCAAGCAGTATTTATAGTGAAAAGTTGGAATTGGCAGAGAAATAAACCTGTGTATCATTTAATATGCTGATGGTACCTACGCCAAAATAAATAGTAACTTTTCAAACTTTTCTGAGTGACATAGTCTATGTCGCGTCTTTTTTGGCAATGGTGGGCTGTTCTTTTTTTTTATTCAAAGTTGTGTGGTAGAAACAAACTAGAGGTATTTAAGTGCTTCCATGGAAGGAGACCAGTGTGTAAAATCTGTAGAGTCCAGCTTAGCAGCATGATAGACCTAAGCTGTGATTGCCCATGTAGCAAAAAGGACATGTCACTCTGTATGATGTCAATAACAGTTGGCACAATGTTACCCAGAGAATATATCCAATTGGATAATGTAGCCATACATTTGTTAACCACTGCTAGAGCCTTCTCTAAATTTGCTCTGTCAATTTCAATTATTCTCTCAACAGCTTCCTGCTATCAAATTTCCCATACCTCGATTATATTAAGTATGCAGAAAGCACTTTTGACTTGGCCTTCGAGGACCTAACAAGAAATCTCGTAAAGTCATGTCATCAGAAAGAAGAGACAAGTGTTGTTTCACCTCTGTCAACGTTGAATGTTTTGGCCACTCAAGGCACAAATTTCAAATGCTGTATGTTGTGACCATTCCTGCCTTTTGTGTGTGTGCCCCATTTCTCCGCATGCTGTCAAATGTGTCCTCCTTGTAATTTGTAAATTGATGCCAATTTGTGAGGCATGCAAAATAGGGAATTTTTGGTGTTTTTATATCCTGTATCTTGGCCAGTCAGGACGTCTGCTGCACAGATTTGATCAGGAAACGTTGTTGTTTTGTTATGAGGCATGCTGTAAATTGAGCTATGTTACCCTGATCCCGCCAATCTCTAATTCCCCATATCGATTTCAAATCGATGTTGTCTCTCCAAAAGTCATACTCTTGTGTCGACAACTGGAAAATGAAAGATGCAGAATAAATTAATTTGGTGTCAGAAAGCATATTTTTCTCTGCCTGGGAAGGTGTAAGTTTATTATAATGGGACTCTGAGTCTGCTGCATTGTGACCAGAAAATATGCAAACTTCTATGCAAATGTCTTTGAACTACCCTGTGGTGATATAAGGCAGTGTTCCCATTGGGTGCAATTAAATACTGCATGTGCGGTACTTGCTTTATGTAAATAATGGTGACCATAATGGTGAAAACAAACCATTTCATCATATTTAGATGAGACTTATCATACATTTCTTCACTGTTAAATACAGTGTA
The DNA here is from genome assembly GCF_964204655.1 of Triturus cristatus. Classification (NCBI taxonomy): domain Eukaryota; kingdom Metazoa; phylum Chordata; class Amphibia; order Caudata; family Salamandridae; genus Triturus; species Triturus cristatus. Next base: position 465,020,653 of record NC_140589.1, read on the forward strand.
ATGCTCTAAATCAGCAATGAATTGTTCTAATCATCAGAGATAGATCCAGGAGTGATGACATCATATAAAGACATACGGGAAAAAAATGGACTTGTAAAGTCTCTGTCGGTCCAAATATATCATAGGGTACCTTATCCCAAACAGTTCCATCAGGATCCGGGACAGCTGATATGTTAAAAAGGGAAAAATCACTTGGGACTTTGTGTTATGAAGAATGGGGTTTCAAAACCTTGTTTACCTGTGCAACAGCAGAGCATTCTGGGAGATAGTGTCTGTTCAGAGACCAGAACAAGACAGTCACAAAACTAATCCAAAGGAAGAGAAAAAGTAATGAAATTGTAATTCAAATTTATATCCATGGAGGGATATGGTATGTCTTTTTGAGCCAAGTGAAAAATTCACATGGTCCTTTCTTTGAAGGTGGTTCTGATGAATCCAAAGCAAATCATCAAAGTTGACAAACTAGCCAGAGACTGTTCGTACAAATGTGGGAGATTTGTGGAGCTGTGTGGAACTGGTGGATGATACTAATGGTAGGATGTTGTAGACACCATCATTGACTTCTTGGAGAGTTGAACGTGGGTTCATACATGATAATTATATTGTATTTGCAGATGTAACTGGAAGTAATGACTCTTCAGCGTTAACTGTTTCCAGCCGAGAAAAAGAAACTTCATCATTGGTTAAAGCTTCTGTTAGACCTGGCATTTCTTGGCATGGTTACACCTGACTTTTTGCCTCTACCTCCTCTATTTTTGATGCTTTGATGGATTTAGTTTTGCTGGCTTAGATGCTTTGGGCACTTTGCCACTGCTGATCACTGTCAAAGAGCAGGTGCTCCATGTATAAAGTGATATGCATTCGATTTGCTGCCGCGTAATCTAATGTGGAAGACTATGCTTGACCAAGGTGCCCCGGTTGACTTGGTGACAGTGCTCGCCAGATTGCATAAGGACAATTTCCCCCAGGTTAGGTGGGGGTAAATGGGGAATTGACAGAGAGGATTCCGATCGAACGCCCCCACATTGTTCTCTCTGTATATTAATGATGTGGTGGGTTGTTTAATGGATTGTAAAAATGAAGCCCCTTCGTTGAACAATGCAAAAGTACCCATTTTGCTCTTTGCCGATGATTTGTTACTAATATCCACTACCCCTATGGGCTTACAAGTTTTATTGAATAAATTCCTGTGATTTTGGAAGGAGAGGGAACTAGAACTGAACAACACGAAAACAAAATGTATGGTGCTCGGTAAAACAAGGGGTGGTATTGTGGTAAATATTTCTCCTTTACCGGGACTGAATTTGATACAGAAACATAGTAAAATAGCTCAGTAAAATGAGAGGCAGAATCCGTGATATTAGAGTTTCGGAATGGGCTTTATTCCAATAAGCGATTATAATCGGATGCCTCAAGTTCCATCACCACGGGGGTTCAGGAAGTGAAGTACATACTTTATTGACAAGAAGTAACTTTTATAGTCCATACATTATAATGAAGTGAATATAGTAGGCGTAACAATTGATAAGGACATTGACGTTTGGTTTGCGTAACCGAAAATGGGTGTAATAATGAGTAAAAAGGAACATGATTGGTTGTGATGTCATGTATAGGTGGATCTATAAGATAATACTTGGCATGGATGCGCGCGCAGCATTATGACGTGTAATTGACGTGTAACTAGGGGGTGATGGGGACTTGACATTTAGCTCTATATGTGGAGACAAGAAGTCTGGGAGGTCAAGTCAACCTAATCCCAAATCATATCTAACATCCTATGTTTAAAGAACTATGTTATCCAAAAAGGAGGACTCTCGGACAGAATCTATTCTATACTGACTGTGCGTGTACAAGCGTCTAAGTGTCTACACTGAATGCGAGGGGGTAGGAATATTCCATGGTAGCAGGGCTATGAATTACTTGCATGAGGACAGAGAAGATGGGCCTTTTTGCTTGGTAACTGGAGGAATGTTTACTTAAACTACTAGGCAGGAATGCATCGGCTGAGGGGGAAGCAGATAATTCGAAGGTGAAATACAGTTCTTGGCAGAGAATAGGCTGATGTCAGGCTTCGTGAGCCGCGCAGAGAATGAGACAAAGTTCATGGTCACAGATGCAGGCTCAGACTGGAGCTTTCAGAGGCAGAAGGCAAGAGGAGTTTCGATGGCAGAATCAGGGCCTACTTGCCTGGACTGTAAAAATGGCATAAGTGAACCATATAAAGCCGGTGGCCTTTCATATTTAGGAATGGAATATCCGGCCTATTCATGGCGGATCTGGCAGAGGACATGTTGACGGTGGGCATACATGTATTTGCGTCTTCATAACTGGAACTGGGGGGGACATATATGTGCTTGTGATATACACATGGAACCGTTGGGGTCCAAGATAGGGGACATAACTGACCAGGAAAATCCATATTTCCACATTCCCTCCTTGTCCCCTACTTGCCCTTCAAGAGATATCAATCTTCATCAATCCATTGATCTGTTCATATAGCATCATTTGTTCTTCTTTCTTCTTCCGGGATCTTGAATGAAAATCTTGATGTGGGATAAACGATGTGGCACACAGACCACAAATCGCTGGTCCACATTGTAGACATAGACAGCAACTGAATAGTATGAGAAGGCCAATACCTAGGAAGGATAGAACTCTCCATCCCCAGGCTGATACCGCATTCCAAAACCAACTGGACCAAGTCCAAGTGCCTGGGTTCTGGTGTATCTGGCTTACAATCTTATGAAGGCGAGTGATGGCTTTATATACAGATGGCGAATTTTCTGGTATGAATACGCAACAGCTTGATCCGATGACCCTACAAGCTCCGCCCCTATCAGCCAGGATGACGTCAAGGACAAGACGATTTTGAAGCACAACAATCCGCATGGCAGACTGCTCTTCCGTTAAATTGCCTAAGGCGGAAATAGTCTCATTCACTACTGCTTCAAGGGTTCTAGTTAATCTACGTATCAGCTTACTATTAGTAACAGTACCTATATAGGGAAAGATGCCTTTATTAAAATCTACATACTTGTCCCATGCCGTCTCAGTGTAATCGACAATGGGGAGATCTCTCCGTTCTCTGTTGTGTACTAAATGAATATTTCTGTAATAATCAGGAGGAGCTAGGAAAACAGGTGGCAAAAGGAATGCAATGTAGCAGGTACCATCCCAATCTAGGGGTAGACGCATATATGCAGTCTGACCACATATAAAGTAGGAGTGGCGAGAAGCTCTGAATGAAGATTTTCCTTGATCACTGAATTCTACTATAGTAGTGCATTTACTATGGCCCATATGTATGGAACCAACCTTCCTTACACACAATTCACCTTTTGCTGGGAATACTGACATGGTGGGTAAGACTAGCTCAACTTCGGATACGACATTTAGAATCATGAGATTAGGTGTAAAATTACCTAATCCATACACTTCATTTTCTAGATCAGTTCCTGTTCTTTTGGGGCGACCCTCCTTGTCAGGGTAGCAGACTTTGAGTAAAACTAGGTTCAGGTTTCCCCATATCCAATGGTCTTGGTAAACTGCTGTGTCTGAGTCTATGGAATTAATTAAACTAAACCATGCTCCACAGGAGCCATTATGTGTGAATGAATGTGGAAAGAAAGGCAGGACTCCTTCATAATTCTGATAGGGAGGGAGTCGGCCACACACCCAACAATTGGTGGCATTACTAGTCTGATGGGAATGATGTAACATACTAATGAAAGTGTTATTGCGCAGCGCAAGTCTATAAGACAATTCATGCGGAGGTAAGTCACTAAAAGAATGTTCAGCAGCAACGTTATAAACATGTCTAGAAATAGGGTAATATATGTGCAACAACATACTTGTAATAATTATTAAAAGACTCAATAAAAACAAAATTAATAATGTCACTATGCAGTGGCTACGCAGTGATTTACAATACGCCTGTCGTTTCAACATTTTTCGGGTATTTTCTCTACTCAGGTCCAAGGGATACATGTCAGAGACAATTCAACCGCTTCACCTTGGAGAGGACTTAAACAATCAAATTGCTCGACTGGTTGGGCCTAAGCTTTAGTTTATAATTTTCAGATTTGTTAGGTTCAACAAAAGGGAGTTTTGTATCAGTCTGTGAGGGAGCGCAGGGCACAATGTCTATATCCGAAGATAGTCCATGAAATTTCTTGATGTGGCTTGAATGAATCCAGCCCTTGCGGCCCTCGATCTTCACGGCTGTTCTTGTGGTCAACAGGACCAACTTGGGTGCTTTCCACCTGGGCTCCAGTTGAGTCTTTCGGTCGAAATTTCTCACAAAGACCAGATCCCCCGGAACCACGTCATGGGGTTTCACCTCAGTGTTGTCGGGAAAGGCTGCAGCTACCTGTGAACGAGAAGATTGTAGTGCAGACATCAAGGAAGCCAAGTAATCTGTCAGCATATTACAGTCAATATCAGTTATTTTGCGTGGTATAGGCGTCCCCCACATATTCGGTGGTCTACCGAAGATCACCTCATACGGGGATAGCCCTGTTCTAGAGTGTGCTACCATTCTCATGTAAAAAAGTGCAACTGGTAATGCTACTATCCAGTCGACCCCTTTCTCTCTGCATATTTTGGACAGTCTGATTTTCAGTGTCTGATTATGTCTTTCTACGAGACCTGCTGCTTCGGGGTGTCGGACACAGTGGAATTTCCACTGATATCCTAGCAGAAGTGAAACGTGTTTCATTAATTCGGATGAGAACGGCTGGCCGTTATCTGAGTAGACAACACGTGGTAAACCGTATCGTGGGAAGAATTCTCGAACCAACTGTTTGGCAGTAGTCGGGGCAGTGTAATCTGAAACCGGGTACGCCTCTGTCCAACGGGACAGAGCGCAGACAACTACGAGAACATATTTGAATCCTCGACATCGTTCCATCTGGATATAATCCATCTGTAGGACTTCAAAAGGGTGATCAGGAGGATGAAATCCACCCTGTTCTACGGGAACACTTTTTCCTGGGTTGAACTGGCAACAGATCATACAGGTACGGACCTTTTGTTTTGCTGCTGCTCGTAAATGTTTATTGAACCAAATGTGTTGAATGCTGTCTAGCATAGCTTTTTCTCCTAGATGTGCCGGACTATGTATAGTGTTAATTACGACTTGGACCATTGAATCAGGAAGGAACCATACAGACCTTTCCTTCATCATCCATCCTTGGTCCGTTTGGATCCCTCCTAACTCGGTCCATTTCTTTATTTCGTCTGGTGTAGCATGTGTCTGTATGTCAATTACGTCAAGAGTAGGATCTTTAACGGTCATACAATGTGTCGGTGTCGGGACTATTGTCTTTGTCATGTCGGGGGTCTGAGCTTGAGCAGTCAGTTTAGCTGTTCTGTCGGCTAGATCATTGCCTTGGGAAATGATATCAGTAACCTTCGTATGGGCCTTACATTTCATAATTGATATTTCAGTGGGTAGATGTATTGCATCTAATAATGCGTGAATGAGGGGTCCGTGCTGAATGTGGGCACCGTGGGAAGTTAAATAACCTCTCTCTCGCCACAGCACGCCGAAGTCATGTACAACTCCGAATGCATAACGTGAATCAGTGTATATGTTGACTTTTTTATTCGTGGCTTGAATACAGGCCTGTGTCAGAGCGATGAGCTCTGCGGCTTGAGCTGACAAAGTATTTATACGATTAGTTTCAATGACTTCAGTATCTGTTGTGACTGCATAAGCGGCTACTAACTCTCCTGTACTTGTTCTCATGCATGAACCATCGACATAAAATGTCAAGTCTGGATCTGACAATGGAACATCGGTCAAGTCTTGTCTGGGTTTTGTCGTTACAGTAATAACTTCAATACAGTCATGGGCTAGTGGGTCTGTTCCGGTTACTGGCAAAAGTGTGGCCGGATTCAATGTGTTACAGCGTCTTATTTCTATATGTGGCTGAAACAATGTAAGTTCATATCCTGTAAGTCGCGCTATAGTCAAGTGTTGTGTTTGCGTTCTATTTACAAGAACCTCTACTGCGTGGGGTACTTGAACTGTCAATGGATGTCCTAACACTATGGCATCGCTTTGTCTGATTGCTAAAGCTGTCGCTGCTACTGATTTCAGGCACGCAGGCAGAGCCTGAGCTACGGGATCTAATGTACTAGAGAAATAGGCACATGGTTTGTGTGCTCCTGCTTGATCCTGTGTGAGTACTGACAAAGCAGTACCTTCGCGTTCTGTAACAAAGAGTGTAAACTGTTTTTTGTAACATGGCGTTGCTAAAACGGGTGCTTGACATAAAGCTTTCTTTAGGCTTTCAAAAGCTTGTGTATGTTCTTGAGTCCAAGGGAGAACAGTCGATGTGGCTGCCTCCTGTGTTGTCAATTGAATGAGTGGTTTTGCTAGAAATGCATACTGAGGGATCCACTGCCTACAATATGAAGTGAGGCCTATGAAAGCCCGTACCTCCTTTTGTGTCTTGGGTATTGGCATGTTAGCTATTAACTGAATACGGTCGGGTGTAAGCTGCCTTCCCTCCTTGTCCAGCGAGTGTCCAAGATAAACAACTTGCTGGACACAGAATTGCAGCTTAGAAGGGGACACCTTGTGCCCTTTTTCGGCTAGAAATTGTAAAACTGTCAGTGACGCTTTCTCACATTCAGGTTCGCTTCTTGCGGTGATCAACAGATCATCGACATATTGAAGCAAGGCAGTGTTAACTGGCATGTGGATACTGTCGAGTTCTCGTTTCAGTGCTTGGCTATAGATGCTGGGGCTTTCTGTAAATCCTTGAGGTGCGCGTGTGAATTTAAAGCTACGTCCATTTAAACTAAATCCGAACAAATATTGGCTTTCCGGATCTATTGGGACGCTGAAAAAGGCGTTTTTGAGATCAATTACAGTAAAGAATGTTGCTTCGGAATCAATAGCTGTCAATAATGACGAGATATCTGGGACCACAGGGAATTGTGGCACAATGCATTTGTTTAACTCGCGCAGATCAATAACCAATCGATATACTGGCGGCGCTGTAGGATCTGTTCGTTTAAGAATCGGTATTATCGGTGAATTACATATATTGGAGTCTGTTTCCACAACTACTCCTTGGGCAATGAGTTCGTCAATGATTTGTAGTAAAGCCACTACAGCATCTGGTGGTAACTTGTATTGTCGCATTCGTGGTAGCACCACTCCTGCCTTTAATGTGACTCGATATGGTGTAATATTCATGCAACCAACATCAGTAGGGCCTTGTGCCCATAGACGTGTAGGTAAGGCCTGTAGTCGGGGATCCATGTCTCTAGATACATAGTGACCTTTAAAATCACGTAAAAACAATCTTACTCCTTCCGGAGAACAACATATTATAGCTCCTAGAGCTTTTAACGTTTTTATTCCTAATAGATTTTCTGGACATGATTTAGTAAGCAATAAATCTGTAGTTCGGGTCAAAGGTCCTATCGTAAGTGGCAGAGGTTGTGACACTTCATTAACAATAGGTTTTCCTGAAAAACCAAGGGAAATATTCTGTGAGCCTGAGAGGGGTGCCCCTGGAACTTCACTACGTTTTATAGTTGTTCGACTTGCCCCTGTATCGAGTAAAAATTTTCTATCTTGACCTAATAATTTACTATGTACATAAGGTCCTTCTTGATCTACAGGAATCTCGATAAGGGGTAAGTCAACTTCCCTCTCTAGGCTTGTTCATGCGTAACGCTGATACTCGGGATATTCATACTGTGCGGTCTGATACATTTGTCGTGTTGTTGTCTGTGTGGCAGCAGCAGGCAACGGTGGTGCAGCTGGCACAAACTGTATTGGCTGTTGTGCGGCTGGCATGGCCTGGGCATGCTGCATAGCTCCTTGTTCATTCTGATCTTGTCTTAGTGGCCGTGATCTTTCTTGTGTTTTACCTATGGCGATATTATGTTTTAAAACTGGACAATCGTGTACGTAATGGCCTGGCTTTTTACAATAATTGCATGTCCCCTTTACAGGTCCTGCTGAATCGGAATGTGTCATACCCTTTTTATGTCCTTCAGCTGGAACTGTCTGGGAAACTAGCATTTTCATTTTCGTTTCTTTCATGCGTCTGTGTTCATGTTCTTGTTCCTCTTTAATTCTATTGTGGTGGTACTGTAACATTTGTAACATTTGTGTTGGAGTGTTACCTTGCCAGGTACTCTCGAATTTTAATACTCTATTCTTTACTGGGGGCAGAGCATTTTCTACTAATTTTGTTACAAACAGATGTGGGTATGATTCGCTACTTGCTTTTATGCCACTATTTATACCAAAACATTTTTCAAATCGGGCATAGTAATCACTAGTGTCTTCGTCTTGCTTCTGTTTACAGGCTGAAATTGTACCCCAATCTTCCTTTTTCGTAGTTAATAAACGTGGCAGTACCTGTACTAGTAGTCCTGGTAATGCCTTAGTTTTGTCCCCAAGCCCCGAACCTGGACCTCGGGCCCTTTCTTCTGCTTCTAATGCTGACCATTCTATCTTTTGATCACCTATCTCCCACTCTTTTTCCTTGAGTTTCTCATAAATGCCAGCAGGCATCAACACCTTTAATATTGTCATAATGTCGGGGTAGGTATACTCTTCCATGAGTAACATGTCTTTAATTTCTCGGTGAAAACCCGCTGGGTCTTTGTCATGACTGGGTACCACTTTCTTCATTTCTAACAATTCTATTTTTGATATGGGCGTATATACAAATACGCGTTTAAACTGATTGTCCTCACCCTTTATTGGGTGCACTTCTCGTAAGGGATTCTGTCTATCTATGTGATACGTAGTTCTTTCCTTGACAGATAATGGAACATGTTCTGAACATACAAAAAGAATATACTGCTTTCTTGATTCTAGAATTTCTTTAATTAATTCCGTACCTGGACCTCTCCATTTATTCATAAGTAATTCAGTCAGTATGTCAGGCAAGGGACCAGGGTCCGAATGCTGACTCCGATATAGTATAATGAGTTGTTGAATCATATAAATCCCAGCTAACCTTTGTTCATCTGGGGTAAGATTCAAAAATGTGCGTACTACTGTATCATCACTATATTTTCCGGGACTGTCCACCCAATGGACAGCTGCCCTGGCTAAATCTTGTTCATCCATAGAATCGAGGAAATGATAACCCCTTCGTTCTCGGAGTAGTTTGTCGGCGGCTTGGAACGAATGCTCGTTAGACCTTATGTTAATTATAGGTATTTGAAAATTTCTGTTATTATCTGGACATATCGGACGTATTGGGTCAGTATGACATCTAGTCTGATTCCTATTACAAGATCTTCCTCTACCTACATAGGCTATGGTGTCTGACTGTCCTGTGGGCAGTCCGGACCCTTCTTCCTCGTTTTGTTCGAACTCGTCTACCTCTAATCGTTCTTCGTGTAGGCGTTCTATTTCTTTACGGATCTTTCGGCACATGGCTATTATACAGTTTTGTTTATCATGTCTCCCTTCCGATATATTCTGGCTCCATCTTGTAAGAATTTTCATTGCTTCCGGGTCTACCCCCGGTCGGTCTTGATTTCTGATCACACAGTTTATGAGGAAACGTAACAGTTCCCCCTGTATCTCTACTTTCTGGTATTCCATAGCTCTGTAAATACATTCTGGATCTCGCCCCGTTTGGACAAAATGATATATATTATCTAGATGCGCAGTCATTCCTGGTAACTTCGCTAAATACACTGCGGCTCGTCTGATACGCAATGATGCTAGGGTCATTTCGTCCTCTTTTCCAGGCACCGGGTCATATCTACAATCTATAAGAAGTTCCTTAAGCGCACGAGCACTAAGGAGTTTGGGTGTACGTGAATGTGCTGACTCTTGAAAAGTAAGTTTATTTATTCTGGGTGGTGTAGAAAAGACATTGGCAGCTCCTCCCGCGGCCCCATCTGGGGCGTCGGGTGTAAAAGGATTCGTCGAACGTGACACAGCAACTACAGGTGTGGACACAGCCATGGAAGTAGCTGTAGGAGCGGATACAGAAACAGATGTGCTTGCCGGAACTTGTGACTCGATTTGTTGCTGCAGGGATACGGGTACTGGATCTTGGCGTTGAACCTCCCTGGTATGCGGTCTATGTGGGGCGGAATTAGCATACTCGGGAGCTGCGTCATCTAAATATGAGGAAAGAAAAACATCTTCTGCGGTTCTAGGATGCCCCTTAGGATGTACCTTTATTGGGAACAATGGGGTTGGCAAGTCTTTTGGTGTCTCTGGAGTAGCCTTAGGTAATCCTTCGGCCAGAAGGGGATACATACCATTCATAAGGGCATTTCTTTGTCTGTCTACTTGTTCTGATTTCACTCGGATACCTTCCTCGATTAATACATTCTCTCGAACTTTATTGGAACTCTCTTTACTCTTCTCCTCCTGTCTACGTGCTTTTTCTGTTCGTCTATGTGATTCTTTACGCCATAATTCAACGGCGTCTTTCTGTGACTGTCTGACTTTTCTTTTCCATAACTCTTCCTCGACTTTCATGATGCACTCTGCATCCCAGGTCCCCGCTGTGGGCCACCTTTGACTTTCTGGTAATCCCTTGGTATAGTCTACCCATAAATCAAGAAATAATATAGCGTCTAAGCCGTGTTTGTGATACATAAAGTGCCCTGGAGTGTCCCTAGGAGGAATAGGGACGGCTTCTTCGAGAACCCCTTTTCTGGTAGTGATCTGTCTTAATTTCGAAAAGAGCGGCATATTGAGAACTGACCTTATACTTGATTTTGACCTGATACTTGAATTTGAACAGACTTAATACAATAAACACGATAATGAACAGTCATTCATACCACGATATTCAGAACATACTTAAACACTTTAAACATTTAACATTAAACCTTTAACTGAAACAACAATGATGATCGTCTGCATAACTAATCACCAAGCTTAATTTTCGACAATAACTAGACAATAACTAGACACTTCGGAATACCTCGGAATACTTGATATACTGCTAAACAGTACAGATACACTGCTAAAACAGTGCAGACCGGATTTGTGTACCCAAACCCGTCTTGACCGGCACAACCTATGTGCACGTCAGAAATGCCTCCCCAGCAATGGTACTCACCGGGTAGCTTCGGAAACGGAAGGCCTCAGTAACTTGAACTTGAACCGGACCGGACTCGACTCGACTCGACTCGTCGGACACTGGGCTTGACTTCGGACTGGTGGGTCTCTATATACCTCGGATCTTGCTCTCTCAGCTAGGCTCTGGTCGGGATACTTCGCACTTCTCACCGCCTCGTCTGGGTGTTGATCGCAGTCTCAGTCGCCCCCGCTTGACCGGAGGGAGATACAGGAAATCCTGCTGGTACGCGTTATTGTCCGTCCAGCTGTGGCAGGAGACCGGGCCTGCAACGCACCGCCGGCGCGTGAGATGAGAAAGTGTCCCTATTCGGGCGCCATCATGTGGTAAATATTTCTCCTTTACCGGGACTGAATTTGATACAGAAACATAGTAAAATAGCTCAGTAAAATGAGAGGCAGAATCCGTGATATTAGAGTTTCGGAATGGGCTTTATTCCAATAAGCGATTATAATCGGATGCCTCAAGTTCCATCACCACGGGGGTTCAGGAAGTGAAGTACATACTTTATTGACAAGAAGTAACTTTTATAGTCCATACATTATAATGAAGTGAATATAGTAGGCGTAACAATTGATAAGGACATTGACGTTTGGTTTGCGTAACCGAAAATGGGTGTAATAATGAGTAAAAAGGAACATGATTGGTTGTGATGTCATGTATAGGTGGATCTATAAGATAATACTTGGCATGGATGCGCGCGCAGCAGTATGACGTGTAATTGACGTGTAACTAGGGGGTGACGGGGACTTGACATTTAGCTCTATATGTGGAGACAAGAAGTCTGGGAGGTCAAGTCAACCTAATCCCAAATCATATCTAACATCCTATGTTTAAAGAACTATGTTATCCAAAAAGGAGGACTCTCGGACAGAATCTATTCTATACTGACTGTGCGTGTACAAGCGTCTAAGTGTCTACACTGAATGCGAGGGGGTAGGAATATTCCATGGTAGCAGGGCTATGAATTACTTGCATGAGGACAGAGAAGATGGGCCTTTTTGCTTGGTAACTGGAGGAATGTTTACTTAAACTACTAGGCAGGAATGCATCGGCTGAGGGGGAAGCAGATAATTCGAAGGTGAAATACAGTTCTTGGCAGAGAATAGGCTGATGTCAGGCTTCGTGAGCCGCGCAGAGAATGAGACAAAGTTCATGGTCACAGATGCAGGCTCAGACTGGAGCTTTCAGAGGCAGAAGGCAAGAGGAGTTTCGATGGCAGAATCAGGGCCTACTTGCCTGGACTGTAAAAATGGCATAAGTGAACCATATAAAGCCGGTGGCCTTTCATATTTAGGAATGGAATATCCGGCCTATTCATGGCGGATCTGGCAGAGGACATGTTGACGGTGGGCATACATGTATTTGCGTCTTCATAACTGGAACTGGGGGGGACATATATGTGCTTGTGATATACACATGGAACCGTTGGGGTCCAAGATAGGGGACATAACTGACCAGGAAAATCCATATTTCCACAGTATACCGCAGGTCAAGATATACATCAACCCTTGGAACGAGTAAAAGACTTTGACAACCTGGGCATAGGCCTGAACGAGTCACTTAGTTGGGAATATCAGCTGAGGAAGAGCCTTTTAACCCTATGCCAGAGATCTAAATCAGTTTTAAGATTTTTTAAACAAACCTACACCCAAACCCTCTCCCCGGCACTTGAAATAAACCGTGCAAAAGCCCAAAACAGAGCCCTGTATGGAGCGGAGATCTGGGGATTCACTCCTGTAAATCAGCTAACGATTTGCGAGAATAACTTTGTAAGGGCTTTGATTGCACTACCTGTCACAACACCACTTATTCCACTCTTTTGTGACCTTGGGCTAAAAAGAATTGGTGATTTGGCCGCCCTTAAACCCCTAATATATTGGTTGTGTCTATGGACTACTCCCCAATTAATTGAATATCGTATCTTTCTACGGGAGGTCCTGGCACTTAATGGGGCAAAACAACTTCCTTGGTTCAAGCATATCGCTAAATGGTGCAAGTTATTGAACCTAATGGACTTATGGGAGTACCCAGAAAAGGCCACTAGACGTGACATTTTGTCCCTTAAAGCTATTTACTGGAAGGTGGTGGGGGAGCACTACATGAATAATCCAACTAGTGGAAAGCTAACAACAAGTTTTTTAATCATAAAATCCTGCTCTCTATTTGAACCGTTCATTGACCTGATCTCGCCCTCTCTTGCCAAAAGCCTGTATATCAGGTTTAGGTATGGTAATTTGTTACTGAAATTCCCAGGGAAAGAAGGGAGGGGTCTAGTTATAGACACCTGTCCGGCATGCTGTGTAGCTGACGAAACTGATGAACATAAATTATTTGTCTGCCCCAAGTACAGGCAGGTACGCAGGAGATGGATTAGACCTATTTGCCTTAACATGAGTATTAGGAAGTATCAGATCGCGTTTAGAATTTTAAAGACAAACACTTCTGGACCAATTGTCTTTTCCCTCAGTCGTTTTTTGTTATCTTTGTGGCTGATTCGCCAAAAAATTATTTGTTAGTTATGACACCATTTTTTAACTCCTTTTATTTTATTCTCTCATGAAATATATGTATTTTATATCCTTAGTTGATTTACATGGTTATATCTCATATGCTTGGTGTTTGTATCGCGCCCCTTCTTAAGCATGATTAGATTGATGGTATATGTACTTCTGTTATTTAATCAATTCGAGATGTCATTTGTACTTGCGATTGTAATGGTTTAATACTATTTTAGTTGTAGATATATTTATGTTTTATATTTTGCATACTTTGATGGTTTTTCTACAAATCACCGAATTAAGATTTGACTTTGATGAAGTGCTATGGTAATTGGTTGTCCATAATTGGTATGTTTGTCTTACTAGTAAAGTCCCTAGTAAAGTGCACTATGTATGCCAGGGCTGGTAATACAAATGCTACTAGTGGGCCTGCAGCACTAATTGTGCCACCTACACAAGTAGCCCTAAAAAGAGATCTCAGGCCTGCCACTGCAGTGCCTGCATGCAGTTTGTTAACTGCCTTGTTCTCCTGACAAGTGCACTCACTTGACAGGCCTTACCCTTCCCTTTGTATGCACATCAGACACCCCTATAGTAGGCCCAAGGTACCCCCCCTGGGAAGGGTGCAGTGTATGTGAAAGAAGGACATGTACTGAGATGTGTACCATGTCCTGACAGTGAAATACTGCCAAATTCATTTTTCACTGTTGCAAGGCCATCTTGCCCATAGGATAGAATGGGGAATACCATGTCACATGTTTCCAGCATAACTTCCCATAGACATACGATGGAGGGATGGAGTTTAGTGTGCCTGAACTCAGAATTTAATAACACATCTTTTTGTGAAGATGTTTTTTAAATTGTGTGTTTAGAAACCAGGCTTTTAGAAGTGGCTGGTTTCTTCTCCTAACCATCCTGTGTGCCTCTGCCTGGTTGTGTATTGACTGTCTGATTTGGATATGACAGGGTCTGGGAAGTGTCCTGACACCAGCGAGAAGTAGGTGAGACAGCAACAGGCTGGCCTGCATTTGGTGTGGTTGGAGGAGTAGCCCCCTGGATGTGAAGAGGGCTGTGTTGCTGCCACTAAATGGTGGCTCCACCTCCTGCAGAGTGTCTGGGGCCCAGACCCTGGCTATCAAAGGAAGAGGGTGTGCACTGGCAGGAAGACATCCAGGTCTGGTTTGGACCGGGATCAGAGCCCCCTGAACACAAAGACTTCAAAGGCATTTAGGGGTATAAATGTGAGAGCTGACACCCCTGAACTCAGACTGAAAAAGGATTGAAACTACTTTGTGATCAAGAGGAACCTCTGCCAAAGAAGAACAGCTGAAGAGAAGGACTGCCCTTGCTGTGTTTTCTGGGGCTGGCCTGCAGTTTGCTGATTTGACTAAGGAGAGGACAAGGGACTTTGCTGTGTGCTGTGTCCCCCTGCTTGAGAGGACTTTGCTGTGTGCTGTGTCCTGAAGTAACGTGTCTCCAAGGGCTGAGGAGAGCTGGTCCCCTGTTGTGGAAACTCAGGAACATCAAAGTTTTAAACCGTGTCTCAGCGATGCTTGGTGCGTGTGCATTTGCATGCCTGAGACTGCCTTGTGGTCTGTGGTGCTGTTTACGAGATGCCCTGTGACCGCATTGCCCCCGCAGCGTGAAACATCGTCCACGCTGCTGCATTGCAGTTTGTGGCTCGAGCCGTCATCGTAACTGAGGCTGTGAGTAAGGATCACTGCCGCCAGCCCCAGCCGCAACGTGCTAAAGGATTTCTTGAAGCTAAGGAACCTGCAAGGTGAAAGGGATCGTGATCGTTGTTCGCCAATAGGAATCTGCCCAAGATCGTCAACGAAGGAGAAGGCAGCGCCGTAACCCATCTAGCTACAGCATCGCCTAACAACGGAGCTGCAGCATCATTGGGCCAGCCAGCAGGACGTCCTACGAGCAGGGAGAGGGAGAGAGAGTGAGGCAGTGCACCCCCCAGGGAAGGCTTGGACTCTAGTCGGGAGCCACAAGCGAGTGTGGCCTGGGGAGGTGTGCAAGAGGAGTACAGGAGTGCTCCGATCTCTCTCCCGCTGCACGGCGTTAGACGTGCTGAGTCCCCGAGCGGCCCGTACCTGCCTAGCAGTACCGGGTCTATCTCGTTAAGCTTACGACTGTTGTCTCTGCTGTTGGGGCTTAGTGGTGCCTGAGTTGACTGCACAGATTGGCTTATAGCATTATTCCTTGCATTACGAACTGCCTGATTCTTGCATTACGAACCGCATTATTCTTGCATTACGAACTGCCTGATTCTTGCATTACGAACTGCCTGATTCTTCCATTACGAACCGCATTATTCTTGCATTATGAATTGCCTGATTCTTGCATTACGAACTGCCTTATTTTTGCATTACAAACCGCATTTTCTTGCTTTACGACCTGCATTATTCCTGCGTTACGAACTGCATTAGTAGGTGCATTAAGGACTGTCTTATTACTACATTATGAACTGCATTACGAACTGCATAGCATTGCATTAGGACTGCAGTAGATCATCGTGAACTGCTCATTAATACCGCAATGACCTAAAAGTGATTGCTGGCCTAATAACCGGCAAAGTGAAATATTACAAATACGCATATGTTGGATTTCTATCGTTTGGTCTCACCGTATTCCTTTTGATAAAGATACCACTATTTTTATAAAACCACTGAGGTGTCCATTTGTGGTGTTATCACTGTGTTACTGGGAGTGTGGTTCCAAATACTTTACACATTGACTTGGAAATAAGCCTGGCTGCTCATGCCAAGCTACCTGGGGGTGAGCAGGGGTTATCTGAGAGTGTGTCCCTCCTTTCCCTGACTAGAAGCAAGGGTCCATATTTGGACTAAGGTACCTACCTCAGCCAACTAGAGACCCCCAGTTCTAACAGCTTCTAATAGAATTTCCTGTAAGTGAGTGAGAGGAGGCAAGTAACTTCATATGTAGAAATGGACATAAGTTGTGGTTTGATTAGGTCAATAGACACAAATCTCTTGTGTTTTCCACTGGTAAGAGGCAGTAAAAGTACAGTTCTGGTACCTTCAACAGCCAGGACAGGCACAAGTGCTCTGTAGGATGGCCTGAACTCCTTTTTGTCGACGATTTTCTCCCATACTAGATCCCCGATCTTTGGAATCCAACCAGGAGTTGCCGGTGCTTCCTTCACTTCATCAGTGGTGGAACATTTCTGTTGGACTTTGCTCTGAGCGTCTCTAAAGAACATCTGAACATTTACTGATAACGAAAGGTATTTCCGCCACCACTGTAATGTGACTGTCAAGGTCTGGAACCCACATTTTAACCCTAAACAGGACTTCACAGGTAGTCGGACCACCCTAGGATCTTCTAGGGAGATTGGTTGAGGCTCACTGTACCCCAGAAAGGTGATGGACCCAAGTGTGTTCGAAACCTAATACTCTAGCTGTTTTAAGTCTTGGGTTTCCTGGTCCACTACTGCATTTCCCTCAGGATGATATGGTGAGAAATAATGTACAGTCACATCCAGTGTTCCAAAGGTGTCTCTGTAAGCCCTAGAGACAAACGCCAGACCCTGTTTGCATGGATATGTGCCGATAAAGACCTGCAAGTCCTTTAGAACAGTTCAAGTATCAGCCGATCACTGTGGCCATACTCATAGGAATTGAGAGCAGGAATCCACGACTAACAGATGCATTTGTAAGACCCATCTGAGTGTAATCATTTACAATGGTCAAAATAGACACAAGCCAGAGACTTGTTCGAAATCAACAGAGGTGTATGTGGGGGAAGAGGAGCTGTGGTGGAAACTTTTACCAGCTGGCAAATGTCACATTTAAAGACATGGAGCTGATTACAAGTTTGGCGGTGCTCCGCCAGCTTTGAGCAGGCACAGCACTGCCAAACCTGTGCATGGCTCACCCACCAGATTTCGAACACAACTCGTGTCTGGTGGGCAATTCTTTGCTGTTCCTATGGCGTTGTACTGAAAACGGGCACCGCAATGGGAACAGGAAATTAGCTCCAGAAAGACATGGACTGTGCAGTCCATGCCATGCTGGAACGTAGGGTGCAAACAGGGGGACACATGTTGTAGCCCCTGAATGTATTACCATGGCAGCGGGGTCATGGGGGACCTGAAAAGGCTGCTGGTGGGGAAAGTTGAAATATGCTTGGTGGACCGTGGTGGTTCCGCCTTGCGTATTGGATGCCCCTGTCTGCTGCGCCACCGCCAGCTAACAGCAGTTCCCTGTTGCAGCTGGGGCATATGGCGTAGCAGTGGATGGTGTCCATGGCTGCCTCAGAAAAGGGCAGTTGCAGAACTGCCGCTGTGAGTCTGGTGGGTAAAGACCGGCAGATTCTTAATTGGCCCCATAGTCATTAGCCTGTATGTAAAGACCTAGTTACCAGTAGCGTAGCTACAGTAGTGAAATTGAAGCTGCGTGAGCAGATGCTAGACCCTCATGTGCTGCTAGGATCAGTCCTAACCTGCGATCTGAATTAGGTATTACTCTGTCCCCCCACTCCGGGAAAATGAGCAAATAGAATATTTTGTGCACTAATTAGTGGAAAATCGTTTGGCAAGAGTGTGCCATTGTGCACAGCATTGACAGCTGCCATGATGTCTCCATCTATCCCTGTACTGTAATGAGTAATTGCAACTGCATCAGTTTGACTGTTGCTTTTGCGATTTCCTTAGCCATTGAATTCCCTGTATTGTGTATTCCTACACATTGTTGGCTCAGTGTTTGTATGACATAAGCCCATGGCAAACTTGCTTTAAGTTTAGCCACCTGTACCCAATGCTTCTTATGCTTGATCGTGTACTCTTTGGAGTCTCTGAATCTATTCTGGCTACAGTATTTTAAATAACCCTTGTAAGACTGGACACAATAATTAAAATCAGACACTATAAGTGTGCGTAACTCAAGATGTGTATTCCCATGTGCCAGAATTAGAGCGTTCAGTTCAGCCTGCTGTGCAATGCAATCACCAAGTGACTGTGTATGTTTTATTAGGTTGGAATTCTCCACTCCTCATTTTACCCTTTACTGCTGTGCAAGTGCAAGAGTATTGGTGTTTTGTCCCTGTTGCAGGCTGGGCAGAACCCTCAGTGTTGATTATGAAATCATACTGCTCTTGAGGCATAATTTAATTGGGCAGAGGATATTTGGGCTCGTATTGAAGCTATGAAGCTAAGTGTTTATAGAGTCCAAGACATAATCTACATCTGCTGCTGTGAGTGATGTTGGCCCATTGTATCCATCTTGGATGTGAAGCTTTCACGCTGGGAACACTGACCTTCATACAGTCTCTGAGGCTGGAATCGGGGTCACAACAATTATTTGTTTTCCCTGAGCCAATGATCTTTCTTTCACTACAGCTGTCTGTATTGCCGTCAGGAATTTCTCTGTCAGTGCAAAATGCATTTCTGCATTTATATGCAATTGGTACAGTGTCTCCTTCATTGAAATTGATGTTTGTGTATTCTGATGTACCTGTAATTATGTGGATTAACAAATGTGTGGTGCTAACACATGTGTAAGTATTTTAAAGCTAACATGTCAGCTTGTACTGAACTTAAAATGTGTGTGTGTTCAGAAGTCCAGTGTGTGCTTGAAACGTCTGGATGTATTAAGTCATAAAACTGTTTCACTTATCGTGCATAATTTGATATGTAAGTTCTATCCAAATTTAGAAAACCCAATATTGATTGGAGTTTTTTCAATGTTTTTGGAGGATGTAGAAGAGCACACTTGTCTAAGAAATGTGTCGCAAGACTTTTGCCTTCACCTGACTACTCATATCCCAAGAACAGGGCACTGAGGCAATTTTTGATTTTTTGAAGTTAAATTTGTAGCCCATGTGAGCAAATCCCAAAATTATGCGATCCACTCTGGTTAAGTGTGTTGTTAAGTCATCATGCGTTAGGTATATATCATCGACATAGTACAATGCTTGGTCATCAAATTCTTGCAACAGTTCTATTACATGAGATGAAAACAGCCTGGGGCTATTCTTACACCAAAATGGCAAAATTCCATAAAGGGGAATCCAAGATATGAATTTTTAAAGTCATAATTTAGAATAGCACCACAAAGCATTAGGCACCTAACATGGTTGTCTGTTTGTGCTTGACTCGTACCTAGGTACGATGTAAGGCTAACTGCAATGGTGCATGGATAGGATACAGAAATCAGGATCTTTCCGGTGGGACGTTTTACCTTCTAACTAAGGGCCTGAGTCCGGCTATCGATCAGGAACTGTAATCGAACAACTTCCTGTCGTTGGTTACAGAACTGTAAGTAGGATGTGACCGAACCCTGTTCGGTCGCATGCCTATACCTTTCAATGTATTTATTTATTTGTATAGCGCAACTAATACCCTAGGACGTCTAGGCGCTTGTCATTCAACATCCTGCTAGCATTGAGATTATAAAAAGCTAACCGACATCATGCAGTAAATAGCCAGGTCGTCAAACCTTTCCTAAAAGAAAGCAGATTGGGCACATTTTTTAGTTTGTAAGGCAGACGATTCCACAGTCTGGTTGTGATATTTATAAAGCTTTTGCCACCCCAGTTTTATAGTCATGATTTGGGAACCTCCACCAAAATGTGTGCAGAGGGCCGCAGATTTTTGGTCGGGGTACACCAGGGGAAACGGTCAATCAGATAAACAGGGCCCTGATTATGTAGTACCTTAAATGCGATGCAGAGGGCCTTAAAATTAATCTGTTTTTCCACTGGTAGCCCATGCAGAGCATTGAGGGCCATATTGGCAGAGGAATATTTTGGGATTCCAAATAGCAAACGGGCGGCATAGTTCTGTTGAACCTGCAGTTTAACAAGGAGAGCTTTGTTTATGTCAATCAGAATGCATGCTCTCATTGAAAGAGCAGGGGTTCAGTTCATCCATATACCCCGTGGTAGGCACCTTAAGGTGCCTGCCACCGGGTGCAAGGATCAACACCCCCTAGTCCACCATTCGGTGGCCACGCACCCATGGGGGCCCTGCTGGGGGCCTCCGAAGACAGTTTCCCACTGCCTTTTTGTGCCTGAAAGTCTGGCACAAATAGGCAGTGGGGAACTGCCATCATACTCCCTCGGCTGGAAAGAGCCTGCCGGGGAAGTACTGAAGGATTTCTGAGTGGCGGACAGGTTCTCCGAGCCCGTCGTAAGCCATCTGGAAACCCGAGACGGATTCCTTTCTGACCGAGCCCATCAGAATGGCTCGGTCGGAAAGGAATCTGAACAGAACATTCGATGCAGGCAGGAGGGCTCCGACCGATAGTCAGACCCCTTCCTGCCCACATTGGAATTGGCCCCTTAGTCTCTGTAATGGAAAGTCAAAAATCTTCAGTTGAGCAAGGCTGCAGGCTGTGGCAGAGAAGGGCTTAATGAGGCCAAATAGCCCTTGGATGAAGTCCCAGTGAAAGCTTAGTACTTTTGTAGGGAAGCTTTGAGCAGAAAAAATTCAAAATTCGTGCCTAAGGAAGATCCTTAGCTGGCTGCTGATTAGCAGGTATAGAAAAGCTCAGACAGGGAGCAATCTAATTTGTGTCCGAGCTGCAGCATACCTTCATTGGATTAACTTGGCAGGTTTGACCTGGTCCCACAGAGGTCATTCAAAACAAAATTCTTTTAAGTCGTAGGTTTCTCAAGGTGTTACAGGGAGTACACTTTGACATAGCCAAGGATTCTAGGACCATAAGAACAACACTTGAGGGCAAAGACTCACTTCAGAAAAAGCCACCAGAAGAGTCCAGTGCAGGCCCAATTGGAACTGTCCTGCTGAGCTCTTCAGGAAAAGGTCATTCTTGTAGCTTGTTGTGTCCCTGTAGCTTTATTGGCGGTCAGCCAACTGACCGTTGGAGTCCACTTCTTTGTTCTGGGTGCAAATGGGAGCAAGTCCAGCCTTTCCGGTCTCCTCATAGGTCCCAGCAGCAGGTGCAGTGCTCATTCTCACTTTCATAGGTCCAGCAATGTCAAAAGATAATTTATAAGAGTGACACATGAATGCTTGAAGGTGGGGTGACTCCTGGTTCATCCCTATCCAAATGAGAAAAGGTTCCCAGGAAAAACCATACCCACATTTGTGTGTGTGCCATGCTTCAAAAGTGCCCTTCTCTACCTAAAACCAAGATGCAGAACCTTTCTTCCCCTATGCAGAACACCTGGGCCTAACAACAGAGGTGTGACCATGGAAATATGCAACTCCTTCTCTGTGGTCACTCTGAAACAGGTCTGCTGACAGCTCCTTACCTATTGGGATTGGTGCCTGCTTGACTGGTTGAATAAAAGTGAGCCCTGCACAGGTGTCAGCTAGCATTTGCCTGTGACAGGGTTGACCTCTTTGAAGTCAATCAAGTTCCTGGGATCACCCCAGATTGTCATCCTGCCAGAGGAACAATGCACCCTCCCCGCACCCAAGGTCTTTGTCACTGCTCTAGTAGCACATTACTTGATCCAGGGGACTATGCAGCTGTCACATGACAGTTGAACCTTGTGCAAATGGGGCTTCTAGAGACTTTAGGTAGGGAAAAGGTACATTTTATTAATGTACCTTTCCTAAAATATTTATTACACATGTGACTTCACCAGTGAATGGGGTATCTTACTAAATATTACAGCGAGTCAACAATTGAATGTATTTTTTTGCTGATTCTTAGCAAGAGATAACTAATTCATAAATATAATTTTGTATCCCAATACATTGCTATAGAATTGCGAACCCTGCTACAGTGAAGATAGCTTTTCATTCCTTTTCACAGTAAGAACATATTTAATATTGAACCTTTGTGTGTTCTACTTTTAAGTACCATTTACCCTGTCATATGGTTTGTAAGGCTACAAATTACTATTTAAAAGGAATATTTAGATTTGTAAAAATAAGTGGTTATTTTGGCAGGTCAAAGTTATAGTTTTAAACTGCACAGTCAGGATACAATGGTAGGCCTACAGTTATGTTTGCACAGTCACTGTAGTGGGTGGCACAATGTGTGCTGCAGTCCTCTAATAATATCTAACTTACAGGCCCTGGGTAGACTTTTGTTTTTGTCTTCTTTTGTGCAATAAAAAAACTGGAAGAAAAAGGAGCAAGGGGGTATCACTCTAACCTCCAACCAGTGAGTTTGGTCAGGAGCAAGTCTCCGATCTTCCTGTCCCATAGGGTTTTAAAAGAGAGAAGGTCAGGGGGTACTAGTCCTAATCCCTATCACCCTGGAGTTATTGCGAATTGCTTAATCATCGGAATTCTGAGCCAATTTAACAAACTTAAAACACCAGTGTAAATATATCAGATCAAAAAATTCTGATCCCAGATATCCCAAAGATCAAGCTTCTTCATCCCCTCTCTACTACCATCCAACATTCTTACCCTTCGTATCGAGTCCAACCATTCCTTTCTCTGGGGGGGGGGGGTGCTGGAATAGTCAGTTAATACAGATCTCTCGTCTGGCTAAAAGTATCAATACGAACAGCAGATTCCTCCCCTTACTACCCAGGGTAGCCCTTTGCCCCTCCTCATTCATCAGCCCAAACATAATTAAACATGATGTAAGGACCTCACTTACATCATGCCAGTACACCTGGAGGTTGGGGCAACAACAGATGATATGCAGGTCATCGGCTTCTTCTTCCCCACACTTAGGACAGCTCCTAACCAACAGCTTACTCATCCTTGTCAATTTTTTCGGTGACCAATATGCCCTGTGTATCGTGAATAAATGGTTTTTCCTGAGTGAGGCAGAACAAACAACATATCACATAGTAGACATCAATACTTGCCAGAGATTTTGTATATCCCCCAACTGCATACCCTCCCTCCAGATCTCAATAGGAAGATTGAACTCCTCTTTTCCCACAAATGCCAACATCCAGTAGCAGTCCGATATCTCCTTTTGCTGTGGAGTACTCTTTAGAAAGTTTTCCTCCAGTTCACTATATTCCATAGCTTCCTTCGCTAGCGATTTTACCGCTGGCAGTATTTGAATCTAGAAATCCCCCTGTTCACCATTAATGACAATTGTTCCCAGTCTACCAGGGTCTTTCCATTAAGGACCAGGCCCCATCTTGTTATTCCTGCTTCCACTAATGGGCCTGAAAGATTATCCTTCAAGCACTCTGGAGTCCCTGGAGATGCCCATATTGGGATGTGACTGCTGTAATATGGGATTCCTACATCTCGCCTGATTCAACACCAGAGTTTACATGCTGCTAGAAGTGTCTTCAACTTCACTTTAAAAAAAAAAATCAAATGCCCAAATTTATATATGAAAGCATCTCCCTCTAGCTGGGTCATAGTTGGTAGGTACGGAGGTTACTTTTGATGTTCTTGAAGTAGGATTCTCATTGCTTTGAACTGGAAAGCCCTACAATATTGGAACATGTCTGAGCTAGCTATTCCTCCCTGTTGTTTCTCCCTGTGGAGTTTCCTCCATGCAATTCTGGTTGCCTTAGAAGCCCAGATAAAACTGCTCTAAACTCCCTGTAATTTATCAAAGCAGACTTTCTTAAATTCTAAGCGTATTGATACGAACAAAAACATACGTTTTTGTAGTATGAACATCTTCTGAATGTTCAGTCTTCCCAAGAAGGAGAGTGTGAGCCCTGCCCAGGATTTGAATAATTTCTTAGTCTCATTTGCTACCCTCTCAAAATTCAACTGTGCGACATCCTGTACATTCTTCAACACCGTTATACTCAAATATCTTAATGATTCCTTTGCCAGGGGATTGTTACTCAGGGAGTTCCACTCCATCACTTTGTTTTTTTGCAAATTTATCTGGTAACCTGAGACCTCCCCAAACTTATCCTATCCAGGATATCTGAGATTGCTGGAAGTGAGAGTGACAGATTTGTTGAGAATATCATCAGATCATCAGCATATAGAGCTACCCTCTTCTCCCAACCCTGAAATTCAAACGGCAGGATCTGCTTACTGGCCCTGACTTTACTAGCAAGAGGTTCAATGTAAAGATCAAAAGAAGGGGGGAGAGAGGGCAGCCCTGCCTTGTACCTCTTGAAATGGCTATCTTTTGTGTCAGGTTACCCTTTACCAATATACTTGCAGATGGACTCTCATAAATCACTTTTAGAACCCTACTGAATGCCTCTCCCAACTCATACTTCTGTACAACTTTGTGCAGAAAGGGCCAGCTCACCTTATCGAAGGCCTTCTCCATATCGAAGGTAATTATCGACAAAGGGAGACCCCCTGAGTTGCAATGTCCATTGCCCCAAGCAACTCATGAGTTAACTCATGGATCTGCCTGCCCTTAATAAATTTCTGGTACAGGTGTATCGGTTTATCAGCTACCCCTCCCAATCTATCTGCCAGGATCTGCATAAAGATCTTTTAATCGCTGTTTAACAGTGATATATGTCGATAGAATTCACAATACTTTGGATCTTTCCCTGCTTTTTGCAAAAGGCATATAGATGCTTCCTCCCAAGGCTTCGGTATAGCAGACCACCCGGGAAAGACCAGGTTAAAAAGTTTTGTTAAGAAGGGGGCGATCTCCTCTTTAAGGGACAAATAGATTTAATTTGGAAGGGCATCCTGGCCTGCTGCCGTCCCCTTTTTCAATCTCGCTATTTCTCCTACTACCTCCTCTGACATTATTTCAGAATTCAGCGACCCCTTTGCTCCTCTGACAGTGTTGGAATTGATAGGTCCTCAAAATATTTTCTAAATTGCTCCTCTGTAACCCTGACATCTTTTTTATAGAGGGTTTGGGATAACTCTGCAAAGGCTCCCTCTATCTCCCTGTCTTCACACCTAAGCGAACTTTGCCCTTCTGTCCTAATGGCTGGAATGCGAATCTGGTTCTGTTCCATTTTTAATTTCCACACCAGATGTTTACCACCCCGCTCCCCATATTGGTGGTGTGCAAACTTACTCACCTCCCACTTTCTCCTAACTATTCCCTCCAGAATACAAGATAACTCTTCCTTTCTATGTCTTATTTCCTCCTCAGCCCCGCTGATGCCCTGAGTCCCCTGTCTTTGATCTCCTATCCTCACCATCTCATTCAACTGTTTCAATCTGTTTTCTATGGAATTTATTTTACTCTTAAGAGTCTTGTTTTTAAATGCAGCGATACCAATCAGCCTTCCCCTGATAACTGCCTTATAGGCATCCCAGGTAACTTGGGCTGAAGTACTTGTACCATTTGTGGAAAAATACTCCCTGGTTATCTCCTTCAGCTTTATCACAATTTGTTGGTCTAGCAGTAAGGTTCTCTCCACAGTCCACCTTGGCGGGGGGCCCTTCTCCTCCATAATTAATTTCAGACAAACTGCTGAATGGTCTGAAAGGTGGGCAGGTAGATGTTCCACTGTTTTGATCATCTTACTTTCCCCTCTGTTGACTAGGAAGTAGTCAATCCTGGAGGTATGACCATGCCTCCTATTCCTAAATGAAAAGTTTTGTTCCCCCACCCCTTTCTCTCTCTACACATCCAACAAACCAAAATCATGCATTCAGCATTTCAGGCTTTGCAAGACATTGAATCACATTTTGGAGAAAAGCACACTACTCAGGAACCCAAGCTGGAATAGTGGTGGATTTGTATAGGGAAAATATAAATTTTTATTGGGATTGATGGTCATGTATGCCTGTTAGTTGTATGAATAATATAAAGGAAAGATAAAGGATGGAAGAGTTTGGAAAGGGTTATTTGGGAGTTCAAAGTAGTGAGAGAGGTATGGGATGAGTCAGAGAATGGAGGTAAGGGGATAGTTTGAAATCTGTCTAGGATGAGCCAAGGAGTAGTAGTTTGGGGAGTTTTGTAAAGGTGTTTTTTCCCCCACAGTAGGATATATACTGAGGGAAGTTAACAGATTATGCATATGAAAAATAATCGAGATGTATACAATTGTACTATGTAAAGACCTGTAGGTACATGCATGGATATATACTTAAAAACTCAGGCATTCCATTTTTTGGGCTGCTGATAAACTTTACAATTTAAAAATAGAGAAGCACTTCTAGAAATACACACTGTGAAACATCTACTTATATATGGATATATGAATGCATAATATAATATATATATACATAATTAAATATACATGTGTGTATATACACTGTTGGGTAAACATGTCACTAGAAGACCCCAGATCACATTTCGAAAAGCGAGGTCATTTAAACAGGCACTAATCAGAAACATTCTGAAAGCTCAACCTAAAACAACTTGGTTAAATAAGCAGCAAGGTTTCATTAAATGCACAAAATGTAAGGCTTGTGCACATGGAGTAAACACAGAGCAATATAGACTAGGTATAGCCAATAGAATGTGTAAGATCAGGGGCAAGTTTACATGTAGGACGAAATTTGCTGTCTACGTGCTGCAGTGTCCGTGTTGCCTGCGGAACGTGGGCAGCATAATCTTAGAGGTCCATAAAATAATTCTGCAACATTTGAGGGCAATAAAGAATGGAGATCGAACATATCCTGTGGCTCGCCACTTTGAGAAGGTCCATAATAAGAATATTTGTGATGTAACTTATTATGTGATTCATTCTGTGACTGCAAATATATGAGGAGGAAATAGGGAGAAAAAGTTGAGAAGATTGGAGTCTTGCTACATTATCGAGCTGGACTCAAAGCAGCAGGAGGCCTGAATATGGAAGAGGACTTGCACACGCATCTGTTGAAAAAGGAAAAATAAAGAGACTGTACCGCCCAGAGAATAGCTTTTCAAGTTAGTTTTAGATGTTGATGGATAAATTGTAATAACAGACTCAAAATATGAAAAGAAGTAATAAATTAGACTTTTATTACATCAGAAGTCAATTAGTCATGACATTGAAGTTTTTTTTTGAAAGCACAGCTATAAAAGCCCAATAGAGCAGGAAACAGAATTGTATATAAAGAATTGTATTAATGTATGGTTACAGGATACAATGAAAATTAAACATGTTAAGTGTGGATTGGCTCAATCAAGCTGGATTAACACACACCATTGACATATATATACAAAAAAATGGTTTGTATATATTGCCTACTGGAGCATGATATGGAGTAGGTAATTTATAAACACGAATATGCATCGCAAGATGCACGATGCACTTTAAAAAATGGCCGACGTCATTTCATTGTAAAAGAGTTATTTTATGTTTTACTAATTGAAATGTGCAATAGAAAATATGTTTAAAAGATTCTCTTTACAGACTGTAATAACATTGATATGAAACAATCGAAATGTTTGTGAATTGTTAAAACTACGAGTCTGTTTTCCACATTAGTCACAATTGTAGTTGTCATGTGATACCACGTAATGCACTTTAAAAAATGACCGCATTTACAACTCTTTTAACAGTGAGCAAGACTGTTTTACAGTCAAAACACGTTTGGTAGCGGCAGAAAATAAAATTTAAAAACCGCATACGGCATCATCATTTGTGCAAAGGATTTTTAAGGACCCGTTCTCGAGGGGTTCGAGTGACAACGCAACTCTCGATCAGGAGTGGCAAGCAATGCTCGAGGAGAACAAGAGAATATGTATATATATGTGTATATATATATGTGTGTATGTACATATGCATATCCATCTATATATAATCTAGTGGCGTAGTTATAGTTAGATCTGCTTTTCTGTTGATGGAGCAGTTTTTTGGTTGCTCATAATTATAACCAAAAAAAGTTTATCACCCTCCTTTCTCAAGACTTTTAGGATTATCCGTCAAGCAGGGGCCAAGAATAAATGGGGGTCCCAAAATGTAAAATCCCCATGCATTTTCCATAGACTTAGTTAGACAGATTGTACGATAGGTCTGCAGATTGTACGTTTTGTGATTTGGTGTAAATCCGGCAAGCATTCTTAGAGAAATTAAGAGTCAAAAATAATTGTATAGTTTGGCAGTTGGGCTCATGAGAGTTTCCCGAGCCTTCTACGAGAGCGCAAATTTAAAAACAGAGCCATGTGTTTGGTCGAGAGGCCCATTTCTTCCATGAGACTTCATGTTCTTGCGGGATCAAGAAGCTCCCATGAGTCCTGCAAGTCCTGCGAGTCACACAAGAGCAAACACTCTGATTGGCTGGCTTTTGGAATGTTAGAAATGAAATGGCTGCTATTTAATGTTTGGTGGTCTTGTGGAAATTAAGTAAAAAAGGTATATAAGTATAAGGGAGCAGCAGATAGGTATGCTGTCCCTCTAGGTTTAGAGAGAAGGTGTCTAGGAAATAACTACTGTAAGAAATATAAATGTATATTGTTTTTAACTTAATTTTATAATCTCACAAGACTCTTGGGCGATCGTGAATAGTAAAAAGCGGTAGATGAGTTCTCAATTCACTTCATTAGTAGTAATGCATATTGTAGTGCTTGTTTTTGAGAGTAAGAGATAAGTACTGTGATGAGTAGATGCCTAATTTGTATTTTCCAAAAAAGTTGTTATCTTCAAGAATCTTGCGGGATCGTGAAAAGTGGATTGGAGTAGATGATCTTTGAATAAACTGTAGTATGCACACTTGCTACTGTGGGAAGGAGTGTTATTGCAGTCTATTATTCATGCCCCTCAGCTTTGAAAGAGTTGCGAGTAGAGTATAGTCTCGTCCCACACCCTACTATGCACACCCATTATCACAGAGAGAGGTGTAAAAAGGTAGGACAGTAACTGGAGAGAGCATACTATGCACACATATAATCCAAGCGAGAGAGCTTAGCATGGAGGTCAGTCTCTCTCCACACAGCCTGCGATGCACATCTGTCAACGGAGAGAGAAGTCTGACAGAAGAGGCCAGTCAATGTACACATCCTAATATGAACACCCATCATCTGGGAGAGAAGTCTGACAAGAGAGGCTAGTCCATGTACACACCCTACTATGTACAGCCATCATCTAAGACAGAGGTCTGACAGAAGAGGGCAGTCCATGTACACAACCTAATATGTACACTCGTCATCTGAGAGAGAAGACTTCGTGGAGAGGCAAATCTCTCTCCAAACACCCCACTACACAAACTTGAGCGAGAGATCTTGAAAGAGAGTGTAGTCCATGTACATACCTTACTACACATAACCAACATCTGAGAGAGAGGTTTAACAGAAAAGGCCAGTCCATGTACACATGCTAATATGTACACCCACTATCTGAGAGACAGATCTGACAGGAGAGGCCAGTTCATGTACACATTCTAATACGCACACTCGCAATCTGAGGGAGATGTCTCAGCAGAGAGAGCAGCCTCTCTTACACACCCTACTACGCACACCTGTCATATGAGACAGAGGCCTCAGTAGAGAGGTCCGTCTCTTTCCTTACACCCTACAATGCACATCTGTCATTTGAGACAGAGGTCTGTCAGGAAAGGACAGTCTATCCACACACCCTACTACAGTGATATTCAAAGTATGGCCCGGGGGCCGCATGAGGCCCTCTTGACCTTTTGCATGATGACCCCCTAGGCAGCAGCGGCACTGGGTTGCCGTTTACTCGACTCAGCATTAACATGAAAAAAAAGTTAAATAAACAGTTATTTAAAGGTTAATTGCAGTTAGAGAAAGGAAGTTACTAGGCCCTTAACTTTAGGAACACCTTCATATGTAAAGACAGCCACTAGATATACATGATTACCTTCCCCAACACCCACATTACACCCCCGCTGGCATCAGAGTGGCCCTCTGTCACACCTTAGACCAAATTTTGCGGCCCCCAGGAAAGATTTTATGAGCACCCATGCCCTACTACATACACCTGTCATCTGTGAGAGAAGTCTGACAGGTGAGAGATGTCCCTCAACACACACAGCCATTATGTGAGAGAGAGGTCTTCCAGGAGAGGGTAGTCGATCCACACACCTTACTGCACACACACAGAGACCAACTAGTATACACACCCTAAAATGTAGATCTACCATCTCACAGAAAGGTCTGACTAGAGCGGCCAGACAATGTACACAACCTCATGCACACACCCTTCATCTAAGAGAGATGTCTCAGCAGAGAGAACAGTCTCTCTTAGTACAACCTACTATGAACACTCATCATCTGAGATAAAGTTCTCAGTGGAGAGACCATACTCTCCCCACACACACTAATTTGTACACTCGTTATCTGAGATAGAGGTCTGAAAGGAGAGGCCATTCCATGTACAGAAGAACGCACTCTTCAACACAGACCCACCATCTGAGAGTGTTCTGAGAGGAAAGGGTAGTCCCTCTCAACTCACTATTATGCACACCCATCATCAGAGAGAGATATGTCAACAGAGAGATCAGTCTTTCTCCACAAACCCTACTACACAGACTCATCGCCTGAGACAAAGGTCTCATTGGAGAGGCTAGTCTCTCCTCATACCTTACCACACACCCTTCATCTGCGAGAGACGTCTCAAAGGAGAGGCCAGTCTATCTCCAAGCACCCTTCTACATACACCCGTCATCTGAAACAGAGGACTAAGTGGAGAGGCCAGTCTCTTTCCACCCATCCTACCTCGTACAACTGTCATCTGAGAACAGTCTCAATGGAGAGCACAGTCCCACAGTAGATACTACAACGCATACCTGTCATCTGGGAAAGAGTTGTGTGTGGAGTGGCCAGTCTCTCCCAACACCCTACTAAACACACTAGTCATTCATATAAGAGATAGATCTAGTGTCAGCCCTACATACTAGAAATCAATCCTGCAAGATTCTCGTGAGAGCTCTCAAGCTTCAGGGAGTGGAGTTCGCAACATGGACACATTCAATTTTGTGAGAGGCTCACCAGACCCTGATGGAAAATCACTGAGCCTGCCACGAGTCTTGCTAAATCAGAATGGGGAGAAACAAAAAAAAAAGGGGCAATGTAGTAACCATATTTATCACAAGGTTGAAGAAATACTGTGATGGTATGGGTGCACAATCAGAGATAGGTCACACTGTTCTTGTTGATTTGGAGGAGAAAAAAGTCTGAGTTTTGCTCAACAGAAGTGACTAAATATAGAAGTGAGACAGACTGGTGTTTTCAGCTTCATATAGGAAACTGTTCTAAGTACAGCTAATCCAAAATATAGTTTATGAACTTTTTTGAGAAGTGTTAGTAAGTGAACTACTGTTGGAAAAGGTATTCTATTCAAGGCTTACTTTCTAGAAGTGTATATTTGTTAATATAGCTTCTGAGGGGTAAAGATTAGAATGTAGAGAGATATCACAAAGTTGTGCACGTTGTGCTTAAAAATGAAATGTTAGAATTGTATGTAGTTCTAAGTAAAAGAGGCAGTGTTTCTGAAAATACAAAGTAAAGAATCTGCAATCTGTTAATGCAGGGTCTAGTGGTGTTTTTATCAACCTTAGAGTACAAATATATTACTCCTCAGAGATGTTTGTGTAGAGTTGTTGGTATTTCTAGAGTAAAACGTGAAGCTCACTGTTAGAAAGGTTGTGTAAAAGGAATGTGCTAGTTTACAAACTGTTATGGAACCATGTTTGAAGGAAAGTTTTAACTTAAATGTGGTTACAAAAAGCAATGTTAGAGGGAGTGGGAATTCTTAAGAGAAAGGAATATAAAGTTACTGCTGTAGTACATACAAATATTTGATTGTGGGGGAAAAATGTAGAAATCTTCAAAGCATATAGTTATGTATCACTGCTAAAATGATTGATCAGGACGCGCTTCTAGTTTGTTTTAATTGTGGGCCTTACCTGATCGTCCTGGGGGCACCTTGCTGACTTCCTGCCCCATTATCCGCAGGTGAACGGCCGCCAGCACAACAACGCCCTCATGGGACTCGGTGTCACAGGGTGCAACGCTGGTGCAACGCGTGTCAAATCCTGGTCAACTGCCATGGGGGAAGGCGTGTCCATCGCGCTATAAAGCGCTGCCTCAACCCCTGGGCACAGGAGGCATGTGGGCCATGCCCAGGCCAAGGGCAGGCACGTCCTGCGCCCGTCCAGCTCCAGGAAGAGGCATGGCAGGGCCACTCACATTGGCCCTTGGCCCTCATATGCTATCTATATAAGAAGAACTGCCGGGATTGCCCCTGGAACTGGAGCTGCACAGTAATAATCAACTGTGAGTAATACAACTAACACTCGCATTGCTTCAGGATTCGGTGTAGGGCCCCCCTGTTTTTTACCGCTGTATGGGTGCCTTCCACTAAGGGATAACTTTTAACGGAAAAGAAGTAACGTACCTTGGCAAGCCTGTTTGGCCCCTTGAGTATCCCAATTAGGGGGTCAAACACATAAACAAGATGGGCGGGAAAAAGGCAGGGGTTAGTCAACCAACCCGATCTGACCCACTAAGTTCCCCCAAGCAGTTAAACACCATTGACAGCTATCTTGCCGATGTAGTTGAGGCAATAACAAAAGAAATTGCTTTGCCAGAGCGGCGCCTATCCATCACCTCATTGGGTTCAGACAAGGGGAATAGTGTAAGCAGGTGCGCCAAAGGCCCAAATACTATAAACTTATGTATGGGACCTGACTATGGGCAATCAGATCAACATGAACAAGCAAGAGATAAAAGTGTTCTCGCCGACTAAATTCCTACAATGACGGAATCTAAACAGGGCCCGATATTTACTACCCCGGTACCAGTAACATCAAGGGCAGAAAAAACTGTGAATAGAATCCAAAAACCTGCAGCACTTCGGAAGAGAAAGTCACCTGTTGCCTCCCGAACACCCGACGAACTCCTATTACTAGGAGGTGGCATAGAAGATCATAATGGAAAGGACTCCCACATCTGGACCACTCTTTGAAAGGCTGGGCAGGGTGGAGGAAGAAGTGAAGAGAATCAAAGAAGGGCCCGAGTTGAACAGGTTGAGATTTCCAGACAAACAATAAAAAATAAGCATAAGAATGCAAGTGAACAATCGCTTAACCCAGAGGACCCTACTCGTACCAGTCCAGAAGTGA
The DNA here is from genome assembly GCF_964204655.1 of Triturus cristatus. Taxonomy (NCBI): domain Eukaryota; kingdom Metazoa; phylum Chordata; class Amphibia; order Caudata; family Salamandridae; genus Triturus; species Triturus cristatus. The sequence goes on from NC_140589.1 coordinate 465,054,078, forward strand.
TGCTGGGTAGCGATAGATCTACGACTAGTAGTAAAATCTCTGAGAGTGAATGCATGGTAACACATCATCAAGGCCCAAACCCAAACTTTCCTTATAGTGGGAAAAAACTATCTCCACAAGATCTAGTCACCATCAATTTACCACCTGCTAGTTGTCCATATGTGTCTGTTCTGACTAATATGCCCCCCTAAAACCTAGGATCAGAGAAACCTCCGAATTTTTAATGAATAAGGTGGTCCACTTGCTCAGCAAGAGACAGCTATTTTCCCCCAGTAGAGCACATGAGATCTTGCTCACACGGAGAGTAGGATGGGTCGGGCCCTTTTGAGGGTGACTGTCTTATCATTAATTTTAGAAGCCCTAGAATTGTTGGGGGGATTTTTAAACAGATTGAGGCCTCTTTTACTGAACCGTCTGACGTGCGTATACTCCCATTAGGTTTCTTTTAACGCCACCTGAGGGGTATAGACCAACGGTATAATGTCGCAACAAATATTCAGCCCGAGAGGTTAATGCAAAGTCCCTAACCCCATTGTGCCCCAGCATTTGTAATGCCTAATATATTTGAGGTATTGAGTGGCCTTGATGAAAAGGAATGACTTAGTACAGAGCGAGGTGGTGTTGTGGATTATGGGGACTTCCAGCTAGTACATGATATTGACATCTTTATGGCCACCCAGAAACAGCAGCAACCTAGGATGATCCATACACCTGGAGATACTGTGCAGGAATCCTACTCCCAGGGGATGGTAGCAGTCAACTGTGGTTGACTTAAAAATGGTGGTAACTGTAGGGATACTGACAATCTTACAGCTATCCAGGTAGACCAGCTATCTAGGATGACCCACACACTCAGATACAATGTGCACAAACCTTCCACACAGGGGATGGTAGCAGCAAAGTGTGGTACATATACTAGTGATGACAACTGTAGTGATTCTGTGAACCCGTCAACAACTAATCATGTAGAGAGTTCCTACATTGGAGGGTATGAGCTCGCTACGTGGAATGTGAACGGGCTTGCGGGCAAGGTAATAATAACTGACTGGGCTAATTCTATTTCTAGTTTTGACATCATATGCTTTCAAGAGACTTGGTGCATTAGTCCAGTCCATGTAGAAGGATACTCCTCTCATTTTTTAGCAGCTACCCGATCACATGCTGGCCGAGCTAAAGGGGGCCTGCAAATTCTTATTTCTAACAAAATCTCTGTTAATGTCAGCAAGGCCGCAACTGTAGGTCTCATGCACAGCTGTTGTGGCTAAGCAAAAAGGGGGTAAAAGACTTGTTAATCCTAAATTTGTATAATAATGTCTTCGATTTCACACGAGGTAACGTGGTAGCAGCTATCAACCAGGATCTAGAAATCTTTTTGTCCCTAGTTAAAATAGAGTATGTCCTAATCTGGGCAGGAGATTTTAATTAGCAGGCATGCAGAGCACCCAATACGAAGCCTTGTGATTTTATAAATGAAGGGGAGGAATTCAACCACTTTTTTCATAATGATTATGGGGACACACTTAACCAGATGATTGTCAAATATGATCTCCAGCTCCTTAGAGGGGTCAATAGCTTTAATAACCCAACCTTCATAGGAAGGAACTCACATTCTATTATTGACCATGTACTGGTATCTGTCTCCTCAAGTTGCCTTTGTGGTAATCTTAACGTTGTACCCTCATTACTTAGTGACCATAACTTGTTAAAACTTTCCTTCTTTTTTGGGGGCAAAAAGATCGATGTAAATGATACAGTAAATTTTATAAAACTGGTCGGGACAAATGGAGTCAGATTTAAATGGTCAGGTGTAGACCCCAGTTTGACAATGAGGAAAATAGTGGCCTTTAACCAAAGTGAAATCATATATTGTCTTCAGGAGGAAATTACACCACTTGTACTGACCGAGAAGATTTGCACCATTACAAAATTGATTAAATTAATTTTAACAAAGATCCCTGGGCCAGTAGGTAGTAAAAAGAAGGGGTCGTTTGACGGGGCTTGCACTAATGCGCTAAGGGGCTTGAAGTATGCCCTGTCTCAATCACCACGAGATTTAGCTACCATCCAAAGCTTACAGCGTGAATACAAAGCAGTCTTAGCGGCCCGGAAAAAGATTCTTAAGGAAGAGGCATGGGATAACTTGGCCACCGCTACAAAAACCAAAAATAATAAACTCTTCTGGGAGACTGTAAATGCTCCATTTCTGAAGAATGATAATTTCCTAGAATTCTGCTCTTTTGTCTCTGGGAACAGATGGGTGAACCATTTCTCAGAAATGTTTGACAGCAATAGGGTGCCGAGAGTGGCACAGAATGGGTTGCCAGGATAGGGAACTATCTTCCCCTTGAACATCACTAATGAGGAAGTCATCCAGGCATCCATGAGAGTGCCGGGGGCCGGGCCCCAGGGCCGAACGGTGTCCCAGTTGATGTGTATAAATCAGCCCCTTCCTTATGGGTACCCATCCTTACTAGAGTGTTCAATATAGCTGCTACAGATATAATCCCCACAGACATGGGGCCAATCAATCATCATACCCATTTTCAAAAATAAAGAGGATCCCAGAAATTATCGACCAATCTCACTCATAGACACTACTATGAAAGTGATGAGCAGGGTCTTTCTGTTAAGACTCGAAGAATGGGCAACTGAATATGCTGTTTTAACCCCTGTGCAGTTTGGGTTTAGAAAGCGGATAGGGACCATTGAACAATGCACAAATCTTGCATTGCTATTCGCAAGTACACTAGGGCAAAAGCAGGCTCCCTGTACCTTTGCCGATTTAAATAGTGCATTCGACCTAGTGGACCATAACCTGCTGTGGTTAACCCTAACAAGGATGGGAGCTTTGAGGGCGATTATTGGATTCCTCTGCCGTCTGTATGAGAAATTATCTAGCCAGGTCCGTTTTGGCCCCCAGGGAGAATGTACACCTACTCTTAAGGTGGGGCAGGGGATTCGATAAGGGTGCGTTTTAGCCATGGTGGCAGGTCATCTCACACCTGTTTTATTATATGTTGACAACGCCGTAGTCATAGCAAGAACCCCAATAGGCCTACAAAGACTGATGGACGCATTTTCTGATTTTATGTTACAGAAGAAAATGGTCCTAAATAAATCTAAAACATATACCATGATCTGTGGCCCCAAACCTAAATTCCCTAAAACATTTTATATTGAAAAAAGCCCTATTAAGACTGTGAATTCTTTTTGCTATTTAGGTATTTTTTTCTCAGAAAAGCGCTCATGGTCTCAACACATTTCAACTGCCAAAGCTAAAATGAGCAGGGCAACCCAGGGCATTTTTTAATTTTCTTCCAGACTGGGGTGTTGGCCAATTGATGAGATGGTAGCTTTATATAAATTTAAAGGAACAAGTATAGTTCTTTATGGGGCAGGGCTATGGGCCCACACAAACATCAAAGACCTGCAAGTGCAAGAAAACCTGTTCCTCAAACGTTTGCTCTATTTACCGCAATTTGAATCAAATACCATTATGAGGTGGGGCTCATTATGAGGTGGGGCTCCAGTTTTTAGAAGATCTCCTTCTAGCCTGACCATTGCTAGTGTGGGACTTTATATGGAAAAGGGAAGAAACTTATTTTACCAAAGCAATTATTTTAGACTGCCTTAAGCTACATAATGCACTGAAGATTCCATGGCTGCTGTACGTTAATACTGTACTAGAAAACATGTATAAAACAACAGTATGGGCAGAAAGATCTAAAACCCAGATACATACAAAGAAAGAGATTAGAGATAACTTTCTACAACGTAGGAGGGGTAAAAGATCCAAGGATGAAAAAGATAAAAGCACAGTTACCCAGTACATATTGTATAGCATTGAGATGAGTATGAATAATTACTTGTCATATGTGACCTATGCACAGCATCATTTTGTTCTAACCAGATTAAGATGTGGCATTGTACATTATCTTGTAGCTTTCCCTACAATGCGGTCTCATCCGCCGGAATATCATCTATGTCCATGTGACAGCTTAAGTAAACAAAGCATGTTGCACTTTTTGTTGTATTGCAAATTTTATAAGAATCTTAGATGTTTTTATTTAAAGTCACTTTTTATTACACATAACACCAGGTCACACAAAGTGGCAATGAAATTCCTGATGACATTGGGACATTGGGTGACCCCCTAACTTGCTATAGTGCTGCCCTGTTCATTCTGAAGGCAATAAATCTGAGAAAAGCTCACAATTTTAAGTATTATAGAGCTGACATGAGTTTTTATAGGATTTTAGCATTTGTAATGGATTATTTTATGTGCAAAACTTAATCCTGCCTCATTTATGATGAAATTAATACGCGAATGTTATGGTAATGTTAAATAAGATGTAATGATTTTAATAATTTAGCATTTTGACTTTGATTGTACTGGATATAAGATTTATAACGATTGCTCTGTTATGGCTATCTCTAATAGTCGAATAAAGATTAAACTGACTAACTGACTGATTAATCAGTAGGTAACTTTAAATTATTTTAATAGTTTGCAATTTGGCCAACGTCATATACGCTGTCCATGGATATTTAAAATGTATTAACTTATGCTTGCTGTTAAGGGAGATTTCCCTGATCTGCGTACAGCAAAAAGCCCACTGGTCGTCCAGGATAGGATGTCCCAGATCACACTCCCAAGCCGTTTGAACCTTAGTATCGTGGGTGGGATCAAAATCATGGTGGTCTTGTATAATCTAGAAATCAGTCGAGTCCCGTTGAAGTTTTTTATTAACAGGGATAGGGGTTCGAAGCATTGCGGTTCAAGCGGGTTTTCCGTTACTTTAGGACGCAGCAACCTGCGCACCCTGCTGAAAATAAACTGATCCATAAAGGTCAGCTCAGCTCCCCGCTCCACCCCAGCACCATCAAATACATGCCCATCCGGGAACAGGTCACCCAACTTTACCATATAATGGGATTTAGCAACCTGCACTACTAATTTCTCTTCCATGATAGGGAGCCATGGATTATATGCTATGGGAATTTCAGACGAATACAGGGCCCAATTCCCAGTCACACACACTAGTTAGCGACACGCCCAGCTGGAGGTGGACACTGTCTGAATGTCTCTAGGGTCACGAGGAAACCCCTGGGGTAGAATGGCATGAAGCGGATTTGGGAGCACCAGGTCCGATTCAGGCTTACTGTAGGGAATATGCACATTTGGTTGGTACCATGAATATGCAAAACTACACTGTGCCTCTAGGTAATACATTCTGAAATCCGGGGCCCCCAGTTCTCCCCTTGCAAATAGTAATGTCATGGTTTCCCATCGAATCCTAGGTCTTTTGCCACCCGAAGCGAGCCTGATTAGATGTGATCTTAGGGTCTTGAAAAAACTGTCAGGGAGCAGAATTGTGAAACATATATAGAAACTTTGGAAGAACCACCATCTTCATTAGCACAATTCTGCCAGCCATAGTTAGCGGCAGCCCTAATCATCTTTCTACATGCGCTTCAAGATTGTGTATCTCTGGACCGTGGTTCAGCCTCACCATCTGGTACGTCTCCCTATGAATCAGGATACCCAAATATCTGACTGAATCATGACACCACTTCAGCAGGAATTCGCACTCCCATTCAATAGTGCCCGTCGTCAAGGGAAGGACACTGACTTGCTCCATTTTACTCCAAGTCCCGAATATCCACTAAAGCAAAGAATCTCTCTTATAAGTTGATCCAAATTGTCTTGTGGTCGGTGGACATACAACAAAATGTCATCCGCATATAGCGACACGCGTGAGGGCCTATTTTGAACTGGATACCTCTATGGAGATGTTTCTCCTGAAAGTGGCGGACCAGAGGGTAAAGGGTCAGGATGAAGAGTAAGGGGACGGGGGCAACCCTGCCTGGTACCATGTGTGAGAGTGAATGGGGTGGACAGGGTGCCATTCAAGTGGAGTCTAGCTGTGGGAAGAGCATAAATCAAGGCCGTAAGGTCAATAAAACCTTTGGCGATGCCTAATTTCCTCATCACGACCCATATAAAAGGCCACTCCAAAGAGTCAAATGTCTTTTCGTAATCGAGTTGGGCCGCCGCCGCCGTAACCTCCGGAGCAATTCTGTGAAGCACTGTAAACAAGGTTCGCAAGTTTAGCGCCGTGGATCTATGAGGGACAAAGCCAGACTGCACTGGGAATATGATACGATCCAAGAGCAATGCCAGCGTCACAGCAATCATTTTAGCGAGGATTTTATGGTCCAAGTTCAAAAGTGATAGCGGTCTATAGGACCTGCAGCTCATTGGGTCCTTGCCAGGTTTGCGCAGCAAAACTGTCACTGCCTCACAAAGCGTGGGAGGCAGTACTTTATTTTGTAGGGCTTCATTATAGACCTCAAGAAGGTACTGGGCTAGTATGTCTTTATAATGTTTATAAAATATGCCTGTAAAGCCATCAAGTCCTGGCACTTTATTACCATTTAAGGCCTCTATGGTGCTGACAATTTCTTCTTTAGAAAAAGGTTCTTCTAAAAACTTCTGCATATAGTCCTCTAGCCATACCATCACAATCTCACTAAAGTATGTGCTGCCATCTGCCTCATTATACATAGTGCGTGTAGTATATACATTTGTGTAATATCGACGTAGTTCGTCCCTAATCTCAGCAGTGTGAATCTGCCCATCATCAGAGCAGATAGAGGTGATGGAGGCTTTCCCCACACAAGGCCTCAACAGTTGCGCCAGTGTGCGTCCCGGTCTGTCCCCCTCGCCATATCACCTGGAAGTTGCATAATTCCTCCAGAAATGTATTTCGCTCTCAGTGGCTTCCCTGAATTCAGTCAGCCGCAGCAAGCAACTGCCCTGCTTAGCCAGGTCTGGGCGATTGAGTAGTTCTTCGTCCAAAATCCTTAGACAGTCCTCTATGCGAGCAATCATGCTTCGCAGTAATTTGAGTACCCCTACGTGCTTAACAGTACATTTACCCCTGATACAGGCCTTAAATGCCTTCCACACGGTCGCCCATGTGCTGATGGAGCCCACATTTAGGTCGAAGTATGTCTCTATTGACTTCCAAATTTCCCAAATTTTAGCTGAGCACATGGGTCATAGACTGGAACCAGGGGGCCATTGTATGTGAAACTAGCCACTAGTCCAGCCGTGTCCAAGTGTCGTGGGGGGCCGAATAGTGAGTGTATGCTGCTTCGGTGGAATGATGTGTGTGTCATATGTCCACTAGACAGAGAGAGTCGCAAAGGTCACCCAGCACCCTACTGGCTCGGGGTTTCGTGGCGGGGGATTCTGCTGTACTATCAAGTTCAGGTTGCAGAAGTAGATTAAGATCCCCCAATGCAAATCTAGTCAGCTCCTCAGGGAAGCAGCAGTGCATGCAAAGAGTGAAAAAAATCGGGTCATGCACATTTGGTGCGTAAATACACAATAAAGCAATGATAAAACCCATAAGCTTCCCCATCACCAGAGCGAAACGACCTGCTCTATTTATGAGATTTAGCTGAAAGGGCAAACCCTTGTGAATAAGCATGGCCGTACCCCTGGAATAGGTGCTGTAGTTTGCAAAGTAATGGTGCGTCCCCCAGCTAGAGGCAAACATCGTAGGGGCAGTAGGAGCTAGATGCGTCTCCTGTAAAAAAACAATATCAGTCTTGTGACACTGTAAGTAGCTTAACACATGTTTCCTCTTCCTAGTATTGTTCAGACCCTGCACATTCCATGTAAGGAGGTTAATGTCAGAGACAGCCTACCCGTCATCATCACAATCTGATAGCGTCAATATTAGCACGTGAAACACCATGGCAACAAAACTGTGTTAGGAACAAATAACAACCTATATATGAAGAGACCCCCATCCACCACCCACCCACCCATCCCCTCACTTTTGATGTAGGGGAAATCCCAAACCCCCATAATTGTCCAAAGCAAATATCACAATTACCATTTATAGACATAGCAATCATGTGCAGCCGCACAGGGGGAGAGGCGATGACTCACCTTTTCCCCGGAACATTTAAACATTTTATAGAATGAGCAATGTGACCAGAGCCCAGAGTCCAAAACAACCTAAATTTCTCTAGAAAAGGAAGGAACAGTGGAAAAATAAAACAAATGCACTTAATACTTATCAATATTCCGCAATATTAAGGGCTTTAGCTCGCTAAAAAAAGTTCCATACTGGAGCCAGAGGGAGAGCGTTCAGGTGTGTGCAATTTCCTTGGCAGTCCAGCGTTTGCTCGGACTTTTAGGAATTCTTGGGCCTCCGCTGAATTTTCAAATATCCTTGGTCTGCTATCCACGTCCACTTTCAGTCGCACAGGATACAGCATTCCATACTTTCGTCCGGCTTTGCGGAGCGTGGTTTTGATCAATGCAAATTTCTGATGAGCCTCCGGGACCATTGCAGTGAAGTCTGGGTACAGTGAGATGGGAGAGCCCTGCCACTCCAGGAACTTACGCTCCTGTGCCAGCCGCAAGGCACTATCCCTGTCCCTGAAGTTCAGCAGCCGTGCCTTGATGGGGCGAGGTGGATAGCCAGGGTTAGGCCATGGCCCAAGAGATCTGTGCACCCATCCAACGACAAAAGTGGCAGTAAAGGACTCCCGATCAAATAGGTCAACCAGAAGGCCTTCTACAAAACCATCTAATCGTCCCGTGTTTGTGGACTCAAGGATTCCCATAATACGTATGTTGTTACATCTCCCTCTGGCTTCAAGGTCCTCATTCTTCATGGCAATGCTCTTCAATAGGCTTTCCATCCTCTCCAGTCATCTAGTAGCCTGGGCCGATCCATCATCCAGGTCCGAGATTCTACCCTCAGCAGTGTCAAGTTTGTTGTCGCACTGATCTAGTCTGGCCCCCATGTTGTCGAGCCACTTGTCCAGTGCATCAAAGCGAGTGTCCAGAGCTTGAAAACCCACCTTAAGTTGTGCCATTAGTGCATCATTGCCCTGTGAGTGGGGCTGCGGTGGGGCTGCGGTCTGATCTCCTCCCTCCGCCATCATACTAGATGTTGATTCAGAGCCTCCACCTGCCTTTTCAAAAGTGAGTTTCGGCTTCTTCGAATCTCCCTTGCCCATGGCCTTGGGACGGGGCTGCAAAAAACTGTAGTACAGTGGGCCTGACCCAGCCAAATCCTTGTCGCTCTAGAATCACTCAGTGAAAGTAGTAGATCTCCACAAGCACAGTGACCCCTCTGATATACTTCCCGCTTCCTTCGTTCTCGGTGGCCCCCAATGCAGTCATCCGGCTTACACCAGCAGAGACCACCTGGCTGTCTCACCCCCCACTTGGGGATTACTCTATGATTATAGCTGCACAGAGCGGGGGGCCGTCCTCAATCCAGCTTGCATACAGGGGCGAGTAAGCGCACACACAGTGTAGGCATCAATGCGCCTCCTATCTTCCCCACACTGATTAATGGTGATGGGGGAGGTGCTGCGGCAAGTTCAGCAGTAGTGTGAACCTAGTTGCACTGGCCGGGAGACTCTTTTCTATCTATCCCACTAAGAAGGTTGTAATGTCTCTGCGAGAGGGTGTAGTGTGTCCTGGATCATAAGAGAAACAAGTTCAGCAGTAGTGGGAGCCAATTTGCACTGGCAGGGAGATGCTACTCTATCTGGCCCACTGCGAATGATGCAATGTCTCTGCGAGGATATGTGGTGTGTTCTGGAGCAGAGGAAAGACATGTGTGCTAGTTCTCTGCACAAGGGGAGAGCCTGCAATACCCAGAAATGCCCTGTGGCATCTGCATCAGGAAGGAGCAACACGCTAACATCATGCGCCTCACCGTTGTGCTCCCAGTTGGGTCGCGGGTGCGCCTAGGTGATGGGAAGCGCCGCTCTTTGTCTTCGGCCGGCACGTAAGCCGCAATTAAGTCTGTGGCTTCATGGGAACACACAGGCCGCCGCACGCACTTCGATGGCGCTGTGGCTCTGGATCACAAAATGACGACAGAAAGATATTGCCGCAGTCCGTGTGCCGAGTAGAATTCTGACGCGTCTATGCCGTGTTGTTTTGTGGCGTATAGACTCCGGGATGGTAGTTCGTTCCGGGGAGTTCAGCGTGGCTCCAAAGCTACACGGCCATCTCGGTCCGCGGATCGGCCACGCCCCCATAGTGTTCCAATGTTGACTTATAGTGGCAGTCCCATCGTCAAAAATTTTAACTGTGCCGCTGCATGTATATGTATGTATATGGTACTATAGAGAGATTAGTGCTTCTTCACATTGTAGTATAAAGAATTTTATACAAGAGAGAGGTTTTGGCACACAGGCGACTGTATCCTCCTAGTATACTACGCACTGCTGTTAGCTGGTGGAGAGGGCAGTTTTTCCACATATTATTATATATGCTTCTTCCACTGGAGAGATGTTTCAGCAGAGAGGTTTGTCTCCGTGCACACATATTGTCCAAGACAGAGAGGATACTCAATTTTACACTCTACTATGAACATTTATTACCATGAAGAGAGGTAGTAGTCTCTATCCCCAACCTACATTGCACAAGTGTTACTCTGGGTAGATTTCTGAGCTGACCTGGCATTCTCTCTATAAGCTAGTCGGTTTGCCTGTCATCCAGCAGAAATCTCTCAGCATATAGCTCATTTCCTTCACACAGCATAGTTATAGATCTGTCATTCAAGAGACATGTCTCAGAAGAGAGGCCAGGGCCTCCCCATACTATACTACGCATACCCACCATCCAAGAGAGAAATCTAAGGATAGGGATCAGACCTTTCCTAAACCCTACGACATGCACCTGTCATCCCAGAGAGAGGTCTCAGTAAAGAGGGCAGTCCCTCCCCACATCCTACTATACACACTTAGAGATACAGATGTCAATGGAGAGGCTAGTTCCTCTCTACATCCCACTATGGACATCCATCATATGAGAGAGAAGTCTTAATGGAAAGGTCAGTCTATCTCCAAATCATAATTGCTATCTATCAATGAAGAGAGAGGCCTCACTGGAGAGGTAAATCCCAGAAGACATTCTAACTATGCAGCTGTATCATCAGAGACAGAGGTCTTAGCAAACAGGCCAGTTTTCCTCACCACAGCCTACTATGCACACACAACTTCGGGACAGAAGTTGAAGTGCAGAGACTAGTCCCTCTCCACATCCTATTATGCATCAGTGCCATACAAGGCTGTGTTTATATGTTAGCGTAGACAACCATCATCACAGAAACATGTTTGTGCAGAGAGACCAATACAGATCAGTACCTCACCATACCTTACTATGCACAGGTGTTATCCAAGAAAGGGCTGTTGGCAGAGAGGCCACTGCTTGCTAACACCATACAACACATCCATGTTGTTTTGGAGATAGCTGATAGTGAAGAGGAGACTGTTTCCCTACACACTAACATATATGTTATTCATCCTGGGGAGAACCGTGACTGGACAGTGAAATCCATTCCCGTGCCTTTTTAATTTTTTTTGCAGTTTAAATAGCGTGAACTCAACCTGAAGGTATCAGAGCGCTTTACATGAGCACCAGTTGCATTACACATAGACACATTCATTTTTTTTAGGCATAGCAAGATTACATGATTTGCCCAGAATCACAGGATATTTGAGTCTCCTGCCAGACTCAAACCTGGTTGCCAAGCTTTAAAGTTGACAGCACTAGCCTTTACATCACACCCTCTCCCCTAATATATATGGTTATTTTCTTGGGGAAAGGGCTCAGTGGAGTGCTTGTTATACTTACTATTGAATAGTAAGGTCTTACATGTGAGGTGTGTACCTTCCTCACCCTACTATGCATACTGCTGAGCCTGGGGAAAGGTGTCAGCAGAGAGGCAGTATTTCTTCATCCCCTACTCTACACACCGGTTAACTTCATGCAAGGTCTCAATGGAGAGGCTATGTTCTCCCCATAGTCTACTATACACATTTGGTCAGCTGTTGAGAGGTGTCTTTTTACACCCTACTGTGCACTGTTGTTATACTGTAAAAAGGTCTCATTTGAGAGTTTAATTTCTTCCCACACCCTACTAATGGGTATTATAAGGCATAAGTATTATAATATAGGAAAATGTTAATTCTTTCTCTAAAAAAAAAGTTTACCATCTCATGAGACTCTCGCGAGATCGTGAAAAATGTAGTGATTAAACATTTTCTACTAATAATAAATTAACTTAAAGTAAATAAATGAGTATCAATGTTCATTTCAAGCAGATAAAACAAGCAGGGTTCTCCATAAATCTTAATGATTTATTTTCCTCCACAATTATATAATGGATTGCATTTCTTTTAAATAAATACAGTTACTATTCTGGTGTACATAAATTATACATGCAACAGTATGATCTCACAAGAGTGAACCAGGAAACAGTGCTCTCTTGAACTGCACACGAGGGATTGCCTGGCTTGCTCTCAGGAGAGCTTCAGAGAAGGGGAAATAAGATAAACAATAAAAAACAACATAGATCATTAAACTGAAAAGAGCTATTGTTGTTAAAGGTTTTAAGCAACTATAAAAACAAAATTGTGTTTTCAAGCATTTTAAATATTTGTTTGGTAGTTTACATTTCTTTTAAAAGGTTAGAATAAAATCATAAACATTGAGGTGTTAAAAAAACACAAATAAATTCTCCTTAAAAACAAAAAGGAGAAAAGCTTTGAAAAAAAACAACGAATGCCTATGGGGAGAACTTGTGCTTTTCGGCAAGGTTGTTCTGGGAAGACCTGCTTGGCTCAGATGAAACTATGATCTGCTTGCATAAGCAGAAAAAAGATAACTTTATTTAAAAAAGCAGGGGGTATTGTCCATTTCTGCAGTTAGAACCTATAGTGGACCAGCATCTCCTGGTGAAAAAGATGTTAAAGCCCCAGTAGAGTTGTCTACCTCTGCAGCACGAGCCAACTCTGCCTGTGCAAGCCTTTGCAAATGCATAGAAATCCGATGTCTCGACATCCCTGTGGTACTCAGACTATATTGTTTATGTCTGTTGTTTGCTGCAAGGTTTGCAAATCATGTACTTCTTGAAATCTGACTTCATTGCGAAGAATTACCACACCAAATATTCCTTGGTTGGCTGTGATGGCTAAGGTGGTGTAGAAGCCCCAGGATGTTCATCTGAATCAGATAAAGACATCTTTCTGCTCAAAGGGAAACAGGACAGGAGAGCAAGCCAAATATGTCTACTCTCACCAAAATCCAATAGCCAAAATAAAACAAAAAGGGTGAAATCTTCTTATTGTAAAACAAATGTAATCTATATGAACCAATAACTATCCTTTCTTAGAGTGTGGTTCCTCTCCCGGACCTCTCGCAAGACTGCCATGAGCATCTCACAAGATCATACAAATATTATTGCTGGAAATATTTAATGGAAAAATGTATGATCAATTTTTCCAAGTTAATCAGCATCTCTAATGTATTCATTTGTTCAGAATTACAAGAAACCACCATTATTAACCTAACTCCAAATGCACTATCTAGCAGGTAGATCGCAAGAGCCGAACCAGAAGTACAACCCCCTTGGATCCATGAAGCAGACTGTGTGTTCGACTTCCGGGAGCCTCCTAGGAGATCATAAAAATATTATTGCTTTATATATTCAAATGAACACATCATAATCAATTTTACTAACATAATCAATTTCTGTAATATGTTAGTTTGTTCAAAATTATAAGAAAACACTGTTCTTAACTTAATCCCAAGTGTTAAATCTTGCGAGAGGGTCAAGAGAGCCAAAAAGAAAGTATATCCCCCTTGGAGTTTATGCATGGGATTCTGTGTTTGACACCCACGAGTGTCTCGCGAGAGTCACCACCTGTTAAAATAATAATAATATTACAACCATATTTTAAGGACTATCTTATTACAGATTAATATTAAATAATAACTGAACACAGGAAAAGGAATTGTGAACAGTAGATTAAAACAAAATATAGCACTCCAGTGAGTAATCACACACTTCAAAAAATTATTATTCAATTTTTTTTATTTTTTTTTATTGAAGTCCTAAAAAACAATATAGAATTGTAAATAATATACAGTTCATCGACAATATTTCATCTGATTTAACACAAATAATTACATAAGTCTGAAAGAAAAAACAAGTATCATACACCACGCATTATAGCAAAAATGATTACAATCACAGTGTCTACATATAAGATGCTATGGAACATAAAAAAACTACTATTTCCCATAATATCAATAACTGCTCTTGAATTTTAATCAAAAAAAGACCCCCAGATTCTGTTAAAATCTTCTAATATCCCTCACTCGTTGCGCAAAAGTCCTCTCACTAGTTTTAACCCGTTTCATCTTATGAATCCATTCATAAAAGAATGGAATCTGCTCTGTACACCATTGTTGTAATAAAAGAGATCTAGCCACTGCCGTAGCAATATATAATAATTTAGCCACCTGGTCAGGAAAAGAGAGATCAGGATCAAAACCATACAAAATTAATTTCTCGTTCACTACAACTTCAATGCCACATTTGATCTGGAAATGGCCGAAAATCTCTTCCCAGAACTTTGCAATCTTATCACAATAAACCATAACATGTGACCAATTAGCTGGAGAATGATGGATACATCTAAAACAATGTGGAGAGTGATTAGGATACATTTTAGCAATAGAAGAAGGTATACGATAAAGTAACCACTTACAAAACAATTACATTCTACGCCAGTTCGCCCCCGTAATGTAGTAAAATTAAATCTATTAATGACAGACCAAACATTCAAAGGCATTGCCTGATTTTCCTGCTCCAACCATTTTTTGATTGCCTTTTGACTAACGTCCAGCTTCCTATTTTGAGCGAGATGGTGCTTCCATACCCCTGGTTTTCTATCAGGCATGTCAACTAATAATTCCTTTATTAACTGACTTTGCTGATCTAGCTGAGTAATATCCAATTGAACCAGGAATTTATAAACAGATTTATATGACCCTAATAAGATGAAATTTCGGGAAACTAATTGAGACATTTCCGTCAGGGTGATCCATTTCCCATTTCTCAAAAAGTCTGAGACTTTCGAGAACCCTGCCGCAGCCCAATTAACAGCAAGATCTGAACCTTGTGTAACACCCGTCAGTGGAAGAATACGGGATAGTAAGGATGTTAATTTAATGATGGGAATAGAATATCTTTTAAACAGAGCCTGACGTTTTAAAAAAAAACACTGAAGGGACTTATAACAAACAAATTTGGGAGATTTACACACGTGTAGAGGAGCATGTATCTGATTTTCTTTGCAGATTAGATCCATAAATGTATTTATGCATAATTTTTTGTGTAAAGTTGAGTTTTGAATCTGGATAGGTACTGGGCAAAATAGGCATTATAGTAATCTCTAAGATTTGGCAGAGCAAGCCCTCCCTGATCCAGATCTTCATATAGAGTGCTGTGTGCAATGCGAGGTGTTTTCTTTGCCCAAATAAAAGCTGTAAACATTGATTCTACTTGAGTAAAGAAAGAACCTGACAAAAAACATGAAATAGTTGAGAACAAGAAATTAAAAAGAGGAAGAACTGACATTTTGATCAAAGCTATCCGACCTAAAATGGATAATAGTAGAGAGTTCCAACGTGAGAACAAGGTTTGGACTCTTCGAAGAAGGGGATTAAAATTCAGATCATATAAATCCCTAACTGATGCTGGAAAAAAGACACCTAGATATCTCTTTGGTCTAGTGTTGGTACAAGAAAGAATGTCAGGATGTAGCTCCAGAGCTTCAACCCCACATTGTAGAATTTCCGTTTTCTTTTTGTTTATACGATGTCCCCCTAAAATTTCAAAATCCTCAAAAAGCTGAAATACTTTGGCTTGAAATCGAAGTTCAGGTTTTATAATAAGCATGATGTCATCTGCATATAATTTTAGTTTTGCCATTGATGGAATTGGGGGTGGAATTTCTGCACAGTTCCTCAATGCTATTGCCAAGGGCTCGATGAAAAAGGCAAAAAGGACTGGCGATAAGGGACATCCCTGTCTTGTACCTTGTTTTACTAAGACTGACCCCACCGCTATGGTGTTAATAATTATATGAGCTTTAGCATTGGAATATAAATTGCGAATCAGAGATATAATTTTAGGCGAGACCCCAAAGTGTCCTAAAAAAATAAACAGTGTCTCCCAAACCACCAGGTCGAATGCCTTTTCAGCACCTAATAACAAAACCGAAGCAGAAATCCTTCGTGTCTCAAAATAATCTAAAGCCTCAATCAAATAATGTGTGTTAGTTGCTAACTGTCTGTCCGCAATAAAACCATTCTGATCTGGATGACTCAATTCTGCCGTGATATTATTAAAGCGCACTGACAGCAGTTTCGTTACTATTTTGTAATCAGAATTTAGTAATGTTATCGGGTGATAAGAATTTGGATCTTTACTGTCCTTCCCCTTTTTCAAGAAACTCACTACATTACCTTGTCTAAAGGAATCTGGTATTGTACCTCCCTCTAACATGAAATTTATTAATATGAGAAAAAAATCATCAAATGCAGAAAAAAAGACCTACAGCTTTTATAACTCTCTCAAGGTCCGCTTTAGAAAATAATTTAGCCATAGACTGTTGATCTACTTCTGAGAGCGTAGGTAGTTCATTATTGTGTAAAAAGGCTTCTAGCAAAAAGGGGACTACCCTCTGATGTTGACCATATATATCTTCATAGTGTTTAAACATTATATCCCCTATTTTAACCGGATCGTCTATCTCTAAATCAGTAAGAGGACATTTTAGAGTTTTAATTAGGTTGGCGGCAGCATGTTCTTAAGCCTGCCAAGCCAAAAATCTGCCCGTGAAGTTGCTTTCTTCGTATATCTTTTGATACTGTTGCCGGAAGACAGCTTCGCTCTGAGTATAGTAATTGGCACTAAGATCGCGTTTTGCCTGATCAAGCTGATCTTGGTTAGCTCGAGATGGATTGTGAAGCCTTATAGTGCTGAGTACTTGTACTTTCTGCTCTAGGTTTTTCTTCTTAACTCTAAATTCCTTTAAATGTCTCTCAGGACGGCTATGCGCAACGTCGCGTTGCCATAGGTGAGCCAGGCCCTGCCCCCCAGTATTGGTGGATTCTGTGTGCACTCGGGTGTAAGGCAGAGGCAGAGGCTCCCGCGGACCTGACGGACAGCTTTGTCTCCGGCCCCGGGCGGTATGTGACCTCAAGGGCCCCTATTCCAAAATGCTCTTTCAGGGTAAAAGAGTTGGCAGCATCCAAAAATTTTTAAAAGCAGCTTTTTAGACCTTTTCTTTTCAGAAAGAAAACCTTCATTTTGCAACAAAGAGGGAGCACACAGAGCTGTTTTCAGGTTTGGCTCGAAAATGCTTCATGGTATAATGGAGTTAATAAAACGACAAGTCCCAGAATTCAAAGGAAAAAACTAGAGTGGAGCAGGGCAGCCCTCATGGACCTGGAAACAAGGGCAGTAACATTTTAGACTTTACCTTTCTGTCTCCAGAGCAGTTTTGATCCACAAAACCCTCCTTTAAACTGGTTTTGAATTACAAACACGCTGGAGCTGGAAACGGAGGTGAGGTGGAGGGGTGAGAGATTAGCGGATATGGTGGTAATGTGCTGACACTGCCTCTATTACCTTGTTATGGGTAAGCCGGTACTGGCCAGGGGGAAAAAACTGGTAATTTTCTGATTCAGGCAGCGGTTCTGCCAAGGTTAACTGGGGACTTTGTTGCTGCCACTGTCGATGGCTGAGCATATGGCAGCTGAGGTGCCCATCTGATATATAACACCCCTCCCAGGCAGAAAATGGTGGAAGAAAAACAGGGGGAAAGGCTGTGAGAGAGGTGCTGAATGTTGGAGGAAAAAAAGAAAAAGAAAAAGGAGGCCAAGGTTTGGAACTGTGAGAATCCTGTGTCAAAAGTAAATTATTGATTCATTGCGATTGCACGCTAGGTGGTTTATAGAGGGCTTTCAAATGGACTATTTGTCTTTGCTTCTGGCCTGGCTGTACCTCTGTGCACTGCCTGTACTCCCTGCACTGCCTGTGGGTAAATCTCCGATAGGGGGGTGCCTGCTCACTTGAAGTACCTGAGCACCTAAGAAAATAGGGAGAATATTATTTGAAAGTTAATACTCCATTTAGTATTGAGATTCGCTCTGCCGCTGAGTTAAGGAATGAAGCTGTTACCAGGTATCGGAGATATAGCGGGGTAAGATGGGCAAATTGTTGAATGCTGGTATTAAAGCTAAGGCTCGCCACCTCCAGATTAAGGAAGCAAAAGAAGTGGCTCGGATGGCAGACAACGAATCTTCTGAAAATTCTCGGAACTCAACTCTACATTTGAGGGTACAGATAAACAGGAATCATCCTCTGCCGAGCCATTAAGTCTAACTAGTATTCTAGTAAACACGACGACGGCCGATATGAACTTAATCACTGCCAGCCCGGTTTTGTCCCAACCAGATAACATTGGATCCGATAGCCCTAAGAAAGCAAAAGCAAAAGCAGCTACTAAAGAAGCTACCAAAGAAGCAAGACAATTTTCCCTTTTTAAAAAAATAAATAAATAACCTCACATCCCACTGCGAGTCCTGCCTTAAATCTGCAGCCCGATGAGGAGATCTCGGGGACTTCTCAACCCTTATTTGCTCCACTTTGTGCAAAGTCTGCCATAGTCAATCATGGAGCTCCTGAAGCTGTTATACAAGTGAATACGCGTTCAAACACTGTACCTTTGCTGGGGCCGATATCTCACCAAGATGACTCATCGCTGCTTACTGTTCAAAAGGAGTTTTGTTCAGGAAACATCATACAAGCACAAGTCTTGGTTCAGATGGAAGGCATTTCTATTCCCCCTGGTTCCTCTGTATATCCGCCGGCAAATTTAAAGTCACAGTCTCAATTGGATGCACAGAAGACATCCTCATCAGAAGATACACTGTCGATGGCTGAACATATGGCCACTCCGCTACCTTATACCATGGATCCTTTTAGTCCCGTCCTTAGTCTGAATACAGAGTCAGCAAGTGAGGTCCAGATGATGGTTAAAGACATGCTAAATCTAATTTTTGAGGAGGTTTGGGTGTTGAAAATAACTCAGAGAGCTGAACTCTCCTCTATACATCAGCGACTGGAGAAAATTGAGGATGTAATTTCAGGTTTCCCTGCAAGACTTCAAGAAGCTGAGGCTCGGATTTCTATCCTTGAGGATCAGATGACAGTGGTAAAAGAAGAGGTTAAGGTGGCAGCCAAAAGCAAGCAGGCATTCGAAAATAAATTGGATGAGCTGGAAAATTACACACGGAGATCCAATCTTCGAATAGTTGGAGTCCCGGAGGGGGAAGACGGGGCTAATACAGTACAATGGGTCACCTCATTCATTAGGCAAAAAGTAATTCCAGAATTTGAAGGGGACCTGACTATTACCAGGGCGCATCGGAAACCTGCTCACCCCTTTCCTAACTCTACGCTGCCACGCACAATACTATTAAACGTTTCCGACTTTCGCATTAAAGAAACAATACTCTCTAAAGCTATACAGCAAAGACTGTTTTCAGTACATGAAACAGCAAAGTGCCATATTTTTTCGGACATGTCTGCAGCGGCGGCAATTAGAAGGAAGGAATTCGTGAAGATTCTACATCTGTTTAAAGCTAATGGAGCTCAGGCCTCTATTGCCCAACAGTCCAAATTTAAAGTTTTGGTGAAAGGCACATTTTTCATGTTTTCTGACTTAGATGAAGCTCGGGAGTTATTGAGGGAAATTTCGCAGGGTTACAAAGGGTGAATGAAAGGAAGTAGAACTGTGCGAGAATCCTCTGTCTTAATCAAATGGCTGTTTTCAGTATAAAAACCATGTTTTACTCTACTTTATCCTGGCTATGATAGCCGGCCTCATTGTTATATGTTAGGTAAGATTAGATTGTCGATTATTGTACCTTTCACTAGATTTCACTAGAGTTTAAGCATGTCAAATTGCCGTCATTGCTGTGGGGGGTGGAGGGTTCATGGGGGTGTGACAACAGGACACCCAGGTTGTTAGGGGGAAGGGAAGTGTGGTTGGCGTGGGGGAGGGAGGAAGGACCACACTTGGGGGGGAGGGGCACAGGGGTAGGGTCAGGAGCATTATG
This sequence comes from Triturus cristatus, assembly GCF_964204655.1. NCBI lineage: Eukaryota > Metazoa > Chordata > Amphibia > Caudata > Salamandridae > Triturus > Triturus cristatus. Next base: position 465,074,110 of record NC_140589.1, read on the forward strand.
GATAAGGGGGAGGAGCACAGGGGGTGGATAGGGTGTAAAAGTAAGGAAAAAATGAAGTCCTTTGTTTTTTTTAATTGTTTTTTTCTTGATCAAGGTTTTTTATATTTTCTTATGAGGATTGAATCGATTGCAAATTTTGTTAAATTGCTTTAATGACTAGCAAGGAGCAGCTGAAAGTGGTATAATTTAATGTAAATGGTTTAAATAATCAGAAGAAAATGTGGGCCATAGAGATCTGGATTAAAACTGAAAATCCTTTGGTAATTCTGTTACAAGAAACCCATATTTCTTCTATAAAGTTATTAGATTTCTCTACGTTTAGGGCCTGGGCCTCGTATCGAGGTTTCTCCAGTACCTCTGCGTCCCATAGAGGGACAGCTATCTTTTAAAATAAAAATATTCAAGCAGAAATTATAAACTCAGAAAGGGATCAGTTGGGGCGTTGGTGCTGGGTTACATGTACAGTTAAACATAGACAGAGACCTATAACTTTTGTTAGTTTTTACACACCGATTGAGGACAACTCTATATCTATGAAGAGCTGTTTCAATCTTTGCTGACTGTTATAGGGGATGTGGGGATTGGGGGAAATTTTAATATATTTATTAATCCGATAATAGACTCCTCTACTAAGACAAGGAAACAACTAAAACCTAAATCACTGAAAATTTTGCAGAATTATGGTGTTACACTTGATGTGCACGATCCATGGCGTTTGAATTTTCCATCCAAAGCAGAATTTAAGTGCTGGTCAGGCAGATTCAAGTCTTCAAGTTTCAGTCAGCAGAGATTTTTTCATAATGGATTTTCAGATCATGCTATGGTAGTTTTAGAGATTTATTTAGAAAACTCGGTAAAAATTCCCAAGCGATGGGTCTTTAATAGACAATATTTAAATGATGAGTCTTGGGTTTACTCTATAAAGGTAGAGATTTAAGATTTCTTACTCGAAATTATGAATCTGCCCCATTAAATATCGTTTGGGACTCGCTTAAGGCTTTTATCCATGGGATAATCATCGGAAAGGATGCGGCCAATTTAAAAAAATGATTATTGTAATGAAAGGTAATACTATACAGTGTTCAAATAACTGATGACTCTCTTTCTGAATTATAATTATGACTTTAATGTAAAAACACATGCAAAGGCCATGAAATGTATGCCTTTACAATAGTAATGAACTCAGAAAATGTCTCAATATGAGAGTCAGAAGAACTGAAAAGATAGACAATCTGAACACAAATATTGATGTATTACTCTGCTTTATACTCAAACACCACTTTTTAGAAACATTTTGCAAAGTGTGCACCCTTTCCTGCTAAGTTACAATGTGAAAGCAATTACCTTCCAGAATAATGTCCGCACACAGGATATATTATTTGGTTATTCTACAATACAGACAGTTCAAAAAAATTATTTGCTTAAAACAAAAACAACAAGAAAGTCACTGAAACAACCAAAGGTTAAAGTAACGTCATAGTTAGGTGTAATTAATAGATCTGTTTTTGTTTAGAAATAAAAAAAACTTAGAAATTCACTGAAAAAAACAAAACAAAGGTTAAAGTAATGTTATAGTTAGGTGAATTTGTCAGTGTCAACATTAACATTTTAAAGTTAAAAAAACACTGAAATTCCTGAGCTAGAGTTATCTTGCGCCCCCGCCATGCACTGCTTTTGACCTCACAAATAACATCACTCCTGACACGTTCAATGACATAATTTATTACATCACTGGTGACATCTCAAATGACATGTCTGCAGCACACTTAAAAACAAGAAAATGCCTCTAAGGATTGTTTTATTGCAGGAGGGCATCACGTTCTGTACAAAAACAATCCTGGGTGTAACACAGGCACCTTTCCACCATGGTGCAAGAGTGCCTGTGTTGGTGCTTGGCAGCCACAAGTTCACCAGAGCAGAGAGAGAGCAGGAACAGGCCATATGTTAGTGAATATAGCTCATTACTGTCCTCTTCTTTTGACACAGTGCAGCAAGTTGTCTTGCTTCATTGCGCTGTGTCAAGTCTTGATAAATCTGTCCCTAGGTACTTTGCACTGACTAGTGTAGTTTCAATAATGCTGCTCTTTTGTCAAAGTTCCCTTTACTATACATTTTGAAATTTCAAATTCTCATAAAAGTGTTGGATTGCTACTACCAGAATGCACTGCTCCTGAGTTTGAATATTTAAAGAATGTAATAATTTGAGGGCATGATGGGTTGATATTTCAACTGCCCTATTCCTTTGTAATCCATGCTTCCTATTCATCTGTTTTATTTGAACATTTAGAGGCTCCTTATGATGTCGGGTGGAAAGCCTCCTCCCGATAGTCGGAAACTCCTGGACAGCATCAGAGACCTTCCGATCGACTCGGACGGTTTACATTCCGACCGCCCGATTACGATGTTCGCAGTCTGAATGTAAACTGCATGGTCATTCTGAATCAGTTCCGTGGGACTCGCAGAGTATTTGTGTTGGTCGCTACCACATCATACACCACTATGGACACCGTTTATGCACTTGAAATTAGGATGTCGATTTCCAGCAGCCTTTTTCGCATTGCCTGTCCGACACGGAAAGGCTGTCAGAAAGTCACTTTGGGGGCCCCTGGCAGGGCCCTCTGGGCCCCGTGGCCTAGGGTTGATGACTGAGGGGCACCTATTGAACCCCTCTGTAAAACCCTGCACTGTGTGCCAGGCACGGTGGGGCGCCTGCGACAGGGTGCAGGGTTTTCCCCACAAACCCCATTTCCCCGTAGGAGCAAATGTTATGGCCTGTTGTCGGGCGTAACACAAGCTCCTATAGGGAACAATAGGAATCCAACCGAATTGTGTTCGGTCACATCGTAATCCAGCGGTCGGAACACACGACCGCGAGGTGGTCGGTTCCGATTCCGAGTCGGTGTCAGGCGGAATCTTTGCGACTGACATTGTAATTGGCCCCTAAATCCTTTCGCTCTAATCGTGCTGTAGCCCTTCTTCCAAATCTTCTCAGTTCATTCACCAATCATCATTCTTCATTGCTCTCCCCAATTGCTTCCTGATATGTAGTTTCTTTCTCTCTCACTTACACTGGAGAAGGATGCATTCAGACTTCAGTTGTATAATCCAGAATGTGTTAATGACCTAAAAGTATCAGAACTGAATCAGTAAAAATCTGACCAGCATAACATCTTACTAAAGCAAATACAAGGTGAACAATGAGTACAGTTAGCATCTGTTATAAGTGTTGCCTATCGATGTTTCACTTTGTGAAGTGTTCTGCTTAAGTGTGATTATAAATAATTGTAACGCTGGCCTCTTCACAATTCTGCTTCTTTTTTATTAAGTGACTCCTGCCGGACACGTTTTGGGGTGCGGCCATTAAGTCCTTAATAAAAATGTCCAAATGTGGCTAATGCAGAAAAAATCCCTATCCACACTTGGCACAAGGAGTGTGATATACAGACGAAATAATAATTTAAAAAAAGAGTGTGACTTGGTATGAATAGATGAACTTAGCAACTCACGTTTCTCAAATTCTTCAAATTCTTATAATGTGATGCCCCATGTTTGAAAGTATTGTTTCAAAAATCTTTTGCGGATTGTTAAATATTTATAGAGGTGTAATGGTGCTAAGTTGCATGGGATACAAAATGCACACAGCAGCCTATAATTAGATTGATTTATCTCGAGGGGCCCTAAGGCCCTCCTTTTATTTTCCTGATCAGTCTCTTCCTGTGCAATAGGTGTGTGCTGCATGTATGCATGTCTGACTTAGAATAGTTTTAGGGGCAGCACATATTGGCATGAATCATGAATATAGCATTCATTTCAGAATCCATGAAATGGGGCAGCATTTTCCAGTGGGGCAAAGAGGCATGTAAAAATACCGTTTGAGCACTGACTTCTAAATAAGTCACAGTGCTGAATTTCAGCCATTTGCGTTCCTTTTGTCTTTGTTGATATTTTCGTAGCTGTATGTTCACTTCTTTCCACTTTCACACAAAAGAAGCATATGTTGCATGAGAAAACTACAGAAACACAACATATGAAAAAAAACAAATACTCTTATGGTATGCAAGCGGAAGTTAAAATGTAAACAGGGACTGCATCACTGTTGTGGATTACCTCAAGGTTTTGTGCCGTTGGGAGTTTGAGCATTGTTTTTGCCTGTAAAGGATTTTAGGATCTGAAGACACCCATTTAAAAGTTTTCAATTCCTGCCACATCTGAGACTTGAAAAGCCCTACCCACTTAATGCCCTACAGGTGGCACATTGATGCGCAGGGGCCAGGGGCCAATTTCGATCCATGCCCTCAACCCACCCTGCTCATCAAACACATCTTCGGAGCTTACTTTGCAATCAAAGGCCCAGTCTTAGAGGTGGGGGGAGTGCTTTTAAAATCTCAAGCCAGATGACTGGCTCTGGCTCATCCTAAGGTCTTCTTGGACCCTTGAGCCCAAAAGATGCTGAGCTTTCATGTTCTGTCAGCTTGCCCCCTGTTCTAACCTCATTTACTAAATACTAACAACAAAGCGTTGATCTTTGATGTAAAATGTGCTGAACAAAAACCTCTTACGTTTAACAGACTATAATGTTGCTCCATCTATAATAATCTGGGCCATGCATGGGGTACCCATGACAAACCTCTGATTTCAGTAGTAGCATTGTTGTCAGGGTTGGCGAGGCATAACTATTTAAAAGCTTATATTTTAAAAGTAGTACTTTTAATAAATGCTTCTCTATGAAGTGATATTATCTGAAGTACTAAACTGAAATCTTTCCACATGTTAGATAAATACACTTTTGTTGAAAGCGGCTTTATCAAATGTTTACATGATATTTGTTGCATGATCTACATGTAAAATATTTTTGTGGCTCTGCTCGTGCATGAACTTTAGAACCGAGACAGACCCTTGGCTTTCTTTTAGTTTGTCAGCTCGTCCACCTGCACCCAGTCTGCAGCGGATGGGCGATATGACTGAGACTGCCATGCAAGAGCAATTTGTAATGATTAGGGGTTTATCCCCCCCACACCAAACCCAAGTCACTACATGGATCTATTGTCTACATCATTGGTTATTGTTAGCTTTGCCCCTTGAATTCTTTTATGGACATTTTGTTTTTCTCATGCCATGAACCTATATACTATGTCTGGTGTGTCTAGCTTGACAGATGCACCTAAAAACATGCGTTGGACATGGGCTTCTCTCGCATGTTAAATTTCATGAGATCTTGGGATTGGATGAGGTGGGGAAGCTCTGGATGCCGTCATCACAAGATCATCCGTCTCGCACCTTCTTTTCAGGGTCATTGGGTGAGAAGGTGATGCTCCATTACGTCACTCATGGATCCTTTCATCGTCATTCTTTTGGGAAAGCATAAATATATCATAGTCTCCATTTACTCGAAGGCAGATTGTGGGCCACCATTGCTGCACTCGAGTAGAAATCGGCACTACTGTTGGATAAAACGAGGAACTCTTCGTACCTCTTTACCAGGGAAAGGCCAGATAATATATGCTTCCAAGACATGTCATTACACCACGTACGACAAACAAATCGAAGCCTGGCCATGTACAATTTTCAACTCAACACAAATAAAGATGCAAGTGCACGCCGTAAAACAGAGAGCATCGTATTCGGTGCTGCATATAGGGGGCCTGGCTCAAGCCACTGCAATATGCACGATTCCTAGTCCCGACCATCGTCAGTATTATGTTTTGGGCTCTGTGAGGGAAATACGCTCACACTGCAGACAGAGAACCAAGGGGCATATCAGCAACAACCGGCGATAATTATCGCTCAGCGCTCTTAGCGTGAGGATAATTATCGCCGGATAACGTGGATTTTTATCGCTCAAATAGCATGCTATTAGCAACGCTTATCTCCTCAGCGATAAAAATCCTCACGCTAACTGCCTAACGTGAGATTATCGCTGGAAATCCAGCGATAATCTCACGTAGTATGGCGTTAGCTTGCTGATAGGGACCCACAAACTTAGCCATGATATCCACCTTCCATAGGATATCATGGCTAAGTCAGTCCTGAAGCAGGCGTAAGGAAAGTAGCAATAACAGGGGTTATTGCTACTTTTCCTGACGCTTTGCTTCATAGCGTGGGGCTTGATGATAGGAGAAATGTTGCTTAGCGACATTTCTCCTGTCATGTTAGGTCAGGAACGCCCACTTTGCATCTCATTAAACCAAGGTTTCACGCGTTAGCTTGGCCTTGCTAATTAGGCGATAAAATTATCGGCGCTTTTCGGCTGAAAACGGCCGCAAAAGCGGCGATACATTTTTAGCGCCAGCTTGTATATATGCCCATAGATCTCATTAGACCAATATTCGGATGCAGACGTTGTTTATTGGCCCGTCCAATTGCTAAGATCGCATGGTGTGCTTATCTATTCGTCTGGCTTAAATCTACTGAATACTTGTTGCGTAAAACATGAAAATGACATGCACCGTGTTGTTCCAAGATCACATGATATAGTGCCTATTGCAGTCTACATAAGTACCAAGCTGTGCCATGCCGACCATTGCCTTTTGATTTTATTCAAATAGCAATGCTCAGTTTCCATCCCGTTCCTGTGCAGCCATCAGTGAAACAGATTAACACTGTGCCTTTGCATCCCTATCATGGGAAAGCTGTATACTGTAAAATATCTTGTTCTTAACTTTGGTCTTTCCGGGCCATTAACTTTGTTCAATGCAAATGCCAGATTTATTTGGCTAGGCTTCAGTCGGAACTTTTGAAAATCGCTTATCGTTAGAAACCTTTCTTTAAAAATATCACCTGACCTGATGAAACAAATCAACACCACAGAAGTGATTTAATGGAGCAATCAGCACCGAGTCACACTTGAATGATGTTCCTGCTCACAATCCTGACAGGTGATTTGATCCCCACTGGCACAGACGAATTTTACCCTGAAGACCTCTTTGCAAACACATGCTGGGAAGAGATTTTTCTGCTCAGCTGTCTTTTATTTTGTCCTTGAGTTTATTGCAATTTTTTTGTTCCGCTCCTTTCCTATAATTTGAATAGTATTGTAGTGACCTGAAGATGTTATTTATGATGCAGTGCAGCACTTAACTTTCAAAATGTCAAGTGTTCAGTCAGGTGAGGAAAAAGTTATTTTTCCACAGAGGTAGAGATGCGAGTGCAATAAATGTAATTTTCACAAAACACCAGCTTTAATAGCTAGAGATGTGTCTAAAAACAATAAAATTTACAGTTGGTTCAGAATAATGACGGTTCAGTTATCTCCCCTTCTATGCTTTGAGCAGAGTTGATTTGCAGGGACTGTTTAAACGGGAAGAATGGAAGCAATCTGTGCAAATCAGCCGGATGCCCTTTTTAATTCAAAAGGCTGAGCAACTACTTGACATGTAAAGACTATCATTTTGAAAATATATTGTAGAAAAACCTTCTAAATAATGTTTAGCTCTTATCTGAACCTACAAAAGTTTTTTATGCACTTTTAGAAGTTAGTTGTAATAAAAAGAGCCTCCTCACACTTCTTCAAAATAAATCTCGAAGCCAGCACAGCTACAAAACTTAGTTTCAGATCAGCATACAAGGCATGATATATTTCATATTTAGAACGGCACTACTGAGAATGCTTGAGTCAAAGGTGTAGTACAAATTTCAAGAAGGCCTGGGTGAAATTTTACATACGCCAGTGTAATTTGCGTAATGACATTCACACGTAATTACTGAGATTACGTCATTATGCCACATCGTGTAATGACAACCTGTTTGGGGAGACGTCATAGTAGAAGGTGCATGGAAACTAATCCTGGGCAAAGCACTACGCTACGCTCGCGTAATTCGCGAAGTTTGCGCTACTTCACACTATGAGAATTGCACGTAGCACAGTGCAAACACACGTAGCGTAGTGCAGCAGTCATTTTTTGCTTGCTCGCGGTCCTCAACGTCAAGTTGGGGACCGCAAGCAAGCAAAATGACATCCCGGCGAGACTTTTTCCTCGTTCGCGATCAGCAACATCAAGTTGCCGATCGCGAGCGTGGAAAATAAACCACCCGGCGAGATTCTCAACGCGGGGAGGTCAGGTTTCTCATTGCCAGTGGTCACGTATGCTCACGACCGCTCGCGATGAGAAACTACCAGTCCGTGTTGAGAAAGCTGCCACTCGAGTAAAAGACTACTCGAGCGGCAGAAAACTATAGCTCGCACTGTACAAGATGCCATTTTCAATGATTGCACAGTGCCGGATGCTTGTCCATACTGTGCAATCATTGAAAACGGCATCTTGCACAGTGCGAACAGGGTACTACGCAGTTCGCGAAGTGCTACGGTAGCTCGCGAAGTGCACTTTGCGTAGCTACGCATAGCTCTACTTCGCGAACTACGCCCAGGGTTAAATTGGAAACAACATGATTGGCACAAATGGGAGTGCCATCTTTCCAATGCAAGTGACAGGTCCTTAAATGTGGACAGTCAACAAGCATTTCAGGTTGACTTTTTACCCAAGTGGACCAGGTATTTTTTAAGCATGACACATTTATTTTTGTTAAACAGGAAGAAAGTGTCATAGAGACAGGCAGGCTACTGCACATACATTAGCAACTGCCTCTCCTGAAGACTTTGTTATTTGCTTTGTTCAGCCTTGCTCATTTTCTATTTAGATTTTGGAGTAAATATATCCCTCTCCTTTTGTCTACAATCTCTGCTGCATTATTTTTGGCAAAAAGCAGGCACCTTGATTTGTGTTCCTTTTTCTTTTCTTTTCTTTTTTTTGATGGCCTGGAGTGAGAAGTAGAGAACCCTATGGAATTATGGGGCATATTATCAAGACAGGCGATAAAATTATCGCCACTTTAGCGTCAGAAAACTGCCGCTAAAATGACGATAATGGGCTTGATAATATGCTCTATGGAATTCCAATTGAAACCCATGTTAGATGTGAGGGACATCTAACCTGAGCTTCAATTGGAATTCCATAGCGCATATTATCAATCCCATTATCTCCATTTTAGCGGCAGTTTTCTGCCGCTAAAGCGGCGATAATTTTATCGACCTGTCTTGATAATATGCCCCTATGTTTTTGAATGCATAATGCTTGCACATTTTTGGAATTGTAGAGGCCTAGGATTATAAATACATTCTTTCTATTTCCTTGTGTTTGTCTGTGAATTGTGTGCAGATTTGTGGCATTGTTCTTTTTTTTTTACGGAGTTTTATATAGCGCAAACTTGACCCGAAGGTATCGGGTATCAGAGCGCTTTACACGAGCATCAGTTGCGTTACATGAGGACACATTTGTTTTAAGTAGGCACAGGGAGATTAAGTGAAATGCCAAGAATCACAGGATGTTGTGTGTCGCAGCCGAGACTCAAACCTGGTTCCCCAGCTCCGAGGTTGACTGCCTTAGTCGTTAGGCCAACTCCTTTCCCCAGTAAAGCTGTTGTTTTACTGTTTGGGGCCTAGACTGTTCTTCAGTAGGCATTGAGTTACTTTTTTATATATTTATCGCATTGTCATTTTAAGGGCTTGTGGATGGGCTTGTATTAAATGCAAAATGTTTGTCATTTTTTGTTTGCATGGGCCTGATGGTGGCTTGCTTGAGGGTTTCTCCTGCAGTTTACGCCCATGTAGCCAGACATCTTCCTTTATTCTCTGCTACCTTCTTCCCCATGTGCTAATCACCTTTATTAGAGAGTTTGTGTACATGTGAGACAGTTTATATTGTGTTTTACTTTTTAATGCAACTTTTAACAGTTAAGTGGAAAGGTATTTGCTGCTGTGTCGAGGTGTTTGTAGTAAGGTACTTTTTTAAGTTTATTTCATTTTCTTTTCTGACATTGCTGATTTACCGGTGATGGGATAATTATTTACTCAAAATGTGCCCAGCCTTTTTTTGAGTAAATAATATATATGCGTAATCCTTTCCCTGCAGAGCCACAAAATTGTCATTGGAAGTTAGGGGGGGGTGGTGCTCTAGGCAGAAGAGGCCAACTATGCTCTTTGTTCTCCATGTTTTCTTCTTTGCTTGCCACGTGGCTTTGGCTGTGTGTGTTTGTTAGAGACTGTATTTTTTCTTTGTTCTCCGGGCCTTGTTCTATGATGGCTAATCACCATTTGCCATTTTGCGTAGCCAGTTTGTGTGTGTGTGTGCGTGAGTGTGCGTGTATGTATGTGTGTGTGTGTTGACCATTTTGTTCTCCATCTATCCTTCTTTGCTGGCCATTAGGCAACCACTATTTTGAGGAGCGAATGTGTGTTTGTGGTGGCCATTTTGTCTTTGTTTTTCATGCCTCCTCCTTTGCTTATAGTGTGGTGGTTGAGCTGATAGTTATCACCATTTTGCTTAGCCAGTGTGTGCTTCAATCCTAGTATTCCACTTGTGAAAGCTCATTACTTGGAACAGTGATACAAGAAGCCTGTGCCACTTTTTGTTCATGTTTCTGTTGCTTCCTAATATATTTATTTGCACTTGTGGCTGATTGTAGTACATGTTGTTGTTTTTGATTGATTTATTTGATTAGTGCCTGCCTCATGCTTCCTGTGTGGTCCCCATCATCCATGCAGGGCCCCAGCAAACGTTTAATTCATTTATTTAATTTTGCACACACCCCCTGCCTCCTATAGGCTACCATGGTCCCTGGAGGGACACCAGCTTTTATTCTATTCTATTCATTTAATTATTTTTCAGCTGCTCCTCACTTCTCACAGGGTAACCAACAATTATTTGAGTCATTTATTTGATATTTGTTCGGTCCCTAATATAATATAATTATGATATTTGATGACCTGTTCTACATTTGCTCAATTGCCCAATTCTCAATGATTTTTTGCTTATTTTCTATTGCTTGAAGGTGCACGAGACGTCACATCATGTACAATAATGAGACAGAGAAGAAGCAAACTAGCCAGCTATCAAGGTTATATTCACCAAGGAGTCACCGTACCCATGTTTTGGAGAAAGTCCATTTATACAATAGGAAGCTGACAAAAAAGCTAGCACTTGACCTTCTCCCTTTCTTTTCATTGTAGGAGAATGATTACTTGAATTTGTTGAGACCATATGCCTGAAATTGAAGATTCCAAGCCATACCTATTTTGCTGTTGCTGTGCCCGTGCAGTACCATCAAGTGGTGCAATTGGTTGGCAATGCTATGAAGGAGAGTGCTGTATAGTCCACCCAACTTATGACAGACATATGGACCAGTTGTCAAGCAACCGATTACGTGTGCATCATTGCCCACTCGATCTCCTTTAGGTGAGCAATGGTTAACTGCTGGTGTCACCGCTGATGGTGCTTTTGGGGCTTTCGAAGTCATGCAGCAGTTGCAATGCTCACCATGGCAAACTCTCATACAGTTGTCAACATCTTGGATACATTTAATACTAAAGTCTATGAATGGCTGCAACCCAGAGGTCTCAGCATTAGATTCATTGTCACTGTCAATGGCAGAAATATTGGCAAAGCCAGGGCTGATGAATGATGACCTGTCAAAAAATGTGCACTCATTTTAAGTCATTCTTTCAAAGCTCAGAAGCAGTTATGGATCATTCAGCATGCTAATAAAGTATCTGTAGAAGCCCTCATAAAGGAGATGCTAACATGCTAGATGCTGCAACACCTGTATGAGCAGTTGAAGTCTATCAACAATTAAGTAATACAAAAGAGAGGGGATGCCAATGCCAAAACTATTACATTGGAAGTGGACAAATGGGGACAAGTGAAGTTCTTGATCCAAATGTCCCTTTTGAGATGATAATACAGGAAGTCAGAAAGGAGAAGAGTATAATAAACTAAACAATTCTGTTGTGGTATTTACTGCAGTAACATTGTAAAAGGTGGAACAACCATTTAGCAACATCAATAAAGAAGCAGCTGTGTTGTTGAACAGCTTAACACCTCACTTGAAAAATAATCAAAGGCTGCAATAAGAGATTGCTTTGTCCCAGGAGTACACCTGTGCTAGAATACTGGATCCGCAGTGGAATAAGAGCTAGTCACTTTCCTTCCTCTAACAAATTTGAGGCAAGGGAATAAATGAAAAGGAGCCTTTAACCTCCAAGGGAGTTGGTGCTCAATGATCTCAGTGTCTGGAGCAGCAATCAACACCATTGCCAGCTAGTACTAATTGGGCAACAACAGCTTCATTGTCAACTTGGGTATCGGTTTAATGTGGCAAGACATAAGTCAAGTGTAGAGGAGCAGGCATCACAGGTGCAGCAAGTGGTAGCACCAATGATAATTGAGAAGATATTCCAAAACTGGATAGTCCAACGGAGGTGTAAATGGATCAAGACCTATAGATCTGTTGGTATGGGAAGAAGGAACAGTGGGCAGTAGTCAACAGGCAAGAAATAAAGCATCTAGCAGCTGGGTCAGATGTCAGAGTTGGAAAGGACCAGCCTCTTTCCCTCCAAATGTGGAGAGATTAATAATGATCACAATGAACAAGCACTTCAGTGTAAACCTAAAGATTATGATGCTCCTGGCGAGCCAATGTGGATGTGTGCAGAGTGATCATCCTCTGGACTCCAGCGGTTGAGGACAGATTTTGTTATTAATCACTCCTTTTAAATATATATATATATATGTGTGTGTGTGTGTGTGTAAATATTTTATATGCTGACTATTGTAAATAAATGGTTCAGTGTGCATGGTGCAGATAGTCAGATAGCCAAGGAGGATATAGTAACATTTGTTCCAGGGCTGACTGAGTGGTGAGGGGTGAGAATGAATAATTCACCCTTCAGTTCAACTGCAGACTTTGCAATAAGCCATGGTGTCAGTCTTCAATGGAAGCCTCCACGATGCCTCCGATGCAATATCCTTTGTTTCATTCCCTTGCTGGGCTTCTAGTGAGGATTAACATGACTGCACTGTATTGTGTATTACTTTCCTGGGCAAGAGAGACGCATTCGTAAATGGCCATCACAAATGAAATGTCTTTCCTTCATATTGTTATGTTTGGTCCACCCCTGGAGCAGTTCCATGTTACTGTCATGTTATAATGAATGAGGTGTAGCCTTCCACAGCTGATATGAAAAAAATACTTTTGTACATGTCTTTTAGCACTACATGGTACCTCATCACATTCCTTATCTCTATATCATCTATACATTACACACCTTCTTTGCTAGTTCATTGCTCCGTGTGTGGGCATATTGTATGTTTGTGCATGTATATTTTGTGTGTGTGTGTGTAATTTAGCAGTGCATGATGAGGGCACGAGTTATAGTTACTTTAGGGCACAAGTTATAGCTACTTGAGATACATATAATTAGTGAATTTCAGAGTTTTTATTTGTTAAAATAGTATGGGCCTGATTGGGAAAGATAAATGTACACTTTTGTGTAAGTTTTATCTTTTTCAGTATTCACAAAGTATAATTTAATAGTAACTGTATGACTGCAGAGACTCCCTAGTCTTGATGGAGAACTCTACACATAAAACAATAGTCATGGCTGACTATGTGTAACAATATAAAGGGTGTCATTTTAAGAAAGGCAAAAAAGTCACCAATAACTATAATAAAATGTATATTTCCTAAATTCATGCATTGCAATGTTTAATAAAAGTGACTGTTGTAAAATATTTTCAATACATTCTTTTAAAAAAACATTAACATGACTTTTGGGTCTTTTTTTAAACATTTTTCAGGGCACAAAAAGCAACCATAGAACCAACCACTAGAGGTCTCCAACTCAAAATGCTTTTTAAAAATATGGTAAGCTTTTCTGGGGTCATGGAATTATTGTTTTTTATTGTTGCCGGGGAGCTGCTGAACTTCCTTCAGCCCTCAACAGCATTACAAAAAATGTTTGGTGGTGCCCCTGACTCTTCTAGGGGCAGCACCAGCAATAGAATATATACTTAAAAAATGCCCTGGGGTATTATGGGGCACTCCTTGCTGGAGCAGTGAATAATAAATTAGCAAATCCTGCTGCTCTCTTATTGGTCATTGTTTTTTAATATTTTTATTTCAATGCACTGGTGTCCACCAGGGGCATCCACACATTTTTTAAATGTTGGAGACTGCGGGGAAGCCCAAAGACCCTTGGGGCCCCTGCTCCCTACCCAGCTGGCACCCAGTGTGGGTACCAGCTGGAGCTGTCATTTTTTTTTATCACTAAGTATTCCTGAACTCACCTGGGGCACCCCGAACATAATACTTGTTGGGTGCTGTAAAGGGGGGCAGGGCTCTTGCAGCCCCTGCTGGTTACCCTGTAGAGTGCCAGAGCATTTTATTATTAGTTGGTGCCAGGTTGCCCACCAGAGATACCCACAATGTCTCTTTGTTGGGGGCCTCAGGGGGATCGCCAATGCCCCCACATGTCCCCTACCCCAAAAATCATCAATATACCACACCTGGGCCTTGGACAACCTTGAGGATAAAAGAGGGTGAGAGACCAGTGTATTTTTTCAAGCGGCACCATGGATCCTCAGATCGTCCGTGTATCTGCAGTGCCGATTAAAAAATAAAGGCAGTTTTGGTGTCTGGGGCCTTGTTTAGCAGTGAATGTCTACCTAGCCCCCTATAATTTTTTAAAAACTTTTTTCTAGGAGAGGTAACTGTGTCTTAAATTGGCTGCCACTTCATCTTTGTTGATGTGGTGGTAGTCAGTTAGATATTATCTCAAGATTAGTTGGCTCAAGGGATCCTACATGACGTGCTAGATATATACATTTTGAAACTTAGTTTTTCAAAAATTACTGACTGGATTAACACCAAAGCACGCTTTCTGGGCCAAGATTTTGCTGTCTGCCAAATTTGGTGTATTCCATTCAGCAGTTTTTGCATTATTGCTGTTCAGTTTTCCTATGGAAAAAAAAATGTGAAAAACACATTTTGGGACCCCCCTTTTTCTCTACCCCCACTTGACAGCACCCAAAACGTTTCAGGAATATACTGAAGTGGATGAGACTTTTTTTGTAAAGTTGTGTAAAGATTTGTGAAAAGGTGTCAACGTTATAAGCAATCCAAAAAATACATCTCCAATGGAAACATTGTCCTAACTATAACTACCCAGTGGTGATATATATATGTATCACCACTGGGTAGTTATAGTTAGAATATAATTTGAACAGCAGTAGATTTGATGATGTTAGCAGTGATGTCATCAATTGTGTCATCAATGATATCATTCACAATCTCAACACAGATGTCAACAATAATGTCATTGACCATGTAATGAGTGATGTGATATTTGAGGTAATAAGCAGGGTGTGGCAGAGGCACAAGTTTCACTTATCTAAAAAAATTATAACTGACACACAAACACTCACAGAAACACCAGGCCTTCACAAACCCAATCAGAGACCCACATAGCCACTCACACACCCACTCACAAACACACACAGATACACACACACTCACAGACCCACTCAGTCACTCACACTCCTGCTCACAGACTCACTCAGGCACTTACACAGCCACTCACAAACCCACATAGACACTCACACACCCACTCACGGACCCACTCAGGCATTTGTACACCTGTTGACAGACCTATACAGAAACTTACCAGCCCACTTACAGACCCACAGAGGCACTCATATACCAACTGAGAGATCTAGATAGAGACTCACACACCCACTCATAGACCTCCCACAGGCACTCACACACCCAGTCAAAGACCCCCACAGGCACCCACATACCCACTCATAGACCTATAGCACCACTCTCAGATCCATAGTGCAACTCACACACCCACTTGCAGAACCACACAGGCACTCATAAACCCAATCGCATACCCAGAGCAGTACTCACACATCCAAACACAGACCCACACAGGCATTCACACACCCAATAACAGACCTATAAAACCACTCATACACACACACATAAACCCACACAGGCACTCACAGACCCACTCACAGACAAACACAGCCACTCACAGACCTACTCACAAACCCACACAGGTACTCACAGACCCACACTAATACTCACACACTAACTCACAGATCCACACAGGTACTCACACACCTACTCCCAGACCCATATTGCTACTCACACACCCATATAGCTACTCAGAAACCCACTCACTGAGCCATACATCCACTGATACACACATAGTCACAGACCCATAGAGCCACTCACACACCCACTCTCAAACATTGCAGGTTACAGTAAGAATGAAAAAAGGAAACACCTCAGAAATTCACCTAAGAAAACAAAGATTACAGGGAAATTATAGTTAGGAAATAGCATTAAAAAACCTTGGCGATTCACTTAAAGAAAACAAATGTTACACCGACATTATAGTTAGGAAAGAGAATTATCAACCCTTAGAAATGTACAAAAAAAACAAAGGTTACAGGGACGTTATAGTTAGGCTCAGATTTCACACGTACAAAACCATAGAAATTCAGCAGTTATAAATACCTGAATGGACTGCTTATGACCTCACATATTACATTACTCCTGACATGGTCCTTGACATTACTGATTACATCACTGATGACATCTCAAATGACATAACAGATGACATCACTGAGGTAACTATAACTGCTTAATTTCTGTGGTTTTGTGCACATGAAATCTGAGCCTAACTATAACGTTTTTGAAATTCTATTTCTTACCCATAAAGTCCTTGTAACCTTTGTTTTTCCAGTAAATTCTGAAGGTTTTTCAAATTCCATTTCTAATTATGTCCCTCTAATGTTTCTTTTTTCAATTAATTTTTTAGGGTTTATTTTTAATACTAAGTGTATTACAGTAAATTTTTATTTCAATTTAGTTTTTTTTAACTGTAGACATTCTCTTTCATATATATATATATATATATACAGGACTTTTAAAACCACGATGATGCCTGCACCTCCTGAAAGACTCTTGTCGCTGAAGAAGGCATAATACATGCCGAAATGCATTCGCCATTTCTGTCAAAATGCTGAATAAAGAAGCCTCCCTACTTACCCCTGCTGTAGCCTCTGCTCTTTCTTTGGAGGAGTTTTGGTGATATATATATATATATATATATATATATTCACTGAAAAAAACAAAGGTTTCAGGGGCGTTATAGTTAGGAATTGGCATTTAAAAAACGTTAGAAATTCACTGAAAAAACCATAGGTTTCAGGGGCGTTATAAATAGCTGGACATTTCCCTCGTACAAAACCCTAGAAATTCCCCTGTTATAGTTAGTTCAGCTAACTATAACTCGCGCCCCCGCAATGCACTGCTGATGACTTCACATATTACATCACTCATGACATGGTCAGTGACATCACTGATGACATCTCAAATGACATCACCGATGACATCACTGATGACGTCATCCATGTGATAAATTAGTACATCTTCTCACACCCTAATGTCCAGCTAACTATAACACCCCTGAAACCTATGTTTTTTTCAGTGAATTTCTAAGGTTTTTTAAATGCCAATTCCTAACTATAACGCCCTTGAAACCTTTGTTTTTTTCAGTGAATTTCAAAGGTTTTTTAAATGCTAATTCCTATCTTTAACTTATCTCTGAAGATATCATGTTTAATGATTTTGATGGGATTTGTATATTTTTCACATTCAGTGTGTCAAATTCATTAATTTTGGTTTTTTTAATACTTTTTTATCACCATTTTTTAAACTTATTTTTTCAATTAATTCTATTAAAAATTAAAAAATATTATTTGAACTTAATAGCTTTTTATAAACATATTTTTTATATTTTTCAAAATATTTTTTGAACTATATTTGCAAAACTTTATTTTATATATTTTTTTAAAAATGTTTTTGGATCCGCGCACCCTAAGCGCACCATTCCCGATTCCTACGCGATAGCGTCCACGCATGGTGTGCGTCGGGTACGTGGTTAGTGCACGATCCCAATGCGACCGGTACGCGACTCCCAGCCTATACGCGACACGTTCGATGTACGTAACGCGACGTTTACGCGCTTCCGCGACGCATCATATGCGTCTATGACGCGGTGGGTGCGCGGATCCCGTGAATTATTTAACATTTATAAAAACATATATATGAATTTCATGTGAATATTAATTGAAGAGAAACTCTAAACTACTCTTAAAAGTAATATATTTATACATCTAGCCTATATTCCTTTTAAAATTAATTTCGGGGATGCGCGCTGGGTGCGTGCTGCGTAAGCGCTGGGTGCACGGATCCTATGTGACCTGCAAAAAAAAGAGATTTGATTGGTTCATTACACTTCCTGTTCTAACTACTGAACGACCACACCCATTTCAATCATTCTTCTTTGAGCTTCTTTAGAGGAACATCTCACCTAGAAGAAACTTCTTTGGGAAGATTTCCACAGCAGCAATTTTTCTGAAGACAATGGCTTCTGCACAGCAGCCACCATCAGAATCAGACCATTTGTCCGATGAGGAATTTGTTGTGGAACCTCCACGCCCAGAAATATACACCTCTGTGGTGTGGAAATTTTTTACCTTCCCAGAAGGACAAAACAAAACTAACTCAACTAAAGTGACATGTAAAATATGTCAAAGAGTACTTTCCAGAGGAGATCCCTCAAAAAAATACTCTTGTGGGATGGCGAGTATGTTAAAACACCTGAAGACTCTGCATCCCATGAACCTGGCCAAGCAGGAATGCAGAAGACTCCAACAACAGCCTCAGCCAGCAGTGGCAAGCACTTCTGCAGCATCCCCATCAAGCACTCACCCGGACATACGTCCAGAATTTGGAAAACTGAAAATTAGTTGCATTAAGTGCAACAAACTGCTATGTTACGGCGAGCAGTCAATTGAACTTATCTGCCGAGCGCAGCAAAACCACAAGTGCTAAACTTATGTTTATTTTTTTTGAAGAAGAAGTTAACTGTTTTGTTCCTCCTGTTGTCTTTTTTTCCTTTTGAAAAAAACAAAAAATAACAAAATTGTTCCAAAAAGTACAAAAAAATTAAAAAACAAAAAAGAAGAAAAAAAAAGTTATTGTAAGAACTAACCTTCCTGGTTTAAAAAAAGAGCTACATTTCTTTGTTAGTGTGTGAAAGTTTAGATGAATGTATGTGTAGTACGTAATTGACTGAATGAATGCATTAGTAGTGTATGGTGAATGTATAAGTGCAGAAGTATGAGGAAGTGCTGCAGCATCACACAGTAACCTCTTTAACTGCAGTGTGCTGTAGTACTTCCGAAGCACAGGGATGCAACATATGTACATAAATATGTTGCAAGTCTATGCTTCTCTCTGCACGGCTGCTTAAACTGCAGCCACGTAGTAACATAGGCACCCTTGCACCATAGTGCAAGGATATCTGTGTCATGTGCTGTTTGTTTTTCTGCAAGAAGACACACCTTCCTGTACAAAAACAATGAGAAAGTTCATTTTTCTCCTTCAATGTATGCTGAACATTTCAACATGCATTGAAGAAATAAAAATATGGATAAATGAAAACAATTTTCCTTGTTGTGCTTTCCTACACCAATTTTAGAATGGTACAGCATTCACACACATATCGAGATTCATGATTGCTGATAAATCTAGACATATGTCTTGTTCTATGAGGATTCAGTGCAATCATGCACAACAACACTTATAGAACACCCTATCAACGCAAAGTGGTCTGCATGATGAGGTTGTATTTACATGGAGTATAAAAAGTGCACAGAGTGCCTTTTCCTCTCTTTCTAAATATTAAACAGTATCTTACACAATAACTATTTTACAAAAACTGTCATATTTTCATTTTTAAAATTCCTAGTGAATGATAAAAGTAAGCACAGAGTTTTGTCTGCAAAGATGTTCAAAGAAGAATGATTGAAATGATTGCAGTGCTTCAATAGCTAAAAAGGTGAAATATTATGAACCCCTCAAATCTCTTTTTTTGCAGGTCACATGATATCTGATTATGGTCAGATTTCAAAAATACATAAACAGAGTGTTTTTAGAAAAACGTGTTTCAACTTTGTAGCTTCTTGCAGGCCTCTTCATTCTGCATATGCTGACTTAGTTAAACTTACCTTTACACTAATACGAATAAAAAATGGTATTCATTTTTTGCTGCTTTTCAATCTAATATAAATTGTTAAAAATTGCTTATTTTAAATTTTGGATCTGTGAAAGAAAAAAATTATTACATATAATAATACATTTTTTACAACACAACAAAATGTCCACAAAGTAATGTATTTGCCTTTTTTGCTGTTCTCAGAATATATTGAATTTCACTAGAAATAGTGATTTCAATAGTACTCATCAGTTAACAGCGGGCAAAAAAAAAAACAATCAGAAAGATTGTTAAAGAAAAAACAACATACTATTCTCAGTAAAATACCAGAAAATACAAATCATACATATATGAAATGCTTACAGATTACAAAATTTTATAGCTTTAACTTATAAAAACTGTAAATGTTGCCGCATTAAAATAATCACCGAACAAATGACCACCAAAAAGTCCATTATTCAAAAAAATACCTTTCCTTGAGGCCAAATGGTATTTTAGCACTTCTTCTTTATGTAAATTGTCTAATGGTAGTCCTATTAAATTATAATAATAAATTCCTCAGAGAGTGAATTATCTTCTTAAAACTTTGGCTTTAAAAATATTAGGTAGGAATTTGGTAATTCACTCGGCAAACGTTGTTTGAAAACCAACTGGGCATCATTACAAAGTGTCCAGCCTTTGTCACATTTTAGATAGGCAGTGCAATGCCCAGATGTGGTGGAAGGACCATCATGGAAAATGATTGCAATTGCTACAAAAGTCCTTCCTGATATTGATAGTTGTGCTGCTACAAATTGTTTTATTAAAGTATCCAATCTTCTTCCGTCAGCTGTACAACGTTGCATCATTAAGATTATGTATTCTCCATATTTTCTTAAAAATAATGTGGATAACATTTCTGATTTACATTGGCTACACTCCATGTTTTGAATTGCACGTTTCACTAATTTATTGAAAGACACTGATTTACAGTCTGGTAATACAGAAATCTCTCAGTGGTACATGTATACATGCAATTTTCACAATAATGTTCCCATTTGTAAGAAAGGCCAAAAATATTTTCTATTTATACACCTTCATTTTCAAAAATTGTAAGCACATACATTAAATATTCCTGAGCATCTTGTTGGATATTTTGTGTAAATTGTGTAGAACCAGAACACACATCCAAAAGATTACGAACATCTAAAACAGATTGTATTTTACTTCTATCTGTTGTCAATTTTTCATAAACAGAATGCAACAGAGAACAAAATATTTTTTGCCGATTCTGCATAATTTGTGCTTGCAAACCTTCCAGATAAAAAACAACATTAGCCACTACATTAGCATAGCAGTTGACACCTGAACTATTTTCAAACTGATAACCAACAATCTCTTCAACAGTGTCCAATTTCTTTTTACCTGCAATCACAACATTATCTTCTTCTTGTCTTTTCTTGATACCTTCAGAACAGATATTCTCTAACCTTCTTTTTCGACCAACCATACGCTTTTCAAATACAGGATATTGACCTAAATTTGGAGCATACACCCTTCTTAACCTATTATACTCTTTTACACAGTTTGCATCTGCAGTAACCTTTGTCTCATCAAAATCAATCAAAAACAAACCAGATAATGTTCTGACTCGCGACAAAGCAACACATGCCATACCCTCTTTAAATACAGTAGATCCAATGTTCACCAATGCACTGTCTACACTTAATCCTTGAGATTTATGAATAGTCACTGCATATGCCAAACAAAATGGAAATTGTTTCCTACGGACATATAAATCTTTAACAAGCAAAAAACGAACTGAACAACGACCAATTTCTTTAACTTCATCAATCTGATCAAATTTAATCTTTAAAAATTCAATTCCTTCTTTTTTCTGATAATTCACAAAATCCACCACTTTGCCCATTGCACCATTAACTAAACCTTTCTCTACATCCAAATTAAGCCTTAAAATTACCCGACAGTTTACACACACATACAGTGTCTTTTCCAAACCAGCAGTTTTAGATATTTTTTTTTCTAAACAATCTAGTTTTGATTTCAACTTACCCGTCAAAATAATAGTGATTCCTTCATGTAGTATTTTATCGATGGCTTCTATTTTCACAATTTCTTCATTTTCCAATTTTAATAATTCTTCATTGAAT
Organism: Triturus cristatus; assembly: GCF_964204655.1. Lineage (NCBI taxonomy): Eukaryota > Metazoa > Chordata > Amphibia > Caudata > Salamandridae > Triturus > Triturus cristatus. The sequence continues at coordinate 465,096,163 of NC_140589.1, forward strand.
ATTGAACACTTACGCAGTGTCGGCGTTAAGCAAATCACTGACTTATTTTTAGCAATTTCCATGTACACTTTTGCAGCAACTGCATTTTCATTTGGAAAGACATTGCAAAGTAATCGACTCTCCAAAGCTTCTTTCCCTTTTTTTGATAGAATTCCAATTCTTATGTCTTGAAGAATAGTTCCATATTCAGCATCATTTGCCTGTCGCATATTTGTTGTCAGTTCTTTGTATTCAAAATTACTCCAAATGTTCACCTTACCAACACTGCCAAGAGACTTTCTAGTATCTTCATGGGCAAGTGTTTTAAATACTGGTTGTCCTTTTACCGGTGTCAGTTGCAGTAGATCTCCAAAAACTATGACGTGTTGTCCTCCAAATAACACATCATAATCTGTTTTAAGAATTTGCTGCATTCTTAAATGCACAAAGGCAAGCATCAAGTTTGAAACCATGCTCACCTCATCAATAATGAGACGTTTCATTTTCTTCAGCACTCTTGAAACTTCACAACAAGCTTCTCCAGATAGCTTGTGGTATTCCAATTTGTTCTCATGCTCTACTGGCAGCATTAGTAAACGATGTAAAGTAATTCCTTTAATGTTATGGTGGAGCAGTGACAACACAAGACAAATGCGACTCAGTTTTTTTCTTGCAGATAACTTGTAATTACTTTAATTAAGAAACTCTTTCCTGTTCCAGCTTGACCACTCACATACATTCGGATAGATTGAAATGATGTACATGAGCATCCTTTCTTTTCATGAAGTAATCCATGGTCAATCTGCTCTTTCACTTGCTGATATATTTCTTTCTGTTCAACATTTAGTTGCTCTTCCAAGTTTCCTAACTGTATTGCATCTTCTTGTGCTTGATACATTGCTGTTTCCACCTCATTCATTGTAATCGCTGCTTCATTTTCAACAATTGGTTGTCCTAGTGGATCTTGACTCAGTACTGTCTTGAGAACTGTCTCTAGCAATCTCAGCTGCAATTGTAGATTCTTGATCAATTTCATCATTCAACATTTTCACATAATTTCCAAAAGCACTGCATTGTATGCTATCTTTACAAGCATTAAATGAATCTTCATAGCTGGGAAAATCAACAAGTAATTCCAGTTCAGAACGCCATGTTTTGAACATTTGCAAAAGGGCTAAATAATAAAATTCCCTTTTGTCAGCAGTGTCGCAACTCAGTTTTCTGTGATTAATTAAATTTCCTTTCCTTTGTTTCACCAGAAATCCTTCGGAACCAATCACTCCATATTTTCCATCGTTGATGTTCTCTGTAATATTTCGTTTAAAAGTGTAGTTTTGCAGCACTTCATAGAGACACATGTTCTCAAGATGATGACTTCTCTTTGGATAGTATGGGTCCAACATATTTTGTTTTTCAAAATATCTGTACTTTCAGGGTAATTTTCTGCTAAATATTCAATTTCTTGAACAGATTTCAGTACCCGATTTCGCATTACTGCAAGACCTAGACTCACCCAAATGATTCTTCTACTTTTGGAATATAGACTTGCAGATGATAACCAATCTGAAAATTCATATGCTCCAATTTCACGATGCGATAACATCTTCAAACTGAAACTGTATAATTTCTTACTTAGAGTCTTCTCGTGAGAAATCTCTTCCCACATTTCTTTCAATTCAGTCTTTTCTGATTTAGTAATGTAAGACGTTACATATCGAGCAACAGCAATGGAATTGTCCGCAACATACTGAATATCCATGTTAGCGTTCCACATGGATAAAATAACTGGTTTGTAGTCATTTATGTATTTTGATTCTTTGCTTCTTCTTAAGTTGTAAGTGTTTTTCGGAGACTTTCTTGTGATGGTATGTCGTACAGCTGACATTAAACTGTTCACCCTTCCTTTGGCTAAAACAGGACGTGGAAATCCAAAACGACATTTTGTGTAGAACTTATCCTTTGACTTGTACTTTCGTCGACAGTATTTTCCACACCTATGGCTTTGAAATCGTAACACTTGTTGTTTTAAGTTTTTCTCTTCTCTACTATTTGGAAGAGCACATGTAGCATAATTTTCAATGAAAGACAAAACAGTTTCATCTGAATCTGTTCCAAATTTGGGGGCGCCCTTGACCCATAACAACATATGTATGTGAGGAGCACCTCTTGCTTGATACTCCTTTCTCCCAAAGAAATCCACAACTTCTCCAAGAGGAGGATTCTTTTTATTGCAGATGAAAGACATCATAGCTTCAAATCTATGATTGAAATATCTGCATACATTGACAGGATCCAAAGAGCACAATTCTCCAGGTATCTTGTATTCAATATTTTTTATATTGCAATTTGCCTCTCGAAGAAATTCAAGTAAATCATCCCAAGCATACTCAGCACAGCTTAGTGTAACAAACCATGTAGGAGTTCCCAAGTTCCGTAGCATGCATTTCAGTTCTCCATGTCGACGGTACCAATATTCATTAGTCCCACGCTGACATGCCATCAGATTAATCAACTGAGATTCTAAATGATCATCTCTCTGATGCACTTTATCCATAAAATCCTTTGCAGTTACATTTTGAAGATGCATTCCAGTTTTTAAAATGTGATTTACTGCATATGAAAGTCCAGACAAGTCACTTTCAAACAGAAGATGAAACATATACGGGATACATTGTCGAAATCTTGGATCTTCTGCATATAATCTTGTTGTCCGATATTCAGATGCAGGAATCTGCACAGGACGTTCATCATTTCGTCCACCTTTTCCTGTTGGAAACAACTGCGGGAAACAACGAGCTTCCAAGCTCTCTTCCCATACACTCATGGAACTTCCAGTTGCTTTTTTCATTTGAAACAACTCAATTGTATTCCCCATCACCTCTTTGGAATGAAGTGGATGTACACTGTAATGTTCATAGATTTCTTCACATCTGGACATGTCCACTTTTTCAATTTGTCCACTTAATGTTTCACTATCTTCTGCTAAATCTATTTCTTCTTCTCCAACAAACACATTTCTATAGTACTCATTATTTTTTAACAGATACAATGATGCCTTTTGCACTTTTCTAACATCCACTAACTCTTGCCAGATTTTCTTATTCTTAGTAGGAACACCATTAACTAGAATGACTAGTGGCTCATTTTATGCATGATCTACACCAATAGTTTCAACATTTTTCCTTAAATCTAATGGTAAATACATAACTCTTCCTTTCAATCCTCTTTGTAACTCTGATGGAGGTAATTTACCTGTTTTAGGCTCCATACGAACAATAGCCTGAAACGGGTGAACAAATTGTATCAGAATAGACTCATACGTATTTAAATCTATCAGCTCTGGAGGAATAGCAACCAACTCTAGATTATTATGAACAGCTCTAGCAGGCATTTTATTCTCATCTAATTTATTATAACAATATTTGCAAATACACTGCTCACATCCTAAATCAAAACAATCCTCTACCAACAAATAAGTTTCAAATTCCATCCACTTATCATTATCTTCTATTTCACTCTTTAAATACAGATTGACACCCCTAGTCTGATTTTTATAGTGACTTCGCCGACAACAAATACAAGAAACATTTGGTCTTTCACCTGAAATTACCTTAAACTTTGTGATTTCATCCTCAAATTTTTCTGTAATTACGGGTTCTACATTGTCTTCAACATTTTGTTCTACTAATGTGTCAGTTTCTTCACTCTCTTGCTGAGGCCCAAAGTAACAAAACTCAATATCCTCACAGACCTGCTTCACATCTGATACTGATCCACGCAAAAGAGCACTGTTCAACTCACTTAACTTTAGTGCTGGACTTTTTGCATAATGCAACCTTCTCACTAACTTCTGCATTTGAGTATGATGTACTGCCAGCATTCTGAAATGGTGAAAAACACTTTCACAAACTTTTCTAGAAAGACAAGACAGAGAATGACCTTGCAAACCAGTATGTTTTCTCACTCTGCAAGAGTCTAGTCCTTGCAACAGCTTAATCTTTTGTTTTACACTTTTTTTACTATAGGTTCGTAAAAAAACTATATAATTTTTCAATAGATTCCTGTCGTAAACTGCAAACACTACTGCAATCCCAAGTGTACACAGGGTTTTTAGCACGTCTCCCTAAAACTTCATCAGCTATCACTTCTTCTGCATTTCTTTCAACCATTTTCTCTTTCTCCATTGGACAACCATCACTAACTTCATAACCTCTACCACTGGTGTCAACTGCATACAATAATTTTTCACTTAGTGAATAACTCTCTTCATTAAAAAAAGGCTCTGAACTAGAACTGTGTTTCCATTCTCCCAAACAAACATCACAACATTTTTTTTATTAATAATTATTTTCCTCCTACTTTTGGCCTTCATTACATATATTGGTTTATCTAGTGATCGAATTCTGTTTAACAATAAAATAAACAGTTTCCTTTTTACTTCAAAAGCCTTTTACACAATGCTTTCAATATGCTTCTTCTTTTTATAAAATAAAGCTCTCTTTTTATATTTCTTCACATTTTTCAGGAAATTATCCACTACTCTCTTGTAAAATATTTTTTTGCGTAATTCCTTATACTTATTTTGTCTTCTTTTACCATACTTTGGTGCCGATTCCGATTCTGCAAAACCCGGGTACAAATGGTCGTACGGAGCGTTTTCTCCATATGACTCGTACCCGGGAAATCCACCGTACAAACCAGCAAGTATGATTCGTACAGAAATACCATTTCCGTACGAATCGTAAAAAACACCGTGCGGCTAAAAAATACATACAATTCCAATCCTGGACAGCGTGTACGCGACGTCCGCACGGAGTCAGGCAGCGTTTTACGGACCAGCAAGTACGATTCGTACCCACAGCACTCCGCACGTCTATATTTTTATGGGAGCCAAAAAGTGCCGGAAAAGCTACGTACGCCGCGATGCACGAGGAAAAGGGGGCCCGGTACGCGCCGTACCCCCACCCCTGTAGGTATGCGCCGTACCCCCAGCCCCCCGTAGGTACGCACCATACCCCCAGCCCCCTGTAGGTATGCGCTGTACCCCCAGCCCCCGTAGGTACGTGCCGTACCCCTAGCCCCCTGTTGGTACGCACCGTACCCCCAGCCCCGGGTGGTGGGGGTACGGCACATACCTACGGGGGGCTGGGGGTACGGCGCGTACCTATGGGGGCTGGGGGTATGGCACGTACCTATGGGACTGGGGGTACGGCACGTACCTATGGGGGTGGGGGTATGGCGCGTACCTATGGGGGCAGGGGGTACAGGGCGTACCTATGGGGGGCTGGGGGGTACAGCGTGTACCTACAGGGGGCTGGGGGTACGGCGTGCACCTACAGGGCTGGGGGTACGGCATGTACCTACGGGGGGCTGGGGGTACGGCACGTACCTACGGGGGGCTGGGGGTATGGCACGTACCTACGGGGGGCTGGGGGTACGGCGCGTACCTACGGGGGTGGGGGTACGGCACATACCTACAGGGGGTACGGCATGTACCTACGGGGGGCTGGGCGTACAGCGCGTACCTATGGGGGTGGGGGTACGGCACGTACCTATGGGGGGCTGGGGGTATGGCGCGTACCTACAGGGGCTGGGGGATGGTGCGTTCCTACGGGGGTGGGGGTATGGCACGTACCTACGGGGGGCTGGGGGTACGGCACATACCTACGGGGGCTGGGGTACGGCACGTACCTACGGGGGGCTGGGGGTACGGGGCGTACAGGCACGGGGCTGGTAGACGGGCCTGGGGTGCGGCGCGTACAGGTGCGGGCTGTGCTACGGTGTTGGGGTACGGTGCGGAGGGCGGGTACGGTGCTGACATACGGGGGTACGGTGCTGACATGTGCGGGGTGTGGGGGGCTGTATGACTCGTATCCGGGCACAAGTTTACCCATGTACATGTAGGCTACAGCGTTCGCTCCGTACGGGGCATTTTACATGTGGTTGTGTATTCGGACGGGCGGTACGGATCGTACTTGCGCGCTCGGACTTCTGTTTTACGATTTGCATGTAAAAATGTCCGGCTTCCTGTCGTACACTTTTCTCGACGCTTTTCGGACGTAAAAATTTACAGCTCCCTCTCGGACCATTGTCCCGACGCAATTTGTATGTATTTTTCACGTACGAATCGTACTTGGCCATTTGTACGGTACTTGTACGATTCGTACGTAAAAAAATACGGATACGAGTCATACGCAAAATATTTTTCACGGATCGGAATCAACGCCCTTATGTCCTTTGACTGAACATTTGCTTTTTTACTTTTCCTCCTAATTTGATTTTTTTTCTTACTTAAAAAAATCTCTGAAACTGGAGCATTCTCTACATTCTGTTTGCTCCTACAAACATTTTTAATAAATTGCTTTGTGATCTTACCAGAAGATTTTTTCCTTTTAGCCACATTATCTTGTACATTCAATACTTGTGGTTGATGTTTCTTCAAATAATCCTCTTGTCTCTGCTCTTTTCTTTTTCTTTTTTTTCTGGCATAATTTCTGAATTTTAACGTTGAAAAACAGTATCTGCAAAAAAGAATCACAAATAAATGTATATTAATAACTTTCAAATTTACAGTATTACATTACTGTACAAACACATTTTATTTAAAAACTGACTAAGAAACTATAGCCCTGAGCCACAAGTGTGACGATGATTAAAACACTACATACATAGTATATACTACTTTGAAGCAGTTCATGCCCTAAAGCCTACCTCACTAAAAGACTACATGCTAACTGACTGAATGATTACAATACTATAAGGAAAGAAACTGAGTGAGTGACAGGGTGTTTCCTAGAAGTGTATGAATACTGACATGGATATTGATGGTGTGAAAAACAAGTGTGTAGTGATTAGAGACCTACATGCATACTGGACAAATGTTTCAATCCATCCATATGTTAAGGCCTCTCTCACTCCAATACTATTTGGATACTGATTAAATGATTAGAGTACTGCAAGGAGAGTGCCTGGGTGAGTTTATAAGTGTTCGGGTTTTGGCACAGTGAATGGATTACTCCATGGTGCTGAATGGGTCACTAGAGGACTCCAAGGGGAGTGACAGAGTATTTGCTAGAAGTACTTGGATACTGACTGAATGATTAGAGTACTGCAAGGAGAGTGCCTGGGTGAATTTATCAGTGGTTGGGTTTTGATACAGTCAATGGATTAGTACATGGTGCTGAATGAGTCACTCGAGGAGTGCAAAGGGAGTGACAGGATGTTTGCTGGAATTGTATGGATATTGACTGGTGAATCGCAGGTATGAAAGACAAGTGTGTTGATGGTTAGAGGACTACGTGCATAGTGGATAGGGGTTTGAAGCAGTCCATATGCTAAGGCCTGGTCACTGAATAAGCACTTGGGTACTGACTGAATGATTAGAGTACTGCAAGGACACTGCCTGGGTGAATTTATAAGTGTTTGGGTTTTGGCGCACTGAAAGGATTAGTACATGGTGCTGAATGGATCAGTAGTGTAGTACAAAGTCAGTGACAGGGTGTTTCCCGGAAGTGTATGGATAGTGACTGGGGAATTGAACGTGTGAAAGACAAGTGTGTAGGTGGTTAGAGAACTGCATCCATACTGAATAGGCATTTAAAGCAATCCATGTGCTAAGGCCTGGCTCACTGCATGAGTACTTGGGTACTGACTGAATGATTAGAGTACAGCAAGAAGAGTGCCTGGGTGAATTTATAAGTGGTAGGCTTTTGGCGCAGGGAATGGATTAGTACTTGGTACTGAATGGGTCACTAGAAGAATGCAAAGGCAGTGACAGGATGTTTGCTGGTCTGTATGGATACTGACTATGGAATTGAAAGTGTGAAAGACAAGTGTCTAGGTGGTTAGAAGACTGCATGCATAGTAGATAGGAGTTTGAAGCAGTCCATGTGCTAAGGCCTGGCTCACTGCATGAATACTTAGGCAGTGACTGAATCATTAGAGTACTGGAAAGAGAGTGTCTTGGTGAATTTATAAGTGTTTGGGTTTTGGCTAGGCCTGGGCTAAATTTCCGTTCCGCAAGCGGAAATTGCGATAATTTGACATTTTCGCGTTCCGCGGAGAGCGTGAAAATGTCAAAATTTCCTCATTCCGCAGCTTAGCGAAAATTTGTTTCTTGCTTGCGCTGTAAAATAATACATTCTCGCGCGTGCGCGATCGCCTTACCTGAATCCCCGCGTTCGCCGACAAGTTTTCCCGATCCGGTCGCGTTCTCCACGAGATGTTGGATTGTTGGTAGCCATTTGCGCTGTCTCGCGACAGTTCGCGCCCGCAGTAACGTCATGCGTCACGTGATCACGTCTTTCTTCTCGCGATCATGCACCTCGAGAAGAGTGAAAACAAGATGGCCGCGCCCGCGAGCAACCGCATGGGTAAGTTGGCGAGCCGCGACCACGCAGAAAATACCGTGAACGTTTGGGAAAAAAACGTCCGCAACTTCGCGATATTTCCGCGTGTTTGCGGAGATTTGTAACATTTTTGCGATAATTTGCGAAAGTCGCTTTCGCAAATTTCGCCCACCCCTAGTTGTGGCACAGTGAATGGATTACTACATGATGCTGAATGGGTCACTAGAACACTGCAAAGGGAGTGACAGGGTGTTTCCTGGAAGTGTATGCATGCTGACTAGGGAATTGTATAGGTGGTTAGAGAACTACATGCATACTGTATAGACATTTGAAGCAGTCTATTTGGTAATGAATGGTTCACAACATAAGTACTTAGAAACTAACTAAATCATCAGACTACTTCTAGGACAGTACCTGGGTAAAAATTTTAAATTTTCAGTTCTGGTGCAGTGAAGACAATACTACATGGTTCTGCACTTTAGTGTCAAAGCATGATTCATTTTTTCAATGCATAAGCAAACATTGGCTTCTAATGCTACTAAAACTTGACAACATGACAGGTTTAAAAACACTTATCTGCCACCAAATACATAATGTTACCAAATGCTTCTCTCACAGTGGTTCCCAAATGCACACAATCTCACAGTGTGATTCTAGACAACAATCACTATCCCTAGGAGTTTACCAAACCTCATTCACTACAGTGGAAGTGGTAAGGGAACTGCACACAATCTACATATTTCTCGACTGCACTTTAGTGTCAATACCTGACTCATTTAATCAACGCATAAGAAAAGACTTGCTTCTAATGCTACTAAAACTTGACAACATGACAAGTTTTAAAAAAGTTATCTGCCAGCAAATACACAATGTTACCAAACGCTTCTCTCACAGTGGTTCCCAAATGCACACAGACTCACCGTGTGATTCTAGACAATCACCACTATCCCTAGGAGTTTACCAAAACTCATTCACTACAGTGGAAGTGGTAAACGTACTGCACACAATCTACATATTTCACAACTGCACTTTAATGTCAATGCCTGACTAATTTAATCAACGCATAAGCAAAGACTGGCTTCTAATGCTACTAAAACTTCACAACATGACAGGTTTTAAAACAGTTATCTGTCAGCAAATACACGATGTTACCAAGCGCTTCTCTCACAGTGGTTCCCAAATGCACACAGACTCACAGTGTGATTCTAGACAATCATCACTATCCCTAGGAGTTTACCAAAACTCATTCACTACAGTGGAAGTGGTAAAGGTACTGCACACAATCTACATATTTCACGTCTGCACTTTAATGTCAATGCCTGACTAATTTAATCAACGCATAAGCAAAGACTGGCTTCTAATGCTACTAAAACTTCACAACATGACATGTTTTAAAACACTTGTCTGTCAGCAAATACACAATGTTACCAAACGCTTCTCTCACAGTGGTTCCCAAATGCACACAGACTCACAGTGTGATTCTAGAAAAGCACCACTATCCCTAGGAATATACCAAAACTCATTCACTACACTGAAAGTGGTAAAGGAAATGCACACAATCTACATATTTCACAACTACACTTTACTATAAATACCTAACTCATTTAATGAAAGCATAAGCCATAACTGTCTTCTAATGCTACTAAAACTTGACAACATCACAGGTTTTAAAACAATTATCTGTCAACAAATACACGATCTTACCAAACACTTCTCTCACAGGGGTTCCCAAATGCACACAGACTCACAGTGTGATTCTAGACAAGCACCACTATCCCTAGGAGTTTACCAAAACGTATTCACTACAGTGGAAGTGGTAAAGGTACTGCACACAATCTACATATTTCACGACTTCACTTTAATGTCAATGCCTGACTAATTTAATCAACGCATAAGCAAAGACTGGCTTCTAATGGTACTAAAACTTGACAACATGACATGTTTTAAAACACTTATCTGTCAGCAAATACACGATGTTACCAAACACTTCTCTCACAGTGGTTCACAAATGCACACAGACTCACAGTGTGATTCTAGACAAGCACCACTATCCCTAGGAATATGCCAAAACTCATTCACTACAGTGTAAGTGGTAAAGGAACTGTACACAATCTACATATTTCACGACTGCACTTTAATGTCAATGCCTGACTAATTTAATCAACGCATAAGCAAAGACTGGCTTCTAATGCTACTAAAACTTCACAACATGACATGTTTTAAAACACTTATCTGTCAGCAAATAGACGATGTTACCAAACGCTTCTCTCACAGTGGTTCACAAATGCACACAGACTCACAGTGTGATTCTAGACAAGCACCATGATCCCTAGGAATATACCAAAACTCATTCACTACACTGAAAGTGGTAAAGGAAATGCACACATCCTACATATTTCACAACTACACTTTACTGTCAATACCTAACTCATTTAATGAAAGCATCAGCCATAACTGTCTTCTAATGCTACTAAAACTTGACAACATGACAGGTTTTAAAACATTTATCTGGTAGCAAATAGACGATGTTACCAAACAGTTCTCTCACAGTGGTTCCCAAATGCACACAGACTCACAGTGTGATTCTAGACAATCACCACTATCCCTAGGAGTTTACCACAACTCATTCACTACAGTGGAAGTGGTAAAGGTACTGCACACAATCTACATATTTCACGTCTGCACTTTAATGTCAATGCCTGACTAATTTAATCAACGCATAAGCAAAGACTGGCTTCTAATGCTACTAAAACTTCACAGCATGACATGTTTTAAAACACTTGTCTGTCAGCAAATACACAATGTTACCAAACGCTTCTCTCACAGTGGTTCCCAAATGCACACAGACTCACAGTGTGATTCTAGACAAGCACCACTATCCCTAGGAATATACCAAAACTCATTCACTACACTGAAAGTGGTAAAGGAAATGCACACAATATACATATTTCACAACTACACTTTACTATAAATACCTAACTCCTTTAATGAAAGCATAAGCCATAACTGTCTTCTAATGCTACTAAAACTTGACAACATCACAGGTTTTAAAACAATTATCTGTCAACAAATACACAATCTTACCAAACACTTCTCTCACAGTGGTTCCCAAATGCACACAGACTCACAGTGTGATTCTAGACAAGCACCACTATCCCTAGGAGTTTACCAAAACGTATTCACTACAGTGGAAGTGGTAAAGGTACTGCACACAATCTACATATTTCACGACTTCACTTTAATGTCAATGCCTGACTAATTTAATCAACGCATAAGCAAAGACTGGCTTCTAATGCTACTAAAACTTGACAACATGACATGTTTTAAAACACTTATCTGTCAGCAAATACACAATGTTACCAAACACTTCTCTCACAGTGGTTCACAAATGCACACAGACTCACAGTGTGATTCTAGACAAGCACCACGATCCCTAGGAATATACCAAAACTCATTCACTACACTGAAAGTGGTAAAGGAAATGCACACATCCTACATATTTCACAACTACACTTTACTGTCAATACCTAACTCATTTAATGAAAGCATCAGCCATAACTGTCTTCTAATGCTACTAAAACTTGACAACATGACAGGTTTTAAATCATTTATCTGTCAGCAAATAGACGATGTTACCAAACAGTTCTCTCACAGTGGTTCCCAAATGCACACAGACTCACAGTGTGATTCTAGACAAGCACCACTATCCCTAGGAATATACCAAAACTCATTCACTACACTGAAAGTGGTAAAGGAAATGCACACAATCTACATATTTCACAACTACACTTTACTGTCATACCTAACTCATTTAATGAAAGCATCAGCCATAACTGTCTTCTAATGCTACTAAAACTTGACAACATGACAGGTTTTAAAACACTTATCTGTCAGCAAATAGACGATGTTACTAAATACTTCTCTCACAGTGGTTCCCAAATGCACACAGACTCACAGTGTGATTCTAGACAAGCACCACTATCCCTAGGAGTTTACCAAAACGTATTCACTACAGTGGAAGTGGTAAAGGTACGGCACACAATCTACATATTTCACGACTTCACTTTAATGTCAATGCCTGACTAATTTAATCAATGCATAAGCAAAGACTGGCTTCTAATGCTACTAAAACTTGACAAGATGACATGTTTTAAAACACTTATCTGTCAGCAAATACACGATGTTACCAAACACTTCTCTCACAGTGGTTCACAAATGCACACAGACTCACAGTGTGATTCTAGACAAGCACCACTATCCCTAGGAATATGCCAAAACTCATTCACTACAGTGTAAGTGGTAAAGGAACTGTACACAATCTACATATTTCACAACTGCACTTTAATGTCAATGCCTGACTAATTTAATCAACGCATAAGCAAAGACTGGCTTCTAATGCTACTAAAACTTCACAACATGACATGTTTTAAAACACTTATCTGTCAGCAGATAGACGATGTTACCAAACGCTTCTCTCACAGTGGTTCACAAATGCACACAGACTCACAGTGTGATTCTAGACAAGCATCACGATCCCTAGGAATATACCAAAACTCATTCACTACACTGAAAGTGGTAAAGGAAATGCACACATCCTACATATTTCACAACTACACTTTACTGTCAATACCTAACTCATTTAATGAAAGCATCAGCCATAACTGTCTTCTAATGCTACTAAAACTTGACAACAAGACAGGTTTTAAAACATTTATCTGTCAGCAAATAGACGATGTTACCAAACAGTTCTCTCACAGTGGTTCCCAAATGCACACAGACTCACAGTGTGATTCTAGACAAGCACCACTATCCCTAGGAATATACCAAAACTCATTCACTACACTGAAAGTGGTAAAGGAAATGCACACAATCTACATATTTCACAACTACACTTTACTGTCAATACCTAACTCATTTAATGAAAGCATCAGCCATAACTGTCTTCTAATGCTACTAAAACTTGACAACATGACAGGTTTTAAATCATTTATCAGTCAGCAAATAGACGATGTTACCAAACAGTTCTCTCACAGTGGTTCCCAAATGCACACAGACTCACAGTGTGATTCTAGACAAGCACCACTATCCCTAGGAATATACCAAAACTCATTCACTACACTGAAAGTGGTAAAGGAAATGCACACAATCTACATATTTCACAACTACACTTTACTGTCAATACCTAACTCATTTCATGAAAGCATCAGCCATAACTGTCTTCTAATGCTACTAAAACTTGACAACATGACAGGTTTTAAATCATTTATCTGTCAGCAAATAGACGATGTTACCAAACAGTTCTCTCACAGTGGTTCCCAAATGCACACAGACTCACAGTGTGATTCTAGACAAGCACCACTATCCCTAGGAATATACCAAAACTCATTCACTACACTGAAAGTGGTAAAGGAAATGCACACAATCTACATATTTCACAACTACACTTTACTGTCAATACCTAACTCATTTAATGAAAGCATCAGCCATAACTGTCTTCTAATGCTACTAAAACTTGACAACATGACAGGTTTTAAAACACTTATCTGTCAGCAAATAGACGATGTTACTAAATACTTCTCTCACAGTGGTTCCCAAATGCACACAGACTCACAGTGTGATTCTAGACAAGCACCACTATCCCTAGGAGTTTACCAAAACGTATTCACTACAGTGGAAGTGGTAAAGGTACTGCACACAATCTACATATTTCACGACTTCACTTTAATGTCAATGCCTGACTAATTTAATCAATGCATAAGCAAAGACTGGCTTCTAATGCTACTAAAACTTGACAAGATGACATGTTTTAAAACACTTATCTGTCAGCAAATACACGATGTTACCAAACACTTCTCTCACAGTGGTTCACAAATGCACACAGACTCACAGTGTGATTCTAGACAAGCACCACTATCCCTAGGAATATGCCAAAACTCATTCACTACAGTGTAAGTGGTAAAGGAACTGTACACAATCTACATATTTCACGACTGCACTTTAATGTCAATGCCTGACTAATTTAATCAACGCATAAGCAAAGACTGGTTTCTAATGCTACTAAAACTTCACAACATGACATGTTTTAAAACACTTATCTGTCAGCAGATAGACGATGTTACCAAACGCTTCTCTCACAGTGGTTCACAAATGCACACAGACTCACAGTGTGATTCTAGACAAGCATCACGATCCCTAGGAATATACCAAAACTCATTCACTACACTGAAAGTGGTAAAGGAAATGCACACATCCTACATATTTCACAACTACACTTTACTGTCAATACCTAACTCATTTAATGAAAGCATCAGCCATAACTGTCTTCTAATGCTACTAAAACTTGACAACATGACAGGTTTTAAAACATTTATCTGTCAGCAAATAGACGATGTTACCAAACAGTTCTCTCACAGTGGTTCCCAAATGCACACAGACTCACAGTGTGATTCTAGACAAGCACCACTATCCCTAGGAACATACCAAAACTCATTCACTACACTGAAAGTGGTAAAGGAAATGCACACAATCTACATATTTCACAACTACACTTTACTGTCAATACCTAACTCATTTAATGAAAGCATCAGCCATAACTGTCTTCTAATGCTACTAAAACTTGACAACATGACAGGTTTTAAAACACTTATCTGTCAGCAAATAGACGATGTTACTAAACAGTTCTTTCACAGTGGTTCCCAAATGCACACAGACTCACAGTGTGATTCTAGACAAGCACCACTATCCCTAGGAGTTTACCAAACCTCATTCACTACAGTGGAAGTGGTAAGGGAACTGCACACAATCTACATATTTCTCGACTGCACTTTAGTGTCAATACCTGACTCATTTAATCAACGCATAAGAAAAGACTTGCTTCTAATGCTACTAAAACTTGACAACATGACAAGTTTTAAAAAAGTTATCTGCCAGCAAATACACAATGTTACCAAACGCTTCTCTCACAGTGGTTCCCAAATGCACACAGACTCACCGTGTGATTCTAGACAATCACCACTATCCCTAGGAGTTTACCAAAACTCATTCACTACAGTGGAAGTGGTAAACGTACTGCACACAATCTACATATTTCACAACTGCACTTTAATGTCAATGCCTGACTAATTTAATCAACGCATAAGCAAAGACTGGCTTCTAATGCTACTAAAACTTCACAACATGACAGGTTTTAAAACAGTTATCTGTCAGCAAATACACGATGTTACCAAGCGCTTCTCTCACAGTGGTTCCCAAATGCACACAGACTCACAGTGTGATTCTAGACAATCATCACTATCCCTAGGAGTTTACCAAAACTCATTCACTACAGTGGAAGTGGTAAACATACTGCACACAATCTACATATTTGACGACTGCAATTTAATGTCAATGCCTGACTAATTTAATCAACGCATAAGCAAAGACTGGCTTCTAATGCTACTAAATCTTCACAACATGACAGGTTTTAAAACAGTTATCTGTCAGCAAATACACGATCTAACAAAACGCTTCTCTCACAGTGGTTCCCAAATGCACATATACTCACAGTGTGATTCTAGACAAGCACCACTATCCCTAGGAGTTTACCAAAACTCATTCACTACAGTGGAAGTGGTAAAGGTACTGCACACAATCTACATATTTCACGTCTGCACTTTAATGTCAATGCCTGACTAATTTAATCAACGCATAAGCAAAGACTGGCTTCTAATGCTACTAAAACTTCACAACATGACATGTTTTAAAACACTTGTCTGTCAGCAAATACACAATGTTACCAAACGCTTCTCTCACAGTGGTTCCCAAATGCACACAGACTCACAGTGTGATTCTAGAAAAGCACCACTATCCCTAGGAATATACCAAAACTCATTCACTACACTGAAAGTGGTAAAGGAAATGCACACAATCTACATATTTCACAACTACACTTTACTATAAATACCTAACTCATTTAATGAAAGCATAAGCCATAACTGTCTTCTAATGCTACTAAAACTTGACAACATCACAGGTTTTAAAACAATTATCTGTCAACAAATACACGATCTTACCAAACACTTCTCTCACAGGGGTTCCCAAATGCACACAGACTCACAGTGTGATTCTAGACAAGCACCACTATCCCTAGGAGTTTACCAAAACGTATTCACTACAGTGGAAGTGGTAAAGGTACTGCACACAATCTACATATTTCACGACTTCACTTTAATGTCAATGCCTGACTAATTTAATCAACGCATAAGCAAAGACTGGCTTCTAATGGTACTAAAACTTGACAACATGACATGTTTTAAAACACTTATCTGTCAGCAAATACACGATGTTACCAAACACTTCTCTCACAGTGGTTCACAAATGCACACAGACTCACAGTGTGATTCTAGACAAGCACCACTATCCCTAGGAATATGCCAAAACTCATTCACTACAGTGTAAGTGGTAAAGGAACTGTACACAATCTACATATTTCACGACTGCACTTTAATGTCAATGCCTGACTAATTTAATCAACGCATAAGCAAAGACTGGCTTCTAATGCTACTAAAACTTCACAACATGACATGTTTTAAAACACTTATCTGTCAGCAAATAGACGATGTTACCAAACGCTTCTCTCACAGTGGTTCACAAATGCACACAGACTCACAGTGTGATTCTAGACAAGCACCATGATCCCTAGGAATATACCAAAACTCATTCACTACACTGAAAGTGGTAAAGGAAATGCACACATCCTACATATTTCACAACTACACTTTACTGTCAATACCTAACTCATTTAATGAAAGCATCAGCCATAACTGTCTTCTAATGCTACTAAAACTTGACAACATGACAGGTTTTAAAACATTTATCTGGTAGCAAATAGACGATGTTACCAAACAGTTCTCTCACAGTGGTTCCCAAATGCACACAGACTCACAGTGTGATTCTAGACAATCACCACTATCCCTAGGAGTTTACCACAACTCATTCACTACAGTGGAAGTGGTAAAGGTACTGCACACAATCTACATATTTCACGTCTGCACTTTAATGTCAATGCCTGACTAATTTAATCAACGCATAAGCAAAGACTGGCTTCTAATGCTACTAAAACTTCACAGCATGACATGTTTTAAAACACTTGTCTGTCAGCAAATACACAATGTTACCAAACGCTTCTCTCACAGTGGTTCCCAAATGCACACAGACTCACAGTGTGATTCTAGACAAGCACCACTATCCCTAGGAATATACCAAAACTCATTCACTACACTGAAAGTGGTAAAGGAAATGCACACAATATACATATTTCACAACTACACTTTACTATAAATACCTAACTCCTTTAATGAAAGCATAAGCCATAACTGTCTTCTAATGCTACTAAAACTTGACAACATCACAGGTTTTAAAACAATTATCTGTCAACAAATACACAATCTTACCAAACACTTCTCTCACAGTGGTTCCCAAATGCACACAGACTCACAGTGTGATTCTAGACAAGCACCACTATCCCTAGGAGTTTACCAAAACGTATTCACTACAGTGGAAGTGGTAAAGGTACTGCACACAATCTACATATTTCACGACTTCACTTTAATGTCAATGCCTGACTAATTTAATCAACGCATAAGCAAAGACTGGCTTCTAATGCTACTAAAACTTGACAACATGACATGTTTTAAAACACTTATCTGTCAGCAAATACACAATGTTACCAAACACTTCTCTCACAGTGGTTCACAAATGCACACAGACTCACAGTGTGATTCTAGACAAGCACCACGATCCCTAGGAATATACCAAAACTCATTCACTACACTGAAAGTGGTAAAGGAAATGCACACATCCTACATATTTCACAACTACACTTTACTGTCAATACCTAACTCATTTAATGAAAGCATCAGCCATAACTGTCTTCTAATGCTACTAAAACTTGACAACATGACAGGTTTTAAATCATTTATCTGTCAGCAAATAGACGATGTTACCAAACAGTTCTCTCACAGTGGTTCCCAAATGCACACAGACTCACAGTGTGATTCTAGACAAGCACCACTATCCCTAGGAATATACCAAAACTCATTCACTACACTGAAAGTGGTAAAGGAAATGCACACAATCTACATATTTCACAACTACACTTTACTGTCATACCTAACTCATTTAATGAAAGCATCAGCCATAACTGTCTTCTAATGCTACTAAAACTTGACAACATGACAGGTTTTAAAACACTTATCTGTCAGCAAATAGACGATGTTACTAAATACTTCTCTCACAGTGGTTCCCAAATGCACACAGACTCACAGTGTGATTCTAGACAAGCACCACTATCCCTAGGAGTTTACCAAAACGTATTCACTACAGTGGAAGTGGTAAAGGTACGGCACACAATCTACATATTTCACGACTTCACTTTAATGTCAATGCCTGACTAATTTAATCAATGCATAAGCAAAGACTGGCTTCTAATGCTACTAAAACTTGACAAGATGACATGTTTTAAAACACTTATCTGTCAGCAAATACACGATGTTACCAAACACTTCTCTCACAGTGGTTCACAAATGCACACAGACTCACAGTGTGATTCTAGACAAGCACCACTATCCCTAGGAATATGCCAAAACTCATTCACTACAGTGTAAGTGGTAAAGGAACTGTACACAATCTACATATTTCACAACTGCACTTTAATGTCAATGCCTGACTAATTTAATCAACGCATAAGCAAAGACTGGCTTCTAATGCTACTAAAACTTCACAACATGACATGTTTTAAAACACTTATCTGTCAGCAGATAGACGATGTTACCAAACGCTTCTCTCACAGTGGTTCACAAATGCACACAGACTCACAGTGTGATTCTAGACAAGCATCACGATCCCTAGGAATATACCAAAACTCATTCACTACACTGAAAGTGGTAAAGGAAATGCACACATCCTACATATTTCACAACTACACTTTACTGTCAATACCTAACTCATTTAATGAAAGCATCAGCCATAACTGTCTTCTAATGCTACTAAAACTTGACAACAAGACAGGTTTTAAAACATTTATCTGTCAGCAAATAGACGATGTTACCAAACAGTTCTCTCACAGTGGTTCCCAAATGCACACAGACTCACAGTGTGATTCTAGACAAGCACCACTATCCCTAGGAATATACCAAAACTCATTCACTACACTGAAAGTGGTAAAGGAAATGCACACAATCTACATATTTCACAACTACACTTTACTGTCAATACCTAACTCATTTAATGAAAGCATCAGCCATAACTGTCTTCTAATGCTACTAAAACTTGACAACATGACAGGTTTTAAATCATTTATCAGTCAGCAAATAGACGATGTTACCAAACAGTTCTCTCACAGTGGTTCCCAAATGCACACAGACTCACAGTGTGATTCTAGACAAGCACCACTATCCCTAGGAATATACCAAAACTCATTCACTACACTGAAAGTGGTAAAGGAAATGCACACAATCTACATATTTCACAACTACACTTTACTGTCAATACCTAACTCATTTCATGAAAGCATCAGCCATAACTGTCTTCTAATGCTACTAAAACTTGACAACATGACAGGTTTTAAATCATTTATCTGTCAGCAAATAGACGATGTTACCAAACAGTTCTCTCACAGTGGTTCCCAAATGCACACAGACTCACAGTGTGATTCTAGACAAGCACCACTATCCCTAGGAATATACCAAAACTCATTCACTACACTGAAAGTGGTAAAGGAAATGCACACAATCTACATATTTCACAACTACACTTTACTGTCAATACCTAACTCATTTAATGAAAGCATCAGCCATAACTGTCTTCTAATGCTACTAAAACTTGACAACATGACAGGTTTTAAAACACTTATCTGTCAGCAAATAGACGATGTTACTAAATACTTCTCTCACAGTGGTTCCCAAATGCACACAGACTCACAGTGTGATTCTAGACAAGCACCACTATCCCTAGGAGTTTACCAAAACGTATTCACTACAGTGGAAGTGGTAAAGGTACTGCACACAATCTACATATTTCACGACTTCACTTTAATGTCAATGCCTGACTAATTTAATCAATGCATAAGCAAAGACTGGCTTCTAATGCTACTAAAACTTGACAAGATGACATGTTTTAAAACACTTATCTGTCAGCAAATACACGATGTTACCAAACACTTCTCTCA
This sequence comes from Triturus cristatus, assembly GCF_964204655.1. NCBI lineage: Eukaryota > Metazoa > Chordata > Amphibia > Caudata > Salamandridae > Triturus > Triturus cristatus. The sequence continues at coordinate 465,116,695 of NC_140589.1, forward strand.
CAGTGGTTCACAAATGCACACAGACTCACAGTGTGATTCTAGACAAGCACCACTATCCCTAGGAATATGCCAAAACTCATTCACTACAGTGTAAGTGGTAAAGGAACTGTACACAATCTACATATTTCACGACTGCACTTTAATGTCAATGCCTGACTAATTTAATCAACGCATAAGCAAAGACTGGTTTCTAATGCTACTAAAACTTCACAACATGACATGTTTTAAAACACTTATCTGTCAGCAGATAGACGATGTTACCAAACGCTTCTCTCACAGTGGTTCACAAATGCACACAGACTCACAGTGTGATTCTAGACAAGCATCACGATCCCTAGGAATATACCAAAACTCATTCACTACACTGAAAGTGGTAAAGGAAATGCACACATCCTACATATTTCACAACTACACTTTACTGTCAATACCTAACTCATTTAATGAAAGCATCAGCCATAACTGTCTTCTAATGCTACTAAAACTTGACAACATGACAGGTTTTAAAACATTTATCTGTCAGCAAATAGACGATGTTACCAAACAGTTCTCTCACAGTGGTTCCCAAATGCACACAGACTCACAGTGTGATTCTAGACAAGCACCACTATCCCTAGGAACATACCAAAACTCATTCACTACACTGAAAGTGGTAAAGGAAATGCACACAATCTACATATTTCACAACTACACTTTACTGTCAATACCTAACTCATTTAATGAAAGCATCAGCCATAACTGTCTTCTAATGCTACTAAAACTTGACAACATGACAGGTTTTAAAACACTTATCTGTCAGCAAATAGACGATGTTACTAAACAGTTCTTTCACAGTGGTTCCCAAATGCACACAGACTCACAGTGTGATTCTAGACAAGCACCACTATCCCTAGGAGTTTACCAAAACTCATTCACTACAGTGGAAGTGGTAGGGGAACTGCACACAATCTACATATTTCACAACTGCACTTTAGTGTCAATGCCTGACTCATTTAATCAACGCATAAGCAAAGACTGGCTTCTAATGCTACTAAAACTTGACAACATGACAGGTTTTAAAACAGTTATCTCTCAGCAAATACATGATGTTTCCAAACACTTCTCTCACAGTGATTCCCAAATGCACACAGACCAATTGATGCCATTGGTGAAATACTTCATGCAAATCCAACACCCTGACCTCATAATAGTGCACTGTGGTGGCAATGATCTAGGCACTTTGACTGGGGTAGATCTGGAAATGCTTATGAAGGACACCTTTGCAGAACTGATTTCACTTTTCCCTAAAACTGCCTTTGTGTATTCTAACATATGCCAAAGGCATAAATGGAACTGGTCCGATCATTTTTGTCCACAGATTGAGAAAGCTAGGAAACATGTGAATAAATCTGTTTCTGCTTTTCTTCGAGACTACAGAATGGGGTCCATTTACAATAACAATCTGCGCTTTCATATGCAAGAGATGTTTAGGAGAGATGGAGTACACTTTATTGATGAAGGAAACAAAGTCTTCCTCAACAAATTTAGACTCTGGATAGGTACTTACTTATAAGTACCAAAAACTCTCAATCAACACAACGGCTCTTTTTAGAGCCACTCAAGAACAAAACACTTAAGCTTGATCTTTATCTCCCCAAAATTTCATTTTTTTCCCTTGGATCTGCGAACCCACCGCAAGAGGATCCGTGCATCCAACGCGATAGAATTCGCGCACCGTGCGCACATTCCGCCGTTTTTTTTTTTAAAAAGGGGGGTCCCAGGGGTCCTTCTGGGACCCCCTAAGCACCTCTAGAGGGTCAGAGTATTTCCACTCTGCCCCCTTTATATGGTTTACACACTTTTTCCCCTTGCTTCTTCAGCCTCGCTCCTACCGAGGCAGAAAATGGCCGCCAACAGTTCCTGGTATCGAATGTAGAGAGGCACTCGACAGCCAATTAGCATTCAGCGCGCGATCGGGAGGGTGTGCGCTTGGTTCGGGGAGGGTGCGCTCATGGTGCGGGTAGGGTCCGCGGATCCTGCGAGGCCATAGATATATATGTACATTTACCTCTAATTTTCTCAGGAACTACTGAACAGATTCACACCATATATGCAAAAGGCACGAGTCCGAACTGGGGACTACGTCTTTGCCAAATTTGGTGTCATTCCGTTCAGCGGTTCGGGCTGTAGCTGCGACAACAGATCCTATGGTAAATTGCATGGGGAAAATGGGTTTTGGGACCCCCCTTTTATCTCGGCCCCCGCTTGACGGATCACCACAAAACTTTCAGACTTATTGGGAATAGAATGTAGCGGATTTTCTATGGAAAATAGGTCCTAACTATAACTACCTACTGGCGACCGCCAGTAGGTAATATATATATATATATATATATATATATATATATATATATATATATATATATATATTTTCAAAGGCTCTGCAATGGAAATACTGTATTTAGACACTTATTTGCCCATGTCTTCTTCCATACATTTTTAGCTATACATATATTACAAATATTTTTTTTCATAAAGACACATATGTCATCAGCAGAAGATTGCGGTTGCGTGAGTTATAGTTGCCTGCACTAACTATAACGGGGGAATTTCATTGGTTTTTTATCAGTAAAATTTCCGCTAACTATAACATGTGTGAAACCTATGGTTTTTTCAGTGAATTTGCAAGGTTTTTTAAATGCTAATTCCTAACTATAACGTGTGTGAAACCTATGGTTTTTTCAGTGAATTTGTACGGTTTTTTAAATGCTAAGTTACTTTACGCCATTCGTGGCGTGCGCGCCCACTTAATGCAGTTCGTTCCGTGCGCGCACGGTGCGCTTCGCGCACCGCGCGCCCACTTTACGCAGTTAGTGCCATGCACGCACGGTGGGCACGCGGTGCGCTACGTGCACCGCGTGCCCACGTTACGCTAGATGGGCCATGTACGCACGATGCGCTTCGCGCACCGTGCGCACATGGAGGACATATGATGCACTTCGTTTTGAAAGGTAATATTTTAATTTTTCGTATATGTTATAAGCCATGCACAAATGGTGCCCTTCAGGCACCATTTGCACACGGGGTGGAGAGAGTGTGGATAATTTTTTTTTATTATTATTTTTTTAATATTTTAGTTTATCGCATCTCTAATAAGCCATGCTCAATTGGTGCCCTTCGGGCACCAATTGCACACGGGGTGGGGAGAGTGTGGATAATTTTTTTTTTTTTATAATTTTTTACCGTACGCGTACGATAAGCGTAATCGGCGAAATTACCGAAAAAATAAAAATTCAGTTTTTGGCCTTGGGGGATCTTTGGGGACTCCCTCAACATGGCTATGTGTGTGGGAGCTGTCTAAACAGCCCCTTTACATGTTTTTGTGCTTTATATTTTAAACATCACTCTCAGTGCGAGAGAGAAAATGGCGGCCGCCGCTTCCTGGTTTCGGCCGATTCGAATGTTTACTAAGATCTAAGAGCCAATCAGAATCGCGCTCGCGCACGCCACCGTACGCGTACGGTAAGCGTACCGTAAGCGCACCGTAAGCTGGCTCAGATATATATATTGATTTAAAGGCTATTTTCTCAGAATCTACTGAACAGATTTACACCAAACCTACAAAAGGCACTTCCTTGACCTGAGGACTACCTCTCTGCCTAATTTCTAGTAATTCTGTTCAGCCATTCGGGCTGTAGCCCTGTCTAAAGGTCCTATGGAAAAATGCATGGGAAAAACGCGTTTTGGGACCCCCCTTTTATCTCAGCCCCCGCTTGACGAATCCCCCCGAGACTTTCAGGGTAGAAGCGGAGCGTAGCGCCCCACCTATTTTGAAAAATTCGCGAGGATTCGTCGACCGGCGCCAAAGTTATTCAAAATAGAATGTTGCGGATTTCCTATGGAAACGTGGTCCTAACTATAACTACCTACTGGCGACTGCCAGTAGGTAATATATATATACTGTACCTCGAGGTCTAAGGATTTTATTAGCACCCAGTTTTGACAACCCGAACCCTCTGATGCTAAAGGAGTGGGGAGAAAGCAATCTTGCGGCATCCATGAACCTTGTATGTATTCTCATTAAATATGCTGAAATAGATCGGCTAGAATTGGTCAAAGAAATTGATAATATCAATGAACAGATCAACAAATTGGAACAAAATGAATATATAAGTAAGACGCGTGAAGAAATAAATGAACGTTTGAAGAAACAAGAAGAAAAAATCAAAAATAGAAAAATATTCAAGTTTGCACGCGACCTAGCCGACTATGAGAATGGCCAAATATATACATTTGCACGCAAATATGTTAACGCAAGAAAAATGAAATTAGACGCGAGAAGCAAACAAAATACTGACCCGATGGAAAGATGCCAATCCAATGATGCAAGGGCTTCAACAACAGCAGCAATGGATTCAGACTCACTGACCAGCGATACCGGTTCGGAAAGTGGAAGTCTTTATAATTCCAATGTTATAACAGAAGCAACTAGACTCAACTTGGGGGAAGAGGTCGATTTTTTAGCCCTAGAACGACGCAACACGCTGAGACCACGAAAACAGCAAACACACGACGAAATGTCAGACGGAGGGAAAGACGCAAAAAAACCAAATCAAAAGTCTACAAAAAAATATTGGCGCAAGTAGATGATATGGAAGACAATACTATCATTAATTTGTCCAATGTAAAATTCACAAAAGCAGAGAAACAAATACTAATGCTTGGTCTTTCATTCTGTCCATCTGAAGATTTTAATTATGCGCAAACGAGAATTGACTTGTTCTGTTTTATTAGGAAATTAAAACTCCAAAAATTCTTTGCCATTAAGAATGGATTGGCAACAAACAAAAATGAACAATTAAAATTGAAAACTACGAGCAATCTACAGACATCAGACATTTCGTCCCTATTAACAATACAGCAACTTTATGATGACAATGACAATCCATCATCTGATGTCTCAACACAGCAAAATTTACTGGATATGGGCATCTTACAACAAGGAGCAGGCAGTAGTCCTTTTAAGAATAAATCAACATTCATCCCCATGATGCCCAAGGATGCGATAGACATTTTTCATGAAAGGGTCACAGAAGATATAAAACAACTTTATCAAAAAGTAAAGCGGAAAAAACGAGACAAGAAATACAAAGAAATTGAATATGCAAGATTAATTAAGAAGATCCAAAGTAATCAAGAAATCGTGGTAATGCAATCAGACAAAGGTGGCAACATTGTGATCTGGCCTATTAATGATTACACAAGAGAAGCAATAAGACAACTTTCTGATTCAAGTTGCTATGAAAAATCGACCATACAGCAATACAACAAAGCAAAAGAAAACCTGTCAAAAAAACTACACCAATATAAAAGAGAAGGACTAATATCAATGGACGAGTTTAAGTACTTATGGGTGGAATATCCTAGAATGCCATCAATATATTTCATCCCCAAGACCCATAAAAATACAAATCCTATTCCAGGACGTCCAATAATCTCTGCCATAAACAGCATGGGAGAACATGTATCCCAGTATGTAGACTTTTTTTTGCAACCGATGGTTAAAGCACTACCGACATATGTTAAGGACACGGGAGATTTCTTAAATAAACTGAGCACTATCATATGGACCGACGATATGCTATTAATGACCCTGGACATAGAGTCCTTATATACATGTATCAAACATTGTTCAGGAATAGAAGCTATTTGTGAATTTTTAAAGACCAGACCAATAGAATACCACAATCACAACAAAATTCTGATTGACTTGATCCAATGGTGTTTGAACAATAATTTCTTCATGTATGACAATCAAGTGTACAGGCAACTGAGAGGGGTGGCGATGGGAGCTTGCTTCTCCCCCAGCTATGCCTGTTTGATGGTTGGTTGGTGGGAGGAGCGGGCTCTTGGGGCCACCCACTCAGGCCTTCTGGATAAACGTGTCAAACATTTTTTCAGATACATAGACGATGTGTTCATTGTGTGGCAGGGTGATGTGGATAGTGCAAAAATTTTTGTTAATTCCATGAATATTAACGATGCCAATTTGAAATTTACATCCCACATTGACAAAGAAAGTGTAGATTTCTTAGATGTAAAAGTATACATAAAAAATGGGAGTATTGCAACTACATTGCACAGGAAAAAATTGGCAGGGAATTCTACACTCCATGTAAATAGCGCACACCCACACCACCTGATTAAGAGTATCCCCTATGGGGAATTTCTTCGCCTCAAACGAATATGCAGCACCAAGGAAGATCTGGATGTGTGCATAAAAGACTCAGCAATGCGATTCAGGAGTAGAGGCTACAGTGAGAACATTATCACAGAAGCGATAACTAAAATATCTAGCAGGCCTAGAGATTCACTGCTGAGTCCTGACACTTCCAAGAATCAGGAAAAAGTATCTGAAAATAGTACACCCAGATTAATCACTACCTTTAATCGACAAGAAAGAAAAATACGATCTATTGTCAAACAGAATTGGCCAATCATACACACTGATGCAGTATTGGCACCTACATTAACTAAGGATCCCACCATAACTTTTAGGAAGGGTATATCTATGAGAAATCAAATAGTCAGGAGCACTCCAGAGTCCAATTTGAAAAAGAAAAAAACTTGGCTACAAGCTAGACAGGGATTTTTCAAATGCTCTAGCTGCAGGGCGTGCAAATTTGGGCAAAACAAATCCAAATACAGTACTCCCTTCCAGGATGATGAGATAATTATCAAAGGCAACTACAATTGTAAGACTGAGTATGCTGTCTATGTTCTGACATGCACCTGTGGTTTACAATATGTGGGCAGCACTAAGCTGCAGGTGCATGTCAGAATTCTACAACATCTTAGAGCTATTGTCAACAATGACACAGCATACCCAGTTGCCAGACATTTTAAGGCATGCCATGATAATAACTTAAACTGCCTTAGGTACTATGTAATCGCAGCAGTACCACCTTTGCCGAAGGGAGGTAATAGGGAAAAACTCCTGCGCCAACTAGAATCACGTATGATTCTGGAACTTGACTGTAAAGCTCCAAGAGGTCTCAATAATACGGAGGATCTCCATAATTTCTTGTAATTAATCTCTATTTCTACCTCGAATACATTTTTACTTGCAGCTACAATATTTGTGCAGAATACATTTTATGCAGAAGGGATATACACTTATTTAGATGATATTACAAGTGTATTTACATTCTTTTCCCTACACACATTGCAGAACCAACTTCAGGCAGTTATATTAACACATATATTTTTTATCTATACTTTCACTTCTATTTTTTGGATAATTTCATTATTCGAGGAAAAAGAAAAAATCCATAGACATATGCATTTTAAGGTTTAGGCACCAGCACTTTACACAAAATAATTTAGGAACGGCTGTTCCTTTATTTGTTCTTGATCAGTAGCAATCATGCAGCTTTTTGCACATAGCCTTTGCACTTTATCATTCTGTGTACATTTATATTTTCTTGGAGTGAAACAACAATTTTTGTATACATTTAATCTCATGTCATAACATAAAAAAGTTTCATCTTGTAGCATTTGGCCCAACTCAGGATAATTTTTGACTATGTCCAACAGCATTAACGCAGCTATAAAACAGGACATATACGAAATGAGTAATATATATCCCGAAGTTGAATACTTTCCCAATAGGCCATGTCTCTCTTTTCTGTATATAATAATTTTATTGGATTTTAGCACATCTGATTCTATTATACAAAGCAATGCATTTATGCAGATATAATATGTCTCACTAGAATTGTGGGTCTATTTTGTATATAAGTCTTTGTCATATGTTCAGAAAAATATTTATATTTATATATCTATTTATTTATTTATATATTTATAGCATTGTACATGTTTACATGATGAATTTTATTTACATGATATACTCGGATTGTTGTGGAAACAGTAATACCAATAGTACACAGAGTTACGAATGTTTTTTATGTCTATGGTTTTTGAATGGCATCACATGATGCATCACATGATTGGGGAGGTGGCATTTGAAAATACAAAAGTGAAAGGGGACTAAAGTTCTTCCATATGTGATCAAGGGCACGGAGGCGATCGAAACGCGTCTGAGGCGGACACTTGTCTGACAATGAAATAAAAAGTCAGAATTGAAAAATTTGGAATCGTTTGCTGTTTTTACTGTTGGACGTCAGCATTGTGCGTGGTGAAGAGGTCCTTACCTGTTTGTAGCTCCCTTTGTTTTACTGGGGAGTTCAGGATTTTGGTTATATATATATATATATATATATATATATATATATATATATATATATATATATATATATATATATATATATATATATATATATATATATATATATATATACCGATGGCAGAACCCATTAGGGGTTATATCGTAACGGCAGGACTTCATGTCCCATAAGTATTTGGAATAAGACAACACATTTGAGGGCGTTAATTACATATAGGAGACACATGTTCTCCTGCCTCTGCCTTCAGCGTTTCCAATGAGCAAGGAGCAAGAGCTCCGAAACGCGTAGGGAATCTTTTTAAGGAAATGCTCAGTGCGCTGCTGGTCTTGCTCAAATAAAGGACTCTCCCCTGCCTTTGTGTGCGCTTTCACTTTTGGTTGAAAACGTGCATGAAATAAATATATATATTACCTACTGGCGGTCGCCAGTAGGTAGTTATAGTTAGGACCAACATTTCCATAGGAAGAGCATTTTTTGTTTTGCTTATAACTTTGGCGTCATTTGATGAATCTTCATGAAATTTTCCAAACTAATTCTTTGTTCATATCAGCTCATATGATGAATGTTTGGGGGTGATTCGTCAAGGGGGGGCTGAAAAAAAGGGGGGTCCCAAAAAGTGTTTTCTCCATGATAATTTCAATAGGAAACTTTAGACCAGGCAACGGGTCGAATGGGTGAACGGAATTACTCCAAATTTGGCAGGGAGAAGGGACTTGGTCTAGAAAGCACGCTTTTGTTTATTTGGTGTAAATCCGTTCAGTAGTTTTGGACAAATATCAAAATTTGCAGATATCGATATTTGGGAATTCTGCCATCTGATTGGCTGAGGCGTTACGAGCATGAGCTTGATGCTTATTGGCTGCGAGCTGTTGCAACTAGGAAGTGTTGGCAGCCATTTTGTGATTCTGTTGAAATGAGTAAGGGGGAAAAGGGCAAAAAGAGTAGGAAACAGGAGGATAACAGCACTGTAACCTCTGTGGGGCAGTGCGAAGCGAAGTAGTCACTCCTACTGCTACACTCGGGTATGAAACCAAAAGCCTAAACCGTGAGGTCATTGCTGTAAAGTGATGTGGTCTGGTCTTTGTAGCATTCTTGTGGAAGTAGTGTTAGTAGACATTTATACCATACAGGGAGTGGGAAGTGAACTACTGACCTCTACCATGCATTTATACTATTCCAGAAGTGGGAAGTGAAGTACTCACGCCTACCGGTGTGAAGACTCTGGGATCAAACCGAGCTGATTGCTGTAAAGTGATGGGCAATGGGTGCTGTAGCATACTGGCCGCTGTAGTATAACTGTGTAAGCAGTGTTAGTATGCGTTTATACTATACAGGGAGTGGGAAGGGAACTACTCACCCCTACTGGTCTGAAGACTCGGGGATTAAACTGTGAGCTCATTGCTGTAAAATGAGGTGCTATGGGTGCTGTAGCATACCTGTGGAAGTAGTGTTAGTTTGCGTTTATACAATACAGGGAGTAGGAAGCGCACTACTCACCCCTACCAGTCTCAAGACTCGTGGATGAAACCATGAGCTCATTGCGGTAAAGTCATGTGCTCTATGTAGTATTCCAATGTAAGTCATATTAGAATGTTAGTATGTAATGCTACTATAATGTAAGTATGTAATGTTAGAATGTAGGGCTGCCATGAGGGAAATCTTGTGGAGTTTGTACACGGTGCTGGAGAAGATGGTTGCCTTGCTGTCTGGTCCTGTTGGTGGCTGTTTAAGCTGTCTTTTTTTCCTGCAATAAATCTACTTATCGGATCCACTGCTGTCTTCCTCTTCACTACATAAATTTGGTGACAAGCGGGAGAAGGTAAAAAGAAGACAGCACTCACCAAGATTTTGAGCTTGCTTGCGTTCTACTGAAGGCCCGTTTTCTTGGTGAAGCTGTTTCTACTCATCCCAGGGTCGTCGGCTCCTCGAACTATGTGATCCTACCTCTGGTAGGACTTATATTTTTTTATTTTGGGCTTCCTCTGCCTCTTCACTACACTCTGGTTGCTGTACTACACGTGTGCAAGTAGTGTTAGTATGCGTTTATACTAATTCTGTAGTTATGCAGTAACCAATGCATCATGGCCCTATGGTGCGCCACCTCCCAGGCGCAGCTCATACGATTGTTCGGGGGGCTTCGAGGCCAACTCAAGACCGGGGATCGGCAACTTCCGGGGCTTTACTTAAATATGCAGGGTGGGCCTCGCCAGTCCTTGAAGCCTCGGTAGCACTAGGCAGTGCCTTATTGGTTCTGTAATCATATGGACAATGCTCATGGTGTTATAAAATGATACACTCATAGAACCCTTGCCGTTGTAGAATTATCCAGGCTTCATTTATCTGTTGGTTTATATTTGGTAGGTGCACCGCAAAATTGCAAATGTTTTCCCTCATAACCTCCTATCAACCGCCGATTTTCACAATAAACTACAGACAAGTGTTGTCAGAAAAAGAAGACCCATACACTCACTTATTTATTGGTAAAAAAAATAACTTTTATTAAAGCAACACAAAATAATGGAAACATAACTTTATTCAAACAAACAACAGTAAAACATGAAAGAAGTGGGTGGGTCTCCTCCGGAAGCAGCGTACAAAAGTTGCAAGAGAAAAAAGAAACAAAAGTATGTGTGCCATGTCCAAGAGAAAAAGAAAGGTAGTCAGAATGAAAGGAAGAAAGTTGGAATGGGACAGTGAGCGAGTGGATGGAAGGGAGAAGGGGAGGGAGAGTCAAAAGAACAGAGGGAGGAGGAGACAGAGCATCGGCCTACTGCACCCAGCCCTCACTGGTCACCCGTGTGTCTGGGATGCTGGGGTCCGCGAGAAACAGTGCGGTCCAGCAAGTCTTTAAAATGAAACAGAGATGTGAATGAGGCCAGAGGTTATATTATTAGCTACAGCAACATCGCTTGCCTGCACCTGTGCACCCAGGCTGCTGCACCCCAGCCCCTTCCCCTGCACCTTGCTCAAATGCAGCTCCTGCACACCGAGGCTTCACTGCTCACCTGACACAACGATGTGCCGGTGCGAGCTTCGACTCCGGGGTGCCTCTCAGGGTGGCACAGCAGGTCTCCGGGGTGGGACGGTGTCTTGATACCACGATGGAAGGCATCAGAAAGGCCAGAGCATCATCACCGGTTGAGCACCTGCTGCGTGCTTTTTTGTGCAACTAACTCAGTGTCTGAAAAGGGAGAGATAATATAATGGTGGAAACATCTTAAGGTAAATGAAGGTTTATTTCAAGCTTAAGAGAGAACACCAGTTGAGTGCATCCTTCCTTCTTGAAGTACGATCTACCAACTGTTAGTGGTAATCGTGGTTTAAAGAGTAGTTGGAGTGCACGAGAATACACAAGGGTAATTAATAATATGGTATGCCAACGTTCACATACAAAGGAACAGAGCGCATGCAAGAAGCATAATGTGCGCGTGCAATGCAGTGGTGCAAGCCTGTGTGCATGTACACTTAGTAGTCAGCTCACTACAGTGCCCCGAAAGCCAACACCACATGTCTGTAGGGCAGCGCTGCCTGCTGGCTCAAGCCTACAGTACGGTCCAGCAGGTCCTTAAAATGAGACAGAGATGTGACTGAATGAGGTCAGAGATCACATCATTACGCACAGCAACATTGCTTGTTTGCACCTGTGCACCCAGGCTGATGCACCCCATCCCACCCACCACAACGTGCTCAATTGCAGCCCCTGTGCAACCAGGCACCACTGCTCACCTGCTGTCATTGGTGTGTGTCCAAACACGACGGCCAGCAGGGTTCACAATTCAAATGTAGTTTTGATTGCCAGGATGATTTACACCTCATGAATCTCTTTTTTTATTGCACATTGTGATTTGCAAGGTGGATGCGGCCATATCACCAGAAGCAGTGTGGAAGAACTGGGACATGTGGCGGCGTCGTTATCCTATTTATACGCACGCAAAGTGGGCTGGGCTTGCGTACACCAGGCCAGCGTAGGGGTGTGAATAATTATTCCGGGGACCTGGGCGTTGTTTAGTTCCTGCCTGGGCAGGAAGTGTACTTATGTGTGTGTCCCTGTTGCAGTTTTGACGTCGTACAATCTGCAATCAATTTACATTAATGTAGCATGTACTGGGAGTGCGGCAACTATCGTTAATGAGATGCTGTCCGAATACATTGAATGGACAACATCACATGTCGTTGTCAAGCTGGTGGATATGCTCAGACACGCATGTCAATGGTGTGCGGTATTATTGAAAGTGTTGCTACCGCGAAGCACACACATGTGAATGTGCTCGGATGGAGGGAGGATCAGCAGTGAGGTTACATCATACACAGTGATAACGCTCATTACAGTCAAGCAATGCATGTCAAACGTGAAGCTGAAAGTCTCACATATGGCACACTACTATACTGGTAAATCCTGACAACAGAGCATACTGCAACACAAATCTACACATTACTCTTTACTGTTTGTCACATGTGATCTAGAATGTGCACTCTGCCCGTGGCTGATGATACCCCTTTGAGCCACCAATACCCAGGCTGAAAGGCAGCACAATAATGCGCGCACACACACACACCAGGGGCATCGTGTAACACACATTTGTTTTCTGATGTAACGTTTCAGATGCATGGCTATCACACGGGGAAGGCTACTGTACAGAGCATGATTATTGATCAAGATGATCGTTGCATGTTGTGTGTACTATAAGATATGTGTACACAGCAAAAAACTTTTCAAAAAAGCTCTGTAAGCAGAAGAGGTGTCTCTCATCAAACGGTGTAGAGAGAATGACAAAAATGGGTGGGGTCCTCCAACTGTTACAATGGAAAATTTATGAACCAATCAAAAGCTTTTTTTAAGGTCACATGGCAATCCCGCCCCGAGTGTGCAAAGAGGCCACACCGACGTGATTTTGAGAAAATATATTTACCATAATATAAGTTTATCACAGTTAGAAATATATAAATGTGGAAAATATTTTAGATTATCGCTTGCTCTCATATACACTTTAAGCGTATTTAGATATAGTTTTGAGACATAAAAAAATAAATGAGGGAATGGCATACCCGGCGCGATACCATACGTCTATGACATAACACAGGGCCTGGCAGCGTGCACTCGTCGCATACGGAACGTGCAGCCGGCATGACCCTATACGTATATGACGTACCGCGCGTATTGGTACCGTGCACCCATCGCATACCAAACTAGGAGCTGGCGCGTATATGATGTTAGGCGGGACACGGTGCTACAAAGCCGTCAGATACAAAATGCGCATCCTTAACGAGTTTCGCAATTTGGCAGATAGGATTCGCGGGGTGATGGAGCTTGATACACTACTGGTACTGGAGTCTAGTTTTCTAATAAAAAATATACATTCTTTTTTTTGAAGATATAAAAAAAGGATAATAGAGTTCCAAAATATTACCAAAAAATAAGGAAAAAAAATAGGTTTTAGAAATATTAAAATATGAAGTTAACATTTAAAAAACCTTTGAAATTTACTGAAAAAACCATAGGTTTTACAGACGTTATAGTTAGGAATTAGCATTTAAAAACCTTTTAAATTCACTGAAAAAAACATAGGTTTTACAGACGTTATAGTTAGGACTGAGCATTTAAAAAACCTTAGAAATTCACTGAAAAAACGTAGATTTCAGGGACGTTATAGTTAGGCCTGGGCTAAATTTCCGTTCCTCTTGCGGAAATTGCGATAATTTGAAATTTTAGCGTTCCGCGGAGAGCGCGAAAATGTCAAAATTTCCGCATTCCGCAGCTTAGCGATAATTTGTTTCTTGCTCACGCTGTAAAATAATACATTCTCGCGTGCGCGCGATCGCCTTACCTGAATCCCCGCATTCGCCGACAAGTTTTCCCGATCCGGTCGCGTTCTCCACGAGATGTTGGATTGTTGGTAGCCATTTGCGCTGTCTCGCGACAGTTCGCGCCCTCATTAATGTAATTGGTCGCGCAATCATGTCTTTCTTTTCGCGATCATGCACCGTGAGAAGAGTGAAAACAAGATAGCTGCGCCCGCGAGCAACCGCATGGGTAAGTTGGTGAGCCGCGACCACGCAGAAAATACCGCGAACGGGCGGGAAAAAAACTCCCGCATCTTCGCGATATTTCCGCGTGTTTGCAGAGATTTTTAACATTTTCGCGATAATTTGCGAAAGTCACTTTCGCAAATTCCGCCCAGGCCTAGTTATAGTTAGTTGGACATTTGACTCATATAAAACCAGAGAAATTCTCCCGTTATAGTTAGTTGAGCTAACTATAACTCGCGGGCCCGCAATGCACTGGTGATGACGTCACATACCACATCAATCATGACATGGTCAGTAACATCACTCATGACATCACTGATGACATCTCAAATGACATGATTTACGTGGAACAAGTTCCATGTGGTAGCACTTTTTAACAATTCCAGAAAGGGGCCACAACTAAATGATGCAGGATAAACTAGGTGCAGCAGAATAGATAACTGTACAGCACCCGTGGGAGAACCACCAGCAGCTTTAGTCATTTTAATTCCATCTGCCTTGCTCACGGTACCAAATGCCACTTTTGTCACTATACAAATATCCTTTGTGGGTGAATTTTCCCTTGTTTTTGTACTGTTCTCAGGTTCTATACTCAGACACCAAAAGTGATGTACTGTTAAAAGAATCGTCAATGAACAGTGGGGAAAAAAACAATCATAAAGATTGTACAAAAAAACAAACAAACATGGTTTCTAACTCTGAGCTGTGCAGAATATATATGGGATAACTTACATGACTATTTCACAAAAACAAACTGTAACATTAAAGAGTCGAGAACTATGCTGTATGCAACTGTCAAATGTTTGCAACACAATAAATCAATTTATTGGAGAAATTGCTGATTTCTTTGTGGAAAAAGTGTACCAAGCAAGAGGTGCTTGTCATATTCATTTGCTGGTCTGGGTGAAAGATACACTTACATACACAGATGAGTCTGATCTTCCTTTCATAAAACTATATATTACATGTAGCATTCCAAAAGACACTGTAGTAAAAAGGATAAAGCAGCAAGTACTGTATTTCCAGTCACATAAATGTGAAAAGTTCTGTCGCAGAAATATGTTACTATTTTCTTAGCTCCCCCTTGGACCTTCATGTTTACACAATCCGAAGCCAGTTCCTTCTTCCCATTTCTCTTTGGAAAAAGTATAAAACTGTTATAAAAAGCTTCTTAAAAAACAACATAACTTTTTACAAACATTTCAAAAGTACACAACACAATTCTCCCAGGACTAGTGACACAATTCTGACTGCCCCCTGTATTTCAACTTGCACTCCTCTAGGGTGAATTCATGCTTACGGACAAGGGCTTCCTTCATGATGCGATGCCTCAAATTCTTCCACTTCTCTGGAGCCAGTAAGGCATCCCTTCCACCACCAGATATATGACACCAAAGGCCAGATATCCAATTTTACTCGGGGAACCTCTGTACCTCTAGATCTACGTCGTATGCCTGAAACAACCTGCCAATGTCACCCCCTCCTTACACTCAGGCATCAAGTCTCTGGGTATATAGACTCATTCTTCTGCATTGGACACAGTAGATTTGATCCTACCATTTTGTGCTAGACTTTAATAGCTATTTGGCCTTCAGTCCACCTTCTTGACAATCACTTCATGAGCCAACAAGACCCTTTTCTCCTCCAATGATCTCTCAGCCTCAGAATCTCTCTCAGCTGCAGGCAGCTGGGCCAGTTGTAGCCTTAGATCCCTCTCAGTCTGTCTGTCCTTGAGCTCCTCATGGGACTGGGTTTGGGAGTAGACATTATTTCCTGTATTGAATCCAATAGGGAACTTTCTCTCTGTGAGGGATCCCCTCTCTCCTCGGAAGACTTTGTCTGTCATTTCTCTGATTCTTTCCCTCCTCTGAGCCACTACCCTCAGGGGTTGTGATTCTAAGATCAACTACAATCAGGATTCTTCCTTCTCAAGATTGCCGAATAAGTCCTCTTAAAACTCTTCCTGGTTTGCAGATGGCATTCTGAAGATGTCCTCCCAGGATGTAAGGGCAAATTAGAACTCAAACTTAGATGTACATGTGAGCAAATGGGTAAGTGAATTGTCCTATGGATGTGTGGGTGAGTGTGGCAGTTACTGTCTGCGTATATGGGTGATGGGTACAGAAGTGATTTTGTGGGAGTGTAAATGGGTCTTTAAGTGTCTGCCTGACTGTATGAGTGTGCAAATTACATACTATTAAATTACACACTGTCAGTAAGCACCCACATCTAAAATCAAAGATATTAATTTATACTGGCATACTAAAATTAATATTCATTCAGTATACCAATTCCTCTTTTCCTGCTCACTGTTTTTTTTGTTAATGTTCTCATCTAGGCACCTTTCTAATTTCTCTTCTAGTACAGTGTCTAGAAGCTTCACATTTTCTTTCAGCTTACAAACACTCACTATTCTTTTCTAAATATACGTTTATATACTATAACCTAAATAGCAGAACTGTAAAGCTCTTTGCTGTCCTCTCAGTTTAATTTCTATGTCTGGTAACATTTGTTTTCATTCCAAATCTGCTGTCAGATCTCTGACAAAAACAACCTTGTCTCAGTAGAAAAACAGCAAAATAGCTACCCCTAAACATGTGCTATTATTTATGCTGCTCTAGTTAACAAATCACAGGCTTCCTTTTATCTTTCTTTTTTGTTATACCAATGATAAATTGTCAGTATTTCTTTAACCCTTTCAATATTTCCTGCGAAGAAGCCCAATTTGGTTGTTTTTCCCCCCACATATCTGTGAATCTTCTGTGATGCTCAGTGGGAACCCATTTGTAACTTTACAGTGGATTTTTGGGTCCGCACAGGGTCTAGGACTGTGTGTGTATGTCTGAGTGGGACTGTGAGTGGGTGTGAGATTGAGTGAGTCTGAGAGTGAAGGTGTGAGTGTCTGAGGGGGTCCGTGAGTGGATGTAAGAGTAACTGCATGTATCTATTAGTGAGTGTGTGAGTGTCTGTGTGAGTGTATGTGTGACTATAAGGGTCTGTGAGTAGGTCTGTGAGTGGCTATGTGAGTATGTGACTAGGTGTGTAAGTGTCTCTCTAGGCCAGTGAGTAGGTGTGAGAGTATCTGTGGTGGTCTGTGAGTGGCTGTGTAAGTATATAAATATATAGTGTGGAAGATCGGGGCTGTTGTTTGCTGCAACCTGCAATAAAGAAAGAGGGAACAAACCTTTCCTTGTGTGGCGTCTTCACCTGGGCAACTCTTATTTGGATTTTAGCAGCGGGCCTAACCGCGATGATGCCCCGCTGCTGAGCAGCGGTCCTGCGGCGTTGGAAATCTGGCTCCGAAAGGAGGGAGAGGTCCGGGTTGCAGGTCTTGGTATAGGCAGCATGAACTGGTTGCCCACTTGCACAACCCACTTGGGGAAGACTGTTCTGAATTTGGTTTAAAACAGAAGCACTCATTGGGGTTGAATCATTGGAACTACAAGTACCAGTAAGCAACAGTGAACACGCCCACTGGGCGGGACTGGGCATAATATTGAACTTTCCATATGGCTGCCGTGTTTTAATGAACTGTTATGTATTGTAATGTTATGTAATGTAAATTAGCATTTATAAAGCACAAAGCTGTCACTCTGCGAGGAGTATCCTGGCGCTGAGGGATTGGAGGTAAGAGAGGGTCCTAAGCGTACTAGCTCGTAGCCCAGTTAGATCAGCGCAAGACAGCAGACATCGGAGATGTTATATATCCATGTCTTCAAGACTTCCTAAATTGAGTTTCAGTTTTCTGCAATTTTAGATTGATTGGAAGTGCATTCCAGGCTTTGGTCCTCAGAAAGGCAACAGTTTTTCCTCCTTTTGTTATCCGTCCGAAAGTGGGGGGTTTCAGGAGATTGGCTGTGGAGGACCTAAGAGTCCTGGAAGTGATATAGGGAGAGAACCGTGTTGAGAGATACTTAGGTTCTAATTTAAGCGTAGCTCTATAAGTGATTAGAAGAATTTTAAAAAGGATTCTTTTATGAATCGGGAGCCAATGCAGAGCTTTAAGCGACGCTGATGCTGAAGCTCTGCGTGGGAGCCTCAGGACCAAGCGGGCCGCAGCGTTTTGGACCACTTGCAGTTCTTTAATCGTAGATTTATTGGCTCCTGCAAGGAGGCTATTGCAGTAGTCCAAGCGCGAGAGAATCAGGGCCACTGCTACTGATTTCTTTGCTGGAAGTGGGATCAGATCAAAGAATTTCTTTAATGATCTGATAAGGCTGAAGCAGGTCCCTGCTGTGGCCAACACGTGCGGGATAAAAGAAAGCGCAGTTTCAAACTGTACTCCTAGATTTTTAGCTACCATAACCATATCTGGTGGGGGGGTAGTTCCCTCTGGCCACCACATGTCCGGATGGAAAGTTACATCTTTCCCAATGGGAAGGAGTTCCATTTTATCAGTGTTACATTTAAGATGGTTATCCCTCATCCACTGGATAACTTTCGATAGGCAGCATTTAAAGTTCTGTTTGGCCTCTCTGTTGTCATTATCGAGAGATACGATCATTTGAGTATCATCTGAATAGGACGTTACTTCGATTCCGAAGGAGCTAATGAGGGAGATGAGCGGGGCCATATAAATATGGAACAACAATGGGCTCAATGAGGAGCCTTGTGGTACTCCTGTTGTTATGATTTTCTCCGTAGAGAGGAAGGTACCTAGGGTCACCGCTTGTCGGCAGTTGGTAAGAAATGATGTAATCCATTCCAGTGCAGTACCTACGATGCCGCTATGTTCGAGTTTCTTTAGAAGGATGTCATGCGAGATGGTGTCGAACACAGCCGACAAATCGAGTAGGATCAGGACTGCTTTTCATACCTTTGCCTGCTATGATTTTTAAGGCATCGGTGGCTTTCAGAAGGGCTGATTCTGTTGAATGGTTGGTCGGAAGCCCGCCTGTAGTGGATGAAGAATATTAGCTGCTTAGATGAACTTGGTGAGTTCCTTATGTACGAATTTCTCTGTTATTTTGCCTTACATGGGGAAAAATGAGATGGGCCGGAGATTAGAAAGCACCGAGGGGTCAATATTCTGTTTCTTTTTGAGAGGTTTTACCAGGGCCAGTTTCCACTCATCTGGTACTGTGCCCGTACTTAATGAAGAATTGACTGTTTGGTTTATGACAGGGTTAACAATGTCAATGATATTATGGAGAATCATGGGAGGACAGGCATCTAAAGGGGAACATGATTTGCAGGCCATGATCGCCTCGTAAGTCGATTCTAGAGGTACCGGTTTGAAGGTTTTAATGCAGTGAGCAGAGGGGATGGGAACTCATTCGGTGGGATCATCCCCATTGTGACTGTGAATAGTTAAACAATTCTTTTGAATGTTAAGAATCTTTTCTTCAAAATAAGTTGAGATGTCATCACACAGAGTTTGTGAAGGAGGTAATTCTTTCTGTAACAGTTTAGGGTTGGTGAAAGATTTTATGATCGAGAAGATCACTTTTTGATCTAAGTTAGCCTCCATTATTTCCTTTGAGTAATACTCCTTTTTTGCAATTTTGATATGGTGGTGATAGAGTTTTCTGCTCTATCTATAAGCTATTCTGTTATACAACCTTCTCCACTTACGCTCCTGTTGCTTACAATTAGAATGTATTAATACTAAATCGGGCGTGAACCAAGGGTGTCTTTGATTCTTATTCTTATTAGGGGTGGGCGGAATTTGCGTAATCGCGTTACGCAAATCTCTGCGAAACGGTAAAAAATCTCCGCGAACATGCAGAAATTCCGCGAACACGCAGAATTGCTTGTTCGCGATGCTTTTTTCCTGTTCACAGTTGCTGTTTGCGTGCTCGGGGAGAAAAATCTTGCGAACACGCATTTTGAGAACGCGAACAAGAAAAAATTTCGCGAAGTCGCGGAAAGCAGAATTTTGGGCAATTTCGCGCTCTCCGCGGAACGCGAAATTACGGAAATTGTGCAAATTCCGCGAGCGGAACGGAATTTACCGCCCAGGCCTAATTCCTATTGTGTTTCTCTAGTGGCATTAGCTTGTTGCAGACAGTCGTAAGCCATGAGTGGAAAAGACAAGAGTCCCCCCTGGATTTCCTGTCAATGCGGGCGTGAGTGCTTGTGCATGGTTAGCCAGCTTCGGATTGTCAACTAGTTGAGTCCATTTGCGTCTGGGTTGGGAGTCAAGAGATGTTATATCAGGGCAACTTCTCTGTGGTGTCATGATTGTAAGTGGGACCAGAAAATGGTCTGACCAAATCAGCGGGAAAAGGGTGAGTACTGATAAGGCCGTGAAGTTGGAGCAGACCCCCATCTAGGATATGGCCCGCCTGATGAGTTGGAAGCTCCACCAGTTGGTTCAAAGTAAGGAGCTCTATACTTTGGAGGAAATTATCTGCTCCTGGTTAAAGTCTAGATTCAAGATAAAGATTAAAATCCCAAGCAGTGTGAAATTAGCATATCTAAGCAGTAGCTGACTTACGGAGTCTCCGAGAGAGACAGTGAAGGTGGAACTTTGCCCTGGGGGACAATAAATCAGGGCACCTGAGAAAGACATAGAAGCATTTAGGGAGATGCAAAAGCCTAAGCTTTCCGCACCTTTGATAGTATCAAGGTAAAAGTTGGAACTGTATAGTGAGTCGCGTAAAATAATGGACCACCCCACGGCCTCTGCCGTTTAATCTGTCCTTCCTATAGATTTTGTAATTGGGTTGAAGTGTAACTGCAACGTGAGGATTGCACCAGTCTTTCAACCATGATTCAGTAATGAATAAAAAATCAAGTTGCTGATTTAGAATTAGATCCCTAACATCTTGACAATGTTTGCTGAGTGATCTGGCATTGATTAAACCTCTTTTAATTTTGGCATTGTGTGTTGTAGTGGGTGGGCTTGTCCCATTTATTAATATGGGAGAGCCTAAAAGAAAGTTTATTCTGCACCTATAGCAGGACCATGCCCCCCATATTTTATCTGGTGCAATCTGGCACTTGCAATGGCCCTTAGGATTACGGAGTTTCAATGCCTCAGAGCTATAGAGCAACTCTGGTTGAAATCGGGCAGCGTTTCCTGCCATTGTTGCGGCCTTGGCGTGGACGGGCGCAGGCGGGCTTACCTTTGGCGCACCTTTGGCGTGCTAGTGGCGCGCATCCGCTGCTCGACTGGCCCAGCATGAGACTAAAATAGCTGGCCGGGCGCGGGAGGTTCCTAGGTTCCGGTCTCCCTACCAGAAATTACCCAAGTCGGAAATCAGGCCGGCCAAGTGGGGATGTGTCCGCTTTCCTCCAATCAAATGGCAGGAAGCCGGTGGGAAGCGGAGACGAGCTGCGAGAACAGTGCAATGTAAGTGTACAGAGACTTAATATCATGCAAACTGCTAAAACCTAGGTGCGGGGTTAATACATTAAAAAGTAAAACACAGATAATTAAAAGAATAGCTGAATTTAAAAGCACGCTAACTGCTAAAGTGCCGGTCGTGAACCCAAAGTTAAAAAAGGAGAGTCAGGCAAGATTCTTGCGGTGCAACAGCGTAATGCACAGTGAGGACTACTCTCACCTTCCTACTCCGCTGCGTGTCCGGCCCAGCATGAGACTAAAATAGCTGGCCGGGGGCGGGAGGTTCCTAGGTTCCAGTCTCCCTACCGGAAGTTACCCAAGCCAGAAATCAGGTCGGCCAGATGGGGGTGTGTCCGCTTCCCTCCAATCGAACAGCAGGAAGCCGGCGTTGGACCGGGGAAGCGGAGACGAGCTTCGAGAACAGTGCAATGTAAGTGTACAGAGAATTAATATCATGCAAACTGCTAAAACCTAGGTGTGGGGTTAATATATTAAAAAGAAAAACACAGATAATTAAAAGACTGCCAGTGATCAAGGATGAAGGTTACGTCCGAAACGCGTTTGGCGCTTTTACAGTGTGGAAGATGGGGGCTGTTGTTTGCTGCAACCTGCAATAAAGAAAGAGGGAACAAACCTTTCCTTGTGTGGCATCTATATATATATATATATATATATATATATATATATATATATATATATATATATATATATATACATATATATATATACATTACCTACTGGTGGTCGCCAGTAGGTAGTCATAGTTAGGACCTAGTTACCATAGGAAAATCATAACATTGTTTTCGCAATAACTTTGGCGCCCGGATGACGAATCTTCATGAAATTTTCAATACTGGTGGGATGCTCCAGTCAGCTCCTATCCTGAAAGTTTCGGGGTGATTCGTCAAGCGGGGGCTAAGAAAAAAGGGGGGTCCCAAAACGTGTTTTCTCCATGTTATTTCCCTCAGGAAATTTTGGAACAGGCTACAGCCTGAACTGCTGAACGGAATTACACCAACGTTTGCAAAAAGGTAGCCCTTGGCTCAGAAAGAGATCTGTTTTTTTAAATGGTGTAAATCCGCTCAGTAGTTCCTGAGAAGTTCAAAAAATAGAGTTCAAAAATCAATTTCCCATAGGAAAGTTTAGACACGGTTATAGCAAAAACTGCTGAACGGAATTACACCAAATTTGGCAAAAAGCTACTGCTTGGCTCAGAAAGCATCCTTTTTAATAATGGTGTAAATCCATTCAGTAGTTTTTGAGAAATTAAGAAATAAAGATAGCGATATCTATGGCAGCGGTGGATCCGCGCACCCTCCTGATAACGAGCTTTATTCTAATTGGCTGTCAACACTCCAAACCTGGAAGTGTTGGCAGCCATCAGAAAAGAGAAAAACAAAGGCGCAAAACAAGAAACAAGATAATGGGGCAGGGTAGAAACACCCTGACCCCTAGGCCTGCTCAAGGGGTCCCACAAAGCTTGCTCAGGACCCAAAAAACCTTTTTCTTATTTAAAAAAAAAAACTTGGTGAGATTTGCGCACCCAGCGAGAATTTTGGCCGAAAAAAATAAAACACGCCTACGTTTAACCCCTTCGCCACGTGGCAAATTCTGCCGTGGTGCGAGGGGGTCGGGGCTGGGCGTGGCGCTCAGGTACCCAGGACGGCTCCCGGCTGTCATAAATCATGGTGGGCGTGTGCTCATGACGGCTGGGAGCCGTACGAACTCCGCCCACCAATTAATTCGTCCACACAGGTGGGGAATTAGCCGTGCGTGGGCGGAGCGGCAACGGTCGGATGACTGAGCATCCATGAGGTTAATTAAAGCCCCCAGGTGGGCCAGGTCCCGGGGGCATGTGTTTTCCTGACTCCTGCACTCTTTCCCCCAGCAGTCCCCCCCAGCTTCTGCTCCCCATACTCTCCGGAGATCTCCCCACATTACGGTCTCTGGTCCCTACATCCACAAAGCGCTTTGATGTCTTTTATGTCTTTGGCGCTATGTAAACAATTATTGATGATGATACTGCGCATCTGATGATAATCCCACAGCGACCCTTCCTCTTACTCCCCAGACTCTGCTCACCTGGCGTCGAACCTCTGCCCCAGCGTTCCACCACAGCCCCTTACTCCTATTCTCTTACTCTTACTAAACAGCCTCTGTTCCACTTCTTTCTAGACTCTTCCCCGGCGCTCTCTGCTGTTCCATACTCCTACTGTCCGGTCTCTGTTGCTCTACTCTCTAGACTTTGCCCTAGCGCTCCTTCCTCCCAGTGCCCAGTCTGTGACTCCCGCACTTCAAGGCACTGCTTTCCGAGCTCCTTCATGGCACACCCCTGCTCCAGCCCCAGAGCCCTCGCTCACCTGCCCACATGCTCGTGCTGTGTCCGCCTCTCATCAGGATGTGGTAGGTGAAAAAGTAGATCCCGGGCACCTGACAGGTGAACTTCCTCTGGAAGATCCGGGAAGCGAGGGCCACCAAGTCCTCTTTGCTGTGCGAAGTGATGATGGCCGCTTGCAAGTGTCACCCCCCCAGACAGAAGCAGGAGCCCGCTGAGCTGCAGGAAGCCGGGCACCCCCCGGTGCTGCTGACGCCCAGTAACTTTGCAGTGACCTCAAGCTGAACGCGCGTTGTCCGCGGGCAGCCTCAGCCTGCCACTGCCGCTCTGCTTCAAAGAGAGGTGGAGGCGGTGACTCATGGTGACAGCACTTGCCCGAGGCCACTAGTGCACTCACCTGCGAGGTGGCAGGCAGATAGCGAGAAGGGGTAGAGAGGGCTGAGAGAGGACGGGATGAAGATGGGGGAGGGACGTGGGCTAAAGAATGTGACTGGCGAGAGAGTGAGGGAGGCTGACAGGAAACTGATGGAGGTGGGAGGCAGCTGGTGGAAAGATAGGTAGAAAGAGGGCAAAGGCAAAGTAAGTGAAAGGAAGGATCTAGATAGCGGGGGTTCAAGGGAGGTAAGAAGATACTTAAAAAGTGGTGTTGTAGAGTGAGAAAGGGGAAAATAAAACTCAAAGAAGGAGGGAATATACTGGAGAGACTGCCATACAGTAGATATAATATGAAGATAGACAGATAGATAGATAGATAGATAGATAGATAGATAGATAGATAGATAGATAGATAGATAGATAGATAGATAGATAGATAGATAGATAGATAGATAGATAGATAGATAGATAGATAGATAGATAGATAGATAGATAGATAGATAGATAGATAGATAAGCAGCTAGGATATATCAGAAGAGATTTCCACAGAGATCCCAATAGAAATCAATTTGTTGAGCAACAACTGAAATGCATTGGAAATTCCAAATTATTGAATTACATTAAAGCTGCCACATACATGCCACTCAGAACACTGAGATAGACATGGGGACGAGATATTTGATTGTTTAAAGCATAGTGTCCATTAGCATCACTTGTTAGTTAAGTAAAGCACGTAACACATGTTCCGTACAACCATAGACATGTATATACATATGCAGATAGATGGATAGATAGACAGACAGACAGACAGTCAGATCTGCAGGTAAACAGATGGACAGAATGGCAGAGCATGCTCATAAAAAGGATGACTGAAAAAGGAGCCAAAATGAGAGTAAAAGAGAGAGATGGTTAGTGAATGAAAATGTATTGAGGAATAAAAGGTAGATACTAAACCAAGGGGCAAGAAAAAGAGAAATAAGACTAGAGTAAGATTTTGAGGATCGATACATTAAAGCACAGGTCTTCAAACTGTGGGGCGCGCCCCCCTGGGGGGGCGTGGATGGGTTCCCAGGGGGGCGCAAAGTCCTCTGCAAGCACATGTAAATGAAGACTCCTGGAAGTGCAGCGATGTTTATTTGCTGCATTTCCAGGCTGTCTTCATTTACTCCGAAGCCCTCAGAGTGCAGTGGGGCAGAGGTCAGTGGGTGTGCTGCTCGGGGCTCGGCTGGGCAGTGTCTGGAGTCTTATTAAGACTCCAGCACGCCCCGGTTTTTCACAGGTCTTTAAAGACCATTTGCATACCTTTGGAAACTGGTTACGGAGGCTGTTTTTTAATTTTTTTTCCAGTACCCCCTGGGCCCCGACTCTGCCTATTCCTCCTTACATTTGTATTTTAAAATTGCTGCTGTAGTGTGAAAATACATTTCATGAAAAGGAGTATAAAAAAGGGTTGCCAATAGAAAAAATGCCCGCCATGTATGTTTGAGCCTGCAAAGACCTTGCTTTGACACTAAATAGGGTCTTAAATAAAAAAGTATGTATTCATTTGTAATTTGACTTTCTGTCTGTTCCTTTTATTTTCAGTCATGAAACATTCAGGCAGACCTAGAACACATTTAAAAGTGCTTTATATTTGCTTTTCGAAGTATGCACAGATAAGTGCTGAAAATAGCGCTTTAGGTGACTGTTTATTTTTGTACCGTCTGCAACATCAAAATAATGAGCTGGCAACCCTAATCATAAGACTGGAAGTTTGTTGCAGGATCAGCACATTATTTATTTCCTTCACCCTCGATTCCCTGATTTAATTCCATAGTAGCAATAGTTTAACTTATATCTGAAACCCTACGCCCAGTCAATAACATGCTGATTAACTTCAAGTGTCTTGGAATTCACCCTGCATTCAGACAACTCACTCCTCATTCTCACCCTTCACTTTCACACTCACCCTGCACTCACAGCGCATAGTTATGGTTTTCCCGCATTTGCCACACAATCCATTGTCTGCTGTATAATTTGCAGATTGAAAAATGCAGCAACACATGTTTCCTCACAGTGGAAGGCCCTTTCTAAAGGTTGACTGGTCACCTTTCTGTTGCTTATTGCTATATGTGGGTGTGTTAGTGTGGTACGTATGAGGGGCAATAAAGGCCAGGACAATGTTACAAGTGTAAAAATAGCAAAATAGTGCAGTAATGCTATTACAAAATATGCAGCATAATTTGCCTTTGCTTGCTGCAGAATTTAGTCAACCATGCTGCATAATTTGGTCTTCTCCTGCCGCATAATTCCAATGGCCCTGTTTATAGTGCTATGAGGTCCCAGCCTATGGCAGAAAGCACTGTGAATATGTAAGTCATTATTTTAAAACAGTATTTACATACTCTAAGCTAGGCTGCTGCAACATGGTGCAGTGATTGAGATCAAACAAGTTCTTACAAAACATACTTTTCAGTAATAAGTAATCAAACTGTATCAAATGCAGACATTTTTGTAAGTGCCTCCACTAGTCGAGATCCCAGCTGATAAATCCTTTTCATTACATCTTAAAAAGAATAGATCTTTGCCACCATAAAGCTTTAAGCAGATCCACTGAAATTATTCAGCAGAAGAGGACAGCATTATGCAGAAGGTTTGACTAAATTATGCAGCAAGAAAAGGTAAGTTATGCGGCACAATGCGCCACATTTTGTGCTTAGCATTACTTCATTATTTTGTCATTTTAACTCACGGTAACACTGTCACGGGAAATATTTCACCTCATTAGTACCAATGTAGCACCCAAATGCAGCAGTAAGCAACTACAAGATAACTGTCAATCTTTCCAAAGGGCCTTCCACTGCTCCAGAACACTTTGTCATGCTTTAAGTAACTTTTGTTCCATTTGAGCTAGAATCAAGTTTTTTTTGTTGAAATCTGCAGATTATGTAGCAAATGCAGTACACTGATAATTATGTGGAAAATGCTGCTGCAGAAACTCATAATTCCACGGTTTCTTTTTTAACTTTCTGCACTACCACCCACACTTCAATTTCAGGCAGTGGCATCTCAAAGTAAGTATTAACCATTCAGGGGCAGTTTTATTGTGAAAGCTGAGTCCATGGGGTAGCAGGTAGAAGGCCAGCAGGGTTGCATTCAGATGCAGAGCACTAATCCTCTCGGCCCTTGGGGCCTCACAGTAATGGTCTAGGAGACAGAGGAAAGGAGCGAGATTCATAGATATTGTCAAAGGGAAGGCCCAGAATCGGGAGCACTGTATGCAGACTCATTTTTATGTTTACAAATGGCCCGAGACCACTTCTCCAGCGAGGTACCCCAAAGAAGGGGACAATATAAGTGTTTTTGTTTTTTTAAAAGGGACATTCATTAGTGAAGCTGGTACTGCTGCCAAGTGTGTAAGTGGGCACTGCTGGTTATCATAAAGGAGCAGATGCAGCAGGACTGGGGCCCAGGGATTTGTGGGGCCCACTGCATCACAATTATGACTGTCTACCTTTAAAAAAAGGGGCATCAGAGCTTATTGTCCTTTCAAGCATTAGGACAGAGGTGATGATCCATCATGGAGGGGATGAGGTAAAAAAGGCAAAGGAGATAGCCTGCTACTCGGGACTGCAGTTATCATTAGTGCAGCAGGTATAGTTGCATTGGGGTCAAAGAGTGTGAGGGGCTCACAACACCCCAATTATGGGGAGCAGTTTGTTTGGGATATCTGTTTTTGTTTGATGCATTTGCTGTTTTATAAGTCTCATATTTGGTGCAGTTCATAAGCTATAGAAAAAGAATTCCTGATATCATCTCATAAGCCCCGCTCCCTGCATGCAGCCATGTCCCTCCCGCTCCCCCAATCTTTTTCATAAAGTTTTGGAGGGGGGCCTGACCTCAAAACATTTTGCTTAGGGGGGCTCAGAGTAAAAACGTTTGAAGACCTCTGCATTAAAGGAAGGGAGATATGGATCACAGAAGCTAAGAACAGATACGATTCGAATAGAGAGACGTGAGTGTGGTTAAGAGAAAGGAGGAGGCAGCCAGAGGCAGGTGGATACCAAAGAGTTCAGAGAACGGGGGGACTGGGTAAGACAGAAAGGGAGCAGATAAAGACAGGGGGTAGAAAGGGAAGATGGTAAGAGAGACACAAACAGGTATGTAGAGGGAAAGATATACTGAAAGAATAACAGATAGAGAAGCAGAAACAATAAATAAGGGAAAGAGAGCAGTGAGTAAAAGTCTTAAGGAATTTGTGAGAAATGAGTGACAGGAGAGAGAATGAAGGAGAAAGCAAGAGTGCCCGAGTAGGGGTCCGGAGAGAGAAGGCGATTACAAGAGACACGTGCTTTGAGCAGGGCACTGTGAGGACATAAAGACTCTCGGGCCAGAGGGAGTCTATGGTGTGGAAGGGAACTGGGACTCATAGGAGAAACTAAAGGCAAAAGACACCGGAAAGAGACAACAATGAAGAGAGTGCTAGGAGTGAAACATGATGGAAAGAGAATGGAGTGAGAGACTTCAGGAAAAACCCTGAAACAGGTGAGGAAGCAAGGGAGAAAGGGCGACGGCAGGAGCGAGGGACGAGACAAGTGCCTCTATAGAGATGGGGAAGACGCTCTGATGGAGAGCCGAGGAACAAGTAATGGAGCGAAACCCCTGCGGAAGCGGAGTGGGATGTGAGCGAGGCGCTATCCGAGAGTGAAGAAGCGCGAGGCGCTATCTGAGCGTGAAGAAGCGCGAGGCGCTATCCGAGTATGAAGATGCGCCTGACATCGAATTCAGACGCATTTTGGCCAGATGACAGTAGTACAAACCATGTCAGCCCTGTTTAATTCTAGTCAAGTACTCCCTGCTTAATTGGTAACACATATGCACATCTATCCATTCATTCAAAACACACAAAGTGCAAACCATGACGTGCACAGCTATTGCAATGCTGATTTAATGTCCCTGTTAGATGCTAACGCAATCCCTTCATACCCATGCTGAAACACTTTTTAAACTTTGCTGTCTCAAGAACTGTTGAACGGATTTAGACCAAACTAACAAGCAAAGCCACCCTCATGAGTAAAGATTCACTTTCATGCTAAGTTTGAAGGAAGTTATTTTAGCTGTTTTATTCTGCAGAGGAGAGGGAAAGATCCTTTGAGCGTTAGAATAGGACATACCACCTTTTTGACCTCCCCCACCATTAATTTCAATACCCCTCACAAATCAGCAAGCCACCTACCATATCAAAACGGATCAGATTCGTTAAAGAACACCATAGTTATTAAGAAAACTAAACAAAAAAGCTGGTCAGTGTATATATAGCTAGGCACCCAAAGTTGTTGCTGGGCGCCCTGTGCCAGCGCTGCCCGGGATTGCAGCTTTTGAAAAAAAGGGCGCCTTTGTCTTAATGCCACCACCTGCATCTTCCTTCCACCACCCATAACTTGCAAGTTATTTTGTATCCCTACTTTCCCCCATTTTCATGTTTTCCTATCATTCTATTCCTCTATTCTGTTTTCTGTATGTTGTGGTGAGTCTGATGATTCAAAATAAACCCCTGCCCCAACAAATGAGTGCGGCAGTCCACAACCTGCAACCACCTCACACATTAATAGTGAAGTACCATTATACAGGGTTATTGTAACACTGTTAGTTGCAGCGCTTAGAAGCAACAGCCGTGCTGTATGACGCACCACATATAAAACACGGACGGTTAGTAAAAGAGCGACTGTAATACGTTTTTTGCGGTTTTCCCTGTGAAGAGTCTCTCTCCGATTATACGCAGCAGGGTAAAGCTCTGACAGGTGCAGTCTTCGGTCTTCTCAGCCTGCAGCGTCGGTGCCCAGCTCAACTGCAGGTGAGCTTGGGCGCTGCATCTCCACTTGAAAGCCCACGTGTCTCAGCCTTATAACTTGTCAAACTTCACCTTTCCCGCGAGTCTGAGACCTCGGCCAAATTCCTCCGTTATAGTTAGTTCTGCTAACTATAACTCACGCACCCGCAATGCACTGCTGATGATGTCACATATAAATGTTAATTTCATATTTTAATATTAATAAAACCTATATTTTTTCTAATTGATTTTTAATATTTGGAACTCTATTAATGTTGTATATCTTCCCAAAAAAATATGCATATCAAACTTTTTTGGGGGGGAGAAAACTACAGTCCCGTACCGGTACTCTACCAACCTCGATCAGCACGCAAATCCTATCCACCACATTTAAATGATAAGCATTTCGTATCCGACAGGTTTGTGACACCACGTCCCGCGTAACAAAATGTACGTATGAGGTCGCGCCAGCTGCTACTTTAGTATGCGATGGGTACGCACTACCAAGCCGTGCGTTACGTCATGTATGTATGGGGTCGTGCCCGCTGTGCGTTGCGAATGCGACGAGTGCACGCTGCCACACCCTGTGTTACATCATAAACGTACGGTGTTGCGCCGTGTACGCCATTCCCTCATTTTTTTTGTCTCAAAACTATATCTGAATAACTTTAAAGTGTATATGAGAGCAAGCAATAATCTAACATATTTTAAACATTTATATATTTCTAACTGTAATAAACGTATATTTTACCAATTATATTTTCTCAAAATCATGTCGGGTGCGGTCTCCTTGCGCACTAGGTGCGCGATTGCCATGTGACCCTTAAAAAAAGCACTTCATTAGTTCATAACGTTTCCCAGTTGCAAAACGCCACCCATTTTAGTCAATCTATGTACTGCATTTGATGAGACACACCTCTTCTGCTTAGAGAGCTTTTTTGTAAACTTTTTGCAATGTACACATATCTTACACTACACACAACATGCAACCATCATCTTCAACAATATTCATGGTCTGTAAAGTAGCGTTCCACCTGTGATAGCCATACACCTACAAGTTACATAACCAAAGTTTTCCCCACTACCAGAGGTAACATAGTTAAATACACTGCCCAGAGCACAATGTAATATCATACGGCCCAGGGTCACTATCATGCATAGAGAATGAACACACGGACACAGATAGATAGTGGAAGTGGGTATGAGCACATGCGCTCGACAACTTTTTATTACCAGGATCACATATCCAGTAACGTCTGTGGTGGATGCGTGTGGAGTCAGTGTAAACCATTCCTCAAGGAATAGTTCCTGCTATCATCTATTACAACAGTAATCATTGGATCACACACAGACATTCAATATTAAAAGAATCAATAGTTTGTACTGCAGTAAGGTAGGGACAGTAGATGTGAAGTAATACAGAAAAATATTCTATCGTAAAAGAAACACAACTTATGGTATACTGGGACACAATTACTACATCAGAAGTACTACACAAAAAGATTTTTCCATAAAAGGTCCATCAGTTTTAGTGCACTCAGAAAGCCACATCAAAATCATTCAGCATGTCAACAACCAGCAATGATGTGTGCTATAGACGGACAGGCCGTACTTGGAGTAATATCTGTTGCCATCAACAGAACATCATCAGCAATAGCAACTCAATCTAAATTGTGAACACTGCTGTCTACAGTGTGGGTCAGAGAGAGCGGTCAGCAAGGGCCCACAGCTACGTAAGGTGGAATTCAGCTACACAGTTTGTCATACGCAAAGCAACAAAAGCGTGTCTGGAGCCTGTAATAATACGTATTCATTGTGTAGACAGAGCACACTGGAGAAATGTCTTTTCCTACAGAACTGCGTCATCTACAAGACCAACTCGATCCGAATTGTGAACACTGCTATCTGCAGTGTTAATTGTAAACAGTACTCACACAGACATTCATGAATAATTTCTCTCACTTCCTCTTAACAAAAGACAACAACATCAATTGCAGAAAAATCTGCAATAAATAAAACAAAACAATTCAAATACCATTTCTGCTGTCTACAGTGTAGACTATTCAGTGTTGCTTTGCACTTGCAAATTAAATTTGGTCATTGTACTAAACCTATAAGTCATTTCAAAAAATGTCTTCAAAGAAGTATACTAAAAACATAATATGTATATTCCAATAGACGTTGTAGTTACTTGACTACTGGATTCCATAATTAAACAATCAGCACACAATCTGAATTGTGAACACTTCTGTCTGCATTGTAGGCCACACTCACTATTCATTAACACCTGACAGCCATGTACCGTTCAATTTGAACGCATGGACTTGCTTACAGAAGATCAGAAGGGGTACACAGAAATAATATCAAACTTCAACTTCTGACATCCTCAATCATACAATCAAGACCCCATTTCACTGTTTGGACCTGCTGTACCACAGTGTACTCCACTGAATAGTGTCAACCAAGCACAATCAATCAATCAATCAATCAATCAGACTTCTAAAGCGCGCTACTTACCCGTGAGGGTCACAAGGCGCTGGGGGGGGGGAGGGGGTGGCTGATGCTACTGCTCGAAGAGCCAGGTCTTGAGAAGCTTCCTGAAGGTGAGCAGTTCCTGGGTCTACCGCAGGTGGGTGGGGAGGGTGTTCCAGGTCGTGGCAGGGAGAAAGGAGAAGGATCTGCCTCCGGAGGTGGTACGCTGGATTCGTGGGACGTAGGCGAGGGCGAGGCTGGCGGAGCGGAGCTGGCGGGCGGGGGTGTAGAATTTGAGTCTATTGTTTAGGTAGGCTGGTCTGGAGTTGTGGAGTGCTTTGTGAGCGTGGGTGAGGAGCTTGAAGGTGATCCTCTTGTTGATGGGGAGCCAGTGAAGGTCACTGAGGTGAGGGGTGATGTGGCTGCGTCGGGGGAGGTTGAGGAGCAGACGGGCCAAAGGCGTTCTGGATGCGTTGTAGTCACTGTAGGTGTTTGGTCGGGATTCCCGCGTAGAGTGCATTGCCGTAGTCCAGCCGGCTGCTGACGAGGGCTTGGGTCACCATTCTTCTGGTTTCGATCGGGATCCACTTGTAGATCCTGTGAAGCATGCAGAAAGTGTTGTAGCAGGAGGAGGAGACGGCGCTGACCTGCTTGGACATGGAGAGGGAGGAGTCGAGGATGACTCCCAAGTTGCGTGCGTGGTCCGTGGGTGTCGGTGCTGTTCCTAGCACTGTCAGCCACCAGGAGTCGTCCCAGGCAGACGGGGTGGGACCGAAGATGAGGACTTCCGTCGTGTCTGAGTTCAGCTTCAGACGGCTGCTCCTCATCCACTCGGCGACGGCCTTCATTCCTTCGAGGGGGGTTGGTTTTGGCGGTGTGTGGGTCCTTGGTGAGGGAGAGGATGAGCTGGGTGTCGTCGGCGTAGGAGATGATGTTCAGGTCGTGTTGGCGGGCCACTTGAGCGAGGGGGGCCATGTAGATGTTGAACAGCGTCGGGCTGAGGGATGATCTCTGGGGTACGCCGCAGATGAGTTTGGTAGCTTTGGAACGGTGGGGTGGGAGGCGGACCCTCTGGGTTCTGTCGGAGAGAAGGAGGTTGTCCAGTCCAGAGCTTTTTCCCAAATTCCGGCTTCTTGGAGGCGTGTTCTTAGTGTGTGGCGGCAGACCGTGTCGAAGGCAGCTGACAGGTCCAGGAGGATGAGGGCTGCGGTTTCGCCATTGTCTAGTTGGCATCGGATGTCGTCTGTGGCGGCGATGAGGACTGTCTCGGTGCTGTGGTTCCGTCTGAATCCGTATTGTGACGGGTCTAGGATGTTGTTGTCCTCGAGGTGGCAGGTCAGCTGTATGTTGGCGATTTTCTCAATGACCTTCGCCGAAGGGGAGCAGGGAGATGGGGCGGAAGTTCTTGAGGTCCTTGGGGTCCGCCTTTGGCTTCTTGAGGAGGGTGTTGATTTTGGCGTGCTTCCAGCTTTCCGGGAATTTCACTGAGTCGAAGGAGATGTTGATGACCTTTCGTAGTTGGGGTGCGATGGTGGCGTCTGCTTTGTTGAACACGTGGTGTCGGCAGGGGTCTGCTAGTGATCCCGAGTGAATGGAGTTCATGATCTTTCGTGTCTCGTCGACGTTGACGTGGGCCCAGGATTTCAACTGGTTGGTGCAGGGGGTGTTCGGGGTGGGGTCAGTCGTAGTTGGGGCTGGCGGTGTGTTGAAGCTGTCGTGGATGTCTATGATCTTGCGGTGGAAGAAAATGGCCAGTGAGTTACACAGTTCTTGCGAGGGCGGGATGTCGTTGGTGTTGGCGTTGGGGTTGGAGAGTTCCTTGACGATGCTGAAGAGCTCTTTGCATTCGTGTGCATTGTTGTCCAGGCAGGCTTTGAAGGAGGATCTCTTGGTTGTTCTGATGAGTTGGTGGTGTCTGCGAATTGCGTCCTTGTGGGCAGCGTAGTTGTCTGATGTGCGGTCTTGGAGCCATTTTCTTTCTAGCATCCAGCATGAGTGTTTGGAGGTCTGGAGTTCTTTGGTGAACCAGGCAGCTTTCGTGATGGAGTGGTTCATGGAGGGCTTCTTTAGCGGGCTAGGGTGTTGGCGCAGTCTTTGATCCACTGTCTGAAGCTTCAGGCAGAGGTGTCAGGATTGGTGGGGTCGGTTGGAGGGTCCAGGGCGAGGGCGGAGGTCAGTTGGTTCTTGGTGATATTTCCCCAGCAGCGGCGAGGTAGCTGTTGAGTGTATTGGTGCATGGTTGCCTTTTCGAATGTGAAGTGGATGCAGTGGTGGTCGGTCCAGTGGAGTTCGGTGGTGTGGTTGAAACTGCCGTGGGTGCTTGTGGAGAAGATGGGGTCGAGCGTGTGGCCGGCGGCGTGGGTGGGTTCGGTGACGAGTTGTCGGAGGCTGAGGTTGGTGAGGTTGTCGATCAGGGTCGCTGAGTTGGTGTCGTTGTTGTTTTCGAGGTGGTAGTTCAGGTCCCCGAGGAGGATGTAGTCCGTGGAGGCGAGTGCGTGGGTGCTGGCGAGGTCGGCGATGGAGTCGCTGAACAGGCCCCGGGGTCTGGGAGGCCTGTAGACGAGTGTTCCTCTGAGGGTGGTGTTGAAGTCGGTGTGGATCTGGAAGTGAAGGTGTTCGGCGAAGTTGAGAGAGTCATCTGTGAGGGTGTGGACCTGGAGTGTGGCCTTGTGGACGATGGCTATTCCTCCTCCGATTTCGTTTGCACGATCCCTGCGGGTGATCTTGTAGACGTCCGGGATGGCTATGGCGATGTCCGGTGCTGAGGATTCGTTCCACCAGGTCTCGGTCAGGAATGCCATGTCTGGGGCCGTTGTGTCGAGTAGGTCCCAGAGCTTGACGGCGTGTTTGCGTGCGGAGCGGGTGTTGAGGAGTATGCAGCGGAGGTGGTTGGGTCCAGTCCTTGGAGGCTTGGTGGTTCTGTCACAGGAGAAGTTGCAGGTGTGGCAGGAGAAGGGTCTGTGGGTGCGTTTCGGGGCAGCCTGGAAGCAGCAGCGGTCCCGCCCGGTGTTGAGGGCGAGGAGGGCGTTGGCGTCGTATCAGAGTCTGGCGTTGCGGTGGGCGCGGGGTCCAGGGGTTCTGGTGCTGGGCGCGGTCCTGGCGCGGACGGGCACAGATGGGCTTGCCTTTGGCGTGCCTTCGGCACGCCAGCGGCATGCCCACTGCGTGCGTCCACTTCCGCGCGGCGTCCTCCATAAGAGGCCAAGTGGGAGGGAGGAGCAGCTGGGAGGCGGGAGCGGGGCGGCCAATGGGCGTGAGGGACGGGATACAGAAGGCAAAGGGGGTGGGGCCGCAGGGGTACAGCGGTGGGAAGCGGAGAGCGGGGGGGTACAGAGGGCAAGGGGCGATAAGGGCGCCTACACTACAAAACAAGCAATACCAAAAACGAAATGACAATGAAAATAGATCAGAATAAAATAACAGTAGGAGGCACAAGCAGTCATCCGATCGGAGCCACAGGAGCACAGGAGTCACGGGTGCACAGGGGGAGCCGTGCGGCATGGGGAGCGACCCGACCTGCGAGCAGTGTCAAGGGTCACACTCACTGCCGTGCTGCGTCCTCCATAATAGGCCAAGTGGGAGGGAGGAGCAGCTGGGAGGCGGGAGCGGTGCGGCCAATGGGCGTGGGGGACGGGGAGGGGACGGGACACAGAAGGCAAAGGGGGCGGGCCGCAGGGGTGCAGCGGTGGGAAGCGGGGAGCGGGGGGGTACAGAGGGCAAGGGGCGCTAAGGGCACCTACACTACAAAACAAGCGATACCAAAAACTAAATGACAAATGAAAATAGATCAGAATAAAATAACAGTAGGAGGCACAAGCAGTCACCCGATCGCAGGCACAGGAGTCACGGGTGCACAGGGGGAGCTGTGCGGCGTGGGGAGCGACCCGACCTGTGAACAATAATAATGTGCAACAGTTAGCTATGGAAACACCGAGTCTGATGCACCTCAACGGAGGGAGTTCTATGAAAACCAAGTAACAAGTAATATCAGACATCTCCCACTGTGGAATCAAGACACTGTTCCACTGTTGGGACGTACAGTTGCTTGCACCTGGTCGAAGGGAGTACCTTCATCTCCACTCTCAGATAAAGTTCTAACATCCTCCATTGTCAGATCCAGACACCGTTCCACTGATGGGACCTAGAGTTTGATGCACCTCATTCCGGTGTGAACATGGGCTTCTATGGGAATTCACAAGGGCTTATTATCAAGCCCATTATCACCGCTTTAGCGGCAGTTTCCTGTCACTAAAGCGGCAATAATTTTAACGCCGTCCTTGATAATATGGCCCCATATTCATATTATATCTCAACTTAGGATCACATGATTCAAACTATGCGTACATATAAAAGGAATGTATCACTTTTCCTATCTCCATCTCCTCTCCATGTAATCTCAAAACACTGTACACGGCCCCACTGTACAACAAACTACCCTGACTTACATTCAAACCTACCTCTCAGCGTAAAAAATAAGACCACAACCTGCCCACATAACATTTCTGCATTTCGTTTTATCGCATTTAACTTAATACCACATACATCTCCTACCACCACCCCCCACCCCACTATTTCCACAAAAAGTATCAGTTGCAAACGTGCGACATTTTCTTTATCTCCCCAAATACATTACAAACTCAAATTAATGCTGTACCTCATTTTCAAAATAATACAGTCCTATAAAGATGACAAACTACACTTCTTCTCTGTGAAAAATTCCTAAACATATATAAAATACGTATATAACAACAGCTCAAATTGTATGCATATTTCATAACCAATATCAAACACCACACTTTACTAACACTATATTACTCTGAAATAAAAAAAAATTAAAAACATCACCTCAAATACTTAATCAGTACTCTAAAACACATAACACACCTTGTTCATTTCTAACTCCCCTTTGTAGTTGTTATCCAGATTTCAAATGACACACGCATACAATTCTCTCTTTCTCACATAGTACATCTAAAGCTCCGACTTCATCAAGAATGAAACCAGGAATGGCACAATTTCTCTGTCGCTCCACACATAAATACATGTAAAGAACATATCAGAATACTTCATTCCTTCAACGACATTCCAAAACTTACCTCCATTGGTTAATTTTGAATTTTCCTTCCGAAAAGCTACTTATTATTCCGCACCACATACAGTTCATAAGTTCAACCTATTTTATCACCACACTATCTGGAGCCTTCTACAACACCTGCAGGTTAAAAGTTCATCAATTTTTTTTTTTAACCTAACGGTATACTTTTGCACCATTTTATCGAACATTCAACGGCACGTGCACGTTAAAACTTCACAATAGGGGTCAGTAGTTCATCAGCTTTATTCCCAACTCCAGCAGCACCTCACCTTATGCCCCCAGCACCATCAGACCCGTAGGAGTCAGTGCTTTCCACTTTCCAAATACCAAATTCATTTCATACACACAAATTTACCTTTGCACTCCCTATATAACACCCCTTAAGCACCATACACAAGTTACAATGTTCGAAACCAAAGTTCATCCAAGTAGCTATAACTACATGCTGACACTACTTGCACAGATGTGGCACAGCGGCCAGAGCACATGACTTCACAGCATATGATACACAGTTTGGGCTCATGCTTTCATCACCGAGTCCGGCAACAGCTCAGCTTAGCAGCATGAGACTCTACACACTACCTCACAAATTTTCCGTACCTCAGAACTTTCAGACCAGTACGGGTCAATAGTTCATCCTAGCATTTATAAACACATACTGACACTACTTCCACAGCTGTACTGCAGAGGCCACGGCACATGACTTCACAGCATAAGACACACAATTTAGACTCACGCTCTAATCCCCGAGTCCCGCACCACCTCACCTTAGCAGCATCACACTCTAGGCAATACCTCAGTTAATTTTCATAGCCTAGCACTTTCACACCGGTAGGTATGATTAGTTCACTTCTCACCCCCTCTATAGCACACCCTAAACACCCCACAGAGGTTACAGTGCTCCTACCCTCCTCTTTCCCAATTTTTCGCCCTTTTTCCCCCTTACTTGCTTCAACAAAATCACAAAATGGCAGCCAACACCTCCTAGTTGCAAATGCTCGCAATGAACCAAACCACATTCTCTGGATGATGTCATCAGTGATGTCATCAGTGATGTCATTTGAGATGCCATCAGTGATGTCACTGACCACGTCATGAATGATGTAATATGTGACATCATCAGCAGTGGATTGCGGGCGCGCGAGATGTAGTTAGTGCAACTAACTATATCGAAGGAATTTCAATGGTTTTGTTCGAGTGAAATGTCCAACTAACTATAACACCCCTAAAACCTATTGTTTTTTCAGTGAATTTCTAAGGTTTTTTAAATGCTAATTCCTAACCATATCAGGCCTGATACCTATGGTTTTTTTCAGTGAATTTCGCAGGTTTTTTAAATGCTAATTCCTAACTATAGCAGGCCTGAAACCTATGGTTTTTTCAGTGAATTTCAAAGGTTTTTTAAATGCTAATTCCTAACTATAGCAGACCTGAAACCTATGGTTTTTTCAGTGAATTTCAAAGGTTTTGTAAATGACAATTTTTAATGTATTAATTGTTATACTGATTTTTTTTATACTGATTTACTACAGTGTTTAAACTGTTTATTTTTAGATATTTTATTTATTTGTTTAATTACATTATACATTACAATACAAAATATACTTTCTCAGAATGAATGACTTTAGTCTAAATACTTTGCAAATAGGCAATAGACTTTTAAGTACAGTAGTTACAGTTGTTGCAATGGGCAACACAATTTCAAACACAAAGCAACATTGAGCTCAATGATAATTTCTAGTTAAATGCAATTAGATACTTTATGGATTACTTTTCTAACCACAGGACTGGATGCTAGATTCAGTCCTTGGACATCTCCTGTAAACAGTTAAGTAAAAGCGTTTTGGTTACAGTAGTGATTTTTAAGGATTATTATTGTATTTTAAAAATTGACACTTGGAAAAATTTTCATATAGAATCACCAATGTTAGAAAGAATGTGTTTAAGTCATACAGACAATTTTTTAGGAATATTTTTACTTTGTAAAAATAGACACTTAGAAACTTTTCTACTTAAAAGCACACAATGGATTCCTTTGGAAGGAAGTACAAGTTACTGGTAAGTACGCTTAGAATTATTTTTCAGGGTCGGTGCTGGGCTAAAAGATGCAGCCCTGTGTTGTCTCCTGATAAGTGATGAGTAAATCAGAATTCGTAGGTCGGCTGATTTTAGAAGAATATTTGTACGTTTCAAAAATGGACACTTAAAAACTTTTCTGCTGAAAACCACACAATGGATTCCTATGGAAAGAAATACAAGTTATTGGTAAGTACGCTTAGAATTACTTTTCAGGGTCAGTGCTGGTCTAAAAGATGCAGCACTGGGTTCTCTCTTGATAACAGGTGAGTAAATCGGAATTCGTAGTTCGGCTGATTTTAGAGGAATATTTGTACGTTTCAAAAATGGACACTTAGAAACTTTTCTGCTGAAAACCACACAATGGATTCCTATGAAAGGAAATACAAGTTACTGGTAAGTACGCTTAGAATTACTTTTCAGGGTCAGTGCTGGTCTAAAAGATGCAGCCCTGGGTTCCCTCCTGATAACAGGTTAAGTAAATCAGAATTCGTAGTTCGGCTGATTTTAGAGGAATATTTGTACGTTTCAAAAATGGACACAAAAACTTTTCTGCTGAAAACCACACAATGGATTCCTATGGAAAGAAATACAAGTTACTGGTAAGTACACTTAGAATTACTTTTCAGGGTCAGTGCTGGTCTAAAAGATGCAGAACTGGGTTCTCTCCTGATAACAGGTGAGTAAATTGGAATTCGTAGTTTGGCTGATTTTAGAGGAATATTTGTACGTTTCAAAAATGTACACTTAGAAACTTTTGTGCTGAAAACCACACAATGGATTCCTATGGAAGGAAATACAAGTTACTGGTAAGTACGCTTAGAATTACTTTTCAGGGTCAGTGCTGGTCTAAAAGATGCAGCCCTGGGTTCTCTCCTCATAACAGGTGAGTAAATCGGAATTCGTAGTTCGGCTGATTTTAGAGGAATATTTGTACAATGGTAAAGGAATGGAGCGGGGCCTGAGGTGACGTGTGCAAACACGCCCTGTGGCGTGTTTTAAGTTGGGGAATTAATTCCTCTTCAATCCTGCGGTCCCCTGGGGGCCAACTAGCCCACCAGGTACCTCCTGTATGCGTCAGGGAGCTGCGTTGCAGAGAGGTGTTCAGAGGCCACGCCCCTTTTTACAACACTCTGCAATGCAACTCCGTGGTGCTTCCCTAGGGGACCTCTGGATGAAGAGGAATTAATTCTCCAACCCAGAACGCGCCACAGGGCGTGTTTGCACAGTATCACCTCAGACCCCAACCCCTATCTTCAGCACTGTGCAAACGCGCCCCGTGGCACGTTTTAAATTGGGGGATTAAGTCTCCTTGAATCCTGAGGTCCCCTAGTGGCCAACTAGGCCACCAGGTACCTCCAGTAAGCGCCACGGAGCTGCATTGCAGAGAGGTGTAAAAAGGGGCATGGCCTCATTACACGGGACACTGCAGGAGCCGGCCCTGGAGGGTGGCAGTCCCCAGGGCCAATACAAGGCTCCAGGAGGGGGGCCACATGGCCCCCCTCCAACATGTACTTTTTGCCCCGGGGGTGGCAGTCCCCGGGGCTAGGGGGGCCTGAGAGCCCCCCACATCAAATCGTTTTAAGCCCCGGGTGTGGCGGTCCCCGGGGCTGGGGGTGCTGCGAGCCCCCCCACCTATGGTAACGAAGCCCGGGGGTGGCGGTCCCTGGGGCTGTGGGTGGGCCATGAGCCCCCCCCGCATATACAATCTTGGAGCCCCGGGGGTGGCGGTCCCCGGGGCAGTGTGGGGGACTTTTTTTTTTATTATGCCCCCGGGATTTGGCCCGAGGGGCAAATTAGAATATTCAACGCGGGAGTCCGTGCAGGTACCTGCAA
Organism: Triturus cristatus; assembly: GCF_964204655.1. Taxonomy (NCBI): domain Eukaryota; kingdom Metazoa; phylum Chordata; class Amphibia; order Caudata; family Salamandridae; genus Triturus; species Triturus cristatus. The sequence goes on from NC_140589.1 coordinate 465,158,233, forward strand.
GAATTTAGGCATCACTGAAGGATTTATTTGGACTTGAGAAAACGCACCCACTGGGGTAGCAATGGTGTGAACTTCATCGCCCAGAATGCCGTGAGGCCACGCCCATCGGGGCAGGTGCGATAAATTGAGTTAGTTTGCAACCGAAAACGCTTTTCCTCTTGTCTTCCACAATGCCACTGAAGAAAGGATTAGGTTCCTGAAACGCATCTGGCACGATAATTGATGTCGTTTTCATGAAGTGTTCCTGCTGGCAAGCTGTCATTAAAGATATTCGAGTACAATTTACCTCCGTGTGGCTTGATTCCAAAGTGGGTTCCTGTTTAATGTGGATATATAACGGCCCTAACCCGGTCGTGGATGGAGCCCACCGCATCAATGCGGGTCCGTGACGACACCATGTGGTGCTGCAACTAACGGGACGGAGGCAAGCTGACGCCTTAACAGGAAGATGTCAGTTTAAGGCTCTCTTGGCAGTTGGAAAGCGGAGCAGGTACCTGCAAGAATTTATGCATCACTGAAGGATTTATTTGGACTTGAGAAAACGCACCCACTGGGGTAGCAATGGTGTGAACTTCATCGCCCAGAATGCCGTGAGGCCACGCCCATCGGGGCAGCTGCGATAAATTGAGTTCGTTTGCAACCGAAAACGCTTTTCCTCTTGTCTTCCACAATGCCACTGAAGAAAGGATTAGGTTCCTGAAACGCATCTGGCACGATAATTGATGTCGTTTTCATGAAGTGTTCCTGCTGGCAAGCTGTCATTAAAGATATTCGAGTACAATTTACCTCCGTGTGGCTTGATTCCAAAGTGGGTTCCTGTTTAATGTGGATATATAACGGCCCTAACCCGGTCGTGGATGGAGCCCACCGCATCAATGCGGGTCCGTGACGACACCATGTGGTGCTGCAACTAACGGGACGGAGGCAAGCTGACGCCTTAACAGGAAGATGTCAGTTTAAGGCTCTCTTGGCAGTTGGAAAGCGGAGCAGGTACCTGCAAGAATTTATGCATCACTGAAGGATTTATTTGGACTTGAGAAAACGCACCCACTGGGGTAGCAATGGTGTGAACTTCATCGCCCAGAATGCCGTGAGGCCACGCCCATCGGGGCAGCTGCGATAAATTGAATTAGTTTGCAACCGAAAACGCTTTTCCTCTTGTCTTCCACAATGCCACTGAAGAAAGGATTAGGTTCCTGAAACGCGTCTGGCACGATAATTGATGTCGTTTTCATGAAGTGTTCCTGCTGGCAAGCTGTCATTAAAGATATTCGAGTACAATTTACCTCCGTGTGGCTTGATTCCAAAGTGGGTTCCTGTTTAATGTGGATATATAACGGCCCTAACCCGGTCGTGGACGGAGCCCACCGCGTCAATGCGGGTCTGTGACGACACCATGTGGTGCTGCAACTAACGGGACGGAGGCATGCTGACGCCTTAACAGGAAGATGTCAGTTTAAGGCTCTCTTGGCAGTTGGAAAGCGGAGCAGGTACCTGCAAGAATTTCTGCATCACTGAAGGATTTATTTGGACTTGAGAAAATGCACCCACTGGGGTAGCAATGGTGTGAACTTCATCACCCAGAATGCCGTGAGGCCACGCCCATCGGGGCAGGTGAGATAAATTGAATTAGTTTGCAACCGAAAACGCTTTTCCTCTTGTCTTCCACAATGCCACTGAAGAAAGGATTGGGTTCCTGAAACGCGTCTGGCACGATAATTGATGTTGTTTTCATGAAGTGTTCCTGCTGGCAAGCTGTCATTAAAGATATTCGAGTACAATTTACCTCCGTGTGGCTTGATTCCAAAGTGGGTTCCTGTTTAATGTGGAGATTTAACGGCCCTAACCCGGTCGTGGACGGTGCCCACCGCGTCAATGCGGGTCCGTGACGACACCATGTGGTGCTGCAACTAACGGGACGGAGGCAAGCTGACGCCTTAACAGGAAGATGTCAGTTTAAGGCTCTCTTGGCAGTTGGAAAGCAGAGCAGGTACCTGCAAGAATTTATGCATCACTGAAGGATTTATTTGGACTTGAGAAAACGCACCCACTGGGGTAGCAATGGTGTGAACTTCATCGCCCAGAATGCCGTGAGGCCACGCCCATCGGGGCAGGTGCGATAAATTGAATTAGTTTGCAACCGAAAACGCTTTTCCTCTTGTCTTCCACAATGCCACTGAAGAAAGGATTAGGTTTATGAAACGCGTCTGGCACGATAATTGATGTCATTTTCATGAAGTGTTCCTGCTGGCAAGCTGTCATTAAAGATATTCGAGTACAATTTACCTCCGTGTGGCTTGATTCCAAAGTGGGTTCCTGTTTAATGTGGATATATAACGGCCCTAACCCGGTCGTGGACGGAGCCCACCGCGTCAATGCGGGTCCGTGACGACACCATGTGGTGCTGCAACTAACGGGACGGAGGCAAGCTGACGCCTTAACAGGAAGATGTCAGTTTAAGGCTCTCTTGGCAGTTGGAAAGCGGAGCAGGTACCTGCAAGAATTTATCCATCACTGAAGGATTTATTTGGACTTGAGAAAACACACCCACTGGGGTAGCAATGGTGTGAACTTCATCGCCCAGAATGCCGTGAGGCCATGCCCATCGGGGCAGGTGCGATAAATTGAATTAGTTTGCAACCGAAAACGCTTTTCCTCTTGTCTTCCACAATGCCACTGAAGAAAGGATTAGGTTTATGAAACGCGTCTGGCACGATAATTGATGTCATTTTCATGAAGTGTTCCTGCTGGCAAGCTGTCATTAAAGATATTCGAGTACAATTTACCTCCGTGTGGCTTGATTCCAAAGTGGGTTCCTGTTTAATGTGGATATATAACGGCCCTAACCCGGTCGTGGACGGAGCCCACCGCGTCAATGCGGGTCCGTGACGACACCATGTGGTGCTGCAACTAACGGGACAGAGGCAAGCTGATGCCTTAACAGGAAGATGTCAGTTTAAGGCTCGCTTGGCAGTTGGAAAGTGGAGCAGGTACCTGCAAGAATTTATGCATCACTGAAGGATTTATTTGGACTTGAGAAAACGCACCCACTGGGGTAGCAATGGTGTGAACTTCATCGCCCAGAATGCCGTGAGGCCACGCCCATCGGGGCAGGTGCGATAAATTGAATTAGTTTGCAACCGAAAACGCTTTTCCTCTTGTCTTCCACAATGCCACTGAAGAAAGGATTAGGTTCCTGAAACGCGTCTGGAACGATAATTGATGTCGTTTTCATGAAGTGTTCCTGCTGGCAAGCTGTCATTAAAGATATTCGAGTACAATTTACCTCCTTGTGGCTTGAATCCAAAGTGGGTTCCTGTTTAATGTGGATATATATATATATATATATATATATATATATATATATATATATATATATATATATATATATATTATTGGTCATTCACAGTGGGATCCCCATATCTATAGCAGAGTTACATGGGGGTCACGCTGAGCTCCACAGGGGCTCTAGAGATCGCGCATGTTGGAAAAATGTGTTTTTGAATAGCATCATACCCAACATAACTACTTTTTTTAACTTTGATTACAGAAGTATTGGGTCTGGCAACCTCTACCCTGACCCCCTAATATTTTTTACAGACTGTTTTTCAGCTTCAGGAACCATTTCCAGAAATATAAAATGGCAGCCCCAACTTTTCTCTGAGGTTAAAGCCAGATAATCGGCCTTGCTGTGGCTTGTGGTGCCATGGATGTACAGTGGGGGGGGGGTCCGTGAAGAATCTGCATCCCTTGATATGTATATTTATTTTTCCTTGAATGTCTCAAAAACTACTAAATGGATTTAAACCAAATCACAAAAAGGTCACTTATTGAAACAAGACCTACTTTTCTGCCAAACTTGGCGTACTTCCATCCAGTGGCTCGGGATGTAGCCGTGTTCAAAATCCATATGGGAAATTGCATGGAGAAAAATCATTTTGGCACCCCCTTTTTTTCTTGCCTCCGAAACATTAAACACAGCAGCTGAATCAACTGGTGTATGTATTTGCAGCTAAAGGTTTTTTTGAAAAACAAGTGTGGTCTCCCATACTTGTTTATAATATAGCCTCTGGGTGGGCCAGATCCCAGGGCCTGTGGTAATATATATATTCAAAAGAGGGAGGTTCACGGGCCCCCCCTAAAGCTCTTTTGAGCATCAGGGAGCACCACTTCCAAGGGCTGGAAACAGAATATGGAGGGTGGCCACACAGACCCACTTATTATGGCTATTTAGAGCCCGAGGACAACCACCTTTCTGGGGCTTAAATTTAGTAATTATAGTGGGGCCAACCAGACCCCCATACCTCAGGGACCCCAACCTCCCTGTTGCCAGAAATCAAAATAGAAGTGTACAGAATTGGCAAACTGCCCCCCCTCCCGGGCCATATGCAGCCCTGGGCATGACCATCTCCCTGGGGTTCACCCGTAAAGAATAAAGGAGGTGGTCACACAGCCCCCTTCCTAGAGCCACTAATTGCCTTGGGGACCGCCACCCCAGAGGGCGGACTCCTGCTATCTCCAGAGGTGCCCACCCTTGGCAGATAGCAGTTTGCTTTTGCTTGGTAGGAGTTTTGAAAGCTCCCTCCAAATGAGAGCAAACGCTAACTCTACTCCTTGCAAGTGGGAGCAGGAAAACTACTCCCACCAGCTGGGAGAAGAGTTTTCATCTGTTTTCCTGACTGCTGTCAAGCATGCAAAAAAACAGATGAAGGAATTGCTTCCATACGCAGGGAGAGGCATTTTTTACTGGTGGGAGCAAAGACGGCTTTTGCTGGAAGGCATTGAGGCTCCCCCTGGGTCCCTCATATAGTACGCTGGGTACCCTGGGTGAGCTCAAGGCCACCCAGGAGCAAGAGGCCAAAGCCTGGGTTATAGGGTTCCAAGGGCCAAAATTGAATTGAATTTAGGCCAGGCCCTGGGGTATGGGGTCTCCAGGGCACACTGCCCCCTCCCCTTTGGAAAGCAAGTGAATTTCTTGTCCCACTTTATCCCCCAATGAGTAGTGCACCAAGAGACGTGTTTGCAGAGTGGTGGAGAAAGGGGGAGGGTCTCAAATAAGCTCTCAGCAATCCTGTTGCGTGGGACTAACTGGTGGTAAGAGAAGGTGTTCTTCACCCCAATGACCCTCAGCATCCATGGGGATTTCATCCCTAAACATGTAGTGCGCCAGGAGGGGCATTTGCAGGTTGGTGGTGAAAGGGGGCAGGGCTCTGACAAGCTCTCAGCAATCCTGAAGTGTGAGACTTACTAATTATAACAATAGGGGTTCTTGGCCATCACTGACCCTGAGCAGCCAGGTGATGTTTGTTCTGGCCCGGTGCTCATTTCACTAAAATTAAATCTCAACAGAAAGTACTTACAAATATAAACATAGCAGGTGCCCCAGTTGAAGCTTCACTTCTGTAAAGGACAAATGATCCTAACTTTTTGGGCTTGGCGAAGGCAAAGCAAGTGTGTTTCCATGTGTATTCCACATTGAAATCCTTAATGGAGGTGAATTCATCATTGATCTATTGGAGCACAAACTGATGTGCATTGACTCATATAATTGTTTCTTTCTTGTCATCTCCTAGTGAGATCAGAGTCCATGATTTCCCCTTTTAAATACCCTAAGTTTGCAAATGCCCAAAATCCATTGCACTACTCACAGACATGTACAGGCACTCACACACCCACTCACAAAACCAGACAGGTACTCACAGACCTACACAGGCACTCACACACTTACACAGTTACTCAGAGACCCACTCATAGACCTGCACAGGTACTCACAGACCAACACAGGCAGTCACACACACACAGGCACTCATACACCAACTCACAGACACACTCATACACCCACTCACTGGCCCACACAGCCACACACACACACCCAGTCACCATGCTATACAGACACTCACACACCCACTCACAGACCCATATAGCTAGTCACACATCCACTCACAGACACATACAGTCATTCACACACCCACTCACAGACCCACACAGCCACTCACATACCCACTCACTAACCCATACATTTACTCACATACCCACTTTCAAAGGTGACAGGTTACAGTTTTTAATTTCTTTTTTTTAAACTTAGAAATTCACTGAAAAAATCAAAGGATCTGCTTCACATGGGTACCCCCACTTTTTGCTGGTGTTTCACTGTTTTTCGACCTTAGTCTGGCTGTGGCCCTGCTAATCAGGACCACAGCCTAGCTGTTTCCTCTCTAAAATGGTTTCCATGTACATTAGGTACATATCTAATTGGATTCTGGAGTGCCTTATAAGCCCCTAGTATATGGTATACTATGTACCTAGGGCAAAGGTACCTCAGAGGCCTACCAGGGGCTGCAGCACATATTATGCCACCTTTGGGGAGCACTCCAAAATGGCACCACAGGTCTGCTACTGCAGCCTGGGTTAGGGTGTGCTTGCACCCCTTACTGTGGTATAGGCTATCTATATCACTACCCTATACAGACACATATAAACCTATAAGCCACTCCTATGGCAGGCCTTGACAATCCTGAAGGCAGAGTGCGTGGTTTTATGTGAGAGGGTGCCCAAGCATGAGCTGAGCCCCTCTGCAGCTTTCGGAAATACTTCTGTGATACAGCCATACCATATACTCTAAAGTGCATTATAACCTCGCTATAAATGCTAACTTTGGGATGGCTGCATCAAAACATGTCATGTTTGGTGTCAAACGCTTTGGAATACTACCTCCCCTGCCAATTCTGGCGGTGGGGGTAGCATTCCACCCTTCTAGAGGGAGAGACATGTTCACACTGGCTAAACCAGGTAGGACTTTCCTGAGCCTTGGCATCACAAAATGGATGCCTCGAGCACAGACACGGGTCTGGCCTCCTGTTGCTGACCGAAACTTCAGCAGGGGAGGTCTGGACAATAGGTTTCCTGTCGAAGGGAGGTGTGACCACCTCCCCAGAAAGGCTGATGTGTATTGGGGTTGGGCGGGAGCACTCTCTTGTGCTTTGAAGTCCTGCACTGGGGGCACGTTTGGTGTCCCTGTGCATAGCTCAGTTCAAACCGGTTGCAGGGGCTACCTGCCCCTGCTCTGGCGTGAAACCGGACAAAGCAAATGGGTGTAACCACTCCTCTTTCCTGGCCCACCCATAGGTGGGGTCTTAGAGTTAGTCCATCCCCTAAACTTACTATAAGTATAGGAATCCAGTCCCTAGGATTTTAGATTACCCTGTACGAAACTCTGCAACATATATCCTGGACTTTCGACTTTCTATCATGACTAGACGATGGAAGAAATCTCCTTTGGGGTCAAGGAGTGACTCCCCTGCTTGGCAGGCACCAAAGAAGCAACTGACTGGTCTGCATCGCTGAAGCTCCCGCCGGACGCCAAAGTCTTTGCATCACCAGGGTTGCCTTTCCAGAATTCCCCGAGGCTACCCTGAGTCCACAGCAAAGCTGAGGCCCCGTGGCTATCGTGGGTGACGTGGAGCTGTGACCCCTAGACACCGTGAACTTTTGCAGCAACACTATCTTCCTGGTCTTCCTCGAAGTTGTGCTTTGGGCTCCAAAGAGCCTCAGCCTTGAGCATCTCTTGCACTGAAGATTGTTGGCCTCCACTCCACGAGTGACCCGTGGGCCAGCTTCAAGTGCGACCGCTCGAGGCTCCTTTGCAATCACTAGCCCGTTGGCTAGCAGGTCCCCACGAAGGCAACTCCTCTTCTGCTTGGGCTTTTCTGGTTGCTCCAGATGTGCCCTTATCCACCTTTGCTGGGTGAGTCCATCAGACCTTGCTGGTCTGCACCACAGTCCTTTCTCTGATTTCCAGTGACTTGCCATTGCCAAGGCTTGTTGGGTCCATTCTGGTTGCCGACACTGCAGCACTCGACAAACTTTGTGGGACAGCTCGAATCCGGCTCATAGACTTCGTCGACGCCTCCTGGACCTCATGGCTGTCAAGACACCCATCAACTAACCTGAAGCACCCAACATCTGTGGGCATTGGTCCATCCTGCCCTAGGTCACTGGCAAGTTACCCAGACTCTGTCCCCTCTGCTTTCAGGTTCCTTACATCCTAGATAGATCCAGGCTTGGATCTCTCCGGACACTTCTCCTCTTCACGGCAGCAGCAGTTCTTTGCAGGCTTCCATTGGAATCGATGACGCGACCCAACACCAAAAGACACCTATGCACCCGGCTTCCCTGGGTGAGGTAACTCGAGTACTCCGGTGCTCTCGTGGGTGCTAGCCCTAGAACTTCCTAAGTCCAAAAGGGTTTGGTCCTGACTCGATTAGATGTGTCCCTAATCTTTACATTTCCAACCGCGACATTGCCCTTAGAAGATAACGGGAACCTGCGGTTGTGTTTACACACTGCATACAGTCCCTGTGGGTCCCCTGTGTCACTACCTTGGGTGGTTCCTTGGGGTCCCAGCGATTCTAGAGGCTAAAGGCCTAGTGTCTATCCCAGTCGTGGTTCTTATACCACTTTTTTAGTATATGGTTTGGTACGCCCCTAGAGCCCAAACGTGTATTTGTGCTATTACTAATGATTGCCATCTTGTAAACTAAGTACTTCGAACTCCAGTCTCATAAAGAGACTAGAGGGGTGTGTGTTAACCTAAATGCATGTATTTTAAATATATACCTGGTGTGGTTGTCTTTTCATTTGATCATTCAAGAGATTATAGACTGGTAAAACAATCTGCTTTACATTCCTTCAAGACTTAGCCTGAAGGCTGCTCTCCATAGCTACCACTAGGAGAGCTTTCAATAAAGGTTGTCTTTAACCTATCACCATAAGGGGTTGTTTGGACTGATACAAGGATAAATGGAGCTGGAGGAACTAGAGCAGGATTTTAGGACGTGGATGGACCCAATCTACGTAAACAGTAAAGGCCCTAGATGTGAACAAAATTTGGTATAATCTTCTAACTATCTCGTTGGAAAATTCGAAGTATCTATTGTTTATTTTGTTAGTCCAAGCCCAAAAACAAAAACAAAGGGAAGGGAAAACAACCCAAGTCATTCCATATTCAACAGTCTAGTGTCTCTGATGATCCCAATGGAACAATAATAGAGGTTATGCAGGAATGCCATCCAGTACAGCCTAGGGATTATGGAGACTATTCCAGGGAATGTCATCATTTAATCCCCTGGTTGAGCTCCTGACTCTATAGATCCATTTCTGTTCACGTAAGAAAAGTGCTCTTTCTGGATTGCCACTACTCAGGTTGATGTTAGGTTTGTCTATCACAGTCCAGAAGAAGTCCTCAGCCGAGTGCGTCTTCTCTTTGAAATGATAGGTCAATCTACTTGTTGTCCGTTGGCATCTGAAGGTCGACCTATGCTCCATGATCCTTATCTTGACCCATCTGGTCGTCATACCAAGGTATAGTAGATCACAGGGACATTTCAGCAAGTAGATTACATAAGCAGAATTACAGTTTGTGTGACTCCTTTGTTTCCAAGGATGGAGCAGCCCTAAGTCTATACTTGTTGTATTTGCTGTAAGATGACAAACATCACACATCCTGCATCTTGCATGCCCTGAGACTTGGGGAAGAAAACGTATCCGATTGTCTCCAGCTGTTTCCTCTTGCCTGTTTCTAGTTTTTCTAGGTCTTGTATGGACCAGAATATCTTTGATACTCTGGCTCCTCTTAAATGAGAAAAGGGGCTTCTCAAAGGCGAGTCCCTTAGAATTTAAAATTCTCCAGTTTCGCAAGATGATTTTCTGAATGTCATTTGAAGCTGTATTGAATCTAGTCACACAGACTGTTCTTTCAGTGGGTGTTTATTCATTTGACTCAAGAAGCACCACACGGTGGCAGTTGGACATTCTTTTCTTTCCCTTCGCACTATTCTCATGGGGTAGTCTCTTTGCAGAAGTTTCTTTTCTAGGGTCCCAGCTTCCAACTTAAAATCTGTGCGACTTGAACAATTACGCCGAAGCCGCAAGAATTGACCTACAGAGAGATTTTCCCTAAGGGATTTAGGGGTGGAAGCTTTTGAATGACAATAAACTGTTTCTCTCTGTGAGCTTGTGAAACATGCTTGTTTGTAGGCAGCTGCCTTCACAAAAAATGGTCAAGTCCAAAAAAGGCAAACTATCCTTTGAGATAGTAGACGTGAAGAGAAGTAAGGGATTCCTACTATTCAACCACGTTAAAAAATCGTCCAGAGACTCCCTATTACCCTTCCATATCAAGAGGACATCATCAATAAACCGCCTCCAGACCTTTATATGATTGGACCAAGGACCTCCATGGGAGTAAATGTACTGGTCCTCAAAGGGTTGACTTTGTTGACTGTGCTGCTAAGGCTCTGGAAGGTTGGTTATTGGGCAGTAAAGTGTATGACTTCATAGGATTGTATAATCTGATGAGGGAGCAGATTCTTAATAACTGTCATAATCAGCTGTTGCACCAGTACCTGGTAGACTCTGATCTGACCTCTCCCCAAGAATTGGGAAAGAAGGCAGACAAATGGGTCAGAAACAGGGTGAGGCAGAAGGTACAGAACTAAGGTGATGACCCAAAGAAGCAAGATTCCAAAAACTCTGATAAGGGTGGGGAAAAGGGTAAAGACCAGAAGTCTTCTCAAGGGCCCCAAAACTTCTTCAGGTGGGGATTCACAGTTAGGAAAGGGTAAGGGCCAAAAGAAGCCCTGGTGCAAAATCTGTAAGCAGGAAACTCACTGGACTAGTGACTGCACCAAGGCCAAAGAAAATACTCCAGCCCCCACCAATGCCCCTAAGGCACCTGCTCCCCCTAGTGCAGTTACAATTGGTGGTGGGAATACACAGAATACGGGTGTAGTAGGGTTGACCCTGGGTTCTGAGGTGGACTCTGGCCTAGTCAGAGTACCAACTCAGGCTGTGCTTGTCAGAGATGGGGGCATGGATATGTCCCCCTTTGTGAGTCCCAGTAACTTGGGCGAATACATACAGCAGCCTTTAATTAATGGAGTAGAAGCTTGGGCATTCAGGGACACAGGAGCAAGTGTCACAATGGTGACAAAAGAACTTGTGGGTCCTGGGCAGATTATACTTGTTGAAATGTACCAAGTAACCAATGCTAGCAATGTCAGAACAGACCATTCTCTGGCAGTTGTTAACTTCTCCTGGGGAGGGGTAACTGGCCTTAAGAAGGTTGTGGTAAGTGCGGACCTACCAGTACAGTGCTTGATTGGCAATGATCTAGAAACTTCAGCTTGGGCTGAAGTGGAGCTCAGGACACATGCAGAAATGTTAGGGATCCCTGCACATGTCTTTGCTGTGACCAGGTCACAAGCAAAAATGTCAAAAGCTGGACAGGCCCTGGATTTTGGAATAGTGGACCAGGTGCCTCACAAGAGGAGGAGCAGTAGGGTTAAGGCAGAGCCTTCCCACCTGTCTCAGGATACTGATCAGTCTCCTCAGGGAGATGATCTTGAGCCTGAAGAAGGTACTGTCCCAGAGGAGCTTGAACCTGACCATGGTGAGTTCTTGGGGACAGGGGGCCCTTCCATGTCTGATCTGAGCCAAGAGCAGAAAACCTGCCCCTCTCTAGAAACCCTCAGACAGCAAGCTGCTGATGAGGCTGCTGGGAATGCTAGTGGCACCCATAAAGTTTATTGGGATGATGGACTCCTTTACTCAGAGAGTAGAGATCCCAAGCCTGGTGCATCCAGGATGTTGGTTACACCTCTGATGTTTAGGGGTTTCCTATTGACACTAGCCCATGATATTTCCCTAGCAGGACACTTAGGGCTGAACAAGACTTGGGACAGAATTGTTCCTCACTTTCACTGGCCACACATGTCTGAAGACACAAAGGAGTTTTGTCGCTCCTGTGTAACCTGCCAAGCCAGTGGCAAAGCAGGTGGCACTACAAAGGACCCCCTGATACCACTACCTGTGGTAGGGGGGCCCTTTGAAAGGGTAGGGATTGACATTGTTGGTCCCATGGATCCCCAAACAGCATCAGGGCACAGATTTATACTGGTGGTAGTGGATCATGCCAGCAGGTATCCAGAAGCAATTCCCATAAGGACCACTACAGCATCTGTAGTGGCAAGAGGCCTCTTGAGTGTGTTCTCAAGAGTAGGTTTTCCTAAGGAGGTAGTATCTGACAGGGGTGCAAACTTCATGTCAAGTTACTTAACTGCTATGTGGAAGGAGTGTGGAGTGAACTACAAGTTCACCACACCCTATCACCCACAATGCAATGGTTTAGTTGAGAGATTCAACAAAACCTTAAAGGGCATGATCAAAGTACTCCCAGAGAAGCTTGGGCGAAAATGGGATCTGCTCTTGCCCTGCTTTTTATTTGCATACAGGGAGGTGCCTCAGAAGGGGGTTGGCTACAGCCCATTTGAGCTTCTGTTTGGTCACCCTGTCAGGGGTCCATTGTGTTTGGTGAAGGAAGAATGGGAATTACCTCTCAAGCCCCCAAAGCAAGACATTGTGGACTATGTACTTGGTCTCCGCTCCAGGATGGCTGAGTACATGAAAAAGGCAAACAAAAACCTTGAGGCTAGCCAGAAACTGCAAAAAGCCTGGCATGACCAAAAGGCTGTACTGACTGTTTACCAGCCAGGACAGAAAGTGTGGGTGTTGGAGCCTGTGGCCCCAGCAGCTCTCCAGGACAAGTGGAGTGGACCCCACCCTATTGTTGAACAGAAGGGAGAGGTTACTTATTTCGTAGACCTAGGAACTCCCAGGAGTCCCCATAGGGTTATCCATGCCAACAGGCTAAAGCCATATGTGGACAGGGCTGACATGGGCTTGCTCATGGCAACTGATGAGGGACAGGAGGAAGAGAGTGACCCACTCCCTGACCGCCTATCACAGAACCCTGATGATGGGTCAGTAGATGGTGTAGCCTTGGCAGGCAGCCTCACTGGCCAGCAGCAAACTGATTGCAGGCAGGTTCTCAATCAGTACAGAAACATGTTCTCACTGGCTCCAAGTCAGACTACCTGGTGCACTCATGAAGTGGACACTGGGGACAGTCTGCCTATTAAAAATAAGATTTATAGGCAACCTGACCATGTCAGGGACTGTATCAGGACAGAAGTCCAGACCATGTTGGATTTGGGTGTGATTGAACCCTCAGATAGCCCTTGGGCTAGTCCAGTGGTCCTTGTGCCTCACACCAGTGGTGGAAAAAGAGAGATGAGGTTTTGTGTGGACTACAGGGGTCTCAATGCAGTCACTAGGATTGATGCCCATCCAATACCAAGGGCAGATGAGCTTATAGATGCTTTGGCCTCAGCCAAGTACCTTAGCACATTTGACTTGAAAGCTGGCTACTGGCATATCAGACTAGCTGATGATGCAAAGCAAAAGACAGCATTTTCTACCCCTAGTGGGCACTATCAATTTGTGGTAATGCCCTTTGGTTTGAAGAATGCACCTGCCACTTTACAAAGGTTGGTGAATACAGTTCTCACATGCCTGGAAGACTTTAGTGCAGCATATCTAGATGATATTGCTGTATTTATCTCCACCTGGGAGGATCACCTGGTCCACCTAAGGAATGTTTTGGAGGCCCTGCAAAAAGCAGGCCTAACTATCAAGGCTACTAAGTGCCAGATAGGGCAGAGTCAGGTTGTGTACCTGGGCCACCTTATAGGTGAAGGCTAGGTTCAACCATTGCAGAGCAAGATCCAGACCATAATGGAATGGACTGCTACAACTACCCAGACTCAGGTGAGAGCCTTCTTAGGCCTGACTGGATACTATAGGAGATTTATCAAAGGGTATGGATCAATAGTGACAACCTTGAATGACTTAACTTCTAAGAAAATGCCCAAAAAGGGTCAGTGGACAGCTATCTGTCAAAAGGAATTTGATGACCTGAAGCAGGCCATGTGTACTGCTCCCATTCTGCAGAGTCCTGACTACTCCAAGAAGTTCATTGTTCAAACTGATGCCTCTGATTGGGGGTTGGGACTGTACTGTCACAATTGAATGAAGAAGGTCAGGATCAGCCAGGAGCTTTCATAAGCAGAAGGCTGACCCCTAGAGGGAAACGTTGGTCAGCCATTGAGAGGGAGGCATTTGCTGTGGTTTGGGCCCTGAAGAAGTTGAGGCCATACTTGTTTGGTACTCACTTCCTTGTTCAGACAGACCATAAGCCCCTCTTATGGCTAAAACAAATGAAGGGTGAAAACCACAAACTGCTTAGGTGGTTCATTTCCCTACAGGGGATGGACTTTACAGAGGAACATAGACCTGGGAGTAACCATGCCAATGCAGATGGACTCTCTAGGTATTTCCACTTAGAACATGAAGACTCAACTGGTCAAGGTTAGTTTAATGTCCCTGCATTTGGGGGGGGGGGGTGTTGTGTAGGAGAGTAGGATCTGCTTCACATGGGTACCCCCACTTTTTGCTGGTGTTTCACTGTTTTTCGACCTTAGTCTGGCTGTGGCCCTGCTAATCAGGACCATAGCCTAGCTACTTCCTCTCTAAAATGGTTTCCATGTACATTAGGTACATATCTAATTGGATTCTGAAGTGCCTTATAAGCCCCTAGTATATGGGATACTATGTACCCAGGGCATAGGTACCTCAGAGGCCTACCAGGGGCTGCAGCATATATTATGCCACCCCTGGGAAGAACTCCAAAATTACACCACAGGTCTGCTACTGCAACCTGGGTAAGGGTGTGCTTGCACCCCTTACTGTGGTATAGGCTACCTATATAACTACCATATACAGACCCATATTAACCTATAAACCACTCTTATGGCAGGCCTTGACAATCCTGAAGGCAGAGTGTGTGGTTTATTTGAGAGGGAGCACAAGCATGAGCTGAGCCCCTCTGCAGCTTTCGGAAATACTTCCTTATGGCTGTTTTGTGATACAGCCATACCATATACTCTTAAGTGCATTATAACCTCGCGGTAAATGCTTTGGGATGGCTGCATCAAAACATGTCGTTTTTGGTGTCAAACGCTTTGGAATACTACCGCCCCGCCAATTCTGGCGCCGGGGGTAGCATTCCACCCTTTTAGAGGGAGAGACATGTTCACACTGGCTAAACCTGGAAGGACTTTCCTGAGCCCTGGCATCAAAAAATGGATGCCTCTGCCACAGACACGGGTCTGGCCTCCTGCTGCTGACCGAAACTCCGGCAGGGGAGACCTGGACAATAGGTTTCCTGTCGAAGGGAGGTGTGACCACCTCCCCAGACAGGCTGATATGTATTGGGGTTGGGTGGGAGCACTCTCTGGTGCTTTGAAGTCCTGCACTGGGGGCACGTTTGGTGTCCCTTTGCATAGCCCAGTTCAAACCGGTTTCAGGGCCTACCTGCCCCTGCTCTGGCGTGAAACTGGACAAAGAAAATGGGTGTAACCACCCTTCTTTCCTGGCCCACCCATAGGTGGGGCCTTAGAGTTAGTTCATCCCCTAAACTTACAATAAGTATAGGAATCCAGTCCCTAGGATTTTAGATTACCCTGGCCGAAACTCTGCAACATATATCCTGGACCTTCGACTTTCTATCACGACTAGAAGACGGAAGAAATCTCCCTTGGGGTCAAGGAGTGACTCCCCTGCTTGGCAGGCACCAAAGAAGCAACTGACCGTTCTGCATCGCTGAAGCTCCTTCCAGACGCCGAAGTCTATGCATCACCAGAGGTACCCTGCTACCCTGAGTCCACAGCAAAGCTGAGGCCCATGGCTATCGTGGGTGACGTAGAACCGTGACCCCTGGACACGGTGAACTTTTGCAGCAACACTATCTTCCTTGTCATACTCGAAGTTGTGCTTTGGGTTCTGAGTATCCCCAGCCTTAAGCATCTCCTGCACCGAAGATTGTTGGCCTCCACTCGACGAGTGACCCGTGGGCCAGCTTCAAGTACGACCGCTTGAGGCTCCTTCGTGATCACTAGCCCATTGGCTAGCAGGTCCCCATGAAGGCAACTCCTCTTCTGCTTGGGCTTTCCTGGTTGCTCCAGACGTGCCCTTACTTTGCCCTTGCTAGGTGAGTCCATCAGACCTTGCTGGTCTGCACCGCAGTCCTTTCTCTGATTTCCAGTGACTTGCCGTTGCCAAGGCATGTTAGGTCCATTCTGGTTGCCGACACCGCAGCACTCAACAAACTTTGTGGGACAGCTCGAATCCGGCTCGTGGACTTTGTCGATACCTCCTGGACCTCGTGGCTGAAGAGTCAAGACACCCATCAACTCACCTGAAGCACCCAACATCGGTGGGCATTGGTCCATCCTGCCCTAGGTCACTGGCAAGTGACCCAGACTCTGTCCTCTCTGCTTTCAGGTTCCTTACATCCTAGATCCAGGCTTGGATCTCTCTGGACACTTCTCCTCTTCACGGCAGCAGAAGACACCTATGCACCCGGCTTCCCTGGGTGAGGTAACTCGAGTACTCCAGTGCTCTCGTGGGTGCTAGCCCTAGAACTTCGTAAGTCCAAAAGGGTTTGGTCCAGACTCGATTAGAAGTGTCCCTAATCTTTAAATTTCCAACTGCGATATTGCCCATAGAAGATAACAGGAACCCGCAGTTGTGTTTACACACTGCATACAGTCCCCGTGGGTCCCCTGTGTCACTACCTTGGGTGGTTCCTTGGGGTCCCAGCAATTCTAGATTAGAAGTGTCCCTAATCTTTAAATTTCCAACTGCGATATTGCCCATAGAAGATAACAGGAACCCGCGGTTGTGTTTACACACTGCATACAGTCCCCGTGGGTCCCCTGTGTCACTACCTTGGGTGGTTCCTTGGGGTCCCAGCAATTCTAGAGTCTATAGGCCTAGTGTCTATCCCAGTTGTGGTTCTTATACCACTTTTTTGGTATATGGGTTGGTACGCCCCTAGGGCCCAAACGTGTATTTGTGCTATTTCTGATGATTGCTATCTTGTAAACTAAGTACTTCGAACTTCAATCTCGTAAAGAGACTAGAGGAGTGTGTGTTAACCTAAATACATATATTTTAAATATATACCTGGTGTGGTTGTCTTTTCATTTGATCATTCAAGAGATTATAGACTGGTAAAACAAGCTGCTTTACATTCCTTCAAGACTTAGCCTGAAGGCTGCTCTCCATAGCTACCACTAGGATAGCTTTCCATAAAGGTTGTCTTTAACCTATCACCACAAGGGGTTGTTTGGACTGATACAAGGTGCCCACTAGAACTAGTGGACAGCATATATCAGGCCACCTTCTCACAGCAAGTACATGTATACCAAAGATGATTACTTTTTTTTTAACAACATAATTATTCTACATGTTTATACAAAGCAATACAAAAAGATAGGTACATATCTATAGTGAATATAAATTGTGGGTGGCTATTACTGAATGGAACATGGAAAGCATTTCTGACCCTTGTCCCGACCAGTCTCGAACAGGCAACTGCCCTTGTCCTCTCCGCCCTTAGCCTCAACGCCCGGGCTGAGACGCCCTAAGTCTGGCCTTTTATAGCCCTAGTAATCAGGTGACCCCTCCAGCCAATGGGAACCCTAGCCCTAACACTATCCAATCACCACACTACCCCTAACATCTGGAACCAGTAGGAGACCAGGACCTTACAGCCAATCTTAGCCCTAGTCCAAGCAACCAATCAATAAAAAAAACCCTGATCTCTACATCCAATAGAGGCCCTAGCCCTACCAGTAGTCCCAACCCAAGTCCAAGCAACCAATGACACAGGAAGCCCTTGTCCCTACTTCTAATAGAAAGCCTAAACCTACTATTAGTCCCACACCTAGTCCAGCAACCAATCCCACCAGATGTCCTAATCGCACTTCCAATTAAAAGTCTGTCCCTAGCCCTAGTTCCACCCTAAATTGATTGAATTGCAGAACCAGAAACCAATCAAAACCATCAAATACCCAACCTATGAGGACACTCACCCTAATCCAATAGAAACACCAGATACACCCACCGATCAGTGTACACATGTACCAAATAACAGCAGACTATATAAGTTCCCAGCTACTTCAGACAAAGTTTGCTGGACAGGGAGTTGAAAGCTGCTGCTCTAATCAGAAATTTCCTAGGAGACAGACAGGCTCAATCCACACATCGAACTTTTGCAGGTAAGGGCCTAACAACCTTGTCCTTTAATAATACTGTTTGAATGAACTTTACTCTCTCTCCTGGCCAGAAAACGAAGTGCACAGTCCCTATTAAATATAGTTTAAACAGCACACGGCAGATTACTGCTGTCTCAGAGCACCCTTTGACGTAGAATATGGGATTGGCGATGCCATTAGGTTCCCACCTATTGGAAAGAACATGTAATAGGATTTGGAAACATGAGTAGGGGAACGTCTTTAAACTATTACAAAGGAAAAACAGGCTAAAGAGTAGTCAAAAGAAGAAGAATGGGAACTGCTGAGGCGAAGATTCCCATTAATATGGAGAACTGGACCTCACCATTCCTAATTTTTGCCAGTATTTATTGCAAGAAATATTTTGACAGAGCAATCGCTCTGTTGAAATATATGAACAGAATAAGGTAAGGCATAGATGCTTTTTGGGGGTTTCCATGGCTCAGCTTTGACGTAGAGTTAAAGCCTGAGTCAGCCTCAACCCAGATAAGCCCTGGGGGAGGTGGACCAGGAGTTATGGATGCAGTGGATGTCATCCACACAATCTTCGGCATCTACCCATACTGCTAGCGGTCTGCCGGTGACCTATCGGTCTTTTCAAGCGCGTCCCACCCAACAAGGGGGTGGGTGGGGTTAATATTGGGGCAGGTACTACCAGAGGCCCACCAAAGGCTGCAGGAGCAACAACAGGGGCCTGCTGGAACTTCAACAAAGGTTTTTTATCAAGGTACCCAAGCAAGTTCAAGCACGAATGCTCCAAATGTGAGGGCAGACACCCAGTCACCCAATGTTTTATTTTGGCCACATCAAGCGAGCAGTAGAGGGCAACAAGAGGGCGGGGCAAGCTGGACCAAAGGGCCCCTAGGCCAATTAAGAGTGAAGCCATGGGACCATGGTTCTCAGTCTACCCTGACAGGGAAGCAGCCCTGCGTTTGCAGTGGGGATTCAAAGATGGTTTTTGAGTGGGTTATCAAGGGCCAAGGGCACGTCTGTGGGCTGACAATATGAAATCAGCAAAAGAACCTCCGGGAGAGGTAGCAGTAAAATTGGGAAAAGAAGTTGAAGAGGGGAGGATGGCGGGTCTGTTCACGGATTGGCCATTTGAAGACCTGATTGTGTGTCACCCTTGGGGGTGCTCCCTGAAAAAGACCAGGGGGAATTCAGTGTGATGATTCACATACCTTACAAGGAAGGACTTCTAGCTAGGCGAGGGGCGAGAGGAACTCTATGAGGGAGTACACCCTCCCGTGAGTTAACACTATGTCACTATAAGTGCTCCCGTGGTTGACCAGTCAGCAAACAATATGTGTAGCTGACTAAAACAAAATAGAACGATGGTATACTCTGTCTGAAGTGTGTAACACCACATAAGTGTGGGAAAGGAAGCAAGTCCTTTTGTTATTATATTCCCTCACACACCCTAGTGATGTCATGCTTCATCATCGGGACACCCCGACGCCTAAAAGTCAGGGTGGGCTCAACCATTATTTCAGGGAGCACTTATTGATATGATATTTGGCCAGGGGGTTAAAGATTAAGAATTGGTGTCAGACCCCAGTTTCCCTTTATTCTTGGGTCTGGCACTGATAGTAAAAACAAAAATAGAGGGTTTCCAGGGATATTATGGTCCTACGACTCTATTGCCAACATGTTTCTGTCCTTGTTGCCCCATAAAGGGTGCACAGACTTTCTTCAGGGCGTGCGCCCCCTGGAGGATTAAGAAAGTACAAGGGATATTCCCTACACTACTATGCAGTAAGGGCAGATAGCTGCTCCTTATTATAAATCTAACGATTGTTGATGTAATCACTCCATCTGTGAAAAGCAGGAGAAAAGACAAACAACGTATATAGCACGTTACATCCTGCTTAGCAATGGAACATAGTTTGGAACTGATATGCACACACTGGTTCAACTAGCAGGATTGCTTTATTACCAGGGCTATGTTAACAACGACCTCCTCACTTATTTATGATACATTCAGACTATAAGGCAAAGAAACAACCCTAATTATTACGATATACCTAGGGCCTACAACGACACGTTCTTTAAAAAGTATAATTATGATCTGCAGGTATATTTATTGGAGATTATACAATCCCCTGATGACATTTAAATTACGTAAAGTTTTCACATCGCTAATTACAAGTCCCATACTCCATATTGCAGAATACACAAGACACGTGGATCCGGTTTTATGGCATTGTCTTTTTTCCCCGACAAATAGACGGGACAGTTCATCACGACCTGTTACCATCAGCCCTGAGGGTGCTTGAGTGTATATATATATTTTTAATCTAATTAGCATACACAGATAAACGAATAACACTAGAGAGTCCATTCCCTAAAACAATTCAATTACGGGAATACTTGACACCCGGAACTACAACTCCCAGATGTCCGTAGGCGGCACACGCGAAGTACGCACATCCGCGTTGAAGAACCAGAACCTTTTGGGCCTGGCGGCGCAGGGTACGCCTTAATCTCCTGGGTTCTCCTGCTCAGCTACACAGAGACACGGGACACTCTGTCGGTGTAAAAGATTCAGATTTATTAGCTGCAGCTAGTACAGTTGTCCCAGAAGTACACAAGGTAGGTTCTCAGGAGACTGCCACTTCACTCTGTGGCGCACAAACTTTTATACCATATAAATAATATATACATTAACCAAGTATACACCCAGCACATACAAGAAAGAGCCAATAAGGAAAGTTGGAAAACAGGACAGAACCAATAGAAGAGATTTGAAAACAAAAGTGTCAGATGACTCGAAGAAACCTCTCCTCCAACTGTGTTTGTCACCCCTCCCTCAAACTAATTCATTAACGGATTCGTAACAAACTTGCAGGTGGCGAGATACGTTTGTGTGTGTTGGAGGACAGTTGTGAAATGAGAGAATGCTAGCAGAGGATAGCGAAGGCCAGACGATAAGATAAAGTCAGAGAAGAATAGTGTGAACCAACAGATAGTTGAGACGGGGATTAGGAAAACCAGACAGGGATTAGTGTACTCGGCCAGTCCTAACACCAGCTTTGCAAATGAAGGCAGAAGGGCTATTTTAACACGAAGCTGCAGAAAAAGCAGAATAGACTTTGTTCGCCGTGCTGCCTGAGTGATGGCAACACAAAATGGCGGCGGAGCACAAAATGGCGGGTCGATTCGATCGCGATCGGAAATCGAAGTTCCTCAGACCCTCCTTTTGCCAGAACTCAGGCAAGATAGACTCATGTTAATCTGAGTCAATGTCGATAGCCATGAGGTCATCGAGCTGTTGCTGTAACATCATTCTTATGTTTTCTGTTCTTGGTGATTTGGGCTTAGGGATGCACATAGTAGCACATAGGTCACAGATGGCGGGACCACAGTGCATACAAAGGCAACAGGAGAAAATAATGGTCAAAATTATTCCGAGAAATGTCAATGCTTTCTAACCCCATTTGGACAGTAGTCCCCAAAACCACTCCGAAAAGGACCAATCTCCTTCATCCTGATGAATCGACTCAGAGATTATATGCAACTTGGAGATAGCTTGGTATACTGTCGGAGCATCATTAGGTATGAAAATACAGCAACTTGACCCGATCAATTTGCACACTCCACCACGATCTGCAAGAACAAAGTCTAAGGCAACTCGATTTTGTAAGGTCATGAGACGGTCCGCCTGTAGTTCTGCCATGATATTACTTAAGGCTCCTACAGTGATGTCTATTGTGGTCTCTACGACACGGACCAGTTGCCTTATATTTCTGCTGTTGGCCATTGGACCCCAAAAAGGAAGAAATCCTTTGAGGAAATCTCCTCCCTCTTGTCCTGCTGTGTCTTTCGAATCAATAATCCCTCTGCCATATCTGTTTCGATGATGATTTGCGGAAGCGGTGTAGGTAGGGGGAAGAAGGAAAGCTATATAACAAGTACCGGAGAAACCCGTTGGTAACCATGTGTAAGCTCTATTATAGCAAATGAAATATGTGCCTTGAGACGGCACTAGAGGAGGCGAGTTTTGAGAGGAGTAGACATATGTGTGGGAACAGCTATTTCTTTGAATAGTGTCACCAGACTGACCATTTATCTGTAAACAGAAATTGCCTTGATGTGGTACAGTCCAAATCGGTGAAGACTTTCCTTTTTTAACTTTATCACTAAGGCTAGTGACAAAATGGGTGACGTTCCAGTTAGTGTATGTTTTTCCTTCGTCAATGGAGATCTTAGTATTTTCCATGATTGTAGCCATAGCTACCATTCCCTTAATCAATGAACTATGACTAAAATCCGGATCACTAATATGTGAATTAACGGATCGTTTGAACTTACTTTGGTAGGCATTGGAGAAAATGACAAAATAAGCCCAAGCGGAACCCTCATAGGAGAACGGAAGAACTAAATATGGCATTCCTTTCTCTGTGGTATGTGGCATAAGTCCACATACCCAACAGTCAGTCATATTGACCACTAACTGGTGTTGATGTAACAACTGGACAAAGGAATTGTTGTAGTATTCAGTTCTTCTGATGAGTTCATGTTGAGGAAGGGTATGAAAGAGATGTGGAGAGACAGTAGAAGAAGACGAAGAGCAAGAAGGAGAAACAACTTTTTGCTGCAGAGCATAAACAATCCAACCTATAAACGCCAAAACAATACACAATAATATAATAATACATAAGGTTATATTAAAACGACTGTACATGAATCTACAGGATTCTTTCTTCATTTCATCCTTTCTCTCTCTTTTGCCTAGTGTAGTTTCCATCTTTCTAATGGATGCTCACGGCAATCTTCCTCGATCACTTAATTATGATTATCTGCCGTCCTATAACACCTCAAGTCCTGCAGGCCTATTGCCACTACTCCGGTCACAATCAAGACTCCTACCGTGACCCTGCAACCGGGACAGAATATTACACAAGAGAGAAAAATCTTAAGTATTCTTTGGTCTAGGTCTCAAATTGTAATGTTCCTTGTTTTGTACAGTCTGGTCGTGGAACAATGTTCGTGGGTTTGTCGTATCTAAGCGACAATGTGGTGTTATCGCTTCCTGCAAAATGTCGTCGTCCTCTTTCTCAGACAGTGTCCCATTCAGGCGTGCATCACTAAAGGGCATGAATTGTGGAGCCTTCTCACTCTCAGAGTCACCAATGCCCCAGCGCACCCATTGATCGTAGGGTAAAGGCAAAGGCACTTTCTTACAATGCACGCCGTGAATCCAATTTTTCTTTCCTTCGACTTTAACTGCTGTTCTCGTGGTCAGTAACACCAACCGGGGCTCCCTCCATCTGGGCTCCAAATTTCTCGTCCTTTGGAAATTCTTGGTGCAGACCCAGTCACCTGGTCAGATGGAATGACCTGGGTCTGTGGAAGCCTCTGGTAAAGCACTCTGAACCTTCAGTGGAAATCCTGTACTGTGGAATGCGTGGCAATTCAACATTAGGCTTAAGAGTGACAACATAAGGTGGAATCTCAAGACAACCCACATCGTTCGGACCCGTGGCCCAAAACGTTGCTGGAAGAGAAAGCAATTCAGATGGAAACTGATCTTTGGACAAATACATTGGAGAAGTTCATTTTTGTCCTAGGGTAAGATGTACACCAGAAGGAGTACAATATATCGTAGCATGCATTCTTTTCAATAGGTCCAAACCCAACAGATTCTCACCGCAACCATTCGTCAAAAGAAGTGGAGCTTCCAAATCATAAGGACCAATTGAAATAGGCAAAGGACAAGAAACTGGGTTTCGAACAGGGGCGCCAGAAAATCCTACAGAAACATTCGTTAAGCCAGACAAAGGTGCCCCAGGGAGTTTGGAATGAATGATGGAACTTCTCATCGCCCCAGTATCTAGAAGGAATGGCTCTAAAACACCCATTGTAGTGACATTAACATAGGGTCCATTCTGATCTACTGGAATCGACATAACTCCCTTTCTTTGTCCATGGCTGTCCTAGTTAGCATGAAGACTTTCATTTCCCCTCTTTACATAGCAATCCTCATTATAATACTGTGTAGACCTAACATTTTGCTGATCAAAATAGTTCACAGAATTAGGAGGAGGAAGAGCCCGCTGTTCTTGAGTCAACATACCTCGACCTCTACCTCTGTTTGCTGACTGAAGGCCAGCACGACCTCGTGGAGCGGATACTGCTCCATTGCGCTGCAATAGAACCGGACAACTATTCTTAAAATGACCTTCCTCCCTACAATAGGCACATTGATTAGGTCCTAACAAAGGTCGCGGAATATATGATTCAGGTTTTTAATACAACCTCTGAAACTGCGGAGGCTGTTGAAACTGAGGCTGAACATAGCGAGGAGGATAAGCTTGTTGCAAGAGAACCTTCATTTTTACTTCTTTCGTCTTTTTCTCTTGCTTTTCTTTCTCTTCTTTGTCTCTGTTTTCATAATATTGTGCAGTAGCCAATATCTGGGCAGAAGAAGAAACAGCCCATGAACTTTCAGAATCTTTTAATTTGTGTGACAGCTCGGGAAGCAAATTAAATACGAATTTGTCCACAAATAATCGCTGACCACCCTCTGTAGCCATATCTTGTCCACTGTGATTAATAAATGTCTCCTCGAAACGAGTAATGAAATCAGAGACACTCTCGTCTTTCTTCTGTTTGCATGCTGCTAATTTATCCCAGTTAACTCTCAATGCAGGCATCATAGTTTTCATTAATGTAATAATCCTACCAGGGAGTTCCGAAATCAAAGCTTCAGGCTTTGCACCACCCACTTGGTCTCTATCTGTGGTAGTTATAACATCCCAAGTAGCACCTAATTCCTGTGCGTGATTCTCCTTACGAATCTTAGCCCATATTGTCTGTGGGGCCACATTTCCCATCAACATATCGATATCTGCTAAATTCATGATGCAAGCGTCAACTGTCTGTGATAATTCTTTGTAATAACCTGCAGGGTTCTTACGAGGATCTGGTAGAGTCTGCTTAAGGGCCAAAACTTCAGATCGTTTCCATGGAACATGTACCCATATACGTTGAAAATGAGCAGGAATAGCTGGATTAGCACCTGCTGCTGCAACCTCTTCCTTCCATACTGGAGGAACCTCTCTCATGGGATAATTTTTCAGTGTTAGTCTAACCGACAGATCAGAATCAAGGGAAGCCTGAGAGAACAATAAGGATCTATAAGAAATAAGGGGCATATCAACAACAACCGGCGATAATTATCGCTAAGCGCACTTAGCGCTAGGATAATTATCGCCGGCTAGCGTGGATTTTTATCACTGAGATAGCGTGCTATTAGCAACGCTTATCTCAATAGCGATAAAAATCCTCACGCTAAGTGGCTAACGTGAGATTATCGCTGGAAACCCAGCGATAATCTCACGTTAGATTGTTGATAGGGACATACAAACTTAGCCATGATATCCTCCTTCCATAGGATATCATGGCTAAGTCAGAAAAATACCAGACGTAAAAAAGCAGCGTTAACCGAGGTTAGCGCTGCTTTTTTTGTCTCTAACAGGGTTAGCGATATTCTTGATAATGGGAGAAATGTCGCTTAGCGACATTTCTCCTATTATTTTACTCTGGAACGCCTCCTTTGCATCTCATTAGAGATGCAAGGGGAAGCGTAGAGTAAAAGGGTGCTAACATGCCAATTTGCATGTTAGCACCCTGTTGTTGATAGGGTGCTAGTTTTATCTCTGCTTTTTTGGCTTTTAAAGCCAAAAAAGCAGAGATAAAGCCCTTGTTGATATGCCCCTAAGTGTTCTTACAGCTTTCTCAACCTTAGAACCCACAACAAGTCCTTTATCAAAATCAGCCTGAACATCTAACAGATCTTGTGGGATTGGACTCGAATTCACATCTTCCCATTCTTTAATGAGAGTATCGCACATTGCATTAAAAACATATCTTTGCGTAGGCGCATTCCATTGTGAGAAAGTAGGCATAATATCGGACACACTGTATTGAGGACCCTTCTTGATCCATTTACGTGCGAGAGAGTCTAGCCTTTCTCGTACTTCAAAATCTGGGAACTGACTACGAGACTGTCTTCGAGCAAAAGCCGGAGACACATTTAAAGCTCCAAAGAAAGGAGATAGAATACCAGTGACAGTATCTGTGAGACGCTTACGCACAGACGAAGAATTAGACATAAGAATTGGAGACAAAGTATTAGGAGAACTGACAGGAGGAGAAACGATAATTGCAGGAGGAGCAGAAGACAAAGGAAATCTAAGGTCAGGAGATGAGGGCAAAGAAGTTGAAGTTAATGGTAAAACTGGCGGAGGCGGTAATACTGGAGGAAGGCAAATGCGGAAGAGCCGGAACAGGCGGAAGTACCGCTGGCGGCTGAAAAGTCTGTAACAATTGGGGTGCATTGGCACTTTGTGCATAGGGCGGAGGCAACCTCAATAAATGGGACATTAGGGGTTCTTCTTCTATATCTTTCTTGTTTTCAGAAGGGGAAACAGGCAACACCGGATAGCATTTGTCTATCGCCATGCGATGCTGTCTTTCTGAAATTTCAGTCGCATTATCAATTTCATCATCTTTGAATTGTTGAGCTGCCTGTATAATCATCATACCCTGTGCTTTCCTATCTCGTTTTAATTGCTTAATTTCTTTCTGTTTGGCTTCCTTACGCCAAAGGCGGAAAGAGTCAAACATTGCCGGCCGGGCTTTTCTTTTGAATAGAACTGCTTCCAAATTATCTAGCCCATTAGAATCGAAGCTACCATTTTCTGGCCATTTTAAAACACCATCTTTCTTCGTGTATCGGGTCCATGCCTCATTAAAGGCAATAGGGCCAATACCATGTTTCGAATAGAGCTCATATGTGGGAGTTCCAACCAAAGGAATCGGACAAGAGTCCTCAAGTCGGGAATCCCTATTACAGCCAAAGCAACAAAATTCTCCAAACTTAGTCAGACCAGGCATCTCACGATTTTACCTGACTGTTCACAAACTTAAGGGGGTAAAACTCAGTTTACGCAGCACAAATGCACTTACCCTTGGTTTCGATTATTGCAATAGTCGAATCTAAGGACTAGGAGCAAACAACTAAAGAAACGAAGAACAAAAATTGTGGGCGCGACCCACGAAAATACTTAACTAAGGACGTCTTCTTACACCAACAGAGGCCCATCTATCGTCTCGCTTCACCATACATCACCAAAGAAAGGGCCAAGGCAGGGCGGCAGTCAGGGCAGCAGTCGTTAGTAGCCGTCAGGAAGGAGTAACCGCACTGTAAAAGACCTTCGGACCACTTTCGACATACAGGGGTCGCTTGACGTGGCTCGCGAATCCTCCGGAATTTTCTTGCGGTGTTCCTCACGACCTTCGGGCAGAACCGGTACCACTGAAGCCGCCCCACATTGGGCGCCAGTTGAAGAACCAGAACCTCAGGAGACTGCCACTTCACTCTGTGGCGCACAAACCTTTATACCATATAGATAATATATACATTAACCAAGTATACACCCAGCACATACAAGAAAGAGCCAATAAGGAAAGTTGGAAAACAGGACAGAACCAATAGGAGAGATTTGAAAACAAAAGTGTCAGATGACTCGAAGAAACCTCTCCTCCAACTGTGTTTGTCACCCCTCCCTCAAACTAATTCATTAACGGATTCGTAACAAACTTGCAGGTGGCGAGATACGTTTGTGTGTGTTGGAGGACAGTTGTGAATCGAGAGAATGCTAGCAGAGGACAGTGAAGGCCAGACGATAAGATAAAGTCAGAGAAGAATAGTGTGAACCAACAGATAGTTGAGACGGGGATTAGGAAAACCAGACAGGGATTAGTGTACTCGGCCAGTCCTAACACCAGCTTTGCAAATAGAGGCAGAAGGCCTATTTTAACACGAAGCTGCAGAAAAAGCAGAATAGACTTTGTTCGCCATGCTGCCTGAGTGATGGCAACACAAAATGGCGGCGGAGCACAAAATGGCGGGTCGATTCGATCGCGATCGGAAATCGAAGTTCCTCAGCGTGGGGGCGTGACCACTGACCCCCGGAAGCAGACGGGAACGTCTACCGAGGCTCCGCATACAAGTTAAAAACCATGGCCCCGAACACAGCAGTGACTCCAAGCTGTGGGAACCACTACCGAACAGGTGTCTCTACGGGGCAGGACCCTTGGTGGCGTGAGTAGTTTGAACGTGTGGTATGAATAGAGGTGGTATACGTTTGGGACACAGACGAATAACAATCGTGTTTTTGCCTATCTTTCCTTTTTCCCTTTTCTTTCTTTTCTTTCATTTCTTTTTTTATGTTCCATCCGCAACTTGTTGGGCTCAACATCTTTGGTGTAAACGCTACTTACGAAATACCGATTGCGTGGCTTTGGATGTACCGATTTTGAATTATTATGCTTTGTGGACCTTACTGCATAGTAGTGTAGGGAATATCCCTTGTACTTTCTTAATCCTCCAGGGGGCGCACGCCCTGAAGAAAGTCCGTGCACCCTTTATGGGGAAACAAGGACAGAAACATGTTGGCAATAGGGTCCTAGGACCATAATATCCCTGGAAACCCTCTATTTTTGTTTTTACTATCAATGCCAGACCCAAGAATAAAGGGAAACTGGGGTCTGACACCGATTCTTAATCTTTAACCCCCTGGCCAAATATCATATCAATAAGTGCTCCCTGAAATAATGGTTGAGCCCACCCTGACTTTTAGGCGTCGGGGTGTCCCGATGATGAAGCATGACACCACTAGGGTGTGTGAGGGAATATAATAACAAAAGGACTTGCTTCCTTTCCCACACTTATGTGGTGTTCCACACTTCAGATACCATCGTTCTATTTTGTTTTAGTCAGCTACACATATTGTTTGCTGACTGGTCAACCACGGGAGTACTTATAGTGACATGGAGTTCAGGGTGATTCATCATCTTTCATGACCAGAAGGGGAATCAGTCAACGATTTCATTGTGGAGGACAACTCGAGGGTGCTGTATGCCTCAGTGGACGAAGCAGTTCACTTGGTGAGGGCGTGTGGGAAGCGAGCAGAAATGTCAAAGTGTGATGTCAAGTCTGCTTCCGCCTATTGCGTATTCATCCGGTGGATTTAATGCTGCTGGGCATGCAGTTTTACGGTGCCATTTACGTGGACAAGGTTTTGCCCATGGGGTGTGCAATATCCTGTGCGCTCTTTGAGATGTTCAGTAAATTCTTGCAGTGGGTGTTCATCAAGAAGAGTGGCCACAGGGAAGTGTTGCATTACCTGGATGAGTTCTTGTTAATCGGCAAAGGGGGGTCAGGAAACTGTGAAAGAGCGTTGCAGCAATTTGAGGAATTGATGCAGGCTTTTGGGGTACCTTTAGCACCAGAGAAGACAGCTGGGCCCAGCTGTAGGTTGACATTCCTTGGCATCAAACTGGACTTTGCCCCAGGGAACGGTGGACGACATGCAAGCATTCTTGTCACAAGTAATGGGAGAAAGGAAGATTGAGTTGAGAGCTGTACAGATGTGGCTGGGCTTCCTGGATTTTGCGTGCAGGGTGGTGAAAGCGAGAAGGACATTCTGCAGGCGGTTTAGCATGGCCATGTCAGGCGCTGTACTGCCACATCACAGTGTCAGGATCTCAGTGGGTCAGGGCAGATCTGGGAGTGTGGCAGATGTTTTTGGATGATTTCAATGACGTATTCCCTGGAGTTTGTGGAAGAGGACACAGTCTGGCAGGTTCAGATATTTTTCTATGCCGTTGGTGCTTCAGCCTTTGGTTTGTTCTGGTATGGGCATTGGTGTGCGGAGAAGTGGCCGGCGCATTGCTTGAGTCAGGGTGGAGCATTGCTTTCCTGGAGTTTTTTCCGTTACTGGTGGCATTGGTGGTGTGGGGCAGTGAGCTGCAGAACCGGTCAGTGCTTTTCCACGTTGACAATACCACAGTAGTCGAACTGGTAAATGGACAGAAGGCGAGAGACTGTTGCGCAGATTCATGTTAAGTTGTTTACGGTTAAATGTAGTTTTTCGTACCGTGCACGTGCCTGGGGTTAGCAGAGATGTGGCGGATGCTTTGTCTCGTTTCCAGCGGCAGCTTTTTCGGAGACTGGCACCTGGAGCAGAGCAGTGCAAGACGCAGTTGCCGTACGACATTTGGGCCAGGGGGAGTGGGAGTAGAAGGCCTGGATGACAAATCGCTGTCAGAATTGGCTCAACGGAGTTACAGGCTGGCTTGGTCCTAGTTTGGAGAGTTTTTGGGTCCTGGAGAGGCGTCAAGGAATATCACTCGACAGGAGGCAGAGCAGGGAGTCTTGAATTTTGTGTTATGTTGTATTGAAAACGACCATAGCTGGGAAACTGGCAGGGATAGCTTTTACAGTAAGTTGTATCTGGGTTTCGGTCCTGCCAAAGATGAAATGCTGCGCAGGATGTTAAAAGGCTGGGGGCAGGAGAGGGGCATGGGGGGAGTGTTAAGGGGAGCTATTACTTTCAAATTGTTGAGGGAGTTGTTGGGTGTTTTACCTGTTTGCTGTTATGACACAGTTGAGGTGGCCATATTCCGGCTTTGCATGATCTGTATGTTTGTCGGAGCTTTCTGAGTGTCAGAGCTGTTAGGATCTCCACGGCCGGCAGGGCTGTCGCATGGTGAAGTTAGTTTGGAACATGGTAACCTGGGAATTTGGTTGAGTCAATCAAAAACGGACCAAGCAGGAAGGGAAAGATGGGTCGGGTTGAAGGAAAGTGGATGCAATGATGCGTACCCGGTGCGAGAATGGCAAATGTACGAGTTAAATGGGAAACTTCAGGGAACGGAAGTTTTTAGCTATGCCTCTGGGTAAAGAGTGAGATTTTTTCAGGTACTGGAGGTGTTACACAGGTCCCTTCAAAGGGTGGATAGGGAGCCAGCCGACTTTGGGACAGATTCCTTCAGAATAGGCACAGTTACATTGGTGGTGTGCCTGGGATGGTCATGGGGTCAGATTCTCCAGATAGGACACTGGCGCTCCCTTTGTTACGAGAGATATATGAGGAAGTGATAGGAGAAATGAGGGTGGCCATAGGGGAGGCCTGAAGGGGGAGGGGTGGTGATGAGGTTTGTTTTCCTGAGGCAAAGTTTTATCTTTTTATACTGCAGGATACGTAAGAGGACCAGGGACCAAGACGGTCACCTGGATTGCGGGACACTCATTTGTGCACTGGGCAGCTAGGTGCTTGGACCAACAGCTCTATGGACGGACTCTGGGTCTGAGGAGTAGCCACCCTGAGGTTTATTGGTAGGGTAAAGGGGAAATGAGTTGGAGTGCGCTGCTGCCTTGGCTCACTGAAATGGTAGCTCAGAGGGGCTGCCCAGATATGCTAGTTCTGCATCTGGGGGAAAACGACTTGGCCTGGCATTGCTACAGGACATGCAAAGGGACATGGAGAGTCAGAAGAAGAATTTGGCAGGAACATGTATAGTCTGGACTGTGTTTGTGCCTAGAAGAGTTTGGAGGGGGGCAGCCAGTCATGCAACCATTGACAAGGATCTGCAGAAATTGAATAGGGAGATGAGAGTTTTTTGCCAGGTAAGGGATATAAAATTCATTGCTCATGGGGGTTTGAGGCTGGAGGAGCCTGTGTAATTCCAAATGATTGGGTACACCTTTTGAGAATGGGCAATGCATATTATATGATAGAGGTGAGGGATACGATCAGCAAGCTCTGGAATGAGACCATATGGTGCTGCAGGGGGAGTGAGGTGCGTAAGGTGCACAAAGCTGATTGGGGAGAAAACCGCCCTACGGGGTTCCCTGGGTGGCAAAACTTTTGATGAGTGCTGGTTCTTGGACAGGCATAGCCACCCCTCGGGGGGGAAGTCTACAGGTGAATGAGGGCGGAGCGCAGGATGCAAGGTGCAGCAGAAGAAAGTCAAGAGAGGATGTTTAAGAGGGCTGTGAAGTTGAGAAGGGATGTATGGAGAAGTTTACAGCAAGAATGGGGAGGAGTGTATCAGGAGATGGTTGAAAAATGGATGAGGGGTATGAGTTATTATTGTTGAGTAAAGGTATATAGTTGCATGTAATTTTCAATAAATGTTTGGAGCTATGATAACCCTGTCCTAATAAATAGCTTTTTACGCTTCAAGTCAGCGTGGAGTGTAGTTATTGCACAAAGAACGATGCAGCATGACAGCGGGGAGAGTGCAAGATACGGAGAGCGCGATCCCAACACCATCTTTGCTTCCCCATCCTCACAATTCCAGCAGCCGGGCATCCCGTTGCTAACGTTTTTATTTGAACGTATTTTCAACAAATAAAATACAGTTGCATGGCTTGATGGATTGTACCCTCCTTCCAAAACCCAGCTTTTTATCTTGAATCCATGCTTTCAGGCGAGTAAGAAATAATTTGCCATTAATCTTTATGATGCCATCCAGCAGAGAAATTGGATGATAATTTGCTGGGTTATTGCTTGGGCCTTTTTATAAAGAAGAACAATAATAGCAGGTCTCCAAAAGGCACGGGTTTCTTTGTGTTCCCATATTACATTATAGGGGGGTGTTGAAGCTGGATCCCAGGTTTCCCCAATTTTTACCAAAAACATCAGTGGATATTTTGTCAGGGCCAGGCACTTTTAATGGGTTTTGACAGACCATAGCCTCATGCATTTCCTAGAAAGAGATCCCTGAAGTGAGCTCTATGAGATCTTCCCATGGCAATAAAATATTAGTGGTTCGAGGAGGCTGCTCAGCTAGGCAAGTTTTTAGTTGGTCATCCTCATTGTGGGTTGGCCATTTGGAATATTGTGGAGAAATGCTTTATCCATTCAGCAAGGTTAATGCCTGCTTCCAAATTAGTAGCCAGTGCCTCTCACTCATAACTGATCATGTCCTAAAGGTTTCTTGTATATTATCCTTTCCTGTCCTACTTGCTTTCACATGGAACTGTCCCTTTTTGTAAAGAATGAAGGTGCTCTTTCTCCTTCTGGTCGCAATGCTAGCATCTCAAGTCCTTCGTAAAAGCTCATTTAATTTTTTGATATTCCTTGTTGAATCATTTCACCTTGGCAGTTCTTGGCCAGCTTCAGATACAGGCGAGGACTTACAAAGATGCTTGAATATAAAAAAATGTAAGTCTCTCCAACCCACAGATGGCTCCTATTTCTTTGGTTTTCTTTATATTTCTTAGTTATTGGTATTCACTCTCTCATTATGTGCTGGCTTCTAGCTTATTTTGCTTGGAAGCCTTACATGTCCAAATTATGTTGTTCGTGTTTTGTTTGGTGGCAAGGTCATTCGGTTCTAATCAGAATTGTGCCTCAAGCCTTGGAACTTGCCTAGTCAAGAGACATATTGTCGCTATTAACAGATCATGATCACTTTCAGTTCTTCTCTCGATTTTTATATCATAAAAGCAGGTGCCAGGTTTCTAATTTATGAGTATTTAATGTACCAGGCTTTCCTGCTTAGCTGATTTGAACAAGGTTTTGGCTAAAGTGTCATGTTTGCCCATTGAGTGGTCGCATTGGGATCATGGTCAGCAGAATACTTCATTTTTCTCCGAGTTTGTCTTCCTAAAATTCTCAATTTGTGAGTGGGGAATGTCCTAGGAGACCTCTTCTTTATGTATTTCTTTGACAGTCATTGGGATAGGGCTTGATGTTTAAATCAGCACATACCATTATGGTGTGAGATCAGTGCTTCCTGCTTGATTCAACCCTATTTGTTTGGATTGTCTGCCTGATGGAACTAATACTTAAATCAGGATTATTTATCAAGTTAGAATTCTCTTTGAAACTTCCTGGGGATACATTTATATTAAATATATCAAGAATCCCTTTGTTATGTGTGATTTTTGGCTTTTGTATGTTATTGTTATTTCTCATATGTATCTGTGTAATTGACTGAATTTGGGTCATGATCCATATGGGCAAGCCTCCCTCTGGACTTCCCTTTCTTTCTTTTATGGCACTAATACTATATGTGGTAATGCCATCCAACTTGATTTCATTTAAAGCTCAGGTTTAATGAAAGCTGTATATTTGTAAGATTTTATAAGAGACTCAGGTCCTCATGTAGGTAACATACCATTTACCGATTCATAAATACCGAATTTTACCGATTCGGTATTTATGAATCGGTAAATGGTATGTAGGTAAATAATCGGTAATTATTACCGATTCGGGAAATATCGGTATTTATGAATCGGTATTTACCTGGAGGCCCATAGGAATGAATAGGAAGCCAGTTACTATTACCGATTCGGTAAATACCGATTCGGTAATAGGGGAGGCATTATCATGGGTGGCAGGGTGTCACATTGATACCCTGTTGCACCCCTGATTCGTGCATGTGTGCACATGTGGCGCACATACATGACCTAAGGGCATGTATGTCTGCCACATGGCACTTTACAAATAGCACAAAAATGCTTTTTGTAAGGTATTCATCATTTACCATCAACTTGTAGTGGGTGGTAAATAACGAATCCAGACACCAATAATGCACTCACTTGAGTGCCCCCTACATTGCATTTCTGGATTCGGTATTTACCGAATCGGTATTTTACCGATTTCTTAAAATTCCGATTCGGTAAATACCGAATCCAGAAATCAGCCACCTACATCTCAAGTGCCTCAATACCGGTCGGTAACGGGATATTTACAGAATTTCGGCCGTTACCGACCGGTATTTGGCTACCTACATGAGGCCCTCAGTCTTTGTCTTTCTTCTTTGGATTCAGCTGTTCAATATTCCAGCTTAGTAGGTTACACCAATTGTAGCTGAAATCAGATGGTAAAGTTGGAATCCATAGACACTGAGTCTTGATGTTCCATTGTCTTAGTCATGGCTGTGTGGCCTTTATATGGCTATTTAGGGGGTAAGGGAGAATTTGAGTAGACATATTAAATTAATAAGAATTAATGTTCCAGTTTGTTACTGTTTTATCATAGTTTTCAATGCCACCTGGTGGTCCTTTGGGAGCAACGAAATCCCTGAATTCCCTTGCATTTTTGATTGGTGCTACACTATCAAATTAGTAACAATTGTTCCCTTTTCAATAGGGGGCTCCTGTTTGAAATTCATCTTGAAGGACAACGCAGTTGGGATAGATGTAATTATTGTGAAATGTAACTTCTTTGATATCTTCTTTTTGGGGTTGTATTCTTAATACTGATGCCGTGGCTCCTTGTGTGACTGGGCACTATGGAAAGTGCTCCTTGGATAGTCACTTGAGGGATGACCACTTTAATTGACTATTGGAAAGTGGGTTATTAGTCTTAAATATGCATATGCCACTGGCAATAATGCCAGTAACACAGTATAGGGCTCAGTACAGGTCCCAGTAAATTATTCCCATGCTCAACCCTGGTAGCTTGGCATTGAGAAGGCAGGCTTAACTTAGGAGACAGGTAAGTAAAGCATCTAAAAACACCAATTCAGTAAATCATTAAGACACAACACACAATAGAAATCCAACACCAAATTATAAAAATATGAAATATTTGTATCTTTAAAATGACACCAAAACAGCAAAAGTCTAGTATAGGGAACCGGAGATGTGAATTTTTAAAGAATAAACACTTTCTAGCCCCTAGTCACCTTATGGAGATTTTCTTTTCCAAAATTGCTCCAAACTTCTCCAAACTTTTGGAACTTCTTCCTGAATATTCTCGTGAGGGTTCAAAAGGTCCAAAATGCAATCCAAGTATCTGGATGCTCCATAATTGTCCTGAAAAGTTTGGATTACAATTCCCACAATGCACCCAGCCAAAATCCATGAAAGTCCAATAGAAGCACTCCGGGCAGGGGACTCTTGCTGGAGTTGATGCGAGTGAGCTCTGTTAACCTGTAGATTGTAGAGAGTCCACTCTTTATTCCTCTTGAGCAAGGTACATCAAAGGGCTGTAGTTGTAGATAATGCAGCAGGCGCAGTGAGACAGAATGCAGGGCCTAATGGTGCATATCAAGTTTACAGTTCAGCAATCCTCCTTCTTCTCTTAGTTTTGGGCTCTGCTCCTCTCACATATTTTTTCAGTGTTCTCTGGGGTCAAACAAGAGAACATTCCTGTCCAGTGAGGTGCAGGGCAACACCCCAGAGCATGACCACTTCCTCCAAAGTGTGGCATAATCTCCCAGAAAGCACTTTTCCTCCAAAATTCATTATGACTGAAATCTCAGCAGAGGAGCAAAAACAAGTTAAACCAATATCCAGTATGGCTCCTTTCCATAGCTCTCCTCCTTCTACCATCTGCACATGCCAGCCTTAAGCCTGCCATCTGACTGGGTCAGAGGGGCTTGGGGTAGATGGCCCTGGCCTTCCCTACCTATCCCACCTTCCTTTGAATCTTCATGCTTTACGACCCCGCTCCCCCCTGCTCTGGCATTCCTGTGTAGCAGAGTCTCTCACTCTCTCTCTCCGGGTGAGCCACTTATCACAGGAAGGCTGAATTTTGGTTTACAGAAAAGAAAGTCTTATAACTTATTTCTGTATATTTTAGGATAAATTCAACTGTGCCAAATTGTTTGATTTATCAATACTATTCTCCTAAGTCCTTGAATGATAATTACTATTAGTTCCTAGCGATAGCTATACATTCATAAACTATTGCCATGTTATCCCATGGGGCTAAGCATCTACAATAGGGAAACTGCAAGGAGCAATTTCTCCATTACCAGGGCATATAAAATATATTTTATAAGGGCCCTGCTTATAGTTACATGACCCCCACCCCTGGGACACCTAGGGGAGACTTTAGGGGTCCTGAATATGCAAGAATAGTGTAGATCTTCACTCCACAGTGCTCCTAGCACCAAGGTCGATTTTGAGAGGCACTTTACTACAATTGGGGAAAGTGAAATGTGTAATTTCTCTATCCCCAGAGCATATAAGACATCTTTTATAAGAGCCCTCCTTATAATGACTGGTCCCCCACTCCAGGGACACACAGGTAGTCCCTGTAGGTACCTAACATGCCAAAACATTCTATTTTATCTCTGTTTTAATTGCCTCTACCACCAATGTCGAGTTTGGGGCAACATTTACATTTAAAAGCAGTGCTGCAACACAGGGCTGCTTTTAAATTGACCTCAGACTCTCAGCAGTGCACACATGCAAGTGCAACAAGGGCTGCTGGCCTCTAAACTGCTGGGGCCTATTATGTACTATGGACTTAAAGGTGATTTTAATCCCCCTGCCCTATTATCTTCTAGAGACTTATAAGGGTAGGTCATGCCAATTAAAAGTGTACTCTAATGTATAGTGTACCTTCATGTATGTGTGTGTTTTCACTATGTTTTCAACACAGCACTGGCCCTGGGCTTGGTTAGACAGAGCCCAGGCACATTCAGAGTCAGAGTCAGTTACCACCAGTATCAGTCAGCAAAAAATTGGGGTATACAGGATGACTTTGTAACATTAATATAAGTAATAATGGGTTGTTGTGTGTGGTAATTCTCTGGACATGTGTGTGCTTTCAACAACATATGTTGCTCATTACACCAGGGTTTTTGTTCTCAAAGTCCTTGTTTTATATCGCTTGCTATTGCATAATTGGGATTTTTCTCGATTACTACTTCCTTCTCTGCTGTCTGCTTTAAGATAATGTTATCCACCATTGGGAACTACACTTCTCCTTTACTTTAAGGTATTTTTTTAAAGGTTTTGTATATCTTTTATTTATCCTGTTTTTGAGGACTTTGCGGCTAGCATGTGTGCCTGATGCTTTCTCAGTAATATTATCAATAGAGTTAGTTACCTCTTTTAGCAAAGGAACAAACGGTGCATCAACATGGTCAGCACCAGAGCTCGTGATATTTGTTTTATAATGGTCTGATTTTCCTGACCTTTCATTCACTGCTCCTAAATGGCTAAGTGGATATTTTTGTAAGCTATTTTTCCAGCTTGTAATGATTGACTGTAATACCTCAGATACTTCGCCTAATTTGGTCAATACTGCTGAGTAGCTACAAGTATTATTTGCAATAGTAAGAGTTTTTTCGTGAGTTGTTTACCACTTCCTCATTGTGTGCATTCTTTGGTCAATAGTAGGGACACTATTTGCTATTTCGCGCATGGCTCCAGTGCAGGCATCTAGCTTAGTTAATTGAGAGGCTAAAGCGTGTGCTACAATGTTCAGAGTCCTCAACATTGTTCTCATGACAGCAAGCATTGGTTGCTCAGATGGAATTTCAGCCGGAACATGATTTGATTTAAATGTTACTTGCTCCACAAAAGATGGATTTTTACTAATAGTGTTTCATATTACTATTGAGACTATGCATTCCATTCATCGGGCATTACGTATTGAGTACCAGGTGAAACCTAACCCTAGGTCTTCTTCGTCCAGTTTGACCAAATCATAGCCATTTGTTTTTTTCACTTTTCTTTCCTGCTCTGGATAAAACAAGTCTATCAAAAAGTAGAGAAGCGTCACCCTCTCCAGGTGCACATTTTATATTGCTTGCATGAGCGCAGGTAGTTTACAGTCTTCTGACTTCTCAAATGAAATGAACCCTGCGATTGTGGACTTTACATACCTTGTGACGAATTGGTAATTTTAAGCTTCCTAGTCCTACTGGCATACGAAATTGTCATTAGCTGGCTCCTTATGTGTGTCTACTTTTATGATGCTATTAACATCAGGTGACATGAAATTAATCGCCAAATCAAAAGTAGCCACCGATTTGCAAGATTTCCCAAGATTCTGAAGAGTTGGGAATTCAGAAGTCAGTTGCACTGTCATGTTTTCTTGAGCTCTGCTGCAGATTTTGCTGGGAAGATTCGCCATTGGACGAGGAAGAGCTATCTTTCTGATGCTGTTGATCACCATTTTTAACATAATGTATTATTTGATTTGCCAATGTAATTGACTCGATTTTAGATGGACACAACAATGACTCTTATTGCTGTAAGTGCTATATCAGTGGTAACCATTTTCAAGCAAGAGATCTGGTCAAATGGCGTTGTTATTTAATAAAACTCTCACAGGCTGAATCAATCAGAAGGTGTATAATGAATGAGGCGCTCTTGGAGAATCTACAATATTTATGGTTTTAGGGAAGGGTTCATAATATGTAATTCGTATGTGCACTAGTGCCATTGTAAGGGCTAGATTGCCATTCAGTAAGACACATTTGATTTGTGGTTTTGTAAGAGGATTCCTATGGATAACATCCCCCCACAATTAGAACCCTAACATATCTATTGGACAAATCGTTTCATTATTATTATTTTTTTTAAATAATTTTTATTGAAAGAATGAACACAGAATTAGAACCTTACATAAGTATTTTGGTGCAAGAGTAATACAAAATGACATTAACAAATATTATAATAAGAAAGAAAGAGATATGTATAGGGAGAGGAGAAGTAGGGGTAAAAGAAAATACATTAACGTAATAAAGGAGTGTGTTCCATTAGAGAAGATGTTATATTTGAATGATTTGATATAAGAAAGGGATAGAGAAAAGATTAGAGAAGAAAGAAAGAAAAGAAGAAAGAAGAAAAAGAGAGGGGAGAAGGGAGGGTTAAAAGAGTAGAGTAAAAATGGGTGTTATAAGAAAGATGAGCGTGAGGATAAAAATGTAGTAAAAGGTAACCATAATAAATCAGATGTAATCTTTAAATAGATAGAAGAGTGAGAGACAAAACCAATTCTATGTTCATCACACATAAAATTCCACGATAGCAAAAAGGATATTTTAGAATTGTCTTTCCAACATGTTAATATAACTTTAAAGGCAATAGCAATGAAGAGGTTGAATAAAATAGTTTTGGAGGGAAGGTGATCGAAATCCGTAGATATGGTACTTAAAAAGATATTGTGAATAGCAAATGGTACAGTGCAAGTAAAAATCAATACACATTTCGACCATATAGCTTTCCAAAATTCATGAACCTTCGGGCAATAATAAAGTAGATGCATCAATGATCCTTTAGAGGAAAGACATGACCAACATAATGGAGAGATAGAATGGTCAATTTTGTGTAAAAAAAGGGGAGTAATTACAACTCTGTTATAAATAAAATATAAGGATTGTGTAATATTGGCAGCTTTGGAAGTTTTGAAAATCTTTTGCCACATTTGGTCCCATTGATAAACAGCGAGAGTCTGAGATAAGTCTTGTTCCCAGAGTAACTTGATAGGAGATGTATTCCGAGTGCTAGTAGTTAAGGATAAGGTTCTATATATGAAAGAAACACTTGGAGTTGGGTCAAGGAGAGTTTGAAATC
Source organism: Triturus cristatus (assembly GCF_964204655.1). NCBI lineage: Eukaryota > Metazoa > Chordata > Amphibia > Caudata > Salamandridae > Triturus > Triturus cristatus. Next base: position 465,198,397 of record NC_140589.1, read on the forward strand.
GGGGTGTCACAGGAGTAAAAGAAATAGAAGTAGGATTGGAGTTAACATTTTGTAGAAAGGTTTGGAGAACCAGGAAATAGTGTATTATATTGAAGAATACAAGAGTCAGAAAGGTTACATTTCTCTTGTAACTGGGGAAAGGATAAAAGCAAATTATTAACCAACAGCTGATGTACATAAAATATACCCTTTTCCTTCCTGTGCTTGTAATAGAAAGATTTATGACGGAATGTAATATATTTGTTAAACCATTTGGAAGATGCTAAAAAGGATTGATAGGAATCAAAACCTTGGGAAAAAAGGGCATGTAGAAGATGGTGAGAGTATATTAAGATAGAATATTTGGAAATAAAAGTACAATTGGTCATAAGCATAATATAATATCCTGAAAAGAAAAATCATTTAACAATGAACGTTCAACAGCAACCCATGTTGGTATAGGCAAGTCTTGAAAATCTTTGAACATAGCATAAAATTAACGAATCAAAAAAGCAGTTTGATACAATTTAAAACCAGGAAATCGGACACCACCCTCAGATTTTGGACGAATTAATTTAGATAAAGCAATATGACATTGTTTGCTGTTCCATAAGAATTTGGTACAAATAGAGTTAATCTGAGAAAAATAACAATTGGGGAATTTAAAAGGTAACATTGAGAGCAGGAAAAGCACCTGGGGAACAATCATCATTTTAATGGTATCAAGACTGCCCCTCCAGGATAAAAATAATGGGCACCAACTAAATAATAAATTGGTAAGTTTGAGTTTTAAGGCAGAAAAATTATGGGTTAAAGTATCAGAAGTAATTAATGAAAATCATGTTCCTAAGTATTTAATCTTTTAGGGGCACCAAGTGATGTTGATTGTATCACACATATAACGATAGCATGATGAATTTTAAGGTAAAATCTCAATTTGGGAGAAATTAAGTTTGTAACCAGATCCAGTGGAAAACAAAGCAATCTCTTGTAAAAAAAAAAGGGGGAAGAGAATTACAGGGATTGGACATGTAAACAAGGATTTCAACTGTGTATGCAGAAAGTTTAATTTGATGGGAATCGAGATTAAAACCAGTGATATTAGAGTTATGTCTAATACATTCAAGAAAGGGTTCTAAGCAGAGGAGAAAGAGTAATGTAGAAAGGGGACAGCCCTGACGGGTGCCTCTTTGTAAGTGAAAGTATGAGGAAAAGAGACCGGTGACAAAAACCAAACTATTTAAGAGTATAGAGCATATATTGACAATTTATTTAGTCAAAAGCTTTTTCAGCATCAAGTGAGAGGGCAGCTAAGGGAGAGGAGTACTTTTCTCTAGGGGCAAGAATATTTGAAAACATTCTAGAATTGTCAGAGGCAAGTCGGCCCTTAAGAAAGCCAGCTTGATCTGGTTTAATAAGATGAGAAATAATCTTTCCTAAGTGGGAAGCCAAAATCTTTGCAAACATTTTACAATCATAATTAATCAATGAAATAGCTCGAAAGTTCTTACAAGAGGAAGAGTCTTTGTTCGGTTTAGGAATAACAACAATAAGGGCTTCTAAAAAAGAGCCACATGCTTTAGAATTAGAGAGGAATGAATTGAAAAGGTCCAATAGTTTTGGGGCCAAAATTGTGTGGCAAGTTGAAAGAAATTCAGTAGAAAAATCATCTGGTCCCAGAGGTTTGGCCTTTTTCAAATATTTAAGGGCATTGGTTATCTCCTGAAGGGCAATATCATTTTTAAGAGGTAAAAATGTATCAGGGAGGGAAGGGGGTTTAGGAATACCTTGGAAAAAGTTTCAAAATCCTTTCCAGAAGGAAAAGTGTCTTCTGTATATAGAAGTTCATAATAGGATTGAAATGTTTCCACAATGTCTGAATCAGAGGAAAAAAGCTTATTGGTTGTTTTTGAGTGGATAGGACCAATATTTCTACATTCTGTTTTGATTTTTAAATAGTTGGCTAACATTTTCCCTGCCTTATTTTGACCACCATGAAATTTTGATTTAATCTTAAGGAGAATGTTACAAGCATCCACAGTGGCAATTTTATTCAAGGAAGACTTGGCTTTAATTAGTTCTTGCAGAGAAGAGGAGGATTTAGAAGAAAAGTAATTGTGTTCCAGGGTTTTCATCTTTTGAAGAGTTTCATAATATTGAGAGTTGAGTAATTTATTTTTCTTTGCAGAGAAAGCAATGGTAAAGGCTCTAAATTATGCTTTAAAAGCATCCCAATTATTATGAGTTGAGGTGTCCGGAGATTTGTTGAGATGAAAGAATTCATTAATAAAGGAGGTCACTTCAGAATGTTTGGTCTGAGAGTAAATGATTACTAAAATGCCACCTGCCTTGTTTGCAAATATATAGGGACAAACAAAAAGAGGCAGACATAGGTGCATGGTCAGAGAGGAAAATATAACCAATTTCAGATGCATGAATACAGGGAAGTAATGATTTAGTAACTAGAATATAATCAACATGGGACATAGTATGGTGAACAGGTAAAAAAGAAAGTGAATTCATAAATGTCAGGATTAAATGTTTTCCATACATCATACAACGGACGAGAGGCGATGGCAGATTGAAATTCTTTATGGGTCTTATCAGGTTTAAATTTGCATTTAGATTTTCTATCAGAAAAAGGATCTAGCCAATTATTAAAATCGCCACCAACGATTATATTAGGATTAGGGATAGAGGTTAATTTCAATTTGATACAATGCCAAAATTGTGGATCAAGTTTGACCGGGCCGTTAGTGTTAAAGAAAGTGACTTGTTTTTTTAAACTAATAGCATCAACCAAAACCCATCGTTTATTGGAATCGCATTCAGTCGATAATATTTGTGCATGAATTGATTTATGGAATAAAATAGCAACACCGCCATGGAGTCAACAGCAGGAGAGAAAACAATTTGATTAACCCATTGACGTCTAAGGATAAGAGATTCCACATCGTTACAATGAGTCTCCTGTAAAAAGGCAATATGGGCATTAAGTTTGGATAAATGAGACAATACCTTTTGACGCTTGAGAGGATGACCTAGACCACGTACATTCCACGAGACAACGTCAAACATTTTGAGGATTGGGGGGAGACATATGAGAACAGGAACAGAGCGCTATAAGACCAAGAAAAAAGAAAAAAGAGGACAACATTTATCAAATTTTAAGCAATGAAAACAGGGAATCTTTAGATTAACATCAAAATAATAAAAATAAAGCAAGACACTCATAGAGGTAATAATATAATAATAAGAAAAAGCCAAAAGGGAAAATAGCCAAGGAACAAAAAGAAAGAGGGAGAAAGAAGAAGAAAAAGAGAGAAACGTAGAGTAAGCAAACATGTCATGGAGAAGAATCTAGACCTGAAGAGAGATAAGCAACCGATATGAAAGGAGCATGGTGACGCCGAAGATAAGGATGGTGGTAAAAGTAAATAGGCACTAAAAGGCCTCTAAGAAATAAAGAAATAAACTCATAGTAGGAGATAGAAAGTAAAAGAGGAAAAGCAAGAGAATAGAAGCAATTAAAGAAGTATAAGACATAAAAAAGAATAAATGTATTACTAGAATAATAAGGAGTGAAAAAGAACGTAGTGTAGAAAGAGCAAGATTTGTATACTTTAGATGGACAATATCAACCAGGTAACTCAGAAAAAGTTAAGCATTAGTATCCATATTGCGAGAGGAAATACTGTTTAGATATAGTTTCAGTTTCTCAGGATCGTCGAAAGAACGTGAATTTCCTTCATGAGTGATTTTACAAAGACAAGGATGGAGAATGCCATACTGAATTTTGAAATGTCTCATCTGAGGACAAAGAGACAGAAATTCTTTACGTTAAGCATTTGTTGCGTTGGAGACATCTTGAGAAATTAAGATATTATGGCCCGACCAAGTGAGACGACGTTTGAGTTTAACTGCCTTCAAAATATGCATAAGTTCAGTAAATTCTACGAAGAGCATTATAATACCACGTGGCTTGCTTGAGTTAGGGTGAAGACGACCCAAACAATGTGCACATTGTATGTTGAGAGGTGAGGAAGATTGAAGGTCTAAGAGATCTGGGAGGAACTTCAAAATTTTCCGGAAGACCATAAAGGCGAAGGTTGTAACTTCGATTACGATTTTCAAGAACTTCGATGTGTAGTTTCAGTTTATGGATCTCCTGTTCTAGAAGAGGAATCTTTGTATTAATATCCTGAAGGTCTCCCACACGTTGCTCAAGTTACGACACCTTTCCCTCCATGACAATCCATTGATCCTCTATTTGTTGCAACCTTTCATTAGTAGTGGACATAAAGGGTTGAAGCCAGCGTACCTTGTGTAAAATAAACTCAATTACCATATTTTGTGAGGTGAGGATAGGAGAAGGTGGGTAATTTTTGTGCCTTTTGGGCTTTGCACCTGAAGAGGATGGTTTGGAGGTGGCGTGGGGATCACTGGCCATCTTGGTTTGTTGGTAGGAACAATGACTAACAAGTAGAGTCGGGCGGATCCGTCCCATACACCAATGGAGAAGCAGGGAAAGTAAATGGACTTCCAAAAGTATATAGGCAAAGTAGAAGCAGACTATAAGCAAAGTGTGTTACTCACTGAAGAGAGTCTTCGATAATCACCCCAGAAAGTAGAGGAATCGTCACATCAGCAAATGTCCAGCATGAGCAGGAGCAGAACACTCCACACCATCCAAAACGAAAGAAGAAAAAAACTCCTTCAGCGCATGTTATTGAGGTGTGAGCACCTTGAAATGTAAATCAGGTTATATGCATAGTCCCAAAGAATTATTTGCAGTAGAGATGCAGTAAAAACACATTTCGGTACACAACATGAAAACATTGCAGTCATATAGCAAGGGACTGCTTGAAAAGAATAGCCCTATTGCCAAAAGGAGATTTCATGGCAACATAAACTGTGAAGTGAGCCCAGCCGTGAGGAAAAAAATGGAACGCGAGCGCCGCGATTCAAAATGGCGGGCGCTTGCATTTTCTGAAGGGAAAAACACCGCCGCGGCTCCTGGGCTAATTACTAAGGGAAGGACCACCAAAAACAGTCTGCAGACTCACCGCCACGTTATCAATGAGGGACCGCTGTCAGAGTCCGGGAAACAACGTGGTCAGAGGCACTAATCGATAAAAGGGTAATCTACCATTACTTCGCAGGCATTTCTACGCATTACTATTACTACACATTTTTTAGTTTGCAGAAACTTTTAGTACGCATGCTTTTACTTAGCTTGAAGAAGGAGAAGAGTGGATCCAAGAGTGAAGGTGAAGAAAGGGACCACGAGGGGAAAGAGGTAAATGGGGCAGTGTATTTTTTAGGGTCGTACACGGGGTTGTGTTTAAGGTTTAAGGGCTGTGGGTCAGGGAGGGATGTGCAGGGGGTAGTGAATTAGGGTTTAGGGTAGTGTAGTGGTGTTTGAGTAGTATAGGGTAGTGTAGTCTGTGAGGGTTTGGGTAGTGTTGAGATTTTATGGTGAATTAGGGGTTAGGGTAGTGGTGTGGTGTTTGTGTAGTGTAGGGTAGTGTTTCAGGGTTTAGGGTAGTGTCAGAGGATCATGAAGTGTAGTGTTAGAGTATAGGGTCCAGGCAGGGGAAAGGTCATGTAGGGGGTAGTGTATTAGGGTTTAGGGTAGTGTAGTGGTGTTTGAGTAGTGTAGGGTAGTGTAGTGTGTGAGGGTTTGGGTAGTGTTGAGATTTTATAGTGAATTAGGGTTTAGGTTAGTGGTGTGGTGTTGGTGAAGTGTAGGGTAATGTTTTAGGGTTTAGGGTAGTGTCAGGGGTCATGAAGTGTAGTGTTATAATGTAGGGTCCAGGCAGGTGGAAGGGGGAATGTCGTGTAGGGGGTAGTGTATTAGGGTAGTGTAGTGGTGTTGGAGTAGTGTAGGGTAGAGTAGTGTGTGAGGGTGAGTTTTTAGTGCGATTTTTTTAATTAGCATAAACCATTACAGGAAAAAACATAGTAGTGCTATGCATAGTAATAGAATGCAGGAAAAAAGCATTTAAAGTACATTTCTAACGATTTGCGTTATAAATGCATTCACAGTTAAAACTTGCAAAGTAATGGTTTATGCTAAGTAAAAACATTGCACTAAAATTGTGCGAAGTAATGGTATGCGAAGTATCGACATACATTCGGTAAAACAGCTCCGCATCTGAGCGGAGCTTACGGCGGGACCGCCATATTGCCTTGGTGTTCGAGCCACGCCCCCAAATCGTTTCATTATTAACTCTCATTAATTTAGAATGTCGCCACATGCTGATATGATCATGATGCAAGGAATGAATATATGAGTATTAAATGTATTGTTTCATAATGTATTCTCTGCTAATACCTTTTGCATTTCTCTTTTCTTAAAGGGTTCATGACACAGTTGGTGCTGTTGCCATTGACAAGGAAGGTAATGTGGCGTGTGCAACCTCCACAGGCGGAATCACAAACAAGATGGTTGGACGTGTTGGAGACAGCCCGATCATAGGTATTAAAAGCTCCCTAGAAAAGCGAAGGCTCAGGCTACACAATAATGGTTATTGAAAGAATGAGATATCCATTAAAACACTGACATCTCTCAATTTACATATGCCATTTAACTACTTAGTCCTCCATAGAATACCAAACAGGCAAAAAGGAAGACCTTTTTATTTTAACCCATATTTCTGATTCTAGCAAAAATGTCAGTTTGAGGGGCCTAATGTTGGACATTTATCAGAAATATCACAAATGGTTGGTAGAATCACGTTCTGAAGTAAGGCCAGCGTTTAAGATCAGCCTTCCTTCTTATTCTACCAAATGCAAACAAAGTGCAGAATTTTAGGCCATAATAGGCATTTTTGAACCTGAAGCTTTGTGTTCACATCCCTGACCCGCCATATCTCTCTCTATTCTGTCTACCCTTGATATAGTAGTATCCATCAGTCAGTCTTCTACGGAGAGAAATATTTGGAGTCTCCTTTTGTATCCCTGGATCTTGCATTTACTAGAAAAATGATTTGTAGAAATCAGACATTTCTGTATCACAAGACTATTACAACTGCAACAATTTAAGTGAAATTTTGTGAATAAAATACAATATCTTGTTTACATATTTGCTGATTTTCACCCAGAAAATATGAATTTGAAGGCAACAAAATTAAGAACTGAATTTAAATTTAGAGAATCTTTAATTTAAAAATTCACCTACCATGTGCAGAATTTCTTCTTATGGAGATAGTTTCGGCAGAACTTTTATCAACATAAGGAAACCATGAGGCGCTGGGTGAGGCATTCTGAACACAAGACACGACAGGCAACCTTAGCATGGATTTTGAAGTTCGGCCTACCTGTTGATTTGTATCTAGGAAGAAGTAGTGAGGGCCCTTCTGTTGGCAGTACAGTGAACGTTTATGGTGCAGTCTATCCAGTATCAACAAAAAGAAAGTACGTAGGTTCTCAGTCTGTCTGAAAGTATGTGCGAGAGCTATATAAAAGGGTACCACAATGTAAGACTATCTAGTCGTACAGCAAAAAAGGAAGGAGATTCCTCTTGTCGGAACTAGGGCCCTCACACACCCAGCAAGCTAGGTAGCATGCTTCATCATATGGGCCTGCTCCTCGTCGTTGGGTGCCGTGGGTGTAAGGGGCCTAGTATGTATAGATGTGGAGTGTAAGTGCAAAAAATTATTAAAACAGGTAAGGGAGTCCTGTAAGACAACTTTCTTCTCTCTTTAAGAATTATACACCTTGCAGAGATGATCTAGAGGTGAGAACCACACTCTGTACATGCCACTCTCCTGGGCCTACATGATTGAGGGGATTCTGGCCCCACAAGGGGTTCCTCAGCCTTTGTTGAGGGCGCAACCCTGTAATCTCACCATGGCCAAGGATAAGGTGGCCAAGATGGTTAGGCCAACAAAATTGACAATTACGCACAACCACTGCAGTCTGATGGAGCGGGCAGGGCTCAACACTGCAGGCCCCATCAGAGCAGGGAGCTCCCACGATATCTGAGATACTGGCAGGAATGAAAGGATCTAGAGAACTTACTCTTGGCAAGATAGACACGGTGGTGCTGGAATTGGGATTGCTCCGGTCTGACGTTCGCAAAATTTTTGCCAGGGTTACAGACACTGAACAGGATGTACAGACCCTGCAATCTGAGGTGGCTACCCTACAGTAAACGGTATCTGAGCTACAGACACAGTCCCTACGCCTGGAAGAGCAAGTGCAGGATGCCAAAGGGTGCTCCAGGAGGAATATTATCTGCTTTGTGGGGTTTCCTGACAAAGCGGAGGATCAATCTATGGAGCTCTTCTTGGAGGATTGGTTTGTGAGTACTCTATGGCCCAAAGGAGACTCACACTATTTTACACTTGAGCGCGTGCACAAGGCACTGCCCCTCCCCCACCGTGAGTGCCACCTAGCGCAATAATTGCACAACTGTTTAACTGCAGGCACCGGGATGCGATCGTACAGCATGCTAGGGCACATGGCACGCCCAAGTTCAATGGTCAAACCATCATGATTTTTACGGACTATAATCGCAAGGTACAAGACCTATGGAAGGATTTTTGGACAACGAAGAAATGGCTGAGAGACTGCAACATGTAGTATAGCCTTATGTTTCTGGCAAAACTTAGAGTCCAACACAATGAGAAGGCATATTTCTTCCCGAGCCCTGTGGAGGCTAATGACTGGTTGGATACCTTGGGGGGTAAACCTCAGCATAACACTCAGGATTATGCTAGTAAATGGACCGGAATCCGGGGGTGAGGGCCCTGGGCGCTGCATCACTCTGTAGACTCTCTGTTGGACTCTGGTGCCCACCGCACCCTTAGAATTCTTGTCTGTCCAGATAGTACGCTGGCAGATTTTAACTGTATTCTGGATACTCGTTATTCCTTCCCACTCCACAGAAATGCTAGGGAATACAGAAGTGGAGCCTCTGACAGAGATTAGGGGGGACAGTGAAGTGTATATGTGGCTGTGGCACTATTCTCATGCTTTATGTGCTTTCTTGATATTTATGCCTATTTCACTCTACTGTTGCTGTGTTACATGGTGCAGTGATGGGATGAGTGGCATCATATGAGGGAGGATGTGTTGGTGTGGGCAACTGAAACATTCATACCTTTGAATTTCTGATCCGTTTGGTGCTTCGAATTAGCTGTTGGCAGGGGCGCACCACAGGCCCCGGTCATGCTGAGAGGGCTGAGCACGGGCCCTTTGCAAAATGCACACACACTTGAGGAGGCAGTTGCATCTTCGGGAGTATGAGGCGGCGGGCCCTATGTGTTGGCCATGTTGGGAAAGGCCTTCCAACTTGGACTCACTGCCTGAGGGAGCGGGGACTTGCTCAAGGTTTGGGCTTTGAATTTGATCAATGGGGGACGTTTGGCTCAGACTCCATGATTGTACTGAACTCTGTGAGACAGGTCGGGGGAGAGGGGAGGGGGATGGGGTAGCAGAGAATTATACCTGAGACATTGCTGTCTGACACAAAAGTTACAGATGGCCTCTGATTGGAAATGAATGACCTGCACCATCACAGGCCTGGGTCACTTTGGTAAGAGGCAGAGAGTGAACTCTAACTTGTGCCGATGTGGGGTTTCGTGACCTTCGTGCAGGAGACCCATACATGGAGTGCCTGTTTGCCCATCCTGCAGCGTAGATGGTAGGGGAAGTCTTTGCAACTCCTTCCACTAGATATGCTAGGGGGCTATGATATGGGTGGGCCACAGAGTTCCTATTGTAGCGAAGGAGGTAAAAACGGATCCAGAGGGCCGCTATATGATAGTCGTAGGGACGCAGGGATGCAAGTATGCCTGGTGAATATGTTCGTCCCAACCATAGATGATCCTACATTTTTTGGCACCATTTTGCCCACAACACTAGAACAGTTGCGTGTGGCTGTGATTATGGCTGGAGATTGAAACTGTGTACTAAATGGAGTGATTGTCACCCCCAAAGGTAGATACTAAGCCAGCAATGACTTGTGCATTACGGGATATGATGAGAGATCTGGGGCTTCTCGACCTTTGCAGAATATGCCACCCAGAGAGCAAGTTATGCTCTTACTATGGGGCATATTAATATTATCAAGCCAGGCGATAAAATTATCGCTGCTTTAGGGACAGAAAACTGCCGCTAAAACGGTGATAATGGGCTTGATAATATGCTCTATGGAATTCCAATTGAAGCCCATGTTAGATGTCCTTCACATTTAACATGGGCTTCAATTGGAATTCCATAGAACATATTACCAAGCCCATTATCGCCGGTTTAGCGGCAGTTATCTGTCGCTAAAGCGGCGACAATTTTATCGCCTGGCTTGATAATATGCCCCTATGTGCCTACCACAGGGAATTATAGCCATATTGATTACTTCCTGCTGTCCGATGTGGTTCTACAGGGGATGGAAAATGTTACTTCCCTGGCACGTTATATCTCAGACCATTCACCCCTGCTGGTTACATTTCGAATGTATGTGCAGATCCCATCAGTGCCACGATGGAGAATGAGTGCTGAGGCGTTAATGGACCAGGTGTTTGCGCATGAGGTGTCAAGGGTGCTGGATAGTTACATTAGTGAAAATTGGGGCAGCGCTTCCTCCAGGGCCATGGATTGGGATGCAATGAAGGTTGTATTAAGGGGGGAGTGCCTGAAAATAACATAGGGGGTCAAACAGAAACTTACTAAAATGTTACATGGCCTCAAGAAGAGCTTAGGTGTCCTGAAAAAGGAATTGGTTGAGAAGCCCATAAATCTGTATGTGTGGCGGGATTGTAAGAAGGAGTTGCCAGACACATGGGACAGACTTGACAAGTCTGCACGCTGAAATTATAGGAAAAGGCTACATAGGGAGGGGGACAAGGCAAGCAGGTTGCTCACCATGTTTATTAATGGTGAGAATAGAAGCGTACCAATAGTGAGGCTCTGCAAACGGCAGGGTAGACTGGTATCCTCACAACAGGATATTGTGGAGGTATTTACCGAACACCTTCAAGAGGTGTACATGGCTCCAGGACTCATGTGTACTCAAGAAGCAGTGTCATACCTTGCTACGATACAAATGCCAACACTATCTGATGAGGAAAAGGACAATATGGATGCTCCAATCACTAAAGATGAGATAATCGTGTCAATGAAAGAGTAGAAGACGGCTAAGGCCCCAGGGGGTGACGGCTTACCAGCTAAGTTTTATCACACTGGACAGGGCGACCTGGCTGAGCGTCTGTTGGAAGTCTACTAAGAGGCTTACAAGAGGGGGTTGCTTCCAGAGTCTATGAGGGAGGTAATAATAGTTGTGCTTCCCAAGCCAGATAGGGATGGATCAGTGTTGTCTTCCTACCGCCCTTTATCTATGCTCAATGCCGACCTGAAAATCCTCAGTAAGGTTTTGGCCACAAGATTGTTGGCTTACTAGCCTCAGTTAATAGCCGAGGCCCAGTGTGGGTTCATCCTGAATAGGAACACTTTGTGCAACTTGCAACGGCTGTCACTGGTGCTACACTCTCCCAGTTGGCAAGATGACCAGTATGACCTTGAGTTTCTGGACATTGAACAAGCTTTCGATTCTCTATGATGGGAAGTTTTGTGGGAGGTGTTATGTGAAGAAGCATTGGGGAAAACTAGATAAAATGGGTGCAATTGCTGTATAGAGCCGCCTCGGCCAGGGTGCAAGTGGTTATGATAGTATCGCAGAGTTTTGTGTTGAGTTGGGGGACCCTCCTGTTGTAAATTGAAACAACTATGTGATTAAGCATTTACTGAAGACATTAATTCCCTTCCTTTTAGATCATGTTTTCTCTGTTATGTTGACCGAAGTTCGGACTCCATTTTGTATTGTCATGCTTCCACGTGTTCCCCACGAGAAGAGTCCAACCTCTGTGTTAGTTGCTCTTGTAATCTGCCTAGTAACAGTCTATAAATAGCTCCTTTGTCCATCTGGCGCATGCCCAGATTTGACCACATCTGTTATCAGTTAAGCCTTGCTTGACCATGTTTTCGCGGGCTCAAGGAGTGTGTTAGCTCCGCCCACATATTGATTCAGTATCGAAAATGACCATAAATGGTAATGTTCTTTGGCCTCATGTTGTAACCACCCACTTATGAGCCCCTCTATTGTGTATAAAAGGGGACCATGTACGCAAGTTCTGTGTGCTACTCTATGCAATACTGAAGAGTGTTGTGTGGATTGTAGGACCACCCTTAAGGGTTAATAAATGCTGTCTTTGTACTTTGCAGTTTCCGTGCCAACTTCCTTATAGATTCCATTACAGGAGAGCGAACCCTTGTGTCCTGCGGGCCTAGCTGGGGCCTGTATTCATCACTCCAGGGTCTGAACCTTTCACCACTTATTTTTTGGTAGCTATGGAGCCACCTGTCTGCTGCCCTAGGACAATGCTGCATGGGTGGGGTATCCAGATCGGACAGTGCCACTCATATGGTTTCCCTCTATGCAGGCGATGCAATGGTATACCTATGGAGTCTTAGGTTCTCTGTCCCAATTATGCTGACGATTCTGGCTGAATTTGGTTAACACACTGGGTTGCACGTCAGCCTCACCAAGTCCAAACTCTTTCCTCTGGGGTTATGGGCAGGACAGACTGAGCAGGACCAGCCATCTCTTGCTCTCTCTTGGGAACCGAAGATGGCCAGGTATCTGGGGATCCGAATTACACATGGGGCTCAGGACTTTGGGGTGGCGAACATGGATAGGGTAATGGATGGCTTGAAGCGCACTATAAAATTCTAGAACACCCTTCAACTGTCTTTGATGGGTAAGAGCGCCCTGGTACAGATGATAATGCTTACCAGGTGCTTATACCGGTAAACAAAGTTTACCGCGAAACTTTGTCCCCGCAGGGAATCACAACGCAGTTGTTACAATGACCACGTTGTGATTCCGCATACCATTACTCCGCAAGTCGGAACAACGACTTACGGAAGGGGGAGGAAGGTCGTTGGATTTAAAATCCAACACATTCCCTAGTGTCCGCACAGACTGGAGTTGGAATAGTAAATTATACTATTCCAACATCCAGCGCCCCCACCCCTCCGCAAGTCATTGTTCCTACTTGCGGTGTAATGGTATGCGGAATCACACTTCGGTCGTTGTAACGACCACGTTGTGATTAAATGCGGGGAAAAAGACTGCGGGATGATGAGATAGATTCGCTTATACCTCTTCCAGGGAACTCTGTTTGACATGCATAGGTGGATCTTCACAGATCTGGGCAAACTGATCGTGGAGTTACTGTGGGACACTGGGAGGAAAAGAGTCAGCCTGGTGGCATTGATGCGTACATGGTGGGTGTGGACTGGAAGTGCCATTCTTAGAGTATTACTACCTGGCCGCGCAGCTCCAACACGCTGTCCACTGGTTGGACCAATATGATAATTGGGAACTTAAGCTGCTACAGGGCACGTGCAGCTAGTATTCAGTTCCTGCAGTTCTGATTTTGGGTTCAAGGGCACCGGCTCACCTGTCCTGTGTGGTCCGAATGGTTTGCAGGGCCTGGGAGCGGGCGGTTAAGACAGTGCTGAAGAGGGCTCGGTTTGTGCCGGATATGAGTATCTGGGCACTGTGCCCATTTAAAAATATTGAACGGTCCATATCCCTTTGCAAATGGCGCAAAGGCGGCTGTAAGTCGCTGGGGGATTTATACAACCAGTATATTACTCTAGTAGATGCCATAGAGGTGTTTCAACTTGGGGCAGGGCACTTCCTACAATTTGCTAAAATAGCAGCAACTGTGCAAAAGGTTTGGCTGACGTTCCCCGAGGTGCCATGGACTTCCCATACACTGGAAGATATACAGGGCCTTGAGGGAGGATGCTCCCACAGCCACACTATCAGTGCAGAGTAGATGGGAGGTACATATTGAGACAACCCTTATGGTGAGTGCCTTGGAGTCAATCCACGAGGGGGTAAAGACCACTTCCACCAATGCCTGGGTCAGGTATATTTAGCTCCCAGTAGGCTGCAAGCCATGAACCATGACCGGTCGATGGACTGCCCCAGGTGTGGGGGACAAGCTGCTGATTTTTTAAACATATTATGGAGATGGCCTCAAATAGATAGATTCTGGCAGTACTTGATACTCAAGGTCAACAGAGCCATGGGTTTGGAGATCCCCAGGGAGATGAGCCAGGGCCTGCTGGGACATATTCAGTTTCGTAAGGAAAAACATTAGGCAGGAAATCCCTTATCCTGGAATTGATATTGGCAAAGCGTATGATTGTGATAGGGTGGTTGGCTCCTAGGCAACCAAAAATTGAAGATTGGTTAAGAGGCATGGCTGAATGGATAAATGCTGAGGGGTGTCACATGAAACAGACACGTAAGGATGAAAAGCTGTAGAATAATGTAGGGCTTGGGCAGCAATGCCTGCAGAATTACTGTCAACACCAGATGAATTACCTCCATAAATTAAAGAGGCAGTGAAATCTTGGTACAGATGACATGGGGTCCTTTTCGGGGGGAAAAGACTGACTTTATTTCCCTCAAGACTCATCATGAATGTATACTATTGGTCCAATGTAACTGCCACTAATGTAATGTTATGTCCGTTTTTATATGGACTGTTCTGAGCCGGGGGGGAATGTGGGGTGAGATGATATATCATGTATTGCGTACTAGTAAGTTGCGACACAGTACATAAGCTCCATATTGTTACTGAATGTTTTTGAAAAGCTAATAAAAATTACATTAAAAAAAATAAGTTGGAGAGAAGTGACTATATTGACAGCGTATGCTTTTATCAATTGTACTACAGTATTACCAACACAATAATAATGACCAGCCAGCTCACGAACAGCATTCTGCTCAAGTCATGTGACAGTCCACCAGGTGAGGTTTCCCCCTGCTACAGTTCTTTGCATACAGACACTTTCTGACATGTAAGACAGACAAGCAGTGACTGCTAAGTTCCATCCAACGTACAAGAAGGACAGCAAATCTGTGCCCTACCTCTTTAAAGCCAGAATAGGTGATTTATGATTGATTGAAGACATGATGGTCCAGTGAGTTAAACTTTCACTGCTGACATCTCCTGTGACACACAAGCCATGGGTTTGAATTCCAGCAAGACCATGTCTACCTTTTGTTCTTCTGGGGTCAGTCAATTGAATACCTTAAACTGGCACACTATACATATATTTCTTAAAAAGCTCACTCTTGCTGTGTGAAAGGCTACATTAAAACAAGTAATTATTGTTTTTACTGTATGGCTGCTAGATTCTGTAGCATTAGTATATGAGTGAGAGGGCTGGAAAATAGTCCATTTATCAGCAGCACAGCAACAAGAGACTGAGATTGAATGATTGCACAATATACCTCCCTTGTGGTCCCTGCTTCCTACTCACTGGAGCCTTAATGTTACTTTTACATGTTGTAAATTTGTAGTGCAAGAATTAATTTCTGGAATCCTGGCAAATAAGAGAATAACTGATTATCAGCATAAAAGATTGCATTATGTGAATGCTAATAACATTTTAGAATGCAGGCCGTTCCATGACTCTATAAGGTTTACATTAATTTCTATTAAGGTTCGGGAGGATATGCTGACAATCTTGCAGGTGCCGTCTCTACCACTGGACATGGAGAGTCAATCATGAAAGTTACACTTGCCAGACGTATTATCCTAGATATGGAGCACGGTAAGCCACCATTGAGACTGCTATATAAAGTAGGCTACAAAGGCATTTCTTAAATATCTCCTTCAAGAAACAACTGGTATTCAGCATTGCCAAAGACTTGAGCCATGCATCCTGTTTCTGGACATTAGAAAGCCATAGACCACAAAATACAAATTTCACAAACATGCTGGACAAAACAACCATCTTACAAATGCATAGGAGCAATAATGGTAATTCAAATTAGCATCTGGTTGATATATATGGTTAGAGGGTTGTCCTGACTTCTCAGATACCTAGAGTGAAGCTCCCGTGTTAGCCTTTTTTCTCCTTCTGTAGAGCACATTTGCCTTCATTGTGTTATTTTTTATTGAGTTCTGTATCTCATTTGTCAGTAGATGTGTGGTGTAACATCATGTCGTATCTTTGAGGCTAAAGTTATATGATGTCTCTTTCTGTGATATCTTCAGCGGGTTAAAATGCATATGATATTGCTTCCGTTTCCCCTATGGTTTTGGTTATTGACAACAATGAGTTAACACATTATTAAAAATACTTAAATAGAAAAGTGTTGAGATACGATATTTTCTTTATTATTGCAAAACTAATAACTATGGTCATCCATGAATAAATTATCCCACACAATTCAGAAGACGCCTAATTTAGAATTCATAGGATATTTTCCATGACTCATCGGACTTTTAGCACTTTAAATATCCCTTTCGCGATCAGTCTTATTTATTGAAAGGATTGCTTCTAGTGTTCCTTCTGCTGTCTTTAGTATTTGTATCACTGTATTGTATATGGTGGCTATACTAACAGGTTAAGACAAATGCTATATGTAAACCTCGCTGTAGATTGTACTGCCCTGTCTAACAATTAGAAAACCAAGTTTGAGAAATGGCTGTTATGGGATATTCTCTCAAAAATGAGCCTAAAAGGAAATCAGCCACAGGTAAGATTATTGTTCAGTAATTCGACCAAAAGCCATGATGCCAGCAGTTTCACGTCCAATATCCAGGCAAAATGTACTCATATCTTGCATGGGTGTCACACTGCTTTAGGCTGCGTTCTGTGCATGAGTTAATCTTCTATGAATACTTAAATTCCAGGTGATTTTAATGCCTTAGAGTGATCATTACCCTACATGGAAAGGCTGATATTATAAGCCACGTAGCTTTCATACACAAAAGAACAATCTTGTGACTGTACTTTAAAGCAAAGTATTATAATGGGGTAAAGATGTGTTAGACCAGTTGCACTCACTATGGGGCTCATTAGTATGGTGGATGGACTTTAGTCCGTAGGCCATCGTCCCGTGGACAGGGACAGACCGCCTATATGGCGGCAGTCCCGCACTACTAATGTCAATGCGGCCACCACTGTGGCAACCGCAAAATGCAGTTTTAACATTGCGGTGGGTGCTGCTTGCTGCAGCACCTTCCGCTATGTTTTTTTCCCCTGCACTACTTGGCAGGCACAGCGCGGTGCCTTCCACCTTGTGCAGGGAAAGGTAGGGGGGCACCATAGGTACCCCCCAAGCACAAAACAAAAGTGCCCCTGCACAATGGGGGCCCACAATGAGCCCCCAAAGTCAGTCTACGCAAAACCTTTGAATGGCCAGGAACCGCCATTCAAAGGCTTGCAGATGGCAGCATCCTAATCTGGCGGGCGGTGCCTGCTAGGCACCGCCACCAGTTTATAGATGTTGGCCGGGTCCAACAGGCAATCGTAACGATTGCTTGTGTCAGACCCATGTCGGATGGGTTTTCTATCCGCCAGCACTCAGCCCACAGCTCGCGCATCCTAATATGGTGGGCGGAGAAAGGCCGCACGATGGCAGTGAACCCCCCACTGGCTGGCTACTTGTAGTGGGTTCATGCTATCCTAATGACCCCTTATGTTTGGTCGAGGACTGTAGAAATATTGGATAGGTCTTACTTCAAGAGGATGTCTGTCTGGCAGGAATCTTTTTTAATGTGGTCGTAAAACGCCTTACTTCTAACACTTCTTATGCTTATAAGGCACAAAATAGCTCCTGCACACCCATTACTGTTAATACATATTCTTATGCTGCTCAGAAATGCCTGACTAGGGGCCTGATTTGGAGTTTGGTGGATCGGGTTACTTTGTCACAAATGTGACTGATATCCCATCCACCATATTATAAGTCCATTATATTCTATGACACTTTAAATTTAGCAGACAGGCTATCTACCACATTTGTGACAGAGTAACCTGTCTGCCAAACTCTGAATCTTGCCTTAAGTCCTCCTTCAGGATGGCACTCAGGCCCCTCGTCAAGCCTGGGAGCATAAAGGAAAAAAACAACCAGAATAAAACTTAAAGAATAAATAAAAGCTAGACATTTCTAGTGGTGTTGGAACAATTTCCACAAGGGGTGCTGCCATCAAACTTACATCGCTTAATTTGTGGGAAGTGTGAAAAATACAAGCGTCACACAAAGAACAAGTGTAGCAAACGAGCCATGCCCATTCTGCAAGAGAGTGGTATGGATGTAGTATGTAGCTTGTGGTGCATTTCGGAGCAAATTGTCACAAATGTGTTTTTAAATGTGGGTGTAGTAGCACACTGTCATTTACAGAATGCACATTGTAATGGGCACTCATTTTGCACAGACATACCAGTTTAATGATAAACTATATAGCACAAATGATAATCTTCTGCAATTGCAATTCGGTGAATATTTGTAATTTGGGTATCATCATATAAAGTGTCTTGATTTGTTTTGATTCTATTAAAATCTTTGTTGTCTTCACACTTCACAATTACAAAAAAACACTTCATTTGGAGTTTCCTAACTGCTGATATATTTTTATACATTATTAACAGTTCATTTATAAATATTCTTTTGTACTGTGTGTTAGAAAAAATATATTGTTCAGCCTTTCCTTTCAGCCCAGTTACATGGTTAAATAGTTCACTTTACATAATCTCCATTTTAAAAGAATAAGCAGAAATGTGTCAGATGACAAAGCCTGACATTTGACCTCTTTTTTGTAATTGAACAATGGTTCACGTGGCCTATGTATTTGGGTACTTGATAGGTACGACTCCCAATGGCAAATATTTGTGTGGGCGGTGAATGTCAGAAGGAGAATCAGAGTCATACACTTGATGAGGTTATCAGTACGAACACTTTTAGTAAGTGATTATATTTTACACAAAACACAATAAGTGTGCTGTGTCTCAACTGAACTAGAACCTTACAAAGGGGAAGGAGTGTGGGTACGTGGTAAGAAGGATGTCACCTCGTGTTTTTTTAACTTATTTTATTGATATGTGGCTCATAGATAAGTTATAACATCTCATGCTTGGGCTATATGTACATCTGGGGATGGCATCTCAAACACACTCCCTCAATTACCACAGCACAATATACACACATCACCCTAATATAGAATTCCCCATCCCACATTAATAAGCTACTTTCCTGATATGTAGCCATCACGCATATGCATGTACTCATGATAGAGCCTACTGAAAGTTGTGAGAAGAAGGACTGTGTCATATACATGTTACGTCTTTGCATTCTGTATGAGAAATGTGAAAGAATACAGACTGTGACTTCAAAAATGACTCTGTGTATTGGTATAGGTCAAAGGGTAATGTGTCCTTAAACCTAGACCTGTGTTGGACACCCTTCTCATCACTCAGCATTTGCTGCAATTTGGACACTTCCCCAGTTTGCGGATTGTGGCCCTGAGAGTTGAATTTGGTGAGTGGGGTGTGTGCCTAAACCTGGATCTGTATGGCACTCACCTCCTTTCTTTACATTTGCTGGTGTGGGGAAACTCCCTCAAATCAATGTTTATACTCCTTGAGTGTTGGCATGTGTGAGTGGGGTGTGTGCATAAAACTGGATCTGCATTGGACACCCTACACCTCATTTTAGTTTTGCTTCCATTGGGTCACTCCCCCAAGTCCCTGATTGAGGCTGTGAGTGCTGATATGGGTGAGTGGGTTGTTTGCGTAGACCTAGACCTGGGTTGCACATGGTTTACTGCACTGCACTTTGGCTAGGATTGGGATAGGTCTCCAAACCCCTGATTGTGCTCCCTAGTGCTGGCAGTGGTCGGTGAAGTTTTTGCATGAAGCTGGAACTGCGTAGGTCAATCTCCTCTTCACTCTGCTTTTGCTGCCATTTGTACACTTCCCTAGATCCTGGATTATTTCCCTGAGAGTTGGAATGGGTGACAGGGGATTGTGCATAAACCTGAAACTGTGTTAGTCCCCTGTTCCTCTCTCTACTTTTGCTGGTGTTGGTGGCATGTTTGCTGTTACTGGTGAGTTGGGCATGTGTGTAGACCTGAACCTCTGTTAGACACAGTTAGTTACATTCAACATTGGCTGCCATTGAGGTGCTCCCTCAAATCCCTGATTGTGGTCCCTGAGTTCTGGTATTGGGGGGGTGAGGTGTGTGCTTAAACCTGTACCTGATTTGGTACGCTGTTTGCTGTACACTGCTTAGGCTGCTGTTGGGATGCTTCACCAAATCCCTGATTTTGGCCTTGAGTTCTGAAATGGGTAAGTGGGATGTGTACATAAACCCAGACCTGAATCAGACACTCCCAAAGTACCCTACTTTTGCTGCCATTGGATCACTCCCCCAAATCTCTGATTGTGGCCATGAGTGGTGATGTAGATAAGTAGGGTGGGTTGTGTGCATAAAGCTGCCATTGGGGCACTTCCCTAGAGCCCTGATTGTCATCCTGAGGGTTAGAATTGGTGAGTGTGGATTATGCATAAACCTAGACCTGTTGTGTGAGTTCACTCTTCTGTCAATGGGGTGCTCCACTAAATCCCTGGTTTTATGCCTTGAGTGCGAATTGGCAGAAAACAAGACATGTGTTGGGCACCCTCCATCTCACTCTGATTAGCTACCATTGGGGCACTCCCACAAATCCTTGATTGTGGCCCTGAGGGCTGTTACAGGTGAGTGGTGTGTGTGTAGACCCAGACCTCGGTTATAATTGCTGTCATTGGAGGGGTGCCCCCGAATCACTGATTGTGGCCTTGTGGGCTGATACACATGAGTAAGATGTGCATGTAGACTCGAAACTGGGTTGGACACTATTCACCATATTTTACTTTGGATGACATTAGGACACTTCAACAAATATCTGATTGTTAGAGTGCTGCTACGGCTGAGTGGGGTCTGTGCATGGACTAAGACCTGGATTCAACACTGCTTGTTGTACTCTACCTTGTCTGCCATTGGGCAGTCCACCAAGTCCCTGATTTTGGCCTTGAATGCTTGTATGGGCGAGTGGAATGTGTGCATAAACCCAGACCTGTGCCGGACACCCTTAGCTGAACTCTACTTAAGCTGCCATTGGAGCGCTCCACCAGATCCCTGGCTGTGGCGTTAGAGCTGGTATGGGTGAGTAAGGTATGTGTATAAACCCTGAACTGCATTGAAAATGTGTACTTCACTCTACTTTTGCTGCCATTGACACACTTCCTCAAACCCCTGGATGTAACCCTGAGTGGTGATGTGGTTTAGTATGGTGTGTGGATGAACCTGGACCTGAGTTGATACTCTTCACTGCAATCTGCTTTTACTGCCATTTGAGCACTACCTTGGATTTCAGGTTGTGGGTCTGAGTACTGGTAAGGGTGATTGGGGTGTGTGCATAAAGCTGGAACTGCATGAGGCACTCTGTACCTCACTCTACTTTTGCTGCCATCAGGGCACTCACCCAAATCCCTGATTATGGCACTGAGAGGTGGTTTGGGTGAGTGTGTAAACCTGGACTTTTGTTGCACAACCTCTGCACCTTTGTCTTTTAAAGTGATAACAGTTTTTAACCATATACGAAAAAATCACTGTGCTGTAAATTAAACATAGAATCAGGCACAAAAGTATACCACATTTGGATCACTAACATAATATTGATCACAACAATATCCCATGATACAGAAATATTGTGTCAAAATATCGATTACAAAAATATTGTTTCCCTATACTAATAAAGGTAAGTACAAAGATATTGAAGAAAAATATTGTTTCACACTAATATTGTTAAAAACATACTCAAATATAACTTTTTAATATATACACAGTGTAAAATAGTAAATTTTAAACATTTTGATATGTAGGTTTAATATATTGTAAATTAAATAAATGTTAGTATCATGTATTACTATATAAAATATAATGAAACGAAAATCCAATGAAATCCAGTTTTTTTAAAGGGCGAACAATTACCCAAGGGTGTCAAGGAGCTGGGTGCCGTCAGGAAGATTAAGCGAGCTATTGCCCAGAGTCACATGGTGCTGAGCTCATCTGCCACTGGGGATCCAGAGTAAGGCACCCTGCCCGCTGCACCACACCTCTTCCTCAACTTAAAAACTTATATAAACATACACACATATGTGTGTACATTTAGTTGTATACATATATATGATATGGCACTATTATTGAAAAATATATTTTTCATTGTATTACATTTGTGGTGTATTTCATTTTACAACTATAAAAAGTATATATATATTACCTACTGGCGGTTGCCAATAGGTAGTTATAGTTAGGACCTAGTTTACACAAGAAGTAATCATTTTCAGGTGCCTATATCTTTTACAACGCTTGATAAATCTCCATGAAATTTTCCCCAAACATTTGCCTGGTATGTCTGATGGAGTTTGGCTAGTTTTGGGGTGATCTGTGGAGTGGTGGCCGAGAAACAAGTGGGGGTCCGAAAACACATTTTCTCCATGTTAAGTCTTATAAGAACTTTGAACAAGCTTACAACCCAAACCGCTCGAAGGAAATACACCAAGATTGGCAAGAAGGTAGATGTTAGTACGTAGATCATACTTTTTGTGACTTGGTGTAAATCTATTCCGTTTTTTGGAGATAATAATTGGAGAACAAATTTGTATATCTGGGGACGTGGATTACTTGCGGATTCATTCGCGGGTGATTCGCAGATTCATGCTCACTGCCAACGTTCTGATTGGCTGGCCGTATCTTCACAGAAAAGATGCAGCCGCCATTTTATTTGTGGGAGAAACAGTCCTTGGGGCTGAAATTGTTTTGGTAAACTCATAAAGGGGCCAGGTAAGAGGTTTCCTGGCCCTGTGTACATAATATAAAAGAGGGGTGAGGGTCTGTCCTATAGTCAGAAATGTGGAAAGATTTATTTTTTGCCCTCTCGCAAAATCCGCGGATTCCTCGTGGGGCTCAGCCCCGCCCCCATGTAACTTTGCGAGGGATCTGCATATTTAGCACGAGTGGTGGGAAACTATATATTTACATTTTTACACTCAGGCTTACTCTGACACCCATACAGATACTGTCACATCCAGTTACATATGTATACAGAAACATTCCCACCTACTTCTATACCCATGCAGGCACTGCTGCACCCATTCACAAATCTATACGTTCATTGTTATACAGATTGAGAAATCCATACAGACAATGTCAAGCCCTTTCACAAACTCATAGTGACACTGTCACACACATTCACAAACCTTTACAGTCACTTTTACACCAATTCAGAAATACGGACAAACAGTCATACCCATTCACAAACCATTAGAGACACTGTTACACCTATTCACGAACCTAAAGAGACACTGTCACACCCATTCACAAACCACTAGAGACACTTTCACACCCATTCACGTACCTAAGCAGACATTGTCACAGCCATTCCAGACCCATGGACTATATCTCACCCATTTACAAACACATAAAGACACTGTCACAGCCGTTCAGATATCAATAAAGACACTGTCTACCTCAGTGTTATTCCCATTCACAAACCTATACAGACTCTGTCTCACCAATTTGAAACCTATACAGACACTGTGACACCCATTGACATACCAAAACAGACACGCTCACATCCATACACATACTGATAGACACACTGGCACACCCATTCACAAACCCATTCAGACACTCAAATAGATACTGTCACGCCCAACCATATACTAATAGAGACATTATTACACCCCTTCACAAACCCATACAGACACTGTCACATCCATTCACAAACTTATATAGGCACTGTTACACCCATTCATGCACCTAAACAGACACTATCACATTAATTCATATACCCATAGTGACTCTGTCACACCCATTTACAAACCAATAGAGGCACTATCACACACATTTAAATACCCATAGACAGTGTCACACCTATTTACAAACCCGTAAGGACTGTGACTTGCTTTGACAAAGCCGTACATACACTGTGACATTCATTCCCCTTGTAAACAGTTACTTTCTCACCCGTTTACAAACTCATACAGACACTGTTATACCCATTGAAAACCCCATACAGACTTTGACACACCCATTCACATACTGATAGAGATCCTGTAAAACCCATTTACATACCTATACAGACATTGTCACAGCCATTTATAAACCATAAAGACACTATTACACCTATTGAGAAAATGACCTATGTACCTAAACTGATACTTATTTAGACTCTGTTATCCCTTCTGTGATATGCTTTCAGAAACGTTTACTAGTAATATTAAATGTCATCTTTTGCATTGAAAATGTGCTTTTGGTTTGCAAATCCACTAGGGCTCCGCGGAGTCGACAAAATGGATTTAAAAAGAGGATTTAGAGATAGAAATAACAACTGTTTGGAACATGGGGTGGCTCTTAGAAGAGCTGTTATGTTTATTGTGTGTATATGATGACTACATATCAGGCAATTGCAGGGTTTCAAGTTGTTCAGAAACACTCTGTTGCTTCCAAATGTGATGTGAACACTATCTCTTCTGTAGATTCCTTGCATGTTGAAGCACAGGTTAATATTGTAGACAGAGCTCCTGTTATGGTCTCTGAGGAATGCTGAAACAGTTTTATTAACATGTTTCCTGGCTTTTTTTTATCTGTGGACAAAAGTCAGAAGACCAGTTCAATTTCTGCTTCTGGCATATGTTAGAAAACACCAGGCAGTGTGAGGTAAAAGTTGCATTAATTGTTCAGAGGTCATCGCCACCACAGTGCACAATCATGAGGTCTGGATGTTGCTTCTCCATAATCCTTTCAACAAATGGAAGCAATTGATGCCACTTTAACCCCCTCTAGCCAAATCAATTAATATCTACAGTAGGAAAACCAAGGTCTCTGTCAATACCTCTGTGTCTAGCAAACTCTCTCACCCAGAGCACAAAACTGTTACCCAGAATACACACTCTAACCATTTTGAAGGATGGAGAATTAGCACACAGAAGTCTGCAGCTCAATGAAGTAGTTTTCAATGTGATGTCATTAACAAATATCTCTAGCAAGTAAAGTTTAATACAACACATGTTATTGGATGGTGTAATAAATAAGGTAGTGATTAAAACTAGGTTGTGCAGTAAATTGAAAATAAGAACATGTGTGATTGGTTATGAGGAATGTGTTTGTAATTGTATACACTCAACCACACCTGTGAAATTTGCCTTAGAAGTTAGCATGCTGCTGTAGAGACAGTTGTGAACTTCTGACCTACTGTTAACAGAAAATATCAAATTGTTGGTTACCATGGAAACAGAGCTACAGGAGTACCGGGAAGGGAAGAAAAAAAGGCTAGAATGTTAATGTGAGCAGACATTGTTTATACGAGAAATGGTGAATGTGATTTGTTTGGGTCTAAATTTATGGTTTGCTATGAATTGGTGTGTAAGTGTGTAGTGAAGACAGGGTTCTGCCTGCACACATTGCTATGTTAGCATAAGCGTTTTTAGAAGTTAAAACGCCATCTTGCCACTTTGCTGCTTTTGCACACAACACTACAGGTAGCTGTTATTATATGAAAACTGCTTTCTTGCTTTTTCTTCACATGAGAACGGTCTTTGCACCGCGACCTTAGTCTGAACACTGTGTGCAAAAACCGTCAAGGTCAAATAACAATGTATGCTGTTGAATTCAGGTTGATCGGCCCACGCTCTAGATACAACAAGCACACAGCTGCAAATATCTGAAACTCTGGAGCCTTTAATATTGCATTGCATTCATGATGCAGGCACACTTGGAGAAAACCTTTCCAGACACAGAGAGCAGTGCTGATCCTGTGATGTGATTCACCTAAGCTCATCTTTGAGGTTTGGGGTTCCCCATTCAATCCTAGAGACCTTCTATTATTATAAAACTAGCTTATTAGCCAGGGGAGGGTGGTACACAAGGTATTATAGGACCTGTTTCCACTATCATTGTAATATGATTTCTCCCTTTGTTTTTTATGGAATTGTAACAATGGTGATGGTTTTATTTCTAATCATTTGTTTGCTTATGTTAGCCAAAGTACTGCATCTTAGAGCACGTAGTTAAAAATAAACATTTTAAACGTTTCCGTGTCTCTGTTTACTCACGTTGAGGACTGATATGAGAATAACAACGAAAAGGTGTTCTTGATTCCCACCATTCCTGAGAGTATTCTAAGTCGCTTGTTCTGAGTTGTCTAATCATTAGTAGCTTCTATACGATACGGAGAACAGATGAGACACTGATGCTAGTCGGATAGGGGTTCTAGCTACTGAGGTGAGTTTTTTGGTACACCACAATTCACTGAGGTCCTGGTTTCTTGTGCAAAGTTCCGTGCATGAGCAGAATCCCTGCAACATGGAGCACCTAACGTTTTGGTCTTATGATTGAGACGCCTTAGTGGTGCTTATATTTGTCCACAACACCCTCACTCTTGTTTCCGGTTGATGGGAGTGACGGTTTAAACCTACCTATATAGTTGACTTATAGGTTCATTCAAGCTTGAAATTTAAAAAGGTTTCTTTTTGAATTACTTACCCTTTTTGTGCTACGGTTTAATATAGATTGTTTTTCTTCTCTGCTTCCTTATGGCTGAAGTTGCTGTTGCAGCGCATAGTAACGCACCTCTCCGGCGTCATTTGACGCAGTTTGGGGTGCCAGATGATGGGATGTCTATTATCTTTGTAGTGAGTGCCGATGCATCGTTCCCCTATGAGATGTTTTACTCTTGGGTTACTTTTCCGGAGGTGAATGCGGATGATAAAATGTTTCACGCATACATTCCTACAGGAGTTCCAGCTAATTTCACGCCGTATGGGATGCAGGAAATTACTATTTCCGCTTGGCAGCATCGTATGTGGTTCAATGGCGCCCTCCCCCACACCGTAATTCTGGTTTGGTTAGGTCCCTTGTCCATTCCCGGGGCCACTTGGCCAGTCTTGGCCGGGTTCACATCCACGATATTTGCTAGCCCCGGTGGATGACTTACGTCAACTACATACCGCCTTGATAGAGGTGTATAGGGCTTTAGTGCAATACGTCTCTCGCAATGTCCAGGTGGGGGCACCTGGAGTTGCGATGCAACCAGTTGGACCGGCGGGGATCACTATTAGTCCCGTCATGGTTAATTCGATAATGGGCAAGTGCCCCCAGAATAAGGATGACATGCCTTATTGGCTTGCTGAGGAAATTTGTCCTACTGGAAGCAGTATTTCCTAATTCTACTCCTGTTGAAAAACACAGGATCCTTACAATTAGTTTGCAGAAATACTTAGTCCCAGAGGTAACAGACTGTGAGAACTGGGGTAAAGTATTTGCAGGAAGTGCTTCGTCACACCGTCTATGACTGTATTGCCCTCCGTGATTAAGCGTGTTCAGGATGAGCACAATCCGGAGGCGGTGGTCGAGTTGGGAATGAGGCTTGACGGCGTGTTCGACGTAGTTGCTGATCTCATCCTTGCTAACGTCAAGGGAGATGTGGTTAACTTTCAAGTGTCGAATGAGCTGCGCCTCGTTGCCGACGTCGATAAACCCCAGCAGTTAACTAGAATTATTGCGGAGGCTTATAAGACCATTGGCCACAATAGTTTGGGGGTTAAGCCTTTTTCTAAAGCAACAGCGCAACATGCAAACTCAGATGGTTATGTCTCCAAAAAACGACTGTCCTGTTTTTCCTAAGCAAAGTTGGAAAGGCAAAAAACAGGGGAAGCAGCACCAGAAACAGGGGTCTCGTCCTGCGTCACCAATAACAGTGACTAGTGAACGCACATATGAATTGCGCGATCGCACAAGAATTAGGTCTCCTGATAGATTTCAGGTTCCTGAACAATGTTCTCCTCGTTCTTCACAGGAAACATCGGTCTCACAAGCCGGTGGAGGAGACCGAGGCAGAGGTCGAGGTGCCCCTCAAGGACATGAGCAGCCCCGCCCGGCTGATTGTAAAGGCAAGCAGGACGACTTTGCACGTCAATAACCTCAGTTTCAGAAAAATAAAGTAGCTGCACTCACAGCAAGGTATGCCACAGATAGTGAGAACACAGCTTCGGAACCTGACATGGGCACTAACGCTGCTAGTCAGCGCAGCGGAGGTTACAATAGTGCTGCAAGCACTGCGTCCATATCTGAAGGCGACAGCAACTGACACGTTTATTACTGTAGAAACTGCTGATACTAGAGTGGCTCCCCCTGACAGACTATATGACATAGTCCTTTTAATTGAAGGTATCATACAAAGTACCATAAAAGGGATTTTTGGGGAAAATCTGACTTCTACATATGACATTTTGTTGGCCCCCAGCTTTAGTTTTGGCCGCACCCAAAGGGGAGGAAATAATCCTCCCATCTTTCCCGCACACTGTGCCGAAGGAGCAAGCTCAGAACTTTGCAGAAGAGTGGGCACAAGTGCTTGCTCTGGCATTTTACCGTACACAGGTTGGGTGGGATAAATTTTCACGAAGCCATGAGATTACGTTACGGTCTATGCCACAGCCACAACCTCAATATCCCATGTGCCGAGAAGCTAGATTTCACGTCGCAGAAATCCTTGAGCAATTGGAATATCAAGGAGTAATTGAAACATGTGTGTCATCCACGAATAATCCTCTTTTCACTGTAACCAAACCTGATAGGTCGTACCGACTAGTTTTGGATTATCGGCATTTGAACTCTCATTGTCGGACGTGCATGGTATAAAACACCCATAGTTGATAGTCTCATGAGAAAAAGGTTTAAGACCACACTTGACATCTCCAATGGCTTTTATAGCCATAACCTGTCCTCTATTAGTAGTCAATGGACAGCCTTTACCTCTGGCGGCAAACAAAAACAGTTTAAAAGATTAGCCATGGGCTACAAAAACAGTCCAGGAGTCTTTGCCGCATGTGTAGTCTCTCTGTTTGAGAGCATTGAGCCTGATGCGTACTTGTATATTGATGAAATCTATCTCACAGATGACGAATTATGGCTGCATCTGTGTCGCGTTGACCGCATCATTGTTATGTTTGCGGACTTCGGTTACAAATTTAACTTTGCAAAATCTCACATTGCAGAGTATACAGTGTTGTTTTTGGGCTATGAACTCAACAACGAAGGACGAGGTTTAGCACCTCACTTCCTGGAGAAATGTGCATGTTTGCGCGCTCCGACTACTCCGAAAAAAATACAATCCTTGCTGGGCTTTTTGAATTTTGGCATACTTACATTCCCGATTATGCCCAGCGTATCAAGCCGCTATATGCCTTGGTACAACCTACTTTTACCAAATCGAGGTGGCTGCCAGAACATTCAGCTATACTGCACTCTTTGCAGGCCGATCTTCTTGCCTCTAAATACTTATTGACACGTGATAACCACACAAACCTCGTAAACAGAATTGTGCCTGGTGCAGTGGGTTTCACATACTTGACATTTAATGAAGGGGACACGGTCCCTATTGCTTACAAGTCACATTTGTACACTTCGGCTGAAATGTGCTTTTCCACCGTCATGAAGGTGTTAACTGTAGTACAGATGGCGATTCTGAAAGAGGGAGTGCTATTGGAAGGAAAACGCATGTTGGTTTTCACACCGTATCCTGCTCTTGAGGCAGTGACGAAAGCCAGTGTACCGAATTCTAAAGCTTTGCATCCATGTTGGATACAATGGGCAACTCCTTTGACGTCTCCGGATGTCACTTTCATCTTTGATGCCTCATTGCAGACTCAGGAGTATTTGTAGTATGAATTTGTTCATCCAGCTCCTCGCTCCTTGCGCCCGCTTGAGGATTACCATTGTATCATTTACACTGACGGTTCGGCGCAACCGGCGATGGAATCTAAGCATGCTTATTCAGCGGCCTACGCAATAGTGGCTGGTACTTTAGTGAATGGAGAATTCAAGTCTGATGTCGTGCATACGCAGATATTGGGTGATTGTAGCGCACAGTTGGTAGAGCTACGTGCTCTGGTGCTTGCA
The DNA here is from genome assembly GCF_964204655.1 of Triturus cristatus. Taxonomy (NCBI): domain Eukaryota; kingdom Metazoa; phylum Chordata; class Amphibia; order Caudata; family Salamandridae; genus Triturus; species Triturus cristatus. The sequence goes on from NC_140589.1 coordinate 465,228,194, forward strand.
CTGGAGTTTGCTGATCCTCGAGTGACTACTCTTATTGTGAGTGACTCATCTGTTCAATCTTTCAACGACAATTTATTCTTTTGGTCTCAAAATGAATATCATGATTCCAAAGGTAGCACAATCAAACATAAAATGCTTTGGGTTCGAGTCGCAGAACTTAAACAATGTCTGCCGCTCGTGAATGTAATTCATACTCTTGGTCACCATCGCGTAGGGTACACGCCAGTTGGCAACAGTTTAGCTGACGAGGCAGCGAAAACAGCAGTGGCAAAATATCTGATAGCAGCAGTTAGAAGATCCAAAAGTAAGATTGATGATGACATCTTGGCAGCAATTGGTGCAACAGAGAAGGATGATAATTACACTCGGGGTTTCCCTTCTAAATACTCTTATCATTTAAGTCCTGATAAAGTTCCCTATCTGAGAATTAACGACGTTGGTGACAGGTTGATTCCCAAGGCGGACCGCAGACTTGGCTTGATTACAGCCACTCACGAAGGTATGGCTTCAGCCCATGCAGGCGTCTCAGCGACTGTCACTATCTTACAACAACGCTACTGGTGGCGCGGATTGTATAAACAGACTTGTGATTTTGTCCTTACTTCTGACATTTGCCAGCAGATTAAACCTTTGACTGCTGCACGTCCACCTCAAACACAGTTGTACATATCTAATAAACCACTTGGGTGTGTTTATTTGGCTCACTGCGGGCCTTTCTCCTCTGATACTGCGTAAGAGTACATCTTAGTTGCAGTGGATTCGTGCACACGTTTTCTATGGGTCTGGCCACAAAGGAGTGCCGATGCTCGAACTGTCATCAGGGATTTTCGTGTCTTTGTGGTAATTTTTGCATGTGGTACCCTCCATTCGGACCAGGGTCTGGCGTTAGCCTCTAAGGCGTACAAGGATGCCATGAGATCCTTGGGGGTCCAGGTCCAATTTTCATCTCCATATAGGCCTGAGGGCAATTCTGTTGTGGAGCGAATGAACCGTGACTTAAAGCAATCCTTGACAGCTAGGGTTTTAGGTACTGGCAGGAACTGGTTGGCCCATTTGTATAGCGTTCAACATGCACTTAATAATATCCCTAGAAGGTCTCTGGGTGGGCGGACCCCATACGAAATGCTCTTTGGCATATAAATGTTTGTCTCAGACCTTGATGGTCTAGACATTGCGGTGTTGGCCGCACCCTTTGACATAGATGATCATTCTGCTGTGTTACAGAATCTACAAGAGACTCGAGACAGTCTTGCAAAGGAACACTTGACCTCCACAACTGATGCTGCACTTCAGATTCCGGTAGTTGGCTGTCTACCTTGAGTTGGTGACCTGGTCCGTGAGAAGGTGGAGAACAAGAAGGAGTTCTGCCCCTCTTATCGTGCACCTGTTCCAGTGCTTGGCGTACAGGATACAAGAACAGCCATTTTACCTCCACTTCCTGGTCGCAAGGATAACAGGTACATCTCCATTGACAATGTCAAACTACAATGAGTGGCCGATTCTTCTTAGTATGACTCCAGCGGTCTCTTGTCCAGCAAATCATTTGTTTGCTTATGTTAGCCAAAGTACTGCATCTTAGAGCACGTAGTTAAAAATAAACATTTTAAACTTTTCTGTGTCTTTGTTTACTCACGTTGGGGACTGATATGAGAATAACAACGAAAAAGTGTTCTTGATTCCCACCATTCCTGAGAGTATTCTAAGTCGCTTGTTCTGGGTTGTCTAGTTACTGGTAGCTTTGATATGATACAGAGAACGAATGAGACACTGATGCTAGTCGGATAGGGGTTCTAGGCACTGAGGTGAGTTTTTTGGTACACCACAATTCACTGAGGTCCTGGTTTCCTGTGCATAGTTCTGTGCATGAGCAGAATCCCCGCAACAAGTGTAGTATATGGGAATAGTTTTTGCAAAAGATCTCAATTTACAGAGTGGATCCATGAATTCTCCGCGAGGTTACACAGGGGGCAGTGCTGGCACACCGGGATTCCTTCGTAAATTTGTGGATCAAGCCCAACCTCGCTTCCAAATTGAAGTCTCTTTAGAAGAGTCAAACAAAGGGTTAAGAAATGTGACCATTCAGAAGAGCAAGGAGAGGAAATAACATGAAATCACTGTTTCTATTTGTTTGAAGTCTCTGTAACCTTGAAAGCAAAGGGGAATAGGATGCCATTACTTGTTGCCTAGTATGAGAGTGGTTTACCATTCTTCCACTCGTTTTTTCTGTGCTTTCTTGTGACAAGTTTGACAAGCTGATATTTAGAAAGAAAGAAAGAAAGACAAACAAAATAAGGTGGAGAATGTGCAAAGGAAAATAGAGAAGGTGGTAAGACTACTCAGGAGTTTCTAAGTTTCTCCCAAAAATATGTCATAAAATACAGGATGAGAGTGCAGTCTAAAAATGGAATTTGCACATTAGGTGGAAAAAAAGGAAGGAGGACGTGTTTCACAAAGTAGGAAATGTTCTAAGAAATCAGAGTAACAAAAAAGGTGAAAATTAACATATGAGACTCTTCTATTACTTGAACAAGAAAATAATGTCCTCTTCTTTCAAGTGACATCTTGGATAATCACTATTTAAACTTCAATGCTGGCTGATGAATTAAACTTTTCAGAGATGGTTGGCTGATGGCACATCTTTCTGCTTCTCCATCATTTGAGGAACATCTGATGTCTTTACCAACCATAAAATTAACACTTGTGCTTGTGCTTTAACAAGAAAACAAAAGAACCAAAAGGAAATAACACCAGTGTCCCTTCATCTTCTCGAATATTTTCTTTCAAAACAAGTTGTTAGCATTTAGAACAGTAAATAACCATTTTTTCAGCCCAAGTTGTTGCATTGGTGGTATTTGCAGAAAGTTGGTTGGCCGTATATGACGATACCCTTATGTCAGTAGATGTTGCTTTCTCCTTCACCATTCTTAAATATGCACATTCATAATTGCTCTTAATGTCCTTGCACATTGAGAATGTGCTGTAACTGTACTTTTCCATACTAGCTCTGCAAAGCTGTTTCCCGCACAGTTTACATTTAACATATCTGGCACTGGCTTTTTTTTCTCCAGTAGGGACAAAAAAACTGTTCCACTGGATCAAAGTGACTTTTTTTGGGTGTGGTGTTCTCCGAATTTGGGTTTGTTTAAACACAAAGCAATACAAATGAAGATTATAGTTTTATTAATAAATTACTTTGTGAACTAGACTGCACATTAAAGAAAAGATTTCAATATGTTGTAATAGTTACCGTTACAATAGTTAATATAAATATATTTATGTACAGTTGAAGGAGTTATAAATAATAGTTATATGTAAATTATTAATTTTGGTTAATTATTTTGTTCAAAAACATTTGTTATTCTATTTGTATTAGGTGTCATTGTTGCTTGTTTGTTACCTATTTTTCAAGTCTATCTATTGCATTCTTTTCTACCTTTTTATGATCGGCACTTCTTTGATCTTATTATTTTATAGTATTTATAATTCTCTATAAATTATTTTTCCAAAACTGTAATAGTTTCTCCTTTCCAGGTTCACACTGATGTATAAGCTGACACAGCCAGTTAAAAGTTGATGTATACACTAACACACTCATGTACTGATTGAAGCACGCACTAACACGCCCAGAAGCACCTTGATGCATTCTTTCATATATTCACCAAATCACTCATAAACACAGTGAGACACTCTAGTACTCAGTCATAATACACTAATAAATCCATAAACACACCAATCCATTCAGTAGCACATACTCACACTCATTCATACACACTCTGATACAACCTAGGAGTGAGTAATACATACACTGACACAGTCATGCACACACTCATGTGACTTACTCACTTACTCACTCATCCATAGACTCAGGTGCCACATGACACAGTAATAGATATACTAACACACCCCTCCATACACTGATGCATTGACAGTGTAACTCAGTCATTACACATTACACATTGAGCAAACCCATGAACACACAGATGCATATACTGACACACCCAGAGACTCACTGATGCATACACTAAAACACACTGGTATACACTGTGAAATACACCGACACACCTATGCACACACTCTTTCATGCAGTGACACATTCAGAGATAGACTAAGGCATACACCGACACACCCAGGCATACAGTCATTTTTCTAGTGACAGACCCAGACATACTCTGACACAAGGAGGGAGACATCTGGATACACACTGACACAGGTAAGCACACAGTGCTACATAGACAGCCGCTGGGACAAATACAGGCATCAATACCTCCGCGAGTGCCAGAGACGGCGTGCGAGGTAAATAATGTGCAGGAGGGAAGGAGCAACCACAAGACTGGGGCCCAGAAGGGATAATAAGGGCAGCTCAATCCTCTCCCAATGAGTGAACTGACAAAAGCTACATATCAATGAACTGTCCTCCTTTAGACGCTTAGGGTAATTGAAATCAATACTCTTCGTGAGCCTTTTTTGTGAAACGCGCCAGACCCCAATATGGTGTCTGTAGAAGATCGTCGCCACGGGACAAAAACAGTCACCCTAACGGAGGCCCCTAACCATGGAGACCTAGCTTTTTGGCCGATGCCCGGTGGAGCTACTTGATATCTAAAGAGGAGACTACCCCTTTGGCTGTCACCTACCCAGCCGTACTTTGGGCAAACCTTACTTCGTCTCTCCATCGTATTCTCCCTCCTACCCCTTTACTCCACCCACTTTCTCCTTTACAATCCATTTATCCCTCCTCTTTGCTCTTTAGTTGTTTTCCCGTTGAGACCTAGCTGTTTGACTGATGCCCAGTGGAGCTACCTGATAGCTATTGAGGAGATGGGCTGTGGACCTCCGCCTCCGCCTCGGCCATCACCTACCCAGCCGGACTTTGGGCAGACTCTTGTTCGTCTCTCCATCCTATCTCCCTCCTACCCCTTTACCCCACCCCATCCCTTCTAAGCTCCATTTATTTAATCTTCTAGGCTCTTGAAATATTTTTCTAGTAACTGATGTAACTTGTAACTGATGTAATTTTGTAGTTTTGTGGAACACTATGTAAAGAGCTCTGATACCTCCGGGTCTAGCCAGCGCTATATAAAACTCAAATAAATAAATAGACTAACATACCCACTAACACACCAATTGATACACTGAGATAGACAGCCACATATATACACTGACTCTCCCAGAATGACACTCACATACAAACTGATACACCCATAAACACATTCAGTAAGAGACCGAAACACACACTGATGCATTCACTGTCATACTGTGGCTCACACCTATTCACGTCCTGACAATCCCAAACATACACTTACATGTACATTAACACATATGGGACACACCTAAACATATAGTTACACAGGTAGGCACACAGAGATACATACACTGACACAACTATTCATACATCGATTGACTCACTGACATAGCAAGGAACACATCTATCGATGCACTGATACACCCAGACACACTGACATATACACTAGCACACCCATACACACCATCATTCATTCACTGACAGAACATAGCAACACAGTAATGCATACAGAGTTCCAGCGAGATATACAGTGACAGGTAAACTGGCACAGCCATGTACATACTTTTTTTCTGAAGAGACACATCCAAACGCACAGGAACACATACACTGACACATCAACACACGCTTTTTTAAACACTGACATACCCAGTCACAAAGAAATGCATATGCTAAGAGACCCAGGTGTATATTAGTTATATAGTAATACACCAAAGCATACACTGACATGTATTTCCACATATAGTAGGCACACATTAACACATACACTGACACATCTATGCACATATTTATTCATATTGTAACACACCCAGATACATAGTAACATGTACAGTAAGACACTTACACTTGCACTTATTATTACACTCATACAGCTATAAAATAATAACAACACAATAAAGACACGCAGCCATGCAAATTCGACTTTGCCAGGAGTAGAAAATCCTGAAATACATTTTCAGTCTGGACTACATCTAAAAATTGATGCAACCTCAATGCAAAATGGTAATAAATCTGGGCCCCTGTGCTTTCCTGAAGACCAACCAAGACAAAATTCTTGCTATTTTTCAAGAACACCAAACAAGTAACAGTACAAACCTAGCCCAATTACATGAACCTGGAAGGTTTTTCTGAATGCCAATTCACTTGAATTTGCCTTGGACACCAACCTCACCCACAAGATACACATTGCCAAAGAAGCAAAGACAACCTGTTAGCAGTTCTCTCTCTTAAAGTAAGTTGACCATTTCATTCGGAAAGCATCTTCAGAACTTCTGTTCCGACTGCCTGTATATTGTCATGGAACTCTGTTCCATGGACTCCCAAACTGCGCACTACCACCCCTTAAGGGCATCTTAGACACCATTGCACATCTCGTACAGGGCCTGAAGAACTATGATTGCATTGCACCCACCATGATGGAATTCCATTGGCTCCCCCAGCTGGGCTGCACCATCTTCAAAATTAGCTGCACCATATTCATAGCCATCATAATGAGCACCTTGTTTATCTTGCAGACTGGTTTACCATCTCTGGTGGTCCTGTGCACACTGGCAGCCACAACACCATCAGGTTGCAAAATAAGATGTATAAACAAGAAAAACCAATGCATCAGACCTTTTCCATCTATGTACCCAGGATCTGGAACATCATGCCCTTAACCATTGGGAACTCCCAACACTGCACCACAATAGGAGAGTTGAAGACCCGCTCTTTTAAAAAACATTACTAAACAATACATAAACTGTCCAGACCCAGGATGCCTCTTGTATCACTAGTGGTATGTTATATATAGGTGCCCCAATATAGGCTCAGATAGCAACGTAACCTTTTACCTATATTCTCCCCTACCATTACACTACATAACGGTTCTTGGGACTGACCTTTTACCTAGTTACGGCACTGCTTACAGGACGTGGGGTTGTCCCTGAAAATTAGCCTCATCCATAATGCATGAGGATTGTTGGAAACTCAGCAGTACTACCATCTCCTGCTAATATGTATAAGGGTCATTCATTCTGTCATCCTAAGTCTGACATGACACAGCAAGGTACCACTTTAGGTATATAAACACCATCTTTGCTGAAGCAGAGAGAGGAGAAAATGGACTTCCATGCTGACACACTGATGTGAGACACTGAGGTTCCTGCACGCAGACACTCCAGCCCGCAGTGGACTGACATCCCTCGTGGGGTGTCCATATCGAGACCAAGACGGGGTCCACAAACTCTTACTTCAGGTAAAGTGGTTGACTTTTATCCTAGAGGGATTCTTAGCTTTACACCAACATCATAGGAGTATGCATTATTACTGTCATGTATTTTTATACCTGCCTGTATTCATTGTTTTAGCACTATGGTAGAAATCTACCATCCTTTAACTCTGTTGGTGCTTATAATAATTTATATCCATTTCTGTCTAATGGTTGTTTCAGCACACCAGTTTTACACTAGAATGTTTATTCTGTGTATCTCTCTGAGACAAAGTGAGAACGAGTGATGGAGTGAAAGGTACTGTACTTTTTCCATGATCCCTGAAGGGGCAGAGTTGTCATGTTCAATGTTTGCCAAGAACTATTCTCTCCTTGGTAAGAGGAGTTTACAGTGGCACTGTGAGCTAACTGGTCTACAGGCAAGCATACCCGTTGGAGGCGTCGGGAATCAGTCTGGACACCAATCCCACAGTCTATGTTGTCTAAACGTGCAGATCCTTTATAGGTTTATAGGAACTACTCGACACTAGTTGACTTTATGCTTGTCTGTAGAGTGCCCCCTGCATTTTGGCTATGTTTGAGCTATAAAAATAGCATAAAGATACATACATACATACATACATACATACATACATACATCCTTGTATAAGATGGCTGCCACTGTCAGCAACTCCTGTCTGCACATTCAGATCTAATATTGTGCATGCTTAAATCTAAAAAATCGAAAGTGATATGAGAGTCGCACAACAAATTAAATATTTAAACCAAATATTGTAAAGTCATAAATTGAAAAAACAAATCCAGGGAACTTGAGACAACAATATGATATTAAGATACACTAGAACACTGCAATAAAGCTATTACACTAAAATGCTAAACTCTTTGGGATAGATTTCACACCTGCAGTGCCCACATGAATTAAGACACCTTATGGCTGTGGGATAAATCAGAGGAAGAAGGGGTGGGTAACAGCAGGGTAACCAATGAAAGTGCAGTAGCAGCAGTTACTTAATCAATCTCCTCCGCGATGACGTTAGGACTTGGCTATCACTTTCTATTTTAAATTGCAGAAGCCTCCATTTTACACAAAATAGGTTCAAAAATTGAAGTCCAAGCACACAATAAGGAAGTAGGTATCCTAAGTGAAAGCAGAGGGACATGAGTACACATTTAAGCATTCATCCAAGGGGTAAGCCACTGTGAACCTCTCTGAATTATGAAAACACCAGTGGAGGGAATGGCCCACTTAGGTAGTGGGTGTCCAATTCAGGTCCAACTTTGCAATCACACAGAGGGTGTCCAAATTAGGTTCAAGTACACAGAAATCTGAATTTAATCTGTTATTAATTATGTAACAACTTGCTGATTTTAAAAAGTATATTATCAGAAGCTGAAAAAAGTGACATGTTAATAATTATTTCAAAGCCAAATCTCTATAAAAACATTGAACTTCATTGACCATAGATAAAGAGTAAGCTATGGTTCTGGCTCAACTTTGTCAAACCACTGAAATTTGCCCATTATGATTTTCAGAGCAAACCATAAATATCCCTTCCATTTCGTACCAAATGACAACACAAGTGTCATCATAACTAACACCATTGACTCCATCACCTATGACACTACCATTGACATCACTGCTTGAACTATATCTTCCATCACACACTTGAGATGCCTATGACATTATGCATTACATCTTTAATGACATCTTAAGTGACATCAGTGATGACATCACTTATAACTACCTCATTGAAATCACTGATAAAATCACTGTCTCTATCAACATGGAAATAAAAAAACATAATAAGCTCTAAAATCTATATAAAAATATAAGTTACTCCACTAACTTAAAAAGCAATCACTATGACAGAATTACATTATCAAATTGAGTTACACACGAAGTAACACCACAACTGTCTTAGATACTTCAACAAATATGGGCAAGCTCAGAGCCAGATATTGGAATAAGTATGAGAACAACACCTTTCACCCATTTTTTTTTTACAGAGTTTTATATGGCGCGAACTTGACCCAAATCAGGTATCAGAGCGCTTTACACAGCACCAGTTGCATTACATGAGGACACAATCATTTTTGTTAGGCACGGGGAGATGAAGCGATTTGCCCAGAATCATAGGATGTTCCTCATCATTGCTGAGACTCAAACCCAGTTCTCCAGATTCGAGGTGACTGCTATAGCCGTTAGGCCAACTCCTCTCCCATACACTCAAGGTCAATGGTATAGTCACATAGTCAGAATCACACTCAAGTACGCTATTGGGACAGCACCGGACACTCAGTCAGATAATATTTAATGTTTTAGAGTAACATCTAATGTCACAAAGTGTACTTCCCCTGCCCAAAATGCTAAAGCTGGGACTTATGGGAAATATTTTGTTAACTTTCTTCCTGGAGAACCCACGGAGATTTGGGTCACCATTGAAGATGCATCTGTTAATGTCAATCAGTAGTTGACCTTAACTTGCGGGTTTGCCCCGCTGAAGGAAATCCCACTAGTGGTAAAGTTTCTAAGTCAGAACGAAGAGAGCTTCATCTTTACAGACACTGAGCGTCATCTGATTTACAATAAGGCCTTCTTGGGCACAGACTTCAGACTTTGCCCGCTCTGAACTTTCCCGTCTTCGTTGAGGACCTCACCATGACCCTGCTCTTTAGTAACCGGCCATCATCAGGCCCCACTTTGTATCCAGCTTGCATCTTACCCCACTGACTACTAATCAACAACTACTTTTCTCCAGAAAATGTCTAAGTCTGAATGTAACTCTTTGATCTGGACCAGCTTGTGCTCCTATCCAACCAAAGTTCCATGGTGGTCAGCCTTACCTATGCCCCGGTCTACTGTGACCAGTTGCCCAATGTTGCCACTTTACGTGCTTAAAATGTATTTCAAACATGAAAATTCCTATCTCCAGTTCTCCCATTGGATCTTTGCTGGTTTGGTGTCATTTTGTCAATTAGATAATTCTCTATATTTATAAATTGGAGTGGAATTGTTATTGCATTTTCAACTTTTACTGTTTGGATACTTCTAAATGCTTTGCACATTTTCTTAACTTAAGCCTGGCAGCTCTGTGCCATAGCTATCAGGGGTTGAGATCAGATTTAAATTGCTGAAACTTTTACTCAACCTAACAAGATGAGTGACAATAATATTTGTAGTTGACTACCATCCACCCCAGCTAATAATGCACTTTCTCACAACCTCCAAATGGTGAATAAATACTAGTCTCCTGGTGCTATGCTATGCTATTGGTGTTTGTATAGCAAGCCAATCACCTGTTAAAGTATCTAGGTGTGTGAGGCCAGCCCTGGGGACTTAATTGAAAAGCTAGGTCTCCAGCTTCTCATGAAAGTCAGTAAGAGAGGGAGAGGTTTCAATGTGTTGTGGGAGGTCATTACAGGCTTTATGGACCAGGTACAAGTAGGTGAGTCCTCCTGCTCTGCTTTTGTGCATGTGTGGGGTGTTTGCTAGTAAGAGACCGCAGAGTGGAGATGTCTGGAAGGTTGGTTGAAGTGAATGCAGCCATTCAGGTGGGCACAACCAGTGTTGTAAGTGGGGAGTGTAAAGGAGCCAGTGAAGTTCCCTAAGGTGTGGTGTGATATTGGCTCAGCATTGGAGGTTAAGGAATAGCCTAGCTGCTGCATTTTGGATGTTCTGCAGTCTTCTTGTGAGTTGGTTTGCAATGCTCACATAAAGAGTATTTCTATAATCTACTCTGCTGGTGATGAGGGCTTGGGTGATCATTTTCCTTGATTTGTCTGGCAGACACTTGAAGATTTTCTTCAGCATCCTCAGTGTATTGAAGCAGGCCAAGACTAATGTGTTGACTTAGGTGGTCAGTCCCTGTTCGTGTTTTCCATGATGCTTCTGAGGTTTCTCGCTTGTGAGCATGGTTTGGGGGTTGGTCTAAGGTCCGCGGCCCACCAGGGGGAGTCCTAAGGCAAGTCATTTTCCTAAAGACTACCACCTCTGTCTTGTCTGAGTTTAATTTAAGGAAACTTGATTTCATCCAGGTGGCTACTTCTGTCATGCATGTGGTGAACTTGTTCCTGGTGTTGGTTGTTCTGTCCAAGAGTGACAGTATCAGTTGTGTGTCATTGGTGTAAGTGAGGATTTTTATCTTTAGAGATCGTATGATGTCAGCCAGCAGGGTAATGTAAATGTTGAAGAGCAGTGGACTGAGCGAGGCAGCCGGAGGGACCACACAAATAAGATCTTGTGTTTTCAAAGGTGTATGGGGGCATATTGATGATTTGGGTTTTTCTGGTGAGGAAGAAACAGATCCATTTAAGGGCAAATCTCTGGATGCCTGCTTTGTGGAGTGGTTGGATTAGGATGGAGTGATAGAAGGTGTCAAAGACTGCTGATGGGTCCAGAAGAATGAGGGCTGTGGTTTCCCCCCTGTTGAGAATAATCCAGAAATCACATCTAATACTGCTATAAGGGCAGATTCCAGTGGGCGGTTTGTTTCGGCGAGAAGTCAACAGATACATCCTCAACAGATCCAAGATTCAGCTTCTTTTTAAGATACGGACGCAAAGTAGATAATAGTACAATAAAAGTAATCATTCAAAATAATGAAGCCGCAATTCTTTTAGCATCTCTCCCAGAAATGTATGGGTCCCACTCTGCTTGACCAGACAGTGCTAAGAATGTCACCTTGCTGAGCTTAAACTCTCTATTTCCTCCTTCATCACAAATAATTTCATAAGAAAGACACAGAGATTTGCTCCGCTCTGCAGGCATTTGCTCCTCGTTTGAGTATTATGACAACAAAGAATTCTGCTGACACAAGGAGACAAGACAACCAGGAATAATCTGGAGGTCATTATGGTAAATATATCAATGTCATCCGTCACTATAACTGTGTGAGTAGGAGATACTGGCTAGAGGTTTCCCGACATGGAAAGAGGCTATACAATGAAAAAGAATTATGATGGCCAAAAATGGACTAACATCGCGAGCAATTAAAAGGGAAAAAAATGAGCAAAGCTTCAAATTTTAAAACAAATAGAAATCTCTGTACTCACTGGCATGGGGAATATATGTCCAGTAACACCAGTGCAGACCTGATGGTTGTGTGCAGCATAATGCACATATATTGGAGTGCTGTTGAAAACAATGTACATAATTTCCAAACAACTTTATGAGGGCTAATGCTGACACTGTGCTCATTCCTCGTAGCAATATGCATTGCATCTCCAGTCACACAATGAAAGTCATGATGGCAAGGGTGCCTCACATGCAGCTCTGTGACCGAGCCATAACCATTACAACAAAAAGTCCAAAGTCTGTCTAATATTGGAAATCCTGATGATGTGTGTATTTGGGAAAAAAATAGAACAGTCACACTGATCTGAGTCCCTTGACAGAAAAGAGGCTACTTTGTGTGTGTATGTGATCTTTGAAAAAGAGAAAAATGTCATCACTCACAATGAAGTAAGCCATTGGCTGAAGTGGGCTGACTCATTGTCCCATGCTGTATGCTATAGTGGACAAAAGAAAAATGTGAATGGCACAACAACAGACCAATGAATAAAGAGAGCTGCCTGAAAGTCCCTATCTGTAAGCATATAATATACTTTTTTTTGTAAAATCAAAAAGTCTTGACTAGTGCCACACCTAAAACTAGAGAATATGTTATTAAATAAACGCACACCAAAATGCCAATATTCCAGCAAGGGAAGTTATGAATTTTTAAAGTGTAAATATTAAAATAGCTCAAAATGCATTAAGTGCGATCATCTGGTTGCATCTGGTTGCACCTGACCATTGACGGGAACACGACAACGCTCGTCCTCGTAGACACGAACTGGGGCAACACAAGTTTCCTACTAATGAAACAGGGCTCATAATAGAATAGAGTTCCTGGGTGACGAGTAGATAGCTGGTACGAGGGGACATGGATACTACCTGTCACTGTGTGTACAAAACTAGGGTCCAGAAAGGTGGATTAAGAACTCATGCCCTGAAGAAAATGCCCCTACAATATACAGGCAATGAAACATGTCGGTCCATCATGAAATGGTCTGCAAGCATGCAGTTTGGTTTTATTTTGAATGAGCCATGAGTTGAGAATAAAAGGGGCTGTTTGGTGACTGTGTGGCTTATCTCCATTTTAACCTCACAGGGTCTATTTTTGTTGTCAGCTTACACATATTCATTTTTTTCACTGGTTTTCTGGACACCAATGTCTATTTATTGTTTCCGAGATAGCTACCGATTATGAAAACGTGGGCACAACTGGTGATGATTAACCAGTAAGCTCCTGTGGTGTTGTGCACGTGAGGTGCTATCTCATTTTTTCACAAATTTTGTTCACATTTATGTGTTCTATATACCTGTTGAAGTGGAGGGTATTTGTGTAGAACACAGTGATTGTTAATTCATAGGTCGGTTCTTTGGAATTAACAAGAAGATAGGGCAAGTATGAGTAGGGACAATACCTAAGAAATATGAAGGGTTGTTGTTGGGGTAGAAAATTAACTCAATGCAAAAGATTCTCACAAGGTGTGAAGGTGGGGGAGGGTCCAAGGGATAATTTAAAGACCTGCTACAGTATAAATCCCCTAATCAACATATGCTTTACAAAGAATACTGAGGGTCTAATGTTCTGTATACACACGACACTAACAAAACAAGCAAGTTAAGACCTCAAAACAAACATTAGTGAGAAGCATATCAAAAAAGTTTAGTTCCCATCACCCACCAATGGTGGCTTATCATCATCTGGGAACTCAGGACTGTGCTGAGAAAACCAACCACTCTGATGGTAATGGTGGTTATTCAGTTGTCCCAGGAGTGAGTACAAACGGTGGGGTGATGGTTGCAGTGCAAAAAAATGAAGAATATAAAAAAAAAGTGCTATTAAAAATGGCTATCAAGATGCTATAAATTTTATTCTGGCGCTATCTTGATGTCACTAATAAAATCAGTGCGTAGACAGCTTAACAGATAACTGTCGGATCGATGGTCTACATGTTTCGGCTGCTGGACATTGAGTCCAAGCTCTCATCAGGACCCTATTGCGCTACTGCAAAAAGTGTTGAACAATACAAACAGAAAAAATAAAGATATCCACCAAATTGGTATACCATACAACCTGGTCGGATCTGTATGTCCCTATGGAACTGTTACAGGTTAAGAACCTAAATGTGAATCAAACAAAAAGAGGTTCAGCCAGATATTGTAAGATGTTAGTGGCAGTACAGAACATATTTTAAAAACATTGTGTGTATTATTATTTGTCATACTCAAAGTATTGCATGACCTGAAGTTGAGTCAGTACTCGGTCTGTGCACTTACCCGGAAGATTATGGGTACGCACCTCGCCTCGCCTGGCATCTGCTCAGGGTATTGAGGCACCGCTCTGCAAAAGGAAATTTCAGGTGTGATATTTAGTATTAATCCCAGTGGACATGACGTATTCAGTACACCGGAGTTACCGGAAATAACCATAGGAGTGCTCAGCTGGACAAGTGTAAAAACATGGCAGAGTAATGGTCTAAGAACAGAACAAGAGGGACACCTTATTGTCATGTCTTGCGATATAAACCAATTATCGCATCTTGGCGCCAAGAAAAACCGTGTTCATCCGTTATTGTTGTGTGAAACACTGTTATATATCATAAAGAAGGACAAACTGTCCTAACCGTGTAAATCTGAAATAGATTTGCTGTCTATCAAGGCCCTTAAGAAATGGATTTAAGAGAGCCTGCCCCAGTCATGGGATAACCAGATCGAAAAACTCGAGAACACACAATGTGTCACCAAAGTTGCGGAAACGCGCTGCTGTTAACGCGCCGGTACGCGAGGTGACAGTCATGCGATTCAGTGGGAGTTTCAGGACAGAAAATAACAGCATTCACCTATCCGTCGGTACCCCGCTCTGTCATCCGAGCTAGAAGGGGAGGTGACCAACGAACTTCCCAAGCACCGTAATATCGCGTGAAGGCGCGAAAAGACGTAAAGAGCACTTCCGTGTCAATAATGACAGGACGTGTTAAGGTCAGACCAGCGTTATACTTAGGGTAGCTGGGAAATGTAGTGCTGAGTTACCGAGATTGTCTTTTGCGTGGTTATAAGTAACTCGAACAGTGAGTAAGAATCGGTGATTAGTCTTGAAATCTAAACTCACATACATTTACTATTCAGAATAGTTTGAAAGCACCCATTGTGAAAATAGGTAACAACAGGGGGTGTGAATAATTAGCAACTGGTCAACTACTCAAAGGGTGATATACTGGATAGTCCCAATTTGCAAAGTCAATTATTCCACTATACTTGTGTACATATCACAATTACAGGTGATGTGTATTAATGAGTGCCTATTGTAATCTGACATAGATGGATATGAGACACAAAGACAGATGGAGGATAGGTCAAATGTCTCATACCTCTAAAGTGACGACCACGGAATTTCGTCGTTCAGGCCAGAAATGTCACTTCTAAGTTGGAAAACCCATTTCTGTTCTTTTTGGAACAGAAATTTGGTAATATCTGTGACATGTGTAGGAATAAACGGTTGTTCTAAGACCAACCATCTCAAGTCTTCTGGTTTGTGTTTTAGTGACAGGAAATGATTGGTAAGTTTAGTGGCCTGTTTGTTCCGTCTGATTGTGCTCTTATGCTCATTAATGCGTGTCTTCACCTTGCGTGTGGTCATACCCACGTAACGCAAAGAGCAGGGACAGGTGATTAGGTATATAACCTTGTCTGTGTTGCAGTTGGTATGTTTCTTGAGGACCCAGGGGATGCCAGTGCCTATATCAATCGTCTTTGTGACCTCGTCTGTGGACATGCTGAACATTGGCCACATGGGAAATGACCCTGAACCGGTGGCAAATCCCATAAGGTATTGATGTTAGTTGAGACTTTACATTTCGGTCTAGTGTGAACAAGACTGTCTCTGAGATTGGTACCTCTTTTGAAGGAGAAAAGAGGATAAGGCAAATTCTCATTACCTATGTTCAAAACCTGCCAGTGTTTTCGCACCGTTTTCTGTACTTGGTTAGACCAAGTGCTAAAAGTGTTGACAAATGTCATTCTAGACAATGGAGGCTTAGGCACGGGAGGTTCTATTAGAGCTCCTCGGTTGTTGTTCGAGGCTCTTTTCCAAGCCCTTTTCACTAGACGCTTAGGATATTGTCTGTCTCTCAGTTGAATGGAGAGGTCCTCTGCATGTTGATTGAAGGTGCTGATATCGGAACAATTTCTGTGAATACGCAGAAACTGTCCAACTGGAAGGTTTTCCCGAAGGGACCTGGGATGATGGCTGCTAAAGCTCAAAAGTGAATTCTTAGAGAGGGGTTTTCTATATAGTTCACTACCAAGAGTGCCCTCATTCGGATAGATCACTATGTCTAGGAAAGGCAGACGATTTTTATCTGAAACAACTGTGAACCGCAAGAAGTTGTTTCTGGAGTTCAACCAAGCATGGAAATCAAGCAGTGATGACAGGGAACCTTGCCAGATAACCAGAATATCGTCAATATACCTCTTCCAGACTTTTATCTGGTCTCTAAATGGATTAGTCTGAATGAGGATATTGTTCTGCTCAAAGAGATGGACATACAGATTAGCCAGGCTGGGAGCAAAAATACTGCCCATAAATGTGCCCGAGACTTGAAGGTATATAGTCTCCTCGAATTTGAAAAAGTTTTCCATCATGGCCAGCCTGGCCAAATCCATGATGAAATGCACCGGTGTTATTGAGTCCAAATCTCTTGAGTCCAATAGACTCTCAATGGCTTGTAAAGTCTCTATTTGTGGAATCGAGGTATACAAAGATTCCACATCAAAGCTGACTAAGAGATCTGTTGCCAAATCATAGCTGATATCAGGAAGCAAACGTAGGACATCCTTGGTGTCTTGTAAGTAACTTGGCATTTCCTTCGTACACTTGTCAAGGAAATGCCCCACTCTTTAACCCCCTCCCTCAAGTTATCAATGCCCTCAGCATCAGTAAATCCAGGGGATGAGTTATGAGGCATCATTCCTGGGACCTTGGACCAAGGCCCATAGAGCTAGTTTGGGCCTGTGGGGTATGAGCTGGTTTGCAATTTTATTTTAAGGTGCGTTGGGTTATTTTCCCAAGTGACACTGTCCTGCCCTTTAAGGCACTCAGGGGAAAGATGGAATAGCTGTACCATTTAGGCAGAACATGATAATCAGTCATCACCTGTCACTCCTTGACTGAATACTTGCCTTTTTATCTTGTACAACATTTCCCTACTTTTTGGCTAAATTCACACTGTTTGAATGCCACACACATACATAGTAAACACAGCTTGTCCTTTGCTACATTGACTGGATAATCATATGTATGTTTTTTCAACTCAGTGTAAAGAGTTTTCTTCACTTTTGTTTGCTTTGAAAGAAAACCTCTTCTTTAACAACTTTATTTAACATTTTTAGTTCCCAGGTACAGATGGCTTTAAAAGAAAGAAAAGAAAAAGGTCAGAGCACATCAATACCATCAGACAAGCAGAATTTCGGAATAACCATTCCTGTCCCCACCATCGACACCAGAACATCAGGCTGTCTCGAAACCTGTGTGCACTGAATCTTAACAGTATAGGCAGATTCTAAATGCATTCCCCGGCCTAGTGGTTCTCCGGGTCCATACCTGTGGCTCATTCCCTGGCCAAATGTACCAGATCAGGTGGAAAGGGAATTTCTCGAGTGCATTTAACGTAGGTATGGGATGGAGTGCATGGCGTCTCATATCATGACATAGCATCCTGCACCAAGGCCGACAACCTTTCCATTGCATGAATATTCCAGACCTTTGACCGCCACTTGTCTAGGGCCTGCAGAGAAGGTGAGTGCCAGTGATGAGCCACTACCAGGTCGACAAAGGCTGTGAGCTGATCAATCGGGCTGAAGAAGGGAGCAGCATAGATATCCCTGCATTATCCACAATTCCAAGCAAGGCCAAACCAGTTTGCATGGGGAGGGTCTCAGTGGTGATATCTCAAGCAACCCCCATACCTTGTGACCAAAACTGATGTTTCAAAGGGCATTCCCACCACATATGCCAATATGTCTCTCTAGCCCTGCATCCCCTCCAGAATGTATCATTTGCTTTGAGATGGGTGGGCATCATATATCATTGTACAATCATTTTTAAGGCATTTGCACTGTGCTGGATGCAAATGGAGGAGCCATACCAGGATCCAGTCCACCTCAGTCAAGTTCAGGGCCAAGTCCACAGACCATTTTTGTGTGTATGGCAACTGTAATGCTGGGGTGGGGTTGTCTAAGGTGTCTCAATCTAAAAACATATCTTCTATCTTTGTAGTGCTACCCACTCCCATGCGTAAATGCCTGACTTTCTCAACCAGCGAAGTTTTTTTATAAAGTGATATAGGTCCCAAGAGCCCTAGAGAAAGTCTGTGGCACACTAGTCCCGCGTTTTATGGGCCCCAGCTCAGTAGAGTTGTCCAAGGCATATTATGTTCCCTCCTCCCCAAGACTGATGCTGCCTATCTATCATCCTTCGAAAGAAATCCGGGTTCCCCATTACTGGGGTTATAGGAAAGGTGTAGGTTGTGATCTCTCTCGTCCTCCGGGCCTTCCGCTAATAATGTAGAGTCACCTTTGTGGACCAACTAAGTGTATAGTCTAAACCCCATTGCTTGGAGTCCTTGTCTGGCTACAGTAGCAGCATAAGGAAAGACTGCATCATAGAGGGGATTAACTTCCACATGGCCAAACCATGAGTTCAATTCTAGTACAGGGAGAAGCCAGGAGGCCAGCTGAGGCTTTCTAGAAAGAGCTCGGAAACTCATCAGGGCCAGAGGACTGATTGTTTGACAATGCTTTGATGGCTAGCAGAACTTCCTCTTTTGTTATCCCATCCTCCATAACCTCTCTGATCTCCAGGTCAGGATCGGGCAGATGGACCATTCCCAAGTATGTGTCTTAAGCTTCTTAGGAACACAATTTGCGTCTGTATAACACAGAGTAACATTGCCTGAAGGGCTCTAGGATTTCCCAGTCAGACGTCTGGTGGGGGTCAAGGACAGTTTGAATACAGTTCCTCAGCCTGATAAGCATGTATTTTGTGTGCCAGCAGACGGTCTACCTTATCTCTCTGCCCATAGTAGACTTGTTTCACTTCCACCAGTTTGTGCTCAGCATCGTGTGCCAGGGCTACTTCTAGTTCTTGCCTAGCTCTATGCAAGGACCTCTGGGTTCTGCAACAGGGTTTGAGTTTCAATTTGGATGCCAATCTAGCTATTTCAGCCTCCAACTTCAGTCGATGGATGTATGACTACCACAAGAAGGTGGAGGATTGGCTAATGAATTGCCCACGTATTACCACCTTAGAGGCATCCCAGATCACTGCCAATGGCAGTTCATCTGACTCGTTTTCTTTAAAATAATTCATAACTGCCACTTGCATGTTCTCTCGTAGGGCTGTGTCTCAAAATACTACCTTATTCTTTTTCCAAAATGTAAGGGGTGGATCAGTGAAGGATGCCACTGGCAGCAATATCTTAACTAGCTCATGATCGGATAGTACACACATGCCTATTTCTTACAAATCTACTCTACGGTATACGAGAAAAGAGACAAATATATAGTTGATCTAAAAGTGAGATCAATGGACATGCAAGAAATGAGTACAGTCTTGCTCACTCTCGTGATGTCTGTGCCACACATCTGTTTGTTTCAAACCATGGGTCAAGGATGGTGTGGGTGCCAGTGGATGCCATATGGGGTGCAATCTGTCCACTGTGGAATCAAGAACTGCATTAAAGTCACCCTCAAAACCAGATTGTCGCCAGAGGGATTTTCTGAATAGGAAAACATCTAGGAGAAGAATTGATCTCTGGTGTCATTAGGGCCATAGATCAAGGCTAATGACATCTGTCCCCCACCCCAAGGTTCTATGATCATAATCAGTCCACCCTCCCGGTCCCCGTATGTTGTGCTTAGCTGGAATGCGATCCCTGCCCTCAGGAAAATTGCCCACCCTCTTTAATTTTATTGGGGCAGTGGAGTGTTGGGGGTGAATACGGTAGGTGCATTGTATTGTGTCTTCTACCAAAGGATGTGTCTCCCGGAGGACATCCCCATTTTTTTAACTTATGCTGTAGTTACTGACTCTAAAAGTGCCATGGGCTCTGCTAACCAGGCCCAGGGTCTGTGCACTGTCATCTAAAATATATATGGTAATTGGTATAATTCTTATTGGCCAAGACAACCTATCTGTAAGTCCTTTGTATATGGTAGGGCATGTATGTTTAGAGACCCCAGTGGACTTAATGCACTTACGTGTGCACTGCAGTGGTGTCTGGTGTAATTTTCAAGCCAAGTCTGATTTGCAGGCTGGTTTTAAAGTAAAACTTTATCTAAATTCAACATTGGCATTAAAAGTACTTCCAAAACCTAAGGATACCTTTTTATTACTTATAAGTCAACCCCTAAGGTCTGTCCTAGGTGCTCTAAGGGTAGGGTGCATTGTTATAAAAAACAGGGACAATATAAAAGATGTTGTATATGCCCTGGTAGGGAAAAACAACCAAAGTGGTTTTTCCCTATTGTAGTGCTGCTAGCCCAATAGGCTATCATAGGAAAGGCGTTATTAAAGCTAATAAAGTCTATATGTGCTTTGGAGCTTGCTAGCAATATCATCCAAGGTATTGAATTAATGGTCACATTAAATCCCACAACCTGCCATGGTTGGATTTAATGTAACTATTAAAGGAAAGTAGTTTAAGAACTTACTATCCTGAAGGTACATAATTCAGAACTGTTGCAGCCTCTTCTGATTGGCCAGCATTTGACAGCCTGAGCAAACCTGCTCCCTGAGTAGGTGTGAAGAGGCCTGGGGCTGTAGGGCTGTAACAATATAGCCATTTGGTGGGAGGAGATTTGCTTCCTGCAGAAGCCTAGGGCAGGAAGTGGGCTGGGGAAATAAGCTGGACTCCAAAGGCAGGAGAACAACTTCCTTGAAACCCTTGAAATTCCTTATAACCCAGCCAGATGGCAGCCCTCCCAATTAGATTATGGAGAGGGGTTGGAAGGGGAGTGTAGTCAAATGGTAGCCACACCTTTGGGTTAGGTTACATAGACACGCACACCGAGGAAAGATTTTCTTCATTTTGAATTTGGGGAAAACTGTGCATTCTGGGTCAAAACTATGCCACCCTTTGCAGGAAGTGGTCATAGCTGAGGGAGGTAACTTTACCTCTTTTGGTTGGGGCGTCCCCTCCTCTTGCCAGCTCACAATGGAGGAAAAATATGGGAGAGTGTGAGGAGATCCTCAGATCACTGCCTGAAACATCTGAAGACGGACTGCCCTGCTGGACCCTTGGACTGCACCACATAAGGATTGCACTCAGAAGCACTGCATCTGTTGACTCACAAGCCTCCAGAAAGAAAGAACTGTGCTTGACTCAAAGAAAGAGGAGTGGACTCCATGATCAACAACAGGTGCAACAGAGCAGGAATACATCACTTGCCAAGCCAAAAGGAGGATTCCCCCAGCTGACCAGTTGCAACCCAATTTTCCTGGATTATGCAGGTGAATATTGGGAAATCGAGTCCTAGACCCCAAGAGGCAATCCAGAGTCTCTGAACCCTTGGCCAGAGCTATTGGATCCTTAGTTTCCCCCAAAGGAACACAGAACCAAAAGAAATAAAAGTTTGGAAACTTTTTGCAAAGTTTGGCAGAAAACTGGCTTGAGGTTGAGGGTCAAACGGTTGATGTTGACTCGCCGCTCTGATCGACCTTGCTGGCTTGTCCCACTGGAAAACTCCAGGTGGAACCCGACTCAAAGTCCAGAGGGAAGCCATTGATGATTGCTTCAAGGCCCTCCTCAACGTTGATGTAGAGGATCTGACACCCGTCTTTTCACTGAGCTGCAGCAGGCTGCCATCGTTGACTCAAACTTCTGATCTGAGAAATCTAGGACTGCCAACAAGCCCGTCGTTGAGAGAAAAGCTAAAAAAAAAAGGTTAAGTACAAAGGTCAACTTTTGACCCAGACCTAGTCTTCAACCTATCTAACCCACGCTCCATCGCAATCAGCCTTAAAACTTTACTTTGGCCCGGTCCTGCATGAACAGATAGCCGTGAGTGGCGCTTTAAGCTTTTTGTCTCTAGAATGCACAATTTTTGATTTAGTATTTAAACATTCATATCTCTAGTTCCCTACATTGGATATTTGTCATTTTGGAGTCTTTTTAAAGCTAAACATATTCTCTATCTTTTTAAATTGGTGTTGGATTTTTATTGTGTTGTGCATTTGACTTATTTATTGTTTGTTGATATTAAATGCTTTACACTACCTGCCTCCTAAGTAAAGCCTGACTGCTCATTTGACAAGCTACCCAGGGTTGAGCAAGGATTCATTTATTGAGACGACTGGAACTATTAGCTATTGTGGTATTATTACTAGCTGAAGGGGAATACCCCCAACTACTATTAATCCACTTTCCTACAAGATCAATGTCTCTGCCCTTCGTTGTAATTCAGTGGAGGACCAAATTCCTCTTGACTGATGAATTAGGGCCCTGTACGTTCAAAGTTGTAATATTCAGGCCTGTTGCATGGGATTAGTCTCCACAGGGTCCAGCATTGTACTTAATCATCTTGCGCTACTGAAAAGGTGTCTCAATATGACTCAGCAGCTCATTTGTTAACAATCTGACCTTGGGGTAAATACAAGAAAAGAAACAATCATAAATTGAAACATAAAGAACGTAAAAAATGCAAACAAGGGGCCAATCAGTTGCTGTCATCTGTTGCGGTGCCAGCTCCGTTGGGACTGAACAGATCAATGTTTGGTCCTGCTCCATCCCCGTGAGCCTCTTCAGGTCTTTTTTGCCTCTGGTTCATCGAGCGTGCCTTCTCCTTACAATGTTCCACCTAGAGTGTCTTATACAGTCTATTTAAGATGTACAGATGTAATACGTGAACTCCGTGGCCTTTGAGAATCAAGTATTAAGGGGATGCAGGTCTTCTCCTTCGGGAGGTTGGGAGCTCTTGAGACTTTTGCAGGCTTCTTTTCTCTTTCCTTGTTTGTTGTCTTCCCCATTTCGCATTCTGTCAATCAAGTTGGTCCTACACAACCTGGGGGTCTTCAGCCACACCAAACAATGCTATCTCCTCTTCATGTGTTGGACCATAGTGGACTTCTCTTTGTATACAAAAAAGGTGTGTAAGGAATCCTCCTTTAAGAGATTTTGTGGTCTTGAAGGAAGTTGGTAGCTAGTTTTAAAGATTTGCATATGGCTGAAGTAAGTGAGCTGACATCCTGGAACAGAACTATTAACGAGCCCCGAAATACCAGGGGGTCCACCTGTCTAGCTGCTTTCATTATGTCCTCTTCCAATGGAAGAAGTGGACCCGTGTTAGAACATCCAGGGCCATATGTAGGAAGCCCAATACCGGTCGGTAACGGCCGATTTTCGGTAAATATCCCGTTACCGACCGGTATTCAGGCTTCTGGTATTTAGGGGGCACATTTCAGGATTCGGTAATTTACCGAATCGGTAAAATTACCAATTCGGTAATTTTACCGATTCGGTAAATACCGAAACCTGAAATGATATGTAGGGGGAGTGTGTGGTTGTTGTGGGGATTCGTTATTTACCACCAACTAAAAGTTGCTGGTAAATGACGAATAGCTGTAAAAAAGCATTCCTGTGCACTTTGAAGTGTGCAATGTGGCAGACATACATGCCCTTAGGGCATGTATGTGTGCCAGATGTGCACACATGCAGGAATCAGGGGTGCAACAGGGTGTCACTGTGACACCCTGCCACCCTTGATTGTGCTCCCCCCATTACCGAATCGGTATTTACCGATTCGGTAATGGTAACTGGCTTCCCATTGATTCCTATGGGCCTCCTGGCCCATAGGAATCAATGGGAAGCCAGTTACCATTACCGAATCGGTAAATACCGATTCTAAATTACCGACCCATCCCGAATCGGTAAATATTACCGATGGATTACCTACATAGCATTTACCACTTCATAAATACCGAATCGGTAAAATTCGGTATTTATGAAGTGGTAAATGTTAGGCTACCTACATATGGCCCCCAGTGTCAGTTTATTTGTGGTTTGATTTGTGTTATATATCCTGTGTGTTCATTCGAGCTCCAGTGGCATAGCAATGGAGTCTTGCAGGAGGGATCATAACAGATATTGGATGTAACTTTGTACTTCTGCATCTGGGAGAGCCTCTAGGATCCCCGTATATGTATATTGTTTCGCTAGGATACATTTTCTCCATCTTCAGCACTGTCCTTTAACCACTGGCACTGGTTTTCAATTTCATCAAAGTTCATCAATGTGGATGTTAGCTCATCTCCCTCTCTGGGTCTCCCTGTGCCACTGCTACCTCGAGGTGGTCGGTTTGAAAGTCTGGGGTTTGAATGGGCTGACCCAAAAAACCAGTGACTTCAACAAACCCTGTTGCAACAAACACAAATCACCTCCCGAAATGCAGCAATAATCTGTATAATGTCACGTCCAGAGGTACAACTAGACATGATCTTCGGGGGGGCTAAGACTCCCAGCCAGGGCTGGCCCTAGCACTGGTCGCGCACAGTGCAACAGTCTTTTTTGGCACCTCCCCCCATTTCTTCCTTCTCCATGAATTCCCTCACTACCACTCGCTAACAATGCACCTCATCTCTCTTTAGCCCCTTTCTGGCAAACATTTTCTTTTTTCATAGGGCTACTTGTAGTTTTCCTACACTCAGTTCGGTGAGCTGCATGGTACACGTTCTCTGTAGCAGGCTCATTATCCCTCTGCACTGTGTGGGTGACAGGAGTGCCCATATGAGTGCACGGTGAGCGATGCGACAGTGTGAAAGTAGTGTCAGAGGAATCACTGCAGGATGCATGAAGTGACCATATGAATTTGGGTGCGGATGTAAGTGCAGAGTGGAACAAATTAATGCATGGTTAGTGATGGGCTTGTTTGAGTGAGATTGTAGAGTGGGCCCTGAGGGGTACAGGTGAGTGAAGTGTCCTATGAGTGCAGGGTAAGTAGTGTGCTTGTGTGACTGCAGGGTGAGGTACAGGGTGAACAGCGCAAGTGCATTGTGAGTGCAGTGATCACTGTGAGTGCAGAGTGAGCGGTGTGCTCATGTAACCGCAGGGTAAGTGGGGGGTGAACGGTGTGAGTTCATGGGGAGTGGCATTAGTGCTGTGTGGTCATTGTGAGTGAAGGGTGAATAGTTTGAGTGCATTGTGATAGTAGTGAGTGCAGGGTGAGTGAGAAAGTGAAGGGTGCGAATGAGGAGTGAGTTGTCTGAATGCAGGGTGTATTCCCAAACATTTGAAGTAACTCAGTATGTTACAGAGGGCTGGCATAGGGTTTCAGATATAAGTTAAACTACTGCTATTATGACATTAATCAGGGATAGGGCTGGACTGTCCTTAGCGTGCACCGGGCGTTTTCTCGGTGCGCTTGAAGGGTGAGAGTCATTTTTGGACTGGTAAGGGCAGTTTTTGGTACAGGGGGATGGTTTTTCAGCAGTGCTGCAATATCGACCACCTGTACCAAAAGCAGCAGCAGTGTTTTCCACTCGCACTGACCCCACTCCCTCGCCCGTCGCCGGTCAGACTCAATTGCCAAGGCCAGTTTGCGTTACCAGTCTGGCCCTGTTCAGCGATCGAGGATGGAGGAAATAAATATTGTGCTCATCCTGCAACAAACTTCCAGTTTTGTGATTAGGATTGCCGCTCATTATATTGATGTCCCAGACATTACAAAAATAAGCAGTCACCTAAAGCCTATTTTCAGCACTTATCTGTGCATACTTGAAACAGCAAATATAAATAGAAAGCATTTTTCATTGTGTTCTAGGGCTGCCTGAATGATCCGTGACTGATAATTTAAGGGAACAAAGACAGAAAGTCACATTACAAATGAATACATATGATTTTATTTATAAACCTATTTAGTATCAAGACAAGGCCTTTGCAGGCTCTTTAAACAACAAATGGCTGATATTTTTTTTTTACAACCCTACTTTATATTTCTTTTCATGAAATGCATTCTCCCACTACGGCAGTAAAAGTAAAATTCAAATGTAAGAAATAGGCAGAGTGGGGGCCCAGGGGGTACGGAAACCAGAAAAAAAAAACCTTGTTAAACAGTTTACAAAGGTATGTAAATATGCAAATGGTCTTGCAAAGACCTGTGAAAAACTCGGGCGTGTCCCGGAGAGAAGACCCCAGACATTGCCTAGCCGAGCCCACAGCAGCTCGAGCTGCAGCAGCCTTGGCTGAGACACACGACTGGAGGGCTGAAGCCCTTTCAGCCCTATGGGCACCTGGTCACGTCTTGAGGCCAGATCTTGTCTTTCATCGCTGTTTGGCAAGGTGGCCTGTTGGAAAGAGTCAACTGTGCTTTAAAGTAAGCTTTAGTCGAAGCGGAGCCACCGACAGGGATTTGCCTTCTGGGAATGTCAGCAGGGGGCCTTAAACAAAGTAAGCAGGACCGTAGGGATCTCACTAATGTTGGGCTGAGCCGAAAATTACTACAGAAGAAGGACCGCCTCTAAGGGAAAGGGCAACCTCCCACCGCCGCACCACGGCACCAGGCAGTTGGGTTCATCGCTAGCTGCCTTCTTATCCAGCGATCAGGGACTAATACATTTCATCACCTGGACCCAATTCAATACCCTACAAGTCCCTTTCACGCTGGGTGAGTGTAAATCAAACTTACCAAATTTCCATAACCATATCATCCTCGTATTATCCTTTTGTGATGATACAATCTTTATTATGTAATCAGGGTTTGGCAAAATAATACTTGGATCTAGAAATAAACTATTGTGCACACTCCATATAACTCAGTCAATAAATCTAATAAAGACAAACTCATTTATGAATTAATAATGTTTATCTATAATAATGTAATTGCTCATCAAGTACAATACTTGTTACAGCAAACAAATGATGGACGGAATGCTGACAATGCAAACATTCTCCCCCAGCTAAAAGACCTGGGTTAAATCTATCGTTCTTTAGCTTACTACACCACCCCAGTTTTTACCCAGCCATATGCAAATCCGTCTTGGCCCTGTGCCCCATGGGAACAGTCCAGCCGAACTGCCAGGCCAGGTCCTCCCTGGAC
This sequence comes from Triturus cristatus, assembly GCF_964204655.1. NCBI lineage: Eukaryota > Metazoa > Chordata > Amphibia > Caudata > Salamandridae > Triturus > Triturus cristatus. Next base: position 465,255,560 of record NC_140589.1, read on the forward strand.
CGGAAACAAGCATCCTGGGACCAGTTTCAGGGTATGTCACCCTTCTTCAGCCAGGCTAGCTTGAGTCCAGTGGCACGGTGAGCAAGGGACCCACATCGGGCATACCCATGCCACTTAGGGCAAAAAGTGTTACAGCAAACAAATGATGGACGGAATGCTTACAATGCAAACATTCTCCCTCAGTCAAAAGATCTGGGTTAAATCCATCGTTCTTTCGCCCACTACGCCACCCCAGTTTTTACCCAGCCATATGCAAATCAGTCATGAAACTGTGCACCATGGGAACAGTCCAGACCGATCTGCCAGGCTAGGTCCTCCCTGGGCCGGAAACAAGCATCCGGGGACCAGTTTAATTGTAAGTCACCCTTCTTCAGCTAGGCTAGCTTGAATCCAGTGGCAAAGTGAGCAAGGGACCCACGTCTGGGAATACCCATACCACTTAGGGCGAAAAGTGTTACAGCAAACAAATGTTGGACAGAATGCTGACAATGCAAACATTCTCCCCCAGTCAAAAGATCTGGGTTAAATCCATAGTTCTTTAGCCCACTTAACCACCCCAAAAAACGATGGATTTAGGTCCAGATCTTTGTACTGGGGTGAATGTATGACATTGTTCTGCATTCTGTCCATCAATTGTTCTTTTTGCATTTGTCACCCCGAATGGGACAGGTATGCCCAGACGTGGGTCCCATTCTCTCCATGCCATTGGAGTCAAGCTATCCTAGCTGATGAGACTGAAAGCCCGAAACCAGTCCTAGGATGCTTGTTTACAGTCTAGGGAGGACCTGGCCTGACAGTTCGGACTGGACTGTTCCCATTGGGGCGCAGAGTTAAGACTGATTTGCATATGGCTGGGTCCAAAGTGGAATGGCATGGTGAGCAAAAAAACTATGAATTTAGGCCCAGATCTCTGTACTGGGGTGAATGTATGACATTGTTCTGCATTCTGTCCATCAATTGTTCTTTTTGCATTTGTCACCCCGAGTGGGACAGGTATGCCCAGACGTGGGTCCCGTTCTCTCCATACCACTGGAGTCAAGCTATCCTGGCTGATGAGGGATGAAAGCCCGAAACCGGTCCTAGGATGCTTGTTTCCAGTCTAGGGAGAACCTGGCCTGGCAGTTCAGGCTGGACTGTTCTCATTGGGGCGCAGGGTCAAGACTGATTTGCATATGGCTGGGTCTGAGTGAGTGGAAAGGCATACAGACAAAAGAATAGAGACATAAGTAATTTGCAAAACAGTTATGCAAATTTAGAAAATCAGACTAACCAAAGTTCAAGAAATTTGGAAAACTACCCTCTTGCCATGAGAGTAAGTAAGGCCCCTCAAGAAGAGCTAAGAAGCAAAGTTTTTGAGTCAGGTTTGGGCGGAACATCAGCCAGCCCATAGAATTTAGGAAACAGCAACACAGCCCTCTCCTCTTGCAAAGTAGGAAAATCACACCTTCTAACCCCACCCCCGGGTATCTGTAGTTATACTCTAATTTCTCTAAAGTCCAACCCACATTGTGTCATAACACGCAATTTTCATTTCATTCCATTGGTCAAAACGTGAGGTGCTCTATCACACCACTCTTGACATGACAAATTTTGCAAAAGATCCATCGTTCATTTGTTCATTTTATCAACTTACAGCCAAGGAAATACAAATTTCCAACTTCCATAGTTTGTACGCTTCCTCCATTTCAGTCATGTATCAACTTGTGTGCCTCGATTGTTTCAATGTGCCGCTCACAGAGGAAGTGTTCCATTCTTTCATTCAGTTTGTTTCCTCCTTGTAACCTTGGCAGACACACAGGCCTTGCGAAGGACAGTTCACAATTTTCTCCCCTTCTACATTTCTAATACGGCATTATAATTTCAGAGGTGACTCTTAGGCCTTTTCTGCAGAGCAGGAAAATCACACTTCTAGGAAAGACAAATACATGTGTTATTTATTGTTTATAAAGTCATACTATTAAAACGCCCTGTGTGTTGCATATATTCTCGCTTTATCGATGAGCACTTTTGATTCAGTTTAGTGTTAAAATAAAACTAGCGGCTTTTAGTCTGTTATTTTCACATGCATTTGCGGCCTAGTAGAGCACTTTAACACACGCTTGCACAGTTTTCGTCTTCTCCCAATAGCCTTTTACATTTAGTTTGCACCTCACTCGATTAGTATTTTTCACCAAATGAGGGTTCAATTCGAGCAGGTTTTATTTCGCAAAAACCCTGCTCCATCACTTCTCTCTCGGGCCGAGCCCTGCTTTGGGGCACCGTCCCTCGGCCCTCTGAACTCCACCTCAGTCTCTGGGTCTCTCTCTGCCTGCTCTGCGAGAGAAGCTCCGCAAGAGAAGTCCCGCACTAGTCACCACCAAACATTGTCCTTAAGCAGGGCTCCCTGTCTGTGCTGCTACCCACCCTCTCGCTCTAACATTTTCTCCTCGAGGACTTTTTGAGTCTTCGACTCCGCTCTTTTTTAACTGCACTCTCCCGGGGACTTGCCCTCTTGCTCCACTGAGGCGGCAGCGTTTTTACGTCCGAAGGTGCAGGAAAAGAGGGGACCCCGAGTGATTCAATTCTCAATCCCCGTCATTCCCCTCAGCCTGAACGGCACTCCGTTGGAAGGAGCACCGCCTTCCACATCAGGTTTGCTGAAGATGAGGGGGCATTTCTCTGGATTCACAGGGAACAGGTCGTTAGGCGCTTGTTAGACGGCAGAGCTTGGCAAGGACTCATCTACATGGGTCTACATGGGTCCTCTCTGGTGGTCATGCACCTCAAAGATTTTCTTTTCTCAAATACTTATGGACCGCTTTTGAAAATGTGGAACATTGAGTCAGTATACAGAGCACTCACCCCCTATTATTCTGCGTTACTAGGCATTAAAGGGACACTGTATATGTAAACATCGAAAAGTAAATACATTTTGCCAAGAGTTGTGTTCATATGAACTGTGTGTCACTTTGTGGGGAAGCTTTGTAGTTATAGATGTTGAATGGACGTCGATGTGAGCACGAGAGAATGTGAATCCTTATCACAGATTGTTTACTCCTGAGCACGATTTGTTAGCATGGGTACCATTCTGAGTCGCTTAAAGAGAGCCGAAAATGTTATTATACTGGAAGTAATTGACACAGTTTAATGGATTCATATTTTAATTTGGCATCTATTCAAACTTCACTGCTCATGTACAGTACTGCATGATGGATTGCTGCGTAGTTTCGCTGTATTATTAAATTTAATTATTTTTGCTTATGTACCCAGATGTGAACGGCGTCAGGTTTCTAATCTAATAATGCAGACTGTTTGGAAAGTATCTAATGTCAATTAGAGACGTTTTATAATAGAAAGGATAAAAGGAATCATTTATGAAAAATAGTTTGCCTTCCTATGTTCTTCATTCACTTAATCAAAGGAACGTTGAAACTGAAATCGTTAATTAGGTATACTCGTTTCATTTTGATCAAACGCTGTGCAGTGTGTGTTGACGGCAAGCAACGCCAAAGTTCACCAAGGAAGGGAAACATGGCTGCCGAAACTCACCTTTCAAAATGATTAACGGCAATGCCTTCCGGCTCATTAAAATGGGTTTCATAAATTACTCTTCACCTTTTGAAGTGAGTTCTTCTGTTGTGCACTCCGGCACTGCAAATACATTATCTGTTAAGATGTTTTGTCACATTTAGCACAAAGCATGTGTTTTATTTCAATTACTGAAACAACACCTTGTGAATAAATAGTAGGACAAGAATGCCGTTTAATATAGGTATTTACAAATAAGAGTAATTCGGTCATTGTGTTTAGTGCCCAAAAACGATAAAGTGAAGTTTGTGTTAGCTGGAACTGTAACCCTTATTAAAATGGCGTGCTCTTTGCACCTGCTGTCTGTATCATCCCCTCCAGAGGTGAAAGCGGCCTCTTCCCGGGATGAGGGAGACCACAGTGCCTTACATGGCGGTGCTCTTTCACTACCTGTAGGATGGGCGATGCTCACTCCCCCATCACAACAGAGCGCGGATGGTCAGTCCTTCTTCGCTTGGATCAGAAGAGCGCTGATGGTTTTGCTTTTATAGTAGCTGAGTTCCTTCGTCTTAGATCATAAATTCATCAAACAGCTCTCCAGAAAAGTCCACCCACAACAGTATTTAGGCTTCAATCAAAATAACTTCTCACATGATTTCAGTTCACCTGGCCAAATCTAGATAACTCACTTCTTTCACCGTCTGTGATGAATCTGCCTGTTAATCACTCTTTTGAAGTCATGTTTGAAGATGCAGCATGATGCTTCTTGTTAAATTTTAGACAATTCCTTCAGATGCCAGAATAGTGCACGGTGTCAAATAGTTATTTCTGTGAGTAACCTGTCAGAATGCAAGCCCTACTCTTTGTTTTCCACGAGGAGAGGGTATTACAGCACCATACATTTAAAGAATTGGTCTCCAAAAGGGCATAGACACTGGCACCATTGGGGAGCAATTACGCCAGTTTGCTCTGCCTCAGTCATATAAAAGAACATTGTTGGAAATGGGATTTCTGGTTGGCTAGAGCATGCGCCTAAGACAGGAAGAAACCACCACCCTAGTCAGGGCAAGGCAGTTACACGCTGAAGATAAGCCGTGCTCACCCCCATTGTAGTTTGGCACGAGCAGTCAGGCTTATCCCAGAGGCAATGTGTAAAGCGTTTGCGCAACACACTAGGCACACCACAAAAGAAAATCCTCACAAGGTTATATAAAAATAGTCTTTGTATTATCCATAAAACACATTAGAACACCATCACATATATACACTGTGCCACCAGGCACTTGTCATGACTTTACAGGGATCACATAAATAGCAAGTAATTTGGGCCCACCTTGTCTTGCGAGGCAGTAAATCTCCACTTTCAGGAGTCTCCGCTCCCCCCTTTAGGAAGTGCAGAAACGCTGTGGCAATGTCAGAATCCGGGGCCCCTACTGGGCCCACCCCGTGTTGCCACTGAACAGAATCACCCCCAACATCAAGCAAATGTGTAGCTGCCCATGACCATGCAGAGCAGCTGCACAACTTCGGAAATGAGGGGATTGAATCAGTGCTACCTAAGCACCCAAGTGAGATTTGCCAATGGCCCATAGGGGCCGGAAAACAACAGCACAGCCTGAACGGGAGCACCAGATACTTCGACTGGTTTCCAGCTATCGTGCTCCAGACAGTGCGGCTCGGGACAAAAGACACTCTGGTCCCCAAGGCACTCAACCGCTCCCCTAGCCACAGCCATATCTGTGGCCGGTGTCGGCCCAAGGCTCCTTCTCAGTTTCGCCCCGGGGGACTCCTCCTTACGTCAGGGCACTCAGGGTCTGGAGCTCTCAATGGCTCTTGTCATCAACCAACTGCAGTAGGCAGACTTCCGGCCCCACCCACATCAGGCTCAAGCAACCTGCGGGGCTCTCCTCTTCATCACGGGATCCCCGCCCTCAACCTGGCTTGGCCTGCAACCTGTCGTCTTTGCCTGGCTTCCGATGGCTTTTTTTTAGCGGTCTACGTCGTGGCTTCCTCCTGCTGCCGGGCCCCACCACAACCAGGCTTAGCTTCTGCCTAGCTTCTGGTGGCAGCTTAGTGAGAACCGCTCACCAATTGTGGCACCACAACACAAGTCCACACCAGGGCTCAGACACACAGGGGACAAAAGAAATCATGAAGCTCTCCATGCACTGCACTGCAGCGGGGGCCAGCTCCTTTGGGCAACAAGTTTTTCAGCGCTCTCAAAGTGCGCTATGATAATGATGAAACCAAAGTGCTCCGCCTGTACTTAACCCCCAGGAACAAAGGCAGGGAATGTGAAGCGCTTCACAAGCACATGGGCTTCTCCTGCACAGGCGGCAGTCCCCTCTTGCTGGATTCTTTGAAGAGTACTGGGGGCACACAGTTCCAGGAGCGCAGGCAGCAGGCCAGCACACAGGGTCCTTGGGCATAGATGCTGTCCCTCGAGCAGCCTAGCACACAAGGCACAGTCACAGTGATCCCACCAGCACACAATCCTCTGGTCCCACACAGTCTTCTTCTGTTCTTCCAGTAGTTTAAACAGGCTCCAAAAACATGGGGTCACAGCCTTGGTACTTATAGGGCATATGTCTTTGTTCTCCCCTGGCCCAGGGCTCTGAGCCCAGTCCAAACCAGTTCTGGGGGGCTCTTTGCAAGTGCACAACACTCCCCATTGTAAGTGTAAGCCCTGGCCCCAGACACACCACAGGGGTTGGAGCAATCATTGTGGAAGGCAGGCACAGCCCTATTAAGGTGCAGGTGCTACTCCTCCCACCATTCCAAATGCAGACCAGGCCTATTCAGCCAAGTGCTGATTCATCCAGACTCTCTGGAGCCACTGCACATCCCCAGCCCATGTCACACCAAAGCCAAACAGTTAATACACAACAGGCAGACACAAAGACATATAGCACACAGAAATGCCTACTTCTAAAAGTGGCCTTTCTAAAATAGTAATAATAAATCCGCTAACACCAATAAGCAGCATTTATCACCACTATTCCAAACATACCAACCTTGATCACGCTACCCCTCTCATGTCAGGAATTACCACTGAAGCACATATCAGGGAATCCCCAATGCATCGCTATGAGAGGGCAGCCTCACAGTAGTGAGAAACCAAATAGGCTGTTTGTCACTACAAGGACATGCCACACAGTTAAGTCACATGTCCTACCTTTTACCTACACCGCACCCTGCCCATAGGGCTAGCTAGGAACTACCTTAGGGGTGACTGATATGTAGTAAAAGGGGAGTCACCGACATGGCAACCACTTTATGTGCCACGTCACAGCAGCAGTAAACTGCGCGCACAGACCCTGCAGTGGCAGAGGCCTGAGACAGGTTTGAAAGGCTACTTTGGTGGAAGGCGCAAGCGTCGCTGCAGGCCCACCAGTACCATTTAATTCACTGGTCCTGGGTATATGAGATACCACTGTACAAGGGAAATTAAATATGCCAAACAGGTGTAGACCAATCTTACCAAGTTTAGCATAGAGAGCACATGCACTTTAGCACCGATCAGTAGTGATAAAGTGCCCAGAGTCCTAAAACCACCAAGAACAGGTCGGAAAAAATACAGGAGGAAGGGCCAAGTCCAACAAACATGTATTGGCAAAGGTAATAGGGCTGGTATGCCTTCCACAATTTACCAGACCTATTGACCTTGCCAGTTATTGTTGCACTGAACAGTTTTGGTCTGGTGGTCTGTCATTTTCCTGCATGGCTAGCATAAGCAAAATATACCATTCTTTAGGTATATAGATGAGTAAAACCCTCTTAAAATTTCTGTTGTATAAACTATCACAACTCTGCCTCAGAGATTAGGTTGACCACAAAACCTGTTTCTGTAGTCTCTTTGTGGATATGAAGACAAGTAAATTGATTCTGCTCCCTAGCCAACACTCGCCATTGGCTATTCAAGGCTCCAGGATTTATTCACACAAAACAGTATAAAGGTATGGGTGGAGGTCTATGACTCTGCCGGGACAAACTTTTTCACTTTTAACTTTTTAAAATTTGAGTTGTATATGATTGCAGTAATTTTGAAAATACGATTAACAAAAGGGTGACACAAACAGTAAAAATAAATAGTATAACAATCCATGTTATATCAAAAATAGGGTACATAAAAAATACAGTTAACAGCAGGAAAGGCAAAAGTTGAGGAAAAATCCTCAGAGCCCAGTCCCTTTTAATAATGGCCCAAACCTTTTCACATTATGTAATAGCTTGAAGACCTCTAACCGTAGCAACAGCTACTTCACATTCATAAATTTGACGTATAATCGCCCACCATTCAGCAACCTTCGGTGGAGATGACACTATCCAAGGCTTAGCTATACATGGGAGAGGCAATTCAATTATTCTCAAAGACAGCAATCTACAGCTGGGGTCCCAGTCCGATTTACACTAAGTCAGCCGCATAGCAGGACCATTTTGGACACTGAGTTTTATCCAAGCCACAATTGGTGGTCCACTTAGATATCCGCTCAGGTGTGTAATTGAGCATACACATAGTTTTAAATTGTAGCAGCTTTAGGCCTACTGAAAGGACTGACTGATCTATCACCTCCTAAGCATCCTGGATCTCCTACGCAGAGACCTCTGAATCAAGCATCATACTCTATTTAGAGGCTAATATTAGACTATCATCCTTGCATGGTGAGCAAAGCCTCTGATATAGCAAACTATTAAATGCTTTTCCAGGTGCCGTAAAGAAACAGATTCTATCAGATGTCACAAGATTGCTTGATTCCTTCCACCTCACATTAAATAATCCTGCAACTGTAATATCAGAAACCTGTAGCGAAGACAAAGTACAAAATCAATTCACATCGTACAATTGATCACACCCACCCCTGCCCATGCCTGCCCCATTGCATCATAAAACACTTTGTAAAAGCTGGATTACCCCATGAAATGCTGCTAAGGAATACCTAGAATGTATTTCATTCCAAATATGGACCATGTCCCCGATGATCTTGAATCAGACACTTTTATTGTAGTCAGGGTCCCTTAACCTGTGTAGGAAAAACTTAGCATCAGAGCCCAAGGCAAGTTGATATCTTGGTCACTTGACCCCCCCCCTCATCATCTGTAAGGAAATGACATAAGACGGTTAGCCCGTCTAGCCCGTTTGTAACCCCATATAAAATTGCCAATTACACCTTCTAAATGCTTGGAGAAGGAATCCGGGACTCATAGTTTAATGGCTTAGAATAAACACAGAGATTTAGGTAAGATATTCATTTTAATATTATTGCATTGGCCTAGCACACTAATGGGAAGCCAATGCCATAGCCGCAGCATAAATGTGATTGACTGCCAGAGAGGCTGATATTTAAGTTTAAAAATGGCTTTTAACCGACTGCTCAAGTTTATGCCCAAATATGTAGCCTCAACTACCACTCCAGGTACAGGATCCTCCAAGTCGTAACTAAGCACTATGTGTGTTTTAGTTAAATTTAACTTGTATCCAGAGAATGCTCCGAATTGATTCGCCTTGCCTGTTATACGCGGAAACCTTAAGTTCAAAGCCACTCAATATTACTGGCTGAATCCCTTTATTTGATAAAGGGATTCAGGGACCCTCAGGATTGAAGAGGTATTAATTCCCCAACTTATAACGTGCCACAGGGCATGTTTGCACACATGTCACGTCAGGCCCTGCCCCCTTCCTTCACCACTGTGCAAACGCGCCCCCTGGCGAGTTGTAAGTTGGGGAATTAATTCCCCTTCAATACTGAGGGTCCCTGGGGGCCACCTAGGCCACCAGGTACCTCCAGTATGATATCATCCAGTGAATGTGTGTTTTTCTGAAAATTAAATATGTTTTATATATGTATAGCTCAAGGTCGATGGAAGAATAAATGGGTATATAAGTGTCTAAATGGATGATTTTTTGTGTGTGTGTAAAATTGATTGTATAACTGACTGATTAAGTGTATCTTAGTGAATACATGGGTTTGTGAGTAATGTTTAAATATGTAAATATCTGTATCAGTCTCTCACTTTGTGTATAAGTGGCTGCATGGGTTCGTGAGTAGCTACATGAGTGTCTATATAGGTTATTAGTTGGTTTTTTGAGTATCAGTATGAGTGTCTGAGTGTCTGTATAGTTTGGTGGGGGTATTACGTAGCGCATAGATGCATGAATGAGTGACTCACTGTTTGTATGTGTTGAAGACAGCATGTGTGCAGGACTGTATGGGTGGATGAGTGTGTGTATGTGTGTGTTAGTGAGTGAATGACTGTCTCAATAGTGTCTTTATGAGTAACTACATATGTTTTAAACTAATATATGTGAGTATTGTTGTATATAAGTGAGTATATGTGAGAGTGAGAGATTGGAAGAGTTCCTGTATAAATTAGTATTTGTTTTTATAAGTGATTGCTTAAGAGAGTAAGTATGTGTAAGTTTCTGTAGAAGTAAGTGTGGTGGTGTGTGTATAACTGTATATGCAAGTAAATGGATGTTTGATACTTTGTTTGTGACTATGTGTGTGAGTAACTCTATGGATGAGTGTCGGTGTGTAAAAGGATGTATAGGTGTATGAGTACATATGATGATTGACTACATGTATGAGTGTCTGTATAGGACTATTGCTGAATGAGTGGAAGTGTGTGTAGATCTTGGAATTACTGAATAGGTGTGTTGTAACTGGTATTGGTGTGTCCATTGTTTTGAAAATGTTAGTTTCTATTTTTGAGTGTGTGTATCAAAGGTTAAATTAGGGTGAGAGGAGGTCTGCCACTCTATCACAAGGAAGATGTCATCAGTGATTTCATCAGTGATGTCATTTGAGATGTCATCAGTGATGTTATGAGTGATGTCACTGACCATGTCATGAGTGATGTAATATGTGATGTCATCAGCAGTGCATTGCTGGCGCGTGAGTTATAGTTAGCTGAACTAACTATAACGGGGGAATTTCTATGGTTTTTTACGAGTGAAATATCCAACTAACTATAACGCCCCTGAAACCTATGGTTTTTTCAGTGAATTTATAAGGTTTTTTAAATGCTAATTTCTAACTATAACGCCCCTGAAACCTATAGTTTTTAAGTGAATTTCTAAGGTTTTTTAAATGCTAGTTTCTAACTGTGATGAAAGAAGAAACAGCGCACAGAAAGAAAAAAAAGAAATGCAGAAAGAAGCAACAGAAGTCCTCAAAGATGAAGAAAAGTGCAGGAAGAAGAAAGACATGTGCAGAAAGAACCAACAGAGGAGCAGAAAGAGGCCTTGTTACAAAATCATCCTGTGTCCAGAACTTTTTCAGATGGGTACGGGTGTTAACTGACTCTGACTAACCAGGCCTAGAGCCAGTGGTATGCTAAAAGACACTTAGAATACAGTGAAAACACCTACATACACTAGGGAACACTATGCGTTGTGGTACCCTTGTGATTAGCATAACCTCCTCTGTAAGCCCCTAGTACATAATAGGGCAGGGGGTTTAAAACTACCTCTTAAAACATGCCACGGGTGCGTTTGCACACTGGTGACGGGAGGGGGAGAGCCTGAGGTGACGTGTGCAAACACACCCTGTGAGCTTTTTAAGTTGGGGGATAAAGTCTCCTTGAATCCCGAGGGTCCCTGGGTGCCAACTAGCCCACCAGGTGCTTCCAGTAAGTGTCACAGAGTTGCATTGCAGAGAGGTGTAAAATGGGGCATGGTCTCGGACCACCTCTCTGCAACGCAGCGCAGTGGCGCTTACTGGAAGCACCTGGTGGGCTAGTTGGCCCCCAGGGGTCCTCTGGATTGAAGGGGAATGATTTCCCCAACTGAAAACTCGCCACAGGACGTGTTTCCACATGTCACCTCAGGCCCCGTCCCCTCCCTTCACCACTATGTAAACACACCCTGTGGCCATTTTAAGTTTGAAGATTAAGTCTCCTTGAATCCTGCGGGTCCTTAGGGTTCAACTAGCCCACTAGGTACCTCCAGTAAGCGCCACAGAGCTGCGTTGCAGAGAGGTGTAAAAAGGGGCACGGCCTGGACCACCTCTCTGCAACGCAGCACAGTGGCACTTACTGGAAGCACCTGGTGGGCTAGTTGGCCCCCAAGGGCCCTCAGGATTGAAAGGGAATATTTTCCCAAACTGAAACCGTGCCACAGGACGTGTTTGCACACATCACCTCAGGCTCCGTCCCCTCCCTTCACCACTGTGTAAACATGCCCTGTGGCCATTTTAGGTTGGGAGATTAAGACCTCTTGAATCCTGAGGGTCCCTACGGTCCAACTAGCCCACTAGGTACCTCCAGTAAGCGCCACAGAGCTATGTTACAGGGTGTTGTAAAAAGGGGCATGTCCTGGGCCACCTCTCTGCAACGCAGCGCAGTGGCGCTTACTGGAGGTAAGTGGTGGGCTAGTTGGCCCCCAGGGACCCTCAGGACTGAAGAGGAATTAATTCCCCAACTTAAAACGCACCACAGGGTGTGTTTGCACATATGTCACCTCAGGCTCCACCCCCTCCCTTCACCACTGAGCAAAAACGCACCCCGTGGCACATTTTGAGTTGGGCGATAAAGTCCCCTTGAATTCTGATGGTCCCTGGGATCCAACTAGCTCACCAGGTACCTCCAGTTAGTGCCATAGAGGTGTGTTGCAGAGGTGTACAAAGGGGCGTGGCCTCTGAACACCTCTCTGCAACGCTGCTCCCTGGTGCATACTGGAGGTACCTGGTAGGCTTGTTGGCCCCCAGGGACCCTCAGTATTCAAGGGGAATTAATTCCCCAACTTACAAACTCGCCAGGGGGCGATTTGCACAATGGTGAAGGAAGTGGGCGGGGCCTGAGGTGACATGTATGCAAACAAGCCCTGTGGCGCGTTTTAAGTTAGAGAATGAATTACTCTTCAATCCTGAGGGTCCCTGGGAGCCAACTAGCCCACCAGGTAACTCCAGTATGCGCCAGGGAGCTGCGTTGCAGAGAAGTGTTCAGAGGCCACCCCCCTTTTTACAACACTCTGCAACGCAGCTCCGTGGCACTTACTGGAAGTGCCTGGTGGGCTAGTTGGCCCCCAGGGGACCTCAGGATTGAAAAGGAATTAATTCCCCAACTTAAAACGTGCCACAGGGCGTATTTGCACACATGTCACCTCAGGCCCTGCCCCCTCCCTTCACCACTGGGTAAACGCACCCCTTGGCGTGTTTTAAGTTGGGGAATTAACTCCCCTTAAATCCTGAGGGTCCCTGGGGTGCAACTAGCCCACCAGGTACTTCCATTAAGCGCCACAGAGCTGTGTTGCAGAGAGGTGTAAAAAGGGGCGTGGCCTCTGAACACCTCTCTGCAACGCAGCTTCCTGGCGCATACTGGAGGTTCCTGGTGGGCTAGTTGGCCTCCAGGGACCCCCAGTATTCAAGGGGAATTAGTTTCCCATCTGCAAACGCGCCAGGGGGCGCGTTTGCAGAGTGTTGCAGGGAGGGGCGGGGCCTCCAGCGCGATGCCAGTCTTTTTTTTATTATTTATTTTTTTAAGAAGGAGGTTTGTGTGACCCCCCCTTCTTTTCCTATTTTACTGGCCCTGAACCCAGGAGCATCAGAACCAATCAAACACTCACACCCAGTCAACAGATCTGGGTTTGATCCATCACCGTTCTTTAGCCCACTCTGCCACCCCAGTTCAGACATGGCCATATGCAAATCAGTCTGACCCTGTGCCTCATGTTTCCGGTCCAGGGAAGGCATGGCTTGGCAGTTCGGGCTGGACTGTTCCCATGAGGCACAGGGTCAGACTGATTTGCATATGGCCATGTCTGAACTGGGGTGGCAGAGTGGGCTAAAGAACGGTGATGGATCAAGCCCAGATCTGTTGACTGGGTGTGAGTGTTTGATTGGTTCTGATGCTCCGTCCATCATCACCCCCTTTTGTACCGCTTTGTTCGCCATAAGTTGGCAGGGTATGCTCAGACGTGAGTCCCTTGCTCACTTTGCCACTGGATTCAAGCAAGCCTGGCTGAAGACGGCTGAAATGCCAGAAACCGGTCCTAGGAAGCTTGTTTCCGGTCCAGGGAAGGCATGGCTTGGCAGTTCGGGCTGGACTGTTCCCATGAGGCACAGGGTCAGACTGATTTGCATATGGCCATGTCTGAACTGGGGTGGCAGAGTGGGCTAAAGAACGGTGATGGATCAAACCCAGATCTGTTGACTGGGTGTGAGTGTTTGATTGGTTCTGATGCTCCGTCCATCACCACCCCCTTTTGTACCACTTTGTTTGCCATAAGTTGGCAGGGTATGCTCAGACGTGAATCCCTTGCTCACTTTGCCACTGGATTCAAGCAAGCCTGGCTGAAGACGGCTGAAATGCCAGAAACCGGTCCTAGGAAGCTTGTTTCCGGTCCAGGAAAGGCATGGCTTGGCAGTTCGGGCTGGACTGTTCCCATGAGGCACAGGGTCAGACTGATTTGCATATGGCCATGTCTGAACTGGGGTGGCAGAGTGGGCTAAAGAACGGTGATGGATCAAACCCAGATCTGTTAACTGGGTGTGAGTGTTTGATTGGTTCTGATGCTCCGTCCATCACCACCTCAGGCCCTGCCCCCTCCCTTCACCACTGGGTAAACGCACCCCTTGGCGTGTTTTAAGTTGGGGAATTAACTCCCCTTAAATCCTGAGGGTCCCTGGGGTGCAACTAGCCCACCAGGTACTTCCATTAAGCGCCACAGAGCTGTGTTGCAGAGAGGTGTAAAAAGGGGCGTGGCCTCTGAACACCTCTCTGCAACGCAGCTTCCTGGCGCATATTGGAGGTTCCTGGTGGGCTAGTTGGCCTCCAGGGACCCCCAGTATTCAAGGGGAATTAGTTTCCCATCTGCAAACGCGCCAGGGGGCGCGTTTGCAGAGTGTTGCAGGGAGGGGCGGGGCCTCCAGCGCGATGCCAGTCTTTTTTTTATTATTTATTTTTTTAAGAAGGAGGTTTGTGTGACCCCCCCTTCTTTTCCTATTTTACTGGCCCTGAACCCAGGAGCATCAGAACCAATCAAACACTCACACCCAGTCAACAGATCTGGGTTTGATCCATCACCGTTCTTTAGCCCACTCTGCCACCCCAGTTCAGACATGGCCATATGCAAATCAGTCTGACCCTGTGCCTCATGTTTCCGGTCCAGGGAAGGCATGGCTTGGCAGTTCGGGCTGGACTGTTCCCATGAGGCACAGGGTCAGACTGATTTGCATATGGCCATGTCTGAACTGGGGTGGCAGAGTGGGCTAAAGAACGGTGATGGATCAAGCCCAGATCTGTTGACTGGGTGTGAGTGTTTGATTGGTTCTGATGCTCCGTCCATCATCACCCCCTTTTGTACCGCTTTGTTCGCCATAAGTTGGCAGGGTATGCTCAGACGTGAGTCCCTTGCTCACTTTGCCACTGGATTCAAGCAAGCCTGGCTGAAGACGGCTGAAATGCCAGAAACCGGTCCTAGGAAGCTTGTTTCCGGTCCAGGGAAGGCATGGCTTGGCAGTTCGGGCTGGACTGTTCCCATGAGGCACAGGGTCAGACTGATTTGCATATGGCCATGTCTGAACTGGGGTGGCAGAGTGGGCTAAAGAACGGTGATGGATCAAACCCAGATCTGTTGACTGGGTGTGAGTGTTTGATTGGTTCTGATGCTCCGTCCATCACCACCCCCTTTTGTACCACTTTGTTTGCCATAAGTTGGCAGGGTATGCTCAGACGTGAATCCCTTGCTCACTTTGCCACTGGATTCAAGCAAGCCTGGCTGAAGACGGCTGAAATGCCAGAAACCGGTCCTAGGAAGCTTGTTTCCGGTCCAGGAAAGGCATGGCTTGGCAGTTCGGGCTGGACTGTTCCCATGAGGCACAGGGTCAGACTGATTTGCATATGGCCATGTCTGAACTGGGGTGGCAGAGTGGGCTAAAGAACGGTGATGGATCAAACCCAGATCTGTTAACTGGGTGTGAGTGTTTGATTGGTTCTGATGCTCCGTCCATCACCACCCCCTTTTGTACCGCTTTGTTCGCCATAAGTTGGCAGGGTATGCTCAGACGTGAGTCCCTTGCTCACTTTGCCACTGGATTCAAGCAAGCCTGGCTGAAGACGGCTGAAATGCCAGAAACCGGTCCTAGGAAGCTTGTTTCCGGTCCAGGGAAGGCATGGCTTGGCAGTTCGGGCTGGACTGTTCCCATGAGGCACAGGGTCAGACTGATTTGCATATGGCCATGTCTGAACTGGGGTGGCAGAGTGGGCTAAAGAACGGTGATGGATCAAACCCAGATCTGTTGACTGGGTGTGAGTGTTTGATTGGTTCTGATGCTCCGTCCATCACCACCCCCTTTTGTACCGCTTTGTTCGCCATAAGTTGGCAGGGTATGCTCAGACGTGAGTCCCTTGCTCATTTTGCCACTGGATTCAAGCAAGCCTGTCTGAAGACGGCTGAAATGCCAGAAACCGGTCCTAGGAAGCTTGTTTCCGGTCCAGGGAAGGCATGGCTTGGCAGTTCGGGCTGGACTGTTCCCATGAGGCACAGGGTCAGACTGATTTGCATATGGCCATGTCTGAACTGGGGTGGCAGAGTGGGCTAAAGAACGGTGATGGATCAAACCCAGATCTGTTGACTGGGTGTGAGTGTTTGATTGGTTCTGATTCTCCGTCCATCACCACCCCCTTTTCTACCGCTTTGTTCGCCATAAGTTGGCATGGTATGCTCAGACGTGAGTCCCTTGCTCACTTTGCCACTGGATTCAAGCAAGCCTGGCTGAAGACGGCTGAAATGCCAGAAACCGGTCCTAGGAAGCTTGTTTCCGGTCCAGGGAAGGCATGGCTTGGCAGTTCGGGCTGGACTGTTGCCATGAGGCACAGGGTCAGACTGATTTGCATATGGCCATGTCTGAACTGGGGTGGCAGAGTGGGCTAAAGAACGGTGATGGATCAAACCCAGATCTGTTGACTGGGTGTGAGTGTTTGATTGGTTCTGATGCTCCGTCCATCACCACCCCCTTTTGTAACGGTCTTGGATTATCGCCAGGAGACCTTTGGGGATCTTGTACCTAATCAATGTCTACCACAGTCGCTTGCAGTCAACCAAATCAAATGCTGCCCAGAAATCTATGAAGCAGCAGGATACACTGCCCTTCTGCTCCATAGACTTCCGTGCAATGGACTAGAGGGCAAAACAATGGTCAGCTTTAGAAAACTCTCTTTAAAACCCCCGTGTACTGAAGGCACAATCTGATTTACTTCTACCCATACCTTGAGTCTTTCTAAAATTATTTTTGCTAATATTTTTCTCCTACGTCTAGTAGGTTAATTAATGTGTAATCCTTCTGGCCTTTTATGTCTCCTCATTTATGAATTGGGCTTATAATTGCTCCTTTCCAGTTTTCAGGTATATGCCCTGAGTTAAGTATACCAGACATCCTTTAGGTTAGGTTAGCCATAGTTTGTTTAACATTACTGTTTGTAAAGAGGGCCTTAACGTCCTTCTCAATACCTGGCCAGATGGAAATTCTCAGGCGCGCTGGTTCAACCCATTCTCCAGATATTCTACTCAGTTACCCCTCCCCCTCATCTTCTGTCACCACATAATTTGAAGTCCTCTGTATTTTACCAGAGCTTTCTTGGGCCAGATTCCAAAAGCCTTTTATATTTTTAGATTCAATTGCTGTCAATAGTTTTCCCCAGCAGCTCTCTTTATGCATTTATTTTTTTATTTATAATGACTTTTTTAATATTTTTCCTTTCTACATCATTCTTTCCCCTGAGTATTATTTCCCCTTTTCTTAAACTTTCTTTGAAGTTTCGACATTCCTCATTGAACCAGATCTTCTCTTTGCTCTGTTTTTTTCTTCCTACAATTACCAGAACTATTTATTTTCATTTTGACCCTTAAGCATTCAACTAGTTGACTAATTATATTTTCAAACCATCCACTGTTATTAGTGTTTGTGATACTTCCTAGTATTTGACTCTACTGAAAGGCGGCTAATTTTTCCATATGCACTCTGATGTGCGAGTTGTGAGCCGCCTTGGATAATTCATATGTACAGGGATGGCTATATCTCTTAGCTTTTTATTTCCTCCTTCTATTTTCATTATTAATGGGAAGAGTCAAATATCTTCATTCAGAAGGTTGGGACTCTTCTAGTTGCAAAACAATGTGTGTGAAGCAAAAAATACTTCGAGAGCTCAGTGAAATATTTGCATGCTTGAAATTAACTCTAACCTCCCAAAATGTACTATTGAAAATAAATAATCATGTGATTGTAGTCAACATGTATTGTGCAACACTCTCTTTTTTAGCATGAAGTGCCAGATTACAGGATGCACTCACATGTGGGATGGTCTACTTTTTTGAGGTGGATGTACAGGTGGTGTAGGATCAAATCCCAGAAAGTGACACAGAAGTGACCAATAAGGACAAATTGAAATTTGATCTTTTTGCATTCCAGAGAGACCTGTGTGTGCTTTTACATAACTACATTAGGTTTAAGTGAAAACCTTAAAGCCACAGTGAAGAATCATTACAACGCCAACAAGTATGGCCTTTTTACAGTGCATGCTCCGGTTGAGAACACTACAGATGACTATGCATATAGAACCTGGCCACCAGTCAATCAGATATCATGAATACAGATGCTGCACAGACAGGACAAATTGGTGCTAATGCATACACAGAAAATCACACATATGGTTGAGCTGTGTGCAAAGTAGTGACTAGTGTACTAATAATGTCTATAGTTAATGCAATATTTTTATGATTTAACCTGAGCACATTGTTTACGCAAACTACAATTATAAACAACCTATTAATCAACATTCTTCTGGGTCTTTTTTCCCTATGCCTAAAAGCTAGTAGCTGAATTCTGAAAAAAATCCTCTTCATTGGCCCTCCATTGGATATATGTGGTCCTCAGACTTCCTTTTTCAAGTTTTCTGGGACTCCTTCAGTGATTGAATGTCGCCATATTGCTCTCACTGCTGCTTGGCTTCAAAATTGGATGATTTCAAAAAAGCTTGTTGAATATCTTTACTATGAAAAGAACACTTTGGGGCAGATTTATGAGCCCCTTGCGCCACTTTTGCGTCACTTTTAACATGGGAAAAGTGACGCAAAAGTGGCGCAAGGGGCTCATAAATCTGCCCCTTTGTGTACAATGTCATTTTTGATCAAGTAGGAAGGAAACCTGTATAGCACACAATAGCCCCCAAAATCAAATCACTCGTGTGAATGTATCTACAATTGTCTTAGAACTAAAGTTGCACTATTTCTTCACATAAGCCCAGGGAAAATGGAAAGACATGCCTAATCCACTCTCCTATACGCCCATGTGACATCACCAGTTCTAATGTCAACTTAGAGTTTATGAGTGTGGAGAAAGTATGTGTTGGCCCATCTATATTTCAGATTTGTTCGCTAGACTTTCTGAAATTAATCCTTTGCCTACCAATTGTGAAACCTGTGGCATCTCACAATGTTTTTGTAATTTACTTTTAAGTCCCTAGTAGAGTGGTACCACATGTACCCAGGGCCAGTAAATGAAATGCTACTAGTGGGCCTGCAGCACTGATTGTGCCACCCACTCAAGTAGCCCTTCTAAACATCTCAGGCCTGACACTGCAGCCTGTGTGTGCAGTTTTAAACTGTCATTTCTACCTGGCAAAATCGTCCTCTTAACAGCCTCAAACCTTCCTTTTTGATACAGTCAAATCATCCCTAAGGTAGGCCCTGAACAACACAGAGGGTTGGCAGGGTGCAGTATATTCAAAAAGTTGGATATATACTTTTAACTTTTACACGTCCTGGTAGTGAAAAATTCCAAAATTAGTTTTTCACTACTGTAAGGCCTACCTATCCCATAGGATAACATTGGAGATACCATATTACATGTACTAACAGATACATTTCAATTAGGAGCAGGTATACAGGAAGAGTTTAGCAGAACTGGCACTATTGACATTCACAAGGCATTTACCACATGTATAAGAACATTATGGAAACAAAAATAATTTAAATTATTTCTGTAATATTCTTTCAATATTTGCTCTCATGAATTTTCAGATTCTTGGGAGTTATCTCTATTTCCAAATTGCAATGATCCATGTATCTAGCAGATGGGAGAGCTCCTGCATCAGATGTTGAATGCTGTTTATTTTACTGTATCTTTTCTGTTGCTTTTCATAAATTTAAGTTGTGACATTGTACAGATACATGTGTAAGCAATGACATGAATCAGAATAAGACTGGAGACATGTAATAGTTAAAGGGATAGCCTGATCTAGCGGTCAGACAATCTAGGTTATCTCATCAAATTAATTCAATTTAGAAATTGAAAGGTACATGTGATCACTTTATGAATGGATTTTGATTCAATAAAAACCTTACTTACACCATGTAAGGTAATGAATTGGTCATCCTGAATGAAACAGAGCAGGTGCGTACGCCACCTCCTCCCTCTCTTTTTGGCTTAGTGCCATCCTCCTGGTTGCCCTTGGGTCTGCTGCTGTCATCTCTGCCCATCATTGTGACTGCTTGTGTTCCTGTTTATTTAGTTAGTGCCTGATTTTGTGTTTTATTGTTTTTTTTCAGTTAGTGTCTGGTTCTGTGCTTCTCGTTGTTCAGCGACCCTTGCCACTTGCTTCATGCCAACTGCTTTTCCCGCTGCCCACATTCTGCCTTCCAGAGCTCTTCTCTCCTCCCAAAAGTTACTTACTGGAAGCCAAAGGCAAGCCTGTCTGTGCCTATCTGTGCCTGGCCTGGAACCCTGGTTCTTTCACCCCGCACCGCTACATTGCTGCAGACCTCAGATCCCTGGATCCTGGGCACATCGACAACAACTGCTGCCGCACATTTCCACCCATCACCAAAGGACCTTTCACCTATCAGCACTGCCGCTTCACCTGCAACACAGTAGCAATCAACAATGGCAGAGACACCTCGGACACAACTACATCCACCATGCTGACTGAAATTGCAGGTGCGCAACTCCAGTGCACTCTTCCCAACAAATGATTGCTCAGCAACCACGGCACAGGACTCTGGGTCACAATCTACTCCCTCACCCTGGATGTAATCTTCCTCACAGAGACCATGCTGTACCCCACCTCCATGCAAGACATCGTCACACCTGAAGGGTGCAAGATAACACACCAGGACCGAATCAACAAATACGGAGGTTGATTTGCCATCATCTACAAGGACACCATCTGCTGTACAAACTCCTCAGACAACTCGACCCCGATAATGGAGCATCTCAATTTCCAACTTCACACAGACGGAAAAAGCACCATCAGAGGCTTCACCGTAACAGGTCTCTCGGACTCTGCCTATGTCCACTGTGTTTGCCTGGAATTGCAAGTTTGGCTGATATTTACATATTTAGTTTCTAGTTTAAAATTGCCTTAAGTTTATTCTTTCTTTTAAGTTAACTCTGCCTGAGTTTAGCAGTATTAAACTCCTCTTGTCTGGTTTCCTGTCTGACTGCTGCGCCATTAAGGGCCATTCACTTCTTATATGCCCAATTCTCTATCCAGCTTCCTGCCAGACGCCCCCCTCTCACAGGACCTACTTAATGGAGGCCGCAGCGCACGGCGTGCTGAAGACACACCAAAGGCAAGCCCCTCTGCATTGTCTGCAATTGGACCATGCCCAGTGCTAGGAAACCTGGCTTCACTTCAGAACTCCTTGACCTGTACACCAGGTGCTGCATTGCATCTCCTCGATCTACAGTGGGACCATTCACCAGCTCCCGCTGTCCCTTCACATGCGACCCAGGACCACCCGCCTCCAAGGAAACCTGCACAACTCTTACTCCATCTAGCACGACAACTCCCGAACCACTCCAAGGCTTTCTACTCAATGCACAATCTCTCTCCCAACACACCACTGAAATGTGGGACACCATCACCACCCTCGCCCTTGACGTAACCTTCATCACAGAGACATATCTCAACCCCTCCTCTACCACCATCACCAGCACAATACACAATGGCTACAAGAACATACACCGTGACTGCACCAACAAACATGGAGGAGGCCTCGACATTATCCACAATGAAGCTATCCACTGCACCACCACCAACGACAATATCACACCAATTATGGAACTCCTAAACCCTAAACGTCCAGCTCCACACTGTCAGCAGAATGACCATCAGTCACCCTCACCTTCAGACCCCCAGGACCATGCTCCAGCTTCTGCAACACCATCACCGACTTCATGACCCCATGAGTTATATAATCCAAGTACTACATCTTCCTCGTGACATCAACTTTCAACTCGTTGACCCCCAAGACACCAACTCTGCCAACCTCCTGGAATGCATGAGCTACACCAGCATCATCCAGCTGGTCACTGACCCCACACACAGTGTAGGAAACAAGCTTGACTCAATTTTCATGTCCAGCAACAGATTCACATGCAGTCACAACACAGAACTCACATCTCAGGGTCACCGTGCATTGTCAACAAGCCTCCTAAGTCCTCCTTCAACAGCTGGAGCAAAGTAGCACAGACCCAATGGACTTAGGCCCTCAACTCCACCAAACCCAACCCCGCCACCAACCTAGAACAGGCCGTCAAGAACTTCATCACCTGGATCACAACTGCGCCGACCAAGTCGCCCCATCAAAACTACCAAAAATGGTGCACCAGTAGAGACACCATAGACGGAGCCACCTTCAATCAGCCCTCAACGAACACCACAGACACCTCAAAGTCACAAATAAAGATACTCTAGCAAACTGCATAGAAGCAAACACCAACCACACCAACGAACTCCTCAGTATCAAAAGAGAAGGCTCCTGTCCAACTGCCACGAGAACACTATCCCTCCCTCACAGGAACTCTTCAACAAGCTAGTGAACCATTTCCACAAAAAGATATCCACAACATACAGAAATGTCAAACTCCAACCCACTGACATCTACAGCCTCCTCACTCCTACTGACTGCACCCCAGACCACCCACTCACCACATGGGAACAGCTCACCACACTGAACACTGACACCATCATGAACTCCATCCATTCAGGAGCACACATGGACCCTTTCCCCCACTGCCTCTTCAACCTTCGAACCAAAGAGATCAGCCACCAACTTACGACCATCCTCAACAAATTCAACTCCACACCCACCTTCCCTGCCTCATAGTGACACACAGAAGTCAGTCCTCTCCTAAAGCAACCCTCCGTGGGCCCCAGTGACCTCCAAAACTACCACCCATCTCATTGCTCCCTTTTTCCACTAAAGTTCTCGAGAAAGCCATCAACCGTCAGCCCACCAAACACCTGGGGAGAATCAACTTGCTCAACACCTCCCAATTCGACCTCTGCACCAACCACAGCACTGAGACTGCACTAATTGCTGCCACTGACGATATCTACACACTCCTTGGCACTGATCCTCCTCAACCTCCCAGCAGCATTTGACGCCATATCCCACTACACGCTGAGATTGCCGCACATTGGAATCCAGGGAGACGCCCTCAGATGGATCACATCATTCCTCATGGGAAGAACTCCGAGAATCAGCCTTCCCCTCTTCACCTCTGATCCAAAGAATACCATTTACAGTGTCCCCAAGGCTCATCCCTCAGCTCCCCCTCTACAACACCTTCATGACACCCCTAGCCAACACTGTCAGAACCCATAACATCACCATCATATCCTACTCGGATGACACCCAACTCATCCTCTTGCTCTCAGCACTCAGCAGACCCCTCCACCATGAGGACCAGCTACCACAACTGCATGAACAGTGTTGACGATTGGATGAAGACCAGCTGTGTGAAGCTCAACATTGACAAGACCGATGTGCTGATCTTTGGGAAAAATGCCTCCCCGTGGAATGATACCTGGTGGCCTGCCAAATTCTTCCCCACCCTCACACTAACAGACCTCAACCGCAGGCTCGGCATCATCCTGGACAGCAAGCTCACCATGAAACAACAGATTAACGCAGTCTCCTCCGCCTGCTTCCACACCCTCCACATGCTCCGAAGAATCTTCAAATGGCTCCCCATCGAAACTAGAAAAAGCATCACAGCCCTAGTCGCCAGCTGTCCGGACTACAATAACACACTGTACTGAGATACCACCACCCAACTCACGAGAATACTCCAGACTATACAGAACTCAGCAACCAGACTCATCCTCAAACAAAGGGAGACACATCACCCCGCCTCAGGAACTTCCATATGATTCCCATCCAGAAAAGGTGGATCTGCTTCTAAGGTTACCCCCACTTTTTTGCATGGTGCTAAACTGCATTTGACTAGTCTGACTGGGATGCTGCTAATCAGGGCCTCAGTCTATCTGCTTTCTCCCTAAACTGTGTTGTCCAGTACTTAGGGACACCCCACATTGGATTCCGGGGTACCCTTATAGGTCCCTAGTATATGGTACCCATGTACCCAGAGCATAGGTGCCCCAGAGGTCTCCCATGGGCTGAAGCATGTATTATGTGACCCATGAGAGACCATGCAAAATGGAACTACAGGCCTGCCATTGCAGCCTGTGTAAGTTGGTGCTAGCACCACTTACTAAAGATATAGGTTTCCTTTATATCTAGGGTCACTGCACTTAAAACCTATAAGTCATCCCTCTAACAGGCCTTTACAATCCTGAAGGCAGGGTGCCAAGTGAGAGGGTACTCCTGCATGAGCAGGACACCCCTGCAGCCTACGAAGTCCATTCTCCTAGGTTCATCAGTGAAGCAGCCATATAACATATATAGAGGTGCACCACGTAATTCTGTGATGACAATCTCGAAAACGGCTGCAACAAATGCTATCACGGTTGGTATCAAACATTTTGGAATCATACCCCCACACCGTAAACAGTGTGGGAGGTATAATTCCAAGCACTGGAAGAGCCCTCTATTAGGATCTCAGTGCTCCCGGTACCAGCCTTCTTGACCCGGACAGCACAAAATGGTTGCTGCAGACCAGAGACACGATTCTGCCCTCCTGCTGCTGTGACAAGCTCGAGCAGGGAAAGGCAGAAAAATAGACATCCTGTCGCAGGGAGGTGTGACCACCTCCCAGACAGGATTTAGTGTATTGGGATGGCTGAGTGTGCTTGCCAGCGCCACTCAGTCTGCATGCGGGGACATTTGGTGTCCCTGTGCATAGTCCAGTTCAAACCAGTGCTGGGAGCTGTTGGCTCCAGCTCTGGCGCGAAACTGGACAAAGGACATGGGAATAACCTCCCCCCTGGCCAGACCCTCCCCTGGGAGGGTCCCGTCAATCTTCCCAACCCTTTCCCTAGGGTACTTAAGGACGTACCTGGGTGTAGGTCCCTAGATTCGTCATGGGATAAGATTCAGGTCAGACACAACTGCTCTTCTACCATCTGAGCACTCTGGACCTCACTGGACTTCGTTTGGGGCTGACTTCAGCTCCCTTCCAGTCTGCTGCATTGTCTGTGCCTGTGCATCATACAGGAACTTTCCTGTAAAGCCTCAAAGACACTTGAAGAAATCTCCCGTGGAGTAAAGGAGTCGCTCCCCTGCATTTGCAGGCACCCCAACTAAGTTGACCGGTCTGCTGATCATGAACTCCTCCAGACTTCAAAGGCTCTGCAACACAGGTGGTGGTTTTCCACAGCTTCCAAGGCCTGCCGTGTCCCATCACCAAGTTCGAGGACAGTATCCTTTGTGGGGGTTGCAATAACCGAACCCCTGTGCACAGCATCAACTTGTAGTTGCAAAGGCTTGTTGACTTCTTTCCAAGAAAATCTTTGGGCTCCAGTGACCAGAATCTTCAGCCACACCACATTTTGTGCATCGTGGCCTGCATCTTTTGGTGAGCTGCTTGAGGTCCTCTCGTGACTCCAGTGCGTCCGGCCTGCGGGTCCACTTGAGGGTCACTGTTGTTTCTTTTGGACTCCCCTGATTGCTTGAGGCCTGCCCACTCCCCTGCTCTTGGTGAGTCCCCTGAACCTTGCTGGTCCCGACGTTGCTCCTTCTTTGATTCCTATGTTGGTTGCATTTGCCAAGGCTTGTTGGTGCTCCCTCCGGACACCGACCCCTCAGCACTTGACAGCCTTTGTGGGACAGCTCGTGCACAGCTCCTTGTCCTCCTCAGCATCGCCTGGTCCTCACAGCTGCAGAGTCAAGGTCATCGTCATCCACCCTGCAACACCCGACATCGAAGGGCATTTGTCTTCTAAGTCTCCTAGTCACTCCTGAGTGACATAGACTCTGTCCCCTCTGCTTGAAGGTACCTCTCATCTTGAATCCACTTTCGGATTCCACCTGACACTTTTTCCTTCTGCAACAGCGGCACTTTCCTGAAGACCTCCATTGGGTTTGACGGCGGTTTCTGACACCCCTTCACACGTATGCACCCAGCTTCCCTGGTGTAGGTAATGTGGGTACTAGGGCATCCACAGGTGGGGTGGCTATCCAACCTTCTGTCTTCCATGGTGTTTCTTCAGGGTCCCCTGGGAAGGGTCCTTAATCTTTAAAAATCCAACTGCGACTTACACGTAGAGTTGTACGGAGCAAGTGGTTGTGTTCCCACACTGCACACGCTCTCCGTGAGGTCCCTAGCTACTCACATTGGGTGGTTCCTTGGGGTCCCAGCACTTCTATGTCCTCTCGACATTGTCTTGACCCAAGTTGTGGTTCTTATACCACTTTCTTAGTATATGGTTTTGTCCCCACTGTGTATTTTGTGCTATTTACTGTGTTTCTTTGATAAAGCATTGTGTGCATTGTGCATCGCAAACTGCCTGATTCCCAGAATAGGGCTGTTTCTGACCGCAAAAATAAATTTTGGTGTGTAGTAATACAAATTGCGATTTAATAACATGCAGTGGCAGCTCCTCCGCTTAGGCGGAGGAGCCCCGCCCACTGCTAATTAAGTAGTGCACAAAAGAAAAGAAAATGATAATAACATAATGTTTTTATCATTTTATTTTTCTTTGCAGAGCTAGGAGCCAGGTAGGGGCGGAGATGGGCTCCATGATGCCAAACAGAGTGAGGAGCGGTTTCCACTCCTCTAAGTGCACATGGGTTTGGCCGGCCGTAATGGTCCAGCCAAACCGTCATGCGTACTTGGCTTGTTCTCTATTGGGATGTGTTGCACAGCTCCGTGGAGAACATGCCCAGCTTCCCTAGGCACAGCCTGAGCATCCAAACAGGATCCTGCAGCATCATGATTAGCTGGAAGAGCCCGGAAGTCTGGGTGCTTCTGGTAGATTATAAGGAAGAGGACAGAGGAGAGATGTGTGGCAGCGCAGCAGCGAAGAAAAAGGTCAGTTACTTTTTTGATTTTGATTTTTCTATTGTAATCTCCGCCCCTCCAACCCCACTGGTAACATGTAACGGAATTGCACTTTGGAATTGCTAATACATAATAATTCCCTATTTGGAAGAGGCTTATATGGGGCGTCCCTTACAAATACCGATTAAGAATGGAATGTATGAATGTTTCATGACTGAAATGTGGTCACGAAACATTCACAATTTACCACCAACTTTAAGTTGGTGATAACCAATTCGCAATTGGGAAGGGTTCCCTGGGGCCACTTCCCCTTTGAGAATGCTAAAAAAAAAAAAAACATCTAAAGAGCAGACAGTGGTTCCATGGACCATTGCCTACTTTTACAAAATAAAAAAGAAACTTTTCATTTTTTATTTTAAACACATCCTGTTTTCTTTTGAGGAAAATGGGCTGCATTTAAAAAAATTATTGCTTTGTTTAAAAGCAATCACAGACATGGTGGCCTGCTGACCCTAGCAGGCCACCATCACTGTGATGACAGCGAACCCTAGTGGATCACAAATTGTGAGCTACTTCATTAATATTCATGATGTAGTTCTATTTGCGACCCACTACGAATCACTAATGGGCCATATTTTACTTTTGTACAGTGGTAGTAGCGAGATCCAAATAGTAAATGTACAAAAAATCGCTATTTGGTAATCCCTATTACTAATCTTTGCACATCTAGCCCTTGGTTATGTGCCTCCAGATGGTGTTCAAAATATGCAATTGCACATTCACACCTAAATATGGTACTTAGGGCTACATGTATGAAAAATCAATTTTGCATTCCTTAAATATCGAATTTTAGGTAATCGCTATTTAAGGAATGCAAAACGGTATCTTAGCTAACACTGGTTCCTAAAGATTGCAATCACAGTTAGGTGATCGCTATTAAATAATAGTACTCCACTCGTTCGTTCCATAGGTGCGAATGGTTTTGCATTACCTAATTTGAGATTACCTAATTGGTAATTGCAAATTAAGTTATCCAATTCCAAGGGTGCCTAGGGGCCTAAGGACCCCCTGAAGCATCCCAAAAAGAACTGTGCACATGTAAAATACACCAATGACCTAGGGGCATGTGTGCGCAACATGGCACTTTGAAAAATGCATTTCTGTGCATTTTTCAAAATTTGCACACGGTTACCATCAACTTGGAGCCAATGGTAATAGCATCTCCTAAATGCACAGTTTATATTTAGAAAATGTTTGATACATGTGCTAAGGGAATCGCAAATTGCTATTCTCTATTTGTAGTTGCAATTTTAGATCATCTCAATTTTTGTGACTACCTAAAATTGTGACTATAAAAAGCCTTTCAAACATCTTGAAAGGCTATATTGCAATAGCAAATTTGCAAAATTACTCATTTGCACCATTTGCAAATGCAAAATTGTTTGATACTTGGGGCCCTCACACTTTTTAATGATATACATTAATTTAATTGCACTTGCATAATCTAGTGAACAGATACATTGATCCAGTGTTCAAATAAAAACTGTAAAATACTGAAACAAATAATAGATTCAGCTGCAGATGAGTGATGACTTATTGAGTGTGAGGACACATGTTAAATTGCGAGCTACACCTTTGCAGGAAGTTAACACTGTCAATGGTCTCATTGGTAAACATGAACATTTATTGACAGAGCATGTGTGCATGCGTATCTCATGCTTCATCTGTGATGGACAATAATTTACTATTACCCCTTCCCTCTATATCAGACCATATGTATAGTAAAAAATGAAGAAATACCTTGTAAATTTTGTTTGAAAAATCTAACATCATTGCTATTATAGTCACATTTTCTACAATTTCTGCATTCTCCGACCACTGACTCCCAAAATTATATGCACTGAAAGACCAGATTGGGTGGCCATTATGTATGTTCAGAGCCCAAAATATGTGTTATTACATAAATTCTGCTTCCTGTGGGCTAATTAATTATTGGTATAGGCATATTGAATTATTATAATTAGTGGCTATTTTAGATTAACACACCTTCGCAGAGTGCTTCTGTGAGCCACTGATTGTTTGATTAAACTGTGAATAGGAAACTCTTTTAGGAAAGCTAATAATATCCAAAACAAAGCTGTGGAGCTCCAACGCTATAAAGAGAAAGAATAGGGGCCTATTGGCCTTTTCGGAAGAAGGGCTATACATTAGAAAAGCCACTATGCTTCCTCCAAGCAAATAGCAAATTGAATTTGGAAAGAAAATCATGTCTGTGCATATGCGTAGGTGTCTTTGTGAGAGGAGAGAGAGAGAGAGAAGGAAAGTTTAAACTAAAAAAACAATTGAGCAGCCACCATCAAAATTCCCTCCAACACCACCCAGGATAGACCAGCCTTCCTGCATTCACTTGAAATGCTAACATTTTTGTCAGAAACTTGAATTGTGTCTGACAAATGCTAATACTTCTGTCAATAATTTGAAACATACTATGCTCATACTCATAGAAATGCTTGTATCTCAATCACACATTCTGGTAATGCACCTCGAAATGTTCATGTTACGATCAAGAATGAGTGATGTTCCTACTTAGTCAAGAATGTGAACCATGCTTTTAGAACCGCAAATGCAACCATTCCTTTCAGTCGCCCAACAGGCCCAAATAACCTTGCTTGAGTACTCAAAATGTAGCCAGCCTTAGACAATAAGCCATCATAAATGGCTGCTAAAGAATCAAATATGTTTAAGACACCCAAAACCTAAATCTTTTCCAGCTCAGAAACACTAGCACCCCCTCATGTGGGACAATAATGCCAGTAGACAGGTAGTGTAGGAGGAGGAAGCTGTGATGTAGAAAAGTGCCTACTTCCATCTATGCCTCATTCAACTCATAGGATCTTGTCATCTCCCTCAAAAAATTCATTCACCCTAGAAAGAGATTCTAAAGCACACCTTCCTAAAACAGCACATTATCTCGTCTTTAACAAGGGATCCAGGTGAGTTCCATCTTCTCCAAATCAGTATTCTCGTCAGACTATTGAATGCTCTTTCTTCAGTGTCACAGTATATCTAGGCTTGACAAACAATGTCACACCTTATCCCACCATTTATCAAATTCTTGCCTCTAATCTTCAAAACTGTCCTCCAAGAAAAGGTTTGGAGCATTATCATGAACTTTCCAGCAAAATCGTGCAACAAACTCTCACAAATACCATAACAAAATAGTGGACTTGTGTGTAATCCAAAAAAGAAAAACTAGAGGACGCAACATCTCAGGTCCAACATTACATGCAAGACAATCAAAGAAAAAGCAGAAATCAAAGAAAAATACCCACATAAAAAACCTCCCTATATCATACCAGATTAATATACCACAAGGTGATATATGATTCCAAAAGAGAATGTCTCAGGGGAAGTCCTTTAGAAAGCCAGTGGCACTGGGAAACCCATCAAATGTAGTTGAGACTTTTATTGCCCACACCTTTACTGTGCATACATTTCCCAGTAATCAAGACCATTGGGGTAGCTTGGTCATCTCCTTCCTGGAAAAAAATGAGAAAATAAGAGAATCAATAGCATTAGCCATTCTCCTATAAAGCCCTCCCTCTGACATCACACTCAGTGACACACCATGGTGATACTCACTCTAAAAAAGCATCATTAAACCAAGAAGATCTGGGCAGTAATTGCCCAACTGCTAACCCACCCTGTATGTTCAAAACCCTAGAACATTTAGTCTTTCCACAACTTCAATCCCACAAGAAGAAATAAAAAATGCTGGATACCTGTTGAACCAGGCTTCATGTGGAGTTTCCCTGTGCACAGCAGCTTCTGCAACTAGGTACATCAATTGTTTTTATATAGTATAGATATGTATTATTAAAATCATGTGTATTTGTTCACAATCTGTTGTGGCGCTTTTTTATGAGGAATAGTGATTCTGGATGCAGGTGGGGAGGCTGTGAAATCTGGAACATTAGAGAGTTTAAGTTTGTTTGCATATTGATCTCAAGGGAAATTCTGTCAAATGTTCTGTAAAGTGGCACTTTGTCACCTTGGCGTGTGGCGTCCCTCTCATTATAGTAAAAAAATATGTGGAAATGTGGCTGTCACCATGTCACGAGTTCCCCGTTACCCCGATCAGTGAGCCACCCGAAGAGAGGGAAATGCCAGAAGAGTGGTGGTCCAGTCCTTCTGAGAGTCAATCTCTCCTTGCCTTTCAGCCGGGGGATTGGAATGCGGAAGCTTGCACTACCTGGTATGAGAGCCCTCCCGATGTGCAGCAATATACCTTTAAGCCTCCCAAAGATAGAGAACGCTCAGCCTGAATGAGTGACGTCATTCTGCCCTGGTCAATCAAAACGCGTGGCTGGATTGAAGTGGAAGAACAGAGTCCCGGAAGACGTGGAGCCGTGGCGGGGAAGACATATGAGCAAGAAGCAAGGGGGAGACCTGGAGAACAATTGTTAACGCAGGCACAAGGTATCCCCGCTGTGACACCCGAGCAAGAGCCAGGAGGCCAACGACCCTACGGACCACCAAGCCATGTCCTAGGAGGAGTGTGGCTCCTTCAGGTATGGGACCGTTTTGCAGGGTGGGTCGGGAAGAGGGGGAGAGAGCACAAGTAGCTGTTTGTTTTCATGCATGTATCCTCCTGGTTGACTTCCCTCCGTTTTCACGAGCACTGCACACCCTCCCTCCCCCCCAGAGTGAATCTCCTGCACCGGTGTCCCTGCACTTTCCCTTCCCGTACCAATAGCAAAAGGACCGCGAACCTGACATAAGGTTTTTTTTTTTTCATGGTTTGTTTAATACGAGTGTACGAGACTCTGTCCTGAGCCGATACTGGCCTAAGACGAGAGGAACATTCGAGAGGAACCAGGACTTACTAGCAGAAACGCCCGGATAATAAGTATTATCCCTGCACTGAAAAGACTTTAAGACTGGCCTCATTTAAACGCCGTGCACATAGGAAAATAAAGCCAAGTTTATCACGACGTGGAGTGGACCTTTTCTCTGATCCAGATCCCGTAGTCCCCTCCCCGTCTCACACCACTACCTTGAAAGTGTAACACAGGCACATTCATGCCCTATCACATACTTGGATATAAAATATACTGAGACATCAAATAGAACAATAATACAATAAGTAGGGAAGAGACACTAGTAAAAGTTTGACATTCATGTAAAGTAAAAATTGAAGAAAGACTCATTTTGAAACAACTAAGAAGCTCGACAAAGAACGGAGGAAGCATTACAGAGGGCAGGCAGAAAAACTGTGATACCACAAACATGTAAGTGTACATCATATAAATGCATGCATGGGAAAATGCATACACCCAAGTAATTCAGAACTCAAAACAGAATTTCACAACTAATCCTGAAACACAGCTACTGTCAAAGCTTGTCTGGAATTATTTGTGAATTGCTAAAAAGACACAAACTTACATCAAATGTAGGTCTAGTCTAATAAAGTTTGCTTCCACCTGTTTTAGAGACCCATGCTCTGTTATAAGTTAATAATGGTAATATTCACCACTGGAAAGGGAGGTAATGACTTTTAATTGCCTAACTATGAACTACTATGATGCATTGGGACCAGACTAAGACCCCTGCCGGTTATGATAGGAATTGCCAAAGTAGCTCTGAAAGCCAGCACAAGGAGAGCATAAAGGCTACTACATTACAATTGTTTGTCTCCGTCCTCCACACTTTATTAATAATGCCCTTTTGAGAATTTCTTTACTTACATCTCTCAAACCCACTTTCTCATCAGGCCACCGCTTTTTCTTTCCACTCCAGGTGCCAATAACTTAATGATGCCCTCATTGTTTTCTTTCCCCAACGTTTCTTACCCCAATCTGTTCTCTCATCTCTACTGAACTCACTCCTTGCAGTCACTGGCCATCATTTCCCATCCATCTCTGTCCCCACCTGCTCTTGTTCCCATGCTTGCTCTCTACATCTTACTTCCCCACTTGTTTCTGTATCTTCAAAGCCCTCTCCCTCACCGCCTCACTTGCCAATGCACCTGTCTCTATCTGCTGCCTTCTGTCTTTCTCTCTAGCTGTGCTGTATCTATTTGACCAGCCCTCTGTGCCGATGGTGGTATCTGATTCTATCTTACTGTGGCACATTTACCCGATCTTTCTCTCCTCGCCATGCCTGTCCTGCTTTCTTGGGGCGGCCCTGCATATGTTCCCACTCTCTGGTGTACCTCTAGATCGGATTCACTGAGCTGACTCGGAGAAGCCGAGGCAGCAGGCAAACACCAGTGACCAGCGCTCAATGTCCAGGCTTTCGGAGTCAAAGACAGCTTTACAGAGCATGATCTCATACGTGTTCTCGTGTGTAAACGTGCATGTTTGTATGTGACTCTTCTAGATATGAATCTTAATTTACGGTTTGTTTTAATAAATATATACCAAAAAGAAAGGCACCCGCTGTAACGAGCGAAACGTTAGTTGTTTTGCTAATAGGATTAAAAGAAAATGCTATCTATTTTCAAACGTATGAGCAATTCAGACACAAAAAGATGGAAAATATAAATATTTTACTATATACAAAACTCTTCAAATGTCAGCGAATTCGTTTTTTGTGCCTATTAGCGTTTAAGTGAATTTCAGTATGGGAAGTAAGTGTGCCGTTCTTGATTGCTTCCTAATTCGATGTGTGGCACAACATAGGTGTGTAATATTACCAATTTCTGTTATTGTTCAGAACCAGAGGCTGTTCTCCGGAGCATGCTGCTTGCACATGTGAAATAGCGAAGCCTAGCAGCATTACTCTGGAGTAGGGGCTTAACTCCCCTCTGAATTATTTAAGCAACGAGGCATCATTAGTCCTGCACATATTAGTGTCGCAAAAGAAAGATCTCCTTGATTTTTTGATAATCCCTTGAAAATGCATGACATTTCCCAGGGGGTTCATGTCCTAGCAAAACTACATTAATGATTATCTCTATGTTGAGATCAAACTCTGTTTTGCCATATACGGTGCAAGACAGGTGGTGCATTCCTGTGGAGTTCCGGCCCTAATGATGTGTCAAACTTAAAATGTTCAAAAGCTCCAATTAAAAGCAGAACTGAAATATGTATGGCTCTGTTCCGCCGGTTTACATCAACCACGGTGCATCTACATTGCATGCATCTTCACAATCCTTACAGACTGTGCCTTAGGTGAATATAAAAGGTGAGGCAATTATTATTGTCCTTTTTGGGAATTCTTTTATCAAATGCTTTTTCAGGTCAAAAATATCATGATTCCTATTATTAGGCAGTAAGAACATTATAAGGGCACATAATGCATGAATTAAGGCTTGTCTTTCAAGCAATGATTATGGATGGGATGCGCTTAATAAACATTCACACTATGATAAGATAGATTTCTATAAATGTCAATGTTTTTTTATAGAAAGTCATCCTTTTGTTCTGCCCCCACCCCTATTTGTTTGCTGAATTATATTGGTGTTAACTGACTGACTGTACCCTGGGCTCTGCTAACCAAGCCCAGGGCCAATGCTATCTGCAAAAAGGAACATTTAATAGGGTACACTTACAATTGGCAATGTCAGAGTCTATAATTTCCTAGTAGATAAGAGGGCCTTATTGTTGAATGTTAGACCCCCCAGGGTTACCTCGGGGTAGGGGGACATGTAACTATAAGAAGGGCCTTATAAAATATGTTTTATATGCACTGATGAGGGGAAAACTACCCATTTCATTTTCCCTCATTGTAGATACCTAGCTCCATGGACTAACATTGGTGTATTTTATTTAGGTATAAATGTTACTCGGAAAGGAGTAAAATATCATTCAAGGACTTAAAAGAATTGTGTTGATAAATGCAACATCTTGCCACTGTTACATTTATCCTAACTAGTACAGAAGAAAAATTATGGAGCGTTTTCTTCTGTAAGTCAAAATCCAGCCTTCTAGTCGTCACTGCTGATTGGCCAGCCTTAACAGGCTTAGCGAGGAGGCTTTCATTAGGTGATAAGTGGCCTGGCAGGAGCAGAGGTTATCTGATGGAGACATCTCTGCAGCTGGGGAGGACGTGGCCTGCAGAGGGGGCTGGGTAAATCAAATTTCTCTGAAAGGGAGAGCCAATCAGTAAGGAATGCCAGAGGTGCCTACCCCCACATCCTTTACCCCAGCCATATGGCAGGTTTAGAACAGGAATTTTCCGAGCTCAGGTGGAGGAGAGGTAATGGAGATGAGATACATAGTGGGTTGGCTTAGCTAGATCTTAATCCCCTGGAGACAAATCATCCATGTTGAATTTTGGAAGTGCAAGGCTTTGTGGGACAAGAAGATGCTACACTTTGGAGGATGCTGTCATGCCATGGTTAGAGGTGCACCCTGCTTGTCACCACAGAACAATGAATACATATCTGAGAGCTGCATAGTCTCTCGGATCTGCTGCCTGAAACTACAAGGAAAGGAAAAACTACCATGCTGGAATCTAGATTTGCACCCAAAGACCTGCAATCTGAATGACTGCACCTGCTGCACAATATGGTACTCAGCCCTGAAGACTGGGCCTTGCTTCAAAAAGGATTAGGGAGTGGACTCCCTGCAAACTATGGTTTAACAGAGCCCATCTGCATCATCTCCACCAAGAGCACCCATCCTGGAGTGTGTCCAGTGGACTTTTAATGAGTTAGCCGGGTGCATTGTGGGAACTGTAGTCCAGACATCCCAGAGACCATGTAGGAGATTACAGACCTTTGGATTGGTGATTTGGACACTTTGAACCTACAAAGAGACCATCAGGAGGCACCTCCTGAAGTTTGGGGAACATTGGAGATGTTTTGTGAAGAATCTCGAAGAGTAGACTGACCCAACCTCGAGAGTCAAGCCGACTACCTTCAACCGCGACCCAGCCAGGATTTCAGGTTCGTCCAGCAGAGATCTTCGGAGCTCCAGACTTCCAGAATTTGACCAGCAAACTTTCTCCAAATTCAGCCTGCTGTGGAGGGTCGTGCAACATCGGAAGAAAAAGCTCCATAGTCTGAGGTTAAAATTTTGACCGGGGCCTTAGTGAATCTGATCTGGGCTCCATGGCGGTCCACCTCAAACTTTGACTTGGTCCCGGTCAAGTGCAACCAGATGACCGAGAGTGGTGCTATATGTTTTTAAGCACTATAAAGTGGTTAATATTTAAAAATTCATATCTCCCATTTCCTATATTGGATTTCTGTCGTTTTGGTGTCTATTTGTTCATAACAATATTTCCTACTTTCATAAATTGGTGTGGGATTTTTATTTTGTGTCATGTCTTACTTATTCGATCTATTGGTGTTTTTAAATGCTTTACACTCCTGTCTCCTAAGTTAGGCCTGACTGCTCCTTGTCAACTACCAAGGGGCAAATTTACTGAGACTTGTACTGGACCCCATAACATATTAGTGGACTTATCACTAGTGGTAGGTGCATACCTAGCCCCACCAAAAACTCACTTTCCAACAGTTTTATTCTCAGCACTTCACCTCTACTTGTATTTTTCTCTCATTCTCTGGGTCCCTTAAACATTTCCTAGATTCACATAAAAAACTTTCCTCTTTTTCAGTTTAGACATATCACGGTTTGAACATCAAAACAATGGCTTTTTTCCATTATTACAGAAGCAAATTTAATAATAATAACAACAACACCAACAACACCACGAACAACACAAATAATAACTACAAAAATAATTATAATAATGTTAATAATAATAATAATACTAATAATAATCATAATAATAATCATAATACTTCCATAATGTATTCTTTATAATAATAGCTCAGTTCCATGTAAGGCTTAATCCAAAAAAATGTGTGTTATTTCTAATCAATGTAAATAACAGGTGGCCTGGTTACCCACTGTAATGACTCTTTATGTACTGAGCACAGAAGGATGAAAGACTGACTTGAAAAACGTTTTGGATTAATAATATTGTGTTAAATGCTCAGACACTACTTCTGCTCCGTGGAATTGCGTAGGCACAACAAGAGAGTGCCATCGTTTCCTGGTCTCCCAGCAAAAGCCAACTCATGAGTAATTGTCTTAGCAAGTTGGATTTTCAGTAGTTGAATTGGCTAGAACATTACCAAGTTAAATTTTACAGATGTATAAAAAGATTGCTTGTGTCTATGGGTGTGTATATGCATGCACTTTGCTGTAACTCTCAAGAACCATTAGAAAAATATATGTTCTGGTGATGAGCCCAATACACTGAGGGCCTGATTCACAAAGGTAAACTTTCACATTTGTGTACGTTTATGCTTTTTCATTGTAAACAATACTGCATTTTAATAGTATGTTTATGATTGTGGAGACTCTGCAGTTGGGGCGGAGAACTCCGCACATAAAAAGGTAGGCCTGTCCTGGCCTGTCCTATGTTGTTTGTTGCACTCATAAGCTTACGGGAAAAGCATAAACTTACAAAAACATTTAAGTTTACCTTTGGGGATCAAGCCCTGTGTTTCGTCCAGGAGCCAATCCACAAAGGTATTTTGGAGTACATACAGTAGTACCCCTATATTACTATCTTTCATAATCTTGCATTTTTATTATTAATAGGTACTTAATATGGCGCTAGCGACTCGTCCCCAAGTCTCAGCGCTGTGGCAGGAGTCAGATGAAGGTGGAAGATCAAAATAACCAAATATTGAGATGTTTTTTAAAATCAATGAAGTCAGTGCATGAACGAATATACAAGAGGAGCCTGTTCCAATTATTGGGCGCCAGATACGAAAAGACCCAATTACTCTATTTAGACGTACGTATACGGCAAAGACAGCATTTCTGTGAGTTTCTTTTGTATGGTATCTAAGTCCTTTACTGAACAGGGACTTATGAGTCAGACAGAGCAGTTTAAACACTACTCTTTTCCTAAGGGGGAGCCAGTTGAGGGCTCTGAGCAAGGGAGTCGGCGGTGCGCCTGGCAGCAGTTTGTTGACCAGACGGGCTACAATGTTCTGGAGGATCTGCAATTTGGAGAGAAGAGATTTGTTGGCCGCTAGAGTCAAGGCATTTCCATAGTCAAGGCAACTAATTATTAGTACCTAAGTGACAGTCTTCCTTGAGCTGGAAGCCAATGTAAAATTATCCTGAGGAGGTGCAATATACCGACACCAATGCTCCACGTGGATAAGGCCAGATCCTTCATAGATAGTTAATCATCCATAAGGACACCTAGATTCTTGGAGAAGACACTGGACACAGCTCAATCGGCCACCATTCCTCCGACCAGTGCAGCTGAGCTTCACCAAACAGAAGGATCTCTGTTTTGTCCCCATTTAGCTGAAGACAATTAAAGGACATCCATGTGGCAATGTTCCTCATGCAGGTGATAAATCTATGTTTGACATTTTCAATCTCATGCCTAAAGGAGATGACCAGTTGTGAATCATCTGCTTAGGAAAGAATTTCAAAACCATAGAACTTGACGATCTGGGCAAGGGGTGATACGTAGACGTTAAAGACCATGGGACTTAAGGAGGAGCCATGTGGCTCCCCCTTGCCCAGGGAGAGGATCCTAGATTGAAAGGTACCAAAGGAA
Organism: Triturus cristatus; assembly: GCF_964204655.1. Classification (NCBI taxonomy): domain Eukaryota; kingdom Metazoa; phylum Chordata; class Amphibia; order Caudata; family Salamandridae; genus Triturus; species Triturus cristatus. The sequence continues at coordinate 465,293,794 of NC_140589.1, forward strand.
ACCATTTGGGTTCTACAGTTAAGAAAACCCCTAAACCAGTCAACGGCAGTTCCCTGGTTACCTATCTCATTGGGACGTTGAATCAGGGTGAAATGTGGGACTGTATCAAATGCCACAGACAGCACAAAGTGTATGAGCATTGCTGGACTACTGATGTCCAGGGACAGTTTAATAGAGTCTACTACAGCTATTAAAGTCCTTTCTGTTATATGGGAAGCTCTGAAGCTCAACTGTGAGGCAACCAAAAGATGATGATTGAATAAACAGGAGGAGAGCTTTTTATTAACATAAGCCTCCAGCACTTTGGCTATCAAAGGAAGATGGGATACAGGGTGAAAGTCAGATAGCTCCTAGGAATTTGTATTGGGCTTTTTTGAGATAGGTGTTAAATATGCAGGTTTCCATTCCAGAGGAACAGCAGCTAGGGTTATTGATTTATTGCACAGTGAAGTGATGGAGCAAGTAGAGTGGATAAAGTGGGCATTACGTGTGGGGGACAGAGATCAGAGGGAGAGACAGATTTTCCTTTAGCTAGCAGATCGAGCATCTGAGTTTGAGAGATGGGCTCAAATATTTCAAGCACAACCAAGGTGTCCCTGTGGGAAGGATTTGTAGGACATGGGTTAGGGGGAAGTATGGCATTGGTGTGAATGCTCAGATAGAAGTTTTCATTTTTGTTTAAAAATGGCTTGCCAAGGTGTTACACAGCATCTGAGAGACAGGGATGGCTGAAGTACAGGCCACATGTCTGGTGAATTCCTTTAGGACATTGAAAAGGTATTTACCAGAGTTTCCCACTTGGTCTATCTTGTGGATGGTATATTGTCTACATGCTGTCCTAACTTTGTTGTGATAGACACCTAAAGCTAGATGGTAGTTTGTTTTATCACTAGCTGCATACGAAGCCCTCCATTTCTGCTCCAGTCTTCTGCAGCTCGATTTAACGAGCCTCTGGCCGGTCTTGTGCCAGGAAGCATTCTGTGTGCTGGTTTTAGAGGAGTAATTTTTGTATGGTGCAACTATGTCTAGTGTTTGGGAGAGCGACTCCTGAAACAACGTTAAGCAGAATTGATGTCCTGCATGCTATCTAAATTAGGTGCACTGAAAACAGACTGGAAGGACTAAAGAGTGACCTCTCTCCATGGTCTTAAACTCGGACGATTTTCAGTTTGGGGTTTTGAAAGGGAGGCTCAAATAGGGATCGGAAAACTAATGAGAAATTGGTCAGTCCAGGTTATAGATTTAGGGCTGCCTACGTAAAGGAACCTTGAATTTGAAAAAATTAGGTCCAATATGTGACCCGCTTAGTGCATAGGCACAGTAACTGTTAACTGTAGGTTTAGCGTTTCATGATCAGATAGAACGATCGATATATCAAGGTCGGAGGCTAGTTCTCCATGGCAGTGGAAGTCCACAACCAGGAAATTCTCCATGGTCGAATTCTTTCTTGGAGCAGATGGTGGGGGGGGGGTCGAAAGACTAGACCACCATTCCTGTACAACCGTGAGTGGTTTCCAGTTTAATTTAAGCTGTCTATGCACTGGCAATGAGTAGAGAATCGATGATCTCCACTTTAAGAGAGTTGGCTACTTCTTTGCCCTGATTAGAATCCCTAAGTCTGACCAACTTGTAGTTGTAGGGGAAATCTATGGGAGGGCAAGGAAGAGCCAGCGCATGTAACCAGGTTTTGATGCTAAAACAGACATCTGGTTTCACAGATGCAAGAAAGTTCCATATTTCCATTGCATGTTTGGGAATGAACAGTGCATTGCAATAGAGTCTTTTAGTGAAGGACTATTTACTAAGGTCCAGCCAATGGATTTTTAGAAGAGACTTTTATTCTAGAGGTGAAGGTTATTGAATTACATGGCCAGATACAAATTGGTCTGGCGCTCTCCCTGTTGCTGCATGGGGGAGTTGCACATAAATCAGAGCAGGAGAATCTGCACTTACAGCACGAGAACTGCACTTACAGCACGAGAACTGCTCTTCCACATACAGTGGGATTTGGGGGGTGCAATGTAGGCAATTGGTCCTAAGATTTCTTAGCTCAATATTGGTACAATGCTGTATAGAAGGAGACCGACCTACCTCAGTGGGAGCAGATGTAGGATTCCTGGTGCCTGGCGTTGTTCAGGCATGGATGGGTGCAGACAGGCTTGTCTTTGGCACGCCTTCTGTGCACCAGTGGCACGTCCGATATGCATCAGTGACAGGTTGTCAATTTAAATGAATCCAGAGGAAAGCAGCTAGACTACAACCATCCTAAAATGGTGGTTGTCGTGGTGTAGCTGAACAAAAAGTGAAAGCCCCAGGCTTGAGAGCTCAGGGACAGGCAATATGGATAAGTAGAATGAAGTGCTGGTATGAATAGGTTAAAGACAACATAGAATAAGTAAAGTCATGCACAGAATCATTTATAAAAGATTTGCTGCTACATACTTGCTTGTATGCTGCACATTGGTGTCAGGCTGTCAATTTATAAGAATCTCAGGGAAATCAGCTAGACATCAACTGTCCTAAAATGGCGGTCGCTGCGGTGTAGTTGAATGAAAAGTGAAAGCCCCAGGCTCCCTCCACACAAATGGCAATCCTTGCGGACTGGTAACTTTGTGAATTGGCACCAAAAAATATATAATGGGAATACATTTGGAATTTTCAGGGAATATTTATATACAAGTAGTATAAATGAAACACAGCTATACTTGAATGTCTCATTTGCTTAAGACATCCAATGCTGTAAATGCTGCACCTCATCCAGTCCTGGGTGTCCAGCTGCTAACTGAAGCTCAAACCAACCAAGATAGAATTCTTATTATTTGCCAAGACCAAAAACTCAAAACAGTCAAAACCTGGCCCAATGCCATCAAACTTGATGGCTTCAAACACCAGCTTACACTGATGCACCCTGGATACAACCCTCCTCCCTCAATGAGCACATTCCCAAAAAACATAAAGCAGGCCAAGTGCTAGCTATCTTTACTAAAGAAATTGAAACTGTTTCTTTCAGAAAGTGAGTTCAACATGTTGTTCGAGCACTTTTACTCTCTTATTAGGATGGTCGTACTATTATGCTCAATGACCCTCCAGACTCCACATCGGCACCTTAAGGGCATTCTGCACACAACAGCACCTCTCATCAGGACCAATTAAAAATAATTACATCAATCTATCCTGTTGAAACTCCATTAGCTGCTCTTGCTGGTCCACATCAGCGTCAAAAAAAGCTGCATATTTACAAAGACATTACAACCAGCTTCTCGCCTATCTTGAAGACAAGCTCACCATGTCTGGTAGTTCTTCTTACATCTGCAGCCAGGACCCAATTAAGGGGCATATTATCAAGACAGGCGATAAAAATTATCGCCGCTTTAGCGGCAGAAAACTGCTGCTAAAACTGCGATAATGGGCTTGATAATATGCTCTATGGAATTCCAATTGAAGCCCATGTTAGATGTGAAGGACATCTAACCTGAGGGGTGATAATTTTATCACCTGTCTTGATAATATGCCCCTTAGACCGCAGACGCAGAAGTGTATTAAAGAAAAAACAAGGCAGCAGGACTTTTCCAGCTATACGCCCGGGATCTGGAAAAACATACCTGTATCCATGAGGGCCACCCCAATGCTGTTCCAATTGAGGGAAGCATTTAAGACACACCTCTTAAAAACACTACATCATGATGCATTTACAATCCACAAACCAACTCCCTCTTCTATTACATGTAGACGTTATGTTTGTCCTAGACATGTACACTGCTCCACTGCGATCTGATTAGGTTTGTGCTGTAGAAATACAAAATACATACATATATTTATACATGTAAATGGACTTTGTCCTCTTTGCACTTTTACAAATAGAGAGTTAGATTTTGTTGTCGTTGATTGATGCATGTAGGAATGTGTGTGGGAATCAGTGCCATTGCATTTAAAGCCTGTCAAACAGGGAAACATTTCAGTCGTGGCTAGGAAGATAGAAAAAGTAGGTAAAGCGCTGTATGATAAACAGTACACCAATGTAAATAATCAAAACTAAATGTGATAGTAAATAATCATGAGGTACAAAAGGAACGGTGCATACTGTAGACTTTGTAGCAAATAAGAAATGAATATGGGAGACCACGTGACAGTTGGTCAGCGTAGGCTAAGCCACTTGGAGAATGTAATGGGAAAGAGTTTTAACAAAACCTCATTTTAGATATAGTTTCTGTTTGTTACACTCCCTAGAACAAAAAAGATTATAGTACAACAATTAGAAATCCATAATAGACTACTAAGTGTGGTAAGGAGAACTACGGATCTTTAACTTTTCTAAAAAACACATTGATTTATCGTCCGAAAGAAATAACGTCACAATTATTAAGGTAAAGTTTGCCAAAAAAGAACACCGCAAATCTTTTCTGATCACTTTTAAGCAAAACCATTATTGCCTGTACTGAAACAAGTAAATAAAAATGGGTTGGAGGTGGCTATATATATGTGGGTCCATGAAGCTCTGGTAATAACATTGCAGTACAAATGTGTATTTCTTAGAATTAGAATATTTAAATGCAAGTGATATTTTCTGTAGCCTACTGGAAAAATAATTTGAAGCAATAATTTGAAGATGTAATACTGTGGTAATGTTATTACCTTATAAGTGAAGTTGAAATCTAAACTATTTTCACCTGCAGCTATCTCTGAACCTGAATTACAACACGGGCAGATTTTTCAAAACAAGACATGTTGGGCTTAAGATGGCCAATCACCGAGAGAGAAATTTAGGGGCATATTATCAAACCCATTATCGCCGCTTTAGCGGCAGTTTTCTGCCTCTAAAGCGGCGATAATTTTAACTCTGTTTCTTGATAATATGCCCCTTAAATTGAAAGTTTAAAGAGGCATATTATCAAGCACAGCGTTAAAATTATCGCTGCTTTAGCGGCAGAAAACTGCTGCTAAAGCGGCGATAATGAGCTTGATAATATGCCGCAGAGAGGGGCATATTTTCAAGCATGGGGTTAAAATTATCGCCGCCATAGCGGCAGAAAACTGCCGCTAAAGCAGCAATAATGGTCTTGATAATATGCCGCAGAAAATTCCCATAGAAGCCCATATTGTCACCAAAACATGGGCTTCTATGGGAATTCTCTGCGGCATATTATCAAGCCCATTATCGCCACTTTGGCGATAATTTTAACGCTGTTTCTTGATAATATGCCCCAGAATTATCGCCGCTTATGCCCCAGAATTCCCATAGAAGCCCATGTTTTGGTGGCAATATGGGCTTCTATGGGAATTCTCTGCGGCATATTATCAAGCCCATTATCGCCGCTTTATTTTGATAATATGCCACAGAGAATTCCAATAGAAGCCCATGTTGCCACCAAAACATGGGCTTCTATTGGAATCCCCAAGGGCTAAAGCGGCGAAAATTTTAACGCTGTTTCTTGATAATATGCCCCAAAGTCTCTTGATGTCAACACTCTTGAACAGAATATTCACCGATGCAGCAATCTCCATATACATCAAAAATAACACCCATAATAGTGCTTTAAAATTTTTGAAATGGCATATCGAGAGGATCAACATAATCCTCAACACCTCCTTAGAAGCTGATCTTTTTAATAATGCTCATTTGAATGATGAACATTGATGATATACAAAATGACGATTTTTGTCTGATCTTGTTTTAGTTTATCATCTTTACATGGCTTCTAATTTGGAACAGTAAATTCAATTTTAAAAAACAAACAAAAAGGCCACCTGATGCAACACATTCACATCAATTCATAGGCATAGACTTCAATTTTTACAGTCTCTGCTCACAGACATTAGAGAAGCAAAAGGTGTAGGTCAAGCTCACCATCCGCTGAGGATAATGTCAATAATATGCAGCCCTTCCTCCTGTATTACTTACAGCACCAGTCAATTCCCTGCCTACACTATACTGCAACAATATACAGTGCAGGAGATGCAGGTAAGGAAAAGCAATAGCAAGAAAATAACAGAGGTACAGGGGCACCTCGTGAAGATAAAAGAGAGGAGCGGTGTTGGAGGGGGTATTCCCCATTAAAAATATACATTTAAACAAGTGGATTGTGACCCAGTTTTAAAGCTATGGTCGGCTTCTGCAGCCCCCCTTTCAAGAGAAAAAGAGATAAAAGAGATCCAGAAAGGGCTAGCTTCTGCAAAATGTTTTTTTTTCAATGGCGAACCTTTGTGTCGAGGGCGCTGCAAACTGAATATGAAGACCAATAACATACTTTCCATAGCAAGGCGTAAATTGCATTTTATGCAACAAGGTGCTGGTGGTGTCGCTATAAAGTACAATTGGTAAAGCAAGCAATTTTTTCCTCACTAGTCAGTGGCACCCGCATTTTAAATTTTAATTTGTCAAAGTCTGAGGCGTGGCATGTAACAATAATTCAGTAACACACACAGCAAGCATGTTGATTCAACAAAATGCCAGGGGTAGCAGAAGTGACATCATACCTATTTTAACTGCAGTGACAGCATAGGAAATTATGTCATATGATCCTTGACCCCATAGTAATAGTACAATTAATATAACAAAGCAAATACATAAATGTCTATTTTAAATACCCGCTGAAATTGTATTAAGAATGCTGAAATGATAAGCCAAGTAAACATTAGGCATTTCTTTTCATTTAGAGGATATAGTGCCAGAAACAGAAAAACACTAGTGGGTTTATTACGATGTCGGTCGGAGTTTCCTCCGACTGACACTGTGGCGGAAAAGGGACCGAGCAACCGAGCAACCGACCTCCGGTCGGTAGTCCCAACCGCCTAATTACCATGCCACTCCACCATTCCCACATTTCCCTACAGCAGCATACAGGCCGTAGCACAAGATCCTATAAGGAAATGGGAGGTTGTGTTCATCCCTGCACCCTATGGGGGTGCCTGCCACACGGTTCAGGGATCAACAAGGGGGCACCATAAGTCAACCTTGGTCCACAACCGGAGGCCGCAGGGTGAAGGGTGCCCTGCTAAAGGCCTGCAAACATGCTTTCCAACAAGCTTTCCATGTCGGAAAGCCCAGCATGGAAAGCCTTTGAAATGGCAGAAACACTGGCCATTGGGATTACGGGCTGGTTTCCAAGTGGCCGATTGGCTTCTTGAGCCCGTCAGAATCCAGCCACACTGAGCGGCCCGTTTCAATTCCAACCGGCTGTATTGTAATAGGCCGGTCGGAATCGAAACCTTTGATCTCGGTCAGAAAGCCCCAGACCTAAGGTCGGAGGCTTTCAGACCGAGATTGCATTTGGCCCCTTAGAATCAAAATTATTTCGGCCACAGATAATCATGATATAATGCTTACTGTAGTGTACACCAAAAAGGCAAAATGTATTAATACATCACTGTGAAATGCTTTATAAAAGATAAACTTAGTTGTAATGCCCACCTCTGTTAAATTATATAGGCCATGTACTGAATATGAACTATGATATTGACTTACATTACTCCTTATTGTTAGAAATGGGAATAAGGCTTGCGCCAAAGCCAGGCAGGAACCACCACTCTAGTCAGGGCAAGGGAGTTACATGCCAAACATAACCCCTGCTCACCCTCTTGGTAGCTTGGCACGAGAAGTCAGGCTTATCCCAGAGGCAATGAGTAAAGCGTTTGCGCAACACACACACAGCAACAACATACTAGGCACACCACAAAAGGAACTCCAAACAAGGTTATATCAAAAATAGCCTCTGTATTATCATAAAACACATTTGAAAAGTAATCACACAATATACACTGTGCCAAATGGCACTAGGCAATATTTACAGGTGATGAGATACACATGACAAGGCCAATTGGACCACTGTCAGAACCATCACAAAATGAACATAGTAAATGTAGAACTTATAATAAATGTAGAACACAACCAGTAATTACTGGCAAACAAGGTACTCAGCATTATCCTGCAACATAAACCATAATATGCACAGTATCACATCAGGCATAAAATACATTATGCGCCAACCTCATAAGCCTAAACATATTAGACCATAACCTTCTAATCATAAATCACATTAGGCATAAATCACAGGGGAGAATAACCTCACAAGCATAAACCATAGTATGCAAATAACCTCATAAACATAAACCACATTAGAGGCATAAATCAGGGTGCATAAAACACAGTACATGAATCACATTTCAGGCGCACCACATACATCACATTAGGGCCCTATTAACCTAACAGTCCCCCTGGCCAACTGGCCTTCTCAAAGGGGCTCAAATGCCCTATGTCCCAAATGTCAGGGCAGCTGCCAATGCAGCAAAATCAAAAGTGCGCAATTGCACTGGGGCAGAGGAGTGTATCTCACTCCTATCTCATACCAAAAATGCCCCCAAAGAAAGGTTGGCCTAAACGTAGCAGCTGGCGCTAATTGTTGTGCAGCTGTGAAAATCAAATGGACACTCACTGTGCCCGTGGAACAAATATGCCATAACCGTTGCAGCTGCCAACGCTGGTGCGGCGCAGCTGGGAATCAACAAATTGGCCCTGGCACCAGCGTGCCACCTGAGCCCCTTTCTGAGACTCTCTAAACAAATGTGGCAGCGCTTGCAGGGAAACTAGGTATTGGCACTATACGGACTGTCTGAGCCCCTCTCTGGGACTCTCAGAAATAATTACCTCCAACATTAGAGCGGCCCGCGACTGCGGGACCGCTCAGGTACCATACTGCACTCTTGGAGCCCCCCACTCACCGGGACTCTCTTAAAGAAATATTCCAAACACTTTGCAGCTGCCCACTGTCAGGCAGGGAAGCTGAAAATAAAACAGAGAGGCCCTGGCAGCGCCTCTGGAGCCCCATTCCCTGGGCTCCTCTCTGTGCCTCTGGCGGCATGCATACAAGAGCCCCTACTCACTGGGGCTCTATCGGGGACTCTGCTCCTCTGTTGAGGCCGATCCTGGCTTCTCCGGTCCCCTTCCTGGGCTGGTGGCGTGTAACAGGAGAGCCCCCACTCCCCGGGGACTCTCTCCTTCGTGGTGGCACAGGGGGGCTTCCTTCATCTTCACGGGAGCCCCGCCTGACTGCAGGCTCCCACTCGGCCACTTTGCTGGCCTGCCATACTGCCATTGGCTGCCGCGGCATCCTCTTCCTGGTTTGGGCCCGCCTGGAGTCAGGCAGACTCTGCCTGGCTTCCGGGTTGGGCCGGGTACTTCAATCTTCGCAGTGAGGTGGGGTGGGCACCCACTCACCAAATAAATCCTCAAGGCGGGGTGGCAACCCACCAAATCAACTGTGTACAATACGGGGTGGGCACCCGCTATTTTAAATATTCATGAAGCGGAGTAGGCTCCCGCTCGCTTGGCACAATGCAGGGTGGGCACCCACTCTCTTGCCCCTCAATTAGGGGGAATCCCCATGTCGGGATTCCCTCTGGCGATATCGCAGCTCAGCGCTGCGGAGCCTTCGTGCTCCTTTTCTAGGGAAGTTTAAAATATAGCGCTCCCCAGGTGCTAGAAGCAAGAGTCCTGTAAGATCAAGGGGGCAAGGCTGGGCCCCATTAGGCAAGCCCTCATGGCAGTTCCTCCTGGGCCCCAGCAACAGCCCGCCCCAGCAGGATCAGGAACAAGCACCAGCACAAAAACATGGTGTCACAGCCCCTACATTTATACCACTTCTCTCCTTTGTCTGCAGTGTAGGGTATGGGGAACCAGATGCAACTGGTTCAGGGGGAATTGGAGAACGTTGTTTCCCTAGCTCCTCTTCCCCTGTGTCAGGTGAGGGCTAGTTGATCAGACGCACCACAGGGGGCGGAGCCATCATTTTCCAGGCTGGGCACAGTCCTATTCATCGTCAGGGGATTACTCCTTCCACTACTCCCAGCACAGATGTCCCATTCAGCCTAGTGCTGACTCACCCTGCCTCTCCAGGAGCCACACACACCTGCCAGCCCCTGTCACTCACAAGCCAGACATGCAATTCACATCAGGCAGGCAGACACATAACGCACAGAAATGCCAACTTCTAAAAGTGACATTTCTCCCATAGTCATAATAAATCTGTGCATACCATCGCGCAGCATTTATTCTCACAATTTCATACATACTAAACTCGACAACGCCGTTCCTCCCATTCCAGGAATTACCATTGACACACTTTACCAGGGAATCCCCAATGCATTCCTATGGGAGGGCAGGCCAATATTACCAAAAGTACACAGAGAGCGCACGCACTTTACACTGGACAACAGTGCTAAAGTGCCCATAGGCCTAAAACCACAAGCACCATGTCAGAAATAAGGCAAAAAGTTTAGGGGAGAACCTGCCAAAGAGGTCCAAGTCCAACAATTATCATTGTTAAAAAACTTTGATTTGCTATCACTTTACTGGCACTGTAACTGTTCTTAAGCACAAACATGAAGGTTTTGTTCAACAAGATAATTTTTAATATATACAAAATGATAATAATAATGAAAAATACTTTGTTTAACAATGTACTTTTTAATTTCAATATTTTTAAATCAATCAATTTATTTTTATTGTATCTACATAAAAGCCTTACAAACATTTGTAGGAAAGTGGCATCGACTGCATGGTTGCCCCCAACTTTTTGCAGATGTTTTATGACTCTAGCCAGGCTGTGGCCCTGCTATCCAGGACCCCAGCCTATCTGCTTCTTCTCTAAACTGATGTGCGTACCCTAGGTACAACCCAATTGGATACTGAGGATACCCTGTCAGCCCTTGTAGATGGTACCCTAGGTACCCAGGGCATGGGTCCCTACCAGGGCTGCAGCACTTATTGTGCCACCCTGGGACAGCAATACCAAATGACACCACCAGACCACTACTGTAGTCTGGGTAAGGTGGTGCTTGCACCGCCTTACAGGGATACAGGTACCCTGTATCCCACCTATGTACAACACATGTATTCTCATTGGTCACCCCTCAAGCAGGCTTTGCTAATCCTACAAGGCAGGGTGCTGGGATATGTGTGAGGGGGGACCCCTACCTGACTAGGGCCCCTCTGCAACCCTCGTAAAAATCATTGCTGGGTTGTTTGTAGTGTAGCCATACCATATACTCTTAACTGCATTATAAGTATATCGCGATAGCGTGATAACTTGAGAATGGCTACACAGAACCATATCGTGTTTGGTGTCAAACATGTAGGAATCATACCCCCAGTCCAGCCATGGGCATGAGGGCATGATTCCCCCCTGCTAGAGGGGCGATATGGGAAAAGCGGCAGAATTTAGACCCCAATTTAAAAGTGCACACGTATCACAAAATGGATACTACTCGCCACCCACACGACTCTGGCTGCCTGTTGCTGGGCAAAACCCCAGCCTCGGCAGCTGGACAATAGGGATCCTGTTGCAGGGAGGTGCCAGCACCTTCCCAGACAGGCTATGTGGATTGGAACTGGGTGGGTGCACCATAGGATACCTTTCAGAGTTGCACGTAGGCTGCTACAGCGCCTACATTCTGCATACACCGCCTGGAACCAGTTCAGGGGCATCCTGCCCCTCGCCCAGGCGGGAAACCCACAAAGGGGAGAGGGTGTAGCCACCCTTTCCCGCCTCAACTCCCATTGGTGGACACTGATCTGGACACTCCCCTAATCTTGTGGATAAAGGTGAATAACGTGTCCCCAGAGAATCAGATTAATCTTGGACTTCACAGACTTGACCTTCGACGAGCTGCTGCCCAGCTGCCTGAAGACATCTCCCTTGGGGTAAAGGAATTACCCCCCTGCTTGGCAGGCACCTGAAACACTGCAAGGGACCCAGTTGGAACGTTGCTGCTCCTTCGGACATCGATGACTCCTATCAACCTTGAGGTGGATTTCCTAGCATCCCAGAGGCCAGTGAGAGTGCCCAGCAAGTCTGAGCACCGTGGACCGCGTGGGTGCCGAGATCCCTAATACCCCAGGACAATGGCCACCTCTTGCGTAGCACACGACCCTGACCAGTGGGGAAGTTGTGCTTTGGCCCAATATTTAGCCAACCTCTCAGCAGCAACTGTGCCAAAGATCAGCACCCTAGCTCACTCCGGTGGCCTGTGGGCACCCTTTTACGCACTACAAATTGCTGCCTTCCACGGTCCCTTGTCTCTCAACTTGTGGGCCCTAGCAGAGGTCAATCTTTACTTTTAAGAGTTCCCCTGGTTGCTCCAGGCCTGCTTTATAGTCTCCTTGAAGGAGACCTCGCCCAGACCTCGTGGGTCTGCACCAGTAGCTGATTTGTTTATCTTGCGTGGGTTGCAGTTGCCAAAGTTTAGTGGATCCAATCCGGACACTAACACTGCAGTGACCCTCATCCTTTGTGGGGCAGTTGCTCTCCAGAAGCTGGCTTTCCTTGAGTCCTCCCGGAGCCCGTGGCTGCAGATCTAAGCTACACCTTTTCCACTTGAAGCACCCGACATTGAAGGGCTCTTTTCCTTGAGCTCCCTGGTCACTTTTCCTTGAGCTCCCTGGTCACTGTGCCGTGACCCAGACTCTGTCCCCTCTGCTTTCAGGTTCTTCTCTACAAGATCTACAACTTCATTCTTCACGGCATCATCAACACTGTTGGCTAGCAGCAGTTTTGCACATTTTCCCATTGAAAATCAGCTCGCGACCCGACATCGAAAACGACCTATGCACCCGGCTTCCCTGGGGCAGGTAACAGTGGTACCTCGGTACTCTCGTGGTAGTGGGCACCTCAAAAGCTTAACTCTAAGTTTTTAACTTTGAACTCCTGCTAGAAGTGTCTTTAATCTGTTTAAATCAAACCGCGACATTCTCCATAGGCTTTAATAGAGATCCCGATAGCAGCTATTACCACTGCACGCGCCTCCCGTGGATCCCCTTCCTCATCACTTGGGGTGGATTCTCAAGGGGCCAGTGATCCTAAATGCCCTAGGCATTGTCTGTAGAATTGTCGTGGTTCTTATACCACTTTTTTAATATATGGTTTGGTCCCCCCCTGGGGCCCTGTGATTCCAGTGCTATTTATTCTATCTATAAATGCTTGTTTGAATTGTAACTTTACCTCTAGCCTCATAAAGAGACTTGTGGGATTCTGTTTAGAATAAATACATATATTTTATATATACCTGTGTGGACTACTCTTTCATTTGGTCATTCAAGAGGTTATCTATGTTAAAACAATAAGCTTAACACTCCTTTAAGACTTAGCCTGAAGGCTGCTCTCCACAGCTACCACTAGGATAGCTTTCTTTAAAGGTTGTCTTTTAAACCTATCACCTTAAGAGTCGAATTGGACTGGTGCAAGGTGGCCACTATAACTAGTGACCAGCATATGCCAGGCCAACTTCTCACAACATTCATTTAAGCCAAAAAGGTGTTCTTCATAAAGTGTTCCATATAATAATGTAGATAAAATCAACTCGTCCTTAATACATACAATACCTCGTTTGAACTTTAAAACAAAGAAAAACAATAAATAAACAAATTAAAAGCCAGGCATGTATTGCTAGATAATAAACTGTTTAAGGCAGAGGCATGAGAAATGACAGATGTTTCACAACCTAATACAGATCATCATTACTAAAGTCTATTTTAAGGAATGCTAGTATACCATGAGAATCTGGACTTTGTGGCCAACCAGGTGCCAAATTATCTGAGCCAACAAGTTGCTGCTTTTGTGACTTGATGCTCGGTGCCGTTCCCATCCACAGCACCTTTTAATATAAGCTGTAAACAATGTTAAGGTACCTAGAATAACAGACATCAGACTCAGGTCTGAATACTGTCCACTAGCTGGTGCTCCACTGCATATAAAATAACAACAGTTATAAGGAGCCTAGGATGAAAACCATCAGACTAGATTAGAGGAACAGTTCATGCTCCTGCAAGGTAAAAGAGAATCATCAGTGTCTGCACTATGTGCAAATTAATATCAGTTTGTGAGCTCTATCCAATAATGGGTGGTTTTAGCATTTCTGACAATTGTTTGGTGACTGGCAGGTTCCCCAAAGAAAGGCTAATATGTTGTTAAAGATATCCTCTCTATCAATCCTGTTACATAGCTCGATCGATCTGTAGTGCTACAGGTCCCATATTACTTAAAAAGAAGCCTGGCCACCTGGATTGAATGGGTGCCAATTTTATACAGAACAACAGCAGGAGGATTATAGTTTCCTCCCACCATACAGAGCAGTTTCATAGAGAGTCCTCCTATCCTAACCGTTTTATTTTCCCCAGGTAAGCCCTTGTTGGAAATATTCCTAGTCTGAACAGGCTGTAAACCCGCCTTCTTTGCTTCATTTTGTCAAGGAAATCTTTAAACACTACTTCACTCCTAAACCTGAGGTAGGATTCTATTACAGTACTGGGTCAGGCCTTCCTGGCCTCAACATCCCTTAATAAAGTGTGATAAGCCTCCTTGACTAAATTTGCCATATCAGGCCCCACCTGCTTGGGATCGCCCGATAGTTTAATCAGGCCATTAGCCATTTCCTTATGTGTGCAGACTGCAGACACATCCCTTTGTCGATATTCCTCCTCACCTCCTCTACAGCTTTTAAATAACTCTTGCCCTTGTCTTGTCCAGTATCAAACTGGTTGAAGTATGGCCTGATCCCTGATGGAGGATATGCCCAGTTCTGAAAAACAGGGATCGTGGGAGTATCACATCCCAGGTTCAACATGATCTGAAAAATTGTTTTCAGCTACCTGCAGCTTTGCCATTTTTCTATACCCTCACATCTCGGCTCGATATAGGACAGCCACTACCACCTTCTGTTTATAGATTTGCAGGTTAATACTTAAGTTCTGGGAACCTGCCTTATATCTAAAGTTAACCCCTTCAGTGCCCGCCCCTTTCCCCGCCCTGTGCCGGCCGTTTCATTAGCGGGGTTTATGACGAGCTGGTCTCGTCATGGGCACAGCGCCACCGCGGCCCATGACGAGACCAGCTCGTCATGGGCATTGAAGAGGTTAAGTACCACTCAACTGATTTGTTGCAGGGTAATGGCTGCCTTAGTTACAGGGTCATTACAGTTTAATTTACTATTCAGGTAGATGCCAAGGGAATCATAATGTCTAACCACTTCACTTGGCTCTTCATCTACCATGATCTTTCATTTAAATAGTGAGGACGGGTGTATTACCATTGCTTTTGTTTTAGTGATGTTAATCACCAGGCCCTTGTTGGTTCAGTAATCTCCAAACCTGATCAGCAATTTATGTATAGCATTCTCAGTCCTGGTTATTAGTGCAGCATCATTGGCAAATAGGCAGATAGGCAGATAGAGACCATGTTGCCTCCGATTTTTGAGACATCAAGAGGGATTCCCAGACATTAGTACTCTACATTGTTTATAAATAAAGTTAAAAGAGGTAGGGCTAGTATACACCCCTGTTTTACCCCCTTTTCAATCGAGAATGAAGCAGCACATTTCCCCATTTTTCACATAACATACAAATGTTGTATTATCCGGATGCATGCTTTTATAATTTGTAACAATGGATTTGCGATCCCTGGTCGTTCCAGCGTTTCCCATAGTTTAGAGCTATCAACTTGGTTGAAAGCTGACTTCAGGTCAATAAAAGCTAGGTATAGCGAAGTTTTATGAATAACAGTATATTTATAGCACAATAAATATGAATGGCATATCTTTTCAACTGTCCCAACTTTTGATCTGAAGCTAGCCTACAGCTCTGTCAGTAGGTTTCCGTTATCTACCATACCTTGTAATCTATGGAGTAATACTTTCTCCAATATTTTCCCCACTCCATTCAGGAGGGATATTGGGTGATAGTTTGATGGATTCCTTAGGCTACCTTTGCTATGAATTGGTATTATGATTGCTGAACACTAGGAATCGGGTACACCACCACTTTTTATGGCAGTGTTAAAGACCTTTGTCAAGACCCATGACCAGAAACTTGGGTCCATCTGGTATATATTTAATGGTACAGCATCTGAGCTAGGTGCTCTCTCATCTTCCGGTCTTAAGATTAGCAGACAAGCAATCTCCAATAGACCAGTGTTCCTGCAACCATGTCCATGGTCTAATGGGCACTCAAGTCCTCCCTCCTTGCCCACCCTATACAGATTACTAAATTAATCTTCCCAATCCTTTGGAGAAATATGATGGCTTATATGGTTGGGCGGTTCTCTTTCAATATTGCTAACTAATCTCCAAAAATACTTGGAGTTTTTCTCAGCTATTGCCTGCTTAAGTTCTGTTGACCAAATTTCTTGGTTTTTAGCAATTGCTTGTAAGCCCGCCTATAGGTCTGGAAATAAATGTAGCTTTGCCTGTCATTGTCCATGTATAAGGGCGTGTGAGACATGGCATTTTTCCTGGTACCATTCCTTGTCATACCTGGTAAGACTAAGTTTATTAGCTTGGCCTTGGATAGTGTGGTTAGCCAGGCATACCCACGTTAATTTGATCTCTATTAGCAGTGTCTGAAAGGTGTCCAACATGAATGTGTTTGCTACGTCCTGCTTAGTAAAGAAGACCTTACTCGTCCAGTCTAATAGAAGTTAGATGGGGCAACTCAGTTACATATTCATCATACTTCCAGCGTATTGTTCTCCTATTGTTAGCTGGTTCAACTGGGACAGGGTAATGGTTCTCTTTGTATATCTGAGACCATTTACTACATACCCAGAGTGCAAGTCTCACTGTGAGAGGGTTGCGTTTACTTTATACCTGCCTCATTACAAGCATGTTGCTTACTTTAGGCCATTTTTTAAGACTGATTCGGTCATAAGCTATAAGTGAACCTCTAAGGCCTGTTCCATAAGTGTTTGTGGCTTGGGAGTCAAAAATGAAACAGCCAAATAATGACCAAAAACCCATCTCCAGTAGTGGAGTTATAAATGCCTCACCCTTTCTGCAAGGCTCTGGTATTGTGTAACAGCGATCCTTCATCAGGATCTCGTTGTTAACCATTCTGTCCATGTGAGAAAAAATTTAAATCTCTGCATATCAAAAGGAGATATTTGCCCTTCTCATCTTTGGTTTCCCCTGTCCAAGAAGCCTTGAATTTTTTGTGACTCTATATAGATCACCATATTAGAGCTTATCAGCTGTAGATCCTCTCCCATCCTGGTGAAATATAAACATTAATTATATCCATGAAAGCAACTTCTTCATCTGGTTTCAGCAGCCTAACATGGTGTACGTTAAAACTCACAGTTTAGATTACATACAATGTAGATTGCCAAACCTCTACATGGTCTGCCCCTATTCTGTCTAACAGCCGGGACATGGAACTCATGATAACCCTGTAGACTTTCTTAGAGTAAGAACCATGTTTCCTGAAAACAACTGATTGCAAAATCATTGACACACTTAACCCAATCACCATTTTTGGCCATGGTCTAGCGATGTTCCATGACAGAAAGTTCATATAGTTTGTGTCCTTATTATTAGAAATAGTTTTTGGGTCAAGTGCATCATGATCAAGATCATCCTGATTGCGCCACCCACATGAGTAGCCCTAAAATGGTGTCTCAGGCCTGCCACCTCAGGCCTGCCTGCAGTCCCTGGACTGCCATGTCCTCCTGGCCAGTGCCCACATTGGCCGGGCCTAACCCTTCCCTTTTTGTGCACATCAGTCATCCCTATGGAAGGCCCAAGATACCCCCCTGGGCAGGGTGCAGTGTATGTAAAAGGCAGAGCATGTACTAGTGCAGGTATCATGCTCTGGTAGTGAACATCGGCCATTTTGTGTGTTCACTGCTGCAAGGTTATCTTGCTCCATAGGCTAACATGGGGGAGGCTGGTGCCAATGGCCATCAGCCTATCTTCTCATAGGAACAAGATAAGACATGAGTGTTTGATATCCCTGAGCTCAGCATTTAATAACACATCTTTTAGGAGAGGTTGTTTTTAAATCCTGAGTTGGAGAACAGTACTTTTTAGAGAGTAGCTGTTCTCTTGTCTGACCCTTCTGTGTGCCTGGGCATGCTTGTGGATTCACTGTCTGGGTTGAGAGTGACAGGGGCTGGGGAGCCCCCAGGAGGTTGGATGAGTCAGCCCTTTGCTAAATGACTGCATTTGCAAGTAGAGTGGAGGGAGGAGATAGCACCTGAGAGTGAAAAGGTCTGTGCCTGCCTGCCACACTGCTGGCTCCACCTCCTGCTGGGCGGCTGACGACTCTGCCCCTCACTCTGAAAGGAAAGAAGAAGCCAGGAAAACAAAGTGCTCCAGCAACACCCAGAACTGGATCAGACCGGGCTCAGGACCCACTTGCACAAAGACTTCAAAGACTTTTAGGGGTATAAGTACAGGACCTCTGACAACAGATTTTTAGATTCTACCACCAAGAGGAACCTCTGCCAGAAGAAGGACCGCGGAAGAACTGAAGGAAGATTGCCTTGCTGTGTGCTCCAAGGGCTGACCTGTTCTGCTGTTCAACTGAAGGAGAGAAGAAGGGCTTGCTGTGTGCTGTGCCCCTGCCTACTTGTATCTACCAAGACTTTGCTGTGTGCTGTGTCTTTGACTGAATCTCCAAGGGCCTGAGAAGAGCTGGCCTCCTGTCCTGGAACCCAGGGTTAAAAGGTTCCCAAGAAACTGAACTAAGCTATCAAGACCGTGCTGTACCTGCCTGGAGTGTGAATTTGTCAGCAGCTGCTAAGAATCCAGATCGGTGTGCTCATCGACACACGGCTTTTGCGAGGGTCGGAGGACTGTGTGGCCTCCCCTCGTGAATTCTGCCTTAGACCATCAACGGGGACCCTGAGGGCGGCCTAGCCATGGCCAGCACCCTCCAACCCCTGTTGCCGTGAAGGTTTCTCCCGCAATCTTGCCGTCCCTTGCTGGCGCTTCCGAGGCGAAGATCGAGCCCGCTGTCCTCTCATTGGTCGAGAGGATCGAGCCCCCTCCCTAATGCCGCGCTGGGATTGGCCAGCGGCATCGGAACATCCTGGGAAGCCGCTGCCCTCTCATTGGTTGAGAGGATCGAGCCCCCTCGCTGAAGCCGCGCTGGGATTGGCCAGCGTCACCGGGACATCCCGAGAAGCCGTCAGAGTGGTGCCCGAGTCATCTGCGTGACCCGTCTTCGTCGAGGGAGCAGCAAGTGTATTCAGCGTGCCCACGGCCTGTGAACCAAGGAAGAGAAGTGCCGCACTGCCTCCCCGCCGCTCGTTGGATTGTCGAGAGCGGGCAGAAGAGCGGACGTGATCGGCCGGGGCTGTTTTGGAAGATTCTGCCCACGCTGAGGCTGCAGTGTAAAGCGCAACGGTGAAAAGAGCTGACTGGGTCACACCGCCCTGCTTTGATACCCCTGTGATAGCGAGTAGAGACTTGAGTCTGTTTTTAAAGTAGAAGAAACTTCCTAGTAACCTAGTGCAACCATTAAGCTCATGTGCAATTATCCTGATCGTCTTTCTCTCCTGCGAAACTAGATAAAGATATATTTTTATATACATACCTGTGTGGTCTACCTTTGTGGTGTACTGGGGGGGTCATTGTGGGGATTGAGTGCAAATACCTAGCACATTGCCTTGGGGATAAGCCTGTCTGCTCGTGCCAAGCGACCTAGAGGGTGAGCAGGGGTTGTCCACAGTGTGTGTCCCTGTACCCTGACTAGAAGCAAGGGTCCCTATTTGGTCTCAGGTACTTACCTCTGCCAACTAGAGACCCCCAGATCTAACAGCTAGTAGTTGGTTATTAGTTAGCATTTTTCTTTATAAGAGAAGCGTTTTAAGTTTCTTTTTTTTTTAAGATGCAGAAAGAGATGGTAGTGCTTAGGCATGGAGGAAGAGAATTTCAAATTCTGATCGCACTACCGGAG
This sequence comes from Triturus cristatus, assembly GCF_964204655.1. Taxonomy (NCBI): domain Eukaryota; kingdom Metazoa; phylum Chordata; class Amphibia; order Caudata; family Salamandridae; genus Triturus; species Triturus cristatus. Next base: position 465,313,514 of record NC_140589.1, read on the forward strand.
AAAGATTGCGTCAGAAATCTTTCCCTTTTGAAGTTTGAAGGTTCGAGCAGTAGGTTTTCAGCATTATGTCAGGGTCCTGATCCGCCTGAAACTTTGAGTTTGTTAGCTAGACAGTGAGGGGTGGAAGTATACAGTCTTTATGGGTGATACAAGCAGTCTTAAATATTGACCTGGCTTCAATAGGAAGCCAGTGAAGAGTTCTCAGCATAGGCATGATGTGGTTGTTTCTTTTGGCCCCGTAGATGAAGCGCTCCGCTGAATGAAGGATGGATTTCAAAGGAGAAAGGTGGATCTAGGGGGGGGGCCTGCAAGGAGTAAATTGCTATAGTCAAGTCTTGAGAGTACCAATGATTGAACAATGTTTTTCAGGTCTTGTTCGGGAATGAATTGTCAGATACCCCTGAGAAAGGGGAGTTGGTAGCATGCATTTGTGGCCATGGTGTTAATTTGGGAATGGAGGTTAAGTCTCTTGTCCAGGGTGACTCCTGGAGAAGTACGCTCTATAGATAATACATTACATTAATTAAAATTCATTTTCCTGGCTTAATACTCTTTGATGCTCTTACCTTTTTTCTTTTTTAGGCATATTTATTTGTGTATTACAGAATGCAGAGCAAGTTGCATTTACCATCTTCAATATATTAATATCTTATCAAGTGGATTCAAGCTAGTTTTATCAATTTACAAATACGTGGTGTTTGTACAAAATACAGTGTTTCAATACATAACATTTAATATATCATCACTTGATACTCAGCTGGTTGTATTAAACTTGGATATGTCCCACCTGACTTTTTCCATGTATTCCTGGCCTAATCTAGTGAAGAGAAGATAGGCTAAAGTGTCTCCCCATAGGCTACCAACGTAATGCTCAAAGCTAAATAAAACATCACAAATGATCTCTGACAAGGAAGAAAATTCTGAAACATATCACAAATCCTTATGTTATTATATGACAAACGCCCTCTAACCTCACTATGCCACCTCGGTTTTTGGCAATTGCATGCAATTCTGACCCTGTAACCTGCCAATGCAATGCGGCATGCCCTGGTGGCTGCTGAAGGCAATTGTATTATTCTAAAGAGGTAGCATATGAAGACCATCAACGGTGGTCCTAAGAACACCTTGCATTTTATTTTTACATCAGCAGTGTATTGGAGGTGTTACAAGGTGTTCTAAAGCTCTCTTTTGCTGAAATGGGATTCTGGTAGAAACCTCTAGCAAAATCGGGTTGTGCTCCTTGTAACCAGCATCTCAAAGAAAAGTGGTTAGAATCCAGAGAGGTAAGCATTGGCTGTGCAATAGACTGATGGTGAACACTTTCTAATGTGAGTAATTGATTTGACTATGTGCTGAAATAAACAGAAGGCTTTTGGAGAACGGATGATCATATGCAGGCACTGTGTTTCCTCCCCCTTGTCTTGGTTAGGCTCCTCATGCAGCCATTTGCTAAACATTCATGGGATAAACCTGCATGTTTTCAGTAAGGGGTGAAGGAAGTGGCCCGATTAGGGTCACCTGAGTCACACCTGACCACCTCTCAGCCTTCCATACCAAATGAAGAGTCGGTCAGACAGTAGAGAATAAAAACCAATATCTGTTTATTCAGTGGAGCCCAGTCTGCCCAGACCCTTAGGAGTTCTGCAGAGGGACTAACTTCAGCAAGCATAAAGATACATTATGTACATTTCAGAACCAATGAAGGCACGCCCACTGTGGAATTTTGTTGATTTTCTTATTGTTAGTTTATATTTGTAAAGCACCAAATCACCAATGGTCTCTAAGCGCTAAAGACCATGAACCCAGGAGTGCCATAATGCTTGCAAACAGAACAGAGCTTGGGGTAAGGTTTTCCAAGCAGATGCAGCAAATCAGTGAAGTACAGAAAATAATTTTCGATTCTGAGTCCGGGCACACACTATCTACTACTCAAGGTCGCTCCTCCCGTGCCCGCCACTAGACAAGTGGTAGAAGGCCTTTATCTAGAGGGAAAGGTATGCGCTAATAAGAACAGTGTATTCATTAGTAAAGCAAAACTTAGCCTTGGAGAAACACAACTCAACAGAGTCGTTTTATCGGAAATAGCAAAGCATAAGTTTAGATTATAACTTAAAATAGCGCTGACATAGAAAATGGTGCAGCGAATGCTAACATACATAGAACAATGTGCAAACATGAATTTTTCTATTCTAACAGACCCTCCTTTTGGCATGAGCTATACATTTTCTAGTAATAGCAAAGAGCATATAAATCAATAAAACAGAAAGTCATAGGTAAACTTCTTAGGTGCACTCTATATTGTCAACATCAGGAAGAGAGACTGTAAGGAGGAAAGAAGCCTCGAAAATGCCCTCATCTATCTGCATGAGGTCATCGATCTCCTTTGGAACCATAATTGCAGCATTGGTGTCATGAATCAATATTTTTCTCCTAGGAGTAAGAGTGGTGCAATAAGAACAACAGAAGGGAAGGCATTGAACAAGAACACAGCAAGAAACCAAGATCACAATGAAATAAATCACCTTTCAAGGTTCCACCCCAGCTGCCTAAAAGAGACCAACTCCAGTTCCCACTTTCCATTCCTTTAATATTTTCTAGAATGTCTCAAATGTGTTGGGTAATATTCTTTTCCATATTTGTGATCCTGACTACACACTGGTCTCCTACAACAGTGAACACACCACCACTTTTAGCTAGAATGAAATCAACTGCATATCTAGTCTACTTGCATACTTTCCAATTGGGTGGTGATGTCACGCAAAGCTGCTACTGTGGAGTTAGATAATATTTTCAGCTTACATCCGAAATATTCTCTAGCTTTCTCACCCCTGGCCATAGCAGTACCATCAAATGTAATTATGGAGGAAAGAACGTATTCCAAAGTAATACCATTAATAATTATTGACTTTGAGATCTGTCACTCCTTCACAGAATTCTTTGGTCAATTTCCTTTTAACCCATCTTACTTTAGGCTTCGCATGTTAGCAAGGTATACCCAAAGGCAGTACCATCCCAAGTGCCCCATCATCTGTACCATTATGGACATTTGAATAAGTCCCATTAGACAAAAAATTCCTCCCAAAGGTACTGGGGTCCTGTATATTTACCAAAGAGCACATGCCCTTATGCAATACCATCCGTGAACAATTGACATACAATATAGTGTCAGTAAAATTGATAATTGGACAACAAGCAGGGTAATAATCAGCTTCTCTGGGAACTGTCAATTCCTTATACTGGTAACTAAGGGTGGACGACAATTTCCGTTCCACTCGCGGAAATTGCAAAATTTCAACATTTTCACGTTCTGCGCGGAACGCGAAAATGTAGAAATATGCAGGGCAAGATTCATTCTGGCACGATGCTCCTGTCATTTTAAATCTCAACAGGAAGCACTTACAGATTTAAATAAAGCAGGTGCCCAAGTTGAAGGTCAAATTCAGTAATGCATTAATCAGCACAAAAGATTCATGAGCACGGGGGAGGATAGGCAGGTGTGCTTTCTCCCCATATCTACCGTCAACAATTTGCTGTAATCCTTGATGGAGGTCTGTGCATCCATGAGTTTCTCGAGCACAATCCCTGTGTTGTTCCTGACACCAGGAGGTTCTGTCTCCTCATCTGCTGCTCCGGTCGGTCTCTGACCCTTTATAAACAAGAGGCATGTGAACTGCATAGAAGCCCCACCAGTTTGGCCCCAGCCCACACACCAGCGGTGTGCAACGTCTTCCCGCCCTTTCTCCACTATGATGAACAGCTCACTCGAGCGACCCTGGCGCCCATCGGCGCGGGGGCAAAAGTTACAGACACACATGGTCGCTGGAGACAACTCTTCTGGCCCTTTACGCAGCTGTAGTGTAGGAAAAGCACTATACATTTACCCACCGAGGTAGCACTTACTGATTAGCCAGTAGAAAGTACTCCAGTTGAGTAGAGGTATTGCACAAAACGGTGGCATATTCTTGGATAAATATGCAGGGCAGGATTCCTTCTGGCACGATGCTCCTGTCACAAAAATTAAACCTCAACAGGAAGCACTTACAGATATAAATAAAGCAGGTGCCCGAGTTGAAGGTCAAATTCAGTAACGCATTAATCAGCCCCAAATCTCCGCGAGCACGCGAAATTTCGCGTGTTCGCAGAGATTTTTTGCCGTTCCGCGCAATTTTGCGAAAGGTAATTTCGCAAATTCCGCCCACCCTTACTGGTAACCCATCAGAGTTACATTCTGCTTTTGCATATAGAAGTTGTCGCAGTAAGTGTTGTTGTCACACACCGGATAACCCATGCCTCGTGGCTTCCTATGATATAGACAAGGACCTGGATAGCCAAACCCAAATACTCCTTGCACTTCTATAAAGTCAAGGGGCCGAGTGTAGGTATAATTGACAATATACAATGGATATGCTGTCCATAGACTAGTGACAGATTCAGTATGGTAACAAGCAGTCCCTTCTCCAAAGAACCTCTTGTGTGTATCTAGAAACACGTTGCTTGGGGCTGCCGATTTTCTTTCGGACTTGAGGAACAACCTTATCCTTACTATGTAAAGGTACACTTTGATCACTTTCCAAAATCCATGATACCCCACATAACATGATTAACAGCAAAATCACAAGGGCAATACATGTTAACTTTTGTTTGCGGGTCCACGCTGCATTGTGCTGGGAAACAAGAATCACTGGCTGCTCTTCCACAGCAACCATTCTACCAAAGGGATGCATAACAAATGATGAAATGAGACAAAATACAAGGGAATATGCAAGTTCCTAGTGTCCGTCAGAGCCTCACTGGTACAGGCTCCTAGTGTCCATCAATACGTTGGTGCTCTTGAGCACCAGTGGTGGAGCTTGCTCTGTCGTAAGCTCGTTTCCCACGTTGACCAGGATAATATACCCCCAAGAGATACTTCGATCTACCCTGTCCAATGTTCAAACAGTGCACAAAACTCTCATCACCCTAAACTAAGTCCTGTACAGTAGCTAAGTACGTCCTGACTTACACAGTCCATCCCTAACTAATCTTTCTTCTCTTTTGGTACACCGTCACGCAGCCGAGGCTGCAAATTGTACCTGGTGGCCCCAGGCACAGCATGGTCAATGAACAGGGGCTCCTGGATAGCTCGCACTTCCGGAGGAACTGCTGCATTCAGTATGTCATAATTTTCCTTGTCTGCTCGTGTCCAGGTCAGTTTGGCATCACTGAAGGGGACAAACTGAGGCACCGTCTCGCACTCAGAGTCTCCTACTCCATCCTTCACACACTGGTCATAGGGCAGGGGCAAAGGAATCCTGCAACAATGAATCACGGGTTTCCGGTTCTTATAGCCAGCGACTTTTACTGCGATGTGTGTTGCTAACAGGACCTGTTCCAGCACCCTCCAATGCGGCTCCAAACTTTTCTTCCTCTGGAAGGTTTTCATCAAAACAAAATCACCAGGCTGAATGTCGTGCACAAGCCCCTCTGGTGCAGTAGTCAGGGTATCCCAGACCTGTTGGTGAATAGAAGGCAAACTTTCTGTTAACTGGCCAAGATAATCAAGCAACAATGGGTACTCAATATCAGAAAAACGCTGAGGTTGCGGGACGCCCCAGACATTTGCAGGGCGTCCAAACACAACCTCATATGGTGACAATTCTGTCCTAGAATGTGCTGTCGTTCTTGTTGACAAAAGAGCTAACGGTAAAGCACCTGGTCACTTTAACCCTGTGGTCTCCTGAATTTTTGTTAGATTGAGCTTGAGAGTACCATTGTACTTCTCAACCAAACCTGCTGACTGTGGATGATTGGCAGCATGGAACTTTTGCTTTATAAGTAAACCATCAGAAATCAGTTGGATCACTTTTGCATTAAAATTACTTCCATTATCACTCCAAATCAATCTGGGCAAGCCGAAACGAGGAAAGAACTCCTTCAGGAGTATCTTTGCAGTCATAATTGCTGTATTGTATTTAGTGAGATAAGCCTCAACCCATTTAGTAAATGCACAGACAACCACCAAAACATACTTCACAATATTGCATCTCTCTAGTTCAATATAGTTCATTTGAAGGACTTCAAAAGGAAAAGTGGGCAGTGCAAAAATACCAGGAGGTGTAGGGGTACCCTTTCCAGGATTGTGTATCATGCACACCATACAGTACTTCACTAAATGTGCAGCTGTCTTAGGGATATTGTCATTCTGCCATACAAGGTCTGACAACTTGCAAATACCCTTAGCACTAATATGGGCTGGACCATGGGCCATCGTAACCACAGGGAGAACATATGCATCGAGCAACATCCATCTCTGCTTTCCTGACTCATCAATCCAACATCCCTCATCGTTCAATTGTGCTGTACTTTCCTGACACACTGCTAACTCTTCTACTGTGGCTTCGCTTTGTATCTCTTTTACATTCTCAAGAGTGTCCTCGAATATGACAACCTCAGGCACCCAACTATCCGGACCTGCAACAAACATTCTTTTCATCTTTGTCTGAGCCGTTTCCTTAGCTGTCTGATCTGCAAAAGCATTTCCCCTACCTACATCATCGGTGACCTTCTGGTGGGTGCTACACTTCACTATGGCCAATCTCTTGGGGAGCGTTAAAGTGGACAAAAGCCTCAATATAAGGTGCCCATACTGGATACTGGTGCCATGGGAAGTAAGGAACCATCTCTCAGCCCAGAGTCACCCAAACTTATGTGCAACCCCAAAGGCATACTGGCTGTCATTATAGATATTGACAACCAGCCCCTCACTCGACTCACAAGCTCAAATACGGGCAGCAAGCTCAGCAGCTTGAGCCGACTGATAATGGACTTGTGATGTCTCTACTACTGTACACAGTGTGGTAATAGCATAAACTGCAGTTGTAGTGTCATCTGGTAATTTGAAACAAGGGCCATCAACATATAGTTCCCCTTGTGGGACAGATAAGGGAACGTCAGTCAAGGCTACCCGTCCTTTCATCTCTTCTTCCATCCAGAAGATACAGTCATGTTTGTCGACTTAATCACTCTCAGAAGGGAGGGGTAGTAACGTGGCTGGATTCAGAGTAGCACATCTTTTGATCGTGATATGTTTAGAAAACAATGTCAATTCAAAGCCAGTAAGACGTGAGCTGGTGAGGAGCCTGTGTCTTTGTCTTATTCAGAAGTGTATCCACAGCATGGGGTACCATGACTGTGAGGTTAGTATCCAGTAAAAGTCCAGCCGATTCTCTGATCGAAGTAGCCGCAACCCCTCTTAGACAACTTGGGAGGGCTCTCACGACAGGATCAAGGGCATCAGAGAAATAAGCACACAGCCATTGCTTATCGCCAATTTTTTGTGTTAGGACAGAAAGCGCACAACCAGCGATCTCATGCAGGTAAAACACAAAAGGTTTGGCGTAATTAGAGGTGCCAAGTACTGGAGCCAAACAAAACGCAGTTTTTAATTGCTCAAAACACTGCTGAGATTCAGGCGTCCAAGACAAAGGCTGATGCACTTCTTTCGTTGTTAAGGCAAGCAAGGGTTTGATTAGTAGGGAGTAGTTAGGTATCCACTGCCAACAGTAGGAAGTGATACCTATAAAAGCGCGCACATGTTTCTGAGTCTGTGGAATAGGCGTTTTAACAAAGGTACTGATGCGCTCAGTGGTCAACTCCTACCCTCCTTCGACAGTAGGTCACCTAAGTAGGTGACCTCCTGTCCACAATACTGAAATTTAGAATGAGAAACTTTATGACCATCTTGAGCCAAATGCAACAGTAATTTAACTGTACTATCTTTACAACTCTGCTCTGTATAAGAAGTGATAAGAAGGTCATCAACATAATGCACCAATACATTACCTGCAGGGACCAAAAGGGAATCCAACTGACTCTTTAAAGCCTGAATGTAAATACTTGGACTCTCTCAGTATAGCCCTGAGGAAATCGACAGAATCTAAAGCTTCTGCCAGCTAGTGTAAACCCAAACAAGTACCGGCTATCTGAATGAATAGGATTACAAAAAAATTTGTTTTTCAAATCAATCACAGAAAAGAATTTGGCAGTGGAAGGAATCATCATAAAAAGTGTGGTAATATCTGGTACCACTGGAAACTGGTTAATCACTATTTTATTAACTTCGCACTAGTCGATCACAAAACGGTAAACATCTTCTTGATCATTAGGAGAACCCAAGGGTACCCGTTTGAGAATGAGAAGAATGGAACTATTACAAATATTGGCAGACATCTCTTCAACCACTCCTTTCTTGATCAAATTCGGAATAATTTGCAATAAGGCTTGCTCTCCTGCCTGTGGTATTTTATACTGAGGAATACGAGACCAAATAGCATTGTCTTTGCCCAGTATTGAAACCGGTGGTATATGTAACAGCCCTATGCCTGCATCACCTGTTGCCCACAAACTGGGTGGCACATCAGCAAATTCAACAGGAAGGGGTGCATCCTTGGGCAAACACTGTTTAACACCTACTACATCTGGGCCCATTGTCATAACGACACCTGCTGGGGAACAATAAATTGCGGCATGCAATTTCTTCAACAAATCCAAACCCATCAAATTCTCACCACAATTAGATGTCAGCAAAAATCGAGAATCCACAGTGAAAGAACCAATAGTCAATGAAAGGCGTCTTGAAATGGGGCTCATATTATGGCCAGACAGAGTCGCCCCAGGGACCATATTTTGAGAAACAGAACGTTTTGTCGTACCTGTGTCCACCCAAAATTCCTTAGTCGAACCTTGCAGTTCCGCTGTTACATAAGGACCACGCTGGTCTCCAGGTATCGGAACTGGTCCCCCACTCTGTCCCTAGCTCTCCTAGCTGTAAGACATTCCTGTCGCTTCATCCATAGCATAGTCATCATGGTAGTACTGCCCATCGCGGGGGTCATCAAAGTAATTATTATTAGAACGACCCTGTGAAGCTGCAGCCTTTGGAGCCCTATCAGCCCCACCAACTCCACGACCCCGTCCATGAGAACCTCATCCTCTAGGGACCGCCACCTTCTGCAAAAGCACAGGACACTCACTACGCCAGTGACCCTCCTCCTTACAATATGCACACTGATTCGGCCACAAAGGCATCATATTTGGCTGCCTACTAGTCCGTGGAAGCTGTCGGGCAGGACCACTATGTCCTCTCACATTCCCTCTAAATGCCTGTTGCAACAATACCTTTGTTTTCAAATCCTTATTCTTTTACTCCATCCTCTCTTTCTCCTCTTGGTCCCGAAGTTCCTAATATTAAGCCATATTCAAAGTAACAGAAGTGGAAGAGGTGGACATGGTACTTTCAGAAACCTGTAAATGAGTCGCAATTAAGTAAATTAGAAAAAACCTGTCAACAAACAACCAAACACCTCCTTCAATAGACAAATCCTGCCCACTGTAATCCAAAAATGTATCCTCAAACCGGGTGAAGAAATCAGACACACTCTCATCATTCTTTTGTCAGCACGCCGTCAACTTGTCCCAACTTACTTTCTTTGGCGGAATAAGATAATGCATATTTGTAATAATGTGGCCTGGCAAAGCATGTATCTATGCTCAGGGCTTATCACCTGGCTTTCTTTCCTGATCCCATGCTTTAATTTGATACCATGTACCACCCAACTCTGCAACATGATCTTGAATATGAACCTGCCTCCAGATATCAACAGGAACAAGAAGACCAAAAACAGTTCAATATCAGCAAGAGTCATTACCGTCAAAGAGGCAGCTTCAGTCAGTACTTTATAATAAGCAGTAGGATTTTTCCTAGGATCAGTCAAATTAGTCTTAACCCTTTCCTTGCGCCCGTCGCGAGCACTACCTCTGTAGTGCAGCGCACGTCTGTTGGCTGACGCGGCCCCGCCCAAACAAGCGGTGAAATTTCTGCCTCGGTTAAGGCGTTACGGGATAAAACCTCACTTCTTTTCCATGGAGTATAGACCCATTGCTCCTGGAAACGAGCCGCTATACCTGCTCGAGTAACATTACTTTGCTGATCCGTTAACACTGGTATCTCTTGGTGATATATGAGATGAACTTCTCTCATCAGAAACTGAGATACTGTGGTAGGACTCTTCTCATGCAAGCTGCTTCTATAGGCAACCAACTTGGTATGTTCCCAAAAACTTGGCCTGGGTCCAAACCACTGGCATACACGTGATCTCTAATATCGGATAAAATTTGTGGTGCGACGTCCCCAAAATGTTGCTGACAAAGGCCAATCAATGTAGAGGGCATATGTTTAAAAGCATGCTGCTGTATCTTTCATCACACCCCAAATATCCTCCACACTGTAAATGGGATTACGACCCCACTGCTCAGCCTGATTAGCTACTACCTTCTTCTCCTCATCCCCCACCACAGACCGTACAAAAGGGCCCATACGCTCATTAAATTTTGTCAAATCTCTATTTTCAAATCCACGTGTTGGCGTCTCAGCACCCAATAATGCTGGGAAATGAACCATCAAAGATGGAGAAGCAACAGAAGCATCAGAAGGATAGTCTCAGGCGGGTGCGCCGGGGGAGAGAGAGGGCTTGAGATAGGGATGCCGAAACAATAGGTGTGCTTGGTGTGCTAACAGTCACAGTTGCCACACATGGTGAAGATAAAGAAGGAGGATCTTGTGGACGATTAGGACTCTTGGTTTGGTCATTGTCCTCCTGGGGGCATCTTCAAACCTTTTCTGAAACACAAATGGCTGGATTTTCAAAAGGCCTGCTGCCAGACTAATTTAAAATGTAAATAAAATGGATGACACCAAATAGTTCTGCTAAAAACGACAGTGCTCCCCTTTGCAGATTGCAATAAAGCTTCTAGTATTCCTAAAATGCTTAATGTCAAAAAGAAGCCAAGCGCCTGCCCAAACTCACCATGGGTCACAAAACAACGAGAAAACTCCACCCTTCTTCCATTAATCTTTCTGATGACCTCACTTTCAGATGCAGCACAGTGATAGGCTGGAGATGAACAGCCAGAAGTGGCACACTGAAAAACTTGCTTAAAATGCCAGCAGACGGTTTACAAATCCGTTTTACATTTCAATAGAAATCTCAATCACAGTGCATGAGGATGTTAGAATGAAGAAACATCATCACTGCGCTGATTGTCTTAACGAATCGACATCATGCACTTCTCAACCCACTTGTCCCTACTTGTGAAGTTGCAGTAAACAGTGTATTGGTCCTGGTTTCAGTAGTATACTCTTGAATTGCCCTAAACAACAAGCATTGGTAATGCATCAGCTTCGCCTGTAATAAATAATGAGCTGTTTTAATCAATCACCTTCTGGGATGAAGTAAAGAGCTTCCTGACAAGTATTATTGGAATGAAGAGGATGTGGTGCAGTGACCAGAGCGTCTGACTCAGGAGCTGAGGATTTCGGTTTGAGTCTCTGCGGAGCAATACCCTGTGATTCTGGGCAAATCACATAATGTCTCCATAAGTTGCTATATAAATCTGCTGCAGGATGAAAAAGCAAAAAGGAGTGAAACTTTATTAAAAAATAGTTCCACCAAAGTGGATGTTAACAGTATTCGGGCTACAGGAAACTGATAAGGGAAGCAGACAAGGAACAAGCATTGGCAAATATAGGAAAATATGCTACAGCCAATAAAAATGGAGGAAAAGTAAGTGACACACACAGGAAACAATGAAAAGCCAGGAAAGAGAGGAGGGGGGATGTAAGTCCCTTTTAAATTTATATTAAAAGTAATAGTTTTCACAAGCATGGTACAAGCGCTCTGTAGGCGAAACCTAAAAATAGCATTGATCGGGAAAGCAGATAAGAGTAGCTTGTGTCCTTTCACCCGGAGGCAAAGAGCAGAAGGCAGCCAGTGACAAGCTTCAAAATCGGTTCAACACCCCAGCAGTGAGAGCCCCGGCTTCTGACTGCATGCACAAAAGTAACGCACAAATACATTTCAGCCAACAATGGCAATGAACCAGCCTTCAAAGGTTTCAGGTTAAAAGGGCGGTGAAACAAATGTTGTTTAACGTTAAGAAACAAGCACTTTAAAATAAAAAAGAAGCTAACATGTTGCATCCTGTCTCGCTTTCATCTCCTCCCAGCGCTGCTACCAGGCCGTGCACTGCTGCTCTGGGTAAGAAACGCTGATACTGCCTCATTAAACATATAGGGGCTCATTTATGAGTCCTTGCGTCACTTTTGCGCCGCCGGTGCGTCACTTTTTGTGACGCATCAGCGGCGTAAAAACTGGACCTTGTTGCATCATATTTACAAAGTGACGCATCTAGGTAGATGTGACACTTTGTAAACCCCTGCGCTACATTATACCTGCGTCAGGTATAATGTATGCAGGGTGGGCGTTCCCACGTAAGTAAGCATCGTAGAAGTAACGCAGTGAAATCTACGAGATTTCACTGTGCCACTTCTAGGGTGCAAATGCGTCAATATCTTGCGCCTGCCTCACAGCAGGCGTAAGACTGATGCAGGCCCTTTCACATGGGGCTTGCCCCATGTGAAAGGACACATTGCTGGAGTTGCGTCACTTTCGTGACACACTCCAGCAATGCGTCACTTTTGCGCCTACAGATACGTCAGAAATACTGACGTATCTGTGACTCCTTGCGACATGATGCGTCATACTGTAAATATGACGCATCATTGGAGTCGCAGGGAGGGCGCAGTGAAAAGTGACGCATCACTGTTTTCACGCAGTGATGCGTCACTTTTCATAAATGAGGCCCATTGCTGTTTCCTGAGAACTGCTGATAGGGTCCCACTAAAGGTGCTGAGAAGTGCCAGCATCGTCCGATCAAAAGTAAATCAGCTCAGAAGTGCTGTCTGATTAAAAGTATTGCAGTCCTGCTGAGAAGTGTGTACATATGCACTTATGAAAAGTGCCAATACTGTCACACAGTAGTTTCAGTATTCCCATATGTTAACAAATTCCATACGAAAATTAAAAGCACCAAACTTGACATTACAATAATCTTTGTACTCGCGTAAGACAGTTTCACATAGTTACATAATAAAAAGTGATAGTTTATATGATACAGTGCTAAGTGTAGAGGAGTGTAAAACACATCCAAAGCAATTGAACGGAACAATTTGTTAAAGAAAAAGAAACAGCACTGCATTAAAAACAAGTGGTGAAAATATGTGTTATGGCACAAAAAATCCTCAAACTGTTTATGACAAAATGACGTCCTCAATATGATCATCAGAGTTTTGATAAGCGATTTACAATATATTGATTTCTCAACTTTGTTGTATTAATCGGCAGGCCGTGATCAGGATTGGGAGCAATTTAACAGTACATCTGAGTGTAATGTTAGATGTAGGGTACCTTTGAGGGGAAAAATATGATTTATACTACCCTGCACTGAGCACACCGTTGAATACAGTAGCACCTATGAAAATATTGTATTATATAAATACATAGATTTATTCAAAATTCGGGTGAGTTCTGTGGTGTATGCAGATTTTTTCTAAACATATTAATGAAGTGACATATTTCTCCCATTGGAGGTGCAGCAGCTTTGTTGATAATACAGTAGTATGATAATGACAATACTATGCCATTAAAATACTAATGCTTGTACAGTTAAAATACTAATAGTAGTACTATTGTACTTACTGAATTACAATAGTATACTTACATAATGATATTATCCCCATGAACTACTAATACTATTGTACTTACGATCCAACACTAAGACAATGACAGTACTCTCCTTAAAAGTATAGCAACCCTGCTGAAAAGGTTAATTATTGTCACATTAAAGGTGCAGCATCCCTCTTGAGAGATGCCATTATCAGCTCACTATGGCAGTAGCACCCCTCCTGTAATGCGGTTGAATTATCTCACAAAGGGTAGAGCATCTCTGCTAAAGGGTGGCAGTGTTATTCTTTCAGAGAGGCAGCACCTCTGCTGAGGCGCGCGGGGACTGTTTGACTAATAGAACTCCTGCCCTTCTGATAATGCTCTGGTAGAGATGCAGCAGTCATGATGAGAAGTTCGAACATTGCCACATTGAATGTAAAGCAGCCATGCAGAGCTGTGCTTCTACAAGGGCGTGGCTACCATTGGTCCAGCAGGTGCAGTGGCACTGGGGTCCAGAGTCCTAAGGGGCCCAATAAACTTTGACATTTGCTGCATTTTACTCCGCGAACAGCATTCAGAGGGGCTATTTTCCTTGCTAGCAGCAGGGTCCATGATATTCATGCTAAAGTCCTGGCTGCTACTTACCCATTGAAAGCATATCAGCCTTCTACTACTGTCTCTTGAAACCTTAACAGATCTGCTCATTAAGGTCGGTGTTGTCTTATTCAAAAAGTGCTCTACAATAAAAGTGCTATACAAGAATGCAACAGAACACATTCAACAGAACTCGTCACAAACCTCCCGCATCCCACAAGATACACCATTTATTTAGCGACTGTGTTGCTTCTAACGCTGCTGTCCACTTGGAGTTCCCACACACAAGTGAGTTTGTTTGCATTCTTTGTCAGTTTGAGCTGCACGTAGTTGCCTTGTTGGGAGCTGGCATTTTATGGAGACTACATTTGAAAAAAAAAACAATATTGCTTTGTACCTTATACATGTGTCATATATGCCAAGCCTCCAGACTTTACAGAAGCCTTCAAGAAATAACTAAAGAATGTCGGGGCATATCAACAAGGAGCTGCGATAATCATCCCAAAGCGCGATTAGCGTAGTTTTGAATCTCGCCAGCTATCGCTGCATTTAATCGCGGAGATATCGCATTATTATCAACGCTTATCTCCAAGGCGATAAATAATGCAGCGATAGCGGCGAAATGCGGGCTTATCACTGGAAATCCAGCGATAACACTACAGCGATGGGGAATCCATTGTTGATACGCCATGGTGGTCATAGGCAGACAATCCACCTCCCTTTATAAACATAGATAAGTCTGAAATTTAGCAGACGTTAGCTGACGGCGTTAACCCCGGTTAGCGCTGATTTTTATGTTGCTATAGGTGTCAGGGCCCGGTTTGTTGATACCGTGATGTGCGGTTAGCGACGTTTTCACTGTTGTTTTCAGAGGGAACGCCTTCTTTGCATCTCATTAGAGATGCGATGCGAGGTGTTAGTGAAACGGCGGCTGACCCCAGGAAACACATGCTGATGCCTATTAGCGTGTCCTTGCTAATAGTGAGGTCATTCAATCTGTTCGTTCGAAAACGGCCGTTAAAGCGGCGTTGTTGGCCTTAATGATCTGCCCCCTATTGTTTTAGGGGCATATTAGCAAGTAAGGTCGATAATTATCGCCCGTGCCACGTATCGTAAGTTTTGTTATCGCCTCCTTTCCCTGATAATTTTCGGCATAATTTTCGGCTTCTTACCGACGTATTATCAACACGCCTGTGAGAGGTGTCAGGGAAAGGGGCGATAATTCCCGCTAAGAGGTGATAGGTTTTCAGGCGATAGCTTGCTATCGGCAGCGATCGGCGCACAGACGTCAAAGAGATACTTGGCACTGGTGATAATTACCGCCCTTACTTGCTAATATGCCCCTACCTCTTTGATGTCTGTGGGACTTCTGATGGAGATCTGGCTTTAGTCAGGTTTTTAGCAGGTGATAAAAACCTGCGTACATCGGGGTTAGCGCAAATTATTGTATTGCAGGTCATCTTTGATAATACAGCGAAGTGCTGTTAGCGATTTCTACCGTGGAATTCAGGTAAGTAACGCCTACCTTGCATGTCATTAGCGATACATATCGCTGGCATGCAAGGCGATGAAAAATATGGCAGCTAACGCCAGAAAGCTTGCGCTAACACATGTTAGCGCAGGCTTGCTAATAGGGCGATAAAATTATGGCCACTTTATCGGCAAAAAGTGCCGCTAAAGCGGCGATAATGCCCTTGATAATATGCCCCTTAGATACTTCATCCCTGAGAGAGAACAACTCAAATCAGATGCAATCTGATTTAAAAGACACAGAGACAACCAGGTCATCATTTGTGATGTGTTTGTGAATTAATTTCCCTATTTTACCCTCTAGGTTCTACCCTCACTTCACTCACTGTTTTTATTTCTAAACAATTGCCGTTTGCGTTTCTTAGCATTTCTTCTCTCCTGCCACACTCACTATTAATGCTGTTTTTGTTCTGTATCATTACGGATATGTCACCTTTTAGGACTGGTTCCACTATACAAAACTACAAATGAATAAAAAAAAAGAAAAAATGTGAGCGGTTTACATTTTTTCCCCAGTTTAGGTTTAGTAAGATTGTGCATGAGCTCCAGCTAACATTTGTAAACAGATCTTTCCTCCGTCGAGTTCAAATTCTATCCAAGATTGTAGTTTGTATTCTGTATTTATGGAGGATGCTATGTACCTGACAATCCGAATAAGTCTTTCATTAACTGTTATCATTGTTCTTTTTCTAGGCATGACGCCTGCCGAAGCTGCAGATGCTGCTCTCTCCTACATGAAGAATAGGGTACATGGCCACGGTGGTGTTATAGCTGTCAGTAAATCCGGAGACTGGACGGCAACATTTACTACCCAGCGGATGGCATGGGCAGCTGTTAAAGATGGCCTTTTGACCTATGGTCTCAATCCAGGCGAAACCCTCTTTGGAGATATTGGCAGTTCCAATTAGTTGCTACAAGCCTCTGCTATTCTATATGAACACAGGGTGAAAAAGAATAAGATGGTGGAATGATGGACGAGAGGTGTGTAAAACCGGTAAAGGTCGCACTTCAGCAAGCGTGTTAACTATTATGAAGCTTAAGTAGCTTTCTCAACTTCATAAAGTTGCCAGTATCGTTTTGTTGGTAAAATCCTCCCGACCCCCTTAATGGGTTTTGCATGAAAAAAATTGAAAAACATCGTAAAAATCATACTTTTTGCAGGAACATTCTTTCACAATATTTTGCAAAAACGTATTCTGAAACATCTTTTTATTTATGTCAAGTTCCCCCTCAGGTGAAGTTTTGAATGGTGGAACACAAGACAACCTTGTGGCGTTGAAATATTTGTCTTGTGCACAAAATGTCCCTGGCTACATTATTATTTCACAATTATAGGAATTAATATTGACCATTATCATTTTTAAGTTTCTTACATTTTCAAATTGAAAACACCCTTGAGCTATTGTTTAGCGTAATACTAACAAAATAATGCTAACCTTTGTAAACAAATTTCATCTCATGGAAAATCTTTCTAAATCATCTTTAAGTCTAAATCATTATCATTAAGTCATGCTTAATGCTCCATCAACACACAGCTTTTTGAAAGATATTATGGTAATAGCTTGTTATTCTACAGAATTTTATGTAGGTGTTTTTCAAGTAATGGGTATTATCTTAGCTCAGGTAAGAGCTTGAGTTTGCAATGCCAGGATCCAGAGTTGTTACTTGGTCTCACTGTGGTCATGAGCAAGCACTAAAGGCCCTATTTAGAATTTGGCAGACGAGATGCACTTGCACTATGGTGGACGAGCCATCAGCCATAACTGTGATGAAGTACCCCTACCACTAAACTCTAAATGAGGGTGAGGTCTGCGTGTGCGAAAGGGACATATTATCCCCTGCCAAGAAACCTACATTCTGTCCCCATTAAATGGGTCCCTTGGAGTAGAATTATGTCTGGCTTCAACCTCTGTAGGCCCCTCTCTCCCCTGACTTCCCAACATGTCACATAACTTGTCATCTGCCTGTATGAGCTCAAAATTATCTCAACTAAAACAACGCCACAAACACCCCTTAAAACCACTTTTCCTGAATAAAAGCTTGTAACTGCTCATCCTTCCAACTCCAGAAAGGTCTGTTGCCCACCCACCCAAACTTCCACGCAGAAAAGTAAACCTCTTTCCCCCTAAAACTTGTAATATCTAAGTACCAACTCCCAAAGTCTGCTAGTTCGTCTGTGTGACTCATCCGTCACTTCCCAGGTGACGCCGGGGTAACATAGTTGCTTACTTAGAGTTTGAGCTGCTCTTGTCACCGATTATCAATTTGCAGTGCCCACTTGCCTCCTGGCCACTGGTTGTCACCCTCTGGTGGGCTTCCTCTCTCAATTGACAGAATGCGATGTCTGCTGTCATTAATGTCCCTATATGCGGACGACATTCTATTATAGCTTCTTGATGCATCAAGCGATATAGCCCCCATTGTGGAGGCTTTTGGGGATTTTGTAGGGTGACAAGATTGTAGGTGAACTGGGGGAAATCATGTGTTTTCCCGCTAAATCGCGATGCTTCACTGCAGATAATACAACTGGGTGGAGAACCATTAACTTGGTTGACGGCAGCGGTTTGAAGCCTTTGGGTTTGCCTTTATCACTCTCAACAAGATCTATTTGAGGGTAATCTACAGGAGGTATTGATGGCACTCAAGTAACAAATGCAGTTTTGGCAGCGGCTACTGTTGGCTCTAATGGGTAGAGTCACTCTCACCAAGATGTTTGTCCTTTACCATTTACTGTATTACTTTGTAAAGGTCTCGGTTTACTCCCTTGACACTGCAGGGAATTTGTTCCAGGACAGTAATTTACTACAGATTGACGAGTTATGTCAGGATTACAACATTCTGCTGAATCAGTTTGTTCTACCCAGACAGTTATTGGGAGTCCTAAAGTTGCTGTAGGGTGAGATTGATGTAGAGCCGCCCACCCAAGCAGTAATACATACCCTACACACCATGGGAGAGGGACGGCACCTTATCATATGGTTTTATAGAGAAATTAAAGAACGTATTGTGGTCTCACTAACGGAACTCCGGCAGGAGAGTGTGGGCATCCCTTACACATGCAGAATAAATACAGGCACTTGAATCGCCTCATGTCATCTCCAGAAATGCATGATTTAAAAATATTCAATTAATCTTACTTCATAGGGCTACCTCGCACTATCCAGATTTAACCATATGTTCCCAACAGCAAATCTTAACGGCCCCAGATGTCGAGCCCTTTAGCAGACTTTAAAAAGATGATTTGGTCATGCACTAATATAACTGCATTCTGGCACTCCATGCACACTGTATTGGCTACTTTCACAGAGTTCACAACCCCCAATAGATGGGAGGCAACGGCATAGGGAATATTTCCCAGAAGGAAGAGCCATAGTGTGAGGGTACACTTTGCGAATCTAGCTCTTCTCTTGGTAAAGCACCTGCTGACCATGCACTGACGGGCACAGCGGACCCCGTCTTTTGCATCGTGGTGTAGGGACTTTCAACATTGGGATGAAGCAGAGAGTTCTGTGCTGCACTGGTAAGAAACCTATAGAATTCGCAATTGCCCCATTGCGGCAGCTTGGGACACTATGCTAATAGAATTCAAAGTACTTATGGCTGAGAGGTCCCCTGCTCGGAATGCATTGTCCCCTGCTCAAAATGCATCCTTCCTTGTTCACAATGCACAGTCTTTCTGGTGGATGCTTTATTGCAGGTTCCCCCTGCCCAACAAACCCCTCCTGCCTACTTAACTGCCTACTCATGTAGAATGCTTGTGCGCTCTACTTTGTTCTCCCTCTACAAGTTGAAATTCCCTATGTTTTAAAAATTACTATGTGTCCAATAGTTAACTGAGGTAATACGATCCTGGCTTAGCAAAATATATTAACCTCTTTATTTGTATTTAATTAAATTATATTGTATAGGAAGTGATGCTTATTGAATTGAATAACTATGTAATACAACATTGATTAATTGAAAAACTTAATACAAAACTTTGAATGACCAAGAGTGTCTGCCGTCATATGCGTCCCTTCCCAACCTTGCCTTAGGAACAGTGTGAAGCTCAACATTCTGGCAACCATGAGACTAGGAGTGGCCTCTGGAGCAGGGGTACAACAAGGAAGGTGTGGGCCCCTCTTAGCTGTGAAGAAGGCTGAGGAACATCATTGTAGATATTTTGAATGGGCCATTACTGCAGGAACAGCTCCACTCTCAGTTTGTTCAGCTCAGTGATCCAGATGTACTTCCATCTGCTTCTTCCGCTTGTTCTTGGAGCTGCACCGTCACCTCACTCAGCTGCCTTATTCACATTTTCATGTGACCAATATCTGGTTCCATCTGGGCTAACTTCAATTCCACACCTGCTACCCTTTGCCCTAGATTATGTGATCCATTCATAGCAGCCCCAAGTCAATGGCCACTCCATCCGTCTTGGACCCTAGGGTCCCTTTCATATCTTTGATTGCCCCTAGGATTTTTACAAACTGCTCAGTCATTGGAGAGCCAGTTCCAGGTATTTAAGGGAGGGTTTGTCTCTTTCTCTTCCAGTGGTGGTAAGAGCTGCATTTCCTTTGCCAAAGGGGCCTAATCAGTCTTGGGCTTCACCATTCTTAGCAATGGTGAGCACTCATTATTACAGCGAGCAGTCTTAAAGAGTCAGGTGCCAATCCCCAGGGCTGCAAACAGCTACCTTAAGGGCCCGCTCAATCCCTGGATGGGAATAGCCCTAGTGGAGGAGAAGAAAATAGGCTTTGAGGGAACCGCTTTTCCCTCCCGGGCCCAACGTCACCTGTAGTGCATCCCTATGTCGTGACAATCAACCTTTCCAAGCCCCCTCCTTGACTTAAGAACACTAGTCGGCCAACTTAACTATTTCCAGTATCCAAGATAGCATTAGCGTTTCTGGGCGAAAGGTCACTGACTGGCACCCCACAATAGGTTTTTTTGTGAGTTTGAAGGAAAGGTGTTCCTCTCTTCTGTTTCCTTATGGTCCTTCCAAAAATGTACCACAGTCAACTTTGTTCAATCTCAGAACAGGGTCACACACTGCACCCATCAAATGTGGGGACCGCTGACATAACTGTATGCACTGGATGCGTTGCCAGGGACCTGTCCTCCAAGTTGGGCAATTTACTGGTGCACGCATCACTCATACCTGCTCTGCCATGCATGGCACTCCCTTCAACAGATGCACCCCAGAAGTCCGGGATTGGTGCTGCATGAGGGGTACAGATTACATTTCACATTAGCCCTCCTGCATACAATCAATGTCCAGGATTCTGGCTCGTATTTCGAGCCCTGCTGTGTGCTCACAGTCGGCCAGATGCCCCAGAATGGTGTGTTCGGCTTCACCAAGCAGTCTCCATGCCGAGCCCTTCTACTCACAGCACCTCCTCAAAAGTGAGGGGTATTGAAAAACAAGCATTTGCAATGCAGCAGGTCTTGCATTTGCAAGAGTTTAAGCTATTGGCATTGTAAATGAAAAATGCCTTTTATGTATGTTTTAACAACCAAAACATAAATAAATGGCATTGTCATTTACAATGGCAATATGGCAAACTCACGTAAATGCAAGATCTATTGCATTGCAGATGCTTGTTTAAATATGTTTGTGGACAACTGATGAACAACTGACCAACAACGAAGTAAGTACAAAAAAACAGCAGGAGCAAAATGGGGACAGCTTCTGAGACAGCATTTGCACAACTGTACTTCAAAAGAGCTCTCTGAAGTAAATGAGTGAAGTGCTTTACAAAGCATCCAAATATATAAATAAGAAACTGTTATATAATTGTCCCTTTCTTCAAAGGATTTTCCTTGTAGAATTAAAACATACCTCCGTGCGAAAGCAACTAGAAAAAAATACACAAATGCATGTTTGTTGCATACTATGGGCCAGATCCAAATGAGTGTTCGAACATCATTGTACTACTGAGGGCGGGGACAGACTTAAGCAGCAAATGTCACTCTCTTACTTCAGGCATCAGTTTTGTTGCTGCTGGGAGGTTATGACCAAAGCAGTCTAGTGCGGATGAACTTTCCAAGAAAAATGGACAAAATGGAATAATCACAGAAAATATGGATAACATAAACACAGGAAGTCACCTGAGAATTTTAATATTTTGCTCCAGTCTACCTCTCTATGAACAGTGGTGCAGCTAGTGTCTCATGGACCCTGGTGCAAAGAAGCAAATGGGTCCCATAGGTATTTTTTGAACTGTAAAATACAGCAATAATCAGTGGACCTCACAGGCTACTGATCCTCGGTGCCACTACACCTGCTGCACCAATGCCTCTAGTTACGATGTGCCGCTCGCAGCTGTTGGTGAAGTTTGCCTGAACTTCTACGGACATTTGCGGTGTGGGACTGCGAGCACCAGCAGTCCACACCACCTCCAGCTGGTTCCTCTTCCTGCCCCGCCTCTCTGGTGTTTAAAATGGCTCGCGGCCCCCGCTTCACGGGAGCTGCTCGCAGCTGTTGGTGAAGTTTGCCTGAACCTCTACGGACCTTTGCGGTGTGGGACTGCGAGGACCAGCAGTCCACACCACCTCCAGCTGGTTCCTCTTCCCGCCCCGCCTCTTCGTGCCCCGCCCCTAATGTCACTATATATACTGACGGTAGTTGCTGCGCGGGACGCGCACGGGACGTGCCGGGCGAGGCCCGGGCCAAGGGCGGGCCCGTTTGAGCCCGTTCGAGACCAAGGAGACAGGGCTGGGCCACCTCCTCTGCATTTATATTGAGGATTGAGGATTCGTGTAAGTAAAACCTGCTCTAAGCTTGCCTTATGACAATGGCGGGTGGAACGGGCAGGGGAAGAAGCGCTGCAGTCGGCGGTACTGTGGCAGGTACATTGTACAATTTCATTATAAGAGCCGCTACCCTTCTTGAACGTGAAATTGATCTCACAGAGCGTCGCCTCTCCCTTGACCCTGTTTCCCATAAACGACCATCATGGGGCAAAATAGCTTTGTCTGTCACACCCAAGGGAAATACTAAAATTCTTACCCTACATGACTCTATGGACACTGATGAAGACATTAATGACTCGTCCACGGACAAAACTATGGAGATTAAGAGTGGTAAAGAAGGGAGAAGTACTGCTAAGCATCTAACTACCAAAGCAGCCCCGACGACCGCTTTCACAGAAGGTGTATTCACTCGAGCACAAATACACGCTGTTACAGAGGCTACTATTTCTCCCTCAGGCCAAACCTTAGGAGCAAAACCGAAACAGAAGATTGTCCAGTGAGAAAAAAAGGGCAGACAATCGAGACCGATGAAATCTAAAAACACAAAATCGGTATCCAATAAACAGATAAGTGCTGCTGACCAATCCCTGCCCACAGTGTCTGCGGATCCAGCAAGGAATCTTGACGAGTGACTTTGCTCCAAAATTGGGGAACTTTTTGCCCTTTCAACTCGTCCCATCCTGGACAGACTTAAGCTTATCGAGGAGCGACTTAAGAAGCTAGAACAAATGACCATGTCGAATCTTGAATTCAACAAAACGTTGGAGTCTAGATTACTAACAGAGCCTAGTGAGCAGCTCCACTTTGGTAGTCAGGCAAGTAAGGCCAAGGGGAAAACTCTCGTGCCCCCAGTTCTTATTTCAGAACCTCCGATGGGATCACATAGGGATAAAAGTGAGGAGCTACCATGCACTAAAAATACCTCAGACGCCAACAGACTAAAAGACCTACCCCTAAAACAAAACATACCTCAAAAATATACTGATGTTAATGAAAAAGTAAAATGTGGTATGGGTCAGAATGCTAATGAGATGGAAAATAGATCCGTTCGCAATGACAGTCGAGGTTTTCTGTTACCTAGTATAGATTTGACGCCAGAATCCTCTCCCTATGTCATTGTATTAGCAGGGGTTCCTGGTTTGGGAAATAATGCCACTGAAACATACCATGCGTTACAGAACAAAACAATGCACTGGCTTAACATTAATTGACCACTTCCCCCTTACATACATAGTAAAATCCTGTTTGTTCGGAGAGTCAGCTGGGTGGGTAAGGGTAGTAAAGACATTCCAGGGGATTGTATTGTCGTTAATTTTAAAGACACACAGGCCGTAAAATACATCCAGGAGGGGCGGCCATTTATGCAAAATACAAGAATTTGGCCACTTCCCCTTGGTTATTTTTATGGTTTCAATCCTCACCAAACAAACAATAGTTTATGGGAAAAGGTTGGGAGGGGCAAAATAAATACTGATATTCAGAGACACAGGTTAGCCCCAGCAGATTATGGCTGGTTAGAGGCCTTCCCGATAAAGAACAGATATAGTGGTCTAGATATGGTTGATTGACTGTGCCCAAAAATCATTGACCTCGAATATACACGGGAGGTGGTAACTGCTGAAAGGAACAAGCAAGTTAGCGATCATAATATACCCTCTGGTTTCTTGGCTGCTTTCTTGCCGATTGATTCTAAGGACAAATCTAAAAATGCTCTCTCGACTAGCGAAGATGGGGAGCAAAATAATTACCTTTCATTGACTGAAAGCCCAAGAGGAGCTTCTGTAACCGGGGTCCCCTCCCAAATATCAAACGCGAGAACACTCAAAGATGTTGATAGAGTCCCCGATCTAAGAATCCTAACTTGGAATGTTGCAGGGTTATCTGCCAGGTTAGGGGATGCAAATTGTATATCTTTCTTACAGCAGTTTTCGATTATTGGCCTACAGGAATGCTGGACTGTGGATCCCATTCATATGAATGGCTATCGTACCTTTCATATGCCGGCAATTAACACGACAAGGGGGAGAAATAAAGGAGGTCTTTGCACCTACGTATCCAATTGTTTAAAAGAAACAAAAATTCTTTTTGCCCCTGTTTCTGATTTTTATCAGATATTGACAAATACGTATGGGGGCAAACAAAATTTAATTTTGATACATTTTTATAATAATATCCCAAAAGGCGAACGGGCCACGACTTTCAATGAATTACATGAGACCCTTAAAAACATGGAGGAAAAACAAGTCGTTGATACTTGTGTGATCTGGTTGGGTGATTTTAACTCTTTTTTTTATGTCCATATAGCAATTTAAACATTTGCGGGTTGGGCGAGGTTACAGATGATCCCACAGCACACTTTTCCCACACGCCTTTGGGTAAATATTTAAATGAATTAATATTTCGATTGGAAATGGGATTTGCTAATGAACTCTGCTCCCCTTCAGTTCCCTTTAATACCACTTTCATAGGAAGGGGCTGTAAATCAGTTATTGATTTCATGTTAATATCTAAACGGTACTCTAGCTATATTTGCTCATTTGAAATATGCGAGGTAGCTATGAGTGATCATTTGCCAATTAGCATGTCCATCTCCTTCTTGGGGGGTAACAGTAAGGCTAACACAGTGGTTCAAAACCTATACAACTATCGGTTGGGACTCGCCAGGAAGAATGGATACACTCTAAAATGGGATAAAGTGGAACCAGTGGCTTTTTTTAGAAACCTGATTCAGACTAAAGTGAGGGAATTTGATACCTGTCTTACTGAGAATGATGATCCCACCAATGTGCACGATGCATTTCTTAGCATCTCTGAGGAAATACGTAATTTACTTTTAAAACCTCAGAAACTAAGGGAGAGCAGGCTGAAGAGGTGGTTTAACAGGAAGTGCAGTAAGACCAATGCCTGTTTAATGGCACAGTTAAAACGAGACCCTAGAGTTATGGCTGAAGTTAGATCTGCTAGATCTGCATATCAATGTGCATTGAAAAACAGAAAAAGACTGATAAAACAGGAAGCATGGCAGGCCTTGCAGGAAGCCTGCCAGACAAAAGATAATATTGCTTTTTGGAGAGCGGTAAATGCTCCCTTTTTTAAAGATAATGCAACAGATACAATTGAGGTAGCAATCACGGAAGAGTCATGGGTGACTTATTTTGGGGAGCTCTACCATGCAGAAACCGTGGAAGGCTCAGAGAGGGGGTTTAACTTATTAGGGGAGGACACTGTACCCTACCCAATAAATGTTGAATTCCTAATGGATGATGTGCTGGTAGCTATTGATAAGAGTGTGGCAGGGAAGGCCCCGGGCCCAGACGGAATTCCTGTTGATATCTTTAAGGCTAATACTGCTTTATGGGCCCCGCTTTTAACAAATGTCCTAAACAGTTTTACTAAAATAGGATTTCCTTCTACTTGGCAGGAAGCGATTGTGGTTCCTATTTTTAAAAAAAGGTGACCGAAGTGAGCCAAAGTGTTATAGGCCAATTTTTTTATTGGACTCGCTCATGAAGATTGCTGGGAGAGTTATACTCAATAAACTGCAATTATGGGTTGAAGATAACGGTATTCTCTCACAGTTCCAATACGGCTTCAGGGAAGTTTTGGGAACAATAGAGCAAGGCCTGAACTTAGCTCTGCTAGTATCCAAATATGTTGAGGCTAAAAATGAAAGCTTATTTCTTACTTTTGTAGATCTAAGCTCGGCCTTTGATTGTCTTAATCACAACAAACTCTGGTTAATAATGCAAGAAATGGGAGTAGACCCAAACCTCCTAATTTTTATTAGGGAACTATACCAAGGGGCAGGTGCCAGGGTTCGTTATGGGGAGAAGGGGGACTGTACTTCCAAATTTGGTATAGGGAAGGGTGTGAGACAAGGCTGCATATTAGCCCCATTTTTGTTTAATTTATACATTAATTCGGCAGCCTCTCACCTCATGGAAGACAAGCAAGATTATCCCAAAGTTGGAAATTCCTATATCCCCATTCTTTTATATGCAGACGATGCAGTGATCATGGCTCGGACTCAAGTGGGCTTTCAGAGATCACTCAAAAACTTTTTGGATTATATGGGCGATAGGGGCCTAAAGATCAACATAAGTAAGACCTTCAACATGTGTTGTACCAAAAAGAAGAATATCACTTGCAAAATCTTTCTATCTAATCTAAAAATTGGTACGGTAAACACATTTTCTTACATAGGTTTCAATTTTGAAAAAAAGGGTTCTTGGTCTGTAGCAGGCGAAACAAGAAAGTTAACATTTTCTCGAGCAATTGGGGCAGTTAAAAACTTTGCTAATAAGGTGGGAGGACGCCCAGTACCTGTCTTAGTTGACATCTACAAATCTAAATGCGTGACTACGGCGCTATATGGCGCAGGGATTTGGGGGATAGCGAATAATCACAGCATACAGTCTTGTGAGAACGCTTTCCTTCGTTATCTGCTGGCAGTGCCTGGGTCCACTTCCACCTATGTATGCCATCAAGAGCTAGGCCTACCTTATATTATGGATCTCATTAAAGTTGACCCCATTTTACTGTGGCACAAAGTTTGGTCCTCTAATGAGACAGGCCTGAATAGGGATATAATCATGGACTGTTTAGGTCTTGAGGGCGTCTCAAAGATTTCCTGGTTTAAGTACATAAAAAGTTTTTGTGCGGCCATGGGTCACCAGGAATACTTTGATACACCGGATAGCATGGTAGGGACGTCAAGGAAGAAGCTCAAGGATATATGCTTGCATTTCCTAGAAGATAAACGTTGGCAGATAGAGAAATGCAAGAGCACTGTCATGGCTAATTGCTTACTCATACAAGATCGGGGCATCCAGCCATACCTGACGCAGGTGCCCAGCTGCTACTCCCGTATGTTATTGACTCGTTTCAGGGTGGATACCTTTTTTAGATTAGTTACCTTCCCAGAGATGAATTGCTGGACAAAAGAATTAATCCCCTGCCCATGTGACCAGGTTTCCGCTCAATCCTCCCTTCACTGCATTTTCTTTTGTAAATTTTATTCGGGACCCAGGAAAAGCATTTTAATTCCTGTTTTAAGAAAGTTTGGTTTGAGACAATGTAGAGTGGCACTGATAAGATTACAAATGTTGGAGGACGAATTGCTCATGTCCTCGGTGTTAATGTTTCTTAAATCTATTATTAGATTTAGGACCACAATGAACTAAGATTCTATATATTTTTTTCTTTTGATTCCTTAAGGTTAACTATTTATTAACCATGATGTACTTATGAATGATATGTTTTAAAGTGTGCTTTTATGGTTTTTATTTTAAAATCGATTAAAGCTGTTTTTGATTTGATTTGATTTGACTCCTGGTGGATTTATCCTGTAGGGGCCATATCCTCTCCACAGCAATGACCTCCCTTTTCCTCCAAGACTCTCCATTCTTTCCCTCAATTCCTTGCAACAAGTGGCTGTCCAGTGAGGCGTTAAGAGTAAATATCAGTCGAAACCAGAGAGCGCTTCTTCTAATTTGGAAACTCTCAATCGAGGGCAGGCTGGTGAGGCCTGAGCCGTGGCTTCTGATGTCACTAATTTTTGCAATGGATGGAAACCAATTTTGCCTTCTGCGGAGCCCCGCTCGGAGTTCATCGCTCGCCAGGCTGGTGACAGAGCTCACCGCCCACCCGCTAACTTGTCAGCACCCCCTACAGCATCCCTCATAATCATGTCTGACCGGTGTCTGATTTAAGGCTGTGCCGAAGAGATGTTTCCTCCAGGATAGGCTGTTCAATGCAGTCAGATGCTAAGAAAAGAAAATCAAGCGCGCGCGTCCCCATGCATGCCCAAAAAAAGAATGTATCCTTCTGTAACTTAACTGGTGCTCTTGTAAAGCACTCCAATACCTTTGGGTCAAGCTCTGCAATACACAACTACAAAAAACAAAACAACGGCAGACCTGCAATAGCCAGATGCGAGGAGGGAAGAGAGGCCATCACACGCTGTACTGAGTGATGGCCAACTAAAATGTTCTGAGGGTGAAATCGCAGAAGGGGAATGAAACACACAAAGGAGGGACTTTGACACTAATGCACCAATAAGAAGCCAGCATTTCTGAATGTCACATGTGACAAAAGGCAGTTGGTGAGTTTGCCAAACCCCACAGAATAGATATAGCAGGTCAATCGAAGCTCGACCTAGTGAATTGCTCCTGAGGCTGCAATACTGTGCTGCTAAGCCAAAGTCACCAGGGCTGTGACCCTCCAGCCGGAGCAGCCCAGAATCCACTCATGCAGATTGGGCTGCCATCTTGTATCCACCTGGCTGCTCGCTGGTTTTGTGTCCGGATCTCAGCTCCCATATCGAAGCCTCCTTGGGTTCTGGGATTATGCATTTTATGCCCCTAGCCAAAGTTGGGGTCCTTTAGATAAGTCAGGATCCCTTTGTAATCGAGGTCATGCTGCCGGAGCTAGGACAAGAGCATCTCAGTCTATTGTGGTCTTGACCACGCCCCTTCTTCTTCAAGAAAAGTTAAATATTACAGGTAATCTTCAGATGCCTGTCCGTCATGACCATTGGTGTGAGTATGTGCATTAAACCAGTAGGGTTCATGTATCTCCTCTCTGACTTATGTTATGTTATGTTATGTTAATTTGGATTTGTTAAGCGCTTAATACCAAAAGGTCTCTAAGCGCTTTAGAAGAAGAGTAACATAGACTCATAGCAGACCACTGAACGATAGTGTTAAGCCCAGGCTTCTGTAAACAAGATGGTTTTCAGTTGTTTCCTAAAAGGGAGAAGACGGTCTTCAGCTCGAAGTTGGCTGGGAAGCTTGTTCCAAAGAGTGGGAATGACGGAGGAGAAGGCTCTGCCACCTTTGGAGACATAGTTGAAGCTGGGACAGTAAAGCAGACTTCCTGTGGAGGACCTGAGTACACGCCCTGGCACATACTTTGTGAGGCGTTGTTTGATATACGTGGGGGCTTGGCCATAAATTGCTTTATGGGTGATGCACAGGCCCTTGAATTTAGCCCTTTGTTTCACAGGGAGCCAATGGAGGCGTTGAAGAAGAGTCGAGGCTCGAGTGTGTCGTGGTAATTTAAAAATGAGCCTAGCCGCGTCGTTCATTGCTATCTGTAGTTTTTTTACCAAGCAGTCAGGAAGTCCAATATACAAGGAGTTTGCATAGTCGAGACGGGCCAGAATGATGGCAGATACGATAGTTCTCATGGTGGAGAATGGAAGAATAGGGGAGAGCCTCCTTAGTAAACGAAGAAGTCCCACACATGTACCAAAGACCGTGGAAACTTGATTGGCCAGGGTGAGTTTGTCATCTATTTTAATGCCCAGGCTTTTAACCACCGGGATCGGGACAGGGGCCTCACCCAGCTCCTGGGGCCAGTACCGCGAATTCCATGGATTATGGTCGTCTCACATTGCCAGGACTTCGGTTTTATCAGGGTTAATTTTAAGTGAATTGGCCGTCATCCAATTAACCGTAAAACTTAAAATTTCTTTTACCCTGGATTGTGCCTGGGGAGAGTTCTCAATGTGGAGGATGAGCTGAGTGTCATCTGCATAGTTGTAAATCTGGCAGTCCATGGCCGACAGAGCCTTGATTAAAGGGCTAAGATGAATGTTGAACAAAAGGGGTGAGAGTGCGGAACCTTGCGGGACTCCACAGGTAATCGGGCCTTTCTCCGAGACCCAATCACCCATCTGGATTCTTTGGGTGCGATCCGTCAAAAAGGAGGTGACCCATTGTAAGACGGATCCCCCCAGTCCCCATGAACGTAGTCTTTCTAGAAGAGTAGCGTGGTTGACCGTGTCGAACGCAGCCGACAGGTCAAGAAGGACAAGCGCGCAAGGCATCTTATTGTCAACATTTAATCTGATGTCGTCGAGGACAGATAGCATTACCAGTTTGGTGCTATGGTGAGCACGGAAGCCTGCTTGCCTGTCCCCCAAAAGATGGTAATCTTCAAGGAACCTGGAGAGATTTTGCAGCACATGTTGTTCGAGTATTTTGGTCAGAAAGGGAAGTTGGGAGATGGGGCGGTAATTCTTCATATTAGATATATCCGCACCAGGTTTTTTAAGGAGAGGGGTGATTCTAGCTTCCTTGAAGCAGCTAGGAACCTTCCCTACACGTAGGGAGGCGTTGAGGAGAGCCAGAGTGTTGTGCTCGATTTCTGGGAGTGCAAGATTGAAGGGACTGCAAGGTTCATGTACCAAATATGGACTACTTGAAATCAAGCAAGTGAGAAACAATGAAAGTGAGGCTAGGTGTATAATCTGGTATATAACCACTTCATTAAGTGATACAGTTGGTTTTATATTCGTAATATAAGTTCAGTCGACTTGTTCTAATATTTGCGAGCGGTCATTCTTGCACGCCTTGAATTTAGGCCTGGCTCATCGTTTTCACGTGGCGAATCAACTCCTGTCATTTGATTATTGTAAACTGAGGCCGAATCTCAAAAGGTATTTTTTGTCTGTGCTAGCAAGTTTTTAGAAAACCATGCATTTTTACCAAACGTTAGTACACAAACCGCATTTTCCCATGCGTAGAATGTGCAGCATGTCCACAAATCTGTCCCTATACAAGGTTTGCACTCGTTGGCTTGCCGGATGTGTGGCAGGTGCAGAATACATCTCTCGTTCACAAAATGCGCTTAGTAACTACAGGAATGTGCTAACTGTGCTTTTGCAATATCTACAGATACATATATTGGGGAAAAGCATTGTACATCTGTGAGTCAAGTCTAAAATAGGAGCTAGGTTAATAAAAGCAGAGTTTGCTTACTCTCCCACCACGTTCGCGTCAAACTGCACATCATATTCTAATTCGTCGATCTTCGACACCGTAAAACGAATAATTATCTTCCTTCCAAAAGCCACATTTTTCTTTACACACGCAATTGCAAACCATAATCAGTATACGTGATTGATGGATTTGAGTGAAGATTTGTAATTTGGAAACTTAATATAACGACCTACGGGGAGGAAGATGTGAACGAGTGGATCAAAAGGCCAATTTACACTCAAGGGTGTAACGCAGGTCCCAGCAGCCTCTGCGGCTCAGGGGAGTCCCCAGCCATCTGGACGCCCCATTCAACACACGTCTAATGAATCAGTGAGATATGGGAGACTCGGGGCTCAGGTTCTGAGGGGCCCCATCGTATCGCCATTGATTCCACATATTTGACTCAGTTGTTTGGGGGTCGTAGTTAGAAGGAGAAGAAGAGAAATCTAACCCAGACTACTTTGAGAACAGTGGAAAGATTGTATTATTCATTCCCCTATAAAGATTTTGCATGATAATCCCCAAGTTTAATAAAAGTTTTTTATGGACCCCATACACCTATCCCGGTTTAATAACGTTGACATGAAACTTTGTTATAATTTCTTCCTTGATTGTTATCTAAAGTGCAAATTAGAAACCATGCAAATATGAACTTTTTACTTAATTAGACATATTTCAATAATTGTAACCGTGCAATCGTTTTTTGATCCTGACTGTTTGCATTTGATGATCAGGCCGTTGAAAGGAACCAATAAAGCAACACATGTCCTTCATTTCTCTGAGTGAAATCATTTTTTAATGTTGATTACATATCACATGACATCGAATAGTCTTGCACGAGTAGCATGATTGCCATAAGCGCTTCTTAAAATGAAGATTGCTTAGTTTACATCAAAACTGTATTTACAAATAACACATTCAATGGTTTAAAATATTTGGGGACTTGCCTGTCCCCTTCTGCCCAAATATTTTAAATTGAACTTTGAATGTAGATTTGCTGGCAGGTTCACAAGATATGTAAGATATGTATTTATTTATATTTTGATTTTTGTACAAGGCCAGGCAACCAGAGAATGCTGCATATCTCCCTCAAACACATTGCGTTCGGGTAATGCATATTAACAGATCGAATCGGATTTTGATGAGAGGCCGAAGTATTTAGATCAACCACCCCCATCTATTTACAGGGAAGCAGGTCTAAAGGTATTTAAGATTGCTTGAGGGGCTGTTTGAGGCGTTTACTGTTGTCACATTTAAGAGACAAATCACTTAGCCTGACTGTAGACCTGCTGTGTACAACATGTGTATCTGCTTATCTATGGCGAGACAACAAGCAGTTCTCATAATCTAAAACTGCATGTGTTTCTTTGGGAGACCTGAGGCTGCAGGTTGTGTGAGCAGGCTGTTCTCAATGTCATACGTAAATGTACAGGAAACGTCTACTAATTACAAAGGAATTAAGTACCATTACCATTGTGGACGTGGGATGGGTCTGTGGATGTCAGCACACCCCGGTTTTACACCACCACCATGAGGGCGGGGAATACATTAAGGAAGTACTGTCAGAGGATCTGTCATTTGCCTTGGTGTACATTTCATCAGCACCTCTATTAAAGGTTAAATAGTAAACTGTTACAACAATTCTTATGGAGGGCAGAGCATGAGTGCATGAGTGTGGCTGCATGGAGCCCTTGCTAAGCAGTTAGGGGTCCAAAATTGCCCCGTCTGCCTTGCCCCTTCCATTTGGCTGAACCTAGTCTCTGCTGTCCCAGGTGAAAACAATATGTGTGTGCATCTGGTTTTGCAAAGTGGTGGCTCCTCTGCTAAGGTGGAGGAGTGTCGTCGTCCTGCTAATTCAGCAGTGCATAAAAGAAAAAGAAAATGATAATAACATAACGTTATTGTCTTTTTTTTTCTATGCGGAGCTTGGAGCCAGGTGTTGTGGGGCTGGGCTCCGTGATGCCTAGCAGAGTGAGGAGTGGTTTGCACTCCTCTAAGTGAGTATGACTGTTTGGCAAGCCCAAGCATCATGCGTGCTTGGAATGTTCTCAATTGGGCTGTGTTGCACAGCCCCGTGTAGAACATGCCCAACCGCCCCAGACACTGCCTGAGCATCTAACCAGGACGCTCAGCCCAATCATGATGCTGCTCTAGCAGTGTCATGATTGGCTCGGAGAGTCCGGGAGCCTGAGTGCTTCCGGTGCTTCCTGCAGATCGTGAGAAAGAGGACGGAGGAGAGACGTGCGGCAGCGCAGCGGCATCGAAGGAAAAGGTAAGGTAGCTATTGTATTATTATTTTTTTTGTAATACATTCCCCCGCCCCACCACCTTCATTCTGAGGCAGCTACCACTGGTTTTGCACCTCTTTGCTAATGAGGGATGTGCACACAAACTTGTGGAGTATACCCATTTCCCCACTCTACTCAAACTTACAATAGAATTTGTGTAAGCTATGAGCTTAGTTTTCTTTAGTGCACATCTTAAGTTGCCAGCAGGTTATAGAATTTAAAAAAGAGCAGAATACTAAGTATGTGTATTTTTGTAGGTCTCTACTACTCACTCCTTTAGCTGTGTGGTGAGATCTCTTGTCATAACACAACACACCACCGAACACAACACACTTCACATAACATACTCAAGCATAAATGTACATATGCTGAAACAGCTTTTGGTCAGTCCTCTTCAGCTGTTGGTTTGTTTGTGGAAGCTTCCTTCAGGCTCCTTGGACTGTTCATCACATATGAGTTTTTAATTGAATGAAGCAAGGGCTCGGAAGCAACGCTTCATCTCTCCCCTGCTGACTTTATCCTATTGGCAGTGCTGGCTGCAAGGAAGGTGTGAGTTGTGTTGCATGATGTGCTGTGTGTCAAGAGGCAGGAGATAAGAGGTCACTAGCTGTCACCTTTCTCCAGTTCAGGTGACCTACTGTACCCAACACCAAAAAATGGATAATAGATAAAACACAAGCTGTCAGCCTGGCACCTTACACCTTGGATGTCTGCAAACTTTGGAGGAGTGCCTCAAAGTTCATCGCTCAGCCTCACCCTCTTCGACACATATATGATCCCTTAGGACAACATCATTGCACACATGACATCAACATCCTCTTCTGCGCTGATGATATGTAACTCATACTCTCTTTTGGACAGGGTCCCCATCACAAGTAACAAGTACACTGCCTGAATGACGGAAGTCACAAACTGGATGTGAGCCAACTGTTTCAAGCTCAGCAACAACAAGTAGGGATATTCGGCAAGAACACCTCAATAAGGGACTCCAACTGGCGTTTGGCTGAACTCAGACCCACACCAAGCACCTACACCAGGAACCTCGGAATACTCATCAACAGCAAAATGGACATGACCGCACAAGTCACCATCATCATTCCATACTGATTCCACACCCTGAAGATGCTGAAGAAGATCATATGACTCCTAAGCAACTCAAAACAAACTATCGCCAGCAAGTTGAGAACAGAAACATCCTTTATGCTAGGATCACCAAGCAACATACTAGAAGGTTACAAACCATCCAGAATTCGGCAGCCATATTCATCCTCAAACTACCACATGGAACTCAGATCACACCATACCTCAGGGAGCTCCACTGGCCCCTAAATCACAATATATTTACCACCTACTTTGAGCAGGTGTTAAATGTTTGCAAGGGTTCGTGAGTGAGGTTGGAAGTAAGGGAGTGGGGTGAGGGAGTAGGGGAGGAAAGGGAAACTTTTTTTCTAGCATAGGGAGCATTTTATAGTTCTCCCTGTTAGAAGAAAATGGGAATGAGTCTTTGTTGCTGCTGCAGCCAATGTTTCCTGCAAATATTTTCAGCCAGTGTTTCCTGCCAAATACATTTTTAGTATCTTCCACACCCAGAAAAATCAGTTGTAGAAAAACATGACTAGTAATCAGGAGAACTGAAATTAGTGCATGAAAGCATGCATTAGTATCTTACCACCGGACTCCTAATATGGCCCTTGGGACCAGATGTATGACCATTCACTTTAGCGAATCACCAATTGCGTCAAATTGCGTCGACTCGCAATTTGCGATTCACAAAAGTGAATCTACAACAGTGTCTCAGACACTGTTTGCAATTCCCAATGGGGTCGCAAATTGCATGCCTCATTAATATTCATGAGACAAGCGCAATTTGCGACCCCATTGGGAATGGATAGCACTCCCAGGCATGGCGGCCTGCTGGGGTCAGCAGACCACCATGTCTGTGACTGCTTTTTCAATAAAGCTGTTTTTTTTTTAATGTAGCCCGTTTTCCTTAAAGGAAAACGGGATGCATTTAAAAAAGAAAAATGAAACTCTTCAGTTACATTTTTTAGGAGGAGGCAGTGGTCCCTGGGACCACTGCCTGCTCTTGAAAAATATTTGCACACACACTCACAAAGGGGAAAGGGTCCCCTGGGGACCCCTTCCCATTTGCTAGTGGTTTACCACCTACATGAAGTAGGTGGTAAACAGCAAGTGTTTTGCGGCTGCAAATGCGGTCGCAAAACAATAGTACATGACATGACATTGAGACTTGCTATTAGGAAGGGATGCCCCTTCCTAATAGCGAGAGTCACAAATGCTATTCTACGAGTCAGTGACTCGCAAAATAGCGTTTGTACATGCCAGGACCCATCTTTTACGGCTGCAAACAGGCCGATCTCCCGTTTGCGAGCGCAAGCAAGGATCGTACAGCTGGCCCTTGGTCTGATATAAATTACAATATATGAACTGCAGCACCAATGAAAAGGTGTGCATGGAATATGATACTTGTGTAATATTCCATCGACCTAGATCATTCAAGAAAATTCAGAGTCAAGATGGAACTATAATTGCAACTAGAAACCTCTCCTCCCCAGACATTGACACATCTTTCTCGTCGTTCTGTTTGTTCTCTCTCTCTCTCTCACCCCCTATCGCTCTCACAACTTTGTGTCTGTTTCTCTGGTTCTTTCTCACACCCTTGCACCCTCCTTCCCTAAAGCTATTGTCTTCTCTCTCTCCTTATGGCTTCTCTTCCACTTCTTTACCCCGTGCATCTCTTTTTTTCTTTCTCGCTTACGATTGTATATCACAGCCTGTAGGTGAATGTCCTTCTCTTTTTGGAGAGCTGGAATATTTGGCACTCACACTTATGGCCACTGTATGTGTGTGAAAGAAAGAAATATTCCTAGGCTTCCCACTTAGAGTGCCCGGTTGTATTTCTGGGACTGTAGGTCCCTGACCATGTGCTGCTCCGGGCCTCTTTCTCTCTCATGAAGCGCCTCCCACGTCTGAGCACTCACACATCACATGTGCCAGGAACAATGTTGGACACAGCGCTCGGGCATGCAAAGGGGGGCTCGCAGCCTACGAAACTCTGATTATTCTTGTAAAGACGAAGCTTGGACTAAGAGTAGTCTTCTTTAATGTTTGCAAGAGTAAACTTTACTGCATAGACAACGATGCATTCTTAGCTGGGCACTTGGTCATGGGTTTCGTTACAAGATGTTTCACCCAGGGCCCGACGTATTCACGTCATATTACAAATCTATCCGGCTTAAATACCTT
Organism: Triturus cristatus; assembly: GCF_964204655.1. Taxonomy (NCBI): domain Eukaryota; kingdom Metazoa; phylum Chordata; class Amphibia; order Caudata; family Salamandridae; genus Triturus; species Triturus cristatus. Next base: position 465,350,234 of record NC_140589.1, read on the forward strand.
CAAGAAGGAGTTTGTAGGAAAGCGGTATCTCTGTTTACTGTCATTTCAGAAGTAAGAGTGAATCAGGGTCAGACTGGCCTATAGGGCAGTGCGGCCTTCCCCAAAGGGCTGGTCTCACACGTCACTGTGTGGGCCTGATTTTCAGCAGTTTGTGGGACTGTTTCATGGCAAGATAGGCCGGATTTTACTATTGATTTCCATGATATTACCACAGGCATTGTCTGCAGCAAACACAAATGCATACAGCCTCCCAACCTTGCAAAATACCGATATAGTCCGTCTATACAAGTTCAAAAGTGTCCTGATGTGCTAAAGTGGGTCCCATCTGTAGCCACCTGGATAACTAATAAGGGCCATTTTTTGATGTGCAAATGTGGGCCACTGGTGTAGCTATCTGGATCACTAACCGGGGCCACTTTTATTTACAGTTTTTTTTGTATATTTTTTGTCCCAGTCTGACCCTTGAGTGAATCCTGCTAGCAATTCATATACCTTAACTCGCTTCTTTGTGAGCAGCAAATTCAAGCGGAAGCACCAAAAATATATTTAATGTTTTATTTAAAAAGAAAGAAGTCCTCCTGAACTCGCAGACCCATAAGTGTTTCCACAATGGAGATATGGGGCCATATTATCAAGAACGGCGCAAACATTATCGCCGCTTTGGTGGCAGGAAACTGCCGCTAAAGCGGCGATAAGGGGCTTGATAATATGCCCTAGAGAAGTCCAATAGAAGCCTAGGTACTGGTGTTAAGGACATCAAACCTGGCCTTCTATTAGAATTCTCTAGGGCATATTATCAAGCCCCTTATCTCCGCTTTAGCGGCAGTTTCCTGCCGCTAAAGTGGCGATAATGTTTGCGCCGTTCTTGATAATACGGCCCATGGTGTCCGAGGTTGGTTCTGCTACAAGATGGAGAGGACATATAATTGATTTTACTTCGTTGTTTTAGATTTAAAAAAACATTTTCAAAGCCTAAAGTTCTGGCTGTGGTGTTCTAATACAATCAAACAGCATTTGTGCATGCATGTGTTTAATGCATTATCACATTAAAGCCAGGCCTATTTACTTTAATGCGGTGTCGCTATTCTAAACGGAGCACTATCCTCTGCTCACATCATATGTGCTTTCTCTAAGGTGCTGTCAGACACATCCTCTCCCTATCAGAGACACAACATTTTCAAAATATATTTTTATAAGAGATAGACGGAACTGATGGCATGGTGTACAGCTTTCATTGTACACGAGTCTAGCAGAGACCACAAGTTTGGAGACAAACTGTAGAAGCACCATGACAAAACGTTTTGCAATCCTGACTATGATATAAGAGCCTTTTCCTCCATACAGAACCCAGGCTGCATTCAACGGGATGTCCCACTGTAGGTGGGTACTCTGAGCAGTTGCCATGATTATTCTTATTTTGTGTTTTGTTTATGTATGTCGGAGCCGCTACTTCTGTGATATGCTAAGTGGTCAATGTACCTTTTCAGACTGCAATGAATGTACCTGATTCATGGGTTGTAGTCTTCCCCTCTCTGAATGTACTGAATGATGTTAGTAGTGTAGCATATTGATGTTACATGCACCAGGACCCTTGTGGTTTTGGGAGGGTCTGAAGAGGAAATATGCAATATGCGGGGAAGTGTTAGGGTGTAATTTTTGGGAAGGATGATGTAATGCTTTGTTGCAGCTCCTGTGTGGCGTAATACATCTGAATGCTCCAGTGCTGGGGAAGATGCTACAACTGGTGAAAAGGCTGGGATACGTGCCCAAGGAAAACAGGACTGCTCTCCCTGAGAGTTTTGAATGATACAGCAAACTGCTCATGCGTGCCACGTGTGCCCGGAATTGATGCAAAGCAGTCTGCAACCTGCACATGAGGAGTCAAACCCTGACTCCAGGCCAAACACAGCAGCTGACAAAATTGAAGGCCCTGCAGAGGAGCATATTCCAACCCTACAGAGGATCATATTCATAACATCCATCAGAACCGCCGACGCGGTGTACGACAGAGATGCTGCGCCCCCAATACAGAACAACCAATCAGATGAAGCAAGAAATAACGATCAAGTCAGCAAGGTATGAGAAAGAGAGAACTTGCTCACCATCATGAGTGATTGAAGCATACTATGACGCATGCTTTAAAGGCAACTTCTGCTTGCAGGAGTTGTTGGAGCAAGCCTACATCGTGATCACCTGAACAGCACGTGACAACACAACGGCGGCAGAGGGGAGCGCGAAATACTATGCAGCTTTGTTCCTGAAGCCACCACGGCCTTTTACCACTTCTAAAAAGTAGAATATTGATGCCAGGTGGGCTGCGTGGACCAAAACATCCAATGACCTCATAGATGCGCTAGAGGAAGATGACAAGAATATATTCAAATATTTGAAACACCTTGCAGGTAATGAAGTGAAAGAAGTGCTAAAGAAAATCTCAAAGAGTAATGTAAAATCATACCAAAAGGTAAAAAAAGAGCATTGGAGGCCAAGCAATTCCAATGTAGAATGTCGACTATGAAATGTATATCTTCAACCAAGCAGGACAACAGGATGGTCAAACAATGGATGTAACTTCACAGATGAAGTAGTGATGTGCCTAGGAGTCTTTGATGTCTGCCTTGCAGATTTGTTTAGAAGGTGCATGCTGAGAGAAACACACAGTCTGGAGAAAATGCTGATGGCTGCAAGAGCAGAAGAATAAGCACACTGACAAAATGCTAACATGGAATCAGGAAAAGCTGACAATGAATCAGCATTGACCGTGAAAAGCAAGCACAAGCATAAACAAGATACAGGTGAGTAGGAGTTTTCAAAGAAAACAAAGCTATGCTTCCGATGTGGATTTTCATCTCCCCATGAAGGTAAATGTTCAGCCATAAGATACATCTGCAAATGTTGTGGAAAAGAGAACCATTTTATAACTGTGTGCCGAGCTAAAGAAAATCAAGTGTGCAACAACAACAAGAGAAAATGGATGCAGGAACATTCCGGAAGCATTCTTGCCACACCCCCAAACCCAAAAAGCAACATCGGCTATGACAAGTAGAAGCCAGGCAAAGTCAATAGTCATAAAGTTCATTATATAAAGGTTCTCCAATGTCACTGGCTGGTGTGTACTGATGATGTCTACAAAAGAACGGCGTGGACATGTTGGTTTGGCTTCCTGTAAAGAAGATTACTTGTTCACGGAAAATCACCAAGTGGCACACTTCCTATGACACTGTCCCAAAATCACATTAAAAGTGAACGATCACCAAATAACTGTCATCATAGACAGTGGTGCATCGATTAATATCATGCCAGTTGAAACGTTGACCAGCCTTTCTCCGGATGCCTCTCCTCACTCAGTCAGACATGAAGGTTTATACCTGGGCTGTTTCTGAGCCTTTGCAAAGCCAAGAGTCGTTCGCAGCGACAATGCAGCACAAAAAGACATCGGTACAAGCCGCCATTCATGTGCTACAATGGACTTCATTGAGTGCCTGTTTGCTCAGTTGTGCCACTGCTGCTTACATGTGGTTGAATCCCCCCCAACTACAACCTCTGTGCTCATTCTGAGATCAAAAGCCAAGTCCCATAATTGTTTCATGGCCTGGGAAATCTCAATAAAATAAAAAAGTACAGCTTCATATCAATGAAGACATTCAGCTTCTTGTTCAGCTGCACCATAGTGTTGCTTTTCATCTACAAGGAACTGTAGAGAAAGAGTTGGAAGCACTCTTAAAACATGACATCATTGAACTCTCCAAAGGTCCCACACCATGGGTTTTGCCCATAGGAGTAGTAGTCCCCCAAAAGGACAGGAGCGGCATTTGTGTTAATATGCACCAGGCAAACAGAGCCATTGAAACGGAGAGACACCCTGGTCTCTGCATAGCGGACATGGTCAAGCAATTGGATGGAGCCAAAGTGTTTGCCCATCTTGACCTGAATTGAGGATACTATCAACTCGAGTTGAAGGAATACTGTAGGTACATTACTACCTTTTCTACTCATGTTGCTTTGTTCATATATAAGAGACTGAGTTTTGTAATATCTTCAGCTGCTGAGATATTTCAGCATGTTATTCACTGAGTAATCCAACCTGTTGCACATGCTTTCAATTACAGTGATGATACACTGGTTTTTGGAAGAACACAGAAAGAACACGACAAAGCCCTAACCCAAGTGTGTTAGTTAATTGCTAATGCAGGTCTCACTCTGAATGCTGCAAAGTTTGAGTTTCACAAAACCAAAGTCCAATTTTTTGGGCACATATTCTCTGATGGGGGAAGGAGTCCAGACCCAGACAAGGTGCAAGCACTGTCATCCACATCACCATGCTGCAATCCTTTCTAGGCATGGCCAGTTATTGATCAAGATACATTCATAAATTTACTACAGTCAGTGCCCCATTGAGAGACTTGATGAAGTGAAGTGTACCATTTAGTGGTCTCTGGGATGAAAGCAGAGTTTCAAAGATATTAAACTTGTGATCGAAAATGCAACTGAAATGACCTACTTCGACCCCAACTTACATACAGAAATAATGGTTGATAAGAGTCCGGTCAAGCTAGGGGCCTTCCTTGCTCAACACAATAGCTATGTAAGTGCTCAGAGACACATTATGGCCTATGCCAGTCGAAGCCTGTCTAAAACAAAACATGCCTACTCTCAGCCAGAGGAAAAGAGTTGGGCGTAGTGAGGGCCTGTGAACATTTTTACATATTCCTCTATGTAAAATGATTTACTGTTACCACAGATCACCAGGCGTTGCTCACAATGTTTGGAACCCAAAGGCTAAGATGCCCCCTCACATTGAGAGGTGTGAGTTAAGTCTGAAAGAGTATGACTATGAGATTGTGCATAAACCTGGGTAGGCTTAAAACCCAGCAGATTACTTTTCGTGAGTGTCACTACATCATCACAGTTTGACATCCAAGACATCTGATGCATATCTCAACGTTAGTGTTTGATCCAGCACACACGTGGCTCTGTCACCAATGCAAGAAAGACATGACCATAAGAAAGAACTTATTATCACACAATCCTGGAGAAGTACCCAACCGATGATGTTAAATTACAAAAGTTCAAAAAGGGTCAGGATGAGTAAGCAGTCACCGAAGTAGGTGTAATACTGCGAGGCTTGAGAATTATCATACTTAAAAGCCTAAGACATCGAGCTGGCCCATGAAGGAGACCGTGGTCTCGTAGCCACCAAAAACGCCTCAAGAGATTGAGTGTGTTTCCCTCAGCTAGATGAGCGGGTTGAGAAGGAGCTGAAGGACTGCCACATTTGCAATTGTTTGTCCCCAAGGTGAGGCAGCACCCAGTGATAATGTCTGACCTTCCGGCCCATGCCTAAGAGAGGGTTGCATTTAATGTTTTTGGCACTTTATGAAATGGACACCGCCTCAAGGTAGTCATAGATGGATATTTGCATTTTTCTTTGGTGGAAGACCTATCTTGACAACCCATGACAAAGTCATATAATGGCTTGATGACGTCTTTGCAATGTGGAGTTTTGATGAATACGTCAAACACCATAAGTGTACGCCCCTCTGGCATCAAGCTAATGGTGTAATTGAACGATTCATAGGCATCCTCAAGAGGGTCATTCAACAACCGTCCATGGAAGGAATTTATCTGCACAAGCCATGTGCCAAGCCCTCCGGGCCTAATAATCAACTCCTCACTCCACAACTGGTGAGAAGACAGTCACCTTGCTATTTGGGAGAGCCATCAGAACAAAACTAGCTCAATGGACCTACTGATTAGTAAAGAAATTACAAGATTTGAGACAATGATGCAACTTGGAAAAGGGAAATGAAAACATATGCAGATCAGTGTCACCCTGCTGAGGAAACAGTCTTTGACAAAGGAGACTGGGAACTGGTTAAACAGAGACACTCCTTTTGCCGCAGATTTTTTACAGTTCCAATTCCAATAGAAGCCCAGGTTTGATGTCCTTGACACCAGAACCTGGGCTTCTATTGGAATTCACAAGGGCATATTATCAAGCCCCTTATCGACGCTTCAGCGGCAGTTTCCTGAAGCTAAACCGGCGATAATGTTATCACCGTTCTTGATAATACGGCCCATCGAGTGACAAAATATCGACTTCCTATCTACAAACAGGTAAGTTCAAAAAAATCGAATCCTTAATATCGTTGTCAATAATATAGTTTGCTAAAATATAAACTTTTTTTAATGACTTAAAAGTAATATAAAATTATTTAAATAATAAATGTAATTAGGTAAAACATAAATGTTAAAATTAATAAATCATAAATGTAATGTTCAAAAACATGCATTTGTATTTGGTATTATATATATTAACTTAATAATATTAAAAAATAATTAATATTTTTAATTATAAAATTTTAAAAACATAATTTAACATATATTTACATATATATAAATAAACCGATAATATAATATAAAAATAAATGATATATAATAAGTTAAAACATTAAATAAAAATTTCTTTAAAAAAAATATTTTACACTACATTAAATATAACAATACTGAAAACGTTGCATAGCGTAAAAGATAAAATTGCTATTTCCACTCCAACGAGTGGAACAGTAGAGAAAGTGTTGGTTAGCGGGTGGGTAAAAATGACTATTCCCACTCCAGTGAGTGCAACAGTAGGGAAAGTTTTGGATAGCGGGTGGGTAAACATCACTATTCCCACTCCAGTGAGTGCAACAGTAGGGAAAGTGTTGGATAGCGGGTGGATAAAATTGACTGTTCCCACTCCAGAGAGTGCAACAGTATGGAAAGTGTTGGATAGCGGGTGGGAATAATGTACTATTCTCACTCCACCAAATGTAACAATAGGGAAAGTGTTGGCTAGCGGAAGGGTAAAAATTACTATTCCCACTCCAGTGAGTGCAACAGTAGGGAAAGTATTGGATAGCGGGTGTGTAAAAATTACTATTGCCACTACAGTGAGTGCAACAGTAGGGAAAGTGTTGGATAGTGGGAGGGTAAAAATTACTATTCCCCCTCCAGTGAGTACAACAGTAGGGAAAATGTTGGATAACGGATGGGTACAATTACTATTCCCACTCCAGTGAGTGCACCAGTAGGGAAACTGTTGGATAGCGGGTGGATAAAAATTACTATTCCCACTCCAGCGAGTGCAATAGTAGGGAAAGTGTTGGATAGCGGGAAGGGTAAAAATTACTATTCCCACTCCAGCGAATGCAACAGTAGAGAAAGTGTTGGATAGCGGGTGGGAATAATTTAATATTCCCGCTCCACCAAGTGTAACAGTAGGGAAAGTGCTGGATAGTGTAGGAGAATAATTTAGTATAACCACTCCTGCAATATAATTAACATTGACTCATTCTTCAATAGACCTTGGCATAGATATATAAGAAAAATATTTAGAGTTTACAGAAAAACACATTCACTGGATGATGTCATCAGTGATGTATTCAGTGATGTCATTTGAGATGTCATCGGTGATGTCATGAGTGATGTCACTGACCATGTCATGAGTGATGTAATATGTGACATCATCAGCAGTGAATAGCGAGCGCGCGAGTTATAGTTAGCTCAACTAACTATAACAGGCGAGTTTCTCTGGTTTTATATGAGTCAAATGTCCAATTAACTATAATGTCTCTGAAACCTATGGTTTTTTCAGTGAATTTCTAAGGTTTTTAAATGCTAATTTCTAACTATAACGTCCCTGAAACGTATGTTTTTTTCAGTGAATTTATAAGGTTTTTTAAATGCAAATTTCTAACTACAACGTATGTAAAACCTATGTTTTTTTCAGTGAATTTCAAAGGTTTTTTAAATATCGAACTACTCTTGTGCTATTTGTCATTACTACAGTCTTTTCTAACTTTTCAACTACATAACATAAACTGCAAAACTACTATGTAATGTAATACATTTCACACATTACAGTGAGTTTTTAAATATTACAAAATAATTTAACATTCAGAAAATAATTCTTCTCCCTTTTTTTGCTGTCATCAGCTACTACTTAACTTCACTATTCACAGTGATGTCAGAGTAGTTTCATCATAAAGAGCAGGAAAAAAAACCAATCAACTAGATTGTTAAAAAAAACAAATCCCTAATTCTCACAAATATAATACAAAATCAACACAAATAACACATCCAATATTATTTCCAGTCTTCAAATCTTACCTTTACTTCATAGTTTCTGAGAACATTTTCTCAATAGACCAAATAATGTATCCAAAATTTTGCTTTGAAACCATCCAGTATGAGTTCCTTAAAGTATCTTTACACCTTCCCACAAAGCCGAATGGTGTATCTAAAATCTTTGTTTCAGAAATATCAAGTATGAGTTGGGTAATTCATAAGGCAATCTTGGTTTCATTTCAAAGTGTGTATCGTTGCAGTGACTCCAACCATTATTACACTTTAAATAAACTGTATATTGTCCACTTGTGGTAGCACTTTCAGCATGGAAAACAATAGCAACTGTTTCAAAAGTTCGTCCAGAAATAGATACTTGACTAGCAACAACATTTTAAATTTTGGTTTCCACTTTTCTTCCATTTGGTCTACAGTGTTGTAGCGTTATAATCAAATAGTTTCCATATCTTTGTAGGCATAATGTAGATAGCATTGTTGATTTACAACGAGAACAGATCATCTTGTGATCTGCTTATTTTAGTAATTTGAAAATGGTACAAGTTTGCAGTCAGGTATGTCAAATATAGAAATCGTTCTCTGTCAACTATAGTGCTTGAAGGTAAAACGAATACTGTTCACATTTATGTTCCCATTTGTAACTGAGTCAAAATAAACTCTCAATCTGAATTCCAATATCTTCTAGTACTCCAAGCACAACCATCAGAAATTCTTGTGCATCTTGTTGTATATTACCACTGAACGTTAAAGATCTAGTACATGTATCCAACAGTTGGTGAATACCAGAAGCAGAATGGATCTTACTTCTATCAGTTCTCAATTCTTGAAACAAAGTGCCGAACATAATCTTTTTTCCTGACTTTCCATAATTTCACCATAAACATCTTCAAGATAAAATATAACGTTTAGAATAACATTATCAAAGCAGTTGACACCAGAAGCATTTTCTAATTGGAATCCGACAACATCATCACTTGTTTGTGTTTTCTGCTTCTTTACATCTTTTCTTTTCTCTTGATTTTGTTTCTGCTTTCCAACCATAGTTGATTCTTCACCATGTTTGCATTTTGAACACACAACACGTTTCTCATAAATAGGATATTCACCTAAACTTGGAGCATAAAGCCTTCTCAAACGATTATATTCTCTTACACAATTAACATCAGCACTAACCTTGTTCTCATCAAAATCAATTAAATACAAACCAGACAACGTTGTAACTCAAGATAATGCAACATATACCATTCCCTCTTTAAACACAGTTCTTCCTACATTTATCAAAGCATTATCTACACTTAAACCTTGAGATTTATGAATAGTTATTGCATATGCTAAACAGAAGGGGACCTCAACTTCCACCTGGAGAACAGCAAGGACAACAACACCACCACCCTGCTACACAACCTCGCCAACCTCGGACTCAAGCAACTGGTCAGCACCCCCACCCACTAACGCCGGCCACACGCTTGACCCCATCTTCTCCTCCAGCAACCACATCTCCTTCAGCCACTCCACCGGACTCCACTGGACCGATCACAGCTGCGTCCACTTCCACTTCAGGAAACCCACGACTCACCTCCACCCGCAACAAGCCCCCCGTAGATACTGGAGCAAGATCACCACTGACCTGCTCACCACCTCCCTGGGCCAAAACCAACCCACCAACACTACGGACCCCAACAAAGCAGCCCACAACCTCACACAGTGGATCACCAACTGCGCTGATGCCCTTGCACCACTGAAGAACCCCCCCAGCAATCCCCACAGCAAGAAAGCCTCATGGTTCACCAACGATCTCAAAGACTCCAAGAAATCCTGCCGCACCCTCGAAAAAGCCTGGCACCACGACCAGTCTACAGAAAACATGACAGCCCTCAAGAACACCATCCGCAAACACCACCAGCTGATCCGCACCACCAAAAGGACATCATTCAGAGACCGACTGGACAACAACACCCACAGCAGCAAGGAACTCTTCAGCATCATCAAAGAGCTCTCCAACCCCAGCGCCAGCAACAACGCCATCACGCCATCACAAGACCTCTGCGACTCACTCGCCACGTTCTTCCACCACAAGATCGCCGATATACACAACAGCTCCGGCGCTCAGCCTACGTACCCAGCCACCACCACCCTATGCACCTGGAACCCCGTCAGCACGGAAGACACCACCCACATGATGAACACCATCCACTCCGGCTCCCCAGCCGACCCCTGCCCACACCACATCTTCAACAGAGCCGACACCATCATCGCACCCCAACTCCGGGACATCATTAACAACTCCTTCACGTCCACCACATTCCCGGAGAGCTGGAAGCATGCAGAGGTCAGCGCCCTCCTGAAGAAACCCACCGCGGACCCCACAGACCTCAAGAACTTCCGTCCCATCTCGCTCCTCCCCTTCCCCACAAAAGTCATCGAGAAAACCATCAAAAAACAGCGTACCACCTTCCTCGAGATGAACAGCTCCCTCGACCCATCGCAGTCCGGATTCCGAGTGAACCACAGCACTGAGACCGCCCTCATCGCAGCCACCGTCGACATCAGGTCCCTGCTTGACAACGGTGAAACTGCCGCCCTCATCATCCTCGACCTGTCAGCTGCATTCGACACTGTCTGCCACCACACCCTGACAACCCGCCTCCACCACGCCGGGATCCAAGGAAAAGCCCTGGAATGGATCACCTCCTTCCTCTCGGACAGAACTCAGAGTGTCCGTCTCCCACCCTTCCGCGCAGCGGCCTTCAAGATCATCTGCGGCATACCCCAAGGATCCTCGATCAGCCCTACCCTCTTCAACGTCTACATGAGCCCCCTCGCCGCCATCGCATGCAAACACAACCTCAACATCATCTCCTACGCCGATGACACCCAACTGCTCCTCTCCCTCACCAACGACCCCGCCACCACCAGAGCAAGCTTCCACGAAGGAATGAAAGACGTCGCGGAATGGATGAAGCTCAGCCGTCTGAAGCTAAACTCAGACAAGACGGAAGTCCTCATCCTCGGACCATCCCCCTCTGCCTGGGACGACTCCTGGTGGCCCCCTGCCCTGGGCACCGCCCCCAAGCCCACGGACCACGCACACAACCTGGGATTCATCCTTGACTTCTCCCTCACGATGACCAAGCAAGTCAACGCCGTTACATCTTCCTGCTTCAACACCCTCCGCATGCTCCGAAAGATCTTCCGGTGGATCCCCACTGGAACCAGGAAGACAGTCACCCAGGCCCTCGTCACCAGCCAACTGGACTATGGGAACGCCCTCTACGCTGGGACCACCGCCAAACTACAGAAAAGACTCCAGCGCATTCAGAACGCAGCTGCACGACTCATCCTGGACATTCCCCGACACAGCCACATCTCTGCACACCTGAGAGACCTGCACTGGCTCCCCATCAGCAAGAGGATCACCTTCAGACTCCTCACCCATGCCCACAAGGCTCTCCACGACATGGCCCCGAATACCTCAATACCCGCCTCACGTTCTACACACCTACCCGCCAGCTCCGCTCCGCCAGCCTCGCCCTTGCCACCGTCCCACGGATTCACAGAAAAACCGCCGGAGGAAGATCCTTCTCCTACCTGGCGGCCAAGACGTGGAACTCCCTCCCCACCCCCCTATGACTGACCCAGGACAATCTCTCCTTCAGGAAGCACCTCAAGACCTGGCTTTTCGAGCAGTAGCGGCACCCCCCCCCCTCCCAGCGTCTTGAGACCCTCGCGGGTGAGTAGCGCGCTCTACAAATGTTCCTGATTGATTGATTGATTTTCTACAAACATACAAGTCTTTTACAAGCAAAAAACGTACAGCACAACGCGCAATCTGTTTTACCTCTGTAATCTGTTCAAATTTAACTTTCAAGAATTCAATTCCATTTCTATTTTGATATTTCACAAAATCAACAATTTTCCCCAGTGCTCCATTCACTAAACCTTCTTTTACATTCAGATTACGCCTCAAAATTACCCGACAGTTTGAACATACATCTAAATTTTTTCTAAGCCAGCAGTTTTTCATGCAGACTTTTCCAAAGAATCCAACTTAGTAGTTTTTCTGAAAGAAGAATTGTTATTCCTTGATGCTCGATTTTATCAACAGCTTCAATGTGAACTATTTCTTCATTTCATAAGCTCTCTATTAAATGTATCGCACTCTTCCACTGTAGGCATTAAGCAAACTATAGACTTTTTTTCTTTCATTTTCTTGTACATTACTTCTGCTGGTGTGTTTTCATTTGTAAACAAGTTCTTTAGTAGACGACTTTGAAAAGCTTCTTTACCATGTTTGCTTAGAACACCAATTCTTACATCTTTTAGAATATTTCCATAATCTTCATCTTTTGCTTGCCGCATATTCTGAGTGAGTTCTTTATATTCAAAATTTAACCACAGATTCACATTTCCAATACTTCCCAGAGACTTCTTTGTGTCTTCATATAGAAGAGTTTTAAACACTGGTTCTCCTTTTAAAGGTGTTAGTTGTAGCAGATCTCCAAATACAATTAAATGTTTTCCTCCAAAGAGAACGTCATAATCTGTTTTTAATACCTGCTGCAATCTTAAGTGTACAAAAGCAAGCATTAAGTTTGCGACCATGCTCACCTCATCAATAATTAATAGTTTTATTTTCTTCAACACTCTTAACACTTCATGAGAAGCTTCTCCAGACAACTTCTGATATTGTAATTTAATATCATGCTCAACTGGTAACATCAGTAAGACAAGAGGATTAAAAGATGAACACACACATTCTTTTTTTTCATGCAACAATCTGTTCTCTCACTTGTACATATGTTTCTTTCTGTTCAACATTTAGTTGTTCTTCAAACTTTTCCAATGTAATATTCTCCTCGTGTGCTTGTTGTATTGCAATTTTGACTTCATGCATAGCAATCGCTGCTTCATTTTCCAGTATTGGTTGTCCAAGAGGATCTTGACTACATTGACCACTACTTTGACTATTTTGAGAACTTTCATTGGCTATTTCAGCTGTAATACTCTTTTCCTGCTCAACTTCATCATTCAACATTTTTAAATATGTAGGCAAAATTGTACATGTACATGCAATGCTTATCTTTACATGCATTAAAAGAATCTTTGTAGCAGTCAAAGTCTCCAAGTAATTCGCTTTCGCTACGACATGGTTTAAAGAGTTGAAGAAGTGCTAAATAGTAAAATTCTCATTTATCTGGAGTTTTACAACTGAGTTTCTTGTGGTTTATAACATTACACTTTGCATGTTTTACTAAACAACCATGACATCCAACTACTGCATATTTTCCTTCTTTTAAATTCTGTTTAACATTTCTTTTGAAGCTGTAATGTTGAAGTACTTCATACAGACATAGCTGTTCCAGATGTCGACTAATTTTCGGATAGTATTTGTCCAACTTATATGTTTTAAGAATGTCTGTACTGTCTGGTTCATTTGCTGCTAAATATTCAATTTCTTCTAATGATTTCAACACTCTATTCCGTGAGCAGGCAAGACCTAAACTTACCCAAATGATTCCTCGAGACTTCGAATATAAACTTGAAGGGCACAAGCGGTCTGGACATTCATAGGATCCAATTTCTCGATGGGAAAGCACTTTGAAAGTAAAGCTGTACAATTTGTTGCTGACACTTTTCTCTTGGGCAATTTCTTCCCGCATTTGTTTCATTTGAGATGTCATCAGTGATGTCATGAGTGATGTCACTGACCATGTCATGAGTGATGTAATATGTGACGTCATCAGCAGTGCATTGCGGGCGCGCGAGTTATAGTTAGCTGAACTAACTATAACAGGGGAATTTCAATGGTTTTGTACGAGTGAAAAGTCCAGCTGACTATAACACCCCTGAAACCTATGGTTTTTTCAGTAAATTTCTAAGGTTTTTTAAATGCTAATTCCTAACTATAACATCTCTGAAACCTATGGTTGTTTCAGTGAATTCCTAAGGTTTTTTAAATGCTAATTCCTAACTATGACGTGCCTGAAACCTATGGTTTTTTCAGTGAATTTCAAAGGTTTTTTAAATGCTAATTTCTAACTATGCCTACAGAGATAGGACATGTGAAGAAAGAATAAAAAACGCACAGAAAGAAAAAAAAGAAATGCAGAAAGAAGCAACAGAAGTTCTCAAAGACGAAGAAAGTGCAGGAAGAAGGATAACATGCAGAAAGAACAAATAGAAGAGCAGAAAGACGCCTTGTTGCAAAATCATCCTGTACCCTCAACGTTTTCAGACGTATACTGGTGGTAACTGAGTCTGACTAACCAGTCCTAGAGCCAGTGCTATGTTAAAAGACACTCAGAATACAGTGAAAACACCTACATACACTAGGGAACACTATGTGTTGGGGTCCCCCTGTGATTAGCATGACCTCCTCTGTAAGCCCCTAGTATATAATAGAGCAGGGGATTAAAACTACCTCTTAAAACTCACCACAGGGCGTGTTTGCACACGTCTCCTCAGGCCCTGTCCCCTCCGTTCCCCACTGTGTAAACACGCCCTGTGGCCATTTTAAGTTAGGAGATTAAGTCCCCTTGAATCCTGAGGGTCCCTAGGGTCCAACTAGCCCACTAGGTACCTCCAGTAAGCCCCACAGAGCTGTGTTGCAGAGAGGTGTAAAAAGTGGCACGGCCTGGACCATCTCTCTGCAACGCAGCTCAGTGGCGCTTACTGGAAGCACCTGGTGGGCTAGTTAGCCCCAAGGGGCCCTCAGGATTGAAGGGGAAGTATTTCCCCAACTTAAAACGCGCCATAGGGCGTGTCTGCACACGTCACCTCAGGCCCCGTCCCCTCCCTTCCCCACTGTGTAAACACGCCCTTTGGCCGTTTTTTAAGTTGGGAGATTAAGTCCCCTTGAATCCTGAGGGTCCCTAGGGGCAAAATAGCCCACTAGGTACGTCCGGTAAGCGCCATTGCAGAGAGGTGTAAAAAGGGGCACGGCCTGCACCACCTCTCTGCACCGCAGAGCAGTGGCGCTTACTGGAAGCACCTGGTGGGCTCGTTGGCCCCCAGGGTCCCTCAGGTTTGAAAGGGAATTATTTCCCCAACTTAAAACGGCCACAGGGCGTGTTTGCACACGTCACCTCAGGCCCCGTCCCCTCCCTTCACCACTGTGTAAACTCGCCCTGTGGCCGTTCTAAGTTGAGAGATTAAGTCCCCTTGAATCCTAAGGGTCCCTAGGGTCAAACTAGCCCACTAGGTACCTCCATAAGCACCACAGAGCCGCGTTGCATAGAGGTGTAAAAAGGGGCATGGCCTCAGAACACCTGTCTGCAACGCAGCTCCCTGGCGCATATTGGAGATACATGTTGGGTTAGTTGGCCCTCAGGGACCCTCAGTATTGAAGGGGAATTAATTCCCCAACTTACAATTGGCCAGGGGGTGCGTTTGTAGAGTGCTGCAAGGAGGGGGCGTGGCCTCCGGTGCGATGCTGGTCTTTTATTTTTTTTATTTTTTTAAGAAAGGGGGCTGTGTGGCCCCCCTTCTTTTTCTAATTTATTGGCCCTGGGGACCCCATCCCCCAGGGCCTGCACCCTGATTTTTTTTGTTGAAAAAATAAATTTGGCCCTCCCAAGGCCTTAATCGTTCCCGGGAACCCCAACCCCCGGGTCATGGCATTTTTAAAAAAATTCTTTAGGAGGGGGCTGCTTTGCCCCCCTCCTCAGGCCACTTATGGCCCTGGGAACCCCATCCCCTGGGGCCGGCCTTTGTGTTTTATTATTTAAAAAAAATATATATGTATAGAATCACCTAGGACTTGCTGGACAAACCGAATGTACCTAACACCATGACGATTTGCGTGATATTCATTAAAAGGCGACTATGCATACAATGAATCCACGTGGAATGTATTTACACTGCTAGTGAAGCTCTGACATGTCTGACGCCCTACCGTGCCTAATCCCGGCGCCCCCGCCGGTGGGTACTCTCCAAGTAGACACCCTTGTCGTTTATTTTTACAAACATGGGTAGCTATTGACGGGCACATTTAATACACACGCACACCAAGCCATTCAAAGGGGATTCGACAAAAATTCAACCAAACTATGCAAGAAACCCCCCTCACGGTTAATAAAACACACATCCACTGCCGGATGTGTAATACTTTTTATTTTTCTCTCTGGAAAGGAGACAAACCTCACTTGAGAGTCACAGCGTGCTCCTGGCTGAGCCCAATGCTGTGTTACACCCACCAGTGCCCGCCAAGTGCCACACACCTCTGTGTTGTATTCCACCAGCTAGTGCGTATGCTATGAGACTCTCTAGCCCATATGCACTGTAACACCACCCTGTGAATATGTCATGCCACATTTGCCTTCGCACGGGTTATATTGCCCCATCTAACGTGCCTTCCTCGATGCCTATGTTATATCGCACAGCACCATGCCATACATATTACAATCTGGGATCCATATCTTTGTCACAGTGCACATGCAACATTACACTCCGCAGCACATGTTTTATATTACAACTTTAGAGACTAGTTAGGTTACACAACACTGCCTTTTGCATATTACACTCCAACGCACATATCGCATAGCACGCGCTAGTGCCTGTGCTATCTCGCGCTCTCCAATCAATCTGTCATTGCGCACAATGTATTGCATATTATATTTCACGCCCCGGTTCATCTTATATCACACATTATGGTGCATAGTTTATACCATATACTATATCTAGTTTTCATTTTCAATCGTGCTCTCAGGAATATGTTCTATATAACAGTGCGTTCACCTACACTTTTCACGGGCATTGCATTTTGCGATGGGGGTGGAGGGTCAGGGGGTGTTACTGCCAAGTGAGCCTGGAGTCACAATCACAAATGTCCTCTTCTTCCTGAATAAAAGTGAGATTATGCTGCATACTTGTTCATATTTTAAGTAGTTCGCACAGACACACATTTTAAAAACAATAAAGTACCTAATACCCACCTTCTCTGAACAGTTAGCTTGCTGCCCCATCCACCTCCTCCCTATCCTCTGTTGTCTGAATCCATGGACTAGCCTCCTCCCTCCTACCATGCATGGTCTGATGTGCTGCCACTGCCCTCCATTTAGCATGATGTACCAGTCCACTCCTCCTGCCCTCCATGGCCTAATTCTATGGCCCATCATTGACCTCCTGCTTAGCCTCAGTGCATAGCTTGCTGCCCCTATTCTCCTCCCCCCTGCCCTCCGATGTCTTTGTGCATACCCCTGCTCCATCCTTTTTGCCCACCATGTTCCAAGGACCTGCCACTCCTATCTACTCTGAGTGTTCTGTTGAGCCTCTACTCCCCTCTCACCTGCCTAGCATTGAAAATTTGCCACCGCCACCCTGCCTGTCCACATGCCATGCCCCTATCCCCTTCCTCCTGTCCTCCATGGTCCATTTTACTGCCACACCGTTCTGCCCTCCCTGGTCTGTTGTGCTGCGACTGCTCTTCCTGCCTGCCCCGCGTGGTCTGTTGTAAGACCCATTCCCCTGAACTCTCTTGTCTGTGCCCAGGTCCTGACCCTCCCTTCTATCCTCCATGGTCCTTTGTGCATGCTCCTGCACCCTTTTTCTTGCCCATCATAGCCATTGTGCTGCCACTAACCATCCCGCTTGCCATGCATGGTTTTCTGTGCTGCCATGGCCCCTCCCACCTTCCCTGTGTGGTCAGCTAGCTGCCCCAGGCCCCCTCCCACCTTCCCTCCATGGTCTGTGTGTATGCCATCATAGTCTCATTGTTGCTCTCCATGGTGTGTCTTGTTTCTAGTGCCCGTCCTGCCTGACCTCCATGGTCATCTTGCTGCTCCTGCCCTGCCCCCTTGCCCCCAGCCCTCTGTTTCCATGTGCAGACCCCTATTCCCTCCCTCCTGGCTTGTCTGTTCCATTGTAATGCCCCTGGTCCGTCCATCCTGCCCTTTATGGTCTGTTATGCTGCAGCTTTCTCTCCTGTCTGTCCACTATGGTCAGCTAGCTACCATTGCCTCTTTCCCCTCTGTTCTCTGCTGTCCATGTGCATGGTCTTGTCCCCTCCCTATTGCTTTCTATGGATTGTTGTGCTGCACTCCCGTCCTGCATGCTCTGTCTGCTGCAAACCGTGATGCCTGCCCTGTAGGGTCAGTTTGGTGCACCTCTCCATGTCCCTCCTGTCCTCTGTTATCCGAGTCCATATCCCTACAACAATTCCTCCTGCCTACCATGATCCAATGTACCATACTTGCGAACATTTTGAACTTGGTAAGAGGGAGATTTTGATAAAAAACTGGGGTATTGATTTTCCCCTTTGAGTTACATTGAAAAAGAGGAGATTGTAGACAGGAGACAGATCAAATAAAGCCCATTTGAGCTTAAAAACATTGGACCTTTCCTGGCTGAAACGGGTCTGTTGGCATGTATGGTTGTACTACCACTGCCTCTGACTTCTACCCACAATGGTCTATTATATTGCCACAGCCTCTCTTGCCAGTCCTGTCTTGTTGGTTTGTTGCCCCTGCCCCCCTTTCCACTGCCCTCCATAGTCTGTTGTGCTCCCACTGCCCTTCCTGCCTGCCCAGTGTAGTCAAATTGTTGCCTCTGCACTCTCCTACCTGCCTTCAATTTTCAGAGTCCGTGCCCCTGGCCTCTGCCTCTCAACAGTATCCCAATGAACAAATAGATTGCTAACATTCTATATTTATTACAAAAGTGTGGAACGCCTGATGTCATCTTGATGTAATCAAAACTGTAATACCTAGAGCATTTCCTTTAGAAATTACATATATGAGAGGGTCTTATTTGCATCAAAATTATGGTTAGTGCCCTAAAAAACTAAAATGAGGACATATTTTCTGAGATTTCAAATAGCGACAAAGAACTTTTAAATTATTTGTAATCTTTATGTTTTTTTATCCAGTTAACCACTTGATTAAATGTTGCACCTAGGGGAGAGGATGTGGTGTTACTTCCAGAGCTGCAAACTTTGCAACTGGGGAACCAGGTTGGAGTTTCTGCTTCAGCTCAACATTCTGTGATTCTGGTCAAATCACTTAATCTCCCCATGTCTACAACCAAAATGAATGTGATCTTGTGTGATGTAACCAATGCTCATGTAAATCACTCCATTACCTGACAAGTCTGCACTATATAAAACTGCAAATACACAAAAAATAAGTGTTTTGCACACTTCTGTCATTGGGCTACATGTGGGCCACATCTGGGTGATATTTGTGCTGCATTTGGGCTCTTTTGTCTCTGGTGGCCATCTTGGGAGATTTATTTGTAATGAAGTTTCCTAATTTCCTCATTTACTGCAGTCTCCTCAGTAGGAAATGCTTTCAGTTTTTTACTTTGATTCCATCAAGAAGGTATTCAGATATGTCACACATTTGCCATAAATTCTGAATGTTAGCACTCTAGTTGGTCATTAGATCACTGTAGTAAAGCTACTGCTCACCACGGAAGTCTGCTGCTGGTATTAAAAGTGCATGTTTCAGTCTGCATATCAGAATTTTTTAATGAAATAGAAGAGGATTTGAGAAGTCACTCAAAATGTGCCCTAATTTTTCTTTCTGCAGCACTAATCATAATTTCTATGTCAAAATGAACCCCCTCATTTTGTTCCTTTGTAAATTAAATGTTTTAAGTGTTACCACTTTATTCCAATCAAGATGGCTTCAGGTGTGCCATACTTTTGTCATAAGGAAGACTATTAGCGCTCCAGTTGTTCGTTAGAACACTCTGGGATATTCTGTCATTGGGCTATACTTGGGCTACATCTGGGTGATATTTGGGCTACATTTGGGCTCTTTTGTCTCTGGTGGCCATCTTGGGAGATCTATTTGTTATGAAGTTTCCTAATTTCCTCACTTACTGCAGTCTCCTCAGTAGGAAATACTTCAGTTTTTTACTTTGGTTCCATCAAGAAGGCATTCAGATGTGTCACACATTTGCCATAAATTCTGAATGTTAGCACTCTAGTTGCTTATTAGATCGCTGTAGTAAAGCTACTGCTCACCAGGGAAGTCTGCTGCTGGTATTCAAAGTGCATGTTTCAGTCTGCATGTCAGAATTTATTTATGAAATAGAAGCGGATTTGAGAAGTCAAAATGTGCCCTAATTTTTCTTTCTGCAGCACTAATCATAATTTCTATGGCAAAATGAACCCCCTCATTTTGTTCCTTTGTAAATTAAATGTTTTAAGTGTTACCACTTTATTCCAATCAAGATGGCTTCAGGTGTGCCATACTTTTGTCATAAGTAAGACTGTTAGTGCTCTAGTTGTTTGTTAGAACACTCTGGGACATTCTGTCATTGGGCTATACTTGAGCTACATCTGGGTGATATTTGGGCTACATTTGGGCTCTTTTGTCTCTGGTGGCCATTTTGGGATACTTATTTGTTATGAAGTTTCATAATTTCCTCATTTACTACAGTCTCCTCAGTAGGAAATACTTTCAGTTTTTTACTTTGATTCCTTCAAGAAGGCATTCAGATGTGTCACACATTTGCCATAAATTCAGAATGTTAGCACTCTAGTTGCTTATTAGATCGCTGTAGTAAAGCTACTGCTCACCAGGGAAGTCTGCTGCTGGTATTGAAAGTGCATGTTTCAGTCTGCATGTCAGAATTTTTGTATAAAATAGAAGAGGATTTGAGAAGTCACTCAAAATGTGGCCTAATTTTTTTTTCTGCAGCACTAATCATAATTTCTATGGCAAAATGAACCCCCTCATTTTGTTCCTTTTCAAATTAAATGTTTTAAGAGTTACCACTTTATTCCAATCAGATGGCTTCAGGTGTGTAATACGTTTGTCATAAGTAGGACTGTTAGCGCTCTAGTTGTTGTTTAGAACACTCTGGGAAGCTTGCCCCCAGCCCTCTGTTTCCATGTGCAGACCCCTATTCCCTCCCTCCTGGCTTGTCTGTTCCATTGTAATGCCCCTGGTCCGTCCATCCTGCCCTTTATGGTCTGTTATGCTGCAGCTTTCTCTCCTGTCTGTCCACTATGGTCAGCTAGCCACCATTGCATCTTTCCCCTCTGTTCTCTGTTGTCCATGTGCATGGTCCTGTCCCCTCACTATTGCTTTCTATGGATTGTTGTGCTGCACTCCCGTCCTGCATGCTCTGTGTGCTGCAAACCCTGATGCCTGCCCTGTAGGGTCAGTTTGGTGCACCTCTCCATGTCCCTCCTGTCCTCTGTTATCCGAGTCCATATCCCTACCCCAATTCCTCCTGCCTACCATGATCCAATGTACCATACTTGCGAACATTTTGAACCTGGTAAGAGGGAGATTTTGAAAAAAAACTGGGGTATTGATTTTCCCCTTTGAGTTACATTGAAAAAGAGGAGATTGTAGACAGGAGACAGATCAAATAAAGCCCATTTGAGCTTAAAAACATTGGACCTTTCCTGGCTGAAACGGGTCTGTTGGCATGTATGGTTGTACTACCACTGCCTCTGACTTCTGCCCACAATGGTCTATTATATTGCCACAGCCTCTCTTGCCAGTCCTGTCTTGTTGGTTTGTTGCCCCTGCCCCCCTTTCCACTGCCCTCCATAGTCTGTTGTGCTCCCACTGCCCTTCCTGCCTGCCCAGTGTGGTCGAATTGTTGCCTCTGCACTCTCCTACCTGCCTTCAATTTTCAGAGTCCGTGCCCCTGGCCTCTGCCTCTCAACAGTATCCCAATGAACAACTAGATTGCTAACATTCTATATTTATTACAAAAGTGTGGAACGCCTGACGTCATCTTGATGTAATCAAAACTGTAATACCTAGAGCATTTCCTTTAGAAATTACATCTATGAGAGGGTCTTATTTGCATCAAAATTATGGTTAGTGCTCTAAAAAACTAAAATGAGTACATATTTTCTGAGTTTTCAAATAGCGACAAAGAACTTTTCAATTATTTGTAATCTTTATGTTTTTTTATCCAGTTAACCACTTGATTAAATGTTGCACCTAGGGGAGAGGATGTGGTGTTACTTCCAGAGCTGCAAACTTTGCAACTGGGGAACCAGGTTGGAGTTTCTGCTTCAGCTCAACATTCTGTGATTCTGGTCAAATCACTTAATCTCCCCATGTCTACAACCAAAATGAATGTGATCTTGTGTGATGTAACCAATGCTCATGTAAATCACTCCATTACCTGACAAGTCTGCACTATATAAAACTGCAAATACACAAAAAATAAGTGTTTTGCACACTTCTGTCATTGGGCTACATGTGGGTTACATCTGGGTGATATTTGTGCTGCATTTGGGCTCTTTTGTCTCTGGTGGCCATCTTGGGAGATTTGTTTGTAATGAAGTGTCCTAATTTCCTCATTTACTGCAGTCTCCTCAGTGGGAAATGCTTTCAGTTTTTTACTTTGATTCCATCTAGAAGGTATTCAGATATTTCACACATTTGCCATAAATTCTGAATGTTAGCACTCTAGTTGCTCATTAGATCACTGTAGTAAAGCTACTGCTCACCACGGAAGTCTGCTGCTGGTATTAAAAGTGCATGTTTCAGTCTGCATATCAGAATTTTTTAATGAAATAGAAGAGGATTTGAGAAGTCACTCAAAATGTGCCCTAATTTTTCTTTCTGCAGCACTAATCATAATTTCTATGTCAAAATGAACCCCCTCATGTTGTTCCTTTGTAAATTAAATGTTTTAAGTGTTACCACTTTATTCCAATCAAGATGGCTTCAGGTGTGCCATACTTTTGTCATAAGGAAGACTGTTAGCGCTCCAGTTGTTCGTTAGAACACTCTGGGATATTCTGTCATTGGGCTATACTTGGGCTACATCTGGGTGATATTTGGGCTACATTTGGGCTCTTTTGTCTCTGGTGGCCATTTTGGGAGATCTATTTGTTATGAAGTTTCCTAATTTCCTCACTTACTGCAGTCTCCTCAGTAGGAAATACTTTCAGTTTTTTACTTTGGTTCCATCAAGAAGGCATTCATATGTGTCACACATTTGCCATAAATTCTGAATGTTAGCACTCTAGTTGCTTATTAGATCGCTGTAGTAAAGCTACTGCTCACCAGGGAAGTCTGCTGCTGGTATTCAAAGTGCATGTTTCAGTCTGCATGTCAGAATTTATTTATGAAATAGAAGAGGATTTGAGAAGTCAAAATGTGCCCTAATTTTTCTTTCTGCAGCACTAATCATAATTTCTATGGCAAAATGAACCCCCTCATTTTGTTCCTTTGTAAATTAAATGTTTTAAGTGTTACCACTTTATTCCAATCAAGATGGCTTCAGGTGTGCCATACTTTTGTCATAAGTAAGACTGTTAGTGCTCTAGTTGTTTGTTAGAACACTCTGGGACATTCTGTCATTGGGCTATACTTGGGCTACATCTGGGTGATATTTGGGCTACATTTGGGCTCTTTTGTCTCTGGTGGCCATCTTTGGAGATCTATTTGTTATGAAGTTTCCTAATTTCCTCATTTACTACAGTCTCCTCAGTAGGAAATACTTTCAGTTTTTTACTTTGATTCCATCAAGAAGGCATTCAGATGTGTCACACATTTGCCATAAATTCAGAATGTTAGCACTCTAGTTGCTTATTAGATCACTGTAGTAAAGCTACTGCTCACCAGGGAAGTCTGCTGCTGGTATTGAAAGTGCATGTTTCAGTCTGCATGTCAGAATTTTTGTATAAAATAGAAGAGGATTTGAGAAGTCACTCAAAATGTGCCCTCATTTTTTTTTCTGCAGCACTAATCATAATTTCTATGGCAAAATGAACCCCCTCATTTTGTTCCTTTTCAAATTAAATGTTTTAAGAGTTACCACTTTATTCCAATCAGATGGCTTCAGGTGTGTTATACGTTTGTCATAAGTTGGACTGTTAGCGCTCTAGTTGTTCTTTAGAACACTCTGGGAAGCTGCAATAGAACACAAAGGAATCAACTGACAGTCTCTGCCCTTGTTGGATGTACATGTTTTACTGAGAATGTCAGACTTCATTCTCACATGACTGAGAAAGATAATCTGAATTTACAGAAAATATGCTCTAAGTTTAGCTTATAGATCACCTTCCAAATCTCTGTGGGAAAAGCATGAGAAAATAGTTTTCTCTCAAACATGATTCATGATATCACAGCAGAAGGCTTTTTCACATGGTAAAATCACCTTAGAACACACCACAATTCCTAAAAATGAGTATGGTACCATCAACAAATGATTTATAATGTAAGTAAAGTCTTAAAACCTTCTATTAACTGCAATGCTTTTTAATGAGGTGCTATCATGTATATTGGTCCCAAGATGGCTGCCAACACTTCTTGAATGAAGTACTGATAGCCAATCAGATCTCACGATGAGATGTGTGGTTAGGCTCCGCCCAGGTATATCTATCTTTTAACTCTAATTTTCTCAGGAACTACTGAACTGATTTACACCATTTATGCAAAAGGCACGAGTCTGAAATGAGGACTACCTCTTTGCCAATTTGGCGTAATTCCGTTCAGCAGTTCGGGCTGTAACTGTGTCAACAGGTCCTATGGGAAAATGCATGGGGAAAACATGTTTTGGGACCCCCCTTTTTTCTTGACCCCCGCTTGACGAATCACCATGAAATTTTGAGCGGACCGGAGCTGGCCAAAAGTTTGGAAAATTTCGCGAAGATTCGTCAATCGGCGCCAACGTTATTCCAATTAGAATGTTGCGGATTTCCTAAGGAAAATAGGTCCTAACTATAACTACCTACTGGCGACTGCCAGTAGGTAATATATATATATATATATATATATTTGCACACAATCCTCCTAGCCAGGAGGAAAAACGGGCCACACTCCCAAAGTATCAGTTTCAATCGTTTTATTTCATTACATCAGGGCCGTAGCAGAGCTAGATCTACGCGTTTCGATGCCGCCTGGCACCTTGCTCACGATTGACTCGCTCTCTGACAAAGTCTTGTTAAAAAGCAACCTCCTGGCTAGGAGGATTGTGTGCAAATTAGTAGCGGTGTGGTTCAACCGCAGGGTAACGCACCCACCAGGAGCGCTGCAAACAACCGGCAAAAAGGAACCATTGTGGAGGATATATATATATATATATATATATATATTCCATCATTCACAGTTCGCTTGGCCCAAGCCGCTTTTCACGGTGAGCCCGCGGTGGGGTAGCAAACCCCATTACATCCACAAACACCTGTAAGTTTCGGCCGGATCCAAGTTCATTCCAGCACCCACAAACCACAGTACAGCAGCTCCAATACAACAGCGTGTTTATTTAAACAACACTTTATTGCAGATGTTTTTTAAATCAACACACTATTGTATTTACAGGTGTTTGTGGATATATATATATCTACAAATATATATATATATAGATATATATTACCTACTGGCGGTCGCCAGTAGGTAGTTATAGTTAGGACCTAATTACCATAGGAAAATGGCAACATTCTATTCCCAATAACTTTGGTGCTGATTGCCGAATCTTCGCGAAATTATCAAAACTAATTCTTTGTTAAGATCAGCTCCTATGTTGAAAGTTTGGGGGTGATTCGTCAGGGGGGTGAGAAAAAGGGAGGTCCCAAAACGTGTTTTCTCCATGTTAATTTCTATAGGAAAACTTTAGACAAGGCTACAGGCCGAACGGGTGAACGGAATTACCCCAAATTTGGCAGGGAGAAGGGTCTTGGTCTAGAAAGCACGCTTTTGTTTATTTAGTGTAAATTTGTTCAGTAGCTTTCGAAAAATATCGAAATTCACAGATATCATTATTTGGGAATTCTGCCATCTGATTGGCTGAGGCGTTACGAGCACGAGCTTGTTGCTGATTGACTGCGAGCGGTGCGAGCGGTTGCAACTAGGAAGTGTTAGCAGCCATTTTGTGATTCCGTTAAAGCGAGTAAGGTGAAAAAAGGGGAAAAAAGTGGGAAATAGGAAGGTAGGAGCACTGTAACCTCTGTGGGGTGTTTAGGGTGTGCTATAGAGGGGGTGCGAAGCGAAGTATTTACCCCTACCGGTGTGTAAGTGGTGGGCTATGGAAATTAAGTGAGGTATTGGGTAGAGTCTGATGCGGGTAAGGTGAGCTGGTGCGGGACTCGGGATTAAAGCGTGAGCCCAAATTGTGTGTCTTATGCTGTGACGTCATGTGCCGTGGCCGCTGCACAACAGTTGTGGAAGTAGTGTCCAGAAGTGTTTATAACTACTAGGACAAACTACTGACCCGTACTGGTATGAAAGTCCTGGGGTACGGAATATATGTGAGGTATTGTCTAGAGTCTCATGTTGCTAAGCTGAGCTGCTGCCGGAGTCGGGGATTAAAGCGTGAGCCCAAACTGTGTGTCATATGCTCTGAAGTCATGTGCTCTGGCCTCTGTGCCACATCTGTGCAAGTAGTGTCAGCATGTAGGTATAGGTACTTGGATAACGTTTTGTTTAGAACATTGTAGCTTGTGTATGGTGCTTAGGTGGTGTTGTATAGGGAGTGCGAAGGTAAATCAATTTGGTATTTGTAGAGCGCAAACTACTCACCCCTATGGGTGAGTAGAGCTGGGGATCAAAGTGAGAGGTCTGTGCTGCAAAGTGAGTTGGTCTAGCCGCTGCACCACAGCTGTGTGGAGAATACATTTTGGCAAGGGTGCGGGAGTTTGCGTTATATGGCCCTAAAATAGGGAGCCTCAGTTGTAAGTTATAGGGTGGCTCTAAAAAGAGCCCTTGTGTTCATTAGTTGGAGCTACATACAAGTGCAGATGCACAGCTTCAAGTTATTCAGTAAAACTTGGTTTCCCTGATCTGTGAAGTGTACTCCATCACTTCTGTATATATCCACCATATCAAAACGTTTGATGTTGTTGTATATGGACCCCATTTTGTGGTATCTGAGGTGTGCAGAGACAGCTTTGTTGAATTTTTTCCGAGATTTTTCAATCTGAGGACTAAAGTGTTTGGACCATTTCCACTTCTGTCTTGGCATATATTGGAATATACAAAGACAGTTTGAGGAAAAAGTAAAATCAATTGTCCAAAGGTGTCCTTCAATAAGTATTTCCAAATCTACCCCAGTCAATGTGCCTAGGTCGTTTCCACCACAGAGCACAATCATGAGGTCAGGGTGTTAGAGATCCAAACAGGTTTTAACCAAAGGCAACAATTGGTGCCACTTCAATCCTCTCTGTCCAAACCATTTAATGTCCACATTTTGTAAATCTAGGTCTAAGTCACGACGTCTCTGTTCTGCATACCTCTTGCACCAGAAAACATAGCTATGTCCTACGATACACACTAGCGTTTTGAAGGTATGGCTGGAAGGTATGGAAAGATGTCTGTAGCTCATGCAGTTCCTTTGTAGAATAAGAGATATGTTTAAAGATGGGGAACTAGTTTCTTTTCGCATACAAAATGGTACCTGATTGGGAGATGAAAAGCATTGTTTTTTAAAAGTAGGGTGCACATTCGTT
Source organism: Triturus cristatus (assembly GCF_964204655.1). Classification (NCBI taxonomy): domain Eukaryota; kingdom Metazoa; phylum Chordata; class Amphibia; order Caudata; family Salamandridae; genus Triturus; species Triturus cristatus. The sequence goes on from NC_140589.1 coordinate 465,377,724, forward strand.
TTGTGGAAAAGTATGTTTGTGATTGGTTAAGAAAAAGTGTTAGTATGCGTTTACAGTATATAGGGAGTGGGAACTACTCATCCCTACTGGTGTGAAGACTCAGGGATTAAACAGTGAGCCTAAATTGTGAGCTCATTGCTGTAAAGTGATGTCCTCCGGGCACTGTAGCATACTTGTGGAAGAAGTGTTAGTTTACGTTTATACAATATAGGGAGTGGGAAGCGAAAGTCTTACCCCTACCGGTGTCAAGACTCGCAGATGAAACTATGAGCTCATTGCTGTAAAGTCATGTGCTCTGTGTAGCATTCCATTGTAAGTCATAGTAGAATGTTAGTATGTAATTCTACTAGAATCTAAGAGGCATATTATCAAGGAACGGCGTTAAAATTATTGCTGCTTTAGCAGCAGGAAACTGCTGCTAAAACAGTGATAATGGGCTTGATAATATGCCGCAGAGAATTCCAATAGAAGCCCATGTTAACACGAGAACATGGGTTTCTATTGGAATTCTCTACGGCATATTATCAAGCCCATTATTGCCATTTTAGCTGCAGTTTCCTGCCGCTAAAGCGGCGATAATGTTAACTACATTCCTTGATAATATGGCCCTCAGTATGGATTGTTAGAATGTAGGGCTGTCATGAGGGGAACCTTGCGGAGTTGGTACACGGTGCTGGATTAGACGGTTGCTTTGCTGTCTGCTCCTGTTGATGGTTGTTTCAGGTGTCTTGTTTTCTTGTAATAAATCTACTTATTGGATTCACTGCTGTCTGCCTCCTCACAACATAAATTTGGCGATGAGTGGGAGAAGGCAAGAAGAAGGCACCACTCAGCAATATTTCAAAATTGCTTGCGTGCTGAAGACACGTTGTGTTCGTGTAGCTGTTTCTACTCATGCCTGGGTCGTCGGCTCATTGAACTATGTCATCCGACTTCTGGTAGAATTTATATTTTTAGATTTTGTGCTTCCTCTGCTTCTTCACTACATTCTGGTTGCTGTACTACACGTGTGTAAGTAGAGTTAGTATGCGTTTATACTAACAATTGCATCATGTTAGTAGGGAGGGCGACCTCTCAGACGCAGTTCATACAATGTCACGGGGTGTGCATTCGCTGGACATTTGTGTTTGCTATTAGAGGGTGGTGCATGTCTTCCACCCTGTGATAGCAAATACTTGTTCGACTACTTGAAGCGAAATGAGGAAAACCTTGTATCGCTGTGATAGTGGGGATGCGGATGGTAAAAATGGAGAGAAAAGAACAACAACAACAAAAAAGCGGGGTCTCACCCGTTCTTTTAAATGAGGCCCCTGGTGGGTGGGTAATGTTCCGTGGCCAATCCAATTATTATATTGCAGGGTCTCTGTAGGACTGGGGATCTTAATGTCACATGTAAATTAGGCACGGAATGGCAAAGAGACTTTTGCAGCCTAGGGGAGTGCCACCTTCCCGGGTATTGTTTACTAATTGTTGGGTGGGTTCGAGGCCAACTGAAGTCCGGGGATCGCCACACTCTGGGTCTTTATTTAAATATGCAGGGTGGGCCTCGGCAGTCCCTGAAGTCTCGGTGGTCCTAGGCAGTGCCTTATTTGTTCTGTAATCACACTGGCAGTACTTATGGTGTTATAAAGAACTCTTGCAGTTGTACAATTACCCAGGCTTTATTTGTCTAATAGTCAGTTAGATTTTGTTTGGTAGGTGCACTCCAATATTAAATTATGATGTCCTTAAAATCTCCTATAAACAGATGATTTTTACAATAAACAATAGACAAGTGTCGTCAGAAAAAGAAGACCTATACACTCAGTTATTTATTTGAAATTAATCGAACAGTATAGTAAAAACAAGTTGGTTTGATTCCAGTGGAAGCAGCTTAGGAAACATGCAAGACAAAAATGAAACATAAGTATGTGTGCTATGTGGAAGAGGTAAAGAAAGGTAGTCCGATTGAAAGGACCATAGTGAGAATGGAAGGGAGGGGGAGTGGGTGGAAGGGAGAAGGGGAAGGAGAGTCAAAAGAAGAGAGGGAGGAGGAGACAGAGCGTCGGCCTATTGCCCCCAGCCCTTAGTGTTTACCCTCCGTCACCCGTTTGTCTAGGACGCTGGGGTCTGCGAGAAAGAGTGTGGTACAGCAAGTCCTTACAATTAAATACATGAGGCCAGTGATTATGGGCCATATTATGAAGGAAGGGCGATAACATTATCGCCTCTTTAGCGGCAGGAAACTGCAGCTAAAGCGGTGATAAGGGGTTTATAATATGCCCTTGTGAATTCCCTTAGAAGCCCAGGATCTGGCGCGAACCTGGGCTTCTATGGGAATTTACAAGGGCATATTATCAACCCCTTATCGTCGCCTTAGCAGCAGTTTTCTGTCGCTAAAGTGGTGATAATGTTATTGCCATTGTTTGATAATATAGTCCTACATTATTAGTTACGGTAAAATCTCTTGCATGCACCTGTGCACCAAGGGTGCTGCACCCCAACCCCTTCCCCCGCACTGTGCTCAATTGTAGGTCTTGCACACCGAGGCTTCACTGCTCACCTGCCAGCACTGGTGTGTCCCATGATGTGTTGGTGCCATCTCCCAGTCCGGGGTATGTTTGTACGATAGACCAGGTCTCCGGTGGGGACGGTGTCTTGATACCACGATGGAAGGTGCCAGAATGCCAGGGCATCATTGCGGGGTCAGCTCCCACTCCGCCCTTCTTGTGGCAATCAATGGAATGTCTGAAAAGGGAGCAATAATTTAATGGTGGAAACGTCTGGAGGTAATTGAAGGTTTATTTCAAGCTTGATAGAAAATAGGAGTTGAGTGCATCCTTCGTTTTTGAAGTACGATCTACCAACTGTTAGTGGTAATCGTGGTTCAAAGAGGAGTTGGAGTGCACGAGAATACACAAGGTTAAATAATAATATGTTATGCCAACATTCACATACAAAGGAACAGAGCGTATGCTAGAAGCATAATGTGCGCGCGTAATGCAGTGGCGGGAGCCTGTGTGCATGTACACTTAGTAAGGAGCTCACTACAGTGTCCTAAAAGCCAACGCCACTTGTCTGTAGGGCAGCACTGCCCACTGGCTCAGGCCTACAGTACGGTCCAGCAGGTCCTTAAAATTAGACCGATGTGACTGAATGAGGTCAGAGATCACATCATTACGCACGGCAACATTGCTTTTTCGCACGTGCGCACTCAGAGTGATGCACCCCACCCCTCCTACAGAACCGCCCTCAACAGGTGTCTGTAGGGCAACGCTGCCCCTAGGTTCAGGCCTACCTCATGGTATAGCAGGTCTTTAAAATAAGACAGAGATGTGACTGAATGAGGTCAAAGATCACATCATAACACATGGCAATATCACTTATTCGCACGTGCGCAGTCTGGCTGATGCATCCCATCCCTCCCGCAGAACCGCGCTGAAGAGGTGTCTGTAGGGCAGCGCTGCCTGCTGGCTCAGGCTTACAGTACAGTCCAGCAGTATAAGATATGTGTATACAGGAAAGCACATTTCAAAAAAGCTTTCTAAGCAGAAGAGGTGTCTCTCATCAAACGCTGTAGAGAGAATAATTAAAATGGGTGGGGTCGCACAACTGTTACAATGGGAAATGTTATGAACCAATCAAATGCTTTTTTTTAAGGTCACATGGCAATCGCGCACTGAGCGCGCAAGGAGGCCGCACTCGATGCAATTTTTACAAAATATATTTATCATAATATAAGTTTATTACAGTTAGAAATTTATAAATGTTTAAAATAATTTAGATTTTTGCGTGCTCTCATATACTGTTTAAAGTTATTTACATATACTTTTGAGACAAAAAAAAGGGAATGGCGTACCCGCCGCGATACTATACATCTGTAACGTAAGACAGGGCCTGGCAGCGTGTACTCATCGAATACACAACGCGCAGCAGGCGTGACCCCATATGTACATGACGTAACGCGTGGCTTGGTACTGCACACCCGTTGGATATAAAAGTAGTACCTGGGGTGACTTCATGCATATATGATGTTACGTGGGATGCGGTGCCACAAACTCGTTGGATACGAAATGCGCATCATTTACGAGTTTAGCAATATGGCGGAAAGGAAACGTGTGGTGATGGAGCTTGGTACGCTACCGGTATGGGAGTGCAGTTTTCTCCCCAAAAATAAAAATATACATATTTTTTGGGGAAGATATAAAACATTACATGATTTTTAAAGTTAAAAACAAGAAGTATAATAGAGTTCCAAAATATTTAAAAATATAATAGAAAAAATATAGGTTTTATAAACATTGAAATATGAAATTAACATTTAAAAAACCTTCGAAATTCACTGAAAAAACCATAGGTTTTACAGACGTTATAGTTAGGAACTAGTATTTAAAAAACCTTCGAAATTCATTAAAAAAAACATAGGTTTCAGGGACGTTATAGTTAGTTGAACATTTGACTCATATAAAACCAGAGAAATTTGCCTGTTATACTTAGTTGAGCTAACTATAACTCGTGCGCCCGCAATGCACTGCTGATGATGTCACATATTACATCACTCATGACACGGTCAGTGACATCACTCATGACATCACTGATGCCATCTCAAATGACATCACTGATGACATCACGCATGACATCATCCACGTGACAATCTGATGCACATACTGATGCTCTAATATAAACTTTGATACTCCCATTCTAAAATGCTGACTACTATTTTTGAAACCATACACAGAAGAATGCCATATAATACATAGCACTCACTATTTCCTATGTCTACACATACATCCAGTCACTTATACATGTAGTTACTCATCAATAGAGGACTATAATATGCACTCATATATCTATACATTCAGTCACAAGCTGCCACTCATTCATAGAGTTACTCACACACCTAGTCAGTAATGCAAAGAATGAATCACATACCCATTTAATCATGTATACAGTTATACACACCAACTTCATTATTTTTAGACGTACCACATCACTTATTTATACAGATACCAACACATATTTACTGTCTTATACAATCACAGATAGAAGCAGACACTTATTTATACACCCACTCTTGAAATAACTTAGTCTCACGTATACTCATTTATATACTCCAACACTCACATATAGTGGCTTAAAACATGTGTAGTTAGTCACAGATATACCACTGAGACATTTATTCACTCACCAGCACACCCATAGACACACTAACTCACCCATACAGCCCTTTCCAGATGCACTTTTTAATCCATACAACCACTGAATCACCCACTCAGACATCTATACACAGACTCATACATCTACCCACCCACCCACACAGACACTCAGGGACCCATACAGATACTCAGACAACAAATCAATAACCTATATAGACACTCATGTAGGTATTCAGCAACCCATGCAGTTGCTTACACACCAATGGAGAGACTAATCCAGATTTTTACACAGTTTAGTCACTAACCCATGCATTCAGTAAGACACGTTCAATCACTCACTTATACAGTCAGTCACACACACAAAATAATTCATTTAGGCACTTGTAAATGCATTCATTTTTCAATACACCTTGACAGATATACATAAATCATATTTACATTTTATAGAAACACACATTCACTGGATGATGTCATCAGTGATATCATCAGTGATGTCATTTGAGATGTCATCAGTGATGTTATCAGTGATGTCACTGACCATGTCATGAGTGATGTTATATGCGACATCATCAGCAGTGCATTGCGGGCGCGCAAGTTATAGTTGGCTCAACTAACTATAACAGGCGAATTTCTCTGGTTTTATATGAGTCAAATGTTCAACTAACTATAACGTCCCTGAAACCTGTGTTTATTTTTGTGAATTTCTAAGGTTTTTTAAATGCTAATTCCTAACTATAATGTCTGTAAAACCTATGATTTCTTCAGTGAATATATATATATATACATATTCTCTGAAAAATCCATAGGTTTCAGAGACATTATAGTTAGAAATTAGCATTTAAAAAACTTTACAAATTCGCTGAAAAAACCATAGGTTTCAGGGACATTATAGTTAGTTGGACATTTCACTCGTACAAAACCACAGAAATTCCGCCGTTATAGTTAGTTCAGGTAACTATAACTCGCGCCCCCGCATGCACTGCTGATGATGTCACATATTATATCATTCATGACATGGTCAGTAACATTACTGATGACATCACTGATGATTTCTGAAATGACATCACTGATGACATTACTGATGACATCATCCAGTGACTGTGTGTTTCTTTAAATTTTAAATATGAATTAAATATATGCCAAGGTGTATTTAAGAATGAGTGGGTGTATAAGTGTCTGAATGGAGGATTTAGTGGGTGAGCGACTGACTGTTTAAGTGAGTGATTACATGTGTCTTACTGAATGCATGGGTTAGTGGCTAAACTATGTGAATGTCTATTGGTCTGTTTTTGTATATGCTGCTGCATGGGTCGGTCAGTAGCTACATGAGTGTCTATAGGGTTATAGGCTGGTTGCCTGAGTATTTGTATGGGTGCCTGAGTGTGTGTGAGGGTGGGTGGGTGGGTGGGAGGTGTGTGACTCTGTGCATAGATGTTTGACTGGTTGATTCACTGGGTGTATGAGTTCAAAAGTATATGTGGAAACAGCTGTATGGGTGGGTGAGTGTGTGTATGGGTGTATTGGTGAGTGAATGGATGTCTCAGTGGTACATGTCCATGTAACTACATATGTAAAAGGCAGTGTATGTGAGAGTTGGAGTATATAAATGACTATACGTGAGAGTCAGTGACTGTGAGAGTGGCTGTATGGATGAGCGTGTACTTGTATCAGTGATTGTATAAGAGTAAATATGCATTTGTTTATGTTTGAATAAGTGATGTGTTGTGTGTATAACTGTACAGCTCAGTAAATGGAACTGTAATTGATTCTTTGCATGATTGACTAGGTGTGTGAGTAACTCTGGATGAGTGGTGGTGTGTGAGTGTCTGTATAGGTGTATGAGTGCATATGATAGTGTTGTATTGATGAGTGACTGCATCTATGAGTGATTGTATGGGTGAATGAGTGGATGTGTGTGTAGACCTAGGAATCAGTGAGTGTGTATGTAGTAACTGGTATTAGTGTGTCTATGGTTTCGAGAATGGCAGTCTGTATTTTACAGTGCGTGTATCAAAGTTTATATTACAGTGTGAGGAGGTTCATCTCATTTTCACGTTGATGATGTCATCAGTGATGTCATTTGAGATGTCATCAGTGATGCCACTGACCATGTCATGAATGATATAATATGTGACATCATCAGCAGTGCATTGCGGGGTCGCGAGTTATAGTTATCTGGACTAACTATAACGGCGAAATTTCTATGGTATTGTATGAGCGAAATGTCCAACTAACTATAATGTCCCTGAAACCTATGGTTTTTTCAGTGATATTGTAAGATTTTTGAAATGCTAATTTCTAACTATAACGTGCCTGAAACCTATGGTTTTTCAGTGAATTTCAATGTTTTTTTAAAATGCTAATTTCTAACTATAAAGTGCCTGAAACCTATGGTTTTTTCAGTGAATTTCAATGGTTTTTTAAATGCTAATTTCTAACTAAAATATCCCAATTAAGTCTCCTTGAATCCTGAAGGTCCCTGGTGGCCAAGTAGCCCACCAGGTACAATCCAGTAAGTGCCACCGAGCTGGATTGCAAAGAGGTGTTCTGAGGCCATGCCTCTTTTTACACCATGCTGCAAATGCGGCTTCTGGCGCACTGCTGCTCAGAGGATGAAGTCCACTTGTGTCCTGAGGTCCTCAGGACACAAGAGGACCTCGTCGCCCCATCAGTGGTACACCAGAAGCCGTGTTTGCAGAGTGGTTTAAAAAGGGCATGGCCTCGGACCACCTCTCTGCAACACAGCTCTGTGGCACTTACTGGAGGTACCTGGTGGGCTAGTTGTTCCCTAGGGACCCTCACGATTAAAGGGGACTTAATCCCCCAATTTACAACATGCCAGGGGGTGTGTTTGCACACTTGTAATATCAGGCCCGCCCCTTACCTGCATCACTGTGCAAACGCACCCCCTGGCGCGTTATAAGTTGGGTGAATAAGTCCGCTTGAATCCTGAGGGTCCCCAGGGGCCAACTAGCCCACCAGGTATCTCCAGTAAGCGACACAGAGCTTGTGCAGTAAGGTGTAAAAGGGGCGTGGCCTCGGACCACTTCTCTGCAATGCAGCTCTGTGGCGCTTACTGGAGGTACATGGTGAGCTAGTTGGCCCCAAGGGACCCTCAGGATTCAAGGGGATTTAATCCCCCAATTTACAAAGCTCCAGGGGGTGTGCTATCAGGACCCCCATCCCTGCACCACTGTCCAAACGCACCCCCTTGCGCATTGTAAATTGGGGGATTAAGTCCCCTTGAGTCCTGAGGGTCCCTGGGAGCCAACTAGCCCATCATGTACCTCCAGTAAGCGCCACAGAGCTATGTTGCAGAGTGATGTAAAAAGAGGCGTGGCCTTGGACCACCTCTCTGCAATGCAGTTCCCTGGAACATACTGGAGGTACCTGGTGGGTAGTTGGCCCCCAGGGACCCTCAGGACTCAAGGGGTGCATTTGCAGAGGGGGCTTCGATTGCCCTGGCGACAGCCACACCCCTGGGCTGGCTCCAGCAATGTCCCGGGTGCCCACCCCGTGACATTACAGTTTGCAATGGCAGGGCAGGAGCATTGCTCCCGTCCAGTCATTGCAAACTTCTGCTTTGCTTCATGGAAGCGAGAGCAGGAAACCTCAAGGAGAGGAGGCGGGAGCCAGCTGGGATCACAAGGGCATTGGGGCTCCCCCCGTGGTGCCCAACGTGAGGCCCAGCCTTGGCGGATGGAGTCCTCAGGGCCAGAAGTGTCCCAGTAGCAGGGCCACTCACCCTCTCCATTTTAATTTACTTTAAAAAAAAACAGAAGGCTGGCTCTAGGGGATGGGGTCCCCGGGGCCATATTTGGCCTCAGGAGGGGGGCCTCGTGGCCACTCCAAAAAAAAAAAAAAAAAACAAGGCTGGCAAAGCCCCGGGGATGTGGTCCCCGCGGACATAATTAGCCTCAGAAATGGGGCCTCCCTACAAAATAAAAATAAAAAAGGCTGGCCAGGCCCTGGGGTATGGGGTCCCCAGGGCCCCAAAAATATTAAGAGAAGGGGGGTCACACAGCCCCCATTCTAACAAAAATGAAAAAAAGAAAAGCCGTCTTCTCGCCAGAGCCCCCTTCCCCCTCTCTGCACCACTGTACAAACGTACCCCCTTAGCTCGTTCTAAGTTGGGGGATTAGATCCCCTTGAATAACATGGTCAGTGATGTCACTGTCCATGTCATGAGTGATGTAATATGTGATATTCTCAAACAGGGGGGACTAATGGGCTTTTAAGAGGAGGTCCGGCATACAGGCCCGAATAATTGTTAAGAGAATGAAGAGTATGCAGTTCTTCAGAATAGAGGGAGAGTGAAAATGTAAGGAAGGGACCGTGTGAAAGAGGAAAGGGGGTTCCTCTAGTCGGAACTAGGGTCCTCACACATCAAGCAAGCTAGGTGTCATGCTTCATCATATGGACCTGCTCCTCGTCGGGTCGGCGCTGCAATACCCGACGGGCACCCTTAAAGGGGCTCTTTAGCGGAGATCTTCTGTTCCTGGCCGTATGGTGTAGTGCGTGTGAGGGGTCTAGTGGTGTAGATGTGAATGCGTGTAGGTGATTAAAACAAGTTGGATAATCCAAAAATAGAACTTTATTGGGAATGGCTATCCACTTGATTAAAAACAAAAGCAGAATGGCAGCTATCTGACGTGAGGGTTCAGCTTAGCTATGCTCTTCTGTGATGGTCAACATGTTTCATGCCTTACGGTCCTAGTGATCCTTGGCAATTCTTCAGGACCTAATAAACTGTCAACTATCTACACACTGTGGAAAGTACAATAGTTACCTGCCACATGTATTATGAAAACGATCTTGCCATATGTCAAAGGGGACCTAGGAGAAAAATAAAATAAGGTAACCAAGACATAGGTCAGTGTAGAGTGTTAAGTACTTGTCCGGATATTTATCACAAACAAGGTCTCTCTCCCAATACAAAGTGACTCTAGGCTACGCCAATTGTAACCAAGTGTAGGTATACAAGTGATAGATTGTATAAATCCTCTACGTGAATGTAAGATTAAAAACAAGAACCATTATAAAAATCAGAAGACTGGATGTACGGTATTAACTGTGGTGAAATCTAGAAAACTAGTATACACGACATGGAGTTACAGGGCACTTACCTATTAGGGTGTGTATCCCTGCTTCTGTCCGTATTCGTTGCGCCACCGGGGCACCAAGATTCTGGTGTCCTAATGGAAGACAAAGTGAAAAAAAATAAAAATAAAATAAAAGCAAACAGGGCAGCTAGCCCAACATGTGGTGTCAATAATAAGTAAAAATAATGTCGCCCGTAGTGCGATCGAGTCATGCGGACAAAAGTAATGTGAGCAATGGCACAGATAAGAGGTTGAGCACCGAGGAGACCCCCAAGGAAATCTCACGAGAGTCAAAATGAAGCGCAAAGATGGTGTACTCAACGACCAGCCGGGACATCGTGTAATCCAGCTGGTGCTAAACAGACGTGGTTCAGTGCATCTGCACCGCCACGCAATAGCCAGAACTCCAAGTGAAGTACGGGGTCAAACCGGTGCACAATCTATGCATCTGGGTGGTCTGCGCCTGAGGAGAATTATTAAGGTGTAGATGCAGAGTCGCGAACCAAGGGGAGCCCCATCACCCCCCAAGGGTCAAGCATAGTGCGTGGCAGGGGTGCCTGACAGACAGCTGGTACAACCCGCTGATGCCGTCAAGTGTTGAAACCTTCGTTAGAAGGCTGAGACCACAGCGTATCAATTGCCACTCGTAAGTGCAATGCGAGACTCAGCCTTTTAAAACCGCCGTACCCGTAAGTCACGGGTGCACATTCACAATGCTCTCAAGACCCATCGCAAGAAAACGGGGACATATCAACCTTGCAGTAACACTCACGTTTTAGGTGCTGCCGGGATGGACCATGAACCTACCCAGGCGCCTCTCGAACCGGGAAGAATAACACAGGTCTGGGTCCCATGCCGATATATTTGCCGGTGTCGGTGGGGGCGGGCCGGCTTCCGGGGAGTGTGGTCTATGTCAGAGCGTAAGGGGTGAAGCTGATAGTATGATGATGGTACGTAAAGGCGGCGGCCATCTTGAGATGTAGTTGTTAAAATGTACAATGGTCAATAAACAGTGATCAAAGGTGGTTTAACCAAGATCAAGGGGAAAAGAAGGGATCATAATCGCGGTATATCAATTGTGATCAAAGTGGTTTGCCAAAATATGTAGTGTATTAATAATAAATGGTGATCTGTAGACAAGTGAACCAAAAGTGTTCACCTAGTAGGGAAAACAAGGTAAAGAAAAGCGCTTAACTTCATTTAGTGTAAGACAAAATTCTAGTCCCTGGACGATGAGGCGAGTAAGGCTGGAAGCTCCGTGTAGAGTAATAAAGGTAAAAAAATATATATATATAATAACAACCAGAGTGGCCGAGGATGGGAAATTATCTGTCAATGAGTACCGCTCAAGGGATTTGGTCATTGAGGCCTTCAAGGTCTGCCCTCAGACGATGTACCCATCACTGTTCTATCTTGAACAGTGCTTTCTGTGTGATCCTAGGGTGGGACTCAAGCACTAGCCATCTTAGGGAGTCTGGTTTGTGGTTATTCTCTTTGCAGTGAGTGTAGAGTTGGGTGGTGATCTTTTGACATCTCACATTGCTTTTATGTTCTGTTATGCGTGTCTTGACTGGTCACAGGGTCATCCCAACATATCTCTTTTCACACGTACAGGTGATTAGATAGATACAGTGAGTAGTGTTGCAATTGGTGTGCCTCTGAATCTTCCAAGTGAAGGAGTCTGAAAAAACCACTTCTTTTGTCACTGAAGTTTGATGGCACACAGCACAAGAACCACAAGGGTAGTGTCCTTTCACTGGGGGAAGGTCCCATAGGGTTCTCTGTTCCTTGTGGTCAGTGTGTCTAGGTCTCGTATTGATGAGGATATCCTTCAGATTTTGTGTTCGTTTAAAAGCAAAACGTGGGGGTGGGATGGTAAGGTCACCAGTAGTTAGATTTCCCCAATGTCTCTTGATTATGCTTTTTATGTACGTGGAATCAGGAGTGAAAGATGTGACACAGGTCAAAGTATCTGTATGAACCCTATTGTTGGGTTCTAGTAGGGCCTCTCGTGGATTATTGCGTGCCCTCTTAAGTGAGTTTCTAACCTGTCGTTCAGGATAACCTCTTTGTCTAAGGTTGGAACTCAAGTGGTGGGCTTCAGTCAAATAATCACTGGTGGAACTGCAGTTCCTCCTGATATGGAGGAACTGTCCAAAGGGTAAACTGAGGGCCCTAGGGTGGTGGCTGCTATATAGAAGCAAGCTATTCCTGTCTGTTGGTTTCTTATATAGTGTGGTGCTTAGGCCTGTGTCATCTGGTGTCACCTTCAGATCTAAAAAGGGCACATGGGAATCTGAAATTGGTTCTGTGTGTTAATCCATTCGCAAAAGGCTAGACAGGTCTGGTGATTCCCCTTCCAGAAGATTAGTATGTCATCTATGAAGCGCCTCCACAAGGTCAAATTGTTGATGTAAGGGTTGTTGGGGTTTCGATGACTTCTTCCTCAAAGGTGGCCATATAGATGCAGGCCACACTAGGGGCGAAGGTGCTCCCCATTGAAGTGCCCTGCGATTGGTGAAACAGTTGTGTGTTATATTCAAAATAATTCTCCGTTAGTGCCAGAGTGGCACATTCCATTATGAAACATATGGGGGTAGGAGAAGTCCATTCCTCTCTCATGAGGACATTCTCAATTGCCGTTAATGTGGCACGCTGGGGGATATTAGTATATAATGCTTCCATATCCAGCGTGACCAGTAGGTCAATGTCACTTGTGTTGTGTATCTCCTCTATGACCTGTAGGATATCCGTAGTGTCACGGATATAAGAGGGAGCCTTTTTGACCAGAGGTTATAAGAAATGGTCTACAAATCTGGACATGGGCTTCAGAAGTGACCCTATTCCAGATACAATAGGGCGCCCTGGGAACGGTGTGGTACTCTTATGAATTTTAGGCAATGTGTAAAAGTAGGGGGTCTTAGGATCCTTTGTGATAAGAAATTCAGCCTCCTTCCTACTGATCCACCCATTACTTTCTGCCTCAAAAGTGATGGTAGCAATCTTGGTGGTAAGTCTCGGTGTGGGATCAATCGAGCTAGGAGTGCAGTAAATTGTATTATCAAGTTGTCGTCTACACTCGCAGTCATAGTCAATGGTATTTTGTATCACAGTAGCACCCCCCTTGTCTGCCTGTTTAATAGTGATATTGTTATCATTGGCTAAGGTTCTAGCAGCTGACAATTCCGCATTGGACATGTTGTGAAAGGTATGTTTAGCGGGAATCGTGCCCAGCTCACGAAGAACAGCCTTCTCAAATGTAAGTACTTCCGGGGGGACCATACTGTTAGTTGGAGTAAATGTAGACGGATTACGTAAGCCAGTGTCCGTAGATTCAACAGTAGGTTGGTCTTGGAAAAACGCTTTCAAGCGTATTTTTCTGAGGAATTCATGAATTTCACAGTTGTTTCTAAATCTGTCTGTTCTCGGTGTGGGGACATAGCCAAGTCCTCTTTCGAGGACCGCTTATTCCAGAGAATTCAAAGGTCTATCGGACAGATTCACCACTAGTTCTTTTTTCCTCTGTTCCTGCCCCTGGGTGCCGACGGGAACATGTAATATGTGATGTCATCAGCAGTACATTCCGGGGGCACAAGTTATAGTTAGCTCAACTAACTATAACGGACAAATTCTCTGGTTTTGTACGAGTGAAATGTCCAACTAACTATAACATCCCTGAAACCTGTGTTTTTTTCAGTGAATTTCTAAGGATTTTTAAATGCTAATTTCTAACTATAACATTCCTGAAACCTATGTATTTTTCAGTGAATTTCTAAGGTTTTTTAAATGCTAATTTGTAAGTATGCCTACAGAGGTAGGACATATGCAGAAAGAGGAAGAAAGGTGCAGAAAGAAGCAAGAGATATGCATAAAAGAACCAACAAAGGTGCGGAAAGAGGCCTTGTTGCAAAGTCATCCTGTGCCCTGGGCACCCCCAACATTTTGCTGACTGGTACTGGGGGTAACTGACTCTGACTGACCCTGGGCTCTGCCTAACGAGGCGCAGAGCCAGTGCTATGCTGAAGGACACTTAGAATACAGTGAAAATACCTACATGATCTAGGGTACATTATGGGTTGTGGTACCCCTGTGATTGGCATGACCTCCCCTGTAAGGCCCTAGTACATAATAGGGCAGGGGGATTAAAACTAACTCTAAGGCCCCAGCATATAATAGGGCATGACAGTTTAGAGGCCAGCAGCCCTTTTCTGCACTTGCATGTGTGCACTGCTGAGCCTAAGGTCAGTTTATAAGTAGCCCTGTGTGCAGAAAGAGGCAAGAGAGGTGCAGAAAGAGGCAAGAGAAGTACAGAAAGAAACAACAGAGATGCAGAAAGAGGGAAGAGGGGATGCAGAAAGAGGCACGAGAAGTGCAGAAAGAAGCAACAGAGGTGCAGAAAGAAACAAGAGAAGTTTAGAAAGAGGCAGCAGAGGTGCAGAAACAGGCATAAGAGGTGCAGAAAGAGGGAACATGGTTGCAGAAAGAGAGAAGTATAAAAGTAGCCCTTTGTGTGCAGAAAGAGACAAGAGATGTGCAGAAAGAGGCAAGAGAAGTACAGAAAGAAGCAACAGAGGTGCCAAAATAGGCAAGAGGGATCCAGAAATTTACAAGAGAGGTGCAGGAAGAAGCAAGAGCAGTGCAGTAAGAAACAACAGAGGTGCAAAAGGAGACACGAGGGGTACAAAAAGAGGCAAAAGAAGAGCAGAAACAAGCAAACGAGATGCGGAAATAGGCTAAATGGGTGCAGAAAGAGGCAAGAGAGGATCAGAAAGAGGGAATAAGGGTACAGAAAGAGGCAAGTGGGTTGCAGAAAGAAGCAAGAGAGGTATAGAAAGAAGCAAGAGAGGTATAGAAAGAAGCAAGAGAAGTACAGAAAGAAACAACAGAGGTGCAGAAAGAGGCATGAGGGGTGCAGAAAGAGGCAAGAGACATGTAGAAATAAGCAAAAGAGGTGCAGAAAGAAGCAAGAGAAGTTCAGAAAGAGGCAGCAGAGGTGCAGAAACAGGCAGAAGAGGTGCAGAAAGAGGGAACAGGGATGCAGAAATAGAGAAGAGGGGTGCTGGAAGAAGCAATAGGGGAGAAAAATTTGCAAGAGAGGTGCAGAAAGAAGCAGTAATCTTGCAGTAAGAAACAACGGAGGTGCAGAAGGAGGCAAAGGGGTACAGAAAGAGGTAAAAGAAGAGCAGAAACAAGCAAAAACAGGTTAGATGAGTGCATAAAGAGGCAAGAGAGGTGGAGAAAGAGGCAAGAGAGATGCACAAAGAGGGAAGAAGGGTAGAGAAAGAGGCAGGTGGGGTGCAGAAAGAAGTAAGATAGGTGTAAAAAGAAGCAAGAGAAGTGCATAAAGAAACAACAGAGGTGCAGAAAGAAGCAAGAGCAGTGCAGAAAGAAACAACTGAGGTACAGAAAGAGGCAAGAGTGTTGCAGAAAGAGGCAAGAGAAGTTCAGAAAGAGGCAAGTGAAATGCAGAACAAAGCAAAAGAGGTACAGAAAGAACCAACAGAGGTACAAAAAGAGGCAAGAGGGTCACAGAAAGGGTTGGGAGAGGTGCACAAAGAGGCAAAAGGGTACAAAAAGAGGCAGGAGGGGTGCAGAAAGAAGGAAGAGAACTGCAGAAAGAAGCAACAGAGGTGCTGAAAGAGGCACAAAGGGGCATATTATTAAGAACGGCGTTAAAATTATCACCGCTTTAGCGGCAGGAAACTGCTGCTAAAGCGCCGATAATGGGCTTGATAATATGCCCTTGAGAATTCCAATAGAAGCCCATGTTCTGATAATATGCCCCGAAGGGTGTAGAAAGAGACAAGAGAGGTGCAGAAAGAACCAACAGAGGTACAGAGGGAGGCAAGAGGGGTGCAGAAAGAGGCAAGAGAAGAGCAGAAAGAAACAACAAAGGTGCAGAAAGAGGCAGGAGAAGTGTAGAAAGAGGCAAGGGAGGTACAGAAAGTAGAAGAGATGAGCAGAAAGAGGCAAAAGTTCAGAAATAAAACTTGCAAAAAGAAGCAACAGAAATGCAGAAAGTGGCATGGGATGAGCAAAAAGAAGCAAGAGTGTTTTGTACACCGTTAGTACCAATTTAACACCCACATTTCGCAATAAGTAACAGGTGACCATTCTAGGTTTACATTTTTGGTAACCTTTGACCTGTTTGAGCTAAAAAAAAAGGGCTATTTTTGTTCAAATCTGCAAACTAGGCAGCAGATGATGGATTATGTAGCTAATCAGGAAAATGTATAATTGTGCGAAAGTCGGTGCAGCCAAACAGTCGCATGATTCCAGTGGCCCTGCTTTTACCTCTGACTAGGTCCAGAAGTGCTCATCAGTGATACCTTCTTTTTTTGTCTCATTGAGTTCATAATTTAGCTTCTATGGAAACGAGTAAGACTAAACCTGAGGTTACCACTCCACCACACAGACTACCATACCACCTAACTACTCTCCATAACACATAATCCCACTCTACATAATTCCTATACACTAAATACCACATATTTTCTATCCATATAATTTCACTGCACAACATACCACATAATTCCACTACACACAAAGTAAATCCACTCCACTCCAAAAAACATTAGTAAACATTTTTTAGATTTACAACGCCAATAGCTCTAACTCTTGCAAATGCGAGGCCTATTATATGACAAATGCTTTTTTAACTGGTAGTCACGTTTGCAGAGTGGTGGAGAAAGGGGGTGGGCCACCAACCAGCACACAGGAATTCTGCTGTATAGGACTTATAGGAGGTACCAGGAGGGCTTCTTGGCCCCCAAAGTCCCTCAGGAATAAAGTTGACTTCATCCCCTAACCAGTACTGTGCCAGGAGGCACGTTTGCAGAGTAGTGGAGAAAGGGAGGGGGGTGGCCTTCGAAGACCTCTTAGCAATCCCACTGTGTGGGACATAGTGGAGGTAACAGGAGAGGTAGTTGGCCTCCACGGACAACCTTGGGGGCCAACTACCCCTCCTATTACCTCCAGTAAGTCCCACACAGCAGCATTGCTAAGTTCTCATAGCAGGCCACGCCCCCTTTCCCCACCACTCTGCAAACGCGCTCTCTGGCGCACTCTTG
Source organism: Triturus cristatus (assembly GCF_964204655.1). Classification (NCBI taxonomy): domain Eukaryota; kingdom Metazoa; phylum Chordata; class Amphibia; order Caudata; family Salamandridae; genus Triturus; species Triturus cristatus. The sequence continues at coordinate 465,395,031 of NC_140589.1, forward strand.
CATGGGGATTTTAGTCCACTTCACTGCTGGGGGTCCCTGCGTCCAACTAGCCTACCTGTTACCGCAAGTAAGCCCCACACATTGCTGAGAGGTGGACACAGGCCTTGCCCCCTTTGTCCACCACTCTGCAAACACGCCTCCTGGAGCACTCTTGGTTGGGGGTTAAGTCCTCTTGCCTCCTGAGGGTCCTGGGGGCCAACTAGCCCACCATTACCTCCATACAGCCCCACACAGCTGGATTGCTGAGAGTAGTCTGAGGCCAAGCCTCCTTTTTACACCATTCTGCAAATGCGCTGCCTGGAGCACTGCTGCTCGGGGGATGAATTCCACTTCAGTCCTGAGGTCCTCAGGTAACAAGGAGACCTCATCACCCCACCAGCAGTGCGCCCAGAGGTGCTTTTGCAGTGGTGTAAAAAGGGGCATGGCCTCTTACCACCTCTCAGTAATCCCACTGTGTGGGGCTTACTGGAGGTTCCTGGTGGCCTAGTTGGCCCCCAGGGACCCTCACTAGCAACGAGAACTGAATCCCCCAACACAGAGCGCACCAGAAGGCGCATTTGCAGAGTCATGCAGGGAGGGGGTGGGGCCTCCGGCAAGTTGACGGTTTCTTTAAAAAAGATATATACATTTTATGGGAGGGGGCTGCGTGGCCCCCCTTCCTTGGGTCACTTTTGGCCCAGGGACCCCATCCTCTGAGGCATACCCAGCCTTTTTTATTTTGAAGGTGGCCCGCATGGCCCCCCTCCTGAGGCCAATTTGGGCCCTGGGGAACCCACCCCCCAGGGCCCAGCCTTCTTCTCTTTTAAAAATAAATTAAAAAGGGAGGGGCAGCATGGTCCCCCACCCGGGCCATTTTTGGCCCCAGGGACCCCCATCCCCCGGGGCTTGACCATTGCTTTTAAAAAACATAAAATAAAGGTTTGGCCATTACTTCTTCTAAAAAAAATAAAAGGAAGGGGGCCACGTAGCCCCCCTCCCGGGCCATTTTCGACCCGATGTCCCCCATCTCCGGGGCTTGACAATTGCTTTTTGTTAAACAAAGGAAGGGGGGGCCAAGAGGCCCCCCTCCTGGGCCATTTTCGGCCCCAGGGAACCCATCCCCCGGGGCTAGGCCATTCTTTTTTTTTGTTGTTGTTCTTTTAAAGTCTTCATATATTCTCCATAGCTTAAGCAACCTCTTGGTCTGATACACCCCAGCTACTCACAACTTGGGGGTCCTGTCTCAGCTGATGTCTTCACAAGAGCCAACCTGCACAACACATCATGAACTGGCCAAGAGGTATAATGATTGGACACAATAGTGCAACCATTCCCCGCTAATCAGGATCTAAAAGATTCCAAAATAGCCCAAGCTCAGTTGTTTCTCTGTAAACATTAACCTTCTGATCTAAATCCCTGATATATCTCACTGAGTTCCAACAGCCTCTCCATATAGGGGCTGCCGCCTGGCGCCAGTTCTTACAAATCTCCCTCCTTGCCAAGAGGATCAGGTAAAACACTAATTTATTTTGCATCCCTGAAAGGCCTTCCACCCCACTGGGCAACAGGGCAGTGCCAAAAAAAATTACAGAAGGGCTTACCTCCACTTCTTTACCCAGGATGTCCGACAGGGTCTTACCCACATTTCACCAGAACTCCTGAATCAGGGGGCAGGAAGCAAACATGTGGATGTCATCCCGCTTCTGAGGATAGCATCTCATACACTTTGCTTCTCCACTGTCCTTTATTTTGGAAAGTTTAAATGGGGTCCAGTATATCCTGTGGAGCGTAAAAAAGTGGCTTCTCCTCAGTGCAGCAGATTTGATCAACGGGTAAAGCATGTCTAAAGATACTTGCCATACATTTTTCAGCTCCTCGTTCGGAAAGTATTTTGGTGGAAAATAGAAACTGTACTAGGATGCAGCCTTGTCTTACCCCTCTTAAGATCGTAAATGGCCGGGTACACTCCCCGTTCTTCCCATAACAGACTGACGAGGAGGCATCAGAATACAGCTGTCTAAAAAAATCAACTAAAGCCAAATCTATTCCCATATCTTCCATTATTTGTCACAGTCTAGGGTGGGGCACGCAGTCAAAGACTGCGCATAAATCCATAAAGGCAAGATAGATCTTCCCACCCTTGGCCCTGACATATCTGTCCATAATCAATGAGAGGTTCAGGCATTGGTGTATTGTGCCCTTTCCTTCTTGAAAGCCATATTGGGACTCCATTAGGATATTCTTGCTCCTCACCCATGCCTCCAATCTCGTCAAAAGAAGGCGGCCCATGAGTTTGGCCATCGTATCGATCAGCGAGATTGGTAGGTAATTTGTAGGGTTACCTTTGTCTCCCTTTTTGTGAATTGGGACGATTATGCTGGTTTTCCAAGACATGGGGGGGTGACTATAGCAATGTTATTAAAAACATTGGTTAATAGGGGCACCCATATATCCATGTTCTCAAATAAAAAGTCCATTGGCACACTGTTGGGGCCCGGGGCTTTCCCGATGCTGCAAGCCTTTATCCCATTTAGTAAAAAAAGAGAGATTGTTCCCGGAAGTAGTACTGACAGGAGGTGTGGGATAGTCAATTGGGGAAAAGATACTTTTGAAATGAGCCACTCACTCCTCCTCCCCTACGTTAACATCAAGGGCTGGATCTTTAGGATTTTTAAAATGGGGGCAATTTATTATTGCCCAGAACTTCTTTAAATTGCCTAAAGCTGAGGCCTGCTCTAATTTGGCCCAGGTTTCTTCCTTTAGCACCTTCTCCTATTTTTCCTGGCGATTTTGTATTCCCTACTAAGCATGACAATTTTGCAGCTGTTTCTTGGTTTACAGCCTAAAGCTTTGGTGAGGGCTTTCCTTTTTTTTTTAACAAATAGAGTCAAACCAGCCCTTATCCTTCTTTCATTTATCGCTATTTTTGCTAGTGAGTATCTTCCTTATGCATTCTAAAAATGCTACGAAGGAAGACACCACAAATTAGGGGTGATTATCAGAATCTAGACAGTTGCTAATATTATCAAGGGCATTCCTGATTAATTTGGGTATCACATTTGTTTTATCAATTTTGGGCCACTTTAGTTGGTATCCATTTCGCCTGGCTAATATTGGCTGACCAATTTTCTGGGAGGTTGTCGCGGCCCTCTGTATAAGTTGAATTTCACACAATAGAATTTCATGGTCACTGAAAGCATTACATTGAATTTTTACTTTGCTACACCTGGTATTTAGGGGATTTGTGACCAATATAAAGTCAATACTTGATTCCTGATGTTCCCAGTGAAATGTTGGAGGCAAAGTATCACTGGTAGTGGGTAGGTTGCTAACCATAAGCATGTTTCTAGTTGAAATTAACATATTCAGAGTATTTCACTAGGTATTATGCGACAAGTGATGGATGGGATTGCCCCCTATATCCTCCACACCGCAGACCCGATCTAAATTATGTTTGCAAGGATGAATGTTAAAGTCTCCCAACCAAATAATGTTTAAGACAGCATTTTGTTTTTTAAAATCGGTCGCCTTATCAATGGCAAGGTTCACTCCCTCCAAGACTCTGTGCATATTTGAACCAAAGTTGTTATTAAAAAAGCTTATTAGGAGCCATTGATCTCGATTTGCCAGCTCTAACATGATAAGATGGAAGTATGGGGAGGTTCCTTCTAGCATCTTTACTTTTATTGCTAATGTGTTTGAAATCAAAGTTATTAAGCCCCTTTTAGTTCTTCCCGAGGGGGACGGTATAGTTCTTGTCTGGTATGAGCGGCAACCATTTAATAACATTTCTTCTGTGGCCCAGGTCTCCTGTACGCAGGAGATATCTTGATCCTGCCATAGTTTAAGCCAATGGGCATCCCTGAGTTTATTTGAAATGCCTGCGACATTCCATGATACAATTCTTAATACATCTAGATACCCCCTATTGTTCTTACTGGTGGTAGTAGTCGCTTCTCTGTCGTTGTCGTTCAAAAGAAGCGCCATGGGTATTGAAGCCTGCCCCACCTGCCTGTTCTCAGGTAGTCAATCGCACATTTCTAACCCTGAGAGGGGCCAAATCTGTTTCCTAAGGGAATTCCCTGGTTCTCCATCTGATTATATCTCCCTGGGTTTTAACTTGTGTAGAGTGACGATTCCAAGACCAACGGTGAAAGTGGCCTGAAAAAGTAACCCAGAGATAATGCAGTGATCTGTGTCCCAATAGGAGGAATTCTACTCAGGAAGTCTAGAAGGAGTTTTGCAACATGGGGATTATTAAAGGTAATCACAACACAACCACCCTTTGTCATTTTCCGGGACACACTAAACCACCCTACACTCCTGGCCATGATGGCTAGATGTGCCCCCCACAACCAGAGCACGCTGCATAACAGTTCAGCCAATGAAGGGACTTATCCATTAGCTAGGAAGTAGTTTCAACTTGACCCTCCCTCAAGGATGGAACATTTCTCAATACTATCACTAGGGGCAGTGCTGCCGGGGGAAGATGGAGAGAGTGATGTTCGTTAGATTAGATGTTTGCTTCATGCTATTAGTATATTGTCTAGAATTGGCTACTATGTCGCCACCCCCCCCCCCTTGAAGCCGACTGGGGTTTAGTTGGATGGTTAGTTCTAATAGTAGCTGGTACAGAGGATAAATTAATCAGATCCCTTATGCTTCCTTGATGTTCACCTTGCAGCAGATTAGTGTTATGAGTATTAAGTGCGGCTCCCTGGTTGAGATTATGAGGGTCTGATGTTGCTGCAATACACTGTCCCCCACCTTCGTTGTGGACATAACAGACCCCCTGACGGAGCTGCGAGCCCGGGAGCCTAGTGAGAAACATAGCTGTCCATTTCCTCACTTGGTGATAAGACCGAGCCCCGTATCTGGGCTGGCAACCCCTCTAGCTCATTTGTCTGATTTCTATCTACAAGAGTATGATGCAATCTACAGCCAGCCTCCATTGATGTCAGCCTCTCTTCAATTCTCGATAGTTTATACAGGAGAGGATTCAATAGTACAGAAACCATAGTCTCTACCCTCTTCAGGAAGTCATCCTCAACCAAGTGTGTGGGTGAAATAGCAGTGTTAGTAGACCTGACTGGTACAGGTCGTCCCACTTCCAGTTCATTTGTCCTGATAGGTTTCCCAGCACATGTTCCTTTTGTGGGTTTTTGCTTTGGAGGTCCACCCCCCCTTCTTCTTTTGACTGGGGTCCACTGTAGCTAGGATCTAACTGAGGTGATGTTGTCTTGGCCCGAGTCACTATGTTACCGGTTGATATTGCACTTGGGGAAGAGTTAGGGGATGTAACGATGACCGGGTTAGGAACAAGCTGTTTTGGAGACCTCAAGGGGAGTGCGTCCATACTGATGGTGCCAAGGGAGGAGCGACTTTGTGTAATAAAAGAGTCCAAAGCAAGCCTTCACTCCGTTAACTCTATTTCGAGAGTTAGGAGGGTCTCCACCTTCGTTAGAAAGGTGTCCAAAATGCCTGCAGCACCACCTCCTGGTCTTTCTATTTATCCCTTCCGTTTTCTCATGTTAAAGGCAGAAATATTATTCAGCACACCCCCGCAGTGAAAAGTAAAATCGATATGACAAAGTACAGTACCTTCAAAATGGGTCAAATGTTAGGGAGTGGGCCCAGCCCAGCCTCTTCCAGGCATGGACGGGCCCGCCATTGGCCCGGGCGCATCCCGTGCCACGGGCCGGTAGCCTTCCTTTAAGGCGCGTCCTTGCGCTAGAGTTGCTGGTACTTGTGGTCCTCCGGCGGAAGTCTTGAGGGGGTGAGCAACTGGAGCCCAGCAGTGATCGCGGCTTCAAACCGTCGTGGGCTGGTGCCCTTCTTTTAAGGCACGTCCTTGCGCTAGGGTTGATGGTAGTTGTGGTCCTCTGGCGGATTTCATGAGGGGGTGAGCAACTGGAGCCCAACAGTGATCGCGGCTACCTCCAAATATCCCATGGTAGGCATTTATTACCATCCACAATATCCTTCCAGCGTGCAACACCCGCATCCTTTATTGGCTGAACTAGAGCATCCAAAATACACTCTGGTGTTCCTGGGGAGTCCCACACTGGGGCCCATTCACTGTAGTAGGGCAAACCCAAACTGGTCGGACAGTCAGACCACAGCATGGCAGCTGCATGTAAGACTGTTAGACCTGTTACCTTGGCGTGAGTCTCCCTTCCACTTTTTGTCGCTGTGCCTCATGTGTTTTTATGGTGTTGGCCGCTCAGAGCACTGTGCCACTGCCAACCAGTGCCACAGCGCAAGTGCTCCCTATGTAAAAATGTATATGTTAGTTGGATTCCATGATTGGCTTATTTGGTTTACTATCAGACCCCAGTAAAGTGCACCAGGAGGGCCAGGGCGTGTAAATACAAATGCCGCTGGTGGGCTTGCAGCACTGGTTGTGCCACCCACAGAAGTGGCCTGGTAAAATATGTCTAAGGTCTGCCATTGCAGAACCTGCGTGCAGTCTGGTACTGTCATGCTGACTGCGCAAGTGCACACACTTGCCAGTCCCTAAACCTTCCCTTAGCTTCATATTAGTCACCCCTATGGTAGGCCCAAGGGCAGGGTGCATTGTAAGCATAAGGTAGGACAAGCCCTGATGTGTGTGGCATGTCCTAATAGTGAATTACAGCCATTTTCGTTTTTCACTATTGTAAGGCTACCTGTTCTCATAGGCCAGAATGGGCTGTTAAGATTGTTACATCCTATGATCCTAACAGACCCAGGGAACATGGTAGAAAATCGAGTTTAGTACGCCTGAACTCAGAATAATAAGGTACATCTTTTAGTAAGGTTTATTTTAATATTCTGCGTTTGCAAATGCCACTTTTAGAAAGTTGGCCTTTGCTTGCCTAACCATTTCAGCCTGCCTCTGCGTGATGTGCATCTGCTGTCTGGCTTGAGTGAGTGACAGGGCTGGGGAAACCCAGATGGGCAGGGCTAGGTAGCCTGGTGATGAATGGGAAGATTGGCAGATAGATGGGTGGGAGGAGTACACCTGGACTCTGAATAGGAGTGTGCTCTGCCACCACAATGGTGGCTCCACCCCCTGTGGAGCGTCTGAAGGCTCTGCCCTGCACCCTGAAAGAAACAGCCTGCATCGCAAAAACAAAGTGCTCAGAAACTGGACTGAACTAGGCAAGGCCCCCCCTGGCCTGGGAGAACAAAAGAAATTTAGTATAAATGTAGGAGCCCTGCTCCTAAGAAATCAGATCCTGTTTGCGCCAAGAAGAACCTCTGCCCGACGAGAAAGCTGCATGGAGGACTACTGTCTCTGACCTGGGAGACTGGCCTGTGGTAGGTGCCTTGCTGCAAGAAGGAGAGGAAAAGACTGAGAGACTTTCTTTGAATCAATTTGTGCTTTCGTGAACAAATCTCCAAGGGCTTGGAAACGAGCTTGCCCCCTGAACTGAGCCCCAGGACCATTGGGCTCTTTCCCCCTTCAAAAACGAGGTACTGGACTGCCTATGCTCGTGCCCCGCTGACGCCGTTGCTGAGTGTGCCTCGCAATCTTTATTTGCCCTGAAGTACATCGAGTCAGTGCTGGTGCCGCCCGACACTGTGTGCCTCCGCTGAGTGAAGCCGTAGCTCGCACCGTGTCCCACTGAGGCCGCCCCGCACCTGACTCACTCTCCCCTTCATGACCAGAGCCGCACCGCCACTGCCGCCAGCCGCCACGGCCTCTGATTGCAGTTCCAAGAGAAGTATGGTGCGTACGACTACAAGTGTACCTGCTCGCACTGTGTCTCACCCCCGAGGCCGCCTTGCCACCCCGGAGGAAGCAACCTCGCCAAAAAGGAATCTCCCGTCCCGGACTTTGCCGCAGCCCGACCCCTCCGCAGCACCTCCGCTGGTCCCGCCCCAATGCCCTGCATTGCGGCGCTTGCCGAGAGCCGGACCTGCCTGCCAGGAGCTGCCGATGACCGTCTTTTGGTGGCCCTGCATCGCCCAAACGCCTGTCAGGAATTTCATGCGCACAGCACCTAAGAGTGCACATCGCGGACCAGCGGGTCCGTCTTATTGTAAAGACTTGTTCTTTCACCTCGACCCGCAGGGGATCGCCCTAAGAAATATGATCTGCACAAACCTGACTCTAAGCCCATTCATAAGAGAACTCTTGATCCCAAAACAGTATTGCGTGCATTTAAAAACGTTATTGATGGTCTTGTACTTAAGCCTGCATAAGAAATCGATATTTTCATAAAGTCTACGTATTTTTATAAAAACCTGACTGGTGTCCCTCTGTGGTGCAACTAATGTGTTTACTGTGTGTATGCTCTCAAATGCTTAACTGTATAACGCCTGGAGATTAGACTTGTCTGCTCGCGCCACGCAACCTTGAGGGTGAGCAGGGGTTATTCTTGGGAGTGATCCTATGCCCTGACTGGAAGTGAAGGGTCCCTGCTTGTCACTGGTATTTACCGACGCCAACCAGGGGTTCCCATTTCTAACATTGGTGATCAGCGGTGGGATTTTTCGAATTTGCATTTGTGATTTATACACAGTGAATAATTAATCACCACGTAGTGAGTTCAGACCCAATAGCACAACCACTTACTTTTATTCGCATTTTTCTGGGAAATCGCCAGTTGTTAAAAGAATCATGCCTGGTTCAAGCATTGTGGAGAGAGCAGAATCTGTAGTCTCTGACATTGAAGATATTGAATGGGAAGAAGAGAGACAAGAAAGCTATACAGTAATACAGCTGAAGGGCTTCTGCAACAAATTTGGAATTTCCAAAACTGGATTTAGGCACCGAGCTCAATACCTAAAGGCGCTGAGAGACTGGACGGAGTCAAGGAAACCCTCTAATGACGGGGAGGAAATTGAACAGGCAGAGAGCATCGCTAGCTCAGGCAGAGGCCTGTCGCCAGAGGAGTTTGGCTGACAGGAAGAAAACCAGAGCTCATGAGTTAGAGATGGCTAAACTAAATGGACAACTGGCAGTGGAACAAAAAAGGCTGGAAATGGAAGATAGAAAAAGACGAATGGAGCATGAAATGAAATTGAGGGAGCTGGAGTTGAAAGGCCAGGGCTTGGGAAGCACTCCCTCTGGTGGCAGCACACCCTCAGTGCAGGTAGAGTCCAGAGTGTACATACTCAAAGATGTAGTGAAGGATTTTTTTTAAATGATGACATAGGGCAGTGGTTCAAATCCTACGAAGTAGCCATGTCCTCCCACCGGGTCCCTGAGAAGGATTGAGGAGCAGGGTTGTGGGGGCGGTTCTTGAGTAAGGGGCGGGAAACACTGCTAGATTTGCCCTCAGATGTGTATAACTCTTACCCCCATATGAAGGATGCTTTAATGGCTAGGTATGGGTTAACTCCTGAAATGTATAGGCAGAGGTTAAGGGGTTGCACTAAGATTCCCAATAGTACGTATGTGGAGTATGTGACTTTTTTTGCAGAGCACTGGATGGTTGGGTGAAGGGTAGCAAGGTTGATCATTTTCAAGGGCTTCTTTATTTAATGGCCTGGGAGCACTTGTCCAGTCATTGTTTTCCTGAGCTACGCCAACACCTGATTGATAGTAGGCTGACTAACCCTAGGAATCTTGCTGAGGAGGCGGACCGCTGGGTCAGTACCAGGGTCCACAAGGGTCCCGTGGGAGACTCCGCCAAAGGTGGGCAGGGTCCCCAGCAGAAGAGCAGGGGGGACAAGGGAAAACAGAGGGAGTTCCAGAAGAGGCCCCAAAGTAATCCCCAAGGGAACCAAGGGAAGGGTTCTCAGCCTCCCCTACCCCAGAAACCGACTGGGGCCCCGACAGGTACCCCTGTTCAAAGAGGGCCCCCAACCTGTTACAGATGTGGTGAGCTGGGTCATTTTGCCAATGATCCCAAGTGTCGCCAGTTTGGTAAACCAGCACCCACTGGTGCAACCCCCGGCAGACGGCTAATGGAGCCCGGGGTGGGGAGATGGGTGTCCAAGGTGGGTGGGGTTCAGTAGAAATGTCCCTGGTCTCATTAGGAGACCGTGAAGTGGTCCCCAAAACCCAGCTGCCTGAGAACACTAAAAAATACAGGCAGTGGGTGACCATAAATGGCCATAGGGTTGAAGCTCTCAGAGACACAGGAGCCAGTGTGATGGCTGTCAAGCGCCACCTGGTGTCTCAGGAGCAGGTTGTCCCAGGAGCATTCTATCCGGTTGTTGCCACCGACAACACCGAGAGTCACTGCCCGGTGGCTCAGGTTCCCTTTGAGTGGGGGGGGGTCTCTGGTACTCTGCAGGTAGTTGTGAGGCCCGCCATGCCTGTAGACTGTTAGGGAAAGATTTGGAGAGCTCACCTTGGGCTAAGGTGGAGCGGAGTGCTCATCTGGAGATGTTGGGTATGCCAGATTGGGCGTGTGTCACCACACGGTCCATGACAGCAAGTAGAGGTGCTCAAGAGGACCTGGAGCCTGAGAGGGAGGCCCAGGAACCGGCCTTAGGGAGAAGAGGCAGGGGGCGCGGGAAACCGGCCCCTGAAGTTCCCACGGTCCAGGAGGAAGCAGACCTCGAGGGGGATGCCCTGGAACCTACAGGGAAACAGATAGCTGAACTGGAGGACCTGCCTGAGCTGACCCATTGGCAGCAAGAAGGAGGACCCTCCAGGGAGGAATTCTGCAGGGAGCAGAAAGAGTGCCCTTCTCTCGTGGGTATGCGGCAGCAGGTTGCAGACCAGGCCAAGGGTGATCAGTCTGGAACACAGTTCATTTACTGGGAGAACGACCTCCTGTATTCTGAGCCTAAGGTTGCTGAGCCTGGGTCAGCCCGTGTGCTGGTGGTACCCCAGCGCTTCAGAGCCTTCCTACTGGGGCTGGCTCACGATGTGCCTTTGGCAGGACATTTGGGGCAGGACAAGACCTTTGAAAGGCTTGTCACCCACTTATTTTGGCCCCAAATGCGCAGTAGTTCAGACACTCACTGCAGGACCTGCCAGACTTGCCAGGCAAGTGGGAAGAGTGGAAGGAGGCAGAAGGCTCCACTCCAGCCATTCCCTGTGGCTGGTACACCATTCCAGCTAGTGGGGATTGACATTGTAGGGCCACTGGACCCCAGGACAGCGATGGGCAATAGGTTCATCCTGGTCCTGGTGGACCATGCCACCCGGTACCCGGAAGCCATCCCTCTGAGGACAGTGACGGTCCCCGTGGTGGGACGTGCGCTGATGGGAGTTTTCTCCCGAGTGGGATTCCCTCTGGAGGTGGTGTCTGACCGGGGTACCAATTTCATATCTAAATATATGAAATCCCTTTGGCAAGAGTGTGGTGTAACCTACAAGTTCACCACACCTTACCACCCCCAAGGAAACAGGTTGGTTGAGAGATTCAACCGAACCCTAAAGGGCATGATAATGGGTCTTGAGGAACCCATGAGGCGTAAGTGGGACGTCCTCTAACCATGCCTTCTGTTTGCTTACAGAGAGGTGCCACAGAAGTCTCTAGGGTTCAGCCCCTTTGAGCTTCTGTACGGACACCCAGTGAGAGGACCTCTAAGTCTAGTCAAGGAAGGCTGGGAGCAATCTCCCAGGAAACCTCCCCAGAATGTATATAGCTACATGCTGGCCTTCAGGAACCAGACTAGGCGTTTCAGGGAACTTGCCGAGGCAAACCTGGAAGCCAGCCAGGAGGACATGAAGCGGTGGTACGACCAGAATGCTACTCTGGTAGAGATTCAGCCTGGACAGAAGGTATGGGTCTTGGCCCCCGTGGAGCCCTGTGCGCTCCAGGATAAGTGGACCGAACCCTTTGAGGTTGTGGAGTGCAAGAGTCCTGTTACCTACTTGGTGGACTTGCGGTCTCCAAGGAACCCCTTAAGGGTCCTTCATGTCAACTGCCTCAAGCCCCACTTGGAGAGGTCCCAAGTGGGCATGCTCTTAGCGACAGATGCTGGGATGGAGGAGGAGACCGAGCCTCTTCCTGACCTCCTGTCAGCCAAGGAGCAAGATGGGTCAGTGGATGGTGTCATCCTCTCTTTCACCCTGACCCCTGAGCAACAGAACGTTTGTCGCCAGTTACTGGGACAATTCTCTGACCTGTTTTCCCTGATTCCCGGTGTCACTGATTGGTGTGTCCATGATGTGGACACTGGGGATAGTACACCTGTGCGGCACAAGGCCTACAGGGTGACTGACAGGGTAAGGGCCTGCATCAAGGAGGAGGTCTCCAAGATGTTTGCCCTTGGGGTAATTGAGTCCTCAAGCAGTCCTTGGGCCAGCCCAGTGGTCTTGGTCCCAAAGCCTGCAGCGCCGGGAGCCACACCCGAACTCCGTTTCTGTGTGGACTACAGAGGACTCAATTTGGTCACCAGGACTGACGCACACCCCATCCCCAGAGCTGATGAGCTCATAGATCGGCTAGTGGCTGCCAACTACCTCAGCACGTTTGATTTAACGTCTGGGTATTGGCAGATCGCGTTGACCGATGGGGCCAAAGAGAGGTCAGCATTTTCCACCCCTGATGGGCACTACCAGTTCCGGGTTATGCCCTTTGGGATGAAGAATGCCCCTGCCACCTTCAAGAGGTTGGTCAACCAGGTGTTGGTTGTTCTGGATTTGTTCAGTGCAGCCTACCTGGATGACATCGCAGTGTTCAGCTCCACATGGGAGGAACACCTACGCCACCTCTGGGAAGTGTTGATGGGGCTGCGGAGGGCAGGCCTCACGATCAAGGCGAGTAAGTGCCAGATCGGGCAGGGTTCAGTGGTGTACTTGGGGCACCAAGTTGGGAGTGCCAGGTGGCACCCCTTCAACCCAAGATAGAAACCATCCTGAATTGGGAGTCGCCCAAAACCCAGACAGAGGTGAGAGCCTTCCTAGGTCTCATCGGGTACTACAGGAGGTTTGTCAAGGGGTATTGCAACATTGTTGCCCCCTTGACAGCGCTGACTTCAAGGAAGCAGCCAAGGAAAGTGATTTGGACTGACACCTGTCAGAAATCTTTAGAGGCCCTGAAAGCTGCTATGTGCACGGCGCCAGTGCTTTTGGCTCCCAACTTCTCCAAAGCGTTTATCGTTCAGACAGACGCTTCAGAGCATGGTGTGGTGGCTGTTCTTTCACAGATTAATGAAGAGGGCCTAGATCAACCTGTAGCCTTTATTAGCAGGAGGTTACTACCACGGGAACAGAGATGGAGTGCTATTGAGCGTGAGGCATTTGCTGTGGTCTGGGCGCTGAAGAAGCAAAGACCCTACCTGTTTGGGTCTCACTTCCGGGTTCAGACAGACCACAGGCCCCTCAGATGGTTGATGCATATGAGGGGTGAGAATCCAAAGCTATTGAGGTCATCCATTTCCCTACAGGGTATGGATTTCACGGTGGAACATCGCCCTGGTACAGATCACGCCAATGCTGACGGTCTGTCCAGATTTTTCCGCCTTAGTGATGAGGAACTCCCTGGGGTAGGGTAGTTCTCCCCAGTTTTCATCTGGAGGGGACACGTGTTAGACCTGGCACCTTGGCGTGAGTCTCCCTTCCACTTTTTGTCGCTGTGCCTCATGTGTTTTTATGGTGTTGGCCGCTCAGAGCACTGTGCCACTGCCAACCAGTGCCACGGTGCAAGTGCTCCCTGTGTAAAAATGTATATGTTGGTTGTATTCCATGATTGGCTTATTTGGTTTACTCCCCATTTCAAATTGGAGCTCTAGAGGGAAGAATGCCAAGCTGCCCTCCACTCAAAATCTATTAACCACAACAATTAGCTTGGCATCAAGAGGGTTTATAGATCAATTCATAAGCCAGCCACTGATACTGGGAATAACTTTATTCCAACCACTGGCAATATGTCCGCAAAATTGGCCTAGCCCTAAACCTCTTTAATTATTAGTTAAGAAAATCTGCAATACAACCCTTCAAGACCTCACAGACAATGTATCACCATAGATCGTACAAGGGTGAAAAAGTGGAGAATGAGAAGGCACCTCACGTACGCAACACCAGGAAGGCTGCCAGCTGGTTCTCGCTGGTATGCCCACGTTTTGTCATCATTGGTTGCCAACTCAAAAAAGAAGAAGAAAGTGTCCAGTAAAAGGATAATTTCAGCAGGAAAAACTTTGCTGTCCCCATAAACAAAGAAAGAGAGTGAAGAAACCCAGTGAATTGCTAAGAACAAGCTGTTCAGAGCAAAAAGTAAAATTGAGATATAAACTCACTATAAAGGTCAAACTCTTTATTCACAACCAGTGAGTTCACTCAAAGTAAAAGCATTAAATGTCGCTAACCTTTACAAAGAAGGCCAACATGTTTCATTGCCACTAATCTTTCGGCAATTTCATCAGGGCATCGAGGTTTTTTGCACTCGTTTAACTGGACATCCACTTTACTGTGTTATAGAAGGGCTGTATAAAAAGCAGAAAGGAAGACAAATAGAATGACTAATTTCTATTTGTACTTCAATAAAAGTTGGACCAACCATTCACCGATTACACCAAACTGATAATTACCATACATATAATTACCATGTAAAGGCCGAGGACGTTCATACCAGCCTTCACAAAGCCTATCGGAATTACTTTTCCTTTTTCCGACTATTTCAAAAGCGCTGCAACTAGCGCGTGTTCCACCTGTGGAAAATGGGGTTTTACAATTCATCATCAAATCGCAGTGTGTATTTATGACAATGATTTTGGAAATACTCTCCCCCTTGCATCACCACCCGTCTCATTTTGTCTGTCACTCAAAGCCAAGTCAACTAAAAACATATGCAGCACTATTCCACTATGGAAAAAAGGTTGCGATACACCATGGCGATTTTAACAATTCTCTGCCTCTTATATCACCATAACTCTTATTTAGTCTATCTCTGAGGCCGAAATGAACTCAAGTCCGGCCCCGAATTCACCACACAGGCTTATTAAGCCCCATTCCATGGCTCAACAGTCGCCCGTCTTGGATTCATTAACCTCAAAACAGAATTCAGCGAGGTCACTGGTACCGGCCTAGGGCACCCCTTACCATAGCCACGGCATCCCACTCCCTTTAAACTCCAACACCGTAATCTCACCGTAACCTCTAACGGAGCAATCCTTATCTCGTCACCGCCTCAATTCAAAGTCAGTATCCGGCCTCTAATGTAGTTGTGTTGTGCCACACCCCCCTCGTCTGCATCACGTGGTGCGCGGCCCGCATTGAGGACTAATCGGATCTGAAACGATCGTGGCGGCCATCTTAGAACAGTGTGCCACAACCAGAACCTGCTCCACACAAAACTTCAAGTTGTTAAATGGGTCAGATTGCCTGCACTATTTGAGTGTGCCACATAGTGATCTCTCATATATTCCTTAGTTAGACCTACACATCAATAATCAGCGCCCAAAAACGAACCACTTCATATTTTCCTGAAAGGGCCGAAATAACAACTCACAATGTGACACTCTTATAACCCACTTCGTACTTTCCTCGGAGGGCCGATCTTACAACTCACAGTACAACGCTCTTATAACCCATCTACAATGCCTGAAATCAAAGTCGATCTCCAATTTCTGATGTAGTTATGCTGAGCCACACCCCTTCGTCAGCATCATTTGGTGCGGGGCCAACATTGAGGGTTGCTGGGGTCCATGACGGTAGTGGCAGCCATCTTAGAACAGTGAGCCACACACCCACAAAAGGGGGCCGACGAAAACCTTTATATGATTTAGTGTGTCAAAATGCCTGCGCTATTTGATTGTGCCACACAACAAATTCCGATGTGTTATTCAGGGGCAATTGCATGGCCACAGTCAGCGCTTAAAAACGGCACACTTCATGATTTCCTGGAAAGATTGGTCCTGCAAATCTTAGTGCAACACTCTTAGAACTCATCACCAATAAAGCACGAGTATTCAATCCTTAATTATGCACTAATCGGTCACATGTTCACACATTCCCATATCATGGATGATCTATAGTTTGTGAAAATATAACCCAAATATCAATTAGTGATAAGGGACTATATCCCAAGTGCAGAGTACATTAATAGCTGCTCACTTTATTCCACTCAATGTGGTCATTCAAGCCTGTAACATCCACCTTCTCAGTATAAATCCAGCGAGCTTCCCTGGTAGCCAGAATTTTATCTAAGGTGTCACTGCTAGCTGTCCCCCTCTCCAGGACAACCCATCTCAGAGCTTGCAAGTCATGTTTAGATTCACCAAAATGATGTACCAAACGCGTGGTAAGCTTTCCGGCTTTAATGGTGCTTAAGTGCTCTTGAATTCGTATCTTTATTTTACGAGTAGTGAGGCCTATATACTGTAACCCGCATTCACAGGTCAGTCTATAGATCACATTTGTCGTGTTGCAATTTGAAAACAAATTCAAATACCATATTTTACCATTGGTGAGGTTGACATAGTTTGTTTTTTCTGTCAATTTGCAAACTGAACAACCACCACAAGGGTAGTGTCCAGCCGGTAATTTTCAGAACACGCAATTCATCCACAGTAAGTGTATAATCGGATAAATTCATCTCCCCCCAGATAACACGCAGCAGGGGCAGGACCCCCACATGAGTAACATTGTGATGAATTTATCCGATTATACACTTACTGCGGATGAAATGCGTGTTCTGGATAAAGGGTTGGGATACGTCCCCACCCCGAGACATGATGCTTTCAAGTGCAGGACTGAGTTTCACGCAACTATGAGAAAAATCAAACTCAAAACATTTTTTTCTGGTAAAGAACTGGAACCCCAGTCACTTTTTTCTACCAATCTGCGCCGTCCTTCTCAATTTTGCCCTCCGGGCTCCATGGTGGGTCCAGAGGTGATGGTGTTTGAACAGAAAGTGTTGGAGGAAATCTCTAAATTAGAACAGTCTGATCAAAAGGGCCGTCCCTTTAATAACATGAGCCGTGGAGATTGGGAGGCGCTTAAGACTCTTCAGAATAATGCTGCAATTACTATCAAGAGTGCCGATAAAGGTGGGGCCATTGTGGTAATGAACACCTCAGATTACAACCATGAGGTGTTGAGATTGTTAGGTGAACGGAAGAATTATCATCCTCTTCCTAGAGATCCCACTCCTGAATTGCAAGAGGTGATCACAAAGATGGTGGCTGAAGCTAGGAGTAAGAACTGGATCACGGGCAAGGAGGCGGAGTTTTTAGTTAACACCAAGCCGAGAACTCCGGCCTTCTATATACTCCCTAAGGTTCATAAGGCAGCATGGCCTCCCCCCGGGCGCCCGATAGTCTCAGGAATTGCTTCTATTCTTGAGCCACTATCGCAATTTGCGGATTTCTTTTTGAGAGAAGCCGTCCTGAGACAAAAATCATATGTCCAGGATACTACTGACATCTTGAATGTCCTTGGTGATTTGGAATTTGACTCATCGCAGCAGTTCCTGCTCACCATCGATATTGAGTCACTTTATACCAGTATCCCCCAGGAGGCCACGCTGGTGGCAGCAGCGAAGGCCCTGGGGGATCAAGACTGGTTTTATGATACGCCGCAATCATTTGTGCTCCAATGCATCGAGCTAGCCTTGACACAAAACTACTTTTGTTTCAAGGATGACCTCTATCTACAGGTGTCAGGAACATCTATGGGCGCTACTTTTGCGCCGAGTCTGGCCTGCATTTATGTAGGCCAGTTTGAGGAGCATTTCCTGTATCACACATCGGACCCCTTTCAGGGGCATATCTGCCTCTGGAAGAGGTATATCGATGATGTGTTGTGCATTTGGAAAGGGGATCAGGATTTACTCTTGGAATTCTTGAACTGGCTTAATAGCCGTGATCCGTGTCTTAAATTTACCTGGACGTTCAGCAATGAATGTGCGGTATATTTGGATCTTGACATCAAGGTGCAAGGAAATACCCTGAACACAATGGTACATCAAAAGGGGTCAGACAGGAATTCGCTACTACACTATAACTCATTCCATCCGAGAGCCTTACGTGATAATCTGCCAGTTGGCCAGTTCTTCAGGTATCGGCGTAATTGCTCTACTTCTGAAACTTTTGTTCAACAAGCTGACGAGCTCTCTACTAAATTGACACAAAGAGCTTATCCCAAAACAATCATTAAGAGAGCGTGTAAGAGAGCCCGCAATACACCTCGGGAGGCGCTCTTAGAGAGGAATAAAAGGGAGACTGGTGATTGCCTCACAGTGGTCATGACTTACGACCCCCTGGCCACAAAAATTAGGCAATTAATGAGAAAACACTGGTCACTGTTATCAACTGCAGATTTTAGAATGCCTCAACCTAGATTTGCATTTAAGTGTGCCACAAATCTTAAGGACAAATTAGTACATATGCGACCACAGGTCAAACAAAGACAAACTTCATTACCGGCTGGACACTACCCTTGTGGTGGTTGTTCAGTTTGCAAATTGACAGGAAAAAAACAAACTATGTCAACCTCACCAATGGTAAAATATGGTATTTGAATTCGTTTTCAAATTGCAACACGACAAATGTGATCTATAGACTGACCTGTGAATGCGGGTTACAGTATATAGGCCTCACTACTCGTAAAATAAAGATATGAATTCAAGAGCACTTAAGCACCATTAAAGCCGGAAAGCTTACCACGCGTTTGGTACATCATTTTGGTGAATCTAAACATGACTTGCAAGCTCTGAGATGGGTTGTCCTGGAGAGGGTGACAGCTAGCAGTGACACCTTAGATAAAATTCTGGCTACCAGGGAAGCTCGCTGGATTTATACTGAGAAGGTGGATGTTACAGGCTTGAATGACCACATTGAGTGGAATAAAGTGAGCAGCTATTAACATACTCTGCACTTGGGATATAGTCCCTTATCACTAATTGATATTTGGTTTATATTTTCACAAACTATAGATCATCCATGATATTGGAATGTGTGAACGGTTGTATGACATAATTTCGACAGACAGAATATCGACCTACAAATATATCGCAACAAAAATATCGATGTCAAGAATATCGACATCCTATCTACAACATGGTAAGTACAAAAATATCGAAAATTAAATATCGATGTCAAAAATATCGTTATTAAAAATATCGTTTTTCTTTTACTTTAAAAATATATGTAAAATAAACCAAATTATACTTAGAAATTAAATAAACATAATTAAATATATTGTATAATATTTAAAATGTATAATTAATATATATAATTTAATAAAACTTTAATTAAACATGTACATATAATATATAATATATATACTTACTGAATAATTAATTTTACTAATAATTTCTGTAAAGTATAAATTATTAAATGTTTTTTAAAATTACCAATACATCTATACACATAAAATAATAATATTAATACATATTTAATAATTACATATAGCAAATAATAATCAATATTTTAATGTGATTAATTTTTATTATTAATGATATATTACAATAGCAAAAAAAATACAAAACATATGAAATATCAGACACAATAAAACTACTAGTCCAACTCCAACAAAAACAACAATAAGGAAAATGTTGGATACCGTAGGGGTAAAAATTACTATTCCAACTCCAAAGAGTGCAACAGTAGGGAAAGCGTTGGATAGCGTAGGGTTAAAATTACTATTCCAACTCCAGAGAGTGCAATAGTAGGGAAAGCGTTGGATAGCGTAAAGGTAAAAATTACTATTCCCACTCCAGAGAGTGCAACAGTAGGGAAAACGTTGGATAGCGTAGGGGTAAAAATTACTATTCCAACTCCAAAGAGTGCAACAGTAGGGAAAGCGCTGGATAGCGTAGGGGTAAAAATTACTATTCCAACTCCAGAGAGTGCAACAGTAGGGAAAGCATTGGATAGCGTAGGGGTACAAATTACTATTCCCACTCCAGTAAGTGAAACAGTAGGGAAAGCGCTGGATAGCGTAGGGGTAAAAATTACTATTCCAACTCCAAAGAGTGCAACAGTAGGGAAAGCGTTGGATAGCGTAGGGTTAAAATTACTATTCCAACTCCAGAGAGTGCAATAGTAGGGAAAGCGTTGGATAGCGTAAAGGTAAAAATTACTATTCCCACTCCAGAGAGTGCAACAGTAGGGAAAACGTTGGATAGCGTAGGGGTAAAAATTACTACTCCAACTCCAAAGAGTGCAACAGTAGGGAAAGCGCTGGATAGCGTAGGGGTAAAAATTACTATTCCAACTCCAGAGAGTGCAACAGTAGGGAAAGCGTTGGATAGCGTAGGGGTACAAATTACTATTCCCACTCCAGTAAGTGAAACAGTAGGGAAAGCGTTGGATAGCGTAGGGGTAAAAATTACTATTCCAACTCCAAAGAGTGCAACAGTAGGGAAAGCGTTGGATAGCGTAGGGTTAAAATTCCTATTCCAACTCCAGAGAGTGCAATAGTAGGGAAAGCGTTGGATAGCGTAAAGGTAAAAATTACTATTCCCACTCCAGAGAGTGCAACAGTAGGGAAAACGTTGGATAGCGTAGGGGTAAAAATTACTACTCCAACTCCAAAGAGTGCAACAGTAGGGAAAGCGCTGGATAGCGTAGGGGTAAAAATTACTATTCCAACTCCAGAGAGTGCAATAGTAGGGAAAGCGTTGGATAGCGTAAGGGTAAAAATTACTATTCCCACTCCAGTGAGTCCAACAGAAGGGAAAGCGTTGGATAGCGTAGGAGTAAAAATTACTATTCCCACTCCAGAGAGTGCAACAGTAGTGAAAACGCTGGATAGCGTAGGGGTACAAATTACTATTCCCACTCCAGTAAGTGAAACACTAGGGAAAGCGCTGGATAGCGTAGGGTTAAAAATTACTATTCCAACTCCAGATAGTAAAACAGTTGGGAAAGCACTGGATAGCATAGGGATTCTATAAACATAATAACCAATTAAATAATTAGTTATAAAAAAATAGCATATTAATAATTATTTTACACAATATGTATTATTAAATACCAATTATTTAAAATAAATATTTATATAAATAACTTTAAATTACATTCCACACTATTCCCCCTTTAACACACAACACACTACACATACAAAATACACAATACATTTAAATATCAGTTTATCTATTATTTACAATTAATAATACATTCTTTATAATTAATATACTTATTATTTACAAATTTATACATATTAACTACCAAATTACAATTATTCACAAATTAATTATTATTTAACAATACATTAATTAGCAATAACAACAAAGAACATGAAATAATAAATTATTTATATTTACTATATTTAACGTACTAATAACAATTAATTACCAATTAATAATTAATTAACAAATAATTATTATTAATTACAAATAATTAAAAATTATCAGTAATTATTTGAATTTAATTACATCCCACCCTATTCCCCTATAAACCCACAACCCACTACAGATAAAAATTCACATAATTAATTTAAGCATCAATTAATCACTTAATAAAATTAAATCACCAATTAATTAGTAATTAACAATTAATTAATTAACAATACCAATAAAGAAATATTAATATTAAACTAATTATAACGTATATAATTAACCAATTAATACAATTAATTTACAATTAATAATTAATTAACAATTAATTAATCAATTAATATATTTAATTAACAATTAGTAATTAATTAACAATTAATTAATCATAAATACCAATTAAACAATACATATTAATTAATTAATTATAATTAAATTACTTCCCAGCCTATTCCCCTATAAACCCACAACCCGCTCTGATACTAAAACGCTAAATTATATTTTAAATAATTATTCATCTCTAAACATTTATTTTTAAATGTATTAAAATACATTACAATAATCTTTCACATACAAATAAAATACATATTAAAATACATTACACTAATAAAATATCGATATTCTTGACATCGAAATTTTTGATTACGATATTACTTACATCTATATTAATGACTTCGATATTATTAACTTCGATAATACTTACCTTGGGGTCGATATTCTGTCCATCGATATTCTTGACTTCGATATTCTTTACCTACGATATTTACAACTCGATATACTTGTAGGTCGACATTTAAAACTCGATATTTAGACTGCTCACTTGTGTGAACATGTGACCGATTAGTTCATAATTAATGATTGAATACTCGTGCTTTATTGGTGATGAGTTCTAAGAGTGTTGCACTAAGATTTGCAGGACCAATCTTTCCAGGAAATCATGAAGTGTGCCGTTTTTAAGCGCTGACTGTGGCCATGCAATTGCCACTGAATAACACATCGGAACTCGTTGTGTGGCACAATCAAATAGCGCAGGCATTTTGACACACTAAATCATATAAAGGTTTTCGTCGGCCCCCTTTTGTGGGTGTGTGGCTCACTGTTCTAAGATGGCTGCCACTACCGTCATGGACCCCAGCAACCCTCAATGTTGGCCCCGCACCAAGTGATGCTGACAAAGGGGTGTGGCTCAGCATAACTACATCAGAAATTGGAGATCGACTTTGATTTCAGGCATTGTAGATGGGTTATAAGAGCGTTGTACTGTGAGTTGTAAGATCGGCCCTCCGAGGAAAGTACGAAGTGGGTTATAAGAGTGTCACATTGTGAGTTGTTATTTCGGCCCTTTCAGGAAAATATGAAGTGGTTCGTTTTTGGGCGCTGATTATTGATGTGTAGGTCTAACTAAGGAATATATGAGAGATCACTATGTGGCACACTCAAATAGTGCAGGCAATCTGACCCATTTAACAACTTGAAGGTTTGTGTGGAGCAGGTTCTGGTTGTGGCACACTGTTTTAAGATGGCCGCCACGATCGTTTCAGATCCGATTAGTCCTCAATGTGGGCCGCGCACCACGTGATGCAGACGAGGGGGGTGTGGCACAACACAACTACATTAGAGGCCGGATACTGACTTTGAATTGAGGCGGTGACGAGATAAGGATTGCTCCGTTAGAGGTTACGGTGAGATTACGGTGTTGGAGTTTAAAGGGAGTGGGATGCCGTGGCTATGGTAAGGGGTGCCCTAGGCCGGTACCAGTGACATCGCTGAATTCTGTTTTGAGGTGAATGAATCCAAGACGGGCGACTGTTGAGCCATGGAATGGGGCTTAATAAGCCTGTGTGGTGAACTTGGGGCGGGCTTGAGTTCATTTCGGCCTCGGAGATAGACTAAATAAGAGTTATGGTGATATAAGAGGCAGAGAATTGTTAAAATCGCCATGGTGTATCGCAACCTTTTTTCCATAGTGGAATAGGGCTGCATATGTTTTTAGTTGACTCGGCTTTGAGTGACAGACAAAATGAGACGGGTGGTGATGCAAGGGGGAGAGTATTACCAAAATCATTGTCTTAAATACACACTGCGATTTGATGATGAATTGTAAAACCCCATTTTCCACAGGTGGAACACGCGCTAGTTGCAGCGCTTTTGAAATAGTCGGAAAAAGGAAAAGTAATTCTGATAGGCTTTGTGAAGGCTGGTATGAACGTCCTCGGCCTTTACATGGTAATTATAGGTATGGTAATTATCAGTTTGGTGTAATCGGTGAATGGTTGGTCGAACTTTTATTGAAGTACAAATAGAAATTAGTTATTCTATTTGTCTTCCTTTCTGCTTTTTATACAGCCCTTCTATAACACAGTAAAGTGGATGTCCAGTTAAACGAGTGCAAAAAACCTCGATGCCCTGATGAAATTGCCGAAAGATTAGTGGCACCCCTATGGTAGACCCAAGGTCAGGGTGCATTGTAAGCATAAGGTAGGACAAGCCCTGATGTGTGTGGCATGTCCTAATAGTGAATTACAGCCATTTTCGTTTTCCACTATTGTAAGGCTACCTGTTCTCATAGACCAGAATGGGATGTTAAGATTGTTACATCCTATGATCCTAACAGACCCAGGGAACATGGTAGAAAATCGAGTTTAGTATGCCTGAACTCAGAATAATAAGGTACAATTTTTAATAAGGTTTATTTTAATATTCTGCGTTTGCAAATGCCACTTTTAGAAAAGTTAGCCTTTGCTGGCCTAACCATTTCAGCCCGCCTCTGTGTGATGTGTATCTGCTGTCTGGCTTGAGTGAGTGACAGGGCTGGGGAAACCCAGATGGGCAGGGCTAGGTAGCCTGGTGGTGAATAGGAAGAATGGCAGATAGATGGGTGGGAGGAGTACACCTGGACTCTGAATAGGAGTGTGCTCTGCCACCACAATGCTGGCTCCACCCCCTGTGGAGCGTCTGATGGCTCTGCCCTGCACCCTGAAAGAAACAGCCTGCATCGCAAAAACAAAGTGCTCAGAAACCGGACTGAACTAGGCAAGGGCCCCCCTGGCCTGGGAGAACAAAAGAAATGTAGTATAAATGTAGGAGCCCTGCTCCTAAGAAATCAGATCCTGTTTGCGCCAAGAAGAACCTCTGCCCGACGAGAAGGACCTGGGAAAGCTGGATGGAGGACTACTGTCTCTGACCTGGGAGACTGGCCTGTGGTGGGTGCCTTGCTGCAAGAAGGAGAGGAAAAGACTGAGAGACTTTCTTTGAATCAACTTATGCTTTTGTGAACAAATCTCCAAGGGCTTGGAAGCGAGCTTGCCCCCTGAACTGAGCCCCAGGACCATTGGGCTCTTTCCCCCTTCAAAAACGAGCTGCTGGACTGCCTATGCTCGTGCCCCGCTGACGCCGTCGCTGAGTGTGCCTCGCAATCTTTATTTGCCCTGAAGTACCTCGAGTCCATGCTGGTGCCGCCCGACACTGTGTGCCTCCGCTGAGTGAAGCCATAGCTCGCACGTGTCCCGCTGAGGCCACCCCGCACCTGACTCACTCTCCCCTTCACATCCAGAGCCGCACCGCCACCGACATCAGCCGCCACAACCTCTGATTGCAGTTCCAAGAGAAGTACGGTGCGTGAGACTACTAGTGTACCTGCTCGCACTGTGTCTCACCCCCCGAGGCCGCCTTGCCACCCCGGAGGAAGCAAGAGTGCACACCGCGGACCAGAGGGTCCATCTTATTGTAAAGACTCGTTCTTTCACCTCGACCCGCAGGGGACCGCCCCAAGAAATACGATCTGCACAAACCTGACTCTAAGCCCATTCATAAGAGAACTCTTGATCCCAAAACAGTATTGCGTGCATTTAAAAACGTTATTGATGGTCTTGTACTTAAGCCTGCATAAGAAATCGATATTTTCATAAAGTCTACGTATTTTATAAAAAACCTGACTGGTGTCCCTCTGTGGTGCAACTAATGTGTTTACTGTGTGTATGCTCTCAAATGCTTAACTGTATAACGCCTGGAGATTAGCCTTGTCTGCTCGCGCCACACAACCTTGAGGGTGAGCAGGGGTTATTCTTGGGGTAATCCTATGCCCTGACTGGAAGTGAAGGGTCTCTGCTTGTCGCTGGTACTTACCGACGCCAACAATATATATATATATTCACTGAAAAAACCATAGGTTTCATGCCTGATATAGTTAGGAATTAGCATTTAAAAAACCTTAGAAATTCACAGAAAAACCATAGGTTTTAGGGGTGTTATAGTTAGCTGGACATTTCACTCGTACAAAACCATTGAAATTCCTCCGATATAGTTAGTTGTACTAACTACACCTCGTGCGCCCGCAATCCACTGCTGATGATGTCACATATTACATCATTCATGACATGGTCAGCGACATCACTGATGACATCTCAAATGACATCGCTGATTACATCATCCAGTGAATGTGGTGTGGTTCGTTATTTAAATATGTATTTTATATATATAGCAATTTGCATTGAAGAATGAGTGGATATATACATATAAATATCTGGATGGAGGATTTAGTAGCAGAGTGATTGACTGTTTACTTGACTAATTTATAGTGTCTCACTAAATATATTGGATAGTGACTAAACTGTGTGAATATCTGTATCACTTTGTCAGTTGTTGTGTAAACTGCTGCACTAGTTGGTTACGTGAAAGTCTATATTAGTTATTGATTAGTTAACTGAGTATTTGTATGGGAGAGTGAATGTGTGTGAGGTTCGGTGGGGGGTGTGTGACTGCCCAAAGATGTGTGAATAGTTGATTTAGTATGTATATGAGGTTAAGACTGCATGTGGAAACAGTTGTTTGGGTGAGTGAATATCTTTATGGGTGTGGTGATGAGCAAATATTTGTCTCAATGGTACATGTCCAACAAACTAGAAAAATAAAAGCCAGTGTATGTGTCAGTTGTTGTATATAAATAAGTATACATAAGACTCACTGATTGTATGGATAAATGTATATTTGTAATAGTGATTTTATAACACACTAAGTATGAGTTACTATCTATATGAATCGATGAAGTGGTGTTTGTATAAGTGTGTAGCTAAGTAAATGTAAGTATGATCCATTGTGTGCATAAGTGAGTAGGATGACTTCATAAGTGATTAGGATGTGTGCTGGTGTGTAATGTCGATATAGGTGTATAAGTATATTTGATAGTGTTCTATTGATCTTTGACAGCATGTATGAGTAAATCTATAGGTAAGTGATTAGAAGTGTGTATAGATCTAGGAATCACTGAGTGGGTGTTTAGAAACTTGTATTGGTGTGTCAATGGATTCAAATATGGTACTCTGTATTTTACAGTGAGTGATGAAAGGTTATACTAGTGTATGATGAGGTGTATCTGATTGTCATGTGGATGATGTCATCAGTGATGTAATTTGAGATGTCATCAGTGATGTCACTGACCATGTCATGAATGGTGTAATATGTGCAATCATCAGCAGTGGATTGCGGGCGCGCGAGATGTAGTTAGTACAACTAACTATATCGGAGGAATTGCAATGGTTTTGTACAAGTGAAATGTCCAGCTAACTATAACACCCCTAAAACCTATGGTTTTTCTGTGAATTTCTAAGGTTTTTTAAATGCTAATTCCTAACTATATCAGGCATGAAACCTATGGTTTTTTCAGTGAATTTCAAAGGTTTTTTAAATGCTAATTCCTAACTATATCAGGCCTGAAACCTATGGTTTTTTCAGTGAATTTCAAAGGTTTTTAAATGCTAGTTCCTAACTATAACATGTCTCAAATCTATGTTTTTTTCAGTGAATTTCAAAGGTTTTGTAAATGACAAGTTTTAAATGTATTAATTGTTATATTTATTTTTTGATACGGATTAACTACATTTTTTAAACTATTTATTTTTAGATATTTTATTTTTTAAATTACATTATAATTACATTATACATTACATTACAAAATATACTTTCTCAGAATGAATTACTTTAGTTTAAATACTTTGCAAATAGGCAATAGACTTTCAAGTACAGTAGTTACAATTGTTGCAATGGGCAACACAATTTCAAACACAATGCACCTTTGAGCTCAATGTGAATTTCTAGTTAAATGCAAATAGTTACTTTATGGATTACTCTTCTAACCACATGACTGGATCCTAGTTTCAGTCCTTGGACATCTCCTGTAAACAGTTGAGTATAAGCGTTTTGGTTACAGTAGTGATTTTCAAGGAATATTATTGTATTTTAAAAGTTGACCCACACATTTTTTCACATAGAATCACCAATGTTATCCTAGGGCAGGAAATTCACTTAGCTAGTAAGTAGTGTTATCATCACTTTTTCTTACTCAGTGGTGGATCCTGGATCCAGCACTGGTGCATATCCTATAAACAGTTGAAAGAATGCGTTTAAGTCATACAGGCGATTTTTAAGGAATATTTTTAGTTTGTGAAAATAGACACTTAGAAGCTTTTCTGCTGAAAACCAGACAATGGATTCCTATGGAAGGAAATACAAGTTACTGGTAAGTACGGTTAGAATTACTTTTCAGGGTCAGTGCTGGGCTAAAAGATGCAGCACTGGGTTCTCTCCTGATAACAGGTGAGTAAATCGGAATTCGTTCTTCGGATGATTTTAGGTGAATATTTTAAAGTTCCAAAACTCCACACTTAGAAGAATTTCCAAATGAAACCAGTCAATGTTAGCCTATGGAAGGAAATTCAAGTTACTGGTAAGTATGGTTAGAAATACTTTTCAGGATCAGTACTGGGTTCAAAGATGCAGCACTGAGGTCTCTCCTGATAACAGATGAGTAAATCGGAATTCGTAGTACATCCAGTAAGCGCCACAGAGCTGCGTAGCAGAGAGATGTCAAAAGGGGCATCGCCTGCACCACTTCTCTGCAATGCAGCGCAGTGGCGCTTCCTGGAAGCACCTGGTGGGCTACTTGGCCCCCATGGTCCCTCAGGTTTGAAGTGGAATTTTTTCCCTAACTTAAAACGCAACACAGGGCGTGTTTGCACACATGACGTAAGGCCCCGTCCCCTCGCTTCACCACTGTGTAAACGCGCCCTGTCACCGTTCTAAGTTGAGAGATTAAGTCCCCTTCAATCCTAAGGGTCCCTAGGGTCAAACTAGCCCACTATGTACCTCCAGTATGCGCCACAAGGCTGCGTTGCAGAGAGGTGCAAAACGGGCAGAGAGGTGTAAAAAGGGGTGTGGCCTCTGAACACCTGTCTGCAACGCAGAACCCTGGCACATACTGGAGATACCTGTTGGGCTATTTGGCCCTCAGGGACCCTCGGTATTGAAAGAGAATTAATTCCCCAACTTAAAACGCGCCACGGTGTGTGTTTGCACAGTGGTGAAGGAAGGGGGCGTGGCCTGAGGTGACATGTCTGCAAACACGCCCTGTGGCGCGTTTTAAGTTAGAGAATTAATTTCTCCTCAATCCTGTGGGTCCCTGGGGGTGTTCAGAGGCCACGCCCCTTTTTACAAAACTCTGCAACGCAGCTCTGCGGTGCTTACTGGAGGTACCAGGTGGGCTAGTTGGCCCCCAGGGACCCTCAGAATTGACAAGGAATTAATTCCCCAACTTAAACCGTGCCACACGGTGTGTTTGCAAACATGTTAACTCAGGCCCTGCCCCCTCCCTTCACCACTGTGCAAACGCACCCTGTGTCGCGTTTTAAGTTGGAGGATTAACTCCCCTATAATACTGAGGGTTCCTAGAGTCCAATTAGCCCACCAGCTACTTCCACTAAGTGCCACAGAGCTGCGTTGCAGAGAGGTGTAAAAAGGGGCATGTCCTCAGAATACCTCTCTGCAATGCAGCCCCCTGGCGCATACTGGAGGTTCCTGGTGGGCTAGTTGGCCCCCCAGGGACCCCCAGTATTCAAGGGGAATTAGTTCCCCATCTGCAAACGCGCTCCCCATCTGCAAACGCGCCCCCCATCTGCAAACGCGCCCTGGCGCGTTTGGAGTGGGCAGCAAGGAGGGGGCGTGGCATCCGGCGCGATGCCGGTATTTCTTTTTATCTTTTTTTAAGAAGGGGGGCTGCGTAGCCCCCTTTATTTTTCTCATTTTTGGGCCCTGGGCCTGCCCCCTAATGTTTTTTAAAAAATTAAAAAAATTGGGAAGGGGGCCGCGGGGACCCCCTCCCGAGACCTTAATCGGCCCCGGGGACCCCATCCCCTGGGGCATGGCACTTTTTTTATATTATATTTTAAGAGGGGGGCTGCCTTGCCCCCCTCCTTATGGCCTTGCGGACCCCATCCCCTGGGGCCACCCTTTGGTTTTTTTTTTATAATTTGAGGTGGGGGCCGAATGGCCCCCCTCCTGGGCCACTAATAGCCCCAGGGACCCGATCCCCTGGAGTTGGCCCTCTCTGTTTGTGACTGTGGGGGGGTCCCCAATCCCTCCACGGTCCTGCCGTCTCCCCACCTCCTGCAGGAGCCGGCATTGCTTTTCCACAGGGGGAGCAGCTAACATGCTGCTCCCCATGTGGAAAAGCAATCTGCTTTACTATTTGGAAGAGAGAGCAGGTTTCCCTGCTCTTTCTTCCAAATAGCAAAGCAGTTTGCTATGGCAGGGTGGGAACTGTGAGGCTCCCGCACTGCCATTGCAAACAGCAGTGTCCCGGGGTGGGCACCCCGAGACACTGCAGGAGCCAGCTCTGGGGGGTAGCGGTCCTCAGGGCCATCAATGTCTCCAGGAGGGGGGCCACGCGGCCCCCTCCAACCTTCTTCAAAGCCCCGGGGGTGGTGGTCCCCGGGGCTGGGTGGTCCATCACGGACCCCCAATTTACATGTATAGAGCCCTGGGGAGGTGGCATTCCCCAGGGCATGTGGGTGGGCTCAAGCCCCCCAACACAGATTTTTTTTTTAATTTACAAAAAAATAAGACCCTGGGGTGGCGGTCCTCGGGGCTGTGGGGGGGGCATTGTGCCCCCCGCAATGTTAAATACATAGAGCCCCAGGGGTGGCAGTCCCCGAGGCTGGGGGGCCCCTTTGGGCCCCCCCATAACAATTAAAACATTACCCCCGGGATTTGGCCCACCGGGGGCTAAATAGCAACGAAGTGCGGGAGCCAGCGCTTCGTTTTTTAAAAATTTCGGCCGAAATTCACGCTGGGTGCGCAAATTTCGCCTATTTGTTTTTTTAAAAAAAAGGTTTTTTTGGCCCTGGGGTCCTTGTGGGATCCCCTGAGCAGGCCTAGGGGTTCAGGGTGTTTCTACCCTGCCCCCTTTTCGCGTTTTGCATGTTTGTTTCTTAGGTTTCAAGATGGCTGCCAACACTTCCTGATTTGGAGTGTTGACAGCCAATTAGAATACAGCTCGTGCACTGCAGGGTGCGCGCTGGGTGCGCATAGGGTGCGCGGATCCTTCGAGGCCATAGATATATATGTACTTTTTAAATGTCATTTTCTCAGGAACTACTGAACGGATTTACACCATTTAAGCAAAAGGCACGAGTCTGAACTAAGGACTACCTCTTTGCCAAATTTGGTGTAATTCCGTTTGGCAGTTCGGGCTGTAGCTGCAGCTAATGGTCCTATGGGAAATTGCATGGTGAAAATGCGTTTTGGGACCCCCCTTTTTTCTCGGACCCTACTTGATGAATCACCGTGAAAATTTCAGGATAGGAGCGGACCGAAGCTGGCGAAAAGTTTTGAAAATTTCGCGAAGATTCGTCAATCAGCGCCAAAGTTATTCCAAATAGAATTTTGCGGATTTCCTATGGAAAATAGGTCCTAACTATATCTACCTGCTGGCGACCGCCAGTAGGTAATATATATATGTATATATATATATATATATGTAAATATATTACCTACTGGCGGTCACCAGTAGGTAGTTATAGTTAGGACCTAGTTTCCATAGGAAAAGCGTTTTTTGATTTGCCAATACCTTTGTCATTATTTACATACACCTTTACAATTCATGTGTAACTGCACTACCTCATACTTTTCACCTCAGCACTGTACACCACCACCCCACAGCACTCCCTCTGCAACCCACCGCTGACAACTTTATAGATAGTATTTTTAAAAATTGTAATCTATGTACTTAGGATGATATTATCAACCAAACAGCACACAGAAAAATTACCATTATTAGCCAAATTTATCTACAACTTCGCAAACATAACACTGCACCCAAAGCTTTAAGTGGGGGGGGCCGTGGGGGTCTGAGCACCAGCAGTTTATTTTTGAGGACCTCAAAACGGATCTCTATGGGGCTCTATTTTCGGGCCTCGCAAAGGTAGTCCATAGATTGTTTTTTTTGGACTGTAGTGAGACAGTGAGAGCATGCACATTGCTCACTACTAAGAAGTGGAGACATCATGCCAGGTGTGACGCCTTTAAAGAGAGCCATTTTCTCTCACGATTTCCCTTCTCTTTTTGCAGCGCAGGAGCAACATCATCGTGGCATGATTAGCAGAGAGACCACCAGGCACGCAACGCCCATTGCCCCGGACTCCCTGAGACAGCTTCCCAATCGCACACACAGAGGTGCACCCGAGTACTTCACAGGTCTTCAAAAGACCATTTGCTTGTAAATGATGCTCTGTTCTTTTTCACCCCTTTTTAGAGGCCCTACATCCCCACTCTGCCTATTGCTGAAAGAATTAGCCTACCCCGAAATTTCGCTCTGGTTTCGCCTTTGGAGACGACCACATGTAGCCAACTCCAGCACTACCCTGCTCTCACCTTTCACAGTGTCTTATTGTAGTGCTACAAAAACACACGCGTTGCCTGACTCACTTAGGGGCATATTATCAAGAACGGCGTTAAAATTATCACCGCTTTAGGAAATATGCCCTTGTGAATTCCCATAGAAGCTCAGCTTCACACCAGAACCTGGGTTGCTATGGGAATTCACAAGTGCATATTATCAAGCCCATTATCGCCGCTTTAGCGCCGTTCTTGATAATATGCCCCATTACGTTTCTAAATTAATCTTACACTGAAAAGCTGCATTACATTTCTTTCGCTGGATCAACCTTTGTTTAAAACACCACCAGAGAAGGGTGGTGAACTATGGTCCACAAAGAGCAACTCAAAGCTTTCTTGTTCTTTATCAGAAACATCTGCCTGTCAATGATTATTGCTAGCCTTTTCGGCCCCTTAAGAGGCTGGGTGGATGAGTATAATACGCGGTATTTAGGATCGGGGGCGGAGGGTGCATGGAAATAAGGACGGATAGTTGAATAAAGTGCGAGTGGATAGATGAATGGATAGCTAGATGGAAGGATGTATGGATGTATCAATGGATGGAAGACTGAATGGATGCATGGACCAGTACTTAGGATAGACGGGTGGGCTGATGCGTAGGAATGGTTCTGGGACAGATGTATGTATGGATATATGGGCGTATAACTGGATGGATGGCACAGTGCTTATCATAGGCGAGTGGGCTGATAGATGCTTAGGATAAGTGCAGGGACAGATGTATGTATGTATGTAGGTAGGAATGTATGAATTAAATGAAAGATGGTTGGATGGCACAGTGCTTAGGATGGATGGATGCAGGGCTTTAAGTGGGCTGGCTCTGAGCACCTGCAGTTATTTTCAGAAGGTCTCGAAACGGGTCTCTATCGGGATCTATTTTTGGCCCTCGCAAAGGTAGTCATTTTTAATTTTTTTGTTTTTATTGGACTGCGTTGAAAGCATGCACATCGATGTGCACATGCTCATTTTGCTCAATACTGAGAAGTGGAGACATCATGCTAGGTGAGCCACATTGTAGGAGGAAGGGAAATCCTTTAAAGAGTGTGTTTTCCGAATGTAGGATAACTGAAGGGGATTTTCTTAAGCACACAATGCTAGTTATCTTGATGTAGACCACGCCCCTTCTTTGGTAGCCAACACACCTTTAACAGGTTTGCCCCGCCCCTTTTAGAGCACCCCCAGTTTTTTTTCCCACTTAAAGCTCTGACTGCACCATAGTAACAAAGAAATGGTCCAAGCTTCCATTTAAATGTACAATGGCACCAACTTTCATCATTTGCCATCAACGCTGGCAGCCTTCAACCACAGTGCAAGAGTGTCTATCAGCACTAAGATTTGTTATCCACAGAAATGTTGTGTGATTTGCGTAGCTGTCTGCTAGAACACTCATCACCAAAAGGTATTAAAACATGCAAATTTGCGAGTAAAACATATACTATACCATAAAGCGGTTCATAAATGGGACCAGTGCCACTACACCACCCTCATCCCCATTCTTGGTTAACCTTGCGAAATCAAAGAAGGAGCCCCCACAAACCTGGTAGAGCCACTATAGCAATACAGGGAATTAATTTCACAAGTGTCTGGCGGAACGCTCAGCAACAAAAGGTATTAAAAGGTATTTAAACATGCAAATTTCCGGATAAAACATATACCATGCCATTGAGCACTTTATAAATGGACCCAGTGGCACTACATCACCTTTACTAGCATATACAGTTATACACACACCACCACACTTACTTCTACAGAAACTTACACATACTTAGTCTTTTAAACAATCACTTATAGAAACACATACTTATTCATACAGGAACTCTTTCAATCTCTCACTCTCACATATACTCACTTATATACACCAATAGTCACATCTATGCATAGAGTCACACACACCCTACCCACACAAACACTCAGGCACCCATACAGATACTCAGACAACCAATCAAAAACCCATATAGACACTCATATAGCTATTCACAAAACCATGCTGCCACTTACACACCCACACACAGACACATACAGACATTCACACAGTTTAGTCACTAGTCTGCAGTAAGATAGATTTAATGACTCACTTATAGAGTCAGTTACGCACCTAGAAAATCATCCATTCACACACTTGTACACCCACTCATTCTTCCACAGGCCTTTCACTATAAATATATAAAACATATTTAAACTTTACAGAAACACACAGTCACTGAATGACGCCATCAGTGATGTCATCAGTGATGTCATTTGAGATGTCATCAGTGATGTCATCAGTGATGTCACTGACCATGTCATGAGTGATGTAATATGTGACATCATCAGCAGTGCATTGCGGGGGCGCGAGTTATAGTTGGCTGAACTAACTATAACAGGCAAACTTCTAGGGTTTTGTACAAGGGAAATGTCCAGCTAACTATAACACCCCTGAAACCTATGGTTTTTTCAGTGAATGTCTTAGGTTTTTCAAATGCCAATTCCTAACTATAACGCTCCTGAAACCTTTGTTTTTTTCAGTGAATATATATATATATATATATATATATATATATACAGAGAGAGAGAGAGAGAGAGACATCCATACATACAGGACTCTTTGGAGGAAGCAACATATATTAAGCTAAAACTAATAAAACAGCACTACAATTTACAGAAAGGAAGATAAACTTTACCTATATTATGAAATTCAAAAAGTCACTCTGGGTATGGAATTTCAAGTTCATAACCAGGTTGGTATTTGGAACCCTATTACTTTTCCGGTTTAGCTATTATTTTTGTTCTTTTATCTTATTGTTTTTGTTCAAAGAAGACTTGGCAGATGCCTTAATAAAGGGAGGACAGCTGGCTTTTATACGAAGAGGCACCATCAAATCAGTCTACAGTTTAAAACTACATAAAACATCTGTACAATGCTAATGAGATTTAATAGCTTCACATCTCTTGCATTAAACTGATCACACCATCCATAATTTAATGACATTTTGTTAATTAAATGTTCATATGGACTCATTAGAATAAACAACAAGCTTTTCTTAAAAAGCCTCTTAAATTTGTAATTTTTACATTTTTATTCATCGCCAATTTTGACATGAGTTTTCTTTATTGATTCATTTGATGTATGGAATACTTTCGAATAGTGGCTTTCAACAAACAGCACTATTTGTAAATTTTCCTTTCATTTATTGTCAGGAAAAAATTATAGAATTATGACTGGAGTTTAAAAGAGAAGCAATGTAATGAAAATAGAGAGAGAAACCAATGTTAGGTTTCATTTAATGCATAATTAATGCATTTTTTATTTCTTTGTTTTGCCAAGAGCCATTAAAGAAACGGCAATACTGTATGTTAAAGAAATTATCAGAGGTAGTAATTAAACATCATGTGATATATGCAATGCTTTCAATTAAACAGTTGGGATGAATTAAAATCAAACCAAGAACATGTTATCCACAGAGATCAGTAAATTTGTGTGAGAATTTTAAATTTGCAATTTGAAAGAAAACAGAGCTAAACCTATAACTTTCTTTTTTCACAAGACATATAACAGGAAAGACTGGTGTTGACTTGTAGATTCTTCAATAGCACTGGCTTGTGCAGAGAGGACAACACATACGATCTGTGAGGAACTCAGACCTTGAGCCTGAAGAGAGTGAGTGGTCTGACCATAAGCCATGTCTATCAAAAATGAGTGTGTGTTTCCAATTTGCGAGGAAATATGTGTTGCTTTAGAAACAGGCACACAGCATCTGGACAAATATTTCCAAACACATGCAGCTTTTGTGTGTGTGTGTTTTTTCAGTTCTATCTCAAGTCTTTCTCTTTTTGAGCAAATGTCTGTCAGTCTTCTCGAAGGCAGCATATAGAATAGAAGAGAGGGATCCAGGGTTGAATCCCGGACAGGTGGGCACTGCTGTGGCGGTCTCACAGACGTGGGCTAGGAGGCTTATAGGAGAGCTTAACATGCCGCCCGCTGATATGACATCGCTGACTGCACTTTCATGCACAGTGTGGTATGCATGCCACACCTTGCGGCAATGGGGGTGCCAATACCAAGGGCACAACATTTGCCCCTCTCGCATGCACCCCCTGGCCCAGATCAGGCAGGGGGCTCTCTTAGGACAACCTTAGTTGCCTTTCTCCTACCCTTTCTATTGAGGGCCCACCATCAAGAAAAGGGTGGTAAAAAGGCAACTCTTAATATGCTCAGCGGTGACGGCAGTGGCATTATCAGCATATTTATGCTGTTTGCAGACCGCTGGCCTTGAAGGATCCTTGATCCCGGCACAGCCGGCAATCTCATGGCGGTCTGACCACCACACTCAGAATACTGCGGGCGATCAGCCCACCACTATGAGTACAGCGGTCCTGCATACCACTGTATTCATATAAGGCCCAGAGTAACCTGCCTGCCAAGCACTAAATCAGGACCTGAGTCTCACACCCACATCTGGGCCAAGGTTTTCTAACATTTTGCATTGTGGTTGTTCCACGTTTTGGCATAGCCATGACTCAAAATGCTTGTTGTTATTTACTAGGCCTCACAAGGGCCCCCTGCATCGCCCTGCATGGCTTGGTAAAGAAACTGTAACACAATGCAGTCCCTTCTGTTGTGTTGCATTACACTGCATCTGGGAGGAATTCCATGGGTGGGGCATGGGCATTCCATGCATCCACCTATGGATTTTGATGCATTCCTAGATTTACTGAAGCTTGTGAACCTGGAATGCATCAAAATGCTACACCTTCCCCAGGCAGGCATAAATAGGAGATATATTTCAATATCGCATTGTTACTTACTCTTTCTATTTTTGCATCACATTCAGAAAAAGGAAATTGCCTTATATGAATTTTTCCTTCCTATGCAAAACAATCCTGCCCATAACGCCGGTATCCATGCAGCATTGCGCTAGATTGCCCTCATTGGAGCTGTGCAGCATCTTACTCCTGCCTGTTTTGTCACACCTGAATGTTTAAGCACTGCAGTCACATACATACGATTACTTTCTTGTCCCCCTAACTGTGACTGCACATGGAAACTGCATTTAAGATAGGGGGCCCGTGAGCTAGCATTATCAAGAGTCTGTCTCTCATCTATGTGCGTTATGTCAGTATAAGAACACTTGTGACCTTGACAGCCCGCTGGGAAACTGGAGCCTGATTTCAGAGGCGGTTTCTGCACTTCTTTTTAAATTGCTCTGTGATTTTTAACCTGCACTGTGAATTCTTTTAAAACTTTTATCTAATCGCTGTTTGCACTACTTTGCCTACCTGCACATCTCAGACACCTCCTTGTCACCGCACGCTCTCTAGTCCACAGTGGGTTTTCCCGATTGCTGTGGAGAGAGCGGTGGTCAGTTTCAGTTCTGGGTTAGAGGTGTGGGGATGCGGGGATCTCTTACAGACAAATCGCATAAAGCTCCATGCCTGTCGCTTCACGCAGCGGACGCGCGCTGGGAAACTAGAGCCTGTTTTCAGAGGTGGTTTCTGCGTTTCTTTTTAAATTGCTCTGTGATTTTTAACCTGCACTGTGAATTCTTTTAAAACTTTTATCTAATCTCTGTTTGCACTACTTTGCCTACCTACACATCTCAGACTCCCCCTTGTCACTGCACGCTCTCCGGTCCACCGCGGGTTTTGCTGTGGAGAGAGCGGCAGTCAGTTTCATTTCTGGGTTTTGAGGTGTGGGGAGGTGGGAGGCGGGCATCTCTTACAGACAAATCGCATAAAGCTCCATGCCTGTCGCTTCGCGCAGCGGGCGTGCCGGTGGCGTGCCAAAGGCAAGCCAAAGGCAAGCCCGCCTGATCCCGTCCGCGTCCGGCCGGGGCTAGGGGCCACAACCACTGCACAAATTTTAATTAGCCCTAGAATGTATTCACATAAATTACTACATGTTCTTCGACCTAAGCTGCGACCAAACTGTAAGCTTCTCGTACCAAGAAACCCTTCTTCCACCTGTCCCTGCTGTGGTTTCTCTCTTACCTCACTAACCTGCAGGGATATGACCCCCAGGAACCACAATAAACTGGCACTGCCCTCTGCTAATAATGATGCAGCTCTTCTGAAAGAATTTGCCTTTTTTAGTATCAACTGTAGGTCACTCCCTAAACACAAGGAAGACATCTATGACCTCCTACTGAATACACAACCTGACGCCATTTTCCTTACGGAAACTTTGCTAAATGCCAGTTCTGGACCTGACCTTGCGATCGCTCTACCTCCTAACTATATGATCCTTAGAAAGGATCGAGTAGACAAAGTTGGAGGGGGCATAGGTATAATTTTAAAAAAGGCAGACACCTGCAAATGGAAAGCCCTATCCTTTAAGGGCCGTGAAGCCAGTCTTTTTAAACTCTCGCTTACTTCACAATTCACCTTCTCTGGGATCCTGATCTATCGCCCTCCGGGTCCAGCGGGTGTTTGGGCAGCTGCACTCCCAGATCTTATTGCCCCTCTATTGTTGGAAGCTACTGATTTTACTATTTTAGGAGATTTTAACATACATTTTAATGAACCCACTTGCACTATCGGTTCCACTCTCACAACTGATTTAGCTGCCATGAATGTCATTTTATATAACTCAGGCCCCACTCTGAAAGCAGGTGATCTATTGGACCCTATTTTTTCTAACTTAGCTAATATCTCATACAAGGCAGCCCTCCCTGTACTATGGTCAGATCATTTTGTGGTTGGCTTTAAGGTGAAACAGGAATTGTGTCGTGAGAACTCCTCTATCTCCTCCGTCAAAGCAGGTTTCAGAAATTGGAAAAAGCTAGATGCTGATCGCTTTAATCTTCACCTACAACAAACCATGCATGCTATCACTACAGTCAATACTGCAGATGCTGACACTATTCAAAACAGACTCCCTCTGTTGAATAAAAAAATAAAAAATCATCGTCCTCCTGCCACCTGGTTTTCTGACAAACTAAAGGCAGAAAAAACTAAATGCAAAGCGTTGGAGAGACGTTGGAGGAAAGACTATGCACCGGCATCAAGACTTACTTATAAACGGGCAATAAAAGGCTATCATGCCCTGTGTAATGCCGCCCGCGCTGAGCACGCAAATAACACCATTTTGCTGTCCCATAACAGCCCCAAAATCCTGTTTAAAGTGGTGAACTGTCAGGCGCAACTAGCCAACCAGACCCTCCGGGGTTAAATGAAGCAGAGTTCTTTATAGTTAAAATTGACAAAATCTATTCAGAATTCAATACTAATGGGGAGCCGTTACCTAAGACCATCGACGTACCATCAGATTGTTCTACCTGCCCCGTGACATTCGACAAAATGCTAGACTAGGCAACACGCTTGAGAATTGGTTGCCTCTTGACACTCATTCCTTCTGCCGCATTTTAACTAGTATCAAATCAGGCTCCCCTAAGGATCCCCTTCCCATCCCCACTCTCCAAAAATTGGAATGACCAATTCTTAATGTCATTATGGAACTCCTCAATGCCTCACTAAGTGGAGCATTAGTATCTGCGGGGTGGAAACATGCCATAATCCTCCCCTTGCTAAAAAAAGCTAATGCTGATCCGAAAGTTCTATCTAACTTTTGTCCGATCTCACTACTCCCAGCTTTCTCCAAAATTTTGGAAAAACATATCAATCTTCAGCTGACGCAACTTGTAGACTCCCAAAGCATCCTTCACTCATCTCACTTTGGATTTAGAGCAGGCTTCTCTATCGAATCCACGCTCCTGGGAGTCACCAAAACCATTCGCCAATGGCTTGATATGGGAGATACTGTGGCCCTCACACTACTTGACCTGAGTGCCGCTTTCAACACTGTGTCCCACATGACCCTTCAACAAGTCCTACATTCTAGGGGCATTGTCGGATCAGCACTCAAATGGCTGGCGAGCTTTTTGTCAAGCTGGACCTTTCAGGTCTTTTCTCCTATGGCAAGCTCTATGATTCCCCGCATGGAGTGCCACAGGGCTCTATACTTAGCCCTTTACTTTTCAACATTTATGTCAGCCCCCTGGTGACTATAGCTGAAGAGGCTGGACTAACTTTATATTCATATGCGGATGACATCCAGTTTATCTTCTCCTTGTCCACCAAGTAGACTTCCAATGTGTCCTCTCTCCAGGTAGGGCTACAAAAGATAGCTGGCTGGATGCATACTAATAGGCTGAAACTTAATGGAGGAAAAACTAAACTCCTAATCCTCGGTGGAAACAAAGCTCTCTGGGGCCCCCAACATTGGCCACTTCAAATGGGTGACATTCCCCACCCGTCACAATCTGTCCGCAACCTCGGCATAATTATAGATGATCAACTATCTATGCGACAGCAAGCGGTAAAGGTCACCTCAACCTGTTTTACAATTTTGAAATGGCTCAAAAAAATTCTCTGGATGCTGCCACCTTCGACACAAAAAACTGTTGTCCAGGCTTTGATCATGTCCAGACTGGACTACGGCAATGTCCTGTACTTAGGCGCAAATAAGGAGGTGATTCGGAAGCTGCAAGTAGTCCAAAACTCTGCGGCCAGACTTCTATGCCAGTTGCCTAGAATGGCCTCTATCACAGGTCCTCTCTGCGACCTCCACTGGCTCCAGATAGAAAACCGCTCCAAATGTAAAGCCCTTTGCGACATGGATAGGATTAATGCCGGTACAGCACCACACTATCTCAATAACTTGGTACACCCGTACCTCCCTACACGTCACCTTCGGTCATCAAATCAGGCTAAGTTTCAAGTCCCTAGGATTAAACTCGCACATATGGGCGGACGGTCCTTTGCTTACTTGGTCCCTCTACAATGGAATTCTCTCCCACTTCCACTCCGCCACAAACCTATTTACCACAAGTTCTGTAAAGGCCTCAAAACGCGGTTATTTAACCACTAGAATCTGTCCTTTATTTTTCTAGCATGGGTCCGTAGGCACCGGGAAACCTCCGGGTAGCTGTTGCGCCATATAAATTTAACAAATAATAATAATAGCATGCCACTCAGCATGCAAGCCCCTCTGCAAACCAGGGATCCTGCTTAAAGCGCTGATCGAAAACACTGTGACTGTCAAAGATGCCATTGTAGTGTTTGACCAAGCCTTTTGAGTCTCAAGTTCTCAAATATTGGCTCTTCAGGTGATTTTAAGTAGTTAGTCCAAATGTTCCTGAATTGTGATACTTTGAAAGTTGTGGGAACTGAAGTACTCCTCAGGGAATCAAGCTTTAGCACACCTTAATGTGAAGTCAGTTTATTGATAGTGTAAAACAAATATGAAGAGAATATAAGAGAAGGAACTCTCTTGAGTAACTGTGAGCTATTAGTCACAGGCACATGACCCATTTGCTACATCTTTGATAAAACTCCACACTGTGACAACCCATGCGGGCAACTAACAATAGCTTCTCTCCATCACCTGTGAATACTATCTACCAACAAACCATTTCTTATCTTTTTTAAAACAAAAGATAAACTGCATAAGAATAATCCAGCTATATTCCCCATTTGCAATCAAAAGGGGAAAATAACTTATGAAATTCTTTATTATTAAATGCACTGGTGAGCAAATCCCATCGCTAACAAAAGGCTAGTGCTGAGCAACTAATTGGGAAACTAGGCATGTGGGCACGGGCTACCAGAAATACTGGAATCTTTATATTATATCCATTGTAAAGAATATACACTCTAATAATTATTTAAAGTCTTGCTCAGAATGAACGAGTCCCCATATTGCATCAAAGTACTAAACAGTGAGGAAAACAAATAAGGAAATGGAAATGTATTTGTTACATTGACGAATATAACATAAAATGGCTGTGTGATAAATTCTATAAGGAGTACATACATCGGTGCTTAAAGTTTTGCGAAAAAAGAATATGTGCTCTATCCTAGACTGTGAGCGGAAAGGTGTAACAAATATAAGGCAATATGCTATGGACATATTCCTCATACACATTTGAAACTAAGAGTGATACAGGAAGACTTTCTTAGCGATGCAAGTGGTGCATGCAGAGGGAAGGTAAGAAATCATGAAGGTAGAAAATGAGACAGGAGCTGCCAAATGGAATGATAGGCCTATCGCAGATGCATGATGGCCTTAGAACTTTGAGGGTAAGAGCTGACATCAGTATTAATCTCAGGTCTTTTGTTTTAAACTGTTGGTTAGTTGGAGTTCATGGGGAGCACACACTGTAAAGATTGTATTACAGTTTACTGTTTACTGTTTCTTATATCCTGGGGCCGTATTATGTTTAGGGTGCACTTTCCCAGTTTGCGCTATTGTTTACCTTCAAACAGGTTCTGACAGCTTCTTTAACTCTGCACCCACATCCATATTACGGCACATGCACAGAGGTGAAGTGATTCCCTTATTTGCCACGGTCTCATGCAAATGAAGAAACAGCCTTTTGAGATAGCTTTGGCGCAACATATGTGCCAGCACTAGCTGTAGGGCGGCACAAGTGTCTGCTGCCCCTTCTTTAATATTAAAATGTCCCGGAGGCACACTAAGCGGGGTCCCCTGGGGCACTTATGATATACGGGCCATGGACTTTGTAGGTGCAGCATCTCAGAAATGGAAATTGAAAGTCAGTGTCTCAGCTGGTTAGGGGACAGTTACAAGCTGAGCAGAATGGTAAAACCCAGATAGGATACGACTCGGATAAATTCTAAGTGTCTCGGAGTACCCGCACCTGGATTTTCTGGGTGCAGGAACCCCAAACCTAAATTTACCAGCTGGGTATTCCAGATAGTAAAATCTCATTAGGCGTGTGTATGAAGTGCTCCCTCCCCACAATACACACTCCCCGGCAGCACCTATTTACCTTTACCAACCGCTCAGAGTAGTTTATTAACGTGACCTTTAATACTCCTATAACTAGAACTTCCTTGAGGAAGCGGGTACACCCAGTTACTCCACATTCCATGTGCATTACCAGAAAATAGGTGGTTTTACGAGCTGAGACCCCAGCCAGAATCATAAATTCTACCCACCCGATATCTCCTCACATTGTAATCAGGGCCTTAAACAGGAGTTCCAGTATGAAGGATTAACTGTACCAGGCTGGTAGTTCGGATGATACAACTAGCATCCCTTGCTTAAGGGTGACCTTTCTTCCCACCCCAAAAACATCTGGCAGTAACAGAGTAATTAACTCCCTAGCTATCACTTCTACCCTGGTTCTTAACCGCTCTCAATTAACTATCCTCATCAATCATCCCCTTTTCTTTTAAAAGTAAAGAGATTTCTAAAATATTCTGTTGGGCGAACTCTCCTTTACCAGAGAATGAATCATAGGATTATGCAAATCCCTCTCCTACCTCGAGATAGATTTGTGTCCTATCATCACAGGCTCTGAGCTTGATCAGTCCACTTGAAGATATAATACATTACCTCAACTCACTAAAACCTCGCCCTTCTTCTCCTTGAGGAGCTCAATGAAATGCTTCACAGGTGCTGAGAAGTGGCAGTTTTATTTATTTATTTATTTATGTTTTATATGTGTAAGAACAAGTATCATACCTTGCGGAGCAAACATCGCGCCACGCCAAATCTCTTTCTTGGCTC
The DNA here is from genome assembly GCF_964204655.1 of Triturus cristatus. Classification (NCBI taxonomy): domain Eukaryota; kingdom Metazoa; phylum Chordata; class Amphibia; order Caudata; family Salamandridae; genus Triturus; species Triturus cristatus. The sequence continues at coordinate 465,438,357 of NC_140589.1, forward strand.
CAGGGCTCCAGGACAGAGAGTCGCCAGTAGTCTCCCTCGCCGCCTCCCACCACATCGAGGCCGCAGTGGAGGAGGACTACAGTCCCCAGCAGCCCTCCAGTACCCGCCCACATCCGCCGGAAAGCGCGCCGGAGGCGCAACTTCAGTAGAGGTTCCCCCGGTGGAGCGGGGGGATCATACCTTGCGGAGCAAACATCGCGCCACGCCAAATCTCTTTCTTGGCTCCAGGGCTCCAGGACAGAGAGTCGCCAGTAGTCTCCCTCGCCGCCTCCCACCACATCGAGGCCGCAGTGGAGGAGGACTACAGTCCCCAGCAGCCCTCCAGTACCCGCCCACATCCGCCGGAAAGCGCGCCGGAGGCGCTACTTCAGTAGAGGTTCCCCCGGTGGAGCGGGGGGATCATACCTTGCGGAGCAAACATCGCGCCACGCCAAATCTCTTTCTTGGCTCCAGGGCTCCAGGACAGAGAGTCGCCAGTAGTCTCCCTCGCCGCCTCCCACCACATCGAGGCCGCAGTGGAGGAGGACTACAGTCCCCAGCAGCCCTCCAGTACCCGCCCACATCCGCCGGAAAGCGCGCCGGAGGCGCTACTTCAGTAGAGGTTCCCCCCGCGTCGCGGGACGCGCGCGGGCGTCGCCGGGCTGAGCCCGGGCAGAGGGCGGGCCGTCTGTGGCCGTCCGGGGCAGGACGAGTCTGGGCTGGGCCCCCCCCTTTGCATCGCCAAGCCGTACAGGTATTCATATAAACTATGGGGAAACGCACGATGAAGCCTATAGCTGTTAATACTGCTACCCCTATCGAGCTGCCATCATCGATTGATGTATTACTGGCTAATGCCCTTACCATGGTTACCAACGAGATTGCGGACACCGAACGCAGGATGTCCTTTGGACTTCCTACTACTACTACCTTGTCATGCTCCCAGCCCCTTAATGAATCACCTACTTTGGGTCTCCCCCTCTCCCCTACAGTAACAGTTATTAAACTATCAGCCCAATCTGACATTGTAACTTCTATTACTGATACAACCAGCTTGGTGACTGTACCTGTAACTGTCCAATTAGCGGAATCCGCACCAGACAAAACAACACGTCCCATCACAATACCAAGGGAGAAACGTAAGAGAGGCCCAGTGAAATGTTCCATAAACAAAAGGAAGCAACCAAATCACTGTAGAAACCAACCAACCCCACAAAGTTTATGGAACAAAAATAAAGGAGATGACTGTGAAATAGTGTTATCAGGCTCCATTGTGGACTTATCATCGCAACTGTCACCATCGGATGAAGGAGCGGGAAGACCCACCGTCTCTGTTTGTAGACTAGAGTCTCCTGCCCGGGATAAGGGTATATGTGAGGCCCCTAGACTATGCGATGAGATCTTTGACAATTCGGTCAGTACCCAGACCGAGCATACTGACCGTAATAACCAATTCAAAGTCAATGGCAATCTGATTGAGACTATCGTTGATACCATTTTTAAGCAAGTTGAAATTCAAATAGCTAAGCAATTTAATCTTGTTTTTAAAAGATTGGACAAAATCGAAACCCTTTTAAAAAAAGAGGAAATTAAAAGGAAAGGCACTATGAGTGTGGATGTCGCCCGGGGTGAAAAAATTATGAACAAATTAGAATCATTATGTAATGATCTGAGGGAGGGAGGTTTGGCCACTATTGATGACTCTGGCCACAGTTACACTAAAAGCTTAACAGCGGTTAAAGCCGTTCCATCTAGCAGTACCTTAACCAATATCCAACCCGCACTGACTAAGGGCCCAAACCATGACTCTTTTGGAGCAGCAGGAAGAGCTACTACTAATATTGTGAGCTCGGACGCTAATCCTACTATCACTCCATCAGTAACCCGAAAAGATAGGACAGGCAATAAATCGGAGAGTGTAAGCGCAAGCAGAGGTGCGACAGTAAGAAATAGCACCACTAACAATCTAGGACCATCACTCCACTTACCCCCAGAAGCCTGCCCATATGTTCTTGTGCTAGCTGGTGTACCAGCCCTTAATGAAAACCAAAGCGAGTCATGGCAACAATTGCACAATAAATGCATTGATTGGCTGACTAAACATAAAGGGGCAAGATGGAACATATCTAATGAGATTATATCAACCCGTCGGGTAAGCTGGGTGGGCCCACAACACAAAAATATCAGTGGGGACTGCATAGTGATTAACTTCCGACACCCGAGCTCAGTAAGATTCTTTTTAGACACACACAATACCTATGCCAGTACATCGACTGTCATAACTCTTCACCCACTGGGCCATTTTTATAGGCCCCCACACAGAATATTTCAAACGGCCCCTAACACAATTCCTTTATTCAACAGATTCTCCGCTCTATCTGAATTAGGTAGCTTAGATTGACCACTATTAACTTCCTCCACTACATCGGATAAGGTTACTAGTACAATGTCTTTGGAAAGGGCAAAATTTATAAACACTCCTGAGCCCTGTCCAGATGGATTAACTTCACCCCTTGTAGTATGCCCCGACCTTCCCATTGCCCACTCTTCTCGCACCACTATTCCACCAATTGACACTCTTAGTATCATTAGTTGGAACATTGCTGGGCTCTCAAGCAAGATGAAAATTAAAGAGTGGGTTACATGGATAAGTCACTTTGATGTGGTAATGCTGCAGGAAACATGGTGCACATGTCCTCAATTACTGGAGTGTTTTTTCGCCCATAATCTTACTGCTCTGCCCTCCGTTTCGGGGCGACCAAGTGGTGGTTTATCCATCTGGGCAAAAGTTTCTAAAGACGTGAAAATTGAACCTTTACATGTTGTCAGTAAACATCTGATAGCTGTGAAATATGTTGCAAGGTTCAGAATTTGTCTTATAAACTTTTATAATAATGATTTTCTTAACCATCCAAATCCTACTTTTTTGGAATTGTTTAATTTTATTGATGAAGTTGCAAATGGGGAAAAGTTTGGCCAATTTGATGGCATTTGTATTGGTGGAGATTTTAATGCCCACATCCACCATACATCCCCGCCCTGTAGACGAGGTGTTGAATTATTGGATTTATTACATAGCAGGGATCTATATGATGTAATGAGCCTATGTGGATCCCCTGAGGGAATTGAGCCGGCCCCTACTTACATTGGCCGTGGTAGTTCAACTACGATTGACTATATGTTTACCTCTTCCCTCCTTAGTGAAGTGTTATTTAGCTCTGAGGTTGTTAGTAGCCCATATAGCGATCATCTGCCCATAGTAATCCAACTTAAATCTATTAATAAACCTACAGGCCCTTATGAGACAGGAGCCCAAAATATTACTGTTTCTACAGATGGGCTCAGGATTGTCTGGAGAGGGATCGACAACCAAGAGATCCTATCTACTGTGATCAGGAATAATCCTCTGTTGATCTCCAAATGTTTAGCATTCGGTGGCCCCGACATAATTAAGTCTTTTTGTGATTTATGCACAGTTATAAAAAGGGCAATATCTAGACCGTCAAAAGAACACAATGTAACCGATCAAAGATGGTTTGATACTAATTGCTCGAGGGCCAATAGAGAACTCAGAAAGGCCTTGGCAGTAAAACCTCGAGATGTGTCCCTTGTCAGTTCACTACGCTTTAAATATAAACACGCACTAAAAGTTAGAACTGAGGAGCTTTTAATAAGCCACTGGGATAATCTAACTAAATCTGCTGCCCTAAAAGATTCAACTGGGTTTTGGAGAAACGTAAAGAACTTGAGAGCCCTGGGAAGTAACATCACCCCGATTAACTGCAATATCACAGGAGACTCTTGGGTCACCCACTTTTCGAAATTATATGCGGAAGTTGGAGACCATACCGAGGATAGTTTCCCAGATAGCACCATAGCTATAACACTAGAGGAGGTAGAGGAAGCTATTGGAAATAGTGCCGGTAACAAGGCACCAGGCCCGGATGGTCTGTCTATCGACCAGATTAAATCCAACATAAGCTTCTGGGCCCCCTTACTCTATAATCTTTTTAACAACTTGAGTAAGAAATCTATCCCCTCGACTTGGTCCAGTAGTACTATCGTACCTATTTTCAAAAAGGGAAATAGGTTGGACCCGGGGTGTTATCGACCAATATCATTGATCGATAATACCCTGAAGGTCCTTGGCAGGGTCTTATTTGATAGAATTAGCACATGGGCAGATGACAACTCTATCATCCACCGCTGCCAGTTAGGCTTTAGGAGCAAACTTGGCACGGTGGAACAATGTCTGAACCTTAACCTTATAATGGCTAAATACACAAGAGCTAAACAATCCCCTCTGTATTTTGGGTTCATGGACCTAAGCTCGGCATTTGATTTTGTAAATCGTTCCCGCTTATGGTCCATTCTTTTAAATTACGGCTTAGATGAACCATTAGTCCACTTTTTGGCCAACCTCCATTGCAACCTGAAGGCCCGCGTCCGAATAAATAATGAAGGCGAGGTCTCAAATGAAATTTTAATAGGCAAGGGGGTCAGACAGGGCTGCGTTCTGGCCCCCTTGCTTTTTATATTATACATCAATGAATTAACCCACTCTTTATGTAACCTGACAAAAGACGTCCCTATGATTAACAAGAAACCAATCCCGGCGTTACTTTACGCGGATGATGCGGTACTTATAGGCCGCACCCCGAACGCCCTACGTATTTTAATCTCGGGATTTGTTGACTACATGTCTGACTTAGGTTTGTGCACTAATTACAGTAAATCTTTTATAATGACCTGTGGTCCTAAAAACTACAAAATCCCAAAGATTGTGATAGGCCAAAACTCCCTAAAAAGCACTTGCACTTTCCCATATTTGGGCCTGCTATTTTCTAATAGCGGCTCGTGGCAACCCCACGTTGCAGTGGGGAGAAATAAACTCTCAAAATCGATTAACTCTGTTATCTCTCTCCGTCAACCGCGCCAGGCGGACGTGGTTTCCAGCTTATTACAAATTTATCGGAGCCAATGTCTCCCAACTGGCACATACGGGGCTGAAGTTTGGGGGTTTTCGAACTGTTCCGAACTACAGAGAGAAGAGAACAGATTTTGCCGGAAAATTTTGGGGGGAGTCATTAGTGCACCAACTACTGTATGCCATAATGAATTAAAACTACATTATGTTGAGGATTTTATAAGAGCAAGACCCGCACTGTTCTGGTTAAGGGTCTGGAAAAACCCGGCAGCTTCCCTGTCCCGCGAGATTATTTTGGACTGTCTGAATTGCGAGAATGTCGACTTAATTCCCTGGATTAATGCGGTAGAAAAGAGCCTCATGAGTGTTAATTATGGTCATCTTTTTACACACCCCGACCAGATTGATGGCTCCCACAAAAATGTAGTGAGAAGGGCACTCTATCAGCATTACCACAAAGAGAGGGAAAGAGTAGATTTTGTGAAACCATCTATTATCAATTATTTACAAATCCAGGAATCATCTCTTGAATTCTCGACGTTACCTCAGCCCTATTTACGTAAAAAATTGGGCAGATGGAAGAGGACCTTACTCTTCAGATTCAGGGACCGGAGTATTATTAATCTTATCTGTTTTCCATTGGGTTACATTAAAAATCTGGAAAAATTAAATTGCCCATGTGACCATGGTGGAACCCAGAGTATGTTACACTTTATCTTTGGCTGTGGTTTTTACATGAAGTTTACAAGGCACTATTTAATCCCCTATTGTAGAAAACATGATTTGACCGACATCAATCATGCTTATAGACATTTTTTAATGTTGGGATCTGATGAATTAATTTTTAGAGTTAGCAATTTTCTTAATGCTATTGTATGCTCACGCAGGTCCTTGAGAATTGATTAATTTTATACCAAGATATGCACTTTGCACTTTAAAACATGATCTGCACTAACCTAATGCGTTATAACGTATTTGTCTTGTTTTCATAATACCTATGTTTATCCTTTGCTATACACTGCTATATATTGTATCTAAGGTGGTTTTATGCATTGTACAGTATAAAGGTCATTTGAGTTTTCATTGCTGTTTTTATAAATTATATTTGTAAATGATAAGTTGTGGCCCAAAATTGCAGTATTATATGTGTATTTTTAAAATTTATTTTGTGCTTTTATGGATGGTTTTTGAAATCCGAATAAAGTCTATTTGAATTGAATTGAATTGTATCAGAGTGAAAGTTGCTACAAATTTACAGAGATGAACTTGCAAAACTTTCAGTGAGAGACTGTACCCATTACTGTGATCTGCATGTGGAAAACTATTGAACACATAACACCTGGTATTAAATTCCAAATAAGAAAAACACAAAAATTTACAAAAAAACAACCTTGAAGGGCTGGAGTTTCTCAGTCAGTTAAGGGTGCATTTGAAGAGCCCAGTATATTAGTTCTGCCAAGGATGCTGGTATGAGAGCCTTTGAAGTGATTTTTATTGGTCCATTTGATGGTTTTGTCCTAGTCCCTGGGGCAATGGAGTTCTAGGTGTTTGTAGCTCTCCTTGTGAAAGATTGAGAAAGTGTTCATTGTTTTTTCAAGGAAGGAATTTACAGACAGTAGGAAGGAATCTCACCACTGCTGAGTAAAGGCCTTCAGAGGGTGTCAGTTATTGTGCCCGGTAATTCCAGGTACCTGAGTGGAGAGCTTTTTGCACATTCCAACCTAATGATGGTTATGCTTGGAGTACTAGAAGATGAAGGAATTCAGATTGAGAGTTTATTTGGACTCAGTTACAAATGGGAACATAAATGTGAACAGTGTTCGTAACTTCAAGCAGTATAGTTGACAGAGAACGATTTCTGTATTTAACAATACTTGACTGCAAATCTATACCATTTTCCAAATTACTAAAAGAAGTAGATCACAAGAGGATCTGTTCTTTTTGTAAATCAACAATGCTATCTACATTATGCCTACAAAGATATGGAAAATATTTGATTATAATGCTACAACGCTGTAGACCAAATGGAAGAAAAGTGGAAACCAAAATTAAAAATGTTGTTGCTAGTCAAGTATCTATTTCTGGAAGAACTTTTGCAACAGTTGCTATTGTTTTCCATGCTGGAAGTACTACCACAAGTGGACATTATACAGTTTATTTAAAGTGTAATAATGGTTGGAGTCACTGCAACGATACACACTTGGAAATGAAACCGAGATTGCCGTATGACTTACCCAACTCATACTTGATATTTCTGAAACAAATATTTTAGATACACCATTTGGCTTTGTGGGAAGGTGTAAAGATACTTTAAGGAATTCATACTGGATGCTTTCAATGCAAAATTTTTGATCCATTATTTGTTGTATCGGGAAAATATTCACAGAAACTACGAAGTAAAGGTGAGATTTGAAGATTGGAAATAGTATTGGATGTGTTAATTGTGTTGATTTTGTATTATATTTGTGAGAATTAGGGATTTGTTTTTTTTAACAATCTAGTTGATTGTTTTTTTCCCCTGCTGTTTGTGATGAAACTACTGTGACATCACTGTGAATAGTGAAGTTAAGTAGTAGCCGATGACAGCAAAAAAAGGGAGAACAATTGTTTTCGGAATGTTAAATTATTTTGTATTATTTAAAAACTCAGTGTAATTTGTGAAATATATTACATTTCATAGTAGTTTTGCAGTTTATTTTATGTAGTTGAAAAGTTAGAAAAAACTGTAGTAATGACAAATAGCACAATAGTAGTTCGATATTTAAAAAACATTTGAAATTCACTTAAAAAACCATAGGTTTTACAGACATTATAGTTAGAAATTTGCATTTAAAAAACCTTAGAAATTCAATGAAAAAACTACAGGTTTCAGGGGCGTTATAGTTAGAAATTAGCATTTAAAAAACCTTAGAAATTCACTGAAAAAACCATAGGTTTCAGAGACTTTATAGTTAGTTGGACATTTGACTCATATAAAACCAGAGAAATTGACCTGTTATAGTTAGTTGAGCTAACTATAACTCGCACGCTCGCAATGCACTGCTGATGATATCACATATTACATCACTCATGACATGGTCAGTGACATCACTCATGACATTACTGATGACATCTCAAATGACATCACTGATGACATCACTGATGACATCATCCACGTGATAGTCTGACACACCTCTTCACACTCTAATATAACCTTTAATACACCCACTCTAAAATACAGACTACCATTTTCAAAACCATAGACACACCAATACCAGATACTAGATACCCATCCACTGATTCCTATCTATATATTGTGAGCCGGACATACACTGATACAGTCACTCATACATGCTGTCACTTATCATTATATCAGTATAATATCCACTCATATACCTATACATACATTCCCACAGTGCTACTGATCTATAGAGTTACTCACACATCTACTCAGTCATGCCAAAAATCAATCACACACCCATGTACTCACCTATGCAGATATATACGCACCACCTGACTTATTTATACACACACCACTTCCCTTTTTTATATAGATACTATCACATACTTACTCTCTTATACAATCACTAATACAAGTACACATTTGTGTATGTAGACACTCTTGCAATCACTCTCTTTCACGTATAGTCAATTATACACCCCAACACTCACATATACTGTCTAAAACATATATAGTTACTCACATATATACAACTGAGACATCAATTCACTAATCAACACACCTGTACACACAGTTAACTACCAATACAGCCCTTCCGAGATGCAGTTTTGAATGTATAGAACCAGTGAAACAGCTATTTAGACATGTATGCACACCCCCCACCCACCCAGATAGACACTCAGACACCCAAACAGATACTCATACAAACAATCAATAACCCATATAGACACTGATGAAGCTACTCACAATCCCATGCACCTGCTTACACACCAACTGAGAGATTAATAGAGACATTCACACAGTTTAGTCACTAATCCATGCATTCAGTAACATACGTTCAATCAGTGACTTATAGAGTCAGTCATGCATCTACTAAATAATCCATTCAGGCACTTATACATTGACTCATTTTTCAATAGACCTTGGCATAGATATATAAGAAAAATATTTACAGTTTACAGAAAAACACATTCACTGGATGATGTCATCAGTGATGTCATCAGTGATGTCATTTGAGATGTCATGAGTGATGTCATGAGTGATGTCACTGACCATGTCATGAGTGATGTAATATGTGATGTCATCAGCAGTGCATTGCGAGTGCACGAGTTATAGTTAGCTCAACTAACTATAACAGGCGAATTTCTCTGGTTTTATATGAGTAAAATGTCCAACTAACTATAACGGTTTTTTCAGTGTATATATATATATATATATATATTACCTACTGGCGGTCGCCAGTAGGTAGTTATAGTTAGGACCCCTTTTCCATAGGAAATCCGCAACATTCTATTTTGAATAACTTTGGCGCCGGTCGACGAATCCTCGCGAATTTCTCAAAATAGGTGGGGCGCTACGCTCCGCTCCTACTCTGAAAGTCTCGGGGGGATCCGTCAAGCGGGGGCTGAGATAAAAGGGGGGTCCCAAAACGCGTTTTTCCCATGCATTTTTCCATAGGACCTTTAGAACGAGCTACAGCCCGAACGGCTGAACAGAATTACTCAAAATTTGGCAGAGAGGTAGTCCCTATGTCAAGGAAGTGCCTTTTGTAGGTTTGGTGTAAATCTGTTCAGTAGATTCTGAGAAAATAGCCTTTAAATCAATATATATATCTGAGCCCGCTTACGGTACGCTTACCGTACGCTTACGGTAAGCGTACAGTGGCGTGCGCGAGCGCGATTCTGATTGGCTCTTAGATCTTAGTAAACATTCGAATCGGCCGAAACCAGGAAGCGGCGACCGCCATTTTCTGTGAAAACAAGAAAAGGGGGCAATGAGGAGAGTTACAGACCCCCTTACATTTGTGAGGGGGTCAAAGAAGGACTGTAAAGTACAAAACAAACATTTATTGATTTTTAAAAAAAATCACGGGGCACGCGTACGGTAAGCTTACGGTAAGCGTACGGAAGAAACATGGCGTGCGCGAAGGAGATTCTGATTGGCCCATAGATCTTAGTAAACATTCGAATCGGCCGAAACCAGGAAGCGGCGGCCGCCATTTTGTGTGTTTCACTCAGAAAAAAAACAGAGAAAACAAGGAAAGGGGGCAATGAGGAGAGTTACAGACCCCCTAACATTTGTAAGGGGGTCAAAGAAGGACAGAAAAGTACAAAAAAAACATTTATTGATTTTAAAAAAAATCACGGGGTACGCGTACGGTAAGCTTACGGTAAGCGTACGGTAAAAAAAATAAAAATAAATAAATGAAAAGCAGATTTAAGAGTTTAGAAATTAGGGAGCTCTAAAAAGAGCTGTTGTGTTTATGAAGTCATTTTTTTAGTGGTACCTACAAGTAAGTACCGATGCAGAGTCTAAGGTTCAAGAGGAAGACTCTGTTCCCTTCATCATTGAAGTGCACACCATCTCCTCTATAAATGTCTTGCATGTCATAACGCAAGTTGTTGTGGTAAATGGCACCCATACCATAGTCACGGAGGAAAGCAGAAACAGATTTGTTGACGTGCTTTCTTGCTTTGTCAATCTGCGGACAGAAATGATTGGACCAGTTCCATTTTTGCCTTTGGCATATGTTGGAAAACACAAAGGCAGTTTTAGGGAAAAGTGTAAACAGTTGTGCAAAGGTGTCCTTCATAAGCATTTCCAGACCTACCCCAGTCAAAGTGCCTAGGTCATTGCCACCACAGTGCACTATTATGAGGTCAGGGTGTTGGATTTGAATGAAGGATTTCACCAATGGCATCAATTGGTGCCACTTTAACCCTCTCTGACCAATCCATTTAATGTCTACATTTGGCAAAGCAAGGTCTCTCACCATACCTGTTTTCTCTGCAAACTTTTCACTCCAGAAGACATAGCTGTGCCCTACAATCCACACTGTGAACATCTTCAAAGGAGAACTGGATGCACTCAGGAGGTGTCTTTCAGTAGAATGGCAATATGAAAAGAAAGACAGTTTGGAAATGGAGGCATACATATTTTTTTAAAAACAAAAAGAACTGATTGGCTGTTTCATACCATTCTAGAATAAAAACTAGGCTGTATGTGTAAATTAATAGAAGCATGTTTTGTATTGGTACAAAAAAATGTGTAACCAAAGAACAGTACTATGGATTTGCTGTAAGGTTTGAAAAGTCAAGCACTCTTGCTCTGTGGAATTGAAACATTGTGTGTCGAACTTCTGACCTAACTCTACACAGCAGTGTTCCATGAGCTGTTGCTATGGTAGCAGGCAGAAGTCAAGTTGGGGGAAGGGTACTAGGCAGAAGTCAAGTTGGGGGAAGGGTACTTTTGGAAAAGGGTTGGTTTTCAACCAATAGAAATGTGTGATTACATTTGAAAAAAAGGGGGAAGCACTGAGATTTGAAACTTACATGTATATGTGTGGAAAAATAGAGGGAAAGTTTGCCATTATCTGGTTCTGCTGAGAGGAGAGAGGTGAACACAACAGAGATCCTGGCTCTGATAATCTGCTGTTTGAGTGTCACATTTCTTTCACAACTAACTAATTTTAAAGGTGAGTTTACAGTTTGAGAGGGGATGTATGTGGTAACTTAAGAAATGAATAATAGAAATGGGAATTGTTTTTGTTGTAGTTACACATGGTGGTTTCATAATGTGTCAGTCTGTAAAAGTGATTTACACTTGCCCCGAAAAAAAAAAGAGAGCAGTAAGTGTGCTTTCAAATTGGCAAAGAAATTTCGTTTTGGGACTAATGTGAAAACATGACTCTGTGTGCATAGAAGAATTATAGGCAGAGATTTATTGCGTCTTGCTCTGGTGATTTCACAGTTGCATTAGATGGAAAGGGGGAGCGAATTTTTGGGGGAAGAAGCAGAGTCTTAGCACACACCCATGTGCTTGCCATGTATAGTCATGCACAGTATTTAGAAGCGAGTGGGGTTTTCAGGTTTAAGTCTGTAATGCAAATACATTCAGCATCACTAAGGCTGGTTGCCCTTGCTGGAGTGTAGGCAGTCACAGAGAATACACATGGTGGTGGTCTGAAAAAACAGCTTGGACATGTGCATTTAAATAAATCAAAAAAAGTGGTTTTATAATGTGTCAGTCTGTAAAAGTGATTTCCAATTGTAAAAAGTGATTTTCACTTGGCCCGAAAAAAAAAGAGCAGTAAGTGTGCTTTCAAAATGGCAAAGAAATTTCGTTTTGGGACTAATGTGAAAAAATGACTCTGTGTGCATAGAGGAATTATAGGCAGAGATTTATTGCGTCTTGCTCTGGTGATTTCACAGTTGCATTAGATGGAAAGGGGGAGCGAATTTTTGGGGGAAGAAGCAGAGTCTTAGCACACACCCATGTGCTTGCCATGTATAGTCATGCACAGTATTTAGAAGCGAGTGGGGTTTTCAGGTTTAAGTCTGTAATGCAAATACATTCAGCATCACTAAGGCTGGTTGCCCTTGCTGGAGTGTAGGCAGTCACCGCGAATACACATGGTGGTGGTCTGAAAAAAACAGCTTGGACAAGTGCAATTAAATAAATTAAAAAAAAAGGTTTCATAATGTGTCAGTCTGTAAAAGTGATTTTCACTTGCCCCGAAAAAAAAAAGAGCAGTAAGTGTGCTTTAAAAATGGCAAAGAAATTTCGTTTTGGGAGTAATGTGAAAACATGACTCTGTGTGCATAGAGGAATTATAGGCAGAGATTTATTGCGTCTTGCTCTGGTGATTTCACAGTTGCATTAGATGGAAAGGGGGAGCGAATTTTTGGGGGAAGAAGCAGAGTCTTAGCACACACTCATGTGCTTGCCATGTATAGTCATGCACAGTATTTAGAAGCAAGTGGGGTTTTCAGGTTTAAGTCTGTAATGCAAATACATTCAGCATCACTAAGGCTGGTTGCCCTTGCTGGAGTGTAGGCAGTCACAGAGAATACACATGGTGGTGGTCTGAAAAAACAGCTTGGACATGTGCATTTAAATAAATCAAAAAAAGTGGTTTCATAATGTTTCAGTCTGTAAAAGTGATTTCCAATTGTAAAAAGTGATTTTCACTTGGCCCGAAAAAAAAAGAGCAGTAAGTGTGCTTTCAAAATGGCAAAGAAATTTCGTTTTGGGACTAATGTGAAAACATGACTCTGTGTGCATAGAGGAATTATAGGCAGAGATTTATTGCGTCTTGCTCTGGTGATTTCACAGTTGCATTAGATGGAAAGGGGGGCGAATTTTTGGGGGAAGAAGCAGAGTCTTAGCACACACCCATGTGCTTGCCATGTATAGTCATGCACAGTATTTAGAAGCGAGTGGGGTTTTCAGGTTTAAGTCTGTAATGCAAATACATTCAGCATCACTAAGGCTGGTTGCCCTTGCTGGAGTGTAGGCAGTCACAGAGAATAGACATGGTGGTGGTCTGAAAAAACAGCTTGGACATGTGCAATTAAATAAATAAAAAAAAAAGGTTTCATAATGTGTCAGTCTGTAAAAGTGATTTTCACTTGCCCCGAAAAAAAAAAGAGCAGTAAGTGTGCTTTAAAAATGGCAAAGAAATTTCGTTTTGGGACTAATGTGAAAACATGACTCTGTGTGCATAGAGGAATTATAGGCAGAGATTTATTGCGTCTTGCTCTGGTGATTTCACAGTTGCATTAGATGGAAAGGGGGAGCGAATTTTTGGGGGAAGAAGCAGAGTCTTAGCACACACCCATGTGCTTGCCATGTATAGTCATGCACAGTATTTAGAAGCGAGTGGGGTTTTCAGGTTTAAGTCTGTAATGCGAATACATTCAGCATCACTAAGGCTGGTTGCCCTTGCTGGAGTGTAGGCAGTCACAGAGAATACACATGGTGGTGGTCTGAAAAAACAGCTTGGACATGTGCATTTAAATAAATCAAAAAAAGTGGTTTCATAATGTGTCAGTCTGTAAAAGTGATTTCCAATTGTAAAAAGTGATTTTCACTTGGCCCGAAAAAAAAAGAGCAGTAAGTGTGCTTTAAAAATGGCAAAGAAATTTCGTTTTGGGACTAATGTGAAAACATGACTCTGTGTGCATAGAGGAATTATAGGCAGAGATTTATTGCGTCTTGCTCTGGTGATTTCACAGTTGCATTAGATGGAAAGGGGGAGCGAATTTTTGGGGGAAGAAGCAGAGTCTTAGCACACACCCATGTGCTTGCCATGTATAGTCATGCACAGTATTTAGAAGCGAGTGGGGTTTTCAGGTTTAAGTCTGTAATGCAAATACATTCAGCATCACTAAGGCTGGTTGCCCTTGCTGGAGTGTAGGCAGTCACAGAGAATACACATGGTGGTGGTCTGAAAAAACAGCTTGGACATGTGCATTTAAATAAATCAAAAAAAGTGGTTTTATAATGTGTCAGTCTGTAAAAGTGATTTCCAATTGAAAAAAGTGATTTTCACTTGGCCCGAAAAAAAAAGAGCAGTAAGTGTGCTTTCAAAACGGCAAAGAAATTTCGTTTTGGGACTAATGTGAAAAAATGACTCTGTGTGCATAGAGGAATTATAGGCAGAGATTTATTGCGTCTTGCTCTGGTGATTTCACAGTTGCATTAGATGGAAAGGGGGAGCGAATTTTTGGGGGAAGAAGCAGAGTCTTAGCACACACCCATGTGCTTGCCATGTATAGTCATGCACAGTATTTACAAGCGAGTGGGGTTTTCAGGTTTAAGTCTGTAATGCAAATACATTCAGCATCACTAAGGCTGGTTGCCCTTGCTGGAGTGTAGGCAGTCACCGCGAATACACATGGTGGTGGTCTGAAAAAAACAGCTTGGACAAGTGCAATTAAATAAATTAAAAAAAAAGGTTTCATAATGTGTCAGTCTGTAAAAGTGATTTTCACTTGCCCCGAAAAAAAAAAGAGCAGTAAGTGTGCTTTAAAAATGGCAAAGAAATTTCGTTTAGGGACTAATGTGAAAACATGACTCTGTGTGCATAGAGGAATTATAGGCAGAGATTTATTGCGTCGTGCTCTGGTGATTTCACAGTTGCATTAGATGGAAAGGGGGAGTGAATTTTTGGGGGAAGAAGCAGAGTCTTAGCACACACCCATGTGCTTGCCGTGTATAGTCATGCACAGTATTTAGAAGCGAGTGGGGTTTTCAGGTTTCAGTCTGTAATGCAAATACATTGAGCTTCACTAAGGCTGGTTGCCCTTGCTGGAGTGTAGCACTCTGGACATGGGCTTTTTAAAAAATCTGAAAAGTGGTTTCATAATGTGACAGTTTGTAAAAGAGATTTTCACTTGCCCAAAAAAAAGAGCAGTTTGTGTGCATTCAAATTGGCAAAGAAATTTTGTTTTGTGACTATTGTGAAAAGAAATGTAGTAATATATTTAAATACAATAAAGGATTTTTTTTTAGTTTTTTTCAGGTATTGCTGAAGAACAGTGAACAAAATGTAAGATGTCTACAAAATCTCGAGTTCAAAAAACGCTAAAAAAAAAACTATATTTGAAGACAACTGGAGGACCAAAGTTAGTAGAAGATGCTCATGTTGGGAAAAAGAAAAAATCTTCTGGTAAGCAGAAAAAACAATTTCTTAAAAAAATATTCAAAACAAAGAAAAATGTACAAAATGTCTGTCCTGGGAAGAATGTAACAAAACGAAGAGAACAGCAAAAAATTGAGAATTTAGTTAATGCAAATATACCTTCTGCAACTGAAAAGTTTTACATAAACAGAAAAACAGCGTTTAAAGAGATACGTAGAAAAATGTTTCAGAGAAGAGTTATGTCCAATTTGATAAAGGATGTGAAGAAATATAAGCAAAAGGCAAAATATTACAAGAGAAAAAAATAAATTGAAGCCATTGCAGCAAAAGCATTAGAATTAAAAAGGAAACTATTCATATTAATTTTGAATAGGATGCGTACATTAGATAAAATGGTTAATGTACTGAAATCACAAAGCAAAAGCAAAAGAGTAGTGAACAGAACAAACTTTTGTAAAGTGTTTTTAGGAAAGTGGATGCATAGTTCAAGTAGTGAACCTTTTTTTAATGAAGAGAGCTATTTTCAAAGTAATAGTTTGCTGCATGCAGTTGACACCAGAGGTCGTTCATACGAAGTAAAAAATGGTTGCATAATGGAGAAGGAGATAATGGTTCCAAGAGATGAGGTACAAGTGATGGCAGATGAGGCAATGGGGAGACGTCCTAAAGCCCCAGTGTACACTTGGAATTGTAGTAGTATTTGCACTGTGCGTCAGGAATCTATTGACAGATTTCGAGAGTTTCTAAGAGAATATAGTAAAAAAAGTGTAAAACAGAAGATTAAGGTGCTTCAAAGTCTGGATCCATGCAGAGTGAGAGAGAATACTGGTTTGCAGGGTCATTCTCTGGCTTGTCTATCTAGAAAAGTGTGCAATAGTGTTTTCCATCATTTTAGGATGCTGGCTGTTCATCATACTGAAATGAGAAAGTTTGTGAGACGGTTGTATTTTGCCAAAAGTCCAGCAATAAAGTTAAATGAATTGAATAGGGCTCTGTTCCGAGGAACGGTATCAGATGTAGAGAAGGTTGTTGATGAAATTCAGTTTTGTTACTTTGGTCCTGAACAAAACAGTGCAGAGAAGGACACAGTAAATGAGGAAGAAGTGGAAGAGAATGTAGAACCTTCTGTAAGTAAGACATTTAATGATCACATAACAAAATTTGCAATAGTCTCTAATGAAAGACCAAATGTTACTTGTATTTGTTGCCGCAGAACTCATTATAGAAAACAAACTAGGAATGTTGATCTCTACAGAAAGAGTGAAAATGAAGATAATTATAAGTGGATGGATTTTGCCACATATATATTTCTTGAAAATTGTTTTGAATTGGGTGAAGATCAGCGTATTTGTAAATACTGTTACAACAAGTTAGAGGAAAATAGAATGCCGACCAGAGCTGTACATAATAATTTAGAATTGGATGCTATTCCTGCTGAACTTTCTGAATTAAATACATATGAGTCTATACTCATTCAATGTGTTCATCCGTTCCAGACCATAGTACGTATGGAGCCCAAAACTGGTAAATTACCTCCTTCAGATTTACTGAGAGGTTTAAAAGGTAGAGTGGTGTATTTGCCCTTGGATTTGAAAAAAAATATGGAAACTATTGATGCGGATACTTTGGAAACTGAACCATTAATTATTCTGGTTAATGGTGTACCTACAAAGAATAAGAAGATTTGGCAGGAGCTGGTAGATGTGCGGAAAGTACAAAGAGCAAATTTGTATTTGAAAAAAAATAACAAATGGTATGAATCAATTTATATAGAAGAAGAAGAAGAAGACGAAGATTTTCAAGAAGACACAGAAACACCAACTGGACAAATTGAAAAAGTGGACAAGACAAAGGAAGAAGAAATTTATGAACATTTTAGCATACATCCTCTTCATTCGAAAGAAGTTATGGGAGACAATATTGATCTCTTTCAGATGAAGAAAGCAAAAGGAACTCCCGTGAGTGTATGGGAGGAGAGCTTGGAAGCTCGATGTTTTCCCCAGCTGTTTCCTACGGGAAAAGGAGGACGATACGATGAACGTCCAGAACAGATTCCAGCTTCAGAGTATCGGACTACAAGACTATATGCTGAAGATCCCAGATTTCGTCAAAGTATTCCTTATTTGTTCCATCTTTTATTTGAAAGCGACTTGTCTGCACTGTCTTATGCAGTAAATCACATTTTAAAAAGTGGAGTACATTTACAAAATGTGTCTGCTAAGGATTTTATGGAGAAAGTGCAGCACCGAGATGATCATTTGGAAACACAACTGATCAATCTGATGGCTTGTCAGCGTGGGACAAATGAATATTGGTACCGACGCCATGGTGAACTAAAATGCATGTTACGCAATTTAGGAACACCAACATGGTTCCTTACCCTAAGCTGTGCCGAGTACGCTTGGGATGATTTACTGGATTTTCTACGAGAGGCCAATTCAAACATTAAAAACATCGAATACAAGACAGCAGGAGAACTGTGCTCATTGGATCCGGTTAATGTTTGCAGATATTTCAATCATAGATTTGAGGCTATGATGTCCTTCATCTGCAATAAAAAAAATCCACCCCTTGGAGAAGTAGTGGATTTCTTTTGGAGAAAAGAGTACCAGGCAAGAGGTGCTCCTCATATTCATATGCTG
Organism: Triturus cristatus; assembly: GCF_964204655.1. Lineage (NCBI taxonomy): Eukaryota > Metazoa > Chordata > Amphibia > Caudata > Salamandridae > Triturus > Triturus cristatus. Next base: position 465,456,491 of record NC_140589.1, read on the forward strand.
TTGTGGATCAAGGATGCCCCAAAGTTTGGAACAGATACTGATGAAGCAGTGTTATCTTACATTGAAGAATATGCAACATGTGGTATACCAAAAAGCACAGAAGAGAACAAGTTAAAGGAGCAAGTTTTACGTTTCCAAAGTCATCGGTGTGGAAAATACTGTCGACGGAAATACAAGAGCAAAGAAAAATACTACACTAAATGTCGATTTGGATTTCCTAGACCTGTTCTTTCAAATGGAAGAGTAAACAGTTTTATGTCAGCTGTGAGACATACTATCACAAGAAAATCACCTAAGAATACCTACAACCTTAAAAGAAAAGAAGAATCAAAAAATATAAATGACTACAACCCAGTCATTTTATCCATGTGGAACGCTAACATGGATATACAGTATGTAGCTGACAATTCCATTGCTGTTGCACGATATGTAACGTCTTACATTACGAAATCAGAAAAAACAGAATTGAAGGAAATGTGGGAAGAGATTTCTCACGAGAAGACTGTCAGTAAGAAGCTGTACAGTTTCAGTTTGAAGATGTTATCGCATCGAGAAATTGGATCCTACGAATGTTCAGATAGGTTATCTTCTGCAAGTCTCTACTCGAAGTCAAGAAGAATAATTTGGGCAAGTTTAGGCCTTGCAGCAATGAGAAATCGGGTACTGAAATCTGTTGGAGAAATTGAATATTTGGCCGAGAATGACCCAGAAAGTACAGATATATTGAAAACAAACATGTTGGACACATATTATCCCAAGAGAAGTCATCATCTGGAGAACATGTGTCTCTATGAAGTGTTGCAGAACTACATTTATTCACGGAAAGCTGCAGAAGACATTAATAATGGAAAATATAAAGTTGTTGGTGAAGAAGGATGTTTGGTGAAGCAAACCAAAGGAAGTTTGATAAATCACCGGAAGCTGAGTTGCGACACTACCGACAAGAAAGAATTTTACTACTTGGCTCTTTTACAGTTGTTTAAACCATGGCGTACAGAGGATGAACTACTGGGAGAATTTCAAAGCTATGAGGATTCATTTAATGCTTGCAAAGACAGCATACAATGCAATACATTCACAACTTATCTGCAAATGTTAAATGAAGAAATTGAACAGGAAACTACAATTGCAGCAGAAATAGCTAGAGACAGTTCTCAGGACAGCCAAAGTTCAGGAACACACAGTCAAGATCCCCTAGGACAACCAATCGTTGAAAATGAAGCATCAATAGCCATGAATGAAGTGGAAACAGCTATGAATCAAGCTCAAGAAGAATTTATAGACTTAGAAAATTTGGAAAGACAACTGAATCAAGAGCAGCAACAAATTTATGAAGAGATCAAAAACAAAATTGATCACGGATTTCTACATGTAAAAAAAGAGTGCTCATGCACATCATTTCATCCAATCAGGATGTATGTAAGCGGACAAGCTGGCACTGGAAAAAGTTTCCTAATTAAAGTCATCAGAAGCTACCTAAAGCAAAAAACGGATTCTACTTTGTCTTGTGTGGTTACTGCTCCAACTGGGTTAGCAGCATATAACATAAAAGGAATCACCTTACATCGTTTGCTAATGTTACCAGTGGAGCATGAGAACAAAATACAATTCAACAAGCTAACTGGAGAAGCATCCTTGGAAGTTTCACGAGTATTGAAGAAGATGCAAGTTCTCATTATTGATGAGGTGAGCATGGTATCAAACTTAATGCTTGCCTTTGTGCATTTAAGAATGCAGCAAATTTTGAAGACAGACTATGACGTGTTATTTGGTGGAAAACACGTCATAGTTTTTGGAGATCTTTTGCAACTTACTCCAGTTAAAGGACAACCAGTGTTTAATACTGTGACACATGAAGACACGAAGAAGTCATTGGGAAGCATCGGTAATACAAATATTTGGTCCTTCTTTGAGTACAAGGAACTTACAACTAATATGAGGCAAGCAAACGATGAAGAATATGGAAGTATTCTGAAAGATATCAGGATTGGACTACTCACAGAAGCTGGCAAAAAAGCATTACAGACTCGGCTGCTACATAATTTATTTCCAAAGGAAGAAATAGTTGCAGAGAAGATATACAAGAACATTGCAGAAAACAAAAGTGTCATCTGCTTAATGCCTACTCTACGTGAATGCTCAATATTCAATGAGGAGCTTTTGAAATTGGAAAAGGAAGAGATCAGGAAATTGGAAGCAGTGGACAAAATTGAGGATGGAAGAATTACTGTCACAGTAACAGGCAAACTGAAAAAAAAATTGGACTCACTAGAGAAGAACATCTCCAAAACAGCTGGATTAGAAAAAAATCTATATGTTTGCATGAACTGTAGAGTGTTTTTAAGGAGAAATTTGGATGTTGAGAAAGGTTTAGTTAATGGAGCGATGGGAAGAGTTGTGGGTTTTATTAATTATCAGAAAAAAGAAGGAATTGAATGTTTAAAAATAAAATTTGATCAGATAGATGAAGTTAAAGATATTTGTCGTTGTACAGTTCGTTTTATGCTTGTGAAAGACTTATATGTACGTAGGAAGCAGTTTCCGTTTTCTCTAGCATATGCTGTAACTATTCACAAGTCTCAAGGATTGACTGTAGATTGTGCATTTGTGAACGTTGGTTCAACTGTGTTCAAAGAAGGTATGGCATATGTTGCTTTGTCACGAGTCAAAACATTATCAGGTTTATTCATGATAGACTTTGAAGAATCAAAAGTTAGTGCTGATACAAATTGTGTAAAGGAGTATAATAGATTAAGAAGAAGCTATGCTCCTCATTTAGGTCAGTATCCTGTGTTGGAGAAACGTGTAGTTTCTCGTAAAAGAAAAAATGAGAATATCTGTAGTGAAGATGTAGAGAAGAGGAAAAAAAAGAGGAGTGATGTAATTGCAAGCAAAAAGAAAAAGGAAAATGAAGAACAGGTTGTAGGATGTCATTTTGAAAATAGCTCTGGTGTCAACTGCTACGCAAATGTAGTGCTGAATGTTGCATTTTATCTGGAAAGTTTGCAAGAGCAGATAATAGTAAATCAGGGAAAAAGATTCTGTTCAGAGCTGAGTCTCCTTTTTCAAAAGCTGAGTAAAGATAAAACTCAAATAGAAAGTGCTACTGACATTAGAAAACTTTTAGATGTATGTTCAGGACGAACACAGTTTTCTCAAAATGAACAGCAAGATGCACATGAATTTTTGATGTATTTTCTTCAGGTAGTGGAAGAAGAAGGAGTTCCCATTGACATTTTTTTTGGTCTCTCTTATAAATGGGAACATAGTTGTGATAATTGTTATAATATATGTGGCTCTATTGTTGATAATGAAAGGTTTATTTATTTGACATTGCCAGAGAGTAAAACAGTCACTTTTGCAAAATTAGTTAAAGATGCTAATCATAGCATGAAATGTGGTGAGTGTAATTCTGACATGTTTTCAACATTAATTTTAAAGGAATACGGACAGTATGTAATTTTAATGATGCAACGATGTAGAGCCGATGGTTCAAAATTGGATACTTTAATAAAGAAGTTTACAGGACAGCAATTATCAATTTCAGGAAAAACTTTTGTAACTGTTGCAATAATTTTCCATGATGGACCTACTGTTACTTCTGGACATTACACAGTTTATCTAAAATGTGAAAAAGGCTGGACACTGTGTAATGATTCCCAATTGATTTTCAAACAACGTTTGCCTTTTGATTTAGCAAATTCCTATCTAATCTTCCTGAAACCTAAATTTTAGAGAGACTTGGCAAGATCTGGACAAAATAATTTTACCATTTTACTGGATTACCATTGCAATTTTGTAAAAAAAAGATTTTTAAAATTATCATTTGGCCTAATGGAAAGATAACCAATTGTAATGTGGACTTTTTTAATTTTTAATGCAATTTTGAAAAACCAATAATTTAGAGATTATCGGTAACTTCTGCACATTTTAAATTTTGGAATGTTATTGGACTGCCATTGGAAATTTTTTCAAAAATGATTTAAAAAATTACTATTTGGCCATGTGGAAAAGTAACCAATTCTATTGTGGACTAAATAAATTATTCAAAAAATTTTCGTGAACCAAAATGTTACAGAGAATCGGTGAGATCTGGACAAATTAAACTTTCGAATTTTATTGGATTTCCGTTGGAAATTTATTCCAAAAAAAAAATTAAAATTACTATTTGGCCTAAAGGAAATGAAATCAGATGTATTTTGGAGTTATTTGAGATATAATATTGTGATTATAGTTCTGAAACAAACATATCAGACGGTATTTTAAAGAAATAAGTATTGGTATTAGATGATATTTTTTTACAATATTATGCATTTCTATAATGTTAAGTTTAATTAAAAAAAGAATCAGGGCTTTTTTAATACAATCTTTGTGATTGGTATTTTTTTTTGCCCGCTGTAAAATGATGAATGCAATTGCTTTCACAATTTATAGTGAAATGCAATATATTCTGAAAACAGCAAAAATAAGGCAAAAAGATTTTTTGGTAAAAAATGTAAATATGTGTATTGTATTATAAAATGTTTAAAAAATATTAATACTTTTTTCTTTTTTTCCAGATAGATATAGAAAATTTTCGAAAACTACAAACATTTTTAAAACTATTTTTAAAAAAAAGAAATGAATAAATATTTTTTCAGTGAGTATGGTAAGTCAATAATAATAATTGTAGTCTCTCAAGGACAATGTAATGTGATAAATGATTTTTAGTGTTTTTTTTAAAAAATAAAAAAAAAGTACGCGCACCGTACGCGTACGGTAAAAAAAAATAAAAAAAAGTTTTTAAAAACATATGTAAAAAAAAGATGAAAGATAAGGTTGGCTCTTAAAAGAACCGTTGTGTTCATGCAGGGACAGAGGAAAGGAAGCATGGGAAAATTATTCAAAGCGACAAATGTGCTGATCTATTTTGTTGTTCACTAGGGAAACACTGGTCTCCCTATGGCAAATTAGATCTTTACAAAATGTGCAATGAATATCAACCTTCCGAAATCGAGGGTTCATTTCCAGAGGGCCAGCAAAAGGAGATTCTCCCCCCACAGATGAAGGGCTCACCTGACCTGCAGAAGAAGGAGTAAGCCCTGCAGGTGATGGTCCAGGCTGAGCTGCTGTGGATGTACTGGCTCGTCTTTCTGAAGAGTTACCTCCAAAAAGATGACCATGTGTCCTTCTGTGTACATCCTGGAGGTGTCTCTTCATGGTGTGATTCCCAAAGGAATACTTCCTGTCAGGATTACCTCTAGAAAGTACACGCTTACACAGCCTGCAAGTAACTAAGGGTGCATTCACCTTTTGCTGGCCTTCTGGAAAAGTAAAATAATCCCAAACATAAGAAGGCTTTTGTTTCCTCGATCTCTGCCTCAAGACAGTGCTGCTAGTGCTAGCCTCACTCTCAGAAGAGCTCTGCTGTTCTGCCATCGTATCCCAAAGACAAACCAGCTCCTTCTCCCAAGGGATCACAAGCAGAAATGAGGGGAATGGGTGTGGTGTAGGAGAGTTCTAGAACTGAAAGTAGTTTCAACCAATCAAAAGTTGTGTTTCAAGATCACATGACCTACCGTACGCTTACGGTACGCTTACGGTACGCTTACGGTACGCTTACGGCAAAAAGTACGCGTGCGCGTAAAAAAGACACGCGCTTGCGCGCATGCGCATAACAGTCACTCCCCGGCACTTCCGCGTAACGTGCGCGTGTGGCGTAAGCGCGCACGCGTCCCACGCGCAGTACGCGCGGCTACGCAAAGTGCGTAACTATACGCAAGCAGCGTAGATAGATTACGGATGTTGCGTAAACCGTACGCTTACCGTGAGCTTACGGTACGCGTACTGAAAAAAAAAAAAAAAAAAAAAAAGAACTGGAAATAAATTTTACATGTTTATTTTAAAAAATATATTAAAAAAAAATATTTAAGGATTTAAAAAATTTAAGCATAGTCTTTATAAAAGGTAAGAAAATTAAATTAAAAATATGTTTGAAAAAATTGAAGAATAAAAAAAAAATTAGCATTTAAAAAACCTTGCAAATTCACTGAAAAAACCATGGGTTTCACACACGTTATAGTTAGGAATTAGCATTTAAAAAACCTTTGAAATTCAGTGAAAAAACCATAGGTTTCACACACGTTATAGTTAGGAATTAGCATTTAAAAAACCTTAGAAATTCAGTGAAAAAACCATAGGTTTCACACATGTTATAGTTAGCTGGACATTTTACTCGTAAAAAACCAATGAAATTGCCCCGTTATAGTTAGTTCAGCTAACTATAACTCGCGCGCCCGCAATGCACTGCTGATGACGTCACATATTACATCACTCATGACATGGTCAGTGACATCACTCATGACATCACTGATGACATCTCAAAGGACATCACTGATGACATCATCCAGTGAATGTGGGTTTTTCTGAAAATTAAATATGTTTTATATATGTATATCTCAAGGTCGATGGAAGAATAAATGGGTATATAAGTGTCTAAATGGATGATTTGTTTTTGAAAAATTGATTGTTTAACTGACTAATTAAGTGTATCATAGTGAATACATGTTTTAGTGAGTAATGTTTAAATATGTATATATCTGTATCAGTCTCTCACTTTGTGTATAAGTGGCTGCATGGGTTGGTGAGTAGCTACATGGGTGTCTATATAGGTTATTAGTTGGTTTTTTGAGTATCAGTCTGAGTGTCTGCATGGTTCGGTGGGGGGTATTACGTAGTGCATAGGTGTATGAATGAGTGACTCACTGTTTGTATGTGTTGAACACAGCATGTGTGCAGGACTGTATGGGTGGATGAGTGTGTGCATGGATGTGTTATTGAGTGAATGACTGTCTCAATAGTGTCTTTATGAGTAACTACATATGTTTTAAACTAGTATATGTGACTATTGGTGTATATATGTGAGTATATGTGAGAGTGAGAGATTGAAAGAGTTCTTGTATGAATAAGTATGTGTTTCTATAAGTGATTGTTTAAAAGACTAAGTATGTGTAAGTTTCCGTAGAAGTAAGTGTGGTGGTGTGTGTATAACTGTATATGCAAGTAAATGTATGTTTGATTCTTTGTTAGCATGAGTGACTATGTGTGTGAGTAACTCTATGGATGAGTGGCATTGTGTAACAGGATGTATAGGTGTATGAGTACATATGATGAGTGAGTACATGTATGAGTGACTGAATTGGACTGTTGGTGAATGAGTGGATGTGTATGTGGATCTTAGAATTACTGAATAGGTTGTTTTAACTGGTATTGGTATGTCCATTGTTTTGAACATTGTAGTTTCTATTTTTGAATGTGTGTGTCAAAGGTTATATTAGGGGAAGAGGAGGTCTGCCACTCTATCACAAGGATGATGTCATCAGTGATGTCATCAGTGATGTCATTTGAGATGTCATCAGTGATGTCATGAGTGATGTCACTGACCATGTCATTAGTGATGTAATATGTGACGTCATCAGCAGTGCATTGCGGGCGCGCGAGTTATAGTTAGCTGAACTAACTATAACGGGGCAATTTCATTGGTTTTTTACGAGTAAAATGTCCAGCTAACTATAACATGTGTGAAACCTATGGTTTTTTCACTGAATTTCTAAGGTTTTTTAAATGCTAATTCCTAACTATAACGTGTGTGAAACCTATGGTTTTTTCACTGAATATATATATATATATATATATATATATATATATATATATATATATATATATATATATATATATATATATATATATATATATATACAGACATACATATATATATATAGACATACATTATCTACTGGCGGTCGCCAGTAGATAGTTATAGTTACAACCTAGTTTCCATAGGAAATCTCAAAATTCTATTTTGAATAACTTTGGCGCCGGTTGACGAACCCTCGCGAAATTTTCAAAACTAATGGGGTGCTCCGTTCAGCTCCTACCCTGAAAGTCTCGGGTTGATTCGTCAAGCGGGGGCCGAGAAAAAAGGGGGGTCCCAAAACGCGGTAGTCCTCAGGTCAGGCATGTGCCTTTTGCATATATGGTGTAAATCCGTTCAGTAGTTCCTGAGAAAATCAAAAGTAAAATCATATACATATCTGGGCGGAGCCTAACCACACATCTCATTGTGAGATCTGATTGGCTGTCAGCACTTCATCCAAGAAGTGTTGGCAGCCATCTTGGGACCAATATACATGATAGCACCTCATTAAAAAGCATTGCAGTTAATAGAAGGTTTTAAGACTTTAGTTACATTATAAATCATTTGTTGATGGTACCATACTCATTTTAGGAATTGTAGTATGTTCTAAGGTGATTTTACCATGTGAAAAAGCCTTCTGCTGGGATATCATGAATCATGTTTGAGAGAAAACTATTTTCACATGCTTTTCCCACAGAGGTTTGGAAGGTGATCTATAAGCTAAACTGAGAGCAGATTTTCTGTAAATTCACATTATCTTTCTCAGTCATGTGAGAATGAAGTCTGACATTCTCAGTAAAACATGTACATCCAACAAGGGCAGAGACTGTCAGTTGATTCCTTTGTGTTCTACTGCAGCTTCCCAGAGTGTTCCAAAGAACAACTAGCGCGCTAACAGTCTTACTTATGACAAAGGTATGGCACACCTGAAGCCATCTTGATTGGAATAAAGTGGTAACATTTAAAACATTTAATTTAAAAAGGAACAAAATGAGAGGGTTCATTTTGCCATAGAATGTATGATTAGTGCTGCAGAAAGAAAAATTAGGGCACATTTTGAGTGACTTCTCAAATACTCTTCTATTTCATTAAAGAATTCTGACATGCAGACTGAAACATGCACTTTCAATACCAGCAGCAGACTTCCCTGGTGAGCAGTAGCTTTACTACAGTGATCTAATGAGCAACTAGAGTGCTAACATTCTGAATTTATGGCAAATGTGTGACACATCTGAATGCCTTCTTCATTGAATCAAAGTAAAAAACTGACAGTATGCCTACTGAGGAGTCTGCAGTAAATGAGGAAATTAGGAAACTTCATAACAAGTCTCCCAAGATGGCCACCAGAGACAAAAGAGCCCAAATGTAGCTCAAATATCACCAAGATGTAGCCCAAGTATAGCCCAATGACAGAAATCCCAGAGTGTTTTAAAGAACAACTAGAGCGCTAACAGTCTTACTTATGACAAAGGTATGGCACACCTGCAGCCATCTTGATTGGAATAAAGTGGTAACATTTAAAACATTTAATTTGCAAAGGAACAAAATGAGGGGGTTCATTTTGCCATAGAAATTATGACTAGTGCTGCAGAAAGAAAACTTAGGGCACATTTTGACTTCTCAAATCCTCTTCTATTTCATTAAAAAGTTCTGACATGCAGACTGAAACATGCACTTTGAATACCAGCAGCAGACTTCCCTGGTGAGCAGTAGCTTTACTACAGTAATCTAATGAGGAACTAGAGTGCTACCATTCAGAATTTATGGCAAATGTGTCACATCTGAATGCCTTCTTGATGGAACCAAAGTAAACAAGCATTGAAAATGCAATAGGTCTCGCCCTCGTTTAAGTTAAAGCAATTCTGTTTGTAATTAGGTGGCTTTTTAGCTTTGCTTTTATTTGTGTTTTTCAAAATTTCATGTAAATAACATGCATATCTGTATATGTATGCATGCATTTATATTTGTATTTATATAGATATGCAGATTATATATATGTTTATATATGTATGTATATACATATATATACACATACATATATATAAATGCATATATGTGCATATGTGTGCGGGTAGAGAGAGGTAGAGAGAGGTAGAGAGGTAGAGATGTAGAGGTAGAGACGTAGAGGTAGAGAGGTAGAGGTAGAGAGGTAGAGGTAGAGAGGTGGAGGTAGAGAGGTAGAAAGTAGTAGAGAGAGAGGTAGAGAAAGGTAGAGAGGTAGAGAGTAGAGGATGAGTAATAGAGAGTAGAGAGTAGAGAGAGAGTAGTAGAGAGAGTAGTAGAGAGTAGTAGAGAGAGTAGCAGAGAGTGAGTAGGAGAGAGTAGTAGTGAGTAGTAGAGAGTGAGTAGTAGAGAGTAGTAGCGTGTGAGAAGTAGAGAGTAGTAGAGAGTAGTAGAGAGTGAGTAGTAGAGGGAGTAGTAGAGAGTAGTAGAGAGTGAGTAGTAGAGGGAGTAGTAGAGAGTGAGTATTAGAGAGTGAGTAGTAGAGAGTAGTAGAGAGTGAGTAGTGGAGACTGAGTAGCAGAGAGAGAGTAGTAGAGAATGAGTAGTAGAGAATGAGTAGTAGAGTGAGTAGTAGAGAGTAGTAGAGAGTGAGTAGTAGAGAGTAGTAGAGAGTGAGTAGTAGAGAGTAGTAGAGAGAGAGTAGTAGAGAGTGAGTAGTAGAGAGTGAGTAGTAGAGAGAGTGAGTAGTAGAGAGTAGTAGAGAGAGTAGTAGAGAGTAGTAGAGAGTGAGTAGTAGAGAGTGATTAGTAGAGATTAGTGGAGAAGTAGAGAGTGAGTAGTAGAGAGTAGTAGAGAGTTAGTAGTAGAGTGAGTAGTAGGGAGTAGTAGGGAGTAGTAGAGAGTGAGTAATAGAGTGAGTAGTGGAGAGCAAGTAGTAGAGAGTGTGTAGTAGAGAGAGAGTAGTAGAGAGTAGTAGAGGGTGAGTAGTAGAGAGTGAGTAGTAGAGAGAGTAGTAGAGAGTAGTAGAGAGTGAGTAGTAGAGAGTGAGTAGTAGAGAGTGAGTAGTAGAGAGTAGTAGAAAGTGAGTAGCAGAGAGAGTAGTAGAGAGTAGTAGAGAGTAGTAGAGTGAGTAGTAGAGAGTGAGTAGTAGAGAGAGAGAGTAGTAGAGAGTGAGTGGTAGAGAGTAGTAGAGTGAGTAGTAGAGTGAGTAGTAGAGAGAGTAGTAGAGTGAGTAGTTGAGAGTGAGTAGTAGAGAGTAGTAGAGAGTAGTAGAGAGTAGTAGAGAGTGGTAGAGAGTAGTAGAGAGTGAGTAGTAGAGAGTGAGTAGTTTGAGAGAGTAGTAGAGAGGGAGTAGTAGAGAGAGAGAGTAGTAGAGAGAGAGTAGTAGAGTGTAGTAGAGAGTGAGTAGTAGAGTAGTAGAGAGTGAGTGGTAGAGAGCAGTAGAGAGTAGTAGAGAGTGAGTAGTAGAGAGTGAGTAGTAGAGAGTAGTAGAGTAGTAGAGAGTAGTAGAAAGTGAGTAGTAGAGAGTGAGTAGTAGAAAGTAGTAGCGAGTGAGTAGTAGAGAGTGAGTAGTTTAATTTAAAAGGAACACAATGAGGAGGTTCATTTTGCCATAGAAATTATGATTAGTGAGGAAAAAAGAAAAATTAGGGCACATTTTGAGTGACTTATCAAATCCTCTTCTATTTCATTAAAAAATTCTGACATGCAGACTGAAACATGCACTTTCAATACCAGCAGCAGACTTCCCTGGTGAGCAGTAGCTTTACTACAGTGATCTAATGAGCAACTAGAGTGCTACCATTCAGAATTTATGGAAAATGTGGGACACATCTGAATGCCTTCTTGATGGAATCAAAGTAAACAAGCATTGAAAATGCAATAGGTCTCGCCCTCGTTTAAGTTAAAGCAATTCTGTTTGTAATTAGGTGGCTTTTTAGCTTTGCTTGTATTAGAGTTTTTCAAACTTTCATGTACATACCATGCATATGTATGCATATATGTATATGTTTGCATGAATTTATATTTATATAGATATGCAGATTATATTTATATGTTTATATATTCACTGAAAAAACCATAGGTTTCACACACTTTATAGTTAGGAATTAGCATTTAAAAAACCTTGCAAATTCACTTAAAAAACCATAGGTTTCACACATGTTATAGTTAGCTGGACATTTCACTCGTAAAAAACCAATGAAATTCCCCCGTTATAGTTAGTGCAGGCAACTATAACTCACACGACCGCAATCCTCTGCTGATGACGTCAGATATTACATCACTGTATTTAGACACTTATTTACCCATGTCTTCTTCCATTAATCTTTAGCTATACATATATTACAAATATTTATTTTTCATAAAGACACATATGTCATCAGTGATGTAATATCTGACGTCATCAGCAGAGGATTGCGGTCGCGTGAGTTATAGTTGCCTGCACTAACTATAATGGGGGAATTTCATTGGTTTTTTACGAGTGAAATGTCCAGCTAACTATAACATGTGTGAAACCTATGGTTTTTTAAGTGAATATATACATACATACATATATATATGTATTATGGATCAAAGATGGAACCAAAAATGAGATTGACGAAGGCTGCTGGAACAGCCGAAATGCGCGTCTCTTTGTGCTTCCTGAGCTGTGACAGGCAAAATGAAATAAAGAAGCTTTAAGTTCACCAGCTTTGTGTGCGTGCTCTCCATCCGGATGGTATGGGAGTTTTGTGCAATGTTCTAAAAACATCAGAAGTCGGCATTTGTCATGCATCACCAGTCGTTTTGGCCCGTTGGTCTGACCGCAATATTTGGAGGCAGCATGGGAGTGCTAAACCTTCGGCCCCCGAATCACTCTTGGGGAAAAGAATTTGGAGTAGTGGGCAGTGGAGATGGTGTATGTTCGCTGCGAGTATTTTCAGCATATGTGATGGCATTGTCTCCCCAAACTGCACCAGGACTTGGAATACCCATGGACATTCGGTGACTGGGCACCGTGAAAAGCCGATTCTTAAACAGTGAGGCTGGTATGGCTTGAAACATTTTTGTCTCGATATGGCCTCCCACAGCCCTGGCATCTGTGCCGACTTTTCGCATGTGGGGTAATTTCATGAAGAAGTGAGGAAGTGGTGCTTGTCATGTATGGAATAACTTATTTCTCACATTGTTTGAAATTTGATGCACTAACGTGGCATTTTATCAGTGGTGCTTTTTTCAAGTCATGCCAGGCACAAGAGGCATTATGTACGAAGCATACTATTCTTGACATTTAATATGGGGAAACTTTCTCGCCACTTAGTGCCCTATGTATTTGAGCTTAGGCATGGGAGTGCATACACACAAACCTAAAGACTATTACATTTGAAATTTGACGCACTAAAGAGGCATTTCAACAGCGGTGCTTTTCTCAAGTACGCGGGGCACAAGAGACATTATGTATAAACCATATTATTCTTGATATTAAATATGGGGGAACTTTCCCGCCGCATAGTGCCCTATGTATTTGAGCTTTGGCTTTGGAGTGCATACGCACGAACCTAAAGACGATTACGTTGTGGGTTGTGCTTTTTCAATGTGTTATTTCAAATGAAATGTGCTGCGCTCTTATTAATTTTAAGCCATTCACTATAAGCTGTTCTTTGCACCCAATCCTCACGCATATTCATTAAGCTATGTGACAGTCGGCATATACTAGGTCCAATAACATAATTTGTTTTTTAAAATATAGTCCGTATTTGCAGATATGCAGCCATTGAAAGAATTATTTATTTAATTTATTTATTTAATAACGTTTTATATAGCGCGAACTTGACCCAAGAGGGTATCAGAGCGCTTTATAGTTAGGATTGTTGCGTTAAAAGTTACATCAGTTACAAGAGCATAGTAAGGTCCAGTACATATCAACAAAGTTGGAAGAATTCGTAGGAGGGAGTGGAGGAAGGAGTAATAGCGAGGAGATGAGGTGGAACTGTGCCCAAGGTCCGGCTAGGTAGGTGACGGTCAAGGGGGAAACCCAGGTCAATCTCCTCATTAGTTGTCTAGCAGCTCCACCGGGCATCAGCCATTTTGCTCAAGTCTCAACGTTCAGGAAAACCAGTTTTGAAGTTATTTGATTTGAGTAGTTTATATAGCGCTGGCTAGACCCGGAGGTATGAGAGCGCTAAACCAGAGGAACATTGCATTACAAGTTACATCTGTTACAGTAGCAGTTGTAAGGTACAGTAAACAAACAACGAGGTTGAGAGAATTTGTGGGAAAGGAGGGGAGGAAGGAGCCATAGCAGGGAGACGAGGAAGAACTATGCCCAATGTCTGGCTGGGTAGGTGACGGTCAAGGGGGAAACCAGGGCCAATCTCCTCATTAGCTGTCTAGCAACTCCACCGGGCATCAGCCATGTTGCTCAGGTCTCAGCATTCAGGAAAAACCATGTTGAATAGCTACATAGGCTACAGAAACAGAGTCAAGTAGTGGAAGAGCATGACCCCACTAGAGGATAAAGGTAAATGAAGGAGGTGGGGGAGGGAGTAAAAACAAACCAGAGAAGGAGCTGGGGCTGCCATTTAGGTTGATGGGGGATGTGTTCAAGGTCTGGTCGGAGTCCGGTGGTAGGGAAAAATATGGCAGCCATCTTGGGGTCAGGCAAGGGATTCTGACCTTGGAGTTATAAACAGACTATTTTACTGTCAGACAGTTGATACTGTTTGACCCCGAGACTCAGCAGCTGGTCTTGCCACTAATTCAGTGGTTCGAATTCATCAGGTATGCTAAATATCCAGATGGACATCAGGAGCCCCTCGACTGCTGGGTCATCCTCGCTCTACAGTGATATGTCTTTTCACAATGTGATGTTTCATGCATGCATAGCAACTCGAAGGTAAGGGATTACCTGTTGATATTGAGACCGTAATTGGGGCCAGATGTATGCCAGCATGATTAACGTGATCATTACTGGTAGTTCTTCATTGATGTTTGTGATAGACGAGACTGACAATATGCTAGTTATCAGTAATGGTGATATTAATGTTTACAGGCTTTTGAACCTTCAAACTGCTTTTTTATTTTATTTCATTTTATTTAAAATTCAGGACTCAATGTTTCTTCCATGTCTATGATTCATTTAGAGTGTATATATTATGGATCAAAGATGGCGCCAAAAATGAGATTGACGAAGGCTGCTGCAACAGCCGAAATTCGTGTCTCTCTGTGCTTCATGGCCTGTGACAGGCAGAATGAAATAAAGAAGATTAACGTTCCCATTATATAAATACACATTTTGAAAAGACTGCCTATTTCTACACCTACAATTTGAAATATTTTTAAACTTGCTCACCAATTCTTTCTTATGTATGGGCAGATTAAAGACTCAAAAGACTCCAAGTAGATTCTTTTCAGATACCGTTTCCTTTTGCACCCTGTACTTATCTTAAAATGGATGACTCTGTGTCGCATAAGAGTACCAACACTCCATCCTCAGCCACATCCACTAATGGTGTATAATCCAGTGCTGGCAAAGCATCCACCAAAAGACCTTAAAAGTACCCCTGTTGCATTCAAAATCTGCTAGTAATCGATCTTTGGATCTATTATTAGACAAAATAAGAGAGCTGTGCCCTTTTATGGAGGAAACAAATATCAAGCTAGAAAATCTCTTTGATAGGTGGGCCCATGAGGAAGAACGAGTCTCTAATGTGGAGCACCAAATTGTGGTACTGAAAGATGTTCCTTCTAAAGTCACTCTCCTCCATAAATAGGTCACCACCTTGTGTAAACAAGTCAAAGACTTGGAAAACAGCAATAGAAGAAATAATTTATGCATTTATGATCTTCCTGAGTGTATGGTAGGCTCAAATCCCATCTTTTTTTTCCAAAACATTGCTACCACAGATCTTGTAAGTACCTGATGGCCCGACACTCAACATACAGCCTGCTCATAGATTTGGTCATTCTTCGAAGGCTCTGACCACTTTTAGGAAGCTTCAAGAAGTCATCTTGAATTTTCCAAAATACACTGAAGTAATGCAGATTATTTTTGCAGCTAGACAACTTAAACATATATCGTGGTCAGGGCATGATTTATTTTTTTCTCAGGACTATGCCAAGATTACTGCAGAACAACCCAAAGAGTTCCTGAATATGAGACTGATGCTCTGCTCTGTCTTGGAGCTCGTTTTGGACTTTTTCACCCTGGTGCCTTTAAGATTTTGTGCAATAATAAAACAACGTCTTTCAGTCTAACCCTGCGGTTCATTCTCTTACTCTTCCCTCCTTTTGAAATGTTTAACTGTTGTGACCGATGTTGTCCTTTTTCCCGGCCTTCATGTGCTAATGTTGTTTATATTTCTTGTAACTACCTTTCTGCAAAGCACGCTATATGAAACCCTTCAAATAAAATAAATAAATAAACAACTAACGAATATCCCTCTCGTTTGAGAGACCTTCTCAGAATTCGCAAGCCGGAGAAGTTTACCACTTCTGCTCATTAGCTAAAATAATATTTTGCTCTTGACTCTTTTTACTCTCTACTTTTGTATTTGAATGTTTTCACTGAGTTTAACATATTGTTAGTGTTTTTTTCTGTTCAATTTTTTGAAATAATATAGAAAAGAGTCATCCGAATATCACTTATTCCATCTGTTCTATCTACTTATAATCTTTGTTTTTCCTTTGCATGCTCGTTTTTATATTGTTCCATGTTCCTGTTTCTTGTCATGTGTTAAATTGCCTCCCTTCCTGCCCTATCATCTTGTGTGGTCTCCTCCCTCAACTTTATCAATGATATTTGAAGGTATCTTTACTTCTCTTATATTCTTATTCTTTCTGTCTACTCTCTCGGTCTTTCTTTTCACACTTTTCTTTTCTTCTTACTTTTTCCCTTTGACTTTCTCTTTTTCCTCCTTATCTTTTTCCTTCCTTGCACAAACCATATCCTCTTATTGCAATATCTTTTAATTGATATTTGTTCAAATTTCTGTAACGTCTTATCTAATGTTTTATATTTTTCTTGGTCTGATTACATTAATTATATTGTATACTTCTCACAACTTTAAGATTGGTTTCCTAGAATGTCAGGGGTTTAAATTCTCCTATTAAACACCAAAGACTTTTAGTGCACGTATCAAATCTTCATGCACATATAGCTTGCCTGCAAGAGATTCATTTAATAGAGCAAGGAAGTATGAAACTACGTAAAAACTTGGGTAGGTGATTTTTTTGTCATAAATCTTCAAAAGTTCAATTGATTTCACAGGAAGGAGATTTAGAATGAATATGGTTGTTGGTTGAAATATTAATGAACACAGTCTCATTCACTATATTTAATGTACATGGCCCTAATGCTGCTAACTGTCAATTTTGGTCTAATATTGGTCAGAAACGTCTACAACATCCCAACTGTAACTTTATAGTAGCAGAGGACTACAATCATTTTGTTGATCGCTTTCTTGACAGATATTCTTTGTCTAATTATATCCCAAATAAGTTGCAAAAGGCATTTATCCATGCTATTCACCTACGACACTTGACTGATGATTGGAGACTATGTAACACCTGAGAGAATACATATATATTTTTCCAGCTCATTCTTCACAATCCAGTATATATTATATTTTTATTTCCCATCATCTAAGTCAATCTCTTCATGCTGCAGACATTGATTCTATCTTAATTTCTGATCATGCTCCAGTATCGATTCAATTAGACCTTTTACCTAAACGCAATTTTCCTAAGAGATGGAGCTTTAATAATTCTTTTCTACTAGATACCAACTTCACTTCTTCTTTTACTTCCTTCTTTAATGAATACTTTCATTTTAACACTCTGATAATACACCTTTTTATATCACTTGTTGTGTTTTTAAAGACACGTGTGATTTTATTATTAATTTTGTTTCCAAGAAAAAGAAATCATATAAGGCTCAATCTGTAAAATGACTTCATGATTTCAAACATGTTGGACATACTTACTACACTTCTCTACACAACATTCTTTACAAAAGCTTATTAAAGCTAAGATTCATTTTAATAAGGTATCAACAGACTGTCCCTCATCCTATCACCTTAAAACCATTGCTAAATATTATGGTGGTCAAAATAAATCCGGGAAATTACTAAGAAACTATTTAAAAATTAAACCAAAGAAGTTATTCATGGAATCAATCTTAGATGATAATAGCCATATTCATATTAGAGATTTAGATATTCTGGATCAATACCATAATTTCTATACTACGCTATTCACACCTGAATATTCCCCATCAGAGCTGGATATATGTTTCTTCAACTCACAAGCCAAATATATCTCATGTTAATTTTTCATCTTTAGAAGATCATATATTTTCTACAGAATTACATCTAGCTATGATATCCCTTAAAAGATAAAGCTCCAGGCCCTGATGGCTCTAGAGCAGAATTTTATATTCATTTTTCAAACTTCTACCTAAATTACTCACACTAATTCATACTTTTTTCAGAATCTTCTGCTTCCTCTGGGATCTTTCTCAAAGCCCTTGTTAGTTTAATTCCAAAAGATGGTAAAGACTTGAACTATTGCAAAAACTACCAGCCTATTGCTTTGGTTAATTTAGGTCATAAAATGCTCACCAAGGCCTTAGCCTCCAGATTAGATTCTTTTCATCCTCATCTTCAACTAAAAGAACAGTCATTCTCTGTCTCAGGCAGATACCTCGCAGACAATACCCATTTGTTTTTTTATATTATTTTGAAATATGCTAGTTTATCCGAACCCTTAGTGGCCATAGCTTTAGATGCTGAAAAGGCTTTTGATTGTGTAAATTGGTTCTTCTTATTCCTCACCCTTCGCTGGTTCAGCTTTGGCTTTAAAGTTATTGGCTGATTATCCCTCTTATACTCATCCCCTGAAGCTGCCATCTGCCGTCTGTGCCTTGGGATCATGAAGCCATTGTATACATGATTGGAGGACAGTGAGGAATCCCAGAAGAAAAGGCCCTGCTCCGACAGTCCACCATCCTTGTGGCATTCATCACCTCTGAGGATGGGGAGATTGTTGGCACCATGCAGATTCGCACTCCACTGTACACCTCACTTGCTGTCAGCAGTTTCACTTCTTGGTCAATCATCCAAACTACATGTCTTTAGGCGCAAAAACATTTCATACTGCACAATTTCCACCCCAAAACCTCCTAAAAGTATGACTTTATGAAAAACATGCCTCTGTGCTGGGTGAGACTGTGAAAAGGAGGCAGTCATGCATTCCATTCCTAACCATGTGGAGAGCAGTAACATTCACCAGCAAAACTTCCAGAGATTGATGAAGAGACAGATCCGAACCTTAGTGAAACACTTTGAATTGCCCTGGTTATATATCGCCAGGCGTTGAGGGAGGATAAATAATTGAGCCGGGTCAGGTGGCCCAGTGGACTAATGCGTCCATTGCAGGGCCTGTGTTCGACCTCATAGTCACAGGTTCAAATCCCGGCGGGTCCACTCAGCTTTTCATCCATCTGAGGTTGATAAAATGAGTACCATTGAGTTGGGTAACAACGAGCATCTGTTATTCAGCGCCAAGAGACCTCTGGGTGAACGTGCGCTTTACAAATACACATGTTATGTTATGTTAAATCAAGGCATAATGATGAACTCATGCAGCTTATACAGTCCCTTGTTCACTAGGACCCATCTCAAACTGTATGCCCAAGTCATGCAACTCAAATGACTGGTGGTCAACATACACCTGAATCACCAACCCTAGAAAACCACCTGCCCCCACTACATAACGAGATCCTCATCCCACTGCTGGCCCAGTCCAGGGATGTGGACAACTGCCTCCTGGGTATGGACAGTACACACTACCCTAGGCTTGATACAGTCACCATTCACTCCAGCCTCTTTACAGGTCAGCACCCTACCTATTTTTCAACCCATTCCATTAATGTCACTGTGTGTTAAAACCTTCTCTGCACTCACTTGAAGAATAAACACCATTTGCACCCACCTGTTTGTTGTGTGGCATCTCATTTTACAACAATAATGTAAAGTGCTGCCTGGGCATCTTTCAGGGCTTGAGTACTGTGGTAATGTTTGCAACTGCTCCCTAAATGCTTTGCAAGATACTTTACAATCCCCAACCAGTTGACCCCTTGTTGAATTTCCTCATGACACATGCATGTATGAAAATGAGGATGGAAGACACATAGGGTTCAGGTATCTTAGTCACAAAGTTCAAACTAAATTGTAGTACTAATGAGAGGGCACACTTTGTGGGAGTAGGGGTAAGGTAGAGGTAGCCTTAGGCCCAAAGTTGGAAGGGCTTTATTAGTTGGCATATGGTAGTCATGGGGCCCCAATTATTTCTGGCTTGGCTTGTGGTGTCATGGATAACCATCTCATCTGTAGCAGTTGTGGTATCCAACTACAGTCTCCTAGATCAGTTGGCTCACTCTCACACTCATAAATGGAGTTTTCTACTACCTCTTACATGGTGGTATCCTTCCCTAACCAATTTACAGTAGAGTAGGCTCCACAATGGTCCTCTTGCTCCTTGCCTTGGTTTGGCTGCCTGCTGCAGATGGAGACAGAGGAATATTTATGAGTGTATTTGGTCACTACTATTTGCATCATATATCATGTAGTCAATTTTGGTATAGTTCTGATGAGATGGTATCCCATTGGTACCTTCTATACTCTCTTCCCCATCTACAATGGATGTTTTTATGCCCCTTTGTCTATTTATAAATTTGTTCCACAAAGGAGCAAGCACAGTCGATGGTGTTACCCTTCCCTTTATATCTATGTACAAAAAGTCACAAGTTTTACAAGACATATTAACATATGAGTTGCCTCCCCTTACTCAAGCCATCTTATAAGGACATAAGAATGCAATAGCACACATAATGTAGGACTTATACAGAGGTACTTATATTATAACAAAAGAGACTAAAATTCTTCTCTTCACATGAAACAGTTGCTAAGTAGGGGTGGACTGTTTGCATAAGACAATTGCATGATATTTGATATGCACATTATCCCAGGGACTAAAATGTCATGTGCAGATTGTCAATGAACATTGCCCTGGCTGACATTTGTAGGCAACCTTTCTCAATAAAAAACCAAAAACTGCCATATAGACTGTGGTGCTTTATGACATGATGACGATGTTGCAATCTAGACATACACTTCTAAAACCCGTGTGCCAACATATATGGACATGCAAACAGAAAAAGATCACATTTAAGTATGCATCACGTCATTTGGTAATTTTTTTGTTATTTTGACACTTCTTTATTTCTGTCCCTGCATCATGACATTATGGATATGCGAAACCTAACTAAACAAAACATTAGAAAATAATTGTATGCAATAAGCATGTAATAGACTTCAGCAAATGTATTCAGTATGTACTGTTGTCCTAGTGCTTCACTTCGTCCTGCTGGAAAAGGGAGGCCCCTCCAATGCAGTAGGTTCAGAAAGGTGTGCCGAACGGTGGACCTTTCATAGAGGTCCAGGGCCTTAACAGAGGAACAAGGCTGGCGGTGCTCTCTGCACCTACTGCAATTCAGTACCATGCAAATTGCATCTCCCGAAATTGTACTGTGGTGAGGGTTACCATTTGCACCAGGGTGCAAAGGGGCCTGTGGTGCAGGTTGGATTGTTTTTGTGCAGGAAGGGATACTTTGCTGTCCAAAAACAATCCTCAGAGGCATTCTCTCCTCATTGCACCTACCCTGGGAAGGTGTAGCACTTTGATGCATTTGCAGGTTTACCATGCTGGTAAATCTGGGAATGCATCAAAATCCAAGGGTGGATGCGTGGGAACACTCATGCTCTACCCAATGATCACCTCCCTGGGGGAGAGTAATGCAATGCAAAGCAGTAATTTGTAAATCTTACTCAAGAGATGCATCTCCCTTGCGCCCCCCTAGGTGGTGCAAGGGTGCTGCAACTCAATAATAAATATGTCCCCTAATCTGTGTGTGTATGTGTGTAAGTGTATGTGCATGTGTGTGACTGATGATTTTAAATAATGCTAGATGTTCCATGTGTATTTTTATCGTTTATTAATGTGCATGTTACCTCAATGGTTTCAATTATGTTTTGTATTGTTTGTATTGGTGTAGGCATAGATCTACACCAATGCCTATGTGAATTTTATTAAGGAGTCATGGCGTAGTACTACAGGAGTGCTACTTCAAGTACTCATATGAGCTTTTTGTGACTAACCCCCAAAAAGTTACATTTAGTAATTGTTAGAAATGGGATCTCCGGTTGGCTAAGGCTTCCGCCAAAGCCAGGCAGAGACCACTACTCGAGTCAGGGCGAGGGAGTTACACGCCAAAAATTAACCCCTGCTCACCCTCTTGTAGCTTGGCAAGAGCAGTCAGGCTTATCCCGGAGGCCATGTGTAAAGCGTTTGCGCACGTACACAGCAACAACATCCCAGGCACACCACAAAAGGACCTCCGCACAAGGTTATATAAAAATAGCCTTTGCAATTCTCAAAACACATTAGAAACGTAATCACATAATATACATTGTGCCAGCTGGCACTAGGTCATATCTACAAGGGATTATTTCCACCTGACAGGGCCCACTGGACCACTGTCAGAACCATCACAAAGCGAATTTAGTAAAAGTAAGACATATCATAAACGTACAACCAGTAATCACCGGTAACCACTGTACTCAGCATCAGCCTGTAACATAAACCACATTATGCACAGTATCACATTGGGCGCCAAACACATTGTACGCCAACCTCATCAGTCTAACATTTTAGACCCTAACCTCCTAAGCATCACTCACATTAGGGGTATACTCACAGTAGGAAATAATCTCACTGGCATAACACATTACGCACATAATCTCATCTCCAAACGCATTTAGAGGCATGAATCACAGTAAACCATTGTCTGACTCATTGCTGTGTCCCGTATGGTAGAGAGCATGGGAAGTAGACTGCGAGGTACATCTGGTTTAGTGAATAATTTAGTAGCTGGCGACATGCTTGGGTGGGTGGTTGGGGGTTATTGTTGGGGATGTTTTTGAGTAAGAGAGGGGAGAGTGTGAGGGGACTGATGTTCCACTATGTTGTATTGGAGGGTACATGTATGGTGGGCGGCAGGGTAATGTGGATATCTTATGGAATGTTAGATATGGGTCTAGGCTGCGATTGTTGGACTGCTGATGGTATTTTTTTTTTTTTTATCCTTGTTATCGCCCAGGCATTGGGCGGCGGGGATGTGATTGATTTTACATGAAAATTAATAAAAGTCTGTTTTAAAAAAAATGAATCACAGTAAACCATCACATTTCCTAATATCCTGTACATCACTGACCCCTTAGCCAACTGGCCTTCCCAAAGGGGCTCAAATGCCCTGTGTCCAGAATGCCAGGGATGCTGCCTATGCAGCGGAATCAAAAGTGCGCCATTGCACTAGGGCAAAGGAGTGCATCTCACTCCTAACTCAATCAGAACTGCCCCCAAGGAATAAATGGCCTAAACCTAGCAGCTGGCACTAAGTGCTGTGCAGCTGTGAATCTCACTGTCGGCGTGGGTCCCCACTGGGACACCTATCACAGAAAGGCTGCCAACCGCTGCAGCTGCCAGCGCTGGTGTGGCGCAGCTATGAGCAAAGTAAAGGGCAGGCATGGGCACCTCGGTGCCCTCTGGACCCCCCCAGGGCCCTAAAACAAATATGGCAAAATGTTGCAGCTGCCCACTGCCGAGGTGCAGCTGTGAGGCAAGTAAAGGGGGCCCTGGCACCTCTGTGCCCTCGGGGCCCTATTGGGCTTCTTTTAAATTAAATTAGCCCCCATCGTTGGAGCCACACACAGGCTCTCAAAACAAACCATGCCCACCTTGTTGGAGCGGCCCTCTACCAAGCGAGGCAGCTCAGATACTGTGACTCGATCGGCTCCTGTATAGGAGACGCTCCCCCCACTCATCTCCACTCACCGCGCTGCTCTTTTTGCGGGACGGGGCTCACCGGGACATGTCTCATTGCCCGGTCCACCTCTCCTCGCTGGGACACTCGGCTCTCCTCTTTGTGGCAAATGGGGCTTCCCTTTGTTCACGGGAGCCCCATGCTGCCATCGGCGACCTCGGCCGCATCTTTTCTTCACACAGGCCCCCTCCTGGGACCCAGGACTTCACTTGTGCAGCCCGTGAGGCTCCAGCCGCACTGTCTCTCCCTTGCGTATCCAGTGGGCGGACTTCCTCCCCCTGCCCCGCCAGACAACTCTGACGTCCCGCCCACAGTCAGGCGTAGGGTGCTTGGCTTCCAGTTCGAACCGGGCTGCAGCGGTGACTTCTTCTCGGTCAATGCGGGGTGGGTACCTGTAAAAACACACGAACAGTGGGGTGGGAAACCACTGACAATCACCAGAGGCAGTGAACAGCGGGGTGGGCCCTGCTGCGAATTATGCATAAGTGCGGGGTGGGCTCCTGCCAGAAGTCGGCTATGCAGGGGAATCCCTATGTCAGGATTCCATCAAACTCGATCGCAACATTGTACTGCAAGTCAAAAATAGAAACACTCCTCAGGACAACCAAAGTGCTCTCAGAAATAAAAAATAAAGCGCTCACAAGGGGCAAGGGCCATCAAAAGTAAGTCCTTATAGATGAAGGGGCCATGCAGGGCACAGGGAGGCAAGCCCTCCTGGCAGCCCCCCATGGTCTCCAGCAGCAACACGCCCCGCAGGTTCTGGAACAAATACAGAACAACATCATGGGGTCACAGCCCCTATATTTATACTAGCATTTCCCTTTGTGTCACAGCACAGGGCTTGGGGATACCAGTCAGAACTGGTTTAGGGGGGATTTGGAGCACTTTGGTTTGGAAGCTCCTCTTCCCCTTTGTCAGGTGGAGGCTTGCCATCAGACACACCACAGGGGGGCGGAGCCAGCATTCACTAGGGAAGCACCATTCTATTCAGAGTCAGGGGATTATCCCTCCCACTACTCTTAGCCCAGGTGTCCCATTCAGCATAGCTGACTCACCCTGCCCCTCCTGGAGCCACCCACACCTCTCAGCTCCTGTCACTCACAAGCCAGACATGCAATTCACATCAGGCAGGCAGACACATAGCACACAGAAATGCCAACATCTAAAAGTGGCATTTCTCTACCAGTCACCAAAAATCTGCGTACACCATTGCGCAGCATTTATTCTCACAAATTCATACATACTAGACTTGACCACACTGCTCCTCTCATACCAGGAATTACCATGGACACACTTATCCTCCAAGCATTCCTATGGGAGGGCAGGCCAACTTCACAAATGTAACACAGAGCACACGCACTTTGCACTGGACCACAGTGCTAAAGTGCCCAGAGGCCTAAAATCACCAACACTGTGTCAGAGCTTAAGGCAAAAAGTTTAGGGGTGAACCTGCCAAAAAGGGCCAAGTCCAACAGTAATTAATATTGTCCGCCCTAGGTAATTTTTTTTATGCTTTCACAAAATGGTAGGGAGCTGGCTTTGTGAATATGATTGGGGGGTTTTCTTCTTCATAAGAAAAAAACACACAACAGTGTATGGAAACCAAAAATTATAGAAAGAAAAAATGTGGCAATGTGCATTTTCTCAAAGTATTTGCTGGAAGGACCCAAGGTTCCCATCCCTGGACCAGTGGATTTGAGCGGATTGTACTGATCTGCTTTTCTAAGGGTATTATCGTCTATACTTTATCAGGCTAATGCCGTAGATGTTGGCTTGTTTGCTTGTGATAAACTTCAAGCGGAAACAGCTTGAGCAATTTTCAGATGTAAGAAATTGCAATATATCACATCTCACCATCTGAGCTGCACTAGGTTCTGTTGAGTACTGCACTGAACTCAAGGGGTTGTGCCTCAAATCGTGCTGTGTGTTTTGATGTAAGACCCAGGAGGTGACTATGGAACAACTCAGACACATGATGATTATATTGAGTTTTGAAAGCTTTTGAAAGAAAATTTCCCTTCCAAACATCTTAAACTAGTCTGTTTTTTACAGGATAACTGTGATTTCTATTTCACTCTTCGCATTTTTCAAAGATTAGCCCTTCATTTTCTGCTGTCAATGGGATGAATGGACCGTTAGTAACAAAACCCATTTAAGCGAGACTGGTACCATAGTTAGAGAGTCACATTACTGTAGACTCACTGTACAGATCCACCTGCCCCCATTGCTTTGAGAGTGTACTGTAAAATGTAAAGTTTAGTTGGAGAGCTCAACAGCTGTTCCATAAATGGGCACAGTGAGGATCCCTTGGGTGATATTTTTATGCAAACAATCACGAGGATTCCTGTGTTGGAAGAGTCACACTGACCAGCGGTGGAGTATGTATTAAACTTCAATCTGACTTCAGGCTTGGGGTGCCCCCTGCTCTTTTATAGCCAGTTCAGAGGAGATGTTCAGATTCATTCTTATTAACATAACTAAATGAAAATATCTGCTTCTAGTTGTCTTTAGTAGGGCACCTCTGCTGCAGCTCCTTCCTTTCAATTTGCCTTGCAGACAGACTCTAGAATCACCTAGGCACATCTCCAATGCTATGTTTTAATCTTTTTCCGTGTTTTTTTTGGCTGGTGATAGCAACTTTGACCTTGGTTGCAAGCTGAATTTGAAGTTTAACCTAGATTCAGCATACAGATGGGGATCACCCCATCTGCCTATCTTGGGGTCCTTTCTGTCCTTGCTCCCAGTGCAGAAGCCCATTGCTACTTCAGGTGCTGGTCAAATGCATGTTAAGCTGAGGCTTGACTGCCTTTTAGCTCTCTGGGTAACTGCTCTCCCATTCTTCCTTCCATAGTGTATTGCTCTTATGCTACATTGCCACTTGATGGTACCAAAGTAACATACGTCCCATGAAATACAGTTCCACAGAAAAAGCAATGCAATCCCTGGGGTTTTGTCAGCTGCCATGAGTTAAAACAGAGAAACTGAAACCACAGTTAGATTACCCCTCTGAGCTTGGGAACAGTAGCTGAGGAGGGTTATGGAACTTCATTGACTTTCCAAGGGACCAACTGTATTCAGCTTGGCACCAACTCAGTGGGAGTGGGAGCTGGTCCCAGAACCACTTTTCTCTAGTTGAGGAGGAGAGGATTGCTCTTTTGTCTAGAAACCCCCTGGCTGGGACATCAACCACCTCTAAGAGCAGAAGGGTTCCTCCATGTTGTATTTTAGTCAGAATAGTGCATAGTGGTTTAGGTTCCAGTAAGGCAAAGAGGATATTCTGCAACTGTGGGGAGTTTTCCCCTTGGACAGGTTTGGTCTCTGTGTCCAGGAGACACCCCCAACCCACTGGCAAGTGGATTCTACAAACGTGACACCTCACAGTCAGCTTGGAACATTTTCTGGTCCTGTGGAAGAACAGTAGAGGAATGGGCCTGTTGTCTCTGACCTGTATGGAGACCTTAGGGGCAGGACCTATTGCTACTTGTACCCATGACTGAGACTCCAAAGGTCAGTTAGTTGATCGCCTGTGTGGTACAGGGACACAACAAGCTTCAAGAGGCCTTTTTTCCCAGAGTGTCCAGCTGAACAGTAGTATCTGAACCTGGTGAGAGCCCTACAGATGGACTTTTCTAGAGTGAGTCCTGGCCCCTAGGTGCTGTCCTTGAGGTACTGAGATCCTTAGAAAAGACCAAGTGGAACTGCGCCAGAAAGTATGAAACATTTTTGGGGTTCAGATACCAGCAGATCTTCAGCAGGACCTTTCAGAAAAGGTGTCTGATTTCATGAGGACTACCTCAGATACAGCTTCCTGGCTTGCAACGCTGGAGGAATTTGAGCTAAAAAAACACTTCGGACTAGAATTAGAGTGTCGCTGATGAGATACTCTATCAAAATGTGAAGGAAATTCCATTCTCCATATTACAAGTGTCATAGGCTATAATGCACTAGTAACACAGGCAATAGGACATCTGCCATGTTACTGATGGAGTATCTTGCCCTCCAATCAGGTCCTAAGTTTGAAGATAGAAATCTTAATTAGGCAAAAGTGTGAAAGTATTAGATGGGCAAGACCCAGGAGCTAAATTTAAATTTTCCCACTCAGATTTACCAATGCCTTCCATGGTCACTCATCCATGGGTAGGTGACCACAGGAGGACTTTCACGGATACAACATGAATCTTAGCCTACTGGAGGATTTTGACTTATATTTCAGGTAGAATCTATGAACAGGATGATCTGCTTATTGTATCTGACCTGCACCTCATTGCCACCAGCCTGAAATCTAGCCTAGGTCATGGTCAACCATTAACAGTGACTTCTGATTGGAGCATTTGTTCATCTTGTAGTTTTTCCGCTAAGATCTTAATAAATCATATCTCTTAACCCCTTTATTTGATTTAAATCATTTTTAGTTATCTATTTAACTAGAACATTTTCTATTTTCGAAATTGATTGTGGGATTGCTATTGTGTTGTGTTCTGACTTTTTAACTATTTTGCTACTGCTAAATACCTTACACACTTTTTCTTAAGTAAAGCCTGGCTTCTCTGTGTCATAGCTACCAGGGTCAGGGCCCAGGTTTATTTATTTAACTTGTGTGTTGGAAATGATAAGATTATTGGCTTATTAATGGGAAGGACTTGCATCCTCCCGAACTAATAACCCATTTACTTGCAATTAGTATAAAAACAGGTTCAAAAGCATTAATTTCTGGGTCATGCAAAGCTTGCAAACAATACGTGAGGATAATAAGTTTTATTGTGTAGTTAAGTAAAACCATTACAATTTAGCCAGAATAAGCCAAAGGCAACAGATTTCTCAAGTAAATTGGACTCGATTAACATTGTATAACATGTTAATTCCATGTGTTAAAGTAGGCTGCACCTTTGCGTTATTTTTGTTTTTTAAAGCAGAATACAAGACCCTGGCAGAAGCTGAAGAATTCTGACGTTGGACTTAAAATGAGGCAAAATACATATCACATCCAAAATATCCGCTGTCCTCTTTTCCAAAGTGTATAAGAGTGCACTGTCTTATTTGAAGCTGCCACAAAGCTTGGGTTCAAGGTGCAAAATTTAAGGATTCAATGCTGTGAACCCCCATACTATTAGTTTTGAGTATGGATATGAGACATAATACGTATTACATCTAAGACAGCAAAATCGATTCAATGTGCAAAATATGCAAAGTATTCACTGTCCCCTTTTCTGCAGATTATAAAAGTGCATTATGCTATCTGGAGTTGCTCCAACGCTGGGGTTCATGTGGCAAAAATAGTGATTCAATACTATACATCCCTGCTGTAACTTTAAAGTATGCAAAGTGGACTCTGTTATTGCGTGTAGTTGATCCCCATTGCTTGCAATTACAAGAGAACGTCTTTATACTAAGCAATGCCCTATGCGACCCTTTGATGTATGACCAAGTTAAGTTGAATATTCGTGCAGTCAAATAGAATCATGTTCCATGATTCTCCTGATTCACATACATTTGTATTGTGGACTTAGTTTGTACCGGACCCTCTCCCCTGCTGCGTTTGTAACAGTTTGTTAACTTGTTGGAGAAACATTGCTGTCCTGTATGAGAGCTGCAGTGTCTGGTTATTTAATAAGGCCATTACGGTGATTGAAGAGCTGGATGTAAAAGTTGCCTTCTCCATTGACTGACGGCTGGGTAAATGCAGAAAAAATGTAGGACTGTTTCTTCCGCACTCTCACAGAGTCGGCACAAATTGGTCGGCCAGGTTTGTCTCCATGTTGGAACATGATCTTTTGATGAGAAGGCTCCCATTCAAATGAGGAGTAGTGTTTGCTGTATTTTTGGACGTATATTGTGTACGAGATACGGTTGTGGCGACCAGACCCCATATGAAGATAAAACCATCCATCCATGTTTTTTCTTAGCCAGCGCTGCTTTTTCCAATAACCAGGCTTTCAGTTTCAAGGCTTCAATAGCAATTTCTTTTAATGCGGGGAAGCTGATGTTTATGCCCCACGCTTCATGCAGATTGAGGGTGGTTAACACTTGCTGAAGTGCTGTTGGCCAGTCATTCTTACTTTTAGGCTGGTTCTTTAGTCCCGACCATCAGGGACCCATCAGGGCTTCTTCATGTGCTGCTCACATCCTCCAGCTCAGTTTAATTATTGCTGCAGACCTTACCGGCAGTGGTTAAATAACCCAAATTCCAGTCGAACCTGCACCTGGGAGGTAAATTGCGGGATTCAAAAACTATGTTTAAAAAGACTGGATTGTTGTAAATTTTGAAAATTTGCATCATTGCCTTTAAATAGTTCTGAGCCGTAGGTGAGTGTTGGAAGAAACTTGGTGTCAATCACTTGAAGCAGGTAGGAATTGGATGGGCACTTTAGTTATGTATTTGTTATGGATATTGGTGTTTGCAGAGAAGCAGATGACCTTTGCTTTATTATAGTTAAAGAATAGTCCAAGCACCTCTGTTTATTCCAACAGTTTGGTTATCATTCGCTGGAGGCCAATTAAGGTCTGGCTGCATAAAACTATTTTGTTTGCATATTGTAAACTTCTGACTTGGTGGTTTGCTACCTTGGGTGGGTCTCTTTAGACTTCTGACAGGGTGGCATCTAAATCTGCTGTAAAGATATTAAATAAACTAGGGCTAGGACACATCCTTGTTTTAAGCCTCTATGCGTCGGGATCGATACTGTGTTTCTCTCTCCGTTGCCTAGCTTTAACTGGACCCAAGTTGGTGAATACAGGTTTGTTATAGCTCTCAGTAACTTCGGCGGGACTCCCCATTTTGCCATCTTTGACCATAAGAGTTCTCTTGGTACCATGTTGAAAGCTGCTTTTAAATCCACGAAGCAGGTGTACAATTTGGTGGACTTTTGTAGGCCTTTTTCAGCAAGGAGATTCAAAGCCTGGAGATTACTCATTGTGCTGGTGCCTGGTCTGAAACTGGTTTGTGCAATTGGAAGGATCTTGCTGGAGGTGACCCATTTTTAAAGGTCTTTGAGGAGATTTGAGTCATATAATTTGGCTTCAAAGTCTATGAGAGCACTTAATCTGTAGTTTGCCAGATCTGATCTACTGCCGGCTTTGAAAATTGGATGAAGGATGCTGCCTCTCCATGATACAGGTATGCCATTTGTTAGTAACACGTGGTTTAACAGAGGGGTAAGGTGCTCAGCCCAGAAAGGTTGGTCAAACTTGAATAATGCATTCGGTGGGCCATTTGTGCCGGGCACCTTGTCTGACCTGAGTTTTTCAAAACTTTCTCTACTTGGTTTTCCTTTAGCCATTTTCCTTCAGTCTAATTTTCAAGAGGCTCAATTTTGAATTCATTCAGGACTTGGTGATGATCGACCACTGGTGCTTGTTTATCAGAGGTGTTTAGATGTTCTATCGAGTCTGCCTTGGGTGTGTTTGCTTTGTGATGTTGGAAGGAGCTGTTCACTATGTTGTTTATTTCTGCCCAAACTTTTTTGTTGTTATTTGATTTACTTGTTTGCAACAGCTTTAGCCAGATGCTAGTTTGATGTGATTTCTTTTCTGACCATACGTCCTCTGAGAAAGTTGATTTGAAACTTTCTGTTTGCACAGTTTGTTGGTGCCTTTCTCCGAAGTCCTCTAATCTCCTTGTGTAAAATCCTTTTTTTCCATAATAGCGAGTTTGTAAAGCAACTTGCTTCTTTCCTAGTTCTGTTTTCATTTTGCATATGAAGTGGTGAGAATTTGGAAATGAGAGTTGTTATCATGTGGTTCCAGGTTTTCCATGTTACCTGCAGATTTGTGTCTAGCTTGGTTGTCATCAACTTTTTTTATAACATTTATTAGAATAGATGTGTCTTTATCCTTCGGTACTAGCCTTTTCAAATTATAAGCGCTCAGGCATTCCTGCAAATCATTGCTTGGTGTGGCTCTTGGAAGATAAATGAGGAGCTCAATGAGCTGAGGATAATGGTCACTCTCTAGTCGGGTGTGATTTGGTAGCTGGCAGTCATTTGAAAAAGCTCCAGATCGACTAAAGTATAGTCTAGGATAGAGTTTGTATACTTGGAACTTTGTTGGTTGAGGCAGCTGGTTGGTCCTGTGGAAGACGGCCATTTAAGGCAAAGATCCCTACGTTGGATTACCTTGATAATCAATTCTGCGATGGTTGGCGATTAGTAAGGGAATGTTTTCCCCATTAGATTTAAGATGTTGTTTTCCTTGAAGTGTGTCAGTTTGTAATAAAAACATATTGAAGTCACCTGACAACAGAATACCGGCTTGCTGTAAGGTGGATTGTAATGATTTGAGTAAAGCTATTAAAGACTCTATTTTATCTGGGGGTTTTTCTGTGCCTGATGAGTGTACACATTCCAAATTAATAGTGAGTCTATCTGAAATTTGCTTGGGATTTCTCTATTTAGATCTTGTAGCAAAGGGATTTTAATGCATCGTTTCCAGGTTTTGCCTCGATCGATCAATTCTGATTTCCACCGTAAATCTATTGCGATGTAGATCGAAAGTCCACCAGAGGCCCTACCTGTTTTTTTGATCTTGCTTTTTGTTGGTACTCTTTGAAGCCCGTGGTCGGCGTAGGTGTCATGGCTCAGGTCTCCTGCAGTAGCAGGATGTCAAATTCTTGAAAAAAGATAGTGAAGTCGACCTCCTCAGTCTTGCTGCTGAAGCCATTGATGTTCCAAGAGCAGAGCTTTAGATGACTTTTTCCTTGGGACGCGCGGACGCATACTCATGCCTCTCTCTTGGTAATTGCAGCGCCACTTGTTGATATTGAGACTAGTCTTGTATGACTAACTGCTCTGCATGGAGCAAATGCGTATGTTTAGCTTTCTATCCAGGGCATGATCAGCTGACCCTGTAGCTCCACGAATTACATCACTGTTTGTAGTAATGCTGTCTTTTGTTGTTTTGCATAGGTGACCTGGATACCGTTCTGTTTCCGTTATTTTCATTTCTATTCCCCATTTTGAGAAGATATCACTATGGCGCCATACATCTATGGTGCTCATAGGGTTGCTCCAGGTTATCACCGTAATATCTTCTCTTGATCCATCTGTATCTGATTTAAATTTTATGTTTAAATATGGTTAGTATTGAGACATTTTAGAGTATCAATTGTGCTAGCTAGTTGTAATATTGCACTATGATTGAGTATGTTGTGGCGTCCTCTGGATCTGTAATGAAGAATTATTTCCAAAATTAGTGGCCCTTCAGATGGTGTATGAACTACATTACTTGATTCGATCTCTGTACCATTTCAATATGAGCAATACTGGATTTCATGTGATCTGTTTTCACTTGCAAAAGACACACAATTGATGGATGGTATGCAGAACATATCAAAACATTCACCCCCAGTCAAGGGATCTTGTTAAATCCATCATTCTTTTGCCCACCATGCCCCCCCAGTTTAGACCTGGCCATATGCAAATCCGTCTTGACCCTGTGCCTCATGGGAACAGTCCAGCCCGAACTGCTAAGCCAAGTCCTCTCTGGACCGGAAACACGCATCCTAGGACCGGTTTCGGGGTTTTTACTTGCAGCAAGATTTGTTTTATTTGGATTTTGAGCCAAAGTAATTGCTGGCAGCTCTTTTTATCTGGCTCTCTACTTGCTCACTGTTTGGTCTACGCGGCACTGTAAGAGTTGGATGATTATGATGCGTTTTGACTTGAGTCTGCCCTTCGGCCACCTCTTTTCTATTGTGTGAGTTCGTTTGTTTTGGAAAGTATTGGAGTATAGTTGGTTGTTCTGGCCGATAATTGTTCGATAAATTACCATAAATTATTTGGTCTGAATCTGAGGAGTTTGAGAAGGAAATTGGCTGTAGGGTGTCTGTGGGACAGCTGTCATTGTGAATGTTTGAAACCGGAGTTGCTATTTAGTCTTCATGCTGCTCCGTTTGCAGTTTAGGTTTGAACATTTTTTTATAGGTGATCATTATAGTTGTAGGTCTAGGGCCCCTATTTCCAAGATCTCCTGGCATTTTAAGTCTGGCAAGGGATTTGGTGACGGGCACATGCTGTCCAGATAATTCAGTTTGTATTTGGGGGGGCCTCTTGTTCCTGATTTCATGTGTATGGAGGCATCTGGACCTTTTCTTGAAGCTTTATTGTTTTATTATTCCTTGATTTTCTCAAACGCTTGCGTTCCCTCTTGTTAGAGGAAACCTTTGTTTCTGTGCCTGCAAATTTGAGTCTGTTGCAATAGGTGACTGGCCTCCACATTGGTGGTTTGTTAGTGTGAGTGCTGACTGCAGGTCGACAATGGGTGGTTGAGTTGCATCTACATTGCGCGTAATGCAGTCTCCTTCCTTCTCACTTTCCTGTATATTTGTTATATTAGAAGAGGCCAGTGTGTTCTGGCTTGAATCTGCTGAGATGCCGATGACATCAGTACCCTGATAGACAATGGAGAAACCGCAGCCCTCATCCTCCTGGACCTGTCAGCCGCAATCGACACGGTCTGCCACCGCAATCTACGAACAGGCCTCTACGATGCCGGAATCCAAGAGAAAGCCCTGGGCTGGACCACCTCCTTCCTCTCCGGCAGAACACAGAGCGTCTGCCTCCCCCCCTTCCGCTCCGAAGCCACCTAGATCATCTGCGGCGTACCCCAAGGATCATCTCTCAGCCCAACGTTGTTCAACGTCTACATGGCACCACTCGACCACATCGCACGACGGCACGACCTCAACATCATCTCCTACGCCAACGACACCCAGCTGATCCTCTCCCTCACTAAGGACCCCCACACCGCCAAAACCAACTTCCACAAAGGAATGAAGGCTGTCGCCAACTGGATGAGGAACAGCCGACTGAAGCTGAACTCGGACAAGATGGAGGTCCTCATCCTTGGATCCACCCCCTCGACCTGGGATGACTCCTGGTGGCCGACTGCACTAGGAACACCTCCAACACCCACCAACCATGCACGAAACCTAGGGGCCATCCTCAACTCTACCCTTTCCATGACGAAGCAGGTCAACGCCGTCTCCTCCTCCTGCTTCAACACCCTCTGCATGCTTTGCAGGATCTTCAAATGGATCCCCACCAAAACAAGAAGGGCGGTCACCCAGGCCATCGTCAGCAGTAGACTGGACTACGGAAACGCACTCTAAGCAGGAGCCCCGGCCTAACTCCTGAAACAGTTTCAACGCATCCAGAACGCCTCCGCACGCCTGATCCTCGACATCCCATGCCGCTGCCACATCACACCCCGCCTGAGAGACCTACACTGGCTCCCTGTCAACAAGAGGATAACCTTCAAACTCCTCATCCACGCACACAAGGCACTCCACAACACCGGACCAACGTACCTCAACAGCCGACTCGGCCTCTACACCCCCACCCGTCAGCTCCACTCCGCAGACCAAGCCCTTGCCACTGTCCCCCGCATCCGAAGAGTGACCGCCGGCGGCAGATCATTCTCCCATCTCGCCGCCAAGACATGGAACACCCTCCCCATCCGCCTGTGGCAGACCGAAGACCGTCTGACCTTCAGAAGACTTCTCAAGACCTGGCTCTTCGAACAGTAGCAGTTTCCCCCTCCCCCCTAGCGCCTTGAGACCCTCGCGGGTAGGTAGTGCGCTTTACAAATACCATGACTGATTGATTGATTGATTGATTGATTGATTGAGATCATGTTCCGCAGTTTTACTTCTGCCAAAATATCTGTCAGTATGGAAGGAATGGATTTTAGAAGGTGCATAGTACTGGAACATTGGCATTCATGATACATGGTATGGGGATCCATTTGAACCCCTTCAATTAGAGAATTTAGATTTTGTAGTTTCTTCTCAATGCCAGAAACATGGGTCGCTAAGACGTGCAAAAGGTCAACATCGAGCTCTAATTTTTCTGAGTGATAGGAAAGTGCTGTTGAAATGGTCTCAATTGTATTAATAAAAAAAGTCCATAAAGGTGCTAAGAGTGGAGGAGGAACTTCTATGTGCTGAGTGTTGTTACATTTCTTTGGGTGAGAGGTGTCACTTAATTGGCTCATGTTATATCCTCCGTAAATTCCCTTGCTGGAGGGCTACTCTGTAACCAGTGATTATATGCTAGTGCTCTCTCCTTGAGACATGGTAGAATTGGCTTATACCCAACTGGCATATTTGCTAAAGTTTCGGTCCTTGTGACCAGGGCCTGTAAATTAAATGTTAATAGTGGGCTTGCAGCACTGATTGTGCCACCCACTTAACTGGCATGTTAAACGTGTCTCATTTTAATCCAACAATCATGTATTTATAAAGCGCGTACTAATCACCCCTAAGGGTTTCATGGCGCTCGAGCCATCGGGGAGATTAAGTTAGCTATTGCCCAGAGTCAAATGGTGGTGAACTGAGCTGATGCTGGTGCCAGGGATCGAACCGTAGGTGCCATGCTCCAGAGTCAGCCACTCTGGCGGCTGTACCACACCTCTCCCAGGTCTGCCATTGAAGACTGTGTGTGCAGTTTGTAAACTGGCATTTTGACCGAGCAAAATTAACCTTTTGCCTGGCTGAAACCTTCCTTTTAATACATAAACTTCACCCTTGGTTTAGGCCCTGGACAGCCTGAAGGGCAGGTTGCAGTGTATTTAAAAAAGGGGACATTCACTTAGCTTTAGCTGAAAAACTTTTACATTTGTTTTTCACCACTACAAGGCCTACCTCTCCCATGGGCTAACATTTGAGTTACCATATTACCTCTAATAAGTGAGAATTTCCAAATGGGAGCAGGTATTCTGTTCATGTTTGATGTCTTTAGAACTATAATGAAAAATCTTGTCTTATGGTGAAGTTGGATTTTAAACTTGAATTTTTAAAAATGCCACTTTTAGAAAGATGGCATGTTCCTGTCCTAGCCATTTAGTGTCTGCAGCCTGTTACTTGGTCACATGACTTGGAGTAGCCAGCAGTTGGGCTTTGTGTATTCCTCGTAGACAGCCACACACAATAAAGAGTTTAGGTGTGCCAGATGGACCATCACTGGCAGGGTAGGAGAGTGTAGTTGGCCTCAGCCCTAGGTACACTTAAATAGGATATGTCCTGCCTCCATACCAAGGGCTGCATACCCACTGTACTCAGTTTGGAGTCAGGACAGGGAAGGCAGGATGTCTGGGGATTTCCAAGGGAAAGCTCTAGAAGCTTTTCACACTTCAAGGAAGGTCAAGGTATAAATATTGGACCCAAAAAACACCAACTCTTAATTGGTCTCAATACACGTATGGGCCTGTGGATGCTCTGCAAGAAATAAGGACTGCTGTACTGCTGAAAGCACTGCCATTCTGCTGGACTGCTGCTCCAAAGAACTGCTGCCCTGCTGTGCTGTCCTACTGCCTGTTGCCCTCTTACGTGAGTGAGAAGGACTGGACCTGCACCTGTTAAACCCACGGCCACAAAGTGACTCCAATGGGCTCACTGACCGGCCTCCTGACTAGAGCCTCAGGGACAGAAGGCTCCAACAACCTTAAACCCAGCACCTGGACTTTGCAATCTGTGAGTCCTACTTTTCCAGTGGTGCCACCCCAACCCTGTCCCCCTAGAAGGGGGCCTGAAGATACTCTGCCAGCACATTTGTGGATCCAGCAGTACCGAAGTTTCTCCTCTGCTGTGTGACACAACCAGAGCAGAACTGATGCATTGCTTCTGCTGTGTGGATTCTCCCTGCACAAAGACTCCACATCGACCTCGCAGCCCGCATTGGAACAGCTGCTGTGTAAAAACTTCACCAACACAGGCCCTGACATCGCAAATCCCTCTCAGCTCTTCAGAACAGATGCATCACCTCGACTGTAAGGCATATCCTTGACACCGGATTTCTCATTGCATGCTGTGATTGACGGGATCATCGACAATGATGCAGGAGCTTGCATCACAGGTCCACAGGCCCCGGAACCGACTCATCACCTTGGCTGGGCGACGCATATTCAACATGTTGCCTCACAACCAGGATTTAAGGTGCTCTTGTTTAGCAGGCCTAAGTGGATCCCAGTAGTCAGTCTGCGCTACATCATGGTCATCCTGAACTTGTGATTTCTTCAAACAGATATCCACAGTTAGCACTTTGCACTTATTGAAACTATATTTGGCACCATATTTACTGACGCGCACTGTAATCGCCTGCTTCAGCCGTGAGGGGAACGGCTTATTTCACTTCAGTACCTCCCTACCACAGACCCTAATTCGCTACGCCGTGAGGGGAACGGCCAGCTTGTTCACCGGCCACCGGGTCTTGCCGTGAGGGAAATGGACATCAGCGGACTACATTACCCAGCAGGCTCCGGGTGGCACTGGTCAATTGCGTCACTGCAGCGCCCAGCCCAATAAATGCCCAGCAGCCCTCCCGCAGCGCGGGACGCGCACTGTAATCGCCTGCTTCAGCCGTGAGGGGAACGGCTTAGTTCACTTCAGTTCCTCCCTACCACAGACCCTAATTCGCTACGCCGTGAGGGGAACGGCCGGCTTGTTCACCGGCCACCGGGTCTTGCCGTAAGGGAAACGGACACCAGCGGACTACATAGCCCAGCAGGCTCCGGGTGGGGCTGGTCAATTGCGTCACTGCAGCGCCCGGCCCAATAAATACCCAGCAGCCCTCCCACAGCGCGGGACGTGCACTGTAATCGCCTGCTTCAGCCGTGAGGGGAACGGCTTAGTTCACTTCAGTTCCTCCCTACCACAGACCCTAATTCGCTACGCCGTGAGGGGAATGGCCAGCTTGTTCACCGGCCACCGTGTCTTGCCGTGAGGGAAATGCACACCAGCGGACTACATTGCCCAGCAGGCTCCGGGTGGCGCTGGTCAATTGCGTCACTGCAGCGCCCGGCCCAATAAATACCCAGCAGCCCTCCCGCAGCACGGGATGCGCGTGGGCGTGCCCGGGCCGCGCCCGGTCAAAGCCCGGGCAAAGGGCGGGCCCGTCTGCGCCCGTCATCACCAGGAGGAGGCTGGGCTGGGCCTCCCCCTATTCCACTGAAACTCTGAGCAATTGACCCAAGGTACTGTTCGCTATATCAAGACTGACACCATTAGCTAGTCATCTCATTTGATATCAGTGTCTGCGTATCATCAGATTGTTGAGATAAGTTCTCCCAATGGGGAAGAGGAAATTAACGGAGGGAGGGGGTCCATTGCCAACTAAAAGAGGGAAAAAGATCAAGAAAGTCTCCCATGCGGCCAATAATTGCGTTCTCACCAGGATCGAAGGCATTGTGAATGAATGCGAAGATATTCTGGGTGAGAGTAATAACTCCATGGCAGCTGCGAGCACAATTGATCCTGAGGAAGTGTTAGTATTGGCCCAACAATATGAAAGAGCTGTTCCCACTATGTTTACTAGGAAATCATTAAAAAAATTACCAACTTTGCCAGTACACAATCCACCAGAGGGTATTCCTGGGCCCTCCTCTCCACAAGAAAACTTAGGCCCAAGTGATTCCTTGGGAGCAATCAATAAGGGAAATGTTCACGAAGGTCCGTTGGACCAAATACTTTGCTCAAATAGATTTGCAGCTCTAGACCCCAGCCCCGTAGATAGTCGAACCTCTATCCCGAATCTAGCAGGTGTGGCTGAGCCCCCTGTTAATTCAGTACATTGCAGTCTGTGTGGCTCCCACAATGCTGCTCTCCAACAGTGAGAGGAACTTCTTGAAAGGGAATTGGCCACGTTGAGGGAAAAGGTCGATGTGCTTGGACACAGGCACCCCGGCCCAGCCACCCTACCCCCCATACCTACAAGGAAGAGCTTAGCTAGGGGGGGTGGGGAAGTGTTCTGGGGAAAATGGGCGTGGGCTAGTGTCAGGCCAGGTGTCCCGGGTCCAATCCCCTAATCATGGCTCTCTTCCCCTTAGTAATCTTAGTAATCCTATTCTACATTTTGAGTTTGATCTGGGTAAGGATATTGGAGGTAAGACATTAGAACAGTTCCACTCAAGAGCTAAACGTGATAGAACTGCACTGACTAGAGAAGGGCCGATTTATCAAACATGTTTAGGGCCCAATAAGGACAACCTATATATGAGGAATCCTATCTCTACAATTTTTATGACCAAGGTTCCAAAACCCCTGAGCAACCCCAGCCCCGAAACCCAGGAATCTCTCCATAATGAAGTAATCCATTGAATAAGACACGTGAGAGGCTGTAGGTCGGTAATACGGGAGGACCTGGCTAAAGTTAAGAAAATACAGTTCCGCTTTTCCCCATTGTGGTCATCTGAAGGAGAAGGGATTGAGTCCGGGCTGAGCACAGTTGATTGACTGGTTACTACACTCCCGCCAGCATCGGATATTAGACTAAACACTGTGGGAAGAGCCGTCCCTCACTCCTGTTCTAATATTAGGGGGGTTGGGTTAGGGGCGTGGGCGAGACCATTGGATAACCATATTAGGCACATTAGCGCCAGAAGTATCCATACCAATGACAGTGCTCCAGTGACCATTCGCTTTCTTTCCTGGAACATTTCTGGGTTGCAGAAAAAACTGCCATTACCAGAGTGGAACAACTTCATAGACAAGCAAGATATCTGTCTGTTCCAGGAGACCTGGAGCATGGTTCCCCTCTATAAGTCTGGGTTCACCACCTACTTTCTCCCAGCGTTAAACTCAGGGAAAGGTCGACCAGCAGGGGGGCTTCATATCTGGTTAAATATCGCTCTGAATTGGTCAACCTACATGCAAACATCCCCCACTAAGGACACCTGACAGTGAAAGGCCCCAAAAACGGTTGAAATGTGGAAATATTCAACGTATATGCCAGAGGGTCTCCCGGGGCACAAGTTTCCTCCACCATAGCAGCCCTAGAGAGCGAGCTGTCCAGTATTAACCCCAATTCAGTTGTCATTGTGGCAGGAGATTTTAACTGTACTTACGAACCCCTTTGTGCCGAGGATATTTTGGGCACTGGTGTACAGGATAACAAATTCGCAATACCCCATCTTAGTTTAGCCTCAATTACGAAGTGGACACAAAGGGCCATACAAATGAGTGCTCCAAGAGTGGAGCACAATTTAAGAGCAGTAAATGGTAGGACACGCTCTGATAAGTGTGGGGCCAATACATACAACAGGGCCAATTGTCCATCAAGAATTGAATATATCCTATTGGACATACGACTCTGGAATGATTTGGCCGATATGGACATCTTACCACCACAAGATAGTGATCATAATCCGTTATGCATGCTTTTAAACAATAATTGGACAACTGTTAGGCCCCAAAATGAACTGAGATTGGCAACAAAAGAAGTAGTGACCTCTAATTGCAAACGACGCCTTAAATGGCACAGGGTCTCATTTGAGGAAGACAAATTGTGCAAAATTAGAGACCTTATTGAACTGAAGGCTTTCGAGGCCGATTTGCTTGGAGTGACTCCTGTGGGAACTCAGAGCTCTCCACTCCCATCTTTTTATCAAAAAACCATCGTAAAGTTGGGAATGTTTTTTACTACATAGGATTGCCCTGCCTCCAAAAAGATTCCTAGGCCTTCCAATCTGTGGTACTCCAATACATGTAGAGAAAACAGACGTATGCTGACTGTAGCTCTCCAACGTAATGATACTTCCCTTGTCAGACTGGCCAGAGAAGAGTATTCCAGGGCAATCGATCAAGCCAAGCGAATCTGGGAAGAAGCGCATTGGCAGGACCTTAAGGCTGCTTCCTCTTTGAAGGACACTACCTTGTTTTGGAGTCTTATCCATAAAGGTAGCCAGAAGGGCGATTTGATACCTAATCACATTACGGAACTGCAGTGGCACACACACTTTTCTGCTCTGTACAATGAGGGCGACGGCCCTCTATCTCCAAATGTTGAAGAGCCGTCTTCACTCCTGACAGTTTTTCCACCATTTGAGCCTCTTGAGGTGGTTAGCCCAGTTGACCTTTTCGAGCACAGTGAGGTTCTCTTTGCCATTGAAGGGTTAGCCTCGGGAAGAGCGGCGGGCCCTGACGCTATCCCCGGCGATCTTCTCCTTCAAGAACCTAAATTATGGGCTGACTTTATTTTGCCTATATTGAATCTTGTCCCCAGAGGCCACCCCGTCCCGGACTCTTGGAAAGGTGCCGAAGTGGTAGCTATAGATAAAAAGGGGAATAGGGAGGATCCTGCCAACTACAGGCCGATAAGTTTAATCAATGTAATCCAAAAGGTGGTTGGTAGGGTCCTCCTTATGAGGGTGAGGTCACGGATGGACGAGGGTAATGTGCTCTCGCACTTCCAGGCGGGCTTTAGACAAGGGGTGGGCACGATGGACCAGGTCTTCCGGTTTTACATGACCTACTGGAAAACAGTGGTCATTGGGAAAGGCATTCTATACCTGGCCTTTATCGATCTCAAGACCGCGTTTGACCTGGTCTCCCGTGCCAATTTATGGTGGGTACTGTCTGATTTAGGATTTCCCCCTATGCTACTCGATATCATTAAGCGCCTCCATGAGGGGAACTATGCAAGAATTAGGTGGGGAAATCAAGGCCAGCTGACAGAAAGTGTCGCAGTCAATAGGGGAGTACGCCAGGGTTGTGTGTTGGCTCCAACTTTGTTTTCCCTCTTTATAAATGGGGTGGTTGACCATTTGAAAGAGGTTCCATCTGATTCCCTGTCCCTGGCAGGAGAAAAATCCCCTACCCTCCTCTTTGCTGACGATACCCTTTTGATGTCAAAAACCCCAAGTGGCCTGCAAAGGTTGCTTGATAGGTTCAGCCAGTTTTGTGTTGCACGGGGTTTAGTAATCAACACCACTAAAACTAAACTAATGTTATTATCTCCATCTAAACGCTTCAGGAATGACATCACACTGAATGGCACATTATTAGATACTGTTGATTCCTTTGACTATTTGGGTATTCGGATCAACAACATGATGAAATGGAATAGCCACTTAGCCAAAATGCTTTTTAATCACAAGAGGGTGACGGGGGCTGTTCTACTAGAACAGCGCCTCACTTCTAGTAGATTAGTCACTCCGGCCCTTACAGTCTATGATGGGAAAGCATTACCCTCAGCACTATATGGGGCTGAGCTATGGGGGGTTGAGAATGTCAGCGAGCTGGAGAAATCCGAGAACAACTTTTTAAGAAGTTTGGTTTCTCTTCCACTCTCTACCCCCTTGACACCCCTCCGGAAAGACATGGGTAAGCGTTCTATTAAGGACATAGCCAGATTGCGCCCGCTGCTTTTTTGGGTCCGTTTGAGACAAACCCCCGAATTGGCCCACTATGCCATTGCCTTGAATGAGATTATTCATTTAAATACAGGTAACAAGATCAAATGGATATGCAAATTAAAACAGCTGGTCACAGATATTGGATTTGGGGAGGCATGGGTTAGTCAGACTCCACCTGCAAAGCAAATCATAAGAAAAGCATATTGGGATTGGGTGTGGGGAGTGGAAGCCCGAAATACCAACCGCGGGTCTCTTACAGATCAGTTCCTGGAGCACAAGCTCGTGGCCAAAATTGAGCAGTATCTCGATTTTATTCAATCCCCACGAGACAGAACGCTCTTTATGAGACTCAGATTCGGCACGCTCCCGCTCAACGCTTTTGTAGCAGGCTGGAAAAGTCCGAGAGTAACATCTACCAAATGTCCTGGTTGCTCTGCCCCCCTAGAATCCATCCCCCACTTCCTCTTCGCGTGCCTGGCTTATAGGGCGGTAAGGAGAAAGTGGCTCAGACCAATCTGTAGAAATATGGGTTTTACGGACTACAGGGTGGCATTACGCTTTATTCTAACCAATGTTTCTTCACTTGCTACGGTTTGCGGGGTAGCTAAATATTTGGGGTGTGCTTGGCTAATACGTACTAAAATGTTAATGTCCTGCAATAGCTAGGCCCTCAGAGTTAATGCATATTTTGTGTGCACATTGGGTACTGTTTTTATGGTCTTATATGTACATATTCTCTTTTATACTATTTTATATTGCTATATGATGCATAATGCTGATTTTTATGTTGAACCATATTTGGTGTACTTTTATGATATTTCATATCGAATAAAGTAACTTGAACATATATTGTAATCTTTTAACCTAATTATCTCTGGTTCTACTAATTGGATTTTTGTATTTTGGGCTTGCTTTATTTATTAAAATTTACTAAATTTGTCTAAATTAGTGTGGGATTTTTCTTGCGTTGTGTTTTCATTTTATTACTGTTTGAACTGCTGTATAAATACTTCACACATTGAATCTCATTTAAGCCTCACTGCTCTGTGCCAAGCTATTAAAGGGTTGAGCACAGGTTAAATTGGGGTTTCCTTGTGCCTCACCCTGACAGGGATTGTGGTTGCTCCTTACGCAAGGCATTAGCCACCTCACCCAGTAACCTAATGAATGTGAAAAACAGCTGCAGAAAAACATCTTTATAAAGTGTGATTAGTGCCTGATGTTTTGTTTAAAGTAGAGTCGCTTTAATGATAATGCTTATATGTTTATATACTCTCATTATTTACAGATTTTCACTCTTGTCATCTTTGAAGCTGCATATATATATATATGATATTACTGTCAGAAAGATGTCCTTAGAATCTTAACGTTTCCAAATAGTAGTGTATGCGCTCATTCGAATAACAGCATAAAAAGTGTGGTTGTTTCAGTTCCACCAAGAGAATATTGGCATTGGTCAGAGCTGTTTATTTAGAGACTTGTTCCAGGCCTTGGTGTAAGATAGAATGTGAAGGATTACTGCTCTAGATTTTAAGTACAGTGATGTTTTGTTTAGGGAAGATCATTATGGCTCAAAGGAGGAACCAGTTTTTAATGTCAAGTCTTTTGACCAAAGAATGCCTCTATTGGATAGGACTCGCCTCTAACGAAAAGTCCAAAATTGGCTCTTGATTGACTCAAGGTTTTCTTTAGACATAATCTTTGGGTTGAGTCCTAGGTCCTGACACCCTATTTCTGAACCACGGTAGCACTTCTGTGAATGCCCTGTAGTGCTTTCAGATGGGCTGAAAGTTCAGGATTAGATCAAAGATGTGACCTGAACAAAGCTTTTTGAAAGGCAATGTGGTGCTTCATTTTTTTACTCGGAGTTCAGTTCTCAATACTGGCATTGGGCCTATGTGCAGCAGGCATTGTAGGAAGTTGTTCTCAGTTGTTTGCAGATTTAATGATCTTTTGTGACCGCAGATCTCAGCTCCATTCAAATTGCTACTTTGACTTGCATTTAGTAGGCAGTGATAGTTGCCCCAACTAACCTGTTACCACATTTATTCGAATAGCATAATATGGCTCAGAGTACTGGCTGATTGC
The DNA here is from genome assembly GCF_964204655.1 of Triturus cristatus. NCBI lineage: Eukaryota > Metazoa > Chordata > Amphibia > Caudata > Salamandridae > Triturus > Triturus cristatus. The sequence continues at coordinate 465,501,241 of NC_140589.1, forward strand.
TGAGCCCAGGTGACATTGGTGTCCAGTCATATTCTCAGATAATCATAAGAATGCATTCGCTCAATTGCTGTGCCATGGAAATTGACGGTTGATTTTTGCTTTGACTTTGACTTGAGTAGCATAAACGTAGTCTTTTGGTATTGATGATTCCATTTTTGCATGTGCAAAAGGTCTCAAAGCCATTTAGTAAGAGGTGCATTGCAATGTCTGTACTTGTCAGAAAAGACAGCATCATCTGCAAGTAGGCAAATTGGTATTTGACCTTTTCCCAACTTGGGGACATCCAGGTTAAGGGCAAAAACTGGGTACAGAGAAGATTTTATCAGCTTTGAAGGGACAGGCACAATTGTGGTGATTGATGCACTTTGGCATAAGGAATTCTCAGAGACACTCATTGGACTACCTTAGTAGGGTTATCCCTGAACAATCCATCCGTTGGGTTCCCAGAGACGCTTTGGTCCTTGGTTTGTTCTTTATCAATAACAGTGGGGCAAGTAATTGATTTGCCAATTGCATGACCAGGAGATTTGATGATTTGATTTGTTTCCACTGCAGGATTTGTGGTGGTGCTGGTTTTAGGTCTGGTTACCCACATGGTGATTAAGGGAAGGGGGGTTTAGGATCATCCACTTACTCCTTTTCAGTGACAGCTGTGGGACAGCTACACTGACTAAGTAGCATTAGAAATACATAGATGCAGATTGTGGGACCTGATTCCGGGGTTGCAAGAACGTGGGATGTTCAGTGGTTGAAATTACACCCCTGGCATTGCTCTATAGTGTTTTGAGTGCTTGGAGGCACTTGTTCTCTTGAATGCAAAGTTGCCGGGCTAGTTCTCTTTCTACCTACAGAAGTTTTCCAAAATGAGGAACTGGGACTTGGGAGCACCTTTGGAGAGTTCAGAGTTCCAAAGCGTCTATGGCACTGCTTAGCCCACCCAGACCTACAGTCATAAACCACACCAATGCTGCCTTCTTGGCTGCCACGTACAGCACCTCACTCGCACACACTACCAGGATTCCCCCACCCCTTATTGCCTTAGGCTGGTTCTCCTCTTCCTGTTGGCTCTCCAGCTGAATGAGGCACAGCAGCTCTGGAGATGACAGATGGGCAGAGGACCAGCTGTAAGGTAAGTGCCACAGCGACATGCAGGGTACAAGACACTGGCTGCTTGGTGGGGTTGCCATTTGCTGCTTACCACTTCGTCAGCCTCTTCTTACGTCTCCTTGTTTTGCTTTGATATTAGCAAGGGGAAGCGTTTGTGATGAAGTGTACCTCGTTGTTGAATGGGTTGTGAGTTGGGGGAAGCCAAGGGGTAGCTGGATAGGTGCTGGCAAATCTTATGGCTGCCCTCTCCGAGTTCTGTCATTTGTCCATGGGCTGTGCACCTTGCAGTTTTGTGTACCCTCCGCAGACTCAGCTGTCAAAGCCTTCATTCCTCTAATCTCAGACCCCCAGACCTCTGACAGAAGCATCGTCATAGAACATGACCTCAGCACTTATTGATTTGCATGCCATTGTCTTTTTATAATGAGAAACTAGAGGACTGTTTGTTCTCTTGCACCTGAATCTTGATCTATGTTGAGTTAATGTACATCATTGGTCCTCATTGACAAATTGATGGTATAGCTGTGGCATAACCATCAGTGCAGAGGTTGAGGGGGTGTTCCAGGCTTTGGCAGCGAGCTGGGAGAAGGAGTGTCCCCCGAAGTGGCTGTGGTGGAAACATGGTGTCTGAGCGAGAGCGAGGTGTGCGGAGCAGAGGTTTCTGGTAGGTTGGTGGAAGATCAGGCAGTGGTTAATGTAGGCTGGTCCTTGGTTGTGGAAGGCTTTGTAGGCATGGGTCAGGAGCTTGAAATGTCATCTCTTCTGGACAGGAAGCCAGTGGACGTCTTTTAGATGATGTGTGATGTATGTCCTCTTGTGCAAGTTGTGGATCAGTCTGGGTGCTGTGTTCTGAATTGACTTGAGTCTTTGCATGAGTTTGGTGGTGGTGCTGGTATAGAGTGCTTTGCTGTAGTCAAGCCGGCTGGTGATGAGGGCCTTCGTCACAGTTCTCCTCGTGCTGATGGGAGGCCATCTGAAGATTTTGCAGAGTATGCAGATCATGTGGAAGAAGGCTGAGGAGGTGGCATTGACCTGACGTTTCATGGAGAGTTCGCTATCCAGGATGATTCAGAGGTTGAAGGCATAGTCTTACAGCTTGGGGGTAGTATAAAGAATGGGGGCCCTAGGCAATACATATGAAGACTTGAGGAGTTGGTATCTGAAACTGGCCAAGGGCACGTGTGCCCAGCCCCTTTTATTGACCGGGGCACATATCCTGTGACACCTATGATGGATGGGTGTGGGGTGATAGTGTAAGCCAGCCCTGGGGAGTGGTTGGTACAACCATACAATTCGGAACACTAGAACAGTGACCAGCCGGTCGCTACTTCCCTCCCAAACATTATTGTAAATGGAACAACAAGTCCAACCTGTGAGAGAGAACAAAACAACAAACAAAACTTCACAGAATCTATCAGGCTGATTTCCGGACAGGATGAGTGGACAGGTGCAGCCAGGAGCACCAGGCATCACAGCACGCCTCCGCCATTTTAACCAGACTGCTCTGGGCATGAATGGCAGTGTATCTGGATTTCTCGCTCACCAGTTTGAATGATCACAGTTCACATGGGCACTACGGATCCTGCCCCCCTGAACTCAATGTGTGGGAGTCTATATCCACTGTCTATATACACTGTTTGCTGTGAGGGTGCATGAGGAGCAATAGTGAAAGCCTGTGGATGATACATTTTCTAAAGACGTACTGACTTTTATGAGCATCAAGCCTCTTAAGATGGATGACATCCTGGTCAGTGTTGAGGAGTCTTCCTCAGATGCCGCAGTGCTTCGAGCTACCTGATGGTGGAGCAATTTCCGACATCCTTCTCTCACCAGGATTCCCCTCTCATACTAGGATTCCCCTGAGGTCATGGGTGTCCCCTGATGTCCTCTTCACCAGGCTTCCACGGGACTGTGTTGATTTCGTCGTGTGGCTTCAATGTCGCACTATAGGCCCCTGGAGGAATCGCTACAAGACCCACCTTCAATTCACTTGCTCCACCTTGAGGGTCGGTGTTTTCAGATCAGGTTTCTCCTACCATCTGGACTGTGGTGCACTGGCACTGACAGGACAGTCTTTGGGGTAGACAGGCCCCAACAGAGATCTTCATGCATCCCGATACCTGTGGTGAGCTGCTGCAGTTAGAGCTCTCATGTCTGGATCCCTCTCTCACCTGTAATCCCTGAGGCCCTTGCCACCGGATCACCATGGTCCAGTATGGATTTGTCGGATCCTCTTAGAGACCCATGACCGAGGTCATTCAGGACATCTGACCTGGACCACAATCTAGTTTCACATGCAACCACAAAGGTGAATGGTACAAATGGTCCAATTTGCTCTCTTTTGCAAGCTTCAAGTTTGCTTGGTGTAACTGAAGACTTCTGGACAGCCAGCCTCTCATGGTGCCATAGATGCCTCACTGACCTCTGGGTGTTCATGGGTACAGTGCTTCACTGTAAATGTCCACGGCTCCTGAGATGTTCCTGGGGATGCACTCAATGGCAATAACACTCACAGTCTTTATTCTGTACTTTGCGGTGTGCCAGATGTCTATAACACACCTTTCTCTTCTTCTTTCTTCATTTTCTTTCTCCTCGCAACGTGATCTGGTCTAATCCTGCCTTATTCTCTATCTTTTTGGCTGTGCCTCACCATGTGACATGCACTTCACATGGTTCTCCCTGGCCATGTCCTACCCCTAGGACTAAACCTTCTCCTCATCCACTGACCAGACCTCTTGTTGTAACCTGCTTCATTTCACAAACTAGGTCTTCTTCCTTCAACCTTGCACAAGTCTTCTTCTCTTACCTCTCACAGGTCCTCTTCTCTAACCTCTCACAGTTCATCTTCTCTAACTTCTCACAGGTCATCTTCGCTTGAAGATGCACTCCTTGGGCCTCAAGGTTACGTCGATTTGGCAGTCTCTTCTGCAACCACTAAAGCAGGCTTTGCCGGATCTGTCACCTCCTGTGACAACATGGGCCCTTTTCCTCACAGGGCTCTCACTCGCGGGTTCCTGTCTGTACCTTCAGTTCCTCTGACACGGTCTTTGGTGCACTTCTGATTTTTCGAGCCCTTCAACCCACACTTTAGGTGTGCCTTATGCTGGTGCATTTCACACCCAGTTCTTCCGCTTGCTGTGGCATCCTTTCACCACTAGGGGTGCAATCAGTAATTTCCACACCTGCGGTGGTGGTACATAACTGCTGGGAGGTGCACACCTCTCACCTCACTCTCTCCTGCCCTTTCTTTCTCGTCTTGGGCGCTCTCCACTGGTGCTTTGCGCTAACATACTTCCACCTTGCCTTAGAGCGTGTTCACCACTAGGACCTGTCTTTTTCTCACTGGGAACTTTCTTTACTGATGTGGTCCCTCTGCCCTCTATCCAAATGCTTGGGGCACACACCCATCTGTGGCTGAATTTATAGGGGTTTTTGGCATGAGAACACATGGCCGCTTACTCTCCCTTCACAGTTCATGTCTCTGGGCTGCTTTCACATCTTCAACTCTGGGCTCCACACACCCTATCAGGGCTGCATACCATTTTATGGCACATTGCTCTATTGTGATAGGCGCAGTAATCACCCATCCCCAGTAGGTGGCACTGCAGGTTTAATTCAAGGCCCCGGCAGCTTCCCAACACTGCGGGCCTCATGCTGTAGTCACTGAGGTCACTGAGGACACTGCACAAGTCCCAAAGGCTGCCCCGACGCTGTGGGTCTGCTCTCGCACCCTGGCCTGACAGGATCCAATTTAAAGTAGGCCACTGCTCGGCAGGCATGGCCACGCAGTTCCACCTTCCTCCCCGCAGCAGTGAAAACCAGAGACCTCATGCCTCTCTGTTTGCTAGTCCGGGCGAGGCACCTTCTTTTATAAACCACCACTTGATGCCATGCAGCAGCATACATTTCACAGGGCAGCGGCACCTCTTCCCCCGCCAGATAAGGTTTTTTTTTTCTTCACTTTAGGTGGGAGGGCACTACCGGCCTCAGAAGTGTCTTTGAGTGGGTAGGGCATTACTTTCACATGCAGCGTTTCCTTATGTACACCACTGCAAAGGCGACAGTCGCTCCCTATCCCCTCCATTGCTCCCACCCCTCTGCACCAACCTCCCTCACCTCATGGGCTGCGCAGGGGCTGGTGCATCAGTCAGGGAAACTCTGGTGCTGGGCCTCGGCAGTCTGCAATCAAGGGTCCAGACAGGCATTCCCTCTCCAGGTTTCTTCATGCCCTCCGACCCGCAGTGAATGCCAACTGACACTACCTCCAGTCACACAACCGCCATGCGTCCTTACGCCGGCTGTCCACTCATCGGGATCAGGTGAGTAACTACGGTGTGCTGCACCTCTTCTCGATGGAGGGTGGGTGTATCCAGCTGCTCCGCTTGTCTTCCCAAGCTCCAGCAATCCATTTCACCATGCTGGCCTCGCTGAATTCCTCTCCGCTTTTGCACCAGTACTTCTCTGGTCAGGCTTCCTATTCTTGCAGGGGATACAGGGCTCATGTTCTAGACGCACTACCCGTCTCTTAAACACATGTACTGCCATGACAGCTCTCCGCTGGTGTGCACTTACCGGGAACTTCCTTTTCTCTCTGGTGACAGTACGTTGCTGAGCGCAAGGCTCTGAAGCCTTACAGCATCTCCTGTCAGCTTCCTGATCGCAGAGGGCACCCACCTCATGGGCAGTGCTGGTTGCTTACTTTCGTGGCCGCTTCTTTACTGCAGAGCCAGTCACTAACATCGCAACTGGGGTATCAGCAACATGGGTGGCTGTGAAGGCCACACCAGCGGACGCCAACGCCTACATTGGGCTGCCTTCATCTCGGCTTGCATCAGCAATTTACTAACTGGCAGTAGGTGCAGGGATGGATGAAGTCATGAACTCTTTCCACACTTTCCCCTCACTACCAACGCTGCTGCCAGCTGACATGCGGGCCAAGTCCTGCTCATCGCTAATTTAAAAGGTAGGGCCCTACGTATGAACACACAGACAGGAGGAGTTGGTATCTAGAACTGGCCATGGCCACATGCGTCCGGCCCCTTTTATTGACAGGGTCACATATACTGTGACACCTGTGATGAATGGGTGTGGGGTGATAGTGTAAGCCAGCACTCTGGGAATGGCTGGTACAACCATATAATTCAGAACACTAGAACAGTGTCCAGCTGGTCACTACAGGTAGATAAAATCTACGCTGACCACCAGGAGTCGTTCCAAAAGTGGTGTGTCTGCCAAAGATCACAACTTCCATTTTCTCAGTGTTAAGTTTCAGGCAGTTGTCTTTCTTCCATTTTGCTACGTTCTTCAGACAACTGTGGAAGTTGGTCTTCGTCGAGATGGGGTCCGCTGAAAGTGAGAGGACGATCTGTGTGTCGTCGGCATAGGAGATGATGTGACTGTCCTGCGATCTATATCTGCGAGTTGCGTCATATAGATGTTGATGAAGGTTGGGCTGGGGGATGAGCCTTGGGATACTTCAAGATGGTGTGCTTGGGTTGTGAGGTGCAGGGAGGGAGGCAAACTCTCTCCCATGAGGAAGGATGCCATCCTTCTGAATGCATCATTTGTGATTCTAATACGACATAGTTGATCGATGAGTGTGTGGTGGGAGATGGTGTTGAAAGCTGCGGAGAGGTCCAGGAGGATGAGGGCAGCTGATTCTCCTCTGTGGAATAGGGCTCAAGTGTCGGCTGTTGCAGCGATCAAGGCTGTCTCGTTGCCGTGGTTGGTAAAGAAATTACTAAAAGCTATCAGTGAATATTCCTAGGCATTCATCACCCAATAACCCAGAGCCTACTAAAAAGAAAAGCACATTGCTCTTAAACCAGGGTCTGTGATTCTCCCAATTCACATAGGTTTGACCTCTGTGTATCCAGAGCATCTCTAAGAGAATGAAAATTATTTTTGTTAGGATCAATAGCTGGTGAGATTACATATAATAAAAAGATATCCGCAGATGTACAGCATTTAAGGACAGGTTAATGAGTAACAAAACTAGAGAAAAAATGTGTCATGACATTAAAAGCATTAATGCCAAAGCATGAACGTTTAAATGGAATGCTTTAGCTACAGTCCCACTGTAGTTTTTAAAGAAAAATACATATCTTGCAACAAAGTGTATGTTTACGATCACAGACTTAGAGAGCCTGTAAGTCGTCACTTAAAGATTTGACCTATTGCAGATATTAGTTTCATTAATTTGGAAAATATCGTTCATCTCTAAGTTTGCAGAAATGCTGATATCTTTCAGAAAAACTAATTTTCATGATATATTTGTGCTTCGAAATCACTCCAGGAGCTACTTCTCCACTGAGCACGGACGGCAGATGTGTGATACATGGATCTAGAAGGCTGCCATTAATCATTTGCAGCAGGTAACTTGGGCTGCCACCACTGTGTGCGTTAATGAGCAGTAGCGCACGCAAGGCACTGCGGGTTCCAATTTGTGAGATGTCACCAAGAAGGAATTTTAAGTGTGCGAATTTATAAATTTGTAAAAGTAAAGAACGGATATTAAATCGAAAATAACCGGTCAAGAATTATAATAGAAAATGTAATCATTATGAGCGGTTGTACAAAAGATCCTAGGGTATACAAGATTTATTTTCAAGAAGTGCAGCAATGTAAATGCAGATATTTCTGTACTTGATGCACTTTATCTATAGTAAATACATCTTGACACACAATGACAAGCCTAAGTAAATGGCGATTCCTCTGCTAAAGCTTGGAAAACGGTCTCTATCCACATCCCTCTCCCATCAACAATACAAGACCCCCAAAATAACGCAAAGCATTCACGTGAGTTTGCTCGCTGAAGAGAGTCAGTTTCTGGATCAGCATGAAGCTTAGATCTTTCTTCAGATTTCACTACAAACAGCTTTGAGAGCTGTGAGAGCTCTTGTCTTCGATATAAAACCCAATTAGTATTAAAAAAAAAGCACGAGGAGAGCGTGGCTCCTGGGTCTGCCTTCAGCCATTGCCGTTTGTGTGTTTCTCACTATTTGCCATGGCTTAAATTTGCAGTCCATTGAGTCCAAGGCCTTTGAAGAATGGTCACAGTGTCCTATTAGTACTCCCATTAGATTTAGGTGATGATACAAAGTAGGCCTTTTGATAAAATGCAGATGCATCACTTGGGGTAGCTTGAAAGAGGGACCCAGTTAATGTTATTTGATGTATTTACTTTCTTGGCAAAATACACATTTTACTTGTTACTGTATAGCTTTACTGTTTGCTGTTTGGATGCCAGACCCTGACATAAAATACAGGCATAGTGCTATTCGTGAATCACAATTACATATTTCTTTGCTTTAGTTTGCTATCATGATAGCATGTTGTTGGGTTTACACCATTTTTACTGAAAAGAGAAAGATGTGCAGGTGCATAAGCTTTCCTGAAGAGCAATGGAAACACTGAGATGGTGTGAAAAGTGTCTGCTATCATGCAATATTGTAATAATTTAGCATTTTCACTAATATTGGAATTTACTGCGCATTGGAGTTTTTTTTATTTCTGCTATTATTATTGCTATTATTATCATTATTAGTAGTGGCAGCAGTAGCATTATCAGTATGTTTTTTAATACTCATCTATATATAATTTTACTATTAGACCTTTTTCTTCTCCTACAGGGCTAGATTTTTCGATATTTCATGTTGTGAAACAAATCTACTAAACAGGGGTCTCACCATTTGCTGGCTGCTCCTGGTGGTTGCGGCACGCGACTCACTATCCCATAATCCTGGAGTCTGTAGGAGGAGGAGGGGTCATTTGCTGATTCCCACCCCCTGCCACGGGAGCGATATTAAGCCCCTTTTCCTCACCCATGGCGTGGGCCATGCCAGAGCAAAGCCCAGGCTAAGAGCTGTCCTGTCCTGTGCCCACCAGCAACAGGAAGAGGCAGGGCAGGGCCACCTCCCTTGGTTCTGCAGCGGGGTGTTGTCAAGCTGCCTCAGGTTTATCATTTAGACTTTCCTTGCATACAGGTATGTTCATTAATGTCTGCACTTGTTCATGACTACATCTTTTTGATGAACTTTTTTGGGGGTTTGACTTGACTATCAATGCCCTCGTGGCCTAGGATCAAGGGCTGAAGAGTGTGGGGAGATAACATAAATTATTACAAGAGACTGGGGTCGCATATACAAAGAAATTATCACCTGTACCTACAGTTCGGGGTTTATTATTGGTTCACTTCCAAATGTTGGTCTCCTTAACTATATTTCAGTGAAGGTCAAGGCTTTGTCTTCATGCTCCCTTTTATACCAGGCTGTGGTCTCCCCTGATCGGGTTGTTGATTTCTGCACATAGTGTGATAGTGCCGTAGTGGAGCATGGGGAAAAGAAAAGCAGCCACCTTAAAGTCATTTCCCCACAGGTAGCCCCACAAATCCCTACCATTGATGGCTTTTTGGCACAGCTGGTGGGGATCGTCCAAAGGAGATCGAGCTGGCAGAGAGAAGGCTGTTATTGACCAGGGATGGTCACCATTCTTGTTTCAAAGTATACTCCGCTCCCTGGGTGATCCTATGGTGCTTGCAGAACCCCTAACTCTAAATGCAGTTAGGCAATTAGAAGGAGTTCAGGATGGGGTCTCAGTGTCTTAAGCCTCGCCCTTGGAGGGGGGCATGCTGGCTGGTCTCACGCATAATTTCACCCAGTCAATCTCGAGTCCGAAGAATAAACACAGGAAATGGGCAGCAGCCCCCAAACATAGTGAGAATTATGTTAATATTCATGCTTTTTTGGGGCCAATTTTCCTGGACCATTATGGTGTCACTGGACTAATCTGGGGTGTGGACCTGTGTTTCATATTGGCACTTTTGTCTGCCGGCTACATGCTACCCCACTTGTGACCTGTCAATCAGTTACCTCTGGCCTCGGTTGCAGAGCCTAAATGATCACGTATTTTTGAGTCGGGTTGATGGAGAGTTCATGACAAACGAATTTGATAATAGTGATGTGATTTCATTCATGTATGCAAGTGTACCATTATAAGCATTAACCATTGATTTTTAATCAACTTCAACAGCTTTTTGCCTGTTGCTTGCTTGAGGGAGTTTACCAAGGTTTTGAATGCTAAAATGTGCCTCATCATAGCAAGACTAACTCTCATTGAATCTAGACTTTCACAGATCCTGGACTATATGAAAAATCTTGGAGACCCATTGCCTCTTTCGAGTACCTCATCAAGTGATGTGATTAACAAGACTGGTCCTGTCCAGCCACGGAGCCTGCTTGAGTACTTTAGTAGACCAGATTCTTGCCCTCAAATATCCCAACCTCCTCAGGCCCCCCCAAAAAGTCACTTCTGTGTCCTCTGGCCCAGTAGTTCTATCAGCCCCACCAGTTTTCACTACCGGTTCAAGCCCTCCATCAGTGGCTTACTCCATTACTCCCAACCCAGGGGTTGCAATTAACTTGCCACCTGAAGCAACCTCATATGTAGTGGTCCTGTAGAATGACCTCCCCTGACAAAGCCTATGTCAGAAACATACTGAAAATCAAAGTGGTGCATTGTCTTGACTTTCACTCTAATGTGGGCACACATATCTACACATCTATTAATATGATGCAAAGGGTGAACTAACTGGGACCTGATATAAAGAGGTGGGCAGAGTACTGTGTTGTAGAAAACTTTAACAAATTCACCATTGCTGCACTTGTCTTGACCACTTTAGGATTATTTAGATCCTCTAGACTGTCTAACATTGAGTTGCATCGCCTTGGATTCTCTTATATGCCCGAGATGGTTTGTCAAACCTTGTGGAAACAGGTACCCCAGCGGCAGGTCTCCTGGGGTAGACCCTTATGAGCCCCTTGTTTTGCAGACAATCAATAGATTAGCCCCATAGGTAACCTTAACACCTGTAATCGACTTATCCCGCCAGCTTCATCTGTGTCCCCTCCTGCACCCTTGTGCACCTCCCCCCATCAGATTTTCTGACTAGTAATTATCATGATTTTATGTTGTTATCTTGGAATTTTTCTGGCCTGGCAGCAAGGTTTAATGGTTGTAATTGGGCGCTTTTTGTCAGGAAATACCAGGTGATCTGTCTACAAGAGACTTGGGAAGGGAAACATCTTTTTTTCTGGAAGGATCTAAAACCTACTTTTACTCTGGTTGTGGCATCAGCAGCAAGGAGGGCCATGGAGGGATTGATCATTTTTGTTTCTTTGGAACTTCGGGGGAAAACTAATGATCTTTCCTGGGACTCATTTCTCATGCAAGTCCTGAAGTTAACTTTTACGGGTTCTACATCTTTTGCACTGTCTAACAGCAAGCCCAAATGTATGTTGGCAGAGGGGCTTCATATGGCTCACACAAGAGAGGGCTCTGAGTTAAATATAATCTTAAATTTCTACAACCTTGTTTTCTCTAAGGAGAAATTAGTTAAGTCCTCCAATCCATGTACCTTACCAACATTTAGAAGGAGGAGCTGTGCTCTATCATAGATTTTATCTCTGTTGTCAGCTCCCCTCATTTTCTTTATTATCAATTTTAGTATAGTGCACAGTCCATTCAGCGACCATAACCCCATGTCCTTAGTGATAGGTGGGTTAAAGAGTGGTGTGAAGACCTTGTGTTATACACAGGGTATGCTCTCCCTTATAGGTCAAAGTAGGAAACTTAGTTGGTCTCAGGAGGAGCCCTCGCAGTTTAAAGTGTCTTTTTGATCAGGGTTTAGGCAAGAGATTTATATATGTTTGACCCATCCGCCTCGAGTGGGTTTATTTTATTGGCTTTTGCGCAGATCACATAAGGTGGTAGCTCTACTTAAGACTCCCACAACAAACACTGGAGCCACAGAATGAAAATGGTTTGACCATGATTGCTCCGAGGCCCTTTGACTCTTGAAGGCTGCCTTAAAGCAGGTACCTAGAACAAGGATTGTGATTCCGCCTTTCGTGTGGGGTATAAAAAGCCAATTACAAATTGTAAGGCTTTCTTTTGTGAGAGAGCCTGGGATGATCTCTAACTCAAGCCTGTTCCATGAAAGATAGTTTTTTTGTTTGGGCAGGTTACGAACCAGCCTTGTTTCGCTAATATTAACTGTCTGGCCATATGTCACCACATTACAGAGCCCAATTGGAATGTGGAAACTTCGCACTCCTTGGTGTGTTTGTGTAATCAAATTTGATCAAGGTTCATCAGGATAATGGGTGCAGAGTTGGTAACCCTTCTGAGCACGAGGTTGATTATAGTACTGAGATGTGCAAAGAGTGCAAAGTTGGGGACGTTACTCCCAAGGGAAATAACGCCCATCTCAGTACCACATTACAGAGCAACAGTGGATAGAGTATTTTGAAGGGGTCTACAACTAAGGGTTTAGTGGAGGCTATCAAGATCTTGGGTCCTACCCTGACATTGGCCCTTAACGCCGCTGTGAGGAATGGTACTCCCCCTCATGGTCTACTGCTGTAATTGTCCTGGTATTCCAAAAGGCGGACAAGGACAAACCCCAATTTTATTGACCGATTCCTTGACCGATGCAGCTGTGAAAGTCCTGGGGAGGGTACTTTTAAATAAGTTGTTGTTGTGGGAAGATGAAAATAACATACTCTCTGGAGTTCAATATGACTTTAGGCCCGGCAGATCAACAACAGATCAATGTTTTAATTTATAATTAATTATTAGTAGGTTGACTGGAGCCTGGCCCAAGCCAATTCAAGTTGCGTCTATGGACTGTACATCTGCCTTTGATAGGGTCAATCGCGAGAAGCTATGGGGCCTGCTTCTCGTGATAGGGGCAGATCCTGACATTGTGCTTCTCTTAAGTGATCTACATTCCCACACCATAGACACAGTGCGGCACTCTCAGAACCTGAAGTGGGATTCGCTAGGGGTCAATTCTGGCTCTTTTCCTGTTCACCTGTTATGTTAATGGATTGGAGCAAGCCCTTCTCTCCCTTAAGGATGACTGTCCAAGTGTTGGTACATGACTGCTCCCAGTTGTACTGTCTGCCAACGAAGCGGTTCTCATGGCGCGGACCGTGGATAGTTATATCTGGATAAGTTTGTTGCCTGTATGACTATCCTGGACCTTCCAGTAAATTTTACTAAACCGCATGGTATGGTAGTTGCCCTTTAGTCCACCAGATTGAAAAATTTTAAAGGGGCAGATCATGCTTTGGCTAATGTTCTGGTCTTTTCATATCTTGGGGTCCTGTTTGATTCAAATAAAAACTGGAAGCCTCTGACTGGAGCTAAGAAAGTGGAGCTTATTAAGGGCACAGGTTCTGTGGCTAGATTTTCCTAGAAGCTGAGTTCCAGGCTCCTTAGCACCTTAGCCAAGGTTTACCAGTCCAAATGCATCTGTAAGATTATATATTGCAGTTAGGTTTGGTGATATACGAAAGCTAATAATATTCAGTGTGTGGAAAATAAATTCTCCGGCTCCTATCTAATGATCACGTCATATTTACAGTCTCCTGCTTCATAAGAGCTGTGATACGATTTATGAATTCAGTGCCTGATTAGCTATGTTTCTGCTAATGAGGACATTTATATATGCTATTTTGGGGCAGTTATTTTCACAGGGATTTCATCGATTGTTTTTATCCTTTTTACAATTTGCATTTATATTGTTTAGATGTTTTTCTTATGACTGATATGCATGTATTTTGATATGATGTTCTTTTATGGTTATGCAGTACTTTCAGTAACAGTCCTACCAATGTCTTAGTAATGGTTTCATGAAAACAATGGGGCCGATTCACAGAACTAACTGAAGACAAAATCCTAAACTTACTACTTTTGGTATTCACAGAAGTTAGGATTTTGTCTTAAGTTTGTCTTAAGACAAACTTAAGACAGACTTAAGACAGTCTTAAGACAGACATAAGACAGTCTTAAGACAGACTTAAGACAAACTTAAGACAGACTTAAGACAGACTTAAGACAGACTTAAGACAAACTTAAGACAAAATCCTAACTTAAGTCTGTCTTAAGTCTGTCTTAAGTCTGTCTTAAGTCTGTCTTAAGTTTGTCTTAAGTCTGTCTTAAGACTGTCTTAAGTCTGTCTTAAGACAGTCTTAAGTCTGTCTTAAGACAGTCTTAATTCAAACAAAAGACAAAATCCTAACTTCTGTGAATACCAAAAGTAGTAAGTTTAGGATTTTGTCTTAAGTTAGTTCTGTGAATCGGCCCTGAGTTTTCTTAAAATAACCCTCACCCACCAAAATGTCCCATGGTGGCATGCTTCATCATCAGGTTCTTCCAGCCCCGCTGCGGGACGGGGCTGGAAGAACCGGATGACATGGGAGCACTTTGTAGGGTGTTGACTATTAGGTGATTGGTGATACGAGAGTGGGAGGGTCAAACAAGTGTGTTTTATTAAGTCTTGTAGCTGATAATATTAAAAAGGGGGAGAGCGGAGAAATACACTGTGATGGGTGTCTGTCTCCTGGTCTACGTGTTTCAAGCCTTTACCCTAAGGCTTTTTATCAGGGCCAGAGTAAATGATCCCTTGTTCCACTCCTAACAATACCCTGTTGGTTTTCTTAATTATTATTAAGTTGAAGAAAAGATATACATGATGTAAAAATATTATTTTCATGCAAATACAATACCCAATAGGTTTTTTCCTTGAAATAAGATATGATTTGTGACTAATTAAGGCCCCATGAGCTCTGCCCGGGAGGGAAGGGCGCTTGTAGTCACACAGACCTCATAGCTGCACCCTTGCCCTGCATACTCTGCCTGGCTGTGACTCCTAAGACCCTCTAGATTTATATTGTTTAGATGTAGTTCTTATGACTGATATGCATACATTTTGATATTATGTTCTTTTATGGTTATGAACATAACAGAATAAGATTTACATCTCTACTAAACAGTTCAGGCCTGATTCACAAAGGTAAATTTACACTTTTACTAGTAGCATCTTTACGACTGAGGAGTCTACGCACATAAAAAGATAGTACTGTCCTAGCTTTTTTATGCAGAGATTCACAGTCGTAAAAATACTACTAGTAAAAGGCCTCTGTGAATAGCAAACAATTGTAAACTTACACAAAAGTGTAAGTTTACCTTTGTGAATCAGGCCCTCAATGTATAAGCTAAAACATGTGCTTGATTAATAACACTATCTTATTGTTCTTCTTAATACCCATCCAATGATTTGCAACCAAAATTTTAGAAAATAATTTATAAGCGCTATATTTAAAATATGAGACAAAATGTTATGTCCAACCACAACTAACCTACCATAACTTACCTAACGTACTATTCATAACCTACCATCTATCATACCTACCAAATCTAATAACTTCAATAGGGACTGGGTTAGCATTAAAAAAAAATCAAAATACATATCATAGTTTATAATGTGCAGAATTTAACATGTGAGCTCTAATGAACAATAATTTGTTTACATGCATAAAATTGTAGTAGACACCATTTCTAATCGTACTATGCCTCAAATGGCTAAAGCAACACTGCCTAACAAGCTGACTTGGCTAGAAACGCAAAATGTGAATAAAATGTTCATATATGGCCCTTTCCTTGAACATGTTTTTCATAATGAATGACAGTTGCATAAATCTTTTCCAATATTTTCATGGAATATTTCTACCCCCACACAGTTCACTGTTAACAAATGATTAGAAATGTGTCTTTTCATGGGATAATGAAGAGTTCATATATGAAGATGCCGCATTTTTGAAGAATATGAATAGTTGCTGGACTTGGGGCCCTATTGCAATGCTGTTGGAAAGGGCTCTGACAGTTAGTCGGAGCCTTTCTGCCCGCTTTGTAATATGCAGGTCGGATTCCTTTCTGCCCGCCTCATTACGATGGAGGCGGTTGGAAAGGATTCCGAATAGTCATTCTGACTGGCATCCGATGGTCTCATAGGGCAGATCCACCAGCCGCAATGCAGCCAGTAATCCAAAGGGCGGCTTTTTCCACCCTTGGGATTATGATGTTGTCTGTGCTGGCCTTTCCGACACAAAAAGGCTGTCAGAACTCGACTTTTGGAGGCCCCCAGCGGGGCCCCCTTGGGTGCATGGCCTTTGTTTCCGCTCCAGCATGACTTACATATGCAACCTACAAATCCAACATACCTACCATACCCAATGTGCCATATAATCTATATAAAAAACTACCCTCCTATTCCTAGTCTATCATACCTTTCATAACTTCCAAACATACTGATATACCTTCCATAACTAGAGTTCCATACCACAACTACCTACATACCGTCCTAAACCTATAATACCCAACTTACATATCATATCGAATCTCATGGACCTTACATATCATACCTACCTACCAACCCTATGCACATATATACGTAACTGCATTCCTACTTATCTTCCATGCCTACCTAGTCTCCAGCTTCCCATCATTATTTTATGTGACCTACTTCCCCAAATCTAATACACATACCATAGCTAGCCTAAAATACCAAATAACATACATAACTAATCATGTGTATGTACCACACCTAATATACCTCTCAAACATATCTACCACTCCTACTTACCTACCCTACCTATATAGCATACCTAAAGTACCATACCCATCAGACTTACCTACTATAATTCCTACCATAAATACCATAACCACCTACATTGTCTCAATACCTTATCTAACATAACTTATCTACCTGCCTGCCATAACTTACATACCATACCAACCTACCTGGTTCCAATATCTAAATATTCATAAAATGCCTACCTCCTGTATAGAACATAACCAGCATTATTATATGAACTTGTGGCTAACTTAAGGAGCCTTCAGTAATGATATGGCACCGCAGCCTTCATCTGTAAAATGATGATTGCAGCTCTCAAAGGGATAAGATGTGAATGCTATTGCTCCTTAATAAATAGCAAGTCTCAATATCAATGAGTAGTTCTACTTTTAACTTGGTTTTCTAAACCTCAATGAAGACTCTCTTTTCTTGACCATGTAAAAATCTTATTAATACCACAAAACACTGATTTGATTTTCATATCCTCCTTCTTGTTAGTATTAAAATTTTGGAATGCATTGAGATAACTTTCAACTGATTTGCAGGAAGAAAAATGATCTACTATTTAGCAAAGTTCATCAATCATGTTGATATTGGTTCTACTGTCATTCAGTCATGAAATAATTCCTTCAAACCTATCCGTAAATTATCTCTTCTTTTGCTCAATCAACACATTCTCATCTCATCCTTTTCATCGAAAGGATGAGATGAGAATGTGTCGATTGAGCAAAAGAAGGGCTTGAAGGGATAATTTTCGGATAAGTTTGATGGAATTATTTCATGACTGAGTGACAGAACAACCCATCTCAACATGATACTGGTGCCCATGTATTTTGTGTAAATCTTGTTTGTTTTGTTGTGGTGAATGAAAACAGGAAATGAGGTTTGGAAAGTAAAATCATATTCTATTCTGATGTATAGCCCAGGCACCAAACGCCAGTCAACCAGCAGAGTAAAAAAAAACTGCGGGAGTTAGATCATGTAATTCATATGTATGTTATATTTAATCTAGGCAAATTACTTCATTGTTCAAATGAAGTTTCCTACAATAAAGTTCCATTGTAGTGCATTCCTACTAGCTATCTCCTCGCTTTCATTCAATTGAAGAACATTTCACATAAAGCACGAAAAAAATTAAAACATCAAACATTGCTCATGATAGAATCACCAGACGTCTTTGATGTCCTTGATGAACATTGACAAGACAGAGTTCCAAAGTCTTCAGTGAGACCTATCTGAAAAAAACTAAATAATTTACTGCCCCTTTGGACTAAAAAAACCTTGCAGATGGAAGGGAAGATGTGTCAGAAACCACAGTAACCCATGAGGTTTCATTGTTAGAAACACAAAAATGAAGTGCATCGGCATCAAGTGGCATTTAATCTAACTCAGACACACCTATATATTTAACACCATGATAAACACTCCACTAGGTATCATTACTGAGTAACATAGAAGAAGAATTCTCAATGAATAAGAGCAGTTTTGCAAATCCTTGAAAATATAAAGTCCCCTTTCCTTACCAAGTTTGGCTTCTTAACCTTCTTACAATAATCCTCTTGAATCCTACACACACTCTCTAGGTTTTTACATTCCATACTCTATTCCTATTTTTGAGTAACAGCAAATCTAGCATAATTGTTCACATCCTAGAGAGAAACCACATCCAACATCCAGTCAAACATTATGGATTCAAACCAGTCTTTGGTTTCCTTCCCTTGAACAAACTATGGAAAACGTATAGCTTGATGTGGAGTACAGTGATATTACCATATCAACCTACCAACTTGTTGCTGAAAATGTAAACATTTTCAAGGCTAATTGTAGACCCTCAACAATAACCTTATTATATCTCTCAAGGAGATGATTCACATTAGAGAATACAAAGCAGTTTTTTTTATACAGTTCCACTCTGCAAAAGTCAAAGCTTTGTGAAATGAATTGAACCCCATTTGCAAAAGTTGAAGAGCTCAAAAATTCCTTTGTAAGAGCATGATCCTCTAAAGATTCTAATGTCACATCAGTATTGGGGCTCCTCATCCACTTAAGATCAGTCCATTTTAGAAACTAGGAACCACACCTTCAACCTTTCTTTAGTTTCTGCTTTCACAAGAGCCTAACAAATCCATTGCAAGACCTTCTGCTATGCGGCTTCCATTTAGCTTACATTTTAGTTCTTGTGTTAACTTAACCTCATTTTCTAATTGTGCTTTGTGCATGTTTTTCTAGTGCAAGAATGGTCCTTGCACGCATTTAGTCCTGATACTCTGTAGTCTGCACATTTAGTTCCAGGGAAACACAAATTCAGAACATGAGGCATTGTTTTATTTTCTTTGCCTGCAAAGAGACGACTCTTCTTTTGCAGTCTAATGAAAAGGCTGTCCTGCTCCTTTGACACAGTTTGATTAGCTTGCTGTTTTATTATTAAAATTGTGTCTGTGCTGCAGGAGTCATCATGAAATACTGCTGTAAGATGCAGTCCCACTGTCTCTAACCTTCATCCCAAGAAGGAAAATAGCTGTACACTCGGAGGTGCATCTGTGGATGCACTGAGCCTGGGTTCATGATATGCACTATTAAGGTCTGGTGATAAGTCATTCCAGCACAGTAGACCATGCAGATGGGGACTCCTGATATGCTCTCTTTAGCGCAGAGTCTCACAATAGATGGGAGTATCATTTGCAACATTATGAAAAATGACCATGATTGCATTGTTTGTCTTTTGTTTGTCTTTTTCACCATTCGAATATCGCTCATTACAATAATGTGTCTCATCTTTCCTACAATCACAGTTCATATTTTATTTGCAAAGATTAGAAATTGTCTATAAATGTCTGAAAAGGCTATATTGTATCTTTTCTTTGTGACACTTTGGCCATGTAAGAGTAACAAATGAAAGTGCTAGATCTGTTTCCATGATTTCCTTGGGAATCAGAGAATCATGTTCATATATAACTCTGGAGTTAAAATGAAGTACTGTGAGCTAGCTAAACAGACCAAAATGTACTTATTATATAAGAGGACTCAGTCCCTGTATTATGAAGCTTTGTTGTTCTAAATACGCAGTCCTACTAGATTAGTAGGAATCACATAACACTTCCACTTACTATCTGAATACCCTGATTGACATAAACCAGAAGTACAATACTTTAAAAACTTTTCTGTATTAATTCACATATTTAGATGAAACCTGAAATCTAGTCTTCCATGTATGGGGAAAAAATGTGGCTCTAACCTTTTTCCCTGTGCTTCTTTCTCACACATGCCCTTTTATGTGCCAAAGTGATCAGTTGCTCCCAATTTAAATAGGATGGAATAAACCTACCACCCTTCAAAATTACATCACCTCCTGCATTAATGTAATTGCAGAGAGAATTCTAACAATTCTTCAGGTGATCCTTGTTTCCCCCTACCACTGAGAAGAGAAAGTAGACATTTGTAAGCAGTTCTGATGGAGAAACTCTTTACCCACTGTGAGAAAGTGTTTCTGTTTACATGGTTGCCCCATTTTATTTTGATGGCTGGTATTTCAGATTTTTAAACTCTGCACACTAGGGCTTAATAAATGGTAACTTTCCAGTAACACCATAGTGTATGATGTAGAAAAATACTCCACTGGCATGGCTAAAGTCAATTGCCACCTGTGGAGTGCAGCACATGGTGTGCCATCCACTAGGCAGACCAATTAAAATGTGGCTTTTGGCCTAGCTGTATAGCCTGGTTTTTGCAGGCTTTAAACCTACAGGCAACCCTGTCAAGAAAACTATTTTTGTCAGGAAGAACTTAAGTTTTAAATATTAAATATGTCACCCCTCAGTAGGTATTGTAGCTCAAAAGATAGTCTGCGTAGTATTTAAAAGTGGTATATGCAACAATTTATTGTTGGCATGTGCCAACAGTGACTTGTCCCCACAACTTATTTTCAATGTGAAGAGATGTAGGTGTATGAGAAAAACTAAAGTTCAGAATAAAATAATAACTCTACTACTTCTAGTTTGAGACAAGATACCAGAATTTTTCAAGCAATATTATAAATATTTATTGAAAATTCAAATTCAGCGGTGAAGCTGGATTTTTAATGGCTATTTAGAAAACGTGACTTTTAAACCATCAGACACTGTCTGGCTGAACCTTCAGGCAAATAATTAGCATTACCTTGCCAGCAAAAGGTCAATCAGTACTTCCCTTGAATGAGGTGTTACAACACCTTCCTGAGCAGAAACAATGGTTTAGACCTTTTAGTGGGAGGACCTGTGTGTGATGTATTTGACATTTCACCCCCTGAGAAGCAGCTGGGGAAGGTTCAGGAACCTCATGTATTTGAAAGGGACGTGGTTGAGTGATACCTATTCATAGTTAACTGTAAAGGGAGACCAGAAGAAGAGAAGCCATGTGCTCCATGGGCTCTCTGTAGCCAGTGTGACACTAGCCCAGTGGGAGTGAGAGCTGATCACAGAACCGGTTTGGTGTAGCTAAGCAGAAGTGGCTGTTCAATTCCATAAAAAGCATGCAAGAACTGTGGGATAATTTGCAGAAAGGCAAAAAAGATGTGCTGCAAATGTTGGAAGGTTTGCCACTGGGAACATTTCCTCATTGGTTAGGGGGAGTGCATGAACCACCCCTACACTTTGGCTAGTAGATCCTCCAAAAGTGACATATTTTCCATAGCTTATCAGGACACATATGGACCTGTGAAAGACCAGAAGAAGATTGGACCTGTGGGCAGACCTAAAGAACTAGCCCTCTAGATGCTTGTACTTAGGAATGAGAATTGGACTCCAAGGGTCATTTGGATGAGTTCCAGTTTGGCTACAGGGACATAACCAGCTAGAAGAGTCCTTTTCCTGGAGTAGCAAATTGGCCCATTGACCAGTAACAACTTGACCGTGATTATACCCTGCTGGTGGCCTCTGCTAGGGTGACTTCTGACCCCTATGTACTGTCGTGAGATTCTGGGAGCCTGAGAAGTAACCAAGAGAAGCTGTTCCATATCTCTGAAAAGTTGGGACATGGAACTTTATTGGGCTTCCAAGACCTCCAGACCTTCCACGGGACCTTGTAGTAACAGTGGCCCTTTTAAGAGCACTTCTTTGGAAACATATCCAGGTTTGCGTCACTGGAAGATTTTGAGCTTCATAAAAAAGTCATAGGGCCAGCAAAGACACAAAACGTATCCTCCTGAAAAGAGAACTTCAGCAGCTGCAAAACTTCATCCCACTTGGAGCTTTTCCAGTCAAAACCCACAGACCAGTGAGACCTCATCTAACGGCTATATGGCTTTGAGTGGACTTTGTCAGATATAGCCTGCTACCTTACCCTCGGGTATCCGACCCATGCCCCATCGTGACCAACCTGAAAATGTGTTTAGTAAGCACTGATCGGTACTCTATTTTTCTTGGGGCTTTTTGCCTCAAATCTTTACAACCCCTCATCCCCTTTAAAGATTGTTGTCATTTTGGTGACATTTTGCTCACTATAACATTCTCTATGTTTATAAATTGGTTGTGTGATTTTTATTGAGTTGTGTTTCAACTTTAACAGTTTTGTTCCTGCTAAATGCTTTACAAGTATTGGTAAATGTATGCTCTGTGCCATAGCTACCAGGGGACTAAACCCAGGTTTACATTTCTGAACTATGTTTTTCCCTGACACATTTGTTTTATTACTCCTTGAGGTAGACTCACAACTACCTCAATGAATAACCAATTTTCTAATGCCAAGAAATAAGTTACAAAAAGCTCAACACTCTATGAATTTAACAGTGCCTTCTTCTAAATGGTAGACTAATTTTACTAAGCTTTGATAAGAGCTCCACAATCAAAAGATATAGAGAATTATTGACAACACATAATTTGACTAAACACAGTTCTCAATCTATCAAAACTAGAATCCAATTTCAATATATTTTTAGTTGTATAAGAGAAATGGCTAAAAGGAGTTACCTTAATAATGGCATGCTTGATGTGTATTTAAGCTGCACAATGTTCTTGAAGCTAAACAAATGTTATACCCCCCTTAAGTAGTAACCTCAATGGTGCAACATAATAACTTGCAAAACAAATCTGGCGCAAAATTCACATAGTATCAAAAAGGATCTTATTTTGTGTGAGAAAGTGCCTCTTTTTGTATGGTCACACAGAGTTGTTGTGGGCTGCTGTTGCTGTTTATTTGACTTGTGCACATGGACACTACTAATCAGGCCCCATTGCAGGTGTTAAGACCATTAAACATGTTAAAATTGGCTTACTCCTCATTGACCCATTTAACTTTCTTATAATGCTATAGAATATCATGTCCCAAAATACATTCATGGCATATAACGTTAAATGTCACCTATGGACTACAGCACTACTGTGCCATTCAGTAGTGTGACCAGACAAACGTGACTCCAGGCCTCCTACTACAGTCTTGCTGCTACAATTTAAAAACTGCAGGCCAGCCTGTCAAAATAAATCCTCTTTGACAGGAGAAAACCTTGCCTTTTAAATGTTAAAAGTGACACCTATGAAGATCATGTAGCCCACAAGGTAGAGTGCATGTTATTTAAAAGTAGGGCATGTCAAAATGTAAAGATAACATGCCCTTACAGTGACAAGAACCCAAAAGGTATTTTCACTGTTGAAAAACTGGCTGGCCCATAGAGAAATAGTGAGGAGCAATGTTAAAAATGTATTTTGCAATTCCAGACCAGGGAACAGCTAGAAAGATTATTGAACTATTTTTGTAGCTATTAAAAGCCCAACTTAATGATGGAGCCAGGTTTTTGATAAATATTAAGGAAAAGGGTATTTTACAAAGTTTCAATTTTCCGGCCTGAAGCCCCTGGGGGCTAATTTGCACTAGCTTCCAACTGTCACCCACCTGGTAAATAGCCCTGATGAGGTGAGAAAACTGATCACACAGCAGTGATAATGGCCTGGGTGTGGGAGGTGTGTTTGTTCCTCTGGAATGTAAGCCCAGTTAGGCTGTGTCCAGGAGCATACGTTACTTCGAAGGAGCCCCATCCAGCACAAGTGAATACCAGATGACACCTGAACACACCTTTGGGTTGTCGCATAGGTTATGCTCAAGGGGACAAGGTTTTTTCCATCTTAGATTTAGTGATTAAGTTGCACTGTGAGACTGTTTGCAGTATGGCACACAGGAACTGGTGCTAAAGTAGGCAGTGTTACCCCTGAGATCTTTTACGCTAATGGTTAGAGAGGGTCAGGAGTCACCCCAACACACAAGCTACTGCCAAGCATAAATAGGCACATTCTTACCTGTGAAAGAGTAGAAGAAGGATTGTACCTTCTTTTGGAGACCTGTGAGGAGACCTAAAGAACTGGACCTGTTCCCACTTGTACCCAAGACAAAGAAGTGGACTCCAAGACTCAGTTGCCTGGCCTCCAGTGCGGGTTCAGTGACACAAAAAGGTACAAGAGAGCTTTTTCCTCAAATGTTCAGCTGACCAGTATCAACTGGACCTGGCCTGGACTCTGCTGTTGGCCTCTGCAGGAGTGAGTCTTGCCCCTTCAAGTGCTGTTTCTCCGGTGCTGGGACCTTTGGCTCTGTCTAACTGTACTTCTCCAACCACTCTTGAAAGCCTGGACTTCAAGACCTCCAGACAACATGGACATACTGGCCATGCATATCTGTCCGATGTATGACATCACTGGGCTGAAGAAACAGGTTTTACCCACTCAAAACTTTTCCACAGCAGAAAATCTGTATCAGCAGCAACTTGTTAAGATGGTATGCAGCCTCCTTGAGCCCTTGACAGACACATACCAGAACCTTGTCCCACTGAATTATTCAGAGCTCTAAGGAGAGACTCAGGGGCACATTTACACATTTTTCACACAACACAGGGTAGCAAGCGGAGTTGCAGTGCTTCATAGCGTGAAAGGGAGAGAGCATAAATGCTCTATATTTACAAAGATATCGAACACTTTTGCTCTCTCCTTGAGATGGTGCACTCTATGCCACCATAGTGCAAGGGTGACTACCTTACAGGCAGGATTGTTTTTTTTATGCAGGAAAATGTCCTTTCCTGCATAAAAAAACATAAAAGGCATTTTCCTCTTTCTATGTGTGCTGCAGAATGGAAAGAGGAAATAAAAAGGAGACATAAAGATATTTCCTCTCGTTACGCTCACTAGGGAAGCGCAGAATTTTAATGGTTTAGACGCCTTAGTAGATCTTGAAATGCACAAATCTCATTGGTGAATGCATGGGTATTTATACAAAATATGGGGAAAAACTATTGTTATACACAAATACTGTGTCTAGAATATCTGCATTTCAGAAATATCATCAACAGGAATATAGAAGGTAAAAATATTGTTCTCATATCTCTTTGAGTTTTTAATGTCTTTGAAAAAAATATTGATATAGAAAATATCCTTGTATGTAATGTCATTTGTAAGTGTTAATTTGTATCTCATTTATTGTAGTGTGTTTTAGTGTACATGTTTGTTACTTTTCCTTATTGGTGTTTTTAGTAAGATTTAATTATTTATTTAAGAAGTTTTATATTGCATGAACATGACCTGTGAGTGTATCAGAGCACTTTCCATAATTTATTAGTTATGGAATTGTAGACATTTCTATTTTTAGTTTTATTAATGTATATAAATAATACATAGAATAGTGGACATAGATTCTAAAAGGCCCAGCACATGCTCAACCCACTACAGTGATGCCCATCTGAGTGGAAACGTTTAATACATAAACACATTTTGTAGGGAGCTAAGGTAATCATGAAATCTCAAGTAAACAAGTTCACTCCAACAGATAATTATATCTTAGAAATGTTATTCCAAGCTCTTTGGGCCATATGAATCATGAAGTGGCAGAGAGAGGCGTTAACCTTCCTGACTTCACGCCTCTCTCCGCCACTTCTGACACATAAGGCTGCACCATATTTACAAGAATGTGGTGCAGCCTTGCGTTTCCCCCTGCGATGGCGCTATGTTTAGCAACTTAGTGCCAATGCAGGCACCCTTGCACCAGTACAAGGATGTCTGCATGCAGGGGTGGATTGTTTATGTGTAAGAAGGTGTATCTTCCTGCACATAAACAATCCTAAACTGTCATTCTGACACTTTCATGTGTGCTGCTTCATACAGTACACATGAAAGTGACAAAATGGCATTTTTTTAAAGGTTTGTTTATGTACAGGAAAAGACACTGTCTTGTACATAAACAAACCATGGCATTTTGCTTTTTCCATGTGTGCTGCATAAGGCAGCACACATGGAAAAAGCAAAAATGAGGAAAAATAATGCATTTCTCCTTGTTTCGCCAACTTAAGACCAGGATTGACCTGGTCTTCATTTTGGTGCTGCCTCCTATGTACGCCACCTTTGTACACAAGGGGCAGCATCAAAATGAATGGGCATTGCGGTGCAACGCCCACCGCAACAGCCTCTGCCCACCCCTTTCACACTAACCATAGCGTGAAAAGGGGCCTTATGTACAAGGCAGCGTTAAGCCACGTTAAGTGGCTTAACGCTGCCTTGTACATAAGGCGCAGCCCCTATTGCAATCACAACATCGGTAAAAGAGACGCTGTGGTGGCGATAGGGGCTTGTGCGTATGCCCCTCTGTTTGTAATATTGAAGCGGAACATTTTCCCAAGAGCATTATTCCATGCATATGTTCCTATTAACAATTATCAAAACAAACAAAAGTCTAATATTCTTCCCAAAAATCTGTATATACAATATTGTAAAGTGTTTCCGCAAAAACTGTTACAGTTCAAGTTGTTTTCAACCCATGTTTTCAGCCAACACGTGTTTTGCAGGGATACATGCCGCTTCTTCTGGGTTGAAATAGCGAAAAAAAAAGTAACTGTTAAAATGCTACCATGACATTCTCACCCATTCTTTTAAACCCGTTTATGGACATGTTCTGTGGCTGTTGAGATCATACACATCCTAACCAAAATCAGAATAACAGTACACATAGAACTAGAAGGAGAGTCTGGTTCTCAGAGCATTCTCTACTGTTCACAATAACGCCCCGAAGTAATGGACTCATCGTAGATGTTATTCCTTGCTGTTGTCCACATAGAATAAAGCTCAGTACATAGGTTCTTATCAATTCATTTTTTGTATTTACTACATCTCATCAAAACATGTATTCCCTTAGGATCTCCTTCCTTTAGGGTTCTTTTTTTAATTGCTTCAAGGGATTTCTATTATATTTGTTATTTTTGCTTATTGTTTTGAGCTATTAGGATAATATTTATCCAGTTTTTGGTGGATTACTATTTTTGACTACATGGATACAGAGGAAGATCTGCAGCTACAGGACAGTAAGTTTCATTTGTTTCATTTCCTTTTGGGTGAGAAATGTGATATTATATTGTTTTTGTAAATATGTGATTGTTATGTGGAATTGTGTGTTTTATGTATTGTAATTCAATAATGTGATGGATTGAGTTTATTTTTAGTTACTTATTTAATGATGTTTACATGTTTAATTTAAATAATTCATATCATATTTTATTATCACAATCTTCGTTAATATTAGAATTATATAGAAGTTTTTTGACTGATGTATTAAAAGATCATAATTGTTAACTATAAAACCAATTGTTTGTTATCTTTGTTTACCATTTGTGATTATATATTAGGAATTTAGTAGGTTAATATTTATTTTATAAAATGCTTTCAGCTATTACTTTTGAGTAATCTAGTTCTTTGTTATTTATGAAGATTTTGACTTTACATTGTAGCATGTTATACATTCTTTTGGTTTGTTTGCTAAGATACGTGGCAATCTGGCTAACCGATTGCCCCATTTGTAGTTGTTGGTAGCTTTGCTCTTTTCGTAATGCTTCTATTGATTTATAGAGTGCAGGTTGTTTTCTGCCTAGTGTGGACTGGAAGGGATTCCACCATCATTCCACTGCATTGTTTGTTCTGGCTTCCTGTGCTAAGGTGCTGTCATAGACATTCCTCCATGGTATTTGGAATTTGGGTTGGAATCTGTTTCCAGAGCATTGAGTCTGTCAACCCAAATATCTTCAAAATAATCCATTGGGGGGCATAGTTTGTCTTCATTTTGTTGGTAGAAAGGGCTTTCTAAATTATAGTGAATTACTGCCTCTGTGCCAGGGGTGTAGGCTAGTGTTATCATGTTTTTTTAAATTTAAGATGCAAACTGGCAGTTTGTAGATATCCTGCACATAGTGCAGATTGTTGGAGGGGACTCCATATGCTTTGATTGAAATGATAGCAACAGTCTTGTATGGCTGCACAGGAGTACATTTTTAAAATGGTTTGAATCATGGCTTGCTCAAAGTCTATAATTATATTTTGAGGGCTGTAGTCATTTGTTTTATGGATAATGTGGTTTAATAGGTTGTAATAAGTGCTGCTTTGTTTATATGATAGTAGGGCATATATAAAAGTGATATTAGTACTTTGAGATTCACCAAGCATAGTTTATATCTGAGTGAATGGTTTAGGACACATTTTGAAGGTCCCTTCCGTCATACACATTTGGCATTGGCTAAGTTTTAGTAAGTTATTTGCTGTAGAGAATATTAGCACTTATTTCTCATTATTTAGGTTGTCATTTCAAAGGAAATGTTCTTCATTCTGTAATTATTAAAGGTTCTGGTATGCATATGTCTTGATATCTTCTAGGGGGCAGGAGCAGCAGTGGTCAATGCAGGTAAGGTCGGTGGGGTGGGGCAGGGGGCATGTCGACAGATGATGGAGTATCATTTATTTAATTTTCCCTATTCCGTCATCTGTCGACATCCACCATGGCCCCGTCCTGCCCAACAGCACTTATCTGCACCGACCACCACTGGGCGGGAGGAGTATCACTAGTCGCTTTCTTAGTTTTTTGCAATTAAACATTTTAAATTGGGGATAGGTTTTAGTTGGCCTTTCATGTGTTCAGATTCTTTAATCAGTATACATTTAAGGGTCTTGTTTATGGGTTCCTGTGAACTCATGCTTGGCTCTCTTATATCCTGCAATATCTCCCTCACTTCCATTTCTGTCACATTTGGGGAGTGGTTGTGCTTTCTTGTATGAATGACAACATCATATTTTGTAGTTGGCCACCCATAGCATGCGTTAGAAGAATATTTGGTACATTTCCAAATTACATTGTCTGTTGATGCACTTTCTGGCTGTAGGTGTAGCCCATGTGATTTAGTAACTGCTTTCCTTTCTGTGAATTTATGTTTTCTGCCTTTTTCATTGCATCTGTTAGTAGTGTAACAGTATATGTATATACAAAATTTGAAGGTTTCTGTGTTTGTTATTTACAAGTAAAAGTATGCAACTAATTCCACTTTGTATACTTGTATGTATATTCCATTAACATGTCTCTCACGGTTTTGTAGTTTTTCATTGGGGGTGTTGTAATGTGGACCAGGTGCTTTCTTTTCTGTTGGATAGAAAAAAATAAATGTTAGTTTCATTTTAGATGTTAATTTGGTGGTAGTTTGTAGAGGTTGAAGTTGAAGTCGTTAGGCTTGTTTTTACTTGCTATGTAGGTGAGTTTGCAATTTTGTAATAGTTTATGTATACTTATCTTCTTATAGCATTTGATTACTTTGTGGTAGTCATTTTTTCTGACAGCTTATCACTTTCACACGTCGTAGTTTTGTCTTTGGAAAGTCTATGTAAAGAGATAGAGGTATGAGAATATTTAATTTATTATTTGTTAGTCTACGTTTTTTAGGTTTATTAACAATTACGTTTTAGTTTAAATAGAAGTTTTGCTTACTTGGATAGTTGTTGAGATGTATATATTGTTTCTTTAATGGTCTTGTGAAAGAATCCTGCAGTGTTTCATTGACTTGCAGTGTTTGGTGTTTTTGAAATATTGAGTTGTTTAAATGAGTGTGCCTTCTATATTGTTGATTTAATTGTTTGGATAGTTTTATTGGTTAAAGTTGTTTACACTTCTATTTTATTGGTTGGTTTAGTTTTAGTTTGGATTTTTTTTTATCAGTTATGTCTTTCTATGGGAAACTCTAATTTAGGTTTTATTTTCAAAGTATGATATATAGTTTGATCATTTCGAATTTAAATGTCTTCATATATATATATATTTGTTATTATTTAGGTTATTTAAATGTTTGTAGTTAATGGTCATTTTTTATGGATTGTATTGTTATGATTTGGGGTATATAATTTATTAGGGTGCATGGTAAAGGTTTCGTTGATGTAATATATTTAATTTAAAAATGTTTATAAAATGTTTAGGTTTATTTCCAATAATTGTTTTATGTATAAATTAATTTTCAAAATATTTGTTAATGAATATTTAATTATTTTGGCGATAGTAATGTAGTTGATATTGTGGGAATCAATATTTCCTGCATATACGTTTATTTAAAGGTAGCAATATGTTGGGTTCCAATATTTTTGTTTTCAATATGAGGCTAAAATCAATATTTTTAACAAAAATATTTGTATTCTTGATATTTGTGGTTTTACTACTTTACTAAGTACAGAGAGTTGATATTTTTGTTATCAGTATTTAATTTCCAACATTTTTGTGTTTCGATATTATATGCATCAATATTATGTCAGTGATTCGGATGCTTGGGAACACCCATTCTCCACCAATGACACTCCTCATAATTTGAAATGTTATGTAAAGCAATGCAAGCAATTATGTTGCATTACATTTCTTTACAAAGATATGCAAGGTCATGCAACTCAGGCCTTGTATGGCACCATAAATATTAGTGAAGCCCTTGTGTGATGCAAGGACAAAACAAAGGTTACATAATTATGAGCCAAAGTGTGAAGGTAAAAATCATGACCAGGCAAAGAATTAAAAAGTATCTGATTCACGATAGTGATGAATACAGGCCCCAGCTAGGCCCGCAGGACACAAGGGTTCGCTCTCCTGTAATGGAATCTATAAGGAAGTTGGCACGGAAACTGCAAAGTACAAAGACAGCATTTATTAACCCTTAAGGGTGGTCCTACAATCCACACAACACTCTTCAGCATTGCATAGAGTAGCACAAAGAACTTGCGTACATGGTCCCCTTTTATACACAATAGAGGGGCTCATAAGTGGGTGGATACAACATGAGGCAAGGAATGTTACCTTTTATGGACATTTTCGATACAAGATCAATATGTGGGCGGAGCTGACACACTCCTTGAGCCCGCGAAGACATGGTCAAGCAAGGCTAACTGATAACAGATGTGGTCAAGCCTGGGCATGTGCCAGATGGACAAAGGAGCTATTTATAGACTGTTACTAGGCAGATTACAAGAGCAACTAACACAGAGGTTGGACTCTTCTCGTGGGGAACACGTGGAAGCATGACAATACAAAATGGAGTCCGAACTTCGGTCAACATAACGGAGA
The DNA here is from genome assembly GCF_964204655.1 of Triturus cristatus. Taxonomy (NCBI): domain Eukaryota; kingdom Metazoa; phylum Chordata; class Amphibia; order Caudata; family Salamandridae; genus Triturus; species Triturus cristatus. Next base: position 465,532,172 of record NC_140589.1, read on the forward strand.
AAACATGATCTAGAGAAGGGAATTAATGTCTTTAGTAAATGCTTAATCACGTCATTGTTTCAATTTACAACAGACGACCCTTTCAGCATTTACTGAAGACATCCGGTTTGTTAGGATAATCATCATATATGTCAATTGTCATCATTTCTTCAACTTCTTTAGCTAAACGTTTCTGATGAGCAACATCGGCAATAGCTTTCTTATCAGGGATACAGAATGATACACATAATGAGCAGAGCAAGGGACCACATTGAACGCAGATACAGCACGAAAACAGAACCGCTACAATAATGCAGAGACCAGTTAGAACCTTCCATCCCCAGGCAGTAATTAACGCCCAAAACCATCCAGAAAAGGACCAAGTGCCGTTTTCTGTATGGATCTCAGCTGCAATTTTATGCAGTTTATTGATGGCATTATAAACTGATGGCGTATGATCAGGGATAAACACACAACAGCTACTTCCAATAATTTTACATGCTCCTCCTCTGTCAGCTAGCATAACGTCTAATACCATACGATTCTGCAATGCAACAATTCTAGTAATTTGCAATTCCTCCGTAAGATTCCCAAGTGCAGCAGCAGTCTGATTTGTCACAGCTTCTACCACTCTTGTTAATCTTCGGATCTTCCTACTGTTCAGGGTAGCTCCAACAAAGAAAAACAATCCTAAGTTAAAATCAACATACTGCTGCAGACTGGTATCAGTCTGATCTACATCGTCAAGTGATAAAGTATGTTTATACCTATTTACAGTCACATTATTCAATAATTTCAGATCCTTATGATAAGATGCGGGAGCTAGGAATACAGGAGGTAATAGAAATGATACATAGCATACCCCAGACCACCCAGCCGGCAGACGGTAATAACCTTTATTTCCACACACAAAGTACGTATTATGGGAGGCTAAAAAGGTACTATTGTTCAACCCGTCAATGTTCAGAACAGTAATGCAATCACTAACACCAACAGGGATAAAACCCACACTCTGGACACATAGGTCCGCTTGAGCTTGTGCTACTTGAATCACAAATTTGTCCTTTCCCACAGTGTCTCTTGTGTTCGTGAAGATGTAGGGAATGGATTCATTGTCTGGTCGGTACTCTTCCCACTCCCAAATTGTCCCATTCGCTTGTGGATACCCATTTTTGTCTTGATGGCATTCTTTATTGAGTCTGAAGAGCAATCGTCCCACTGTCGGTTTCCGAGTAGCAAAAAGCAAAGTATACCATGCTCTACAAGAGCCATTATGAGAGAAAGGAAGTGGTATAAATGGCGTTCCTCCCTTCTTCTGATGAGCTGGCATCATCCCACATATCCAACAGTTCGTAGCATTCGTAGCAACGTGGGTATGATGCAGCATCTGGATGAAAGTGTTGTTCAAGTAAGACTGTCGATGCTTCAACTCTTGATACGGTAATGTATAAAAGTAGTGCTCCTCAGGCACCGGAGTTGTCAACACAAGAATCTTCCGAGCGGGTGTTACATCCTCCACGAACCATGTGGTTATCCCAACAATGGCTACTGTCAACATGAACCCTAATGCACCAAGGATTTTCTTTTTCTCCATGTCAAAATAAAAAATAAAACCCAATATCTTCCTGAAACTAAAAGTCTGTCAGAACTCTTCCCCTTGGGCAGCGGTTGATTTCTTCACCAGCGGGCCAAGACGGGTGTCGCTACACTAATGCAGGGCTGATCCCCCCCCCTTGCCTCATCGGCTCTCCGTTTCACTAACCCAAGGGCCGTTCTGACAGTATGTCCCGGTACTGGAAAACTCACTTCCTTGGTCGAAGATGATATCGCCTTCCTCCAGGAGTCGCGTGGTCCGGAAAGAGCTCCTCAGTGGCGTTTGGCTCCGCAGCACGGCCTGTCTCTGCAGCCAAGATTTCTCATTGATCGGTCAGCACGGCAGGTTCCACCAATCCGGGCGGCACCTTCCTACAGTGCAGGGAATGGATCCAATTCTTTCTGTTGGAGACTCGCACAGCCGTCCTCGTTGCGAGGAGGACCTGCTCAGGACCCACCCATCTCGGTTCCAAGCTGTTCGTTCTGTCAAATATTTTCACCATCACGTGGTCACCAGGTCGGAGACCATGTCCTTCACCGGTAGACCGATCAGGGAGCACCTCTCGGACCTGTTGATGAATAGAAACCAAGTTATCCGTTAACTGTGCCAGATAATCGTTCATCATTACACAAGGTACATCATACACAGCCTTAGGTTTTGGTGGACCCCAAATATTCATTGGGCGTCCGAAGACAATTTCATACGGTGTAAGGCCAGTTCGAGAGTGCGGTACCGATCTAATTGACAATAACGCCAGTGGCAGAGCGTCTGGCCAAGTCAAGGACGTCGAAGCTTGAATCTTAGCGATCTTGAGCTTCAGTGTACCATTATACTTCTCGACTAGTCCTGCAGACTGAGGGTGGAATACCGCGTGAAACTTCTGGGTGATGCCCAGGCCCTTCAAGACGTACTTTATAACATCCGCTACAAAGTGAGGCCCATTATCACTCCACAGGAGTCTACAGACGCCATATCGAGGGAAGAATTCTTTCAGCAGCAGCTTCGCAGTAGTCATTGCAGTATTGTCTTTCGTAGGGTACGCTTCAACCCATTTGCTGAAAGCGCAGACCACTACTAGAACATACTTCAGATTGTTACAGCGCTCAAGCTGGATGTAATCCATCTGCAAAACCTCGAAGGGTGCAGTAGGTGTCACAAATCCTCCTGCCGGAGTTCGTTCGAGTACCCTTTCCTGGGTTATACCTCAGGCAGATCATACAGGTCTGCACCACCCTCTTTGCCGTGCTAGCAATCTCTGGATGCTCCCAGACTTGGGTAAGCAATTTCACAATTGCGGAAGCTCCAACATGTGCTAGCCCATGTGCCATCTGAACCATAGGTTGTACAAAGGCCGTGGGTAATTTCCATCTATCCATCTGCTTATTTCTCCAGCAGCCCTCGTCATCCAGTTCTCCCTCACTAGCCCATTGTTCCCGCTCTTTGTCAGAAGCGGTCCTTTGCATTTCTCGCACTTCCTCCTTCGCATCATGCCATCTTTCCACCTGTGACTTTACTACATACACGGCAGTAGCACCAGGCTGCATCGCAGTCTCCCGTGCTACTCGATCTGCCAACGCATTCCCTTCTCCAACTTTATCAACTACTTTCCTATGGGCGCTACACTTAACAATAGCAATTTTCTTTGGGTATGTCAATGCGGTTAAAAGATTGTGAACTAACTCTCCATGCATTATCTGTACTCCATGTGACGTTAAAAACCCTCTCTCCTTCCAGAGTAGGCCGAAGTCATGCGCTACTCCGAAGGCATAGCGGCTATCTGTATAAACATTCACACATAGTCCTGTACTGAGCTCACATGCTCGTGTTAATGCTATCAGTTCCGCTGCTTGAGCTGATTTCTGTGGTATGCGTGCTGTCTCCACTATCGTTTGCAATGTGGTAATCGCATACGCTGCTGAAGTCGTACCATCTGGTAGCTTCAGACATGATCCGTCCACCCACAGTTCTCCATCTACATCTGGAAAGGGCGTATCCTGGAGATCAATACGACCCTTTGTTTGTTCCTCAGTCACGAGAATACAATCATGCGCTTTCCGTGCCTCAGGCTGGGTTTCGGGGTATGGCAACAATGTTGCCGGGTTTAACGTTACGCACCTTTTTAACGTAATATGAGGAGCCAAAAGCGTCAACTCATATCCCGTTAAACGGGCGCTGGTCAAATGCTGCGTCTTCGTTTGATTGAGCAGGGCATCGACAGCATGGGGGACTAATACCAACAACTTATGAGATAACACAATTCCCTCACTTTGGCGTATTGACACAGCTGTCGCCGCAACCGAGCGAAAACACCCTGGTAATGCTCGGGCGACAGGATCAAGTACAGCCGAAAAATATGCACAAGGGCGCTGCTTATCGCCGTGCATCTGCACTAAAACTGACAATGCACATCCATCTTTCTCATGCACATACAACGAAAAGGGTTTTGCATAATCAGGGGTCCCTAACACTGGTGCTGAACAAAGGGCCTGTCGTAGTTGCTGAAAAGCAGTATCACACTCATCTGACCAAGGGATTGGGATAGGCGTGTCCTTTGTCAAGAGGGCTAATAATGGCTTAGCTATGTGCGAAAACCCCAATATCCACTGTCTACAAAAAGAAACAAGGCCCAGAAATGCACGCACATCCTTCTGTGTGGACGGTCTCGGTGTATCCAAAATTACTTGGATACGATCCGGTGTGAGTGCACGTCCCTCCTTAGACAAAAGGTGACACAAATAAGTCACCTTTGGTCTACAGAATTGCAATTTCTTCCTAGATACCTTATGATTGTGGGATGCTAAAAAGGAAAGTAAGGATAACGTACTTTTTTCACACAGCTCCAGGGTGTCAGCCGCCAGCAAGATGTCATCGACATATTGAATGAGGGCGACCCCCTCGAGCAGAGCAAAGGAATCCAATTGTCGTTTCAAAGCCTGACTGTAAATGCTAGGGCTTTCTGTGTAGCCCTGGGGGATCCTACAAAAACGATAAGATCTATTATTTAATGTAAACCCAAAAAGATATCGGCTATCAGGGTGAATGGGAATGGAAAAGAAGGCATTCTTCAAATCGATCACGGAGAACATAGTCGCCGTAGGTGGTACCAAAGTAAGCAACGTCGTGATATCGGAAACCACTGGGTACTGAGGTATCACGATCTTGTTCACTTCTCTCAAATCAATTATAAACCGATAAACTCTGGCATCCGTATCCTTTTTCAGTATGGGAAGAATCGGACTGTTACAAATGTTGTAGGGGACTTCCTCCACTACCCCTACCGCCATCAAATCCTGCACTATCTGTATGAGAGCCTCCTCACCCTCCTGGGAAATACGGTACTGAGGGAGGCGTGGTAACACCGCCCCCTCCTGGACGCTAATGTGGACCGGTGGAATCACCATTTGTCCCACATCAGTATCCGAAGTTGCCCACAAAGCACGAGGGAGGGTAGCTAACAGCGCATCCTCTGACATCGTACACATCCGTTCTGATCGGGGGTAATTATCATTCAATATTACCCGTACACCAGCAGGGGAGCAGCGGATCGTAGCCCTAAAATGCTTTAACATATCAAGACCCATAATGTTGTCCGGTGTGTACGGGGCAAGCAGAAACAGACAGGGTGCAGAAAAAGAGTCAACTTTAAATATGAGGGGCTGCGAAAGAGGGCTTCGGGAAAGTGTTCCGTCAAACCCTACCGATGTGACCATTAAGCCGGATGGGGGAGCCCCCGGAACCAATTGCTTAGACAGTGCACTACGTGTCGCTCCTGTATCCACTAGGAACTGATCAGTAGAGCCCAAAACCTCAGCCGATACATAAGGACCCTTCTGATCGACCGGCACCTCAACTGATTCTAACCCCCATCCAACGCATCCCTATGCATGCTGAGAGTCATGGTACCCCGACCGGTCAATCCCCGACACTTGATACTGATGCTGACGATCGAAAACATTTGATCTGTCTCGGTGCTGCCCAGCAGAGTCAAAACGAGCCTGTTCGTTAGAATTCCCTCGAAAGTTCGAGAAACCCCCTCTACCTCGCGGGCCACCATGGGTATGCCCCTGACGCGATGCATGCAACACCGGGCAGTCCCTAGCCCAATGACCCGATTGCTTACAATACGCACATTGGTTCCTATTTAAATCAGATCGGCCCGAGGGAGGACCATAAGATCCTCCCCTACCTCTATTACTACCCCGCCGGGGCGGGCCATAGACTTGTGCCAACATCACCTTTGTTTTCAAATCTTTCGATTTCTTTTCCTCCTGGCCCTTTGCTTCTTGCTCCTGACGCTCATAATACTGGGCGATAGTCAGGAGGGCTGTCGGTGTAGCGGAAGACCAAGAACTTTCACTCGCTTTTAAACGGGCCGCAACTGCCGGCAGCAGATTAGCCACATATTTATCCGCAAAAAGGTGGCGGCCCGTATCGTCAGTAAGCGACTGGCCACTAAAATCATGAAACGTCTCCTCAAAGCGTGTAAAGAAGTCCGCAACTGACTCGTCAACTTTCTGTTTACATGCCGCTAATATATTCCAGTCAATCTTTTTAGGGGGGATAATTGTCTTCAACTTAGCCACAATAGCAGCAGGGAGATCTAAAATACTCTGGGGCGGTTTCTGCGCGGGCTTCCGCTCCCTATCCTCATCCTCAAGGTCAGACCACCGAGCCTTAAAGGCAACTGTATCATCTACCTTTCGGACAGATCGCCACATATCCGGTGGTAGAATAAGGCCAAAGAACAGGTCTATATCTGCTAAAGTCATAACGCAAGAATTCAAGGCCCCCTCGACTTCTTCGTAGAAGGCCGCTGGATTCTTGCGGGGGTCGGGCAGCGCATTCTTTAATGCCATCACATCAGCTCTATGCCACGGAGTATAAACCCAATTATACACAAAATATCCCTTAGCATCGGCGGAGGTAATGTCCGAGCTAGTCCCCGCTCCTTTAGGAGGAACATACAAAGGCGCCGCCTCGCGCATTGGCTTAGCATGCACTAGATCGCTCTTATCTGATTGAGAGGTGGATGAGTGGCCTTCTGTAGTACACGAATCCGACTGCGTCTCCTCCCCTGCTCGTTGGCGCGCTTTTTCTTTATGGGCCAGCACTGCGTCCCGCAAGGCGAATAGCCGCCGAGCCGTATCAGGAGCCTTAGAGGGAGAAAAAACACCATCATGTAATGCTTTAGCATCCGATGTCACTTCTTCAGGCTCAAAGACACTAGAATATTTCCGAAAAGCAGCAATCACTTCCTCCGCGAAATGACTCAAAAAATACAATCTCTCTCTATCCTGCCACGACCCCCAAGTATGGAACAATTCATCCACGGACACCTTGCCCTTAAGTGCACGGAAAGAAATTTGTCGATGCTCAGCCATATGTTCAGCCGATAACATGGACCGCGTATCTACCTTACCCGTACCCGGGACAGAATCTTGTGGCCTCGGAGCAGATGCGCCAACATAAGGGGGCGGAGAGCGATCTAGTAAATAAAAATCATCATCAAGATTATTAAGGACAGGATAAAGTGGCTGCCGAACAGCATATTGACCCGAGACTTGCAGCCTACGCTCTTTCTCTTGTCTCTCCGTTTGTTCTTTGTCCTCCCGACGCCTCGCTTCCTGTGCTCGCACATGATCATTCTTCCATTGTTCTTTATCAAACAGCGCTTTCTCACGCTTCTCTCGCTTACGCACCTCTTTCACCCACAGCCGCACACACTCAAACATATCCTGACGAGCACGCCGCTTGCACATACACTGTTCCACATACTCAATCTTACGTATATCAAACGATCCATACAAAGGCCATCGTAACTCAGGATCTTTTTTAGTATATTTCCTCCATACTGTGCTGTACATTATGGAAGAAAGACCATGCTTCACATACATATCCCTATTAGGAGTCCCCTCTGGGGGAGCTGGAGCAGATTCCTCGAGGTTCAACCGGTTTCCAGAACAGCAACACCACTTACGGAGTGCGCTAAAAGCAGGCATGCTCAGGAATAATGCAAAATATGCAATATTATAGAGAAAATGGCACTTAATCGTTGCGCCGTTCAAAGTTACACAGCTCCGGAGAAATCTCTCCACATTACCTGCCTATATGTGTTGCAACGCATATATTTTCACAAAGACAAATACAAAATATGACTAGTCATCACAAATCAAACTCAAATAGCCGGACCAGGCTTCAAAAACTCGGAGCAAGTACCGTACACCGGTTCTTACCAATCAAGAGTCCAGATTCCAACTGCCAAGCTCCACAATCGCCCAAACGGCTTTCACGGCAGGACCGACAGAAGAGGTCTCAGTCGAGGACCGGCGCCACCCAGACGGTCAGCTCGGAAGGGAAGGAAGAAAAACCTCGGGATGCCAGGGCTAAGACGCCGCTGGCAGTGATCACGTCCCCGGCCAAGTTCCTCACCTTCGTCGCGACCAGTCCTTCGAGCATCCGAGTCGCCGATGAGCCCCACGTGACGGGCGCCAATTGATGAATACAGGCCCCAGCTAGGCCCGCAGGACACAAGGGTTCGCTCTCCTGTAATGGAATCTATAAGGAAGTTGGCACGGAAACTGCAAAGTACAAAGACAGCATTTATTAACCCTTAAGGGTGGTCCTACAATCCACACAACACTCTTCAGCATTGCATAGAGTAGCACAAAGAACTTGCGTACATGGTCCCCTTTTATACACAATAGAGGGGCTCATAAGTGGGTGGATACAACATGAGGCAAGGAATGTTACCTTTTATGGACATTTTCGATACAAGATCAATATGTGGGCGGAGCTGACACACTCCTTGAGCCCGCGAAGACATGGTCAAGCAAGGCTAACTGATAACAGATGTGGTCAAGCCTGGGCATGTGCCAGATGGACAAAGGAGCTATTTATAGACTGTTACTAGGCAGATTACAAGAGCAACTAACACAGAGGTTGGACTCTTCTCGTGGGGAACACGTGGAAGCATGACAATACAAAATGGAGTCCGAACTTCGGTCAACATAACGGAGAAAACATGATCTAGAGAAGGGAATTAATGTCTTTAGTAAATGCTTAATCACGTCATTGTTTCAATTTACAACAATAGGGCTTTTCTAATTTTTCAGCTCTGAGTTTTTCCTTCCAAAACTAACACTTTGATTGAATGAATGAATGAGAAAGCACCTGTAAAGCGCCTGGTTACCCGAGGGCATCCCAGCGCTAAGGAATACGCTAAACCAGATTCACAACATATCAAGGGAATAGGAAGGTTTTTAACTGTATATGGAAGTGCTGGTGGTTAGGTTGAAAGCGGATGTGAAGGAGAATGAGATTCCAATTTTTGGCAGCATTATAAGAAAACGAGCGAAATCAACTTCTCGTTTGTTTGATTTTTGGGACTTTCAGTAGGTATTTACCCTCTGATCTTAGGGCTCTTTTGGACTGGTAGGGATAGTCTGAATCATTGGGGACCCTTTCCCAGCTAGTGCTTTATGTGCAATGCACATAGCTTTGAATTGAATCCTCTCCTGGATTGGAAGCCAGTGTAATGAGGTCAGAGCAGGTTTGGTTGAAAGCTGTTTTGGAACAATTAAAAGCAGCCGGGCTGCACAATTGTGGACTGTCTGTAATATTTTAGTAGTAGAAAGTGGAGCTCCAAGATGAATAACGTTCGCATAGTCCAGGCGAGACAGAATTAATGCTTGTATTAGCAGTCTTCCGGCCAAAAAAGATAGTAGGGGAAGGATTTTCCTGATCATCCGTAAAAGGCCGTAACAAGTGCCTGCCACTTTCCGCGCTTGTTCTTTAAGATCTAGGTTGGAATCGAGTACAACTCCTAAGCGGTATATATGCTTTTTCGGGGTAGGGGGAGGACCCAGACCGTTAGGCCACCAGGACTCTATATTAAGGGGGGCCGCATTGCCAAAAAGCATAATTTCAGTTTTTGCTCCATTGAGCTCCATCCAACTGGCCACTTTTTCTAAGCAGGATGAAAGGGCCAATCCTGAATTGTCATTTTTATTCAGGGAGATGACTAACTGTGTATCTTCTGCATAGGTGACGATCTGCACCCCGAACGGGATGACCATATGTGCCAGGGAGCTCAGGTAGATGTTAAACAGGGTGGGGATTAATGCAGATCCCTGGGGTACTTGTTTGGAGATACTGTCTTCCTCAAAGACTGCAAAAACTCTGTTTTCTAAAAAAGACTGCAACCATTTAAGTGCTATTCGGTTAACTCCAACATCACGAAGTCTGCTAATCAGGAGCTTAAGTCTAATAAAATGATCACAGCGCAGCCTCTGCTGTCAAGAATTTTACTAGTTTCCTCCACCACCAAGAGGAGTGCAGTCTCAGTGTGCTGCTGTGATCTAAAACCTGTTTGTGAGAAGTGGAGCAAGTTAATATTTTCCAGGAAACCCGAAAGGGAAGAGTTTACATGCTTCTCTGCGATCTTGCTTATGCCAGGCAGAAGGGAAAAGGGTCGGTAGTTTGCCCAGACTTCAGGGTCTAGATTGGGTTTCTTTAGCAGAGCCTTGACCATCGCCTGTTTCCACAGGGGAGGTACAGTTCCTGTGAGAAAAGAGGCATTAATCAGGTCAACTATCACTGAGGAGATGGTCTTGCTAATCTTATTTAGGATAGTGGGCGGAGCTGGGTCAATAGGTGAACCTGATTTAAGACGGGTCAAGATTTCTGCTAAGGAGTTATGGTCCAGTGGGGAAAATTCCTTCAATAGGACCTGTTCCTTTAATGGGTCGATTAGAGATACCAGCTGCATGTCTCTTTCCTGAGGGAAGGACGAGTAAATGGTTTGAATCTTTACCGAGAATAATTCTGCTAGCTGGTTACATCATAGTTGAGGATTATCTGTAGTCTGTGAAGGCGCCGGAGGAGTAAGAAGTGATTTAGCAATCAGGAGGAGTTTGCGCAGAGAATTTACCGCAAATGTTATTTTATCTTGATAGTAACAGCTTTGTGCAGATTTTATTTCTGATTTGTGATGTTTAATGGCTTCTTTATATGTAGCTCTGTTGCTGAGTGAGAAGTCTTTTCTCCACTTCCTTTCCAATACTTAGCATTTTTGCTTAAGTTTCCGGAGTCCTGAGGAGTACAAGGGATTTCTATTAGTGCCGGTTTTTATCTGTATCTCTTTTTTGGGAAGAATGGTGTTTAGTGAGGACTCTAACCAACTATTAAATGTATCATTAGCAATAATAGGGTTGGGGTGGGATTTAGGTCTTGTGGTTTCCAGTTCGATCTCCCGTAAATTCCACGGAATTGTAGACCAGGTCTGAATAAGTTTTTTGATTTCCCTGGTCGGAGGGCTTATTTCCTGCCTGGCCCAGGTAAATGGGAGCAAGAAATGGTCAGTCCAAGGTAATGGAATCGGTTCGGAGGCAGCTAAAGTTTGAATATTAGAGAAAATAGGGTCCAATAGATTACTTTTATAGTGTGTTGGCACTGGGAAATTTTGATTAAGCTGAAAGGCCACTAGCCCTTCAACAAGGTCTGATATTTGGGGGAGTTGAACATTATCAAAGTGTATGTTAAAATCTCCCAGTACCGTAAAATTAGGCAGGGAACTTGCTACGATTTCAGGCATGTCCAGACAGAATGGACTAACAGGGCCTGGGGGACGATAAAGTATAATACCCGAAAGGGTAGTAACATGAGATACCTGAATGGAAAACAGGATGCTTTCATAATTAGGAATGAGATTAGTAGTAATGCGGCATTTAAAATCATCCTTATAGATAATGGCAATGCCCCCTCTTCGACCAACATCTCGGTCTTGCCTCTGTATTACATAATGAGGTGGAAGGGCTTGTACAGTAGCATAGTCCGATTACTTGTTCAACCAAGTTTCCGTAAGGAATAAAATATCAAGTTTTTCCTCTTCTAGGAGGATGTGAATTTCCACAGCGTGTTTGGGTAGGGAGCGACAGTTAAGTAAAAGCATTTTGAGCTCCCTTCCCTCCACTAAAGGGTCAGGCCTACATATAGGAGAGCAGATTTTACAATTACAGCTAAGACATTGTAGGACCTGATGCATGGGGCTTATAGAGGGTATACACTTTGAGGTTCCTCTTTCAGATGTATGAGCTGTTGAGAGGTATAGCAGAGCATTATATTATTGGAACCAGCAGGATTCCTGGCCCCTGGTCCTGTTCGGGCGTGGATGGGCGCAGACGGGCTTGCGTTTGGTGTGCCTTCGGCACGCCAGCGGCACGCCAGCTGCGCGCATCCGCTGAGCGGTCACGTCATCGGCTCCTAAGGAGGATGACTGAGCGTGTTGACGCAGGGATATTCTAGCGCGTTAGTGTTAAAAGCTACAGCGCTACCTCGAAAGAAATGGCCAGCCCTTGGAGTATTTAACACAGCTCCAAAATTTAACAGGTGAGTTAAAAAGTTCCACAAGTTTAAACAATTCTCAGCAGGTTTAAAAACAATATTAAAATACAAGGTTCACACTCCTCTCTTAGCGCTTGCGCTGTGCAGTATTTACCCTAACAACGTTAGTATCAGTAAAAAGCGCTTCTGCGCGGTCCCGTCATTGACTCCTAATGAGGCCGAATGAGCGTGCTGACGCAGGGAGATTCTAGCACGTTAGTGTGAAAAGCTAGAGCGCTATCTCAAAAGACATGGCCAGCCCTTGGAGCATTGAACACAGCTCCGAAATCTAACAGGTGAGTTAAAAAGTTCCACAAGTTTAAACAATTCTCAGCAGGTTTAAAAACAATATTAAAATACAAGGTTCACACTCCTCTCTTAGCGCTTGCCGCTGTGCAGTATTTACCCTAAAAACGTCAGTATCAGTAAAAAGCGCTCCTGGGCGGTCGTGTCATCGGCTCCTAATGAGGCCGACTGAGCATGATGACGCGGGGAGATTCTAGCGTGTTAGTGTTAAAAGCAAGAGCGCTACCTCGTAAGAAATGGCCAGTCCTTGGAGCATTGAACACAGCTCCGAAATCTAACAGGTGAGTTAAAAAGTGCCACAAGTTTAAACAATTCTCAGCAGGTTTAAAAACAATATTAAAATACAAGGTTCACACACCTCAGCCAATGTCTATCTGACATTGTTGAGCACTCCCGGATACATTCTGCTACTATGCCCTGCAGAAGGATTTTATCTTAAGGAACAAAGACAAACTCCCATGCTAAAACCTCTAAATGGGTCAAACTTTGTTGTTGTACTCGACCTGTGCTCCATCACTGCGACTTTATTTCCCGGACCTATGGCATGGAGCACTGTGGAACGCGCGTTGACCATAACGCTCTCCTGAATACACTGAATTATATTTGACTCGTTGACCTCCGCGCTGACTATTACTAGTAAAAAGTCTAATCGATACCATATTATGCCCTGATGAAGTTCCATTAAGGGGAACGAAACGCGTTGGCTGTTGTTCTGTGTGTTTCCGTATTTTGAAAAGGAAGAAATTAAAAGGACTGTTTACGAATAAGCTTACGCCCTTTGGTTCGTGACTTCTTTCCTGGTGCTGCCTCAATTTTTTCTTCAAAAGCTGTGCTCCATCACAGTCGACCTCAATTATCTTCTTAGTCATAGGGTAGCGTGACCATTGACAATTAATGGTGCATTGCAATTTTTGCTGCTATTTTTACTGATTGGATTTATGTTGCTTTGATGTCATTCTACTTCTCAAATGAGTCTATATTTTTATACATTAGAGTAGATTTTTTGTATTGTCTTGAGTTTTTTAACTATTATAGTGCTTGTTTGCTGGGTGCCGTAGCTACCAACGGTGAGCAACGGTTTACATTACTGAAGTATTTTACTGGACCTAACAGGATAATGCCTTTATTACCTGAGGTGAACCTCAATCACCCCAACTAATAAACCACTTTCTCATAATTAGTCTTTGTTGATAGGGTGAAACACATGTTCAAGAGTTAGAATGAATCAAATTGTCTTTTGGAAAAACATGTGTCATGAACAAGACCACCAACTTGAGGCTCCAGCAAATGTGCATTGTAAGAAGGACATTGTTTCAGCTTGTTTCCATTCCTGGTGGGCCAACCAGCACATCCCTTTGTTCCTGAGCATTGAACAAGCTACAAGAGGAAAATGGGAAGGGCACGTCTCTTGTGCTCATCTGGATGGGGTACTCTTGAGGGGTCAAGTTCTCTTTTTACCTACATCTTCTTAGAATTCACAGATGAACATCAATAATACCTATTCTTAACAAAATATGCAAAGATATTGTGGCATTTTGTTGTAACCCAGTCCTGAAGATGACGTGAATCAGTCACAGGTCGAAATGCCGTCAACCACCAGGTGCAACTTTTGCTGTACCCCTGGTTCCCTAACTTGTTGATGACTCTGAATTTCCATAACAATTTCATTAGTACGTTTGTAATTTTGCAACCATCTAAGTGATTGTATATTTTCTTTGCACCGTTTTTGCTGTTTTTCCCTGCCTCACTTGTCACTTGCACTGTTCACACACTTGCATGAGCACAGCTGTGCACAAGATTCAATGGGTTACACCCACATTTAATGTAAATAATGCTGATATTGTCTTTTGTATTAATTCCCCTTAAATATAGACTGCTCCTTTCATTTTTGAATAATCATTGAAGTCTTCCTGATTCTTTCTTTCTGCAATTATTTGCATGTTTTACATAATTGTCTATGAATATCACTTGTTGAGATGTTGTTGTATGTTATAAAGCTTGATACCTAGGTCTCAACTGGGTCTGTGGGTAACTTCCTGTGGTTTTTTACTGTTACATTGAGCAACCACACAGTTGCAACAGTTGGTCCTCAATTATCTACTGACCTGGATTCCCTGGTGATTTCATATCTATACCTTAGTATCCTTCCAAAAAGAGTGGTCCTTAGGCCCGACTCCACATTACTTCCTAAAATATATTTTAGGTTTCACCTAAATCAGGATATTGTGAAACCAGTTTTGTAGAAAGATGACCAGAGACATGACCTTTCCTCTCTTGATGTACACAGGGCCCTTTTATGTTATTTGACTTGCACTAAAGATGTTCTAAATCTATTTTTGTATCATTTGGTAATGTCGGCAAAGGCAAGAAAGTGTCTTACTTTACTCTAAGTTGATAGATTCGTCAGGCCATTTCTCAGGCTTAGAAATCTGGTGGAGAACAAATCCCTGCACATGTTCAGGGTCTATCCACTTGATCAGTTTCTGCTTCCTTTACTGAGGATTGGTGGTTCTCCATTGCTGAAATCTGCAGGGTGGCAACATGGGCCTCTTATCATACCGTTAATAATAACTATTATTGACTTGATGTGTTGCATAATGTTTCTAACAATTCATTTGCAAATGTGATGAAAACTGCTGTAGTTGTTGTTTAAAATGAAGTACTGGTTTGCAAGGTGCAGAATTTTGTGTCTATGTCATCCAAAATACACTTTTCTATGTAAAGGTCAAACATCAGCTATAAATAAAGTGGCAAGTCACTGACGCTTGCAGCAGATTAGGAGGTCCGAGATGAGCTAGGAGCTGCTCTCCTCAGCCTCTATTGTGCTGATTTTTCAGACAGGATTCAACACCAATGGGCGGCTCATAGTTTGTCACTGCTTCACTACTACTGACCTAGTGGTACAGGTAGCAAGGCAGGAGATGTTTTGCATTCCCATTTCCACACTTAGTCAGCTGTGAGGGTGACTGGGCAGAATGGGCACAGCTGTTTCATAGTGTAGGCTACTATTTCTGAGACTCACCCGGTGAAACATGCTGCATGTTCTGACAGCCTCACCAATAGGACATTGTGAGGCTTCTTCTTGGAGAGAGGCCTCTGGAAATTTGCCCCATCGCCCTCTACACTCTCACTCACTCTTTAGTGTATTAGCTACCTGTGTTATGCCAATCCTCTATGTGTGACAAAATTGTGTTAGGTTCCTTCTACTATTGCCACATGTCCTTAATTGACTATTTGTGGTAGAGAAGGTAGTGCTACTGCTATAAATGTTGTACCTTTAATGTGTTGTTAAGCTATTCATATAGCTAATGCTTTTCTTAATGCATGTTCTGAGTAAAAGAGTGAACCCTTAGAAAACATTTCATAAGAGTTTACTTTGGAATTTACTTGTGAAACAAGCATTTTTTCATAATGGATTGTTTTAAAACATAGCTGATGACATTATAACATTTTTAAAACATAGCTTACTGTGGTCAATTTCATTGATATTAGCCAGTGTGCTTGGTTTGTGCCCATGATAAAACGGTTAAAAGCAAAACGACAAGCTCCACAATGCAACATACCCTTGGGTAAAAAGAAAAAAAGATGATGATATCCTCTGTCCTACTACGAAAATGCAGAGTTGTGAATTTTCTGGCATTCTTGCTTTTTTCTTGTAGGCAATTGAGGGTTAAACATCCCAGGTGGTGAGAGAGCAGAGATTCTTTTCAGATGCAGTTGCGAGCATCTCAGCGTAAATCAGCTAACATTAACACTAGTACACCTAATGATTTAGAACTACACAATTAAATTGTTAATCTTCCACCATGCTTAGGATTAAAATACTCTTTGTCTTCTCAGAAGGAACTACCCCTACATAAGTGAAACTGTTTTGGTTCCACTCTTCAACCATACACTAATGAAATTACCAATTTATCCACATCCAAAACATATTTTTCACAGGGCAGGACAAGAAATAGAAGAAGGTAACATATTTCTTGAACTACATTGAGAGCACTTGCTTTATGTTAGGGTGATTTATCGTCAGCCCTAACACATTTATTTCTGGGACCACACACACCTGGAACTACAGTCACCTCAATACTGACCACACTATCTTTATTAATGTTTAAGTAAATATCGCAATGCTGCTAAAAATACAATCTGCAAACAGAATCCCAAGTGCAGCAAAATATCAGTCAATTAGATTGGTAACAAACTGATCACAAGCATAACAATGAAATATTTCCATAACATTATGCGTATTCGCTGTGAAATGAAGTTTCAACATAAGTAGAGCCACAGTGATTGACTCGTAATTCCTGGTATCTAGATCTGACAGAAAAGGCAACTGTGGAAGATTCTCAAAAACCCATTGTTCTTTCATGCCAAGCAAATTAAGAAAGAGTCCATTTTTCATAGTCAAAGGGAACGCCTTCCATTGCTGGCACTTAGGGCCTGATGTACAAAGCTTTTTTGAGGTCGAAAATGGCCCAATTCACAGAATCGAGCAGTTTGGGACTGCAAAAATGCATTTTTTAATGTGCAAAAGACCAATTTGTGATTCAGTAACCTGTTACTGAATCGCAAATTGGGTTTGCCATTCGGTATTAGGAAGGGGCATGTTGTGGGCGTCCCTTCCTAATACCGAATCGCAATAGCATGTGTGAAAGTTTTGTGACCAAAATGCGGTTGCAAAACATTCACATTTTACCACGTACTTCAAGTGGGTGGTAACCCATTTGCAAATGGGAAGGCATCCCCAAGGTACCCCCACCCCTGTGTGAATATTTGTAAAACATTTTTCAAGAGCATGGAAAACTTTCCATTTTTAGGTCTCGCCTGAGACAGCGCTTTAGCGCTGCTCTGGCGAGACTTATAGTAAGGGACATTTGGAAGTGGAAACGAATGCATTTCAGGCCGCCAACTACAGTGCATGTGCTCCAGGCGCGCGCACCATTTGGCAGCCTGAAAGCATTCGTTTACTTTCACTTTCGCGGCCGCTTTGATGTTTGATCGCGATTGCGATCACTTTCACTTTCGCGGCCGCTTGTTATTTATTGTCGGTGTAGTTTTGTGGCTTAATGTGTTAGGCCGGTCACACGTCCATACATTCTCCCTTATAGTGGCTGTTGTCATTTCACTATTCGCGTCATTACTTTTTATGACCTGTGGACAGAAACGGGATCTCGGTGTGCTGCTTAAACACCGCCAGAAGTAGATCATTCGGGGTACTTGTGGAAATTCATATGCTTCCGTTCATCCCAAAACTAATCTCAGTCGCCTTCAAGAACCTCATTTAAACGCTGTTGGTGAAACAGATCTCGCCCCCTGGGACCCGGATACGGACATAAACCTTCCTTCTCCACCAGATTCCAGCTGAAAGACATTCCTGTTTGTTACACTTTATCCTCGGAGTCTCCTGGGTGATAACACCTTTATTTAGCTGTATTTATTGTTGAATGCCAGTAATTATTGATAAAGTGTACTTTGTCATTTGCCGTTGATGAGGTTAAATAGATGGTTGGTAACATGAGAGGTGCCGGATGGGGCGCTGTAGTGCCAAACCAGTGTATAGAAGTAGTCCTTGTAGCAAAATAATGTACATTTTACTCAGTTGTATCGGACTGCTGCTCTGTGATGTGTGGGCCTCTAGCTGTTGTACAGATTCATCTGCCAGCTGTTACCATGGGGTTATTTATAAACCGACCTGCCTGCCTTGTAGTACCCCCCTCTTCAGACAGCGGTCACGCCTTGCAAGCACGCACACACTCCTGCTATCTTTGTGATCATAATGTGCTGTTCCCGAAAATCACCCTGCCCACACCACATGCACAGCTCTACCTCTCCAGATTCGGACTTGGTAGGATGCAGTTCCCAAAATAAAAGGCCACACTCCGCTCTGCGACTGCACACTCAGCTCTGATGCTGTTGTATTTGGGAACTTCAGCCCGCGTCCAGACTTCCAAACAGCTCTCCCCCTTCACGCTCAGACTTTTGAAACTTAAAGGTTCTTAAAATTCACGCACCATCCCAGCCACTCGCGCCCCCCCCGCTCAGTTTTGGCATGGTGTAGTGTCACTTAACTCCAGACCTTTCCGTACGCATCTATTTGTCTCTTTCTTCCTGCACACTCGGCTGTGTGATGCTGCAGTATTTTTGAACACCAGCCCCATGTGCAGACATCCACACGGCTCTCTCCCTGCACACTCAGCTGTGTGATGCTGTTTGAGATCCAGCCCCATGCGCAGGCATCTTACACAACTTTCTCCCTGCACACTTGTCTGTGTGATGCTGCATTGTTCTGGAACTCCAGCCCAAGCCACACTGCTCTTTAAAGCATTTGCAATGCAATAGGTCTCGCAGTTACACAAGTTAAAGCTATTGCCATTGTAAATGACAATGCCATAGGCATTGTTATTTGCAATGTCAATAGCTCAAACTCGCGTAAATGCGAGACCTAATGCATTGCAAATGCTTGTTCTTTTTGACACGCATCCCATTTTCCTTCAAGGAAAACGGGCTGCTTTTACAAAAAAAAAACATTGCTTTATTGAAAAGCAATCACAGATATGCTGGTCTGCTGACCCCAGCAGGCTACAATCCCTGTGATTTCTGCGATCTCTAATGAGTCGCAAACCGAGGTCTATCTCATGAATATTAATGAGGTAGGTCTATTTGCAACCCACTGGTAGTCGCAAACTTTGTAAACACACATTTATACCTGGGTGTTTGTGATTACCAAGGAGCGAATTGCAAATCTTCAATATTTGGTAATCACAAACACTTTCCTACTTATATTTGGCCCTACCTTTTTAAACAACCTTCACTACATTTACCAATGCATACACAGTTGTCCAGGCTTGTTAAGAAATATATATGGATGATTATCGTGCTACATGATCAAACATCTCTTTAATGAAAGACTATTCAAAATGGAAAATGGAAACAAAATGTTACTGTGAATTACAAGGCATTTCATCTGATTCTCTACAAATAGGTGAAAAACTGATTGGGTATTGTGAAAAGAAAACACATGGGGCAAGATGTACAAAGCATTTTTCCGGTTGCAAATAGTGCAATCCCCAGAATCGTGCTGTTTGCGACTGGGAAAATGCTTTTTTAGATGTACAAAATGCAAATTGTGATTCCGTAACCTGCTACAGAATCACATTATTCATCTGCGATTCAGCATTCGAAAGAGGTGTGTATAAATACTGAATCGGTATGGTATGTATTACTGTTTTGTGACCAAACATTGGTTGAAACACAGTAATGCTTTACCACCAGTTTAAAACTGGCGGTAACCCATTCAAAATGCGAAAGGGTCCCAAAAGACCCCTTCCCATTTGAGAATGTAAATAAAAGTATTTTTTAAGACCAGGCAGTGGTCCCACGGACCACAGCCTACTCCTAAAAAAGGACACTGCTGAGTTTAATTTTTTATTATTTAAATGCATCCCGTTTTCCTTTAAGGAAAATTAACTGAATTGAAAAAAAACAGTCACAGACATGAACCCAGCAGGCCACCATTCCTGTGATTTCTGCTATTCCCAATGGATCGCAAACCGGGTCCTACCTCATCAATATTAATGAGGTAGGTCTATTTGTGTTCCACTGGGAATAGCAAACTGTGTTAAATACACATTTGCACATGGGAGTTTGCGATTACCAATTAGCGAATTGTTCAATTCCACTGCTCTGTAATCGCAAACACTATCCTACTTATGTCTGGCCTTTTGTTTTTTAACAAACCTCAATACATTCACCAGTTCATACACAGTTGTCCAGGCTCATTGAGAAATATATGTGAATGATTATTGTGCTACATGGTCAAACATCTCTTCAATGAAAGACTATTCAAAATGGAAAATGGAGCAAAAATGTTACTGTGAAATACACATCATTATCAGATTCTCTGCAAATTGGTGAAAAACTGCTTGGGTACTGTGAAAAGAAAACATATGGGGCCAGATGTACAAAGCATCTTTCCAGTCGCAAACCGCCCAATTCACAGTCGCAGTTTGCAACTGTAAAAATGCATTTATTGATGTACAAAATGCAAAATGCGATTCTGTAACT
Source organism: Triturus cristatus (assembly GCF_964204655.1). Classification (NCBI taxonomy): domain Eukaryota; kingdom Metazoa; phylum Chordata; class Amphibia; order Caudata; family Salamandridae; genus Triturus; species Triturus cristatus. Next base: position 465,552,492 of record NC_140589.1, read on the forward strand.
TCCTACCAACCACATTTTGCATTTGTAATTCGGTATTTGGAAGGGGCTTGTATATGGCGGCCCTTACAAATACTGAATTCCGTTTGAAAAACAGTAATACGTTACCACCAGTTTAAATCTGGCGGTAACCCATTCGCAAATGGGGAGGGGTCCCAAAGGACCCTTCCCCCTTTGAGAATGTAAATAAAAATATTTTTAAAGAGCTAGCAGTGGTCCCACGGACCACTGCCTATTCTTAAAAATATGACACTACTGAGTTCATTTTTTCTTTTTAAAGCATCCCGTTTTCCTTTAAAGAAAACGGACTGCATTAAAAAAAGATTGCTTTATCAAACAGCAATCAAAGACATGACATCGGCAGGCCACCATCACTGTAATGACTGTGATTCCTAATGGGTCACAAATTGCAACCTACATCATTAATATGCATGAGGTAGATTTATATGCGACCCTCATTAGAAATACAGATTTCCTAATTTTGATTTGTAGAGAATCGAAATTAGGAATCAGTATTCCTAATATTAGTATAAGCCCATGGGCTCTTACATGTAGAAGACATACTGTCCACTTTTGAAAACAAAATACTAGTGGTGATTTCTGAAACAACAGTATAAAACAGAATAAATACCACAATATATTTTAATGAAAAAATGACAAATGTACTAGGAGATTAGTGCTGACTAAACAAAAATAAATATTTGACATTGTCCCTCCATGATTGCCCGAAAAGTACTTAGGCGCTGGTGATATGCAAACACAGCATCTCTAGGATCTTCTGTATTCCCCTCTGAAAGCAAGAGGACACTTTTGAAATATGCCATGTGACTCAAAGCCAAGCAATGCAGTCACACATGCCATGGTCATTCAGTTGGTGTCTGATGGTGCACGACGAAGCAGAAAGGTGCCGGAAGAGCAAGATTCTCAGCAGAATTCAGCATATTCTGAATAAGGGGCCGATTCCGATCCGTGTCGGAAAGCACTCCGACCAAATCGGATCCGGATTGTTTTCTGACCGAGCCAGACCGCTACAATTCAACCGAGCGAGTATGATGCACACGTATGCTGTCGGACTCGGTTCGGTCGGACTCCCATAGAAGTCAATGGGAGCCAGTTGTATGACGCGTACATGGGCTCCCATTGACTGAATGGGTACATCTCGAACAAGTGCACCCCCTACAGTGGGTACGCATCAGTGCCATCTGCACCGTACATGCCTGTGTTGGGGAGACCCATAGGTCTCCCCCTGTGTCCGAGTCGTAGGGCTGCGGGTGTCAGGGGGTTCAACGCGGACCCCCGAAGTCCGACTCCTGGAGCTTTTGTGAGCCGGACACTCCAGCTCGCACAGGCTGATGCTTGCCAACACTTCTGTCATAAGAAAAAAAACAATATACATATATAGGCTTCAATTACTTTCTATTTCTTTCTACTTACTTTCACCTAGGACAATTGGGTCTCTGCAATAAATCAACATTTTCCCAGCTATGCATAAGCACAACCATGCTGATGAGCAGACTGAGAAAATTAAATAATAAAGGTCTCTGGTGTTAGAAACAAAAAACTGGCATGCCCAAACGGACCCGTCATGTAACCGAGTGTCCTAACATTAAGAAAATGTTTACCTCAGAGCAGGGGCTGTATGTCAGAATATTGTCTTCAAAAATATCGGATGACATAAATACTGTGTCTAAAATATCATTTACAAAAATAGAATCCTAATGCTTGTAGATTTTCTAATATTAACTCCAAAGGTCACATTATTTTTGTTAACAATATTCAGGGCACAATTTGTATGTCAGGTGATATCCTAAAACAATATTTTGGACCTGCATGCATAGATGGGACAAATATCAGCATAACCAAGCTATCTCCTCCAGTCAACAATGGAAATATAATGCCCAGTTATAAATAGAAATATAGAACACAGAGAGGCTATTCACAAAGCTATAGCTCCATTTGTAGATTTTCCTTTGTGAATAGAGTAACTTTACTACGGTTGGTGATTCACCATCTACTACTGTAAAGTTACTTAAAAGTGTAGACTCACATGTCCCCACCCCCATTAATAGGAGATGGAGTCAATAATAATTACGAACATAAAGGGGCCTATTACGATGTCAGGCCGATTGTCACCGACAGGATGTCCTTTGCAGTCCGTTCAACGATCGGACTCAGCGATCCAACCTCCACATTGCGATGCAGTTGGTCAGACCGCAGCGGCCTTGGGGAAACACTGACACCTCCTATAGGATCGGAGCATCAGTTGGACAGATAACGCCCAACAGCCATCGGGATTATGATGTCTGGTTGAGACAGCCTTTCCATGATGGCCTTTCCGACATGGACAGACTGTCATAAAGTCACTTTGGGGGCCCCTAAGAGGGTCCCTGTTCCATTGCGGCCTCCACTATGAGGCCTGGAGGACTTCTGTGGTGCCCCCTAAACATTCATGCATCTTGTGGCAGGCATCACATGGTTCCTGCCACATGGTGCAAGGATGTTTTAAAAGTGTATTTTTCAATTGAGGCTTGTGCTGCAGACCGCAGAATAAGCAGCAATAGAAAAAATACACTTTTCAGCAGCTGAGAAGGCGGTCACATCATAATAATTGAAGCAGGACTGTTGATGCCTTGTGGGGCTACGATGTTGGTCGGACGCTCGTTCCACCAACATCGTAATGGGCCCCAAAGTTAATACTAGTAGTGATTTTATGACTATATCTGATGATCTGCACTCTTGGCTGCGACCTACGCAACCTGAGCAGAATTCTCCTGATGGTAAAATATAGGGGAAAAAGTAAATTAAACGTTCATTAAAGTTAAAAATTGAAAAATACTTTTATGTTAAATATAAATGGCAATTAATTTTATATACTCATTCGAAATGCAGGACAGTGTAACAACTACACTATTTACAACTTAGGTGCCGATTACGATCCGGTAAAAAAATTCCCCGTACGACTCGTATCCGGTCTTTTTACCGTACGAATCGTACAAGTGCCGTACAAACTGCCAATTACGATTCGCATGGTAAAAAGTCCATACGAATCGCATTGGGAGTTATTCCCCACACGTCCTCGGGTCCGAAAATGTGTCCGACACGTCCACGGACGATTTACCGTACAAATGTGAAAAGTGAAGTCCGACCGCGGAATTACGATCCATCCCGTGCGTCCGATGATACAACCGTATGGAAAAAACACCGTCCGCACCGAACTCCCATAGCAACCATGGAGACATGTGCCCGCATACGCGCCGACCCCCCCCAGCCCCCGTATGTACGCGCCGACCCCCCCACCCCCCGTACGTACGCACCAACCCCCCCAGCCCCCGTACGTATGCGCCGACCCCCCCGGCCCCCGTACGTTTGAGTCGTACCCCCCCAGCCCCCGTACGTTCGAGTCGTACCCCCGTGTATGTACACCCGTGTACGTGTCGTACCCCCCCCGTGTATGTACAACCTTGTACGTGTCGAACCCCCCCGTGTATGTACACCCTTGTACGTGTCGAACCCCCCCCGTGTATGTACACCCTTGTACGTGTCGAACCCCCCGTGTATGTACACCCGTGTACGTTCGAGTCGTACCCCCACCCGTGTATGTACGGTGCGTACCCCCCAGCGGGTACGACTCGAACATACGGGGGCTGGGGGGGTACGACTCGAACGTACGGGGGCTGGGGGTGGTCGGCACGTACATACGGGGCTGGGGGGGGTACGGCGCGTACATACGGGGGCTGGGGGGGTCGGCGCGTACATACGGGGGCTGGGGGGGGTCGGCGCGTACGTATGGGGGCGGGGGGTGGTACGGCGCGTACATACGGGGGCGGGGGGGTACGGCGCATACATACGGGGGCTGGGGGGGGGTCGGCGCACACATACGGGGGCTGGGGGGGGTCGGCGCGTACGTACGGGGGCAGGGGGGGGTACGGCGCGTACCAGGCCACCTACTCTGGTCGTTTCGCGCCGTACTTCGCTTTTCCGGCACTTTTTTGGGTGCCGTGAAAATATTGCCGTCCGGACTGCTGTCGGTTCGAATCGTGGTTCCTGGGTCGTTAAACGCTGCCTGAAAGCGTCCCGACGTCACGTAGCAGCATTCCCGGATCACATTCGTATGTATATTTTCGTCGGTCGGTGTTTTTTACGATTCGTACGGAAATGGTGTTTCCGTGCGAATCGTAATTCCATGTTTGTAAAGTTTTACGACCGGGTACGAGTCTGACGGAGAAAACGCTCCGACCGACAGTTCGTACCCGGTTTTTACCGGATCGTAATCGGCACCAGAATGTTTTTTAAAATACGATATTTTGAATGTAATAAATTAAACCAATATGTTTCTGTAATTTAAATTAAAAAACAAAAAATTCTGCTTGAAGTAAAACAATTTTTATGTATTTAATATTATTAAAAGTGATGTATAAAATAGTAAAAGTAATTGAATTAGTTTTAATAAATATTAATGTTGCATTGATATTGAGTTTTTAAAAGTTAATATTTTTTTCTAAATAAATCAATAAATATGTTTTATTTATAGAATTTTTTTAAACATTAAGTATTCTTAATAGTTTAAGTGATTTCATTTATTTCAGCATTCGTTCATATGGGGTTATATTTTAAGTCCCTACCTCCATTATTTTCTATGGGAGGATTTTACAGTACGGTGGTCAGTACTGAAAAATAAGGGGATTGTGCCAGATTCCGGCTCTAGCGGCTCTTTCTGGACTGGATGAGGAATACGGCCAACCGAGGGTAATAGGCCGAATATCTCCTAATGTCATTTTTCGAGACCAGGACACAATTCAGCTGCACTCGCATATTGTATGCTTTCTGTTCGGTGCAGCAGAATGCCCACAGTGAGGGGGATTCCTTATTTTCACTTCCAGCCTAGCACAAACAAAATCCTGATTTAAAGGGGCATCAGCCCTTCTTTTACTCAAGTTTTAACCTACCTGGAAGCCATCTGGACACTAATACCTACATGCCAATGCAATGGAAGGAAACAAAGTGACAAAGGTAATCGCTTGTGTACAGCCAACCATCCTCTTTGTATACTTGAAGCATCCCAGTAGATTCAATCATTGATTGAGTCCCTTTCTCCTTTTTAGGTCTTCAGGAGTAAAGCACTAATTTTATTCTCTAAATAAATCAGAGAACCCTTTTTACCTCAATTTGAAACATTATTGAGAAGTGAAAACCGAAGAAGAGCGAATAGGAGATATAGGGGCAAGACAATTTTAAAGTAGTTCACTAAAGTGAGCTGCATGATGTGTCACACTAATCAAGCAGTCAATGCCAGTGATGATGGACATTCTACATTCACAATTAGTAACCTGTCTACAGCAATGACCCCCTCGTGAAATGGTGCAAGGTTGTGTGAGGTAGTGCAAGGCATCAGTGTGTGTTCCAGCGCAGCCAAACAGCAGCAATCTGTAGTGGTAAAGCTATCCTAATTATACCTGCCCTATCACTTTCTCACAGGGTGAAACAGTAGGAGACTACGCGTGTTGTGATGTGTGTAAAATCACCAACTGAGTATCTAATGTGTGGAAAATGATCCCTACATCACTCAAATGGGAGGTAAACTAACAGTTGTCCATTGGCCTCTAACAAAACTACATATACATTCATGGAGTTATGCTGAATGAGCTTGTAAAGCACACGTACACCAAACGGTTTAATGGCACTGGAGTCCAGGGAATGATGTATCAGTGAGAGGATTAGTCATATGCCTGGCGGAACAGCCAGGTCTTTAACTGTTTCCTATACTGCGCGTAGGAGGTCAATGATCTAATCTCCACAGGGATAGAAATCCAAAATTGAGGGGCCAAAACAGCAAATCTTAGTCACTTGTGTTTCATGTGTTTGAAAGTCAGGATGACCAAAAGATTCAGGTGAGAGGACCTGAGGTCCCGAGAAGGTATGTAACGCTGGATCCAGGAGGAAATAAATGCCTGACTTTTGCCATAAAGAGCTTTAAAAGTGATGCACCCAAGCTTGAATGCACAACATTTGGCTACTGGGAGCCAGTGTAGATTTTCCATTAATGGCGTAACATAATGCCATTTGGACTGGTGGTAGATTAATCTGGCTGCTTGGTTTTTCACCAGCTGCAAGCATTTTAGTTGATATGCCGGAATACCCGCATAAAGTGAGTTGGCATAATCAATGCAGGAGATTACTAAAACCAGGACGACTTGGGTTAGGGCTTCAGTATTCAGAAATCTACTGATCTTCCTGATCCTTCGCTACTAGAAGTAACAGGAAAAAGCCACTGTTCCAATCTGAGCTTTCACCGACAGGTCACTGCTGATAATAACACCCAGACTTTTAATGGAACATGCTGAGAATGGAGGGTTTAATTCCGGTGTACAGAAGTTGGAGTTCCAAGGGTTAGCTGGCCCACCAGTTAGGATCAGCTCCGTTTTATCGGGGTTCAATTTTAGATGATTACTGTTCATCCACTCACTTATAAATCGCATGGTGGATTGGAAATTGAGGGCAGAAGATGCTGATTGATCCACATCAAATATCAATTGAAGGTCGTCGGCATAGTTGAAGGTACTGACCTTCCTTTCTCCTAGAGAACGGATCTGGGACAGTAGGTACAAGTTAAAAAGAAGCTGTGAAAGAGAAGAACCCTTGGGTACTCCACAGGTCAGTTTCATTTTAGGGGAAGAGAGATTAGCAAGGCAAACAGCTTGAGAGGGGTTACTGAGAAAAGATGAGAGCCAGGTCCTGGACACCGGCTTTACCGACACAGTCGATCAAAAGGTCATGATTGACCATGTCGAAAGCCGCCGGGAAATCAAGATGTACCGGGGCCTGGATGATGCCCCCTCCTAAGTTCGTCCACAACCGTGACGATAACGGTCTCTGTGGAGTGCGGCGATCATAAGCCTGCCTGGTGAGGGTCAAGATACTGGGAACTTTCGATAAAAGATCTGAGGCAATTAGTCAGTGAGCTTCCAGAACTTTAGCTAAATAGGGGAGCAGAGAGATAGGGCGATAGTTAGTTAGGGCTAAGGGGTCTGACCCTGGTTTTTTAATGATAGGGACAATTTCTGCCTCTTTAAATACATTTGGATTAATGCTTAAGGAAATTATTAAGGAGAGAAAAAGGTGGATCCAGGCAGGTGAGAAAGGCTTCCCGTAATATGTGTGGGGGCAACAATCAGTAGGGAAACCGGATCCAACCTTCCTTAAAAGGTTAAAAGAGCCTTAGCTAGAAATGGGAGGGACCTGATCCAGCAACAGGGGGTTCCTATACATAAACGGTGGAATTCTAGGACCAATATTAGTAGGAATGCTAGACTTAATGATGGCAATTCTTTCGATAAAATAGGTGTTAAGAGAATCACATAGGGCTTGAGTGGGGGCAAGTATTGCTGTGACCCTATCTGGCTTAGATAGTTCATCCACAATAGCAAAGATTTCCTTGGACTTATAAGCAGCCTTAGTTTGTAAAATGGCATTTTTATATTCTTTTAGCTGGATTAGGAATATATATTTTTTGTCTAAGGAGTAATTTCATCGCCAGTTGCGTTCTGCTTGACGCAGGGCAAGTTGTTTAAGTTTTAGGTTGTCAAAGAACCAGTGTAGGTCTCAAAGTCTTGGTTTTCTTAATGGGGGCGAAGCTGTCACTGGCGGATTCAAGCCAGGATTTAATTCTTTCTGCTTGGTTGTTAATTAGCTGCTGTTCTGATGGACCATAGTGGCCAGCAGAGAACAGAATTTGCCGATGTTAGCGCGTCTTCAGTTTCTTACCATGCAGCTCATCTTCAAATGGGCTTAGTTAAGTGAATATTGGAGAGGGCAACTGTTACGAGACAGTGATCTGACCAAGTGCACGGAGAGATCATTTGATTAGAGATTGTCAGATTGGATTTCCATTCTTGGTCAAGGATATGACCTTTAATTTGAGTTGCAACAGTTACATGCTGAGTACGATTCATCCCAGAGAGTAGATCAGACAGTGCAGCAGAGCTAGTACTCTCCCTGATATCATTAGCTCAATCATTGAAGTCTCCAATTATGAGGATTTTTGCATAGTTAATGGCTAAATGGGAGATCATTTCACCCAATAGCTTGGGGAACAAAGGCATATGATAAGGGGGTTTGTAGAACAGTGCACAGATGTGACTATAAGCTTCTTTTGCTCCTGACACTGAGGGATGGGGCGTCAGGGGTAGGCTTTTGCCTAATATGATACTCCTGGCAGGGAGGCTCATGGTGGATTTCAGGGTAAGATTCTCTGTGCTTCAAGATGCCAAAGTTTTTGAGTTTGGCGCAAGTAGTAGTATCAATCGTCTAGCTGACTTGCAAAGATTTCAGCTCCACATGGGAGTAGTGAATAATTAGGGCATGGTGTTTGGCCCATGGCCCCGGCCGGAGGCGGACGGGTGCTGATGGGCTTGCCTTTGGCAGTGCAGGCCAATTGATATATCATGTACCCTACTTAACTTACACAATATTACCAACTCTTAAATATGAATTGATGATAAACTAGTGAAAATAGAAAACATTTTAATGTGTCAAAACTGTTAAAACTACTTACACCTCCCTAGCCTACACTAACTAACAAAACACTAGCCTAAACTATCTTAATTTATCTTAAACAAGTTACACAGGTCTCAGCCCTAATGAAGCTCTCAGAAGCAGCATTGAAACAATGGAATTTTGCTAGAATCAAAGTTCATTCGAACAACCCAAAACAATGAAAATTATTTCACAAGCAAGGTGGGATGCTGCTTCCGGCTCAATTGGAATTCCATCAACATTATATGAAGAAAACCCTTCTTTTTGGTTTTGAAAATGTGTTAAACAATAGTTTAACTATGTTTTTACAACAGGGTCAATATTTAATGGCAGGAGAGGGTCAATAATAAATCAGATTTTCAAAGGTGTTGATAGATCCAACCCACAAAGCTACAGCTTAATAACTCTCTTGGAAAGCGAGGCTAAATACTTTGCTGCAGCACTGTTAACCAATCTGACTGCATGGTCAAATGCTATTAATATTGCACCCCTCAATCAAACAGGGTTCTCAAATGGAGCCAGCATACTAATAAACATCTTAGCTTTTGCCCTCATCAAGGAAAAGCCCCCCCAAAAAATATGAATTCCATTCCATCTATGTCTTATTGATTTTAATTGGTGTTTGACCACATAGATCATGGTAAATTGTGGACAAAGCTTGTTAATTGGGGCATAGTATTTTCCGTACTGAGAGGAATCCAACTGCTTTACACAAACACCTTGATGGGTCCTGCCTACCCAGAAAGATTGTCACAAGCCAGGGCCTCAGTCATGGGTGTGTGCTGGAGCCAGCCCTTTTAAACCTATTTCTATCGGACCTGATGCAAACTCTCAACACTATCAGTAACCACTCCCCACACTTGGGCCCGCTTACCTTAAACCACCTTTTGTATATAGATGGTGTTTTCCTCTGTAGGTCCACAAAAATGTTCCTTCAGCGTCTGATATGCCTGCAAGAACACTTTGGAAATTAACAGAAGTAAATAGAAAACTATGACTATTACAAGACGCCAAAGAAAGTAAAATGTTTCCTCAACATGCACCCTCTGGAAAATATTGTCTTACAAAGATTTGTGAGTCGTGATAGATTAAAAAGGTATCTTTTTGCCTCAAAGTCAGTTATAAACAAGAACAGGAAAGGTGCTTATTGCAGCTTTTTGCACACTTTTATATAATGTAAGTGCTCAGGCACTCAGCTACTTCCATACCAGACCTTCAAAAGGGCACTTAACGCAAGCATAAAAACAAAATCTCTGATTGAGGGTAAATTAGCCCCGAGAAAAAGAACCCATGCATGGCTGCTAAATAATGGATATATGCTACTCAAACCGGCCTCCCACATTATCAAAACATATGCAGCTTACATGAAACAGAAATTTCTCACCCTCAACCTTGGCGTATTTCCTTGCATGGTAGAGCAACCATCATGGAAAGTAAAAGAACGCTCTGCTTGTCATCTATAAGGGTTACTGAAAGAGGATCTTCTTCACTTGGTTTGTATCTGTCCAGTTCTACTGGACCGAGGAAGAACTGTACTGAAAACTGCATTTATCTCAAGGGGGTTAAGAACCTGCAGGCAGGCAATAATAGAATCCCGATAATCTCATTTTGAACTGCAGACTCCTCAGATTACTCAATGGGTTTTAAACAAATAGTGGTGCAAATGACTGGAGCAGAGCCCATTTAATTAGGATTCATTACAAAACACCAGGGCGGGTTTGCACACGACAATTTTGACAGTTTATGATTTCTGAACCTCTGTTTTTAATTTTTGAGGGACTCAAACTGTGTATAGAGGAACCACTTTTTATCTGATTGATATATGTATTGTTATACATTCTCCTTTTTGCTATGGTTTTTATTAACTGATGCAAATAGATGAAATGAAATGACAAATTGAACATTAATCCCCCAACCCCATATACACATACTTTGGTACAATACAAACATAAACACCATCCTACACACAGATACTATCTGCACTTTTAATCTTAAACAAAAATATATAGTTTTTATTACAAATCAATTTGAATCACTAAACATCAACCTCACACCCACTTAAAAATACTACCAATAAATAGTACACTTAAAAAAAACTAGCTTATAAAAAACTAATTACCTTACACTTATCTACTTTGAACCTACACCTGTTCTAAACCCTAGCTAACACCACTCCGAATAATATAAACAAATTAACCAACATATTAATAACAGGGAAAGGGAATGTCCAAAGGGAGAGTCCCGCATTTTCACAGTAATCCTATCCATGGCCTATTGCAATGTTAATATTAATTTCCGGAGGCTGACCTGCTTCTGTTCAAATCCATGCATCCTCCTGTGAACTTTGCGCAACTCCCTCAGAATATGATCTTTCAACCAAGTTCCTCTGGCATGTCTGGGCCTCCTCCTAGCCTGCGTGGTTGGCTGCTGTGAGACAGCTGATAGTCCTGCATTGTCATGTGTTGGGACCGACTGCTGCTGCTGTTGGAAACCCTCTGGACATTTTGGCCAACCGGATTGTGTGGTGTCTGTCCATCTTCCAGTCTTCCAGGTCTCGGATGCCTTGGCCTTTTCATATACTACCCCCATCTTCCGATATGCCTTTGTGATGTGGCAGCAGTGTTCCTTCCTCAATTTGAAGGTTTTACCTTTGTCATATTATCTAGGGAGTTAAAGGAAAAACGTGAAGGCTCAAGTTGTAAATGTACATAATGTTTGCGAAAATAGGCTGACATTGTCATAGAAACATAAGTGGCAGTTCAGAGCGAATAAGATACGTTACAACGCAAACATTTACAACGCATACTTTTACAACACGTGTTTTATATCGCAACATCCATTCCAATGCATGATTTTACAACGCATGCCATCACAACGCATTTTTAGAAACTACATTTTCAACGCATTCCATTACAACGCATACCATTACAACACATAATAAATTTAGGGCAACAGTAGAGTAGGTGTTGGATATTGTAGGGATAAAAAATACTATTTCCACTCGAGTGAGTGCAACAGTAGGGTAAGTGTTGGATAGTGTAGGGGTAAAAAATACTATTCCCACTCCATTGAGTGCAACAGTATGGTAAGTGTTGGATAGTGTAGGGGTAAGAATTACTATTCCCATGTACCCCAAAACTCATACCCACCCTAAAACCTAAAAAATCCCCATTACTTACCTTATAATGCGTTGTAATGGCATGCGTTGTAGTGACATACATTGCAATGGCATGCGTTGTAGTGACATGCATTGTAATGGCTGCGTTGTAATGGCATGCGATGTAAAGGCTGTTATGTTTTACAGCAGCTTTGTAAAGGTAGTGCGCTGTAATGACTGCGTTGTTAAGGATGTTTCCCGTTCAGAGCAAACCCAAAAATCGAGACAGAGATACGGACCATATACCTTCAGTACAAAGTACTCTCCTAATCAAACAAGGCAAACTGAGTCAAGTGCAGTCATTGTAGGTGTACAATATGGAAATGTAGTCACAATATGGTTACAACCATATCATTCATAACACTCTTGATGATGTGTTGATGGGAAACTGGATGTATGGAAAGCATTTGGACACTTTTAGAGTTGATAGTGCATCATCCAAGTGGGGTGAAATTTGCTCATAAGTATATCTGAAATGTGATAAGGTAAGCAAGTTCAGGTAGTGTTATTTTGCATTGCATGACTCATCTGAAGTTACACAAGGCAGCGCACATTGCCATGATGACATGTATAAAATCAAATTTCCGTACACTCATTCTCCAAGGGCTGGTTTCATCAGCGCACAATTTAAATACGACAATACATCTCATGAGTGTGTTTATGCAGGCTGGAGTATTCAGTATAAAGCAGGGACCCTTGCACCATGATGCAGGGGTGACTGCATTGTTGCTAACCAGTCTAACAGTCACCTAACAGTCTAAGTAGGCGAGCAGTGTACTGGGCGGGTTGCTGCTAACAGTGCATTTCTACATGTGAACTTTTACACAGTGCAGCAACATTACTTTATACCTTGCATTGTGTGAATGCTTCCCAGAAATGAAACATAGGGCATTTACAGGGCAAGATTTTTGGCATTTCAATGTCAATCCATTTGCAAACTATTGCATTTGTCCAGCTGGCAACACCATGCCAAAAAAAACGGTATTCATGCATTGAGGCCTACTGGCACTCCATAGGTTTAACAACAGTGACATTTGCACAGTGTGCTCCAAAATATAGACATCACACTGAGATATGAAGCAGGACATCCACTTCAGACCTTCAAAGCCATGTGGCAAGAGCCCTGTCACCTGGACATCTACACTTACAATGTGCATCAGTCAGGCAGTCTGGTAATGATTTGTACATCATATTTACATAGAGTAGCAGGGCTAGAGCCCTGGGGCTTCAGTGTAATTGTTCCTCTGTCACTCCATTTCACATAGGTATGACATGGACTACTCTGAGGGAGGCTCAAGTTCTCCAGTCATACCTGATAATATATTAATCCCTTGCAGAAACATATGTTGAGATGTCATTTGTTCTCTGTCATGGGTCAAATCCATGATTTGGAAAAACGTTGGTGTATAACAACATTCACAGCATCCATCATAGGAAAACAGGTTTGATTGTGATGGCTACCCTGCTGACATTGTCCTACATGTTTTAATAATTTGACTTTTGATTGTACATTTTAAGTGTTGAATCGAAGCAGGAATCTTTACCCACACCATAGTCATTCACACTGACAATTTGTAGCAGGAGAGGTTAGACATATGCAGCATGTCTGAGCATAGTGTGCTGCAAGATGAAGCAATATATGTGCCATATTGACACACATTTGCTATAAATCAGATTTTATGATAGCATCATGTTTAAACTTGGTAAGGCTGCCTGGGTAATTGTATCCACCTCATTAGCACCAGTTTCATACTCAAATATGGACATAGGCAACAAAACTCTGTCCAGATAAGCTTAGCCTAGCTCATTCCACTTTGCTGCTCCATCTGTTAAAACAGTGTTTGTTATGTTCATGCCATTTTTTGGACGGCAAATTTTGATTGTGTTGAACATCTGCAGATTTAGCACCAGATGATGATTTATATGCCAAATGCATGCAAACGTCACTACAGCTGCAAAAGATGCATGGATCCTGTTGGCCTGCATACAATGCCCCTACATGCACATTGACATGCATCCTTGTCAATTCTACATTATTCTGTGACCAAGTACTGTTGTAGCACACTGGCTGTAATTTGGTTGAAGGTAATTGATATATCCCCATACACATCACAATGTTACAACTATCATAGATCACGCACACAGACCTTTCAGAGCTACAATCACATACCCATTACACTTACTGGCTGCATAGTGATCATGGAAGGTGTCAAATTCTCCCCAGATGTATGGGACTGGTCCACCTACAAGAAAAAAGATTTGAACATTGCATTGTAAATAGTGAAGCTACACACAGTCTAAATTCCATTACAAATACTATGACATACAAGTAATATCAAGTATTGTACAGAATTGACATACATATGTATACATTGTATAAATATGGGATGTAGCTAGCTTCCTTGCATGGCAGAGCTGGCTGCATGTTGAAGCTCATAGATATCTAACATCACATGCCTGAAGCATACCTCAGGCATGTGATGTTTTCTGTACTGCTGGGCAGCATCATCCCAGGCCTGTTTGCACCATGACACAAGGGGGACGTCATTGGCCCTAGGCAGACCAAAGTAGCGCTGCGATGGGAATGGACAAGTATATACTGTATGTAACATTGTAAGGACCATATCAGACTTTTGATGGTGCTGCTGCACAAAGTGCTGACTAGCGGCAATGAATGCTACCTTGCAACACAGTGCAAATGTGCATGCCGTGTAAGCAGGTTTGGACTGTTTTGTCCTGGAAGGGCCACCTTCCTGTACAAAAAAAATGCCAGAGGCATTTTCATCTGTCTACATGTCCTGCACAATGCAGCACACATAAATAGAGATTGAACATATATTTCCTCCTTACCCATCACCTGTGTAGGTTTAACACATTTTTTATCATTCCCTGGTCAAACACATATGTTAAATAAGGTAATGCATCTAAATCCATGCATGTTCAATTTAAACAGCCACCCACAACCCATTGAAAAGCCCCTGGGGAAAGGGTATAGCAATGCAGCAATTTCCCCTGCATTACATTACACTGAATGTTCGTACCCATTCGAGACACACAAAATGGCCTTATGTTGCTTACATAATAGAAACTTTAATGTTTGCATTGCACTAGAAGCAAATTGCTTTGTGCAAAATCAGACCACCACATTAAAAGAAATCTGCCCCTTTCATGTTTGAACTTTTGTATGAATGATATAGTAACATTAATATATGCAGATGGTACATACATACTTACAGGGCCTCCGATCTCCCTTTCCAGGATGTCCTCCAGATCTGCTTCCCATGCCACGACATCAGCCCAGCGATATTTAAGCTGGGAGATGATGCGCGCAACCCCGAATACCTGGCATATGTGCCAGTACACCCTCCCCCAGCGATCCTTCCTCTCCTTGGGGGGGGGGGGGGTAGCCTTGTCTAACTGTTCCCCCAGAGGCCAGCATGTTGGGCACGTAATGCATCAGGAACCATATGGTGCCCCCAACTTTTCCCTCACCATGATTCTTTGCGCTACCCTTTTATCGACATGACCCAAATGCTTCTAAAGCCACTGCCCCAAAAACAAACACCCCTTAAACCAATGCCTACACATAATATATAAAACCCCTAAAAAGACTAACTCCCGACAATACAAACACAAATACTAGCACAAAATACAAATAAAACACTCAAAAGGTACACAAATTGCACAAGACAGGGACACACTAGACACCGACAAGATCAAAACTTTCAAAATCCTCCACATTTTCTCAAAACACCTCTAACACCCAGCAAACACTAACAGACTGTAAAAGAAAATGAATCTAACTTTTACACTACTTAGCATGCAGACTGCCACACCCTTTGCATCATTCCCTGGGTTTGACAAGCACTTCTCTGACATTTGGATAAATGTTTCTGATGCATTGCTTTGCAAATGGGCATTGTGTAATTGATTCACTGTGCAGTAGCACTTCTGCTGTACAGTTAGTTCCACGCAATAGCGGCAATACATGGGTTCTGACCCGTGCAACTGGTGTGATGCCCAGGTTGAGACCCACACAACAGGAGTGATGTGTGGGTTATGACCTGTGCAACAGAGATAATTAGCTGGATCTACAGTGGATGCTTGGCTGCAACTGGTGTGATGCCCAGGTTCAGACTCATGCAACAGGTGCAATGCATTTGTTCAGACCCACATAACAGGGGTGATGTGTGGGTTATGACCCGTGCAACAGAGCTAATGTGCTGGATCTACAGTAGAAGCTTGGCTAGTGCTGTATAAAACACCTTAGGGCCACTTCCATTGGTCCAGGGATGGGGTGGCATTATTTGGCATGTCAGAGGGACAAATGACAGTGTCCAGGTGCTGGATCAGGGTGGTTGGTAGTCTTTCATGACCCTGAGACTTCAGGACAGGAGGCCAGGCAGATTGCTCTTGGAGTCAGTCTGGATTCGAGGAGGTTATGTGCAGTCCTTAGCACCCAGCCAAGGGACGATCGGGTAGCAATGCAGTAAAGCCAAGAGGACTCAAGAGCAGATTTGTCACACATCAATTGTCACATGCATTCCCAGGGCACACACCTGGATGTCCCCCACAGTCATGTTCATGTAAAGATTGATCCTGGTGCCTACGCCCCACTATTTTTGTTGCTTGCACAACCAACATGGTAAATGTGCAATGCAACTCTAATATGATATTTGTGAAGCCACCCAAGGCCACCTTGTGTAGCCCTGAGTAGGGTCAATAATATTGAGTGAAACAATGCATCACAAATTACTGCATTGCCTTACTCTGCACCAGGGAGAGGCTTTACGGCTGTTGCATGGTATACCCATGTAACTCCCATGGTTTGAGACGCATTTCCAGACTTACCAGACCTGGTAAACCTGGGAATGCACCAGAAAGACACTCCTTCCCAGGAGAGGCAAAATGGAGATTAATACATTTTAATTATCCTCGTTACTTCCTCTTTTAATGTGTACTGCATTATGCAGCAAAAGTAGATGGGGGAATATGCCTCTCAGGATTTTACTCCGGAAAGCAAGGGGAACGCTGAGTTGTATGAAATTTGTGCCAGCATCTTGATCCCACACAGAAATGTGAGAAAAATTTGAATTTTAAGCTACATTAGATGTTTACAAGAGATTCTGGGTGAAAAAACATCAGGTGATCCACACATGCTAAACATCCTTGGACTCCCCCAGGTGTCTAGTTTTTAGAAATATCTGTGTTTGGTAGGTTTTCCTAGATGGTTGCTGAGACTGGGACCAAAATTGCAGGTGCCCCCCCTGCAAAACCAGGTCCTTTTGTGAAAGATAATTTTAATGTCTCCAAAATATGTTTTGGGCCCTTCCCTGTCATGGACACTTGGCCCGCCCATACAAGTGAGGTAGGATTTTCATTGGGCAACCTGGGGGAGCACTTGGTGGTAGGAAATATGTGTTGGCTCTGTGATCCCACAACTTTCCCACACAGAAATGTGAGGAAAACATGACTTTTTTTTTGCAAAATGTGAAATTTGCGGTGGATTCTGTGTAAGAAAACATTAAGAGATTCATGGAAGCCACACATTCCTGGAACCTACCTGGGAGTCTAGTTTTCAAAAAAGTCTGGGTTTTGTAGGTGTCCCTACATGGCCGCTGAGCCTGGGACCAAAAACGCAGGTGACCCCCTTGCAAAATCAGGTCATTTTGTAATCGATAAATTTTGATACCTCCACAATACGTTTTGGGTCCTCCCCTGTCGCGGGCACTGACCTGGAAGAACACTAGGTCGTAGGAAATGTATGGTTTCGGGAAGAATATGGCACAGTAATGCCAGGGAAATATGTGACTTTAGTCACATTTTGAGGTTTGCAGGACATTGTGGGTAAGAAAACATGTTGGGATCCATAAGAGGCAAACCACCCTGTACGCCCCTGGGTTTTTATTTTACAAAAATAACTAGAATCTAATATTACTTCCTCCTATCCATCTATTCCTCAAGTACACACACATACTTGTTGAATTTAGCATGAGGGTGAGTGAAAGGTTCAAAATGTATATTATTAACAAGAGATTGCACAAAAGTTAAATACACTGTTAATACCTGAAAGTTTCAAAAACTGAACCAATGACTCACACTTTGTTAGCAGTAAAGCTGCGACAAGACACCAAACTCTTTATAGGCCATTCACTCACCTTTCATACTTGACGCACACAAGACCAATCACAACACCAGCTGTGGGCCCAGCAGAGTTACAACACTCACATCACCAGACAATGTAGAGAGAATGCACTGCCTGGCAAAGAAAGACAGAAAATGCAACTATTACTCCACACTCAACTAGTCCTCAAGTACACACACACTGGTTGGATTTGGCATGAGGGTGAGTGAAGGTTCAGAGCGTAAAACTTTATTAACAAGAAATTTCACAAAAATCAAATGCACTATTAATAATTGAAAGGTCGAAAACCTGAACCAATGACATACAGCTTGTGAGCTGTAAAGCCTTGACAAGGCACCAACTTCTTTACAGGCCGTTCACACACCTTTCATACGTGACACATATAAGACCATTCACACTTCCAGCGGCGGGCTCAGCACATTACAACACTCACATTAACAGACAGTGCTATTCAAGGGCCCATCACTTTCATACATCCAAATGATGTACACAGCAATCACACGACTGGTGGTTGATGGAGTGTGTGCCCTGGCATTTGGCTAGCAAGGTGTGCAGTGACCAATAGCGAGTCACTGCTCACACACAGCCAAATGCCAGTTCACACACACCTCTAGCCAAGCGCCAGTCCACGCACACCAGCAGCCAAGTGCCAGTCTACACACACTGCCAGCAAAGCCCCAGTCCATGCATACCACCAGCCAAGCACCAGTCTGCGCACACTGCCAGCCAAGCACATGCACACAGCTAGACAAGTGCCAGTCCACACACACCACCAGCCAAACTCCAGTCCAAGCACACTGCCAGCCAAATGCCAGTCTGCACACACAGCCAGCCAAATGCCATTCCACACCCACTGCCAGCCAAGCAGCAGTCCATGCACACCACCATCACATTTTTTATCCAAAATCGAAAATACAAACCAATTGGCGATAGATACAAAACAATACCTACAAACACAGCAGCTCTAACTAAACACATCGCACTAATGGTAACCATGAAATCTGCACCAAAAAATATAAGGAAACAGACCAGTCAGTTTACTTTTATGCTCAGGGTTGCAAAAAAAAAAAACCTCTGTTGCGTATTGTACAATTGAAAACATGTGGGAACACACAGTCCAGGATTAGGAGAATCAGGGCAGTACATACAACTCTCCTTCCTTATAACTCTTCGGGCATACAGGAAAACATCTTTGGACCGTGGGAGGAATGTCTTCATGAAAGTGGCAATCTTTCAATCTAGCCACATCGTTCACCACTGCTTATCTAGCAACTCTTGCTTGTTTCATTACAACAAGCCTGCCTATCAGAGACTGTTGAAACTGAACAAGTCATCTTGGACTCTGGAGAACTATCCTTAAAATACAACAAATGCATTGAAGGTTTCTAAATGGAATAAATTGATAGCCAACTTTTTATACCAAACGTACTCCTTACGGACAGCAGTGTAAGGTTCCAACCTCTGAGCTACTCGATGTACACCACCCATGTGCTTATTTGTAGTCTAAAATGCACACAGGTTTGCGCACTACAACAATCTGACCCCAAACAGTCACAGGTGAAATACTTTCATCATGGATGGTAGTCAGCAAATAGACATCTCTCCTGTCAGAAAATTTCAGAGCTAGATGTTCATCGCTTTACAAGGCACTGCACTGTCCCTTCAAACGTTTTTTACTTACAAGCTCTTTTGGCTAACCTTTACGGTTAGAGCAGATTGTGGCACAAGCAACAGTGTCCACTTTGAACAATTCCCTGAACAATTGTACACCAGTGTAAAAGTTATCTATGTATAAATGGTGACCATTGTTAAAAAGCCCTCTACCAAGTTCCCACACAATTTTCTTTGTTTCTCGCAAGAAATGCGCATGCGCGGGCGTCCGCGCATGCGCATTTGTGAAAAGAAGTTGCCGTCAACGAGGAAGAGGGTGCCCCGGGACGCTGCACCACAGGTAAGGCATTTTATCTTATTTTTAACATAGTTTAACTTATTTTAAAATGAGGGCGGGCGGGAGGTGGGCGGCGGGCAGCGGGCAGCTCTGCTTCGCCCTGGCGTGTGCGTAGCGCTGCCTGCTACGCCTACTTCGTAAACCGCGAAGCAGGCAGCGCTACGTACACTACGTGGGCGGAGCGGAGCACTACGCCCGGGTTTAGTGTGCCTGCGATTTCATTCATTGAAATTTCTTTTTCCAATGTAATAAATTCTGCCATTCACCACTATCTTTCGTTGGTATTGTAGTAGAACTATTACTAGCCATCACTTGTCCCATTAATGAGGGAAAATCCTCATCAGAGAAGCCAAAAGGTTTCAACCCCTTCATACTAAACAAACTGCAAGGGAAGGGTTTCCTACAACACAGGGCCAAAAGAGATTTATTGACTGAAAAGAGGAAGGACTCTACATATAATTAAAATACAAAAACCCCAAGTGCAATGAAAAACAAGAACCATGTGAGATGGAAAGAAAAGAAAATACTCATACAAGTATGTCACAAAAGTAACCACAAGCACACAAATATGAGTATATTTGGACCAATCAGTATAGATCGACTATATGAATGGAATAATCTCCACACTACCCCACAGTTCAAAAACTGAGAATGCTACTGCATAAATAGGGGGACCCCGCTGTAAATTTACTTTTAGGCCAAGGAGCAGAGGGAAGAACAAAACAGAACTGCAAAAGCTCCCTCTAGCCCTATCTGACCATTACACTATGAACTGAATCACCATTAGGCTCAATTATCAAGAAATAATTCTAATAGGAATAGGAAGGGGAGCCCAGATGACAAAACAAACCCCCCGACCAGATGGAAAGATTATATTCAGAAAAACCAAATCTGAATAATCGGTCACCAAATCTGAATAATTGGTCGACGCGCGTTTCGGTGGTGCAAGAATAAAGATCAGACCACCTTCATCAGGACCTTTTCAGATACCTATATAGCAGTTGCCATCAAGAGATTAGTAGACCAATATAAAGACAGCGACGGCTTCCTTATCATGCCCATCAAAAAAGTTAAACCCAAGAACTTCTTCAACTCATTCAGATTTGTGGGAGTCTAATGGGCAGCTATAGAGTGTGTCTTAAGTCTGGCACTGTTGTCCCTCAAATATCATTCAGTATAAAAATGAGTCTGCTCAACAATCTCATCCAAAAATACATAATCCATAAACAAATGAAAAACATTTATAGGCCGAAAATGTTCGCAATTCACTCTTCGCACTGCAGCACCAATAAAGGCAGGCAGCACCAGATGCATCATGTTTGGGTCACACCAGAGCCCAGCACCTCCAATGGGAAGCCTTGCAGCCCCAGGCTGCAAGCCAGATTGCTCTTGCTGAACTATTGGCACACCAGAGTCTTCCTCTATAAGCAGCACTTCATCCGCACTGAGAGTGGCTTCATCATCAGATGATTCATCGCTTATAGAAAGTGTACTACAAGAATCCTGGCCTTCCTCCTCTGCCTCAGATGCAGAGTCAGTCTTATAATCATGGTCAGAAGAAGACTCGAACGGCGTACCAGTCATCCTGTGACTAGCCATAATCCTTACTAAGAAATGTATTTTGACAAACAAGTCAACAATACACAACACTGAATAAAATAAGTATTGTGGCTTTATCAAATGGAAAGTAAAACTACTAGAATATAGTAAAATCTAGAAGGATAAGTCAATCAATGCAAAGCATACAAAGACCTATCCACTCTAAAAAATACCACATTCTTGCCAGAGACAGCCACATTGAGGACCAACTGCACTTACTCCTCACAGACACAGCAAACACTAAAGAAGTCCCACTGGAAAGAAAGGGAAAATTACACACAAGGCAGTAAACAATGTGCACAAATCAATGACACAAAAAGCTAACAAAACAAATTATACAAACAGGTGAAGGATACACATTAATTGAAAAGATTACATAATGAGTAGCCTACCAACCACATTCAACAGACTGCAGATCTGCCAAAGCTGTACCCACAAACAGGATTCACCAACAAGGCAAAGGGTACTATTAGCACTAGAATAAAAAAAAGAAAAGAACATTAAAACATGAGTAAACATGATAACCAAATATTAAAGTACACTGATATTCCCCCAAAAGGAGGCGTGGCACCACTGGAAGATAGTAAACCTTACCCCTGAAGCAGATCTCCCACCACATACATAACTTTATTCGCAGCTGACTCAAGTGTTGCCACCCACCCGAGGCTCAATCCACTCAAAAGTCTCTCAAGGACGCAAAAAAAACACCCACGAAGGTAAATTGGCCTAACAATGCCCAATCTGCCCTCAGGAGAGGGTGGCATAAAAATAAATATGGGTCCCCAAGCAGTTGCTCCCCTTCAAAACCTAACTCCCTGGTGTGTAGTAGGCTTTTGCCACCACAAAGGCTATATCAGCCTAATAATGGCCGATATGCCCTCTGGGGGGTTGGAATAACTAAACAATATTCTCTCCCAAGGGGAGAAACACTTGCCAAAGGTGTTGCTCCCTAAACACGAAAACAATCCTTGGTGGTTTAGTGGGCTTCCATACCTCCCCAGAGGGCAGATTGGCTAAAAACGGCAGATTTGCCATCTGCAGGGGTGGAACTACCAAGGCAAATTTTCCCCCAAGGGGATAACCCTTGCCCAAAGGGTCGATTCTCAAACAACAGCAAAATCCCTTGGGGTTTAGTGTTCTTCCACCCCCCAGAGGGCAAATAGGCTTAAAAATGGTTGATCTGCCCTATGGGAGGGGAATCTCTAAAACAAATGTCCCTCAAGAGGAGCAACCCTTGCCCAAGGGGATCCCTCCCTGAAGGAAAACATTATCCCTGGTGGTTTAGTGGGTTCCCACCCCCAGAATGCAGAACAGCCAAAAAACTGCTGATCTGCCCTCTGGGGGGTGGAACTACAAAAGAAATTAGCATGCAAGTGGGGTGACCCACAACAACAACGTAATAATATAAAATATAATGCCCTAGCTTCTAGTGTTTTTTTACTCCGCGGGGGCCGATCAGCCTAATCAATGTCCAAATCAGCCCCCCAGGGGAGCCAAACACAGATCACATATTCCCCCAGGAGAGCGACCCTTGCCTTAGGGGTTGCTCCCCCAACAATGCCCAAAAAATCCATGGTGTCCACCATAACGGCCCCACCCGTGATCACAGAGCAGGAATCCACTCTGTACAGACGCAAGGGGGAAAGCCCTCTCCCTCTGTGTCTGTATTTCTCTAAACCTCCACCAGAGAAGGACTTACCCTGGATGCGCTGGAAGCAAATGGCTTCCAGCGTGTCCCTGGCAGCATATGATGACATCAGCATGCCATGAGCACTCCAACGTCATCAGATTGCCCAGGGGGGTTTCGGGGTGGCAGCAGAAGCACAGCTGCTGCTATCCCAGATGGGGGCCCAGTAATTAGCAGCCCATGGGGGAAGTACCAGCGCTTCCCCCATGGGTAAAAGCAAGGACGTAATGGTTACGTCCTGTGCACTGCTGACGATGACGTAACCATTATGTCCGGGGCATCAAAGGGGTTAATATATTAGTACAGTATGTTTGTATTACACTTAGTGCCTAGGAAATGTGATTATTTTTGACAGTGTCCATGTATTTTTTTGTGTTTGCGTTCCTCTCTCTGAACTGTATGAGGTGCTTTCAGCCACAAGGCATCTCACCTTGTACAGAATTAGATTGAAATTAAGTAAAGTTGTTACAAGACTGCCTTCTGTGCACTTCTAAAAAAGACCATTACTTGCTTACAGAAGTCATGTTGCAAGCATAATGTCTTCGAGCGGATAGACCCTTTTTTCATTTCAGTTTGAAGATGTGGTATTGAACACATTTCAAGTGATGAATTGCTGTGTGATAAAAAACACATTTCTGCCATGTGATTTTTTTCTGTAAATGAATAATGAAATTGTATAATTAGTAAAGTCAATCAAAAACACATTCAATAATAATTTAGTGACTATTTAGCTTAGAAATAATTTCAGTAATGTCATAAAACATATGACTGTTTCCCTCCATAATTCTATTATTCTATCTATTCAAATCACATGCTTTTAGGATTCTTTCTTTTAGTTTTAGGTTCTTAAGCATATACAAGACAGATTCCATTTTACGAACAGTCTCCATTTTAGTTAGCCTGTCCAGTTTGTTTATCTTTTGCCCAGAATACATCCTAGGTAATGGAGGCCGCCATCTTAGACAATGGAGGCTTCTATTTTTCCTCAAACTATGCAGTATCATCAACAAGTCTATCTTTGAAGCAAATGTCTGTGCCTATCTTTCCAAGAAATGTGAAAGTGTCAGGTAATTCAGATATAGACAACAACAAACCACCTGTGCAGCATCAGTCTGGGATAGGTGCCTTTTTCAATGTCATATAACATCCATAGCTAAAATAGTGTAGCCTAAATGGATGTCTTCCCACCGTATATGTCCATAGGGAAATGTCTGACACACATTATCTATGTCAGGACATTCCTCAACTTATTTCAGAAATTCCAATCTCTAATAAGGTTCAGTATATGCCAATTTTCCTGCTTCCTGTCTTCCTGTCACACTTGCATCAGCTCCGCACCAGGATAGTTCCCGGGAACCGCGGGAGCTTGAGTCTCCGTTCACAGCTGCATGGCTTACAGAGCCACATCAGCTCTGCACCGGGATCGCTCCCAGGGGGCTGCATCTGAGCTAGTGCAAATTCAAACTGCCCACGCCTGCTGCCCTCTGCTGAAATCTATTACAACAAACAAATGATGGACGGAATGCTGACAATGCATACATTCTCCCCCAGTCAAGAGATCTGGGTTAAATCCATCGTTCTTTTGCCCACTACACCACCCCAGTTTAGACAGGGCCATATGCAAATCAGTCTTGACCCTGTGCCTCATGGGAACAGTCCAGCCCGAACTGCCAAGCCATGTCTTCCCTGGACCGGAATCAAGCATCCTAGGACCGGTTTCTGGCTATCAGCCGTCATCAGCCAGGATAGCTTGACTCCAGTGGCGTAGTGAGCACGGGTCCCACGTCTGGGAATACCCATCCCACTTAGGGCGAAATGCGTTACAACAAACAAATGATGGACGGAATGCTGACAATGCATACATTCTCCCCCAGTCAAGAGATCTGGGTTAAATCCATTGTTCTTTTGCCCACTACACCACCCCAGTTTAGACATGGCCATATGCAAATCAGTCTTGACCCTGTGCCTCATGGGAACAGTCCAGCCCGAACTGCCAAGCCATGTCTTCCCTGGACCGGAATCAAGCATCCTAGGACCGGTTTCTGGCTATCAGCCATCATCAGCCAGGATAGCTTGACTCCAGTGGCGTAGTGAGCACGGGTCCCACATCTGGGAATACCCATCCCACTTAGGGCGAAATGCGTTACAACAAACAAATGATGGACGGAATGCTGACAATGCATACATTCTCCCCCAGTCAAGAGATCTGGGTTAAATCCATCGTTCTTTTGCCCACTACACCACCCCAGTTTAGACATGGCCATATGCAAATCAGTCTTGACCCTGTGCCTCATGGGAACAGTCCAGCCCGAACTGCCAAGCCATGTCTTCCCTGGACCGGAATCAAGCATCCTAGGACCGGTTTCTGGCTCTCAGCCGTCATCAGCCAGGATAGCTTGACTCCAGTGGCGTAGTGAGCACGGGTCTCACGTCTGGGAATACCCATCCCACTTAGGGCGAAATGCGTTACAACAAACAAATGATGGACGGAATGCTGACAATGCATACATTCTCCCCCAGTCAAGAGATCTGGGTTAAATCCATCGTTCTTTTGCCCACTACACCACCCCAGTTTAGACATGGCCATATGCAAATCAGTCTTGACCCTGTGCCTCATGGGAACAGTCCAGCCCGAACTGCCAAGCCATGTCTTCCCTGGACCGGAATCAAGCATCCTAGGACCGGTTTCTGGCTATCAGCCGTCATCAGCCAGGATAGCTTGACTCCAGTGGCGTAGTGAGCACGGGTCCCACGTCTGGGAATACCCATCCCACTTAGGGCAAAATGCGTTACAACAAACAAATGATGGACGGAATGCTGACAATGCATACATTCTCCCCCAGTCAAGAGATCTGGGTTAAATCCATCGTTCTTTTGCCCACTACACCACCCCAGTTTAGACATGGCCATATGCAAATCAGTCTTGACCCTGTGCCTCATGGGAACAGTCCAGCCCGAACTGCCAAGCCATGTCTTCCCTGGACCGGAATCAAGCATCCTAGGACCGGTTTCTGGCTATCAGCCGTCATCAGCCAGGATAGCTTGACTCCAGTGGCGTAGTGAGCACGGGTCCCACGTCTGGGAATACCCATCCCACTTAGGGCGAAATGCGTTACAACAAACAAATGATGGACGGAATGCTGACAATGCATACATTCTCCCCCAGTCAAGAGATCTGAGTTAAATCCATCGTTCTTTTGCCCACTACACCACCCCAGTTTAGACATGGCCATATGCAAATCAGTCTTGACCCTGTGCCTCATGGGAACAGTCCAGCCCGAACTGCCAAGCCAGGTCCTCCCTGGACTGGAAACAAGAATCCTAGGACCGGTTTCGGGCTTTCAGCCCTCGTCAGCCAGGATAGCTTGATTCCAGTGGCATGGAGAGCAAGGGACTCACGTCTGAGCATACCCTTCCCACTCGGGGTGACAAATGCAAAAACAACAATTGATGGACAGAATGCAGAACAATGTCATACATTCACCCCAGTACAGAGATCTGGGCCTGACATTGTTCTGCATTCTGTCCATCAATTGTTGTTTTTGCATTTGTCACCCCGAGTGGGAAGGGTATGCTCAGACGTGAGTCCCTTGCTCTCCATGCCACTGGAATCAAGCTATCCTGGCTGACGAGGGCTGAAAGCCCGAAACCGGTCCTAGGATTCTTGTTTCCAGTCCAGGGAGGACCTGGCTTGGCAGTTCGGGCTGGACTGTTCCCATGGGGCACAGGGTCAAGACTGATTTGCATATGGCTGGGTTCAAACTGGAATGGCATGGTGAGCAAAAAAACGATGGATTTAGGCCCAGATCTCTGTACTGGGGTGAATGTATGACATTGTTCTGCATTCTGTCCATCAATTGTTGTTTTTGCATTTGTCACCCCGAGTGGGAAGGGTATGCTCAGACGTGAGTCCCTTGCTCTCCATGCCACTGGAATCAAGCTATCCTGGCTGACGAGGGCTGAAAGCCCGAAACCGGTCCTAGGATGCTTGTTTCCAGTCCAGGGAGGACCTGGCTTGGCAGTTCGGGCTGGACTGTTCCCATGGGGCACAGGGTCAGACTGATTTGCATATGGCTGGGTTCAAACTGGAATGGCATGGTGAGCAAAAAAACGATGGATTTAGGCCCAGATCTCTGTACTGGGGTGAATGTATGACATTGTTCTGCATTCTGTCCATCAATTGTTGTTTTTGCATTTGTCACCCCGAGTGGGAAGGGTATGCTCAGACGTGAGTCCCTTGCTCTCCATGCCACTGGAATAAAGCTATCCTGGCTGACGAGGGCTGAAAGCCCGAAACCGGTCCTAGGATGCTTGTTTCCAGTCCAGGGAGGACCTGGCTTGGCAGTTCGGGCTGGACTGTTCCCATGGGGCACAGGGTCAAGACTGATTTGCATATGGCTGGGTTCAAACTGGAATGGCATGATGAGCAAAAAAACGATGGATTTAGGCCCAGATCTCTGTACTGGGGTGAATGTATGACATTGTTCTGCATTCTGTCCATCAATTGTTGTTTTTGCATTTGTCACCCCGAGTGGGAAGGGTATGCTCAGACGTGAGTCCCTTGCTCTCCATGCCACTGGAATCAAGCTATCCTGGCTGACGAGGGCTGAAAGCCCGAAACCGGTCCTAGGATGCTTGTTTCCAGTCCAGGGAGGACCTGGCTTGGCAGTTCGGGCTGGACTGTTCCCATGGGGCACAGGGTCAGACTGATTTGCATATGGCTGGGTTCAAACTGGAATGGCATGGTGAGCAAAAAAACGATGGATTTAGGCCCAGATCTCTGTACTGGGGTGAATGTATGACATTGTTCTGCATTCTGTCCATCAATTGTTGTTTTTGCATTTGTCACCCCGAGTGGGAAGGGTATGCTCAGACGTGAGTCCCTTGCTCTCCATGCCACTGGAATCAAGCTATCCTGGCTGACGAGGGCTGAAAGCCCGAAACCGGTCCTAGGATGCTTGTTTCCAGTCCAGGGAGGACCTGGCTTGGCAGTTCGGGCTGGACTGTTCCCATGGGGCACAGGGTCAAGACTGATTTGCATATGGCTGGGTTCAAACTGGAATGGCATGATGAGCAAAAAAACGATGGATTTAGGCCCAGATCTCTGTACTGGGGTGAATGTATGACATTGTTCTGCATTCTGTCCATCAATTGTTGTTTTTGCATTTGTCACCCCGAGTGGGAAGGGTATGCTCAGACGTAAGTCCCTTGCTCTCCATGCTACTGGAATCAAGCTATCCTGGCTGACGAGGGCTGAAAGCCCGAAACCGGTCCTAGGATGCTTGTTTCCAGTCCAGGGAGGACCTGGCTTGGCAGTTCGGGCTGGACTGTTCCCATGGGGCACAGGGTCAAGACTGATTTGCATATGGCTGGGTTCAAACTGGAATGGCATAGTGAGCAAAAAAACGATGGATTTAGGCCCAGATCTCTGTACTGGGGTGAATGTATGACATTGTTCTGCATTCTGTCCATCAATTGTTGTTTTTGCCTCTGCTGAAATCTAACAGGCGTGGTTAGTCGACAACCACCTCTATCCGGCCTGGACATGGAGGGTGACTTGCGAGGGAAGCATTGGGTCTTCACGTAGAAAAACCTACAGAAACGTGGGAGGCTGCTGTTGTGGCCACTGCATTAACAAGTAAGTCCAAGCAGCTCATTCAATTTTGTAACCTTGCCTTCGCTCATCTCCCCCCACAACCAGTCTATATATGCCAGGCCCCTCATTTCGCTTCATCTCGCCTAGCACAGCCCAGAGCCTATTCTGACAAAGAGCAGCGGCAAGGAGGGGAGGCTTGTTACTGTGTAGTGTAGGATGGTAATGCAGATAGAAGGATATTATGTTACCCGGGCCTATATTAGGGTACCTATATGAAACATAACAGGATGCCTCCACCGGAAGCTAGCCTCACCTCAGGGAGCCTCTCCCGCTACTGGGCTGTAAAGCCTCCAAAGCGGGGGACAATCAGAAGAGCAAATCCTTTCCTTCAGGGGTGGAAATTACCACACAGAATATTCCATCTGCGAAGTGCTAACGCCATGGCAAAAAAAGTAAAAAATCACTAACTCAAGGCCGATGGACAAAATGACACAAACCCTCTGATGCCTCCATGGCTATTGAGGAGGATCCACAAACACCCCAACTTCAAAGTGGCAAAAACAAAAATAACTTTAACAAGATATCAATACTAACCTTGGCAGCCCCAGGTGCAGTTTCTGACACATGCCAACCTATAGAAGAAGCAGCACGAGCACATAGCCATAGTCTCGCAACTACAGGGCTAACATCAGCAACTATAGCACCTACCTCAAAGGATGACAAGGCCACAATTAAAGGCAGCTTTAGTAATAATGGTAGCATCTTAGGTTCAGTAAAGAAAACAATAGATGACTACTTGAACAGACTAACCCCTCAGCTTATCCACTCATATATAACTCCTCCAACCATGAATTGGCGAGCCAAAGGAAGCCCAACACCCTCTTCCAAGATAGATATAACTTCTCTCATAACTGTGTCCCCAGGAATCAAATGCATACCCAGCCAGGCACCGCAGCATTCAGGAAACTGCTCCATAGTAGAAATTCCATCAGGAAGCCCTCCTGACATCATGCTTGCAGAAATTGATCTGTCATCTAATGACCTGGAAAATGACCAAAGAAGTGAGATAACAATCCATTCCACAACGTATCCACCCCCAAACCCAATAGATAGCCCACTGCTGACCCAAATTCCACTGAAAGTAAGCTGTGAAACAAAATTGCATCATTACGATAGCCCAGATCCTAAACCCAAGGGGGGCAAAAAAAGGCACCGGCCTTTCATCAGAACAAGGCAACTTAGCAAGTGACAAACAGGACCAATGGAGCATACATCTAGGACAGGGCCCCCAAAAGTGAAAAAAAGGAAAATCCCAAGCACCGAGGAAATTGTGGAATTAGATAATACACTCATGCAGAGTACTACCTCCTTCGAAAACCAATCCTCTAACACTTATCCCAACAGAGAACAGGACACATTATTCCATAAGCCCCAAACTAGCTACCACAATAAGAGCTCTAACATGGCAGTCAGACAAATTAGAACTCCAACTTGACTTAATCCAAGCCCTGGCTATCTCATTACTAAAACTAGAGGGAACATTTAATTCACTAGCAGAGAGAACAAAGAACATCGGAAATATCTCCTGCCCATGGAGCTCCACCTGCACCTGCCACCAGCTTGAGGAAAAACCATGCACTCTGCCTGAGGCATTAACTCAAATAATCACTGACAATAAATTGGCCTTACAACTACAGTTAAGGAGCAGCCCAAGGCAAAACCCACAGAGAATGGACCCAGTCAAACCGCACAAAAAGCTGCCCTGAGATGGTAGCCCGCTGATAAGACCATCACTTTAGCACCATTGCTGGGCAAGTCACTAACACCAAAATTAATACCAAACAACCTTATAGCTCTTCCCAACCAAATAGCAATAGACAAAACTCTTCCCAGCATCTACCCAATGTTCAAATGCAGCGGGAAGGAGAAGAGTGAACCTAAATCAGCACCAACGACCAGAACCGCAAATTCAGAGAACCTGGCTCCCGCAACTATTCCAACAAAGCATACAACCGAACCTGACTTAGTACAACGGACTGTAGTTCATCTTCAGGAGACACATCATCAAAGCACTCGAGGACAGACAGAAGCTCTGCCCAGAAACACCTGCAATATAAAGAGAATTTCAAAATTAGATCAATTATCATCTTGCCCACCCCAGGGCCTCAACACACCAGTTCTCCCCCTGAAATCACACAACACACATGTTCTATAACAATCCAAAGCTTATTGGCCCCAATTATAGCCTCCAGTAGCTACATACAGAGGACGCAGTATCCGCCAGGTTGGGTCTTGACATCAGACCCACAGAAAACTCCACAATACATGAATAACCACGATTGTCCACAAGGAGCACTGATCTGCCAGCCAGGATTAAATCAACCCCTGCTGACCATTTTACTCTTGCCCAAGATTTCAACAAAAGTCTATCCGACACATACCCAATTGGGAATAAACTAACAAAGCTGGTACTTAACCCATATTATCCATCAGAAGGGAGCCATGATGTCCTGAACCGCTCAAATCTACTAAGGATGTTTCACGCTACTCCAAGCCAAATCAAAATTAACCCTGAAGATATCCTGAGTGTTGAGTTCATAATCACGACGGAGTGCAGAAATGAAGGGAAGCCACAGTCATAACCCTAAAAGCAATCCAATTGGCTGAAGCAATATTTGAGCAAATGCTGGCCTTTGAGGACTGGAGCATTGGAATTTCGAAAATTCAAGTACTAAAATACCCAGCGCCACTTAAAAAGTCAAAAGACCAACCTAAACAAAAAACTTACCCTCATAGCATTCTACGATGGACCAGGCACTCTTACAACCACTCACAGCAAGAAAACATACACATAGCTCACTCCTTTTCTTCAACAAGGGGTGCTATCAAGAAAGTTGTCATAGGAAAAACCCTGGGAGAACACAGATCAGACTGGAGCTGGGTTCCATTCGCCTTCTCCAGGTAGACAAAGAGTTTCTCCTAACATCAAGTCAAGCCCAGCCAGGACACTACAATATATAAAGTTCATAACATGGAATGTAGCCGGACTAGCAAGATTACTAAACTCCGAACCCGCAAACAAGTTGCTGATGGCAACCGACGTTCTCTATTTAAAAGAAACATGGTCACTCACCCACAAACAATCACTGGGGTCCAAGGGGTGAATCAAATAGCAAGAAAGAACAATATTTTCGGGAGGCCATTGGGGGGGACTATCAACCTATGTGAACCTTAACTTGAAATTAACAGTAAAAGAATTTCCAAATCAAGAGGAGATGCTCCAAGTGATCGCACTGGACAGAACTATCACAACATCTAACTGAATCAGGATTCTCCTGATCAACATCTATTTCAATAGCCCCATCATCACACAAGCAAAAAGGCTACATCAGCTAACCGAAATCTTGGATCAAATCCTCTCGAATCATGTTAACCATGACATAATACTCTACGTGGATTTTAATCTGCGAGAATTGGGATGGCATCATACTGGACGCCCATCGACAAACCATCTAAGTTAACAACTGGACAAAATACTAAAAAAATATGTACTAAAGTCCATACTGACAATAATTGAAACCTCTAACCCATCCCTCCAGGTTCCAAAAACTTAAAGGGGCATATGTACCATTGACTATGTGTTTGCCTCAGGAAAACTCGTGAAACACCTCAAGGGCTTTGCTGTACACCCCTTACAAGCTAGTGAACCATTTACCACTACTCTCAACACTCAACCTTGGATTAGATAAATGAGAAAGACACAAGATGCTGGGCCAACCCCTTAAGGAAGAAGTTGCTCTACTAACTTGGATAATAAAGTGGGGTCCTGTCTGTGTGCAGAAAATAAATCTATGGAAATCTACCATAGGGAATTCTCTTCAGGCCCAACATGGCAAACATCTATTAGCTCCACTTCAAAAAACAATCAAGAGAGTTAGGACAGTAAGTGGGCCGTCTTTGTCGCAATGTAGTAATTAAATAATCAACAGAGACGGGCTAGTATAGAGTGACTAGTTTGCCATGTAGTGTCTGACACAACAGGAATTGTTTAAAAGAACCCTCACACACCAACCTAGTTGGTGTCATGCTTCATCATTGGGTTCCCAGTCGGGCAGCAGAGTGCCACCCGACTGTGCTGTGACACCTGATTACAGTGGAGCTGTTTTTTTGTTTTTTGTGTGATGAAGTGGTGCAAGTGGTGATGTTTAAAAATACCTCTGGGAAACTCACTATACCGTACTTTATTCCCAGTGGCCCAGGGTATATTAAAAAATGAGATGGATAATATTCCAGGACTATATTTAAGTGTCTGAATTATCCTTAAATTAGGTCGACATGTTTCAGCTCTATAGAAAAATTCAGGTGAGCTTTCTTCAGGACCTTATCAATGTGGTGAATGGTGTGCTTGAAGTGAAAAGTGAAGAAGTGGGTGGTAAAAATTAATAACCACATGTGTAGTGCATTTTTGTCATGACGCATGACACCAACTAGGTTGGTGTATGAGGGTTCTTTTAAACAATTCCTGTTGTGTCAGACACTACAAGGCAAACTATTCACTCTATAATAGCCCATCTCTTTTGATTATTTAATAAACATCTGTTAGCCCCATGGTAACCAATAACCAGGGGCATCCAACAATTAATTACCAACTCATCAAGGCATGGGCACCCCGACAAAAAACCTTTAACAATAATCAAACCTTTCTGATCAGTGTAAATTCGCAAAATGACAAAAGCATACCATAAGATTCATAACCATACCACCAAATTAGCTCTACTACATACACTGAGAAGTGCTAGAAAACAACATAAGCAGTTGGTATGTTCAGTAAAAACAAGCAGCGGGAGAAAGGAGTGGCAGTATGTCTACTCACTAATGAAGAACTGCAATCAGGCAGACCTATGGAGGCACATCAGAAACAAAACACGCCAGGATACCAACAGGACCAATGTCATTGATGAACCCACAATGGGCTCTGCACATAAAAAAACTGAGCACAACTGAGCACTCAAGCACCCCTTTATTATCACCAGAAAATGTAAAGCCCATGGATGATCGAGAAGTAAGTGACAAAAAGCCCATTATCAATATGATCAAAGATGCCATACATAAAATAATTCAACCCAGATCTGTGACTGAGGGTGAGTGTCTGAAAAGTTTCAGCGCTCCATCTATCATCTCCTTGTGTATACATAAAATGAGAGCATCAGGTGCACCCGGCCCAAACAGGTTTCCAGCCCAATTGTTCAAAGACAATCAAACAATGTGGTATGTGATACTCTCCCCACTATTTGGCTCATGCCCTACTCTCTGTCAAATTCCCGACAGCTGGAGAGGGGCAATACTGCACCCAATTCTCAAAAAGGGTGATAAACAAAATCCAGCTAAATATCGCGTGATCACCCTTTTGGATTTAGAGGCCAAGATATATGCCTCAGTCATCTTAAAAGATCTGGAGTTATGGGCAACTATAAATACAATAACCCCGGTTTGTCAAACAGGATTTAAACCAGACTCTTCCACACTGAAAAATATATAATTACCCTCTCCTACCTCATCCACCAGGCAAACATTCAAAAAGAAGCTCTTTATGCATGTTTTGTAGACTACTCGTCGGCATATGGCATGGTGGACAGGGGAACTCTATGGAGTAAACTCCCGGCGTGGGTAATTCCATGCCACCTGCTTCATGAAATCATTGCACTCTATTCTTTAACTTGGGTGAAGGTCAAGTTGTCAGCCACTGTTCCATCAAAAAAGATCAACACAAATTAAGGCCTAAAACAAGGATGTGTCTTAGCCCCATTGCTCTGCAACATATGTAAGGCAGATATGTCCTCATCACTGAATCATACAAACCTAATTCCTTTAAAAATAGGAACAACCACGATCCCAACATTACATTATGCTGAAGAAATAGTTCTCCTTGATAACTCAAAAATAGGGATTTAGAGAGCCATCAACGCCCTTCATACCTACAACATGACAAACAAGATGGTAGTTAATACTTCAAAAACAGGATGCATAAGCAAATCAATCGCCATTGGTCACTTGGTCCCTTAAAAATAAAAGGAGCCAAGTTGTACAAATATTTGGGTATTTGGTTGTCGGAAAATGGGGGACCTAAAATATATCTGAAGAATCTCAAAGATAAGGCTGCACTAATTATCACCAGGCTGTGCCTATTGAATGTCTCCCTTAAAAGCTCTTCTGCGCCAACTTGAAAAGTACTCAGGGCAACACTACCATCTGCCATCACTTACGGCAGTGAGGCTTTCTCAGGACTTTTCACTAAACGCATGGAAAAACTAAATCCAAAAGCCTACCAAAGAGTGTTTAAGTTGCCATATTACACCAGGGGATCATTGGTCGGACTGGAATTTGGCCTAGAGGCCCTAAGTTTTACCGGCATGGGCTCTATCATGAAATACTATCAAAGATGCATTTCAGCCACACCCTGCACCTTGAAGTTTATCCTTCAAAATATATTCCAAATCAAAAATAACCCATGGAGAACATTTTAAATGCTTCAGCAGACGCCCTCCAAATTGATTTAAGCCTACTAAATTCTCCATTGCTTCCTCACTCAGCAGTGAAAAACATTCTGAAAAAACAGACAAGATTCCTATTGAAACTTCTTGATGTGGAAAATATCAAGACTATCTCATTTTTACAAGCCCTGGTAGCCTCTTATGACAACGAACACCAGGTCGGCCTAAAGCCACAGCCATTACTTATTTTCTCATTTCAGATAGTTTGCATCAGCCAAATTTTGGCTGCGAGGATGATGACACTACAAATTAAAGACTTAAATCCAAACTGGTCAATCCTCTCCAATATAGTGAAGTGCAGGTTGTGTGGTTACAAACTTGAATCCTTCCCTCACCTACTTTGCTGCTGCATGTTGCTACTCTACTCCAGGCGGACGTTACTAAAGCCCCTCTTTCTAATTAACAGCCTAAGGACCTGTAGAGACACTGAGACCTGGATATTTACCACAATGGTCTCCTTGGAACTGGCCAGAATCGGCAAATACTTCAAGGTGGTGCAGGATCAGCTTACAACAATCCACTTGCGTGCAGCAATGATCGCTGATTGAATAAAATGAACATGGCATTTGGTTTTACTTTTCAATGGATCCCAATCATGTTATTCTTCATGTAATGACTGCAGATAGTAATCACGCATTTTATTCTTTGATACCATAAGATCGTGACGGACATATGATACCCAAGCTTTATTAATCTCAAACCACTGTGTAATTTGACTCAATGGCAATTGATGCTCTATGAAATGACTGCTGACTGAAAAATATTCATTTTCTTTTCTTTGATATAACAAGATCGTGATGGCCATATGGCACTCAAGCTCTACTAATTTCAATGCACTCTACACTTTGACTCATGGTAGTCGTTTTTAAACAATTGTGTAAATAGTAAGATAAATACAATCACTTTTAATCCCTTGCTTTCCTGAACTAAGCAACTTTTTTCCTTATTTTAAATGCAGGTCCAATGTGCTATATTGTTGAGGTTTTAATTAGTCACACAATAAACGTAGTTCTTGTCTTGTATTGTATTGACTGCCACTTGACCACTTAGTTAGGAGTGAAACTTCACTGAGGTCTCAGACACAGATTCAGATGAATACGCACCAGATTCCAACTCACCAAAAAATGCTGCCTGAAAGACTCCGCAAGGCTCTGCAAAGCATTCCAATCTGCCTTCACAATCTGGTGCCAAGTTTGTGTTCTCTCATAGACACAATCTCCTAGCTCTTAGCCTTGTGCCCAAATTAGCTGGCAAGCTGCTTTTTTGAATTCTTTGATGCTACCAATATATGGTGCACTAGATCCCGGCATTTTGAAATAACTACTTTAAAATAAATATATTGAAATACATATTCCGTTTCTAGTGATCTTGAGTATGTAGATCATTAATGAACGATCATTGGATTACCACTGCTCCCTGTTAGTAACAAAAAGCATTGACACAACCTCATTAATTTACTGGGTGGGCTTCTGTGGGGCTACAGTAACCTGTTTTCCACATGCAGCCCTGGTGCATTGAACTAAGTTCACTCATGTCAGCCGCGGTTGTAAATGCTCAGCAAAAGCTTAGCTTACATAACAGTAGTAAGACTAAGAAATCTGCTGAACAGGAGTGCCCCTCCCCATTCCATATAGAATCATTAAACGCTAGGGTATGAAGGGAAGCCACAAAAGGGAGAGATTAGACATACAGACTAGATGCTGCTGTGACATACTAAAAGAATATATTCCAACTGCAGGTCCAACAGCGAAAAAAGGTATGGGTAGAACCTAACATGACTTGACATGCTATAAATTAGTTAGGTGATAAAGCCAAGTAATTATTTCACCAAATATACTTTAGAATACATTCGAAGGAATTTCAGAATAATAGGGACGAGTGATGAGATATGTTTAGGCCTATTCTTGGGCTCGCTCTGACTTTAGTTATGAATATTCAGATATTAGTAAAAATAACCATAATTCTGTTACCATGAGATATAGATAAATTGTTTATAATAATTAGTATAAACAGTGTGTCTACTAATTATGGGAACTATTTTGGAGCTCTATTTTATAAATAACTTATAAATAATTACTGCAGATAAGACAGGGTTGCCTGACTCCTAACCCTCACGGCCTAAATGAGGATAACTCATTAGAGATAGGAATGAGAGGCACCTACCAGTTCTCCTTTTCTCAGAAGATGGTACAATACATATATGTATTCTTGTGTCTAAGGTGATCTATCTGGGTGCCAATGCCCAATACAGTTTTTCACACTGGGTACTCCATCAAAATGTGGCAGATGTCTGGCCTATCAGATTACAAGCGCCATAATGACTTAATAGCAATTTGGTGGACAGGCTACTCTGGCACAGTGTGGATGCTTGCCTTTACTTGAAAACTTGCATTTATCTAGTTCTATTGAGAGACTGGTTAACTAAAATTTCTTCACAGGCTCAGGCTCTGCTGCCTTCATGGGATGTAGCCTTTCATCAACAGCACATTGGGCATCTGGATGCTGGTCTAATTACCTCAGCTCTCAACTTTATAAAGATTAGACATTCTGATGTACTTCTTCATTGTTTGTGACTGCCTCGGTAAGCCTGACTGTCACAAATAGGAAAACCTCTTAATGACCCCCAAACTCTGGAAGAAAATTCCGAGCATGCAATGGACTTTTGTTTTTGATTATGTAAAATTCCGAGCATGCAATGGACCTTTGTTTTTGAATTTGTAAAAGCAAACACATATTTTGGGAGTTTATGTTTGTAAAATGAAAGTCTTTGCTATGCTGGTGCACTGAACACAGCACTGCCAACCTACAGTTCTGTCAAAGGAACAGACCTGAAGGTGGCACTTCTGATGGCACGGAGATTTGTGCCAGACTAGCATTGTTCCTATTATTGTATTTTTCTATGGATTTTTTACCAGAAACAGGGAAGTTATGGTGACCATTGTCAATGCTGGCTACACAGCATTTCCAAACATTACAAAACACATATGTATCGTGCTCCATCAAAAGTATATCCTGCAGGATAGAAGAATAATCATAGCTTCTAAGCAGAGCTTTCCATTCAAAGGGGGATGAAGTTTTATTACCTAAAAAGTACACTTAAAATAAATAATCTGGTCTTGACGAGGTTTGGTGGAACATGCAAATTACATAAAGAAAGCAGTCATAAAACACTGAAGTGGAAGAGTGTAGGATACACCAAGGCTAAAAGTAAGAGAAGGAGTTGGGAGCATAGGAACACTACAATACACATCTATCTATCATACATGTCATATAATAGTATTTATCTGTGAAACAGCCACAGTAACATTGGGGTGGGAGAGTTTGTAGGACAATACATGGTTTAGAGTAGTATCAGACAACCAAGGTCACTTATCTGTAAGCCATTGGCCACACAGACTTTGGCACCCTCATGTAGCAGGACATTCCAACCTACATGGTCATGGGGAGGAAGGTTGAGACATAAGTATTTTCCACAAAAGTTATATTACATTGGTCACCTTGCAAGTATTGAACAGGATCCAGTAAGCAAAAAATGAGGGGAGAGGAGACAAAGGGAAGAGGGATGTGGACATTGTAGACAAATACCAGTTGCTGGTTCCCCTGGCCTGACTTTATCATACAATGTCTCACCAATGTGATACTCATGTGTCAAACAAGGGGATGCTATAAAGAATGTAGAAGGTGGAACTAACCAGGCAGGGTGAGTCAAAATCATGAGCAGTTTGCCACGACGCAAAAGATGTGTTACGGAAACCTGTCATGGATAAAGCCCAACATCCCTCAGTATTTCCCATTCTGTATACCTTATGGGTTGGCATCAATGAATGGTGACCAAATGTTTAGAAAAATCCTGCAGTTTATATATAAGCAGCTGTCTTGTACAATTCTTTCAGCAATTCATGGTGAGAGGGTAATTGCGGTAACCACCAGTGTTACAGTTTACAAATCTCGGCAGTGTTAATAGGCATTGGAATTAAGCATGCTTCGTGGCCTGGTACCGAAGGAAGGTCATTCATGTCATGTAAAATAAGCTTTATGGTCCTGCTTAAAGTGTTCCCAATCAGGCTCCAAAGTTAGAGTATATCTTGCCAGACATGAAAGCGTGTATTGTGTCACATCAAGATTGTCCACATCTCCAGCAGTTTGAGTGGTGATTAGTTTCTGTGTTATGCACTACTAGAACTGGAGTGATTTGAAAAGGTAAAACATCATTCTGGATTCCCTTACCACCTTGCCTAGGTTTTCAATTATGTTTCGCCCATCAGTCTCTGTATATTCAACCTGAAGAAGTCTCTACCATTTATTACACATGTGCAATAAAAGAGGTTCAGAATGTAACTGTTCTACCAATAATTTATAGAAACCATCCATTACTCCACTGTGTGATCCCCGGTGTTGTGTGAGTGGTAGGATAGGAGAGTCCTGAATGTCCCACAGTGGTGTCTTCCCTCTAAATGCATTCTTTCAGTTGAATATACTTCCACTTAGGACAAGGGCTAAAGGAATTTCCTACTGCATTGCTTCAAAGGATTTAAGTCTCATATTAGCCAGGAACTGATCTAGTGCAAGAATGCCTGCCCTCTGCCGTGTCTCCCAACAAATGGACTGTCTCCACATACAAATGCTATCATTGGTCCGCTTGGGTGTATGGGTATGCAGTTTGGCATCATTCTGTAGCATTTTGTTTGACTGGAGCCAAGTCTTCACCATGGTTTGAACCATAGGATTTGTGGTAGTAGTAGTTTTCTACAGAGGGAAGACTTATGCCTCCACAACTCCTATGAGCTAACAATCTGGCGACTTTCAAACTTAGCTTCATGTTGCCCCATAGAAACTCCTTGATACCCTCATAAATAAATTGCAGAAATTAGATCTTGACTGACAGAGGCAACATACCTAGCGCATGAATGTTTAAAGATCAAAAACAGTTCTAGGGCTTAGAAGCAACAGGAGGCAAGCCAACAAGCCCTTGAAGACCACTTCAGTGCAAGGCAGAGTCCACCTCTCCTCAGCAGAGCCAGAGAGCAGCAGGGCAGCATAAGAGAAAAGCAGGCCTTCCAGGTCAGCAGTTCAGCAGAGTGTTAATCCTCATTGTAGCACAGCAATCCTTCTGACAGTGTACGGTTGTAGGTCCCGACTTGTCTGATTTTGTGGGGTCAGAGACTCAGTTCTTATTCCCAAATGTGTTTTTGAAGTAGCGGTGACTTCAAAGAAGGGTCTTTGTAGTCCCACCCACACCACAGTATCCTTTCTTCCTCAGCCGTGGCTCCAGACTATCTGTGGGGGGTAATCAGCCCTTTGCGTGGGGTCAGGCGACTACCTATTCAGTTGTGCGTTTCAGCCCCTCGCTTCTTCTCAGGAATATCCATCAGAATACAGATGAGTGCTCAGACACACCTAACCTTCCTGTGTTTGTGGCTGTCTAGAGGGAATGTACAAAGTGTAGCTGTCACCCACCCCACATGTATGTTGGAGACAGGCTTCAAAAAGTGGCAGATCTCAAATAGTAATGTTGAATCCAACTTTACCAGTGAAGAGGATTAATCAATAGTTTTCCAAAGATATAAAACATGAAGCAGCTACTCCTTTCTATTCATAAATTACATCTTAACTGTGTATTAAGGAATTCCCAATGTTAACCGCTGAGACGAGTAGGCCTCGCAGTAGTGAAAAACTAATTTGGGTGTTTGTCACTACCGGAACATGGACAACTTAAAAGTACATGTCCAACCTTTTACTTACATAGAGCCCTGCCCTATGGTCCTACCTTGGTGTGGGTTATGTGTAATACAAGGGGGGGGGGGTTAAGGCTTGGCCGTAGTTTTGAATGCCAAGTCAAAGTGGCAGTAACTTGCAAATACAAATACTGCAATGGCAGGCCTGAGGCAGGTTTGGAAGGCATCTTGTGTGGTTGGCACAATCATTGCTGCAGGCCCAGTAGTAGCATTTAATTTACAGGCCCTGGGTATATGGTATTCTACTTTACAAGGGATATATAAGTAAACTAAATATGCCAATTGTGTCTACACAAATGTTACCTTGTTTTTGAGAAGCACATGTACTTTAGCACTGGTGAGCAGTGATAAGTGCTCAGAGTCCTAAAGCCAACAAAAAGAATTCAGCAAAAAGAGGAAGAGGAATGAAAAAAGCTTGAGGTGACCCTTGAGAGAGGGCCATTTGCCAACATGACCCCCCCAGCCTAAAGAAAGGGTAGACTAATGAATACCTTGATGGAATTCCAGGCATTAGGGCGATCGAATATGGACAACGGCCCACTACTGCAGGGGGTACATGCCAGTTCTATGCCTCTCAGAACCCAGTTGGATGCTTCTGTCTATACCCTCTTGGGCCATTGAACTAACCCATGTGGAATCTTTCTCCTTACATGTGGACCATATTTGTGCAGCTCCTAACATTAATTTGCTCACAGATGCATTCCAGTAGGTAGACAGTACCACCATGGCCAAAAAGTGGTGTGGCCCATTTCACCCATTGCATCTGACATCAGACCCCAACCCAAGAAAAATTCTGTCCATAAGGACAGCAACCAAGAGAGTCCACTGACGGCTGTCGGATTCAAGAGGCAGACACCAGGCCATCCATGGGTCCCTATCCTCTGTGGTATCTCAGTGAGAGGGTAATAGCCCCAGGTGCCTTGCATCCATTTTCTTCTCCACATACCATCAGTTTGGAGGTGGTTTTCTGCAACTGGTCCTTTAACCCTTGGTCTGTACATTGGGCTGGACAGAAGTCAGGGGTGAGCCCTTCCTCCTCCTGCCCCTTCATCTGGCATTTTGTACCCTTTGTTTGGGAGTAGTTTCCCCAGAAAACTGAACTGTCAGGGCATCTGTAGCAGCCAACCCTCCCAGTTATCCTTGCACTGAGTGCAACAGATTCCTCAGAGTGCAGTCAATGGGAATCTGGGAACTAACTAAGACCATTCTCTGGGTCACATCCCCACCCCACTTTAGGGACACCAGTGCCAGTGGGCGGAAAAAGTCCTGCCCAAGGGCCAGAATGACCTACACACCTGACCGTTGTACTGCTGAGTGGAAACCAGCTCTTCCACAGCCATGGTCTGGCTAGCCCCATATCCCTCACAGAAGTAACTGGGACACCTTTCGCTCCCACTTGGTGAACGTGATGACTCCCACCCTCAGGGATCACCAACTCACACACTGAGTCCATCTCCCAGCTTAGGCAACTCATGGCATGGTCTATGCCCTGCCCCTGGGGACTACTCTCTCCTAAGGCCACATTGGCTACCCCTGTAGATTTCCCACAAGTGAGTGGTTTCTTTGGACAGACAAAGTCTGAATTGTTGTGTCTTAGTTGGGAACACTCAAAGCAGCAGAGTTGGGATTGGGGTGCACTGGAACACCTCTCATCAGATTCTCCCTCCTTCTTCTCAGAAGGATCATGGGAACTCTTTCCTTCCCCGAGACCTGTCTGGGTATTTCTTGACCTCCCCATAACTCTGTTGGGATGAACCTGAGCCACCCTTCTTGGGGTCACTTCCAGGTACATTCCAGGATACTCT
The DNA here is from genome assembly GCF_964204655.1 of Triturus cristatus. Taxonomy (NCBI): domain Eukaryota; kingdom Metazoa; phylum Chordata; class Amphibia; order Caudata; family Salamandridae; genus Triturus; species Triturus cristatus. Next base: position 465,595,244 of record NC_140589.1, read on the forward strand.
GGTGCTGACCCAGATGTCACCCTTTTTCAGCAAGCTTCCTGGGCATAGAAAGCTTACTATCAACCAGGCGTTGGTGCTGCTCTCAAAAACAAATATCAAGCATGTGCTCCTATAAAAATAAGTTGTAAAGACCTGAATAATCATCAAACTTGCTGCCGCTCACCCAGTCATTCAGTGCCTTACCAGCATAATCCAAGAAATCCACCTAAGTCTGTGTGGAGAGTTTGTGGTGGGCCCTGAACTCAACTACACTTTTCAGGGGTCAAGCCAAGCTTGCTGACTAATATGGTCTTCATAGCAGGGTAGCGTGTCTGGTCCTCTACCTCTAGTGAAAGGAGTGTGCGCCTTCCCACTGTGGGCATATATGTCCATGAACTACCACCCTAGAACTCCTCTGGGACCTTGTGCACTGTTAGAGCCACTTCATAGTCTGCAAACCACTGATCTATGTCATACCCACTCCATAATTGGGCACCATACCTTTGGGTAGCCTGACTCTTCAATCACTATTTGACACTGTAGGTATGCTGACACAATTTCTGTTAATGGACCCCACTTGTAGAACTCTAATGTCCAGATCTCTGAGACTCAGATCATGGGGCATCTTCCTCTCCTCCAAAGCTAGGCTCTTCTCCTCCAGAGCTTGTTATTTTTCCACTCTATCAAGATTTTGTTCCTGCTCCTGTTTGGCAAGCTCCAATTTTAGTTTTCATTCCTCCCTCCTATCTGCCAGTGTCTCTGGGGACAGGTTATTGAAAGAGATACTGCGTCCTGCTCTTGGATCACTAATGGTTCCAGCAAGTTGGTAGCTTCCACAGGCTGTTCTAGAGCCACTTGAGACTCCAAAATCAAGTCACCCGGCTCCTCTGGAATTTCCAGCTCCTCTTTGTTAGACTTGGCATCTTTTAGCATGTTTCCCCTGTCTTTTAACTTTCTGACCTCCTGGTTTTGACTCTGTTTTGGCTGGTTTAGTGTCTCTGCACACTTTCCCACTGCTGTTCAGTGTTAAAGTGCAAGTGCTCTTAATGTAAATTATGTTATGGATTAATGGTTCCATGATTGGCCTGTTTGATTTACTGGTAAGTCCCTAGTAAGGTACACTGAGAGTGCTAGGGCCAGTAAATCAAATGCTATTAGTGGGCCCACAGAAGTAGCCCTGTAAAGGTACCTCAGACCT